>NC_060077.1:38646424-41146424 GCF_922984935.1 Meles meles
GACACAGCAAAAAAGAAGGAAAACGAGAAAGATTATCACGGGTAAGTTTAAAGTTGCTTTTGGGTCAGTGCTGAACTACAACCACCTAAAATGATGACTAGGGGAACTACCACTTCCACTCAAGAGTTTAACTTTACAAAGAAGAGTCAGAGGCATGGAGAAGTGGCTGAAGGTGCACTGAACAGCATGCCTTCCTTTGGCTCTAAGGAAATGAGTGCTGGAAGCCTTCGGGGGATCAGGCTGTGCCTCTCCTGGCTCAGGCAGGTGGGTTTAAGGGTGCAGCTACCCCTAGTGATCAGCTTCGGATGGCAGCAGGAGCAGCAGGAAGCAGGCCAGCCTGCCTCTGTGGGAAGTACTCTGTGACTTGATTCTCTGAAAGTCTGATGACAATGTTTCCTGGATCAATCTGTTCAATAACCTCACGATTGCTTTTATTTACCTGGGGTGTGACATGACAAAGATGGCAATGACTGTCTTTTGTGAATAACAGAAATAAGAGGCTCTATTTTAGAATATGCACCAGCAGTATGCCAAAGCGAGGTATAATGAAAACCTTTTATTTTCCATTGGGAAGTTGAGCTCATTTCCAAAGGTACGGTTTCACATTTCCACAAGAAAATTTTCAAATTTCTTGTACATTAATTTCTACTTCTCTCCTAGCAAAGTCTTTGTTTCTATGGCAGTGGATTTTGAAACATTTAATCAATATGCAAAGCATTGTAACTGTATCATTCTTAACTCTGCCCACTACCACCCCAATGCTCCCCTATAAAAGGGCTTTACAAATAGTAAGTACTCAATAAGTGTTTACTTGAACTAAAGGCATTATTTTGTAGGCACATTGGGCTATGCACTTATTACAACAAGACAAGTATCTTCTAGACACAATATCCACCCAGAGAAATTTCCAAATGCTAATCATTACTGCAAAATTTAATTAAAACTTTATGTTGTGGTAAGTAAAATTATAGAAAACTTTTTCTATTTAAGTTTTACAACTGGCTGGATCCAATATCTTCCCCAGATAAGACTATTATTTGAAATGTCACACTGGCGGTTTCACCTAACAGGCTGAGAGTTGTAACACAAGTCATAGCAGCCTGTTCATAATTTTGGCTGTGTTCATCAGGAGACTAATAAGTGCACGAATGCAAAGTCTATTTTTACCCCTGGTTCTCTCTCAACTCTTATTAAGGGAGGCTGATCACGCCCAATGAAGATCCCAGTTCTTTCAGAAAAACGGTTCCTGTGAGCATCAGAATGCCCTCGAGGGCTTGTTCCAACACAGACAGCAGCCTGTTCCCCCTCACCCTTCCTCCAGTTTGAGATTCAGTAGGTGGGAGGCAGGGGCAAGTGATGCTCATGCCACGGGTCCAAAGACAACACTTTCAGAACTGGTTTTTTAGATCCACATTTCTCAAACCTGGCCACAAACCAAGGTTCCCTGGGGATGCAGTGAGACTCTCTGTGAACCTTCCACTCCAGAATCACCAGGGCTTCTCCCCAGAAATCAACACCAGGAACGGCCACTCCAGGGGATCCTTGGGCATGCTAAATTTTAAGAAGCACAGGTGTGAATACAGCTTGCCATCAATGGGGGCTCAATACCCCCAGGCCCTCCCCAAGGCCACCTAAAGCCACTAAGGTGCGAGATGTCAGCACCAACTATGTGTACATGTGTCTCTTTTCATTATCTCCCCTTTCCCTTCCATAGGTTCCTTAAGAGCAAAGAGAGTATAAGTGCAGCGACCCTCTTCTGCTAGGACCTCCAGAACTCACATCACTGATGCCTGAGCACGAAACCCTTTTCTTCTCAGGGCTTTTTGCTTTGATTCATCTCACATACTTCCATGCCTTGGTGGGGGTACTACAGATTCCCAGGGTTGGTGACTAAAGCTTTCCTGCATCCCACCCAACCCCAGCCCTCCTTATTTTTCTCTGCTGAGTTTTCAGAGCTACAGAGTAAGCTCAGGCTTCCTGACTACGAAACTGGCAACCACAGCAGGATTTTAGGAACCTGAGAAGCTGCATTCTCTTAGGATGGGAGGTTTATATGGTTTTGCCTCTTTTTAAGTGTTTCGCTAGTGAGTCTGAAACACATTAGTCATTAAGCCTTTTCTCACTTAAAAAGTAGGCTTTTTAATGTGTTACAGTCGTAAGGATAATAACTGAGATATAAAACTTAAGAAAGTTTATGGGAAAGTTGGTTTTCGAAGAGAAGAATCTCAGAATGAAACTGAAGAGCGTTGTGTGGTAGCCACCACCCTTAAGAAAAATGTTATCCTGACCAAAAAAAAATACGTAACTACTTATTAACATGCCTGACTCCTAGCTGAAAACTATGTCTTACGATATTCAATAGATACATGCTCATTCTAGAAAACTTAATAAATCCTGAAAAAAAAACTGAAAGGAATTCAAAACAGTCCCTCTACCAAAGAGACACATAAAACCTATCAGTTTCTAGAATGTACTATAATTGTTATAGAACTAACATGGAAAAATTCAAATAAAGCCATCAACTTCTATATAATCGACACAGAAAACTTAAATTCTAAAACCAACTTTTGCCAAAACTTAAGGCTATGCTTCTTTCATACATGGTTTATTTAATCTGAAGGCATAGATCAGATTACTTATTAAGGAAAGTTCTCTTAGAATTACACAAGTTATATACACACTTACCCGTATGTCATGGTAAGTAAGTAACTTCACTTCCAAGAAGATGCATAATAACCCTTTGGAAACATGAGAGACTAAACCCTGTAATTTTCCAGATCAGAACAATTTATTATGCTCAAGCAATAAATACTTCCCTACATACACATAGCACTAAAAATGTTATAATAATTTCTTGGTATATTTCTTTCATGCTCACTGATTTAAATTTGAAGTATTTTCATCAGATGAATTATCAATCTAGTTAAAGCACCATAAAAATGTAAAATTTCATGACTATAGTTACTTGAAAAAGAAAAATCACATTGCTAAATAAATCTATTCCCACTTTTCATAAAGGGTACTTTTATATTTTGTATTTTAAAGTAACTTAGACTTAACAGAAAAGTTGCAAAAAAATATAGATTTCAAGCTTTACCCACCTTCCCCTAACATTTACATATGACATAACTCTCGTAGAATTTCCAAAATTAAGAAATTAAATACTGGTACAGTACTACTAGCTAAACTATAAACTTTATTCCAATGTTGCCTGCTTTCCCACAAATATCCTTAATGTATTTTTTAAATAATTTTTTTCCACAAGAGTCCCAAATTCACAAGGTTATGTTAAGGTTTTATTTATTCCAAATACTGTGGAAGAAACAAAGGGCCAAACCTGTTTGTATTTCTATCTCTGAAAACCAAAGTTTGCTTAAGAGAAAACACATCAGGTCTATTATAATGTAAAACTAAACACTTTGTCCTATAATATATATTACAACTTGGCTTTTAAGAAATTGGGTCAAAGAGGAATGACTTGCCAGCTATTTGGCTTCTCACCATGGACAAGAGAAATTCAAACAAAGTAAAATGATTTAACTTCCTTGAGTCTGACTTGATTCCTTTTTAACAAAAGTTGTTTTTAATGACCATTAAAAGGCTAGAAGGCAGAAAGTGAGCCTCCAATAAGAATACTGGCATTAGAAATTCCCAATAAGAATACTGGCATTAGAAACTCCCAGAATATTAACAAATTAGAAATTGCAAAGACAGAGAACAGTTTTTTAAAATGAAATGTTTATAGTAAATAAAGTCCACAGTAAACCACAAACTGAATTCTTTCTTTCTTCCAGTAAGTTTAGCACTCTATTTCTGATCCCTGAAATCCAAACTCCCTACAGTCCATCTCCAGAAATGATTAATTAATAACGATATAAATTCCAAACCCTTCCCAAAGAGGACAGGAGATTGAGAGCACTGCATAAGGGGAAGAGGAAAGTCCCGTGTGTATAAATCACAGTTGCACAAAAAAAAAAAAAGAAAGAAAAAAAAAAGCACTGATCACATAAAATCTCATGATTTAGGCCTTTGGGTGGCCTAAGGAGAACCCCTTGTGAAAAACGTTCATTTCAAAGTCAGGGAAATGCCAGCCAAGTCTAACTTCCTACAACCATCCCTCTCCCACTCCCTTCTGTGTCAGTTTAATTCAGGTACAATGTGAATGCTGGCAAATGATGGGCATTCACATCAGCATTTTATTCAACCAACTGTGCTTGCCTGTTAAATCTAAGACTTCATGCTAAGTGTTTTGTGGGGAACCAAGAAGGAAAAAAAATACTGACTTTAGCTTCAAAGGGTTTACAATCTATCTCCTCTATCCCTAAACTGATTATCACATCAGGTGTGTCAGGCAAAAAGTAGCCAATTATTTCCATTTCCAGAAGAATCCTAAAAAGAAATGTGTCAAACTTACAAGAAATAAGAAATCAAACTTTCCCAACATACACAAAGAAACTGACTTTTCCAGAGCAGTAGGAGCCCCACACCTATACTATCTAAAATATAAAGTGGAGAGAAAAAAACATAATACCCAGCAAGATATCTGACTATTGGACAAACAAAATTTGCCAACTTCAAATACTTACAATTTCAACATTTCAACACAATCTCTCACCCCGTGCTTCATTCCGCCTTTGCCCACTAACATACCAGGATAACTCGGAAAGCACATCCCAGTTAATGGAATAATAACAAACAAATAGGATGGTATATTTCCTCCAAAAGAAAAGAATATGGCTAAATTTTAGTAAAAGTCTCTTTGGGTTTGACAGTTCACATCAGCCTTCCCAAGGACACAGGTCAGTACTACCTAATGCTGAAATCCTTTTTAATGACAAAGGACTGATGCTTTAAATAAGCTATATAAATAGTTGTTTCCATCCCCTTGCACACAACTTAAAAATCCATCCAAATGCTACTTGACAGGCTTAAATTTAAACAAATCCCAGGCAGGGGGTTATCAATCTTAATAAAGAGAAAACCATCACCAATGCCCTCACCCATGTTTGGCTTCCAACACTAATGAGTTACAAGGCTCTAAAACTGGTGAGTTGACTCCATAATCTGCTCCTAAGAAAGACTGAAGGCCAAAATCTGCATCAATTTTATATCGGACAGCAGTGTACCTGTTTTAAGTCCTCTGGAGCACGTGCCATTACCAGACAGTTAAGGAAATATTAAACTTAGGGGAAAAGTACTTCTTTATTGAAGTTGACGGTTTGCATTTCACAGTACAGAGCAAACTGCCAACCCCAATCTCATTTTCATCTTTGCGGCCAACTGTGGTCAAGGGTCCTGCCGCTCGGCAACACGCAGGACACAGGCATCTGTGGCTCTGTGCACAGAGGACTCCAAGAAAGTAAAAATGTATGTTTCCAAACACCAGACAGCCAAATGTCTCCAATGTTTCGAATATGCATTTGACAGTGAAAAGCCCCTTCATCAAAACAAATAAATATTTAAAAGGTCCAACTTCCTCAATCCTCCCTAATAAGCATAGAAACCTATTTTGCAAACCAAGTTTATGGCCAAATAGTGGGGGCTTTTTCATATTAAAAACAAGAAGCCCAGGACCACCGTTATACGTGGACCTTAATGAAACTAATATATGTGAGAAATTGTACAAATGTGCACGCCTCCGCCGTGCATCCATGTTGACAATCTAGAGGTAACCCCTGTAACACTGTGCGGCACTGGGCCCCACGCCGGACCCCCACCCCTGGGGTTTACAGGTCCTCCTGGCGAGGGGCTCCTCCAGGCTCGGCACGCCCCCGCGCCCGCTAGCAGACACACACGCGCGCGCGCACACACATCCACACGCACACACTTGCACGCACAGTCCCACTCCTTCCCACCTGGGACCCGGGGCGGCGAGGCTGGGTTAACAAGTTGCCACTGGTCGCTGCACTCCGCTGGGGACTGAGGGCGGGTAGGTGGAGCCCGGAAAGTGCAAGGCCGCGTTGGCCCGGGGCCTGGGAGCCTGGACGCTCCCTCCGAGGCTGCCGGGTCCTCCCGCTGGGACCGACGAGGAACGCCCGCCTAGGCTCTTCCGAGCTGCGGCGCGACCATCTGAAAAAGCCGGGGTCGCCGGCCGCGAGGGCCTGGGGGCGGCGGCAGGAAGGGCAGGGCGTCGGGCGAACGCCACCACTGGAGCTGCTGCCGGGTCTAGATGATCGCCGCGGGCGCAGCCGGGCACCGGCGACCCGGCCTGGAGGCTGCTCCGGGTCATAAAGATCGCGCAGCGCCCACGCTCGGCGGCCCGGGGCTGCGGCGCCGAACTTCAAGCAAAGTTTTCTGCTGTTCCTCTAGGAGCCGGCCGGGGACTCGGAGTGGCAGCGGTCCTCCCCTAGCGCAAGCCCAGGCCGCGGAGGGGTGGGAGCGAGACTACGGTCCCGGCTCCGAAGCTAGTGCTCGCGGCTCGCCCGCTCAGGCCGCCCGTGTCGCCGGTGCCGCCCTCCCCGCCAGCCCCTCGCCCAGCTCCGGCTAACGGACAGCAGCTGCGCCGGGCCCGCCGCGCCCCAGCCCCAGCCCCGCTGCCCGCCTCGGGCTCTCCAGGCCCGAGAGCTGCCGGCGTCCCGGGCCCTCGCTCTGGCTCTCGCGTCCCCGGCGGCGGCACAAACGGTCCCACCTACCTGAAAACGTCTCCCCTGCCGCAGTTAGCAAAAGTCCGGCCAAAGTCGCCAGGCACGTCCCAAGACTCTTCATGGTGCCGAGTGCGCGCCGGGCCGCTCCCAGGCGGCGCTGGGTGGGCGCGCGACGGCGGAGGGCGGACGGGAGCTTGGGTTTCCAGGCAGCCAGAAGAGAAAGGTAAACAGACAAAAACAGAACCGGAGCCCCAAAGTGCCAACAGTTGCAGAAGTCCGAACTCCAGCAGCTCCAGGGGCCCAGGGAGAGGGTCCTGGGTCCTCCTTCCCTGCCGCCTGCCCTACTCAGCGTCTGGCGCGGCTATGAGAGGGAGCGGAGGGCGCGCCCGCGGAGCCAAAATCCGCCCTCCGTTCCGGCGCCTGCACCCGCCGCGGTTCTCCTTCCCCTGCTCGGGACCCGAGCCGCCGGCGCCGGCCGTGGCCGTGGCCGTGGCCGTGGCGGTGGGCGCGCGCGTCCTGCCCGCCGCCTCTCCGCCGCCAGCCGCTAGCCCAGCCCCGGGGGCGGCGGTGCGCGGATAGCCGAGCCCGCGCCCGCGCCCGCTCTGCGCGGGGCTCTTGCTCCCCGACTGACTGGCGGTGCCCCGCAGGCCGGCTGAAGGGAGCGCCCACGTCACGGCCGCCCGGCGCCGCCGCGGCCCGCTAGAGGGCGTGAGCGCCCAGCCCCGCCGGCCCGCGCCCCGGCGCTCGGTGGCCGTGGCCGCCTCGAGGAGGGAGCTCGACTTGGGGCGGCCGCCACCGCCGCCACCCGTGCGGCGTCACCCGCGCGGAGAGGAGCAGCGACACCGTATCCACCCTCTCCTTCTTTTCCCCAGCCGCGTCTACTGCTCCGTGCCTGGCTTCTGGGAGGGTGACGGTGTGAGGGCTGTGCCTCAGCCAGAAGTTTGTCCCGGGTCACGAACCGCTAGGAGTTTGTGCGAGCGGCGGGCGGGACCAGCGGCCTGCGGCCCCCGCGGGCGCGGCCAAGCAACTCGGTCCCCGGCGCCGGACCGCGCTGTCGCCGTGCAGGGCCGGTTGCGCCCCGGCGTCGCAGGGCCGGCGCTCCCAGGCAGCCACGGAGAAGGCGAGCGGCCAGATCCGGGAGGCTCCGAGGAGCCGCGGACGCAGCGAAGTTGGCAAGCGCCGGGGACGGAGCGGGCGCCCGCGGGCGCCGCGACCCTGCAGCGCGCCAGCCTGCCTTGCCGGCCCCTCGGGACAGACGCGCCCGTCCCCGGGGGCCCCCGCAGTAGCTAGGCTGTCCCGCGTGGGCCGGAGCGAGCCGCGGGCAATGCCCCGAAAGCGGTGGTCACGCCGAAACGAGGCTTTGGACTTAAGCGGTGATTTCTGTACGAGGTGCAAAGTGCTGGGGAACCGGTGAGGAGGAGGCGGAGGAGGCGTGGGTAATGAATCAAACCACGTCTTGAAATATTTAATTTACCATTTTGTGCTTGGGATGACTATTTTATTAATTTAAAAGCTTCTGATGCTTCAGTAAGGAGATTCGCTTTATCAAATTACAAAAAAAAAAAAAAAAAAAAAAGTGATTCTTCTTTCTCCCTGAGAATAAGCACACTGAGCCAGCAGCAAACAGCTGGAGACGCCACTCCTAGCTAAGTGAACGCCATGGAGGGGCTTGGGAAGAGGTGGAATTAGAAACCGAAGTAACTAACGAAAATAACACGGTGTTCCAGCACGGGCAAAGCCACGGGCCAAAAGGCAAACCCACGATGCAGGTGTACCCCAGAGCTCTCCTGCACTGCTTCCACTGAGGGCTTCTAAAGGCCCCCAAAGTACATTGATCCCACGCTGACCTCCACGTGGCTTCCAACGGACCCCAGAACCAACTGCCAAGAACCTCTAAGGGCAAATTTAGGGACTAGAGGACTTTTGCTTTTGATGTCCCAACCCAAACCTCCCCTTTCTTCAGGAATTCCACTTACTGGATCCTTAAGAGAAGTGCTCTTTAGAAGGCTCCATATTAATCATTTACTTCCTAATGATTTTACATCCTCCTACTACGTCTCACAAATATGTACTTGTTGAGCCTTATTTTATTTTTTTTAAGTTATTCAGGTTTTATTCACACCAGCATCTCTGCCCTCCTCTTCCTGCCTGTTGCTGGAGCTCCTTCCACACTGCCAGAGTCAGGGGAGGGCTTCTCTGGCCTTCTCAGCTGTAATCTGGGAGTAAAGGTCAGTGAAGAGAGCCTGCAGCGAGGAGTGGGCCTCCCCTGAGGCCTGTAGGTCCAGCCAAATCAGCCCTTCCTTCAGCGGGTGTTATTTTTAAGCCCAAAATGAACAGTTGAGCTCAAAGGATCAGCAAGTGAGATGGTCCAGTCTGCATCCTGGGCTTTCCATTTATTAAGAGCATGTGTGCACTGGGATGGAGCCTAACTTTGCCTTTTTTGAAGGGTAATGTGCCTGCCAATGGAACTTTTAGGCTAGCAGATGCATGGAGCATCCAGATAAGGAGGTAAAAGTCAATCTAGTTGCTCTCCTTCTGAGTAACTTCTTTAAATTGGGTGAAGTTAATATTAGTGTAGGATTTCCTTTGCAAACTACATTAATTTGTTCAGTAAATATCTATTAAGGCCATACTATATGCCAGGCACTACCAGGCATGCAGAAGTTGTCTTAGGCTGGGCTCCCCCAGAAATAGACCTGGAGGTGAGGGTATATGTGCAAGTGATATCTACAAGGGAAGTATCCCAGGAAGCAGTACAAGAGGAATTGGGAAGTGAGACAAAGGGGGAAAAATAAAATAAAATAAAATAAGCCAATATATGTGTATCAATGAGCAGGTCACCACCACCCCCCCCAGGCAACTGGGCCTCACCCCCCTGGGGAACCTCAGGAAGAAAGTGTGGAACAGCCTTAATGTGGAGCGCCCACAGCCAAGGAATGTGTAAGGTGGCTTGGTGGTGGGTTGGGAGGCAGCTGTACTTGTAGCTTTTCTTTGCACCTGAGGAGAGAAAGCCCTGCAGAGATTCCAACTACTGGTAACCTGAAGATACCCTGTCCCTTCTTCCAGTTACTTAAAGCTTAGTTGGAGGGTCAATGAGTTTGCCTTATCTCTGTTTTCTAAACGTTACAATGTTAAGCCTCTACCCTCTACCCTGCAATCCACACTGCAAGCAGTGGCTGGTTTTACCAAGGGTTCCTTACCTTTCTATTTCTTGATAACTGTTTATTTACTCCCTCTTATGGATAGGTAACTGTCCAAAGCAACTTAGAGCCCAAATAGAAGGCCTCTATTGAAAATGAATGGATTAGACTTTCCCTAAGGAAGGGACGCTGTAGGAATCCTCCCAGTGGGACATTTGCTATCACTTCTGTTTTCAGCAGGAAAGATTTTTTATTTTAGTTAAACCACAGGATACTCATGGCTCTCTGGGGACAGTAGTGACATTGACAGAATGGCTGGTCACAGGGCTTTCAAGCCAGCCCCTAATATCGGTGGGCTCGGGACAATAGTATACAAATGGAGACACATCATATGTCAATATCTCAAAGTTATTAATCAAGTTAGCATATTATTATATATGTGTTGTATTTTCCTACCCTGACAAATTTAACAACAATATTGAAAGATAAGAAAAATGTATAGTTTTTATACGACAAAAGTCAGCAAAATTATCAGACATCTGAATATATCATTATGCACATCTAGATCTTCTACTGATAGTCTGGCTATATGGAGAAGTAATCAAAGCATAGATGATTCATACATTATTATATCTTTATTTTATAAAATTGATTTTCCCCTTTATTTTAGTAAAATCGCTAATATGTTGCTATAATCAAGATTGTCACATGATTTGTGTTCTACTGTCAGCAATGATCTGATGCTATGCTATTCTGTATGAAGAATCCAGTCACATTTCAGTTTTATTCCTCAGTGGCACGAACAGGTGCTCAGGAGCCCACATATGGCTTGTGGTCGCCATATTCAATGGCACAGATATGGAACATTTCCATTACCACAGAAAGTTTACACAATGCTAAAAGATTACTGTATTCAAATTACACAAAATCTGAATATATATTTTCATTAAAAATTTTTAATCAGAAAAATAAAATTACCACCCTATAATTGTTGGAAGTTATTTTCTCCCAAATGGTTCAAAGTTATTAGAATAAAAATGCAAACTACAGATTATGGTTTTGAAAACCAACACTGAAATAAATAAAAACTATTCAGAAAAAGCTTAAAGTTTTTACTTAACTTTTGAAAATTCAATTATACCTTATTAATTTTTTATGAAAATGGAAACCTATTAGCAATTCTAGCACTCAACATCGACCCTGGGTCGATGTAATCAGTATCATGTTTCACATGTTATATTTGAACAGAAATATTATTTAATTTTGCAACATACTCTTCAATCACCATGTTCCACTACATGCAAACACTATACTAATTCCAGAACCATGAATTAGAACACGAAGAGAAGGAAGAAAATTGATGGTTGGCACTATTAGGAAAAACTTCTCATTATTTAAGACTGTTTAATATTCTTGCTATCTGAAAGGAAGAACTTGATTTTTAACTAATTTGACTTTTCTTTTAACTAAATACCTCTGCCACCAAATCACCCACACACTTAGGAATGTCCATCTGCTTTGTTAGGGCACAGGGAAAAGCACAGTGCTGTTTCAAGGCCATGAGACAAAAGTTGTGAAGTTTCTCTGGGGCCTGAACAGAATTGGTTTTGAGATCAGATATTTAGGGTCATGTTTTAAGCTCTCTCATCACTGAGCACCAGAGCCCTAGTGACAGAGGTGACCTTGTGTCCCTTAATAAATTCAGTTGTATAGGTTGTGATGCCCAGGGCCCTGGGAGCAAAGCAGGAGCCCACTTTGCTGGGTGTGTAGGCAGAAGTGCCAACTGTCTTTATGCAATGATGATGTATTTGGCAGCAATTACTCTGTTCGTGAAACTTGTCCAAACTGCACTAGAGTCAAAATGTAAATTTAAAAAAAAAAAAAAAAAGGAGAAAACTGATCTGACCATAACCCATCCCTACCTATCTGAAACGTTATGTTGAATTTGGAGGTTAACCACATGCAGAAAGTTCCTAATCCATCCAAAGTATCACACCCACCAAAAAGCATAGGCAGAATAATTTAAATATTTGCCAAGGTCACTTAATTGGAGCCATCATGACCCAGCAGAAGGGGAAAAGAAAAGATGGTCCTTGTTTCTGCTACTCACATTCTCATTTCTAGGCCTTTTGCAATGATTAACTCCCATTTTTTAAGAAGTGTATTTATATTCTGAAAGTGTATTTTGAGATAAGAAGTGTAAATAAGCATGCTTTTATAGGTTTCCACAATCATGTACTGTATTCTCTTTCACTGATGAAGGATAACGTGTCCTAGAGAAAAGGGAAGAATGAATCGAGGGAAAGAGAGTGGGATGGATGGATGAAAGAAGGGAGGGAGGAAGGATGAATGCAGGGAAAGAAGGAGAAGGAGAGGGAGCCAAAGACGGAGAAAGATAGCTCAGAATTTGGAGTCCAACTTGATTGAGTCCCAATGGTGTGATTTAAATTAGTTAATTTCTATTTCCTGGCTAGTGGAAATGGTATCACATGAGAAAGCTCTGTCTGAACTGGCAGACACTGAACAAAACTGATTATTGATTGCACTGATCTCTGGTTAAGCAAGGCTTTAAGTGAACATTACATCACGATCTCTGCGCCCCTTCCCTCATTTGCCTTTACTGCCTGGGAGCGTGAACCAGGGGGCAGTGGGGAGAAACTGCACACAATGATATTCAGAGCCCTGCCCTACACACACACTCACCAGTGTAGTCTACCCTACCTGGTCATGAGAGGAGCAACTTTTCTTCCAGCACTTCGCAGGTTCAGTTACTTTGGACTGTGTAGTTCATCACATAGCACTTTCTTGTCTCCCAGCATCACAAGGAGGGTGAGCACAATACAATAAGATATTTTGAGAGAAAAAGAGGGAGAGACCCCATTCACATAACTCCTATAAAATGTATTTTTGTAATTGTTCTATGTTCTATATTATTATTGTTCATCTCTTCCTGGGCCCAATTTGTAAATTACATTTTTAAGATAGGTATGTATATATAGAAAAAAACATAGTACACATAGGATTCAGTACCATCTGTGGTTTCAGCCATGCATGGGGGCCTTGAAAGGTATTCCCGTTCCTGGAGAATAAAGGGTGGGGGGAGACTACTGTACCTGAAACCAGAGAGAATGAGAGGAAAATGAAGAACACATCATTAGTTTTCCACAGGGGTCAGAAGGAACCAGGTTTTTTAAACTTTCACCAATGAAGCCCTGTTCTCACCTGAGCAGAAGAAGAAAGAATAGGGGCTAGTGCCCTTTTCTGTAAGTGTTTATATCCTACCTAAGGTCAGAACCTGTCACTGACAAAAGGCAAAGCTCATCCAAGCACAGTTCAACGCTACTTTTGAATAAAGGCTTAAATCACTAGGATGAATTTTTAGATGCCCCAGGAATTCCTTCTCGTGGCCTAATTAAAAGGGGAGAAGTAATAGGTTTTAGTTCTTTGCTTTGCCCACTATACACTGGGAATATAAATTAAGGTCCTGAAATGTTGATACCAAGGCAATGCATTTGCATATTCTTTTTAAAAAACCTTAAACCTCACACCATTAGTCTGTGTGACATTGAGCAAGTCATTTAACCTTTCTGTGTCTCAGCTTCCTTATCAGTAAAATGAAGGTAATAATTGTGACCATTTCACAGAGTTATGAGGATTAAATGAGATAATAATGGAAAGCATTTAATACAGTTCCTGCTGCCTTATTAGTGACATATAAGTTCTTATTATTAACCACTGATTTCAAAATCAAATACTAAAGAGTCTGGATGCACAAGGTTCTTTGCTGGGGTTCAGTAGGTAGACATGGGATAGAAATATCTAAGTGGGCCCAGATCCCAATTAGATGGGAAGACCCTCAACAGATATTCCTGTCCCTTCTCACCAGGCTCTTCTTTGGGGGCATAACTGTGACTCTATCAGCTGCCAGATCCCACAGCAGATTATATGCAGTAAAACTACATGGTTTATCGTGGTAGGCTCTTCCGGTTTTCTCCTCTGCAAAATGAGAAGAGTAGCTCTGTCTTGTCTACCCCATCGCATTGTAAGAGAATTGATGTCAGCGTGCATGAATGTTTTTTCAAACAAGCCCCTCCATGAATGAACTTAATGAACTTTTATTATGTAGCTCTTCTAGGCCATTTACCACGTGGGGCTGAAGGGTCACAATTTGCAAATAGGTCATTTTTTTTTAATCTGTTTCTGTTTGGAACTTCTTTTACCTTTCCACTATTTTAGATAAAATAGGTAGGTAGGTTGATTTTCTCGAAAAAATTCCCTACTTAGTCACGGGGTCCATAGCAAGATGGATCTTATCTGGTGATCTCAATATATTAGAAGATGTCGTTTTTTCAACGATGTCCAAACTGGAGTTCCCAGAATAGTAGAAATAGGAAGTGACCTGCTGGAGAATCTCTGGAATGGTCTGATGTCTGTCGCCTCTGTGGGGTTTTTTGTACACGGTGCAGGGAGTGATAACTTCCCTGCTCTGTGTCGGCAGGACACTAGGGTTATATTATACTGAGGGATCCTCTGGGGAAACAGGTCAGGCGGTGCCCTTTCCTTCCATTGCTGCATCCTGCAGGAGGGGAAACTGCCCATTCAGAAACACCCTTCTGACCAGAATAGCTTGTCAGCCCTGCTCCCCACCCCCCTCCCCCCGCCAGGCCCCTGGATAGGAGAGCCAGCAGCAGGCTCTTTCCTGTCTGGAAGCTGGGCTCTCTCTACATCACCAGCAGCACGAGCCAGCATTAGTCTCAGTAAGCACCCTCCCACATGCAAAGCAAGGGTTGTTTTCAGGCTGGTTCCCTGGATATGGAAAAAGACAAAGAAAGAACCCAATTTAGGAGAATTTCATCAGAGTCCTCCAGCGATCACAGTACAGTCACTCTACTTCTTGTGTTTAAGTTACCGAGAAGTCCTAGGAGAAAACATTTTCTGCGATCTCTTTTTGGAGCTGGGAAGCATCACAGGTCGGCTAGCTCCCTTGGAGAGGAGAGTGTGAAATGACACTTTGCCGCCTGAACCTTGGTCAGTTCAAAGACAGAGGCTTCAGCCCACCACGCAGCAGCTACTTTCCACATGGGGGTTCATTAAAGGAGAGAGTGACTGGTTCGTGTCCTTCTCATCTCCCCAGAGGCTTTGAACTAATGTTTTATATTAGTTCTTGCGCTTTTGTATAAGATAACTGTTTTTCTCAGAACACGGTCTGGAGGTTAGTGAGATTTTCCAAAACTTGGGGTGGAAATCATGACTCTGTATCCTGTTCCCATGGATCCTTATTTCCTTTTTATTTCACTTTCTTTACAACAAATCCTTTGAAGTCAATAGGTATGTTCCTTAAAGCTCTGCTTGACTAATACTATTAAGAAATGTTATGCCAACAGTGACAGTCCTACCTCAGATTAAATTATCGCAACAATGGAGTCCTAGGTCCTGTGATCTGTAATAAGGCTGAGTTTCCCGTAGAATATGAAAAAAACATTCCACTGCTAACATCAAAGAAAAGATCGTCTTTACTTTCTCTTCATCTTGGATATTTTAAAATTTCCAAATGTTGCATTTTGAATTGAAGATTTCTAGACAGTCATTACTGTCAAGTTGAGACAAGCCTTAGAGGAAAACATTCAGACTTATTTCAGTATGATTTGGGGGGGCTAACATTTACTGAAGGCTTACTATGAACAAAGCCTTTTCCCAGGACATTAAAGCTCTGAAAAACAGATATGTTCACCATGCCCATTTTAGAGATGGGGTAACTGAGGCCTAAAATAGAGTGACTTAGATCTTATAAAGATAGGAATAAAATTAGGCAATGGTCGCCAAGCTACTAACTGGAAGAGACGTAATTTATGGACAAATATTCTAATTTCAAGAGCTCCTTTTCCTGACCACTCTGCCACATTTCCATGGAAAGCAATCTCTAACCACCCCAGTAAATACAGGTCTCTCCTCTTATCCTTTTATGTAGCACTTTGTTTATTTCCTTCAAAATGCTTCATTCAATCAGCAAGGTTAAATGGATGATATTTTTTATATTCCGAACAAGCAGGGCTTTCTCCTTGCTACACCACTATGACCCCTACTAAGAGGACAGAATGGTGTCACTTCAGGAAAGAGGAGGATATACTGTGGAAATTCATGTCAAAAAGAACAGGAGGTGGAGAGCCATCCCCTTCCTGCCACAGTGAAATGTTGGAATTAAAAAGGACCTGAAAGTAGAGAGAAGGGCCAGACATCAAGGCACAGGTCCCCAAGAATGCTGGGGTCGATGGCCCAATTTCAGAGAATAGTCTGAGAAGATGGCATACCTCTCATAAAAGTCTCACATTTAACATGGCGCTAATCTAAGTGAGTCAGCCACAATCACTCAGTAGGTACACAGCAATGTTCTTCAATTTTGATGAATGAATGAATGGTTTTGAATGACAAATTTTGACAGGATGTGCTTATCCTGTATTTTCATAGGTTTTGAGAGCTCGGGCTCACTTACAGTATAGCTACAATATGATGTTTCTTTTCCTCAAAAGATGATGACTCCTTCAGGGCAGGGATTGCATTTTTCCTTTTTTTTTTCATCTTCTTTTGGGTACTCCCTAGGTCTTTGTTAATTGATTGAATTCGGTGCTGAAGATTAAAAAAAAAATGACAGATTTAGAAAGAAACAAACGATGATATGTCCCAAAGTTACCTGTATTTTTTCTTCAGCAGAAAAGAGAGATCATAGTAGATACTGTCTGTTCACATCAGGTTTCACTGCTGCTTTAATAGAGAGGAATGGTCATGAAGGTAGTAAGATTCCCAGAGGACAATAAGACAATCAGTATTTAACCTTACAAAATAAGGCTTTGTGCTTAAATAATGGCTTATGTCATCTGCATCCTTACCAAGGAATCTAATTTGATGTCTTAAAATCTCAATTAAATTTTAGGTTTCATTTTGTTTCTCTAGCCATAGATTTACCTGGAATTTTATTTAACTGTTGGCTTGACGGAAGCCAGGATCTTCTATTCCTGTCAAATACCCTCATTTTTGCCAAATTGTGTAGACATTTTCTGTTTCCAGAGTCAACTCTAGTGCTCTTTCATCTCCTTGTCCTCTGTTCGTTCAAATAACTCCATGAGGCCACATGGCACACAGAAGCTGTGAGTCTATTTCCACCCCTTGCTGCCAGGGTGACCTCTGTACATGTCCCACCCCACCCCCCACCATCCTAGGTTTCCATTCAGGTAAAAGAACCAACAATATCTGCCCAAATTGACTTATGAAAGTATCAGGAGGATGAAATGAAATTTATGTGAAACACTTTATATACTGTAAAGTGATCTACAGATGAAAATTATTGTATCTCCCCTCCACCTATGTGAAAAAAGAAAGAAAATTATTGTGTCTTATAAATAACATCATGAGCTTATATCTCATTTCCTTTTTACAGGAAAAGATACTGAGAGCAGAAAGGCCAAAATATTGATCAGTGCTCTGGGTTAAAGATGTTATATCAAACCCACAATTTTTATTTTTGCCTCCTCCTGAAAACCCAAAAAAAAGATAATGATAATAAAGAAATAGCAAAAAAAAAAAAAAAAAAGGAATTAAGCCACAAAGACAATAAATGAGAGACAAGGCAACAGCAACTAAATTTTGAAAGTGGAAAAGCAGGAAGAAGACTGGCAACTTACCCAGCAAGACAAAGGAAAACTAACCCTAACTGGCATTTGAGAAATGTGAGAATCACCTTATCTGTACCACTAAACACCCAAAAGTTTCAGGAAGTGTGATCTACGTGGCTACAAACAGAAGGATTGGTTAAGTTTGTTTAAACATAATTAAGAGCCCCCTAACCAAGTCATCCTTTCTTCACATGGCTAGCTGACTGCCTCTGATCTGCTCTGGCTAAAGACTGAGTTTCATGTCTTGGCCAAGTCATGGCAAACAGTGTCTGCACTGCTTCGGGACATCAGGTTCAGCTGAGAGTGGGAATTACCATGTTGAAGAAGGAGTTTAAGTGACGGTATAAGGAATGAACGTTGAAAGCCCTTTTTCCCACTCAACTTCCAGAACATTGACAACCAGGATTTTACTCTCCAGATAAAAGATGGGAAGATTCTTCTTTGAGGACTCTGACCAGACCAAGAGAAAAGACATAGATTCTGACATTGAGGTTCCTGCACTAAAACCATACAAGTAGCTAAATAAAGATGACAAGGCTCACCCACATTCTTAGAACTTCCAGTCAGCTTCATAAACTGCCCCCCTTTTTTCTTTTTTCTGTCTAGAGCTCTACTGAGGTATAGTTTACAACCATAAAATAATGCCCCACTTTTCTTTCTTTCTTTTTTTTTTTTTTGCAGGATTTAAATGGTTTATTTCACTGTCAGTTTTACAAGTCACTGAGGTTGTAGTAAATTAATTCTTAAGCACTTTTGTCCAGTGACAACCTGATTAGCAAGGCCCTGTTACTGAGCAGGGGCCCATGGAGGGCATCCCAGGAACCACAGCACATGTACCAGTGTTAAGAACCCCTTCCCAGAAGCACCAGGTAGGGCTTGAATGCCCCACTTTTAAATATGAAAAGACAACTAGAGACAACCAGAAAGCTGAGGAAAACATCTAATATGAAACACCATATAAGTAATAAACAGAAGGAAAAAAAAACACCAGTTATTGGGTAGAGAGACATGAAAACTTAAAAAAAAAAAACTAATATCATCTGTGCAATGAGATAGAACCTCTTTAAGATAAGAACAGGATGTTATAGAAAAGGACTGTTCAGAAGACAAAAATGAATATCTAGAAATTAAAAATATAATAGCAGAAATTAAAAATTCATTTGGAATATGGAACATAAAGTTAATTAATTTACTTATTAAAGTAGAATGAATTTAATTCCTATTTGAAGAACAACAAACAGACAAGGAGATGAAATATAGGGAAAAAAATGAGAAAATCAAATTAGGCCAGAAATATTTATCATCCAGAAAATGAAGTCCCAAAGGGAAAGACAAGAGAGAACAGTGGGAAAGAAATAATCGGGAAATAAACCAAGAAAATTTCCTAGAAATGAAGGGCATGGCTCTCCAGATTGAAAGAGCCCTTTGAGTGCCCAGCATAACTGAGGGAAATAGACCCAGCCCAAGGCACGTGATTATGCAATTTCAGAACAGTGAGACAAAGAAGTTTCCACAAGCTTCCAGAAAGGAAAAAAAAAAATGGCTTCAGGAAATGATTGTGAAATGGAATGACATCAACTTCTCAATAGCACTCAGAAGGCTGGAAAACAATAGAACAAAGTCTTCAAAATTCTGAAGGGCAATTACTTCCCCTCTGGAATTGTATTCTCAGCCATAGTACAATAAAGTGTGAGGGTGAAATTAAAACATGTTCAAATATGCAGTTTCAGAACAATGAACTCCTTCTAAGGAAGCTACTGACAGTGAACCAGGATGTAAAAGGGCATAAAAATGGGGTGCCTGGATGGCTCAGTACTTTCAAGCATCAGACTCTAGATTTCTGTTCAAGTCTTGATCTCAGGGTTGTGAGATCTAGCCCCACAACAAGCTCCATGTGGGGCTTCATGCTGGGAGCAGAGCCTGCCCAAGATTCTCTCTGTTCCTCTGCCCCACTCCCAAATAAATAAATAAATAAATGGGCATAGAACTTGAGATACAAGGGATTCAACACAGGAAAGACAGAAAGGGATTCAACACAGGATTATAGCGTAGAGAGATGTCAGGGTGACAGCTGTGCCAAAGACCAAGGAAGACTGGACTGAGTCAGCAGGTCCACAAGAGATAATCTCCAGAAGATGAACTTACTACTTTAATATGCGTAAACATACTGAGAGGAGATTTCTATATTAGTAGGTAGAGTTTGGAATACATTGGTGATAGAAATTAGATAGTCGGAAAACGAAGCCAGCAAGAAGCAAGTCTATTATTAATTACAAAAACTTAGGAACAAGAGGAAATATGATCATAGGATACAACATGTCTCAGCTGTGAATAGCATTTGGTTGTTATAATGTTAACAAGTACTTATCTGACCAAAATGAGGATGTAAGTGTATTCAGAAGATGGGAGCACAGAAGTGTAGTTGTTCTACTGTATAGGGGCAAAGGGGTGTAGGGAGGAGTGATAGTGAAAAAGAGCTGAATCTTTATGCTCCAAAGTGGGCAACCAATAGCAAAGTCTTCAATTAGCAGTACATAAACATGATATTTGGATATATGGACGTAAATATCAAAAGAAATGAGCAAGAGTCAAAAGAGATTGCCCCTAAGAACAGGAAGTTGTGTGTGTGTGTGTGTGTGTGCGCGCGTGTGCAAGAATGTATGTGTGTGTTGTCATAATGTGTTCATCATCACAGATTCTGTGCCTCTATAACTGTAATAGATATAAATTAAATATAATAAATGAAATTTCTCAAAAGGTCAACTGAACTGCCAAGCTCATTTTTTTTGTTACAGAGGACAACATTATAGTTTCTCAACCCTAATTTGTTCTTTGCTCCTTGGATTATACAACTTGCCCCATTTCTGAGCATTTGAGACACTGAATTTACAAATAGGTAACAGCCAGACCAAAGACTAAAAACAAAACTCTGATCCACAATCTGCAGCAACAATTCCAGGAAACCAACCCATTGCCTACAGTACCCAGCCCAGGGAGCCAACCTGCTATATAAGTCAGACTTGTAGAAAATCAGACCATTACCACTTGTAACAATTGGCCCCAAATGGCCAGAACTTGATTAATAACTGACAACTACTCTAATTTTTTCCCTACTTCCAACTAGGACCAACGTATGAAAGCCAAATTCTTACCCTTACTCAATCACCAAGGATGTCTCTCTTCTAGTTAATCCACTTCCAGCTGCCCCATGCCATGATGGTCCAAGCAGGGCAAACCTGAGGCCATCTCTTTTTCCCACTCTAAATCTTTCCAGTTCCTTTACCTGCCTTGAGTCTTGGGCAAACGCAGGTGATGGCACCTGACACTCTTGCTATAACAAGATCTTAGTAAATACCCTTTGTTTTCATTTGGTTGGTCTTCATTTGTTTCCACACACTATTTTGAGGCATTGCAATTTTTCAAAGACTGCAAATAATTTTATTTGTCAAGAATTAATACCTACTTGACATTGCCCTTAGCAACATGTTTCCAATATGTCTCTTCAGGCAAGGGAAACAAAGCAAAACTAAACTAGCAAGACCACACCAAAATAAAAAAAAAAGCACAGCAGAAGAAACCATCAAAAAAATAAAAAGGCAACCTACTGAATGGGAGAAGACATTTGCAAATGATGTATCTGATAAGGGATTAATATCCCAAATATCCAAATATCCAAAACATTCAGCTAAACAACAAAAAACTACAACTAGTCTGATTAACAATGGGTAGAGGGTCTGAATAGACATTTTTTCCAAAGAAGACATACAGATGGTCAACAGGCACATGAAAAGATGCTCAACATCACTAGTCATCAGGGAAATGCAAATCAAAACAATAATGAGATATCACCTTATACCTGTTCGAATAGCTAGAATTGAAAAAACAAGAAATAATAAGTGTTGGAGAGAATGTGGAGGAGGAAGGATGCTCATGCACTGTTGGTGGGAATACAGATTGGTACAGCCGCTATGGAAAACAGCATGGAAGTTGCTCAAAAAATTAAATACAGGAATATCATATAATTCCACTACTGGTATTTTCCCAAAGAAAATGAAAACACTAATTCAAAGAGATATGCACCCCTATGTTTACTGCAGCATTATTTACAACAGCAAAGATATGGAAGCAACACAAGTGTCCACTGACAGATGAGTGGATAAAGAAGATGTGGCATATACGTAGATATCTAATGGACTATTACTCAGCCATAAAAAAAGAATGAAATTTTTGCCATTTGCAGCAACATGATGAACCTAGAGGATATTAGTGAAATAAGTCAGATAGAGGACACATACCACATGATTTCCCTTATATATGGAATCTAAAAAACGAACGGAGGCCATCTCATAAATACAGAAAACGAAATTGTGATCGTCAGAGGGAAGGGGGATGGAAGAATGGGTAAAATAGATAAAGGAGATTAGGAGGTACAAACTTCCAGTAATCAAATTAATAAGTCCTAGAAATGAAAAGAGCAGCACAGGGAATATAGTAAACTGGTGGTGAATGGGGGTGACACTTGTGGGCATGGCATGACACATGGAGTTGTCGGGTCATTGTGTTTTTACTTGAAGCTAGTGTGGCACTGTGTGTCAACTATACTTCACTATTAATTAATTAATCAATTAATTAAATATTCTAGGAAAAACAGTAAATCTCTGATGTATCCCAAACACCTATAATAACTGTTCAATAAATATCTATTGAATTAATAAATTAAATGATGAAAGGCCATGTATCCCTGAAAAAAGAAAAAGAATTAATGTCAGCTAACCAACAATCAAGTTCAAAAAGTCTTCATAATTTTTTGACAAGTCCTTACATTTATTCACTCACATATTGTACTCCATTTCCACATGTCAAGTACTGCACTGGGTTTTATGCGTTCTCGAAGATTCTAAGATGAATTAGGTAAGTTGAGATTTTCACTTAATTGGATTTAATAATTTTAGAGTTACTTAAATTCAGACAAAGTTATCTCAAACTTGAATAAGTCAATTAAAGCTGTATTCATGCTTTCCAGCAAATGAACATAATTTTAAAAAGCAAGCTGCCGGGGCACCTGGGTGGCTCAGTGGGATAACCCTCTGCCTTTGGCTCAGGTCAGGATCTCAGGGTCTGGGGATTGAGCCCCGCATCAGGCTCTCTGCTCAGCCGGGAGCCTGCTTCCCTCTCTCTCTGCCTGCCTACTTGTGATCTCTCTATCAAATAAATAAATAAAATCTTAAAAAAAAAAAAAAGCAAGCTGCCAAAAACAGAGATCAAGTTAGTGTTCTACTTTTATACTTTTCTATTTTACTTTTTTTTCCCCTCAAATTGCCCAATTTGAATTTTCTTACTTAACTAACTGTCTTGGCATGTGTCTAAAATGTGTTTTTTAACCCCCTTGAAATCTCCTCTTATGTTTGCTAATACAAATATAAATGTTAAATGTCATTTACACACATCTTCCTTTTTGTGCTTTCGAATTGAATTGCAGATGCTCTATTAAGGGGCACATATATGATTATGGAAAATTATTCTATTGAAAATAACAGTAGTTTTTATAATGATGTAAATCTGAGAAAGCAAAAGAAATTGAGGTTGGAAAAAACAGATGTATTCACTAAAAAACTACTGTGTGCACATGGCAAACTAGTTTTCAGCAAGATTCAAATAATGCAATCAGTGGGAACTTGACTAGTCCGTGGAGTTGTGAAAGGCATGTGGGATGTACGAATAATAGCTGGAAATTTGTTGTGGACACGAGGCTATTAAGCTTGTCTCCTGCTGCATTCAATATGGTAGTAAAAACTATTATTAAATAACTGATTTTATAGCAACTGCTAAAATTATTTGGCCAAAGTATAAATTAAAGTTTATGACGGATGCAAATGTATGTCTTAAAATGTAAAATACTAATTTAGGTTCCTTTCCCATTTTAAAATAACCACTCAGACGAGAGAACAGTGATTACCAAAATAAGAGCAAATTAATAAGGCTGCCAGGAAGGCTTCACAAAAGTCTGAAACATTAAATGTGACTTTGCTTTTCAAACCCAGAGTCCCACAATTATCAAGGATCTCTTCCCTAGCTGAATGCACAGAACTCATATTAGCAGTAATGGGGTCGACACACGTGAACTCCTGAGGACTGATTAAGGGGGCGCAAATGATGGGTCTGATCCCCCCAGGCCCTCCCATGACACAGGCAGATGTGTGGAGGGTCACGGGACCCCTGCTACCTCTGGAGGGGTAGAACTGTAACTGATTAACCAAGTGGTGTTGGTTAACCTTTTAGCCTTTATTTGTACCTAAGCAGTCCCTGAAACAAGACTTAGCCATTTATAAAAGACAACATTCTTTAGCAAATGAAAGGTCTCACTGGATGTATCTTTCTGTGTGTCATTGAAGCTTTTCAGAAATGACAGATTCTCAGGCCCTACCCTGTATTTTCCCTCTGGGAGGCTGCAGGCTGGGTGTGATATTTGCTAAAGCTCGGGAAGGGAGGGGAGGTTGAGGGCTGAGCAGGGTGTGAGAAGCAGGGACAGTCCCCTGGAACTTAATTCAGTATTCTGCAACCAGCAAACACATTATGTCTATCAGAGGCGGGATCCATTTTAAGGAATGTTTTCAGATACATGCATGGTTCAGGAAGCAAAAATTCTCTTAGGAACATACGATAAGCTGGAAGATGCTGTAGAAGTCTTACAATCTGAATTTTAAGAATGAATGGGTCTGATTATCACCTGGGGAGGTTTGTAAAAAGATCTGTGTAGCCTGCCTAGCTACGGAATCCAGATTTCTGAGAATGGGACCGAGAATTCTGTATGGTTAAAAATTTTGAAAACCACATTTTAAGATTTAGGAATTATCATTTTTCTCACTAAGCATCCTTGTTCTCTCAGTACTACCTCAGATGGCATGGTTTTGTGCCATTCATCACCAGTCACTGTTTTTTGGACCAAACAGTTCCATGGTTGTCACTATATGTACAGCGACTGCTATACAGATGGCAACAGCCATTGTCATTTCCTCAGGTATGGACTCTTGATCTACCAAAGAACCATGATTCAGTTAACTCTTTTGGTAATGTTTTTTCAAATTTTGGGGTCATGTTAATCAAGAAATTAACTAAAACTTGTTTATGGGGGTTTTTGTTTGTTTTTTTCTTAACAAAGGGCTGTAAATCCATCGTACACTCATCTTGGATTTGTAAAGCTGAATATTAATCTAAAATAGAGGCCACTTCATATCGGTTTCATTAGATTTAGTTCGAGATCTAATTTGTCAGTTTCATTTTGGATTCTGTCATTCAATGTATAATCTTTGTCTCTCCCAACTCATGTTATACTTGCATTTAATAAACATACCATTCTGGCTTGATTGAAGTTATTAATAAACACATCAAATGAAAGAGAGCATTTGTCAAATCTCCTAAGGACCTTCCTCTGGATGAACATTGATTATTAGCCCATTAATCTAATTTTCACCTGATCACACACCTGCCAAATGTCTACCTGCTCAGCCCAGGCTCTTCCAATCTTGTTAATAGAAACACTGTGAGACACTTTTTTTTTAAAGATTTTATTTATTTATTTGACAGAGAGAGAGATCACAAGTAGGTAGAGAGGCAGGCAGAGGGAGGGGGGAAGCAGGCTCCCCGCTGAGCAGAGAGCCCAATGGGGGGCTCTATCCCAGGACCCTGAGATCATGACCTGAACTGAAGGCAGAGGCTTAACCCACTGAGCCACCCAGGCGCCCTTGTGAGAACCTTTTTAAAAGTCACCTTCTAAAAATGAAATCTTGAAAGCTACGCTGTTTCACAGTATCTGCAACTTATATTTTACTTTATATTCTTAGAAAATTTGATAACCAAAATGTTAATTGTCAATGGAAAGAATAAATACAAAAGAGAAAAGTTTAATTGTCAATAGCTAATAGCCTATTTGCCAACTTAACTTTTAAAAATTATTTTCTCTTCATATAGAATGTGACCAAGGTGAAATTGCTTGTGACTCTTTTTTTTTTTTCTAAACTTTCACTAACATACACTGTCTCCTCTCACGACAAGATTCTAGCTGGTCCAAAGGTTACGGTGTCTGACAGTAATTCACCGAGGTACCACATTTCAATTGCTTCAGCACATTTCAATTAGGAAACCTTTGAAGTGAGAAAGGAAAAGAAATAGAGTGGGAGCCAGGTGATGCGGAAAGAAAAACAGCGTGAAAGGAGAGAATAAGAAGTGTTTCTGGACAATGGAAAAAGCAAAAAAAAAAAAAAAAGCCCAACAGGGATAAGGAACACCTGGATCCTACCTTTGACTCTGAGTCAGTGTTTTTAAAAGGCACACACGTGTATTCCAAAGTATTGGGTTTAAATAGAAAATTTTTCAAGCCCTTATGATTATGAAATGGCCCAAATGTGAGATACTTTTCCAGAAGATATACTCTAATAGTGGATATGTAATTTATGCTAGTTCCTCTCTTGGCAAAGAAGAGAAAAATCTGGCTCAAGGAAAAAGGGAATTTACGGGTTTAAATAACTTGTAGTCCAGAAGCTGGCCTGGCTTCGGGCCTGAGAGAATCCTGAAAGGATGTCATTAGGCCCTCCCTCTCTGTGTTAGGCTCTGCTTTCTCCTGCGGGTCATTCTCAGGCAGGGACTCCCTTGATGGCACGATGTCTGCAGGCCACATATTCACAGCCCAAGTCCAGAATACAAATGATAATGTTTTGTCTCATTAATTCTGCCCAGGTCTAGCAGGCTGAATAATGGCCATCTAAAGATTTAAGGGCCCAATTCCCCAAACCGGGAAATACTATTTCATAACAACGACAACAACGACGACGACCACCAAAAAAAGAGTCTTTGTGGATATGATTGTGTTACAAATCTTGATATAGGATCATTATCCTGGATTTTTTAGGTGGACCTTAAAAGCCATCCTTATAAGAATGTAGAGACCCCCCCCTACACACACACACACACACGAAAGGAAAAGTAAGGTGACAACAGAGGCAGCACGGAGGTCATGCCCTCAGAAGTCAGGAACACTGGCAGACATCAGAAGCCAGGAGAGGCAAGGAGCAGTTTCTCCCCTAGAGCCTCCCAAAGGAGCATGGCCCTGCTGACACCTTGATTTTGGCCTCATGAAGCGGAGTTCAGAAGAACTGAGAGCGAGCGCGTTTTCTGTCTTTTTTACCAGGTTTGTGAGAACTGGTTACAACAGCCCGGGAATCTAGTACAACGAGTTCGCTATGATTTGGCCATCCTGAGTCACATGACAAACTCTGAGCCAATCACTGAGAGCGGACGAGTCCGCGTGGGTCGCTCCTGTCATTCCTGGAGCCTGGGCAAAACCTTTCAGGAGACAAATCGACTCCAGGCGCAGGAGAGGGGCGTTGCTGGAAGGAAAAGCATATCTGCAGATAGACAATGGTTGGGGAGAAGACACCAAAAAAACAGCAGATACCCATTTTATGTTCGAAAGGAGAAGACAGAAGGAAGTGCAAATTATTCATTTAGATTCAACATTATTATAACATTAGTGCACTTGAATTTGCTTTGTTGTGATGATGTTGTTAAGCAGCATGTGATGAGAGATACACTGAATTGAACAGACATCCCTTACTAAGAGCAGATTTGTTTTTACTGCCCATCCCTGGACCTTCTCCAGCTCTAACATATCTTGTTTTGGAAGAGATGTACATTAAGATTGCATAAATTACTCCAAATAAAAATGTACCATGATAATAGATTTGTTTACTTTCTAATATTCCTTCCAAAAATGTCTAAAAAATGTTTATAACGATGTTTGCTAGAGTAAAAGCTTGTGCCGGAGTCTGTGATGTGAAGTCTTTAATACTTTCCACACATTTTCTTGGATTAAAACCAACAGGTCTATGAAGACCATTCAAAGATGTCTTGGCCTCTTATTACCTCTATGACCTTGGCTAAATGACTTATACTTTCCTAACACCAGTTTCTTTATATATAAAATGAGAATACATAATTTTACAGGATTTATTTTGAGGATTATGTAAAAAATATGTGTGAAAGCAGCTAACAGGGGGCACAGCATAAAGTAAGATGCTAATAGGGTTCCATGATAAATCTGTAAACCAACAAGCACAGTGTGGGTCATTATTCCTATAATTTGTCCTTCCGTACCCAGACTAAAGCTCTCCCAGTGACTCATTTCAGCTTCAAACGATCTACCTCTAGTTTCCATTAACTTAGTGCATTGACTCACAGGAGAGCCTGATGTCAAGTGCACATTTAGACATTTTACCATATTTCCATGTTTTTGAAACTTTGTAAAATTTGAAGAATCAGTTTCAGTGCTGAACCATGCAGAGCTATTCCTGCTTATTTATTCCCCAGCTGTTTCCAATGCTAACAACATTTCTTTGTTGGGATGGAGTATCACAGCCTCCTGAACTTGAAATGGTTCATTTGCTTTTCTTTTGAAACAGTCAGATTTCATTTTGAAGGTTTAAATTAATTGAATCTATTAATTTTCCCTTAGCCTTTTCATTATTTACTCTCAAAAACTCTTGTGGATAAGTCAGGCATAATTTCCCTTTGTGTAATTTTGCTGGAGGGTGGGGGAAAGCTGGCATTGTTTGATCCCTAGGGAAGAGAGGTTCTCTCTAGGGTGCAGATTAGCCCCTGAGTTCCTATGCCTGCGAGCCCCTGTCTCCCCTAGTGAGCAATATCATGGCAGCTCTGAGTTCCCTCTGGCCATGTGGGGAAACTGTGGCCAGGTTGGACAAGGTTTAGGGGTTCATATTACTCCATATTTGCCCAGGAAATTTTAGAAATCGGTTGCAAGGCCCTCCTAAACCTTTGATTGCCAACCATTGTTATCTAATGAATAGCTGTTTATATTCAGAGTAGTTGTCATTCCAAATATAAACTCCAACTAAAATGACTAATTTTACTGGGCTTGAGGGAGTTAGGGAGACTTAGAGGTAAATACCGAGAGATGACTTTTATAGATATAATTTAAATGTTTGCTAAAATTCAAATAATGGAAGCTTACCATTTAATGAGATATTTTATCCACCTTATATTTATAATTTACATCCTGTTGAGTATTCAAAGTTTCAACTGTGAATACCATGCATTCTGGAAATAAGTATGCCAGAACCCCAAATTTTATAAGTGGTGAGATTATGAGCAATTTTTATTTTTTTCCCTCTTTTATTGTGTTATGTTAGTCACCATACAGTACATCATTAGTTTTTGATGTAGTGTTCCACGAATCATTGTTTACCTATAATACCCAGTGCTCCATGGGAAATGTGCCCTCCTTAATACCCACCACCAGGCTCATACATCCCCCATCCCCTCTCCCCTCTAAAACCCTCAGTTTGTTTCCTGGAGTCCATAGTCTCTTATGGTTCATCTGCCCCTTCGATTCCCCACCCTTCCTTTTCCTAATGTCCTCCATGCTATTCCTTATGTTCCACAAATAAGAGAAACCATATGACAATTGTCTTGAGCAATTTTTAATTTTTTTTTCCCAAGCATATTGCCAAAAATTTTCATATTTAACAAACATATTCATATGTGAAATATTGGCATACCTCATTTTATTGTGCTCTGCCTTATTGTGCTTTGCATATACTGTGTTTTTTACAAATTGAAGACTTGTGGCAACCCTGTGTCAAGCAAATCTGCTTGCGTCATTTTTTTCCACAGCATTGACTCACTTTGTGTTTGTGTTACATTTTGGAAATTCTCACAATATTTCAAGCTTTGTCATTATTACATCTCTTATAGTGATCTGTGATTATTATCTATAACTCCTTGAAAGCTCAGATGATGGTTTGCATTTTTAGCAATAAAGTATATATTTTTCAAGATTTTATTTATTTGTCAGAGAGAGAGAGCACAACCAGGGGAAGCAGCAAGGAGAGGAGGGAGAAGCAGGCTCCCCGCTGAGAAGGGAGCCTGATGTGGGGCTTAATCCCAGGACCATAGGGGATGGTGACCAAAGCCAAAGGCAGACCTTAACTGACTGAGCCACCCAGGTGCTCCCAGCAACAAACTATTTTTAAATTAAGAAATATGCATTGTTTTTTAGACATGATGCTATTGTACACATAATAGATTGCAACTCAGTGTGAGCATAACTTTTATATGTGCTGGGAAACCAAACAATGCTTTTGACTCACTTTATTGCAATATTTATTTTTTCTGGTCCAGAACTTATCCATCAGTATCCCTGAGGTATTCCTGTAAGTTTATTAATATTTTTTAAAAAGAAAGAACTTTTAGAAGAAACAACCATGAATGTGCATCACAGTGTTAGTTTTATAAGTTATATATCCAATAACAGAAATATATCCAATAACAGAAAACACTATACTAAAGTTTATATTCATATAATGAATAAAATTGTCCCTTACTTCCCAAGTATTTGCATTTATTTGGGGGTGGGATGGGCAGACACAACTTTAGAAATTTATACCCATTTTCCAAGTCATCTGATTTTTTCATTGTTTGGCCAATAAGCCATCCTTTTAACTCAGTTTCTGTCCTCACCAAAAACTATTGTCTTCCAGTTTCCAGATGGAAGGCTTACATCAATGGGATGCAAGAATGATGTTAATTAAAAGAATACTGATTTACATTTTCACTTGGTTCTTCTAAGAGTCTGACTTTACTGCTAAGAGCCCAATTGAGAGTGAGAAGAAAGAGCTCTTTGAATGGTGAAGAATTAATATCATGGACATAGGGACATTCTAACTATAGCCCAAAGTATCTGGAATTTAAATGTAAACCTGAGTATGAGAGGGTAGAATATTCATAAGTATTTTTATCTCTAAGGTTGGATAATAAAAATATGATTCAAAGAAAAAGGAAGGGCAAACTACCTTAGGATAAAAAGCGTGTAAAGCACTGTGAATGATTGTAAGATATGGGAACTCAAGATTTAACAAAGCAATTCCCATCATTAAGCCCGTTTCCAGTGAACGAGTGATACACTCGTGTGTTTGCCAAGTGAACAAACCAATTCGAAGGATAGCATAGCACCATTTCTATGGAGGGAATGTGGGATTGTTGCCTTCTTAGCTGGGCAGAATTCCAAGCCCTAGAAAAGAAAATATCCAGTGTCTTCTGCATGCCAGTGTCATCAAGACCATGACTAGAAGGGTAGGATCAGCCAGTTTTAAGCACAGATAAGGAACCATCCACAGTGAGTAAAGTTAGCAGATAAATCAGGCTTTGTCACTTGAAGACAAAATAGACCACAGTGATAAATGTTTATATTCAATGCTCTAAAGTCTTCAAGCATGTGTAATGAGTGAGCAGAAATGAAAATGTTCTAGGCAAAGAGAGAAACTCAAACTGATTGCGGTGTTTATTTTCCATTTAACCAACATGAGAAAAATAAATTTATATTAAATGTATTGAGCAAAGTTTGATGATTATAAAATTCATTCTGCCTTCATGTAAACATTTTTTAATGTTTTCCCATGTTTATCCTATTTTTATACCCAGAAATTAGTATAAATGAATATACATATTTATGCCATTATTTTCATAGAGTTACATGCACAAAGAAAGATCACAATTAGATACATCATGTACTATATTCTTGCTTATTCTTACTTGTTCCCACCTGAAAAATCTAATCAGTGATCTCTGTTACCAAAGCCAGACTCCATCACTCACCCCAAGGGAATCTGGGCTACATATCAGAAATGGACTATAGTTAATCTTCCTTGTTTTATCAGTGTGGTCTCTAAGCTAGCAAGCCCCTTTGGAAGGGATCTAAGTAATTCATTCTCTGTGATCTTTTTAATCAAAACTAAAAGACTTAGGCATGAAGAGAATGTCATGGAATTTTTAACCCACTATGGCTATGTTTTTACATTGTTCTTAAAATCTTTATTCCCTAATTCAGAATCCATTCCTTTCTACTTGATCACGGCTGCAAACCCGTAGACCTCTAATTTGAAATAGGAGTTCATCACAGCATGGAGAAAAACCTCCAAGTGTGGCACTGTTCCAAAGAGAAACTTCTATTCAGTTTAAATATCAAAAGAGACTAAACTTGGATTCCACATCTACCATGTCTATAAAAGACACACTTCCATATTAAGTCATCTTTTGTATTTTTAGGTTCTATTCTTTGTTACCGAAATAGGCTCAGAATTATGTAAGACTGGCCCTCGACTGGTCTTGGTTTCTTCGCAGGAGCTGAGTCTAGAACCCATGTGGGTGCCCTTGGCTATAGAAAAATGTGTCCTTTAGGAAATACGTTGTCAAGGCCCATTCCAGGCACAGGTAACGGGGGGGGGGGGGGGACAATAAATCTACCACCTCTTGGATCTACTTACTCATACTTCAAGTTTTTCTCTGTCCATGCTTCTTTACCTTCTCTCCTTATCTTTGTTTGTACAAGTGGCTCTGAATAATTTTTTACATAGCAGGCATAACTAGATTTGGGCCTCATTTCCAGGAGTGGTTATAACTAACTCTCTACTACTGAGTGGTCTTTTTTACTGTATGGTTTCTTCATAGAGACAGAACTGTATCTTTTTGAAACTTTAAAAACATTATCTTAAAAAAAAAAGATAAAATCGGGGGGTTTCCTCTTACCTTATTATTAAATGTTATTACTTTTTGGAGGTGATTGTGTCCATTTGATCTTTTCTTTTTTGGTCCTACGATATGTGTAAATATGGGGAAGACACATACAAGTAAGAGTAATCCAGGATGAAAAGTAATACAACATGGTCATGACCAAACACTACTGAACAAAAGGAAGGAGAATTTAAATTAGTGGAGGGAAGACAGAGTTGATGAGAAAACCAAAACAGGGCAATTGAGATAGGCCTTAACAAATGGATAGAGACACTTAAATCACTGTATATCTTGGTGTTTTTCTCATGTCGATATTGGGTATATAAAGAGTGTGTGTGTGTGTGTGTGTGTGTGTGCGTGTGTGTGTGTGTGTGACAGTGAATAAATAGTCAGACTATAAATATAAAAACTGAACTGTTTTGTTTTTCCATTTCCCCAACTCTGTAGGACCTTGAAAATTAGTTGCCTTATACACCCTGGGGGAGTCAGACTGGGTTTGAAGCCCCCTCATGATGTCCCACACCCACAGCTTTGTCACTGTTTGACTTGTCTCTCCACCTCCTGGAAGAGCTCCATTCATAGGGTGCTGTCATTATTTGAACTTACACAGAACTCCAAAAGCAATTTTCAAAAATAAACACTAGTAATTGTTTAATATCACCTCTACCTGAGGCTGTGATACTTCACAGCTGGAGCATACAAGAGGTAGTCAAAGAAAGAGTTAAAGGGAAGATCTGCGGAAAGGGATGTCCAAGGAGCTTTGAATCATACCCCTGGGATGTTGAAGGCCACACACACATGGACAGGACAGTGTGCATGTCCAGGAAAGATCTCAGAGAACTACAGTCTCTAACTTATGGCCTGGAGCCCTGCACAAACAGAAGAAGAAGGGTAAAGCAGACTTTTAAACTGTCTGAGTGGTGAAGGTGATCCCTATACACACACACAGAGCTTCTTATGAATGGGTGGAAATGTGTCTGTTCAAACCAAACATTGGTTTAAGCCAACTTTCTCAAGTGTCTGACCAGCATCACCTGAGCACTAACCTCACTGAGCAAATTTCAGTGGCTGCACTCCACAGGGAAGAAAGAATTAGTTAATGAAAGTCATTAAACAAACAGCAAAAATAGCAATGGCGAGAACAACAACAAATACTCTGTAACAGCAATAAATTCTGGTGGGTGTAGGGAAGTTGCTTATTTCAAGAGTTACCATATTATATTGCATAAAATGTCCAGGTTAAAAAAATATATATATATGTATATTTGTTAAAAACAATATATATGTGTATATATGTATATTTTCCTGTGTATGACCACACTTTCACTTGTTTTATATATATAAATATAAAATATAATATATAAATACACATATTTAATATATAATATATATGTTTATGTATATGTATACATTTATATATTATACATTATATATTTATATTTATTTACATATGTATGTAATATAAATATATGTGTAAACACATGTATGTTTATATAAACACATTAAACACATGTTTATATAAACATACATGTGTTTAATATATAATATATATTATAATACATAATATATGCTTATATATATTTATATGTTACATATATTTTATGTTAAAATATATATATATATAAAAGACAGGCAAAGAAATAGAAAGGTGTGGTCATACACAGGAAACCAAGCAGTCAGCAGGTCTGCCCCTGAGACAGCCTAGATGTTGGCCTTACTAGACAAAGACATTAAATCAGTTAAAGTAAGTATGTTCAAAGAACTAAAGAAACAACATCTAAAAAAAAAACAAACACCAATACAAAACAACCCAACAACAAAAACCATATCTCAATACATAGAGAATATCAATAAAAGAAATTATCAAAAGAGCCAAATAGAAACTTTGGAGTTTAAAAACACAACAAATAACATTAGAAAGTCATTAGAGGGTTTCTACAAAAATTTTGAATAGGAAGAAGAAAGAATCAGTAAACCTGAGGATATGTCTATTGAGATTGTACAGTCTGGAGAATAGAAAGGAAAAAGAATGAAGAAAAATGAACAGAGCTTCAGAGATCTGTGATATAGCAAGAAATGTACTAAAAATGCAAAATAAGAATCTCAGAAAGAGAAGAGAGTGAAGGCATAGAAAGAATATTTGAAGAAATAATGGCTGAAAACTTCAAAAATTTGATCTAAAAAATTAAAAAGCTAAGCTTCGCATCAATAAAGCTCAACAAATTCAGACTTGATCAAGTCAAGGAGATCCAAACATAGTCACATGGTCAAATTGTTGAAAGACAAAGACAAAGGAACCTTGAAAAGAGCAAGAGAATAATAACTCATGATGTACAAAGGATCCTCAATGAGATTAACAGCTACCTTCTCATCAGAAACTATAGAAACCAGAAAGCAGTTGGAAAATGTATTCATGTGCTAATAGAAAAAGACTGTCAATGTAGTCTTATATCCAGCAATACTATGCTTCAAAAATGAAGAAAATAAGACATCCTCAGACAAACAAGAACTGAAAATTTGTTCCTAGCAGATGAACTCCTACCCTGCCAGAAATAATAAAGGAAGTCATTCAGGCTGATGTGAAAAGGCACTTGACAGTTACTTGACTCCACATGAAGAAACAAAGAGCATCAGTAAATGTCATTGCATAGGTAAATATAAAATATAATATTAGTGTATTTTTGTAACTCTTTGCTTCTATCTGATTAAAAAAAGAACCACATAAATAACATTTACAAATCTATATTGATGGACTCATAATGCATTAGGATGTAATTTATATGCCAATTATAGCACAAAGGAGGGGAAAAGGAATATAGATATACTCAAGCAAGTTTCTGTATTTTATTGAAATTGAGTTAGTATTAAAACCAGCTTGAGGGGCACCTGGGTGGTTCAGTGGGTTAAAGCCTCTGCCTTCAGCTCAGGTCACGATCCCAGGGTCCTGGGATTGAGCCCCACATCGGGCTCTCTGCTCAGAGGGAAGTCTGCTTCCCTTCTTCTCTCTCTGCCTGCCTCTCTGCCTATTTGTGATCTCTGTCTGTCAAATAAATAAATAAAAATCTTTGAAAAAAAAAACAGCTTGATTTTTTTTAAGTTAACATAGAACTTATGGCATACAGTTAAAACAATGCTTAAAAGGAAATTTATAGCTGTAAATGCCTATATTTAAAAACAAAAGAGGGGCACCTAGCTGACTTAGTAGGTGGAGTATGTGACTCTTGATCTTGGGGTCACAAGGTTGAGCCCCACGTTGAGTGTAGAGATTACTTAAATAAATACTTAAAAATTTTAAAAATAAAACAAAAGAAAGAGTTCAAATCAATGACCTAAGCTTCCACCTTAAGAAACCAGAAAAAGAAGAAAAAACCACACCCAAAACAAGTACAAGGAAGAAAATAATAAAGGTTTGCATAGAAATAAATGAAATAGAAGGTAGAAGAACAATCATGAAAATAAACAAATCAGAAGTTTGATTTTTGAAAAGATCCACAGAATTGACAGACCTTCATCAAGACTGGCAAAAGAAAGAAAGAAAGAAAAACTTGGAAGACTTAAACTACTAAAATCAGTAATGAAGTAGGGGATGTCATAACTGTCCTTACAAAATAAAAGGGATTATAAGGAAATCCTAGAAAGAACTATAAGTCAAAGGAACTGTGGGGTGAGTGACAATGGATAACACAGTGGGAACCAGTGTGGACAGATAACTACATGATGTTGGGGGGGGTGGTTCTAAACATACACACACACCCACACACCTTAATATGGCGTAATGCCCAGAAGCTTAATTAAACATGGGCAGTGCTCCAGAGTAATTGAGGAAGAGTTCCTGCTAGATAGGGCTGGTGCTTATATTAGACTGTAAAAGAAAATAAAGAATTATATTATTTCTTCCACACTTGAGATTCGTACATACTCCGTTATCTTAACAAACGGAAATTATACTTTCAAACAATAAAGTCAAGATCATGCATGATGGAACACCTAGAGTGACAGCTACCATCACTGTTACAGAGTATTGGACTTCCAGTCTTTATCTGTATGTTGTGTGTAGAAATCTCAGATATGCAAGAAATGTAATTTTATTTTCCATAATTCATCTTAATTTTTATTTCTAACTCAGTCTACTGATAGCAGAAACTAGCTGTAGTCAATTCATGATTTTTCCCTGCCATCAGGTTGCATCTAAATTTTCCAGGGAGCTTACATGGATTTACATTCCTACCTGCCAGGTTCTCCTGTTGGTCCATGTAGGAATCATGACCACACAGTCTTTCCAGGTCTGGATCTACCTCAAGAACCTTGGGTAGGTTACCTGTGTTGGTCTGGAGTTTTGGAAACCTCTTGTGGTCGGAAGTCTTTCACCACAACTAAGTCACACCAGGGATAGGGAAAATTATACTCCCTGGTTGATACTAGAACTTGGTCCAGATTCAACATGCAGATGTTTTCTCTGTCCTGTATTTATTGGGCAAGGAAAAATCTGGGCCCTATCTAGCTTTCCTGAGGTTTGACTCTGATTTGGGGACACAGGTCTCCTATGAGGTCAAGTCTCCAAACCTGTCTAGTTTTATCACAAAACAATATTTCATCGTATAGAGGAAGTATAATTTATTGCCAGTTTCTAGTTGTTCTATATTTAGATTGTATTAATTATTTGCTATCACATTACACTCTCTTAAACATCTTTATAGTAAAAGCTGTATCCATTTTCATTGTTATTTCTTTAAAAGAAATTCCTAGAATGGCAATTTACATGTTAAAGAATATGCATATTTTGGGGCTTTTCTGTATGTTGCCAGATCAAACCCTAGAAATTTACCTCAACAATGATGTATGAGAATCCCTACTTCCCTACATGGTAGAAGATTTAGCAATACATTAGTTACACAAGTTGTATCTGTGTTATATATTTGTGTGCAATTTCTGTGCTGTTCATGATTCTTTAAGTTAAAAAATACATTGATAATTTTTAAAATAACCAGTGGAAAACCACTAACATAGTTAAAGGTAGAAAAGGATTTTTTTAAAGGCTAAACTGTGAGGTTGTTCATGAAGCATGTGACTAAGAGACTAAGAGACCACTTCCTGGCAGATTAACAAGGTTATCGATCAGCCCTCCTCCCCCATTTATTGAGATAAAATTTATTATAAATAAAAAAGGCCCATAACAACAATAACTGTTGTTGGTTGTAGTAAGCAGAATGGCCCCCTAAAGACGTTCACACCTAAATCCCTAGATGTGAATGTGTTACATTTCATGGCAAAGGGATTTAATGAAATAAGGAAGATTATGAACTTTAAGATGGGAGTAGGCCCTGTCCCAAATTATCCTGGTAACAGGAAGTTGGAGAGAGTCCAAGTATGAGAAGGATTAGTGCCTTGCTATTGGCCCTTATATGTAGAAGCCCACATCCAAGGATGAGAGAGGGACATCTAGGAACTAAGGGAAGTTTCCAGCCGGCAATCAGGAAGAAAATGAGAACCTTGTTCCACCTCTGTAAGGAACTGAATTCTGCCAACAACCTGAGTGGGTTTACAAGTGATTCTTTTCTGAGTCTCCACATGAGATCCCAGCCAGGGGATACTTCGATTTTCATCTGTACTTCTAACCTATGTGACTGTAAGATAATACATTTGTGTTGTATTAAACTGCTAAATTTGAGGTGTCGGTTACTGCAGTGGTAGAAAACTAATACATTGGCTGAATAAATAAATGAAAATACATACATAAATGAATACAAATGAATGAATAAATGAATCAAATGTGGCTTAAGAGTGGAAATTGTTATACACTTTTCTAAGAGTTGTTGATTCCAAGATCCATTTTACTTCCAAAGTGCTTTGAATCTTTCCTTTCACTCTGTAGATCCACATCACAGTTTTGTCCCATCTATGGCTCCCAAGAGGAGACAATTGCATGCTGGAACCACCATCTCTGCCCTCTTATAATAAATAAGATTTATTATAATTTTTAGTGTGTGGCAGGTACTTGTGATTTCTCCTAATTATCACTTGAAGAATGAGAACATTCCCCATCCAGCACACAAACTATTGCTCTTCTCACCCAGTGAATTTAGAATTAAGCACCTGCATACATTCATTCTTTTTCCAACAGGTATGTACTAGACACCTGTCCTGAGTATAATTTTCTTCTAGCCTCTGAAGCCATTACAAAAGAAATATAGATAGCTTCCAAATGAAAAAGTGATTTATGTTCTAGAAGTTTATTTCTAAATTAGGGCTTTGACACTCAGAAGACATTTCCACATAGAAACAATTCTAAAAACATTGACTCGGCACCTAAATCAGCCCACAAAAGCCCATTCAACTCAAAAGTTACTCGAATGACTCCTAAAAGAATTTAACCAGTATTTATTTTTTCTGTGGGAAAAAAAAGTTTCAGTTCTTCAATTTGTAACGTTAGGAGCTCAACATTCCTCCTGGAAGAACTGACTCCTTCAGCAGTGGTATTGTGCATCAGAGGCTCCATTGTATAATCCACTTAGAAAAAAAAAATTTCTCTATATGTTTGCACCATCTTATTTTGTTTTGTTTGTTGTAGTTCTCTGTGTCTGGAAAACCAGTTATCCTTATGTTGGATCATCTTATTCTCTCTTCCATGTCTACTATCTTCTCTCTTGTTGCTTTATTATATCAGATTCTGTAGTCATCATTGTTAACCAGGCATCTGTACATCTGTCACATTAACTATTTCATTTCCTAGAAATTCTAAATGGAAATAAATGGCAATTAATACTACAGAGAGGTCAGTGCACAGACCCAGAATATAAGTCTCCTTAACTTTTCACATATTGTCATTAGTAAAGGTGACTTTATAAATGTTACAGTCAGAGGGACTGAAGGTCAGAAATAACCTGTGATTTTTAAGACATCCCACCCATGCCAGGAAGTGTTCTTCTACTTGGAGACAAGTCATGTACATGAACTATTCCAGTATGTAGGTTGATAGATAACTTATAGAATGTTGTAGCTATAGAGAGATGACATGGTATAGACAGAGATAAGAAGTTACATACAAAAGTAAGTAGAATAGACAGCAAATATTTCAGGAGTTAAGAAAACAAAATTCAGCTTGTGCTTGCCTCAACCATTCAACTATCCCCAAATGAATGGGTAATTTCCTTGCTTATAATTTAATCTCTTCCTTGTAGACTCATTTTCCCTATCTTTGCCATCTCTGTATATCTAAATCTTACCCGCCTTTATGGCCCAACTTTGTGCACACTTTCTAGGAAACCTTCTTCACCTTGAGATAATATGCCCTTCCTCTCATTTCCCCTGACAACTCATCACTGACATAGTAGAATGCAAATGGATAGGTGTGCTGAGAAGACTGCAAGAATGGACTTTAAAAACCATTTTTTAAGCAAATGATGAGATAATTTGGGATTTCTATAAAAGAAAGAAGCAGGGAGAACACTTCAGAAGTGGTAAAGGTGGTAAGAGAAGATGATGAACAAAGCATCGGGGCTGGAAGTTAGAGGGATGGCTTTCTGGAAACAGAGGATTCCTATTGAAAACAGCAGGAGCTAAAATGTTCACAAGTAGTTGGGGAGCAGATGGTGTGGGGCCTTACACAATGCCTCAGGGATGAAGAGCTTGGACTTCATCCTGAAAGCAACAGGAAGCCATCACATGCACTGTTAAAGTAGGCATTTAGGAAGATTAATTTGACAGTGGTGTGTAAGATGGATGCGGGGAGCTTATTAAAAAGATATTTTAGTAATATGAAAGTAGCAGGTACAAATTCTAAAGGTCCTAGACAAGTGTGCAACAACATAAACAAGACCCATAACTGTCTTCATTTTCTATAATTCATTTTAATTCTGGAGCTAAGCCTCCATTTTACTTTCTGGAGAAAATTTACTCCAGTCATTTCTAGGCAAAATAACGTCTATTCTGTGTGGTTATTTTTCAGGGTTTTTAACTCCTTCATTTCAGGATATGGTGAAAGGAGTGAGAAGGTAGACATGGGAGATACTCATTTAACTTTCTCCACACCACGGTGAAGCCTGTTCCCAAGGTCACTTCTCTTGTTGTCCTTTATGTAGGTGTGGGACAGTCATTGGGAGAAGAGACTGTCCACACAGAATCCTCCTTATGAGAAGTTCCCTTATTCTGATGGTGAGGATATTTGCAGGTCCCTCTTATCACTGACCCCAGTCTCCAGAACTGGAGGGCTGTGGCGATTTCAGTTGCCATCCACACCACTCCAGCCTGTGACACTAGGTGGACTGTCTTCAGCTACCATTCGAATGTGAGCCACCTTGATGGTTCTTCTCGATGATGGCAGCATGAAAGGAGGGGGAGGGGAATTTGTCTCCCAGTTTTACGGTTTGCTATCTTCCAATCCTATTCCATCAGAACAACTTTCTATTTATGGGTCCCCAAACTTAAATAAGAAGATCAGTGTTGTCTTCTTTCAGGCCTTATCATGAGGGGACAGAAGGCAGGGCACAAATCTCACACTCATGTTTATTTCTTTTTCTCCGGCAGCTTCTCCCTTCATTGCCCTCTTTTTCAGCTTGAAGATTCTATTATTAGTCAGGTAGGAAAGTCACACATATGGATCTGAATCTTTCAGTATCACCTCCAGGGTTTTGGATTCAAGAATCAAGACTTTCTACCTGTTTTGGTTCTACAGTCCATCCATAGCAGCAATGGATGTCTCCTAACTCTCATCTGGAAGGGGACTCTTAGGGAGCAAATGAGTGACTTAGGTGGAGTAGGAGGGGTGGGCATAGGTCATTACCTCAATTTGTACTTGGAAATACTTTGCCACTACGTAATTATGATATCCTCAAGGCCTAGGCTTTAGAAGGAAGAATAAGAAGGAAAATTAGTTGACTGTGATTAGTGTTAGACTATGACGTAGATAAGAAAATTCAAAGAAAGTTTTTAAGATCTGTGGCCTGAGTGGATAGAAAATGAATGAAGTTGAGAGGATTAGGAAAAGAATGACAAACAAACAGACAAACTAGTTGTTTATGCCCTGTGGCTTGAAATAACAATCTGAATGAGAACCACACATGTAGAATGTACATCAATTTTACTAGCGATCTAAGATGAACAGATTCTAGAGGATCAAGCCCCTTAATCCAGCTCACTAAATGGTTTGGCCATGAGCATATCCATTCATTAATTTACCTTGGGAATTACATCTAAGAGGATGACCATTAACACCCATTTGCGCATGACTACTGGGCCTCTTGGATGGGATTTGATAATTGGCCATCAGTTGGATCAGCAGGTTGATGAGTGAATGTAGAATAAAGAACAGACTCAGCTGTAATTAAGGGTTATCCAACTCAAACAGGACGGATGCTCTTCTTAATCCTAGGAATATTTCTAAGATATCCCCTAATAGTTTTTAGAATCAGCAACTTTCCTTCCCTGGAGATTCTGACAAATATACCACTCATTTCCTATACTTTTTAATCTGTCATCCAAAACCTCTATCATTTCCTTATGACAGTTTGCAATTTCTTAAATTACTACTAATCTTCTACTAGTTACATTTTAAATTGATGACTTTCCTTTTGGGAGAGCATGCTAGACCCCTAGTGAGATGTAGAAAGCACCCTCGAATTGCTAGCAATATGTTTGTGAATCATCTCTTAGGTGGCTTATTTCCTGCCATGATTCCTGCAGATGGCTAATCTTATCCATTTTATGTTGATTCCTGTTAGTGCTAACCTCTAAGCATGATAATATCTGACTCTATCCTAATTTTAGATTAAGCTTTTTGGTTTTTTTGTTGTCATTGTTACCCTTCAGCCTTCCTTTCTAAATTTCCATATTTCTGGTGTTTGCCAGAATTTTAAAAAGAAAGTGGTAGGGATTACTGCTTTCAGTTAAGGGTATATTGAGAATTTGATATGTATTCCATATTGAGCTAATTAAAATAAGAATATGTTAATTGCAGTCCTGCTTCTGTTCATACCACAAAATCTATCAATCATAATGTATTGAATGTACTCGCTGGTGTTTCTTTTTTTTTCTGTTAGACTTGGAGCTGCACAAAGACAGTTGTTCATCTTAGTGACTGGCTTATAATAGGGACTCAATATATATTGAATAAACAAATATTAGTAAATTATACATTAAAAGAAGCTAATTGTAGAGGCTTAAGGGGTTCACTACATAACATGTTTTTCTTTCCTTCTGCAATTTGGTCTTCCTTCCCCGATGAAGACCCAGGGATTGCGCAGATAGAGATAAAAATAGCAGCTTATTACTCTGTCGCAAGTGCTCAGAAGAATGGAACACATAAGTAGTCAATGAATATTTGGTGGATGAAAAAATTAGAAAAAGCTAGATTGAAGAATGTAACATAAGGGCCAACCAAGATGGCTTCCCGATACTTCATTTCAGAATTTAAGTAACCCACCCAGTTCAAGGAAAATCTGGAAGACCCCAAACCTCTCCTGCAGACATGAACAGATTTCTTTCTACAGCAGCCTCCCCTAGGCAGGCTGCTTCTAAAGGTGAGTGAGAGCTTGCCAAGCAGGGAGAGTGGGTGAGAAAGTGGAGAGAAGCCCCCTCATAAAATAAAAGACCATGCGATGAAGTCTCCTTTGTAACATTTATAGCTTCTGGCTCCTTTAAATCACTGAAACTTAACAGTTAGATGTATGATCAACAGAAGCTGTCCAGCCCTGGGAAACATAGGCAAAGGAACTAGGAGGAAATTACATTTTTTATTTTTTTATTGTGTTCAAATATGTAATATCACATAAAATACATAACATAATACAAAACAACAGAAAATTTACCATATTAACCATTGTTAAGTGTACAGTTCAGGGGCCATACTTAAGTGCATTCATTTTGTTGTTGTGGCTGTCACAATCATCCGTCTCTAGAATCCATTTTCATCCTACAAACCTGAGACCACATATCCATTAGACAATAACTTCATATTCTCCCATGGGCATAAGCCTTAGCAATCTCCATTCTACTTTCTGTCTCTATAGATTTGACTATGGCAGAAGGAGATTTTAAATGATCAGTATTATCACAAATAAATTCTCGATCGGAGGATGAAATTTAGATGTGTGCCTACAATAGGCTTCTTAACTCTAAATAACTCCAGTATTAAACTCACTCAACCACCTGCCAAGCACACTTTCCTCCCATGCACTTGGCTTCTGCCACAAGGCAGCCTAGGAAATGATGGTGCAGGTTAGCTTGCTCTGTGGACAGGCAGTCCCTGAAAGGTGTGCAGAAGGGTCTGGACTGAGCATTCTTCCTTCAAGCTGCCCAGGGAGGTGTGACAAGACTTCCCATGGAGGAGAAGGCAGGAGAGGCCAAGAGCCTTACTCTGACGGAATCCCTCCACAGGTCCATAAGGCCAAAGAATGTCAGGAAATGTGGAGAGGAAACCTGGTAATCTGATCTCACTTTCACATTAGTTACTGTCCAACCAAAAAAAGGAAATCAGAGTCAAAACTAGGATATCTTTGGAGGACAATGGCAATTAGCTGCAAATTATATCATGTTATCATCAAGTCATATTCATCCATTTCATACTATTAAAAAAACTTGACTGCCTTAGAAGTTTATTGCTGACAACTTTTATATATATGTTTGTTTCTAAGTTGACTTTTTTTTGTATTGCAGAAAGAGAGAGTAACAATTCTACAATCACGGACTAAAGAGATTGTTATCCTCCAGAGATCACTTTTTCAACCCAAAGTGAATCAGTGGCCTGTGTCATTCGCTGTCTAGATAAGCTATGGTAAAGCGTTTGCAGAAAACGGAGACAGAGCTGGGAGAGGGAGGGAAGGGGCCAAGCGGACTTTCCTTCTCTATTTGCAGGCCTTCCTTTCCCACCAAGAGTAATGGACTCCTGAAACACTCTTCTCTCTCAAAGTTATTCAAAATTGCGGCTGAAGCTGAAGCCAACAAAAGACATGCTAGGGTAGGGTACTTTATATGGGCTCTAATGAAGCAGGCATTTGCACTGCAAGAAGCAATGTCTCTTTGTTTTTAAAACAAAAACAAAAACAAAAACAAAAACAAAAACAAAACAAAACAAAACCTCTGATTCCTTCTGTTACCAACATGCTAAGAACAGATAACCTAGGTGTTTGGGTTTTGGCTAACTTTAACTAACTGTACATTTTTTTTCTGAAAGCTTTTAGGGTCTTAAAGATTTTTTACACCTGCCTAAGTTAGAACGCACTAACAGTCTAAGGTTGGAAATCTGACAAGCCAGCAGTTGGAGGACTGACTTCCCTGGAAAAATGCCCAAGGACCCTAAATCTCGACAATCCTTGCACAGGTACTTAATCAGCTCTCCTGAGGTTTTTCTCCCCTCATCTCAGAAGATCCTATCGCATTTGGCATTCCAAGAATCTTAAAAAGAATAGGGGCCTTGATGAGGCAATGATGTAAAAAAATATTTTGCATATGAGGAAAGCTGCTCCCATGAAATCCACTCTTGCAGGCCACCTATGGCATCACAAAAAGATTTTTTCTGACCGGCGGCCCTTAAATACAGTTCCCACACACTTGTGTAGAAACAGCAGCTATTTTATCTTTAAACAGAAACCGATGCTTTTACACCTGGAACATTACCCTGGGAGAATAAGAATTCTTGCCTAAGACCTACTTTAAGAAAAACCAAGTGGAATTTGCAGCTTCTCTGCTTTTCAATGCAGATTCTGTTCTCTTCTTGGAGGATGAGGCTCTGTCTGTCTCTTCGTTCATTTCTTAGGCTGGGGAGGAGGGAGGGAGCATAAGCAGCTGAGCAAGCCGCCCCCACCCCCATAGCCTTCCTCCTATCTCAGAAATGGATGCCCATCACCCCCTTATTCTCCCAGCCTTGGGCTCTGCTTCTTGTTCTTCCAGCCCTTCTTAGGAAAACTCTAGAAAGCTGCAAGGGAGCTGACCTGGTAGGTCCTGCCGGCAGATGTGCATTGCCTCTGTAGGCCTGAATTTCAAAAATCTCTGAGGGTAAATCTTCTTCTTAAGCATTTTGTTTTCTTTAAAAGCACTGATGCATTTTGTACAATTCCTCTTCTGAAAAAGATTATTAGTGGACTTTTGAAGCCAATATGTCATTCAGCTAAATAAATAAGTGGTGATAGAAAGCAGGCATAAAACGCATGACTAGTAAAATCAAATTAGTAATTTGAAAACTGGCTTTTAGGGGGTTGGTCTCTGCATTTCTATGGCCTACCAAGCTGAGACCAAAACTCATTAATAATTGCTGATGACATTGTTTTTTTTCCCTAGGCTTGGGTCTATTCTTTCTCTTGCAGGTAGTTAAAAGTTTTCATTTAATATAAATATTATGCTCGGAGGGTCAGTATCCTTGGGTCTTAGCAACTTTCTGCTGGCCTTTGTGGAGGCAGGTGACCTTTTGCTCTGATGAGGTGGAATAGGAATCCCACTTTCAGTAAAAAGAATGGCCTTGAAATCTCTCCAGCTTACAGTTTCCGGGAATAACAGTGTCCTTACTTCTAAAGTGAGGAAAGTGATATTTACAACAGGTGTCTCAAGAGTTAAATGGTATCATACGTGGAAAAGCAGTTAGTTCGCTGCATAATCAAATCCAGTAAGTCTCAATTCCAACAGTGAGTTGGGAATCAGATTTCCTGCTCTAGTGCTCTTTTCTACCTCCTCACAGGGTGACCTTGACATAGCTACTTAAACATTTGAAGCCTCAGTTTCCTCACCTTAAAAAAGGGAACCTAAAATTGAGACATTGGTATGTAAAATGGCTAGTGTTCTCTTAAGCTTGTGGTAGTTTTCTTTTTTTAACAGCTTTATGGAGATATAATTCACAATGCATGCAATTCTCTCATTAAAACATATAAGTCAGTGCTTTTCATGTATTCACAGATACAGACAACCATTAACATGGTCAATTTTAGAACATTTTTGGCACCTGAAAAGGAAAATCCTGGCCCTTTTCCTATCACCTCTCTATTCTCTTACCTTTAATCCCCCAGTCCTAAAAAAATCCCTAATCTCCTTTCTGTACCTACGGATTTTCCTGCTCTGGACATTTCTTATGAATGGAATCGTATGATATGTGGTCTTTTTTGTGTCTGTGTGTTCTTTCACTTAGTATAATTTAATCAAATTCATCTAAGTTACAGCATGGAGGATTTCACATTATGGATATACCACATTTCAATTAGCCATTCTCCACGTATCCATTCAAACGTTGGGTTGTTTCACCTCTTAGCTACGACAAGGAACACTACTATAAACACCTGTGTAAAAACTTTATGCAGACATATGTTTCTGTTTCTCTTGAATATATACATCTGAGGAGAGGGATTACTAGGTTGTATGCTAGCTCTACATTTAATGGTTGAAAAAACTGCCTAACTCTTTTCAAAAAAGGCTGCACCATTTCATACTCTCACTGGCAATGTACAAAGATTCTTTTTTTTTTTTTTTGAGACTTTATTTATTTATTTCACACAAAGAGAGAGAGATCACAAGTAGGCAGAGATGCAGGCAGAGAGAAGGGGGAGGGGAAGCAGGTTCCCTGCTGAGCAGAGAGCCCAATGCAGGACTTGATCCCAGGACCCTGAGATCATGACCTGAGCCGAAGGCAGAGGCTTAACCCACTGAGCCACCCAGGCGCCCCAATGTACAAAGGTTCTTAAGGGGTTTTGGAACAAGTCTCCCAGAATGTGGCACTTTGACATATGGATTATTTTGAGCTGAAGGCAATCAAGGCCCAAAAAGCTCAGGAAGAATTTTTAACCTCCCCTTTAACTGCTTAAGAGAATTTAGATAGAGGGCTTGGTTCAGAAGGAGAGTTATCACCAGAGATAGCTGCAAAGAGTACAGGCTAGGTATGAAAGCTGGAGGGAGCTCCATAGGGCCTGTTGGTTCAAATTCTTTTCTGTGTTCCATTGTCTCTGCATCGCATATCAAACATTTGCTCACCAAAACATTCGCTCTTCCCATCTTCCTGTGAATTGTCTTCCTTCCTTTTGAAGCTCCGGTCTCCTTTCCTCTTCTCCTTGGCTCAGGATGACATATAAACCTCAATTGCCTGACTGTCTGAGAACCTCTCCCATCTCTGTGAGGCTTCCATACTTATGAAATTAAATTTGTTTTCCTCCTGTTAATCTGTTTTATGTTGATTTAATTAATAAGCCAGCCAAAAGAACCTAGAAGGAGAGAGGTAAATGTTTCCTCTCCTACAGCTCCAGTTTCTTCACATCCTTATAACCACTCGTTATCTGACTTTTGATTCCAGTCATCTCAGTGTGTTCAAGGTGATTTATTTCTCATTGCACATACACTTGATTTGCATTTCCCTGATGATTATGATACCAAATATCTTTCTATGTGCTATTTGGTCATTCTTCCTTGAAGAAATGTCTGTTCAGATAATTTGCCCTTTTTAAAATTTGGTTATTTGTCTTTTTTGTTATTGAACTATATGGATTCTTTATATATTCTAGATATAAGTCCTTTATCAGATATATACTTTGTGAATTTTCTTCCATTCTGTGGCTTTCTTTTCACTTTCTTGATAATAGTCTTCGAAGCACAAAATCTTTTACATTTGATGAAGCCCTCCAATTGATTTATTTTTTCTTTTGTTGCTTACGCTTTTGATATCATATCTAAGAAACATCTACCAAATCCAAAGTCATTAAGATTTGTCCCTATGTTTTCTTGTTAGAGTTTTCTAGACCTTACATTTAGGCCTTTGGTCCATTCTGAATTAATTCTTGTATATGGTGTGATGTAAAGGTCCAATTTCATTCTTTTCCATGTGAGTACCCAGTTTCCCCAGGGCCATTGGTTAAAAAGACAGTTTTTAGCCCCATTGGTTGATCTTAGCACCCTTCTTAAAAATCGGTTGACAACAGATGTATGGGTTTATTTCTAGATTCTCATTTTTACTCCATTAATCTCTATGTCTACTGTTGTACTAGTTCTACACCAGCTTGATTAATGTTACCTTGTAGTAAGTTTTGAACTGGGAAGTGTGAGTCTACTTTGTTTTTCTTTTTTCAAGATGGTTTTTGCTATTCTAGATCACTTGCAATTCCATATCAATTTTTAAATCGGCTTGTCAATTTCTACTAAGAAGGCAGTTGGGATTCTGATTGAGTTTGCATTGAATCTATAGATCAGTTTGAGGAGTATTACCATCTGAACACTATTGTCTTCCAAATCATGAATACAGGATGTTTTCTAAGTATTTAGATCTTTCATTTCTTTAAACAACATTTTATAGTTTTCAGAGTATAACTCTTATTCTTCTTCTGTTAAATTTATTTGAATAGTCTAATTTTTATAACGCTATTATAATTGGAATTGTTTTCCACATTTCATTTCAGAGTGTTCAAGTGTATAGAAATACAATTGATGTTTGTACATTGATCTTGAATCCTGAAACCTTATAGAAGTAGTTCACTGGGTTGTTTTGTTTTGTTTTGTTTTAGTGTATGCCTTAGGATATTTTTGTATACAAGATTATGTCAACTGCAAATAAAGATAGTGTACATCTTCCTTTCTGATCTAGATGCCTTTTATTTCTTTCTCTTGCCCAATTGCCCTGGTGAGAACTTCAAGTACAATGTTGAATAGAAGAGATAAGAGCAGACATTTGTTCCTGATAGAGGAGAAAATATCCAGTCTCTTTACCATTTACCATACTTAATTTGCCATTAAGTATGATGTTATCTGTGGGTTTTTCATATGTGGTCTTTATCATGTTGAGAAAGTTCACTTCTATTCCTAGTTGATCAAGTGTTTTTATTATGAAATGTTCATGGATTTTTGTGAAATGTTTTTCTGCAATTATTGAGATAATCATGTGATTTAAAAAAATTCTATTGATATGATGTATCATGTTAATTGATTTTCAGATGTTGAACCAATCTCACATCCTTGGGTTAAATCCCACTTAGTCACGTATATGCTGCTGTATTCAGTTTGCTAGTATTTTGTTGATGACTTTTGCATCCATATTCATAAGAGATATAGGTCTTTTGTTTTCCCGTGTTCACTTAGTTTGGTTTTGGTATTAAGGTAATACTGGCCTCATAAAGTGAATTGAGATGTATTCCCTTTTCTTCCATTTTTTGGAAGAATTTGTGTGAAATTGGTATTAATTTTTTAAGTGTTTGGTAAAATTCAGCAGTGAGGCTGCTGCTAGGTGTGAGCTTTTCTTTGTGGGTAGTTTTTGAATTATCAGTTCAATCCCTTTACTTATTATAGGTTTATTCAGATAGTGTATTTTTTATAGTTAGTTTCAGTTGTTTTCATCTTTCAAAGAATTTGCCCATTTACTTAATTTGTCTAATTTGTTGCTGTACAATTGTTCATATTATTACTTTACAAGCCATTAAAACAATTCCGTAAGGTCAATAATAATGTCCTCTCTTTTATTTCTGATTCTAATAATTTGACTGCTTCCTTTTTTTGTTTTCTAGGTTAATCTACTTAAAGGTTTGTTAATTTTTTTAATCTTTTCAAAGAACCATCTTTTTGCTTTCATTGATTTTCCCTGTTGTTTTTCTATCTTCCATTTTGTTGATTTCTATTTTAATCTCTATTATTTCCTGTTTGCTTTATGATTTGTTTGCTCTTTTTTTCCCTGTGTCTTAAGCTGAAAGGATAAAGTTACTGCTTTGAAATCTTTTTTCTTTCTTACAATATGTATTTGCAACTACAAAGTTCCCTCTAAGTTGTGCTATAGCTGCATTCCATCAGTTTCATTTACATTAATCTCAAAGTGTTTTCCAATTTTCCTTATGATTTCTTCTTTAGCCCTTTGTTATTTAGAAGTGTGTTGTTTAATTTCCAAATATTTGTAAGTTTCCTAAATATTTTCCTGCTATTATTTTCTAATGCCATTTCACTATGGTTGGAGAGCATACTTTGCATTTTATTATGTTTACATACTATGTATTATTTGCCCTTTAGTTTGCCTTATTTTTCTTCAGAATATTATGAAGACTACCTGAGACTGTGGACTATTGAATCTTCTTTCCCAAAAGGTTACAATATCTTTTTTATGGACTAGCATATAGTTTATCCTGGAGAATGTCTCATGCTGCACTTGAGAAGAATGTACATTGTGCTGTTATTGGGTGGGAATTTCTATAGATGTCTGTTAGGTCTAATTAGTTTATAGTTGTTCAGGTCTTCTATTTTCTTGTGGATCTTGTGCCTAATTTCCTATCTGTTATTGAAAGTGAGATATTAATACTCTAGTATTTTGAGTCTCATGTAAAATACTCATGTATTTTGAGTCTCTGTTTTTAGGTGCTTGTATGTATGCGATTTATATATCTTGTCAATTCATACATATGAATATGAAACATACATAAAATGTCCATGTTTGTCTCTAGCAATATATTTTTATTTTAAAGCCAATTTTGTTTGCACTCAATATAGTGACCCATCTTTCTTATGATTGCTGTTCACATGATATATCTTTTTCTATCCTTTCACTTCAATCTATTTGTATCTTGAAGTCTAATGTGTATGTCTTACAGATAGCCTGTAGTTTGATCTTGCTTTTTAAAATTGAGTCTGACAATTTCTACCTTTTGATTGAATTCTTTAAGCCAGTCACATTTAACATTATTGTTGATATAATTGGATTGATGTCTTCCATTTTTCTTTTTGATATTTATTCTTATGTATTTTTCTTCCTCTAGCCCTCCTCTGCTGCTTCCTTTTATAATAAATCAATATTTTGTAGTGCAGCACTTAAATTTGCCACTCTATTTCTTGAGTTGTTTCGGTAGTTGCGCTAGGGTTTACCATATACATCTTAATTTATAAAATGATTCTGGAATGGCAGTGGCATTGATAAGGCCTTATTTCCCTATTTCTCTGACCACACTCAGTTGTTAAACTCTAGTAATTGTTGATGGTTTACCTCTGTGGTGCTTTCACAATGTCCCAGTGTATAACAATTTGGTTAGTATTTTGAATCTCTTTTCAATTTCCTTTCATCACAACCTCCATTGTTCTTGAGATCATGTTAGGTTTAAACATATCCATCTTTGTTGCAAATGAAATCAATATATTTAGGAAGAAACTGAGAGCTGGGGTTTTACAGCCTCTTTTTCCCCTATGCAAAAATCTCTAAAACAGGAGTCTGGAGCTTGAAGTGGGGATAATGACAACCTTCTCTCTGATTCTGCTGCTCCAAAAGCTGAGTGCTAGGTGGACGGAAAGTTGTGTGGAGAGGCAGCAGTCAGAGCTTCTCTTGGCTTGTTTCTCCTGACATGGAACCACAGGTGAGGCAAGAGCTCTCAGGGCTCCAGAATGCTCCATGAGCTGTGCTCAAGGTAGAGCCTCCATCTCATGAGTCAAAGCTCTTCAGAGGATGGGAGTCCCCACCTCTTAACACACTTGCCTAGGACTTAGCCTCAGTGCAGCAGGCAGTGTGTGTGTGTGTGTGTGTGTGTGTGTGTGTGTGTGTGTGTGTAATACTGTGTCTGTCCTCTTGGGAAGAAAGCCCTCTTACAGGGATCCATGGGGAGAGACAGGCCTGCCCTCTTGGCTGCAGCAGGGACAAGGAAGGGAGAACTGTCTTGGCTCAAATACCACAGACTCTCATCTTTCTCAGCAAAACTTCATAGATTTTCTTGAATCAGTGTTTTCTTTATTTGCTCTTTGCCCTTAGGACCATTTGCAGAGGCTTTAAATGGTTGTCTTTTCATGGTAAGTATTTAATAAATGATAGTTATCCTTCCCTTTACCCCTGTTTCCTCACAAAAGATGGAAAGGATCTTGGAAACCTCCTCTACCCAACTCTTATTTTAGGGTTTCATAATTACTAACTGCCTTAGAAAGACTTCTTTGATCATACCCTATGTTCTTGTGATATAATTAGGGATCAGCTTCCTTCTTTATACCAGGTAGAATCAAGAACACTTTAACAGATGATGAGGAGAGATAATTTAATACCATCTTTTTATCCTGTCGTCCAGAACCTTCACTATCCCTAAGCCTTCATATTTTACCCAGCTCCTGGGGGTATTTCTAAATAAATAATGACTCAATGTTGCCCTGGGGTCCTAAGAAAAGCAAACTGGTTGGATATTTATTCATAATGGCCAATTCTCAAGAATCTTAGTGAACCATAATAACATTCCATAAGCACCTTTCACTTATCCCACTACTATCCCACTACTATCAGATTTTTTCCACAATACAATTCACACTGCTTCATTCTCACCAAAATCTGAAGTTTATACTTTGTGGGGCATCTGGGTGGCTTTGTCGTTAAACATCTGCCTTTGACTCAGATCATGATACTAGGGTTCTGGGATCGAGACCTGCTCCCCGGGCTCCCTGCTCAGCAGGAAGCCTGCTTCTCCCTCTCTCACTCCTCCTGCTTGTGTTCCCTCTCTCGCCATCTCTCTCTCCCTCTCCCTCTCTCTCTCTTTCTCGGTCAAATAAATAAACAAAACCTTAAAAATAAATAAATAACTAAAGTTTATATTTTGGTGTATTCAAGCTGCTGATAAAATTTTCCTGCACTCTGGCTTAGTGGTTTCAAGTCTTGGTCATGCAGGTCATGCTCTAGTCCTCCTTCTACTTTCTGCATAAATGTGAGGTCCCATTATTACATGATCAAGCCAGAGCTCTGAGCCATGGTACAGCATGTGTAAAATCACATTAGTGGTGTTCTGTTTTGAGGGTTTCTTTGGACTCCTACCAAACATATCGAAGTCTACAAGAGCTCAAACAGGACTGTTTATGAGTATTACTTTTCTCATTTCCAGTTTGATTATTTGCCATGTTTTTACTTCAGAATATCGTGAAGACTACTTGAGAGTATGGACTGTTGAATCTTATTTCCCAGAGGGTTACAATTCAAGGGTCCATTATAATTGAGAATGGGGAAAAACATAGAAAATAGATTTATGTGCAGTTAGTAGAGATATAGTCTCAGAAAACAAGTGAGATTCAGAGAATAAAAAAGAAGAGAAGAAGAAAACTCATGAGAGAAGAGAAAAAATATTCCATCAGCTGAAAGCTACAATTAAAAACAAAAAAATCGTCTGAAATTTTACAATATTTTCTAAAATTGCAAAGCCAAACTTCCTGTCAGATCAAAATGCAATCTCTTTTAATATATACTACATGATTGCTAATCTCTGTTTATGACATTTATCTTTATGAATTCATCGAGTTCATAAGGGAGAAAGGCTAAAATAGTATTGGCATTATCTTACTTCTCTTCATGAAGAGAAATGTCAGTGTCATAATAAAAATGAGATTTTTTTACTGATACTCCTTTTATATTATGCAATAAAATTACAATTAAAAAATCAGCCAAGTTTTTAAATGTTCTGATTAACAAATGCATAAGGAAAAATATCTTCACTTTTATTGAAAGGCAATGGCATGGATATTAAAGATTATTTTATTTGGTTTTGGAAAATAAATTTTGGATTGCAATATGAAAGTGGATATATCTGTTATTCAAGGGACTTCATATCAAATGACATACCAAGGCCATGTTGTGAAGATCTACTCGGGGGGAGTGATAAATTCTCCACGTTGTACTTCCGGTTCTCTGATATGTTGCCTCCACATTTCTGTATTTGCAAAAGTTGCCAACACCTTTCCTCTTAGGCAAAGCACATTTGCCTTTCTAAGCTTGCTTCTCTGTCAGCCTCTCAACTTTCCCTGGGGTTAGAAGAGATAAATAAGTGTTTTTTTGTTTCAAAAAGACATTTCTGATAGTCGGAAGAAAGAACCCAGAATATCTTTCCTTCTAAGTTCTGCAGGCTGCATATATAATTGGGGACAATGACAAGTCGTTAAAAGAGTTCAAAGGATGGGGCGCCTGGGTGACTCAGTAGGTTAAGTCTCTGCCTTGGGCTCAGGTCATGATCTCAGGGTCCTGGGATCAAGACCCACATTGGGCTCTGCTCAGCAGTGAGCCTGCTTCCCCCACCCCTGACTGCTTCTCTGCCTACTTGTGATCTCTGTCTGTCAAATAAATAAATAAAAATCTTAAAAAAAAAAAAAAAGAGTTCAAAGGAAAACAGGGCCAGTGGGAGAGAGCGTAAGTCTTCTCCAGAAATGAAGAGTGGATCATTGTTCTCCAAACTGGTCTGTAACCTTTGTTAAGCTGCTATTATACATATACTCGCATTTTTGGTTATGTTCATTTCACCATTTTGGATAGTTTACACCTTCTACAACTCTGGATATTCCTCATAGCAGTGAGAGAAACAAACAGATGGATATGGACACAGTGACCTGCCCAGCATGGCAGAAGCCTTCACCAAGGGGCCAACTTCTAGGGGCCATCCTGTCAAAGAGCTCTTCTGACTTCAGCTAGCTGAATCTCTCACTGCTTGCTAATGACCACAATCAAAGATATTTCCCATTTGTGCGAGACACACTCAAAACTAACACAGAACTCCAGAGTCATCGCATCAAGGACAAATTCTAGTATTCTGTGGACAGCTGAGTATTGTTATGATATCAACAGAATGAGAATATCATTATTATGTTTGATTTTCCTCCTGATGGGTATCTTACCATATTTTTCCAGGCTATTTTCCTGCAAGCATATGCTTTTCATTTGCATCAGAAGTTCCCTCATTAAGATGATCGTGTCCAGGGTTCACTCCAGCTGGTGTTGAGCAACAGACCCACCAACTCACCACATGAATAAGGCTTCACTCGGGCAGAAAGATGAGCTCCTTTTTCTTTTTTCCTCGATTTTGTGACTAAAGGAGGAAAACAGTGATATGCAGCTTATGTTCCTGGTGATTTGAAATTGAAGCACATAACGCAGACAGAAGCTGAGTATGAGAGCAGAGACAAAGGGTCTATAAAGCATGAAAGGATCAAAGGAGAATGTCAGCGTGAAGTAGATTGAGAATAAAGAAGAAGAGGGAGAAGTGGGAAGAAGAAGAGGCTGCTAAGGAGAAAGGAAGCAACCTGCCTGCAGCTGGGGAGGGCAAAACAGTGGGTCCAGCGGGTGGTCCTGGTAGGAGGGATGCCTGGACTATGAGCAATCAGACAGAGGCTCTGGGTTACAGGCTGTTCCTCCATGTTAATAGCCCATTGAGCAAATAGTTCATTGAATTAGACTTGCAAAATGAACACCATATATCCCATTATAATAAGGAAGAAAATGACTGTATTAAAACTAAGACCGGATCTATGAGATGGAGTGGGAAATACTTAAGACTGGAAAGATCTAGATTAGCTCCGAGAGACGGAGCATGAGTCAGGGTTTTCTGACTTTGTCACTTTCAGAACTTGTCCATGTGAAGTCGAGATGGGAAACGTTTAATCTCATAACAAATGTGGGGAAGTGATTTACCATCTTCGGTTCCTGAGAACAGATGGTTATAGATCATACCCAGCAGGCATTAGGAGGAGATAAAGTGAGACATACCTGCAAGCTCAGTTTGGGGAAACTAAGAGGCCCCCTATTTCAAAATACCAACTTACTTGAAGACTTTCCATTCTTAAAACTTCACTACTCTGGTTCTGTTTTCCTTTGCTGCTAGCGGGAATTGGTGGGCTATCTATGCAAATAAAACACCAGGTAGTGGGTCGGGGCGCCTGGATGGCTCAGTGGGTTAAAGCCACTGCCTTCGGCTCAGGTCATGATCCCAGGGTCCTGGGATTGAGCCCCTCATTGGGCTCTCCGCTTAGCAGGGAGCCTGCTTCCCCTAATCTCTCTGCCTGCCTCTCTGCCTACTTGTGTCAAATAAATAAACAAAAATCTTAAAAAACAAACAAAAAACAACAACAACAACAACAAAAACACACCAGGTAGTGGGAAAGGAGGAAGTGGAGGGCAAATGGAGAGAAAGTCGCTTAGAAAAGTTTAGGGGGTTTCCTAGAACTTAGGAAGGGTTCCAAATGTTAAACACTTTCCTTCTTTCCTTGGCCCAAATTAGATCATTGCCACTATCCTTTTTGTGATAAATATGTTACAGGAAAACCTGGGAAGTGAATGTTCAAGGGTCTCAACTGGGGTTATGCCCTCCTTCCCCCTCCAGCCGCAGGGGCCGATGTCTGAAAACACTTCTGGTCCTCCCGCTGGGAAGGCGGCACTCCTGGCATTTGACGGGTAGAGACCAGAGAAGCTGCTAAAACGTCCAACAACTTCCAGGACAAACCACCCCCCCCCAGCCCCCAGGGAATTATCTGACCTAAAATGTCAAAAGTGCCAAGGTTGAAAACCGCTGGGGGACTGCCCCAGTCATATGAATGAAAGACAAATAGTTTCGGGCAAATTCATCGGTTCATCCATTCATTCGTCAGCAAACATTCAGGGAGTATGTCCGAGGCAGCGTTCTGGGAGTTGGGGTAAATGGCAAGGTGCACACAATCCTTGCCTTTAGGGATTTGCCACTTCCAACAAGAATATCTTCTAAAGATTTAGCGCAAAGAGAGAGTCATTCCAGGCGCGCTGACAGAGAGAGCTTCGGGCCCAAGTAGTGTTTAAAGGGTGGGGTGGCGGACACTCAGAGGAGGGGGACCCGCTCTCTGAAGGAAGCAAAGGAGGAAACATATTGCAGAACAGGAAGCAAACCCACGGGACAAGATCTGAGCAGACTGGAGCAGAAAGAGGGAAAGATGGTGCTGGAAGGCAGGCAGCCAGACTGCATCAAGTCTTGAAAGTCAGGCTGAGGTTTTCTGACTCTTTGTTCATTTGTCTGTTTGTTTTTACTGCACCTTGCAGAAAACGGAATCTATTGGATGGTTTTTGGTTTGTTTAGGTGGGGTTTTTTTGTTTGTTTTTGGTTTTGTTTTTTGAGAGAGAAGGAGAGCTGTAAGAAAACTGGCTTCACATCTCTGGTGGAGCCCAAGGAGGGGCTGAGTCTCGCAATCCCGAGATTATGACCCCAGCTGGACCCAAGAGGTGGGGTTTAATGAACTGAGCCACCCAGGTGCCCCACATGGGTTTCGTGCAGGGGTGTGCCATGATTAGAGACCTGGAGCTGAAGCACATACGGAGCAAAAGTGCATTAGTGGTAGCCTTTGGAAAGTTCCTTGAATGTCCTCAATGCTCCTTGCACCAGCAGCCTAGTGAAAGTGCTAGCAAACACCCTGTTCTCAGCATTGGGGCCGGCAGGCCTCCCCAGCCTTTCCCAGACACTGATCTTGTCACTTATCTCCCATTTCCTTCCTTTCCTCACTATTAGGATTTCATCTTTATTACTATTTTGTGAGCCATGGCTCTAGGTCCTTCTAGTGACAGAATTTGTTTCACATACCCTGTGGTTCTCACACATCAGCATCAGAACCACCTGGGGACCCTGTGGGTGGAGACAGAAGGGAGGGATTACCAAAGGGTGATGAAGATGTTCATTATTGACTGTGGTGATGATTTTATGGTGCGTGCATATGTCAAAACTAACCAGACTGCATATTTTAAACAGGTGTCATTTACTGTATGTCAATTACACTTCAACAAAACTATTGGAAAAAAAAAAGAATTCCCTGGAGTGTGTGAGATTTTTCATTTCTAACAGTCTTCAAAAGCCACTGCTCTATATTGACCTCAGATAAACCAATTTCCTTCCTCTTTCTGTGTGATTTCCAAATCTTCGGTCACTATCCCTCTTGAAGGGTGGTTCAGCACGGCCTGACCTTACTTCATCAATTGCCATTTATCTCTGGTCATCTTAGTCTGGCTTCTGCCTTCAACTACTCTTAACAAAATCGTCCCTTCAGGGGTCACAGACGATAATCCTCATACGCGTAGTTCTCACGTGCTAGCTTTGTTCTAAATACTTTACACGTACATTAACTCCTCAATCTTCATAACAAGCCAACGAGATAGATACTATTATAGTTTTTATCCTAAGGTGGGAAAACAAAAGTACAGGGAGGTTTGCCAATGGGCCCAGGTCACAGAGCTAGTGAGCAGTGAAGTCCCCGCTTCAATCCGGGTAGTCTGGTTCCTGAACCATGTTCTTATCCTCTACTTGTCTTCCCCTGACTTTCTGAAGCTGGCTGGTCACTCATGGCTGAGTCATGTTATTCTCCTATAAGACATAAACAGCCCCCCAGAACAGTAACCTCAGACAAGGCTACCCTTAGACCATGGTAAAATGAGCCAAAACAAGGCCACTTCATAATTTTGTTTTAAAAACAGACAATAGCAAGGTCACTGTGCCACCACAAACTATGAAACACCCTCTCTCTCAGCCAAAACAAGTGACTGCTGCTTCTTGACCATTTACAACTTTGTCCTCCTTCTAGCTCTCCTTCCCTGTAGATAAGATTTACTGAGATAGCCAATCACAGAACCGCCCCTGCTCTCTGACAGAATCCAGTTCACAGTCAGCCTGAGCCCCTGCTTCCTCAGATTCCCCCAGTCAGTCCTCTAAAGCCCAGTTCCCGTCTTAGCTTCTAACACAATTTTACTGAAGACCCCACGGTTCCCAGGGTGCGTGCCTTCCCTCCTACAAGTAATACACCCAACTAGTTCAACTACGTGGCGACCTGTGGCTGGAGGGCACTGACACCTCCACGCTATGACTTGTCACTCTTTGAAATCCTCTTCTTCCTTGGATTCTAGATAATATTGTCTCCTGATCCCCTCCTATTTTTGATGAGTTCCAGTGATTTCTACCTCTTGGTAGTCATGTCCTGTATAATCTCTTTCCTTTGAGGAGGGGCTGGACCGAATGTCTCCCTACTAATGAACAGAACATAATACGATGTCCCTTCTGAGATTAGTTGATAAAAAGACTTTACCTTCTCTCTCAGTTGCTCATGCTGATGGAGCCAGTTGCCAGATGGTGAGCTGCTCCATGGAGAAGCCAACAGAAAGTAGGCATCCCACAGAAAAAAAAAAAAAACAGATAGAAGTGTCAAGGAGCCAAGGTTGGCCTCCAAGCAATAGCCAATGAAGAAATGAGTCCTGCCCAGAACCACTTGAGTTACTTTGGAATTGGATCCTCCCTTAGTTGAGTCCCCAGAAGACCGCCATCCTCACTGACTCCTGGATTGCAGTCTTGGGACATACTTTGAAGAGAGACATTCGGGTAAGTCGTGTTGGATTCCTCACCCACAGAAATGATAAGATAGTAAATCTTTGTTATATGAAGTCTAAATTTTGGAATGAGTTGTTACACAGCTATAGATAACTATTACAGACCTCTGTAATACAAAGATGATTCTACACCATCAACCCAATTATGTCAATGGTAAGGAATCTTCCATGGCTGCCCACTGCCTCTAGGATAAAGGTTCACAGTCTGACCCAATGTACCCTTCATTTAGCGACAGTAAATTGCTCCTTGGTCTTGGAACATACCAAGTGACTTAGATTATCCTGTTTCCTTTCCCTAGAAAATTGCCCACTCTGCCAAGTCTTCCCATGAGCTTTCATATTAGAACGAATTCCTCCTCCCCTGAATTTCCAAAGCCCAGAGGAACAGGTAGAAATGGGCAGGAAAGATAGAGAAAGCACACAGATGAGAAGAAAAGTAAATATGATAACACGTGAGACAGCATCTCTAAGAATGATAAACAGAAACTCATTGGCTCTAAAGAGAACAGACTGCACACCTGCTACAAAATGCAGACTTGCCCGTCAAGGGGATGGAAGACGTTCTCTGAAAGGGAATCACTTTGATCCTTAGACTGGGAGTTACATTTGTAGCTGGGGGGAATGAGGGTGGAAGAAGCCTAGGTGAAAACTTGCTGTTGCTATTTTTGGCCAATCAACACAAGCAGCCGGAGGCACAGGCAGATGCCTAGGGCCCTGTTCCTATGGGTGCCCATCATGCGATAGCCTCTGGGTACATTTACAAATACAATTTTCAGATGTCATTTTTGGCTCTCAGAACTTCTGGCTCTTGGAGTGACTTCACTCTCCAGCCTCGAATTATGTTTCTTCCCTGCAGAAAATCTATGACGAAACCAGTTATCAACTCTGCTGAAAATGGCTCTCAAATCTCTTCAGAATCTTGTTTTTTATTTTTCCTGTTGGAGTGGCCATTTGCTCTGAGCAAGTTTATACGGGAGAGGCCATTGCTAGAGGCAGCAGAGCTGAGATATATTTAATAGTCGGCGAATCCAGCAGGCAGCTCCCAGATGACAAGGGAAGGGAGGGGGCTCTTCTACTCCCGTGAAAAGGCAGTGTATTAAAATGCAGTCATTAACGGGTAGAGTGTTCTAGAATTGACGCTTACCTACTGGGAATTGGGGTTAAGTTTCTCTGGGGGTGTAACAAAACTGTGTATCCTCCTGGGAAGCTGGAGAAGAGGACTGGAAGCAGCAGAGTGTGGATCTTCTTAGCACAGTGGGGCTGAGACAGCAGAAGTGATGCCTTCCCCTTCATTATCCTGATGGAAGGTGGGAAAGGTTGCCTGTGGCTGAGACAGGTAGAAGTTGTAGTTAACAGCAGGAGAGGGCTCCACTAGGGCTAGCCTGTGGCCATGTGTTATTCGCTTATCCTGCAAGAGTTCTGACACTGTTAAGAGTCTGGGTAAATTTTAAAGGAGCACCCTCATCACTGTTTAGGGCTACAGGTAGTTGATTAGAAGGAGAATGCATTAAAGGAGAATAAGATACCCTGTGAATTTCACTGTCACCGCACCATGGATTTTTAGGTCCTGGAACAGGCCTGAGCCCTGATGATCGTAAGATTTCTCACTTTGTCTAAGGTCATAATGAGACTTTTTAATATGAAAAGCTTGCTAAGATTTTATCTGGTTTATGAATTTCTAAAACTAGAAGTTCTAGTTCTCGTCTAACTAGGACTCATCTAGAGTTGTCATTTTAACTTTTATTTACATGGGTTCTTGGTTTGCCTGCCTGCCTTGCTCCCCCTCTCTCCCTCCTTCCGCCCCTTTCTCTGTATTCCAGGAACATATTCAGGAATTAGGCAGCCCCTGTCCTCTGCAAGTTGACCCCAGAACAGATGCAAGCCAGCCCAGACCCTAGAGATGTTCACTGCTGCATGTTCTCGTGCATTGGCCAAGGGCAAGTCAGATTTCCAAGGTGTTCAGTTGCTGTGGGCTTCTGTAGGTGCTGTAGTGCCTCCTTGCAAAAGGAGCTCCCCCAGCCTGGTGTGACCTAAGGGTCCAGCTCATCATGCCTCTCCCTTCCCTGGCTGCCTCAGTCACCATCAGAAGTCCAAGCTTCAGGCTCACCATCATTGGCCAGGTTGCCCTTGGGTGCCCTCATCTTTCGTCCTTTTCTCTCCTCCCAAATCATTCCAAAAGTTCCCTTCAAAATTCGTAGTCCATCACCCACAAAGTCCCAGTGTATTCAGCGTCTTGCCCTAACATTCTATTCCCCTTCTTGCTTTAACTCGGGTCCTTAAACATTCCCTGTGTAGGACCACATAGTAGCTATTTTAGGCTTTGGGGGCCATGTAGTCTCTGTTGCAACTACTTAACTTTGCCATTAGGGTGCAAAAGCAACCGCAGAAAATACGGAAACAAAGTGTTCCAATAAAACTTTATTTACAAAATCCAGGGCAGTCCAGACTTGGCTCGAGGGTGATAGCTCTGTAATTCCCGATCTAACAAAAACCTGGCCACCACCACAGGACTCCTGTTTTCCTCAGCTTTCAGGTGAAGGTGATTTTTCCCTCTAACAACTATCCTAGATAACAGCTGTGAATTACCAGTGTCTCTGGTATGTTCCTCTCTTCTTCAGTGACTTGAACACTTGAGCCACTCCACTTGCAACCCTACCACCGTTCTTGGAGACCTCAGAATTTAATCAGTGGTCCATCCAACACTCTGGTCTCTCAGTTTCTCAATCTTTTGCAACCACTAATCTTATCCCATATCATCTCAGCCACCCACTCACAAAGCCACACCCTAGATGGTGCACATTCCTGGCATCTCAATTTCAAAGATCTCCTCTCCAAAGGTCACTTCCAAGTTTCTTGAATATCTAGTAAGACCAGACCAGGAGCTCCTGGATTTTAATGAGACCTCATATCACACACCACTTCCTGAAAATCCCCACTTCTCTCCTAGACTTGATCTCATGGTATAACCATTACCCAGAAAACACACAGCCCTCCTGCCCCTCTGACCCCTCATCCTGGCTAAACCCAGGATATGTTCTCAGTGTGTACCTGCTGCAGAGTGATTCAGTGTGGCAGACTAGATTTGCTCTGGAATAAATAGAGCAAATCTGGGGCACCTGGGTGGTTCAGTGGCTTAAGCCTCTGCCTTTGGCTCAGGTCATGATCTTAGGGTACTGGGATCGAGCCCCGAATCGGGCTCTCCTGCTCTCTCTCTCTCTGCCTGCCTCTCTGCCTACTTGTGATCTCTGTCTGCTAAATAAATAAATAAAATCTTTAAAATAAATAAATAAATAAAGCAAATCCACACAAATCCCATTCCTCACGGAGCTATCATTCTAGTGAAAGAGAAAAGACAATAAGTAGGATAGATAATTAAAGTATGTTGTAAGTTATAGGATGATAAATTCCAGGGAGAAAAAAAATAAAAGCGGGGAAGGAGGTTATAAAACGAGGGAAAACCATGAATTTTTAGATAAGCTGCCTAGAGAAGGCCTACTGAGAAGACGCCTTTTATGTGAAAACAAGAAGTCAGTGAGGGCAAAAAGCCATGTGTATATCCTTGGAAAGAACATCTCAAGCTGAGGGACACAGCAAATGCAAAGGCCTTGTGATGGGCATGTGCCTGGCTCATCTCAGACACAACAAGGAGGCCTATGTAGCTCAAGCAGAGTGGATGATGAGGGCAGTAGGAGGAGATGTGTTCAGAAAAGAAATGGGACTACATTTGTCATGTATCGCTGCTAACAGATTATGACAAACTTGTGAGGCTTTAAACAATACCCATTTGTTAGCTCAGTTTCCTTGGGTCAGGAATCCATGCTCAGCCTAACTGGGTCCTCTGCTTATGTCTCACAAGGCAAGGTGTTAGCTGGACTGTATTCTCATCTGGAGGCTCAGCTAGGGAGGGATCCACGTTCAAGCTCACTCAGGTCATTGGAATTCTTCCCTTGCAGCCGTTGGACTGAGAGATGTAAGGGTTTCTTCCTGGGTCTCAGTGAAGCCCGCCCTCAAGCTTTGGGTCTACCAGATGGCCTACTCTATAGGAAGTTCACAACATGGCAGCTTGGCTATTGAAGGTCAGCAGGAAAGTGAGAGAGAGTCTGCAAGCAGAGGGAGTGTTACATGAAGTTCCATGAATGTAATTACAGGAGTGACATCTGGCACCTTTTCTGTATTCTGTTGGTTGGAAGCCAGTCACAACTCCCACCAACACTCACAGGGAAGGGATCACACAAAGGCATGGAATCCAGGAGGGAGGATTACAGGGCTTCCTGGGAGTCTGTCTGCCACAATGACTCAGATAACATAGGGATATATGGGTCCTTGTAAGGACTTTGATTTTTTTTTTCTCTGATTGACATGGGGAAAGTTTTGAACTGAGGAAGGGCAATGATTTGTGTTTTAACAGGATTGGTCCAAATGACTGATTGAGAATAGACTTCAATGGGCCAGAGACAGAAGTAGGGAGGCCAGTTAAAGGCTATTCCAATAATCCAGATAAAAGTTGATAGAGTAAATTTGGGGTAACAATGGGGAAGGAGAGACCTTACTGTGGATATATTTTGAAGGCAGACCCAACATGATTTGCTAGTTCATCAGCTACAGAACATCAGAAAAAGAGAGGAGTTCAGGCTTATCCCAAAGTTTTCAGGCTAAGTTTTTAGCTCTAGAGGAATAAATTGTGATGGGGAAGATGGAAGGAAAACAAGTTTGAGGGAGAATATCAGGAGCTCTCTATTTTTGATATGTTTGAACTGCCAGCCACTTGAACACAGGTAAATTACACTGGACATAGTCAACTCTGGAAGGAGAAGAGATACATCTTTATTGAAACTGATGATGATCTTAGACTTGGGTTTTCATTTCACACCTGTAGCACATCTGTAAGCACAGTGGTCTGTGTGTTTAGTGTGCTTCATTTATAGGCACAGGATGCCAGATAACATTGTCTTGCACCAAAGGGCCCATTTTATGGCAAAGGAAGTATGACAATGGCCACATGACCAATCCACCATACAGTGGATTCTCCCACATACCTCATTACCTGGAAGCAGTAAAAATATTGGGATGGCATATTCAAGGTTTTGAAAAGGCAGGATCCCGGGCTTTCTGTCCTTCAGGATGGGATATCTGCAATGAACGACTGGCTGGTACAGAGGGCTACATTTCTGATAGCTAGACTTCATGGGTCCAGGAACTAAGGAACAAAAGTAGGATTGAACTTCTTATTATCACTCTCAGCAGCCATTCATCCTGTGAATCTAAGTTCTAATGGGTTAAAAATTCTGGTTCCAGGAGATTGCTTTGGCCTAGACACAGTAAGTATTCCATAAAAGCGAAACTATAGCGAGTCGGCAGCCTGGGCAATTTGGTCTCAAGCCTGGAGACTACCAGGCAAAGAAGGAGTTCCTATATTGTCAGGAGAAATCAATTCTGATTATCATGAAGAGCTAATGTTGTTACTAGAATGTGACAGGGAGATGCATATCTGGAATTCAGGGAATTCACTGGGGCATCGTGTAAGTGCTCCAAGACGGGTGAATCCAACCGAGTGGATCCAAAGTGGACATGAGTAGATCTGACAGCTGCAAGAGGTTAACCAGCAGACACACAGGTGTCCATAGCACACCCCACCTCCCACCCCTGATTTTAGCTGCAGGAGTTGTGAATGCTGCAGTGCCCTGTCTCAAGCACCTTTTGCATCTCTGTTTCTGACCTCCAGCCTTCCTCTGAGGCTGCACATGCTCATTCAGGTGGGGATGTTGTAGCTGGAAAGCTCAAGGGATTTAATGCCTTCAGGAACAACCCTGGAGCAACAGAAGATGGGACCAAATTGATATGTCCAGCCTCCTGTCTTTTCTTTTTCTCTTTTATTGAGATATAATTGACATTTAACATTGTATTCATTTTAGATTTACAACATAATGATTTTATATATAGTGAAATAGTTACAGTAAATTTTACATCCATCACCAAGCATTCACATTTTTTCTTGTAATAAGAATCCATTCTTTTAGCAATTTTCAGATTTCTGATACAGTATTGTTAACTATAATCACCAGGCTACACATATACCCCCAGGACTCATTTATCTTATAACTGGAAGTTTGTACCTTTTTGACCATTTTCATCAATTTCCTTCACATCCCCCCCTCAACTCTACCTATCTCAGACAACCAGCAATCTGTTTCTATGAGTTTGATTTTGAAGATTCCATACACTTGTATGATCATGCACTATTTGTCTTTCTCTAACATTTCATTTAACATAATGCTTTCAAGGTCCATCCAGTTTGTTGCAAATGGCAAAATTTCCTCCTTTTTTATAGCTGCATAATATTCCTATGTATATATATGTGTGTGTGTGTGTGTGAGAGAGAGAGAGAGAGAGAGAGAGAGATCTTCATTATCTATTCATCCTCTGATAGATATTTAGGTTATTTCTATGTCTTGGTTTTCATAAATAATTCTGCAATGAACATGGAAGGGCAGATATTTCTTTGAGGTTCGATTTTCATTTCCCTCAGGTGTATACCCAGAAGGGACTCATGGACCATATGATAGTTCAATTTTTAATTTTTTTGAGGAACTTTCATACTATTTTCCATAGTGGTTGCATCCGTTTATGCTCCCACCAACAGGTCCTCACCTCATCCTCACCAACTCTTGTCATTTCTGTGTTTCGGTGGTAGCCATTCTAACATGTAAGGAGTGATATTTCAGTTTTGATTTGCATTTCCCTGATGATTCGTGGTGTTTAGCATCTTTTCTTGTGTTTCTTGGCCATCTGTATGTCTTCTTTGGAAGATGTCTATTCACGTCCTCACTTTTTTTGGCTATTGAATTGTATGAGTTTATTATGTGTTTTGACTATTAACCTCTTGTCAGCTATTGCTGCAACCATGATTTGCAGCTATTTTCTCCCATTCAGTAGGTTGCCTTTTATTTTGTTGATAATTTCCTTTGCTGTGCAGAAGCTTTTTAGTTTGATGTATTCTTTTCTTTTTTCACTTTTGTTGTTTTGGCTTCTGGTGTCAAATTCATAAAATCATCCCCAAGATCGATGCCAAGGAGCTTACCCCCTATGTTTTCTTCTGGGAGTTTTATGGTTTCAGGTCTTACGTTCAAGTACATAATTCATTTTAAATTGATTTTTGTGTATGGCGTAAGGTGGTCCAGTCTTATTTTTTTGCATGTGCTATTCAGCATTCCCAGCACCATTTATTGAAGAGACTGTCCTTTCCCATTGTGTGTTCTTGGCATCTTCATCATAAATGAATAAACCAGCCTCCCATCTTTTGGTGGGACAATTTAGAGCTGCTTTCTGCATGGGGCCTCAGGGACTTTCCGACAATAAGCCTGAGCCTCAAGTATCCAGAGAAGCAATCAAGCCAATAGCAGACATTATAGTGGTTTGTAGTCCTCCTGTCTTTCCCACTTCACTTTTTTCACTTTTTCTTCTGGGCCTCACCTCCAGAGTGTGCCCAAATGCAGCCCAAGACACTAGGTTCTCTGGTCTCCAGCCTCTGGTCTGTGAGTACAGGCCAGGCGAGCTCTGCAGGGGCAAGTGTACATCCTCTCTGGACAATCCAAAGAACAGGGCTCTGTCTCTTCCTTGTTTCTAAGAAGAACCAGTAAGGACCCTTTTCTCAGGTCATTGTTTCAAATCACATTTTTCTGTTTTAGGTACATAGTTGTGGAAAATCCTATATTGGTTAGAAAGAGTTGAAAAGTTCTCCCTCTTAACTAGAATTAGAGCTGTACCCCCAGCCTCCCTAGTCTTACCTCAGATAGATAGCTATTCCTAATCACTAGCCTTAAATCATTTTTGACTTGAATTTGATGTAAATAAGGCACTGCATATTCATGAATTAGTTTATTGCTCTTATGCCATAGTTCCTGTCTCATTAAATGATTTCCATTCAGAATGGGCAGCTCTTGAAAGACAAGAAATAAGATGTGTAACTCTCTTGGATATGCAGTTAGGTCCTTACATATATATCTTTTTTGCTAATGGAGAAAATATTTCTTTCCTCACTTGATAATGAACACACTTTCTTCTCTTTCAGTCATGTGACTATGGATAAATATATCATGCATGATAAAGAAACCTTTTAAAATTATATGCATTCTTTCTTATCTAAATGAGTTCAGAACTATCATTTGGATAAATGTCTTAAAGTATGAACCGACCTAATTTTCCAGAGGTCAGAATGCGGCAAAAAGAGGAATGAGCTGAAGGACGTTGGGTTAATGGCCTCACAGGCTTGAGTGGGAAAATGGAGGGCCTTGTATGCAGCAATGACACAGAGGTACCCATCTTCCCACACTTCATCCCAGCTCAGATATTATAAAAAATGCCAACTGTTATTAGATCTCTAATGGATTGTCCGTGGTTCAAGCAAGGGAGTGTCCCTTCTTGTGGTCTTCCTTTCAAACAATATATTTCTTTCCTTTCTAACTAACTGCCCTACCTCATAAGAATGAGGTCAGTGGTTCATAGAGCAGTGTATTTCCTGACTGAATTAAATCAATAAAGAATCAGAAAATTTCCCTAGGGCACTCCAGTAGCCTCTCCAACTAAAACAACTTCTTTCGACGACTGACAATGGTAGTACAATTTATGAGCAGAATCCTCTCTCCTATCTCGGCACTTTTTCTCATGTCTTTGACATATCATGCTGGGTTGCTAGATGTGAAAAGTGAGAAGAGCACCAGGCATCCTATCCAGAGAACCCTTTTGTTCACTTGTGAGCACTGATGCTCGGAACTAAGAACTCTATCCAACTAACAGAGACTTTTTTTTTTTTTTTCCAATTATGCCACACCCTGGTTAGGCTAAAAGACAACTGAAAAAGTTACTATTTTGGGGGGTGTCTGGGTGACTCAATCTGTTGGGCATCCAACTCCTGATTTTGGCTCAGGTACTGATCTTGATCAGGGTTGTGAAGTCAAACCTTGTCTTGGGTTCCATGCTCAGCAATGAGTCTGCTTTTTCCTCTCCCTCTGCTCTTTCTCTTCCCTCTATCTCTTAATAAATAAATAAAGAAAATCTTTTAGAAAAATAAAAATAAAATAAAATAAAAGTACTATTTCTGGGTACACCCAGTTGGCTTAGTCAGTAGAGCATGTGACTCTTGATCTTGGGGTTGTAAGTTCAAACCCCAAGCTGGGTATAGAGATTACTTAAAAATAAAATCTTTAAAAAAGTATTATTTCTTGTTTTCTTTTTCTAAGTTAATGATACAGATTTATTACTTAACAGGCATACACGTAAAATAAATATTAGGTTCATTTATTAATCAGTATAAGGATGTGCTATTGGGCTTTTCCTAGCTTTGGCTGCTACTTTCATTTAAAAATAATAAAGATTGAGTCAATGAAAGAAGCACTGTTTTTTGTTTTGTTTGTTTTTTAATAATTTATTTATTTATTTGAGAGAGAGAAAGAGAGCCTGAGCAGGGGCATGGGAAGAGGGAGAAGCAGAGAGAGAAACAGATTCCTTGCTGAGCATGGCGCCTGATGCGGGGCTTGATCCCAAGACCCTGAGATCATGACCTGAGCCAAAGGCAGATGCTTAACTGACTGAACCACCCAGGTGCCCCAAGGCATTGGTTGTTTGTTTGTTTGTTTGTTTTGTTTTTGTTTTTGTTTTTTAAATATGTGGTGTCAAGGCAAACTGATGAACTTTTCTGACTGCCCAACTGAGGAAAGCCTGTTAGACATGGGAGCTCTGTAACCTTGCAGAGATTAGGTCAGATTTGCACTGGAGAGAAAGTCTGATGTGGAGCCCAGGACTGGGAAAATAACAGAAACTCGACAGTAGCTGTTTGAATAGACAGATCAATTAGAGGAGAATGAACACATGAGACGGAAAAATGGGGTGGCAGACTTCTATGGTGATTTAGCCTGTTCGGGGACTTCTCAGCTGAGTTACCTTGGGAATGGCTGAGAGGGCTCTGTGCTCTGAGGCCACCAGCAGTTAGGAAGATACTATCCAGTGGATGGTTATTGTCTCTTATTGTATTAAAGGGACCTGCCTTCAGTATGCTCTCGAAATGAAATCTTAAGTAATCGTCAAAGGAAACAGACCAATTCAATTTCTTTTTCCAATTTGGAAAACTCAAATAATATGCATAATAATTCTTTCTGCTGTATTCCTCATATTTATAAAAGATAAAATAAAATTCAAAAGAGCAAGAGTTTAGATGTCAAGGCTAACGTTTTCCCAAGCCGTCGTAACACACTTGGAGATGTTCAACAGATGGTCCTATCACCCTGTTATACAGTTTTACTAAGGCTGGTTCAGGAATTTGAAGTGTCTATTGTTTGAGAGTCACATTGATTTTAAAAGTTCAGTTATTTAAAGATTAGTTCTTGATCTCAAATTCCTAAGGCTCTCTTTGTTTATCCTAGCGAGATAGATTTGGCTTAAATTGCATAAATCTTCTTAATTATATATTATGTTATTTTTAATTATTTTATTAAAGAATGAAGAAAAAATTTCCAACAAGTAAATGTGATCAAATGAAATATTTACATAGCAGTTACTAAAAAAAGCCTCTGGATTTTCATTTTTAAAACATGATGTGAGTTTTTTTTCTTTTTTGTTAAAGTATAATGACTGTACAGTGTTATGCTGGTTTTGGATGTGCAATAGATACAACAATTCTATACATTACTCTTAAACCCCTTCACCTGTTTTACCCATTCCTCTCACCACTCCCCTCTGGAAACCACCAGTTTGTTTTCTGTATTTAAGAGTCCAATTTTTTGCTTGTCTTTTGTTTTTTTCTTTGACTTTGTGTGGAATTTAAGAAAAAAAACAAATGAATAAAACATATGAGATGAGATTTTTTATTTTAAAGATTTTATTATTTATTTATTTATTTGACAGAGAGAGAGATCACAAGAAGACAGAGAGGCAGGCAGAGAGAGAGGAGGAAGCAGGCTCCCTGCTGAGCAGAGAGCCCAATGCGGGACTCGATCCCAGGACCCTGAGATCATGACCTGAGCCGAAGGCAGTGGCTTAACCCACTGAGCCACCCAGGCGCCCCATGAGATGAGTTTTTAATTAAGCCTTGGTCTGCTTCATGTCTGGTTTTGGTTCCATTTCCTTCAATATTATTAACTAAAACATCAGGAGTTTAAAGTTGCTAATAAACATTTTTGGGAGATCTTACATATTTTGAGTTTGAACTACCTGAGGAGAGACATATATTCTCTAAGTAATGTGGTGAAGTATTCACCTTATTACTATGTTAAAAACATCTTGAAAAATAGCACTTAACTATATTACTGATGTTTCAGTCCAGTCTTACTTGGCCTTGGCCATCTACATTTTTGGGCGAAATCTGGCTCATAGTCTCTTTTGCATGATATATGGGCTAAGAGCAACTTTTACATTTTTAAATGATTAAAGAGAATCTGAAGAATAACTTTTTGTGAGACATGAAAATTAAATGAAATTCATTTTTCAGTGTTCACAAATAAAGTTTTATTGGAACACAGCCATACTCATCCCTTTATATATTGTTCATGGCAGCTTTCACACTAATGGCCAAGTTCAATAATTGGCAACAGAGACCGTATGGGCCATAACTCCAAATATGTACTATCTGGCCCTTTCTAGAAGAAGTTTGATAAACTTATGCTCTACTACATTAAGTTTTTTCATGTTCATAGCCCTGTCCATCTCCCTCTGTCTACCAGCACCTAGCACTGGTTATCTTTAAGCATGATTTTAGCTCCTAACAGTCTGTGAAGCTTTTGTTCATATAATAAGTCCACTCTGAGTTTTTCCTTTCCTTAACACCAAAAAGCCATTGCCAAACAGATGGTCTGAAACATGGGACTTCTGGCAGCCAGGTTTCAAGATGGTCCCAGCAATCCTGGCCTTTACACCTCTGTGTGTCCGCCTTTCAGTTGTACTGAAAGGAGATTGGTGTTTGTGACCAGAAGAATATGGTAGAAATGATCATATGCCATTTTCTGAGATTACATTATAAAGACACTGGTGTTTCATTTTGTTCTCTTTCTTGCCCTCTTACTCTCAGATCACTTGGTTTGGGGAAATCATATTGCAAGAAACTCTATGGAGAAGTCCACGTGGAGAGGACGATTTCTGCTAGTGTTATGTGAGTGAGCTTGGAAGTGGACCTTCAGAAACCATTGAGAAAAAAATGTTGTTGCAAGCAGCTACTTTAAGGGTAATTTGTCACATAGCAATAGATAACCAACACAGAATGTGAAAAACCTCATATTGTCCACCATGCCATGCCACCATCCTTTTTCTCACTGTGATACCCACTCTATTTCTGGTCATTTTGGAAGTGTGATTTCCTTTCACCTTCATGGCCTTGCCTCATCTGTGGAACTTGACGTTGAACTTGTGCTCCTCTCCTAGACCTGGAATCCTCCTATCTGTCCTCTTAGCTATTGTCCTCTCAGTGACTTGACAGCTCAGTGCGGCCTCCTTGGTTCACTTGGACCCCAGCATGGGAATCATTTCTAGACTGTTAACTTCAAGGTCTCTTGATCAATATTTTTAACAGGAAAACAAGGTGAAGAATTCCTCAGGGAAAAATACCTGCTATATTTTTATAAATTATTCTTACTCATATAATTACCTTATGTTAAGCCTCTCATAAAGGAATTTTAGAGGCAGGGAGGAGCTTTAGAAATGGCATAATCTGACTACCTGATTTATTTATACATGATGAAATGAGGCCCCCGAGCTTAGGTGAGATTCCCAACGTCACTCAGCTAGTTACTGGGTCCAATGATAGTGAACTATACTATTTCTTTTTCTTTTTTTTTTTTTTTTAAAGATTTTATTTATTCATTTGACAGAGAGAGAGATCACAAGTAGAGAGGTAGGCAGAGAGAGAGAGAGAGAAGCAGGCTCCCTGCGGAGCAGAGAGCCCGATGCGGGGCTCGATCCCAGGACCCTGAGATCATGACCTGAGCCGAAGGCAGCGGCTTAATCCACTGAGCCACCCAGGCGCCCTGAACTATACTATTTCAATGCTAGAGGTATGTAGACCATAATCCAAGGAAATAGTTCTTTTGAGGGATGGGAGGCTAGGGTGGGGTTTTTCTGGGGATATCTATTGAGCTCTTCTGCCTGAGTGAGTCCTCGCTCATTAGCAGAGACTGAACACTGAAGACAATGGACCATTGATATGACTCAGGATGGTTGGGCCAAGTAGCAGCTACTAGATGTGAGTCCCAATAGAAAGATATAAAAATCTTTTATCTCCTGATTATGAACTGCATTTGGATTATATGGAACTGTATTTCTTCTACTGTTACAGAGACAGAGAAAATAAGCCCTCAGTGAGTCTTGGGGGAAAAAAATCATAACAGGCTGACAAGGTGTGGGAACTGGGTGGTTAGTGTAGATGGTAAACGGCTTCTGAAATCAATGTGGAGAGACGTGAGAGGAGGTGTTAGTGTTTCACTTGATATACCTTGATATTTTAAAATCTTTTCTGGTAAGAATGTATTTATGCGTTTCTTGTGTACTTTTTATAAAGTTTTACAAATTTTTATCAAAAATTTTAGAAACTGGGCTTGAAAGTAGAATTTGTGGTTATGTGTTATGTGCACATAACTCAACCATTGTTTCTGTCAAACAAATAAACACAAGTGAATTATATGCAAGGAAAAGCCAAAAACAGTCTGGAAACTCAGACAAATGCCCTGATAGAAGTGAAAGTCACAGGCAATAGATTCAAATACAACTGATCTCATGAGAAGAAATGGGGTGAAGTTATGGCTTAAGAGATTTAAATGAATTGTAATGAAAAGCTTCTTTATGGTAGACCTATTCGGGGCAGGAAGGAAATTTAGGAACAGATTATTTGGGCAAAGGAGGAATGTTTTCCCTCGGATATTTTATAAATGGAATTAAAAATCACTTGTTTCTGACTCGTTGGGTATAGTTCAGCCTGTGGGTTGAATTAGTCACATCTTCTCTATTTGGTTAATAATAGAGGAAAAAAACTAGTAGCAATGTTGAGGTCACAGTCAACATGAAATCATTTTATTTATTTGCATATTTATTTTTAAATTAAATTTGTTTTTAAAAATTTTTTAAAGATTTTATTTATTTGAGAAAGACAGTGAGAGAGAGAGCGCCAGTGAGAGAAAGAGCCTGTGTACAGAGGGAGAGGGAGAAGCAGACTCCCTGTTGAGCAGGGAGCCCTATACAGGGCTCTACCCCAGGACCTGAGCTGAAGGCAGATGTTTAAGCAACTAAGCCACCCAGGTGTCCCAGCATGAAATCATTTTAAAATATTTGTTGTTGTTGTTTTGTTTTGTAAGATTTGTTTATTTTAGAGAGTGAGGCTGGGGGGAGAGGGATAGAGTAGAGGAAGAGAGAGTCTTAAGGTAGACTCCATGGCTCCACATGGAGTCTGATGCAGGGTTTGATCTCACAATCCTGAGATCATGACCTGAGCTGAATCCAAGAGTTGGACACTTATCCAACAGAGCCACCCTGGTGCCCTGACATGAAGCCATTTTAAAATAAAATAAAGGTGTGTGATAAACCTTTGTGTTCTAAGTACCTAGCTAAGTCCTGGGAAATAAAATTAAATTTCATTTTAATATCTTTGATAAATATCTCTACTTTATTTCTCACATATGGTTTGAATTCAGACCTCCAACTTTTTTTCAGACCTCCAATTTTTTTAAATGTCTTAAAACTTAGCTATATTGCTTATTTTTCTGGAATGAACACATATTATGAGTAATTTAAAAAATATATAAAAACTACAAAAGAAAAAAGGCAAATTCCTGGGAAATTTGATACAGTTAAAATCTCACTATTTTGACTGGTTGGGGGAAAAAACAGAGTATTTCATTTTAAATTATTTTAATGTCTTAATGTAATTATTTTGCACAACATAAGCTAGGATAAAAAAGTAGTTGTTTATAATGAACAAATAAGAGTTAATCTGACTCCAAAATATATAAGGCAAGCTTGTTATTATAAATGTTTTAAACATTTTATCCTGATTAAGTTATTAATTTATTTTAGCAGTAAAGATAACTGACTCATTTGGAAAATCACCCTCTATCCACACATAATCACAGTTTTAAAATAGAACCTATATTACCCTGGTGGTTTTACTTCCTTGTCTTCCTTCTCTCTGTGAATTGACAATCCTAGTCTCTGATTGTCTAAGGGAAGGAGACTGAGTCAAAGAAAGGAAGGAGGGGCAAACATCATGCATAACTTCAGGAGTTCAGCAAATCAAATGCCAAAGATTAAATGAGACCAGTTTTCACACATGATAATTATTTAACATAGCCCATTTACTTTAAAATTCATCCCTCAAGGAGTATATTTATCACTCCCAAATGCTTACATCCTAGTCAAGAAAGGACACTGGGTCAGAGAATCTTATGTTAGTCCAAATATCATATTATCATATGGCGGGGGGGGGGGGTGTGCCTGGGAGCCTGGGTGGCTCAGTGGGTTAAAGCCTCTGCCTTGGGCTCAGGTCTTGATCTCAGGATCCTGGGATGGAGCCCCACATCGGGCTCTCTGTTGAGCAGGGATCCTGCTTCCCTTCCTCGCTCTCTGCCTGCCTCTCTGCCTAATTGTGATCTCTGTCTGTCAAATAAATAAATAAAAGAAAAAAATATCATATTGGAATCTTGCTTATTTAGAAACGTTAAAATCACTTAAAATAATGGTTATTTTCATTTGAGATATTCTCACCTCCCTTTTTCTTTGTATTGTGATTTTTAGATGTGGTATTAACTTTTCCTGTTTTGTTTGCTTTCCTGTATTTTAAATTATTAGCTCAAGAACCATATTAATCTTTAAGGATTCAACAATTCAATAAATGGTGGAATTTACAACTATTCCAACATTTATTTTTTTTTAATTTATTTATTTTTATTTGTTTATTTACAGCATAACAGTGTTCATTGTTTTGGCATCACACCCAGTGCTCCATGCAGTACGTGCCCTCCCTATTACCCACCACCTGGTTCCTCAACCTCCCAACCCCCCCACCCCCCCGCCGCCCCTTCATAACCCTCTGGTTGTTTTTCAGAGTCCATAGTCTCTCATGGTTCATCTCCCCTTCCAGTTTCCCTCAACTCCCTCTCCTCTCCATCTCCCCATGTCCTCCATGTTATTTGTTATGCTCCACAAATAAGTGAGACCATATGATACTTGACTCTCTCTGCTTGACTTATTTCGCTCAGCATAATTTCTTCCAGTCCCGTCCATGTTGCTACAAAAGTTGGGTATTCGTCCTTTCTGATGGAAGCATAATACTCCATTGTGTATATGGACCACATCTTCCTTATCCATTCATCCGTTGAAGGGCATCTTGGTTCTTTCCACAGTTTGGCGACCGTAGCCATTGCTGCAATAAACATTGGGGTACAAATGGCCCTTCTTTTCACTACATCTGTATCTTTGGGGTAAATACCCAGCAGTGCAATTGCAGGGTCATAGGGAAGCTCTATTTTTAATTTCTTCAGGAATCTCCACACTGTTCTCCAAAGTGGCTGCACTAACTTGCATTCCCACCAACAGTGTAAGAGGGTTCCCCTTTCTCCACATCCTCTCCAACACACGTTGTTTCCTGTCTTGCTAATTTTGGCCATTCTAACTGGTGTTAGGTGGTATCTCAATGTGGTTTTAATTTGAATCTCCCTGATGGCTAGTGATGATGAACATTTTTTCATGTGTCTGATAGCCATTTCCAACATTTATTTTTATCTTTCATATCTTGAAATATGTTCTGCCAAGTTTTCAACAAATGAGTATCTATTACTATCACAATAAGAAAGAAACTTCACATTAAGGGTTAATAAAAGACAAATTGATTCAGATCTTTCATGGGAAAGGAGTGACACCCTGAAATCCTATCTGAGGAGAGAAGGAGGATATTTATGTCCAGCAATCCCCCCCAAATCATGAGGTAGCAGATGATCTGGGAGGGCCCCCGGTTAGAGTGAGTCCTTTTTAGGATCTGCCTGGGAAAGCCAGAGATCTCACCTGCATTTCTCAAAGATTCATGAGAAGGAAAAGAAAGACCTGATGGATTCCCCCTTAGGTGCAGGGGGTCCATTCCAAGACCCCAGTAGATGCCTGAAATCTCAGAGAGTACCAAACCACATACAGTTGACCCTTGAAAACCATGGGGGTCAGGGGCACTGACCCCTGCATAGTTGAACGACTGTGTACAACTTCTCACTTACCAGAAACTTAACTAGGAATAGCCTGTTACCTGGAAGGCTTACTAATCTCATAAACCGTCTGTTAACACCTAAGGTGTATGTTGCATGTATTACCTACTGACTTACAACAAAGTCAGCTAAAGAAAAGAAAATGTTATTAAAGTGCCTGGGTGGCACAGTCAGTTAAGCATCTGCCTTTGACTCAGGTCATGATCCCAGGGTCCTGAGATCGAGTCCTGCATTGGGCTCCTTGCTCAGTGGGAGACTCCTTCTCCCTCTCCCTCTACCTGTTGCTCTTCCTGCTTGTGCTCTTTCTCGATCTCTGACAAATAAATATATAAAATCTTTAAAAAATGTTATTAAGAAAATCACAAGAAAGAGGAACCACATTTACAGTACTGTGCTGTGTTTATTGAAAAAAAAGTGTGTAAGTCGACCTGCGCAGCTCAAACTGGCACAGTTTGAGGTTTAACTGTACACATCTATGATGAAGTTTAATTTCCAAATTAGGCACAGTGAGAGGTTAACAACAATAATAAAATAGAATAGTTGTAATAATGTACTGTAGTAAAAGTTATGTGAATGTGGTCTCTCAGAATATCTTACTATACTTATGTGCATTCTTCCAGTGATGCTGTGAGATGAGGAATTGCCTATGTGATGGGATGATGGGAGGGCAATGACGTGGGCATGTGTTGAGTCTTAGGCTGCTATTGACCTGAGCATACATCAGAAGGACGATCGTCTGCTTCTGGACCATGGTTTATCGTGGGTAACTGAACCTCCATGAAGAAATGAGTTTAATCAAAAAATTTTTCATTAGGCACAGCGAAGGAAATCATCAATAAAACAATTTCTCCCTACTGCGTGGAAGAAGATACTTGCACATCATACATTCAAAAAGGATTAATGTCCAGAATATATAAGGAATTTATACAACTTACTATCAAAACACAAACGATCTGATTTAAAATGTGCAGAGGACTTGAACAGACACTTTTCCAAAGAAGACATCCAGATGGCTAACAGACACATGAAAAGATGCTCAACATCACTCATCAGCAGGGAAATGCAAATCAAAACCACAATGAGACATCACCCTACACCTGTCAGAATGACTAGAAAGAAAAGGATAAGAAGTGAGACTCTTAACTAGAGAGAACAAATAGGGTTGCTGGAAGGGGGTGGGGGATGGGCGTTAAGGAGGGCACTTGTGATGAGCTGGGTGTTACATGTAAGTGATGAATCACTGAATTCCACTCCTTTTAAAAAAAAAGATTTTATTTATTTATTTGACAGACAGAGATCACAAGTAGGCAGAGACGTAGGCAGAGAAAGAGGAGGAAGCAGGCTCCCCGCTGAGCAGAGAGCCCAACGCGGGGCTCAATCCCAGGACCCTGGGATCATGACCTGAGCTGAAGGCAGAGGCTTTAACCCACTGAGCCACCCAGGTGCCCCTAAATTCCACTCCTGAAACCAAGATTACCTATATGTTAACTAACCAGTATTTAAATAAAAACAAAAAATAAATAAATAAAATAAGTAACAAGTGTTGGCAAGAATGTGGAGAAAAAAAGAACACTTGTGCACTGTTGGTGGGAGGGCAAACTGGTGAAGGCACTTTGGAAAACATGGAGTTTCCTCAAAAAGTTAAAAATAGAAACACCATATGATCGAGCAATTCCACTTCGGGGTATCTATCTGAAGAAGACAAAAACACCAATTTAAAGAAATATAAGTTTATCTATGTTTATGCAGCATTACTTATAAGAGCAGAGATGTGGCATACATACATGGAATATTGCTCAGCCCTCAAAAAGGAGAATGAACTCTTGCCATTTGCAACAACGTGGCTGGATCTAGAGGGCATTAGGCTAAGTGAAAAAAAAGTCAGACAGAGAAAGACAAATATATGATTTCCCTTCCATATGGAATCAAAAAACAAAACAAATCAAAACAGAAACAGACTCATAGATACAGAGAACAACTGATGGTTACCACAGAGGGGAGGGGTTGTGGAGGTGGGCAAAATAGGTGAAGGGGCTTAAGAGGTACACATTTTCAGTTATAAAGTAAGTAAGTTGCGGGATGTAATTCACAACATGGGGAATATAGTTAATAATATTATAGTAACTTCATGACAGATGATGACAGGTGGTGATTAGACTTATGGTGAGGACCATTTTGTAATATAGAAAAATATCTAACCACTATGATGTACACCTGAAACTAATAGGATGTTGTAGGTCAGTTATACTTCAGTTTAAAAAATCCATTAGGAAAGCATTGCAAGCAAAAAAAGCATACATGTGCATTCACTCATTCATTAATTCATAGCGGTTGTCTCCAGGGAGGGCGATTGGGTAGTGTCTGGAGATGGAGGAAGATTTACCTTCCAGTGTAGGCAGACCGTTTTGTACCTTTTTTTTTAAGATTTTATTTATTTATTTGACAGACAGAGATCACAAGCAGGCAGAGAGGCAGGCAGAGAGAGAGGAGGAAGCAGGCTCCCTGCTGAGCAGAAAGCCCAATGCGGGGCTCAATCCCAGGACCCCGGGATCATGACCTGAGCCGAAGGCAGAGGCCTAACTCCCTGAGCCACCCAGGCGCCCCCGTTTTGTACCTTTGACCTTTCAACCATGTACCTGTAATACCTAGTCTACAGGTAATTTCCTGAAGAAAGTGTGACATAAAAAATCCTTTGTATTTTTTAAATTTTCCTGAATAACAACATGAGAGGACTAAGGTAAGAGCACAAGAAAATACCAGTACCACACTGAGATGTAATTATTTGTAGGCAAAGATTAAGATTCTTTTTCTTTTTTTTTTCTTTTTGCTTTGTTGAAATTTACCTCTTTTCTAAAGGGAAACTATTTTGCTTGTATGTTAAAATAAAAAGGCAGAAAGCGTTACAACAGTAAACACAGAGAACTGTTGTGAACACTTCCTCTGCATAGGGAGACTCATTTAATTTTATGTGGTAGGTATTGTTTGTAGTATCTGTCTATGGCAAATGGGAAGTCAGAGAAACTAAGTACCAACCCCATGTCAGAGCTAGTACAGTCATACCCCGAGTCTGTGCTCTCTCTCTTTTTTTTTTATCTTAAAGATTTTACTTATTTTTTTGTCAGAGAGAGAGAGAGAGTACAAGAGAGGGGAGGGTCAGGAAGAGGGAGAAGATGACACTGAGCAAAGCAAGGAGCTGGATATGGGACTTGATCCCAGGACCCCAGGATCATGACCTGATCAGAAGGCAGATGTCTAACCAACTGAGCCACCCAGGCGTCCCCAGAGTCTATACTCTTATCCACTATACTCCACTGTCTCTCGGCAATGTACTACAGCAACTGATAATTAAAAGTTACATAAGAAACAAACAAAAAAAGGAAACATAACATGACTTCACAAAATGATTATATTTATATAGACCAAATATATATATATACATAGACCAAATATATATATATATAAAGAGAGACCAAATATAAATATATATATACATATATGTGTATATATATATGTATATATACACACATATACACACATATTTGAAATGGGAGAGAAAACCCACAGTGTACTTCTTAGCTCAAAGAGGGAAGGAAGTTTTTCTTTAACTGATCATACTGATTCTCTACAAGTGACACATGATCATTATAAACAACTCAAGTAATGTGGAAAAGTATGAAGGTGAAATGTAAAACACTACTTTAAGTCCAAAAATACTGCTAAGTGCCATTCAGTGAACCTCATTGTAGACATCTGTCCATGCCTATGCTGAGAAGACAGAAAAATGGAGAATAGATAGAATATTTTTGTTTTCAATAAAAATAACACTCTTAGTTTTACCTGAATTTAACAAAAAAAAAAAAAAAAAAAAAAAAAAAAAAGGAACTGAAGAGAAGCCAAAAAGAATTGTTGGCTTTTCTATAAATAGGTCTTTCTCTCAACACATATTATGTTTTATGACATTTTTCTCTGGAATTAAGAAAAGTAATTATGACAACCATTTTGGCATTATTCTGCTATTAAAAACCAACGTGTTTCAGATGTAGAAAGGATCAGTGGTTTGTCCCCTACTTCTTAGCTGGATGAAGATTAGCCTCGTCCCATCTCTTCCTGTGTCTGCTCCCCATCTCCCCACCTCTTCCCAGCAGGTGTTTCTGTAGTTCTTCAGTCAGAAAAAGAAAGAGATTTATGATACTGTTTGCTTCTCTCCAGATCTGGGGACATTTGTGATACTTTTCAGGAATAAACTGACTTTCTGGTGTGGCATCTGGTATATTGGGCAGGATTAGAAGCCTGGTCCCACCTCTCTACCTTCCTCCTCTGGTCAATAGATTTAGAAAGTTTTGCATTAATGTGTGATTATGCATGCATGTATACACACACACGTGTGTGTGTGTGTGTGTGTGTGTGTGTGTGAGAGAGATAAGTGGCTAACATTGAACTATTTCCCCATTGATTCTTATAAAATTGTCTATTTGATGATTATTGTACCACAAATTTATAAGTCTTTGCCTTCCTTTTCAATATTTATATATTCAATTGATTTAAATTATTTTATGATGCTGGCTAGAGCCTCCAAAACCCCCAGAGATGGTTATATAACAATTATTACTTTCCAGTCTATAAAAAAATCTTTTAGTAGTAATGTAAAAAATTCAAAGGCTGCAGTGAAAAACTAAGGTTTCCTTAACCACCTATCTTAGATACACACTATCTTCCCAGAACTTCTTAAATTTATTACGTATATGCATGCACAGAAAAACATGATTCTAGTTATTTATTTACAAAAATTAAAACTCACAATATATAGTTCCATGATTTGCTTTTCTTACTCAATCTTTCATGGATATCTATATCACTCTACAAAAACCATTCTTTTAAACAATAACACAATATTTTACAATATAGATGTTCTATAAATTGTCTATTTCTATATAGATGGGCATTTCAGTTGTGTTTAGTACCTAGCTACTAAAGGCAATGATGTCATGTTCAATTCCATACAAAAATCTTTGTGTATGCCTATCAATATTTGTGTAGGGGAGTGTCCTAGAAATGAAAATTCTGTTACAAAATATACACATTTGAAGCTTATACACACGTATGATTTTGATATTGCCAAGTAGTCCTCGAAACTGGTTGTATCAGTTTACTTCTTCTCTGAGTTTGCATAAGTATGCCCATTTCCTCATCTCTTGCCAATGCTTTTTTATTTTAACCAATGAATAAATAAAAATTAACCAAGTGCTATTAGACATTAGCCTTCTCAACAGAAAGAAAAAAAAGAGTTGTTCATAGGTAGTTAAATTGACGTACTCATGATTTCCTTGCAGATTCCCTACTGACAATCCAATAATGATGTTAATAGTTAATGAAATCATCAGCGACAAGTTACTCAAATAGATGGAGGAGGATAAAAGACAAAGAGTGGGCAGTAGGCCACCAACACCATTCATAGGAGAGCACGTCAGGGAACAGTGGGACTGTCACTAACCACTTACATGCTGTCACAGCATATGTCTCTTCCTTTATAGCTCTCCCAAAAATATTTTGCTAGTGAATGATTCCTGGATTTGTAAGTCTTAGAATCTAAATATCTGTGTAGGCTCCATGAGGGCAGAGACATTCTCATCTTGCTCATCCTTTTCCCTGGCATCCCTCACAATGGCTGGAAGAAAAAGTTTAGACTTTATTCAGTGTGTCAATTCAAGCCCTTGTTGTTGTTATCTTCCCCATAACAAACAGAGTTACACGTCACATAGTTTGAGAAGAGGTTAAAGCCTGACACCCTGAGACCCTTGAGTTTTACTCTCTTTTTAAAATTATTTTTATGGGGGCGCCTGGGTGGCTCAGTGGGTTAAAGCCTCTGCCTTCGGCTCAGGTCATGATCCCAGGGTTCTGGGATCGAGCCCCACATCAGGCTCTCTGCTCTGTGGACAGCCTGCTTCCTCCTCTCTCTCTCTGCCTGCCTCTCTGCCTACTTGTGATCTCTGTCTGTCAACTAAATAAATAAAATCTTAAAAAAAAATTTCTAAAATTATTTTTATGAACATAAATTGTATTATTTGCCCCAGGGGTACAGGTCTGTGAATCATCAGGATTACACAGTTCAGAGCACTCACCATAGCACATACCCCCACCAGTGTCCACAACCCAGCCACCCTATCCCTATCGCCCCACCCCCCAGCAACCCTCAGTTTCTTTTGTGAGATTAAGAGTCTATTATGGTAGGGAAGGAAAAAATGAAACAAGATGGGATCGGGCAGGAGACAAACCATAAGAGTTTTACTCTTCTTGGACAAAATTATGATCCCTTTGATGTGTTTATCAGCACTGCATGATGAGCTCTCCAAGTTGACTATCTTCTCATCAATGTCACATACCTTGCCATTTTACATTCCTTTTCCATGAGGAACTACTCTTAGGAGTTACTATGACTAAAAATATCCATTGCCTTTCCCGGCTACTCACCTCCTCCCATACTTGTGGATATAGACTCCCAACCTAGCAGCCGTCCAGGAGATAGAGTGCAGTAGTCTCCTTGGTTCTTCCTGGAGAAGTCTTCCCCCTGCCCTCCAGCACTCAGCTTTTAGGAAATGGCAAAATCCTACTCCACATTTTGAGTCTGTGCTTCCCCCCCCCCTTCAAAACATAGGTAATAGAAAATCCAACTCACATTGGCTGAAACAATGAAAATTAATTCATATGACTGACTTAAATGTTGACTTAATCCTAGTAAATCAAATATGTCATCATGGGTCTGGCTCTGTTCCATCTTTCCTATCTCTCATTGTGTCAGTTTAATCTTAAAACTGACTCCCCTCATGAATTCAAGAGAACTTCCAAATGCTCCCAGTTGCCTCCTTGTGGGGAGAGAGAGAGTTAGAAGTAGAATTACTACTACCAAAACCACATGGTGTCTGTGCGATAGGGAAGAATTAAAAGGAATGCTGGAGAAGTTGTAACAAGAGCCTATAAATCAGTTATAGATGGCCTAAAATCACCTTAGTGAGCACCTACCTTTGTTCAGGGAAATATTACTATCCCCATTTTACAAAAAAGGAAATTGGAATATATCCAATTTTTACAACTCCACTAAGAGTGGAGAAGGCATTAGATCAACTGAGGAGTCCAGGTATAGAGTTCACAATTAAAACAAACTCATTACATGCTGAGAGTGACTGAAAGATTTTTAAGGTGGTCTGGTGTGTGTAAAACAATGTTTCAGCTTCCTTGCAAGCACCCCATTAGACTGCTAGATCAACGATCCAATTTCCTATATCATCAACCAAAGCACGGTTGTACCTCTGAGAAGTGTTCTTCCCTCTCCCACATCATCTCCCCACCACTACTCTAAAACAGACATTCTAAAGTATTTAAAATACTGAATTTTTTCATCATAGTTTAGCCAACAAGAAGCATTAGATACAAATTCAATTTAGTTAAAAATAGAAAGTATAGATAACATTTTGAGACTCCATTATTAGCTTGAAACAGGAAACAAGTGAAACCTAAATAATCCCTCAAATTATAAGATAAAATTGTCTTCTTTAATATAGCCACTAGTGGATATCTGGAACCAGTTGCCTCCTCTCTATTCAAGAAGTGTTCTCTGGTAATTATTTCTTTTTGCTCTTGCGTTGTCAAAATTCCTCCTCTACTAGACCGTTCCTGTCAGTGTAAAAGAAATTATCATTTCTCTCATTAGCATGTCCTGTAAACCCCACATTCCCTCCAAGGAATAAATGGTGCCTGACTTGTGGTGAGTACTTACTATGTATTTGATAATGAATGAATGAGTAAGTGAGTGAATGAATGAATGAATGACTTGATCATCCTCCTTCGCCTTTGCTTTCTACATCTGCTGAGTCACTAATATCTGCAGATTCTTCATGATGACTTTCATGTCTTGCCTTGCCTTCTATTTTCATTACCACAACCCCAGGGAACCTTTTCCCAACCTCCAGCTAATGTTGGTTTAAGTTCCTAAAGTCACTTTCACTTACAGATAAAATAGGAAAGTATTTAGCCTCTCTCTCTCAATCTCTTTTTTCAGCCTAATTTTTGAAAAGCCAAATTCTTCTCTGTTGTCTTTAATATACGTATAAAATCCTTAGCTCAATTTTTGACGGACTTCGTGTTATAATATCAAAATATTTTCTAAACTTTATTCATGTAATGTCATGTTACGATATTAAAGTATTTTCCAAACTTTATTTCCAGTTATTCTCCTAATAGAACCTCTCCTTCCACTCTTTTTGCACCACCCAAAGTCCATCCTTAATAACAGATCCTTACTCACATTCTGGCTCCAGCCTCTCCAAATCTGGCCTAAATCACAAGGCTTAGCTTCAATCTCACTTTCTCTTATCAATCTTTCCTCCAGCAAGCAGCCCAGGGACCCCTTTTCTGAGCCCTTATTCACTCAAGGTTCACCTAATCACATGATACAGGCTCAAGAAACTCCTCTGCTGTATTTTTAAAACATTGTTCCATCAATTTCCAATGCCAGTTATCCTCTCAATTTGTTTGGCTCCCTCCAGGATGTTCTGAATTAGGTTCTTAATTAATTAGGTCATTCAATTTGAATATTAGTCAGTATAGACTAGGTTACGCTGCAGTAACCAGTTAACCCTCAGATGTCAGTGGTTTAACAGAACAGAGGTTCCTTTCTCATCTGCCCTCCTTCCCGGTGGGGAGCTTGCCCTTCATGGACTCTCAGAGACCCAGGCTGCAAGACACTCCAACACTTAAGAGGTGAGGTCCATACTCCAGGTCTTAAGTTCCTTTGATTAGATGTGACATTTGTCACTCTCACTCACAGGCTTTTGGCCAGATAAACTCACATGGCTCCATCTAACTACAAGGGAACTGGGAAATTGGGACAGCATATAGATATATTTTTTAAACATTGTATTTATTTCCTTGGCAGAGAGAGAAAGCACACAAGCAGAGGGAGAGGTAGAGGGAAAAGCAGGCTGAGCAGAGAGCCTGACACAGAGCTTGAATTCAGGGCCCTTGAAAACATGACCTGAGATGAAGGCAGACGCTTAACAGACCAAGCCACCCAGGTGCCCCTAGAACATAGATATTGAAGCAAACTATTTATATCATGAATAATGCAACAGATAGTTACATAAATTGTGACTTTATCTAGTATGGACCACACGGAAGATAAGTTGCAAGATAGTAGCTGTTTCATGCAGCTGAAAGATATCCTATAATTTATTGGCAGACTGAGAATAAGGACCTTGTTATGGTGATTGTAATTTAAGGTGAAAGCTCAATCCCGTGCCAAACCGTAACAAACTTATTTTTGTACCTTGGCATTAAGCATCAACCGGTGGTGATTCCTGTGCACACAAAGCCATTTATTTTTAAAACTTATGTGCAAAGTCTTAAAAGATTTTTATAGATCCCAAGATGACTATGGAAAACATCTCCTTGATTAATACGTGGTGGATGCTTGGTTAGAAGGCAATGTCACTTTTTTTTAGCATTTCTTACTAGCAACCAAACAGGGAATTGATGTTTGGTATGTCACTCACTCTGTACGAAAGGATTTTCAGGTCAGAAGTGCATTTCTCAGTTCCCCCACGGAAGCGACAAGATCTATAATCAGTTAATGAAATGTTTTCATGAATCATGACTAGGGTATCTCACTCAAATGGAACTGAAATAGCACAACCTATTCTGGCTTGAAAAGATAAAGCTGTGTGCGAACTTATTATGCAATAAAGAATAGCTTCATGTTCATTACCTTCAAATCATGCTTGGTAGACTCGCATTTGGATACGTCAAAGAGTTACTGGCTGTGTTACTTTTGAAGATGTAGATCTGTGGGACCTTAGGCGGGCTTTTGGTAGGCACTGCTCAAGTCCAAAGGGCTGATCCTGACTATGTATCAAACAATGTTGCCATTGCCTTTCAAAGCAGAAATTTCTAATTACAACTTTCCAAATACTTTTTCTCATCACGGGAAATAAGGCTTTAGAAAGAATCTGGAGTATCCAACCCTCCCCTCCTTCTTACCTCTTTCTTCCTCTTCCTCCTCTTTTCTTTCCCTCCTTCTCCTCCTCTTTCTTTCTTTTCTTTCTTTTTTTGCCTTAGGTACACAGGGTTGATGCAAGCATTAATGTTCATGGGCTTTATTTACTGGCCCTTATAAGGCTTTTGTCTCATTTGTTGGTGAGCAAGCGAGTTTGTTTATTTTTATGTTTGATGTCTTTTATCAGCAGACTTCACTACCCTTCCGGTCTCACTGTTACAGGCAACTATTTAAATTGAATCTGCATTTTCATATTTACATGCCTCCTTATAAAATGCATACTGCTTTTTTATAGGTGACTCTAGTTTGTGTAAATAGTGTTTTCAATCTCATTCTAGTTACTACCTTGTTTCTTAAGTCCACATACTTTGGGGATGCCTGCGTGGCTTAGTCCATTAAGCATCTGCTTTCTGCTCAAGTCATGATCCCAGGGTCCTGGGATCAAGCCCAGTGTCTGGCTTCCTGTTCAGTGGGGAGACTGCTTCATTCTGCCTGCCGCTCCCCCTGCTTGTGCACACACACACTCTCTCTCTCTCTAACAAATAAATAGATAAAATCTTAAAAAACAAAACAAAAAAAAGTCCACGTACTTTGGTGTATGAACTGCCTTTGGTTCTACTTGTTACCTGGAAGACCATGGTGTGTATCTGCCGTGGATTGCTTTCCCAGTAATGGGCACGGGGTCAGCTCCAACACAACTCCTGGCCACTGCAAACAATGTTTCAGTAAACACCCTCATGCGTGTCTCCCGATGGTCATGCATCAGGCAATCGTGCGCACGTAGAAACGTAGGATTTAGCCATGACATCTTGCTCCTTAAACAGGTGTGTGGCACTGTACTGTGAACCCCATGCCGTCTTCACGAATGCTGAGGCCGCCATCACTGATCTCGTCTCCCGACCTCAGTTGGTTTAATCAGGGGTCCACGAGTGTCATCCCAAGGCTCAGTTAAGCTCAGTTAAAACTCAGTTAAGGAGGGATTAATTGGAGGGAAGAAGGAATTTTGGTGCAAGTCAGAGCAGTAAGAAAAAAGCCCAGCAGGGGCCCCTGGGTGGCTCAGTGGGTTAAAGCCTCTGCCTTCGGCTCAGGTCATGATCCTGGGGTCCTGGGATCGAGCCCCGCATCGGGCTCTCTGCTTGGTGGGGAGCCTGCTTCCTCCTCTCTCTACCTGCTGCTCTGGCTACTTGTGATCTCTGTCAAATAAAGAAATAAAATCTTTTTAAAAAAAAGAAAAGAAAAAAGCCCAGCAATAGGGACAGAACACTCTCATGGGAAATTAGGGGGAAGCACCCCCACTTGTGAGTAGGGGGTGGGGGGTGCCTGGGCTCCATGGATTCCCAGCTTCCAAGCCTGCAGACAGGCCTCCCCTGCATTGAGCCCCTCTGCGCCCAGCAGTCGGTGTCAGACCCATGTGGTGAGCAATGATCCAGTCTCAGCAAAACATCATCATCTCTTGCATTAAATTAATGATGTTAATTTGAATGTTATTGCTTTTGTAGTTCTGCTTGTAATTAATTTGTAAATTTGTTTTGGTTTTATAACTGTAAACGAGCCACGATCATAAGGACTTTATACCTAATTTTATGTTTCTTTATATTTGAGTAGCAATGCGATTAAAAAAAAAAAAATTAACATCAACCCCTGAAGGGGTCCCTTTGTTTCTTGAAAGTGTGTCTTTTCCAACTCAGGCCAGAGACCTATTGCTCGAGTCTGATCTCACAGAGTTGGCTCTTGGGTCCGACTTGAGGGCACGCATATTTATTTCTGTTTGATATTCTCTTGTTAGGTTCCAGTCCTGAGAATCTTTTTGGTTCTAATTCTGTCATCCAATAGACTGCTTTCCTTCCAGCTTCATGCCTTTGGCAGAGTTAAAAAGCATGCCACCGGTCACTGTTCTCAGTTGCGAGCCACAAAATCAACTCTGGCTGATGCAAACAGAGAAACAATTGATCACAAAGATGTGGGGTGGCTCACAGGTTCATTGGGAAGGCCCTAGAACCCGAGGCATGGCAGGAAAAGAATAGTCTGAGCAGAAGGAAAGATGCCGTCACAAACTAGGGGCCTAAATCTGAGTATGGAGGACCTCACTGCCCTTGTGTCTCGATGGCCCAGCCTGGGTGGCCAGTGGCCCTGGATCGTGGACGCAGGCGCTCTGGGGGGCCAGAGCTGCCCAGAAATCCAGAGCCGCTGCCGCAGCCCGTTTCCCACTCCCCTAGAAAGGATCTGCCTCTGTCATTCTCTGAGTTCCCATCCTCTGGCTCAAAACTGCGGGTGTGTGAGCCTGAGTGGCTGGGCCACGGTCACCTACCTGCACCCTGGCGGAAGTGAGCTGGGAATGCAAGTATCTGGTACTTTTAGGATCTACTATTGGAGGTGACGTCTGCCTCCCACCGGGGCTTGTTATGCAATCAATTTCTCTACTATAGGAAGGAGGTTCAGATGCCAGGCAGGCAAAACAAGGAACTGACAGTCTCCATGCCTATTTTATCTTTATCCAAGTAATTGGCAACAATGGAACAGAAGACCAGGGTGAGTGAGGACAGCTAGAGTTGGCAAGAGGCCTTCTTCCTGCCAGTCTACCTTACTGATGACCAGCGGGATGGATCCGAGGGGCCGGGCCGGGCAGCGTCTGAAGTTCGCCCCGCTCTGTGCCTCCCGCGCAAGTAGTTTTTTTGGGTTTTTTCCCTAACTCACATTCCCGAAAGGAGGAGGAGGGAGGAGACAGGAGGAAAGCATGTTAGTTCTTGTTTTGTTTGAGTTCTTTCATCTGGCTAGATGCATTTCCAGTACCATGTAAATCAATGGCTTTTTTCATTACTGCAATAAAATTTGCCTTTGTACCTGACTCCCCAAGGAGCTAGAACACAAGCAGAGCTCTAAAATTCACACTTCACCACACTCCAGCGCGATGTCTTTGTTAAGACTCTGTTTGATCATTTTCTTTTGATCTGCCTGTTTGCTTGGAAAGAACCATCCAAGTCTGCTGAGGGCCCTCCAACGGCAAACTCTCTAAGAGGGTCCTTTTAGGACCCAAACCAGTTCCCCTTGGAAGTATTTCTTGTTTACGTTAACTTCTCACTCAATCATGCCTTGCTCTGTGGCAGAATGGCCTGACTCCACAAAACCAGAGTGCATGGGAAGTCAAGGGCATGTTTGTCAACACACTTGTCTCTGAGCAGTCAGGTGGAGGGTGAGGGGGGAAGTGGGAGTCTGATGAGGGGTTGGGAAATTGTGTCAGCGATCCCAGGTAGCTGGTCACTGGTCAACGAGGGACAAGTTCTTTTCCTCTTTGGAGAGCCAGAGAAAGAGGGGGAGCCCAGGGAACACTATTTTCCTTCGTGGTCAGGAAGGAATGCTAAAGGAACAGGTGTAACAGGAGCCCAGAAAGTGTTAATCAAGTAACTGTATCTAAACTAGTTATCTATATACTGACAGACAATAATGGATCACCGAAATTTGTAACAACAAGTGTGATCTCAGACCAAAATGCAGGCAATTGCTTTGCCCTCACACAGAATGAGTTATAGAAACCAAAGTCTAAATACGGTGGGGAAAGATCCCAAGAGAGCTGGGTGGTATCATAAACATGCCTGAATTATAGCTCCTTGGGGGCTGCTTAGCTACCCAGTGGTCCTGCAGGCCAGCGAGAACCTTTATATGGTAAGAGACAGCTGCCAGAACTCAGGGCTTGGGAAAGCCCTGGCTGGCACCTTTCTTTCCCAAACAGGTGATCCCATCCCTTGGGCTGCAGAGCACTCTGGGGCAGTCCCAAAGGGAAGCCTCCTTCCGGCTAAGATGCTCTGGTTCCCTAACACTGAAGTAACAGGGATCTGACCCATCCTCTCTCTTCCCCAACCACTTCTGCTCAACCTGAAAAGGAGGATGGGTCACCTCATGTTCATTCTATGGATAAGTAAGGCAGCTTCTATGACGAAATGGACCACCGTCTATAGAGAAAGGTCTCGCCAGTTGTTGCCATTTAATTATTTTTGAATGGTAACATGTTGGCCGCAAATATGGTTTCTTAATTATGTTCTAGAAGCTGTATTTGGATTACGCCTTTACATGTGAATAGAGTCTTCATTGGAATATTCCTGGCCTTTTAAGCTGGATACCTTTGTTTGTTGCACTCATAGTCAAATAGTAATGTACTTTGATAAGAAAGCCTTTTATCGGGCGCCTGGGTGGCTCAGTGGGTTAAGCCGCTGCCTTCGGCTCAGGTCATGATCTCAGGGTCCTGGGATCGAGTCCCACATCGGGCTCTCTGCTCGGCAGGGAGCCTGCTTCCCCCCCCCCTGCCTGCCTCTCTGCCTACTTGTGATCTCTCTCTCTCACTGTCAAATAAATAAATAAATAAATAACATCTTTAAAAAAAAAAAAGAAAGCTTTTTATCCATCCTTGTTTAATAGAATTAGAAGCAGAGATAGGAGAACTGAGCCTACTCGGGGTTGCAACTATCAGAATACTTGGATAATCAGAATGCTTATTAATAAAAACATGATAAACACATTAATCATGTGTAAACCACATTTGTTCTCTCTTTAGGGAGGAACAACATGAAAAAGTTAGACATTAGTTGATAAGAAGTCAGGCCAGTACTGTTTCTCCTCATTATTTGGGTAACCATCTGTCCTGGGTCTTTGTGTGAGTGCCTTTGTTTCAACCTCATTCATTCTGGGCAGTGGAAAAGGAGCTCAGAAGGGCTTTTAGGGGTATAGGGTTGGTGAGAACAGGGCACCCCTCTGGGATTTTCTCAGCTTCATCATTATCTTGCAGGCACGTCATTCATATTCTGCTGAGGACTTACATCAAGTCATAGCTACGCAGTCAGTCCCAGACCAGAGTCCCATCTCTTACTGAGAGGCTGTGGACCGACATTTCCTCTATACTATAATGAGAACGGAAGTGGTACCTACTCCATAGTTCGGTAACAAGATAATCCATCTAGAATGCATGGCACATATTAAATTCTCAGTGAACATCACTTATTATTTTTAAATAATCCTCCTTGTTGTGCCAAGTGAAGCAATGGTTGAGAAGACATAGCTTTATTAACCATCATTCAGTTCTGTTATAAATATGAAAGGAAGATACTCTGATGTACAATAAAAAGAATACTCAGTATTGTTTTTTATGCCTTAATTTAGGAATAAGTAGCATATTCTTAGATCATGCTTGGTGTGGGAATGGTAAGAACTCTGATTGCAACAGTTTTAGAAACATTCAAAAAAAATTTTTTTTTAACCAGAACAACAAAGCCCTCTGTTTAAAAACAAAGTGATATATTTTCATTGTTCAGTCTACAGAACATTCGAGTTTATAAATTCAGGCACACAAATGTCTTTAGTCTTTTACTAGGCTCCAGAAATAGGTACCTACCAACATTCCAAATATAAGGTCAAGTCGGCTTACAGCACGTCGTTGTGAGGGTATCTTCCCAACAGATGGGTTCTGTTACCATGGACTTCAGGTCATGCATTTCATGAGCATTTGAGGGCTTGGAGGTTCTAAGCATTTATTTCCCTCCATTAATAAAATAATTTCTTCCAATTCCTATTCATTCCCCCAAATATTTTGATGGCTTGCAAAAAGCTTTTGTTAGAGATACAGTTAGGAAAGAGGAATGAATACCATAAATGCAATCTAACGGCTTCTAATGTTATTGCTCTGAGCTCCCTTGCAGTGAAACAAAAAGGAAAATGAAATTAGTTACAATATTCACATTGTTTTGAAACCTAAATGCCCACTAGTTGCTTAGAAGGAGCACACTTTGTCCTGGTCCTGAGACTTGAGAGAAATTTCCCCATTGGGTCTCACAAAGAAGAAAATTATGTAATATGATTTTTAGAATATTCAAAAATATCCCTGAAATGAAGGCAGTACTGAATTTTTATATGATTGCCCTTACATAAGGGGCAGACATGATACAAACCACAGTTCAGTAAAACCAACTAGATAAAGAGTCATCCAGAAATGAGTGCTCTAGGACCCATGTGCCATGTGAGGCTGCCTTCTCCTATCATGGACTGAAATCTAGTTCCAGAAAGCCCTCATAAGTAGGGAGAGGATTTACCCCAATCCACAGCAGATTGGTGACAGAGCCAGAACAAGATAAGTCTTTCTTCCATTGAGATCAACCTAGAGGCACTCCTCACCCACAATCATCAGCTGCAGGACATATAATACTTTCTAGAACAGTTCAGTCCAAGAGGGCTTTCTGTGATGACTGAGCTCTTCTGTGACCTTCTTTGTGGAGACAGTTGGTACGGTCCAATATGGCAGCCACCAGCCACATATGACCATGGAGTATGTGCCATAGTTAAGACTGAGAACTGAGTTTTAAGTTTTATTATTTTTTATTTATACTTATTTATTTATATTTAAATACTTTTAATTTGAAAAACCACATTGGCTAGTGGCTGCTTTATCAGACAGTGCAGGTCTAGAACACCATGAGGTAGCCACCAAACTCAGCTTATCCCTGCTCTGACTCTGGGCTTCTTGTGTTATAGGTCTGACAGAGAGGAATATCAAAAGTTGCATTTGTCTGAACAGTGGTTCTGAGTGTGAGTTACAATGACTTCAGTCAGGGATGGTGGGGAATGAGAAATGTTTGGGCACATGGGTGAGATGCCTTAACTGGTCCAAATGCCTGCCCTGGTCATGGGTCATGGAGCTTTCAGAGGCCTTCAAGTCCCAAGAAATGCTGCTTCTGCTACACCCATCCTGATGGCTATGCCTGGAGAGAGGAGATGAAGAGAGCAATCTGGGATTGAGGGGCCTGACAAGAGCCAGGCTGGGGTCCATAACGGTGGCTCTGATCTCCAGGCTCAGCTTTGTCTTTATTGCCTTCTCAGGGCTGAGATGTGGAGTTCATCAGCTGAGGAACCATGGTATGGATGAGTGATAATATCTTAATTCATTTTAATTAGACTGCTTATACTACAATTCATAAGTTTAACATTTTTCAAAAATTTAAAAATAATACTTTAAATAATAATTTCCAAAATTTCAAATTAAAAAGAAAATAATGGGGAGAGGTAATAAGAAGCAAACCTCATTTCATAATACAGGTCCAGTTAAGGAAAGTAAAAATAAACCATATTCCATGAAGTCTTACTCAACAATAAAATGTGTTTAAAGGGCATAAACATGACAAGTTGCTCCAACATGTTCCAGTAATTTCTGAAATTTTAACTCTCAAAAGGATACTCTTTGCTGATGCAGAAAGAATGAGAGAAGATTTTAGAACAATGGCAGGTATTGCATGCATTATTTGAAAATATATAAATTTGAAATAAAAAGAATAAATCTTGTAACATTTCTTTTTCAAAAAATTTTTTTTTTGTTATGCAGAAAAACAACTTGCTCAGAAATGGACCAGGGTATTGCAGTTCAAGTAAAAACCTTTTTTATACACTGGCTTCAACCAGGGATTTCCCTAACTATGATTATGTGATTTTTCATAATGATCGTAAATAGTAAGGTAAATGAAAAACCATTACTCTCCCTTTTGTACTAATATATTGTTAGCTAAAAGAAAGGGATGTCAGATTCAAGTCTAATTACTTCTATTTCATTTGTGCTATATTTCTGTGTTCTTTATTGTTTTGTTGTCTGGGCTTCCAACCATTTCTTAAAAGATGCAATATTTCTTTATCAAGTAGCAACAGAAACGATGTAAATAAATAATTCCTTACAAATTAAATGAAGTCAGTCATAAGAGTAGAGAGAAACAAATTATTGCTCTCTTCTAACAACAAGCATGTGGGGTGAGGAAAAAGATGTATTAAATAAGAATAAGACTCAAATCCAGGCCTTTGTGATTACATGTCCTGGGGCTGAGGATTTCTTGTTCATCCAGGAAATGAGGGCACTAGTTTCTTCAACTTGTTCAAACGGCTTGAACCTATGTTATTTCTGGCCACCCTCACTTTTTTGGCTAAGTGTTATACAGGTCTATCATAACCATTAAGAGCTGTCCCTCTTATCTTTATTTTATATTGAAACAGAATTGACATAAAACATGGTGTAATTTTATGGCATATGGCATGTTGATCTGATGCATTTACATATTGTAGTAGGGTCACCAGCACAATGTTAGTAACCTCTTTCGGGTGGCAGAATTATTTGTTAGTTGTTTTGTTTTGTTTTTTGGCAGTAGGAATACTTAAAATCTAGTCTTTTAGGTACTTTGAAGTTTAAAAGATAGTGATTATGGTCAGTGATAGGCAAGAATATTACGTCTTGGGGCCCCTGGGTGGCTCAGTGGGGTGGGGCCTCTCCCTTCAGCTCAGGTCATGATCCCAGGGTCCTGGGATCGAGGCCCGCATCGGGCTTTCTACTTGGGCGGGGAGCCCCCTTCCCTCTCCCCACCCCCCCTCCTGCCTCTCTGCCTACTTGTGGTCTCTGTCTGTCAAATAAATAAATAAAAACCTAAAAAAAAAAAAAAAAAGAACACTATGTCTTACTTGTTCTCAAGTTTTCAAGTGCGTCAACTTTATCCATGGCATTCACAACACTAAAAACTATATTCATGAAGTCCCACATGCATCTTTTCTGTTCTAGATGGGAAGTCCCAACGCTTTCTGTATTATTTCTGGGAGGGGATTCTGCTTTCTGACATTTTCTTGGGCAGTTAGAAATCGAAGAAGTAGAGATTTGGGAATTATTTTTGCACAATGGTGGCCTCGGCTTTATTAGGAGGTCAGGAGGTAGGATTTCCCTGCAGTCTGATGTGTGCAAGGTTAATTTTTATAATGCTGTGTTCTGCTACCACCTACCCCAGAGGCAACTTCACCCGGCTCTGTCGCGGGCTTCTCGTGTATGAAATGGGGCTATCTTTCTCATCAGCTAGAGTGGGAGGTTTTCACTGGGTAGGTGGTGAAAAGCCCAGACCCATAGCAGTGACTCACTCGGGAAATGGCAAGCCTGTGGTCCCTGGCTGTGGTGACACTAGCACTCCAGGGGAACAGAGACCGCACACAGCCAACAACGTCGTCTCTCCTTCCTCCGCACAGTTCTCAACACATTCGTTCAGACCCTGGTGGCTGGTGGGCCCAAAATGGTGTCGCTTAGACTGAGTTCTCAAGCCAGAGCTTGATCTGCAATAACCCCATTGTAGTTTGGACCTCCCCCAGAAATGTGGTCTTAACTGACCCGTCAGGAATTTTTCAATCAATGCATGTGAGTCTGCCACTTGGGTGCCTTCCATCCCCCCAAAGAAAGAAGAGGTCATCTGCATGACAAGACCCCCTTGCTTGGGGCCCCTGGCTGGCTCAGTGGGTTAAAGCCTCTGCCTCCAGCTCAAGTCATGGTCCCAGCATCCTAGGATCAAGCCCCACATCGGGCTCTCTGCTCAGAGGGGAGCCTGCTTCCCTTCCTCTCTCTCTGCTTTCCTGTGATCTGTCTGTCAAATAAATAAATCTAAAAACAAAACAAAACAAAACAAAACAAAAAAAACCCTCGCTTTTCCCTTTAGGGAAAGCAGCCTTGACTAAAACAGTCCTTTCCTTTTGCTGATAACTTCCTTGTCCCACCCTCCTTGTATATAAACCTTCCGCTTTGTACAACTCCTTGAAGCACCATTCTGTTTACTAGAGGGGATGTTGCCTGATTCATGAATCATCTAATAAAGCTGATGAGATTTCTTTTTTTAAAAGAAAGAAAAGAAAATGGGAAGTTCCAGTCCCTTTGGGTTCTTGGGTGGTTGAGAGCGTACTGCCTGTATACACAAAGAAAAGCTGGGTTTTTACACAATGCTGGTGAAAGCTCTGTCCTCTTCTGAACATAGCAGGCATTGACCATGATGCTGGGGCTGATGGTGGAGGAAAAGCTGACGCTCCTCTCCCCTCCTTCTCCCCCATAAGGTGTTTTCTTCTTCTGCCTGGATCTCCATAGGACTCTCCTTGACATTGAGGTTCTGTAAATTTATGAAAAGCTGTCTCAGTGTTGACCATTCTATATCTTTTCTTCCCCAGGATGCAGGTTTGTTGAATGAATTCATTCATTCAGCAAGTATGTAGGAACTTAATACATGTGTTGTGGGTATGTCAGTGAACAAAGCAGACAAAAACCTTGTCTTTACAGAGGTGCTATTCTCATGGAAAAAGGCAATCAGTAAGCATCATATCAAGAGTGAATTATACAACGATTTGAAGGGTGATCAGTGCCCTGGGAGAGGGTGGAGGGCCTGCAGGGTAGAGACGGATCGCCATTTTAAATAGGTTGGTTCAGGTAGGCCTGACTGAAGAGTGACTTTGCGCAAGGAGCTGGAGGAGATGAAGGTAAGAGGAAGGTGGTTATCCTAGAGGATGGAAGGCCAAGCAGGAGGACAGGGAAAGTGGAGAAAAAGCATCACGAAGGCCTGTGTCGGGCGCCTGGGTGGCTCAGTGGGTTAAGGCCTCTGCCTTCGGCTCAGGTCATGATCGAGCCCCACATCGGGCTCTCTGCTCAGCAAGAAGCCTGCTTCCTCCTCTCTCTCTGCCTGCCTCTCTGTCTTCTTGTGATCTCTGACTGTCAAATCAATAAATAAAATTAAAAAAAAAAAAGAAGGCCTGTGTCATGGCAGTGTCATAAGGGAGGAGAGGAGGGGGAGGGGAGGTTGGAGACTCCAGGGGGCTCCATCCCACAGGACCCTGTGGGCAGCAGGACCATTTGGCTTTTTCTCTGAGTGAGATGAGAGCCATTGCAGGATTCTGAGTGGAAGAAAAACCTGACTTATGCTGTAAAAGGAATATTCTGGCAGCTGTGTTGAGACTGGACAAGGGTGCAAGAAGATTCAGCTCCTCCTTTTCTTCAGAAACACTTAAAAATTCATTTTTGTTCAATTTATCTTGTATTTTCTTCTGAAATAAGAGTTATACTTATCTTGGGTCTCTTGGCCAGTACCTCACATCTATCATCTATCACTTTTACAGATCGCTGCTTTCCCATCATCTTGGTACGATTCCTTCAAGTGCATTCTCTGTTTATTTACTTATTCGACAGACACACAGGTATTCAGGGCTTTACGTGTTAATCACTGCACTATGACTGAAGGTACCGAGGGGAGCAGATGGCAAATCCCCTACTCCAGAGACACTTACCAACTAACAGCGGTGACAGACAACATACCAAATAGACAAACACACACAATGATGTCACAACACAATAGTGTTATAAAGAATATAAAATGGGAGGAAAGTTCTAGAAAGGGACGGGGGAGGAACATCAGATACTTGGGTCAAAGGAGGTCGCCCTGAGGTGATCTCCAGACTGAGACTCAAGTGATAAGAAGAAACCAGCTATATTCCTGGGCAGGCAAAGAGGTCTGGAGGCAGCAGGAAGTAAGAAGAGTGAGACGCAGGAACAGACTTGCCATGTTTGAGGAATGAAAAGAAAGCAGCAAGGGAGCATGGGAGCAGTGGGGCACCAAGGTCAGAGATGCAGGCAAGGAGGGAAATTGGGTTTCATATTCACAGCAAAGGTAGCCACTGGAGGATTTTGAGCAGGATGTAGATGTAGTATGATTTACATTGTTTTCAGCAGGACAGGGTAGGGCAGGCTTTCTTAAACTAGGCATAAAAAGCAAATCATAAAGAAGATGCATAAATGTTACTGCATTAAAATAAAAAATTCTATTATAAAAAACATGACTTAAAAAGTGAAGCAACAAATACCCATAAAACCAACTAGAGATTAGTATGTCAAATATATCCATTTTTCCCCCAAAAGTCAATAGGAAGGGAATAAAGTCAATAGAAAAATGGGTTGAAAATATGAATAGGAAATTAGAAGTTAATAAGCAGGTAAAAGATACTCACTATGATTGGTATTTAGATTTAAAAAGGCACAAGATACTATTTCACACCTACCTGATTGTTAAAAATTATTAGACTCACAATACAAAGTGCTGGGAAAAATGTAGAGAAATAGGAGCTCGTACATGGCTTGGGGGTAAGAAATCGGTAAAATATATTTTGGAGAATTGTTCAGTAATGTCAAGAAAAGCTGAAGATGCTCATTCTCTTCAGTACAGAAATTCCCCCATGAAAATATATACCTTAGATAAATTCCTGCCCATAATTCAAGGAAAAATCTTAAATATGATCATAGCAGGTGCCTCAGGCTGTCTGGGCTGTGAGAACAAAGCACCATGGACTTCATGCCTTGTAAACAACAGACATTTATTTCTCATAGTTCTGGAGGCTGGAAGTTAGAGATCAGGGCATCAGCTTGGTCAGGTTCTGGTGAGATCTTTTCTGGGTGCAGATGTTGACTTCTTACTGTATTTTCACATGGCAGAAGGGACAGGTGAGCTCTCTGGGACCCTTCTTCTAAGAACATGACTCATATTCATGATGGCTCTGCTCTTATGACCTAATCCTTTCCCAAAAGCCCCATCTCCAAATAACATCACCTTGGGGATTAGGTTTCAACATACAGATTTTAGGGGGGCATAAACATTCACTCAACAGCAATAGGTAGAATTGTTTGATATAATGAGATAGAAACTAAATATCCTCCAAAAAAAAGGATAAATTATTTTATATATGTGGAATGCTATACAGCAGTGAAAAATGAATGAGTAAGAGTCACAGGATCAAAATGGCTTATTCTCACAAACATACTGTGGGGTGTAAGAAAACTGCAGAAATATACTTAGTATGATACTCATAAATTAAGTTTAAAATTTACAATTATATGTTTAGAAAAATAAAACAGAAAGATAAAAATATATAAAAATACCTATGAATGACAAACAAAATTCAGCTTAAGGCTTACTTTTGATGGTGCGGAAAAGGAGAATAATGTGCAGGTACTACCCAAAGGCTTTCACTAGTTTGAAATACTGTTATTTCTTAAGCTTCTCTGTGAGTATATGGATATAGATTTGGGAAGTTGGGCCTGTTGTTGGTTTTATATTACAAAATGTTATTATGAAGTAGTTAATACCCAAAAAAGGGCATAAAGGGGAAAAAAAAAGAATCCCTTAATCTGTTTGTGGAAAATGGCAAGCAAGAGTGAAAGCAGAGATAACCAGGGGAGGGTTGACTACCTCATTAATCCAGGCAAGAAATGATGGAGATGGGGAAAAGTCAAGATGGTGCCAACCAGACTTGGTGAACCATTAGGGGAGTGAGTTGAAGAGAGGAATCAAGTATGACTCCTATAATATCAACATGGGGAATGGAACAATGTAGGAACACTTATGAGATCAAGGAGACCAAGAGGTAAAGAGGTTTGGGGGTGCATGCAAAACACAAAGCTCAGTTTAGAATACATTAAGTTTGAGATACTTAGTAGACATCCAAGTCAGAATGTCAAGTTGGCAATTGATATGAATGAAGAGCTCAAGGACAGACATATGTTTTTGGGAGTCATCAATATGCAGATGGAATGAGAACACCTGGAGAAACAGGCTAGGTAATGTAGGAGAAACCCAGGAATGACGGATAGGCGTCCTGCTATTGGCTGAGGAGGAGCTAAGACAGAAACTAAAAAAAAGAGACAAGTGACATCAGAAGTCAAGTGACAGAATGATATCAAGAAGGGTGGGGTTAATCCCACTGAAGTCAAGTGAAATGTGGATCGAGAAGTGTCAATATAGGGGCGCCTGGGTGGCTCAGAGGGTTAAAGCCTCTGCCTTCGGCTCCAGTCATGATCCCAGGGTCCTGGGATTGAGCCCCGCATCAGGCTCTCTGCTCGGCGGGGAGCCTGCTTCCTCCTCTCTCTCTGCCTGCCTCTCTGCCTACTTGTGATCTCTGTCAAATAAGTAAATAAACACATAAATAAATAAATAAGGAGTGTCACTATAGAAGTGGTCGGCTACCTTCACAAGAGCTGTTTTAGTGTTGTGATCAGGGCAAAATTGAGACCAGATGGGCTCAAATGGGAGGAAACAGGGAAGGATCAACCCATCTATAAAAATTAAACTGAGGCCCTTCATGATACCCCTACCTTTCTTATTTTCCTTTCATCTCAGAATGAATCCTTGTTTTGAAGTTGGTGACTATCCTTTCCATTTTTCTGTTTGTTTTTATTACATATGCATATTTATGCAGCTAAGGTGCTTCCTGTTTCTAAGGTTTGTACAATTGCTACCATATTCGACATGTCCATGTGCAACTTGACTTTTCTACTAATCCTGAGCTATAGTTCCATGATGGCTGCAGATTAGTGGATTAGCTATTTGTAGCTGCTCTATAGTATTCTACTGTATCAGTATAAGAAAATATATTCCTTTATTCCTGTATTTGTGAAAAGCAAGTTGAGTTTCCATTTTCACTGTACATGACTCCTTGGACTCACATTCAAAGTTTCTCTTGTTCACCCACTTAGAACTTGAATTTCGATAGGACAGGAGTCTTAGTCTGCTCAAGCTGTCATAATAAAATACTTCACACTGGGGGAAGCTCAGCAACTGAAATTTATTTTCTGACAGTTCTGGAGGAAGGAAGTTGGGGATCAGGCTAGCATGGTCACTTTTCTGGTGAGAGCTCTCTTATGGACCTGCAGACAGCTACGTTCCTGCTGGATTTTCACATGACCATGATCTCTCTCTCTCTCTCTCTTTTCTTACAAGACACAATCCTACAGGATTAGGGCCCTATTCTTATGACCTCCTTTAACCTCCATCACCTCCCAAAGATCCTATCTCCAGATACAGTCATTTCAGGGACTGGAGCTTCAACATAAGAATTTTAGGTTGGCTAGAGACATAATTCAATCCATAGCAAAATGTTACGGGCATTTTTAACTTCACTAGGTACTACCAAATTGCACTCCAGAATGATTGCACCAATTTACAATCTCATAAACAGAGTAAATTCTTACCATTTTAAGTGGGAAATGAAAGAAATTAAAATTTTAAATTTCTGTAAAATTTGAGGGCACAAATGGATATCTGAAATTGGAAACTCCTAAGACATGAATGTGAATGGGGTTTGGATTCTAGAAACCATTAGATCATCGACTGTAAGGAACCACATCTCTGGGAGGCACGTGAAGTGATATGCAGGCACTATCACAGTCAGACAGAGAGAACACTCAGACTCCAATGACTGTTGGGCATGCAGTATTGCCCAGACATCCTCCCATCATGGAACTCAGTTCAGCGGGCACGCCTAGATGGTCTCATGAAGCTACTGCTCTGTGCAATGCAGGCTGGGAAATATTAGACCGGAGCACTGCAAAGGGAGACACCAGACCAGTCTCTCAGTCCTTGGGACACACACCACCTCATACTGATGGTGTAGTATATGAAAGCCTTGCTGAAGAACTCAGGAGCTTCAGAGTTCACTGAATGGAGATGTTGATCCTTTCCTGATTTGGTATCTTGGTTGCTATGACTGGTTTCCTGCTAGGGTTCTGACTGACTGGTACCTTGTAGCCTTTTTGTTTATTTGTTTGTTTGGTATTTGGTATTTGGGTCCCTTGGCTTTATATCAGTTACTCTAGCCCTCTAGAATGGGACCTGCTTTGATCTTCCCTTCCTTTCACAGGCTAGAGTCCTGCCCAACTAGCGTGGTCCTCTGTCAGCCCCCTCATACAACACACACATCCATTTCTCCTTTTGCCTTCAATGTATCCTGGATACCCTCAGTCCAACCCATGCTGCCATCCCACCCATTCAACAAATGTGTGATGAGTTCCTACTGAAAGATATGAAGAATGAAATGAACAAGAAACACTCACAGAAGAAGTGAATTGGGCGCTCAGACAGGAAGGATGGAGGGGTGTAGGAGAGATGGCCCGGCATCCTAGGTGAAAGACACGCCATTAGCAAAAGGGTCATCGTTCTGGAATAGATGAGGCATAGTAAGTTACATAACGCTGAATGAGAAGGCTGAGGACAGGGACTGAAGGTCAGACCCAGCGCCAGGTGCTACCAGAGAAAGCGTCGATCTAGCAGGCTAGCATGCATCCGCAGAGTAGCTGGAATATTGGTGGCAATGAAAACAAACAGTATCCAGTTGAGAGGACTGTGGTTTCGATGCCATAGATGATATAGCAGAGTCCCAAGTACCAATGGGACACAGGACAGGTCATCCTTGAGAAGGTGAGGCAGCAAAGTCAATGGCATTGGGCAGATCTGTATGAGGGAGCAGTCCCCACCACACAGCTGGGGCTCAGGAAAGAGAGATTCTGGCCCTGGAAGGGAAGGTGTGAAAGAAAGTAAAGGTCCCTTCAGGAGTCAGAGGCAATGAGGCAACTCACCAAGAACCCAGCTTCCATGTGTGAGAGTGGGAGGTACCGGAAGACCCCTGGGCCTGGGCCAAGTTGGGCCTCATGATTGGACCCAGAGCATGCCGGTGGGAGTACGACTACTATCCCCAGAGACTGACTTCTGTGTCATTTTGATTTGGATGGTCCCAAGGAGATGACGGTGGCCTTCGCCGCAGCTGGGGCTCAGTAGGTCACCGCGTGGCTGGGAAGAGACGCCATGGCTGAATGGTGTCAAATGGTGACCCACACCAATGACTCAGGGCACCAACTCGACTCTAGGGTCTCATACACCTACACCCAGATCCCCAGCCCTCCCATGAAGGGAAGGTACTTTTTGCAGCTGAGAGAAGGAGAAGGAGGCTGATGTTGGTAAGAAGAGCAAATATGCTGATAACTACGACTAAAGGCATCTAAACGGAAAGTGTTGGAAGCCAAAGTATTTTCAAAAGCAGTTTGCAATGTTTATAGGCGCTGCCTCAGCCGTATGGTTGTTTTCCCAATGTTGTGCCTTGACCAACATAGATCTAAGTACGAATCATATGTTGTATTTCTTAAAATACAAAAGCAGGGGCATTATGCAGGATCTGTTGACAGTTGCACAAATGTAAGGCAATACTGACGAGTTCTTTGTTCGTTTCAGTGCGCTGGGTGCCTTGCATAGGCATTTCAAGACTTTAATTGACCTTAGCGTAAACTAAATTGAGAGCACTTAAAAAAAATAGCTTACTAAAGAAATACAGTCTATGGGTTACATCAACCACAAACTTCTTCAAGATTCTGGTAGCTTTTTTTATCAGCACCCCCCAACAAAGGGTGGAATAGATGTCACGGAAAACAGGGAGGTGTTTAGTGGGGACTAGAATAGGGCTTTTGGCATATATGAGCCCTTTTGCTCTTTTCTGAAATTCAGGCATTTCAGTGACTTTAAATAATAATAGTAATTATAGTCTATGTCTAGACAGCAGTCTTCCCCCTTTGTGTGATGATAGCTGTGAAAGTCTTTTGACTCACATGCTCACAATTCCCCTGGAAATAAGAGGAAATATTGGTTGCCATGCAGAGGTTATCTTATCTTCGGGGGGCGGGGAGACAGTCCATGTCCCTGACCCACAGTTATGCTGGGGTCCGGATGCTCTGTACCAGCAATACGGGGTGCTTCCCTTTGCCTAGGCACTGCTTTGCATCTACAAATTTGCCGTATTTGATTAGATCAGAGATGCTACTAATTGTACAATGTGCCATTATTCTATGTGCCACTAATTTTTAAAGTTGCTGCCAGTTCTCATTTAAAATGCTATCAACACTCAAACACACCCTGCTTTCAGAGACATGAACATGTGAAAATAGGAAAAAGGAGAAATGTATCGGGGACTAACGAAAAAAATAGTATTTATGCTCTTCCCTGGAGCCGGGTGGAGATAAAGGAACAGGAACCTTAGCAGAGTCTGAACTTTTAAAGACTGAAGTAAACATTGCAGGAAAAGCTCCATTTTAGTAAAAGCCTATAGGAGCCTGGAGGAAAAACTCAGCAGGTGGGGTGAAGGAGTTTCTGGGGACATGCCCTAAAGAAGGCCTGAGGCGCAGCGCCTATTGGGGTCTCTCCGTGATGTGGAGGAAGGGCCTGCATGAGGCTGGGCGGGGCAGCAGCTGCCCCCGCCCACATTGTGGTCACATGGCAGCAGCTGCTTTAGGTGCTGGGGGCAAGAAGAAGAGGCAGGCAATCTCCCGGCTGGGCTTAGGGTGGGCCCCGTGACCCACCTCATCCCTCGTCGCTCTCTCCAGGAACCTGTTCACAGTTCCTCCTCCCCATGACCGTTCCAACCAGAAACCTTCTCTCTTTCTTAGAAATTCATACATTTTTTAAAAACATTTTGAAAAATTATTTCTCACGGGTGTCCTCACTTCTCACAGTATTTGACCCCTTCTCTCCTCAGATATTAAATGCAAGTCCCCGATAAGCTCTCTCACCCCTGCACCTTCGTCCTTAGCGCCTGCTCTGTGCATAGGAGCACAACTGAGTCTCCTCAATAGGAGACTCAGTAGTGTCTATTGTATTGAACTTTATGTTTTCTTTGCATCCTTCTTATATCCTTCTTTACAGGACTTGCCATGAGGCTGGCCCTGTATGAGGCTGATAAATAAATAAATAAACCAATGAGACTGACTTGCAAAGGGAATGAATGAGAAACCTCTGTCAGTGTCAAGGATATTATAACAATGGTCTTGGAGATCTTCCTTCTCCATGGTCCGGGTCCCTGGTGCTGCCAGTCAAGGCCAGGAAGAGGAAAAGGACGCATGGGACAGGTGAGGTTGTTCCAAGGTTCTAATCTCATACCCAGGGAAGGACCAGCTTACAGAGCTTATGTCTGTTGTCAAGCAGTGAGCCCTGCTGACTCTCTCCAGTGGTAAGTCTCATATTTGGGAAGCCTGTTAGCAGCTGACCTTCCCTGTGGTCTTTCCAATACACATTTTCCAGTGTGTTCTAATTTAGGGCTGAGGCCCAGGAAAGGCGATGGTGCGCGGCTTAGTTAATGCCCAGACAAAACAACCAAACAAAAACAAAACCTAGGTTTCTATGCAGAAAGAGTCTAGATCCAATGATCATAGTTCAGAGCATCTTTTGGGAAAAACAAAAACAGAAACAAAACCGCAAAGCAATAAGCCCCCTGCCCCCAAAATGAAAATCTCTGACCTCTCTGTCTGCCTGACTTTCCATCCAGGTCTTTCTCAAGGAGAAGGTGCCCTGAGTCTGGAGACCAGCCACATGAATGTCTGAAATAGATAGGAAAGGACACGTAGCCCTCAGAGAGCAGGGGCAGGCCCACGGGGTCTGAGTGCTGGCTTCGGCATCAGAAGGGCTTGACTTTGGGTCTGAGCTCTGCTGTCTACTGACTGAGAAGTTCCTGGCAGATGCCTTAGTCCCCCTGAGCTGTAGTTTCTCCTGTAGTTTCTCCTATATAGATCACTTAGTCTGAGAACTGACTGTGTCAGACCCTTTGCTGAGTGGGACAGGTTTCATCAAAGCCTGGGAGGGGGGCTCCTGCATGGCTCAGTCAGCTAAGCGGCTGCCTTTGGCTCAGGTCATGATCTCAGGGTCCTGGGATCAAGTCACTGAATTGGGGGCTGGTGGCAGGGGAGGGTCCCTGCTCAGTGAGGAATTTGCTTCTCATACCTCCCATGCTTGCTCTCACATGCACGCACTCTCTCTCAAATAAATAAATAAATAAAATCTTTAAAAAAGAAAGCCTAGGAGGTGGGTAGCATCGTCATCCATATTTCCCAGAGAAGGTAACTGCCCAGGTCCCCTTGCCTGGTCAGTCCGTGCTCTGAGGGTTACAACATCCACTGTGTAGAGCTACTATGAAATAGATCTAAAGTGCCTGGCTCCCAGCGGACACTTGACCGAGGGTGGCTATGACCTACTACCTAACAACTGTCCCCACCTCCATCACTGGCCAGTCCCTCCTTTTGATGGATCGTGGCGTTCAAAGAAAATGAGGAGCTATGAATCCGTTAGCAATGATAATCAGAAAAGCTTCCTCTTGATTATGTATAATGAATCAAAGGTGTCACTGATTTATTGCCCACAGTTTAAATTCCATTTACGGCGCTGAAAATTAAGCGTTGTGAAGCCATCCACAATCACATTCTCTCTTATATGGATAAAAGTTATTAATTTCCTAATCCTGTCTGGTATTTCAGACCCTGGATGTATCTACTGTGTCCATACAGAAAGCAACTTCGAGAGACAGGTAGCTCCTTCTTCTGATGTAAGATGACACTCTGTTTTGTCTTTAAAAAGGATCTTCCTGGTAAGTATCTCTTAAGAGTTTATTGTAAAATGAAGCCAGGTAACAGCTAGACTGGCAGCCCAGATATCTGTGGAGAATTAACTTGTCAAAATACAATCCAATTATTAGACATACTCCTTTTGTTTCCCTCCTTTGTCTTTATACCATTCCAAATTTAGACTAAGTCTGGAAACATGAGAGGGGGCTGAGGGGATGACATGAACAGTTGGTAAATGAGAGTCTCTCCTAGCCATCGCCGAACATTTGGAAACTCCTCTTTTTTTTTTTAAATTAAATCATTAAAAGGAATCAGCCACTTTTTTAAAGATTTTATTTATTTATTTGACAGACAGGGATCACAAGCAGGCAGAGAGGCAGGCAGAGAGAGAGGAAGGGAAGCAGGCTCCTCGCTGAGCAGAGAGACCGAGGCAGGGCTCCATCCCAGGACCCCAAGATCATGACGTGAGCCAAAGGCAGATGCTTAACCCACTGAGCCACCCAGGCAGCCTGAATCAGTCACTTTTATTCTGGGTATCCATGTTCTGCTCACACATGTAAGACCAAAACAGAATAATACAAACACAAGAAGGCATAGGACACTTAACTATGGAGTACTGTTCGTTGTTTGTGTTGTTACAACACACAAAAGAATACTTTCTGAATTTTAAAAAGTATAATAAGCTATGTTGATATGATTACACCTTCAAATAAACAATTGGATGATTTCAAATTGATTTCTGTGAGCTTAAGAACTGAAAATTATCCCCAGCTCCCAGGTGCTCCTTTTTGTAAGTCAAACATCATTTACTTTTTACATATTTCTATCAACATATTGTTATAATTTTTCTTATTGAAGTATAATTGATAGATAATTGAAGCTCTTTAACTCCTGCTGCAAATTGTGCATTGATCCCGTCTGAGCCTCTGCCTCCAGCCCCTGATGGAGGCTCCGTGCTCAGTCGAGCAAAGCTGTCGTTCTGCACTGTGCATGTTCATTTCCAAGCTGTGAACAAAGCCCTAGCCACTAACCGGGCACCCGGTCATATGCACAAGTCAGAGAGTGAACTGTGAGCAATGATGTTACCACAGCATGTAAATGGCTGTGATTTTCCTGAACTAGAAATGATGTCCTTTACTAAACCGCCTAAAGATAAATAAATAAAATTTAAAAGATATGGTTATCTGACAGAGAGAGAGATCACAAGTAGGCAGAGAGGCAGGAAGAGAGGGAGGAGAAAGCAGGCTCCTTGCTGAGCAGAGAGCCCGAGGTGGGGCTCGATCCCAGGACACTGAGATCATGACCTGAGCCGAAGGCACAGCCTTAACCCACTGAGCCCACCCAGGCGCCCCAAGAAAACCATATTTGTTGAACCATATGTCTTTCATTGGACAAAATACATGTCACCAGTTTCATCTAATATACTTAAATATCGATCATTTGTTAAACTGGAAAAAATCCTAAGCCAATCCTTAAAAAATGACACCATTCTCTCACACATTTGCTACTAGTAATGTACATAGAAGAAAAAAAGTGAAATATACGCTCCAGTAATGAAGATCACAACAATGCAGTTTTAGAAAACATGTGTTTGGGGCTTGTTTTTGTTTTTGTTTTCACGTCAGACCCTTTGTCCAACATGCAAGTTCCTGCTTTCCTTCCTGGAGGCGTAGATCTGTGCTTCCTTATAGCTGTTTCCTCGGGAATACAGAAACTAGCCAGGATCCAAACAAAATATAAAATAATAAGGATTTCAGATCAGAAAGGATTTGTGGGCCATCCTGGTTGGATAGTCAAGATGACAAAGAGGCAAAGAGCCCAGGACAGCCCCACCTCCTTTCCAGAGATGCCTGCAGTTCCCCAAAAAACAAACACGAGTTATTCTGCACTGCGAGACGACAGACAAGCGAGCTCCAGAAAGGGAGGCATCCTTCTGCAATCCAGGTTTTGCTTCCATAAAGCAAGAAAGCAAGAAACAAAAAGTTTCAGGGAACCATCTCCCCAGGAAGAGCTTTCTCCCTCCATCCCCCACTCCCTACCCCCACCCCCGGGGGCTCAGTTCCCTGAGTCTCACTTGGTTTAATCACAACGTGTTTGGATAATATGAGTCCTTGTCTCCATGCGCATGCCTTCCCACATAGGCTGCAGACAAGCACAGGAGATTTCTCCAAGCGCATAGATTCTTTCAAAGGAGACGGGAAACGAGCTCTGTACAGATTTGAGAGATCACCCTCTCTTTGCACACGTGGGAGACTGATTGTCTAGATACGACTGAAATCCGTGCAACACACTCTTCATTTTTTTAAAAAATATTTTATTTATTTGACAGAGAGAAATCACAACTAGGCAGAGAGGCAGGCAGAGAGAGAGGAGGAAGCAGGCTCCCTGCTGAGCAGAGAGCCCAATGTGGGGCTCAATCCCAGGACCCTGAGATCATGGCCTGAGCCTAAGGCAGAGGCTTTAACCCACTGAGCCACCCAGGTGCCCCCACACTCTTCATTTTAGAACAAGCAGCTGACATGATGCTGCTGGTGTTTGCAGAGCCAACTATCACGCAGACAGTAAAGAAACGCACTGTCACATCAGATAGAAGATGCAATCTGCTCTCGTATTTTTCCCCTTGGCACGAGTCTACACATTTCTTAAGCAGGGGGAAATCCTGCTAAAAGCCCTTTCTCCATGCCGTTTTAGAAATACAGAATAATGGTACGTCTGGGCATTTTAGTCCTATTTTCTAATCCAGTTCCTACGATCTCGCAACCCATTCCGAACACAAGTCAAAAACCGATGTGGCGAAGATCGAAATTTCACTCCTGCAAAGTGTTCTAAAACTTGTATTTCTTTCTCTCGTTTCTAAAGCACAGTTTGACTGTCTTTGTCCGAGCTTTAGTATTTGGGGTCTGGCTGAAGCAAAATGAAACGGCTTCACGCTGGCTAGAGTTCAGCATTTAACATTTTAGAAAAACGTCTTTAGAGGGAGCGCCGCGGAAATAGACGGAATATACATTCACAAGGCCATCAAAGGAACTAGCATGCCGGCTGTCCGAGAGGGCCTCTGTGAACTGCGGCGGGCCTCAGAAGACAGACCCGGGATCCACAGGAGCACTGGCAGGGGCTGGGGGAAAGAAAAGCTTTGTCGGGGCTACTGTTCCAGAATTTTTCCCTGGCATACAAAGGGACAAGAGAAACTGATCTCAGACAAGGACATGGCTACATCAAACCCAGCTTCAGGAGACTGCTGGAAATGGGTCTCTGCTACTCCTGGAGGGGGGTGGGGTGCTGATTTATAGGCGGGGAGGGGAGGATGGGGGGTAGGGGGTAGGGGGTGGCGGGTGGCAGGTGAGTGCCGAGGTGGAAGTAGGGGGATGGTAGGGGAGCCATGGGAATGGCTCCAGCCCAGCACCTGGCTCCCATGGCTGGAACAGAGCAGGCAATAGATGTTTGGGGCCTTAGAAAGGAAAACCCTGTGTCTATGCGGTCTATGTGGTGGAAACGCCAGCACTGCTTGGCACGCATTTGACAACCGTGAAAGGCGCAAGGAGTTCTCTCAAAGCGCTGCGGATGCTGCAGGCTGTGAGGTTGGTTCACCTGTTGCCTGACCTTGAAAAGGCCTGGTGGTTGAGCCCAGCAGCTCTGAAAAGGCTAATGAGGAGCCAACCTCCCCGCAGCTGTGCTACTGATGTCTTTCCCAGGCCTGGGGCTGTCATGCTGAGGAAGGGCCCAAAGGCTGCTGGCAGGTTACACGGAGAACTCTGGGCTCCTGCAGGTGCCTGAAGGGAGGCAGGTGAGGCTAGAAGGAATACAGGGGCCGAGGAAGGGGAAGGTGCCATCATATCCCCGGTGGTGGGGTGAAGGGATCAGTTGCCTCCTCGACAACAGATAAGGACTTTTTTTTTTTTTTTTTTGGTCTCATTGCTCAAGACTGAGATTTGACAATTCTTGGCAAGGAACTAAACAGTAAAGAAATCGTGGATTTAAATATCAATGGTTTTAAAAGGCAAAATTAGCTGACCTCTTAGAAAAGAATTGAGATGCGATGGGAAGATGCCTACCTCTTTAGAGAATTTGCTGGAAAAGATTTCAAAGGGTTATTGTTGTGTTTTTGTTTCCAGTAATAACAGCTCCACCAAAGCAATGTAAACTATGAATAGAAATAATAATATGTAGTAATCCAGTCACAGGGAGAATGCTGAAAGCTCATAGTCCCGTTTCCTTTTGGTCCAATTTTAGATTTTCCTATACAAGAGAAGTAACAAGGATTGTGGTTAAAAACTCTTTTTCTCTCCCTTTTTCAAAAACGATTACTCCATAATTAGAATTTTTGATAACGTACTAAAGAAGTGATGTGGATGTAGGGATGTTTGAAATGCACAGCTAATTCATAAATATTATCTCGTCAAGAATTTCAGCCTCTCCCCCAGGAGACCTCTTTATATAGAGCACAAGAACAAGGCAGACCTGCCTCAGGCTTGGATATTTTAGCTTTCTCAGGCCTCATGTTAGATCAGCTGACACGGACGTGACTCCAATAGAACCATGGTCGTTCTCGTCTCAGCCAGAGGAAAGCTAGGATAGGGCCCCCTTTGAGTATGAGGAGACTTTGGTGGGCATTACTAGAAGCCAAGCCCTGGTGCCAATGGTTAGGAGATTTGAGGGTGTGTTGGGGGTGTAATCAGGTCTGGAGAGGTTGCCAAATTCTAATTCAATTCTAGCCAAATACCGATTTCCCTATTTTCAAAGGAGGTCACGATCATATGCCCCCAGAACCAGACACCGGAGAACTAGAAACCACCCCTGTACAGCCCAGAGCCTGCTGAAATTACTCAAACTGTCTAACTCTTAGTTTACCCAGTGCACCTACCCTGCCTTGCCCCTTCCTTCCCTGGAAAACCCCATACAGGCTCTAGACCACATTCTCCCCTCTTTGTTTCTGTCTCCTGCTGGATCTGGCCCTTCTCACGTGTCTTTGAATGACTCAGTATGCGTCCTAGCACCAGGGATCTGTGCGTGTGAACTTCTTCCTTCCTGACAAATCATTTCTGTGTCTGCTATCCTATTATACCCAATTGAAACAAATCTCAGTACATTTTTAACACAACAGGGTGACTGGTCACAGAAGGCTCAGTGGTGGCTCATGTCTGTCCTATTCCTGAGTAACACCTGAGTGGAGAATTAGGAAACAGACCCTTGAACTGTGGTTCCAGTAATGGGGGTGGGGCATCCAGGAATCTTCCAATTTTAGTATATGTGCTGCCGAAGCAAGCACAATCCAGGAATCTTCCAGTAATTCTGCTGAGGGTCTGAGCAGCCAGCTGACAAATGTAGGGTTTAGGAAAATGTAGCCATGGGAGGCAAAACTGGTAGGATCGGGTCAAGAAGAGAGTCCTCCCTTAAAATATACCTCCTTTGTATGCAGCACTTCCAGTTCTGGAAATTTCTCAAAAGGCAGTAACAAGACATGCACAAATATCCTTGAAAAATCTTTTCATATTGCACATCGTTTGTAGTAAAAAGAGGAAATCAGCCTAAATGGGCTGTGATAGATTTGTTAAGTAGGTAATGATACAGTCATATGATCCATGACTTAGCAAGGTTTCATGTCATGTGAAAATAACAATAAGATATGTTAATTTAAAAATCAGTTAATAAAACAGTATTATGATACAATGTCTTTTCATAAAATAGACATAGACATATACACAGAAATTGGAAACCAGGGTAATCCGCCGGGTCATGTCATTACACTTATTTTGTATGTGTGTTTATTTATTTGCATTTTCCAAATTCTGTATCGTGAACACCTATTAATAATTTAACGTAATTATTCTCTGGAATACAGGCTGGGTTGTCCCTAGAGCAGGACAGGAAAACGCTGAGTACCCAGGAGAATCCCACAGAAGGAGTAGGGACAATGAGCTACCCCTCTCCTCCAAAGACTGGAGAAGTCCTACACCGAGGGCTTTGTAAATAGTGAGAGGTCAATAGACTCCAGGCAGTGTGGTCTTAGGACAAAGCATGGTACAAGTTTATTTCCAGACCCCACCCGCTAGTGGGTAAGAGGTGCCAATTCTGGGCTCCCTGGCTCTGAGATGAGGCTCGGTGGCATCTAGGACAGGAAGATCCCCTGGCCACCAAGGTGTTACTGAGCCCGGGCAGAGACAGGTGATGCTGTGGCAATGCTCCAGTCAGCACAGAGAACTCATAATTAGCAACAGCAGGGTTACGAAGCAAGGAGCCCCCAAAAAAGGAAGAAGGGAGACAACATAATGTGCCAAACAAAGGCGAGAATAATCCACCCACCAGATCATTCATCCCTTAATAACCAAGGGATGATCATACTTACATTAAATACCCATTAAAAGAACGAATGCAAAGACTGTGATAAGAATACAATAATTTGTACAAAGGGTCGACATTAGAACATAGTGTAGTCCATCCATCTACAAGGAAAGGAAATCAATACCGATCAATTCATTTCAAGGTAAGATCTCTATTTTCATTAGGAAACAAGTCTTTCTCAAATTTAAGGACACGGGTAGCAGTGGTTCTCACTTTTCAATCCCTCCAGGGTGCTCAGGGGAACAAAAAGACCTGGGAAACGAGGGGGGGGGGGCACATGAAATGAACGCTCAGCCAATACTTGTTGTATGTGACTGAAGTCAGTGGTTTTTTTATAATTATAAAGAATTATTATTAAAATGGAAGCACCCCCAATTTTAAGCCTATTAGATTCAAAGAGGCAGCTGCTTCCTGACAAATAACCTGTGACAATTTCATAACACAGGGTTTGGAAACCTCATTAGACTACACGCGTGGTGCAGCCGAAGTGCTCCCTGGTTTCCAAGGGTTTGCAAAAATGTAATTAGGCGAACCACAGGCGTCTGCAAATGCCGTGCTCGGGCTCCAGACGGGTGGAGTCTCAGGGTGCCCCAGAGCTTTCCCGGGGACGCTTGATTCTCAGTGTCAGCAACTCGCGCACACACCTCCGATGGTCTTTTTGCTCTTGTAAGAGAAAGTGCTGCCCGATGGATGGATTCAGTGGTGGATGAGTGCCGGTTCAGTAACTCCCAGTGTGTGCCATCAAATGCTCGGACCCTTTAGGGGCTGCAGAATGGACGCACAGTCGTGGTCACTGGAGCCTGTTCTTGGGCAAGATGTGTCTATCAGACGGGCTATAGGTACTCAGGGGCGGATACCATCTGGTCCCCGGAGAGCTGATTGCCACTGTCTCGCTGCAGCCGAGGCTGCTCCTGGAAGCTCCCTGTTGGCCATTCTCACAGGATCCATGGTGAATCCTCTAATGGATGTTAGATCCGCATGCTGGTGAAGCAAACTGGAATGGGGGGGGCGGGGGAGGTGGGTGGATGCCAACACACTATCCGGACTGTGGAAGAAAAGTTCCTGGTTAAAGGCAACTACTGCAGTGTGCTATGGTGGGAAAAACATAGGCTTTAGAGTCTGACAGATCTGAACAGGACTCCGGACACACCAGCTAGCACCTTCGTGATCCATCTAGATGCTATGTATCTACATCTCTGAGCCTCAGTTTTCTCTTCTGATGAGTTAGGGTAATGGCATTTTCCTTATGGAGTTTTAGTGAGGATTAAATGGTAGCATATATGGCAAGATTATTTGGAGAATTGATTGATGTGTACCCCAAATTCTCTCTCTCTCACACACACTGCCTTATATCTTGTCCATGTTTTAATGATCTACTAATATGGATGCCTCTCAGCCCCCAATGAAAGTTGAACCAGAGAAAAGAAAAGGTCAAAATCTTGCCCTTTAATGCAAACAAAGCAAAATAGAATGGAACAAAACCAACAACCCTCCCTGAGGGAGAAAGACAGGAAAACCTGAGGATACACGTTCTGTCTGCTCTCAGCCCTAACTTAAACCTTCCCTGCACACCACGCTGAGGAAGTAGAGCAGACCTCGGGGTGTGTAGAAAGAACCAAAGAGGATGCGGTGGTCCACTAGGGACTCAGTCCCAGGGCGTAAAATTTTCCCTTCTTGAAGGGCAGAGGCTGGGCAGTAACTATGAGAATATTACTCGCTCCTTTATCAATACTAGCTTTTCTCTTTCTCAGCCAGGGGATTTTGCTCCTCAGCCCCTGCCACCTCCAGGTGGGCATTTGGCATTGTTGGCAGTTTTGATTGTCACAACTTGGTGTGGGGGGAGTGTTTCTAATATCAAGTGGGTAGATGCCAGAGCTGTGGCTTGATATCCTACTAGGCACAGGACCACCTCCTTCCTCCACCGCAGAGAATTATTGGATCCAAAATTATAATAGTGCCAAGATGAGAAATCCTACTCTTAATCAGTAATTTGCAGCCTTAGTTATAGGTCATAGTCATGGGGGGGGGGGTGGTTTAACAAAATGCATAGGCCCTGTCGTCTGGTGTTCTGATGTAATGGTTGTAAGGCAGGTCCCACGGTTTTGTGTCCCCCCCCCCCCCCAGTTTTGGGCATGTGTGTCTATGTTAAAATACACAAGACATAAAATTCACTGTCTTAACTGTTTCACCTGAACAGTTCAGGGGAACGACGTCCATTCACATGGCTGTGCAGCCACCACCACCATCCGTGGCACAACTTGGATCTTGTTCAACTGCAACTCTCCCTATTAAACAGCCATTCCCAACACCATTTATTGAAGAGCCATCATGGAAATTCAAATCAAAACCACACAGAGATACCACCTTACACCAGTCAGAATGGCAAAAATTGACAAGGCAAGAAACAACAAGTGTTGGAGAGGATGTGGAGAAAGGGGAACCCTCTTACACTGTTGGTGGGAATGCAAGTTGGTGCAACCACTTTGGAAAATAGGGTGGAGGTTCCTCAAAGAGTTAAAAATAGAGCTACCCTATGACCCTGCAATTGCACTACTGGGTATTTACCCTAAAGATACAGATGTCGTGAAAGGAAGGGTCACATGCACCTTAATGTTCATAGCAGCAATGTCCACGATAGCCACACTGTGGAAGGAGCTGAGATGCCCTTCAACAGATGAATGGATAAAGAAGATGTGCTCCATATATACAATGGAATATTACGCAGCCATCAGAAAGGATGAAAACCCAACATTTGCATCAACATGGATGGGACTGGAGGAGATTATGCTGAGTGAAATAAGTCAAGCAGAGAAAGACAATTATCACATGGTTTCACTTATTCGTGGAACATAAGGAATAGCCTGGAGAACACTGGAAGAAGGAAGGGAAAAATGAAGGGGGGGTGGAATCAGAGGGGGAGATGAACCATGACAGACTATAGGCTCCGGGAAACAAACTAAGAGAGTCAGAGTGGAGGGAGTGGGGGGTTGGGTGAACCTGGTGGTGGGTATTAAGGAGGGCACGTATTGCATGGAGCACTGGGTGTTATACTCAAACAATGAATCACGGGACACTACATTGAAAACTAATGATGTACTGTATGGTGACTAACATAATAAAAAAATTTTTTTGAATGCTATTCAAAACAAAAAAAAAAATCAAAAACCAAAAACAGTAATTCCCCATCCTGTCCTCCCTTCCGCCTCTGGCAAACAATGATTCTACTTTGTATCCTTCTGATTTTGACTATTTCAGATACCTCATATAAGGGGAGCCATCCAGTATCTGACTTATTGCAATCAGCAAAATGTCTTCCATGTTCATCTATAAAGTAGCATGTATTGGAATCTCTTTCCTTTTAAAGCCCATTGTATAGGCGAACATTTGGTTTCCCCATCTGTCCATAGACGGAGGGGTCACTACTATTGGGACCAGGCAATGTGTGGGTCGTGCTAAGAGAAAAAGATTAATTCCCACTCTCGACTTTTGTGTTCTTTGTGTGTGTGGTCGGGGGGAGGTCAGAATGACACCGGGAGATATCTTTGAGAGTGACCCGTTCATCAAAGGAGGGAAATCAACTTTTTTTTTTTTTACTTGTATTTGTTTTTAATCTTATAATATTTTATACAACTTAGCATACGTAGAGAAACAAAAGCAAAAATTATCCCAAATCCAAGAGCCAAACTGATAATCTGAGGTGGCCAGTGATTGCTTCAAATACCACCAGTCATGCTTTTGCACATCCTGGGATTATGTGTGCTCCAGTTTGAAAAGTACAGTCCTTGTTTAACTCAGAAAACAAAGGAAATATTAGTATTTACTCTGAATGAAAATACTTCAGAGTAACATTAGAACTAACTCTTTGTCTTCAGGAAATCAACTTTTTTTAAAGGGCCCCAACATTTTCTTCTGTATGCTTAACAACACCCTGGAAAGTTTACTTATGTTGGCTCATTTGGGATTATTTCACTCCCACAGTGTAGTTTATTCAACCCGGATTCAGGTCTGACTCTCTCACTGGAGGTGCTGCTGGGATGTAAACATCACATTCAGACATCCCAGCTGAATGACTTGCAGGTAAATGTCATAGCGTGAAAGAGTCAACACTTTCCCAGAGCAGTGATTCGTAACCTAATACATGAACCCAGACATGCCAGCCTGATGAAGTCATGGACCCTCTCCTCAGAAAACCACGCAGGTGCCCTCTCCCACACCCAATATTACTTTTTCCAGACGGCAAGAATGTGTCTTCTCTCTGATACACCAACAATTACATCTTCATTAGAGCACACGCACACTTCTTTGTCCCTGTCTCCCATATTATTTATTTCATGAGGTCATGAATACACTTTAGCCCTTCTCTAGCTTAACTTTCTAAATGACCCTCCCAGATTTTTTGACAGTTGGATGAAGTAAGATAGAGGAGAAGAGTTCAGTCTGACTTTCAGACAGGGTGCTTTATTTTAATGGTTATGGACTGGTAAATTGCAATACATTTTTCTTCTCTAATCTCTATGCATTGAACATGTCCAAAATACGAACGGTTATTGTGGATGTTATTGCCCACTTCATTGTTTCCAGCAGGGCATGAATTCTCTGGGGGAAAAGAATCTATTCCTCTTTCTGTGTATTTTGACTATTACTTTAAGAAGCCCTGGAGGTAGATTATAATCCTTTCCTTCCATGGTATTCTGAAGTATTTTGCTGCAAGCCCAAGCCTCATTCCCAGAACATAAATGAAGTTTACTGCAAATGAGACCATTATAAAACTTTTTTTAAAAGACAGTCTTAATGTGAAAGTAATCCTTCAAGAAAATATTTTTTAAAAAAGCTAATCATACCCTCATATGGAAAATGGATAAAACTGAGAAACACTATGGGTTACTGCAGCTCCCACGACCCAGCGCTGTCATAGCCAAAAGTAATCACATAGTTTTACAGCCACTCTGCTGCCTGCATGGTCTCAGCTCAGCTCCCAATTCAAGTGCCCAGTGTTACAGAATCTATTGTCTGCTGCCACTGGCTCAGGAGGGAGCGGTCAGGGAAGCTCGGCAATTCACACTTTCTTCGAATGAACCCTTGAGGATGGGTTTTGGCTCATTAGTTGTAATAGATGATGGCCCTTGGCACACAATCCCCATGTAAGCATAAACTGAAGAAACTTTCTCTTCAATACAGCATTTACCTTCGGAGCCAAACTCATTCAAAGACTCCGAAAGGAAAGCAACTCATCTTCTAATATGAGTACAAGTCGGTGATCCAGGTAAGAGTAAGGACTCCCCACAGCATGACAACGGTGGCCATGTCTGAAGTCTATCAGTCGTCTTTAGAAGCTAACTTCTTTAGCTTGGTTGATTCTGACTTCCCTGGAGACCCAAACACTGGCAGTTCAAGGGGCCGACAGAGAAGAAAGGCACATCTGAAAGGTAATAGTTTCAAAGTGTCAGAACATTTATAGTAAACATGGCAGAAGCAGGGAACCAGGCTAATCATGAAATATGCGGAGCACAATAAGGTTAGTATATGTTTCGGTACAAGATAAGTGTCATGTAGGACTCACTAAGATAGTGAGTGTCCGTGTACAGATGGCAGAAAGCATGTACTCGGCACGCAGGGTGTTAGGGTTTGAGTTCTAAGGCTTTCACCTCAGGTTGTGGGATCTTGGACAAATTGACTTCTCTGGGACTGATTTTCTCATCTGTAAACTGGGGTGTGCATAGCACCTGTGTTGAGTTGCTGGAATTTAAGCGAAGTAATAGAAATTATTAGAGCCTATGGGCGGTGCTTCAAACAATCACTCATCCAACATATATTACTGCCCATGACCAGCCAGGTGCTGGGCTTGGTGTTTGGGAAATAACAACAGACCACCACCCCCCCGAAAAAAGAACCCAAATCTCTCTCTCTCTCTCTCTCTCTCTCACACACACACACCCCTCAGAAGCTCATGAAGCTTTTATTTTATAATGAGTATTCAATAAATATTCATATTTTATACAAAACAGTCAAAAAATAATAGTTATGAAGAAGCTTGAAGATTTGTTTCATCATGGATGGAACATGGCTTCCAGGAGGCCGTAATTCTGCTTATCCAGGCACCTTACCCCCTGGAGATAAGTTTCCTGATTTTTCTAATGAAACCCCTTCTCTTTCTGGACTTTTAAAATACTGCATAAAATCCAGCCTCAACCATGGCCAAGGGCCCGGAGGACTGAGATTGTTCCTAGAACCTCACCTTCTTCCCCGGCCTCTCGCTCTGGCCTCTCCACACAGAGGCAGTCCCCGGAGGGCTGGGAGCTCCTGCCAGCGCTGTGATCTGCCCTGATGGCTGGAGCCGTGGCAGGTACAAGTTTTTGGCTTCAGTGTGACACTCCAGCTTGTCTGTCTTGATAGCGACAGCCCCTCTTGACCTTTAGTGCTCTTTTGCCCCTACTTAGTGTGCGGGAGCCATGAATCAAGATATTGTTGGTGTTTCTGCTTGTCTGACTCGGAGATGCTGGCCAGTGTGGGCTGAGTCCATTGTCTCCAACAAATCACAGAGGTAAGAGGTGTGTTTGCTAAAGAGAGCGGACACCTGAGACAGGGCCTCCCCACATCCCTTGGGGAATGAACCAACCAAAGCAGCTGACCCCTCTCCTGGTAAATTCCAATTCAATTGTTAATCTTTTTCACATTTAAGATTGCATGCACAGCTATGCAAATTAGCAGGGGCTTATAAGCTCAGGATTTGAAAGAAATTGAGCTCATCTAAAATGAGTTGGTGGACAAGTACGAACTTAACCAAAAAATTTAGAATTTACTCCACAGCCCTGGATGAGAGTTCTAACACCAGGGAAAGATCGCTTAAACACACACACACACACACACACACACACACACACACACACAACGTATATGCATGGTTAAAATGTCTTTGTATGGAAGTTTATAAGCTATCTGTGAGGTATATATGGCAATATTACATAGATCTCTATTTTTTAAAAATTTTATTTTTTCAGCGTAACAGTATTTATTGTTTTTGCACAACACCCAGTGCTCCATACACATATACATTATACATATCTGCATAACTTTCTCAATTGACATACAACTTTGTTGCAGGAGTACAGTTTATACTAACATGACTTTAAAAATAAAATCTACATGGCTGGCTTTAGAGGATGATATACCCATGATATTTAAATGAGATAACAAATAAAACCTACAGATTCATAGAACTGACATATAAGTCAAATAACCATCAGTTTGGCTGAGGTTCAGAAATTATTTTCAAGTTCCAAAATGATGTTAGAAAATATGCAACTTTGCCGTTAAAGTATATTTTTCCCATTGTCTTTAGTTCAGTGAACGGGATAATGTATATACGTCATTTAGATGTCTTTTAAACCGAAGCTCTGAAAGACTCCTGTGACTTCTTTAGGTTCCATTAAAGTTGGTGCCAACAATCCACAGATTTCATCATAATTAAAAGATTCAAGTCTTGTTCCATTCAATATTTCATAACAATGATTTGTAAAGTAGACTGCTGTGAGGTTTCTTGTGAGGTAGCAGGGGATGATCATCAAGAGAAGAAAAAAGTGATATAATCCACACATTGGATCAGACACCCCCAAACAGTTGAGTTGTACATTTGCAAGATTTATGTCTCCAGAGTTAGAAACTCTAAGAATTAGAAGAAAATATAGAATTATCCCTGAAAAAGCAGAAAAGTGCGTCTCAAGTTTGACTTGCTGCTTCGCTGAATATTTTTTCTTATTAAAAGAAAGTAGATGTGGAATGTGTGGGTGGCTCAGTCAGTTAAGCATCTGCCTTCCACTCAGGACATGATCCCAGGGTCTTGGGATTGAGTCCCACTTTGGGCTCCTTGCTCCTGTTTCTCCCTCTGCCTGTGGCTCCCCCTTCTTGTGCAAATATTCTCTCTCTGACAAATAAATACAATCGTTAAAAAAAAAAAAAGTAGATGCTAAATAACCTTAGTTATAACTTTAGTTATATACGGTCTTGGAACAGTATCACAATTGCTTCTATAGGTCATCTGTTTACAATAGGCTGTTCTGAAATAGTTCGAGTCTTTTTCTGTTTTTCTTCTAGTTGCTAAAATAAGTCTTAGAAAATTCTAATTTTTTTTGCATTAATTGGTTTCAAAGCCTCTTGAAATAAAAGTGACCCAGAGCTGAGTTTAAATATTGCAGCCTTAAAGAAAAGGTAAACATAATACTTCTTTCAGGAAAAATTGTATTTTTCAACAAGATGCAGAGACATTAATGTTGTTTACTTTTTATGCATTGTCCTCTTAATTTTCAAAGTAAGGTTAGAGTGACAGAATCATTAAAATAAAGGTTAAAAAGAGCCAGGAAAGACAATTGAACTAAGGTTCGTATCAGGCAACTCTGTTAAAGGATAATTTCTGCAAGAGATATGGAAAAATGTAAAATATTTCCTTTACAAAATGTTTCTTCCGTATTTTTATTCCAAATTGCTACAGTTGACTTGTAATGACCCACTCACTGATGTTTTAAAGGCCTTGTTCACAATTGAGCATAGAGTTTTAGAACAAAATTAGTTTACAGTTTTTTAGCACTGTCATCTTAGCAACCTGCTTTCTCCTATTGCCATTGCCCCAACTGCTGAAAAGGTTTACAACAATTTACATAGATAAATAAAATCTTACAAAAGGTGGGGGGGGTGCATCTGGGTGGCTCAGTCGGTTAAGCATCTGCCTTCAGCTCACGTCATGATCCCAGGGTCCTGGGTTCGAGTCCCATGTCTGGCTTCCTGCTCAGCAGGTAATATGCTTCTCCCTCTCCCTCTGCCACTCCCCTTGCTTGTGCTTTCTTTCTGTCAAATAAATAAATAAAATCTTTTTTAAAAAAACCAATTTACACAGAAATATTTTCAAAGTGCTTAGGAATAGCAATTGTTCTCTGGGCCTACAAATTGGAACTATCTGTCCAACTTAGCATTAGGAAAATTATAAAGACACAGTATCTGTCCTCTGGGATATTTACAGGTGGTTACACAATGCATGGACATCATAGCGTAAGTGTCATTGTTGGGATGAGGCTTTCTAGGGAGAGAATGACATAAGACTAGAGCTCATTCAGTCCTTGCATCTCACCTTACTCCTGAAGTGAAAGAGACTGGGGAAGCAGAATCCCTTATCTAAAACCACACAGGTAGAAACAACGTGATGGAGCCAGGGGTTCTCCCCCACCCCCCAGGATACACACTTAGGCTAACACTTGGAGCAATCCAACCTGCATTGTCTGACATACCAGAGAGGAGAGAGGGCATATCTGGTCTCCCCCATGTGCACCTGTTTTCTCAGATGCCCAGAGCTATCTGCTTTACTTTTTAGCCCTATCTGTCCAAACCGGCACTCAGAAAATGAGAAAGACAACATATATGGAGCTGGCCCCTCACCGTCAGTGAATTAGCACTTGTGAACTTTCAAAAACATCCCAACAGTTCTTTATAGCCCTGGGGCCCTTTCCTACTCCTCCCCAGAAGTGGATACAAATGAAGGCCTGCCTTAAAAACAATTGCAGGGGAAACAAGTGAGTGGTTGCCTGTGGCTATGGGTGCCGGGAGGGAGAAACCTTAAAGCAGGAATCTTTTGAGAGTGGTGGAAATGTTCTGTATCTTTGTTGTGATGGTGGTTTCTCAGGGGTCTAGAACTGTCCAAACTCACGGAACGCAGGCTTCAAAGAGACTGTTTGTGCACATCCATACTTTATCCATGAAGTTTAAGAAAACTGTGTCAGGAATCCTGTGATAACAGCTTCTCAATTATTATCGCTCTGGTTATGTGATGAATAAAGTAGGCTCTGTTATTGTTCTATCTAGTTTTATAAAATTATCATGAAGTAATTTTAAGAAAGTCAAACAACCTATCTCTACGACATGGGGAATGAAAGATTTCAGAGACTTAGTACATTTAAAACTAGAAGACAATGTAAGAAATGTGAATTTAATTCAAGATTCTTCCATTTCCTGCCATGGAAAGGACTAGAAACTGATCTTAATTGATGCCAGAAGGAAGAAACCCTATCTTTTTACCTCTTTGCTGTCTAGACTGTCCACCTCAGTCAGGCCACAGGCAAAAACCAAAACAGAACAAAACAAAAAAAAAGAAACACCTTTTAAAATCTTACGACTTTCCTTTACTTACTTTCCATTTGACCTGACATCTAAAAATATACAGATATTCAGTAGTCTCCCTTTCCCCATCACAGCAGATAATTAATCTACAGCTCTGGTCAACTCTCTTTAGTTCGTCAATTAGCGTCTATCTTTAGGCCTCTTCACATCGCCTCTCCAGAGTCTCCAGGGAGAGCATCTAAATGTAGTGCCCTATTTTCAAGCAACCTAATGCTCCTGAACCTGATACTATCTCTTGGATCTTGGATTGGGCCTGGTGTGGCAGGCACAGAGTCAAGGGAGCTGAAAAAGCCTAATGTTTCTCTTGAAATGCCACGGAAAGTGTATGCTGCGATCTCGGCTCCTGTGATAGGAAATGAAAGAATTATAGGTTTAAGACATTAAGTGGAATGGGTGGAATTGCACAGAGCTAATAGTAAGTAAGACCAATTAGGCTTTTTGCTGATCCCATTGGGTCCTTAAATAACGGCAGAGCTCTGAGGAAGATGTGCCCGCACACTGGGAACGGTGTGAAATGGACAAGGAGGAGTGTCTCCCTCCGTGGGCATGTGCTCCCCAGAGCACCCACGCCTTCTACCCTGGCTTCCTCTGCTCTTCTGCCAGCCCTGGGCGTCTTTCCTTCTGTCCTTGCTCACCTCTTTTTCCTTTCCTGTAGAAGCTGTCCTATTTATAAGTATGACTCTGGAGAATCCAGGACACAAGTCATGTAATGACCAGAAATTAGGGAAACAGGTTAGATTTTTCACTCTCTGAAGTCCTTCCTCTGGGGTTATCACTGATTCTTTGTGTGCTGGCTTATTTTTCCCTTTCATCTTGTCTATTCCCATTAAATATGGTAATTTTTTTTAAAGATTGTATTTATTTATTTATTTTAGAAAGAGAGAGAGAGTGAAGGAGAGATCACGTGCAGGGTGGAGGGGTAGAAGGAGAAGCAGGTTCCCCGCTGAGCAGGGAGCCCGATGCACGGGACTCGATCCCAGGACTATGAGATCATGACCTGAGCCGAAGACAGACGCCTAACTGACTGAGCCACCCAGCCATCCCAATACTGTAATGTTTTATGTTATTTCCCCCATACATAGATTTCATCTATGTACATGAAGAATGAAAACTAAGTAGGGTTGTGCCTGAGAATGGAATGGAGATCAGAAAGGGGACAAACGTACAAATTTTGGCAAGAATTGCAATGCGGTATTGTTGCATGTGTGCTGGTACAGAAGAGTGGCAGAATGGGACTGAGCATAGGAGTTAAAGTCTGTAGCCTATCTGTTGGGTTGACCTTGGACACACATACTATCTTTACTCAAGTTGTTTCCTCATCTGTAGGGGAGAATATTATCTACGTTGCAAAGTTGTTAAGACAATATAATATATGCAAAACTCATAGTCAGTAAAGAATGGTATAAAAAGCCCATTAATAAGAAGCTCGCTGGGTTAACATTTCAGTCCTTGACTTCTGGAGACACTGCCCACTTTTAAATTCCATGGTCCTGCTAGCTGGAGTAAAAGCTTATTCTTTTATTCTGAGAATAAACGTATCACCCTGTGGACATGAGCAAATGCCCCTTTGGGAACTGCTCAGTGAGTTAGTGGAGCCTGGAGGAAACACAGCTTTGCAGTCAAAAGACCTGGTTATAGCCCAAATCAGCGCCGTATTAGCAGTATGACCATGAGAAGATGTTTCTTGTTTTGTTTTTAATAAAATTACGAGTTCCTAATCCTCTCTGTAAAAAAAAACAAAAACCAAAAAACAAACAAACAAACAAAAAACCACCCAGAATTTTGATGTGCAGATTTGGTTTTAAGAAACCACTAATACCGAACTAGACAAGAACAGCTGTTAACAATTCAGCGACATCTCAGTTGACAGCAAATTAGGATCAGAAGCTCACATCTGGAAGTGTAAAGAGGGATGAAAATGTTACAGGAGGAACTTAGAGATTTAACCTGGAGTAGAAGGAAAGAAGTAGAAAACACACTCATCATTGAAAAAGAAAAGCAACCGCGTAAAAAGCATTTGTAGTAAGAGTGTGGGTTTCAGTGAACGGGGACTCTTCAGAGGAAAGACAAAGGTGTGTCCCTGTTGCAGGACAGGGGTGAGGTCTGGAAAGCAAGGTCCAATGCACCACTGCAAAAATTCAATAATGGCAGACATTTTTAAAATATTCCCTAGTGGAAAAAAAATAGTAAATTAGCTGAATGTTTGAAATTTAAAAGTATTGCTTCACAATTGAGTAACCAAACCCAACAATATTTTGTAGTTGCCAACAGAACTCAGGGGACACAAAATAAATGAACAATGGAAAGACATGGTAGGAAGACTCAGAAAACAGCTGGTCAGGCTAATCAGCATGGTTGCCTTCAGCAAGCGCGTATGCTCTGGGCGGTGGTTTTATATTTACTACATATGAAACAATCACATTTTTCTGTTAAGGGGACTATGGTGATGACTTTTTTTTTTTAAAGATTTTATTTATTTATTTATTTGAGAGAGAGAGAGAGTATGTGTGTATGAGCGGAGTAGGGGAAGGGGCAGAGAGGGAAAAGCAGACTCTCCACTGAGCAGGGAGTCCTATGCATGAGCTAAATCCCACACCCCAAGGTCATGACCTGAACTGAAGGCAGACACTTAACAGACTGAGCCATCCGGGCGTCCCTTGTGGTGACATTTATTGAATGCTTACTATGTGCCCTGCACTGGGCTAAGTGCTTTCGTTGTAAAAGCTCACTTAATCCTCATAAGATGGAGATAAAAGTTTGTTCCCCACTCCGGAGAGGAACAGACATTGAGTGACTGAATGGTCCAGTGATGTACCCGAGATCACAGAACTAGCAGGTGTTTGGGGTTTTGAACCCGTGCCTCTGCTCAAGGGCTGCTTCTTAATTTCTATCTGCCCAGCTTCTTATTGTCCTACCTGTCTCCTCTATCGGACAGAGTTTGGGGGTAAGCATGGAAAGGGATGTATGTAGGAAGGCAGCGAAAGCAAGACACCTTGTCAGCACGCTTCACGAGCTGACTGGGTGCTGATCTCATGCGAGCTGAAAACAACTTAAAACCTTTTAGAGATTTGAACGCACTGTCATTTTTTTTTAAAGATTTTATTTATTTATTTGACAAACAGAGATCACAAGCAGGCAGAGAGACAGGCAGAGAGAGAGAGGAGGAAGCAGGCTCCCTGCTGAGTAGAGAGCCCAATGCAGGGCTCGATCCCAGGACCCTGAGATCATGACCCGAGACGAAGGCAGAGGCTTTAACCCACTGAGCCACCCACATGTTGTTCTTTTTAATATTAAGATATTTTGATTCATTTTTATAGACCTAAGAGGGCTTATTTAAATCAAATAAATGATTACCATTGATAAAGTGTGAGCCTTTACCAATGCTGATGGATCTCATGACATACTGTCAATCTAAAAAGAAAAAAGAAAGAAAGCTGCGGAATGCTATGTACCAGGTCTTTTTTTTTAAACCATTTGCTTCAATGTTTGAAATACAAAGTAGTACCATATATTATATATGGATGAATACACATTTCGTAAAATTATGAAACCATGGGTCATGTTGAAATTCATATAACGCCAGCTGTTCGAACATATAAGCCTTGAAATTTTATTTTTTTAGTTTTTATTTGACAGAGAGAGAGAGCGATCACAAGTAGGCGGGGGGGGGGGGGGAGCAGGCTCCCTGCTGAGTAGAGAGCCCAATGCAGGGCTCGATCCCAGGACCCTGAGATCATGACCCGAGCCGAAGGCAGAGGCTTAACTCACTGAGCCACCCAGGCACCCCAAGCCCTGAAATTTTAATGGCTTTAATACAATAAATGCTTATTTATTTTCATTTATATCGCAATCTCATGTTGGCCTCCCTCATTTCTTGTGGCCATTCAAGGATCCTGGCTGTTTCCACCTTGTGGTCCTTGGTCCTTCGGTCTTCAGGTGGCAGATGGAGAGAAGGACTACAAGCAAGGCAAATCTTCAAGTCACTACCTGGGCAGAGAAGTGACGTGATCACTGGTGCCCAGGTTCCTGCGGCCAGAAGTCAGTCACGTGTTCACAGCTAACTGCATGGGATTCTGGGGAGGACAGTTTATTTAACATCAGGCCCAGGGAGACAATGTAACAGATTTTGGTGATTTGCCACAGATGGTCAGGAAAAGAGGAAAAGTAAAATATCCAAAATTTAACGTTATCATGACTGAGGGGTACCTGAGTATCACACTACTCTCCATACTTCTCGTTATGTTTAAATGTTTTACAGTTTTGAGATGAAAGAAAAGGGTGTCAATGGAATCTTTTCTTGGCATGTTACCCATGTGAGGTCTTTAATAGATACAGACCAGTGCGCTAAGGCCCACAAGCCTTACTTTTCCATTTCACAAGGATTGTAATAAAGAAAAATGTATGACAGACTGTGTATGGCCCCAAAAACCTAAAATATTTACTATCTGCTCTTCCGTGGGAAAAGCAGAGGTTGTTAACACCATGCTAAATCTAAAAGAAAATAGGACCCTCTGTCTTAAAATATAAATTAAATGCATGCTATGCCAGGTACACATAAATGTTTTTTTATTTTCCTTCTTACAAAGCTCTTTCAAAATATGTAAACAGGAAATTGAGGCGCAGAGACGTTAAGCAACTTGCACAAGACAGCACAGCTATTAAATAACACTGAATGAGGGCGCCTGGGTGGCTCAGTGGTTTAGGCTGCTGCCTTCAGCTCAGGTCATGATCTCAGGGTTCTGGGATCGAGTCCCACATCGGGCTCTCTGCTCAGCGGGGAGCCTGCTTCCCTCTCACTCTCTGTCTGCCTCTCTGCCTACTTGTGATCTCTCTCTCTCTCAAATAAATAAATAAATAATCTAAAAAAAAAATAAATAACACTGAATGAATTCAAGTCCTGGCAATCAGGTCCTAGAGCCCCTGTTCTTCACTCTTATACTATTCTTTATTCCTAATTTATATTCTGATTTCTATTTCAAAGCATTTTCTAAAAAATACATATTTTCTGAATCTGAATAATGAACTGATAAAATTACTGTTTACATTAAAGTCCTGTGTTTTCATTCAAATTTTAATTAGGATTTACTTATGCTTATATGCACCATACACACACATACATATAACTCCATCCTTCAGCAAATGAGACGTGTACCAGGCAGTGATGTCATCTCTGAATGCCTTAGGACAGTAAAGGGAGTGTTCTGAAATGGTTGTTATTTAAAATTAAAAAAAAAAATTAAACATTAAAGAAACAGGGGTGTCAGGTCTGCTGCTTTGGGAACCACTGTTGTGTAGGAGAAGGGGAGGGTTGAACTTGCCATTGTAGGAGACATAAGATTAAGGGACACAGGGCAGGAGGGGAATGTGGTAACAAGGAAGTCAGTGCAGCAGATATCTGCAAGGCACGAGGTGTCCTAGTTGGTTTCCTAGAAACAGCCTGAGGTAGAGAGTCTCGGGGAGGTGATTTGTTGAAGGAGTGCTTTCAGAGAAAATCCATAAGGAAGTGAGGGGCAAAGGACCAATAAGGGAAGAAGCTAAGGGAAGATGTGGGGTTAGTTAGCATCTGGCCTCAAACCGACCTCCCGTGACCCTCTGGAACGTCACCAGCCCCACAACATCGAGGCAACCTTTTTAGCCAGATGTCATTTAGTCATTTAGTCATATGGGAGCATTCCCATAGCTCAGGGCTGTTCTCTGGAGAGGGGCTCTGCTGTGAGCCCTTGGCAGTCAGTGCGGGGAGCATTCAGAGGGTGGGTGTACAGTCTGAGGAAGGGGCCCTAGATGGGCCGTCCATAGCATTCCCTGGGTGTCTGCTGCAGCCCCAGTGGTAAGATGGAGACTACGAAGTGTCTTCCTGGAGAAATCCAGGCCAAGGTCATGCTGAGACAAGTCCAGATCAAGCAGTTCGTGCAGAACTACTGGGAGGGAAATCTGATCAAATCAGGTTGAAGTTTGGAGGCAGGGACAGCAATCTCAGACCACTCCTCTAAAAACTTCCATTGCAAAGGGAATCTGAAAAAACAGGGTCAGCTAGAGAGACCTGTGGAGAGGAACCTATTGGGTTCTGAAGATGTCTTAAGACACAGCGTCTTCTGAGTGGTCTGGTCTTGTCCCTGCCCCGGGCACACCTAATTCAATCCAGGATGGGTGGGTGTCTACTCTATATAAGCTGCCATCAGCCTGGTCAAAGAGGCTTGCTGATGGTACAGGTGGTGACCGGCCAAACTAATCTTATCCTTTCTTTTAGGGACCTTGAATGTGAGGCTGACTTTGTAGAGCAGTGATGGGACCGCTGAGTCAGGACCTGGCACCAGAGTTTCTGCTCAGCCATCTGCACGGTCTTGAATCATTAGAGCACCTGCTGTTCACCAATGAGCCACAACTTTCCAGTGATCCCGGCTGGGACACTGCTGAAACTGTTTCCCCTCTTGGTCTATGACATCTTATATTAAATCCTCATTAACTAAGATATCCTTTTGCTATCTTTTCTAACCATCTCAAAGAGCCTAACCTAAGGCAAGTGTTACTGGGGCGACAAAAAAAAAAAAAAAAAATGGCTTTGTGTTGTCTTGCCTCAAGTGTAAATATCATCCGTTGTAAGGCACATCTCCATTTTATGTTCCAAGGAAGAAAAAAAAAATCTTCCTAAAGAATTTTAAGGGTCCTTTCATTGTAAGAAACATCCTGATATCAGAGATATTAAGTGTGAAAAATGTGTGTCTTAGAATTGATGAAATACAGCATATTCAGAAAGTGAGAGCTGGGATGTTTATAGATTGAGTGGAGGGAACTGTTCAACAGACAGAAGATGAAGATACATCAGGAGGGAGAGTGGGATAAATAATAAAGCAAGGTCCTTGCAGAAGCAGAAGGGCGCCGGCTCAAGGACACGGAGGAAAGTCTCCAACCTGGGGAAATGTATGGTGGGGAGCGCTGATGTGTGTGCGAATACACATGCAGGGGAGAGAAGGGCTGTTTAGAAAGCTTGGGCCTCGTGCCTCTATTTTCTCTGTAGTTGGGAGCAATTTTATATCTCATTTTGAAATTATTTCAGGGTGTCTTTTTATGAGTTCTTTGATAAGCTCAGACTTGTGTTTCTGAGTGTTAATGTTGTTTTACCAGTGATTTTAAGAGATGGCTGAAAGCATAAGGATGTAGAATTTAGTGTTTAATAAAGGACAAACTCCCATACAAGAGTGTTGCTTCTATGATCACGCTGTACTTCAGCGGAATTGCAAGCAATACATCTCATATGATATTACCAAATGATGTGAGCTCCCATTATGATGTTTAACAAAAATATTGTGAGCTCAGAAGTGCAATGCTAGAATAGCCTGAGTACATGTAAGGTGTTTATTATATCTACAAAGTCCAGAAAGTTCAGCTGAACCCATCATTTGATTTATAGAGGAGAAAATGAGGCCAGCAGGTGACGTAATTCGTCCAGAGTCAGAGAGAACATGCAGAACCAAGACTTCAGTGCTTCTCCTCTGGGACAAGGGGGCTTTCCATGCCACTCCATTGCTCATGTGGCAGTTTCATAAATTCTCTCGGATCAAATATTGTCAGTTATTTTTGAATAAAGTTACATGCGTTCATGGTTTGCTTCCCATCAAGACAACCATTTTACTAGTATTCCGCTCAAGGTAAAGAGATTCTTGGAGTTGGGGAACTTGACCCTCAGTGCATCCTTGTCATATCCATACAGGACTTGGATTTATCCTATAGGTGGACATCAGCTCACCAAGGGCAGAGACTGCACGTGTGCGGTTCATTCTGTGAAGCTGGGTCTCAGGTAAGGCAAGTCAGGGTCATGCCTTACTTGGATCTCACCTTGGTGCAACTTCATACATGACACAACATTCAGATATCCCATCAGCTCAGAGAAAACCGCCCTCGCCGGGGCCAGCCGCCAAGCATCTCACAAATGGGCTAACACAGAGCTTCAAGCCATATTCCCCAGTGGTCGAACCCAAGGCTCTGGCATGTTATGGCATCGACCTCTCCATCTCTGCTCTTCCTAATGTCTCAGACTGGAAGCATCTCTATCTGCCAACGTCTTCAAATGCTTCTCCAACTGCAGAACTGCCCAGTACTTAGCAGATGCCTGCTGTTTACAGGTGCTGAGGTGGGTGGGCATGGGTTTCCAAAACATCCTGGTCTCTGCCGTCATAGGTTGCACAGTCCAGAGGGAGCGAAATAGAGCAGCTGCACAAATACACAGAAATCCGCACATCGCAAATAGCTGAAACCGATGTTCTGACTGTCAATGGCATGGGGGTCGGGAAGGTGCCTCTGAACAAGTAACACTCGGGAGGACACCTGAAAACCTTTTAAGCTCCCACAATATCCACATGTTCACCAGCAAATACCTTGGCTCTTCTGGCTTGGGACCTTTCGTTCACGGCGTTCCATTCAAGAACCTCCTTTCTCATCCATAACAGTGCCTCCAAGATTTTCCTTCTTCATCTCACCCGACCTGTTCCTACTGTGCGCTCTTGTGCTCTGCTTAGATGTCACTTCCTCAGAAAGCCTTCCACGAGCCTCTCCTTTCAGCACTTGGGTTTGGTGCCTCCTTCTGAGCTCAGGAAGAAGGCCACTTGACCTTCTATCACACGGTCTGTGCCCAGTGTCCTCTCCAGCTGTGGACCTCAGGCAAGTGACTCCAGTCCCTGGTGTCTCATCGTCAGCATCTCTAACAGGGGAAACATCCCAGTACCTGCCTGCCCAGCTGTCTGGGGTCGAAAGGAGGCAACATATGCAGTTGTTGTTTATCATGGTGATCTTTATTATGTATGGAAGTAACATTACAAAGGCTAGGAAACTAAGTTTTCTCAAAAGTCAAGAACCCCTTGACTCTTTTTTTTTTACTGCAGAGCCTAACAACTATTTTTCCCAGTGTCTTGGAAACCGTAGGAAGACACTCGACCATTATTCAATTCATTAAGAAATTTGCTACATTTATTTTTCTAAAATTAAATACAGATAGGTTGAGGGGTTTTGTAAATGTTAAGTATGTGTAATTAATGGTAAATATTTTACTTGGAGACTCTCAACAGATCATTTGTGATTAATCAGTTGACTCTGAAGGTTAATCAAATAAAATAACCACTTTTTCTTTTTAAAGATTTTATTTATTTGGCAGAGAGAGAGAGAGGACAAGCAGGGGGAGTGGCAGGCAGAGGGAAAGGGAGAAGCAGGCTCCTCGCTGAGCAGAGAGCCTGATGCAGGGCTCGATCCTGAGACCCCAAGATCATGACTTGAGCCAAAGGCAAACACTTAACCAACTGAGCCACCCAGGTGCCCCAAATAGCCACTTTTTCATTGATAATATTCTCAACACACACATACGCACACACTCACATGCACACACTTGCATCTCACACATTTTGCTCTAACCAGGTTAGTTTCCTCCCATGTCTGCCACTTCAAATGTTTCTGGAAACCATAATTCATTTCTACTTTCTTCGTGCCCCATTACCAAATTCTCCATCTCTCCTCTTAGCAAACATTAGATACAAATAGAACTAAAAATATAGTTTTGTGCCAGAAGTAGCTTTTACTTACACCATGGACAGTATAATATAGATCCATATACCAGACCTCAGTCTAAAGACGTTTGGCTGTGACTGGCCTGTGTCCCGTCTGAACGCAGGTTATGTGGTGACCACGGTCTTAAATGCACCCATTGGATTCAAATGTTTAAATGATTAAAATAACAGGATCTGTTTTTAAGCCAACTGCTTTTGCTGTTCCATAAACTCACAATGGTAAACTCACAATCCTGAGAGTATTTTGCTAATGCATTAAATGCAGAAAGAAAAATGAGTGAATTGGTCTTTTAACTTCAATCTTCCATGCTGAGGTAAATTTAGAAAGTCTCAGTGAAGGCCCTTTTTAAGAAGTAGCCTCATAAATTTTAGCCAAGGTTGTCTCCTCCCCTGTTGTAGGACACCTACAGAATACAACAAAAAGACACAGCCTGTGCCGATTTTGAACTCCATAGGGCCAGCCTCAGATCTTGCGGGTGAAGCAGGGGTCGCATGACGGCAGGAGGAGGTGATTGGCAGATCTGGCTGTGATGGTCTCAAAGAAGCAGAACATAAAGCTCCCCGGCCTCTGTCTCTCCTTCTGCCCTCAGCCTGGTTCCTCACGCAGCCTCTCCAAACCAAGCATTCTCAGACTTCTAATCGTCTTTACGGTCCCTGTAAAACTTCCATCAGTTTGGGGCTGGTTTCAGAAAGTAGACTTTTAAAAGAAGCCGAAAAATAATCTTCTTTGGAGCTTGTAAGTAGCTTCGAAATCAAATGTAATTCTCAGCTTTGAATTAATTATCTGTGTCAAAAATGAGAAATGCGAAAGACTTCACCCTCATCCCATTGTTCTGGACAAGATCTGAAGCATCAACAACCATTTTTACCTTCCATAATATCCTTTCAGTAGAATTTAACCTCTTAATAATGAACCCCTCTGAAAAACAACCTGAGGGTTTTGAAGGGTCAGGGGTGGGAGGTTGGGGGAACAGGTGGTGGGTAATGGGGAGGGCACGTTTTGCATGGAGCACTGGGTGTTGTGCAAAAAGAATGAATACTGTTACGCTGAAAAATAAATAAAATGGAAAAAAAAATAAAAAAAATAATGAACCCAAAATTAAGATTATAATGGAGAAGTAGCCTCAAGGTAAAAAGTAGTACTTTTAATCCATCAAATAGCTGGTGTTGACTTTGCCTACCTATCTTACAGATTCTTCATCAGGAACCAAGACGATAATGGAGAGACAAATGCTAGTGAATTGTGAAATGGTACATAAACGTAAGGTACTAATTCCATGATACAGTTCTGATTGTTGTCTTTATTATTATTGTGGCTAAGAGTTTGGTGTGGGCCTGTAATCAGCCAGAGAATCTTTTGGAAGAAATAACAGACGACTATCTAGAACTGCATAAGAAAATGTCAACCATTTCCTTCCTGCCTTCCCCAGCATTCCTGGGGCCTGCCTGTCAGAGGGCATCATGCTTCTGTGAGTTCCATTTGATTATTATAGTGCTTGATTTAAATCTTAATAGGCAGGAAGTCTTCTGGCAAATATTGTTCAGCAATTCATTCAGCAAACATTCCTGGGTGGCTGCTTGTGTGCTAGGGCCAGATCTATGCAAACAAAAATCTCTGCCATTGTGAGATTTATAATCTAGAGGGGGCAGACTATAATCAACACAGACTGAAACTAAGTGGCTGAGTCTGTTAGGAAATGATACAAACGTGTAAAAAATAGAAAACACAGAAGAGGTTGAGGAGGTCTGGGAAAGTGGGGAGTGACCAGGATAAGCCTCACTGAGCTGGTGACATTTAAGCAGCTACTATAAGGAGCTGAAGGGGAACCACACAGGCACAGCCAGTGCAAAGGGCCTGAGGTGAGCACCTGCACAGCCTGCTTGAGGAGCAGTAATAAGGCCAATTTGGCTGGAATGAGTAAGTAGGTGTGTACAAGGAAATGTAATGTCACAGAGGTTGAGCTGGATGAACTGGGAGTGGTTACCAGATCATGAGGGCCTTGTAGGACATCTTAAGTACTCGTTTTTTGGTTTTTTTTTCCCCTCTTAGTAAGTTGTGATACTTTACAATATGAGAAAAGGGAACAGTATGATCTGATTTGTCCTTTAAAAGAATCCTCCTTGTCATAGTGCTGAAAATAAATTTGATATTGTGTGTGTACTTTTGGAAACACAGTGATCAGCCAGAAGGGTATTACAACAGTCCAGGTGAAAGATCATAGACTCTGGACCAACGTGGTGGAGAAGAAAGTGGTGAGAAGTGGTAAGATTCTGGATATAATCAGAAGCTAGAACTAACATGAGTTCCTTTCAGACTGGATGTCACATATTGGACAGGGAATAAGTCAGGGGCCACTTCAAGCTGATAGGACAGTACTTTTCTTATAGGCAGTGTCCTGGGAAGTATGATATAGTCACTGAAACATCTTTAGTTTATTTTGTTAAAGTGTCCTTTAGAAAATTGTACCAATTTACATTCCCATCCACTGTTTTTTTTTTGTTTGTTTGTTTTTTTTTATTTATTTGTCAGAGAGAAGGAGAGAGAGAGAGAACACAGGCAGGCAGAGGTGGAGAGAGAAGCGGCTCCCTGCCGAGCAAGGAGACCATGCGGGACTCGATCCCAGGACCCTGGGATCACGACCCGAGCCGAAGGCAGCGGCTTAACCCACTGAGCCACCCAGGCGTCCCCCCATCCACTGTTTTAATTGATATTTAATTTATACTGATTTGAGTTTTTTCCATTTATTATGTGTTTTTCTTTCTTGTATAATCAAATGTTCTCCCATCGATACAAATGTCAACTAGGCAGTATATTGTATTCCCACATATCCTGGGCTTTATTCCCACATGTCCTGAGTTTATGTTTTCAGATAAAATATGGGATTATTTTGTTCTGCAATGTCATCCTGTTGGGAATTATACAGGAATTAAACATACCAAATTTAGAGATCAAATTAGAGAAAACTTGATTATCTTTCCTTTTAATATCTTATTTTTCAATGTTTGTTTTGTATATGATCAACTTATAAGCTTCCTTATTGTCCCTAATTTTTGTTTGTATGTTAATCTTAGGTTTTCAATATGTAAAAGTATGTCATCAAAAAAGAATAGTTTTGCTTCCTTCTTTCCTTTGCTAATAGCTCTTATTTCATTCTTTTTATCTAATTGCATTTATCAGCATGTTCAAATTAAGGTTAAAAAAAATGTGTATCCAAAACTGATTCTCACTGTGATTCAAAGGATGGTGTTTTTTCATTTGTTTTTACCACTATGCTTGCTGTTTTTAATTTCTATATAAATATATGTACATTTGACAATAATGTTTCAGAAGAGAAAGAATTTAGGAAATGGCTTCTTGGCATCAATTAAAATGGTCACTTTTCTCTTTGGTCTAACATGGTTGAACGTCTTTGTATTTTGGCACTCTAAGGATAAATCCCATTTGGATGATTATTAGTTTTAAAATATAATTAATACCTTTCAGTTAATGCTATAAGGAATAGTCACTTAGCAAATCAAGGCAACACAGGATTTCAGTCTTGCTTCTAATGGCTCCCATTTGTTAAATTAATAATGAAAACTAACTACAGATAAAACGCTGTGTAAGGAAGTTCATAATATCGTGGACAAAGTTTCCTTTCACATTTTGGATAATTCTGAAAACATAAGACATGATTGGCAGCAAAAGCTAAAGCTTCAGCTTTACAGCATAAACTACAAAATGAGATGAAATGCATTTAGGGCTTTAGATGCAGCAGGAAATAATTATGAAGTTTCTGCTAGGATGATGAGAGCAAAAGCGTGTTCCACCCTTAAATCCCACTGAAAAAGGCCAGCAACCAGGAGCCACTCAACACGCTTTCCTTTCCCAAATAGATATGTTCAACGGGAAGAGTCAACATACAAAATAGTAAGGTGTTTGGCATTATGTTGCTTTATCTTTCAACCTCAAAAGAAGGGAAAAAATCTCTAGGGGACGTATTTCTGTAGGGGACAAATCCACTTTACTTTCGCTCACATGTGGCTAATTATGTCAATGTCAAGGCTCTAGTTTTGATTAAAGAAAATAGGTGAGGTCTGGGAGAAGGGGAGGTACAGTGGGGCATGGAGATTTTGGGGGCAGTGTGCACACTCTCTGGTGGATACATGTCAGACATTTTTGTCCAAAACCACAAAACGGACATGCAACACTAACAGCGAGGCCTAATGCACCCCCCTGGTCTCTGGTGGGGGGATGGTGATAGTCGGGGAGGCTGTGCTTGTCGGCGGGGGCAATATCTCAGAAATTGCTGTACCTTCTGCTCAATTTTGCTCTGAACCTAAAACTGTTTTATTCTGATGTCTTAATAAAGCAAATCGGAACGAGCAGGTTGGTGAGGGTTTCACCTCCCTCTGTGCCTGTCGTGTCCTGACCTTCTTAGCTTCCCTTTCAACTTCTTTTCTCCCCAGGGGGCTCGAAGCCACATGCATGGGTCTCTATTCCTGCTTTCGTCAGGTTCTCTAACCATAAACATCTCTTTTCCTGGAAGCACTTATTCTGTGTGAACTCGTGTGCAGTCTTTGGGACTGCCTCTCCGGTCTTCAAAGAAAGAACCAGAGACCATACGTAATGGAGGAACATTCAGACCAACTGGAGAGCAGTGAAGATGAAGGGGATCTCCGGTTCTAGTAAAAACTGCATTTTAATATTTATTAGACCAGAAAATGAGTTCGATTTTTCAACCCTGAGTCCCAAACCCCGATCAAGACAAAGCAGATGCTGCCCCTGCCGTCTCGGGGCCTCCTCCCTCATGCATATATGCAGGCCCACAGTTTATAGCAAATCTTCCTGCAAAGGGACCTGCCTATCCTGTTATCAAAGTGCAATAGCAAATGTTGTTTACCAGGTACTAAAAAAATATATTTCGCCTCCAGAATACATATTTTTTATCTTCCAATTCCGAATGATTCTTGTGAAGGCTCTTGTTGGAGGATTTCCTCAGCATTTTTCATGTACAGTAAATCATTCCATCTCTATGCTGTCTGACATTTTCTAATAAGAACTTCCCTTAGGCCTCGAGATGACTCTCCTGGTGAGAAGTCATGACATGTCTATTCATCTTCTGTCTTTCCAGAGTCTCAGGGACACCAGGTTTGCTGTAAAGGGGTACAAGTCTTGTACTTTCTGTCTCAACCAAAGTGACAGAATGAAAAGGTCTCGGAAATGCCAAGAGCACAGTTCTAGTAGTTGGATCTCAGAGCTTTTCACGGTGAGAGAGACAAACCTCTCTAAGCCTGTGGGCTCAAGTAGAGGATGTTTCCACAGTGGGCACGTGGGTGTGTGAGCCTCCTCTTTGTAATATAAAAAAGGGACTTTATATGGTGTTTGTGTGATGGCGTGATTCCCTGGGCACCTTTTCTAAGGATGATTTGTTCTTCTTTATTTCGTTCTGCTCCCTCTTTCTTTCCTTCCCTCCCTCACTTCCTTTACCCCTACTCTCTCTTCTTCCCTTCCTCCCTCTTCTTCATGGGAAACTTCTCCAGTGCCTCCCACACGCCAGGCACTGTGCTAGGCTCTTTGGATGCAATGGTGAGTGAAACCACCGTGTCTCTCTTCTCTTGGAGCTCACAGTCTAATGAAGGAGTAGAAATTAACCGAATGATTACACAAATCAATATGCAATCACAAACATAATAACTACTGAAAAAAGATCTAGAAAGCTGCAGAAGACCCTAACTGGAACATCTGGCACGAGTCCCCTGCAATGGTGCTATTTGAACTAAGACCATGAAAATGAGGAGGAGAGAAGTAGGTAAATAAGGTAAAGAAGGGAGTAGGGAAGCGCTTCTACTCCAAAGGCCCAGCATGTGTAAAGGACAGAGGAGAGAGCAACCTTAGCCAAGAAGAGCCAGGTGGGGTAGGCAGGGACAAGACCATGCATGGCTATGAGATCCAATTAAGGATTTTAGCTCACTGAACAATTCTGGTTGGTGCTATGTGTGTGTTCGTGGGGGGGGGGGTGTTGAAAAGGTCAGGTTTGCATTTTTTTTAAAAAAAGAATTTATTTGAGAGAGAGAGAGAGAGAGAGAGAGAGAGAAAGAATGAGTGGGGGCAGAGGGAGAAACAGAAAATGTGGGACTCTATCCAAAGACTGAGACCATGACTTGAGCAGAAACCAGATGCTTAACTGAAAGAGCCACCCAGGCACCCCAAGTTGACATTCTTAAAAATCATTTTGTTGCTTTTTGGGGAATGGATTAGGGAAGAGCAGCATGCTGAGAGGCCAGGTTGGGGTTCATAGCTGGGTCTCTAGGGGTCTGACCCACACTGACGGCAGTGCCAATGGAGAGGAGATGCTGGATTGGGTGATAATCAGAATGTAAAGTCCATAGTTCTCCAGGACAGTTTTGATATGGAGGAACACAAGAAAAGGAGCTATCCAAAGAAGACTCCTACATTTCTGGTCCATACCAATGGATGGCTGCTCATGCTGTTCACTGTGAGAGGCAACCGCAAGAAGACAGAGGTTATGGTGGTGATAGTAGAACTCATCATTCATGCAGTGTGGAATATAATGAATTTGGGATACTTTTGAGAATCCAAAGAGATACAGAATAGAAGATCAGATTGCTAGGTCTGGGGCAAAGAGGAGAGGTCTGACCTGGAGATCTACTGCTAGAGGTCATTGGTTCATTGCTGCAACTGCAAGAGGGGAGTATAGCTCAGTGGTAGAGCATTTGACTGCATTGTTGCAACTGCAGCCAAAGCTACTGATGAGATTGCCCAAGAGGAGAGATGGCCTATAGAATGAGCTGGAAGAGCCCAGTCTTGAGGAAGTCCTACATTAATTGCTGGGTGGTGGGCAATGAGTGAGCAGAGGATTGAGGAGAAAGTGTGGCATCATGGAAGCCAGAGGAAGGAGGGAGTAGCCCATACGGGAAAATGGATGACAGACCATATAAAATGAGGACTGAAAACATCCAGTGGATTTGTGAACATCATTGAGGACCTCCTTTGTAACCTTCAGCTTACCCAAAAGGATAAAAGCATGCATGGATCACTGAGCAAAGTAGGTCCTGTGTAGAGATGGAGAGACTTAAAGCAACCTACTAACAGATGTGGTGTACTTTATAATGGCTTATCTAAACAAAACAAAATGAAGGAAAAATAAATATTACACTGAAATGACTGAAATCTGAGGATACACAACTGTAGATACATGTTGTTATACGTACTTTGTATTTAAGTTTTATGCTAACATGCTATTTTTATTCCTTAAGAAGCCTAAAAAAGGGGCGCCTGGGTGGCTCAGTGGGTTAAAGCCTCTGCCTTCGGCTCAGGTCATGATCTCAGGGTCCTGGGATCGAGCCCCATATTGGGGTCTCTACACAGCAGGAGTCTGCTTCCCCCTCTCTCTGACTGCCTCTCTGCCTACCTGTGATCTGTCTCTCTCTCTGCCAAATAAATAAATAAAATCTAAAAAAAAAAAAAAAAAAGCCTAAAAAAGCCAGGGGTCTTGTTGAAAACTACAGCAGAATACATTCAGTAGTGGCTATAAAAGCAATCAACCAAATTAAAAATGAATTTAAAAAAAGTTTTCAAGTGTGCTGGCTTAGAAAAAATTCTAGTCAATGACTAGTGTTTTCAGTCAAAATATTCCAGGTTGTTACCAAAAAATTCAATAGTGTTTTTTTTTTTTTTTTTTTTTTTTAACAGGGCATAAAAACATGTTCCTAGTGACTTGAGGTTCCTGTTCAAAGACTTTTTCCTCCTAAAAGCAACTGGTAAGATCCCATTTTTCCCATTTTCAGACAGATGGGATTTCAGTGAACATCCTTTATCCATTATGCTAGGACCTAGGAATACTATTTAGTCAATATCTTCAAATGTATAATCAATGATTGCTCCCTATTCCCCCTTGCCCTAAACGGCCCTTTTGGAAAAGTTCGAAAACTGCTCTTCCCATGACATCAGTGGAATTGCCAATTTTCATGTCTGTATCTTTAAATGAATCTTCCAGGAGAGTTTACTATTCCAGAGAGCTGGTCAGTAATGGGGGAATTCCTCTAAATCAGAGATTAGCAAATTTAAGCTCAAAACAACCACATGAATAGGTATTCATTGTTCCCATTTTAAAGATGGGAAAGTGCAGACTCAAAGAGCGTAAGTACCTCCCTCACACAAACTCACTGAGTCAGAACAGGACTTGAACTTGGATTTTCTGATACCTTATCTCCTAACGTCACTACTGACTGCTTCCTGAACAGAGCAGTCGGTGACTTTTGGGTCTGTCATTTTTATACAGAAGGTTATCTCTGGCATTAACACTGACACCACCTTGAAGAGAAAGCCCTTTGTTCTTGGTCCTAATCTGGTGTGGGTCAGGAAGCAGTGGAGTGTATCTGAGATTTCTTCATATCCCTTCTGTAGACCTTGGCTAACCCTAGGCTGCTTTTCCAAGATGGCAGCCAACACATTGCTGAGGAGGCCAGAGTACAAAGTTGTTCAGAGCACTGAAATCACGGCTAAGGAGAGCAGACCTCTGGCAAAACTAAAGACAAAGAAAAAAGTTTCTTTGGACAGAAAGGAAATGATAAGAGATAAGAACGTGAAATGTGAGGGATGAAGAATAGAAAACGTAAAAATGAGGGTAAATATTATAGATTATCCTCTCGAATTTTCTAAATTATGGTAGATGATTGAAGCAAAAATAACATTGTCTGATATTGTTCTCAATATATGTAGAGGACATGTTAATTACTCTATGAAGGGGGGAATTAACGGGGAATTAATGTTTGATAAAGCAGACTTAAGAGCAAAGGAAATTAACGGTCAAAGAGTACACACATACAAATGCTGGTAAAATCAGGAATCTGAATCAGGTGTGTGGGTTGTACCAACGTTAATTTCCTGGCTTTGATACTATGCTATGAATATGTTTCTGTTGATGTTAACATTGGGGTAAATGACCTCTCTGTGCTATTTTTGCAACTTCCTGTGAATCTAGAATTATTTCAAAACAAAAAGTTACAGAAACCCTGAACAGCAAGCTTAAAGAAAAATTATCTTCCTCCCTAACACTCAGCTCTCAATATGATTTAGGTATTTTATCTTATCTTGTTCTTTTTGTGTGTAAATAGGAGCATATTTGCAACAAGAGCTTATCATGTTCACACTTTTTTTTTACTGTTTAATTTTACAAAAATGTCATGAATAGGTTTCCTTGTTTAAAAATTTTTTTTCCTGAAATATCCTTTAATATCTAATTGGTATTAAAGAGATGAAAACAACCCAGTTGTTTTTCAAACTCTTTTAAATAGCAGAACACTTCTTTCTTCAACCCCAGGATTATAGGGAGATAAATGTAGAGCTGCTCTTTCCAGAGCGCCGAGCAGGAAACCCAGCGATAATCTGTGTGGTTTTCCCAGCTGTGTCCTGTAATGGCTTGTGACATCCCCAGCAGACCTTTAAGGTTCTGGGCATGCAGGTGAAAAAGTGTGTGATTTAAAAAAAAAACACAACAAGAAAATGAAAAACAAAAATCGGCGACAAAAATGCTGTATTGGATACACTTGGTGCTACGTTTTTAATTGTGAACTCTGTCCTCACCCTTTACCAGAAGTGGTAATCACCTTGGCCTCATATTTCACTTGATAAGGAAACGAGAAACATAAATGTTGGAGATGTAGTCGCTATGGTGATAGAGTCAGGGGAATAAGTTCGTTGACCTTGTTTGTGTCTTCCAGAACTTTTCATTTAAAATTCCTACTTTTCTAAGCTGTGTCGCTATAGACTCAAGCCGTCCATCTCGACAGCTGAGTGTTACATAGCAATATATTTTCATCTAAAGAAATTAGTTATTGGCATAACACTCCTAGCAATGCAGAGTTTTTCTTATTGAAATTGAAAATATGTCAAGACCTCCAAAATCTTTCTGGTAGTAATTAACCTAAGCATGCCCTGTATAGTTTTTGCTAGTATAGATAATTTGTAAATATGGCACAATTTTTTAAAGTTTGAGCATTTAATGAAATAGTCAACTACGATATATAGATCCAGCTATATAAAATGCCTCCTACAAAGGCACGTACTAAAAATTATATTTAGACTGCAGCTTCCTAAGAAAACAATTAATGCACCATATCTAGCAACACATACTTCTGCTATAACCGAATGGAAAGGCAATGTTCTTGCAGCGAGACACGCCTTTGGCAATTCTTCCCATTTGCAGAGTCTCAGGTGCCAAATTTGCTGCTAATCAGGTTTTCTATCTCATCTGACAGTCCTGGTGGAGTGTCACGCTTTTATTTTCTTGGGCTATTTAATGTCACGATTCAGACTTGAGAAGAGGTGGGATCGTCCCTACTTGGTGCACAGTGTGAAAGGGAAACCAGGTTTGCGTAGCTCCCCTTTTTCTGAGGGAGAACTATGATTGATGCAAACTCTAAAAATCATTCCCAGAGGACTCTAGCAATCATGCAAATGTTAGGGTGTAATCACTTCAAGGAGCACCCCTCCTACAGCTTATCAGAGCCCACAAGTGCCCATCCCATGGCATTCTTTGTGCAAAGCTCAATTACCTTGCCACCTGGACTAAAATGCAGTTCCAGGGGGTCTCAGAGTTTCAGGATGGTTGCAAAGGCACCTCAACCTCATTATTGTTTCTTGTGACTTTCCATTAATTGTGTTCCATTTCAAGGACTGTTGTAAGTGCTTTCTGAAAAGCAGCCCAATGAAGCAATTAACAAAACTGAACCATGAAGGCAACACATTCCTGTGAGATCTCGATTAGTCAAAGCAAGGGAACTACAAAAGAAGGCTGGACAAAGAGAATGACGTCCGTGTGCCTGGGCTTTGCTGGGCTTCCTGGTGCCTTTGTTGCTTCTCCTGTGGAAATGATACAGGTTTCTGCAGACGTGGGAAAAGGCATTGTACCCTTCTGTACAAAGTCAAAGTTAATTCCCTTGGTGTTTGAATTTTCCCTCTTAATGCATGGGGACCTCCATTTCCCCATAAGGCTGGCTGATAATGGAGCAATTCCTCATTTGTGAGATCAGGGTTCTTAGTGTATAGCTTGATTCATAAGACTCATGGCAAAGTGAAAGAGGGTCTGTGTTTTTAGTGTAATCAAAAAATGGATGTGGATGATGAGCCGGGGAACCGGATGTATAAAAAGAGGCCCTGACCATGCGGGCTGGGATTTGCATACTGGGGCCAGGCTATTTAATACGATTTGATTCACATGGCCCTCTCTTCCTTCTGAGCAACCCGTGATCTACGATATCCCGTCATCAATTTACAACCGGCACATCGTGCATTCTGAGCAGTCCACACTGGCTACAACACAAAGCACATACTTATTAGTGACATAAATCATGAGTTTCTGTGCCTGAATAAGGATTAATCTGGAATCTGCACCCTGAACAGGAGACCGGGGAAGCAGGGCTGGCTATCCCCACGGCAAACACCAACAACTCCCTTCCCCTGCAGCACAGCGTGGATTCGGTTTCCATGGGAAGAAAGGGCTAACAGTCGAGTGTGCCCCTGGTTTGAATCAGTTAGGGCCTTGGAGGACTCCAGATGTGGGAGCCTTCTTTTTCTTAACCCTGGTAACAGTTTCGTGATGGACACCTGGAAAAACAAAGTTGCGACCAACAAAGATAATAGAGGAGGCTTCGGCACAAACAAGACCTCGGTCTGCCAGATCTTTGCTGGGGAGAGGGCTAACTGATTTGCGGGAGACAGGCATGATCCAGGTGAGAAACTTGGTCTTGAAAATGGCTGCCTCCTCGGCACCCAATGGGTTCCTTAAAGGTTAAATGACTTTTAAAGCCCAGCTGAGTCAATTTAGAGGTCAAATAGTCACCCAGGGGAGGTAAAGAAATGCTCACAGGCATCTGAAAAGCACATAGGTTCCTAGAAGTGGTGGGGGAATCCATTGGATGGGGGATGCCATTGCTGGTCCCTGCCAGCAGGCCCTTGGCTGGGTGAGTTGGACGCAGCAGAGCACCTCTGAGACTTCGCCTCCCAGATCCAGAAGAGGGCCGGCATGCAGGGCTGTGGCCCATAGCACCCAGGACAGGGAGCCATGTACATCGGCCCCAACGGACAGGCAGCTCTCAGACATGTTTGTTTTATTTGACAGACACAGAAAGCAGAAGCAGGGGGAGTGGGAGAGAGAGAAGCAGGCTCCCCACGGAGCAGGGAGCCCCATGCGGGGCTCGATCCCAAGACCCTGACATCAAGATCTGAGCCTAAGGCAGATGCTTAACGAGGGAGCCACCCTCTGAGCCTAAGGCAGATGCTTAACGAGGGAGCCACCCAGGTGCCTCTCAGACCTGATCTTTACCTACAGTGTGAGCCCATGCGGATTTCTCAGAGCCCCCTCATCTCCATGAATTCTGTCTCCCCCACAGAGGGGCCTGTTACACACATGAAATAAAAAAAGGAAAAAAGGTAGGTGTCTTCAGGCACTGTTTGACAGCTGATGAGTAAATTGCCTTTATTTATAAGAGGAAAGCAAGGGACATGTCATTGTGACTGGCACATAACTACGAGGTCAAAAGAATAAGCTGTCTGAATAAAGGCATCCCGGTCCCAGGAACATAATTCCCAAGACCGATCTGTCAGGGATTTGAGAGGTTAAGCATGTTAGTACAGAAGGTATGTGTGCGTGCACCTCTTTCCCCTAAACCACTTCTTCGGAACTCCCTGGGAGGCTGTTAAGTTTTTCCTGATGTAGTCAAGTGCTGAATCCATGTTTTTTGTTTTATTTTTTTCCTCCCTTTTACCTTTCACATATTCTGGGAAGTAACTAACTTTCTGCCTCTTGCAAGAAGCACTAACATGTTTATGGTTATTACTTCCAGTTCCTTCTCTTCTCCCCGTACATTTGTTCACAAGATGTCCGAGCAACTTAATCAGGACCAGACTCGTCTAGTTTTTGTTACTCTATTTCTAGGTTTGCATTTCTTTCTTTCGATTTCCTTCTTTTACAATGCCGTGCCAAAAGTAGAAAAGGAGACTGGAGAGGCTCTCTCGCTTCCCCTGAATCAGATCATCTCCCATGCAGCTTAGACAACCAAATTGGCAGTGGAGACCAGAGCAAGCTTCAAGCTAATCACAGCTGCACTGAGAAAACAGGAGCCAGTGGAAGCACATGGAATCTCCTTCACAGCGGCCTCCAGCTGGCCCAGGTGCTCCTCCTTCCCCCATCGCTATAGCGCAACGGTCCACACCCCCCAGCCATGTTCCTGGACCCTCCTCTCGGGCCCCTCTTGTCTACTCAAGGGCAACTCCCCAGGTTCTTTGTTCTCCTTTACTTTCATCACAGTTCTCCCTCCCATATTTAAAAAGAATAAAGAAAAGAGAAAACAAAAAAGAAAGGGGCACCTGGGTGACTCAGTCCTTAAGTGTCTGCCTTTGGCTCAGGTCATGGTCCTGGAATGGAGCCCCAGTCTGGCTCTCTGCTCAGCGGGGAGCCTGCTTCTCCCTCTCCCACTCCTCGTTTGTGTTCCCTTTCTCACTGTGTCTGTGTCAAATAAAATAAAATAAAATCTTAAAAAAAAAAAGAAGAAGTATTTCTTTTGACCCCACGCTGGGTTATACTTCATTTCCCTGCTCCCTTTCTAGAAAAAAGCAAAAACAAAACAAAACAAGCAAACAAAAACCCCCACAAAACAATAACTGATACTTTTTCTCTCCTTCCCTCCTATTCTCTCTTAAATCTGATTCATTTGAGCTTTTGTCCTCTCTGCTACACCAAACTGCTCTAGCAAATGTCCCGGATGACCCCGCCCCTGTTGTTTACTGGAAGATCAGCAGCCTTTGGCACAGCTTTTTACTCCCTCCTCCCAGAAACTATTTGCTTGACTTTTGGATGCCCCATTCTGCTGGTTTTTCTTCAAACTCTCTACTGGCTTCCCCCAACCCTCCGTTCCCCGCTTTTATCAGTGTTCTTAGCTCGTCCCTTTTCATCTCGCTGACCTCTTGCTTTGAGTGCCCAGGGCTCCAACCCTTTGTGATCTTCCCCCACTCTCAGGACTTTAAATACTGTTGCAATAATCACGGCTTTTATTTTCTACACGTTGCTACTTTGACATCTAGGGCCTCGCTGACCCTGGAGGGCTGCTGCTCTCAGGGCTGGCCAATTCCTGGAGTTAAGTAAACAACTCTCCTGCCCCTGAGCTTGCCTTTCAGTAAAAATCAGCTAATCCAGAGCCGCTATCCACCTACCCTCATCATCCCAGGGCCAGGTGTCAGACCTGTACATACAGCTCCTGTGCTCAGACCCTGCAGAAATTACTCTAACTAGCTGGTCCGATCTTACCCTGCTTACCCTGTCTTACCCATTCCTTTCCATGAAAATCATAATCAAGGGTCTTGCCGGCCATTTCCTTGTCTCTCTCTCTGCACCTCCGTCTTCACTTGGGGCTTGCCTACGTGGCACCGTGGGCTGTGTCTCCTGCTTCTGGAGAACTGTGAGAATCACCACTTCTTCCTCCATGATAGTCATTTCTGTGTCTACATGTCTTACTATACCTGCTTTTAAAAAAGGTTTTATTTATTTATTTGAGAGAGAAAGAGAGATAGCGAGAGAGAGAGCACGAGATGGGGGAGCCGTGGAGGGAGGTGGAGAAGCAGACTTCTCGTTGAGCAGGGAGCCCCAAGCAGGGTCTTGATCCTAGGACCCCATCTGGAGTTATGACCTGAGCTGAAGGCAGATGCTTAAGCGATTGAGCTGCCCAGGTGCCTCTTATTATACGTGACATAAACAACTCTTGGGCACCTTTGAAATATTTATAATCACACACATGCATTCGTAATTTAGGTCTCGACCCCAGACTTCTCCTATAAACACCTGACTCATATGTCTGTTTGCCTTGTGAACATCTTCCCTAGGTGTCAAATAGAACCTCACACTTAATGTACCCAAATCTCGACCTTGCATCATCCTCACCGGCTTCCTGCTATCCCCCCCACCACCACCTCCATGCCACCCAGACAACCTGCCCCTCTCAGTCTTCCCCCTCTCAGTCAATTACACAATCCTTCCTGTTGCTCAGGCCAAAAATGGTGATGTCATCACTTACTCCTCTCTCTTGCCTCTTACACCAAATCCCACAGCAAATTCTCTGGGTTCTACCTTCAGGTGATATCCAGAACCTATCCTCCTTCTAAAACAAAACTCACTGCTGCCTATACCCATCTTCCACTCATGAAAACATAGGTAGAACATAGTCATGCTCAATGAATATGGATTGCATGATTCTCATAGTTCATGTGTTCTATTTATTTTATGGTCTGATTAATTGTTAAATTAATGCACATCCTACATTATTACAAATGGGATAATATAATGCATGATTCCAATTTTCTTAGACTTGAAAGATGAACTTTTATTGCCCAGTGTAAGCTGAGCCCCTGAGATGAGATTGCTTTAAGTCCAATTCCCTTCTGTGTAGAAGTTCAAACCCCTTCTGAAGGTTTCGATGAATCCTCAAAGATCTTGATTCTCATGATCACCTCTGACTCCAGCTTCCATGGAAACAGGCAAGTCTCTGGGTGGCCTTCTGCTGTCCTGTACCCCCTTTGACTCTTTCTACAACATGGAAGTTGACACCAGACTTGTTTTTCACGTTCACAAATAATCTTGAGTATAGCACAACTTGCTGAATAACTGTGTTTCATAGACGAGGGAAATATATTTCAGAAACATGAACGGTTTCAAATGGAACACCCAGGTCATTGTTTGCTCAACACTAATGGCCCCTTCACTCTACACGGCCCTCAGCGCTGTGCCCCTTTTCTCTCCTGCCTCCTCCCCTCCCTTCCTTCTAGACTGCTAGTCCACCTCCCTTTAAAATCCTTCTCAGTCTTCTCAGGAACAGGAGGAAAAAAAAGGGCATTCTGTGTTACAAGACCTTCCATCTAAGATGATAGGTGTAGGTTTCTTTGTTTTTATTATAAATTCCTTTTTATTATAAAAAAATCAAACATACAAAAACATAAAGACTAGGGCAATGGATATCCATAAATCACACCATCCAGGTCTAATAACTGTTAATATCTTGTCACACTCACTTCATCTATATTTTTTGCTGAACCATTTTAAAGCAATTTACAGGTATTATGGCATTTGGCACCTTCAGCAGCATCTCCAAAAAATGACATTCTGCTACATAACCACAATGCAATTTCCACATCTAACCTATGAACACTAGTCCTGAATATCATTTAATGCCCAGTTCGTTTTCAGATATTTCCACTGGCTCCCAAATATTGTGCTTTGAAATCACCATTTTATTTATTTACTTACTCGGCCCGTTAAACTTGTATTTAAAACAGCACTCCGTCATAACGAAACATTTTAATATGGTTGCTTTTTCCTAACGCTTGTCTTTGTACAGCCTGGAGACAAAAATACCAGTAGCCAAACGCTCTTTATTAAATTACCTGTTGGGGTAAACCCACAGCATTAAAGCAGGGGTCTCTATTTTACACAGCTGTATAATGGCGTAAGATGTATGAACTCATTTGTTAAATTGGGATCTGCAAACGAAAACAAATGGGAAGAAGAGCAACAGAGACAATAAGTAATGGAAACAGTTTCCAAGCTGCAGAAGCCGGGGGCTTTGGTAGGAATTATAGGCGGCCCTGAGGAAAGGCTTTCTGGGGTCCCTGTGGTTGTTGCCTAGCAACAAGCCCATTACACAGGGGCACACTGGGGTCCAGTTAACAGGGCTCAGGGGGAGCACGTGGGTGAGAGGACCGAATTTCTTCTTTTATACTATGTTAATAACTCAGGTCTCCGGCAGTCTCTGACAGGGGTTGAGTGTCTGAAGAAATCATCCCCGTATGATGCTTTACCCACATTAAATCCCTAAAGGGAGGAAATGACTGTAGCTTAATTTACGGCGCATGTATCATTACTTATTCGGCCATCTATCCATCTGATAAGAGTTAAACATACCATATGAAAAAGAAAATCATCCAAACTCAAATTAGTTTTGATTTATGGGATAAAGCTCTAAGACCCATCCAAATTCACTCCTAACAGCAGTTGAAGTCGGTGTCGCAAATTTAGTGCTATTATTATTATTCTTTTTTTCTTTTAAAATTGCTTTTAAGTAAATTACTGCATTTTTCAGGTTTGTCCTCTTCTTTCTGTTAGAGTGTTAATCTGAGCCAAGAGGATAGCTTCTCTGTCATCTGTTTGTGCCTAAAATTTGTCAGGGGAAAAAAATATTTGTTTCTTTAGAACAGTGTTTTAATAATGTAATTATGCTGGTGATCATTAATAACAATACCATCCTTTGAAAAAAAAAGTTCAAAATGCTTTTCTAGTACTGCTTCTCACATTTGTGTGAGCTAAGTTACGCATTAAAACCAAAGTTAGTTCGGAAATCCCAATCTCCTGACACCTGGTCGAGCTTTCCAATGCTTACCTGGTATTTTTCACTTTTGTGTGTGTTTTAAAAGTTTTTAAATTATGATAAGATACACATGAAGTTTATACTATCTTAGCCATTTTTAACTGTGCAATTCTGTAGTGTTAAGTACATTTGCATCCTTGTAAAACTCATCTCTAGAACTTTTTTCATCTTACCAAACTGAAACTCTATACCCATTAAATAACAACTCCCTATTCCCCTTTGCCTTTGGACCCTGGCACCCACCGCTCTGCCTTCTCTGTCTATGAATTTGACTTCTCTAGGTAACGCATATAAATGGAATCATAACATATTTGTCTTTTGGGGACTGGCTTATTTCACTTGGTATAATGTCCTCCAGATTCATTCATGTTGTAGCACGTGTTGGGATTTCCTTCCTTTTCAGAGCTGAATAATAGTCCATCTTAAGTATAGACCATTCATAAGCCAATGGACACTTGGGTCACCTCCACTTTTTCAGTATTGTGAATAATACTATGAACATAGGTATACAAAAATATCTCTTTAAAAGTTTTCAATGATTTGGGGTATATACTCAGAACTGGAATTTATGGATCATGTGAAAATTCTATGTTTAGTATTTTGAGGAACTGCCATACTGTTTTCCATCATAGCTTTACCATTTTATGTTCCCACCCGCAGTACATAAGGGTTTCAATTTCTCTACATTCTCCCCCAAACTTGTTATTTTCTGCCTTTTTTAAAATAGTATTCAGCTTAATGTGTGTGAGGTGTCATGTTCTTGTGGTCTGAGTTTGCATTTCCGTAATTACTAGTAATGTCAAGCATCTTTTCACATACTTCATGACCTTTTGCATATCTTCTTTGGAGAAATATCTGTTCAACTTCCTTGCCCATTTTTAAATCCAGTTGTTTGGGTTTTTCTGTTGCTCTTAGTTGTAGGAGTTCTTTATGTATTCTGTATATTAGCCTCTTCTCAGATGTATGATTCACAAATATTTCCTGCCTTTCCATGGGTTGCCTTTTCATTCTGTTGATTATGTCCTTTGATGCATGAAGTTTTTAATTTAGATAGAGTTCAAGGTATTACATTTTACTTCTGTTGACTGTGCTTATGGTGTCATACCCAAGAAGTCATTGTGAAAGCCAATATTATGAAGCTTTTCTCCTACATTTTTTCCCAAGAGTTCTACAGTTTTAGGTCTCATATTTAGGTCTTTGGTCCATTTGAGTTAATTTGTGTATATGGTATAAAGTAAGGGATCAACTTCATTCTTTCACATGTGACTATCCAGCTTTCCCAACAACAGTTCTTGAAAGGACTGTCCTTTCCCTGCTGAATGACACCTTTCTCAAAAATCATTAGAACACACATGAAAGGTTTTATTTCTGGGCCATTTTATTCCACTGGACTGTCTGTCTTTAGGCCAGTACCACACAGTTTTGATTACTGTAGCTTTGTGGTAAGTTTTAAAATCAGGCACTGTGAGACTTTGTTCTTTTTCAAAATTGTTTTGTCTATTCTGAGTCCCTTAAAATTCATATGGATTTTAGGATGGAATTTTAAATTTCCGAAAAAAATCATTGGGGTTTTGATAGGGATTGCATGTTTTCAAATGTTTGGAGGTGGCAGAAACTCATTTGTCTAGGAGTAAGCTCTGAAATCTCCAAGTTCTGCAGATGATAAAAATAGGACTCAGAACTTATTTAAAGGCGATGGCTATCTTAGCCATGTTTTCATTTTTTGGAAAATAATTCTGGATGTTCAGGAGACTCTAACCTTCCATAATAATAGAAAACTTTTACATAAGGCTTACTATTCTCTGGGCACTGTTCTGAACACTTTATATACACAAAATAATTTGGTCCTCACAACAGTCTTGTGGGATAGATACCACTGCTGCCTTCATTTATAGAAGATGAAACCAAGGCACCAAGAGTTTAAATGCTTTGCTCAAAATCATAGAACTAGGAAAGGACAGAGGTGGGATTTGAACCCAGGCAACCTACCTCCCAAGTCTGGACTCTAAGCAACTACACCACGCTGTGATTTCACATTGGTTCTTCCTTTAGTCCTTCATTCATTTCATCCAACACACCTGGTTGCGAGGCCCTAGAAGGTCCATGGTGAGCAATGTAAACACTGTCCCTGCCCTCACAGGCTTGTTCTCATGACTGATGCATGTTAATAGCCAAATGTTAATAGCTACTGCTGTCCTACGTCACCCTGGTTATACCACATTATCATAAACCTCCAAGTAAGTCACTACCACATTGTCAAGGACTAGGCTTTTCATTAGAGAGGTAGGACTCCGTACTCGTTCAGTTTATTGACTCATTTATGGGTACACTTATTATTTGCCAAATGCTGGTTCAAATATGTTGAGGGGAAAAGGGTGTACAAGAATGCACCCAGGTGTTAAGGACTTTTATCAAAGGGCACTTGGGATATTGAGGGAGCACAGAGAATACTGAAGCTGGTGGGTTAAGGAGGTGGACTGCTGTCGGGAAAGGCCCTTAATCTTTGGTTGTCCATCTATACAGGAATATCCAAACAATAGGTATATCACTTTTCCTTTTTCCATAGGACCCATAGAATATGCTCAAAAACACTTGCCCTCAAAGCCCCTCTCAGCGGTGGCTCTCCCCTTCACGGACCACTCAGCTACTAAATCTTCTAAATCCTTTGTACTCCCCATTCCATGTAACTTGGGACCACCATTTATAAGCATGGCTAACCAAAGAACCCCATGAGTGTGAATTTCATTTAATCAGTGGTTGTAATATAGAAATCAGAAGCTGTGAAAGACCGTCTCAGGCCGTGGCAGGGCTATCAGCACCCTACTCATACCCACGGCCCTAGCAACTTTGTGGGGTGGGGTTTCCGACAGCCAGCACCTACATTTCTTTACCTGAAGGCAGTCACTGGCCTCTAGAGGAACTTCGTTCACCTAGAGAAGGAGCCAAAGTGCCATGGGATCCATGTGTCTTGAGAGCAGCTCTTGTATCCCGTTGGATTCAGCGGACATCCGGAAGTGCATCTGGTTCCTGCATTTCCTCAGCAAAATGGAGTCCAAGTCACCCACTGTGGGAACTACTTTGTTCTTTGTCAGCCACCTTTCCTTTCTGTCTTGCTTACTGTCCTATTGGTACTTCCTGGGCACCCTCCCAAAGAAGCTTATTGCACTTGAATCTGTCCTGGAGATTATTTTTGGGGTCCCCAAACTAAAGGCACAGTCCAAGAACTCCTCTCCTAGAGGCTTGACCGGGTCCTGGTATTATTCCCATTGGGCCCCTCTCATCCACGTGTGCATCACAGACGTCGTTGTACTCTGAAAGATCTTCCTGCAGGAAGCATGCGTCCTTCCTAGATCAGTGACCAAGAATCTCAAATTTGTAGATAAGCCTTTTAGACACCTTGGTTCTCAATTACTCCCACCACTACTTGGCCAACCCATTTATTTGTTACTTGGTTTCATTCCAGATACATTGTTTTGAGAGTCCAGCCTGTGTTGGTCATGAAGGAGCCTAGCAAATTTGCTTTCAGCACTTCTGATCTCCAGGTTGTAACCACTTGGTGGTGGTGGGGGTGGGTGGGTGGGCAAGGATTTTATCACAATTGAAATCTCTCCTTGAAGTTACTCTTTCCCTGACATGCCAGCAGTCTATGGGTGCATTTCTCCTGTATGTCTCTGCATCTTCTACAATGGGGAAAAATTCTGCTGGGTTTGGAGAGACATTGTAACATTCCAGCACATGGAGATATATATATATAGCTATATATATATATATACATATATATATATATATATATATATGTATATATATATATATAGTGGTTGTTGTTGTTTTAAGCTGGAACATCATCAGTCTGGAGAAGGGCTAATGAGGTGTACTGTGGTAGTAAATCAAGAAAAAAGGCAAATATCTAAAGACAGGAATGATTGAAATGTGGCAGGGGGAGGCAAAGTTTACAGAGAGTAAGTGGGAAATTGACAAAGGGGGGCAGGGAAGGAGAGAGACAAACAAGGGATAACAATAACAACAACAAAATCCAAACATGGCTTTTTTTTTTTTTTTTTTTTTTGGTTTTTGTGTTTTGTGTTTTGTTCGGGTTTTGGTTTTTTGTTGTTTTTTTGTTTTTTTGTTTTTTTTTTTTATCTGCTTTGCTGCTCTGCATTTGATCTCTGTGCTTGGAAAACAAAAGAAAAAGAGGAAAAAACACTGATGGTCCAACAGCCTCCAAAGCTGCAGTGGACAGCAGCCCAAGACTCCTTACAGGGCTTCTGAATCTTCCTAACAGAACTTGGAGTGTTCCGATAATGACTGCCCTAATAGCTTTGCTATGATTTTTGTTTCTCATCACATTCCACACAAATTGACAGTGTCAAAATCAGAGTCTTTTTTAGACTCTGGGCCAATTTAGTGACTGCTCTAAGTTTTCTTAGAAAATGGGAGGTAGCCAAGACCGGCTCTGGAGCTCTGTCTTACAGTTGCATTATTTTACATATTTTGCTACCCTTTCTTTCTTTCCTTTTTTCCCTCCCGGCTGGAAAATGACAGAATGAGTTTTCTCTCCCTTTTTGAATACTATTTAACCAAAAAGTGAATTGCAACAAAGCAAAAATGCTTGTCTGTTTTCAAATTTGCAGGCATCCTACCATCCAGAGAAGTCAATTTCATCAGCCTGATGGGAAAACACCACGTCCTTTTTAAATGGAATGGTCCTCTCTGAAACCAAAGGTCCAGGGAAGCAAATTACCAGCTGCGCTGGTGCTGATGCTGGATTAAAGATGAGGATCCCATCTTATGTTTCCGCCACCCCCTCATCATTTCTAAGCCGCCGACACACAGAAGCCGCCTGATCGGCTTCTCATCCGAGTCTCTTCAAGGGTGGGAGAGTCATGGCCAGGAACACAAGGAGCACACAGCCCTCATGTGTCTGGGAAAGAAGCATCCAGCCCAGGGTCTGGAATAAATTCTGCTCTGTGAAAATCAGCCCGAGAGACTCAGTGTCCACAAAGAGCAGATGGGAGCCCTCCGTCTCCGAGGTCTGGTTCCAAAGACCTTTCCCCATGCAGCAGCAGCAGCCCTAGCAACAGTGGGGTGAGCCCCAGCTCGATCTGAAGCAGGGAAGGCAAGAAAGGCTGGGTTGACTTTGCTTCTGTTCCACTCTGAGGTTTTGGCTATAGCTCACACAGAAGCGGGGGATGCTCCCCCCATGGGGAGGGGACATGGTTCTATTCATGGCTGTACTGCTGGGGTGGCTGCTTTTGTCCCTCACATGTCCCCATCTTTGAAATGGGGTGATGATGGTCCAGGTTTAACTTATGTAGAGCTTTGAAATCTAGAATAAAAGGTGTAATGCGAGCATAAACCATGTTCTTATTTCTTCCCCACTGCTGCCGGCACTCTGATCTTCTCCACCATAGATCATTCCCCAGCAGCTATTGCTGCTCCCCAGACAACACCTTCCCAACTGAGACTCTGGCTTCCTGTGCCATGCAACGGGTGGCCGTCCTTAGGGCATGGGGACAGCCTGGGAGCAGATCTGATGTTTTGATTCATGACTTAAACGAAAACTTTAAAACACACACAGCAACAGTGATTTCCCATAAGCACGGGGAAACTTGCTGCTTTCGAATGAATGCGAAAGACCTCTTTCATTTTCTGTTTTAATGTAATGTATGCGTGCTGGTCCTTTCACCTTTACTGGAGAGGAAGCCATGCCCTGCCCCAGGGGTGGGAGGCTGTGTGCTGCGAACTCAGCAGTGCTGGGAGTTTATGAGGATGGAAGGTTGCTAGTTATTCAGGACCACAGAGCTTCCGGACTGATGGGGGTGGGGGGGGTGAGGAGAAGGGAGTCTCTTTACTATTACCTTTCATACATTGGCTCCATAAATATCTTTTTATTATTATTTCTGCTGCTTTTAGGTTTAGTTTATGGATGTGGTTAATGCTGTATCTGAATGTGAAGGGAATTACTACTCTTGTTAAGATTCTGACCACTTGGGGACAATTGCTTAGGCTTCTCTTCCCTCTGCAATAAACACATCTGGTGGATGGCAAGGGACTTATTTTTCCCCTGGACTCCTGGAGGGTGCTTGGTGGGAGTGAGCTTTAAGCACCAAAGAGAGCATTCCCTCAAACATTTAACACAATTTAATGCTGGCTGAGGAAGCTAATCATCCCAGTCTGCTGTTTGGGGGGAAAGTATGGGGAACCCTACAGGCACTGATTCATCCCCTAAAAAAAAAAGGAAAGAGTGGCTAAGACAAAATTGAGAGAGGGCCTGCCCTGTGTGGGGTCACCTACTGCCAGACCATGTCATCAACGGAGCACTTGCTGCGTCCCCGTCCTGTCCCCAAGAGGCAGGTCTCCTTCTCGAATGATGATGAACTGTAGGGTGACAGTTTTACGCACTGTGGGGCTCTCCATCAGCCAGGTGTGGGGATGAGAAACCAGATCCCTGAGAGAGGCTGATCCTTTCTCTGGACCACAGGAGTCCCTTTGAAGAGTGGTTTGGAGGGAAGAAGTACTCACCCAGCAATGCCAGTGACCTTGATAATATTTCACTGATCCATGAGAAGAGTCAAGACGCATGTGCGTGCGTGCATGTGTGCGTGCACGCATGTGTGTGCATGCATGGTGCGCTTTTGTGTGTGTGCAAGCACTGTGTGTGCGTGCATGTGTGTGTGCACGTGTGCATGCATGCAGGTGTGCATGTGCATACATGTGTGAGTGTTGTGCGCATGCACACGTGCATGTGTGCACATGCATGTATGTGCGTGTGTGCATATAAGTACGTGGGCATGCATGCATGTGTGTGCATGTATGTGTGTTGTGCGTGCATGTGCACGTGTGTGTACGCGTGTGCGCGTGTGTGCATATAAGTATGTGGGCATGTGTGCATGTATATGAGTGTGCGTGTATGTGCGTGCATATAAGTATGTGTGTTCATGCATGTGAGCGTGCATGTGTGTGAGATTTCTCAGCAGCTCTTTCTCGCACTTCAGAGCCATATATCTGATGGCTCGTCTCTACTTGGATGTCCATAAGCACCGATAGCACATCCTTGCAACCCATCCCATATTGTTTCCCTGTAAGCCCTTTCTTTCTTTTTCCTTATTTGAGAAAGCCATCTGCTCATCTGCCCAACTGCCCAAACCAGAAAGCTGCTATTTGCCTTAACCCTTCTTTTCCCTTTGCTCCCAGTCCATATCCATTCAATCGCCAAGTCACTGCGGTTCTGACGTATAAACATCCCGTCTGATCACTCTGTTCTCCATTCGACTGCCTCCGCCATGTCGGAGGCTCCGTCCTCTGCTAACCCGATCGCTTTGTCTGGCGTCTCATACACTCTCCCAGAGGGACAGAGTGATGTTGAAATGTTGCACCACCTTCACTGGATCCCAACCACTTTCAAATAAGGGTCAGGCTGTGTGACATGACTTAGAAGACCCTTGGAGGTCTGATCACTCTCATTAACCCTTGGAGCTCCAAACACCTGGCTGTCTTAGATCACTTGCAGTTCCTCAACACCCCCCTCCTTGTCCATTACTAGGCATCTGCAAATATTAATTTTCCTGCCCACAACAATCTTCTCCACTCTACACCTAATTCGAATTCACCCTTCAATTTGTGACTTAGAGGCCATTTCTTCCAAGAAGCTCTTTCTGCTCAAAGATTGTGCAGAATACCTTTCCAGGATATGGCTTGTACAATACTTACACAGCATTTCAGAACTAGAGGTAAAATCAATCAAAGGGTTATAGATAGAGGGACCTCCTACTATGAGAACTTTCCCTTCAGCCCTCCCACAGCTGACCTCCCCCACCCCCATCATGAAAGGACCTGAGAAGCCATTGTTCACAAGCTAGCTCCTCCCATCTTACACCGCAGAAGAGCAAAGTCACCCTGTGCTGTGTTCTACTGGCCTATTGAACTTCTGGAAGGAAACAAACACTGCATTTTGTTCATTTGTTTATTCCCACAGTAGACTACAGGATCAAGCACCTAGCAGCATTCAGATATTTGTTCTATAAAGACAAGCATGGGGACGCCTGGGTGGCTCAGTGGGTTAAGCCTCTGCCATCAGCTCAGGTCATGATCTCAGGGTCTCGGGATCGAGCCCCACATCGGGCTCTCTGCTCAGCAGGGACGCTGCTTCCCCTATCCCCTGTCTGCCTCTCTGCCTACTTGGGATCTCTCTCTTTCTATCAAATAAAAACAAAAAACAAAAAACAAAAATAACGCATGAATCTTTTTGAACCCAGTTCAATGGTTTTCAACCCCAGTTCAATGGTTTTCAACAGTATTATGCTTTCCATTCCTCCTTTCCTCCTGTTTAACTTGAAACTCTGTATTTTGCAGCTCGAGCCAATATATCTACATAGACCCACAACTTTATACCCTATGCAAACCTTGGTTCATCTTACTCAAATGAAAAATAGAAAACAGGAGCTGGGACAGCAGCAATGGTGGTGATAGGCACCACTTATGAGGCACCTGCTGTATACCAGCCACTCTCCTAAGCTTATATTTGCTGTTTTGCTTACTTCTCCCCATACTCCTATGGAGGAGGTACTGTTAATGTCCACATTCCAAAGATAAGGTAAGCAAGGTATAGAGGAGGGAGTTTCTTTAATATTAGAAAGTGATAGAGCCACCATGCAACCCCAGGGGAGACTGACTTTAAAATCCAGACTTTGGGGGTGCCTGGGTGGCTCAGTGGGTTAAGCCTCTGCCTTTGGCTCAGGTCATGATCTCAGGGTCCTGGCATCGGGCCCCGCATTGGGCTCTCTGCTCAGCGGGGAGCCTGCTTCCTCCTCTCTCCCTCTCTGCCTACTTGTGATCTCTGTCTGTCAAATAAATAAAAAAAATATTTTTTTAAAAATCCAGACTTTGAACCCATACGCTCTGTAGAGTTGAAATGGAGTTAAGATAGGATACTGTGAGTGCTTTCTCCTTGGAATTTTCTTCAGTGTGAATGAAAGGATCCCACTAGATTTATATTGTTAACAATGCGTAGGAGGGACTGAATTTCAGGGATCCTTTCCTTTCAGGGAAATGATCACTTTCCTCTGAGGATCTGGAGTGAAAAGGCCAGCTGTGATTTTAAAAGAAACGGTTCCTGGGTCCTTTCAGGATTTGGGGAAGTCACCCGTGGTTTTTAAAAGAAGTCCTCCCTTTTGTAGGAGGTCACCCTCTGTTTCTAGCCAAAAACCCTTTTGATGGACTTTGCCACTAGTTCAGGAGGGCTGTGCAAACATTGCGAGCATTGACTCTGGGTGTGAAGATGAAAAGTGAGAATTTTACTTCTGTTTACCACCAAATGTGTTGGCTTGAAATGTTATGCATAGTTGGGGTCTGAGAGGGCACCCAGAGGAAAATTGCCTGAAATCCTCAGGAACCAAGGCTACCTAAAGGGTGGGTACAAGGACCCCCTGGGAAGCTGGAGAAAACCTAACAGGGGGGTCCCATGGCCCACATTGCAACTGTACCCATTTGAATATAGAAGCTTTGAGAGGATTGCTCCCCTCCATGTATGGCTTCCCCCAAGGAGTTGACTAATCCTACTTCCTGCCCACCTTGTTAGGAACCAAAAGTCTCACTCAGAGATATCCTTTCTCCTCCGATAATTCCTTCCTTCACTAATACCAACCCTCCTAGTGGCAAATCTGCTGCTTCTCTCTCTTACCCCTCTTCCTACCTTTCTTTAGTTCTCAGAGACACAAGGTGTGAGAAAAGGGAAAAGCCATAGGTCTTCTGCCTTCACTCAAGATTCAGACCTATCTGCTTCCAAGGGAACCACTCTAACTGCAATGGAGGAGAGATTAAAAGCTTGATCAGAGCTTCAAGAGTTTAACCAGTGGGCCAGGCTCAAACAGAAATACTAGGCTGGTCCCTGGTGCTTTAATGCCAAAGTACGGGGCCAACATCTGTACCAGGGCAAGATGGCTTCCAGATGAGGCATTTGGCATTGGAGCTCACATGAGCATATGTGTTTACTATGTCCAGATAAGTCAACACAATCACGGGCACTTACCCGGTGCCCAGAACTGAACCAAGTCAGCTCTGAGTGTCTGGCAGCAGCTGTTTTTATATTTGCTTTCAGTCTTGTGACAGCAGAACGGCAGAAGGGAAGAGAAGGCAGTCATGTTGAGAAGAGGAAGTTCTGAAGATTTCCCCCAGTGTGTACACTCTTCCAGCTCAGTGGGAAAGTTGCTTCCTTCACGTATTATCTATTGCAAGTCTTACGTCTGCCCCTTCCATAGAGTCACCAGGTGAACAGAACAATGCAAATGGGCAACACAGGAGCCTGGAAAGGAGAGGTCGAAAGTAGGTAGCCCCTGGATATATGGCTGGCAGACATTTACTCCTTAATTTTTTAATTGGCAGCACACACAGTGCTATGGTTGCCTAGTCCCCGATCAATGTTAAACATACACCCATGTTTGTCCATAACAGCCCTATGAGGTATTATTATTATTAGCCCCATTTGATGGATATAGAAATGGAACCACAGAGAGGTTAAGTGAGCTATCCAAGTTTATGACAATGTGCATTTTATCCAGCTAATAACATGGGCCAAATTCACTTGTCAACATTTACAAATTTGGAGATGTCCACAAAAATCCAGATTTGCAGTGTTTCTTTAAAAACTGGTAGATCGTGCTCGCTTCCGCAGCACATATACTAAAAACTGCGAGATCGGGGTGCCTGGGTGGCTCAGTGGGTTAAACCTCTGCCTTCGGCTCAGGTCATGATCCCAGGGTCCTGGGATCGAGCCCCGCATAGGGCTCTCTGTTCAGCAGGGAGCCTGCTTCCCACACCTGCCCCCCGGTCTGCCTCTCTATCTACTTGTGATCTCTGTCTGTCAAATAAATAAATAAAATCTAAAAAAAAAAAAAACAAAACTGGGAGATCTGATAACACTGGGCCCTATGATAAGCAAAACTAAGCTATAAAATGGAAATGTTTATTAGTGAGCATGCAAACAAAAACAAAACCAAAAAACAACCCATACATATTTTGCAAATTCCACAAAGTTCCCACTCCTCTCTGCAGACACTCTGAGACCAAAATAACACAGTGTTCTAATAGCAGATTCAACTCTCCTTCTGGTGAGATTAGGCGAGATTATCATTCAGTCAATTACAAGCCAGAGAATCAAATAGAGCCACAGGCCGAAGGTATTTCTCCCGAGTTGCTGGGCTACTGGGCTTGTAAGATTCTCAAATCCCATTCATGCAAGGATTGGAGAGCATGCATGAAATTTACTCATTACATCTATGAAAAATGATTTCTAATGATCAGGTAACTATACAACTTCTTGTCCAAAGTAGGATTCTTGCAAGTGTGCAGGTGGTCGTTCATTTCTGTTTATTGCAACGTGTCTTCAGATCCAGCCTTCACTGCCTGCTCTGCTATGATACAGTGACCTTCGTGAATATGTCTCCTTAGCCAGCCGGAACATGACGATGCTTTGTCAATACAGAACCTGCGAGGGACACCGGAGGAGGAGGGTGGGCTCCTCTCCAGGGCTTTGCCCATGGAGTTTCTCTAGAAGCTGGGGCTGGTGACACATGGTGGCCAGAATGCCCAGTGTCCAGCAACTTCCCCCAAGCAGCCCCGTGAGCAGCTTTGCCACTGGGGGCCACCAGGGAGTTCCCTCTCTGAGTGCAACTTCCCTAAGTGCTGAGGCACAGCACCTCCCCATGGACAGCTCCCCTCAGCACTCTAGAAGGTGGGTTTCCAGCAAGCTCCACTGACATGGCACTAAGGTGACTGCTTTTTCAGACATCCAGAAAACCACAGGCACATCCTCTCCTCCAAGGAGAAAACTCAAGCCAGGAAGGGGAGGGGCTATGTCTCTTACCTGGGTGCTCTCAGTCTTAGGGGGAGGCCTGCACCTTAGATCTGAAATTTTGTATGTCTTTGGGATTTTGCTTAACTCTCATCAATTTCCCATTGTTCCAGCTTCCTGTGACTAGTGGTTTATAATAAACTCTCCCTGTGTAAATTACTGTGTGCTTACTGTTCCGATGGGACCTGGACTGATAAACAGTTGGAACTTAGAGTGGTCTCAGGAGATAGACTTGCAGGGATGGGCTTTGGGGATTGGTTCAGTGGTACCCTTTGGTTTGAGCACGCTGCTGAGCTCATTAGCAATGGGAGATGGGATGCTAGTAAGCCATGGTACAGCGCCCTCACAATTAGTCAAGCTATTACCTGTGGTGGATTATGATGAAGTGCCAATTAAACATGAGCCTTGAGAGCCCAAGTAGCTGCTACATTTGACCTTTATGGTAATAGTGATGGCTGTGAGGTCTATGGTGTGGGATGGATGGATCCTTCAGAGTGCACTTGGGCTTGGAAAGAAAGAAAATGACAAGCTCAAGGCCTTTGGCTCTCAGCTCAAGTCATGGTCCATGAGACAGGAGTTTCTATGAGAGTCCTATAAGAATCTTATTTCTCTTTGTCATAGGGCTCACGTTGCTAAAAATAAAACATAAAATTTAATTGCATTGGTTGCTGAATGACAATAGTTACATTCACAATCCCATCAAGTTTCTCATGTAAAAGCCAGAGCACTGAATGAGGGAAACGTACGCTCCTGAAACTGAGTATGGGAACATCTGGTGGGAAGGATTATCACATGAAACTGGCATCCAAGTCTTTCCAGTACAAGTGGGGCTTGCCTTCCAGGTTCCAGGGACACTAGACTTGTTTGCATAAAAACCCTGTGATACCCTCACCCCAGTGGGGCAGATGCCCTGAAAAGTGATGCCCTGTTTTCCTCAAGCCCCTCTGTAACCAGCACATAACGAGGCTCTGTCTCAGCCTCCTGCAGGCATACAGACACCCATGATAGCCCAGGGAGAAATAGGTTACATGCCAAGGGGATTGCAAGACTTATCTAACAGACAAACAAGTGTGGGGCTGCATTCCAAGGGTGGTAGACTAGACAGAGAGGAACAGACTAGCAAAAACACGTTCATTGTTATCGGTGCATTTACTCGTTTTTGGATTCCATGTGTCGGCTCCTGCCTTTGGAGGTAGCTGTAGCAATGGATTTGTTTGGTGAACTGAACTTAGGACTCAACAGTGGCCTTCATTTCATGAAGTCGAGAGGCCAGAGGATCCCTGGCATAAGGTAGAGGAGGGAATCCAAAGACTTAGGGGACTGGATTTATCAGGTGTGACCCACACAGGGGCCACCGCCACAACTACCACAAGAAGGTTGGAAAGACTCTCCCTTCATTAAGGCTTTGAGAAGTGTAAGGTGAGTGCCTGCATCCACCGAAAGCTCGAAAGCTCGGGGGTTGCTGTCTTTTACAAGACAGGTACAGCCCTAGGGGACTCAGTTATGCAAATAGGCCCCCTGATTTCAGTGGAGATCCTAAAGTGGCCGAGACCCGGATGGGCACATGCACTGTGTCCAGTTACACCTAAACATTGTGAGTAAAGCAGTGGCACCAGGAAGTAGAGTCACCCCACTCAGGATTATTCATGAACCGTGTAGTGGAGATTCAGATAACATGTCTGGAATGTAGACCTTTGATTAGGGTCTTTCAAAGAGTTACTAACCACCCCTGGAGTATGGATTTCTAATTGGAAGGGTACTTCAAATGTTAACTAACTGCACCTAAGGCATAGATTAAAATTAAATTGTATACACGTAGGTATCAGACAGAATGTGCTGAAGTATTTCAGAGTAACTTATAGGCAGGGTCATCAACACTCTTTATCACATAGTAATCATCAGCCATAGCCAATGCCGGCCGCTCTGGTCCATGGGACATGTGGCTCTGCTTCACCACAGTCCCTGCCATAGTTTCCATGGCCACTTGTCATCATGTTTGCTCTGTCACCTCTTCGCCTAGATGTGCTAGGAGGCAAGTGGAATATTTATTGTACTACCTCTGTATCAAAACAAGGAAGATGAAAACTAAACCTATATTTCCAGAAAAGTAGGAGAGAGTGTAGTTATTATTTCTATAAAATGCGTCAATGCAATTAATGTGCAAAGCAAAGTGAATTCATTTGGCAAGAATATAGGAGTGCCTGGGTGGCTCAGTGGGTTAAGCCTCTGCCTTCGGCTCAGGTCATGATCCCAGGGTCCTGGGATCGAGCCCCATGTCGGGCTCTCTGCTCAGCAGGGAGCCTGCTTCCCCGTCTCTCTCTACCTGCATCTCTGCCTACTTGTGAACTCTCTTTCTGTCAAATAAGTAAATAAAATCTTTAAAAAAAAAAAAAAAGAATCCTATCGAAGACAGGGCGGTGGATGGTTTTTCCAAAGATGGCTGCTGCTGTGGTATCGCCTCCTGGATATTCTTCTATAAGGGGACCAGTCACCCCTCAACAGCAGGTGGGGTTTACAGAAGAGGAAACCCGGGTGAAAAGTCTTGCTGTGAGGCCACCCAGATTATCGACAGCCAGTCTGGTCCCAGACTCAGTTTTTCTGATCTTAGTACAACGTTCCCAGAAAAGGAAAAGGAAGCCAAGAAACAGGGGTTCCGGGAAGGTGGCTGTCTTCATAGAGTGGCACGCGGTTGGTGAATACGAGTGTGTAGAAAATCGGACATAGAGATAAGATGTTCAGATGCAAGAATGCAGGCAATAAGAAACAGAGATAGTCACATCTGGGTTGACCTTGGTTATGTGCTTGACCCATAAAATGCAGAAGCAACGTTCTGGGCCTGAGTCTGGTCAAGCCATGGAAACAAGAGAGATAATAATAAACGGTTGCTTTAGGTCTTTAAGCCTGGGTGTGGTTTGTTATGCAGCAGTTGATAACCAAAAGAGACTCCTTATGAAATAAGCTTATTTCTACTTATTGCTCTATTTCTGCCTGGGACCAGACAGGCATGGGAGTTGAAGACCTCCCACTTCAGAGTTCCGTTGTCGGCGGATGCTGATTTCACCTACCTGTCTTCTAGCACCCACCATGAATATTCATATCGCATAGCCACAGTTTCAGCTGGCTTCTGTTGAGCAAATGTTTTTTCCTAGGGGAAGAAAAATAATCTCCTAATCATTCTCCAACTCACAGATAGGCTCCTGGGCCCTTCAGGTGCCCCTTCAGACAGGTACGCAATTTGTATAGGAGCGGTGGTTAATCCAATTTTCACTTGAACAACTGGATTGGCTTCACGTGTCCAACGGTCTTCTACAAAGAGGCTAAATGAAGCTGTTTCACCATGGGCCACAGCTGCCTTACGGTAGCCATATGCGGTCGGATGGACTCGAGGCCTGTCACTCAGGAGATAACCTCAGGTGACCCACCATAAACCGGCATGCATGCCAATCTCCTCCCAGCCCTGCACCTGCTCTGATCTGTCCTGACTTTGTTGATCTCTCTTTGTGCTCTTGTATTTGACCCTCTTGTCTCTATCTCCAACGGGCCCTTTCCCATCTGACCGCTTATTCAGTCTCTCTCCCCTTCCCTCGTTGGCCCACACCAACCAAACACCACCTGGAAACAGCTTCCAAGAGCTCCTGCTTCCCGACTGTTCTGTGTGTATGGTGCTGTGAGTCCGATCTGCCTGGGACCTGGTGGTACCTGAATAAGCATGGTGGCCTCAGATCCAGACATTTCCCCTCCATCTCCTCATTGAAACAAAGGACTGTCATTCCTGGACTGCTTCTAGTGCTGTGTTCTTCCCACATTTGTCTTCCTCATCCCACTTTCGGGCCTGGCTCCCAGGCACCATGTTCCTCTCTCACAGGCCTTCGGGCTGTGCCAGCCCTTCCTAGGCCAGCTGTTGTGCGGATGTATAGGGATGAGGCTTGGCCATGGGTGTATTTTATCCCTCTCTTCTGAATATATTATTTTGCACTTTGACCTTAACTGTTTCAGAAACCCCAGCAAATGACTGCAAAGACGAAACCCAGGCTTGTTGTAATTTTGGTATTTCAGGAAAGCAATTGCTTCATCTATCACTTAGCTCAGTTCCACACTAATCAGATCAGGATCACATAATAACCTTTCTCATAAGGTGACAAAATAGTTGAGTTCAAATAATGCCTTTACCAAGCCTCAAATCTATTGTTCCAAACAATTAAACAGCATTCCTATCAGAGAAGGCCATCTTTTTCCTGCCCGGGGCCAGTGGGCCCTACTTTGGGAGAGACACACACAGACGGGAAGCCACTCCTCTTCCTCTTCCTCCACCTGGCCTCGGGGCCAGGACCTGGCTCCGGAAAAGGCCTCAGTGGCCCCAGCTGCTCGGCCCCTTAGCTCAGTGGGCCCCGGGGGACAGCCTGGAGTTGAGGTCTCGCCGCTGCACAGAATCCGGTCACTGAGCGGGGACCCTCCCACTCAGGCGTTTATCTCCTCCTTTTTCCTGAAACCCAGCCCTGCCAGCACAGCTCCCCAATGCTATCAGCATTCTGCTTCTTCCCCTGCAGATAGGCTTGGGAACAACTTCTGAATATAAAGACTTTAAACAATGAGCAGCGTTTGAGATAGAATTAGGGCTAAGTCCTGAGCAAACAGCTGGATGAAATATGTCTTTATCTGTGACTGTCTCTAATTTAAACAACCCATAAGATGTTTGTTCTAAATGCTGGCCGGATCTGGCTGTGCCTGTCTTTCCGAATCCCTCTCCGCTATACACACACACACATACACACACACACACACACACACACACACACACCCCAGCTGCTGGGAGAAAATGACGTCTTTTCCCGAAAGTCGATGACCTTTCCCTGTTGTCAGGATGCATTCCCCCCCAGCGTTGGCCCGGAGTCAGTTTTCTGGGGGCCGTTGCCACCAGGCATTTCTGGGGTGGCCTGGCGTGGGGTATGCGTGTTCACCCCCCAGTCACAAGAATCTGCAGTTTAGCTGCCTGTCTTTCTAGGCCTCTCTGATCTCAGTTCAGTTTTAATTGAATTCTTTGCAGAGTTTTCCGGGGAACAACCGACATGGAGAAAGTGGTTGGTGGGATATTTACGCGTCACTAACGGGGTGGATGAGGGAGCCAGTTGGAAAGCCCTAGAAGGGGAAGCAGGGAGGAGGGCAGCCAGATGAAAAGGGCTGGAAGCACAGCCCAGGGCAGGTGCAAACTTGTCAGGTTTCTGTCTGGAGTGAGTAAGACCACCCCTGAGGAGGAGGACCGCTCTCTGAGGGCCTGAGATCCTGTGGACCATCCCCTCCCCTGGTGGTCTCACCCCTCCCACCACACCGGGGGATTCTCGGTGCTCTCCCACTGTCCTTCGTGTTTCCTTGCCTCTCTGCATGCACGGAGAAGGCGTGCCTGCATCTGTGTGTCCCTGTGTGATTTCCCGTCGTCCTCACAGCCTCGCTGAAGACTCCTAGATCTCCTAGATCAGTGCCACAAAGATGATCTCGCAGGCCTCGTGTGCCTTCCCGGCCTCGGCAGAAGGCACCCCCAACACCTGTCCAAAGACGCCACAACAGGGACAAAGTGAGAACATGCCCATGAGCCCTGCACAACCAGGGACAATAAGATGACCTCACGGGTCTCCTTTTCCACTTGACGCAAGCAGACTTGTTTCCTCTTCTGGGGGAAATCTGTCTTCTTTAGAACTGGTGCAGAGTCCCACGGCCTCCCTGCAGCAGATTATCTGAGGCCTGCAAATGTCTCTGGTGGTGGGGGGTGCTTCCCAGAGAGATAAAAGGACCCAGTTTCTTCCCCACCACCTCCCCTTTCTCCGATTCAGAAATATTTCAGGGACATGGAGTTTGACCAGTGGCCCAGAAGAAATGCATAAATACAAGGGACCTCAGACGTTGGTGCTGTCAATACGCCAAGTGCCCTTTCCTGCCCTTGACTTACGGGCTTTCCCGCCTGCCTGTCATGGTAACTCAGCTAAACTTGATGAGCAAGCCGCACAGGGCAGCTATTTTGTAAGAAGAGGTGCTTGGCGCTATACAGACGGCTGTAATTATCAAGGGCCTGATCACAATATCGTGGTGCAGCACGAACATTCGAGTTCCATTCAGAGAGCACCCTGAAAATCATCCCATTGCTAATTATAAATGTGGCTGCCAAGACCCCAGCTTCCTTCTATTCTTCTTACATCCTGCAGATGGCCAAACTTAGGAACTAATCACCAGATTCCCCTGGAATGGCAGCTGGTGGCTTGATAAGGCGGTATTTGGGGTTTGGGCTGTGGTAGAAATCTGTGAGAGACAGAGTGTCTGTCAGAGCATGGGTTCTGTCCCTCCATGGTCAGGACACCATGACAGCACCTCCTGTGCCTCAGCATGGTGGGAGCCCCCCACCCCACCCCCACCCCGGGTCACTCCAGTTAGATAAACATGCCACCCTTCTTGACCCCTGGGCATCCCTAGCTCTGCTATGGTGTCATCCCAAAGGACCCGCCCTCCTCCAAATGTGCCGACCCAGAGTTGGGAGGGTGGCAGAAAACGTGTATCATTTTGCCAGGCAAGAGGCCGAAGTATATATAAATACATAGACTTGGTCTAGAATAGTCTTTGTTAAAAGTAGAGCTTGGGATCACCTTTCAGGAAATAGAGCAATTGGCTCCATCCAACACACACAGGGCAACAGCTTCACCCTCCCCTCCCTGCTGGGTGTGGGGCATCATCATTGTGCCTTCCAGCCTTGGGACTTGTAGGCATTAATTGTTCTGGATTTTTTTCTTTATTATTATTTATAATGTGGCTGTAAATCTGGTTGGCTGTATGTGTCTAGCAGAAAATCAAAATGAGAAAACATATTATATTCTTGGTTCGGGTGTCTGGGAGCAGTGGAAGGGATCAGGGCACTTGGACTCAAATACGTGCATTAGAGGCCATCAGCTCCTCTCCTGCTGTGTGCCTTTGGCAGGTTCCTTCATCACTCTGGGCTCCCACTCTTTCTTCCTGCAATATGAAGACTGTACTAGGAGCTTTTCAGTCATTGATATTTATTTATTTTTTAAAAATTTTTATTTGTTTATTTGACAGACAGAGATCACAAGTAGGCAGAGAGGTAGGCAGAGAGAGAGAAGGGGAAGCAGGTTCCTCGCTGAGCAGAGAGCCCAATGCGGGACTCGATCCCAGGACCCTGAGATCATGACCCGAGCCAAAGGCAGAGGCTGAACCCGCTGAGCCACCCAGACGCCCCTAGTCACTGGTATTTAATATTAAATCATTTAGGAGCTATGGGCCGTCCACTTGAGCCAGGCGATGTGCTGGGTGTTGAAGACAAAACAGCATTAAACCAGTGTCCCCTGTCTCTGCCTGCACTTCGGGGTACAAGCCAGGCCATGAGTAAACAGCACCACCTCACAGTGTGGTAGATGAGGATATTGCCACCAGCTCTGCTGCCCAGTGGCAGACAGCCCCACATCCAAGGTCATGCCCTTCCCATGACTCAGCAAGGCCTGGGGATAAAGGCCCAAGACAGGACCACTTGGGACCCTATTTGCTGCAGAGCCCGCTGGCTAGGTCAAGGCTTTGTGGGGGCTGAATGACACTGAACTTTTCTCCCTGTCCCCAGCCCTGCTCTGCTCTTCCTTTCACAGATCCCTATCTGCAGTCCATATCTTGTCCTCCAAACTCCATCTTAGCACGCACATCCAGGAGACCTGGCCACTGTGCAGCTAGAGAGGTCATATGGGGCCCCATGGGTGACTCTGCAAGAAGCAGGTTGGACCCTATTCTTGTTAATTCTTCACGCAGATGTAAGACACAGCCTTACAAGTATTTCCTGTCCTGTCGGTGCATGAAAGGGTGAAAGGAACATTGTTTTCAGAAAGAATAGACTGTGCCCTCCGAACCTCGAGCTTCTCGGGCAAGGTCCATTGCTAACTTGGAGCCTCTCTGAGGTCCCTTACATCTATAACGGCTTCAGGATAACTTTTTAATGCTTGCCCCCCAAATCACCCTTTATGCTCCATGAAACAAACTACTTTCAAGTCATCTTTCAACAGCTTTGTTTTGTGTTTACTAAATTACTTATTCTACAATAAACCCGATGAGGGGCATGCTTCATTATTCTTGAGTTGTGCCCTCACAGAAGAATAATAATCGTGGACTCAAGCCCTTCTGAGTGGTCTCAAGGTCTCATTCATTCTTTAATTCCCTCTCTCCCTGCCACATCTTGTGTCACCCTTGCCCCTGGCCTCAGAAGAGCAAATAGTAGTACAAGGCGGTCTCCACTAACTCCGACCTCAGGCTACAGTTCAAGGACAGCCTGTGTCACCTGGGAAGGAGTTTCCTTGGCATTAATAACACCCATCCCATCGCGTGAAGCATTTAATGCAATGTTGGACGCACACTGACCTAACAACAAGTCCCATTGAGGTTGGCATACTGGAACTAACAACGGTTGTGAACGTGGACACAGGTGGGTGAGATCCCCAAAGGAGCCTAACGAGTACATCTTAGGTTAGAATTTCAAAACCCTAATTAAAGATTTTAAATTTCCTTCCTAATAAGGGTGCTCTCCCTGAGGGTATTTAAGGATAAACCTAGAACCTGATCGAAGGCCTTTTTAAAAGATTGCCTAATAGTATCAATTGTTCATGACTGTGTCCAGGCACAGCAAAGGGGAAAGAAAGAGAAATGTGTGAATGGGAGTTGGGAGGGAAGGTTGGACAGGCAAGGGCCCACAGCTTCCCCGCTGACTGTGGCTCAGTTTGGATCATGGAAAGAACTTCCCTAAGGAGAAAGAATACTCTGGATTGTCCTCTGAGCACAGACTGGATGAACAGAAGTGCCCCTCAAAACTGAAGCAGAACAGGACAGCAAACACCATATCTGGAAGGACTAGCTGGTGAATGTGCTCCATTTTGGGGGGCTTGCTCCAAGTTGATATCCATAAATGGATTTCATGGCTACCCCTGGATATCATGAATGGATAATCCATGAATGAACTCGCTGAGTTCATTCATCATAGTGTGAAATTCAGATGTTTGGACTATCGGTCCTCTGTCAGAGCCTCAGCCTGTGATGACAGCTGCCTGCTCCCCATTCAATCCCACAGTCTCCCAGCCTACCTTTTCCGCACTCGGTGTCTACTGCCTTGACCCAGTTCTTACTTTGTGCATTATTTAGGGTAGGCAAGGTATACTGTGTGGGGCAGGTGCTTTTCAAGACCAACAGTCTTCCCAGTTTCTCCTTAAACGATGACCCAGGGATTGGGTTCCTGTTGCTGTACACGCCATCATTATGGAACTCACACATGTGAACGAGAGAAGAAAGCAAGGGAGATCATTCACAGGATGCTTTCTGACTAGCCTGGAGGGCAAGGACACTATTCCTCCCACATTCCATCAGACAGGATTCAGTCACACACTCCCAATCCCACTGCAAGTCTGGCCAGGGAATGCCAGGACTCAATGCTTGAGTGCAAGGACAAGGGCACGGTCCTGGTGAGTGCCCAGCCGGGCTCTGACACCTTGGGAATGACTTCAGGCCATCCCTCCCTGAAGAGTTAGCTAATGCTCCACTGTGCTGTGATCTCAGGGAGTTTGCAAGCGTGAATTTATGTTCAGAGGAGCCAAGTGAAGTGTTCAAGGTCACAGAATTAATTTAAAAGGTGGAACTTCCTTGTTTTTCAACACTCAATTGTACCAGTCGGGACACACAGGCAATGTGGCAGAAACAACCTTCAAGTCTTAGGGGCTTGAGACACAAGGGTCTATTTCTCACTCCACATCCCATGGGGATCTGGAAGATGAGCCAGAGCACCACCCTTCAGCACGAACAGCTTCATCCATGCCTAGAAGACCTAAGGAAGAGACTCAAGAAGGCTCACTGGGCCCAAGATCAAATGGTCACTCATGCTGCTTCTTATTTCTATCATTATTTTTTTCAGAGTACAGAAACTTGAGTGTCTTGGGCCCTAAGGGACCTGGTACTTTTGATTCACCCAGTACCTTCTTTCTAAACTACACCTTCTCTATTCTATTCTATTCTATTCTATTCCCTTTTTATTGCAACCCCAGAGGCTCAGGTGGGATTGTCTGTCATGAGTCCTTGCAATCATCGCCATTCATTCAGGGTCGGTTTCCATTTCTCTAGGATTATGACCTGAAAGGAAAGGGTTTGAGTTGTCAAGAGCCACATTCTCAATTCCTCTCTGTGGCAGAGAAGAATGAAGACAACAGGCTAACAATAGGAAACAAAGCTAAGTTAGACAGACAGACTCACACACGCACATACACAGACGCACACACGGTGTGGAAGGCGTGCTCTGATGACATAGTTGGGACCCTGGATCCAAGGACATCTGATACCACCTACCCTTGGCTTTCAGAGTTACAGATCCAGTAAAGCCCCAGCCCATACTGGTTTCCCCTGGACTGGTTTGAGGTGAATTTTCTTCACTTATAAACAAGCAAACAAATCCTCTTAATGTACTCAGATATATAAAATTATTCAAATAGTCTTTGGAGAACAGTATCTCTGAAACCTGGCTAGAGGATCAAGCACGTGCACTGGGGTAACTTCTCACTGAGAGAGAAGCTGGGCGTTGATCCCGATGAAGAGAGACGTGGAGGAAATGGATACATGTCTGGATCTTTGGCTAAGAGCTAGGAAAAGGTTAGGGGCAGGAGGACCAGACCCCGTGGTTCTCCAGAGAGCCTAAAGCCACTTAGGGAGAGGAGACTTGGGGGGGGGGGTGCCCTGAAGTCTCAAGTCTGAGCCATGATAGACAACTTCAGAAGCTTGGCACTGGAATGAGGATTTTCTAGGTCGCCTCTGGCATGAGGCATAATCTAGGCTATTTCTAACAAAACTGGGTCTAAACAGCACATTATCCTTCCTTCAGTTTTTATTATAATTTTTCTAGCTAAAGTTTAAGAAACAAAAGAGGTCCTTTCCGAAGATGGGTGTTAGGATGCAAACATGCTCAGCTTCCGGACCCTCTGGATGCTTGGGTGGAGAGGTAGCCAAGTCTTATCTGTATGTGAACAGAACTCCGAGGAGAACAAGCCAGGGAGAAAGGAAATGAGAAAACGAACAGATCTTTAGTATTTATTCTGCTCTAGGTGCCTGCTTTGTGCATATGTAATATGTTTAATCCTGTAAGATCCTGAAAGGAAATTTACTTTTTAAATGAGGAGATGTAGTCTGACAGAGGGTAAGAAACTTGCTCCGGTCTTAGAGCTAGCATCCTGCAAAGAGTGATGGGAGCAGGCTCTCTTGGATTGCAACACCCATGCGCTTTTCAGGGAACAATGACTCCCCAGGAAAAGACACCCCCCCACCACTCTGACTCCTGCCCTTGTTTGCAGAACCCGGAAGTTCTGTCATAGGAACTGAAACATTAAATAAAGCCTTTCATTTGTGATAAAAAGCAAAACTCCTTTAGATTTTCAATGAAGAAAGAGTCCAAAATCAGAAAGGCTTGTGTTCCTGGTGACAGATTTCATACATTTCATAACTTTGTGTCTGGCGGTAGCAAGTCATGAGGTCAAGGGCCCGATGCCAGGGTTGCTGGAGTAGGAGTAAAGTGTGAATCAGCCTGGGAACACAGCAGGCCAGCTGGCAGGTAAACACTCAGCTGTATACAAACCAGGGAACAGCGATAAGACTCTGGGCTTCCAGAAAAAACAGTTTCCATTGCATTTCTACCTCTGTGATAGAGAATGGGGAGGAGATAATAGCAGATAAAGCAAATGGGTACTATAACAGCAACAAAACCCACAGGCACAGAACAATATTTTGAAAAGCTAACATTGGAGAAGGTGTTTCCTCTCTTGAAATGCTCTGGAGTCATGAGGGTGGAAATGGCTGGTGGGTACTGAACACCTACAGGCTTTATAAAGGAAAATTAATGTGGGAGATAAGTTTCAAGGACAGCAGGTTGAGCAGGAAGTCAGGTTCAATGGAATACTATATAACAGTGAAAAAATGAACTGGGGTTACAGGTAGCCGCATGGATAATGGATAAATCTCAAGGACACATATAAAGGTTACACAATATATTATATTATTTATATAACCTAAAAATATAAGGAAACCAGTGAGTTCTATATACTGTTTAAAGGTATGTGCACATATCCCTTAAGTATAGTCAATCATGGAATCAATAAATACCAAACCCAGGATTGCTATTTCCGCCGGGTGGGGAGGGGAAAGGATATTTGGGGTGAGGCACAACATGGGGGCTTCCCACTGTGTTTGCGATATTCACTGGTTAAGCTGAACAGGGACAAATTTATATTTGCTGAATTTGTCCTTACATGTTTTTGATGTCTGGAATATTCCTTAACCAATAAGACAAAGGTGGATGACAAAGATTAATTTAGCATAGGGAAGTAAAGGGCAAGGGGTCATGGATTGGGGAAGGGCTCTAAGATTCCCTTAGAATGCTCTGTCCAAAGTGTGGGATCCTTCTGTATTACATATTTGGCTAAGAGTTAAAGACAGTGTAAATATGACATTTGGAAATTGTTTTTCCTGATGAATCAAACACTTCACATGTCTTAACCTCTCACTTGATGCAAATATAATGCCAGTCACACAGTAGAAAAATCTCTTGTGGCTGATTCATTATAAGAAACTGATCTGTTTTCTTTTCTAGTCTTTTTATCTTGGCCAAATTATAAATATTTTAAATATCAAAGAGGAGAAAGAACAATACCATGTGCAGTCCTTTGGGGGAGAGAGCTGATTGAACAACAGAAGACAGCGTTCAGGTTGAACAGGGTACTGCACTCCGCCGTAGCCAGGTTCCATCCTTGCAAACGGACAAAAGTAGAAACTTGGGTTGTTTTTTTTTTTTAAGATTTTATTTATTTATTTGACAGGCAGAGATCACAAGTAGGCAGAGAGACAGGCAGAGAGAGAGGAGGAAGCAGGCTCCCTGCTGAGCAGAGAACCCAATGCGGGGCTCGATCCCAGGACCCTGGGATCATGACCTGAGCCAAAGGCAGAGGCTTTAACCCACTCAGCCACCCAGGCGCCCTTGTGTTATTCTAACATAAGAAAATGAAGCTCCTTTTATTTATATCTATGATTTGATTTATATCTCTATCATATCTATGATATGATATATATCTACTAATTAAAATAGTGTAATAGCCTTTATTATACAAAGAGCCTTTATAAATCCAAAAGAAGACAAACACCCTAAAAAAACTGGACAAGGAATATGGGAAGAGAATTTACCAAAAGAAACAGGTGACCAAAGACATCTTAAAATGTCAAATTCCATTAGAGATATGCAAGGTAAAAACATTGAGCCTTTCTTTCCATTTTTCACCCATCAAACTGCAGAAGACTGAAAAAATTGGAAAGGTTACTTTTTTTTTTAAAGATTTTATTTATTTATTTGACAGATAGAGATCACAAGTAGGGAGAGAGGCAGGCATAGAGAGAGAGAGAGAAGGAAGCAGGCTCCCCACCAAGCAGAGAGCCCGATGCAGGGCTCGATCCCAGGACGCTGAGATCATGACCTGAGCGAAAGGCAGAGGCTTAACCCACTGAGCCACCCAGGCGCCCCAGAAAGGTTACTTTTTTATCATGAGGTTCATTGGCAAACTGTAGTATACTGTTTCTCTTAGGACAAACACAGGTTCCAGATGGAGAGGGAAACAGTTCTGAATTGTCTTTGCAGTATGACTTAAGTGTACAGAAAAATTCTACAAAATTTCTTCAAATTAGCCTAATATAAACAATTACATTTCCTCTCCCACTCTCATCTTTAGATAAGACATTCAAGGGTTTTATTAAAATGCAGCTTATCATCTGGGTGTGCCAAGCCCGTAGCCATTATCAACTATTTGATCCATTGCTAAAATTAATTTACAGATTAGCTGCTAATGAGCCACCAACAAACTCTTTTTCTTCTAAGTGTTTATGGTTTGGAGCAGAAAACACAGTTGCAATACCAAACCACCCGATACAGATCCAAAAACTATGGCAAATACGTATGTATATATATATGTATGTATATTTTTATGTGTGTGTGTGTGTGTGTGTGTAGCACAACATTGTAGAAATTATTAACTTTAGGAACCTCTCCATAATAAATATTCCTTTAATCTTTGGAAGGAAATGAAACTTATGATAAAGTTAATTTGGCACATTCAGTGAGATATATGATTATTTTTTGTACTATGTAGTAGTTAGTTAAAAGGGGTGGGAAGTCCATGAAAAAAAATCAATGAATAAAATTTTAATCTCTTTCTTACCTTATTAGCTTCAAATATTTATAATCACTATTAAATTAACATTTTAATGCGATTAATCGAAGAATATTTGACCTTTGACCTTCATACACATAATGTCATTGATTCTTGTTAAGAAACAAAGGTTTTCAATGAAGCTTCCTAACCCTACCTGTTCCCTGGCTTTTGACAAAGGCCTGGAAGTATGTATTCAATATTACCAGGTGTCTTGATGTGGAGGAGCTTGATGCAAAAGAAATCTTGACTTATAAAGCTACAGATTGCAGACTAAGGGATGGGAAGAAAGATCTAAGTAAATGTTGGTGGCCAGGAGGAAGAGAAGGACCACAGGGAGAAAGATGCCGAATCCTCCAAAATAATGTATTTTGAAGATATTAAAGATAGGAAGGGACAAACCAAGAAAGGGAAGAAGATGGACCCCCAGCAATATCTTCCTGTTAATACTGATTCAGCCCCAGAAGCGATACTAGAAAACCTACAGCAAGTTTATATGGAAGTTCGCGCTTGGATGTCAGTTGGTATCAGGACAAGCCAAAGCCTGGTCCTGTTGCCCCTTCACTACTCCTATTCCTATCTTCTTCCCATGGGTGAAACTCCCTTCAGTTTTAAGCAAAGCCAAATGATTAAGATTAAATATTCAAATAAATGGGAAAATATACGCTCCATGAGAATGATACAGAGTTAAACACCAATTCATTTGTTCTAACATGTCTTGTTGGAGGAGACGGCAGGATCTAGATTAGCAGGGTAAATGATCAAGAAGACAAAGCAAGTCCTTGCAGAAACACCCACATTCCACTTAAAACACAAAGTTATAAAATAAAATTAAAAAAAAACTCAAGTGCACATTTGCTTCTTTTCCAAAGGCTCAATAAGAACAAACAAACAAAAAACTCAGTACTCAAGAAAGAGCATAATCATCTACATGAACCAGAAATAAAGTAAGTGGGAGCACAGAGCAATTAGCAGGGGCCCAGTCTCAGGGCTGCTGGAAACCAGGAGCTGAGATAGGCAGAGATAATCAAGGCTTCTCCTCCAAAGAGAGGAAGGGGTTCCCCATACACAAAGAGGCAAGAATGCTCTGGGGCTCCCTGCAGAAGAATATAGGCTGAAAGAGTTCTAGTTACTAACTGGAACTGTGGTAGAAACTCGCTTCTTGTTTAGGTGGAAGGAAATAAGCAGAAACAGCTCCGCAATATGAAACTGTGTATTGACAAAGGAATTAGGTTTTGTGTATGGGCTCAAGCTGTCAGCCTAAGTCTTGATTCTAAGGAGAGACGGGGCAGTGCTGGGAAGCAGCATCCTCAAGGTTGGCCATGAGGAGAGGGGATGGAAGGGATGAGCTCATACTCAACGTGTCAAAACAGATGAGGAGAAAGAAAGTCATAGAAGATAGCCAAAAACACTCAACAAGTGGAGAATTCATTTCTGAGGAAATGAAAATAGTAGAGAAATCTGAAAGCATTGTAAGTATGGTAGTATCTTCAAAGAGGATATAAAAAGGAGAAACTTTATTTTAAAAAAGTACAGAGGGTGGCAGATATTAATCACTAGCAGGTCGATATGAAAAAGCACTAATTGTGAGCCAGGAAGTGAAACACAGAGCTATGGAAATGAAAAAGAACACCTGAGGTGCCTGGGTGGCTCAGTTTGGGCGGCTGATTCTTGGTTTTGGCTCAGGTCAAGATCTCAGTGTTGTGAGATGGAGCTCAAAGTTGGACTCCAGGCTCAGTAAGGAATCTGTCTGAGATTCTCTCTCTCCTTTCCCTCTACCCCTCCGCCTGCTTGTGCTCTCTCTCGCTCTCTCTCAAAATAAAATAAGAAAAGAAAAGAAAAACTCAACAGTTTTTACTCAACAATCTTTACAAGACACAGCCGAAGAGAAGATGTAACAAGATGAATGAAGTATTGAGGAATCCACCCAGAAAACAGCGTAAAGAAATGAAACGTACTCAGACATGTGAGCATAAGAGGCCCTAGCATATACCGAACAGTAATTCCAGAAGTAGGGGAGAAAGGAGTGATGATGGGGCAATAGTCAGAGCCGATGCCCGAGAATTTTCTGAATGAAGAAGTCTACAAGCCTTCCAGATAAAAAGAACACAGAGAACTGCATAAGGAAACAGATAAACAAAATATAACCGTAGATCATCAAGAAAAAGAGAATTATTAAAAGGTACCAGAGAGGGGGGAAAAAAACCTAGCCCTACAAAGGAATAACAGCTAATTGAGAGCATTCTTTTTCCAGAATTCACAGAATTCTGGAAAATTCCAACCCAGAATTCCACACACAACTAAATTATCACTCAAGGACGAGGGCAAAATAATTCCTAAGCTACAGACAAAGGATGTGCATCTTCTTTTTTTTTTTTTTTTAAAGATTTTATTTATTTATTTGACAGAGAGAGAGATCACAAGTAGGCAGAGAGGCAGGCAGAGAGAGAGGAGGAAGCAGGCTCCCCGCGGAGCAGAGAGCCGGATGCGGGACTCGATCCCAGGACCCGAGATCATGACCTGAGCCGAAGGCAGCAGCTTAATCCACTGAGCCACCCAGGCGCCCCTGCATCTTCTTTTTTTAAAAGATTTTATTTATGAGAGAGAGAGAAATCACAAGCAGTGGGGGAGGGCAGAGGGAGAAGCAGGATCCCCACTGAGTAGGGAGCCTGACGTGGGACTCCATCTCAGGACTCGAGGATCGTGACCTGAACGAAAGGCTGAACTGAAAGAGCCTCCCAGGCACCCAAGACGTACATCTTCAAAAAGAGAAATAAATCTAGAAGGAAGCAGTGAGAGTCACACAGCTTTGGTCACCATAGATAATGCAGCAAAGACCAAACTCTCATGTTGACAATGCCAATATTCCAAGAAAATGCTCAGTGTGTGACAGGGCCCACTGGAATATTAGACATCAGAGATGTGGTAATGGAAGGTAGAACCAACTCACAATTAAGCAAACTTTATTACTGTGCAAGGAAGGAGGGGACGGAGGCAGGACGGGGTGTAGAGAAGGAAAACAGGGGGCAGGGAGGGAGGAGTTCATCTGCTGTCCCTAGATTTCCCAGAAAACAGAGAAATGCTCCCAAAGAGACGTGATTGGAAATGTGGGCAGAAGGGAGTTGAGTTCTGTCCCCTTTCCCTCCTTCCATTGGGTGTGTGGGGTGTAGGGGCCAGGGGACCCATGGAGAGTTTCTAACCATGTGGGAATCCATGCTGTCTGTGGCCTGAGAGATTTAGTCTAAGAAATATTGCCGTGCTGTGAAATTAATTACTTTCAGGAAAGAAAGCCTCCGGTGATTTTACTGTCTTTGACAAGGAGAGAAGGGCAGCAAGAGGAGGGATCCCTGGGAAGGGCAGCCTGGGGTACAGGTCGGACCCATACCTCCAGGAGACCCAGGCTGGGAGCGGAGCGGAGATTTCCCAGAGCGAGAGGATGGCGCTGAGGTCAGAGGCTCCTTTCCAGAATCAAGCTAGCCTGCTTTCCAGGGCACTCTCCAGCTAGGTGAGAAGGACAAATGCAGCTCTCTGCCCCCAGCCCACCTCTCTCAGGAGCTTGATAAGCCAAGAGAGGCAGCTGCCGTGCTTTGAGTGGGGCTCTGGGACGATACACGCTAAACAAGATTTTTAACAATTTTGCTCAAATGTTAGGAATGAATCCCTTCTTGGTCCTCTGAAAATTTATTAAGGTGTTAAATTGCTTTTAACTGCTTCTTTGGCTGTGTGACCAGAGTTTCTTTGGAAGGCAATGCTGTCCTGAGAACCTTATTCAGGTGACACACCTGAAACGGAGAAATCAACCCGCCGATCTTCCCGCTTCTCAGTTTCAGCCTGTCCATGTGCCTCAGCTAAAAGCCACCATTTTCCTAGACCTTGGGCTTGGAGGGCCAGAGGCGGGCCAGCCTCACTGGAGAGCTTTCCAGTGCTTCACAATGTCCTCTATTCTAAACTTCCTCCTCAGCAGAGCCTGCACCTGGCATTTCCGCTGTGAGGACCACATTCCTCACAGGGCCAAAAGTGCGGCATGCTGGAGAGTTAGGTCAGAGGCCTGTCCCTACCTGTCACATGGCACTAAAAGTCAGTCCCCACAAGAAGAAGGCCTGAGGCTACATTTCTAATGCACAGATACATTTTTTTCCCTGACTGCATTTTAAGTGGAGGAGAAGAGGAATCCATGCTGCTGTCTGAGAGATTTAGTCTAAGAAATATCACCGTGCTGTGAAATTAATTCCTATCAGAAAAGAAAGCCTCCAGTGATTTAAAATTATACTGCATATATCTATGTAGTATATTACATACAGTACATTAAGAAAGTTAAAGTAAATTAAAAGCCCTAAAACAATCCACATATTATTTCAAGATCCCAGTGGCATATTAATTATGTCTTCTGCTCTATTCATTTTGTCTCTTTTGTAAATAGAGGCAGTCTCAGAATTAAACCACTTGACTCATAAGGGCCTTTGCATGAAACAGCCATTAATTCTCTGTTCCCTGACATTGTGACAAGGCTGTGGCCATCGCGGGCCCGGCCGCTACTCACCCTACTGACACACAAGAGCTGTTGCTTGAGGAGCCCCCAGGACTCTCTTCCAATTTCCCCTTCTCCTCTTTTATACCTTAAGGCCCCCCAGCTCTCAGGTCTTTGGAATACCCTGAGTAATTCCTACTGTCTTGATTCCAACTGTGATGCACTAGGCTTTCGAGGCTAGCCTGCGAATCTGCCCACCACTGAGAATATGTGGATTAATTGTGAGTTTGTACAGTATAATTATTAAGCTGTGGGTCTTAGGAGTCAAGAGGAGTCAAGTGGAAACTTGACCAATTCAACTACTCTTTGCCTCAGCTTTCTCATCAGTAAAATGAGAACAATGACTGTAACCAACCTTATAGGTACTATCATGGGCTGAATTTTGGCCGCTCAAAATTTGTATGTGGAAGTCCTAACTCCTAGTACCTCAGAATGTGACTGTATTGGGACATAGAGCCTTTAATGGCAGTAGTTGAGTAAAATGAGGTCTTGTGGGTAGACCCTAATTCCATAGGACGGGTATCCTTGTAAGAAGAGGAAATTAGGACAGAGACTCACATAGGGGGAAGTCCATGTGAAGACACAGGGAGCAGACAGCCATCTGCAAGCCAGGGAGAGAAGCCCCAGAAGAGAGGGACCCTGCCAACACCTTGATCTTGGACTTCTAGCCTCCAGAATGGTGCAAAAATGCATGTCTCTTGTGTAAGCCGCCCAGAATGTGGTACTTTGTTATGGCGGCTCTAGCAAAAGAAGGCAGGTACATTAGAAGATTCTGTGACACAACACGTGAATCAAATGCTTAGAAAGATGTCTACAATAGTAGACATATGATAAATGCCAGCTCTCATTATTGCATCGGCAAATATGTCCCTAATTCGAAATAACTTTGTAAAGAATTAAGATTTAGATCACAACCTGTTCATACCGTGGGTACTATTATATTAGAATTACCTTGAAAATTATCTTCTTTGTATTAAACATTCATTCATCTGTCCATTCATTCATAAAATAAACATTTTCACAGCTGACTTTGAGCCAGGAACTATGTTCGGTGCTAGGAGTACGAGACGGGTCGGACAGTTTGTAATCCTTCCTGGAAGAGCTTGTGTTATGTGGAAATGGTCCAACATGGTGCTTGGCACCATTAGAATGACACAGTGGTACCTGGAACCCAGTAGGGCTGGGTTCATAGCAATAAAGAGAACAATTGTGTGTCTGCAGGACAGGCAAAAGAGAGACTCTCTGGACCTGTGGAAATCTAGCACAGCTGTTACAACGATGTGAGCTTTCTAGGGAAATTGCTGAAGTCACTGGGTGCCGACCTATAACATCCAGAGAAAGGCTCTGCTTGAATAAAACTTACATGTTGGGCTGAAGGTTAAAAGGTTGCACACAAAGGCTAACTCCATGGTGCAGTCCTAGACGGGGTGCTGGGATCCGGCAGATATGTGTTCTAACTGGGAAAAGATGCTGAGGTCAGCCCCTCTACCCCACCACACTTGAAAATCTGGCAGAGAAAGAGTGAAATAGTCATTTAGGTATTTCTTAAGGAGGATTCTTACATAGCCAGATCAGATTTCTTTAAAGTTATAATGCCATGAGTGAGTTTCACAATGTTTTTATCTTCTCAAACTGCCTTATTCAGTTATAATTCATATACAATAAAGTGCGCATATTTGAAGTGTAATATTTGATGCTTTCACATATGTATCCATCAGTGAAACAGGTGCCATGATAAAGATAGTGAACGTATCCCTCATTCCCAAAGCCTCTTTGGGCCTTGGTGAGCCTGCCCTCCCCCCACCACCACCTGCATGAAACCACTAACCTGCTTTCTGTCACTATAAATTAGTTGGCATTTCCTACAATCTTTTTTATAAATATAAGGAAAAAGTATTTGCTTCTTCATCTGTTTGTTTTGATTCAAAATAATTATTTTGAGATTTGCACATGTGGTTAGTGTGTATCAATAGTTCCTTCCTTTTTTTGTTGCGGAGTAGTATCCCTTTGTAGGAATATTCAGCAGTTTTTCCCTGTTGGTGAACATATAGGGTTGTTGTTCCCTCTTTCAGGCTTTTGCAAATAAAGCTATGGTGAACATTTCTGTACAACTCTTTGGATGGTTGTATGTTCTTTTCTCTTGGGTAAATACCTAGGTGTGGAATGGCTAGATCCCTATACCAGGTGTGTGGATAGTTTTTTAAGAAACCGGAACAGTTTTCCAAGGTGCAAAGTGCTTGTATCATTTTACATTCTTACCAGCAGTGAATGAAATTTCTAGTTTCTCCATATCCTCCTCAGTATGTCCTATCTCTTCTCATTTTTGCCATTCAGTAATCGTACAGTGGCATATCCTTGTAGTCCTCATTTGCATTTCTCTAACGACTACGGATAAAATGTTCCCTCAAATCTTTTGCTGGTTTTTTTTTTTTTTAATGGGTTGTTGGTTTTCTTATTAGTGCTTGGAGTGTTTCTTATATATTCTGGATTCAAGTCTTTTATCAGACATATGCTTTGCAAATATTTCCTCTCCACTTGTGGCTTAGTTTTTCATTCTCTAAACCATGTCACTTGAAGAGCAGACTTCAACTGTAATGAAGTCTAATTAATCAATTTGGTCTTTTATAGCTTGTGCTGTAGGTGTCATATCTGAGAAATATTTGTCTTCCTCAGGCTTGCAGTTTTCTCCCCTCGCTTCTAGAATTCCTATAGCTTTAGGTTTTACATTTAGATATGCTATCTATTCTGAATTACTGTCAGGTCAAGTTGGTTCATGATTGTATTCAAGTCTTTTAGTTTCTTTTTCTTTTTTTTTTTTTAAAGATTTTATTTACTTGACAGAAGGAAAGAGAGAGCAAGAGGAGAATTACGAGTGGGGGAAGCAGGCTTACCGCTGAGCAGGGAGCCCCGTCTGGGGCTCAATCCCAGGGTACTGGGATCATGACCTGAGCCAAAGGCAGACGCTTAACAACGGAGCCACCCAGGAACCCCTCAAGTCTTTTAGTTTCTTCCAGATTTTTTTATTTAACTATTCTATTACTTACTGAAAAAGACATACTGAAATACTTGACTGTAATTGTGGATTTGTTTATCCTTCGCTATACACCTATCAGTTGCTCCTTCATATACTTTGAACTTCTATTATTAGATGCATATTGAACATTGTAGGTCTTATTGATGAATTGACCCCTTTATCATTATGACTTGACATTCTTTATCCCTGGTAATATTCTCTGTTCTGAAATCTACTTAGTCTGAAATTAATACAGGTACTATACTTTCTTTTGATTAATTTTAGCATGGAATATATTTTTCCTTTCATTTAATTTTAATCTATGTCTTTGCATTTAAATTATGTTCTTTGTAGGCAGAAAATATAGTTGTACCTTGCTTTTTATCCAATCTGGCAATTCTGGCCTTGTAATTGAGGCATTTAGATCATTAATGTTTACTGTGAATATGGATGGTCTATATCCATCATCTTACTATTTATTTTCTATGTGTCTCACCTTTCTTCTATTTGTCGCCCCCCCCCCCACTTCTTCTTCTTATGACTTCTTTTGGGTTAAAATATAAGAATAAAACTATTTTTAGTATTCTATGTTATTTCCTTTGTTGGCTTATTAACCCTAACTCCTTGTTTTTTTACTTTAGGGCTTATGGTATACATCATTGACCAATCCTAGTTGACCTTCAGGTCCTGCAGGTGACATTTCACTACTTCACATTTTGTCTTAGCCCATTTGGCCTTCTATAATGGAATACCATATAGACTGGGGTTGCTAAAGCAACAAACATCTGTTTCTCACAGTTCTGGAGCCTGGGAAGTCCAAGATCAAGATGATGGCATAGCCAGTGTCTAATAAAGACACTCTTTCAGATGTGCAAATGAAATTCTTCTTGTTGTGTTCCTACATGGTGGAAAGGAAAGAGAGAAAAAGCTTGCCTGTCTGTTCTTATAAGGCCACAAATTTCATTAAAAAGGACAGACCCACATGACCTAATTATTTCCCAGAGGCCCTATTACCTAATGTCATCACATTGGGGCTCAGGGTTTCAACATAAGAATTTCAGGGGGACACAAACGTTCAGTCCATAGTACACATATTATAAGAGCCATAGAAAGTGTTTTCCATTTGTCCCTGCCTGCCTTTGTGCTGCTATTGTCACGTCTTTTATTTTTTACATGTTACAAAATCCACAATACATTGTTATTATGTTTGCTTAGATAATTCTTTTAAACCTTTACCCCAAAGATACAGATGTAGTGAAAAGAAGGGGCACTTGCACCCCAGTGTTGATAGCAACGATGTCCAAGATAGCAAAACTATGGAAGGAGCCGAGATGCCCTTCAACAGGTGAATGGATAAAGAAGATGTGGTCCATATCTACAATGGAATATTACTCAGCCATCAGAAGGGATGAATATCCACCATTTGAGTCAACTTAGATGGAACTGGAGGGAACTATGCTAAGTGAAGTAAGTCAAGCAGAGAAAGACAATTATCATATGATTTAACTCATATGTGGAAAGTAAGGAATAGCATAGAGGACTATAGAGGAAGGGAGAGAAATCTGAAAGGGTAGAAATCAGAGAGAGAGAGAGATGACCCATGAGAGACTGTGGACTCCAAGAAACAAACTGAGGGTTTCAGAGGGGGAGGCGGGTGGGGAGTGGGTTAGCTTGGTGGTGGGTATTAAGGAGGGCACATATTGCATGGAGCACTGGGTGTTACATGCAAACAATGAATCATGGAACTACCTCAAAAGCTAATGATGTACTCTGTGGTGACTAACATAACATAATAAAAAGTATTAAAAAACATATTTAAATAATAAGAAAAAATGACCATATATTTCATCACTAGTCACCATTTCTGGTGCTCCTCCTTCCTCTGAGTAGATGCAGACTTCCATCTGGCTGAAGGACTTCCTTAGTTCTTATACTTTGTGTCTCCTGGGGTGAAGAATATTTTCAGTTTTGGTGTATCTAAGAAGTTCTTTATTTTGCCTTCATTTTTGAAAGATATTTTCAGTAGGTATAGAATTTAGGTTGACTTTTTTTCTTTAAAGGTGTTTCTCCACTGTCTCCTCTCTGCCACTGACAAGAAATCTGTCATCCTCAAATTTGCACCTCTTCACATACCTCCTGTCTCTCCTGCTGACTTTTAAATTTGCCTTGTCACTGGTTTTGAGCAATTCTAGTTTGATTTGCCTTGGTGTCGTTTTATTCATGTTTACTATGTTTGGAGTTCATTGAACTTCTTGGGGCTCTAAATTTATGAAGTTTGGGAAATTTGGGGCCATTATTTCTTTAAATGATTTTTCCCCTCTCCTTTGGTGACTCTAATGCCATGTATATTAAGGTGCCTGAAGTTGTCTCACCGCTCACTAATGTCCTTTTCAATTTTTAAAAATACTTGTTTCTGTGTTTGTATGGTTAGGTTCCATTTCTAGGTCTTCAAGGTTATTAATTTTTCTCCTATAATAGCCAAACTGCCATTAAATCCATTCAATGTGCTTTCATCACAGATGGTTAATTTTCATCTCCAGAAGTTGGACTTGGTCATTTTTCTAGGTAAACTCTACCCCCAGCATGGCGCTGAATCTCATCACTCAAGATCAAGAGTCTCATGCTTCCCTGACTGAGCCAGCCAGGTGCCCTGGATTCAGTCATATGTTTTTTTCATCTTGTAGATATCGACTTAACTTTTCAACAGATGAAATACATTTGCAGTCACTGATTGCCCTTGTCTGCTAATTGTCACATCTGTGTCACTTCTGAGTCAGTTTTGATTGAGCAATTACTCTCTTCATTATGAATCATCTTTTCCTGCTTTTTTGCACTGCAATTTTTTTTATTGGATGACAGAAATTGTCAATTTTGCCCTTTTGGGTACTGGATAGTTTTGCATTCCTCTAAGTATTTTCACGAGCTCTGTTCTGGGATGTAAGTAAGTTACTTGGAAAGAGCTTGTTACTTCCAGTCTTGCATTTAAGATTTGTTTTGTGGGACAAGAGCAAGGTCAATTATCATTCACTACTAAGGCAATATTCTTCTGAATGCTTCACCCAGTGTTCTGTAAATTATGAGGTTTTCTAGTCTGACTGGTGGGAATAGACTATCCCTGGCTCTGTGGGAGTGTCAAGTTCTATTCCTTCTTATCCTTTAAGATAAGAAAAGGTGGCTCTTTCCCCATCCTTGGGTTGTTTTGGTCACCTGAACTCTGATGAATACTCATCTGGATATTCAAGGGGAACCTTCTGCAGATTTCTGGAGTTTTCTCTCCATGAAGCTTTCTACTCTGTCTGTCCTAGAAACTCTAGCCACCTTCTTCTAATTCTCAGCTACTCGCCTCAGCTTGGTGAGTCTGCTCCTCCCAGTCTCCCTCCTTCCTGTTCTTGGCCTTGGAAACTCTATCAAGAAGGTGAACTCAGATGGTTGCAGGGCTCACATCATTTGCTTCCCATATGTCAACAATCACATCCTTCATGACTGATGTCCACTGTCTTCAAAGCCAGGGAATCATATATTTCATTCACAAACAAGTATGACGTCTTATGACTTAGTTCCAGAATTATACTTCATGATTTCCATAATACCCTGCTGGTGAGAAAGTTATCCCCTTCAACGTGTGTGTGCTGGGAAGGGGTGCCAGGAGAGACCAAAGGGCTTGAATGATCCTAAAGTCAAAGAGCACTATAGGCTGGTCACCATCCATAAAACATGAGTGAATATACTGACTTGGGGAGTAGGACAATTAGACTGGATGGGCAGGATAAAGCCCAATGAGAGCACTTCAGAATGAGTTTTGACAGAAATAATTCCTTTCTACTTTGTATTCTATAAACATCTCCTGTCTCAATTGAACTTTCATCACACTGTTTCACTATTATTTAAGTGCTAGTCTCTTCTATTAATCTGAAAATTTCTTTAAAGCAGAGATGATGTTTTATTCATCTTTGGTACCATGGGCTTTTGTATCATGTTGTAGCAAGAGCTCAAGCATGGTCTCTTGAGTGGAATCAAACTGAATAGCCTGGAACAATAAATTTACCAATATCTAGGGTGCCTGGATGACTCAGCCAGTTAAGTGTCTGCCTTTGGCTCAGATCATGATCTCGAGCCCCACATGGGGCTCTCTACTCAGCAGGGAGCTGCCCCTCCTTCTCCCTCTGCTGCTCCCTCTGCTTGTGCTCTCTCTGTCAAATAAATAAAATCTTTTGAAAAATAAATTTACCAATACTATTATATGGCCCTTAATATTAGGTCTGCTAAGTTGAAAGTGTGGCATATTGAAAATGATGCTTTCGGAAAGCTGATTAGAACCAAGGGGTTATGAACAAAGGTCAAGAAGTTCTATTCCAAGGTTAATGTCACAGTTCAGGCATAAAATGGTAAGACTTGAAATAGATGGAAGTGAGAAGTAACAATAAAGTAGAAGATTTGAATCCCAGAGTCATATGAAGAAGAGAACTGACAGGACTTATTGACAATTGGATTTGAAGGGAAGAAAGAGCCAAGATGAGTCTAGGGTTTCAGCAAGAGCACATAAAAATTGTGGTGTCACCAACAAATTAAGAAAGCAGTCAGACTGGATGCATTACTTCTCTTCCAAAATTATTCTTCTTCCTTTTTTTCCTATCTAAGAGACCTAAGTTAGAAGTCTTAGAATTGTTCTCGACTTTTCTCTCTTCCTTATCTATGAATCAAGACACAGCTTGGCTTCCCCAGGAAACAGACTCAGATGGAGGTTAGTGTGTAGGATGCTTATTAGGATGTGCTCCTGGGATCAGCCCTGTGGAAGGGAGGTGAAGTAGAAGTAGACAGAGGGAGAAGTCAAGCCGAATGCATCCTTGAATCATTCCACAGGGAGCAGTGGACCTAGATTAGCCCTTCAGAGTGACCCCAAATTGGATCAAGTGGGCCATGGCTTTATGCCCTCACTTCATGCAGTCATCGGACTACACCAGGATGGGAAGCAGCCTCAGATGAGAAGCTCCATGCAACTCCCACCATCTCTGAAGGATTGGCAGCTGAAGACCATCTGCTCACAGCATTTTCAGTAACCACAGCAAAAAGTCCTTCATTTAGGTGGCACACCATAGTCTCCATGCACGTCACTAATGCTTCCAAGTCTCTAGCCTCAGCCTCATGAGATAGTTATTTGAAGTTCTCATTACTTAAAAGAAAAAAAAGAGATTTTATTTATTTATTTGACAGAGAGAGAGAGAGAAAGAGAGTGAAATAGAGAGAGAGGGAGTGCACACAAATAGGCAGAGTAGCAGGCAGAAGGGGAGGGAGAAACAGACTGACTCTCCCCTGAGCAGAGCCTGATGAAGGACTCGATCCCAGGACCCTGGGATCATGACCTGAGGTGAAGGCAGACGCTTAACTGACTGAGCCACCGAGGTGCCCCTGAAGTTATCATTACCTTTTTCCTTAATTGTGAAAGCCAGGTCTAGTTTCTCTCTCTGCTTACTATCTTGAACTCTCTCCAATCCTTTTCCACACCGAGGCTACAATGATCTCTCTAAACACAGATATAGATCATGCCACCCTTCATCGTAAAGCCATTCAAGGGCTTCTCATCACCTGTGGGATCCAGGGTGGACCTCAACCCAAGCTGTGCTTTCATTCCAAAAAACTCCTGAGAGTTGGTGCTGGGCTTTCAAATGGCTTCAGATTCCTTCTCTGCCAGATGTCTTTCCTCTCTGACCTGGTTTTTTTTGGTTAGCTAGCTCCTCCTAACCTGTTTTTCCAAACCCAACCCCTCTGTGGAAACTCCATGACTCTGCTAGCCTGGGTTAAGTGACATTTCAATATGTCGGTAAAATGGCCACTATTTGCCTCTTTGTAGCATTTGTTGCATGATGCTCCAAATGTCTGTGACCAGAATCTCATCTCATTAAGAACACCCACAGTTCTCTTTTTCCCAGCACCTAGCACATGACCCTCTTCCATAAAAGGGGGCTCTTAAACGTTTGGACAGTAAATTAATCAAATAAAACAGTTTAAAAAATACACTTACTCAATTTTATTCTCCTGATTACCAAGCATCCTTCTTTGGACATCTGGAACAGCGTTCTTCAAGGGCAGGAATCATTCTATCAAATGAGGCTAATTCATGGGTCAGCTCCATTTCCAGAAAAAAAAAAAAAAAAAAGAAAGAAAGAAAAAGCTGCTGTCTATGAAGTTTATTCAAGGAGCTACTTTGGCTCATCACTGAAGATCTTCTCTGTAGCTGCTGATGGAGGTACTGCAAGGAGAGGACATCATGACAGCTCTGAGTCCCCTCTCCAAATTTCCCTGGGCTCTCTCCCTCTCATTCCTATAAAGAAGACCCGGGAGCAGAAGAAGTAGGAGAGCGTATATGTCCTTCTCCCTCTCCAGGAAGGTGCCAAGCTATATGAATGTCTTCTTCCATTGGTTTCCAGCTTTCAGACTTCTAAGGTAGATGAGAAGACTGGTTGCCATGTGAAGAATTCCTCCTGTTCCCCACTCCCCAGCCCAGTGTTGTCCAGATTCCACCCTCTCACTGGTCCTTCTTCTCTGAGGTAAGAGAGAATCCAGGCTCGGGGATGTGGTCCAAGATGGCAGAGGAGCAGGAGACCTAAGTTTCGTCTGGTCTCAGGAATTCAGCTAGACAGCTACCAAACCATTCTGAACACCTACAAACTCAACAGGAGATCGAAGAGAAGAAAAGCAACAATTCTAGGAACAGAAAATTGGCCACTTTCTGTAAGGTAAGAGGTGCAGAGAAGCGAATCCAAGGCGATATACAGGAAGAGAGGCTGTGTGAGGAGGGGCTGGCCCCTGGCAACCAGCGGAGCAGCAGAGCACAAAATCAGAACTTTCAGAAGTGGGCTCCACTGAGAGACGTCGCTCCAGAGGCTAAGTGAGGGTTGGGGATTGGGGTGAACACTCGCCGGGACAGTGCGGTCTCAGGACCCGCAGGGTCACAGAAGACTGAGGTTGCCTGAGTGTGGCAGAGTGGGGAAGCTGGTCTCAAAGAGGGAGCCGAGCAGTGAGCTCTCAGCTTGGGGTTGCCATAAACCGTGATCCATGGCACAGACCGACCATTGCTCTTTGAGCTGGGACCCCATAAGCGGCAGAACCGGGAGACTCCCGTGGGAGGAGTGGGACATGAGTGCCTGGCAAGAATTGGCTGGGTTTGGAGACCTCAAACGGGACCATGCACCAGAAACAGAAACACTCGGTCACAGGCCGGGTGAGCTCGGAGCACAGCCGGAGACCAGGGAGACGGGAGGGATTGACTGCTTTTCTCCGAGTGCGCACTGAAGAGTGCGGCCTCCAGATCTCAATGCTCCTCCAGGCCGGAGATTAGGAGGCCGCCATTTTCATTCCCATCCTCCAAACTTGTACGGAAAACGTTCAGGGAACAAAATCTCCCAAGAGTGAACCCAAGCATATTACTTAGCCTGGCCCCTGGCAAGGGCAGTGCAATTCCACCTCCGGCAAAGACATTTGAGAATCACAGCAACAGGCCCCTCCCCCAGAAGATCAGCAAGAACATCCAAGAACAGCCAGAACAGCCAAGACCAAGTTCACCAATCAATGAGAGCTGCAAAACTTCAGAGCGAGGGAAATGCAACATGGCTTTTTTCCCATGATTTTTTAGTCTTTCAAAGATAATTTTTTAAAGATTTTATTTATTTATTTCACAGACAGAGATCACAAGTAGGCAGAGATACAGGCAGGGGTGGGGGAAGCAGGCTCCCCGCTGAGCAGAGAGCCTGACACGGGGCTCCAGCCCAGGACCCCGAGATCATGACCTGAGCTGAAGGCAGAGGCTTAACCCACTGAGCCACCAAGGTGCCCCTCAAAGATAATTTTTTAATTTTTTTCTTTTCATAGTTCTTTTTAAAAATTTTTTCTTTCCTTTTTCAACAAACTTATCAATTCTTTTTTTAAAATATTTTTTAATTTTCATTTTTACAGTCATATTCTATCCTTTATTGTATTTAACCTTATTTTTTGTATATACATATAAGTTTTTCATTCTTTAAAATATTGTGATGCACTTTCTTCTAATAGATCAAAATATACCCTAAATTTAGTGTATGGCTTTGTTCTATTCACCTGCCTGATCACAGTCTCTCTCTCTTTTTTATTTTTTTACTTTTCTTCTTTCTTTTTTCAAGCAACTTCTTACCAATTTCTTTTTAAAAATCTTTTTTAATTTTCATTTTTGCAGTCATATTCAATCCTTCATTGTATTTACCCTTATTTTTGTGTATATATAAGTTTTTCTTTCTTTAAAAATTTGGGAGGCAGTTTCTTCTAACAGATCAAAATACACCCAAAATGTTATGTGTAGCTCTGTTCTATTCACCAGCCTGATCATATTCTTTTTTTTTTTTTCTTTCCCCCCAGTTTTGCATCTTTTCTGATTTGTTTAGTGTATATTTTTCTGGGGTCATTGTTACCCTTTTAGTATCTTGTTCTCTCATTCATTTATTTCTGTCTGGACAGATGACAAAGTGGAAAAACTCACCTCACCAAAAAAAAAAAAAAAGAAAGAAAGAAAGAAAGAAAAAAGAACAAAAGGCAGTACTGACTGCCAAGGATCTAATCAACATGAACATCAGTAAGATGTTGGAACTGGAGTTCAGAATTATGATTATTAAGATACTAGCTGGGCTTGAAAAAAGCATAGAAGATACTAGAGAATCCCTTTCTGGAGAAATAAAATCTAACCAAGTCGAAATCAAAAAGGCACCTGGCAGGCCAGAAAGGACTGGTACTAAATGAGAAAAATATGCAGCCTGCAATACTATATCCAACTGGGATGTCATTGAAAATAGGAGAGATAAAAAGCTTCCAGGACAAACAAAAACTAAAAGAATTTGCAATCACCAAACCAGCCCTACAGGAAATATTGAAAGGAGTCCTCTAAGCAAAGAGAGAGTCTAAAAGTAACATAAACCAGAAAGGAACAGAGACCATATACGGTAATAATCACCTTACAAAAAATACAATGGCACTAAATTCATATCTTTTAATAATTACCCTGAAATTAAATGGGCTAAATACCCCAATCCCCTATGTCTACAGGGTTGGATAAAAAAGCCAAGACCCATCGATGTGCTATCTGCAAGAGACTCATTTTAGACCTAAGGCACCTCCAAATTTAAAGTGAGGGGATGGAAAATCATTTACCATGCTTTTGGACATCAAAAGAAAGATGGGGTGGCAATCCTTATATCAGACAAATTAGAATTTTTGTTATTCTCAATGGGGAAAATCTGGGAGCTTTCTCCCTAAGTTCAGGATCAGAGAAGGGATGTCCACTATCCCCACTGCTATTCAACATAGCACTAGAAGTCCTAGCCTCAGCAATCAGACAACAAAAAGAAATAAAAGGCATCCAAATCATCAAAGAAGTCAAACTCTCACTCTTTGCAGATGATATAATACTTTATGTGGAAAACCCAAGAGACTCCATCTCAAAGCTGCGAGAACTCATACAGGAATTCAGTAAAGTGGCAGTTTATAAAATCAATGCACAGAAATCAGGTCCATTTCTATACACCAACAATAAAACAGAAGAAAGAAAAATTAAGGAGTTTATTCCATTTACAATTACAGCAAAGACCATAAGATATCGAGGAATAAACCTAAACAAAGGCAAAGAATCTCTACTCAGAAGACTATAAAGTACTCATGAAAGAAATTGAGGAACACACAAAGAAATGGAAAAATGTTCCATGCTCATTGAATGGAAGAACAAATACTGTTAAAACATCTATGCTACCTAGAACAATCTAGGTATTTAATGCAATTTAAGGCAACTTAATATAATCCCTATCAAAATACCATCATCTTTTTTTTTTCCACAGAAATGGAACAAATAATCCTAAAATTTGTATGGAACAAGAAAAGACCCTGAATAGCCAGAGGAATGTTGAAAAATAAAAGCAAATCTGGTGGCATCAGAATTCTGGACTTCAAACTCTATTGCAAAGCTGTAATCATCAAGACAGCATGGTACTGACACAAAAACAGACACATAGATCAATGGAACAGAGAGCCCAGAAATGGGCTCTCAACTCCTTGGTCAACTAATCTTTGACAAAGCAGGAAAGGATTTCCAATGGAAAAAAGACAGTCTCTTCAACAAATGATGTTGGAAAAATTGGACAATCACATGTATAAGAATGAAACTGGACCATTTCCTTACACCATCAAAAGAATAGACTCAAAATGGATAAAAGGCCAACTGTGAGGTAGGAACCACCAAAATCCTTGAGGAGAACACAAGCAGAAACCTCTTTGACCTCAGCCACAACAACTTCTTCCTAGACACATCACCAAAGGCAATGGAAATAAGGGCAAAAATGAGCTATTGTGTCTTCATTAAGATAAAAAGCTTTTGCACAGCAAAAGAAACAGTCAAAAAAACCAAAAGACAACTGACAGAATGGGAGAAGATATTTGCAAATGACATATCAGATAAAGGGCTGGTATCCAAAACTTATAAAGAACTTACCATCTCAACACCCAAAGAACAAATAATCCAACCAAGAAATGGGTAGAAGACATCCATGGTAGACACATGAAAAAGTGCTCAACGTCACTCGACATCAGGAAAATACAAATCAAAACCTCAATAAGATACCACCTCACACCAGTCAGAAGGGCTAAAATTAACAAGTCAAAAAATGACAGATGTTGGTGAGGATGAAGAGAAAGGAGAACCCTCCTACACTGTTGGTGGGAATGCAAGCTGGTGCAGCCACTCTGGAAAACAGTATGGAGGTTGCTCAAGAAATTGAAAATAGAGTTACCCTATGACCCAACAATCACACTACTGGGTATTTACCCAAAAGATACAAATGTAGTGATCTGAAGGGCATGTGCACCCCAGTGTTCATAGCAGCAATGTCCACAACAGCCAAACTATGGAAAGAGACAAGATGTTCATCTACAGATGAATGGATTAGGAAGATGTGATATATATACATATACATACATACACAATGGATATTATGCAACCATCATAAAAAAGAAATCTTGCCATTTGCAATGATGTGGATGGAACTAGAGGGTACTACGTTAAGTGAAATAAGTCAATCAGAGAAAGACAATTATGATATGATCTCACTGATATATGGCATTTGAGAAATAAGACAGAGGATCATAGGGGAAGAGAGGGAAACAAGACGAAACCAGAGAGCAACCATAAGAGACTCTTAATCTCAGGAAACAAACTGAGGGTTGCTAAAGTGGAGGGGGGTGAGAGGAATGGGGTGGCTGGATGACGGACGTTGGGGAGGATATGTGTTGTAGTGATCACTGGGTATTATACAAGACTGATGAATCACAGACCTGTACCCCTGAAACAATACAATATGTTAATTTTTTTTAAAAGAGAATTCGGGCTCCTCCAGGCCACTGTCATCATTAGCAGACACTCAGGGGCCACCTTAGCTACACGACACTGAGCTCTAGCTGAGACTGACACCATCGAATGGAAGGAATCATGCTCTGGTGGAACCTTCTGGTTTTCCTGAGACCTATGTGTAGGAGCTTAGAGACAGTTGTATGGATGACAATGACCTTTCGATAAATTCTCATACCTTGTTGATTACTTCTCAGAGGACCCTTAAACAGAACCCCATTTTGCTTCAGACACTGTTGGCTTTTTGGAAGTCATGAAAACATCTGGGAAACTTTAATTTATTTTACAAGGCCATCCCCTGTCCTGGGAGGTTTTCATGTTGAGTTCTATTAACAGCTTTTGTCTTTTGTTAAGATGCATATATTAACAATTAAAAGCCATTTTAAATAATTGATTCAATTCACTAAAGCCAACAAATTAATTAACTGATGCATAATTAATCAGAGCGGCAAGGCATTCCTTCTTAAGGGACCAGATAGGAAAACCGTGATTTGTATGTTCATGAACAGAGTAGATACAGTCAGCTGTGCTCCTGAACCAGATCCTGATATGATCAGGGTCATCATTTAAGAGCTGAAGTCTGTTTAGCCCACAGAAGGAGCACGTGGCCTTCACTTCTCTGCTCAACATGAAGTAATAATCTATACCTGGACTGGGTTTTAAGATAATAGACATAGCACGAATAGATGTCAGATCCAGGCAGGGTAGGGGGTGATCCTTGGAAAGCATCTTGGTCCATTGCTCACCACATACCAATACAGTCTACAGTGTGAGGAAGGTGCCTGTCTGCAAGTTGTTTCTGGTCCCTGAGAAAATGAGTCCAGAAATTGGGAGTAGCATTTAGAAACATTCACAGGAATTTGACAGAATAAGTTTATGTCCGCTCAATCTAATATTTTAAATTTGGAGATTATATTTTTACACCCCTTTTCATTTAATTGGTCTAGTAATTCACTTTTATTTTATTTAAAATAAGTATCAGTATGCAATAGATTATAAATTGTAAAAAAGCAAAACCAAACCAAACTGTGGTCCTTTCCACATGTATTTCTAGAAGTGCTACCTTGGATCATTCCAGAAATTCTTAAGCCCAGATCTTGCAAAATACTGTCTGGCCTGAACATGTTCTCAGGGAGATAAGAAGAGCTCCAATATCCCTTTGCTACTGAGTTGGAAAACAGGATTTGAGTGCCTTGCGTTTGTCTCTGGAGGTACCCCTGCGCTCTGCAGAGTCAGTGCTATCTAGAGAGAAGATGAACGAAGACATACGAAAGCCGTGTATGCTGTTATAGTCACGCTGACACTTACTTTGAGCATGTGCCTACTGAGAGGGTCATGAGTTAACTGTGAAAAATAATATTATTGTACAATCACTAGCCACAACTGGGCACCACAATGAATTAATGGCCCCAACTCCAAAACAAAAGTAGCAGGGACAGCGGACCTATATCTCTGCACCACTTTTAGCAAGGAAACAACGGAAAAGAAACCTAAGAGGCATCCTCTGGGATAGTGGGATGTTGATGAACGGGTTAGATAGAAAAGAGACAGTTAACCTTATGCAGTCTTCACTAATAAAAATAGAGCAAATACCGCCACTTAACTTGAAATGCAATGGAGACTGGCCGAGACTGACTCGGTTGTCCTTGGGTTGTAGTAATTAGGACACCTTCTAGCGAGCACAGTTAAAGCCTTTTTTGTGCTAACGTGGCTGTAAAAGCTTTTGTAGTTTCTTGGATGGGATTCAAGGTGGGCCTGTCTTAGCGATTTATAGGTCACTACATATGCACACATAGACCACATGGGGTGATGCCCCACAAACACATGCAATACTTTCCATTCCTTGAACTCCTACCACGCACACGAGCCCTGACTGAGGAAGGAAGAGGCCTTGTGGTTCAGTTTTTGTACGTGAGTGCTCTTTGAAATATCATCTCAAGATTTGGAAAAGTGAAATTGCTATTCCGAAGATAAAAGTTGCTTATTGCAAAACAGCTACCATAATGCCTTATCAGAATAAAAGAGAAAATTGTATGTGAGATTGAACGTGAGAGCCATTTAGTCATATGAACGGGGACAAATCTCACATACCAAATCGGGAATATTACACTTCCAAAAATCAACGAGCCACTGAGTTATGAGTTGTGAGTTACCTGATACTTCTTGCATCACCCAAATAGCTATGGACTATATCAGTAGTAGAGAAAAGTCAGATCTGGGTCAAAAATCCTAACTTCTCTACTTTTAGCTATATAATCAAGGACACTTTACTTGATTTCTCTTAGCCTTGGGTTCCAAACCTAAAAATGGAGATAGGGGCACCTACCCTGAAAGCTAATTCTTCTAGAACACTTCTTGGACACTAGCTAAGTATTTACACATATTTTTTCACTTATTCTCACCACAAATATTTAAAGTTACAGACTATGATAACCTGTTACCTGAGTGCAAGCACTCAACCACTATAGCTTTAAAGAAAAGGTATCTAACAGCTTGAGGAGAGGGCCGGGCACAGAGTAGGTACTTAAGAAATGGACTCATTAGCTTACTATGATTGCTACCACTGTCCAGGGAGACAAAAGTAACACGGGAAGCGAAAATGCACACACGACTTTGCTCTGCATTCTCCCCTGTGTTGGAAGGATCCATGGCTGCCCTGCTCTATAAGGCTGAGAGGTGGCCCAGGCTCCAGGTGGCCCAGGTGCACCAGTAAGGAAAGTGGGTTTTACCTTCAAGGAAAGCCTTAGGCAGAGAATAATTTTAGGGATCACTGGAGGGCTGCATGACCTCCCAAATATCTCCCGTAAGGCCTGAACATTGCCTAGAACTCATTTCAGGGGAGTTACACCAGGCATTCCACTGGGATAGCAAGGAAACTCAACTATGCAAAATTCCCAGGAGAAGCTACATGAAAGCGTGCATACATTTCAGGCAAGCAGTATAAAATGATATCAGGTCTTAATAGCTGTGACAGAGGAGATTTAAGCTGTAGAAAAACAATAGTTACCTGGTATAGGTTGGAAGAAGGTGTTATTGAGAGAAAAGCAAGGCTGGAAACAATGTGAGGAGTGTGTGCGTTTTACAACTGGCTCTTCCTGCTTATCTTCAGCTATGTGCAGAGATGACACAGTGTGAGCAAAAGGAAGAAGCTTCCGGAAGATGTGTGCCTGCACTTCAGCGCACCTCCGCGAAGGGACCATGCTTGCCACAGCCCTGGGCCAGCATGGTCAGCAACTACCCCCCTACCCCCTCCTCTTCAGCTCCTCACTGCAAATGGTATCATTTGCAGTTATTAAATTAGGTTGTTATTTATTAAACATTAATATTAGGCTGCTTGCTTTCAAATACGAGCTCCCCTCTTAGCAGCTGCCTGATTTGGGGTAAGTATTTCATCTCCTCCAACAGGGAGCTCATGGAGGTGTGTGAGGATGAAGGGAGCCATTGAGCTAAAGCACCCTGCTCTGTGCGCAGCCTGGGGCAAGTGACATCCCCACTCGTCTCTGTGATCCCGGGGGAAGTGACCAGCCAGCCAGTCGTGCAGGTGCCAGGCGGCCCCTGTCTTCTCAGACCAACTGTGCCATTGGAAGCTATGCATGGGAAACAGGTCTTCATTGGCAGAGATGATAGTTTCCAAATGTTCTCTTTCTGCCTCACATCCGTACAAAGCAGCGACTCATCTCTTTTACCTGAATGTTGGCCTTGAAAGATACAAACCACTAGGGCAGGAGAGAGGGGTTCCAACTGTCACACATTCTCTGTGACCCTGGGGAAATCATTTCCCCTCTTGATGCCATCCAGGTTTCCTCTGAGGAAAAAGGGAAGGGATAGACGAGAAAACCTTTCGGAGCTTCAGCATTCACTCCCTGGATGTGGCTGGGGCTGCTGTGCAAAGCCATGTTACAGTTCCTGGGCCTCAGTTTGCCCAGCTGTAAACCCAACTGTCGCTGCTTCAGGAAAATTTACTTTATATAAATATTAATGAGCTGCATAGTCCCTTTCCAGGACCTGTAGCTAGCTTTTCTGGGCACTGCAGTCGGTTGGAACTATCCGATGACAAAACCAGTAAGGTAGGTCAGTAAACAGAGTTTTAGATGTGGCCGATAAGAAATGCTCAGAAAGACCCATGAAGTATCATGCAGTCAGCAACCATCTGTTGAGCATCTATTAAGTGTGAAGGTCGTTGGATAAACTGAATCTGCATCCTTGTTCTGAAGGAATTTACAGTATATTATGGGGAGATAAACGCATGAAGAATCTAAGTAAGCATAATTCAAGTTTGGAAGGGAGGGGTGCCTGGGTGGCTCCGTCAGTTGAGCGTCTGTCTTTGGCTCACATCATGATCTCAGGGTCCTGGGATCCAGTCCGCATCGGGCTCCTTGCTCAGGAGGAAGCTCGCTTCTCCCTCTGCCTGCCTCCCCCCCTGCTTGTGCTCTCTCTTTCCCTCTCCTTCTGACAAATAAATAAATAAAACTCTTAAATAGTTTGGAAGGGGTAAGTGCTACAAAAAGAGGTACAAACTAAGTATTCTGTGAGTTCCAAGAAGAGAAAGTTACCTGTGGCTAGGAAATCAGGTCCCTTTATATGCTAAATGTTTGCAGAAAGCTTTGTGGAGGAGTAAAGGGAGATGAATTCTGAGGGTGGGTAAGACTTGGATCCAGGAAGGGGAGGGAGAGGAACAATCCAGAGCAAAAACATGCAGAGGGAAGGGGAAGTCCAGGATGTGTCTGTGGACAGTGGTGGTGCCATTTGATTGGTCTGGTTCTGAGCAGTAAGGTTTTAAGCGTGTGCTGAGATCTCAGCCTTGAACACTGAGCGAAATAATTTGTGCCCTATTTTTGAAGTCATTTTTGAAGACATTATAAAACATTGAAAGTTTTGCAACAGGGAAGGAGACACAGAATAAACGGAAGAGGATAAATAGAGGAGAGGAAGCTCTGTGAGGAGAAAAGTGTACTAATCCAAATTAGAGGGAGGGGTCATCTGCATTAAGGCCTTACTAGCAAAGGGAAGAGAAGTTCAAGGACAGAAGAACCACACACCCCTCCAGTTTCCCAGGGGCTGCTCTGGCTTCAGCCTGTTGCTCTGGTGTAATGATGAATAACGCTGTCCTTACAAGTGACCAGTTCAGACAATAAATGGTGTGATCACTCTGGTTAAAGCTTATGTTGAGTCGAGTGCCTGGAAGTGTGGTCAGAGAAGCCCAAAAAGGTTTTGGAAGAAAATGAGTCTGGCTGTAGACATAAGTTCAAGGTGGTGTTTGGGCTTCTAAGTGGAAAAAGATAACAGTAATGATACTGGCCAACACGTCTTGAGTGCTTACTTCACACCAAGTACTAGCTTATGTGTTCTTCATGATAAACCTATGAGGTGGGCACTATTATTATCCTCATTTTATCTGGTGAAACTGGGCGGAGGGAATCATATGATTCAGTAAACAGTTGAAAATTCAGGCCTTGACCTCAAGAGAGAATTCAGAATACAAGCACCCAGGGGTTATCCACCAAGCAGAAGTGGTGAAAGCCAAGAGGTTCGGGTGGGTTGCCAAAATAAGGAGGGAAGCAAAGAATAAGGATTGGGAACAAAAGTGGAAATAGCAAGAGGAAGAGGAGATCAGGAAAACCAAAAGAGAGCATTCAGTTGGAGAAGTGGAGAAACCAAAATGACAGTATCATGAAAACCAGGACAAGAGAAAAGAATGACCAGCTCAGGAGTGCAGAATGCACTCAGGGGAACTGGCGAAGAATGTGGGATGGGCGACCTCTGACCCAACAGTATGCATATACATTTCCCCATTGTCAAAAATGTCTCACTTATACCAGATTGTTTTGCAACTACATAAGGACAGATGCCAGGCTCCTCCTGAGGCTCAGGGAGGTGAGGAGACTGCCTCTTAGCCTCATGCTCTTGGGAGTACGAGGCCCATTTGGAGGCCCCTGAGGGCTCTGGAAGGCAGGACGGCTGAAGCAAGGCGTAAGAAAGACCACACGTGTGCGGGAGTCTTTTTTACGTAGAGCTACCACAAAACCAGTGTTTTTAAAGAGTGTTCAGACAAGTCCCTCAGAAACTACGTGGTATGAAGAAGTAAATGAGAGGGAGCGCTAGGGTTTATCTACCTTTGCCTATTGAAGCAACTCCCTAACCTCCAAGGATAGACCTTCACTAATCCGTAAGCCTAACTAGAACTGTCACCGAATTGAACACACAAGATATTTGTTGTGCATACCACGTGGGGAGGAAAGAATTCTTTGTGTGTCTCTTGTATTGTGTGCCTGCTGGTATGTTGGGCACTTGTTTTCTGTACTATTGAAAGTGGGTTCAATTAGCCAGGAACTTGTTGGTTGCCTCAGTGTTAGATATAAGAAGTCATTTGTGCTGAAACTGCTAGCACATCAAAACCTGAAGTAGGCTAGAATTTATTTTCTCTCTCTTTCTGAATTTATATCCTTTCTCCGTCTGCACTACTTACCTCCCTGAGGATTTCAGTCATTTTATGATGAGCCTATCTTTTGACTCAGAAGAGAAATTAAGAGCTTCCAAGCCTCAGCAGTATTGACATTTTGGGACAGATAATTCTTTGTCATAGAGGTCTTGCCTGGGCACTGTCTCACATTCAACAACCTCCCTGGTCTCTTCCCATTGAACACCAGTAGGGAGCAACCCCTGTCCCCAGACTGTGACAATCAAAAATGTCTCCAGATATCACCAGTTGTCCCAAGGAGCATAGTCTCCTATGTTTAAGAACCACTGTGACGAGCTCGTTCATACTAAAATGTGAGTGACTTACTCTGTTCTTTCTTTAAAAAGGAGTTCCATTTTGCAAGTGGAACAAAGGACAAGCAAAGCAAGCTGGTAGAGTGTTGATTTCTCTACATTTTCGTAACCCAATTAATTTAAGCTTCCCAGTGGCCGGAAATACAATCCATATAATGAAGAGACTTGGTCTTCTTTGGTCTTCCCAATGGCAGAAATACAGTCCATATAATGAAGAGACTTGGATTGGATTCACTCAGTTCTCTTTGGGGTGACTCACTCAGTCTAGGGCATTTGTATAGGACGTGACGTCTGCGAGGAGCAAGCAGCAGTAGATGCTGGGACCTGGCTTGGCTTGTGCTGGGACGCACCGTGTCATGCACACGTCCTCCCTGGTTCTCTGACAGGATCTCCTCTGCAAGCATCCCCTGGAGTTCTACCATCCTTTCAACCAGGCTGTCTCCACACCGTCTCTCTTTGATCCCAACCGATAGGCCCCTGTAAGGACACAGGAAACTTGTAAAAGCTCTCCCTGGCTTTTCTGAGACTAAGACAGCTTGTCTAGGCCTGAACCCACCTGGCCATGTTCCTGATCTCCTGCTGTCAATGCATGCTGGTGTGATGTCCCTTTAATCACTGGGTGCTTGTGCCCAGGTGGCCTTCTACTCCTTTCACCTCCCTCCGTGGCTAGAGGACGAAGCAGCCAGTGGTCGCCTCTCTTGCTTTCCCTCTTCCCAACCTTGAATGAGGGACACAGGAAGAGAAGTCTCTTGAGCTTAAAATCCAAGAATTTACTGCCTTTGTTTGATTCTGCAAGGCAACTTCCTCCTAAGACAGTGATGAATCATTGCTAGCTGCCTGGGCTGGAGGAAGGCCCTTGGGACTTAATAGAGAAATTGACTGGAAAGAGAACACATGGCTTAATGTCCTCCTTTCCCCTCCTTTCTTGGCACTGGGTCTACAGGTACCACAGCTCTGAATGTCCACATGAGGCAGCTTTTTCCAGTCATTTCCTTCAGAAACCAAATGACATTGCGTAGGGCAATTTAATTTATCTAATTCCACCAGGCTCTCTGATGGGTAACTATGGGCCAGACGTACGAAACCTTAAAAAACCCATTTCTCATCATCTGTCATCAAAACTACATTAAAAAATATACACTTTAAAGAAATGTCTTCTCAACATCTCTATAGACCTGAGAAGTACAGTGGGAAATCTGGAAAGGTGTCGAGATGGAGACAAATATTGCTGAATGTGTGCATATGACCTATAGAGAATAATAATATCCTTTATGCTGGGGACGCATAAGACACAGTGAAAAATAACATCACCTTCCCACATCTACAGTTAAGAATAAATAGCATCAAGAATTTGCCCAGCACGGAAGAATACCGTGCAGTCTTATAATTACCAAGATAACAATCTCAACGTATTTTTTTCTTTAAGAATCACCCCCTACCCCTCTCCTCACTCTCAGTGATGCACTGGCTTCCAATTTCCCTGAGGGAATAGAGGAAGAGGGAATGGAACTTACACATACCCCATTTCCCAGTACCTGCTCCTGGGTTTCCCTCCCTCTTTCCCTCCCGGCATTCTGCTTAAGACCAGCTACTGGGCTTCTCACCACACCCCATCCTCTTCCTCCTAAGAGTTCCCTCTCGCAATTAATTACAATCCTCCAGGCTCTTTCCTGTCCTGTCAAAGTCTGCCTTTCTACTTCCCCCCGCCTCATCAGGAAAGTAAATATACTTGTCCCACTTTAATATCAAAGTAATTCAAAAGCTCTCTCTGGACGGTGCTTTCCCTCCACCGACCCCCCCCACCCCAGATTTCTCTCCTTCCCATTACAGTGAACTCCACCAAGCTGTCCACACCCACCTCCCCCTTTCGTCCACCAATTCACTCCAGCCACTCCACCCATCTGCAGAAACTGAGCTGATCAAAGGCACCCATAACCCACGGTTGTGAACTTCAAAGTCCGTACTCACTGTTCAAGGTTATGGCCCACTTTCCCTTCTTGACCCACTTGGAACCCACAGCTCTTTTTCTCCCATTGCTTCTCAGTCTCCTTTGTAAGAACTTCCTCTTCTCTTCTACTACTGCACATTGCAGGGTTTTTGGATACATCCCTTTGTCTCTCCATACTTACTTCCTGGGAGCACCTAGCCAGTTGCATGACTTTAATGCATCTACATGCTGGTGACTCCCCAAATTTTTATCTCCAGCCTGGATCCCTCTCTGGGACCTCAGACTTGCATGGACATCTACCTGCTTGAAATCCCTACCTACAGGCATATAAAATGAATCATGTCCAACACGGAGCTCCTGATCATCTTCTCACCGCCCCCCACCAAGTCCCTTCCTTAAGCCTGCTTCCCCCAGTCCTCTTCACTGCAGTGAATGGCAATTCTAGCCTTCTGGTTGATCAGAACAAAACCAAGGAGTAATTCTTGACTCTTTCAGATCTACATGTGGTCCATTAGCAATTTCTGTCAGTGTTCACCTTCAAAGTATATCTAGAATCTAAACACTTCTCAGTTTCTCCACTGCTGCCAGCCTGATCAACCCACCATACTATTACTGATACTGTTCCACCAATATTGACTCAACCCATGGGTCTTGTTCAAACCTGTGTTAGACCAGCGGTTCTCACACATTTGATCGCAAAACACGTTATGTCCTTAGCAGTAATCAAGGACCACAAAAAGCTTTTGCTTTGTGCGTTATATCTATTAGTATTTACTGTTGTATAAATTAAAGCTGAAAGCTTAAAAACAATTCATTTAGGGGCGCCTGGGTGGCTCAGTGGGTTAAGCCTCTGCCTTCGGCTCAGGTCGTGGTCTTAGGGTCCTGGGATCAAGCCCCACATTGGGCTCTCTGCTCAGCAGGGAGCCTGCTTCCCCCTTTCTCTCTGCCTGCCTCTCTGCCTCCTTGTGATCTCTCTTTCTCTCTCTGCCAAATAAATAAATGAAATCTTTTCCAAAAATTCATTTAAAAATAATAATAAACTCGTTGCATGTTAACATAAGTAAAATAATTTTATGAAGACTGTTTCCTAAAACAAAGTGAGAAAAGTAACAGTGTACATTTGGAAAGTATATTTTGCAAATCTCATTAATGTCTATCTTAATAGAATATAGATATAAATGGCTTCTCCTACCTGCTCCTATTTTCACCCTCTTATGTCATGTAGCCTTCAGAAAAGTCCACTGTATATTCATGAGAAGATGAGAAAGAAATCTTGCATTACTGTGAAAATATTTTGAATTCATGATGCCCTGGAAAAGTCTCAGGGACCTTTCTGCCCCATGCCTCAGAGACCCAGCAGCCCCTATACCAAACTTTGAAAAATGCTGAGTTAGACCATATCGTGCCTCTGCTTGGAACCTGGTAGTGCCTTCAAGTTACAAGGAGAATAATAGGCAAAGTCCTTACAATGATCTTCAAAGACTCACATCACTGCCCACCCCTCCCCCCATTTCCTGTCTGGCTTTATCCCCTTCACTCTCTCTGTTCCTGCCATACAGGTTTCCTTTCCATTCCTAAAATATTCTAGGCACAGTCCTCTCTCAGGACATTTCCTCATTCCAGAACATTCTTCCTCTTGGTACTTTGGTGGCTTGCTCCTTCATCTCCTTTGGGATTTTACTCAAATGTCACCTTTTTGGTGAGGTTTTATCTGGGTACCTCTCTAAAATTTCAACACCAGGGCGCTTGTGTGGCTCAGTTGGTTAAGTATCCGACTTTGGCTCAGGTCATGATCTCAGGGTCCTGGAATCAAACCCCAGGTCTTAGGACCCTGTGCTCAGGAGGGAGTCTTCTTCTCCCTTTCCCCTTGCCTCTCCCACTCTCTGTCTCAAATAAATAAATAAAATCTTTCTAAAAAATAAAATAAAATTTTATTTTACTGTCCCCTCACTTTATCACAGCTCCTTTATTACTCCCTATCTCCTACCTCCCACTTTATTTTTTCCTTAGCATTTATCTCCATCTGACGTACTACTTATCTCACAACTGATTCTTATTTACTTCTCTTCTACCCCCTAACACATCCTATAATTGTATATGATTTTAAAAATATCTAAATGAAGGATAAGTTAAATAAAAGATGTGACATCTGATCTTTGTCCCCCATGAGAATACAGGCAGGGATTTTGGTTCTTCTGTCCACTGCTGTCTTCCTAGCAACAGGACAGTTGCATTCAGTTCACTCAGTGAAGGAATTAAATATACAAACCAAAAAAATGAAGAATTTGGGGGTGCCTGGGTGACTCAATTGAGTGTCTGACTCTTGATTTCAGCTCAGAGTCTTGGGATTGAGCCCAGTGTTGGGCTCCACACTCAGCAGGAAGTCTTCTCTCTTTCTCCCCCCTCCTTATACCTCTCTACCCCTGCTTTCTCTCTCTCTCTCTCTCTCTCTCTCTACCTATCTCTCAAAGAAATAAATAAATCTTTAATAAAAAATAAATAAATGAAGAACCCTTAAATGCAGGCATTATTTCGTCTATGTTCCAGCTCAGGAAGCAGAAACTGAGTGAGAGAAAGACTTTGTCTGAGTCACAGCGTTAGTGAATAACGAGTCTTCAACACAGGTCTGCTGACTGAAGCCTGTGTTTTCAACCACACAACACAAAATGCATAGACAGGCGTGAAACCTCTATTGTACAATCAAGCTCACGCCAACTTGGAGATGAAGCATTTTCTGGTTCTAGCTGTGCCTTCCTTACTGGACCACCCCGGGAAATGGCAAAATCCAGTGCCCTCATTCCACAGGTGAGGACACAGGTCCAAAGATGTGACATCACTTGTCAAGAGTCACAGGCCCCGGAGCAGAAAATAAAACCTGTGTGGTGTTCCACTAAGGAGATGCAAGTCATGGGTGACTCAATTTTCCCAGCTCTAGTTTGGTTAGACGATCTGTGTTTGGAATAATTTATAGTGAACGTCTCTACTTGGCTTGGATTGATGATGTCACAGTCCCACTGACTGGCTGGCATGGCTTTGCTACATAGACACATAATACTTTCGTGGCTTGGTGACAAGTCAGGACACATACTAGTGCTGCAGAGCCACTGTCTTCTTGGTCAAGGCTCAGCTGCTGGGCTCAGGTGCTCTGCTTGACCAGAGTCTCTGCTTGAACCACTTAGGGGAAAATGATTAACACTGACCACTCACTTTTGTGTTCATGCCAGGCACTGTGCTTGTTTTTTTAACCCACATTCATGATCTCATTCACTTCCCAGTACAATCTTGTGAGCTAGTTGTTATTATAATTCCAACTCTTGGGCTCAGAAGGTTAAGTAACTTGATTAAATTCAGAAAACCAGTGAGTGAGGAAGCCAAAGGTGGAACATACATGTGTCTGATACCACAGTTCCTGCAGGTACACAACACACCTGCTGCTTTAACTTCAGAGGAAAAGCAAGGGGACAGGCTCAGCTTCCCCGTACCTAGCACCCCTCAAAGAGGTAGGCAAGAGAGAGGAGAGGAAGGAAGGAAGTATTATTTGGTCTTTCCTTATATATCTCTTCAAAAGAACTAGTCATATTTGTTTTAAGTACACCAGGAAAAAAGGAGAAAGGGGTGTGTGTGTGTGTGTGTGTGTGTGTGCGCGCGCGCGCGCGCACGTGTGTGTATTGGGAGAAGGGAGATGAATGAAACAAAGTTGACAAAGTGTTGATAATTTTGAAGCTATGTAATGTAGATATGGAGTTTCATTATACTATTCTCCTTATTTTGTGCATGTTTGAAATTTCCTATAACAAAAGGGAATAAGAGATTCAGCTGAAAGAGTGCTCATCCTTTTATTATTCATGATTGCAAAATATAGGAAACATTCTAAATATCAAACAATGAAGGCTATGTTAAATAAATGATATTACATCCGATCTATACATTCACAATGATGTAATTCATTGATGTGAAAAATATCCAGTATGGAATAAAAATCAGTTTCCAGAAAAGATGTATATTACAATTTCATTTTGACTTTTAAGTGTGTATTTCTATTTATATTTTAATGCTTGTGTTTATATCTGCATTGGAAATACTCTTTGAAGGCTTAACTTCTTAAATTTAGATAATATATAAGCTTTCAAAAAAAAGATGTATCACCATTGCAATTAAAATGTTTACATTTTTCAAAAGAGGATCATAAAATAACATATATAATATGGTCATATTTTTTATTTAAAAAGAAAAGGATAAAGGAACGAGAACTAGAAACTGGATGTAGGATGCACATTCTATTTCAAGCTTACAGGACCAGAGCTGATGAGCCCGAGGGAACGTTTGGGGGGAAAACCTTAGAACAGATACATTGCTGGTCACACAGACCATAACTCTCAAGACGGAGAAGGGGTCTTCAGTGCCCAAAACAATGTAGGGCTCAGCTAATGCTTACCGAATTTGAAAGCTCCTCTCTGCTCTGCTCCGGGAAAGTGCATTCCCTGAACAGAGGGGGAGTACTGAGCACTTTATTTCTTAGATTGGAAAGTTGTGATGAAAGAAAGTCTCTTTTGAAGAAAGAAGGGCAGCAACGAGCAGAACAGCAGAGGAAGTCACTCCTGAGAGAATCACAGGCATCTGTCTAGTGACAGCTCTGCTGAGTGTCGCGAAACGAGGTACAGCACCTTCCAGGGGTGAGGATGCGGGTGCTGCCAATGCACATTTTACTGGAAGGAAAAGCCAGAGGATAAAATAAACAAGTGCATTAGAATGCTGCGGGCACTCGAGGGGGTTGTAATTGTAGACATAATTGTGGTAGCAGATTCATGTTGTCCGGCTAAATGGAAAATCTGTAATTCAGACCATGAAGTAGGCAGCTGGGTTTGTTGCTTTAGATAACATAAATCTGAGGTCAGAAATCTCAGCCTGGATGTGCTACAGTGCAAGGCTCTCATCCGTATCCTTTTGCCATCAAATACAAAGATAAGCTAATATGTCGATGCAATACTAATGGGACTCCGCGGATTCTATTACTCAAGAGCTCCAATCAGTTAGGGGTTTTAACTTAGTCATCCCAACATAAATATCCTTTAATACCAATTAAGGTCACTCTTCATCATCATGATGACTTTATCTTGGTATGTGGGTTTTTTCCTGCTGAAATTTTAACAGGGAAGGAGACAGGGCATTCGGGACCGAGTGGAAGATTTCCTAGCCCCTTGAACCACACTGGCGTCTGCGAATACAGATCACATCCATGTGGTGGGTTCTCCATATTCAAGGCTCCTTGAGTTCAGGGGAAGGGAGGCATTCACTGGGACAAGTATTTTCCAATAACCCATTTTGAGTGAGAAACCCTGCTAGGCTCTGGACTTTTATTTGCTACCCTGGATAAATAAATGAATTGAAAGCATATTCTTCTCCTATCACCTTCTGCCAAGGTTCTCAATGTTAAATAACGTCGGTGAATGTCTAAATGCTAAAGAAATGCCGATTGGTATTAAACATTACAATCTGTGATTGAGGATTGAACCACATTTAAAGCAAAGAGAAAAAACAATCCTCAGTCACTTTCACATTGTTCCTACTGCCACATTCCTTTTGCCTTCTCCAGCACAGAAATATGTACAGTGAAGGGGGGTGCTTTTCTGTTCCACTTTGCCGAGCAACGGCATAATCTTGCTTTCTGATCATTCATCATAATCAATAAATAGTATCTGAAGAAAGAAATGCCTTTAAGCACTCTTAATTGTATTCAGTGACAAAAACCTCCCTAAAAGTTTCCCCCAATATTGATTTAACCACTGGTTTTTAATCTTTTAGGGGTTATGTTCTGTGCAATTTCAAAGGGTTCTCAGAATCCCTGACAGCCATGCGGGGACCCCCCCACCCCGTTAAAGTAAATATGACCAAGGACCGCAGGTGCGTCCATCCCTCCACCTGCCCACTCACCTGTTCATCTATGAGATTCATGTTTACCCCCCTTAGGAAGGAAAAACTGCCAAGACGGGGAAGAACCCTTGGCAAATCACAACTGATATCATACATGTCTTTAGGTATTTGTAAATACTCATTCAGAAGTCATATAATTCAGACACTGAATATAAATATTCAGATCCTCAGGGCGCCTGGGTGGCTCAGTTAGTTAAGCGACTGCCTTCAGCTCAGGTCATGATCCTAGGGTCCTGGGATCGAGTCCCACATCAGGCTCCCTGCTCAGTGGGGAGCCTGCTTCTCCTTCTCCCTCTGCTGCCCTGCCTGCTTGTGTCTCTCGCTCTCTCTGTCCAATAAATAAATAAATAAATAAATAAGATCTTTTAAAAAAATAAATTGCAAATAAATAAATAAATATTCAGATCCACACTTCCCAAACATTCGTGTGTACTGCCTCCATTATAAATGCTAAGCAACCTCAATAGATACACATATATCCGATATGCTTACATGTATCACTGTGCTAAACTACTAGGAACATCATGAAATAAACATGTTTAGAAGCCGACTTTAAATATAGTATCCTTGATCTTTTCTTCCCTCCCCCAGTGATCACGTCGTCTGTGTTAGGTGTACCCATGCCCCTGGAGAGGCGGCGGGTTCCCTGTAAGTTTGTGTTCCCAGCTTGCATGAGTGGCAGATCCCAGCTTCCGTACCTGAGTAGTTAGAAAATATAAGCACGGGCAGCTCCATTTTCTCACGGACTCTTACTGAGGAAATGATGCTTCCCTTGTCCTTTTGTATAAGCTGACAGTGTTCCTCTGAGACATATGGGCACGTTCAACCTTTTTCTGTGTCCCTAAGTTTAGTTTTATAATACTGCAAGTATCACAAGCCAGAGGACAGTATCCCCGTACTCCTGGGGCCCTGGGGGCTAATCTGGAGGCAGACAGGAAGGCTGTGTTTTGTACTCTGAGGGCACAGTTGGAGGTGTTGCCATTTCCATCCTCCCCTGCCCCCATCGCTGGTAAGATCCGAGGCCACAACCTTGACAGGCCACCAGTGTGCCTCTATGAACTGTGGCTTCTTGGTAAATTTCAGCTAAATCCCAAATTAAACCCCACCCCCACACACACACTCCTATGTCACACAGCCACTGAGCTACTTTCCTACAATTCCTCTATCCATGCACCTGTTTTCACCATAATGATCAACAGCACATCTCTTTCCACAGTGGAGAGCAACAGCTCCACGCCACGAAATCCATCAAAAATGAGAAATAGAGACCACCAGTGACTTTTAATAAAGCAGAGCAGTGTAGGAATGCTCTGTAATCTCCAAGGAGAAAAGGATACTGTGACTCATTTTTATCTCGCCTCACCTAGCACAGGGCCTGGCACATAATGGGATTTCTGCAACACGGAATGAGGGCATACTATACATCAGTAGGTCTCCAGGATGCAAATTAGTATAGAAGTGAAAAATTAGGTTGGGGACATCTAGAGATAGCAATAGAGCTTGGAATGCTCTATAGCTGAATGAAGACCTGGAAATGATGGTAAATTTTTGAAGCAAAAGTGGGAAATGATCAAAGTTGCTTTTGAGAAAGAAAATAATAGTAATATTGTCACCTACTTCTACTGGGCGTTCACCATGGCCCAAGCACTGCTTAATTGCTTCATCTTGAGTAGTTCAATCAATTTTCAAAGCAACCTCATTAATGTTCACTGTCATTACTTTATAGATGAGAAAACTGATGCAGAGAGAGGACCAGTAACTCAGACACTAATAAAGGGTGTGGTGCTCTTCCCTTCCAGCCTGCAGACGCTGCCGGTCACATCAACCTTCCTATGTGGGACGGGTGAAGTCAGGTAGGACTTACACACTGGGGAACACCCAAGCAAACAGATGAGGGAGAGCCATGGGCTCCTAAGCTGCCTTGATGGTGGGGAACAGAGAATGCTTGCAGGGGGTGGTAAGAAAACCACAAAAGACACCAAGAATTCCGTTTTTTGCTGTGTGCTCAAGCAGACTGCAGATTTTCCTGGATTCTCTGCACATTGTGGGGAAGTCAAGACAGCACAGACCACAGCGGATCCCCCTCCTCTCAGCCTGCTCTTAGAGGAAACCTGCAGACCTGGTGGGTTGCATTTCAGCCCCAGAACAATAAGCAGGACTTCTCCTGGAGGGTCTTTTGAATACAAATTGATTTGATTGTATCTAAATATGTTTCATCTGATCTGACCTTAGCAAAGCTCAGTGGTAGAAACATTTGCAGGTGTTAAATGACACAGCAAACAGTGTATTTGGAGAGCAAGCAAATCATTCCTTCTCCGGGGAGATTTGATTCTCCTTTAGTTTTTCTGGAGTGGACCAACGTGATTTTTGTAGTTGCTAATGGATTGATTTAGAGCCACCTTTGGATGCCAGTTTAAATACCAGTGCTGAGTACTTACTGTTTTTGTTTTTGTTTTGTTTTGTTGTTTGAGAAAATGAAAGCAACTTAAATCTGTTTGTTGCCTTTTCAAGGGCTCTTAGGTCTGAAACCTAGCTTTTTTTCCTGTTTTATTCACTTTGTGTTCCCAGCGTATGATACAGATGTGACCACCTCAGACAGCTGAGCCCTGTCTTTCTTCCTCTGGTGAAAGTGTTCAGCATGCAGAGGAATGATCTAGAGGGGCCCGCATCCTGCTTCACGGCCTTTTCAAGCCCATAGAAGCCCCAACAGAAACTGCTTAGAGAAAAGCTTTGCAGGAACTTTTAAGGAACCCTGTGTATCTGGCCGTAATCCGTGTCATCTGAGCTCCTGGGTGATATAATTTGCCTGCAGAAGCAGATGTGATTTGATGGGCGCAAAGAGAGGTGCTGAGAGTTGTCTGGGGAGTCAGAAGGCCGTGAGCAAACTTGGGGTCCCAGTCCTGCTCAGACTCACATCAGAGCAGGGCCTTGGGCAAGTACTTCGTCTCTCTGAGCTCTAATGTCTTCATCCACAAAATGGACAAAATAATAACAGTTCTGTGCACTAGTTGGGTTCCCTTCTTTTGCAAGTGACATAGACCCTGTTCAGGTTGGCCTAAACAGAAATGGGGGCATCAGCTCACATGCTGTAAGGCAAAGATATAACTGAGGACATGTGAACCAGGGCTTGATTCTCTGGTTTTTCAGCTCCCTCTTCATGTCATCTCATTCTCTCCCACCAGGCCTCGCACAATGGCAGGGCCAAGGCACGGGGAACTCACATCCTACCAGCTCTGGCCTGAGAGGCAGAACAGAGGGGGCCTGCCAGCAGCATTCCCAAGTGCCCAGAGCGAGTCTCTCATCAGGCTGGTTCTGGTCCCAAGCCCACCCCTGAACCAAGCTGGGACATGATTTGATGGTCCCAAACTCTGCCAGGGGCCCCAATCAGGATCAGGGGGCTGTGGGAAGAGGGTGTGCTGGGCTGGCGGAGATGATAGCCACCATATTACCTTACCAGTGAGGTAGAATGACATGTATAGAAAGGAACAGTATGCTCAGCCAGGGTAGGTCATGGTTGTTAAAGGGGTGAGTGCAGGCCTTGGGGCACCATGGCTGGGGAGCCCTGGGAGGGAGGGGAGAGGGTTTGCAGCTGGTGGGATAGGCTGGGAGGGTGTGGCCCCTAATGGCCTGGGCAAGCTATGGAGGTATGACTGGGGCTTTAGGGACTGCCTAGAAATCCGACCAACCCACTGCCACACACGCACACTTACACACTCACACACATTCACATACACATGTACACACACTTGCACACCCACATACCTGCTCATGCTTACTTATGTACTCACACAATCATACTTGCTCACCTATGCCCACACATACACTCATACACTCACACTGGTACACACTCACACTCAGCCCTTTCCGGCATGCATCATGCTGCACTGGGTTACTGGAACAGGGAAATAAATGGTCCCCTGGGAGCTGATAGCCTCCTCCTGAGGAGGGCCCTCTAAAGGGGGACCCAGGAGACCTTCCTGACCAGATGATTTATACTAGCAAAGCCCAGTTTTGGGAAATCAGAAGGAGATGCTGGGCACCCAGGGTCTGCAACAGCAGAGCAGAGTGTCAGCCTCAGGCCTGAAGGGCCCCAGGAGGGAGAGGGCCCCAGCCTGCGGAGAGACTGGTGGCTGTAGGAGGGGGCTTGCAGACAGGAACTGGGCCTTTGTTCAAAGAACCAAGGAGGGACGCCTGGGTGGCTCAGTTGGTTGAGCATTCAACCGTTGATTTTGGCTAGGGTCATGATCTCATGGATTGTGGGTTTGAGCCCCGTGTGGGCTGCGAGCTTAGCCAGGAGTCTGCCAGAGATTCTCTCCCTCTGCCGCCTACCATTCCCACTCTCTCTTTCTTTCTCTTAAATACATAAATAAATCTTGGGGAAAAACAAACAAACAAAGAAGGAAATCAAACCCCCTTGACTTCACTTGCTTCTCACCCTCCAGTCTCCTGCCACTGCCACCCGCTGGCCCACACCCACAGCCCCCAGAGCTCAGAGCAGGTGGGGAAGGTGGAACAGGGGCAAAGAGCCCCACCAAACCCACAGGGAGTGCTTCAAGGAACAGGAGCCTCTCCCGACAGTCCCAGAGATCCAGTGGGCATTCTGATGCCACCACAAGCTAATTCTCAGGACCTCAGATCCACAGCTAGCAGGAGACTGCTCGCCCCCACCACGCTGCAAATGGGGTCAGGGGTCACCGCTTGTCCTAACTCCGCCCACCCAGGAGGCAGCCTGGGGGCCCTGGCAGTGGCCAAGACTTAAAGGTTTGAGACTGACTGTGCTGGAATCTTCCCCTGCTGTGTGACTTTGGGTAAGTGAACTAAATTTAGGAGCTCATTTTCTTCTCCATGAAATGGGGATCATCCTACCTCCTGGGATTATTATAGGGAGTGAGATAGCAGCTACAGCTCTGGGTGCTGGTAGGTGTTCAATGGGTAGCAATTATCATTAGGTTTAAAGGGAGGAGTCGCTTGCCTAATAAAAATGTAACCGGGCACAAGGTCCAAGGGCACCCGGGCTCTGGGGTCCCAGACGGGCCCAGGTTTGGCCACTTGCCGATAGTAAATCCATAGGCAGAGAGATGAACAGAGGCGGAACAAGAAAGGAATTGATTTCAGGGAAGCCAGCATCACGAGGAGGGCAGACTAGTGTCCCAAAGGCCATCTCCCAAGTGCTGAAAATACATAAGGTTTCTATAAGGAAAACACGGCACACAGGAGGGTGGGTATGCCCAGCTGGGCAGCAGAGGTCAGGTGAGGCACTCTTTGGGGCTCAACCACGCAGGTCTGGCTGGCTCCAGGGCAGTCCTTGTTGCTTGAGGGGTAATTTTGTTCCCCTTCACAATGCTTTGCGGAAGGGTCTTTTGCCGGAGTTGAAAGACAGGCTGGAATGAGGAATTTAATCAAATGGAAAGTAGAGTCAGGTCAAAATGGAGATATAAGGCAATAACTGGGTCCTCCTTCAAATCTATGTTGGACATTTTTATAACATCAAGGATGCAGGGAAGCCTTCCTCTGTGGCCGAATGCACGTCAGCTTCCACTCCCCATTTTGACCGGAGAGGCAGCGCCTTATCAGAAGTGCAGAAAACTAACCAGACTAACGCTGAGTCTGCTCCTTAGTGAGTTACAGGTAGACACCAGCGGGAGTTGTCATACAAAGGGAACTTTATCTACAGCAAAGATCACAGGGAATACCTTTCAAAGCCCGACTCCCTGAGCAGGAGTGAGTGGGCTCCTGTTCGGGAGGCTTAGGCTGAATATTCAGAAAAGGGAGTTTTGTCATCCCAGGTAAAGGCTGGCCTAAGGTCCTGCAAGCACACTGGGAAAACATGCCTAGCCAGGCTTCCTGTGTTATGTAAATGAAGCTGGTGCTCCTCCTTGGGCAGAGATGTTAACGCTATGGTGAGGCAGAGGTGTCAAGCAAGCCAGAGGGGCTCTGGGCAGGTTCCAGGAGTCCCAGTAAAGTGGGTGGGGTCTCGGGCTGTTATCTCAGGTGAGGAATGCGGGGCTTTGCTTATTCAACCACATCAGCTGACCTCGAGGCCAGGCTTTGCAGAGCCAGCTAGTGGATTTGTTAGAACTGTCTGAAAAGACACAACAGCTGATTAGGGGGACACAGTTCTCTGAAAAACAAACTTTAAACTTTCAGCTAGTTTTAACCTCAAAAACCCTCTGGGGCACAGTTTCGAAACCATCCCGCTAACTTTATTTGCTCCTGTTTCCGCCAGGCGTACAAATTCTTTGGGGCTTTGGTGTCCGGCACGCATAGAGTAATGTAAATATTTCTACCTCCATAGAGAATCATGTGATCATAGACTTTGAGAGCGGAAAGGAATGCTAGAGACTGTTTTATCAGTTTCCCAGTTTGCAAAACAAAACGGGCTGATAGGGGTTGAAGGTCGAGGTAGACAGTGCAGGACTATACCTGTTCTCTCCTGCCCTCCAGGCTCACAGCCTCCCCTGCCAGACCTCTTATTGGCCACAGCTCCCCCGGAATGCTCCCTCGGGGCAGAGAGGCCTCACTCCTAACTGTCAGAATTAGCTAGGAATTTTGTTAAAGACCCTTGTTAAAGCCCACCTGTGATGATTTGGATTCTCTAGATCCGGGATCCAGCCTGGGAAGCTGGATTTCAGACAGGGTCCCAGGTGTTTCTGATGCTCAGCCAGGGCCATAAACCACCATCGGGTGCACCTTTAGGACGTGGAAGAATGATGTCTCCATAGGTTAATGGGATGGATACCCAGATCCTTACTGATTCAAAGCATACTGGCTGGCTTCTCAGATGGCTTTTCTGTTTTAGCATCTTTTACTGGTCCAGACTGAGAGCATTTGGGTCCCTGTTTCATGCGCTTTATGTCACTTTCCAGCATTCTCTGGTTTGACTGTCAGCCTTTTCTAGGCCAGTTGTCTATCAAGATCAGTTGTGGCTTCATGACTTTGGCATAAACTAGAGGTTGTTATTCTGCATTACAGCTCTAGGCTATTGCTACGGGATACCCGGTTTAGGAGATGACGCTGTTGTTCTTCAGCTCAGGACTTCTGCCCTCTTTGGAGAAGCTGGAAGGTTTTCTCCTTTTCCAGCTTGTGTTAAACCCACCTTTTTCCTTGTACCTAACACTGAAATAACCTGCAGCACGTCCCTCTAGCCCCTACCTCCTCCTCCCCTCCAGGCTGTTCTTCTGTGCCATCCTAGGAATAAGTGTTGAGTATCCTTTTTTTTTTTTTTTAATGCAAATCAGACTGTACCACTCCCCTACCTAAACCCTAGGATAGCTTCCCCTACAATATCCTAGAGAATCTGCCCTCTAAATTCCCCTCCCCTCCCTGTCCCCTCAGCAGTCGGGGCTTCTTTCTGCTTCTTGAACTTGCCAACCGTTCTTTTGCCTAGAGCGGAGATTGCATCAACTCTCCAACATTGATTCTCCGGGGGATGATTCCAGACTGTGCTTGGTAATTGTGTTCCCCTTGTCAGGGATTGGCTTGGACAAGCCTAAACCAAACTGGACTAATGAAAAGAGAGGGGGAATTCAGCAGAGGGGCATCTGGGAAGAAGGTCCTCCCTTCTAAGAGGCAGCCCGGGGAGAAGGTGGGTGTGACTAAGGCTGTGGACAGCTGTTTGTACAGTCCTGGAGGACGGGAGGCTGGGGATCAAATCAATGCCGAACACGGCCAAGCAGAGAAAGAAAGGATCTCATCATTTTTCTAACCTGCTGAATCAACCAGTCCCAGTGTTGGACATTTCTCTAGACTGGCTGTTATGGGAGAGGATAAATTTCCTTATTACTGAAGGCGGCATTTTTTGTTTTTGTTTTTGTTTTTTGGGGTTTTTTTTGTTTTGTTTTGTTTTTTTTCTGAGTAGAGATGTTTGCTTATAACCAAAATCATCCTAAATGTTCAATGCTATTCTCTCTGCCTCGGGTCTTCCCATTGCTCGTATATTATCATGATTTTGATTCCCCTCTTCAGACAGACCATCCCCAGCTGTCTTATTTAAAAATAGTAGCTCCTGGGATGCCTGGGTGGCTCAGTAGTTAAGCGTCTGCCTACGGCTCAGGTCATGATCCCAGGCTCCTAGAATCAGTCCTGCATCGGGCTCCTTGCTCAGTGGGGAGCCTGCTTCTCTCTCTCCCTTTCCCTGCCACTCTTCCTGCTTGTGCTCCTCTCTGTGTGTGTCAAATGAATAAAAAAAAAAAAAAAAAAAAAAAGTAGCTCCTACCTCACACAGGAATTGCTCTGTGACTTTTCTTTATGCTCTTCATAAGGGACACCAGTAACCATCTTAAAGTATGTTATTTGTTGTTTATTTAGTATCTGTCTTCCCCACTAGATGTAAACTCTGTAAAGGTCGACACTGTCTCCCATCACTGCCATGATGCACCCAATAGAACAGTGCTTGGCACATAGTAGGTGTTCAGTAAATATCTGGTCAGTCTTTTCCCAACAAACACTCCTCTGTGAGCAGAACCTTCTGCCCAGTGCTCCACGTGGGCCAGGGCAAAAAGGAATACAGCAAGCGTGGGAGGTGTTTCCTTCCTATTCTGAACTGTATTCAGGAAGTTGATTGGATTTTTAATAAATATCTGTTGAAGAAAGAAAAATCCAGAGCAGTGGGCTATAAAATGTTGTCATTGTATATATATTAATTAGTGTTTCTCAACCTTGAAATGCATGCTTCCTTTAATAAACATAGAAATCTCCCAGAAGTACCCTCTCTGGGATGCGTCACACACACACACACACACACACACGCAACATACACACACTGGGGATGGGGGATCCTTCCTGGGAATCCCTGAGCCTCAAGAAGAATCACCCGAGGCTCGTTTTTAGTTGTTTACGTTATAAATCTAATGGAGACGCCCTTCTCTCTTTCCCTTTCCTGCCTCAGATACTAGTATGCTTGAGAGTCACTGGTTTTCAAGCTAGGCAAGGTCTGGGGACACATTAGGAACAAATGTCTTTCCATTTTGCTTCAGGAGCAAGACTGCCTTAGCTTTGCAGAGAACTTGGCCATAAAGTGCCAGAATGACAGTGACTGCCTATGGATCCCTTATGACAGGCCAGGTACTGTGCTTGGCTCTTTAGCTGCCATTTGATTTCATCCTCATACGAAATCAAATGGGGTGGCTAACAATATTCTAGATGCGGATATCAGGCTTAGGCAAGATGCTAAGTAACTCAGCCAAAGCCAGACCTGCAACAGTCCTGTACCTGCCTCTGTCACTCAAGTGTCCCATCAGCGTGCAGGTGGCCTTAGTGTCCCCAGGGCAGAGTAGAAACATTCTCTGGAGGGGGAGGAGCGACAGGTTGTCTGCTGCATCTCGCCCCTGATGCACGGCCCATCTCAGGAGGCAGTGGCAGGTGGCCGGCTTCACAACCTTGCAGGGGAAGGTCTCCAGGGAGCCATGCAACAGGCCCGCTTGGAGAGTGACAGCAGCGTAGTTGAGATAAGAAATAATGCAATTCTCCAGGCAGAGCTGCAGTCTTCCAGGCCATATAAATGATTCCTTTAGTAATTTTGCCAAGGATTATGTGTTATGTGTGCTTGGGGAACCAACACAGCCTGAGAATCCGTCAATATTTCTAGAGCAGGGTGCATGCAATCAGTCAAGCATTCCCCAAAAAAATGTAGTCAATGATTTTAACAGCAAGTGGTTTTGAGTATGAAAAGATTCAACTACAGTTTTCACTCCAAGCACAACCCCCCGCCCCCCACCTTCCAAGATTCACCCTGAGCAATTTCTTAGAGAATTAAAATGAAATGTTTCTGGGGTAACAAATCATCCAGTCTTATGGCTTGGAGCTTTATCACTTTCCAGCTAATGAGTCTGAAGAGAGATTTCAGAAGATTCTCGAGACTGCCATAGAGACCCTGCAGAAAGAACACAGGGCGCTGCTGTCAGAACATAATTGTCTGGGTTACAAGTTAGCCTCTACGGACTGTGCCGGGAACAGCAAAGAGAGGGCTGACCGGGGGAAGGGCACTTGGGGAAGGGGCAGTTCAGTCCAAAGGGGGCACGAGGGCTGAGGTCTCTAGGGCAGAGCTCATTGAGGCTGGCATTCGCTAACCAGAGGCTGGCTGGTAACTCACTAATCCCTCCCTTGGTTATGCATCAAGATCTGGCTGTGTTTATGTAACGGCTGTCGGCTGTCGTAGCATGGGGCCATTCATCATTTTGCGATGAACCAAAAGTGGGTATCTATCCTGGAAGTGGCATTTTCTTTGGAAAAGAGGGTATGATGATTTATTACCAGGTTACTGTATTTTGGAGCCTGTATTTTTGTATTTGAACTCCTACAGGAAACATTACTGACAGAGTCTTACAAGTTTCCGGAAAGTGTCCATTAACGCCTTTGCTACCAGAATTATCTTTGAAGGGGAAAGAAGAGAAGTGTAAGCGAAGGCTAAGAACAGAGCCACATGTCACCATCGGGGACCAAGATGAGGTTATAACAAATCCACCAACTTTTGAAAAGAGACATAAGAGGGCTTTTATCTTGACTGAATGTCTCAGGCATCCCTGAGAAGGTCACCCACTGTGAGCCCTGTTGGGAACGGGTTCCGGCTTCCATGGCTTCTCAGCGACCTGTGCCTCTTCTGCATCCTGGGTCTGGTCATACCTGTCACAACTCACATCTGAAATCAATACTCAGGTTCAAATTCCTATCCTGCCAGGGAACTTGGGCCTTCACACACTAAACATTCAGTCTCCCGGGCACCACTCGATTCCTTCCTTCTCCAGCCTGGACCCCATGGCTTATTATACAGTCGCTCGTTCATCAGGTCCCACCCTCTGCTTTCCCTATGGGACTGGCTGAGATGGCCCTTAGTTGTGTGTAGAATCAGACATCGGTGGCTTAATTAGAGGTTTCACCTTTTTCCTCCACAAAAGAAATCCACAGGGCTGATATGTATATAAACAGTGCTCTGTTCATATACAGGCAACTTCCTCCTCCTCATTCAGTCATGATTAACATGTGGCTTTTGTCCTTGTCTTGTCGCCTCATGGTCACAAGTGGCTGCTCTACTTCTAGCATGGTGTCTGCATCCCAGGCAGGAAAAGGGGAAGGATGTAGGGAAAAGGGCAGGTGACATTGACTGTGCCCCAAAACAAACCAAATTATCAAAAGCTCTTTCTTAAAAGGATGACTCAGGGATTTCAGCCAATCTCATCGGCCATCTACGGCTCCCCTCCCCCTAATGCCCTCAAATATGGGGGAGGCTGATTCATGTATGCGCGTTCACTGGTCACACTGCCTCTCTGAACAGAATAGGGCTCTTAGTAAAGAGAGTGAGGAGTGGATCTGGGCTGGTCAACCAGCTGTCTCTGCGCCCCTACACCCTCAGGCTGCTCCAGAGGGGAGCTGCTGCACACACATGGTCTCCTGCTCAGCTTTTCCTCTACCCTCAGAGGCTGCCCTGTACACCTCAGCACTCTCCTCAGGCCCTCCGCTCAAGCCCTCCACCCAACCCCACCTCCCTCGTTGATCCTCTTCTGACAGGGACATGCCAACCATCAGGCAAGTTCCCCCATGTGTAGATAGGCAGACATATTTCTCATATTAAATCTCTGCAAATGAGTTCTCCTCACCACCCCCTCTATCTGTGCTTCTATATCCCACCTCCTTGTCCACATGGCCCCACTAAGCTCTTCAACTTCATCCTCTCTCTGGCTGTCTTCCCATGGCCTCTCAACCTGGCAGTACTTTCTGCATCTTGTGTGAAGCCCACCTAAGTCAATATGCGTGAAGTGCTTAGAGTAGTGACTGATCCATAGAAATAGCTCTACAAGGCTTAGCTGTTATGATTATTACTCTAAAAAAGAAAGAAAGAAAGAAAGTTATACAAATATCCTTCTTGTTTTTTTTTTCTCTCTCTCTCTGTCTCTGTGTGTGTGTGTGTGTGTGTGTGTGAGAGAGAGAGAGAGAGAGAGATTTTGGAACCAGACACTTGAATGAATCTAGAAATAGCAGCTTCAGCATGTTCTAAGCCAAGGTCACTTTCCGCATGTCCTAAGCCAAGACTACATTCCTCCTCGGGCTTGTTCACTGTCTCAGTAAATGAGATCAACACTCAGTTACTCAAACCAGAACCCAGGCACCATCCTTAGTTTCCTTCTCCCACTTTACCCCAAGCCCAGAAACCATGAAGTCAGTCAACTAAACCTTCTAAATATTTTAGAGTTTGCTCCTTCCCCTCCATGCTGTGTTCACAACCTAGGTGAATCCAGTAGCAGTCTGGTTGGTCTGCCTTGGTTTGGAGCATAGTCCCCTCAAAGCTCTCCTCTAAGCAACACCTGTGCACCACGTGGAATGCAGGCCTGCTCATAGAACTCTGCATAGCGGGGCTGACGGCTCACAGGCTCATAGGATCAGGGCTAATAACCATTCCACCTAAAAAACTTACCTTGATGGCAGTTAAGCAAAATTTAAGTAAAATTTTTCTTTTTAAATATGGAATTTTTTTCTGATGGAAAAAATAAAAGTAGAATTCATTTGTCCCGTGAGGTTCTTTTTTATATATATATAGGACTTGCTTTATTTATTTGAGAGAGGGAGCACACAAACAAGGGGAGAAAGAGAAGCAGACTCTTCACTGAGCAGCGAGCCTGACATGGGGCTTGATCCCAGAGCCCTGAGATCATGACCTGGGCTGAAGGCAGACACTTAACTGACTGAACCACCCAGGCACTCTGCTCCTATGAGGTTGTAAAGGGCTGAATCTAGTTCTAGAATACAAGCCTGATCTGTTTGGCATAAGTTATGGAATTCTGAGCAGTGGTGCTGTGGCCACTACCCCTATCTCTGCTCTTTCCCACCACCTGCCACAGCTGGCTCTCCCTTCATCTGGAAGGTCATAATAATAGGCATTCCTCCCCCTTGGAAGAGCTGGAATTCAAAGTATTTATAAATCTTTGTTAAGCTAGAAATTATCCTTGTAGGGATGAGGAGAGAGCCTTGTCTTTAAGTGGGAACATTTTGTCAAAGAGATTAAAGCTTTTTGATCCCAAATCATTTTTTTAAAGTCTGCATTAGGTCAGAAGGGGGCTGGGATCATCATTGCTCTCTGACAGGAGAGGAAGCTGTAATACCAGATGGGAAGGTTGGTAGTAGCTTGCTCACAGTGGTGGATCAGACGGATTTGAGCCAGATTTGATCCCCATGCAATGTTCTGGTCACAGCTTACATGTCTCAAGTAAAATGCAGTTTGTCATAAACCGGCTCATCTGGACTGTTGCTTTGTGCTGGAGGTCGAAGGGCAGAGAGTGGGGTAGTCATGCTATCAAATTAAGAATTTTTTCAGGACTAATGGGAAGAAAATAAGAGGAGGGGTGAAGGTATAATAAAAAAGTCAGCTTCTTCCAGCTCTCCTGCACTGTCTGATGACTCCTTATCTTTCTGTTTATGATCTTATTGGTTCCATCAGTATACCTAATACAACATCTTTATGCTTGCATGGAGAAAGCACACTCTGGTTTCAGGCATAAATGGCATTTTAAGGCAAGGCACAAGGATCAAACACCTCCCAGGAGTCAACCTAAGGTTGTGGGGCTAAGTCTACATAGTTCTCCCTTGTTCCTGGGGAAAAGAAAATAGGCAGGAGTCAGGTTATAATGTACAGAGTCCAAGGACTGGGGAGCAGTCAGGCAACTGGGGATATATAGCTACCAAAAGGAATTATTATTCTGAAACTGCAGCTTTTACTATTAGGATCTAAAATCCTAAATTTTAAAAGCCAGAGGTCAATAATCTGGATAGAAACAACTTGTATTTTGGTCACCACCTGAATTCTCATTCTCGTCTCCCCAAAGCCTTCCTAAGGAAACTTCTGTTTCCCACCACATCAAACTAACTACTCTTCATGGACCATACTCTCTTATGTTACTGTTCCTATTTCCTGGGAAACTCTTCATTGCTTTCTCTACATGCTTGACTTTTACTTATATTGTAAGATTGTTTCCCAAAGCAGTAGATAAGGACTTCTACAAATTCACTCCTCCCAAAGAGCAATAAGAACACTAGCAGTAATTATCAAACTCACCTTTATCAGAATTCTGGAAATTAACTAAAGGTTTACAATAGCCTGAAGAGAGTTTTTTCAAAAAAGTTAAATCTCAGTAAGAATACAAAGGTTTGTAGCATTTTCACTTGCCTTCATCCTATCCTCCTCTCACTAGCATTATGACAATCTTGAAAAACAACAGCTTCACAACTATGATAGCTGTAACCAAAGAGCCACTGAAGGAGGCCAGATCAGATTTAGAATTCCCTTAAAGCCCCATCCTTAGAGATTTTTTACTATCTGACCTATTTGGCCAGCCACTGAAAAACTCCATTCTCACGTCTTGGCTTTATTTCACATGACTCAGAATTCCCTATGTATGAACAGCAATATCTTTAGGTAAATTGTTGAAAACAATTAACAGCAATTGTTTGACATGGCAGCTTCCTGTAGCAGTGTTAGAAGTTGGGACTAACAAGAAGCTGACCAAAAGAAACAAAACAAAACAAAAAAACAACTTAAAAAGAGCTGGGAGATCTGTGATGAGCTTTGAAAAGGTCCAGCAAATTCTGGGGAATTCAAAAGACAATGCACAGGCACAGAGCTATGTGCCTGCCCATAAAAGATAAAGGTTTTAAACTCTCACCTCAGGCTCACCTTGAAGCTCTACACAATCAGGAAGTAAAAGCTAAGGCACAGGTGTAAACACTGGAGCTTTGAAGGCATGCCTCAACATGTATACAGAGTCCCTCACCAAAAGCTGAGGAAACACATTGGTTCAAGATGTTCAAGAAAATCAGAGATCCAGGGGTGCCTGGAAGACTGGTTGAAGGTCCAGCTCTTGATTTTAGCTCAAGTCATGATCTCAGGATGATAAGATTGAGTCCCAGGTTGGGCTCCATACTCAGCAGGGAGTGTGCTTGGGATTCTTCCCCTCTTCCTCTTCCCCTCCCTCCACTCACACATCCTCTCTCTCTCTCAAATAAATAGATAAATCTTAAAAAGAAAGAAAGAAAGAAGGAAAATCTCTATCCAATCATTAGCTAAACACTAAGTTAACCAAACAAAGAATTCAGTGGCCACACATATTAAAAAATATAAACTTAATAGAATTAATCCAAACAAATGGTCAAACAAATGGCAGCAGCAGCAACAGCGACACCTGGAAAAAGGAGAGGGATCTGATTCCCAGAGTTGCCACATCATACTATTTTAAATGTCTACTTTTCAACAACACCAATTGCAACACAAATGAGACAAGCACAGATGTAAAATGGTATGGCCCTTATAAAGAAGAAAAAAGTAGCTGATACAAACTTTACCTGGAGAAGTCCAGACAACAGACTCACCAGAAAAATATTTTAAATCAGTTGTTATAAATAAGTTCAAAAACTAATGGAAATTATGTTTGAAGAACTAAAGAAATTTATGAAATTGATGTCTCACCAAATATAGATTATCAATAAAAATTAAAAAGTTATAAAAAGAACTAAATAGAAATTCTGGGGTTAGGGACACCTCAGTGGCTCAGTAGGTTAAGTGTCTGCCTTCAGCTCAGCTCCTAATCTCAGGGTCCTAGGATTAAGTCCCACATCTGGCTCCTTGCTTAGTAGGGAGCCTGCTTTTCCCTCTGTCTGCCACTTCCCCTGCTTGTGCATCCCCCCACCTAAAATGGATAAAATCTTTAAAAAAAAAAAAAAAAGAAATTCTGAAATAATTGAAATGAAAAATTCACTATTGCATTCAATAGTAGATTTGAACTGGCAGGAGAAAGAATCAATGACCTTGAAGACAGGTCAGTTGAGATTATCCAATCTGAGAAACAGAAAGAAAAAAGAATATAGATAAATGAATAGTCTGCAAGACCTGTCAGACATCATCAAGTGTACCAACATAAGCATAATAGAAGTCCCAGAAGGATAGGAGTGGAAAAGAACAGAAAGAATATTGAAGAAACAATGATGGAAAACTTCCCAAATTTGATGGAAAACATCAAGATACATACTCAAGAACTTTAATGAATTTCAAGTAGAAAACCCAAAGAGATCCATACCTGGTCATATTATAGTCAAAGTATCAAAAACCAAGCCTGATACCAATATTCATATAATATTCACATCAGCACTATTCACAGTAGCAGAAAGGTGGAAACAATCCAAACATTCATTGATGAATGAATGATAAATAAGATGTACATACAAAAATGGGAAATTTTTTAGCTTTAAAAGAAATTAAATTCTGACACATGCTATGGCATGGGTAAGTCCTGAGAACATTATGCTAAGTGAAATAAGCCAGACAAAAAAATAACAAATATTATGCAATTCCACTTACAAGAGGTACCTAGAATAGTCAACTTTATAGAGACAGAAAGTGGAGTGGAGGTTTCTAGGAGCTAAGGAGATGGGGAAGTTAGGAATTATTGTTTAATGGGTACAGATTTTCAGTTCAGGAAAATGAAAAGTTCTGGAAATGTATGGTAGTGATGGTAGCACAACAATGTGAATGTACCTGACACCATAGAACTATGCATTTAAATATATAAATTATATGTTATGTATATTTTATTTTAATTTAATTTAATTTTATTTTATTAAGATTTTATTTATTTATTTGAGAGAAAGAGAATGAGAGAGAGAGAGCATTAAGTGGGGAAAGGTCAGCAGGAGAAGCAGCCTCCCTGTCAAGCTGAGAGCCCAAGGCGGGACGCAATCCTGGGACTCCAGGATCATGACCTGAGCCGAAGGCAGTCGCCCAACCAGCTGAGCCACCCAGGCACCCTATGTTATGTGTATTTTACCACAGTTGTTAAAAAAAAAAAAAAAAAAAAGATAAAGAGAGAAACTTGAATGCAACAAGAAAGAAATGATTCATCACCTACAAGGGATTTTTGAAAGTTTAAAAGCTGAGTTCTCTTTAGATGGAGACCAAAAGTCAATGAGATTATATGCTCAGGTATTGAAAAGGGAAAAAAAAAAATTCTTGTTAACCAAGAATTCTAGATCCAGCATAACTATCATTTAAAAAAACAAGTGAGAAATTAAGACATTCCCAGAAAACGAAAACAGAACACTTGCCTCTAATTGATCTGTTCTGCAAGAAATTCTAAAAGAATTCTTTAAGCTGAAATAAAAGAATGCTAGAGAGAAAATCAAATCTATACAAAGAAACAAAAAACATTGGTAAACATAAAAATATAATTAAACATAAAAGACAGTATAAATGTATTTTTGTTTGTAACTCTTTTTTCTCCTAGTTGATGTAAAAGAAAACTACTTAAAGCAATCAATAATTATAAAATTGAATTAGTTTATAAGGCATAAGGATGTAATTTGTTTGGTAACAATAATAATACAAAATAGGAGGGTAAGGCATGGAGCGATATTGGAGCAAATTTTGCATATTATTGAAATTAAGTTGGTATTAATCTGCACTGTGCTGTGTTAAGATGTTAATTTAATTCTTAGTGCAACCACTAATAAAATAATTCAAAAGTAGATAGTAAAATAACCAGCAAGGGAATCAAAATAATATACTAGAAAATACCTATTTAACACAAAAGGAGGCAGTAATAGAAAATTAAAAAGACAAAAGACATACAGAAGCCAAATAGTTAAATGACAGATATAATCTTATTTTATAGTTACATTAAATGTAAATGGTAGAAACACTCCAATCAAATAGCAAAGATTGGCAAAATGGACATTTAAAACCTTATCCAACCATATGGCATCTATAAGAGACACACTTTAAATTAAAAATCACAAATGGTGATTTTTGCAAGTAAAGGGTTGGGAAAATACACCATCAGACAGTACCCAAAAGAGAGCTAGGGTGGAGCTACTATCACGCAAAGTAGACTTTAAGACAAAAATTATGACATAGAGAAAAAGAAAGACATTTTTTAATGATAAAAAGGTCAATTCATCAGGAAGATAGAACAAGTATACCTAAATAACTAGAAGTGCACCCCATGTTTATGAATTGGAAGGCTTAATTTTGAAAAGATGGTAATAACCCTCAAATGACCTATCCCAATTAAAATTCCAACTACCTTTCTGCAGAAATCAATAAGCCAATCTTAAAATTCATATGGAATTGGAAGGAACTCAGGATTACCAAAACAATCTCTTCAGGTCCCGCTTCCTGCCCTCCACACAAACCTTATTGCTCTGGGATTGTCTCGCTCCTCTCAGTCTGGGATCACCATGCCACACACCCTGCAGCCTTCTGGGCATTCTGTCTGTCCGCCTAGTCTGTCACCTGGGGTCTGGTTTCATGTCTGGCTGCTGCTTGTTGCAAATCCTGTTTTTCTTAGAAGGAGTGACCCATGCTTCCTCAGCCAGCCCAGAACCCCAAATCCCAAACCTCAGCCTGAAGTGAGAAATAATGGGGTTTCAAGGGGACGAAAGATGCAGATAAGAACCCTAATGACTCTGTTGGTGGAGGGACCTTCAGGGGGATAAGAATGTAAGAATGTTTACCATGTACTTGGTGTGATATTAGGCATATTCTGTGAATTTCTCAATTAATTCTGTAAAAACCCTTTAGGATAGGGATGATTATATACCATTTTTCAAGATGAGGAAATCAAGGCTGAGAAAGGTTAAGTGACTAGTGACTCAGTACAGAGCTGGGAGATACAGACCAAGGCCACTCGTGAAGGGAGGACTCTTCTCTGAGGCCAGCAACAGAGAGGCCCTGTCTTGACCTGAGAAGTGCGGGTGTACATGAAGGACATGCGTAAACAGCACCACACTTACTTCTGCGTCTCCATTAATTTGGACTTTGAGTCTCGGGCTTTCCAGCCTCAAGCTCTGGGTTTGCTAGTGGGGAGAGAAAGCAGAGTTGGAGCGGGTGTGGCACCAAAGCAGCATTTTGTTTCACTGTGATTAACACAGAAAAGAATGGCCCATAAGAAGTCAGTTTTGGGACGCCTGGGTGGCTCAGTTGGTTAAGCGGCTGCCTTCGGCTCAGGTCATGATCCCAGCGTCCTGGGATCGAGTCCCATATCGGGCTCCTTGCTCAGCAGGGAGCCTGCTTCTCCCTCTGCCTCTGCCTGCCTCTCTGCCTACTTGTGATCTCTCTCTCTCTGTCTCTCTCTGACAAATAAATAAAATCTTAAAAAAAAAAAAAAAAAAAGAAGTCAGTTTTGAAAAGCCAAAATTCTTGCCTTCTCCAGAAAGGCTGAGATTTGGAATTCAAAACAACAGGCTGAATTAAATGGTTTAGAGCCAAAGTGGAGAAAATTAATCACGTTATAATACAATATATATCAAGGCACCCACAATCTAAAAAGGAAGGAAAAAACCCCACAGATAGAATTGACCCTACATTCCCTGTGTGATTGGGATAGGTGTGTATTGTCTGAAAAGAATTATTTGGGGTCTGTTTTGCCTTTCGGCCTTTTTTGATGAGAGAGAGAGAGAACGGAGCCATAGTCATATATGTGTGAAAGTTGGATTGGGATGAGGGAGTCAGGGGCTCATTTTCCTTGTGCTCTTGTGTTTACCTCCCCAAAGCCCGCATGGATGATGGAGCAGGAACTGGAGGAGATCTGTGATACTTAAGTGATTTCTTTATAATCTTTCTCAAAGCACGTATCACTGTTCATGATATCAAAGTAAAAGCATGTAATCTGTTCTGTATTGATTTTGTGTTCAAGGCATCACAATTGGGAGACTCATGTGGAGGGGATACATAACTTGATGATTAAATGATATGGATTTCACAGTGGAGAATTTATTTTCAGATTCTAATTAGGACCAAAATGAGCTGTGTGGATTCTTGTTCACTCACATGGATTATCTTGTAGATTATAATATTAATAAAACTCTAGTTTAACATCATTTCCAAAGGAGTCAGGGAGGTCAGGCTGGGAACCAGAGAGATTGGCTTTCTCCTCTGAGCCCCCCGGGGCTTGAGGACAGATCTGTGCCTGTGGATGCAGCTCGGGAACCCTCCCAGCAGCCACCAGAGATGCCCACAGGAGGCCGGGAGCAGGCATCATGGGGCCGCTGGACAGGCAATTGGAAAATCCCTTCCTGTTCCATGATGGTTCTTGAAGGCGTTGTTCTGTGACCCTCCTCCCAGGACCACTCCCTGCTCCATGAGACAGGGGAGAGACAGGACTTGCCGTTTCTGCATAGGGAGAGGATTCTTTCTTGGCACTGCACAGATGCGATCATCAGAATTGTTATTTACTTTGGTAACCTTCTGCCTGGCCACAGAGACTTCTGGGTTACCATTTGCACACTTTTACCTAAGCCCCTAACGTACCTTTCCCTATGCCAAAACACACCAGTGCCTCGGCTAACTGAGCCAGTAGATTTGACCAATTCACCAGAGTCATTAGCACTAAATGGTCTCAGCCCCTCTCAGCAGGACAGAAGTCTTCACTTCACCCAGGTAAAAAAAGAAGAGGGAAGTACTTTTTTGTTGTTGACTCGTTAGGCCCTATTCCATGTGTACATATATCTTATCTAATTCTCCCGAAGTCCCACAAGATGGGCATTGCTGCCCCCACTTAACAGATGAAGAAACTGAGCCCAGAGAGATGAAGTGATGGGCCCATGATCTCACAACTCTCATTCAGAGCTGATTCAGAGAACTGACATCTATTCCATACAGGCCATCAGCAGGGTGATGCGGCTCTCCATAGCTGGTGCCTTCTCCCATCTGTCCTGAGAAAAACTGCTCCCCATGCCCTGAAGTGGGGACCGCTCCGGCTGTGCTAGAGGAAAGCTCCAGCCCAAAGCACCAATCATGGTCCCCCCAGGAACCGGGAAGCTGGCAAAGCCTGTAATGTGGACCTTCCCCAACCACCCCCCCTCCCTCACCCCTCCCCCCCCCCCCCGCATGGAGATGGGAATAAACAACTGAGAAAACAAACGTGTTTCCTAAAGTTTCCTTCCTCTCCTGTCCCAGCAGACTGTGCCTTGTTCTTCACTGCGGAGGACAGGTTTCATATAAATAAGGGATTCAGTGTGACTCCTTTCACCAATGTTAAAATTCCATTTAAAAGTAAATTGACTTCCTGAAATATATGTATTGGCAGCGGTGGCCACCACAGCTGGGATTACATTTTACATTTAACATAGTGCTGTTTGCCTTGACAGATTCCCTATTTTTTCATACATAAATCAATAGAGTGATGTTTGAAGAGCTCAAATCTATCTTTCATCGTTCCCCACCCCCTCCAAGCCTGCATTCTGAAACCCATAAAGAAGTAACTTTCGAGCAGGTGTCATTTCGTTGGAGACTATTATTTATGGCATTTGACTATAACACCGTCCACTGTGAACTCAAACAGGAAATGCTACCAGGGAGAGCCAGGAATTTGCTTCTGGAAAGAAGCATCCTAAAAGTGCTTCCTAAATCATATTTCTGTGTGTGTGTGCATGTGTGTGTGTGTGTGTGTGTGTGTGTGTGTACCTATATGTGCATGTGTCATAAGACCATTACGTGTGGTTTTTTCCTGACCCTCTGCCCGGAACTGGGTAGATGTGGGTATGCAAGGAGCGGCCAGCCAAGGCAAGAAGCATCAGGCTGGAAAGGCTGGGAGAAGCAGGGGATGAGCAATGGTGGGAAATGGGCGGGTGCATGGGAGTCAGAGTACCTGTGATGGGAAATGAGGGCACAGACAGAAGCTCAGAGAAGGTATGAATCTGCCCTTTCCTTGCCCAACAGTACATTTTGAGATTGCCTCTTAGCTTTGGGAAGGAAGAAAACCTCTTAGAGCTCTAGCCTCCATGAAGCTCCTCAACTCAGCACTCAAGGTGGGCGGTGCTGATCAGACACTCCCAATTCCAGGCTGGAGATCTGGCTTGTTTTCTAGCGGGTGGAGCTTGGGGATATCCAGAAGCTTGTGCAGAAAAATGCAAGACTTGCTGGCTCCATTTTTTTTTTTAATGTAGCAAGAAAATAAAATTTTGCTCAAATCTTTTTTTTAAAGACTAATGACCCATAATTTGTTGTTACCGTAGGATGACATGATTTGTAGCCTTATTTTCTGGAATTGGTTGATCGGTGTAAACAAAAAGTAAGTCAGGACTTCTCTGGGACCTTCGACCATTTAATATTTTAGACAAAGCAGAGATGCAGAGTCATAGCAGTGGTGGGTGAGGGCTGTAAGCTAAAGGGAGGGCACGAGGGGTAGGGAGGGGGCATTTAGAGCTATGAGCTGACCCAGTTGTCCATATTTGCATGGCCCAAAGGACAAAGCCAAGTACAGAGCTGTTGTAACAATTCTGCTGTTTCAGGAGGTCTCTGCTAGTCCTCTCCCCAACTCGCTTCTGAAGAAAAGAGTTTTCTATCTTATTTTAACCTGAAACATTCTGCTTGTTTACATATATAAAAATTCACAGACTATTTTACCTCTTCCCCTGGTATTTGTAGTGCCTAGATTTTTGACTCATCCATTCTTTACAATAAATGATATTCATTTGAAAGAGAATCCTATGTGCTTTAATTTTTATTCCTCTGCCGGTCCATTATTCTGATTTTGGTGTCAGAAATGAGGGTCACTCCTAGGACTCTCTAGGGGAGAAAGGTCTCTGTGGCTTTGACTCCACAGTCAAGCAGGAAACCTACCGGGTCAATGGATATGTCCCTTTTTCAGGTGTTTTGAACTTGAAGACAGGAATAAGCTTTTACGAGGAAATGGGAACTCTCTATTCCAGTTCTTATCTGTCAGAAATGTATATATTTGCCCTTTCTTTTGGAAGCAGTGTGATCTGAAATTTAGGCTTATGCTAGAGAGAAAAGTGGCTCCATAGACCTCAGTCCTGGACAAATGAATGTTTGCAAGGATCCAGCCCAGCCCCACTGGAGTTCTGCACTGGGATTTGGGCCACAGTCCTAGGCAGCACAAATATTCCTCAGCCCTTGATTTACAATCATTGTTCTTGATCCTCAGAGACTCAGGAGGGAGTTGTGATCAAGGGCAGAGTTTTCCTGGCCCCTTGACCACGAGCTCTCAAAGTACCATCTGATAGCTTCCAATCTAACTATGTAACAGCTCTACCCAGAGGTCCCATTATATAAATGATTGAAGCATAAAGAGAATTCAGTGAGCCAGGATGCATGGCTAAGAATTGAATCAGAAGAACCTTATTTAGATTCCCTGGCCAGAAGATTGCAGACAGAAGCTTGGTGGAAACAGAGTAAACTAAATCCGTCTACTAACTGGTCCTTTGTCCTTTCATTTGTATTTCCTGGTGGAGGTGGGGGGAGTGGGTAAGCAGCTAACTGGCTCCAGGGAGATGAGTTTCTGCATAGAGTGCTATACTCTTCCCCTGCTGGTGGAGCACAGCACCGACCCCCCCCCCCACACTGTCCAGATCCTGCCCGTACCACCAGGCCCAGGTCAAGTCCAAAGCCTCTGCTTTGGTGCCAGGCCCTATGGATCCTTCCAGAGCTGCCTGGAACACAACATGACTACTTGTTATGATTCTTAAGTTTTTATTGTTACTCTGGATGATTCCTCAGCTCAGTTACAAACATCTTCAGGGCTTTCGCCATATTTTATGTTTCTCCGTACCCTCCACAGAGCCAAGCACAGCGACTTGTATACAGCTCATACTCAGACGCTATTAATAGATTTTTGTATGGATTATCTAAAAGGCCCAGAATGGGAAATCCTTGGACTTTTGATTAAAAAAAAAAAAATCTTCATCTGCAAGGCTACTCCTGAGTTGTAATGAGAGTTTTCCTTTGACACCTTCTTGGCATGCTATGACTCCTACCTACTTCTTATAAACTGCAGTTAGTTACAAAATAATCTAATTTTGGAAAGGATGTGCCTACTGTATTCCATCAATTCATTTTTAACACTGATGGCTCTTGTAATTGGCAGTATTTTTTCCTTTTCTTAGTGTTATATAAAATAATAGTGTTTCTTATAATGAATGATGACCTAAAGCTAACAGAATACAGTGTATTTGTATCTATCATTTGTCATGTATCTATCCAGTAATTCATCTATAACTCTACGCAGTGGCCTTTACTTGATGAATGAATGTGGACAGAGTCCATAACTTACATCAAATGTGACAGTTCCCTACCTTCCTGCCACTCTCATGCATGTTCTTAGGTGTTCCCTTAGAGCTTTTAGGGTACAAGTGGACCCAGAACTGGGGAAAGGGAAAGTTGCATAAACAGAAGACACGATAAAGCATGTGTATGCAGAGGGAGACACTGAGTCATGGTGGTCTGCTTGTCATCTCTACTTCCATTTTATCCTCCCATTTCTGTTTCTTTATGGTTCAAGGGCCTGAAATTTCACCAGTCCCTGATTAATTGTTAAGCTGGGGGTAGAAAGAAGCATCTAAAAGCACAAATATCTGAGTCATTGGTCTAATCAGTCTAAGTGTGCCTTCATCGATGTTACTCCTTCTTGCAAGTCAACTGGGAAGAGCAGCACCCATGCCGGGGATTGCAGGAGAGAGGGATGCATGAAGAAATGAGGTGTGAGAAACTCGGGGCAGCTGGATGCCTTGTTCTGCTCTAGTCTTCAAAACACCGGTTCTGATGTGGCCTGAGTGAAAGCCTGGGTGTGATGGACACAAGGACACAGGGAGGAGGATGTTGAAGGTTTAGAAGCTGTCCTTGTGCAGAAAATGGAGAGGACACATTGCCTTCTCTTGCTTCATTCTCTAACACATGTGTGGTGAATAGGGGTGTTGTACTCAGCTGTCCAGACTCCAACCTCCCTTCCTTTTCCTTTTTTTTAGGTACTGGCCCTTCTGCCTTTCAGCCTGGGAGTTTCAGGGACACCTTACTCCACTCCACCACCTGAGTGGCTGAAGTCAATGAATACATCTCATTCCAGAGAAAGTGCCTAAAAATGGACACATGACCCAACCAGGAGCGATGATACATGTGTGTCTGAAAAAAAATATTCCACTTGCTTTGGCTAGGAAGGTGTAAGGCCGTGATGTCCCATCTGTTGCAGGGCTATATAGATTTTTGTAGGTTGACCTGGAAACCTCACCATCATATGTATCATTTTTATAATAAGAATTTTTTTTTTCATCTTGGGAGAAATAGCTGACTTCATACAAGCTTTCAGAAACCAATCTGTTGATCAGTTCTAGAGTAATACTAGCAATTTTAAAATAACAAGTCATTGATATGTAATGTACCAAAGAAGTAAAGAATCTTTTCTATAATATTTCAAAAATGTGAGAGTGACATTGTATCCTGAAGTGATATATTAGATTAAAAGGGAATATGACACCCTGATACATAAAAATGCAAGACACTGAAGTAATTTATGAAGTGCTAGCAGCTAGCTTCATGTTAAATCTCACTGCGTGGGCACTAAATTACTTTGGACACCATGGTGAGATGTTTCAGTACATTGTGTTGTGAAGGCACCAGGTTCAAGGTCCAATAGTCAGAAGTGGCCTCCAACCCAGTTCTGGGTCTGCCCAGTGTATGTGGAGAGTGAGTCTATTTCAGCCTGATCTGGTCCAAGAAGGGGGCCCCAGGACATCCAAAGATTAAGATCCATTTGGATCCAGGGTGGTCCTAGAGGACCCATGGGCAGTCTTCACAGTCACATAATAAATAAATTAAATAACGATAGCAGCCAGTGATTTTAGAGAGTTTTCCAGCTTGCAAGATGCTTTTAAAAACATATTTCAGTTATGCTCTGGGGAGGTGTCATTCCTGTTCTAGAGAAGCAAACAGGAAAGGATCTCAAAACAGACCTGGGACTCCAAAAGCTTTTCTGACTCTCAAACATAAAACTCGAGTTTATTAACTAATCCAGATAGTTCCAGTACATTTTACCTTGAGCTTTACCAAGAAAATTGAGACCAAGGGGTGAGTTCCCTTGTTTTCCATTTTCTACACTTTAATAGGTCTCTGGAATCATCTCTTCTCTCTCCATTTTCTCTTGTCTTAATTGAAAGGGAAAGATACCTCTGCAATATTTAGAGTTAATTCATTTGCTTGTGTTAATCCCGCTGGTCGGTCTCCCTAGATCATCTTGGGCTTCTTTGTTCCCCCCCTCCTTCCCCTCTGTCTCCAAATGTGCTGCACTCTGCTCTATACAAAAATCAATTCTTTCATCTGAAGTCACTGTCCTATTCTTTCTCTTCCTTTCCTTCCATCCCTTATCTTTTTTTTTAAATATTTTATTTATTTACCCGACAGAGAGAGAGGTCACAAGTAGGCAGAGAGGCAGGCAGAGAGAGAGAGGGAGAAACAGGCTCCCCACCGAGCAGAGAGCCCGATGCGGTGCTCGATCCCAGGACCTGAGCGGAAGGCAAAGGCTTAAACCACTGAACCACCCAGGCACCCCCATCCCTTATCTTTTAGAAGCGATCTCTCCCAAACGTCCTTCACACACCCACTTCTCATCAAGTGTTGTTAGTTGTACTTTCCTTTTGGTTCTAGATTTATTTCTCCTTCCTTATGCCCAAGGAAACCATCTTAATTCCAGCCTCTATCGCCGATGTTATGAGCTGAATTGTGCCCCCCCCCTCCCCCGGTTCATATGGTAAAGTCCTAGCTGCCAGTCCTGAAGAATGTGACTATTTTGGGAGATGGGTCTTCTGAAAGGGTAATTCAGGTAAAATGAAGTCATTAGGGGGGCCTTAACCCAATATGACTCTTCCCATATAAGAAGAAATTACGACACAGAGAGGGAAGATCACACAGAGACAGAGGGAGAAGATGACCATCTACAAGCTTAGGAGAAAGCTTCATAAGAAGCCAACCCTACCCACACTGTGATCTCAGATTTCTAGTCTCCAAAACTGAGAAAATAAGTATCTGTTGTTAAAGTCCTCCAGTCTGTGGTGATTTGTTACGGCAGTCCCAGCAAAGTAATACAGCCCCCAAGTTCTAGTCAGTTCACTAATCACTTCCCAGGCACCCAGATTCTCCCCTTTCAATAACAACGTCCTTCCGTATGGCCAAGAATAATTTTCCTAAATCGCTGTGTTGACTACAACACTTCCCTTCTCAAAAATTCCAATGGCTCCCTTCTACCTGTAGAGTAAGTCTGAAAATCATCCTAACATTCAGGCTCCCACAATTTTAACCATCTCTCCTTCTAGCTCTGTCTTCCTCAACCTCCCACCTGAATTTTCTCCTTCTTCATACTCAGTTGTTTGCCATGCCCCGCCATGTTTTTTTCTGTGTGTAGCCCTCCCCTGCTTCATATCTCCAATAAAGGAATCCCCATTTCAAGGCCACAGCCATTTGGGCCCTCCAAAAAGTCATTCCTTAATTTCATTTTCTTGTAAATTTCAGAGGAAAATGGTTTCTCTTCTATTTGTATGACACAGAGCCCACCTCACCTAATCTTATAATTATACATACACAGGACACATCACTGCCTCAGCTAGACTCTACTCTCCTGGAGGACAAGGATTAATGTGCCATACTTTGTTGTTTGGTTTGGTTTGGTTTGGTTTGTGTTTTTTTTTTTAAAGATTTTATTTATTTATTTGACAGAGAGAGAGATCACAAGTAGGCAGAGAGGCAGGCAGAGAGAGGAGGAAGCAGGCTCCCCGTGGAGAAGAGAGCCCAATGCGGGGCTCCATCCCAGGACCCTGAGATCATGACCCGAGCCAAAGGCAGCGGCTTAATCCACTGAGCCACCCAGATGCCCCGGTTTGTGTTCTTTATACCACTTGCCAGAATGTTTCAAACATAGCAAATGATCAGTAACTATTAGTAATAAATGAACAAGTCAAAGTACAGGTTATAGTGAATACCTATTGCTTCTCATTCTTAGGTAACAGAAGTAATATTTTGAGGGGTAGAGAAACATGGGATGTGGCTCAATGTTCTACAATGGACCTTATTTATTTTTATGTACTTACTGTCTTGGTTTTTATTTCTCTATCTCTTGTGTCTTACCTATGGATCGTTTTGTTTTTTAATCTGGCTATGAAGAAGCATTAGTAGAGAATACCGTTGTACTTCACTTGGGTTCTCACTTAATTACTTCCATAATGTATTCATTGTGTTATTTGTAGTAAGCAGTTTCTGTATAACTTCCATGATTGAGTGGGTTCATTTCATGAAGATTAAAAATGGATAGCAAACCATTTTTATTATTACATGTGTTATTAAAGAAAGTATGCTGTTGCTTTGGAACTTTTGATTCAGAGAGAATTTCCTTTTGTTTACTGTATTGCTGAATAATTCCCCCATTACCCACCCTGACTCCTCTCCAGAATAGCTATGGCTTTGGCAGAGCTTGCTGGCTAGACAAATATATCACTGCGATTGGAAAAATATCACAAGAGGGACAGTTCCAGGTTTGAAAATAGGGCAATTAGCTCTCAGCATGAAAAGGTGTGTCAGATGTTCCTGAAACTGAGTGACAGATAATGTTAGCTTCAATCAGGCATAATACCAAGGGCTGAAATGGCCATGTAGGATGCCTCCCTGTGTGTTTCTGTCAGAGGATGACTTCTGAACTGACTTCCACTACTCACCCCGACCGAATTTGCCAGTAGGTAATTGGGCAGAGGGATATGTGTGTGTGTGTGTGTGTGTGTGTGTGTGTGTGTGTGTGTACATATATATAGGGGGTCAAATATTCATTCCCTCATCATTTCCTTTATTAGTAGGAGGAATTCTGCTACACAAATGATATGTTGACATTTCAGAAAAAATCACCAAAATAAACACTAGACACTTGATGTGGGCATCAATCGCAATCTCTTCCTTTGGAGAAATGCTTTGTTCTATTTCGGGTGGGGCTACCAATCGTGGTCCCTCACAGCCCGCCTGGAGAATCACAGCACCAGCCCTGAACCCTGTGACTGGTCATAGCAGTGAGAGTGTCCCCGACACCAGGCCAATGGAGAGAGCTCCTCTGGGAATCATAACACTGTCACAGGATGGAGAGGCTCCTTTCCTCTGGGGGTTGCTACACTGACCTGGTATAAGCCTTGCCAAGTACACAAAAGCTGCTTGGATTAGAAAAGAAAGAAGAAGACAACTTACCAAGATAAGCAAGGACAAGCTGGAGAGAGAGAGAGAAAAGAGAGGAGAGAAAAAGAGAGAGCACTATTAACATCACTGTATCCAACCTTCCTTCAGGCCATTTCTCCTCCTGTCTTCCCAGGTTCAGGAGGAAACAATCCTCTCATTCATGTGTAGGTTAGGCAGAAGAGGGTGGTCATTATGGGTGTGGAAACAGAGGACACTTTCTCATAGGAGATGGCCTCTTTGCCTTCCCCGAGCAGGAGTTGTCTTAGATATGCCAAGGAAGCTGGAAAAGGTCAAAAGTGGCCACAAGATGTCCTGAGTCAGCTTCTCGGGATCTGGGCTCCCGGGTCAGATCTTCATGGTGGTTGTGTGTGGGTCTCCAGCATATATCTGTCCAAGCCTATTCAGCTTAGTCAAGGAAGTGAGACAGGACACTCCAAAAAATAAGGAACCATTTGGAGCACCCTGCCTCAGCCCACCAATATTCATGGCATGCTCATTGGTGCAGGAGGGTTGTGGAGAGGGGTAGAAAGGTGGGGCTTGTAGAGTCACCAAAGGTTCTTGGTGGCTGTGGTCCTTGATCAGGGGCTTGGAAGGCTGGGCAGAGATTATAGTTAAATAACTCTTCAAGTGCCGGGATAAAATTCTTCTCTTCCCTTTTTGGACTTTCAGAGTTTGGAGGAAATGTTTGATCCCTGCTTCTCTTGAAAGTTTTAGGTTTTTTTTTGTCTTACCCAACTCATCCCAAGGATGATCCGGGTCATGCCAAAAGTGTAGGGCAGACTCCACATTTACTCTGGTCTTCACCAAACCGACACACCTAGCTCTCATGCATGTAGAGAAAAGGATGTCTCCTTCCAGTGTGGTCAAATGGGGCATTGTACGACTTGTTCTAACTACCTCACAGTATTATTGTGACCAACCAATAAGATAACCTGGTGATAACACTTAAGAAAAGAAAAGCAAACAATAGGTATGATCAATCAATACCTCTCAGCTTTGACACCAAATCCATTACCCAAATGAATGGACCATAGCTTTGCAGTTTTGGTCTGCATGGTTCAGCATGGTTCTTGCTCCAGAAATGCCATAACCAGATAGACTAGGTGGCCTGCATCCAGACTACTGTTCTGGTGAACAACGCTAACAGATCCTTTTACTTTTCAGTATTCACAAGGGAAGAACTTGTTCAAGAAATGGTGAATGGGAAATAACAAGAAAGCCCCCATTGAGCCATCTGCAATTTACAAAATTATCTTATATTTATAAATTCAAACAATGATGCTTATTTAAGACAGATTAAAGCCTTTTTAAAAAATGATAAAGAGTGGGAAGCAGAGAAAAGAGAACAGGTCCGTTTGTAACAAGTACTGTTCAAAGCAATTTAAAGTTTCAGGGACTAAATTCTTCTCCTACAGATCAAGAACCCCTGGGAAGACGGAATGGATGTAGCCATCTCAATTCATCCCCTGTGAGTACTAACACCTTGAGTGAGATAGTGAACAGCTTTTAAAGAGATGAATCTTCATTCTAGGGGTGAATATTAAATTTCACATTTCATAAAGGACTTGAGTCAGATCTACTGCATAAAAAGTGACTCTCAGTTAATGTCATCTGCAGGCAAGAAGCACCCTCTTCTTGCTTCTGACTTGGATTGCCTGGCTCGCACCAGCAGAAAAGTGTACTCATTTCTTCTTCATCATCACCTCAGCTGTATATTAAAGATATCATAAAGATATTTTATTTCTGTACCAGGATCAAGAGGTTTCTGAATCTCTCAAACTTGTCTGAACCTAGATTTGGTTATCAAGAAATATAGGGACTATCATCTCTGAAGCCTCTTGAAACTTAGCTGGTAAACACAAAGAGGTAAGAGTAACACTTCAGAGAAAATGACTTCCTGGTAGGACATGCCTAATGATGGACAGGCGCTCCCCTCCTCCCCGCCCCATACCTCTGAACTGGCATGTGTTTGCTCAGGAAAGCAGAGAGTGCTCCAGTAGGGCAAGCAGGAAGGATCAGAGAGAAGGAAGTAGGTGCTTATAAAACCAGTGGAATCCAAAGGAGAGGAAGTCCGGGGACCACCATGACTGTCAGGCTTGCTGCCAGAGAGTTAAGAGTTGATGTTGTCCCGAGTCAAGAAGCTACAGACAACTGCTACAGGTCTCACAGGTGATCCTTCATAGATCTGAGGCAAAAACCATGTCAGGGCTGAAAGCTGCTAATAACCCATGTTGGGCAAAACCAGAACCATGACTTCCAAAGGAAGAAATGAAATGGCTCCTATCACCCTTCTGCTTTCCAAATACCAAGTGAGTTCATCGTACTGGTGGAAAGTATATGGAGGGGTTCCTGCGTGGCACTGTTGGTTTGGGCTCAGGTTGTGATCTCAGAGTTCTGGGATCGAGTCCAACCGGGCTCCAAGCTCCACAGGAAGTCTGCTTGGGATTCTCTCTGCCCCTCCCGCCCCTCAAATAAATAAATAAATCTTCAAAGTGTACGGAGAGAGACACATGGGTGGCTCTGTCAGTTGCATGTCTGACTCTTGGTTTCGGCTCAGGTCATGATCTCAGGGTTGTGGGATCAAGCTCCAAGTTAAGCTCTGTGCTGGGCATGGAGTCTACTTGAGATTATCTCTCTCCTTCTCCTTCTGTTCCTTCCCTCACTCTCGCTCTGTAAATAGATAGATGATAGACAGACAGTTAGATAGATAGAGTGTATGGAGAACACTCCTAGCAAGGGAGAAGAGGAATTATAGTTTCCAAGTTTCTGGCATGTGAAACATGAGAAAGAGCATAGGAGGAGACATACTGCCAACAGTTAATACCCAGCCCAACCTCCATCTTAAGTATTTCTAGTTTGGTATCTTTTCCTCACCAACCAGCTCCCTTCCTAACTTCCAGCCACCGCACAGTTCTGATTGGTGCGTGTCCACTGAAGCTTATTGTCCTAAATAAATGCATTTCCTAGATGAAAAGCAGTGACCAAGTGGTCTTCAAATTAATTCTCCATTCATTTCTATTTTCTCTCTTTTGGACCCAAACCTCCCTAGTCTCCTCCACCTCTGCTTTTCTTGATTTAAAAAAAAGACAAAATTGTGTAAGTCAACATTCTAACAAAGAATGCCAATGTGTGTCAGATTGATGGGGTATGACAACAGAGACGTTACCATCGTAATGAAAGCTGGTGAAAGTGTAGTAGCTATGTCTAGTTTAAAAGTGCATTAATTCAATTCAGCATTTCCAATTCCATTTAACAAAAGGCCCACGATGACATTTTGACACACTTTTCCTATTCTTGTATCTGATTTTCATGAAAAGTGAAACCATGCTAAGAAACACGGAGGATATAACCGTAGGGGTGGGGTGGAGGGAAAAGACACGTTGAGAAAATTTTCCTTGATTCTCCAAGAAAAAAGGATTTATGCTACTTTTTGTGAAATTTTACATCATATTAGGGCAATAAGAAGAAATGAGTCAACAGACCGCATTCTCCCCTCTAGGCTGAAGCCACAGGCCAGAGAACCAATACCTCAGTCTCTTGGCGTCCTTTTGTCCTGCTCACACCTGGTGAGCCCAACAGCATCTCAGCTGCCCTCTACACCGTGCTCAGTGGGACAGTGACTGGAACGGCAAGTCCCCCCACCCCCACTCCCAACCAGGCTTTTCTAGTGGGCAGTGCTGGAGAGAGCCGGCAAGGAGGGACTAGAGCCTCCTGTCTGCGCCCCCTTCCTCTGAGTGTTCCCTAGCTACCTTTCATCCCAGGTGGCAAGTCTCTGTTGCAGTGGCCGAATCCAGTTTGGGGTTCTTATTTTTTTTTCTTTTAAGATTTTATTCATTTATTTGAGAGGGAGTGCACGAGAGAGAGCACAAGCAGGGGGAGAGGCAGAGGGAGAGGGAGAAGCAGACTCTCCACTGAGCCCAGTGTGGGGTTTGATCCCCAGATGAGCCTGTCACCCCAATCCCACCCAGGCTTCTGGGAAACTCTTTTCTGGCTCCCTCCTCTCCACTTCCTTGTCTCAGCCTTGGACACCAGCTGTTTCTGCACTGAGTGTAAACACGCCCTCAGACAAGGAGGTGTCTGCAGGAGGCCACTTGGAGCAATTAGCAGGGACAGCCAGCTTTGCATGTGGACACAGCATTTCTGTCATCTGCCAGACCTGCACTTTCAACTCCCAAACTCTGGAAAATCTCAACCATCATACTTTGCTCCAGGAAAGAACGTAGCCGGGGGATATGTCGAGTTGACTATTACCCAATTGAAGTAACACAGTAGGAAGCAAATAAACCTGATTAAAGAAAATGGAGTACATTTCTGGTTTGGCAGACAAAAAAAATATATACAAATAAAATTTTAAATGCACCTGAAATTTTCCCTTGTTACTGCCTTGCTTAGGAGCTGGAATCCTAAATCGAGAGCACCACCTGCTGTCCGTTGTCAGACCTGAACGTCGTGGGTATTCAGAAGCAGACAGAGGACGCCCAGAGTGGTACACTGAGGACAACCATCCTATGTTAACGTTGTGTGAAGGCGTAGATGTTTGACTGCCCAAGTCCGAGTTCCCACAGGGTTTCTGGCCCTGCTCAGAACAGATGAACTTACCACGCATCCGCAGTGATGCCAGGGGTGGTGCGTTCTCTGGCATCCACGTCTTTGAAAAAGTGCCTCTTCCGAGGTTCAGAAGTATGCCACACTTTCCAGCAAAATCCTTGGCAGAGGAAGCTGGAGAGTGAATGTATGGAAATAAGTAGTTATGGTTGTGCACTAGACAGAATGAGATTACAGGAAACTGTTCCATGGAATTGATGAACTGTGGGATGTTGGAACAAGGAGGGATCTTGGAATATTTTTTACAAGAGCCATACCGAGCCTTGAAAGTAGGTGGAGTGGTTGACAGTTTATAGATGCCATCTTAGGGGGCGCCTGGGTGGCTCAGTGGGTTAAAGCCTCTGCCTTCAGCTCAGGTCATGATCCCAGGGTCCTGGGATCCAGCCCCTCTTTGGGCTGCTCAGCGGGGAGCCTGCTTCCTCCTCTCTCTCTCTCTCTCTCTCTGCCTGCCTCTCTGCCTACTTGTGATCTCTGTCTGTCAAATAAATAAATAAATAAATAATCTTTAAAAAAATTATTTTTAGAAGCCATCTTAGGCTATTGGGAAACTGGTGCCTATTCGAAGACGCTTTGAAAGTACATTGTGATGATGACGATGATGATGCGTTGTTACTCCCTCCTTGGATGAGGAGAAAAGACCACCTTTCCCAATTAGTTTCTGAAAATCCTTAACAAGAGACATAGCTCTTCTAGACAAAATGAAAGCTGATGGTGGAGCTTTGGAGATTTTCCAATATCCCAGAAAACAAAAAAACACAGACTCACCCATGTTACTCGAAAGAGCAAAGGGTTTTAAATTGAGTTCTCTCCTGAAACACATTTTGGAGGGCGCATGGATGTGAGGGAATGCTTCTAGTGTAGGGGAACTAGAGACAAACAGAGAGAACTGGCCATGGCAATCAAGTCAAGGGGGCAGAAGGAAAGGCAAAAGGCTGGGGCAGCAACAGACCAAGCTCATCTCACTGTCATGTGATCAGGACAGGTCATCTCAGATAGGAGTAATCATTAGGGGACATGCCTCTTGGCTTTCCTGCCAGCTCACCCCCTCTGCACCATAGACCAGGAAAGTGTGAGGAGGGGACCATCGTAGCTCTGATCCTGCTTACAAAGCCAATGATGTGTGTAACCCCCAGGATAACTTGATACTGTGGTGAGAAGGAAACTCTTCTGTTGTCCCTTTTCAACTTTTTACTGCTTCGTTTTTATTTCCTATGGAATTGATTTCACCACTTTGGGTAGATATGTGATGTATCCCCTGCCCTACCACCAATAAAATTCCCTGCTACGGTCCACATGTATTGATGGCTTTTCTATGCTAGCTACCACGTGATTCGTCATGACCTTCTACTCATGGGCACACAAGTGGAACCAAGGGATCATCAAGGAGAGACATCACAAGACCCTAAGGTGCTTCTGAATCATCAATGATGGGATTATGCTCAGTGAATTTTTTTTTAAGGGTCAAGTGTATTTTCATATGATCCGGTGTCCTAACAGCAAATGCCAACATTGCTGAACGTGACGCTGGGTGACTCGCTGTTAAGCAGAATTTCCCTTCCAAGTGTGGGTAGACATCATTTGCAATAGAAGCCAATAAAGTCAAATTAGTTTCCGCGCTGATAAAACATTTTCATTACCATGATAATTGAAGGCTTTCTGGGTGAGAGAAATATACCTTAAGGTAAATCTCCAAAAATTATTAAGGAATAGCACAGCGCGTCAGTCATAATAGATATTTTCATGGCAGCGATACCATTGACTTCGTGGAACTATTTGCAGAGCCTGCAGCACCGCCGACTTTGTCCTCAGCACCGTGGGGGTTCCGAAAGAGCGGAAAAGATGTGACCTGGTCTTTCTCTGAATACTTAGCCAAAAATTGCCCCCTTCTGCACCCCCTTCATCCCATATTACTATCTATACCATTAACCTGGATCTATTTTTCTTCATAGCAGTGAATATTATCTGGAATAATATTTGGCGTGTATACAGCAAAATAATGTAATGAACACACCGTTATTATGCCGTTCTTTCCTTGCTGGTTCTGTCTCTCTCCCAGGAAGAGGTGAGGTCCATTGAGGGGAAGACTTGGTCTCATTTGCTACTGAATCGTCAGGGACTAGTAGCACAAACTTAGTGTCTAATAATTGTTTGTTGACCCAGGAATGATGATCAAATCTATGTCAATATATGTTTTGGGTTTTTTTTTTATACTGGCTTCTTTTTTCCATGTTAAGTAAATCCAGGTGTTTCTGGCTTATACAAAATGATGTTTGTAATTTAGTAAGCACTTTAATTGCTATGTGTGATTTATTTATGAAAATGAAACATTTTAAGTCATATGTAACTTCCTAACTCATTCATTTTCTGCCAAATTATGTGTCTCACGTTATTGAGCACATCCTTTGGACAAGTGCCTTTTACCTACTAGACACTGCAGTCTTCCACGTTAAAATATATAAACTCCAGAGATAGGATTCATTTGGAACAGGTCAGGTCCTGGATATATATGTGCCCATTTGCTGAGTGAATACTGTATGCAAGGGGAGTCCCAGTACTTTGTAGATGTCTCATCTTAACTATACAAATAAAATTACTAACAATAACTATTATCCTTATTTTGCAGGCACCAAAAAGAAAAAAAAGAAAAGAAAAAGAAAAAGAAAAAAACCAACCCAGGCTAGTTTAGCCTAAGGTTTTTGGTTTTGGCTTTATTATCATTTTATTATTATTATTGACTTGAGAAAGAAAGAGAGCATCAGGGGAGGGGCAGATAGAGAGAGAGAATCCTAAGAAGACTCCCCACCGAGCATGGAGCCCAATGCAGGGTTTCATCCCACAACCCTGAGATCATGACCTGAGTTGGAAGCTTAACCGACTGAGCTACCCAGACCTAAGGTTTAACATCTAATAAAATGCTAGGTCCTGGGTCAAACTCTCTGAGTCACTGTTTTGCAGATGAAAGATATATCCATGTCCACACACACATAGTAAGTACTAGGGCTGAGCTTCAAGGACACGTCTGTGACCCTGAAGCCCATGCTCTTGACCCCCATGCTGCATTTCCTTTTCTTCCTGCCGGTCCTACTTCCGTACCAGTTTTCACGTGTGATTTCCTTTTCTTCTGGTTCTTGGAGAGTGTCTCAGGTGTGTCCCCCTCACCACTGATCTTCTTCCGAGGTGCCATGTCTGCTCTCTACCTTATCCGTGGGATTAATCCAGCGTTGAATTCTTAGTTCTCTGTACTAGCAATACTTCCTTCTTCCATCGTCTTCCCTTTGCTTCACATTCTGTCTTGGCTCCATAGCGGTTCATCTCCCTTTGATATTATGTTTTTGTTTGAAAAAGACAACATGGTTTTTCATCCTAGGAAGAATGATCACTTTCTTTCTTTCTTTGCTTACAAATCTTATTTTATTTTTTTTTATTATTTAAATCCAATTAGCCAACATATAGTATATCATTCGTCTCAGATGTGGTGTTCAATAATTTTCTGTGAAAATATTTTAGTGGTTTAGAAAAACATTGCTTCAGTGAAATTTTACCATGAGGTTCACTTCCTTTCGTCTGTAAGATTTTTTTCAGACACTTCCCCCTCTTCTTTTTCCTGTCTCCATGTCTAAGAACACAGAGTTCCTCCAGCACAGAAGAAGGAGAAGAAGCATGCCACATGCCCTTGTCCCCTCTCTGTCTTAAAAGAGCAAGGAACATGCACATTCTTCTCAGTTCCCAGTGTCCATGGAACTCACATCTGCTACAGGCTTCCTAGTCTCCCTGCCTGATGTTTCTGGCCTTTTGGAAAATATGCAGACTTAAAAAGGAACAGTCCTCGGGATACGTAGTCACCAGGGCTCTTCTGGACTCTGTTAGCTCTAATTATGCTGAAACTGTGCTTTATCTGTGCTCTGTCTCTCTCCAGAATATAGCATGCTCCCTTAGATGCCCCAGAATTTTCTAACTGGATCTAATAATGGAAGTAACTTCTTTGGGGAGGAGGAATACAGAATTTGATTGTGCCAACAAGGACCATCAGAGAGTCAGGGCATTACACTTCCTGTTTGTTGCAGAGACAGGACGTCTGAACTAGGGGGGGAGTTGGGGGAGGATGAACGGGATGCTTACTCCCCCCTGCAGCAGGATGACTCATTCCTGCCCCCCCCGCCCCCGCCGTGATGGGCCAGCTTCTGCCTTCTCCATTGAGTCACATCAGTGCTATGGTCTGTGGAAAGTCTTTCCAAACTCGGGCAAGAGGGGGTTGTGAATATATTTTTTCTTATAAAGTGATAATTATTTTAAGGCAAGCGTAGGGGGATGGCATCAGGCCTGCTGGACAGATGACCTTTTACGATTAGAAACCTTGGCCTTTCCCTCCCCCCAGTATAAAATTACTGCACCACTAACTAATCCTGAAAGGACTCAACATTGAAAGGTTTAAGTATCTAATCAACAAACAGATAAAAGGGCATGAATGATAATGATGGGATAAAGTGTTTACTGCCCTATAAGAATATTTCATCCCAGGGGCGCCTGGGTGGCTCAGTGGGTTAAAGCCTCTGCCTTCAGCTCAGGTCATGATCCCAGGGTCCTGGGATCGAGCCCACATCAGGCTCTCTGCTCAGCAGGGAGCCTGCTTCCCCCCCCTCCCCGCCTGCTTCTCTGCCTACTTGTGATCTCTGTCAAATAAATAAATAAGATCTTAAAAAAAAAATAAAAAAGGATATTTCATTCCAGCCTGTCTGTGTTCGGGGCACCTCTTTGGAGAGCAGATCCAGAGAGAAGTTGATGCTGTGCCTCCCTTGGTCCTGATCTCTTATGGGAGTCCAGGGTGATGCCTGGTTAATGAGAAGACACCCCCTCCTCACCCCCACCATCATCATCATCAATAACCACATCAAATGCTGTTCCAGACACCCACACCATGACCCCATGGAAAGGCCAGCCCTGGGGGATCTGGAGACCTGGCACCCTCAGTCCTCTAGGGCTCTAGGGTTAGCACCTGCCTGCAACAGCTTGGAGATTCCTTTTATCCCCTCACATAATTGGGGTTATTTGAAATGTCTGGGTTTTAGGTGAGAAGGGAGATTAAATGAGTAGAAAAAAGCATTCACACTATTTGTAATTTCAATTAAAGACACTATTTCAACAATGACAATGAAACAAAATCTTTTGACTGCTGAGGGGCGCCTGGGTGGCTCAGTCCGTTAAGAGTTTGACTCTTGATTTTGGCTCAGGACATGATCTCTGCGACCTGAGACTGAGTCCCTCACTGGGCTCCACACTCAGCGGGGAGCCTGCTTAAGAATCTCTCTCTCCCTCTCCCCGCCATGCTCTTTCTCTCTTAAAAAAAAATGTCTTTCAACAGCTGAGAGGATCACTTATGACAATGAACTGCTACTCAGAAATCCATATTTTATCATCAGCTCTTACTGAACTTTCTGGATCCTTAAAGGCAAATAACATGGCCTATCCAAGGGGCCTTAGCTTTTGTCTGAGCTTGCTTCCTTCCCTGGCTGGGGACAGGGCTCCCTGTGGCCCAGAAGCCTGCCCCTGGAGAAGAGCACAAGGGAGTGGAGGTGGGTGGAGAGGACCTTCACCTCAGCAATTTTAGGTCTGTCTGTGGGCATGAGAGGGCCCCTCCCAAGTCAGCCACAAACCCTCCTGAGGAATGGACTTGGAACACCACGTGGTGGTCAGCATCTCTCTCACTGCGCACTGTGCCCTTGGGGATTTGGATTCTGGACATGTTGGGCTCCGCCTTTTACTGGAAGGAAAGATGGGTACTTTGGGAGTAAGAAGTCCTGTGTTAAAAGTCTTAGCTCTGGCATTTACTCGTAGCCAAACTGTGACAGCACAGTGAGGAAGTATAGGTACAGCCCCGAAGAGTACAGAGTAGAAATGTCAGGTTTGCTGCGTGTCCTCTCTGCTTGGCTTTTAGCATAAGAACTAGGCCAACAAGTCCAGCCAGATGGCCAAAGAGTAGGAATTATGACTGTGTTCTCTCCTTACCCCAGAAATCTTCTGGCAGAAGAAAACCTCTCAACAAGTCCTCCAGTGACAACCCCTTGATCCTTTATTTCCCTCAATGTCTTTGGTGACCCCAGAGTCTTGGGAGATAAGGGGATATAACTGTGCCTTCAGGAGAGCTCCATCACAAAGAACTTGGGGAGTAGGACTCTGCTAGCCTTCAGGGATGACTCTATTAATAAAGACCTTTGGGGGGGGGTGTCCCAGAATTTTGGATCTGTTAACAGTTTTTTCTGATTAGCTCTTGGAGCAAACCAAGAACGCCCCATCCCTTCCCTGTCCCTCAGATTCACTTCCATAGACCTTCTCCAGGGAGAAAAGCCTGGTGGGTCCTGTATGTTTTGGAGACTTGGTCCTCTCAAAGAGTTAAGGCTCCATCCTTCACAGTCCGGAGATGAAGAATATTTACTGACCTTTTTCTCTGCTAGTTACTGGCAGAATGTCACTATTTAGAAATCTATCAAACTTTTCATTTTTTCTGTTAGACTATTTCTTAATTGTTTTCTATTGGTGATATGTGGTCAAGAGGAGATCAAATACTGAAGGAGATATAAAGGCGAAACTACTAAAAAGATGGAGAACAAGGGGTGCCTGGGTGGCTCAGTGGGTTAAAGCCTCTGCCTTGCGCTCAGGTCATGATCCCATGGTTCTGGAATCAAGCCCCGCACTGGCCTCTCTGCTCTGCAGGGAGCCTGCTTCCTCCTCTCTCTCTGCCTGCCTCTCTGTCTACTTGTGATCTCTGTATGTCAAATGAATAAATAAAATCTTAAAAAAAAAAAAGATGGAGAATAAGGTCACTGGGGACTGGGAGTTCAGAAACAGGGCAGGTTGTCCTGCTACCGGAAGGAGCCAATGGTGAGGGAATGTGAGAGATTAGAGAAATTCTAGCATAAAAATGAGGAAAACAGGGTCCTTCTCTATGTTGTTGAATCAGGGATAAATTGTGCATCAGAAATAAAAATGTTCCAGAATTCTCTGAATAATGTATCAGAATTGTCCTAAGATACATGGGACCAAAGAACCTTCTTTATTTTGCCCTGGTGATCTTGAAATAAACCAACAGATACACAAACAAATAAGCAAGTGTCCAAGGACACAAGGGTATACATATGGGCTCATTCACAGCCATCCCAATTCCAGTGTGCCTCAATGGTCCCAGAAGCCACGAGACAGTTGAGAGTTTGTCATTATCTGCCATTCCAGAAGAACATCTTAAAATAGCTGTTTTAGCCACTTCTGCAAAGTAAGGGAATATAATTCTTGCCAGCTCCTTGTCTAAATAGAAACATTTCCAGGATGCAGCCAGTAAAATCAGTGGCCTTTGACATCCGGAGTTTGGGACAAAACCTGCTTTGCTTGCAAATAACAGAGCTGATTCTTGTCCAGCCTCTGATGGATATTTAGCCACTACCCCAAACTGTATAATTGGCACCCTCTACTTCGGTCAGCCAGAAATACTACAGATGAAACGTGGGGACTACCCCCCCAGGGAGGCATATGCTATCAGGATCTGGCTAATTAGATAATTTTCATATCCTAAATGCATTGACCAATAACCCATATATTCACCCCAGGCTTGAAAGAATTCATCAATGTATTGTTTGTGCCAAGAGCCACATGTCTGGCCTCTCATTTGTTTTCCAGCTTTCCTTTACAAGTGGGAGCCATCAGCAGTGAATTCAGAGTGGAGGACCAGGCAGAGGAATCCAGAGTGACTAGTTGGTGGCAGGAGCGGCACCTGTCCCGGTCACTTGCAGTAATCTGGCCCTCAGTGATTTCGCAATTGTACAGTGGAAAGACTTATCAGCCAGCAGAAGGGACCGCTGGGATATAGTGACAATTCAATTGTCTCTGTCTCCCTTAGAGGAAATGTTTAATTAACAAATGAAAATAATCCAGAAATGGATACCAACTACTTAATACATAAATTAATAACAGCGCCATGAGTTGATTATCTAGGCAGTTTGGTCTTAAAATAACAACTCTATTTTATGTGAGCCTGGGAATTCTAAATAAAGGCTTCTTCTTTTTTTTTTTCCTTTTCTTTTTCTTTCTCTTTTTTTTCTTTGATGTCATTAAATAGAAATCTGAAAGTTGACAAAGCCTCTGCAGTCCCAGTTTCCTGAACAAGCAAACAGACAGCCAGGATGGGAAATGCCTACTGTATGTCTCCTCTGCTCAGAGCAGATACCAAGTTACAGGGTGGGAGATAAGCAGAAGCACTTCTACCAGACTCCCCACCCTAAGAACGGAGCATGTAAGTGGCATGCGCAAATTCTGTTCATGAGGGAGAGAGCAAGAGAGGAATTTTTTTAGGTGTTCATAAGCTCATTATTTGCTAATTAGAAGAAAGGATGCTGCCTTGAGGGATAAATCTTACCACCCTGAGAGGACCAGGAAAACTGACATCCCGTCTCTGACTCTAGGGAAACCCATGATTTAGAGAGACGCCTTCTAGCATGTTCACCATTCAGCTGGCTCATCAGGGAGTGCTTTAGATTAACAAATGCAAACATTCTAACATTACTGGAGGGATTATTACATCGTGTTAAATATTTCATTTGTCTGACATCACCCTACTGACTCACTGCTATAATTTATTAAGTCTGCCTCTTGGTAAAACTATTTGATCGTTTTTCACGGTGAGAAACTTTCAATGTCCTCTCCCGCCACACCTGCAAGTGCATCTTTTCCCTTTTGTTCCATCAAGGTTCTTATTTCCCACAAGTGGCATGAATCCTGGCTACATGAGTGGAGCAGGTGGACAGGTTGAAAAGTCAACGGGAAGGGAAGAAGAGGGGGATGAGGGTACGTCAGACCTGGTATGGGTGGACATCTGCTCTCCATTGGACAGAGTCAGGATTCAGACAACAAGCATGGAACGTAGGGGCCACCCACAGGTCCAGATGCCTGGGGCTGTAGCAGACAGAGAATGAACAACTTTTATCCTTGGAGCTGTTGGGACATCCCAGTCAAAAGTCATCAACAAGGTTAGTCCCAAGAAAGCTTCCTGATAGGACAGCAATGCACCTTTTATCTTTGTCCTCTAAGATCATTATTCTACCCCCAAGTACCGTGCCCATTCATTTGAAGACTCTTTGTAGAACACCTACTAGCTGTTAGCTACTCTAGAAGATATAATGATCAGGGAATGGTCCAGAACTCATGGATTTACACAGCCAGGTGAAATCTCTGCCTTGTACCTTGTGGCAGGTTCATTACAGAGATCATTTTCAATCGTTCCAGCAACCCTACAATGATAGATATGATCCTCACTATGCTATGGATGAGATGTTAAACCCCCTGTAGTTTACCCAGTCAGGAAGCTGCTGGCCTAGCATTTAGACTCAGATCTTTGAGACATCAGAGCCCTTACTTTTTGTCATGGAAGGAGCTCCTACTCACCCGATGTAAAGTGTAATGACCGTTATCCTTCACTTGGCTCCACGTAGTCAAAGGACAATGTACCTTCCCCTAGGACTTCTTGTTGAAGGAATTTAAGAATGACATCATCTTTTCTGCTCATCAAGGTCTCAGGAAGGCGGTTAGGGCTTTGTTGGTCTTGCTCACATCTATGTCCTTGGGTTCTTCCGGTGGAATCCAATTCCACCGTGTCCTGGACCCCTTGCACCTCCACCGGTCAGGAAACATGGGGTCCATGCTCATTGTAGGAAGCTCTTTTCCAGACTTCAGTAAAAAGGAGAGCATGGTTATAGAGCAAATCATTTCAGATCAATTTCAGATTTTTGTCATTTTCAGAGTTTTTTAGTAACTTGGATGAAAAGCCCCTATCTTGCACCACGAGTGCAGATGGGCATGTCCAGGCCTTTGCATGGGAACTGAGGAGGGTGCAATTCAATCTGTGTCTCAGAGACAGGCCCACAGAGGTCTGAGCTCATGTGAAACCTCTGGACGGTCACTGCATTATTATATTGAAGCATTTTTATTTGTGAAGTACAAATGATCCTTTCAATCCCACTTGCAATTTCATCGTACAGCCCTTTTCTGTTAATGGAGCTCGAACACAGCCTGCAGCAGCGTGTACAAGATGGCCAACCCACTTCTGCATGGCCTTGATCTTCAGTAGCTGGGCGCTTTACTGCCCCTCCCCCAGCGGTACTGTTTCTTCCATTACTGCTCCCTTGTGGTTTCCCGAGTGGATTCTTTTGATTAGATCCACCAGGATAGATTACGCAGAACAATGTAGTGTGTCTTATGAGCCATTAACTGATCTGCCGTGACCTCAGACTAGACAAGGAGAGAAATAATGCTGTCTTATGTCTTACGTCTTAAAAAAAGAATGATCATCTTCCAAATAAACAAATCCATTTAAAACCATGTGTTTTCAACTATTTAAAAATAGGAGAGCCTACCAAAAGCTGGACAAAAGTAGATTTAACAAAACATCAACAGTGACCACTTCTGGATGGTGAGATGAGGGATAATATCAAGTTTCTCACTGATACTTTCTCATCTCATTCAGGGTCTATAATAAGCAGGCAAAAATATAATCAGAACAAACACAATGAACATTGTGTAAGTCTTATTTATGAAATTTTACCAAAAACATTAAAAATATATGTTATACATACATGAAGTCACTTGAGAGCTCCAGCTATAAGTTGACATTTCCATAAAGTCTCAATTTCAGGCTTTTGTCACAAGTGTTCATAACAAAGCCTGAGTGATGATCCTACATAAAACAAATAAAAATTCTGGGCATCATGTCTTTAAAAAAAAAACTACTTTTAGATGTTGCAGTGGGAGTGGGAATTCAGAGAGGGGAAAGTAATCAATAAGGCAGGCACTTCAAACCAAAGTATTTGCCAAACCTAGAGGAACCTGAGCTTCAATTTCCATAGTTTTTAGGGCAAGAGGAAAAGGAGACAAAGACTGGGCTCTTCCCAAAGTAAGAAGTCTGCCCACTGCTCTGCACAAAATGTCAATTCCAACCAGGTGGCTGACCTTTAAGAAAGGTGAGCTGGGAGTGAACCCATATTCCTCTGCAAGTGGATAACTATAGAGATATCCTGTCTTAAAGATTTGGGCAGAGTAGTGACAAAATATGTCCACCTGGGCTCATAACAACATGCCAGGTCTCCAGCAGGTATGCAGCCCAAATATTCCCAGTATGTGTAAAGCTCTAATCGTGTACATGAGCAGAAAGCAATGCCAGGCAGGTGAGGCACACAAGAAGCAGCAAAAGGAAATGCAGATCCTTTCTAAAGGAATCTCTTCCCCACCTCCAACCTTGGTTTCAAAGGATTCCTCCAGTTCCTTCAGATGAAGCCCCACAGTCAAAAATCATAATGATGATGATCATTTCTGTTGCCTTGCCAAAAATTAGCAGAACTGGAAAAGGATATTAGGTGTTAAAGTGATCAGATGATAGTTTTTTAAAAAAGTATGTTTAATATGTTAAATGATGTGGAAAGGAAAAGGATCAAAAATAGTAGTAAGGAAAAGATTAGAAAGAAAGACCTTGAAGACTGGACTAAGAACCCAAAAGAATATCTAGAAATTAAAGTGTAACAGTTGAAGTTAAAAATTCGGTGAAAAGGGGTGCCTGGGTGGCTCAGTGGGTTAAGCCTCTGCCTTCGGCTCAGGTCATGATCTCAGGGTCCTGGGATCGAGCCCCGCATCAGGCTCTCTGCTCAGCAGGGAGCCTGTTTCCACCTCTCTCTCTCCCTGCCTCTCTGCCTACTTGTAATCTCCGTCTGTCAAATAAATAAATAAAACTTTAAAAAAATTCAGTGAATGTTGCTTAGGTAATCAAGACTTAACTGAAGGAAAATTAATTAAGAGGAGGTATATGTATCTGAAGAAATTTTCTAGAATTCAGCCTAGTTAGAAAAAAGAGAAAAAATATGAAAAAGAGGTTAAGATCCATGGTAGAGTGAGAAAAATCTAACAAACTCTGAATTGGAGTTTCAGAAAGAATGGCTAGAATAGAGAGAGGCAATCTTATCACTGCTGGGAATTTCCCAGAACAGAGGAAAAACATCAATCTACAGATCCAAGAAGCTAGTGAATCCCAGCCAAGCCTGAGAAATAAAAACACTAAGACACATCATAATGAAAATGAAGAAAAACAAATGCAAGGGTAAAAATTTCATGAAATCGGCCACAAATAAAAGATGAATTGCCTTAAAAAAACAGTAAATAGACGGACAGCTGACTTTTCAAAACAAAATAAAACAGAGCAATGGAAGCCAATATTGCAGTGGGAAAAAAAGACTCCAACATGCTAAAAGAAAATAACAATCAGCATAGAGTTATATACCTGGTAAAAAATGTCATCCAGTAATAATGACAAAGATATTTTTAGGAAGTAAAAATGAATAACATTTTCCAATAATGACTAACATGCTCTAACCAAAGGAAATTTGAATGGATGTACATCAGTTAAAGAAGAAATGTGATTGCCAGGTGGGAAGTCTAAGCTGGACAATGAGGTGATAAAAAAGGGGGGAGGGGCTCAAATGGGGGCAACACTAAAGATAGACTGTACTAAGCAATAGTAAAAATATCTTATGTGATTTATTTTAAAAAGAGAGAAAACTAAAATATGCCATGTGAAAAAAGTGCATAATAAGCACATACAGAGGTAATCAGAATTATATTAAAGACCTTGTATAAGACAGTAGAGACATAGATTAACTATAGACTTTGTTAAGTGTTAATTAGAAAAATATATTGCATAACTTCCCAACTAGTAGAGGGGAAAGTGAAATAAGGGGGAAAAATTAAATTAAAAGAAAGCAATAAAGGAAAGAAGAAATTTGTAGATGGCAGGACAAATAGGAACCTCCCTCAGAGATATTGTGGGTTCAGTTCCAGACCACTGTAATAAAGAGGGTAGTGTAGTAAAGTGAGACAAATGAAGTTCTTGATTTCCCAGTGCATATAAAAGTAATTTTACACTATACTGTGGTATTTAGTGTGCAATGACATTATGTCTATAAAAATGATGTACATACCTTAATTTAAAAATACTTTAGTACCAAAAAATGTTAACCATCATCTGGACTTTCAGTGAATTTTACTCCTTTTGATGTTGGAGGGTCTTGCCTTGATGTTGTGGTTGATGACTGAGTAGGGCGGTGGCTGCTGATGGTTGGAGGGGCCATGGCAAATTCTTAAAATAAGACAATAAACTCCGCCATATTTATTGGCTCTTTTTCTTCTGGACAATTTCTCTGTAGCCTGCAATGCTGTTTGATAGCATTTTACTTAGAATAGAATTTCTTTCAGAACTAGAGTCAATCATCTCAAACCCTGCCGCTGCTTTACTAAGTACATTTATGGAATATTCTAAATCCTCTGTTGTCATTTCAACCATCTCCATGGCATCTTCAGCAAGACTAAATTCCATCTCAAGAAATCACCTTCTTTGTTCATCCATAAGAAGCAACTCCTCATCTGTGAGTGTTATCATGAGATCACAGCAACTCGGTCACATCTGCAGGCTTTACTTCTAATTCTGGTTTTCTTGGTATTTCTACCACATGTGTGGTGACTTCCCCCACTGAAATCTGGAACCCCTCAAAGTCATCCATGAGAGTTAGAAATAACTTCCAAACTCCTGGCAGTGTTGATATTTTGACCTACCTCATCCCATGAATCACAAGTGTTCTTAATGGCATCTAGAATGGTGAACCCTTTCTGTAGGGTTTTCCATTGTCTTTGCCCAGATCCACCAAAGGAATGAATCCATGGCAGTTGTAGTCTTATAGAATGTATTTCTTAAAAAGCAAGACTAGAAAGCCAAAACGATCCAGAATGGATGTTGTCTTTGCAGGCAGGAAAAGAACATTCATCTCAAACATCTCCATCGGAACTCTTGGGTGACCAGGGGCATTGTCAGTGAGCCATTGTATTTTTAAAGGAATTTTTTTTTTCCTGAGCATCAGCTTTCAATAGCAGGCTTAAAATATTCAGTAAACCATCTTGTAAACAGATGTACTGTCATCCAAACTCTGTTTTCCCCTTTATAGAGCACAGGCAGAGTCAATTTAGCATAATTCTTCAGGGCCCTGGGATTTTCAGCATGGTCAGTGAGCACTGGCTTCAGCTTAAAGTCACCAGCTGTAGTAGCCCCTAACAAGAGAGTCAGCCTGTCGTTTGGAGCTTTGAAGCCAGACATTGACTTCTCCTATCTAGCTATGAAAGTCCTAGATGTAATCTTCTTTAAGGAGAAGGCTATTTCTTCTACATTCAAAGTCTGTTGTTCAGTGTAGCCACCGTCATGAATTATCTAAGCGAGGTCTTCTGATTACTAGATGCAGCATCTCCATCAACACCTGCTGCTTCACCTTGCACGTTGATGTCATGGGGTCGGCATCTTTCCTTGAACCTCATGAACCACCTCCTGCCAGCTTCAGACTTTTCTCCTGCAGCTTCCTCACCTCTCTCAGCCTTCCCAGAATGGAAGAGAATCATGCCTGGCTCTGGATTAGGCTTTGTTTGGCTCAAGAGAATGTTGTGGCTGGTTTGATCTTCTATCCAGACCACTCAAACTTCCTCTGTTTCAGCAACAAGTCTGTTTGGCTTTCTTATCATTCATGTGTTCACTGGAGTAGCATTTTAAATTTCCTTCAAGAACTTTTCCTTTGCATTCACAACGTGGCTAACTGTTTGGCCCAAGAGGCTTAGCTTTCAGCCTATCTCAGTTTTTGACCTGCCTTCCTCACCTAAGCTAAATCATTTCTAGCTTTTGACTTACTAAGAGAGATTGGTGACTTTGCCTTTCGTTTGAACCCTTGGAGGCTATTTTATGGTTATTAATTGGCCTCATTTCAATATTGTGTTCCAAGGAATAGGGAGGACTGAGGAGAGGGAGGGAGACAGAGAAACAGCTGGTGGAGCAGTCAGAACACACACGACATTTATCAATTAAGTTTGCCATCTTATACATGTCCCACAACAATTACAAGAGTAACACCAAAGATCACTGAACACAGATCACCTTAACAAGTATAATAGCAATGAAAATGTTTGAATCATTGTGAGAATCTCCAAAACGTGACACAGAGACTCAAAGTGAGAGCAAAGACTGTTGGACAAAATGGCATGGGTAGACTTGCTCAGCACAGGGTTGCCACAAACCTTTAATGTATGGGAAAAAAATATGCAGTATCTTTGAAGCTTCATAAAAGGAAGCACAATAAAATGAAGTGTAGGACCAAATAGATGGTAGATAAAGATAATTCAGTTCCACATAGAATTTAGAGCATCCATTCTGAAGCACCATGGTTATTAGCCTTAGATGTGTAAGTAAATGGAAAAATCAGAAGTTGATACGCTTCTTTCCTCAAGCCTCTGCTGGATGGTTGATAGATGGAATGTCCATCTCTTTGGCACAGATTAATCTTCTTCACAACCACCCTACCAACAAAATTCTATTGAAGCAAAGATCTCATTCGATGAATGCATTCCCAGCATTGTGGGAATCCGGCATTCACTGAGGACCAAACCTCAGTGACAACGATCTGGAGGTCTATGTTGCAACTGCTCAACTCCGCTGTTGTAATATGAATACAGCCAGAGCCAATAGACAAAGAAACAGATGTGCTGTGTCCCAATAAAACTTTATTTACACAAACAAGCAGTAAGTCAGATTTGATGCATGCTTTTCTTCATCTCCCAGAATTAATTCCAGCTTTTAAAGACTTGGCGAGTCCCTTCCGTAATATGGCGTCTGTGGCAACCGAGTCTGCTGACCTCATGTAAGGACTACTTTAGGCAGTGTGGGGCTGTGCCAGTTAATTCACGCATTGCTCTCTGGAGTTCATGATGTTGCAAAGCTGCTGTCACCAAGAGAAGACATAGAAGGATCTGGTCACTCCGTTAGGTGCCATCTTTACCACATGCATCTCACAGACTCTTACCTACAACTGTGCTAAGGTGATGCTGTGATGTCAGCCATGGAGGCTACGGGCACCCCCTGGGTGCTGTCCCTGTACAGTACAGGGATTAACCTTATTTATTAATCCATAAATATATGGATTAAAACGGTGGATGAGGGCGGGCTCTACCTCATGACTCTTGAAATTAGAAGCACAGCGAGAGGCTAAGAGGCCAGTGACGCTAATCCCCTTCAACCATAACAAGGAATTCCAGAACCACATTTCAAATGTGCAGCTTGTGGGAATATATTATCCAAGAACTATGGGTACAGCTCAGAAATGGGGAAGATGGATCCCATGGAATGTCCTGGGATCAGAGAAGGCAGTGGTTTACTTGGACCTCAACAAAAAAATGCACCAGGCAGAGAAAAATAAGAGGAATCTGAATGGCAAGCAGGGACAGATAGGAACTGGCAGAGGCTGCAGTGGGCAGAGAGGTGAAGCCCTAACACATGGGGACCTCTAGGAAACAGGAAGAGGGCAAGCCCTGGAGGAAAGTGCTTTGGACTTCAGGAGACAGGAAGGGGCTGGGAGTTGGGGTTGGCACATGGGATTCCGCAGCAGGCCACACCCTCCTCGGGTGCCTGGTGGAGACCTTGACCTCTTTCTCCTTCACTGTTGCTCTCTCCCAGAGAGGAGAAAACTGAAGAATAGCGCGGCTGGATTTGTACCTCTCACAACAATATCCCGGGCCATCGGAGTTCCCATGGGATGACACTAAATTGTGCCCTACATTTAATTTTTTTTTTCTTTTGACTTAGAACACATGGTGCAAAAAGCATGCTCTCTGTCAGCAGCCAAAGCAACTCATCTGGGACATGCAAGCACCATCTATCCCATTCAGCATTTTGATTCAGTGTTCCGTCTGAGGCTTGAAATGACAGAGCTGCCACCGTATGTGAAATCTGCCTTCGCTCTGTTTACTGTTTCATTTCATCCTTGATTTGCTGTCACTTTTAGAGGTATTGAACACATTATTGAAGGGCTGAGCTGATGTCTAAAACATTCCTTAACCTGTTTTCGATTTCCACAGCCAAATATTATAAGAGTTGTTACAACTGAAGCCAGAGTGTAAAACTATTTGCATGCATTTATCAGGAAAACTAATCAGTGAAATACTTCCTACAATGTTTGAAGACCTGTTTGAATCGGAAGTGATAGACTTATTACATCGGGACAGATTGGCGTGTTTGGAGATCTGGAGTCGGCAACATGGTTAACCACACTGGGTAGCCTGGATTATGCTCTGGCAGTGTGTCAGGGGCGGTGTTCAGCCCAGAGTCACACAGAAGATGCCTGTGGGGAGAGAAGGAGATGAGGAGAGGACAGGCTTCCTGGACAAGGACAGCATGCATCCCACATGAGAATCCCCGGCAAACACTGAGGGAGTCTGGGAATGTGCCCAGGAGAGCCATGGGCCCTCTGGAGCCTGCAGTGGAAGTCACACATTGGAATCATCCTGACGCCTGAGAGACAGTACCTGAGAGTGGTACCAGTGTGGGCATCAGCCACTAGAACTCAAAGATCATTGCTGGGAGAACTGTGACGGGGAGATGTACTCCATACAGCTGAAGGGCAACGTCTGTCCTTGGAGGATTTAACAGCAGCCCATGATGGCCCAAATGCTCGCGGCTGTCTTAGAGGAGCACACAGCTTTTGTTACAAGCTAGGGCTGCTCTAATGGTGACAGCAGAGACAGGACAGGAGAGAAGGGAAGGAGCAGAATGTCAAAGGAAGAGGACTTCCCAGAAGCAGGATGGAGACTGCCCTGAAGTTCCTGGCTGGGCAGCTGGGGGAACAGGAATGGGCAGGGGTCAGCCCACCTGTCCCAGCTACTTAGAAACTTTACTTGCCCCCCCAACCCCCACTGGCACTTCCCCACAGAACCTCCTGTTCTGGAAGCTTGTGAAATCCAACCTGAGTCAGGTTTCCTCTGCTCCCACCCACTCCTCCTTTCTCTTATCTTCTCCAGCTTCAACTTATATCGACTTCCAGTTCTCCCCACAAGGGCCCCTGCTCGACAGCCTTAAATGACGCCTCCTGTTCAAGCTGATCCTAACATCTCCCATGGTAGCATTCACGGAGCACAGCCCAGGCAAGGCAAGGCCTCAGCCTCCTCCAGGCTTGCCGCCCCCGAGGGCACACTCTGCACCCCACTTTCTTCATTTATGGAAAATAACCAATTAACAGGGTTGTCGTAGGAATTATTTAGGAGAGATGCATCACTGCCTAATGACTTAATGTAGATCAGTTTCTAGCTGAGGCTTCCCCAGGACCCACATTGAGGGAATCGTTAGTAATACCAAAAACTATCATAGACATGCTGGCGTATTAATGATCTTTTTCTTAAATACACACGCGGGTTACAAACAAATGTAATTGTCAGTGAACAGCTCCCTTGAATTCAGTCTGTTCTTATAAAGGTATGAGTTAAGAACTCTTTTGTGTGCCAGTAAGGGGAGATATCCAAGCACAAAGGAAGGGGGTTTCCTGCCAGTAAGGTCCCGATGCTGTCCATGGGCAGATCAGGGAACACAGCTGGGAGATGACACAGTACAACAGTTACTCTCGAGGCGACTGGCGTCAGACAACCTGGAGTCAATTGCCCTGCTCCCTCAATGACTGGATTGATGAGTAATTTATGCTCCCCGAGTCTCGGTCCCCCAACCTGTAAAATGGGGTAATAAGAGTGCCTACGTAATAGAGAGGCATCTTGTCAGAATTAAGCACACCTGACTTGTGCTAAGTAAGTACTCCATAAATGTTACTTACGCTGTGTTAGGATCATACTTAATCTTTATTATTATTTGTTCCATGTACCACCAACAACCTGGGTAACGTCCTCTGTCAAACAAACAGTAAAGGAGACGATCCTGCCAATGGGGGCCATTCTGTCCCCAAGCTCATCATTTATTTATTTAACTCATGACTGTGAGTTTAATTATGCATGCTCTGCTCATGTTAAAGTTAACCTAAATAAGCAATATGCACTTCATATGTTTAATTTTTACTTCTCAAGTACAATATTTCTTAATGATCCTAACTTTGCTTTAGAGGAAAAGGTACTTCTTAATCAGAGATACACATGTATCCTTTAGTTGATTAACAAATTTCAACTAAGATGCAATTTCTAAATTAATGATTTCTAATAATTAGGTGTGACTCTATATATTCTGGGCAAGGCACTGGGTGCTTAAGGTGGGCCAGGAAGAAAGTTGTATGGGGGGCAATTCAACAGTTAAATAAGGCAGATATAATTTGAGGGAGCAATTGAGGGAGCAGGGCAAATAAGGCTGCCCACTGTCCCGGGATGGGAGATATTATATACGTCCCACATCAGTGCGTGTCTATGTATAATTACATACACACATTAGGTGTGCACACAATCACACACACGCATGTATTTTAAATTGTGGTGAGGACCATGAAGAAAAAGTCATGAAGGAAAAGGTTAGGAAAGCTTTTCTTTTTTTTTCTTTTTTAAAGATTTTATTTATTTATTTGACAGAGAGAGATCACAAGTAGGCAGAGAGGCAGGCAGAGAGAGAGGAAGGGAAGCAGGTTCCCTGCTGAGCAGAGAGCCTGATGCGGGGCTCGATGTGGGGCTCGATGTGGGGCTCGATCCCAGGACCCCAAGATCATGACCCGAGCCGAAGGCAGAGGCTTAACCCACTGAGCTACCAGGCATCCCATAGGGAAAGCTTGTTTGATAAAGTGTATCTGAGGTAAAGCGTGAGCAGTTGGGCAAGTGCATTCCCAGGGGAGGGAATAATGTGTTTGAAAGTCCTAAGATGGGGCAGTGATTGGCCCCTTCCTGAACTAAAGAAGATCAGCCTGGGTGCACATTCATGAGACAACAGAGGTAAGCGATGAGTCTGAAGAAACAGTTGGAGTGGAGATTGCAGGGCCTTGTAGATCATATTAAAGCTTTTGGATTTTATTGCAAATACATATTGAAGGCCTTCAAGCAGCCGCCTACCATGGTCCTGTTTACATTTTTAAATATTTAATTTAATTTTAGTGCTTGCATGAGGGATGCATGAAAAAGGGGCCAAAAGAAGGAAAAAGGGAGATCAGAATGAGGCATGATGCTGGCGTGGACAGAAGGAGAGCGACAGAGACTGGGGAAGGGTTTCCGAGGGAACACGTGGGACTGGGCAGTAGATTAAATGAAAGAAGTAAGACAGTCAGATGGCTAGAATGAACCTTGGACTGCTGGCGGTTGGAGGCGTCATTTACGGAGATGGAGAACAAGGCACCAGGATCATATTTAAGAGAAAAATATCAAGAGACCGATAGACTGGACAGTTTACATAGGGGTGAGCGCCCAGTTCCTGGATGTGCCTGAGCACAAGTGTTTCTTCAAACGATGTGTGGGGAAGAAGTTCAGATTAGGTGAATTTTAAGTTTTGTCTGTACTACATCTAGAGTTTGCAACTACTAGATAGATGTTAGCCTGGGAAGATTAAGACAAGAATGTAGATGAAGTTTTGGTCAGCCCTTGAGCTATAGAACTGAGTGCAATGTACAAGTTTTATTGCCTTTGATAGCAAATGGACCAACACTTCTCTGCACTATGAGATATTGTTACATTATATGAAAATGTGAATTTCAAAGATTTGAAATAATGTGCTAACATTATTAAGAAAGCCTTACTTTTGTACAAAATTCAAAATAATGTCAATCCTTTAGGTTAAAAAAAAATCAAGAACTGTGATTTCAAAGCTGACAAATCCTGTAAATGTTGAAATGTATTTATGTGGCTTTCCTATGGCTGGTATACAGAAACACTGATCCTTCTTTTCTAGAATTGATGATGAACTATGAAGTTTTGAATTAAGATATAGAGGACGGCATCTCCACGTGCACTGAGAATTTCTACGTAGCAGAATTACAGGATTTTGACTTAGAATAGTCTTCCCTACACCCCCTACCCATAGTTGTAGCTTTATACAATGCTATGCACTCAGTAAAAACACATATTCTCAAATATATTCTTTTAAAAAGGAACTTTCTTCTCTTCCCCTTTGTTTCTCATTTTCCCAGAATGTAGATTTAAAGCAGGTTGTTAGCAAGTTTGTAGATAGTATTTAATTGGTGATACATGGGGAGAATAGCAAGTATCAAGTTAGAAGTTATTCCTTACATTTCTATTCCCCCGAGGAGGAGGAACCGCGAGATGGAACAAGGCCTGTCATCATCAAAACACAATGGAGAAAATAATTTCCCAGTGAGAAGATAATATCCTGTGGGTTGTCTCTGCAGTTTGAGCTAGGAGGGTAGGATCTGTTCAAAAGAGCTTATATTAGCAAGATATAAATGACAATCAGATTATTTAACCAATGTGTGGAAAAAATCATGCATCCATGCCAGGAGAACTTTTCCTTTGTTTTTCAAAATTGTTCAGCCGCTTTATCTTCTTTCAATATCCTATGCAGGAAAAAAAAGAGGAAATAATAGATCACAACCTGCATTGATCCCAAAGTCCCCCTCTCTCTGTGATTTGTGTAAAAATAGATCAGGACACACAGAACAATTTTTCTGCCCCGCATGCAAGAATAAATATCCAAAGCTTCATAATTCCTCCTTGTGCAAGACTTTATGGTGTTTCCATGTCTGTAGAGATAATATGAAATTAGGTTAAATAGAAGATGGTATTTAGCTGGTGTTCCAGAGCCAGGCTGTTTGCACTACTTAAACTGGAGAGATTTAGTAATTCAGAACAAGGAAAGCAGAAGAATACAGAATACAGCGGTAACAGAGAGGACTTGTGGGCTCTTGTCCTGTGGACCCATCGCGAGGCTCTGGGGATGAATCAGGTATGTAGGCAGGAGAAACTGCAGGGGCAAACTCCAAAGTTCAAAATGAAAATCTAATGTGACTGTGGATTTGCTATTCCTCACTCTGGTTTTAACCATGTAGCTTGCAAATCTACTCATGTTCCCTCAGGTCAAGACAAATTAAAATCCATGGAGAAGGAAAAAGAGGGAGGGGAGATGAATTGAGACTTGTCTGACCGTATTTCAGGGAAACTTGAGGGGTACCAGCACAGATCGTTTCTCAGTGGTGGATTAAAATCCCCTGTCAATTACGAAGTGGACAAAGGCAGATGGGGCGTTAAGTGTCCCCTCAGGACATTTGCCCTTCTATGATCTAATTTCTATGTGATTAGAGAACGCCTCTCTTCCTAGCGACCAATAATTGCAGGGGTTTTTCTGCAACCAACATAAGTCTGAGATCTGGAGGTAGTAAAATTCCGTTTATCCAACATCTGGGAAAAAAAAAGACAGCTTTACCACCTATAGGAATTTTCCAGATGACTAAGCATCACACTTAGATTACTAAAAGTTAAAGGAAAAGAACTGCCGGTTTTGACTGAAACCCTTCACAATGAACACATCTTTTCCTGACTTCTTCCTGTATATTTTGCTACGGATTCCCAAATGCATATTCTCAGTGACACCTGTCCCAGGAACCCTAGATTCTCTATCCTCGTGTCTCTTCATCAGACCCATCTGAAAATCTATTTATCTTCTCAAACTTAGCATGTTGATCCTCTCCGCTGAACTCTTCCCTTTCTCCATAAATGACAACTTTAAACTTCCTGCTGCTCGGGTCAAACGCACTGAATTTATTCTGGATTTCTCTCTCTCTCTCTCTCTGTTTCTGGGTCTCTGTCTCCCCCCACACTTCACATTCAACCCTTCAGCAATTTCTGCAGGAGCTATCATCAAAATTATCTCCACAATTTCATCACCTCCTCCATCACCACCCTGGTACAAGCTACCATCATCATCTGCCATTGAAATACTGGAGGGAAAAAAAAAGGAATATAGGAAGAGATTTCTCCCCCCCCCCCACTTTTTTTAAGAGAGGGCTCCACGCCCAGCATGGAGTCTGACTTGGACTCGATCTCACAATCCTGGAGATCATGATCTGAGCTGAAATTGAGAGTTGGACACTTAACCAACTGAGCCACCCAGAGACCTGGAAGAGATTTCTAACTAGTCTTTCCCTATAAAAAGGGAGAACCATCAGGGAAGTGAATTCTCTCCCCAAAAGCCATCCTTGCCACAGGTGGCCAGCATGGAGGTGGCATCTGAGAGCCTATGGCTTCTCTTCTCTTGCTTTCCTCGTAAAATCTCTCTAACCCATGCTTTGGGGGCACCCCAAGACCACCTTCAGGTTCAACAATTTGCTAGAAGGACTCATAAAATTCTGAAAATCTGTTATACTCGTGGTTATCATTTATTATAGCAAAGAGACAGAAGTCAAAATTAGCAAAGATAAAGAAGCATCTGGCAGAATCCAGGAGAGACCAGACACAAGGTCCCCTTTGTCCCCTCCCCAAATGCAATTGTTTGACAGTGCTGAATTCTCCCGGCAAAGACATGTGACACATCCAGAGTAACAGCAACCAAGAGCACTCATCTGAGCCTTGGTGATTGGTTGATTTTTAGTGGGAGCTCCAGTGTGGCTGACTTAGCTCCTGTCTCTAGCCTCTCCAGAGGTCACAGTGACAACGTGTTGCCACGGGCCACACCATAAATCACGTTGTGAGCATAGACCGTCTGGTGTGGCCCAGGTATATACAAAGATACTAGTCAGACAGGGTACTCCAAGGGCTTAAAGGTTATTTCCCAGGAATTGGTCAAAGGCCAGGCTTTTCTTTTAAATATGCAGAGTTTGAACACCCTAGCCCTGCTAACGTGCACACAGACCAGGTGCCTTTGTCAAATTCATCCTTAACCTTTGCACAATGGACAATGACTGTGAAGCAACTGGCCTCACGGGGCAAAAAAAAAAAAAAATGCATCTCTTCATCCTGACCGATAAAAAACAGAGGAAGTCTCCTCCTTCGGCCATACAAGAGAATCCACTAAAATGGTATTTGTAGTAGTGAATTAATAAGAGCCTGGCAAGTTCATTTACAAACCAAGTGATTAAACTCAATTTTCTAAAGCCAACATCCTACATGTTCAGATGAACAATGGAAGTTTTCTTTTCCTTTTATATATATATATATATATATAAATATATATATAAAAATGATTTTATTTATTTATTTGACAGAGAGAGAGATGACAAGTAGGCAGAGAGGCAGACAGAGGGGAAGGGGGAAGCAGGCCCCCTGCTGAGCAGGGAGCCCGATTTGGGGCTCGATCCCAGGACCCTGGGATCATGACCTCAGCGGAAGGCAGAGGCTTAACCCACTGAGCCACCCAGTACCTGGCAGGGGAGATACCATGATCACAAACAATGGAAGTTTTCTGTAACAAACATATTATATACATTTCTGGGAAATTAAACAGATTTCTAGATTATTTACAGTAAACATTTAAATTATGATAAGAAAATATAAAATATAAAAACATAAAGACTTGTATTCTTCTCTGCTAGATTCTTTGTTTAGACTACTTCTGTGATTCCCAGAATGAAAACATTCCTTAACCTTATCTTCTGTACATTGGCCCAGGAGGATAAAACCGAATCTGCCCTTCCGAATTCTCAAAGTACTTATGGCAACAAAATTATTCAAGAATTCTTACTGGGGGCACCTGGGTGGTTCAGAGGGTTAAGCATCTGCCTCTGGCTCAGGGAATGATCCAGGGGTCCTGGGATCAAGCCTTACATTGAGGTCCTTGCTCCGTGGGGGAGCCTGCTTCTCCCTTTCCAGTTCTCCCTGCCTGCTCTCTCTCTCTCTCTCTTTGTCAAATAAATAAAATCTTAAAAAAAAAAGAATTCTTTTTGAACACAACTATAACTTAGCCTCTTATAAGGAAGGTTAGTCAAAAACAAATTCAGGTAGTTAATTTCCAGTTTCTACCCATGTAGGTATTATCCATTTGTGGCTTTGACTAAAGCAACGGAGGCAGAGAGAGGACCATTATGAAGAATCAGAGAAACCAAGGAGAGAACTATTTTGCAGTCTTATGTGAATTCGTTTGCAGAAACTGCTTTTGAAAATTTATACTGAAATTCAAGTTTGACTCATCTGCCTATGTGGACAGGGAAGTGTTGGGGAAGAGGCATGCATTTTATGACAAGAGTTCAACCCACACTTAGGAACACATAATGCTTTTTTGTAAAGAGGAAAGATTTCCACTCTAAGTGCCCAAATCATGTTATTGAACCAAATCCAATGAGCTTTTTGTTTTTAATGGAAAATGGATAATTACAAATTCTTTTCTCTTCCAGCAAAACAGAAGGGGTTTTGAATCAGCCAATCAACAAAGCCAAACTAGACTCTCTTTTCTGAGCCTTCAATCCAATAAAAAGTTAGAGGTATGATTCAGACAATTCGGAGGTCTACAAACTTGCATCAGAATTAAATGATATTTTCTATGGTGCCACAAGGAGATATTAAAACACTCATAATGATCTTGACCAAGCTCCGCAGTGTTTTTTTGCTTTTCTTGAGTAATCACAGTGATTATAAGCTCAGCTGTCTATTCACTGAGGCATTCGATAAAGGGAAGACAAAGCAAAAAAACAAAATAGAGTCAGAATTTTAAAACTGAAGGGAGCTTGAAGTAAGTTCTTGTTAAAATAACTTTACCTCACCTCACAGGAAACGGAGGTCTGGAGAGGGTAACATCTGTGTGTATGGGTTCACTTCCTTATTCGCTATTCATTCATTCAATCAATGATAAATCATTGCATCTCTTCTATAGCCTGGATGCAAAGGTAAGAGTCAGCAAAGAGTTCAAAGTCGACGGCAGAGCCGGTCCGGAGAATCAGCAGCACCCACGTCGTAGCTGAGTCTGGAATACAGGGCCTTTCCCATTTTCCAGTGGGACACATTCTGCTAGCCCACGTCTTCTCCAGTGTGCCATGTGATAGGAATCACGGGGAGCGCTTGTCAGACCTACCCATGCCAAGCCCTGCCCTGGACCTCCTGAATCTGAAGGGACACCAACGGGACCTGGGATTCTCGATGTTTAACAAGTGCCCAGATGAACCCTACCACAATCCACCAGCAGGCTTTCTGTGTGACAGCCAGGGTCAAGGATCTCTTACCTCTTACTGCCCTCTCTCAGTGGGTAGCTTCCACCATCGGCTAACAGTTCCACATCACACCATTCAGGGAAGAGCCTGCATCAGCATTTCTCAGTACAGAATTAGCGAGGGAATTAAAAAACAAAAATAAACAAACAAAAAATAAGTAAAAATAAGAATCCCAGGCTCCACTTAATCTAGCTCTATCAAAATCTCTGAAATGGATGTGTTCTTTTTTGATGCTCCTCAGGGGATTCTCCCCCCCCCCCCAGGGCATTCTGATGAGCGGCCAGTGTTGGGGACCACTGCCAACCTGGGTGCTTTCAGAAGCCTCCTTGCCCATAATGAGGTGGGAGAGAAGCTTGACTTGAACCCACAGTACGGGGTGCCGCCATCATGGCAACAGACTCTCTCGGGCCATGTGCATGCCCTTCATCTTGGATTCAGGAAGGGGAAAAAAAAGAGCCAGGACATTGTTACAAAGCAGACTGCTCTGGGAGGGTGAGATTCACAGATTTTCCAAAAGACAAAGCAAAACAAAGCTCAAAAGCAGTCAAGTCAGATTGTGTGCACCTCACCCTACTGCAATCACATCATCCCTCTGCCCCTCCTACATGCTCACCCACAGGTCTTTGTATTCACTTATGCATCTACTAAGGCAGTTTTCCTCCCATTTAGCTGTTTAACGGAGCTCGGCCCTGGTCATGGGAGCCCCTGGAGTGTGGGGATCTTGTTCCTTTGTCATGTCCCCAACACCTGCATAGTCTTAGGATGCAGTGATGCTTATTTTGTGTTGTGCAACTGACCCATCCCGCTCTTAGTGTGGAGCTCTCCCTACCCCCTGCAGGGCCTCTCCAGATGTGTATGCACAGGAGTGATCAGCATGACATTCAGACAGAAGAACACAGGCTTCTCCTAAGTGGCGTGCCCTGGCAAACTGGCTTCTGGGGAACTCCAGAAACCATAGAACATGGCTGATGATACAATGTTTCATTGGCAGCCAGCAGTCTTGTAGCTTATACAATGCCTGTTTCTCTCCTGAGCATCAGGAAATACTTTGACACTTTGTGGATGGACGCCAATTCATCTTTTATTTTCTCTCTTATGCTGAAATAAGGAGTGAGTCTAAAAGCAGCAGAAAATAAGCCTGCTCCTTGCAAGTAGATTCCTTGGACACTACTTAAAAATCTGCACAGCAAGCTTCATGCTAATCACTTTCAGTGATGTTTGCCTAATGACGCCCAAGCTCTTACAAATTCATTATGAGCCCTCTCTGCTTCCCTTTTATTACTATGCTGTCCTTTTCTTTTTAATTAGTAATGCTCGGGATTCAACGCATAACTTGACAGGTAGCTTAAAAGGAACATTTGTAAAAAGTTCTTTCCTCCACAAGGTCAAGGTTGTTCCCGTTATTGTTTATAACAGCTTTAATGTTCTCTGAATTTTATTACGTTTTCTCAAAATATTTGAGGGTGTTGTATTTGGGTGTTCTTGGGTGAATTATAATGATTGGGTACTGGTAATTAGTTGCACGTTTCATCCAGGCTGGGTATTTCATGTTTCTCAAGTAGATCTCACACAGTACTGAAAATAATTCCTTGGTGGAGTTAAGATAGAGCACACATAGGGACTTGTATTGCAATCAGTGGAACAATTGAGGAGGACCTTCACATAAGCTCAATCTAGCAGTTTGAATTTCTGCCTTTTTGGTTTTTACACCATTTTCTGAACTTACCTTCTATCTCTCATCATCTGTAACAGCACCTCAGTGACTCAGTCCAGACTCTCCCTAGCCCATCTGTATTACTGAAGAGAAGCACCCCAGCCCAGCCTCACACACCCAGCAATCTCGGGGCGCTGTTACCTGCCTGTGTCTTCCAGAGACCAAGCCCAGGGTCCTTTAATCTCCTTCTGTTTGTAATGCATGTGTACGAAAATGCATATTCAGTATGTGCTTTGAGGCATATGAAATGGAATCTTAAAAAGCAATAATCCACCACCACAAGAAAGGGGTTTAGTTTAATGGGTCCCTGCAAACTATAACAGCATCCCTCTTTCCCTTTCCGTTGCCAGCATGACTCCCGTTGTGAGATCTAGGTGCACGGCTCCGAAGTTGCTCGATCTTAGGTAACTACAGAAAAGCAGTCTCTATTAACGAAAGCCCCAGAATGGAGCCCAGTTCTTCTATTAACCATTTATTAAGTCAACGAGCTGAGAAATGACTTCATTTTCCCTTCTCATGTGCAGCAGTTTTATGCATTTAGCAGTATTATTCCTCAAACAGATGTGCCTTTTCAAAGTCGTCTTACTTTCCCATGAACGTAGGATTTTTTTCCTTAATTGTATGCTTGTAGTCTGCAACAGCTTCTAAAGGTGTTTCTGAACACACCGCGGAGATCGCTGCATACTGAGAGCTGAGTGACTTGAGCACCACGATATCATTGGGAATGCGGGCCGCCCGCTCCCCACATCAAATGCCCAATTACTGCATATTCTTTGGCTAAATACACTCCGCTGCCAGCGCAGCCATCGACAGCGCTTTGATTTCCAAAGCCTTAGAAATACCTGGGAGTTATCTGAATGTGGCAGTATTAGAACTACAAAAGAGAAGCAAGACGCATTCACAGTCAGTCAGCAAACTGCAGCATTTGACAGCAAAGACACTGAAGGTGGTATCTAATTCCCTCCACGTTAGTGTTTTGAATAACTAAGAACGTTTATGCTTTTTTTCTTTTTTTGGGGGGGGGGTTGTTGCTCGGCACTTCCCTTTATCAATAAAAAGGAGCATTCACAAAGGATCACTATCTAAAGCATACCAGGCAACTACGATGACTTTTATGATTTCCGCCACGCCGAGCATTAATAAAGCAAACCTTGGCACTATACTTTTGAACGGTACCGGCAGCGGGCAACCAAATCGATACCAATTTTTTTCCTCTAAGAAGGTATAATCAGCTCTTGGGTCACCTTCAAAATGTGGTCCAGTGCTTTCCCTGGAGTCGAGTTACTGTGGGATCAAGTGACTAAAAAAGCGAAGAGAGGAAATAAACGGATGGTTCAGCGGAAAAAGCACGGTGCCGCCGCGCTGGCCTGCCGCTCTGCCCAGTGCAAGGTCATGGCAATTCAGTGTGAGCCCAAGTGGTTCTTCAGCAGCAGACAGCAACGGGCGTGATCCTGGCACAAGCCGGCGTTTGTCTGACAGCTGCGTGTGCTCCAGCCAAAAAGCTGCAGTAAGCGATCTGCCCGGTTCTGCTCTGCGGAGGAAGGCTCACCCTGCAGTGCCCCACTGAGTCATGAGGTCAAGGAAGAATGCCACTGAAATCTTTAAATAGCCTTGGCTCCAGCAAGCCAACGGGGCTGAGGCTACTGGAGTGTGCCTGTGTGTGCCTGGCAGGGACACGCAGATCTCAGTGCTGCAGGCGGGGTGCTTGGAGGGGACTTCTTCAACTGACTCCCAGTGACATTGGTAAGATGTGTTTGCAGTGGTTCAACAGAAGAGCTCATGCACGAACGTGCTAATGGAATTCTGGTATCTGATGCTAACAGCAGGGACTGGCTTCCCTCCTATATGGATGGGAAGATGGACTTGTGGGTCTATCGGGAAAATTACTTTTCCTATGGAGAAGTTATGTGGACCCCTTTAAGCAGCTCCACACTAAAGTCGCCTAAGCTCAGAACCCGAGAGGATGCTCCCCACTGCCCCAGGACTTTGCCACTCTTTCCCGAGTGGGGTGGGGGGTGGGGGATTGGGACGAGGAGGGTGTGACTGGCTCACCCCAGTCAAGTCCTTCGGTCACTGTTCTTTGGTTACTGAGGACTCAGGGCTCGATCTAGTCTACACTGTCCAGTGTGTCATCCTGGCTTGGCCTTCACTTACGCTTCCCTTCGGCAAGGATCATGACGTGCCATATATTGGAGAAACCCATGTGGGTCTGTCTCTGTCACCAGGGGCGCTATTCCTTTTAAACTCCCAGCCCAGTGTCCAGCCTACAGAAGGTGCTGAGAAACATAAGTTTAACTAAATTAAACCAAGGGTGTTAAGAAATTAGGCAAGCCTTACAGCAACGGCAAATCCCAAGTCCTGATATTGTTTGGTGTACTCTGTAGAGAAATCAGCACCCAGACCTGAGCATTTGGCTGGCTCTCCATTGATCTGAAGGGACTGCCCTTTCTTCACTGCCATCTTTTCTTTGGAATTTCTTTACCTCTGAATAAATAGTCCTGTCTTAGGGGTTCTTGGCTGCTGTGACAGCAGTTAAGACTCCACAACCCTGGCGGCAAGAACTCTGTAATTGCTCACCCGAATGTCCACCTTTAACTAACAGCTGTGTACTCTAAGAATTAAAAACAAAACAAGCTTAATATTTTTACAGAGCCTTTTGTCCAAAGAGCTTTTAAATGTCGCCAAACTCATTTTTTAAATGTCCACATGCAAAAGCGAAGTGGCAAATATTACCCTCCTTTGAATGTGAAAAGGGTAATTACTTTTTTGTGTGTGACTTGCCTGTGCCTCACCTCCTCCTTGCTGCCATTTGGCCATTTTCTCCCCCAATTACTAGCCTCACCCCTGAGAGGGTGAATCTAGTAAGGGAGAAGAGAAAATAGAATTGGCTGATTTAACCATCGGCTGGTGTGTCTGGAAAAGCTCAGGGATATGACAGTGGGTACCCGAGGATTGGAAAAGAAGGTTGAAACTGTGCATTAAAAACAGTTTGTATTTATTATCCAAAAGCCATCGTGCTATTCCCGTCACTCACCAGCAGACGTAAGCATAAGCAGCTGGAGTGTTACTCTACGTCATTTTAGAGACAGATTTCTTATGATTGTTTCCCCCAGAACTCAGGGTGGGGAAGCTCTGCCCGACCCGGTCATTGCCAGCAGAGCAGTCCTCCAGCTTGCTCTTTGGTCCCCAGTAATGTCTGATCGAGGCTGACGTAGGAGCACATCTCACTGCAGCTCTCTGACGGCCGGCTGCCAGTTCAGGGATTGAAACCAGATGGTGTCAGTGTCTCATACCATCCTTGGCCCACAGCACATCCTTAGCAAATACCTGACTTCTGAGTTCCATTGATCAGACCTGCTGCCTACTCTTCCAAGGGCTGAATCCCGCGGCGTGTCGGAAGAATCAGAATGGTTTCTCTTCGGAGAAAACCGAAGACCTGTTTCCATTTATGTTTGGGATGAGATGAACATCACATCAAGGGGCTTCTTAGGCACACACAGAGGTCAAAGCAAACACCTCCATAGAATGAGGGTTCCATACCATTCGGCAAATCTGAATGCAAGCACTGACCAACGTGAACGGTTAGAGCAGAAAGCTGAGACCGGAGCAGTACCCAGCGGACAGGTGTCCATGAGCTGGCGCCGGGCCATGCCTCTGGGACCCAGTCAGTTGTGCTTTTTGTCCTTCAGGTAACTGAAGAGCATCTCCAGGCCCCCCTCCACCAGCTCCGGCAGAGGCTTGGATAATGGGTTATGGGAAATGTGGAGCCCTTTGTCCATAGGATTCCAAGCAATCCGCCCCAGTCTCCATAGCAGGTAGAGCTCGTCCGGAAGGGTCTGGATGTCATTGTTGTTCAAGTTCAGCAGCTCCAGGCTGGTGAGCAGGCAGAGCGACCGCGGGAAGGAGTGGATGTTGTTGCTCTCGGCGATGAAGATCTGCAGACTGGCTAGACACTGAATGCTCTCGGCAATGTTTTCCAGACGATTAGAGCCCACGTGCAGGAAATCCAGCTCCTTCAGTGCAAACACGCAGACAGGGATGTGAGCGAAGTAGTTATTGCTCAGGTTTAGCTTTCGCAGCCTGGAGAGGTCGGCGAAGCTGGCGGGAAGCTGGGAGAGGCAATTGTGGGACAAGCTCAGGACCTCCAGGCTTCTGCAAGCGCTCAGCTCGGCGGGCAGCTCGGTCAGGCAGTTCATGTTCACGAACAGGACCTTGAGGCTCTTGAGGAGGCTGATTTCCCGGGGCAGGCTCCGCAGGCAGTTCCCACAGAGGTTCAGGACCACCAGCCGGCTCAGCTTCCCCACATCGGGCGGGAGAGCCCTGAGCTGGTTGTGAGACAGATTGAGCTTCTGGACCTCAGACAAGCTCCACAGAAAGTCGGGGATGTCCGTCATGCCCTTGGTGACCAGGCTGAAGCTGACGTGGCGCATACCCCGCTTCAGCAGAGCCCGGGGGTCCTTTCCCGGGAGCAGGCTGTCATCCCATGGGGAGAAGGGCTGCCTCCCACGGAGCAGGACCATCCCCCTGGGGCCCTTGTCCCTGCATCGAGCGCTTGACTGCTTGGCTCCCATCTTCCTTCTTTTCCACTCACTGGCCTCTGGAGAGGCTGGGAGGGGGTCCCCAGCTGCCGAAAGCTGAGCTGTTGCTGGCAGGGAGCTCACAGAGGGGTCTCAGCGGGGCCTTGCAGAGGCCCGAGCAGCCCCGCCGTGGTCCAGCCCTGAGGGTGGGTTTAGGTGGCCTCTCTCCGAACAGCCGGACTGTAATGATACACTCGTCCCTGAGACTGCGGAACTGAACCGCTCGAGTCCCTCTGAATGCCACAAGGCAGCTGTCACTGTCATTCGGCCCCAGTTTTATTAGCCTGGTGTGTGTGCAAAGAGGTCATGGGGAGGCTGCACCTAACTTAGGCTTCTCAGCTTTTCTTGGATATTGGAGCTGAGCAGGGGATAAAGCAGCCCATCCCCAAAAAGCAGAAAAGTGGAGAAAGAAAGCGAACCATGCAAGGGCCAGACTGTGTGCGTGGCCGCGGGAACTCATCCAGACGCCTTCAGAGTGACCGTGAGCTTCATGAACGCTAGTGACAGAGCTCTGCTTCCAAAGCCGCGATGGTCAGGTGATACGGCGCACACCTGTTTTCAAACTGTGATGAGTTGCACAGTTGTGAAAAAGTCATGGGAGGAGTCTGGACACCTGCAGTTCTCCCCCCAGGGTTAAGGTTTCTGCATGGTGCGTGTCACAGGTGACTCAGTGAAGAGAGGATGAAGGGGCCCAGACCCGGCAATGCTCATTTCAGCCAGAGATGCTCTGCGGTCCTCTGCTTTACTCCGGGCTTCTGGATGGAATAAGGCAGGCTTTACGTGTTCGAGTGGCTGCCTTAGTCTCAGTCTGTGGTGCTTAGCTACGGCAGCCCTGGCAAATGTTGGAGGAAGAGGCGGACACATTTGCATAGGTCGTGATTAAGGAGAGAAGGGATAGCAAGGATGAGGACCCAGGTTCAGAGAAAGGGCTTGTGGTCTGGAGCAACGGCTGGCTTGGTTCAGAAGCGTGTGGCTTTTGCTGGCAGTCCTTGGCACAGTGGTTTATATCCTGGAGAACGATGCTGGTCTTATGACCATGCTCTCAGAGCTGTGACCACCAAGCCAGGAGTGGGAGCTGAGCCCCAGTTGCACACCACCTGGGGGATCCGCAGGTCCCTCCACACTCTGGACAGGGGGGCAGTGGGAGGTGCAAAACCAGGCGAGGCTGTTTCTCCCTCTACTTGGCATTGGCCCAACAAGCCCCCTGGGATTCTTGGACAAAGGTGGATACTTTGGGCATTTTTTAAAATGGAGTTCTTGCGTATTCTAGCTATTACCTGGGGCGGGTTTGGGGATGGGGGGAGGTAATGGGCTAAATTTGTACCCTAAGTTTGGGGAGCATGTTATGCCTTATATGTGTAGATTTTATCTGACACAGGGTTCTGCTGTTATAAAATTAGGTATGCCTCCTCTTTCCCTCCATAAGCATGAGAAATTATATTAGTGTTCCCGAAATATGGGAGCTGAGATGGTCCTGGCGAGAATCGACAGCTTTCTTCTTCGTGGTAATCCCCCTCTTTCCTCTTAACATGTTCTTTTCCAATAAATGCTTTTGAAACACTTATCAATAGCCAACGTTTATCACATGTTTGCTCTGTGAAAGGCATGACACTAGGGGGGCACGTGGCGGGTCCGTCGATTAAGCATCTGCCTTAGACACATGATCCCTGGGTCCCAGGATGGAGTCCCGTATGGGGCTCCCTGCTCAGTGAGACGTCAGCTTCTCCCTCTCCCTCTGCTGCTCCTCCTGCTTGGGCTCTCTCGCTTTCCCTTCCAAATAAATAAAATATTTTTTTTAAAAAAGATTTTATTTATTTATTTGACAGAGAGAGATCACAAGTAGACAGAGAGGCAGGCAGAGAGAGAGAGAGGGAAGCAGGCTCGCTGCCGAGCAGAGAGCCCGATGCGGGACTCGATCCCAGGACCCTGAGATCATGACCTGAGCCGAAGGCAGCGGCTTAACCCACTGAGCCACCCAGGCGCCCCAAAATCTTTTTTTTTTTTTAAGGCACAACACTAGGTACTGGGCAAGCAGGACGGGCATTAAAATCATCTCCGTTTTACAGATATGGAAGGGAGGATAGAGAGGCTACTTAGGCACAATCAAGTCACTTGCCCAAATTCAAGTATCTTGTCAATGTGATAATCAGAATTCAAACCCAGTTAGTCGGACTCCACAGCCCAAGCTAGAACCATAAGAAGACTCTGGGCTTAGCCCGGCAGTAAGATGGAATCAATATGGCCAGGATATGGACTTTCGTTTTCAAGTTGCTAAGACTGAAAGAAACACGGATAAAGAAATGACTACATAATTACATGCATAGAAATAGCTACATAAATTGGAAGTAACCCTTCTCAGTCTACCCCCCGCCCCCAGGACAAATAAGAAAAGCAAAGTTAAAATGTCATCCCAGAACACTTTGGCATAAGGAGTTTAATTCCTACCAAAATAGTCCGGTTCTTCTCTAGCAAAGTTCTTATTTATCAAATGAATGAACTATGTGAATAGCTGATTGTTTCTTCCAAGTTTTGAAATGTAGAGACTGCCCAGTGGCCACCTCAAGGGTGGTCATTGTGTCTGGATAGTGTCCTCATCTGTGAAATGGGCTGCGGCAGGGTGAGCTCCTTCTCACTAGGCCAGTGGGATTCTCACTGCAAAGCAGACCACCCTAGGGAAGTGAAAGATATTTAACATTTTTTTTGGTGAAAGCATGCAAAATTGAAGGCACTTTTTTTTTTTTTTTTGCTTGTGTGACTATTGGTCCCTGGAGAATGAACAGTAATGGGGAATGCTGTTGGCTTTAGGATTTGCTATGCAGCTCGTATATCAGACTTGGGCCGAAAGAGACTTCCCAAGGCTCTCTGAATGAAATTTGGTTTGGAATAAGCCTCAGAATAAAGCTTTGTTGAACAGATCTTTGAAATTCCAAATCATGGTAAATCATGAGATTGTCTTTAACACCTAAGGAAGTTATGGAATAATTGAAATGTATTTAGTACGCTTAATGTGTTTACTATGTTTTTGTATATTCTAAATGATTCCTCTTCCAAAGACTGAAAATCGACATTTATGATGTCTCTAGTTTTTAAAAAAATAAAATTGAAATGATGAGAGTATAACATCGTAGGTTACGAAAGCGCCTACAGCTGCCCCTTGAATTCACATTAACAGTATTTCTACTGAAAACAATTTATTTTATTCTCACTGTGGCTTTCCAGCTTATGTCTACACATCATGTCTGTTGCTTTGGAAGAAACTAATGTGCACCTTTAAATAGTATGTTAAAACAACCCTTTTGCTAATTTAAAATTTTAAAAATAGAAACTATAGAAGAGTATAGACAATCAGGTTAGCCTCTTGCACATGGAAAGGCAGTTCTTTCTCCCACGAATATTTACGTCCATGTATTTTCTTTTATCAAAAAAAGGAAAAAAAAACTATCTTAGTGCAGGTTTCCTCAGAAGCCGTGCTTGAGGCCAAAGCTATGGGCTCATGTTTTATTGAGGAGTACAACTGGGCAAGTAAGTAAGTGGGGAGCCTGGAAGTAGGACAGGGAGGGAGACCAAAGTCAAGCTGTGCACTCAGAGCCCCACACACTCGGCATCAAACGCAGCCCATCGCTAAGTTTGCAGCCATCCGCGGAGAGGCTGTGTCTCCGAATAGCCCGTGGTTAAGCATCTGTAAAATACATGTAATGGGGAAACTCGACGTACGTAACATAGTTACGTACATGATTAATAACATTAAGTACATTAATAACACATAGTTATTAATGGTCTATGACCCACAGGATGGGGATGGTACATGGTTCGACCTCAGGGTCAACGGCCCCAACACACACATGCACACCCATGCCGGTAGTGTTTACTGAACACACTGCATGTTTTTTATTTTTATTATACCCTTGCTCATGAACTTAACACTTTTTTTCAAGGCCAGTCAAACCTGTATTCAGGAAGCACCCCTCTTTCGTCTTTCACTCATCTTTTACTTAGAGAGTTTTATTTACTTAGTGTCAGTTTTATTTACCTAGAGTTTATTTACTTAGTGACTACCCTGTTAGATAGTCCATCTTATATTGAAACGATGTGGGAGGGTGATGTTGCTAACTTCACTTTCAGTATGAGACAGCTGAGCTTTGGTGGGGTTTGCTGATGATCCGGGTTACAAAACCAGTTAGTGGCAGTGACCATCAACACCTGGATTGTCTAGACTAAATTCTGTTCTCTTCCTACCACGTGCCTACCCTGCTTGCCTCTGCATGGTCTTTTAGTAAAGTAGTCTGTCACTATTCTGATTAGAACACATCCCAGCCTTCCAGCCCACAGCCCAGCTCAGCGGGAGGCGGACAGCCTGGCAGTCAATGTCATGGGCCCTTTTTACTGTGGCTGACCACCTTGGGTTATAATCCTGACTTTATTACAGAAAGGTCGTGCCTGTATTTCCATGTCTCTATATGTGGGCAAGCTACTTAGCTTGTCTGTATTTTCATGTCTTCATATTCTAAGAGGAGACAGTCACAGTACCTATAAGGTTGCTTTGGGAATTAAATGCCCATATACACACGAGACACTGAGAACACTGCTCCATGCCTGAGAACAGCAGCTCACCAGAGCTTGGGGAAGATGGCCAATTCCACTGCTTCATCCAGGGGTTCAAGTGTGAGGAACTTCACCGTGACAGGGCTAGCCTGGTCCCTTTCCTCTCCTGGAAAGGGGAGGCCCAAGCTTTCAGGTCATTTTATCCCATCCAGAGGAAAACAGAGTTTCCTAGAGAGCAAGAAGTTCAGGGGCAGATTTCTCAGGCACATCCAAATTGAGCTGCTTTTCTTTAGAAGTTAAGCTCCTCTTGTGAAATCATTTATCCTCAGGTTTCTAGCTCCTTGTCTCCCCCAGAGCCATGGGAAAATTCTGAAGCTGTAGTGGGCACCCAATAAATGCTTGCCAAAATGATCAGACATCTGGGGCCTGATGGACTTCCTTGTCCATAAATGGGATCACTGTGCTTCCTTCTCCCAGGCCTATTGTGATCACCGACCGGAGCAACTGAAGTGAGTAGCGCAGCACCTGGTGCATTCTAGAGCCCACTGCAATCCATCCTTGCACTGTGGCCAGAATGTTCCAGAAGTCTACCAACCAGCTGCTTACAGGCCCAGCAATGGCACACCTGGGCTCACAGATGCTTCTCACAGCCCATGGTCACACACTTGCCCTGCCATAGTCTCATGCCCTACCATCCACCCCCCAACACACACACCCGTGACTTCCCAGCAATACCGAGGTAGCGGCTGAGGGGCCTGCACACCCTCTGAGGGTTCAGGATGAGGCTCCTTTGTTACATGGGTCCCTTACTTCACATGCTAACACCACCCCGGCTTCCCACGAGACACAGTGTCACTCAAGGGAGCTTTCATGACAACCCTACTTGACTCCAGGGCTGCCTGGGCATCCTTCCTCCCCTCCTAAAGCATCCTGGCCTTTTTCTTGCCACACACAGTGCTCACTGCCCCCCAGAGCAGTGGTTCTCAACTAGGGCAGTTTTGCCCTCGGGGGACACATGGAACATCTGGGGCTAGGTTTGGCTGTCCGCCGTGGGGCTGGACAGGTGCCACCGGAATCTTGTGGGTAGAGGCTAGGGACGCTGCTAACATCCCACCGTGGAGAGAAGAGCCCCGTCATGAAGTTATCTGGCCCCACACCTCAACCGTACTGAGGCTTAGAGACCCGACCACACGGGAGTCACCAGCTTCTATGCCAGTCCCCTCTCCCGGACTATAAATATACTCGCTAGGCCTGGAGCTAAATCTTACTCCTTCTTGTTTGCTACCCTGGAGGGCAGGAGATTGGCCAGAGGAGGGCACCTATTCTGTGAATCCTGTCTCCTCCCCTGCTAAGACTTCTTCTTCATGAATTGAGCCCACTCTATTTTGAGAGGGTTACTGCCCCCTACTACTATGTGGCCCACGTGACCAGAAACATAAATACAACCTGCCTTGTTTATCAACCGGTCTCCGACTTCTATTGCTACAGAAGTGCTCTGCTCACTTTACCCATTCAGAAACAGAGCCCACAGCAAGGCCACTTCGCTCCGGATTCTGAACGTCAACAGCTCCGGCCTGTCTGAGAGATCAAGTGTTGTGCAATTCGCAGAGAACACTGAGTCTACCCTTGCTGGCCAGCTGTGTTTTATTAAATCCTCCCAACAAATTAATACTGAGTTTTTAAAAAGGGTTGCTTGCAGAAAGAGACGTATTTTGTTATCGCACACTTTCTTCTCTCAGGAAATCCCTCCACTGGGCTGACGAACCCCCGTTCGCCTGGTCTTCCCAGCGTCTCCCTGTCTCTCCACGGAGCTGAGTGACAGTGACGGCTTTTATAGTCCTGATCACTTGGGCTTGATCATCAAAGTATGCTTAAATGGCATGGAAGGAAAGAGGAAATAAAATGATGTTTTGATTAAAAGTCGAGGGAGTAATCAAACCAAATCAGCATTCTGCACGTGAAGTTTGTCTCGGAAAGCAAGGTCATGGATTTAAGAGCAACGAGATTCCATATGATAGCTGTGGTCTGGAGTAGCAGAGCTCATTAAAGATCAAGTCTCCTTTTGAGAAGTTTCAAATTATTGGGGTATTTTAGGATAATAAGTTTAAAAATGGCTAAAAAATAATAGAACCAGAGAGACTAAGTTCGGTAAACTTAGACAACTAAGTTCAATTCGTTCAGTCCCAATCTGAGATGTGTGCTTCTCCAATAGGGAGTTTAAAATACACATGGGTGTGTATTTAACTTATGCATTCTATAAATTAAAAGTTTAAAATCTTGTTTAGGGGCGCCTGGGTGGCTCAGATGGTTAAGCGTCTACCTTCAGCTCAGGTCATGATCTCAGTGTTCTGGGATCAAGTCCTAATTTGACTTCCCTGCTCAGCGGGGAGTCTGCTTCTCCCTCCCCACTTCTGTTCTCTCTCTCTCTCTCTCTCTCTCATTCTCTCTCTCAAATAAATAAATAAAAATAAAATCATGTTTAAAAAATCTCCTCCATCAGGCGTGCCTGGGTGGCTCATTCGGTTAAGAGCCTGCCTTGGCTCAGGTCATGATCCCAGGGTCCTGGGATCAAGCCCCGCATCTGGCTCCCTGCTCATTGGCAAGTCTGCTTCTCCCTCTCCCTCTGCCCCTCCTCCCCGCTCATGCTCTCATTCTCTTTCTCTCAAATAAATAAATAAAATTTAAATATATATATATTTCAAATAAATAAATAAAATATTTAAATATATACACATATATATAAATAAAATATTTAAAAATATATATATACACACACACACATATATATATATTTCTCCAATGATCTATTATTGTTTTCATTTCAGATTTTCACCCCCTTCCCTGTCAAGGCGATAGGGTAGAATATAAAGGGGGGAAGCCCTGCATTTGAGCAAGTCCATAACCACTTTCAAATCCTTGGTTACAAGTTGGGCTTTGCAGTCAGAGAGCTGAGGGTCAATTCCTAGCTTTGCCATTTTTTAGCGGTGTGATGTAGCTGATTACTTAGGCTCTCTGAACCTCAGTTTCCTCCTCTGGGGAATGGGAGTAATAATAATGTGTCTTGGCTGTGAGGACTAAATGGGATGAAGCAGGTGAACTTCTTAGCTGGGGTCCTGGCCTAGAGGGGAGTAGTTGGTAAGTATTAGGGATGACGAGTATTGTTTCTCTTCTACTGGTTTTGTGACTTTAAACAAGACTGCAGCCTCACCGAGTTGTTCTGAGGGTTAGAAATGGAATGAGCACGGCAGTGGCCCAGGGTTGAAACTCTATTAGGTGATGATCATCACCATCATCATCACGGACACCATTGTCTTTTAGTCACCCAACTTCTAAGTGATTGCATGAAAGCTGAAAGAAAGAGCATTATGATAAGATGCCTATATGCCTAGAAACATCTACATAAATTATTGCAACTGCATAAAAATTATATATGCACATGGGCAAGAAGTGAAAGAAAGCAGGAAAGAATAGAAACTGATTGGTGGTGATGTTAGGCATGTGGATGAAGGTTTTACCTTTTTCTCTGGTTTCTACTGATATTATAACTATAATAATAATGTTTTTAAAAGTTTATTATATAAAAGCACAATAATATACCTATATACCTATCAGCCACTTTCAACAATTAATAATGCCTTTTTAAATCATGAAGGAAAATTCAAGCCAGTATTGTCAACTGTAACAGCTTTCATAAATAAAGGAGACAATACAATTGTTCTGGAATAAGCAGATGAAGGATACAGAACAGAAAGTAAAAGGGTCTGGCTCAACTGAAAACTTAATTCAGTCCAGCTGGCTCAAAGGGATCAAGCTCAAGTGTGTTCATGCCACATCATCTCCTGCTTTCATTTGATAAGCATTAATGAAGCGCTTGCTGTCTACCAAGCCGGGTATAAGGTCCTAAAAATGCAAAGAAGAAAAAGCTACTGGGGAAACAGAAAATGAAGCCGACTCCACTGAGTTCCTACTGAATTCTTGCTCTCGATCTAACTCGGTACTTCAATGCATGGTTACAAGGGCTGTAACAAATCTGTCTAAGGTGTCATAGGAAGAGACAGAGGGAGGAAGAAGCTGTGTGAGGGATGGGGAAGGTGCAGGAGGGTTCGGGGGAGGCAGGAGCCTGGTTTGGCCAGGTGCGGGCTGCGCTGATCTAGGAGCAGGAGCAGAAAATGTGGGCACTTTGCAGTGGAGGCTCAGAAACAAACAGGAGAGAGGAGCAGCAGTGGATGGGACAGAGAAGGGAGGGAGAGGACTGGCACAGAAAAGAAATGGAAAGCACACCCCTGCAGTGTCGCTTTTCTAAGAATAATTCATCTTTAAAGAGTTACTTGACTTCAGAGTTAAAGACCTATCTTTGTATAATGATTATTCTGCTCAATGTAAGTTCGAAGAGAGTTTCGTTGTTCCGGTGTCTTACTTGTAAAGAAAAATACATGGCTTTGGCCATAGGTCCCCAGGGGTCCGATGAGCATGCATTTGGCTATTCACAAAATGTAATGATATAATATTGTAATAGATTTTAAGTATCTCTTAAAATAATTAAAAGGAATAGAAAGAAGTCTCATTTTTATTCTTTTAATTTGTTTTATCTAAAGTCAATTAGCCAACATGTTTCAGTAGTTTCAGAGGTTGAATTCAGTTATTCCTCAGTTGCATATGCCACCCAGGGCTCATCACATCCCGTGCCCTCCTTAAATGCCCACCACCCAGTGACCCCATCTCTCCACCCTCTCCCCTCCAGCAACCCTTAGTTTGTTTCCTAAAGTTAAGAATCTTTCATGGTTTTTCTCCCTCTCTGATGACTTCCTATTCAGTTTTCCCTCCCTTCCCCTATGATCCTCTGTGCCGTTTCTTATATTCCACATATGAGTGAAACCACGTGATAAGTGTCTTTTTCTGATTGACTTACTTTGCTCAGCATAATACCTCCAGTTCCATCCACATCAATATAAATGGTAAGATTTCATCCTTTTGATGGCTGAGTGATATTCCATTGGATGTATATATGGCATCTTCTTTATCCATTCATCTTTTGATGGACATCGACTCTTTCCACAGTTTGGCTAGTGTGGTCATTGCTGCTGTAAACATTGGGGTGCAGGTGCCCTTTCAGATCACTGCATTTGTATCTTTCAGGTAAATACCCAGTAGTGAGATTGCTGGGTCATAGGGTAACTCTATTTTCAACTTCTTGAGGAACCTCCATGCTGTTTTCCAGAGTGGCTATACCAGCTGCATTCCCACCAATAGTGTAGGAGGGTTCCCCTTTCTTCACATCCTCACCAACATTTGTTGTTTCCCGACTTGTTGATTTTAGCCATTTTGACTAGTATGAGGTGGTATCTCATTGTGGTTTTGATTCATGTTTCCCTGATGCTGAGCTGGTGTTGAGCATTTTTCATGTGTCTGTTGGCCATGTGGATGTGTTCTTTGGAGAAATGCCTGTTCATGTCTTCTTCCTATTGAAAGAAGTCTCTTTTTTTTTTAAGATTTTTTTTTTTATTTATTTGAGAGAAAGAGCCAGAGTGTGCAAGTGGGGAGAAGCAGAGGGAAAATTCTCACATGACTCCTCCCTGAACACAGAGCCTGGGGCTTGATCTTAAGACCCTGAGACCATGCCTGAGCTGAAATCAAGAGTCAGCCACTCAGCTGACTGAGCCACCCAGGCGCCCCACAGAAAGAAGTCTTAAATACTGCAAATGCTTCACAAGCTTTGCAGTTATATATTGTGTCCAACTAAGAAAACTCTATTTCTACATTAACACCTTTCCTGGGATGGCATATTCTCATCTCCCGTGCTCGTCCTCTTGCAAGCTCTATTCTCGCGTGCGGACTCATGATCTCACACTCACCAGGCTGGCCCCACATCCAGGCCCATGGGGCATTGCGGGGAGACCTCATCTTTCCAAATCCCTGTGCAATGCCTGCCGCCCCAGCTCAGTTCTGAGCATGGGGTTTGCTTGGGGGTACTGAGGACTGATGGAATCACCACCCAGTCCAGATGCTGGAAGTACAGAGAGTGGGTGGTCCAGGTTCTGGTCTGGTCACCCCACGATGTGATTAGGTGGGAAGTCCAATAGCCAGCTCAGAACCAACCAAAGGGGAAGGAAGGAGAAATTGTATAACTTAATTGAGTTTGAAACCAAAAATTACTACAAAATCACTGACTTAAATTGCATTCATAGGAATGGTTTTGTGTGAGTTTTCAGTTTCTAGGCAGCTATGAGAGCTTGGGATAGATTTAAGTTTAGTTATAAAAAAAAACCAAGAGAGCTATTTATTTATTTATTTATTTCACACAGCTCAGTTTGGCTAAAAATCATACATACTATACCTACAGACCTTTCTAAAACTCAAAAACAAAATTAATGGAAACATTATGGGAAAGAAAGCAAAACATTTTTTTTTTGAAAGGGAAAGAAATCATCCTCTGCTGTGGTTCGTGGCTCTATAAAAATTTGTGTTTTTGGATTCAATTTGTTCAGTAAATTGGAGCAGTTTACTTTGGCATTTGGTTCAGGTCACATCCCTGTAACTGTATTTGCCCTTTGAGAAGCAAATATGCTCCAAAAGGCTGAGTCTAGAATGGTTCCTCATGCCTCTCAAAATCTTCTCTGTGTATAAGCATGAGAAATACCCAGGTGTAGAGTCTGTCTTTCAGAGACTTCTGACTGCTTGTGCATGAACCCGTGGTTAGAAGAGCTGGGTCTCTGTCATCACCTGAGGTGTTCTGGAGAATTCTCTGGCCGAGGGGAATTTCCTGTGAGGCTGGTACGGCTTAGCCCTTCCTCACATGCCCGGAGTGCCTCCAAGACACTAGCTGAGACCTCGTGATACGTTGACACTGTGGCTTTTTAAAAATAAAATGTATAAAAGTCCACTGACTTCTCTTCCATTGTATTCCCCCCATTTCAAGTGGCACTAAAGTGGTAAAACATTTTGGGATCCAGAAGGAGGATTTGGATAAAGAATGCACCTTGCTTGGGTTGGGTGAGAGGAATTGATATTGTGGTTTATTTATTTATTTATTTTTAATATTTTATTTATTCATTTGACAGTGAGAGAAATCACAAGTAGGCAGATCAGCAGACAGAGAGAGGGGGGGAAGCAGGCTCCCCGCTGAGCAGAGAGCCCAATGCAGGGTTCGATCCCAGGACCCTGAGATCATGATCTGAGCTAAAAGCAGAGGCTTTAACCCATTGAGTCACCCACGTGCTCTGGAATTGATATTGTGGTTTAAAGCTGTTACTTATACGTTCACTCTCACTCTCTCTCTAAAATAAATAAATAAAATCTTTAAAGAAATGTAAAATAATGGAACGTGAAAGAACAATGATCAAAGATGAAGAATTAAGTAAGTCGAAATTATTCTGTCTGTGAGAAGCAAATTCTAAGAATCACACAGTGGTTAGAGGCAAGACAATAGGAAACTGAAACTTTAAGTTGGAGTGGACATTTTTTTTAAGATTTTATTTATTTATTTGTCAGAGAGAGTGAGCACAGGCAGACAGAGTGGCAGGCAGAGGCAGAGGGAGAAGCAGGCTCCCCGCTGAGCAAGGAGCCTGATGTGGGACTCGATCCCAGGACGCTGGGATCATGACCTGAGCCGCTTAACCAACTGAGCCACCCAGGCATCCCTGGAGTGGACATTTTTTAATGCCTGAACTGAATAAAAGAGCTGAAGAATTCACCCCAAGCTGTTTTTAAACGACAGGAAAGGGGAAGAAGTATCATTGAAGGCAGCAGTAGGAGAAAATAAAACCATTTCACTTTTGTACCAAGTTCAGATTGTTCAATACATGAATCTCGCTTTTGTGACCCAAAGAGACCAAAAATTGGGCCTCTAGAGGCCCCAGGAAAGCAGAGAGGCTACAGAGAGAGAGTACAGGGAAACTGTCTCCTCACAGCATGAGAACTTGCCTTCCTCTCCTTTCCTTGAATGGCTTTTGTTAGTGTTTTTAATTTTCTTCTTTTCGAAGAACCTTTCTTCGGAGCACTATAATCCCCTTTTCAAGGAAATGCTCACTCGGCCTCAAGGAAGTTTGTTCTCAATTCCTCTCCTGTCCATGGTTTTATCTGACAAATCAACCTTTGCCAAGAGAACACTCGGTTTGCCTCACATCTCCAGGATTCAATCGGAGACCTCAGATGAGGAGGATTTTAAAGCTGACAGAACTCTAAGGACCATCCCTCTAAACTGAGAAACCACAGGGATTAGAGAAATTAAGTGACACGCTCAAGGTCAAACAGGCCAATAGAGGTCAAGCTGGGTCAAAATCTTGCAACTGCAGACACCTCATCTGGTGTGTTTTTTGCCACTGAGTACCTGATATTCAAGATTTCTAAGAGCTACATTTTCCCCATGAGCTGAGGAAAAATCTTGAAAGGCAGTGTGTAGGGGTGATGGAGGTGAGGCCGGGGCCAACCTGTCATCAGAGCCCTTGACAGTGCCCTAGAGCCCAGGGCCCCCTCTGTGCACCTGACACTTGTGTTCTTCCAAGTGCATTCAAGCCAAGCTCCCATTTGTAAAAGGGCTTCTGTAAGTCCGTGTCCTCTGTTTTATTTTCTCATTTTCATTAAAAACACAGCATTTTACATAAAGACCCATAAAACAAGAAAGGGAGGAAAGATTTAAAAACAAAAACAAAAACAAAAACCTAAGAAAAGATTTGAAAAGTGAGCCCAGAGACGAAGGAAGAAGGAAGAAGGAAGCTGTTGCATGAGCTTCAAAATCAGGGCCATATTTTCCTCTGTCATTTGGAAGGATTAATTTGCCAAGTGGGGGGAACTGTATTGCTAAGTAAGTAGGAAAGCTCTCAGGTAAAATCTCAGGGAGACAGCAGCAGACCAGCGACTATCAGTCCGAAGGGAAGATGTTGGAGCCCCAACAGCAAGGGAGGCTCCTCCTCCGATTGTCCTGAGAAGGACTTTGGTTCTCCAGGACAACAGCTTGCATCATTTCTTCACTCTGGTCCCGGACAAATTCCGACACGTCCTGCTAGGAAACAGCGCTGAAATTAACAGCAACTTGCCATTACTTTGTGAACTTCTCCTTTCTCATTTACCCTCCCAACCCCCACTGAACCTCACCCTGCTATTATGTTTGTCCCCAAAGAGTTGTATTGATTTTCAGTGAGAAGGGTGTGGGGGAGGGATGGAAGCCAGAGGGCTAGGGAGGATGGCAGGGGAATGTTCTTCACATACAATTTGAAAAGTGTTCTTTCCAGTCTGGGGAGTCTGGTGTTTTTCTTGCAGTAGCTTGGGAATTATATTTCTGTTTCATTTATGCTCTTTCTAAGACCCTGGTTCTTTTGAAATAGGTACAAGCGCATGTGTTTTCTTCTTCACCGTTGAGAATTACTTCCCTAAAAATTGATTCCCAATTTTAAAAAATTACTTCTGGGGCACCTGGGTGGCTCAGTGGGTTAAAGCCTTTGCCTTTGGCTCAGGTCATGATCTCAGGGTCCTGGGATCGAGCCCCACCTCGGGCTCTTTTCTCAGCAAGGAGCCTGCTTCCCTTCCTCTCTTTGCCTGCCTCTCCGCCTGCTTGTGATCTCTGTCTGTCAAATAAAAAATCTTAAAAAAAATTACTTCTTTTCCAAAAAAAGTAGAAGTGAAGCAACTTTTCCCTTGAGGGACTGGCTTTGCATCTGGGGGCCTTGGTTTCTCTCTGCAAATTCAAGAATTTCTGTAAGGACTCTATATGCCTCCACTCAGAGTCTGGCTCATCATAGGACGTACCCTTAAGTGACAGCTGCTATCATTTTCAGCATCTTGCTTCTCCCTTCCCATATACAAGTACAGAGGTGGCTTACCTAAATGAAATTGGGGCAGGTGTAATGGACAACAGGAAGCCCGGCAGGAAAGTCAGGCAATCAGCATTAAAGAAAGTGAATCCGGAATCACTGTATTGTCCACCTGAAACTAAAAGACCCCAGTATGTTAAGTATGCGCTATTTAAAACAAAAAGCTTAATTAAAAAGAAAGAGAGAGAAAGTGACTCTGCTTCACCTTCCTTTACTCTTCCCTTTCCAATCTGTTTGTGTATCTCTGTCTCTTATTCAATCCAGCATTACTGTTACATATAGACACTTTGGTATCTATGGGGAACTCACTATGCGAAGGCATCAAGGTATGGACACCGTCCTTGAGCCACAGCCAGGAGAAAGAGGGGGTGATAGGGAGGGCTTTTGCAGCTGGAAGGTTGAGTAGACTTTCTGCAGTGCAGTGATTTTTTTATTAACTAATTACAAGGTTTACCATAATCCCAAGAATGACATTTTGCAGGTTTAACAGAGTCAGCAGATCTATCAACCAGTTAGATTAGCCCCAATTATACCATAAAATTCCTCTGTTTACTGAAGGTCTATAAGACATTGAGCTCTAGGCATTTTTCCAAAGAGTAGAGTAGAGCGTGAGAGTGAATGGAATAGAAAATAGAAAGAAAAAAGAAATGGAAAGAAAAAAGAACATTCATGGAGAAACTATGAAAAGAACGTAGGGTTTAGAGACTATTAAGAGCTGGGAAGGGTTGGGGAAGGTTACCCTTTCTGAAAGTTATTGTAGGAGAGTGACAGCTCTCAGAATCGAGCTGACGCGATGTCACCTTTTTCTGAAAGAGTATTCAAGGAAGATTTTGTTTTCAGCAACTTCAACACGTACCGTTTGAAGCAGGCTAACTGCAGTCAGGCTCTTCCACATGAAGTCCTGCCAGAAAGTTTCACAACTATCTTTTTAGAGCCAAGCAAAGTATTTTTAACCAGTCAACACTAAAGACTCCCTACGTGTATCATCAACAAGAGTCTGTACTCTTTCACTGTTGATTCTGATCAGATAATTCAGAACAGTTGAAAGATCTAAACATCAACAAAGAACATACAACAAAACTCAAAAATCTACCATGCTAGAGCTGGGGGGAATCCCAGTTCTCTGATCCCCTGGCTCTGAATTTATAGATAATTGAACTGAGATCTGGTGCCATTGAGGGATGCTCCCTGGTCCCCACTAATGGCAAAGCCTGGTCTGAACTTGAACCTGTTTCTTGACTCCAGGTTCAGTGACATCCCACTCTCTTACATGACCCTTTCCTGAAAATACCTTGAAGTACTACCTTTCCTAGGGACATTGTATTTTAAGCCAGAATCAAATAAAAAGATGGAGACTATAATTGGCTGACTTCTAGCCTTTAGTCAGTAGGTAGATTCGTTCTGGTAACCAAGTATGGCCTGCCTTGTGCCTCAGAGATCACCCCATGAAGAGAATAGTTGCCTGCTCTCCATATAATTGATGAGGGGTGCCTGGGTGGCTTAGTCAGTTAGGCATCCAACTTGTGATTTTATCTCAGGTCACGATCCCAGCATCCTGAGATCGAGCCCTGAGTTAGACTCTCGCTCAGCAGGGGGAGTCTGCTTGGGAGTCTCTCTCCCTCTCTATTGGCCCCTCCCCCTACTCACTCTTGCTCTCTCTCATTCTCTCTCTGAAATAAATAAATAAATAAATAAATGTATATATGTATGTTAAGGGGGAAAATGAGCTTTGGGGGAGGAAAAGGAGAATTTGGATGGCAGGCAGAACAGCTAGCATTGATGTGGAGCCCCAAAACCTCTTCCACCCCTCCCGGAAGACACTGGAGGAAATGTGTCATCATGACATTGGGGGCTGGATGGAAAATTCAGTTCGTAATGGGGAAACTTGGCTTTCAGAACCAGCTCTTCCATTGATTTCCCAGGAAACTTGCCTTTTCGCTCAGCCTCTGAACCTCAAGTGGGGATGCCCGCCACATTAGAAGCTTCTGGAGGTGATCCAGTGGGATAACAGTTGTGATTACTCATTGTAAACCAGACTTCACTGCGCAGATTGAAGTTATTATTACTCTCATTAATTAGTGCACTTTTTCAAGGATACATCACTCTGATCCTTGGTACTTAGCCAGTTAGGAGATGCTTAGATGGACCTATTCAGTTTGACCAGGTTAGTCTAAATTAATAGTTAAGAGAAAGGACTTTGGTGTTTGACAAATCTGGATTTTAATAAGGTCCTACCATCTTTTGTCCTACAGCACATTGGACAAGTTGTTTACTCTTTCTCAGCCTCGGCTTCCTCCTGTGTGAAATGGAGATGGCCAAGCCACCTATCTCTCAGGTCAATGTGACCAGTAAAGGAGTGAGCACATGTACCGTGCTTTGCACAAGGCCTCCCATAGAATCAACTGCCCTCAGAACGCTAACCACATTTATTAGCAAAAGGAGTTAAGATTTATCTTCCCCATGGAACTAATAGAGAGAATTTGGTCCTAAGGATTAAAATACAAAGGAGATGCTTGCCTGGGCTGGTCCTAGGGCCAAGCAAATGGGAGTCCAAAGACACTCACAGTCTGTGCGCTGGGCTACTCCAAGGCATCTAAACTAGGATGCTGTACCAACATACACAGAAAGCTGCAAGACTGGAGACACAACCCACACACGTGTACTGCTCACTCTCGAATCTCCCCTCTCCATCTCACTTCTCCACACAGGGCAAGGTCTCGTGGAACTCTGTACAGTATAATGAGGAATTCATAAAATGAACTTAGGAATGTAAATTAAGCCATATTCATATCATTTGATTGGCTATAGTCTTTAGCCTGGAGATTTATTACTTGGTGATTTTAATTTAAATGGAAAGACCTCCTTATTTCGTAGAGTAGGCAGTATTTAAAGATGAAGCATTATTCAATGATTTTTTGTAAATTAATGCCATCTCAAAGGGGAAAAGATGGGGATGCAGATGTGGACGTGTCAAGCCTTGCTTATAATCTGGATATTTTAGTCTGAATATTGGGTACCAGGTGGAGAATGGAATTTTTTGAGAAATGTTAACAAGTTGGCACTCTGTAATTTTCTGGGCCACACGTGTATGTGTGTATGCACATGTATACACATGCACGTTCTTTTGCTTCATATAGAAAAGATGCTAGCACTTTGCTGCGGGATCTGGGGAGCAACGGTCAGACTGTGTTGGGGCAGCTGGAATAGAATGTGAAGGGGCGTTGGCAGCTCATATGGGCTCATCACAAATCTGCTCCTGCCTCCAAATCTTAACCATGCCCTGAGAATCAAGACAAAAGCCCTTCATCAGGCCCAGCATGAGTTGGTCCTTGCATGTCCCTCTGCCCTCTCCCCCAACTCTCTCCACTGAGTCATCCAGTTCCTTCTGTGACCACGCCCTTCCCAACCCCAGCCACCCAGAAGGGTCTCCTCACCATGTCCCCCTGTAGGTTACTCCCACCAATCCTGCAGGTCTCCCCCTGATCAAGAATTTTGACATTTTCAGTTGGGTTCCCTCCAGATTTGTAGTCTTTTGAAGACCCAAGCAGCCAAGTTCAGGTTATCTATATTTTAGAAATTACCACCATGATCTAGTTTGGTTTGGTTCTAAAGTGGTTTGGCTTTTGGTATTTGTTTTATATTTTATGTCATTCTTTGGGAATGTCATTTTTTTAAAAATATTCCTCACTGGCTTTCTGAAAAACAAGTTAAGGGCTTTGGGAGTGTGAACCAGAGGTCAGATGTCAAAGCCAGTATTTTAAAAATTTATGAAATGGAAATGAGGAAAGAAGAGCATAAATAAATAGGGGCTGATGGTGCAAGGCTGGAAATCAGAATGATGGACAAGAGGGCAAAGCAGCACCAAGCAAGGAGAAGAACATCTGTGGGGACTTCAGAATGTTAAGTGGATGAATTCACTGGAGTATCGGCCATAAATAAGACAATGGAGGCTCTACGTCCTCAAACATCATCAGCCATCAGGGAAATGCTAATGAAAGCCACAAGGAGCTTTCGTCTCACACCTGTCAAAAAAGGACAAGAGGTAGTAAGTGTTGGGGAGGATGCCGAAAAGGGACCTCTTGTGCACTGTTGGTGGAGATGTAACCTGGCGTAGCCACTGTGGAAAACAGTATGGAGGTTCCTCAAAAATTAAAAATAGAACTACCTAATGATCCAGCAATTCCATTTCTGGGTATTTCTCTGAAGAAAATGAGAAGAGGATCTCAAAGAGATAGCCGCATACCCATGTTCACAGCAACATTATTCACAGTAGCCCAAATACGAAACAGCCGAAGTGTTCACTGACAAATGAATGGATAAAGAAGATGGTGCCATGATGAAGAAGGAAATCCTGCTGCTTACAACAACATGGCTGGGACCCTGAAGGCATTATGCAAAGTGAACTAAGACACAGAAGGCAAATACTGCATGATAGCACTTACATGTGAAATCTGACAAGTCAAATTCATAGAAATGGAGACTACAGTGTTGGTTACTAGGAGATGGGGTGGGGAAAATTGGAAGATGTTGGTCAAAGGGTACAAATTTCCAGTTGTCAGACAAAGAAGTTCTGGGGCTTTTTGTAAGGCATGATGGTTATAGTAAACGATACTCTATTATGTACTTAAAAGTTGCTGAGACCTTAAATGCTCTCACCACAAAAAAAGAAATGGCAATTTGGTGACATGATGTAAGTTTTAGTTAACACTATTGGTGGTAATCATTTTGCAATGTTATGTCTCAATTATATCTCAATGAAGCTGAGAAAATGAATCCTTTGAACAATGGTCCAATCTGAACTCTTTGTTTACAAGACGGGGTTGGGGGGGCACCATGAGATCTAAGTGGCCTTAGGTTACCATGGTGCTCCCTGCTCTCAGGGCAGCACCACGACAATCCCAAGAAGAAAACTTTTTTTTTTAAGTGCAAAACTACATGTGATAAAAGAAATGGGAGGGGAAGGGCAACGCAGCAGTGTAAGGGAGGATGAAAAATGACACACCTCTCTAGGTCGGTAGCATGTTAGATCAATCTTTGCCTTTATGGCTTCCATACATTTTTTTTTCACATATTTTCTTCTAAAATATTAGCACATTTGGGTTTCAGTTTTAACTTTTTAAACCTTTGAATTTTGGATCCAAATGCAAGTTATTTTTTGTTAGGTGTGAGGTAAGTATCCAACTTAGTATTTTTTTTTTTTTTCCCAAATAGCTATCTGGTTATCCCGGTACAATTTAGTTAACGGAAAACAATTTCCTCCTGATTCAAAATGATCTGGATTTTTTTTACATCTCTTGGTGTTCCCCATGGGAAACATCCATTAAACAGAAATTTCAGATCCCCTGGCCTCGTGGGCCTGGTTGATGTGTTACAGGGAAGTGGGGTGGGAGATGTTTGTCTTAGCTAGACCTGAATCCTCTGACACAATTTCAGGACACTTGTGCCATGGGAAAGGACAGTAAGGCACGGTAACTAGCTGGTCCCCATGCTTTAAATTCATGTGTTTGATTTCTGCCTTCTTGCATTGCTGTACCAATGCTGCAGGGAAAATTAGGCATGTTGGACACATTTAGGATATCTTATTAGAGTATGTGTGTTTGTGTGTGTGTGTCTGAGTAAGTGCAAGTGTGTGTGTGTTTGTATGTCTATTTTTACATTATTTGCCAATACTTGTGTAACTTTTGCCTTTCAGGCTAGCTTTATCATTTGATTCCCATATATAATGTGATTTTACGATATGGTAGAGGTGAGGTGTGTTTACCTTGGTCTCATGAGGTTAAAGAGGGCTTCTGTTGGAAGTGGCGGTGAAGCTGATGTAAGGAATTGAGCTAGATGAGGGGCTGAGGCAAAACTTTCCTGACAGAGCCATGTTAGAACTTGAAATGAGAGAACATACCATGTTCTAGACCCAAAAGGTCTGGGATGGCTGGACTATTTGAATAACAATAATTAGTAACAGAAATAACTAACATGTATTTGTTGTCTACTGTGAGGCGAGACCTTTACATTTTTAGCTCTTTTAATCCCCACAAACCCTTTTTTTAAATAAAATTGTCTCTATCTGACCACCATATCATGATCACAGTGGTGGTTACATGATCATATATATTTATCCAAATTCACTGACAATTGGGGGATTTTATTTTATGAAATTTATACCTGATTGATAAGTGCATAGCTCAACTCAGGACCCTGTGCCTTAGACCCCCCAGGCAATATTAATTCATGTTTGCCTCTGTTACATGCACATGAGTATGACTGTCTTCACTGCAGTGGTCCCTATCTTATGACACACACCCATGCCTCCATGCCTTCTCTCCAATGTTCCGTTGTGGGTCCAGATTTGACATTTTCTAAATGACTTAGAAATCATCATAACCAACTTCTGTGTAGAATGTGATGAGAATATCCTGCTCTTTCTGCCATGCCTTTATTTAGAAAGAGTTAACATATGAATAGCTTGAAAGTTCAGAAAATAACATCACCATGCCAAGTCTACCCCTATGTCAAGGTCCAACTCCTTTTCTATCTTCTCTTTATAACCTTCACTGATCTTTCCATCTCTTAGTGATCTGCCCTGGTCTTTGAACTCTGATGTAAAGCGATGGAGATTTATTCCATCAGATTTCTGTTGGGGAAAATCACCGTATGTGTTTGAAAAGAAAACTTTGAAAAACATCTTGATTAAAAGCGAGACTCAAAGAGAAAGAATAAGTCACAAAAAGTGACCACAAAATGCCTTTCGAAGAAGCTGGAATCTATTACCTGGAGAGCTCATAATTTGGGGCAGCAATAGTCTTCAGTTTGCCTGTGCAAATTTGGAAGGCAGTTACTGATACGGTGATGAAGTCCTTTCCATAATAGAAGAGAAAGGCATTTGAAACTTCTCCTGAGAAGAGCTCTCAGGGTGAGGGGAGAGAAGCCGGAGAGGCTGGTATGGGTTTGTGGGAAGATGAGAGACAATTCTGTAGCCAGCTCTACCGCTGAGAGATCAACTTTGGAAAACACCAGTGTCTAGGCATTTTCCAGTTGTTGGCTGAGGAGCAAGTGATCCAAACTGCCTCCTACATCTCCACCACCCAGTGTTCACTGAGGCTGACGGTGCTCACTAGTGCTTGCAACTGAACTCGAAGACGAGCTGAAATGGGTGTCGGGGTTGTCTCAGCGGATGGAGACTACACGTGCAAAAGGATGCCAAGAAGATGAGAGGGTGCCATCTGGGTTACCCTTGAACAATGCCGTGTGTGTGAGCCTCTGCTCTGGTGCCTCACCAATCACATCAAGCCACCTCGTCTCATCTCAGCCTCGAGGAAGAGACAGACAAGGTACATAAACAAAAGGAAAGCAACTAAAGCTCCAGTCCTAACTGTAGCCCAATGTGAACTACATCTCCTAGTGACGGTGAAGGAAAGAATGTTCTTCTTTGTATCTTTGGTCAACGTACTTGTAGGTTCTTCCTAACAGACGCTTGTCTTTACTCCTTCTAAACAATTCCCTGGATTTCCCTTTTGTATGGGATGGCCTGATGGGGCATAGCCTACCCCCCAACCCATATAGACCTTTCTTTGGCTAGACTTCTATGAGGAAGTTGCTATTTTGTTCCGTTGGCAGTTAAAAAAATAGACGTAAGTCTAAGAATTAACTCAGATCATATTGGGAGTCTGCAGAGATCGTCAGCGTCCTGGTAAGAGCTGGTAGCACCTTCGAATGAAATATGTATTAGGATTGTGGTTTTGCAAATGACAAATCAATTTAAAGTAATGTTTCTTCCAGAAGATGGAAGAGCGTAGTAGAGCTTCACGCCCGTCACAGGTTGACATTTCCTTGAACCTCCTAGCTTCAGCCTTCCATTGTGTAGCAAACGCGTGACACAAATGTAGCAGAACGGAGTGCTCTCGCAAGGGCACAAACTGCTCTAACAAGGCCAGCACAGCCATCTGCATGCCCAACATAAACACAGCATCAGCAAATTCAGGAAAACAGAACACATAATTGAACCAAGATGAGGACAAGAGTCAGGTTTTGTAAGATCATCCGTAAGTGGATGCAGCTAATGGCTTTATCATTTCTTCTCAAATCAGGGCTGAATGGATGAGTAGGCAGCCTTAGGAAGCCCATAGCAACAGGGAAGGATCACAGACACCCACAGCTTCCAAGGAGCAAACACAGACTCTCTGGTTGAGGAAATACTTCTATGAGAGGCTTGGGAAAGGAATGGAGGGGGAGGCAAGGAACAAAGGCAATGAATAGCAGTATCCTCTGTTTCATAGAAAAATCCTCAAGTCTTTCTATAATTCCCTATGGGGGGACTGTGGCTTATGCAAATGTCTAATACCTGATTGGCACCAAGCACAGGGCCTCATGGGTAGAAGGAACCTAGTGAAGGTGTGTGGCACTATTTTTGTGTTTAACTTTATTAACCCCCTCTTCCTCCAAACCCTAGGTTCCCATTTAACATGGCTTTGGTTTGTTAACATAGAAATGGAATGGCAAGCATAAAAGACAGAATCATGGAAATCAAAATTAGTATAAATAGTAAAGTTGAAATTTTCACTTCTGGTCAAGAGGGGATATCTGAAAAATAGGACAAGATACAGAAACGATGGGTTTATTCACAGTAGCCCAACACTGGAAACCCAAATGTCCACTGATACGTGAACAGAGAAGCAAATTATAGTATATGCATACAACAGAATAATACCAGCAATAAAAATAATTCTCAGCAACAAAAAATAACAACCTATGGATACTCATAACTATATAAAGGCATCTGAAAATAATTATGCTGAGCAAAAGAAGCTATGCACACACAGGACTGCATACTTTTATGATCCCATATATATATATACAATTTGAATATGCAAATTAATCTATAGTGAGAGAAAGTACATTGCTGATGACCCAGTGGTGTGATGGCAGAGAGGAGGAGCAAGAAAGATTGCTGAGGGATATGAAGAAAGCTCAGGGGACGTCTACATATGGCACGTGTGTATGTATATACATAATGCCAAAATTTGTCAAATTGTCTTTTAAACATGCACTTTTATATCCTATCTATTTACCTCAATAAAACTGAAAAAGTTCATTCATTTTCTAAATTGTTTAATTAGGAAAAAATAATATTTAATTTTTTTGTGAGACCTTTCAGTTTTCAAACAAATACGACTTTCATTTTCTGATTTTCTCCAGAGCCCTGCGGAATTGGGAGGCAGAATGGTGCTATTTCCATTACTTAGAACATGATTTTGACCCGGAGAGGCGAGGTGTTCTGTTTAAGTTCCCAGGCCCAGGCAGTGCTGGATCCAGGGTAGGATTCAGGTTGTCTGACTACCGGACCAATCACGGTACCTGCTCCGTTTAGTATTAAAGTCTCATGGGAAACACTGCAATTGGCTTCTTAGAGAGTCTGTCTCTGTTTCTATCGGCCCAAATTCAACCAATAAATCCCCCCAAATCACAGCGCTTTAATAGGTTACTAGAATTAGAATAAAACCAAAGCTACAAGTGACAGCTTGAGAGGATTTTCAATCACAAAATGCAAAGTACGTCGCACTCCAGCCAACCCTGGAGAGCCATGGGCCGGTTTACCCATCATGCTGGGTAATCACTGTAAATCCCTGGAAATTCCAGGACTGAGTACTGCCCCTGGAGCACATGTAGTCCCCAACAGAAGAAGGAGTCCATAAAAGAGTGTTCTTTGTAAATGACATACTCTCCATTGACTCTCAGATTCCTAGTGACAATCTCGTTGTTGCCAGGGATGTGTTTTCTTGCCATACTTACCTCTGACTTTTTCTTTTATCTAAAACACATCTGATAGCCAGCGAAGGACACGGGCTGCTCTGCCAATGCAAAGGTCTACTGCAAGGTTGGAAAGCTTCCAGAAAACATAACATCCCGTGTCCTCACCAGCCACAGGTCTTGGGTGAGACTTTGACCAGAGCACCAGCTTTCAAATTGTAGCTATAAAGGCAGGTCACTTGCTCCATGGGGATGTGTAAGGATGAAACAATGTTGGCCTTCCAGTAGAGTCTTGCTAAGAAATAAAGAAATGTGGGTCACCTGGGTGGCTGCATCAGTGAAGAAGCTGCCTTTGGCTCAGGTCACGATCCCAAGGTCCTGGGGTCAAGCCTCACATTGGGCTCCTTGTTCAGCAGGGAGACTGCTTCTCCCCTGCCTGCCCCTCCCCTGCTTGTGCTTGCACTCTCCCTCCCTCACTCTCTGTCTCTCTCTGTGTCAAATAAATAAAATCTTTAAAAAATATATAAATAAAGAAATGAGTGTGAATTACCATTCACAATTGGGGTTGTTATTTTTAATTTCCTACCCTAAACTCTTCAAGTCAAAATTTGAGAAGTAGACAATATGTCCATGCCTCCCACGTGCTTTTGGCTGGAATCCCATCTGCAGTGATTGCTGTCTGCCCGTAACCTCCAGTCCCAATGCTGACCCTTCCAGGCTCTCCTCATCAGGACTCACCAGCAATCACTATGCACTCTTTCCCCTGGCTCCACCTCCAGGGCCACCCCTGTGCTCCATTTGGCTCTCTGTCCTCATGGTATTTGATATGCACAATTCCCGTGTCCTTGGCAATCTCTGTTTTGTACCATAATCATCTAAGGACACATCTATCTCCCTCACTAGAGGGGAAGTACCTCGAGGGGACTACCGTATTTTACTCAGTTTTCTACATCACATGAAACCTTCCCCCTGGGTAATCCAACAATATTGAGTAGACACAAAGAGAGGTCAGGGAAAAGAATATGGAGATAATTCTGATTGTGTGCTCAAAGCTTAGACTAAGAAATGGCTCATGACCATGACCTTAGAAGTGCCAGGTGTGTCCCATTGCCTTCTTTCTTCACGTCAAGAGAGCGGTCATTTTTCATTTTCAACTGATAATTCCTATGCTTTTTTACATAATTTTATTATCTATGTTCACACTCCCAAATATCTTTTTATAGTGTATATAAAACATAAATATTATTTATACATATTGTGCACATAACAAACTGTTTTTGAGCTTCATGTAACATTGGAATCACAGTGCATGTATTTTGTTGTGACCCCCTTTTTGTTCAAAATCGTGTCCTTGAGGCTTATGTATGGTTCTGCTCATGGAAACATGCCCACCGAGAGACAGAGCAGGGGTCCCCTTGAACTCTGAGTCATATCTACTGCAGGACGCTTCAGCCTCCTTGTGCCCGGGGACAAGAAGGCAGGCAGAGGGGCGCCTGGGTGGCTCAGTGGGTTAAAGCCTCTGCCTTCGGCTCGGGTCATGATCCCAGTGTCCTGGGATCGAGCCCCGCATCGGACTCTCTGCTCTGCAGGGAGCCTGCTCCCCCCTCTCTCTCTGCCTGCCTCTCTGCCTGCCTCTCTGCCTGCCTCTCTGCCTACTTGTGATCTCTGTCTGTCAAATAAATAAATAAAATAAAATAAAAAGAAGGCAGGCAGAGGAATGACCTGATTGCCTGGTGGAACCAGAGCCAATTTTCCTCGGTGGGGCAGGAAGGAAACCGTGTGGAACTCGGATGATCCATGAGTCCTATCTGGCCATCGGGACTGTGGATAAATAGTCAGCACCTTTGAACTGAGAAGGGGTGATGGCCAAGGGTGCAGTGTCCTTGGGATTGAAGCTGGGCTCACACCACCGGGTAAGCTGCCCTGTCATAGGCGCTTGGGTAGACTGGTAGGCAAGGAAGGAAAAAAGGTTCCTATCCTTAGGGATCTTATATTTTAGTGTTGTGAGACAGAACTCGAGAGAGAAACAATAAATAGCAGATACAAAAAATAAGCAAATTAAACGGTATGCTAGAAGGGATGGATAGGAGGGAAACAGGAACGATGGAGCAGGGTAATGAGGTCGGGAGTGAGGGACAGTGGGAGTGGGGAGGGATCTGCAGCGTTTATTTGGGTGATTCTCATAGACAAGGGGGCTTCTGAGCAAATCTTGAAGACGGTGAGGGATTAGTCCTGTAGCTGTCTGAGAGAAGAGCATTCAAGGCAGAGGAAACTACCAGCGATCGCAGGAGCCAGGAGTGTGCCTGGAAGTCCAGGAAGAGGAGGGAGCCCAGTGGGGCGGACGGGAGATGAAGTTAGAGCAGCCAGGGAAGAGAGGAGCAGAGGGAGCAGGTCCTGTGGGCCTTTTGTAAGGACGTTCCTGAAGCCCTTGCCTCCTACTCCAGGTCGAAATGGGAAACCATTTCAGGTTTTTAAGCAGAGGACTGTTATGAGCTGACTTAATACTTTGGGACGATGACCCTGACGCTGTAGGAGAAACAGAATCTAAATGCCAGTGATGGGGAGACAGCAGCCAATGGCAGGAACCCAGGGGAGAAGCAATGCGGGCTCAGAGCAGGATGTTAGCAGTGGAAAGTAGAGAGGTGGTCTGGAAACGGCTTTAAGAGACAGTCCCCTAGGCTTCCTGATACAGTGAAGAAGGGGCATTTGTATTCAGCCAGTGGCAGGATGGAGTTGCTGTCACAGGAGATGGGAGGGCTTGCAAACAGAATCGGGGCTGTTCGGGGGTTTCGGTGGGATGCAGGGGACAAATTACCCTTTGCACATGGTAAATTTGGGTTATCTAGTAGACATCCAAGGAGAGATGTCAAATAGGAAGTTTGATGTATCCACCTGGAGAGGTGGGCAGACCAAATATGGGAGCCTTTAGCATATGGAGGACAGGTAGTAGTCATGCCAGAAACTTTGATAAATTATTTAACTTCACCAACTTTAAAGTCAGTGCACATCTTTATGGGTTTTTTACAAAACAATACAGGGAATTTGAAACCCTGTAATGTTGATTATTCCTTTTGTAGTACATTTTTTCCTTGTTTTTGTTTAATCCTACAGGATGTATTGCTGTTGTTTTAATACAGCTTATGTAGATGTATCTTTTCCCAGCATCCGTTCCTTGTTCCTCAAATCTAGATCTGGGGTCATTTGCCTTTTCCCGAAATGCTTCCTTCAGAATCTCCTTAACAAAGTTGGTTTATATCAGCCTGAAAATGATTTTATATTACTTACGTTCATTTCTGATAGATAATTTTTGCTGAGAATACAATTCTAAGTTGATATCTCCTTTCTCAGAGCTCACTAAAAAATACCATTTCATGTCCCGGGCCTCCCGCTGTTGCCTGTTGGCAAATCAGATCTCAGACGAGACGTCATTCAATTGGCATTAGTCCATGTTTTCTCTCTAGCTTTTCCAAAGAAGTGTTCGTCTCACCACGATACAACGAACTGTGCATGTTTTTTTTCTTTCTATTAATTGTACTTGGAAATTGTTGGGTTTGGTCTGGGAATTGAAGCTTTTTATCAGCTTTGGAGAAATCTACAGTTATTCCCTTATCAAATATTTCCTGGGACAGATTCCTGCCGGGTGTGACCTTCGAGCCACAGGGTCTCTCAACCTCCCCATCAGATGTGGCTGCAGGTGCTGGTCCCAGGTGCCAAACTCTGGATCATGTCTTCAGAATTAGCTTCCATTTTGCTGTCTCTTTAGGTATACAGTGTTGCTAACCCAGTCAACTGTTTTCATGTCAATTATTATACATCTATATACATACATACATATACATATGTATATCTTGAATTATTCAGTCACCTTTTTAAAGATTTTATTTATTTTTTTGACACAGAGAGAGAGACAGCAAGAGAGGGAACAGAAGCAGGGAGAGTGGGAGAGGGAGAAGCAGGTTTCCCACTGAGCAGAGAGCCTGATGCGGGCCTTGATCCCAGGACCGTGGGATCATGATCTGAGCTGAAGGCAGACACTTAATGACTGAGCCACCCCGGCACCCCTATTCAGTTACTTTTAAAACTGCCTTTTTATTATTATTTTAAACTCTCATTTATATCTCTTTAAAACATATTAAACATCCTGATGCTACATTCTGTAGCTGATCATTCCAATACTTGCTCTCTGGTGGGTCTGGTTCTGCTGTCTGTGTTTTTGCCAGCTCTTGATCATGGCACTGTGACCCCTTGTGTGTTGGATGATTTTTAATGTCGAGTCATATTTTCTGGAATTTTCTTTGAGGGAACTCTCGGAGGCCTCACTTGAAGGTAAATGGTTCCAGAGATCGCTTTGGGCTGCTTTTGCCAGTTATCTCAGGCCACCAGCAGCCCTGGATGACTAGAAACTAAATGATGGTTCAAAAAATTTTGGACCACGGAAACAGTGAATCCAAGGTACAAACCAGCGTAAGGCCACTTGGTAGCCATCACTCTTCAGGAAAATTTGTTCCCCTCTCTAGCTCCAGATTCAAGCTGCTCGGTTGGCCTTGCCATCTCTTGGGGGCCGGGGGTCAGTACTTTTAGACCAGACTAACACCACGTGGGTAATTGTTTGCGGTTCCATCTTAACACCAGGGGTTCTCCATTTTTCTTCTTGGACCAGCCATGAAAACCAAAGACCAAGGCACCAGGTTTGGCAAATGTACTCGGGGTTAAACCTGCCTCCTGTCTATTTTCTATTTCAGGTTTCACTTTTACTTCGTTCTTGGACTGTATATTTGCCTGAACTGCTTGTGGGCATATCAGTACCTTAGAGTTATCTCATAGCCTAGCGTTTTAGCATACGTAAGCAGAAAAATTGGCCAGGGTATCTGTTCCCAGACGGTTGGAATCCCAAAATCACAAACTCTCTACTGTCTCTTCACCTTATTCTTAACAACAGTTGTGTTATGTCAACATAGTCTCATTTTACAGTGATTGAAAAGACGGTAGTCTTGGAAAACCCACTACTACTACGACTACAATTATTATTATTATTCTTTTGTCCTCATAGCTAAGTTTTGGAGAGTATATATATAGGGAGAGAAAAAAAAAAAAAAACAACCAAGGTCACTACAGAGGCACAGAGGGTTTTTAAAAGCAGGCAAATGGGAGATAGGATCTCCTGCTTCCGAAGCCGGAAGAGTGAGCTCAGCTCCTGTCCGTGTGATTCTGTGGTATGGACAGGTGCACTTGAAGAAGGCTGCGTGGGATAGATCAGCCCAACTAACCACTGCTGGTCAAAACAGGGACTTTAAATTTAGATCCCATTCCAGAAATTATACACATGAAGACATATTGGGTTTTGACCCGTCAGGTTCTGTTAATGAAAACTGATTTCTCTGAAACTCATTTTTCTGGGTATTTATATCAAACACTCTGTAACTGACCGTGAACCATTAGATTTGGATTTTCTGCCTGAAAACCCAAACAACTTGGAGTGTTTCACTTCCTGGTTCAAGGCTTGATCTTCTCTTTGCTCATTTTATTAAATACAAAAAAAAAAGAAAAAAAATGGGTTTATATTAAATGTTAACCAAGTCTATGAGGCTTACGTTTTAAAATTTAATTTGATAGTTGCTTGCCTCTAACCCTCAGTGAATGCAATTAGACTGTGAATAAGTACCACCAATATGTTCATATTCAATGACCAGGAGAATCTGAAAGAAGTGATTTTTTCTGAAAGAATATTTCTCTCCTGTCAAGCCTTTTCCATTAGATTATCAAATATTATTGATTTGATTTCTCTGTGCAATTTGTGGTTCTGTGTGCCTTTGGCCTTTGGGTCTCTCTCATTTAATTTTCAAAATCTTCTGGGAATCCCTTCTCTCTCATTGTACATTAACTTAAAATTATGCCGAATAATTTTCCATTTAGCTGAATGAGGCAACTAGAAAAGACAGTAATGAATGTTGCCAATCTTCACTAAGCATTGTTCACACTTGGAGAAAATTCTGAAAAGAAAAGTTAAATACATATTTCTCTCTTGGCAGTTTACAATTTTCCCCAAGTTCCCCCAAATTAACCATAGTGTTAATGTCTCATGAAAATCCCATCAAAACATTACATTCTTACCAACAGTAATGCAATATATGCCTTTTCTTAATAAATCCTTATGATTATGTTTTGATAAGCTAAGGTGAATGATTGTTCTGAGATAATTAGATTCACTTTTATCTATGTTTCTCCAGCTTTAAGACTGTTTAAACAAATGCATGATATCATAAAGTCTTTGAGTGTCAGAAAGAATAATTGATATATTGTTTAACTTACTCCTAACTGATAATTAGAATTTTCTCCTTTTTAAAGATTTTATTTATTTATTTTTGGGAGAGAGGGAGCTGACTCCCGCTGAACCGGGAGTCTGATAAGGGACTGATCCCAGCATTCCGGGATCATGACCTGAGCGAAGGCAGACAGACGCTTAACCGAGTGAGCCACCCAGGCACCCTGATAATTAGAATTTTCACTTACAATTTTTGATTCACCTTGTGAAAATCTGCAGTAAAATAGGCTTGCACCTGCATTTGGACCAACTGACTGGAGTTCTGGTTAGGGGACGTAAACAGTTAGTAGCCCTGTTTTTTCACTAGGGGGAGCTGTTGGTCCTTCCTTACTCAGGAAACCAGCACTGGCATTTGCCTTACCACGCGCGCGAGGAGCTCCTTTCTGATTAAGAGTGTTTCATTATCACTTCAAGCTCGGCACAGTTTTGAAAGAACTCTCTAATCATTCAGAGAGGCAGTGAAGAAGCTATGAAACAGCAGCTGATAAACTCAATCAGATACCTCGAAAACTTCTAAAGAATGTTCCGCTGGCTTCAGGCTCAACATCAGATACTGACAACTACTCTAATACAGAAAGTAAAATTATAAAAATTCCACACAAGAAACACATTTCATTAAAGTTGAAAGGGATCATAGGTCGAAAGTTACACAATAAGTGGTCTCAAAACTGCTTATTTAAGAAAAATGGACATGAAAATGTTGTCAATTAACCTGGCCTTCTTTTTTTTTTTTTTTTCTTTTTCAATCCAATTCAAAGAATCTGGGTATTCCTAGCCCTCGTGGCTTGAGGGTACAAAGAGGTTCTTATTATCACCAAGATCTGAATGTTTGTTAGCTTGCTAATCCCACTTGGTCACTGCAGAATCTTGACCCCATTTAGAAGTCATCCCTTTGTTCTAGAATCTCAGAGACCCAGGGAGGCTCTCCAGTGGGGAAAAGGTTTCTTTTCTTATGGTTCGGGTTTTTACTGGGGTCCGAATGGTTGGCAAGGCAGGGAGGAAACTCTTTCAGATAGTACAGGGTCTTTCTTCCCTAGGATGTAAAGGCTGAGGACTCAGTCTCATGACATCTCCCGAGCACTGGTCAGCCCATTGTGCACACACCCTTCCTTTCTGGGGCACCCTGGCTCACAGGTGCCTTCGTTGTCCTTCTGCGACCTCCTTTCCTCAACAAGTTCGCCAGGCTTACCCACAACCCCCACATAAAGGTAACGAAGATACTTTGAAAATATTGCAATAACGGATTTCTCCTTTTTTTCCCCTAGAAACAGTGTCCCATAGTCGTATTTTTGCCATTTTTGGAAGGGAAGAACTTAGACCAAAAAGAGAAAACAGGAAAATCCCCATCTGGAAAGGAAAAGGAGGCACACAGTTGGGGCTTCTGGCCCCTGGGAATTGCAGAGAGAACAGAATGGAGCACGTGGGACACAGCAGAGAAGGGCCCTGTGATGGACTGAATTGTGTCCCCTCACTTCCTTGTGGCCCCAAATCTCCTATGTGGAACTCTAAATCCCCGGCACCTCGGACTGTGACTGCCTTTGGAGACAGGGCCTTTAAAGAGATAATGAAGGGAGAGAAGAATAAATGAAACAAGATGGGATTGGGAGGGAGACAAACCATAAATGACTCTTAATCTCACAAAACAAACTGGGGGTTGCTGGGGGGAGGTGGGATTGGGAGAGGGGGAGCGGGCTATGGACATTGGGGAGGGGAGGCGAACCATAAGAGACTATGGACTCTGAAAAACAACCTGAGGGTTTTGAAGGGTCAGGGGTGGGAGGTTGGGGGAACAGGTGGTGGGTAATGGGGAGGGCACGTTTTGCATGGAGCACTGGGTGTTGTGCAAAAAGAATGAATACTGTTACGCTGAAAAAATAAATAAAATGGAAAAAAAAAAAAGAGAGATAATGAAGGTGAAATGAGGTCACAGGGGAGGGCTCTAATCCAACATGCATGGTGTTCTTACAAGAAGAGGAGTTTGGCATGCAGACTGGAACAGAGGGGAGACTGTGTAAAGACACAGGCAGAAGCCAGTCATCTGTAAGCCAAAGAGAGAGGTCTCCAGTGAAACCGACCCTACTGACACCTTGGTCTTCAACTTCCAGCCTCTAGAACTATGAGACAAGATATTTCTGTTGGTCAAGTCTGCTGGTCTGTGGAGTTTGGTTACAGTAGCCCTGGGGTAACCAGAGAGGCTCTGACTCCCCTCTCCGGGTTGATGTTTTGGAGAAGAGTTGATGTGTGTAGTCGAAGGGATGTGGAGAGCAGGTCTTCAGCCCTATAGCCCACGCAGGATTCTGAGCAGAGAACATCGCAGAGTCCTTAAGCCAACGTGGGGAATCCCGTCTGTGTGCAATGAGTAGCAAAGTGGGGGCAACGGAGGACAAATGTCTGGGAGGTCACTCACACCTGCGTGGGCCTCATGAGGGTGCAGAAGGTCACTCACATGTCAGAGGAGGATGGCGGCTGATGTGGAGGAGAAATCGGGACCTGGCAGGTAAACCTGCCTATTGTGCTCCCTGCGGACGAGCGAATGGAGGTCACAGTCAGACCCTGTCCCTTGGAGAGAGACAGGAGGCAAGGCCAGTAGGCAGCATCCCTAGCCCCAGCTGAAGTGGCCACCAAGTGGGGAGTAACCCTTGCTAAGAGGCCACGGAGGGCTCACTATCGGCTCACCCAGACACCATCTTGGGAAGGGAACGACAGGTGTGCCGTAGACTCTGAAACACTGAACATTCTCCTGAAAGGATAATGAAACCGGAAGACCATTCTTTAGCAAATGTATCCTTCCCTTCAACCTGGGGGCTGGGAGCAAAGTTTGCAACATGCCTACGCAGGTGCCACAAGGGCAGGGACTTTAACTCTGGCGTGACACGCAGCTGGCCGCTATTTCTTCCAGGGTACAAGCAAGCCTCATGTACCGTGAGGAAGCTGGGCCCAGGAATGTCCCTACTGCTGCCCGGTGACATGCCCTGTCCCTAGTGAATGTCTTTTCTCTTTCACCTCTTTTTTTTTCCTATTATCAAATTCCAGCTCCCTGAAAATATCACCCGAATAATCAGCTGATACACAAAAGAAGCTGTATTAACCCTACGCTGAGGGAGGAGACTCTGCAGGAGGAGGCCAAAGCCAGGAATCTTCACCAGGATCCTGAAGTCTGGCTTAAGGTCGGTTTTCAAGTGCAAGGGCCTCAATTAGGACGAGGTAGCAGCCAATAGGCAATGGTTAGGACTGGTGGGCACCGTGAGGCAATGATTTTGAAGCAGAGGTATAAACTATCTATGATACCTTCTACTGAAAAGCTGATGATGGGTCTTTCTGGAAGATTCTGGAATGACAAAGTAATTTGCAACTTTCTGGGCAAGAGTTTTCTGGAGGAGTGAAGTTAGCTCGAGGAAAACAGTGGCTTGGCGAAGTCACGTGAATGCGGACAGAGGGCTGTGCGGCCATGTGCAGGCGATCCGGCCTTTGAGTCTGGGGGATGTCTCTGCCTAGAACAGCATGCATTCAGGCAAAATCCTGCGGTTCTGTGCATGCGCCATGGCTCCCTGCCGCCAGTAGAAGGGATTTGGCTGGAGAACCTGAGAGAAAGTTCTTTCTGTTCATATTATCAGAATCTCTCCTCAGCCCTTGGCATTCGTAGACATATCAGATATGTACACAAATGGGCATAACACATCAAACAGAAGCCAGGGCCGGGCCCAGGGGTTTCTCACAGCTCTAGGAAGTCATGGCCAGTGAGCCAAACTATATAGAAAGACGAGAAGGCGGGACATGGTGGGGCGTGTCTTTTCCTGATTTGGGATTCACCTCTGCCTGCCCCACTATGCATTCTTTCCTTAGTGGCCTATCAGTTGGCTCCTGCTGAGCCCCTGAGGGACACATATTTGCAACCCTGCTCCCTCCCAGATGCAGTCACCTGATCAGATAGGAAAAGCAGCAGATGTGGAGCCAGGAGTCCTGGGCTCACCTCCGGGCAGGTCCTGGCATCACAGCTGAGAGCACGTGTCCCTGGGCAAGCGGGTCGTTTCCCCTCCAGCCCCTCGTTTCTCATCTGTGCCAGCTTCTCCGGGTACTGGCCCAAGATGCAGCATTTACACTTAGTTCTACAGCGCTCCCTCATGAAAGCATTCCGCCGGGCCTCCCCTGCAATTCGCCATCTCTCCTCTCCCCACATCCTTCCCGTGCCCCTGCAAAATGCATTCTCCGTTCCTCCTCCAACCCCTTACTCCCTCCACTCCCATACCCATCGCAACTGTTTACCCCTTTGTGTATCTCTGGCTTCTGTTCAGGCTAAAATCTTTGTCCCGGGCCTACATGTGTCTAGTTTCTAGACTGCAAATAGTAAATATGTTTCCCATATATACAGAAACTCCAAGGGGCCATGGAAAAGATCTTTGCTTTGGAAGCAAGGGGAGTGGGGTGCTCCACTTGGGTATGAAATTTAAGGAGGCATCGAAAAACTCATCCATCAATATAAATCATATTTTGATGCAGTATTTAAAAAAAAAAATCATCCAAAGACTATGGCCCCCCCATCTGACCGCTTGGTTCTGTAAACCACGTTTCATTTCAGAGCTGAGATCAGGGTCAGGTGAGGCCAGGTGGTACAAGTACAGGGTCGAATCCCGTCTTTATTGACAATTTCAATATTCTTGTCCATCCTGAATTTGTATGTTCATTGTTATGTTGTCGAGATTGCACTAAGACGTGGTCTGTCTTGATGACTAAGTGTTTGGGGCATGCCCTTTCTTTTTGCACCCAGGTGAGTGCTCACTTGCCCCACCGTGGTCCCAGCCCTGCTCCCACTTCCTGGGCTGTGTCATCTCTGCAAAGTCATGTGCATTCTCAGTATCTCCGTTTCCTCCTGTATCAAACAGGGGTGGCAATAACAGCACCTGTCTCAGAGTCATTGTGAAGATCAATTACGCTGGTAAGTGTAATGCATTTACACAGTGGCTGTGTGCTCATGAATAGGCTTTTCCTCCACGGTGTCTTTGCACACAATGTGACCTCTTCCCACTGCCTTGTGTCGGTCCCATTTCACTCACTTACCTACTCAACCCGCATCCTTTTAGCATCTAATCTGTAAAAGACAGTCCACTCGGCGCCGTGCAGGATTGACTAATGCGTAAGACAGGGTCCTACAAATTTATAATCTAGTCCACAGATACAGTTAGGCTGATTTCAGCAGCAAATTGCAGAATATGTGATGAAAACATTACTTAGAAAAGAGAGATTTATTTTTTTAATAGAACAGGGAGTCTGGAGCCAGGGAGGGGGACAGAATTGTCCAGTCCAGAAGATCGATGGCATCAGGGCCCAGGGGCAGCTTCCCGAGGGCTGCTCCAAGGGAGTGAATCCTCCAAGCACAACCTCGGCAGCAGGCATTCAAGAGCAGAAGAAAGGGGGTGGTGTGCCCATGCCTCAGTGTACGTGTGATCTGGGTGGTGTGAATTGTGCACGTGTGCCGTGTGGACATATATATGTTCTGTAGGATCTGGGTGTATATATTGTGCTGTGGTGTATGCGTGTTTGTGTGCTGGGTGTTCTGTGTGTGGCACATCTGGGTAGATGTGAGTGTGTGCTGTGTGCGGTGTGTGTTGTATATGTGTGTGCTGCCTGTGTAATGTGTTGTGTGCTGTGTGCTGTGTCTGTGGTATGGGCCGTGTGGTGTTGTGTATGGTGAGTGTGATGCACGTGGTCTGTGTGGTGTGTATTGTACGCATGTGTGAATGTGTTGTATGTGGCATGGGGTATGTAGATGTGTTGTGCCTGAGATGTGGGTTATGTTTTGGTATGTGTGTTGCCTATAGTGTGTGTGGTCTGTGTGGTGTGTCATAGGTACTGTGTTGCTGTGTGTACCTGTATGCATTGGTGGGGCTGGACTGCCTTCTCAGAGTGTCCCTCTAACTGGGGAACGCAGCCGTTCTCCAAGAGCTTCCAGCCCTGCCCACCACTGCAGCCCTTCGCCAGAACTAGGCTGAGTGGGTTGGGAGGGGGTCCCTTCTTGCCCCTTGCCAGGGCACAGTGGCATCCTGCTACCACAAAGGAGGGCCCGGGATGTTAATAACCTTCCGGAAGTGTACTAGTAGGGACATTTTAAGAAAGGATTGCCGGAAGAAGAGAGAAGACTCGTTAGTTCAGCATTTTTAGCTTCACTGATTGTGAAGCTGATTTAGTTTTAGTCTTCCTGAGCTCAGTTCCCACCTGCGTTAAACTCAGCCCACAAAAGGAGGGACACAGGCAGCTCTGTTAACAGGGTGGAGGTCAGAGAGTCTCTGTCTTCTTTGCTGTGGGCAGCTTCCTCTACACCTGCAATCCCTCTTTTAAGGCAGCCGCTGTGAACCATGGCAGGTACTGGGGCCACTCCCTCCCAATGGAGGAAGGAAAGAGGGCTTTAAGCAGGCAGGACCAAAGGAGACCTAGTGGGAGGGCCTGTGATCCAGGTGGGCTTCAGGCGGGGGTGGGGTGGGGGGTGTGGAGGGGTTGACCTGGGAGGGGTGGGGAGGGGAGGTGTAGGATTGTGGGGAGGGGGGGGTGACCTAGGAAGGGTGGGGAGGAGAGTGTGCACCTGGGAAGAGTGGGGAAGGGGGATGGGGACCCCGGAGGGGAGCGGAAGGAGGGTGTGGACCTGGTATGGGTGGGGAGGGAGGTATGGACTGGGGAAGCCTAGGAGGGGGAATGTGAACCCAGGTGGACTTAAATCCAGTCTAGGAGTCGGAGTTGTAGGCATCTTTGTTGTATGACTTAAAAGATACTCAGCTCAACTGCAGAAAATAAGAGAAACAAGCGAGAAGGAGAGGCTGAGTGCGGAAGCAAGAGGCCTGGGAGCCACAGGCATCCGTGGGCAAAGCATACCCCGGAGAAGCAAAGGGCCAGGTGGGCGCCGGCTCAGGGCTGTTTGCACTCGGGAGGCTCCGTGGTCAGGAGGTGTGTTGGTCCCACAGGCCTCCATGGGCCCTCTGCCCCTGCATGTCTCTGTCAAGCAGCAAGTGCAAGTTAGCTCCCCAACTCACCTCTGGCCCCAGAACCACAGGAGGCCCCACAAAGACCCCCCAGAAAAGGGAGCATGGGGTAGCGGGAGCAAGGGGCAGGAGTCGGGTGGCTAGCTCTATCCCACTGTTGCCCGTCCTCGGGGGCTCCCCTACCCCTCTCTGTTTTCTCCCTGCTCTTTGTCCAAGGTGTAAAACCAACGTCCGTAGAAAGGACACACACTAGAGCATTAACAGTCAGAGTCTGGACTGGTGTAAACCTGGCATCTTATTTCCTTATTCTTGCTTATTTATTCCTTATTTCTATGTTTTCTAGCATATATGTATATGTTTCTAATATATATATACATATATATGCCTTTATAACAGTAAAAGGCTATCTTATTTATTTATTTTTAAAGATTTTATTTGCTTATCTAAGTGACAGAAAGAGAGATAGGGAGAGAGCAAACACAAGCAGGGGGAGTGGGGGAGGGAGAAGAAGGCTTTCAGCCAAGCAGGAAGCCCAATGCGGGGCTTCATCCCAGGACCCCGGGATCATGACCTGAGCCGAAAGCAGACCCTTAATGACTGAGCCCCCCAGCCCCCCAAACCCTCTCTTATTTAAATAAAAATGATTTCCATTAGGAAAATGAGGTTAGCTTCTTGTACCCGTGTGACCACTTGGAGACCCCAGGCCCCCTTCTAGTCTCACTCCTTCCTGCTCACCCCTCCCAGGCCCCTGTATGGCAGTCGTTCACTGAGCCCACATTCCCCAAATCCAAAGTCACCTCACAGGGCCTCCTACAAAGCTGCCCTTCTCCAGGCCTCAGGTTGCCAACTGTCCGGTAAGTACCTTGAAGGGTCCCTGCTGTGTTACCACTTCATTTTCTTTTCAACCTAAAGAGTGAAACTTTAGTGGAAAAAACTTGGTCATCATGCGCGCGCGCGCGCGCACACACACACACACACACACACACACTTATACACACACAATCCACTGTCATTTGTTCCAAGAAGCTAAGTGTCAGGGAGGGTTCCAGGATCCTGCCTCCCAGGCATCGCACACCTAAGCCCCTCTCCTGTTTGGGGCCAGTGGGGGATGCTGATCTCAATATCTCATATTAGCTGAATGATTTCAAAAGCCCTCCCCTCCTGAACTCAGAGCCTGATTAGCTATGTACTTGCAACAGCATTCACCCAAAACTCATCTGGGCTCCAAAAGATTTTTATCCCTTAAAATTATGCAGTATTCCAAAATGCAACTTGACTTTGTCTTTTCCCCCAAAGCTTCGTGAACCTGGGAAATATTAAGCTGATGCTTTAATTTTCCCTAGAATCTTATATGCACCTTCCCTTCCCACCCACAGGAGTCTCTGGAGGGTGGGTCTCATTCTCCAGCAAAATTAGAGGCTCGAAAGCGAGACTATTGTTTTATTGTTTTGAGAGAGGGGTTTACCAATTCCTCAGCTCTGTCTTAGAGCAGAACCAGGAGGGACTCTGCACCGCTTCGAGCAGTCCCCTGGGTGTATGAGTCCGGAGGACAGTGGGAGGTGGGCTGGGCTACTGTGCCTGGGTTTCTTCATCCATAGAAAGGGGATGACATTAAATCACCTGATAACATATCTGTGAAGGTTAAAGAAGTTAATTTACCTTGTCCAGTGAGCACTTAATAAATGTCAGCCCTCATTACATGAGGTAGGGGGAGAGCTAGTAGAGAGACACCTAGAAAGAAGCAAAAAGACATCTCCTGATTTCCTCTGTCAGGTAAGCTCAGAAAGCAAAGAAAGGCACTGTTGCTCTCTACCCACGACCCACCTCTGTCCCTCTGAGAGAAAGTTCCAGAAAAGCATATACAGGAAAGCATTAACAGTGGTACACTTCCCAGATTGGTAAGGCTATGGTGGCAGTTCTAGGTGAGGATCTAGATGGTCTGCCCAGGAGGCTTGCCATGAGCTTGGTGCAGAGCAAGGAGTTCTCCCATCGAGATCTGGAAGAGGGGAGCGCCTGGGTGGCTCAGTGGGTTAAAGCCTCTGCCTTCGGCTCAGGTCATGATCCCAGGGTCCTGGGATCGAGCCCCACATTGGGCTCTCTGCTCAGCAGGGAGCCTGCTTCCTCCTCTCTCTCTGCCTGCCTCTCTGCCTGCCTGTGATCTCTGTCTGTCAAATAAATAAATAAAATCTTAAAAAAAGAGAGAGAGAGAGATCTGGAAGAGGGGTGCCTAGCAGCCACGCTGGTGGAGAGAAGCCTAATGTGTGTGTGTGTGTGTGTGTGTGTAGGAGATGGGGGCTAGTGATGCCCAGGCACTAGGGCATCTGCCAAGCTCAGCAAGGCAGTCTGTGTTGGCCTCAGGCACCCCAACAACCCAGCGACAGTGCCTGGGGGGTGGGAAGTGCCCACGAAGAACCAGCCTGAGACAGAGGTTCTTCCAATACCTCAGACTCGTATCCCCTGAACCCAGAACAGCTCAACTCTGCCTTCATTGGGTTCCCAAAATGCTCACAGCCTCCCCAGGACCACCTGACCCAAAGAAAGTTCTGGAAAGAACAAGTGGGCATAAAAAGATAAGATGCTTTGACCCACTGTATCTTAATCCTGTCCACCAACTAGCCCATTTCTGGCCCTGTGGAGACATTGTAGTGTCCCCCTGCGGCCTTACAAGGAGCCTGGGTGAGGAGCCTGATTTACATTTGTCTCCGGGAACATCCTCCTCTTTTGGAAGGGAGGAAAGCATAAAGGGAGGCCGAGGAAATGTTGAATTTCCTCCCAATTACATCTCGGCTCAATTCTATCAGATTTGAGGTATGGGGGCACCTGGGTGGCTCAGTAGGTTAAAGCCTCTGCCTTCTGCTCAGGTCATGATCTTGGGGTCCTGGGATCAAGCCCTGCATGGAGCTCTCTGCTCAGCAGGGAGCCTGTTTCCCTTCCTCTCTCTCTACCTCCCTGCCTCTCCATCTACTTGTGATCTCTGTCTGTCAAATAAATAAATAAAATCCTAAAAAAAAAAAAAAAAAGATTTGAGGTATAGTCTCTGTGTAGAGGAAGGATTAACCGCTTTCTCTGAAAGATAAAGCAGATAGTAAAAACCCACATATTCATGAATTAAAGCTCGCTTCTAAAACCCTCATCATCAAAAATTAGATTTGAAGCGGGTTAAAAAATACAATTTATCTTCAAACATTAAATTGGAAATGATGTGTGCAGAATATGAACATGAATTTCTGCAACCTTGGATCTTTACATTCTTCCTCTCGTTGTCGCCTGTTTTCTTAATCTTTCTGACTTTCATCAATGAACAGTTTATTGCTGTAGGTTTTTTTGCTTTGTGGTGTTATTTTTTTTTTCTCATTTATTTATTTTTTCAGCGTAACAGTATTCATTCTTTTTGCACAACACCCAGTGCTCCATGCAAAACGTGCCCTCCCCATTACCCACCACCTGTTCCCCCAACCTCCCACCCCTGACCCTTCAAAACCCTCAGGTTGCCCCAACCTCCCACCCCTGACCCTTCAAAACCCTCAGGTTGTTTTTCAGAGTCCATAGTCTCTTATGGTTCGCTTCCCCTCCCCAATGTCCATAGCCCGCTCCCCCTCCCCCAATCCCACCTCCCCGCAGCAACCCCCAGTTTGTTTTGTGAGATTAAGAGTCATTTATGGTTTGTCTCCCTCCCAATCCCATCTTGTTTCATTTATTCTTCTCCTATCTCCTACCCCCCCATGTTGCTTCTCCATGTCCTCATATCAGGGAGATCATATGATAGTTGTCTTTCTCCGATTGACTTATTTCACTAAGCATGATACGCTCTAGTTCCATCCACGTCGTCGCAAATGGCAAGATTTCATTTCTTTTGATGGCTGCATAGTATTCCATTGTGTATATATACCACATCTTCTTGATCCATTCATCTGTTGATGGACATCTAGGTTCTTTCCATAGTCTGGCTATTGTAGACATTGCTGCTATAAACATTCGGGTACACGTGCCCCTTCGGATCACTATGTTTGTATCTTTAGGGTAAATACCCAGTAGTGCAATTGCTGGGTCATAGGGTAGTTCTATTTTCAACATTTTGAGGAACCTCCATGCTGTTTTCCAGAGTGGTTGCACCAGCTTGCATTCCCACCAACAGTGGAGGAGGGTTCCCCTTTCTCCACATCCTCTCCAGCATCTGTCATTTCCTGACTTGTTCATTTTAGCCATTCTGACTGGTGTGAGGTGATATCTCATTGTGGTTTTGATTTGTATTTCCCTGATGGCGAGTGACGTGGAGCACTTTTTCATGTGTCTGTTGGCCATCTGGATGTCTTCTTTGCAGAAATGTCTGTTCATGTCCTCTGCCCATTTCTTGATTGGATTGTTTGTTCTTTGGGTGTTGAGTTTGCTAAGTTCCTTATAGATTTTGGATACTAGCCCTTTATCTGATATGTTGTTTGCAAATATCTTCTCCCATTCTGTCAGTTGTCTTTTGGTTTTGTTAACTGTTTCCTTTGCTGTGCAAAAGCTTTTGATCTTGATGAAATCCCAACAGTTCATTTTTGCCCTTGCTTCCCTTGCCTTTGCCGTTGTTCCTAGGAAGATGTTGCTACGGCTGAGGTCGAAGAGGTTGCTGCCTGCATTCTCCTCAAGGATTTTGATGGATTCCTTTCTCACATTGAGGTCCTTCATCCATTTGGAGTCTATTTTCGTGTGTGGTGTAAGGAAGTGGTCCAATTTCATTTTTCTGCATGTGGCTGTCCAATTTTCCCAGCACCATTTATTGAAGAGGCTGTCTTTTTTCCATTGGACATTCTTTCCTGCTTTGTCGAAGATTAGTTGACCATAGAGTTGAGGGTCGATTTCTGGGCTCTCTATTCTGTTCCACTGATCTATGTGTCTGTTTTTGTGCCAGTACCATGCTGTCTTGATGATGACAGCTTTGTAATAGAGCTTGAAGTCCGGAATTGTAATGCCACCAACTTTGGCTTTGTTCTTCAATATTCCTTTGGCTATTCGAGGTCTTTTCTGGTTCCATATAAATTTTAGGATTATTTGTTCCATTTCTTTGAAAAAAATGGATGGTATTTTGATAGGGATTGCATTAAATGTGTAGATTGCTTTAGGTAGCATAGACATTTTCACAATATTTATTCTTCCAATCCAGGAGCATGGAACATTTTTCCATTTTTTTGTGTCTTCCTCAATTTCTTTCATGAGTACTTTATAATTTTCTGTGTATAGATTCTTAGTCTCTTTGGTTAGGTTTATTCCTAGGTATCTTATAGTTTTGGGTACAATTGTAAATGGGATTGACTCCTTAATTTCTCTTTCTTCCGTCTTGTTGTTGGTGTACAGAAATGCAACTGATTTCTGTGCATTGATTTTATATCCTGACACTTTACTGAATTCCTGAACAAGTTCTAGCAGTTTTGGAGTGGAGTCTTTTGGGTTTTCCACATATAGTATCATATCATCTGCGAAGAGTGATAGTTTGACTTCTTCTTTACCAATTTGGATGCCTTTAATTTCTTTTTGTTGTCTGATTGCTGAGGCTAGGACTTCTAGTACTATGTTGAATAGCAGTGGTGATAATGGACATCCCTGCCGTGTTCCTGACCTTAACGGAAAAGCTTTCAGTTTTTCTCCATTGAGAATGATATTTGCGGTGGGTTTTTCATAGATGGCTTTGATAATATTGAGGTATGTGCCCTCTATCCCTACACTTTGAAGAGTTTTGATCAGGAAGGGATGCTGTACTTTGTCAAATGCTTTTTCAGCATCTATGGAGAGTATCATATGGTTCTTGTTCTTTCTTTTATTAATGTGTTCTATCACATTGATTGATTTGCGGATGTTGAACCAACCCTGCAGCGCTGGAATAAATCCCACTTGATCGTGGTGAATAATCCTTTTAATGTACTGTTGGATCCTATTGGCTAGTATTTTGGCGAGAATTTTTGCGTCTGTGTTCATCAAGGATATTGGTCTGTAGTTCTCTTTTTTGGTGGGATCCTTGTCTGGTTTTGGGATCAAGGTGATGCTGGCCTCATAAAATGAGTTTGGAAGTTTTCCTTCCATTTCTATTTTTTGGAACAGTTTCAGGAGAATAGGAATGAGTTCTTCTTTAAATGTTTGGTAGAATTCCCCTGGGAAGCCGTCTGGCCCTGGGCTTTTGTTTGTTTGGAGATTTTTGATGACTGTTTCAATCTCCTTACTGGTTATGGGCCTGTTCAGGTTTTCTATTTCTTCCTGGTTCAGTTGTGGTAGTTTATATGTCTCTAGGAATGCATCCATTTCTTCCAGATTGTCCAATTTGTTGGCGTAAAGTTGCTCATAGTATGTTCTTATAATTGTCTGTATTTCTTTGGTGTTAGTTGTGATCTCTCCTCTTTCATTCATGATTTTATTGATTTGGGTCCTTTCTCTTTTCTTTTTGATGAGTCTGGCCAGGGGTTTATCAATCTTATTGATTCTTTCAAAGAACCAGCTCCTAGTTTCATTGATTTTTTCTATTGTTTTTTTGGTTTCTATTTCATTGATTTCTGCTCTGATCTTTATGATTTCTCTTCTCTTGCTGGGTTTAGGGTTTCTTTCTTGTTCTTTCTCCAGCTCCTTTACGTGTAGGGTTAGGTTGTGTACTTGAGACCTTTCTTGTTTCTTGAGAAAGGCTTGTACCGCTATATATTTTCCTCTCAGGACTGCCTTTGCTGTGTCCCACAGATTTTGAACTGTTGTGTTTTCATTATCATTTGTTTCCATGAATTTTTTCAATTCTTCTTTAATTTCCTGGTTAACCCATTCATTCTTTAGAAGGATGCTGTTTAGTCTCCATGTATTTGGGTTCTTTCCAGCTTTCCTCTTGTGATTGAGTTCTAGCTTCAGAGCATTGTGGTCTGAAAATATGCAGGGAATGATCCTAATCTTTTGATACCGGTTGATACCTGATTTGTGACCCAGGATGTGATCTATTCTGGAGAAGGTTCCATGTGCACTAGAGAAGAATGTGTATTCTGTTGCTTTGGGATGAAATGTTCTGAATATATCTGTGATGTCCATCTGGTCCAGTGTGTCATTTAAGGCCTTTATTTCCTTGTTGATCTTTTGCTTGGATGATCTGTCCATTTCAGTGAGGTGAGTGTTCAAGTCCCCTACTATTATTGTATTATTATTGATGTGTTTCTTTGATTTTGTTATTAATTGGTTGATATAGTTGGCTGCTCCCACGTTAGGGGCATAGATATTTAAAATGGTTAGATCTTCTTGTTGGACAGACCCTTTGAGTAGGATATAGTGTCCTTCCTCATCTCTTATTATAGTCTTTGGCTTAAAATCTAATTGATCTGATATAAGGATTGCCACCCCAGCTTTCTTCTGATGCCCATTAGCATGGTAAATTGTTTTCCACCCCCTCACTTTAAATCTGGAGGTGTCTTCGCGTCTAAAATGAGTTTCTTGTAGGCAACATACTGATGGGTTTTGTTTTTTTATCCATTCTGATACCCTGTGTCTTTTGATTGGGGCATTTAGCCCATTAACATTCAGGGTAACTATTGAGAGATATGAATTTAGTGCCATTATTAGCCTGTAAGGTGACTGTTACTATATATTGTCTCTGTACCTTTCTGATCTACTACTTTTAGGCTCTCTCTTTGCTTAGAGGACCCCTTTCAATATTTCCTGTAGAGCTGGTTTGGTGTTTGCAAATTCTTTCAGTTTTTGTTTGTCCTGGAAGCTTTTGATCTCTCCTTCTATTTTCAATGATAGCCTAGCTGGATAGAGTATTCTTGGCTGCATGTTTTTCTCGTTGAGTGCTCTGAATATATCATGCCAGCTCTTTCTGGCCTGCCAGGTCTCTGTGGATAAGTCTGCCGCCAATCTAATATTTTTACCATTGTATGTTACAGACTTCTTTTCTCGGGCTGCTTTCAGGATTTTCTCTTTGTCACTAAGACTTGTAAATTTTACTATTAGGTGACGGGGTGTGGACCTATTCTTGTTGACTTTGAGGGGGGTTCTCTGCATCTCCTGGATTTTGATGCTTGTTCCCTTTGCCATATTAGGGAAATTCTCTCCAATGATTCTCTCCAATAGACCTTCTGCTCCCCTCTCTGTTTCTTCTTCTTCTGGAATCCCAATTATTCTAATGTTGTTTCGTCTTATGGTGTCACTTATCTCTCGAATTCTCCCCTCATGGTCCAGTAGCTGTTTGTCCCTCTTTTGCTCGGCTTCCTTATTCTCTGTCATTTGGTCTTCTATATCACTAATTCTTTCTTCTGCCTCATTTATCCTAGCAGTGAGAGCCTCCATTTTTGATTGCACCTCATTAATAGCTTTTTTGATTTCAACTTGGTTAGATTTTAGTTCTTTAATTTCTCCAGAAAGGGCTTTAATATCTCCAGAGAGGGTTTCTCTAATATCTTCCATGCCTTTTTCGAGCCCGGCTAGAATGTTCAGAATCGCCATTCTGAACTCTTGATCTGACATATTACCCATGTCTGTGTTGATTAGGTCCCTAGCCTTCGGTACTGTCTCTTGTTCTTTTGTTTGTGGTGATTTTTTCCGCCTTGTCATTTTGTCCAGATAAGAGGATATGAAGGAGCAAATAAACTACTAAAAGGGTGGCAAAGACCCCGGAAAAATGCGCTGTAACCAAATGAGAAGAGACCCCAAATTGTGGGGGGGAGAAAGGGGATAAAACAGCTTCTGAAAAAAAAAGAAAAAAAAGAAAAAAAAAAAGAAAGAGAAAAAAAAAAAGAAAGAAAAAAATTTAAAAAATAAAACAAATAAAAAAATACAAAAAAGAAAGAAAAAATATATATATTTAGATGAACTAGTCAAAAAATGTTAAAAAAGAAAAGGGTAAAAGTTTTAAAAAATTTAGCAGAAGAAGAAAAAAGAAAAAAGAAAAAAAAATTGAAAAAAAAAAAATTGAAAAAAGAAAAAAAAATTGAAGTAGCCGCAAGACTAAAGAATCATGGGGAGAAAGCCATGAGTTCCGTGCTTTGCTTTCTCCTCCTCTGGAATTGCTCTGCTGTCTTAGGTATTGAACCTGCTTTCTCCTTGATAGATGAACTTCGTCCTGGCTGGATATTTTGTTGATCTTCTGGGGGAGGGGCCTGTTGTAGTGACTCTCAAGTGTCTTTGCCCGAGGCGGGATTGCACCGCCCTTACCGGCGGCAGGACTAAGTAATCGGCTCGGGTTCGCTTTTGGGAGCTTCTGTTCCCTGAACGTTTTCCGTAGAGTTCCGGAGGACGGGAATGAAAATGGCGGCCTCCCAGTCTCCGGCCCGGAGGAGCCGAGAGCCTGGGGCCCCACTCCTCAGTGCGCCCCCAGAGGACAGCACCCAATCACTCCCGTATCCCCAGCCTCTAGCCGCGCTCCGAGCTCACCCAGCCCGCGACCAGTTCAAGGTAACCCCGAGCTGAGAGTTCAGTCCTCGGCTCTGTCTTTGCAGCCGGTTTCTCCGTTCTAATACCTGCGAGCTCTCCGACACTCTGACACCCCCGATCCTTCTGTGACCTTGCGGGGCCTGGGGCCACGCTGGCCCCGCGTGGGCTTCACCCCGGTTTAGCCCCTGGAGCAATGTCCCTCAGTGGAACAGACTTTTAAAAGTCCTGATTTTGTGCTCCGTTCCTCCGCCGCTTGCCGGGAGCCGGCCCCTCCCCCCGCGGTCTATCTTCCCGTCGTTTTAGATTCACTTCTCCGCCAGTCCTACCTTTCAGAAAGTGGTTGATTTTCTGTTTCTAGAGTTGCTGTTCTTCTTCTCTTCGCTCTCCCGTTGGATTTGTAGGTGTTTGCAATGTTTAGATAAGCTATCGAGCTGATCTCCTGCTACCTGATGTAGTCTCAGGCTGCTACTTCTCCACCATCTTGACTCTCATATCTGTGGTGTTATTTTTTGTTCTTGCTGTTGGTTTTAAGTACTCGGGGATTGCATTGTAGAGACTATCTCCTAATGGGTTCAGAGCACGGTCTCTGGCAAACTAAAGTCACTGCAGGTTAATTAAGAAATTTAGAAAATTCTTCCACAGACAACTCTGCGTCCCTGAGAGGAAAGTTTATAATTAAGATAGATTTGGTGTCATTAGGATCATTTGAAATGCCAACTCGTCAAAAACAGAAGATAATCAAGTCAGTAGGGAGAAAACACTATGTTTACCCAATTTATTGGATGAGCTGACCTTGTGAGGAACAAAGTGTTTTTCGCCCCTCACTCTTTCTACACCTGTGCAGTCTGATCTCTATTTCCAAGTCCCGAAAGATGCTTTAAGCCTTCACTGAAGCCTATCACTTTCAAGGATTAGAGCTGTCTCATGTTCAGACCCTCATGACTCAAAATGTACCTCTCACGTCCAGTCAGAGCTTCCCAGAGCTCAGGCCTGCCCAGGGTCCAGAATGCCCCGGGGCAGGTGCAGGGAGTTAGGATGGAGACAGAAGGCTGAATGGCACTGGTTGTGTGGTATCAATGCCCCCACCCTCCCACCCCCCCGCTGCCCCGTGCTGCAGAGGTTCCATGATGACCCTGTGGCTCTCGGGCAGCTCTCGTGGGTTCCTCAGGTACATGCACGCCCAGCTGGGGATGTCCTATCCTGCTGCTCTCTGGAAGGGGGCAATGACGATGTAGGCTTTGAGTCAGTCTTTGAAGCATGGGTAAGAAGGGCCCACCAAGGGGAGGGCCAGGGTGTGCCTTCTGGGCCAGGCTTAGGTGACTCCAGCGAGACAAGGCAGAGACAGAGGAAGGACCTCGTATTACTTTCCTAGGGCTGTTGTAACAAAGCACCACAGACTGGGGGCTCTTAAAACAACAAAAATGTACTATCTCATAGTTCTGGAGGCCAGAAATCCAAAATCAAGGTGTTGGAGGGTTTACGTGTAGGAGGCCGCAGTCTCACAGCTCTGCTGGTTGAGGCTGACATCTTTGGTGTCCCTTGGCTCCCGGCTACATTACTCCAGTCTCTTCCTCTGTGGTCACATGGCATTCTCCTATGCACCTGTCTCTTCTCTTATGAAGACACCAACCATGTGGCCTTAGAGGCCATGCTGCCCCAGTATGACTTCATCTTACTGTAAACCATAACACCTGCAATGACCTTCCTTCCTAATAAGGTGGCATTCACTGAGGTTCAGACTTCATTTCTTTTGGGGGATGCACAGTTCAACCCATAACAGACATGGAGAACCTGTGGTGGCTCCTCAAAGCTTCATGTTTCTTTTTCTTTTTTTTTTTAAATATTTCATTTATTTATTTGAGAGAGAGAGAGCATGAGAAAGGGGAGGGTTAGAGGGAGAAGCAGACTCCCTGCCGAGCAGGGAGCCCAATGTGGGACTTGATCCTGGTAGTCCAGGATCATAACCCGAGCCAAAGGCAGTCGCCCAACCAACTGAGCCACCCAGGTGTCCCTCAAAGTTTCATATTTCAAGTCTAAAAATCAGCAGGATATTCATGGTCCCTTACGGTCCATCCTCAGATCTCTCCCCTCCAGACATATGGTCGACCAGTTGTCCTACTCACTCTACACTCAAGTTTTATGAACTACTTAGTCAGGGCTGTAGGCTTCTCCATGCCTCCCCACCCCCTCAGCTGAGTGAACTCTTTGTATTTCAAGTTAAAAATCACTTCCTTTGTAGGACCTCCTCCAGTCTTCACCTATCAGGAAGAAGGAACCACCTCTGCTCCACTGTGTTTTCTCCAGAGCTCCATTGTAGCCCTCAACACGTCATCTTCTTTGACTAACTGTGATCCCTTTGTAACTCTGTTAATCATCCCCTGTAGATCTGGGGCTCCTTAAATGATAGAATTGTTAGGATTGATGGCTAAAGTCTCCGTAATCTTCCTCAAACCCATTCAATCCCTTGTCTAGTTGATGTAAAACACTGCCTGTGGCACCTGGCCAAACAATGTTTTCTGAAAGAAGATTTGAGAAGATAGGAACCCCTCCCTCCCACGGGGTAAGGAGAAGGAGCTGAATGCTGAACTCCAGTACCGGGTCTCTGATGATGGCTTCCAGAGCTAGGCCAGGGGTCTGCAAGTGGGGTCTGCCCGGCAGCCCATGGAGGGTGTCAGTCCCTGGATTGAGAGGTCAAGGTTTCTCTACTTTAGAACAATAGGGTTGTGAGGAAGAAGGGGGTAGATGGGAAAGAAGGCAGGGAAGGAAATTCTAGGTGTCTGCTATTGGAGGGAAAGAGGAAACCTTTTGCTCCTACTGTTTCCCTCTGCCTTCCTTAGAAGGACTCAAGGAGGGGATGAAGTTCGATGGATGGTTGAGCATGTTCTGAGTGTGCTACACTTAATCTGGAGATAGTGCTCTTTGCTTAGTGATAGAGTATTTACAAAGATAAATGAAATGGCAGAATCACTGTATGATTCCTTATAGGAATTCACACTTGCCACTTTTGAATACCATGTTTGGAAACTAGCTCCTCCAAGGGCCGATTTTCCTGCTGTATGGATATTCAGCGCCATCTAGTGGCACACTGAGCAAACAGTTGGTGGTCTGGGGCACAAAGAGCCAAGACCACTTTCACATCAAAACAAATAAAAAATTAAATTAAATTAATAAAAAAAAACTCCATTTGGGGAGGGGGTTATGGACATTGGGGAGGGTATGTGCTATCGTGACTGCTGTGAAGTGTGTAAACCTGGCGATTCACAGACCTGTACCCCTGGGGATAAAAATACATTATATGTTTATAAAAAAAAAAAAAATTGGAAGGGGAGGCGAACCATAAGAGACTATGGACTCTGAAAAACAACCAGAGGGTTTTGAAGGGTCGGGGGTGGGAGGTTGGGGGAACAGGTGGTGGGTAATAGGGAGGGCACATATTGCATGGAGCACTGGGTGTTGTGCAAAAACAATGAATACCGTTACGCTGAAAAAATAAATAAATTTAAATACTGAAAAAAAACTCCACTTGTGTGTAGAATAGAATTTATTTCAGGCTATGATAAAATTTGAATGAGAAAATATTTTTTGCATGTCTACAATATCTTCAATTTAAAACTTTGGGAATGAATGAAAAAAGGAAACTATATCTTCTGCTCCACCGACATTTTATCATTTGACAAATATTACCAAGTACCTACCACGTACCAGGCCCTGGACACACCCGGGGGTCAGTGTGGGGACAGCCCTGCCCTCATGGGATGCAGTATGGGACATTCAGAGTCATTTGTGCACACTCTGATGTTCTAGAGAATCTGTTTCACACATGGGCACTCTAAGATTAAATTTTAGGGAGAGAAGATTGGGTTTATACAACTGTCCAGAACATTCGTAAATCTTTATTTTTTGATAGATGAGGAACTTATTTTTGATTTTTTTAAATTTTGAGCTGTTAGTAGACATTACCTCTGCCATTCCAATGGCAGGCTCATTCCAGTTCCTCCCTCCTGTCCTTGACTACAGGTACCCCCTTGGGGACTTTCCTCAGTTCTTGTCCCTCAAGCCTCATGACTAACTGCTGGGTCTGTGTTGACGACTCATACATCTACATCTCCTCCCTGATCTTGTGTCTTACTTGCAAATCCACATTTCTAGATGCCTATCATTCATCTCCCCCTAGTGACCTGCAGGAACCTTAAACTTCACATGCCCAAACCAAATCCATGTTCTTCTTAAATCCGCTCTTCCTCCGTTTTCTCCTTTGGTTCATGTGTAGCGTCCATCATCTCACCTGAGCCAGAAATCCTGGCCCCATTCATCCTTAGCTTGTTTCCCTCCTACAGCCATTAGGCACAGTCCTTGGACCTCGCAGAATGCAAAGTCTCACACAAATAATTCAGGATTCCAACCGGTGTGTTTGCTGAAAACAACAACAAAGTTATTTCAAAATAGAAACGAATAAATGTGTAAATGATTACCAAATTAGATCGCGTTAACTTCAGAAACTGTTGTGTTTAGGATTCATAAATATTTGATTACATTAACATTGTAAGTTAGTTCTTCTTAATAGTGTCTTTGTAAGAATTCCTAAATATAGGGGATGATTTGTGAGGGAACGGATTACAAATTCAATGAAGGAATTGTTGCCAAATAATTTCAAAAGTAACATAATAGAACATGCTTTCTCAATTTTTACAGTGAAAAAATGTGACTGTCTTTAATGTGGGAAGCGACACAAGGGAAAGGAGAGAGGTGTCGACTAGGTTGCCAACTTTAGTAGATGGGCGGAAGTTGTGCAGGACTCGGTGTTGGTGAGGGTCCTGAGGCTGATGTCCCATTATGTGCGTAACTGAGCCCAGTGAGTTGCATTGTCCTTTTTGGAAAATGAGGGGGAGGGGGCGGTGGCCATATTCAGTGTGCCAAAGCTGGCTGAAGCTGGAATTTTGCAAGCCAGTTGTTAAACCTGACCCTGATTAAAAATTAAAATATGAACTTAAAATTGGTTAAATCTCATTAAAAATGAAGATACTAAGTACTCATAAGTTATCACTTCCTAATGTATCTTCTACACACTCCAAGTCACTGGGTCTCCTGCACTGTGCGGTAGAAGGCGGCTCTGAGAATCTCCTCTCAATTCTGCATCTAGTGACATCATGCTGATGGCCTGAAATCAGTCGTTGTGAGAGCATTTACACCGTGGAAACTGGTAAACCCTACAGATCAGGGCTTGCCCCTCAACTTCCCAGAGATGACTTCCAGAAGCAGGGTACCCGAGGTGGGAATATTAAAATAAGAACTAGCATTCACATGGGTTTTATGTGCTAAGCACTGTTCTAATAGTAATCTAAAAGCCATATAAATGTATTGGTTCATTTAATTTAATCATAGTCTCACTCCAAGTCTGAGCTAAGTATTATTAACTGACCAGTTTATAGATGAGGAAACAGAGGCACAGGGGTGTTAAGAAACTTAATGAAAATTCATTGAATGGGGTGCCTGGGAAGCTCAGTCAATTAAACTGCCAACTCTTGGTTTAGGCTCAGGTCATGATCTCAGAGACAAGAGATGGAGCCCCATACCAGTCTCAGGCTCCTTGCTCCGTGCAGAGCCTGCCTGTCCCTCTCCCACTCTCACTGCTCCTCTCCTCGTTCGTCTCTCAAATAAATAAATAAAAATTTTCTTTTAAAGTTCATTGGACTGTCGGGTAAAAAATATCTACTTGCTCCTTGCCAGGAGCTAACTGCTCTAGAGGGCAGGCAGACAGGTAAAGAACAACAAAGAATTTCCACCTTTCCCCACTCCCAGGCATGTGTATGGGGTGCTACTGTGTTTATTTCAAACCTGGCTAGGGGGTATGACATCCAAGGCAGTCTCATTATGTTGCAGGGACAAACAGTCCCCAAATCTTCGTGACGTAGCACAATAAGGGTTTGTTCCCATTCACACTCCATGTCCAGGGCAGGTCACCCGGGGCCCAGCTCACTGCCATCTCTGAGGGTTCTGGCTGCTGGGTTTCCATCTCAACGCACAGGTTCACGATCACCGTAGCAGGGGTGAGCGGATGTAGCAACTCATGCACGGCCTCTTCAAACATCCACCTGCAAGGGATGCAGTAAACTCTGCCGTGTTTCATTGTCCACATCAAGGAGATAAGGAAGCGTGATCCTACCATAGCTCCTGAAGAAGAAGAAATGGAGTATGTGTGAACTGCCCTTAATGACTCCCTTAGTGGATGGAAAGTGTGTTCCCTGAGCTCGGAGGACACGTGACTGGTGTCTGACATGGACCTGACAACAGAGGCACCTTGGCAGCAGGACTGAGGCTGTGGTGAGGTTGGTGTGCCTTCCCACCATGTCCAGATAAGGAATGATGGTGGTAGACAACAGTAACTAGTACTTAACCCTCTCTGATCGTGCACCCGACACCGTGCTCAGTGTTATCCATACAGCAACTCATGCCAGTCCAGACCTATCACTGGAGAGATCACTAGAGAGATACCGGCACCTTCAGAAGAAGCCTGCTCAGATGGTTTCTAGTATCTATGCCCTTCCAGGCTATTGTGCAAGTTCTTGAAATGCTGAATGCCCCCAGCAAGATTCACAGACTGAGTAACCACGTTCTTTCGTAACAGAGCATCTTAGATGAGTGGGACCTTCCTCTATTCCCACTTTCCTACAAATTCCAATTTTGTAACACAGCTTCTAAAGAGTGATGTTGGCCACCATTCTGTCTCCAGGACAAACGTCTGCACCCCCATATTTGCAGAGTGGCCACAGAGCCACCTGGCTGAAGTACTTGAACTTACCCATCATTGGGGTTCAAACTTAGACAAATTGTCTGATGGGCTAAGTGGACTCTGATGGAGACCAGAGTGCAGAAGGAACAGTAGGATCCCAAGAGAGATCTCAGAGTCGGCACCTGAGCATGGTGACAGAGAGGGAGTGTTTAGGGGCACAGGTATCTAACCTGCTGGGCTGTGTGTAGGGGTTGAAATGCTCTAACTCTTTGGGGCTACAGTGAGGGTTTCAGAGCCCCAGCTAGGGAACAGCATCTTCATGAAAGTCTTTCTGGCTTGGCCTCTCAAAGCTAAGAGAGGGCTATAACACTATCATCATGATGGACATGTAGAGAGCTTTGCACAGCTCTAACTCCTTCATGTGCACTAACCACCATCACCATGTGAAGCAGGTGTTGTCATTATAATCATTTTCTGGATGAAAACCCTAAGGCACAGAAAAATAAAATGACCTGCAGAGGCCACACAGATGGTAAGTGGAAGAGTCCCATTCCAACCCAGTCAGTCTGGTTCCAGACATTGGAGAGCTATAAATATAAAAAGCGAAATGAACGGCACTACATTCTACAGAGCAAAGAACCCCATCTGTGTAGGCTGAGATGGTCGCATTTTCTTAACAGGGTGCATTGTTAAGTCTGGGCACAAGATTGGCCAAGGCAGAGGGGCTTACTGAGCGAAAGGAAATGAACCCAGTTTTTATGGCCATTTGAGCTGGCTTGAAAGATTTAGATGTGGAGAGAACACAATGAATGGCAGATTTTCCATTTCCTGAGTGTGAGGCTGGCATGTGAGGCTGTAGGGCTGAGCAGGAAAGGCAGAGCAAACTCTCCCACAGTCTCACTTTGCTTGGGAGACAGATTCCACTGGGAGGGAGAGCCTTGCAGGGAACGTGCAACAAATCTCAAGCTGGAAACATCCGAAACCAGAGGTGCCCCGAGTCTAATACAGGTAAGACATTTCTTTTACACAGAGATAATTATGGTCGAAATTGAAAATCCTCAACAGAGAATCCAGATTTATAAATAAGAAATTAAATGGGCATTTTAGAACTAAAAAAAAAAAGGAAAGAAAAAAAAACTTGCAATGAATAACTCATTGGGTAAGATTAATAAGCAACCGGACATAAAAAATGCTAGGAATAGTGAATTTGCAGAAAGGTAAGCAGAGAATATCTAAATTGAAACATAACAAGAAAGAAGAGTAGAAATAATAGAATAAAACATAGGAAAAATGGGGGCAGAGTCAAAATGTCTAAAATAATGTGTAATTAGATTTCTAGAAGAGAAGAGAAAGACTGGGAGAGAAGGAATATTCAAAGAAATAACATCTGAGAATTTTCTAAAATGAAGAAAAATATCAACCAAGAGTCAAGTAACTCAATGGGCCACAAACACAAGGAGATGTACCACAAACGAGCAGATGGAAGGACACTCAACATCACTTATCACCAGGGAAATGCAAATTACAACAACAACCAGATATCACAACACACCTATTAGAATGTCAAAAATCCACAAAACTGACAATACCAAGTGCTGACAAAGATGCAGAGAAACAAGAACTCTGAATCATGGCAGCTGGGAAGGCAAAATGGCACAATCACTATGGAAGACAGTTTGGCAGTTTCTTCAAATACTAGACATGCTCAGGGCATCTGGGCTGCTCCATCAGTTAAGCACCCAGCTCTTGGTTTCGGGTGACGTCATGATCTCAGGGCTCTGAAATCGAGCCCTGTGTCAGGTCCCCCCCACAACCAGGAGCCTTCTTCCCCTCTCTCTCCCTCTGTTCTTCCCCAACTCATATATGCTTTCCCACTCTCTCTCTAAAATAAATTTAAAAATTAAAAATCTTTAAAAAAACACCAAAAAAACCCGCTAGACACACTCCTACCATACAATTCAAACATCACGGTCCCAGGCAATTACCCAACTCATCTGAAAGTGAATGTTCACCCAAAAACTAGAACCACATACCCAGTGAAGAAAAAGCACGCTCAAAACAGCAGGAAACTCCGTGGGATTTTTTTGATTGGCCCCAGCCTAATTCCCTGCCCAGCAGAGCACTTAAAGGGGAGCTTCCCAGTTCCTGTGGCCTTCCTCCCTCAGGGAAGAAGGGAGAGTTACACTTGTTTGCAAAGTCCAGGCGTCTCAGGGAGCCTCTGGAGGAACTGGTTTCTATTTCCACTGACTCCGAGAAAAAAGGGGAACAGTGGCAAGTTGCTATATCAGTTTGGAGGCCACTGAAAGCGTGGTGAGCACCAGGGCACGTGAAAACCACGGGAGCACTGCGGACTGGCGGGCTCCTGGGGTAAGAGATTGCAGGCAGAGGAACACAGCGACATAGGAAAGACCCTGAGAAGAAGCAGGGGCAAGACTTCCCCTCGCTTCCTCCTCCAGCCCCTGGGAACCACCGCTCAGCTTTCTGCCTCTATGAATCTGACTCCCCAACGTGCTTGATAGAAGTAGATCTATCTAGTATTTGTCCTTCTGTGTCTGGCTGGGACTTCCCTTACCATAGTACCTTCTAGGTTCATCCATGCTGTGGTATGTGTCAGAATTTCCTTCCTTTACAAGTCTCAGAAATGTCCCACTGGATGTAGAGACCACGTGTCGTTTATACATCCATCCATTGGTGGACATCTGGGTTGTTTTCAAACTTGTGGAAACTGAGGGGTATGGGGACTGATCTCAGGACGGATGGTGCCTTTAAACTCTGAAGTCTGGCTTAATTCCGGGTGCCACTGGAATTTATTATTTAATGCAGTCATTTTGCCATCTTTTAGTTTTATCTTTGGTAAGCAGTTAGGCATTTGGTATTGACATGTAATGAGAAATAATAGAATAATGAGAAATTTGTTCCTGGTTAGCATTTCTTTGCAAACATTTAAGTTTCAGGTATAGATCACCCCCGAACAACTTGTATTTGGAAAAGTCTGTAAATGTATGTGTGTAGGGATGTTCCTCATAGACTCAATTTTAAGATGTAAGTCTTGGAAACCATGTACATGTCCGTTCACAGGAACACAGACAAGCAATGGCTTTTGAAGAAATGCAAAAAGCAAACCCACTTCTAGAGGATTCTGAACATAAGGATACATTTCCAGGTGAAAAGGACTATATACGAAATGTGGTTTAGAAAGTTTGGGTTCCTCTGTTAAGGAAAAAGGAGCACTTTTCCTCTCCATCCACCTGTCTGGCTACCCCTTTCCTCGCAGAACAGGAAATGCTAATCCCATAGGTTAAGGCGTTGGTGAGGTCACATTTGTCGGTCAGCAGAAACCCTGGGCATTAAAAAGGCCTATACTTGTGTGAGATTGAGCTGTTCAGATTGTTTTAGGGAAGACCCAGCTAGCTCTTACTCTCTCGCTCCTCTCTCTCTCTCTCTCTCTCTCTCTTACTTGGCCTTCTCTTCTGCTAATTCTCCTCTGTGAGCTCTCTGCTTATTCCATCAGCAAGCTGATCCAAGCCTAGGTGTCCTCAAGGAATGGTCCATTCTTCTCTCTTCCTCTTTCTCATCCCAGTCTGAGCATGCTCATCCTTGTGGCAGGCAGAGTTCTAAGAATAATCCTCCATGACTATTGCCCCTGCTGCTGGAAACATAAATAAGAAAATACTGCTCCTGTGTGAATAATACATTCTATCACTATAGAGAGATTCCCTGGGTGAGCCTAATCTACTCACACAAGTGATTATCTTCACTTATATCACACATTATAATCACACACACACAATTTAAACACACATTGTTCTCTACTGTTTGTCTTCTCCCCTCAAAAAAAAAAAAAAAAAAAAAAAAAGTAAGAAGGAGATTGTCCTGCTCCTTGCAATTTCATTGTCAATGATGATCTTTGTGGCCATCTCCTTGCATGGTCCCTGAGGGATTGCTGCCCCAATCTCCCCCTTCCGCCACCACCAGCCCTTCTTGGGTCTCAAGCCAGGACCCCCTGTGTTTCACAGTTACTCTTTCTCCTTGCCCTGAGGTGTTCTGAGATAGTCCTGTTTAACTTTTGATTCTGGGTATTTTCTTGTCACATTCTCCACATAACCTAATACATATCCACAGACGTGTTTCGACCAGTTGTACACATAAATGGGATAAAAAGCAGCATTGTTACAAATAGGTTCTCAGGAGAAGCAAAGTCCAACTCTTGCCTATTTGTCAAGCAGATTTTTTTTCCAAAAAAGGAATTCATTACATTCTTGACCATACCTAATTTAGGAAACAATGGGCTAACAGTAATATCTTCTGAGATAAAAATGTGTATGCTTGCTTCCAAGAGGTGAAGGATCTCTTGAGGATTTTTCCATCAATTGAAAAAAAAAAAGTAGGAGCAGCAGAAGGAAACATATTTGAGCCAGATCTCTCTCTCTCTCTTTCCCTCTCTCCCTCACTTTTTCTCTCTCTCTGTAATATAGAGAGATAGATGATAGATACATAGATAGATAGATATCTGCCTTTATCTATATAAATATTTCCATCTATTATTAAGCAAATATTTGAAGTGGAAACATATTATTACTATGACTACACTTGTTATTTGGGAAGATTTTGCTCTTTTGTTTCATTTTGCTCCCTCATTAAACTTAAATATGCATAGTATCTAATAGAATGTTCCAGATAACACAGAAGGGGGCTTGTTAGAAGTCAGGTCAATCAATGTCACCTACTGTTTTGACCCATACAGACATTCCTGAAAACTCTACTGGATTCTTTAACTATTCGCTCAAAAGGCTTATTAACCAGTTCCTTTATTTTTTTCTGCTTTTATGATATGTATTCTACTGTTCCTTTAGTGCCCATCCTACTTTGTTAGGACTTTTGTTACTCTTGCTTTTTCTTATACAAGAATGTACGTGCCTTGGAGGTGGCGACCAGGTCACACTTATTTATCTCCGCACCTCTTGTATTTCTTGGTACAGTGTCTCACTCAATAGATCCTTATTCAGTTCTGTATTTAAAACAAAAAAAAAAAAATCGAAATCACCAGCCCCCCTAAAGGAACCAGACTGGCAAAAATCTGGCGATATAGATATTTAAAAGAACATGTCAGTCAGGATGGTTTTGACTCCGTGTACCAGAAAAGACAAATAAAATTTGTTTCAATGATTTTCAGAAGTGGATCTCACAGACAAGCAGTCTGGAAGTAGCTGGCTCCGGATGGTTTAATTCAGCAGCCCAACATCGTCGAGAGCCCAGACTGCCTGTTTCTGTGTGCTTTCCTCAGTGCGTCAGCACTTGCCGTCACAGGATGGCTACGCAATTCGAGGCACCGTATCCTCACACAATAATGTCTAAAGGCCTTCCTTCTGTCCCTTTTTGTGATACTGAGGAAAACCAGTTTAAACTTATGGTAGAGATTGCCTTGTGTCTCAGCCAGAATTCAGGATTTCTGTTTCCGGCCAGGATCTAGTAAGAGAGACTAGATTTAACTTCCCACATTAAACAATAGCAAACTGGTCAAAATATGTGAAACAACATTTTTAGACATTAAACAATAGGTTGTGCCAAACTGAAATCCATGAGGGGAGGCAGATTGATGAAGTGAGCTCTCCATGTGCTCAAGATTAGTGCGTGGAAATTGTTTCCAGGACAAGGCACAGAAAGACAACCAAAACAGAGTCTGCTGGCCTCGCTGACTTGAAGAGACTGACATCGGGGTGTCGACGCCAGGCCTGCTAGGATTTGTGGGATAGGGTTCTGGACAGGAGGTCAGTATTACCCCAATGCCACAACCATAAAAATCCTCTACTGTCAAAGAACACTACCCGCCAATGTCCCTTGAAAGCATAGTTACAAAAGTCCTCAACAAATTTCAGCAAACTAAATCCAGTCATAGAGTAAATGTGACACATTAGCTAAGATGTTGTAACTTCATGGAGGGTCTCCCAGGAATGCAAGGCCAGTTTAATACAGTGGAAGAGAAGAAAGAAAGAAAGAAAGAAAGAAAGAAAGAAAGAAAGAAAGAAAGAAAGAGGAAGGAAAGAAGGGAAGCAGGGAGAAATAAAGAAAAAGAAAATCCATATGGTCAACTCGGTAGTTACAGTAAAAATATTTCAGAATAATCAACATCGATGTGATAAAAACCCTCAACACACTAGGAGGAGAAAGAAACTTCCTCAGGATGATAAAGTACTTCAAAAATCCTACAGCTAGCATTGCTCGCAATGGTGAAAGACCCATTTCTTTCCCAGTCTGATTAAGAAGAAGGCAAAGATGTTCATTCTCATCCCTTCTGTTAAACATCGCCTCGAGCTTCTAACCCAGGCAACAAGGCAAAAAAAAAAAAAAAAAAAAAAAAAAAAAAGGAACGAAAGTCTTTAAGATGAAAACTGAGAAGCAAAATTTTTTTTTTTAAGATGACATGACTATTTATGTAGAAAATCCTATGGAATCTGCAAAGAGCCAGTAGGATTAATAAGTGAGTTTAGAAAGGTCACAAAATACAAGGGTAATAGACAAAAATTATATGTGCTCCTAGCAATAGTTTGAAATTGAAAAAATTATCATAATAGCAATGAAAAACCATGGCAGAGTTGGTGATAAATTCAACAAAAAACAGTACGTGCAAAACCTATATTTGAAACTATAAAACATTGCTCCGAGAAATCACAGGAGACTGTTGTAAATGGAGAGAGATAAGCTGCTTCATAGATGGGAAGCTTAATTTTATAAATGTTAATTGTCCTACAACTAATCTATAGATCCCTGCATTCCCAGTCAAAATCCCTGTAGGCTTTCATGTCCATGTGTGGTAATTGACCAACATGTTCTAAAACGTATGTGGGAATGCAAAGGACTTAGAAGAGTCCAAACAAACTTGAAAATAGAGAAATAGAGAATAGAGAATAGAAAATAGAGAGAATAGAGAATAGAGAAATAGACACTAGAGAATAAATTCACAAAATTCACAAAATATTCCATCTAATGGCAAAACTTGATATAAAGAGCTATGGTAATCAAGACAGTGTGAGATTTGCGTAAGGATAGAGATACGGACCAATGGAACATGATAAAATATCCATAAATAGGTTCGTCCATCCATAGCCAATCGATTTTCAAAAAGGTTCCAAGGTAATTCAATGAAGAAAGAATATTTTCTTCAACAAACAGTACTAGAACAATTAAACATCCAGATTTTTAAAAATGCACCTCAACACTTACCTCATAAAATACACCAGATGTAAACCTAAAAAGGATCATAAACCTCAATACAGGAAATAAAACTATAAAACTTAGAACAAAGCATAGGAAAAATTTTGTGACCATGGGTTACGCACGATATCATAGGCAGGACACAAAATCTCAAACTGTAAGAGAAAAAAATTGACAATTTGAACTTTGTTAAAAGTTAAAGCTTTTGCTCTTCAAAAGTCACTGTCATGATAAAACTCTTCGCTATTGTACAGTAATGATGGATACATGATATTATGCATTTGTGAAAACCCACACGATTGTATAACACCAGGGGTGGACCTTAGTTTATGAAAATTTTAAATAATTTTTTCATTTTATTTTGTTTTATTTCTTTCCAGTGTTCCAGAATTTATTGTTTATGCCCATGCAGTACGTGCCCTCCTTAATACCCACCACCAGGCTCACCCAACCTCCCATCCCCTCGCCCTCCAAAACCCTGTTTGTTTCCCGGAGTTTTTTAGTAGATTGGGGGATTCCAAGAAAAAATACTGACTGTGACAAGAGAATCAAGTGTACTATATAGGTATGAAACACCTCACTGATGGGAGTGGGAGACAAAGATACTGAACTAAGTAACTTTGGACATGAATGTCGTCTGTACGATTAAGGGTGAAAGGAGCTTCATACAAACCCTAGTTGATACCGTTATTTCCCAAGGAGGTAGGAGTTACTGACAGTTCTGATAATGCTGATACACATTCTGACTCATGTGTACCGGAGCTGGACCACTGAGCAAATAAATGGTAAATGGTGGTAGCCAGGTTTTTAACTGTTGGGGTATGAATTCGTGGAGAATCGAGGGGACAAAGCTAGAATGATCCATCTGGTAATGGATTAAAATTGGAGACACTGGTAAGAACTCACATTTATTTAACCATATATATATATATATATATATATATATATATACACACATATATATATATATGGTCATACATAGAAATATTTATAAATTTGTGTATATACACAGCTTAGTATCTTGGTTTCTAATACCATTCTCCAAAAAAAGGAACTTGGACTCCTTGGAGAAATTGCTCATGTTAGGTCTGGGTCAGGAAATCTAGGAGATGAGCCCTGAGCCCTTTGTATTGCCAGAAAGCAGGCAAATGCTCAAAGAACAAAACAAAGCAAAACAACAAGCCCACCATGATGGGGGAAGGGGGTAATGCCAAAGGAGCCAACCGAAAGTGCTCTCCATGGTCAAAGCTGGGGAAAAAAATTAGTAAATAAAATAAACAAAGTCTGGATTATAAACTAAAGAATAACATACTAATACTCTATGGAAGGGGCCGTAATCTGACTCTGTAAGTGTGGGCTGAGCGGAGTGTCTTGCAAAGGGTACAACACGGAAAGGGGAACGAGAATAGCTTTCCTTGAAGAAACCCTATAAACCCTCCTTCAGCCAGCTGATTAAAGTCAACCTTAAAACAGTGATCAATCATGTACGCATATAATGTCATCATGTGATGTGGTACGATGAAAATGACACTTCACCCCTGTGCTCTTTCTTCTTCCCCAAGACCCATAACCACAACGTAATCATGAGAAAAACATCAGACAAATTCCAATGGAAAACTGTCCTACAAAATTCCTGACCAGTCCTCCTCAGAACTGTCAAGGTCATCAAAAACAAGGAAATTTTTTCATAGCCAAAGGAGACGTGGTAATTAAATATAATGTGTCATACTGAAAAAGATCATGGAACAGAAGAAAGGACATTAGGTAAAAACTAGAGAAATCTGAATAAAGTATGAACTATAGTTAAGATGTTAATATTGGTGAGTTAATTTCAACAAATGTGCCACACCAATGGAAGATGTTAAAATGAAAAAACAACCTACCAAATGGGAGAAAATATTTGCAAGTCAAATACCTGATAAGACATTAATATCCGAAAGATATCAAGACCACTTAAAACTCAATTCCAAAAAAAAAAAAAATACATTTAAAAAATGAACAGGTGATCTGAACAGATATTCTTCCGGAGAAAACAACTAGATGGCCAACAGTACATGAAAAGGTGTTCAACATCACTAATCGCCAGGGAAATGTAAACGAAAATATGTACAATGAAATATCATTCAGCCATAAAAATAAGGAAATCTTGTCATTTGTGACAACATGGATGGACTTTGAGGGTGTTATGCCGAGTGAAATAAGTCACACCAGAGAAATACAAATACCATAGGATTTCACATATATGTGGAATCTATAAAACAATACAAATCAAATAAAAAAACCAAATTCAGAGATACGGAAAGCAGATTAGTGGTTGGCAGGGAAGGGGGACAGAGAGTGAGGGAAAAGGCTGAAGGGAGTGAAAGGGTACAAATTCTCAGTCACAAAATGAGTAAGCCCTGGAATGTAATGTACAGCATGGCGGCTATAGTTAATGATACTGTGTTGCGTATCTGAAGGTAGCTAAGAGGGACGCCTGGGTGGCTCAGTCCATTAAGCGTCTGCCTTTGGCTCAAGTCATGATACCAGCGTCCTGGGATCCAGTCCCACATCAGGCTGCCTGCTCAGGGGGGAACCTGTTTCTCCCTCTGCCTGCTGCTCCTCCTGCTTGTGTGGGCTTTCTCTCTGACAAATAAGTAAATAAAATCTTTTAAAAAAGTGAAAGTAGCTAAGAGTCTGGATCTTGAAAGTTCTCGCCTCTTGAGGCGAGAAATTATTGTAAATATGTACAGTGATGGGTGTTAACTAGACATTTTGCAATCTGTACAAATGTTGAAATCAGTATGCCATGCACCTGAAACTCATAGTGTTTTTTGACAATTCTATCTCAGTGGTTTTTTTAAAGAAAAGAAAATGAAAAGGCAAGCATATGCCAATAAAAATATTTTTAAAACATATCTGATAAAGGATTTATATCCAGAACCTATAAAAGGCTAGTACAACTCAGTATTAAGAAGACAAAAACTGAATTTTTTTTTAAAAGGCAAGAGAACAAACACACTTTGCCAAAGAAGATATAAAAGTGGCAAATAAGCACATAAAAAGATGTTCATTATCATATCTGATCCTTTGTTATCATAGTCAATATAAATTAAACTACACTCAGATACCACCACTGGAAGTGTTAGTATCAGGCAGGATAACAGTGCCAGAGGCAAGGGAGGAAGGTGGAGGAACTGGAAATCTTGGAAGTTATCAATAGTATTGATAGGAATGCTGCTTTGGAAAGGACTTTTGCAGCTTCTGAGAGCTTATATATACTTACATGTATTTATCGTATGACTCAGAAACCCCACTCCTAGGTATTTACTTAAGAAAATGTTAGCACCATAAGAGACTCTTAATCGTAGGAAACAAACGGGGTTGCTGGAGAGAAGGGGCTTGGGAGGATGGGGGTAACTGCGTGATGGACATTAAGGAAGCCTCGTGATGGAGGGAGTGTTCTATGCAACCGATGAATCCCTGACCTCCGCCTCCGAAACTGCTAATACAATATATGTTAATTAATTAATTTAAATAAAATTTTTAAAAAGAAAATGACAACCCAAGGATTTGCACTGGAATGTTCAGCAACGTTGTGCATAGGAGTCAAAATCTGAAAGTCCTCCAAATGGATCTGTTGGTTGTGCTGTAGCCGAACGATGGAAAGCCACTGGGCGGGAGAGGCCCAGACTGCTGAGTCATACAACAACATAGACGAATCTCAAGTGTGTTATGTTAAAAAAAAGAAGATAAACACCAGGACTACGCACTGTGTCATTTAATTTATAGGAACACTTAGAAAAGTCTTATCTGTAGTGAAAGAAAGGAGAAGAGTGGTTTCCAGAAAGTGGGGGAAGGAAATGACGGCAAAAAGACAGCAGCAACATTTTGGGGGGGCCTTGAGGAAATGTTTTCTGTCATGAGTGTGGCGGAGGTTACGTGGTTGTTTACTTTTGTCGGTCTTACCAGGTTGTACACTTAAAATGGCTGGATTTTATTTCACAGATAACTATACTTCAGGAATGTTGATGCAGAAAACACGGAGTCAGGAGCCTGAGTCGAAGCCAATCTCTGGCCATCAGAACAGAATGAACTTGCTCCATCTGCATTTATCAAGGTTCACTCTCGGGTGGGAAAGAGCCGCCTCTGCCAAGCCCAGACCACCTTAAACCTGCATGACCCGGGGGTTTGTTAGCAAGAAGAAAAGGTGCCTTTCCATCTAGCAGCTTCTCCCACCCAGGCTCATCTATACAGGCTTTGGAGAACACTAACGTCTTTATTTAAGTTAATCATAAATAATCCTCATTCTGTCATTAGAATCCAGCCTTTCATAAGTAGTAATTACCTATTGAACCATTCCTGGCAACCACAACTGTGGAGAATATTCCCGAAAAAGAGTTCTTCGATTAAAGGACGCATGCCAAGCAAATCTTCCAAGCTTAATGGGCTTGGCGATTTAGGGACGAGTAGATGGAGCTCCCGCTTGAATGCTCTGTGACATTGTAACCAGCACATGTGGTATGTGACCTTTTTCAACTCCTCTTTTCCATCCCTTCTTATGGGTTATTTTGTTTCCAATCCTTGGCTGCTTTGCTTGTCCTTCTGGCTTTAAAGGGAGGCATTTTTGGCCTAACCCTCAGAGAGGAAAGACATATGCTGCTCTGCTCTTGAAATCTGTTTATTTTTCCCCACTACATATGTTTTGCTTCCTTCTCTAATGTCTGTGCTGAAATGTAAGAAGTTTGCCTTACACCAGTGGTTCTCATTAAAATAGGTCTGGGCTGGTGTCCCTGTTTCTATGTCGATTTCAGGACCATAGCTTTTTATGGGTGAGTTAGAGAGCCCTGCGTAACTCGTGTTCTGCCGTTTGTGATGCGTTGCCCATAGTTGTACGAAAGTTCAGGTGGAAACTGACAGATCGGGTGCAAGCTCACTTGAAACATCTGATATTTAAGTAAGACAATCAAGTAGAAAAGAAATCAGTGCATTCTTCTAGATTCTTTAAGTCCTAAATACCTTAGGGACTAGGTAATAAAAAAGCAAACAGACTTGAGCTCATTATCTCTGTAACCCCTCCCTTCAAAAAAGCCCTGCCTGAGTTACAGAGGGGCGACTTCTGCCCTGGGCTCTGAGAAGGTTAATAGAAGACTCTGTTTGCATAGCCCTCCCTGGCTTTTAAAAACCTGTAACTAAATATATTGTACATTATGTTCTAAAATTCACAAACAATACACTAACGCTATCTTTATACTTAAATGTCCATCCCTGCCGATTTCTTTTATTAGAAAACAAAAACTAGGTAGCCATTGGCACTTTCCATTTTGTCTTAGGAAACATGAAAGCTACACTTTCTGAAGAATTGTAATGATGAGCCCAATTTAGATACCTAGGAATGGCTGAGATACTTGGTTTTTCGAATGGTTGAGGTCAGAGCTGCTGCACAGAGCACATGCCCAGCTACAGACAGTCCAGACCTGGCGACAACTCCACTCCAGTCTTAAGGCTGTTATTTAAGGCCTTTTTTTTTTTTTTTTTTTTTTGCCTCCAGTGAAGTCCCCATTCTGCCACTTGAACGGGTAGTTCTGTGTCCCAGGACAGACTCGGACTAAGTCTGGGTCAGAAGAGAAGGAGCATCCCCATCCCAGCACACAATGAATGGAGTTTCCTGGATTGGGGGTTCTCTCACAATAAGCTTCCCTGTTTACAGCATTCCTACTCTGCACAACTCCCTTCTGGGGAGCAATCTAGCTGTGCTTTTCACCCTAACCTGGCCTCGCCCTCCGCTCTGGCCCTCCACTTCATTTATGTGCTCAGCTGGGGTCCCTAGACCCGTGTAGTTCCTATGTGTCTGCCCACCATGTCTTAGAATACTACCTAAGGATTTCTCTGTGGTTGCCATTAGTACCATTTCCCCCAATATTTCTGGTTCTCCTCCACTTACAGGCACAGACCAGGATCCCACCGAAGTAAGGCATGGCCAGATGACTTGCCTTGGTCAATGGAACGTAAAGGGAAAGTTTAAGTGTCCGTGTGTGGTTTAACTTCTTTTGCTACCTCAGTGAGTGTGGGAGCACGAGTTGGAGTGAGCCTCCATCAGCTTGGGCCCCTGAGTTACAAAAATGAACAGAGCCCACTGCTAACCCATAACGGTCAAGACGATATCTCTGTTGTTCGAAGTTTCTGAGGTCTGGGAATTGTTGCAACATAACCTTGCGTATCCTGACAATGGGTCTTCCCCCGTGTTCTGTTTTTCTGTTTGAGTATTGTACAACCTTTTTATATCCTGTGTTTCGCTGGAGCTTTTAGCCCCTGGTTTGCACTCTCTTTTTGTTTTATGTCGTATTATCCCCCGTGATCCTCATTGACCTCAACATCCATGTTTATGACTTCTAGCCTCTTAGACCTGTAGTGCCTGCCCTCCTGGTCTTTAGAGCATTTTTCTTAGTATCTGTCATTGTCCGGCAGTATCGTATCCTGGCACTCATTATTAAAAGGCATCCACCCCAAGATCTCAACGGCTAAATCCAGTCTTTCTCCCAAATTCCAAACCCCTAATCCTTCTACCTGGATTTATCTTGGTTAAGCTACTTAAGTATTTTGTGTTTGTTTCTTCATTGAAAAAGAAAGCTAAGCACCATCCCTATCTCACAGGATTCTTGTGAAGATTAAGTGAGATAATGCACAAAAGCTCTCAGTATCAGCGCCCCGCCCATTTCGAAAGCGGCAGAGCAGTTAGCTCCAGCAATCACCATTGTGCTGTGCTGTGGCCAGTACTTTCCCCTCCATTCCTGTTGTTATAAACATTTTATTCTAGTTCTGATTTCATCTGGATTCCTAATTCAAGGACTCCAATGGCATCCCTTGACGCTGGTGTACTCCCGTGTTTGAACTCCATACCTCCCAGCTGTGGCACCTTCCACATCCCTTCCTTTCTTGACCTGAAGTCGACTACAGACACTTGAATGAGCCCAGGGAGGGCCAGCCGAACTTCAGCCCACAAAGTCGTCTTGAGAAAAAGCATGGGTATTGTTCTAAGCCGTTCAGTTTGGGTGATTTATGACGTAGCCAAAACTGACACATTTTCTAGCTGTGTGATTTTGAACAAATCACTTCGTCTCTCTGAGCCTCTATCATTTTACTGGTAAAATGGAGATACTATTTATTTTTTTTATAAGACGTTGTTTTTACTGAAGAAGACATTTATTATTAGAACATATATTTCTTCCATGGTACTGCTCTCTTTAGTGGTTCACTTAAAAAATAGTCCTTTATGTATTTCGTTATTGAGATACGATTTATCTTGCCGATGAGGTTTAAGAAGCTGGCCCAGTAAATTCTCAGTAAAGTGAATGTGGCTCCCTATAACTTCTTGGAGTTGTCACCATTATTTCACTCCTTGTTCTCACTCACTCTTACCATCAACGGATCAGTTGTGCACCTCCTTTCCACATGAGGCTTCCCTTGCCTTCCAGGCAAGGAAAGAGCTTGCCAGGATTTGTCTGTGAGCAGTGGCACTTGGTGAGCTCGCTCCTCTCTGGGACTTTGTGATCAAGCAGAGTAGACTCTACTCTCCGTCTTGCATTTCCGGCTAGTTCTCTCACATCTCCACTTGACTATTTGGTAAAGTCTGAAATACAATAATCCACTACATTTAGTATTTCCTCTCCCATTGGCTCACCTTCCCATCTAATCTGTGGTTTGTTTTGTTTCTTTTCTTTTTTTTAAATTCGCATTCTCAGAAATTTTTAAATCCCAATTTCCTTTACGGTCTGTATCCAGTCAGTTACTAAGTCATGTTTCTTCCTTCAAAATCTCATGTTATTCTTTCTTCTCCTCTCCCACTGCCAGTCCTCTGTTCTAGGTTCTCCCCACCTCGACCCCCATTACTATGCTAGTCACCTCCTTCCACATCCCTTGATGTCACTCTTTCTGGCAACTGCTAGAAGATTGATTTTTCTAAGATTTTGATCTTGCTGTTTTGTTTCTCTGCTTAAGAACATCTAAGTCACCCCCCCTCCATGCTTCCAGGTCAGATTCCTATACCTTGCGGCCACATTGCCGTATCTAAACCTGTTTCCCACCCGTGACTAATGGCTCCATTCAGGAGTGGCCGGGATGAGCCCCATCTCCCACAAACAGATGCTGGCAAAGCTGAAAACGCTAATGCTTTATTTAAAAAGTGAAATCCATGGTTGGCAACAGCGAAGAGAAGGATGCAGAAAGAAGGAAAGAGGGAGGCAGGCAAAGCGGAGTGAGGCGTTAGGTGCTGCTTCTGTTTCATGATGAACCAAAAGGAGCTCACAAGGAGCTCGGCAGGTGTGTCCACACACTGGCCTCCTCTGGCCAGCAGTGAGGAGGGGCTGGACCTTCAAGCAGCACATGGGAGAGAGAAACAGGAGGGATTTCTGTCTGGCTCCTTTGTCTCCTATTTCTTATCCATCCAAGTTGCCCCAACATGGAGTAAAGTGCCCCCCACTTCTGGGTTTCATTTGTCCTATTTAGGAGCTGCTTTGGGGCCAGATCTGGCACAGATCTGGCTGTGTGGTTTCTGCCAACGCCAAAAGGTCTAAGGGGGAGGCAGAACTCCAGCAGCTACAGGAGAGGCCAGAGGGGAGGGTCCAAAGCCATGATCAGGTCCTGGTTGGTCCCGCACGGAGGGAATCTGAGGAGACCCACCAGCTTGTGTCCCCTACAGGCTTCCGGTGGCCCTTTGCATCCAAACATACCCAAACCTGACGCTGTCTCCTGGCCTGGGCTATTCTCCACCATCTTTCACTTTCTGTTCTGCCTTTCTGAGTCATACTGTTCTCCAGCGACTAAGTTCCACTCTCTCCATAACGTACTTCCCGACTGCCTGTAGAGGACATTTGCTATTTTGGTTGTTGTCTTTTTCCTTAGCATTTGGTTCTCTCCTTGGGTGGGGGTGATTTCCTATAGTGTAAGCTGCTCTTCCCCCTTCCTCAATCCCAGTGGCTACTATGGAATGGAAAAGAAGGGGCAAATGCCTCTTCTACCCCCACTTTGGACACACGATGTAAGCTCAGTCCATCAGCTACGGGCTCCCTGGGCTTTGGACTTGGAGTTAGTGAAACAAAGATGAAGTGAACATCTGAAGATCAAATGACTCCCCATGCTGCAGTCTGCTTCAGCCCTACTGTTTGGGGGGGATGACCTTGGCTCCAGTTCTACTGCCTAGCATCTGGAGCTCTCTTGCTTGCTGTGTGTTCTCATGCCTTGTTTTCCATGTTCCTGTGGATTCCGTGAATTCCCCTTTCCTGGCCCAACTGATATCTCTCCAATCTCCTGGCCTGTTTTAGAGGTGGTCAGTGTCAACTTTTGTTGCTTGTAACCCAGAACCTTGTTTAGAGCTCGTAGCTGACATTAACTTCTGCCACCCCGGGACGTGTACAGCACTTGAGATAATTAACGTCATATGTTTAGCATAATGCTTGGAACATAATGCATACACAAGAATGGCAACCACGTTATTACATATGTTGAATACAACATTATTGCATACTGTTGAATACCACATCCTTGTCGTATTCGACAAATATTTGTCAAGTTTCAGGCACTGTAGGAAGTGTTAAGACAGAAGAAAGCAGAAAGGGCCATGTGTTCCTTGTTTAATATGAAAAATAATAATCAATAGAAAATAAAAAAAACAAAAATAAAATCAACAGAACAGTTACAACAGAGATCGTACTACAAAGTAGGTTCATAGTACAAAGGAGTAAGCAGCCCATTGGTACTGGAACAATCAAGGAAGGCCACCTAGGGAACGAGGTGTTTGATTCGGGTCTTGAAGGAGGACCAGGGATGCAACAGATGGGAAGAGGGTGTCCATTCCTACAACAAATCCTGTTTCTTAGAATTGTCTTCTTCCTTAAATTTGAATATTATTTCTGCCATGAAAACATGGTCAGATTTATGAGTTATATGATTATAAATTGAATTGGCTTCTTGATGAAAAGTCTGGAGAAGGTGTCATAAAATGACAACAGATGGAGAACTGGAGGCAGACATGGAGAAAAAGAGGGCTTGGAAAACTGAAGATGCAGACTAGTGTAGAATGTTTGCCTCTATCCAGAGTGAAGAGAAGGAGAACTTAATAAACAAACAAACAAACAAATGAAAAACAGAAGGAAACATCATTAACAGTGTTGGTTTGTAAGTATCCTTTTCCAAGCCGGGCAGATGAAAATGACACAGTGACAAGTCTGTTTATAAACATCTATTTCTTACTTTTCAGATAATGTCCAGCTCTAAATTTCTTGTGTGCTGCTATCATTGAAAACCCTGATTTCAAAGTTGAACCTTCCTGTTGAAGGGTTTTATTGTTACAAATACCCAGCAGGCAAGGACATCCTGCGGGGTCCCAGGGACAAATGCTGTTTACTTGTCCTTGTGAACAGCTGTCTCCCAGACTCTTCCCAACTGGCTTCCTCTTCCTTGATGAAAGAAAAAGCACACTTGCCAACTTCCCTAGTGCCTGATTCCCTGCCAAAACATTTTTTTAAAAATCTTTTTGGGTTTTCCTTCAGCTTGTTGCTATTTTATTTTAATCTCGACCTGTTACTTGGGTTTCAGGAAGATGGTCTCTCCTGGCTTGTATTTCCCCTCAGAGTCCGCTGTGTTTCTTCCATAGAAATAAGAAGGTGAATGATGGTGTATCTCTTCATAGGCATCTAGCTGCCTTTTAGAAGCATGTGCTGACACATCTGCTCATATTTTATAGTATCACAGGAGCCATACGATGTCGCTTCCTAATCCAAGTGTGATGATATTTGTCATTGAAGAAAATAATTACTGGGTATTTACTTGATGCCAGGCACTACACTAAGAATCTTGATTCTCACTTTTTGGCATAGGTCTTATATTCCCCCACCTCTCTCTGCCCTGCGTTTTACAGATGAGGACAGTGAGAGCAGGAAAGTTGAATCATTTTCCAAAGATCACCCAGTCAAGTAAATGTGAAAACTGGTATTTGGTCCCAGTCTGATTCCTTCCTTGTTTTACCACTGCTTTTTCTTGTGTGAAATCCTTGTTAAATTCCACTTAAGCGTGTTCTTTTTTTTTTTTTTTTAAGGAATGCTCTGGAAACTTAGACTTGTGAATATAAAATCCTCTAAATCCTTTAAGAAACCATGAAGCACCAGAGAGCAGATGCTACTGACTTTCTCTGTGACCAGTAATGGAAAGTATATCAACATAAAAAGTGTGTGTTAAGACTGAGTTTTAAGTGACAAAAACCCAGCTCACAATGGTTAAGGAAAGAGGAAAGTTCATTGGCACGTGGGTGTAAGGAGGGTTGAAAAGCCAAGGTGGTGCCAAGTGTCATATACGCCACCTGGGGCGGGGTTGGGGGGTGTCTTAGATAATGACCGTGGTCAGCCACCCCACAGAGGGTGGGTGGGGTAGGACGAGGTCATGTTGGTGCAAATCAGGTCTTCTTGTGGTAGCCACAGAGCCATGGGAAGGTAATTCTCAGAGAGTATGTGGGACATAGATGTCCTGTACAATGGAGAAGCTAAGAAGTTTCCTTAAGAAATGATTTCTAAGAGGGACACCTGGGTGGCCTGCCCTCGGCTCAGGTCATGATCCCAGGGTCCTGGGATTGAGCCCCGCTTCAGGCTCTCTGCTCGGTGAGGAGCCTGCTTCCTCCTCTCTCTGCCTGCCTCTCTGCCCACTTGTGATCTCTGTCTCTATCTGTCAAATAAATCAATAAAATCTTAAAAAAAAAAAAGAAATGATTTCTAAGAAATGTTGTCAAAGGTAAGGCCTGAACTGAATGGTGAAAAATGTTCTCATTTGACAAAGCAGTTCTGGGCCAGGCATGACAGGCTCCTGACATCAGTCATCATTTTGCTTGTGTGGGTCTGTGCTCTTACAAACCAATAGTAGCAATAGGATTTTGAAAAGTAAAAATTTCCCAGACACACAAGAATGTTTGAGGTGGAAAAAAAGAGAGAGAGCGAGAGAGAGAGAGAAAGGAAGAAAGAAAGGAAGGAAGAAAGAAAGAAAAAAAGAAAACAAAAATGAAAAAAAAAGCCATGTTTGGTGAGGACATGATATGTGAATCAAAATTCATAAAAAGTTAAATTCAGAACGAGTTAGAAAGATGTGTTCTACTCAGGCCTGGAGCACACTCTGGGTAAGATCTGGCTCTAAGGCAGGATTTATTCGGTCTCATTTTGACAGACTTGTGAGGGAGCTACTTCATCAATCAAGCTAAGTGATCTTAATAAGGTTCTATTTTTAATTTCAACGTAATCTGGTGCAAGTCATGATAATTCACTTCTGTTAACCGCACAGAGGTGAATCTGGTTATTTGGATTATAGGATATATTAGGGGAAGACTAAGTTGCCCTTATAAAGGACTCCAAAATAGAACGGCTTGACTTTGACAATATTGTATTTCTTTCTTCCATAATGCAGTCCTGGCAGAGAGTGACTCTGTTTCATAACCCTCCAGGAGTATGTTAGAGTAGGTGAGCTGAGGCTGGTGAAAAGAGGACAGACTCAGCATGTGGGGAAGGAGGTCTTCTGTCATGGGAAAAGGGCTGAAGTTGCAACTTCACCTCTGTTCGCATCCTATTGGCCTGGACTACTCGGGTCTGTTGTGGATTGGATGTTGGTGTCCCCTCAAAATTCACATGTTGAACCTCTAACCCTTATGTGTGACTATATTTGGAGATGGGACCTCTAAGGAAGTACGTAAGGTTCATTGAGTCCTAATGGTGAAGTCTGGATCTAATAGAAGTAGTGTCCTTACAAGGAGATACCACAGAGCGTTCCCACTGTCTCTGTGCACACACAGAAGGAAGGCCATATGAGGACACAGTGGGAGGGCAACTGTCTGGAAGTCAGGAAGAGAACTGAACAGGCGGGAACCTTGATCTTGGACTTTCAGCCTCCAGAACTATGAGAAAATAAATTTCTCTTTCCTAAGCCACATAGTCTATTTTGTTTTAGTGGCCCTTGCAGACTAATACAGATTCAAGGCTTGCTGCAAGAAAGGCCAGAAATGCGGTACCCAGCTGAGGGATCAAGTCTGCAGATGGAAAGAAGCCTGGATTCCAGGAGGCAACTAGCCATATGTCGCCTGGCGCCATCAACAGAGCCCTGCCTACATCTTGACAGCTGCCTTGGCCAGTTGGTTACAGGCTTTATAACACACCAGTCCTTGCAAGAAGACCAAAGCTTATAAACCCCTTGGTCCTTCAGAATCCCAATCCTGTCCCACCCCAGGTCCCAGGTTCTCCTCTACCCCTGCTCTCTGAACCCTTCTGTTCTTCTTCTTCATCTCCATAATAATTCACATAATTCCTTCAAATTCTTTCCCTGACATTTCCATTACTACTGACATGAGGTGAATCTTCAGTATCTGTTTAGACTGTAATATAGCTGCTTACTATTCTCCCCCCAACACCATCTCCACTTGATTTCTGGGAGACAGTGTTAGTCTAACGCACCAGCTCCTGATGGCTGCTGTAACAAATTACCTCAGACCTACTGGCTTTAAACATGTGTTTATTATCCAACAGATCTGGAGGTCAGAATTCCAACATGGCCTTCCACTGGCTGAAATCAAGGTGTTCTCAGAGCTCGTTCTTTCTGGAGGCTCTAGGGAAGTATCTGTCTCCCTGCCTTTCCCCATCTAGAGGCCTCCACATTCCTTTACCAAAGGTCCCCATCCTTCCATCTTCAAAACCAGCAATGGCAGTTTGAGTCCTTTTCATACCAAATGCCTTAGGTTCTCCCGCCTTCTTATTTTACTTACAAGGGCCTCTGGGATTACATTGGGCCTACCCAGATAATCAAGAAAAATTGCCTCACCTCAAGGTCCTGGGGACCTCACGGTCCCAGGGATGCCTAGGTGGCTCAGTGAGTTAAGCGTATGAACTTCAGTTCAAGTCATGATCCCTGGGACCTGGGTTGAACCCTGCATCAGACTCCTTCTTCAGCGGAAAGCCTGCTTCTCCCTCTCCCTCTGCTGCTCTCTCATGCACTCGCTCTCAAATAAATAAATAAAATTTTAAAGAAAATTTTCAAAAAAGATCTTTATTTACACAGAAAAATGCAAGATCCTAAATCTATGTAATTAAAGGAATCTTGGTCAATGTTTAAACCCATGCAGCCAACGCCCCATTCACGACATAAAACATTTCCTTTACCCCAGTTTCCCTTCTGTCCCCTTCCCGTCAACGCTCGCACTCTCCATAGGCAGCCACTGCTTTCCTCTGACTAGTTTTGCCTGTTGCTAAACTTTGCTTAGGAATTATGCAATACCCTTTTGTGTCTGACTCCTTTCACTGAACAGAACGTTTTTGAAGTTCATTCGTGTCGCATGAGTCAGTGGTCCATTCTGTTGTATTGCCAAGTAATATTCCATTGTAAAATAGACCACAGTTTTGAAATCCATTGTCCTGTTGATGGACATGTCACATGACTTGGTTCCAGTTTGGGACCATGAATGAAGAAATATACATAGTTATAAAAAGTCCTTATTTAATCACCTCTATGAAGTCCATTTTGTCATGTAATGTAACATATTCCCAGGTTCCCACCATTAGCATGTGCATTCCTTTGGGGCGCCATTATTTTGCCTACTACTCCTGATTTGCCTCCTTGGTTTCCTTGTCCTGCACTTCTCAATGGTGCCTAAGGCTGAGTGTCCTAATCACCTTATCTCCTTGTATGGCCCTTAAGGAGCTTAGCTTGTACTCAGCCTCTTTAGCTTTGTCCTGGATCAGACTCTGACACCATAACCCACTTTCAGTAACTGACCTCTCACCTCTTTCCTTAGAACCAAGCTCCCAGCTTTGTACTCCAGGCCTGCTTCCTGGATCCTGGCTCGATGCTCCCGGGCCCAGATCCCTACCTGGAACCTCAATTCCTTTAGAGCTAAAGGACAGTTGGGCTTACAGCAAGTCTCCAGAGAAACAGTCCTGCCCCTTATTCTGGGCATCATGGCTGGGTCTCTGCTGTGTGGTTATCAGCCCACGCAGGAAAAACATTTGCCAGGCGGGGCTTCATCCTCTTGCCTGGGACCATACTGCTCTGAGGCTGGCTCCTCCAGTGGGCCCCAGCCACCAAAAATCAGACCCGGATTGCCTTTCATGCAGGAATCAGTCAAATCTACCTCGGCGTTTCTCAAATTTTGTTGCTGGAGATTAGGATTACCTGGAGAGCCTTAGAACATCTAGATATCCAGGCTGCACCTGGTACCAATGGAATCAGAATCTTTGGGGAGTATAAATCAGCATATTTTTAAAAACTCCATTGATTTCATTTTGCAGGCAAGATCAAGGACAAGCTGACACCCTGAGATCAGGACCTGAGTTGAAATCAAGAGTTGGGGGGCTCCTGGGTGGCTCAGTGGGTTAAGTCTCTGCCTTCGGCTCAGGTCATGATCTCAGGGTCCTGGGATCGAGCCCCGCATCGGGCTCTTAGCTCAGCAGGGAGCCTGCTTCCCCCTCTCTCTCAGCCTGCCTCTCTGCCTACTTGTGATCTCGCTCTCTCTCTCTGTCAAATAAATGGATAAAATCCTTAAAAAAAAAAAAAGAAACCAAGAGTCTGCCCCTGAACCCACAGTGCCCCTCAGGTGCCGTGGCCCATTCAATCTTTGGGATGAAGATTTTACCTCAGTAAAACCTCTCTAAGTTGCTTACTCAGTGCTTGATTTCCCATCCTATCTCTCTGCCATTTGACGTTTCTTTATATAACTTTTATTTTATACATATTTTTTTCTTTACATTTTTCTGTCTTAACTGTCAGGCTGAACATTCCACAAAAAAAGATGAGGACCATAATATGTCTGTCTTCTATTACCTCTACTTTGCAGATGAAGGAACTTGCCCAGGATGTTTCTTCCAGTAAGTGAGCTAGAAGAATGTGAGCTTCCTGTGAGCTCAGTCCAAGTCCCCTACCACTACTTCAAACCTCCATGCCACCACTTACCTCTCATCAGCTGAATACAACTCTATTTTCCGTATGAGGCTTTCTAGTTTTTTATTTGTACGAGTGCTTATTTTATAAAATGGCAGTTGGAATGCCCGTATTGTCTAGAATTTTGTTTTTCTCACTGAACATACCACAATGCTTTTTGCAAACTTTGAGTCTGATATTTTAAGAATGCCTGTGTAATAGACTGTCACACTGCTTTACTATAAACTACTTAGCCACTTAACTATTGCTTAGCATTTAGGCATTTCCACTGGTCATTTTTTTATAGGTGACTTTGAACCACACGTCTTCGTGTGCCTGCTTGAACTGAGTTCCTTCTTTCTCACAAATCGTAAACATTCTTATCTCATTTTCACCTTGAACTGGCCACCCCTGGAACGTTCCTGGTGTTGTAGCTAATTTATCAAAATGTGCTAAAGAACAGGCAAATTTGTACTGTAGCCGTTTTTCATTTTTATAAGACATGTAGAATTGTGACATTTTTACTCTCCATCTTATCTAAGTTTGTTCATTAAATTGGCTTTGTAAATTCTTCTTTCCCTTAATTATCTCTGCTTAATTTTGAGGAATGACAAATTGGGCCAACTCGCACATTTTGATGTCTCCTATTCACTCCCCAAGTGTGCTGACCCTTTGCTTCCTCAAATCACAAATGAGTTCCTTGTCTGCAGTTCAAAGATAAGGTCTGGCTGAAGTCTGAACTGAATTTCTAGGAACCCAGGACAAAAGGGAGACAGATGACCCCTTATGATTACTCCCGTTGCATTTGATCTCATCCTCCCCTCGGAGGATGCAGTGCATCCTCCCACGGAGGATCTCGGTGCAGTGATGTAGAGAAGTCTGGACCAGAAACCAGACCTGGGGGCTTGCTCTCGCCTGGACATTTGCTCACCTTGGCACCTTAACCCCCTGAATTCATTTCCTCAGCTCAAAGGTGGCAGACCCTTTGGCCCCGATGTGGCTGAGCAGAATCTCACAAAATTGGGAATATCACATAAGATAACCAATGTGAATGTGCTTGAGACACTCTAAAAGACATATGTATACGTGTGAAATGTCTGTGTAGACACAGTTGTTTCAGGGCAGAAAGAATTTTTATTTAATATTTAAAGGTTTGACACTTGATTAGTTATTAAATACCAATTTACTGAATTCATTGATACTTAATACTTAAATATCCTAATAGCTTAAAAAAACCTGTATTTTAAATTGACCTTGTGAGGAACACTTTCTCACTCAACCACAAGCATCCTTTAAAAAAAAAATTTTTTTTAAGCAATCTTCGCATCCAGCTGGGATCAAACTCACAACCTCAAGACCAAGAGTCACATGCTGTACCAGCTAAGCTAGCCAGACACCCCACAGCAAGTCCTTTTTAAAGGCCTCAATTCTACCTTTTTGTTCTTTGCTTCTATGATTTAAAAAAATAATTGCTAACATAATAATATTTTATTCACTAAGTGCTTAAGGAAGTATCTTTAGAAAAACTGGAATTGCTACAGTTGTCAAATTGACACAATGAGATAAAATTATCTCCCTACAGAGAAAAAAAAAAAAGAAACACAAGAAAACAAAACAAAGCCCCCCAAAACAAAAAACAAAATGAGGACGTGGGTTGGTACTAAGTGGCTTTTAGTATGTCTTCTGTTTACATCGTGAGAAAATGAGATCTACAAAGTGTTATGAATACTTTTAATTGAAAAAAAGAGGAAATTAAAAGCTCTTTAACAGGGACCAGATGTAGTTAAAAAAAAAAAAAGAACAAAGCAGTTGAACTCTTGTGTTAAGAGTAACTCCCCCCCCACCAAAAAAAGAAAAAGAAAAGAAAAGACAAGGGACCTCTTCCTCCAGCTGTAAGGGGTAAGGGTAGGCTAATAATTAAGTCCAACTGACCCTTCTCGCCTTCCTTAGACAAAGTGAGAAACAAGTTGCAACTCATTTTCAGAAGAAAAATCTTTACAAAATCCTCCGCCAACAGCCAGTGGGGGAGGCTGGTCAGCTAAGCCCCGAGTCCCTGTCCGGGAGGCTGGCGGCCAGGAGACAGGAGGCCCGGCCACCGTCCGAGGGAGAGGGACGCTGGTCAGCTACACCCTGGTGGCGCTCCAAAGGGGAGGCCGGCTGCCGGCCCGGGGAGCGTGTGGCGCGGGAGGGGCGCGGGCCCGGAGGTTCCGCGGGTGTGGGCAGCGGCGCGTCCTCCCGGCTCCCGGGGCCCGGCGGGGGCGCAGAGCCGCCGTGGGGCCGGAAGGGTCAACAGGGCAAATGCTTTCTCGGAATTCACCAGCTCCGGCCAACTTCAGCAGATTCTCTCCTCATTCCCAGCCACTTTCTCCGCCCACCCCCCTCGCCCCCCTCCCCCCCCCACCCCGCCCCGGCTCGGAGCGGGTCACCCCGCCACACCCCCCCCGAGTCGGGGACGCTCTGAGCACCGCGCTGGGCCGGCGGCCAGCTGGAGCGGCGGGTCCCCGCGGGTCGCAGGGGCCGAGCGAGGGGCCCCGCGGGGGAGGGGTCTGCGCGGGCGGGGGCGGGGAGGGGCGGGCGCGGCGCAGGTCGGGGCGGTGTGTCCGAGGGGCCCGCGGGCTGGAGGCCGGAGCCCGGCGGGGAAGGGCGGACTCGCGCTCTGCGGAGAGCCCCCGCGCGTGGCCGTGCCTTTCTTCCCTGAGCCCACGCCAGCGGCGGCAGCGAGATGCGTGGCCGCGGCGGCGCGGGGGTCGCGCTCCTGGCCTCGCTGCTCTGGGTCGCCGCGCGGTGCCAGCAGAGAGGTGAGCCCCGGTCCCCCGTCCCCCGGCGGGCGGCGGCAGCTGCGGGACAAAGCCGGCCGCTTTGCCGCTGCTTCGGTGGGGGCGCGCATCCTCGTTCCCCTCGGACGGGGGAATCGCACACGTGGGGCTCCCGCGCGGCCCCTACGAAGCGTCTCCCGGGCGGGGCGGGATAGGACTGGGGACGCCACCCGAGATGGACGCCGCCCGCTCCTCGGTTCCTCGGGCTCGGGGGTGGGGAGGTGGGGAGCGAGATTCCGCTCCGTTTTTTTTGCGATCCGGAGCGCCGCTGACGGGAGCGGCGCGGGGTGGGGGGACCCGGGGGTCCTGGCGTGCAGGAGGGGGTTGCGACCCCCGCAGAGGTCCCCAGCTTGCAGTCCCCGGGCTGCGGCGGGCAGGGGTGCGGGCTGCTGACTCGGCGCGGGGAATGAATGGGAAAAGCGTCCTCCCGAGTCGCCCTCATTGTCCTGCGGTGGAAAGCCCGCTGGTCCGCGGCGCGGAAAGGGCGGGCTCCTCGGGGCCGCTCGCGGCCCAGGTTGGCTCGTGGGGACAGACCGTGGTGAGAAGCGGACCCCTGGCCGGCTGTCCTGAGCGCTGGGTACTCGCCCGCCCGCGGCGTCCCGGCCACAGATGCGCCTTCCGAAAGGGCGCTCTTTGTGCAGCCCCCGAGGTGGCCAAACCGGCTCATTCCCCGTGCGGGGTTAGACCGCGGTCACCCTGGGGTGACAGAGCCGGTGACGAAGGGACGACTTTGCACGCTCGCTGGCTGCAGTGGTGCAGTGTTTCTCCTGGCAAGGTTTGGGGAGAACGGAAACCTCAAGCGAATTTTCAAGGCTTCTAGCAATGCCAGAGAGAAAGAGAAGCCCTGTTTCCCTTTCTGCGGACCACTCCATTCCCCCACTCGATCAAGCGGACACTCGGTGAAGTCTTGGCGGCGTCGCTTTCTAGCTGGCTAGGCGGTCACGATACTTGTTGACTGCATCGTAATGTGCGCAACATGTGACCGTGGACACATCCCTACAAATACACATTTCATTAAATATACAAATAAATAAATACAGGTCAAAAGTAGGTAGGCGGAATGCAAAATACCCTCGTGGGGAAAAAAAAATGTGTTTGGGCATTGTGCTAAGTTGTGAACTCTGCAGAGACGTGTCCATCTCATTCATTCAGGCATTCGTGATGAACGCACTGGACCTGAGCTGGCCACACAGCTTTGAATACCCAGCGCCTGCTCTTCGCGGAGCAGGGCTGGGACACAGAGGGAATTTACATAGTTATGCGTGCAGAAAGGAGCCCGCCTTTAAGGGAGGGAAGGCTTTGGCGCTGCAAGCCCAACTCCTTTCTCTCTGGTTGCTGAAAGTGAGCGAGTCCCAGTTTCCCACAGGGTGGGGAAAGAGCCACTTGGTTCAGCTTTATTGTTTTAAGAAATTGAAAGTCCTAGATGGAGGCAATGCCCGGAATGTTTTTCTTGCCCCTAGGAGCTGAGCACTTGGCGTGGGAGGTTATGAATGGTGTTTGGAGAAAGTGGGACCACATGGGGCTTTCCTGCTTAAGATGCCTTGGAAAACCACCCACCAGGGGAGTCTTTCACACAGGTTCCATATTTGCTGTCCCCACCCCATCAGCCAACACCATGCTTCCTAACAAGCACTTTTGAGGGAGTTTTCATTTTAAGAATTAAGTTGTGCTCGGGCTCCTGGGTGGCTCAGTGGGTTAAAGCCTCTGCCTTCAGCTCGGGTCATGATCCCAGGGTCCTGGGATCCAGCCCCACATTAGGCTCTCTGCTCTGCGGGGAGCCTGCTTTCTCCTCTCTGCCTGCCTCTCTGCCTGCTTGTGATCTCTGTCAAATAAATAAATAAAATCTTTAAAAGAAATAAGTTGTACTCTACATATATAGCATAAATGATTAGTGAAATGGTATGATTTGGTCGTAGTAAAATCAAGGGGACCTGTGGCACTGCTGAGTTGGCTAATTGGTGCCTACATTTTTAAAAATGATCACTATCTAACAGCCACTCAGATTATTAGCAGTCCTCTGTAATATCTGTGTCTCTCTGGATTACCTTACAACTCACAGTATAGGACCCAGTGGCTCACTGACCTTGAAATGTAACCTGTTTAAAGTGAGTTACTCCCCGAGGTTAGAATAAGAGGTGGTATGTTTCTTAAAATAGTGCCTTGTTGAGTCCACAGCTGACAATATAGAATCATAATTACAATATAGAATTATAATTGCTTCACAGGTTGGCTCATCAGCTTTTCTGTTTTAAATCATCCTTTCCTTTTATAAAAGTAAAAGTAGACCATTCCAAGTAGAGAGAGAAAAAAAATCTATTGTGTGACTAGAAGAACATGAACTTCGTTCTCAACAGGGCATAGTGTTCGAATTAGCATGTATCATTCCAGATGATGGAGTATGTGCCTGAAGGGATTTCAAAGGCACACTTTTCTCTTCTGGAAGCTGTATTGCCACGTAAGTGCCAATAAAAAAATATTGGTCTTAGCAGTTGGAAACAAGGATACATGTAGTAAAAACATCACTGCCCACCATTTGCATATCCTGGATTTGGCCCACTCCTTTTTCCTTCCTCTTTTCCAGACATTCAATATGAAGCCTACTGCTGTAGTTAATACAATGTCATAAAGAATTCAAATGCCACAAAGATATGGTAATGTCTTGAGCCATTCTTAGAACTGCACTGCTCTATAACCAAGTATCCTAAAATGTTTATATACCCACTTATTTCAAAGTAATCATCCTTGAAACACTCTACCATTTTATAATAATTTGTTCATAAAGCCCTAGGGATATTCATTACCATCTGTGGTACATTTGGGGGAGGGGTGACAAGCTATACCTTTAAGCTTTAGATGTTTTATTCTCTGGCCTCACTAGCTGGGGGAAATTGGGCAAGTTAATTTTCCTGTGCTTTGGTGTCAGCGTCTGCAAACTGGGAATAATAATGAGGTTTCCCTGGAGAGGCTGTTAACGAAGAGATGAAACAATGCAAGAAAAGTGTCAGAACAGTGTCTAGTACAGGGTTAGCCCTCAAAATATTTTATCGAGGAGCATCATTGTTACTATTTTACACAGAACTATGGGGGAGGCCCTCTTCTGAGCTATAGTTTCTGGGATGCGTAATTGTTTCAAAATTTGGAGTCTGGAGTTGAAATCAAATAGTCTTGGGCTTAAATACCAGGCCTGTCCCTCTGATGAGCCATGACATTGGTTAACATCTTAACACCTCTGAATGTCAGTCTTCCTGTCTATAAAATGGGTAGGATTCACGTGATTAAATAACACATGAAAATATTGGCATGGCATACTGTCACAGGTATAGGATCTGTGGCGATGGCCCTTACTGTTAAGCCTGTCACATGCACTCACTATCCTGGGCACCCCTCCCTCTCTCATTGCCCACATTCATTTGCTCATTAAGGGCTTGTTGATTTTACCTCCTGAAAGTCTGTGTGATCTGTCTCCATTTTTTTTTTTTTTTTGGTCCCCACTGCTGACTAGACTCAGGAATTGTTTGTTTTTCCCATGAAATATTGTGATGGTTCTCTCGCCAAACCTCCCTCCTCCCCTCGTCTCCTTTCTCAGCACAGCCGCCTCTGTGATTTTTCTAGAAACACCACCCTAGGGGCTTAGACTGGTGCCACCCGCACCACTCACTTTTTCACATGTATATACAAAATAACAGTGATGTGCATCACACAGGGGATAAACCAAGGGGTTGGGACTCCAGCTGGCCTGTTATCCCGGAGCTGAGGGGCATTATTTTAGGACACTTGTACCGACTCATAGGCAACGAGTATTTCCTTGCACGCAGGCTGTGAAGTGTCAGACAAGTCTGCTGTTTAGGTTCGAATGCCCTGGGAAACCTTCCTGGTCCCCCGATGCTGAAGTATTCTCTTCCCTGAACTCCCTGCGGTCTCTCCACTTAGCGCTATTGTCGTATGTATCCACTTATCATGGTGGCGTGAACAACTGGCTGACCAATCTTTCTCACCCACTGACTGGGCAGGGAACATTTTTTTTTTTAAAAGATTTTATTTATTTATTTGACAGACAGAGTAGGCAGAGAGAGAGGAGGAAGCAGGATCCCCGCTGAGCAGAGAGCCCGATGTGGGGCTTGATCCCAGGACCCTGGGATCGTGACCTGAGCTGAAGGCAGAGGCTTTAACCCACTGAGCCACCCAGGCGCCCATGGGCAGGGAACATTTTTGTTTTTAAAGATTTTATTTATTTATTTGACAGAGACACAGTGAGAGAGAGAACACTGGCAGTGGGAGAGGGAGAAGCAGGCTTCCCACTGAACAGGGAGCCTGACACAGGGCTTGATCCCAGGACCCTGGGATCATGACCTGAGCCGAAGGTAGACAATGAATGATTGAAGCACCCAGGCGCCCCTGCAGGGAACATTTTATCCATATCTGCACTGTCATTGCTTTGCAAAGTTCCTAGCAGTGAATAGCCACCTATCTTCATTGAGTCAAATTGAAACGAATATCTTTGCTTATGAATCAAGTAACTTCAAAACATTTTGTTGTGTAGGTAATCCATGCCCACGGTACAAAACTCAAAGTGTACTAAAGGGTCTGTAGAAAAAGGTTAAGTCTTGACCTTTGTCACCTTCTTTTGAGGTAACCACTACTTTTGGCTTCTTGTGTATTCTTCCATGGACATCTTTTCATGGAATTCGTAAAAGCAAGCTACTTCTTTGGTAGTAGAAACCTACTTCTTCTCTAACAGTATAAGGGAGGCCCCACTTCCTGACAAAACATGGACCAATATTCCTCTCTCCACTGCCCCCTCCGCATTCTAATACTTCAGTGGACCTGTTGCAGGGAATTAATACATCATTTAATGAATGTACATACTTGTAAACTTGTCACCTTCAACTTGTCCCTTCCAACATGGTCTTTGACAATAAGGTATTAGAGCAGTGTTTCCTAGATCTTATGGACTTTAAAAACTAGGTCACCAATTGATTTCATGACATTGTACTCTGTACTCATTCTGAACGTCGTGTTTACTGTACATTAACAAGCTATTCCTTATGCAGTAAATACTTTTTTAAAATTGTATTTTAGGAGATTCATGATACAGAGAAGTCAAGTTTGAGAATAATTCTATTAGAAGTTTAAGACAGTGTGTTATTTATTTTACCAACTGTGTGATTTGTTACTGGAACACCTATGGCAGACACAGAAAAATTTAATTTTTGAAAATAATTCCCAGTAAATAAAGTTAAGTCTGCACTTTGAATACAGAGATTAAATGGAGACGACCAGAGAGAACTCTCCATCTTGGGCCTTAGATGATGTTTTTAGTTACATTCCTTAGAAATGTTTGGACAACCGAGAAAAGCTATAGTTTCCTGAGAAAGATGTCTGTAACTTATCTACACGCTTGCAGATAATTCTTTCTTTTGTTTTGTTTTCCAAATACTAATATGTCTACAATTGAGTAAATAAATAAAGGCAATTTCAAAATTAATGAGGAGAAAAAAAAAACCTTTATAAGAAGTAATTTAGTTAAGGTCATGAACTTGGGCTCTGTTAGAACATGCCAGCCTGGGAGTTGTTTCGGCCCGAAGCCCCCTGCAGGACAGGGACAGCTGGGTTCACTGTATTTTCATGGACTCAATGGGAAGGGTGACAGACCGTGCTCAGAGTACTGATTTCATAGCTCAGAATCCCTCCACTTGAGTCTTTGTGTTTTCAAGACTGGATCAGGAGAGCTTTCTTTGGGTTAACTTGTTGCCAGCGAAATGTGTGTCTTGCTTGAGGGCAGGAGACAGACAATGGAGGCAGTGAGAATCCCAGTCATCCCGATGGATGACATTCTTGCCTAGGTAAGCATTTTATCTCCGAGTGCTCATCCAGAAACTATGGCGTGTGGAAATACATAAGATCCCAGCTTCGGCTTGTATGCCCACTTTTTTTTTTTCTCTTCTGCATTTACTATTTGAAGTTTGCATCTCTTCATTCCTGAACTATCTTTGAAGTCTGAGCTGTCGGCCTAGCAGGCCGTGTGGCTTAAATTCTTGTGCCAGAGAGCCTCCTGCGTGGCTGGTGGGAATGTCAAATTTAGATCATGAGCATATATAGAAAATGCCCTCGTTTCCCCATTGCCTGAAATATTTCTTGCATTTTGTTCCGTTGCCCCTTAACTTCCTGCCAGAACCTCAGGAGATTCTCTCTGATAATAAAGATGTTCCAGTGTAGCCGACCGTTTGTAGTTAAAAGAGAACATTTGGAAGGGGGCCCTCACATAACAATGCTGATTATTGTATAGCACAGGTTTAAATGTCTTCCAACCTTTTTGTAGTGACAGAATTTTACCAACGAAAGTGATTCTCTTGTTACCTTGGGGGGCCCGGCACGGGAACCTGCTCCAGGGTCTTCCCTCCCGATTTCCCCCAACTCATGACACTCTTTCTGTTCCCTTGGCTTGGTCTGCTTTACTTTTTTTGTCCCCTTATCCAAATTGTCCCGCCGAATTTTTGTTCTTTCTCCCTTAAAAAAATTAAAAAAAAAATTCTGACTTTTTAAAAAAAATTTTCATTTCTCCCTCTTACCAGGCGAATAGTCACCTACTGTCTGAATTGACTATGACCAGTCACTTTTTTGTTTGTTTATTTTCAGAGAGAAAAGGGGAGGGACAGAGGGAGAGGGAGAGAGAAAATCTTACTTAAGCTAACTCCATGCCCAGCGCAGAGCCCACCTCAGGACTTGATCCCAGGACCCCGAGATCATGACCTGAGCTGAAATCAAGAGTCGGACACTTAACTGCCTGAGCCACCAGGCGTCCCCATAACCAGCTGCTTGTAGTATCTGATGCTTGCACGCTTTCTCCTTGACTGGTCTAACACTGCAGTTAGGCTCATGCTGCTGGAGTCCTGCCTTCATCCTGTGCCCCCTGCTTCATCCAGTCCAGTCCTGCCACAGCCATGGCCCTCCATGATCCCTCTGGTCAGCCAGGACTACTAGACTTAGCCGCACCTCTCTCTATCCCAGGTGCCTCCTTCCTTTGATTGCAGCTACATGATTTGTTCATGTTATCCCTTTATCTGAATTGCACCCCCATTTCTTACCCAAAACCTAGCCTGACCACCTATGCACGGCCTGCTGCTTACTGCCCTGGGCCAGCCTTGTCATTATGACCCCAACCAACCGGCCTGTTTCTGTATTTGGATTGTTTTTTGTGATAAGTCAGGCATTGAAGTTTGCATCTCTTCATTCCTGAACTATCTTTGAAGTCTGAACTGTCAGCCATACAGGCCGTTTGGCTCAAATTCTCGTGCCAGAGAGCCTCCTGCATGGCTGGTGGGAATGCTGAGTTTAGATCCATGAGCATGTAAGGAAAATGCCCTCCCTTCCCCATTGCCTGAAGTATTTCCTGCATTTTGTTCCACTGCCCCCTAACTTCCTGCTAGAACCACAGGAAATTCTCTATGGCAATAAAGAAGAGGCTGTCCAGTCCTCTTTTGGATGGCTTGCCTAGAAGTCTGTAAGTCAAGGTCCGAAAGAAGATTTTCTTTCCTGCAAAGATCAAACCCTTAGCTCCCAGCTTTTCTTTTAATACACCAATAACTTGAGGGTAGAAGGTTCTTAGGCTCAGACCTGAGCCCTTGGCAGTGGGAGGGTGGGGCCACCCACAAATGCTCCAGAGCTTAACAACCATGGAACCCTTACTGAGCCCCTGGATTACCAGCCCAGCCCTGAGTCCTGGCCCTGCGCTGGGCATGAGTTCCTCTAGAGCCCTGTGTTTCATTTCACCTGAAGGGATTAGCATTCACAGCCCAACGTGGGATCTGGGATCTGTGTCTCCAAAAACCTTATTCCCATTTTGGTATCCAGAGGTACAAGGACTTGAGAGGCAAAACTTGCCAGTTGGTTTTCAAGCTGACTCTTCTAGGTTTCTAGTTTAAATCATTATTTTCATATTTTCACCACTCTCTCTGCCACTGGGCTTACCATCTGTCCCTGCTACCGTGTGCTAAGGTGGGCTAGCGGTTTTTCCCCACCCTCACAATTCCCAGTCTAGCCTTCCAGCCCCTTTATTCTGAATCTCTAATTCGGGCTTTTTTTTTTTTTTTAAATCGAGGTACAACTGACATATTAGTATCAGGTGTACAACAACATGATTCGATATTTGTATATATTACCAAATGATCACCATGGTAAGTGCGGTTAACTTTCATCCCCATATGCAGTTACAATTTTTTTTTTGATGAGAACTTGATGAGGTGATGAGATGAGATGAGAACTTTTAAGCAACTTTCACATGTGCAACACGGTATTATTAACTGGTTACCACGCGGCGCATTACCTCCCCAGGACTTGTGCATATAATTCTATATAATAAACATGTGATATTTATATAAATATAGCTAGAAGTTTGTGCCTTCTGACCTCCTTCACCCAAACACTCTCTTCGTTTTCGTACACAATCTAGTTGTCCCAATTCTGTACAACCACGCTCCTGGATTCATGGGCATTCTTTTGTTCTGGAAGTGTGGGGTGGAGGGAGTTTGAGATATTCACTAACATGTGAAATGCTTTTGGAAGCTTCCATCGCTTTTCTTAACGGCAGTTGACATTTTAAATAGTTAATAGCTTCTTGGAGTAGGGAATAATATTTTCTGGTGAGATTGTTTCTATTCCACGTTTCTAATTTTTGTTCCTGTGTTTGCCTATTCGTTCATTCATGCAGGGGACACGTCCTGGGATCCCGAGTCAGGGATGCACAAAGGCTAGTGTGTCTCGAGGACTCCATTCTCAGCTGCATTCCTTGCTATGATTCCAGGCATTTCTTGACATTTTTAGTGGACTTGTTTTTGGAGTCCACAGAACTGAAAAGTGTATATAAAAAAAAATGTTCTCCATGAGCAATAATGGGCAGAGCAGAAAAAGAAGGGTTAAAGTCTCAGTCATGGATGTTACCCTCTATATTTTGTTTACTTATAGTCACATAGGTTCACATTGACCCGAGGAGGCCGAGTTGTGGGGCAGCGAAAGGCGGGAGATGGGGAGGCCGAGAGGCGTTCAGCATTAGCTGGAGTGACAGAGGCAGCTTCTACACCAGACACCCTGTTAAGGGATGTCCGTTTCCTTAGGCTTCCTTTCTTTTCTAGGAAACTCAAATCTCCCCTGCTGGCCTAGCGTGCTCCAGGTAAAGAGGCACAGTTAGTACAGAAGTTCTCTCTCCAGGCTGCACATTAGATTTTAATAACATCAGTGCCCAGGTCCTACCCCTTATGTGGTCTGTGGTGATACTCAGCCACTTGCACTTTAAAAATGTTCCCCGGGAGGGCGGGACACCTGGGTGGCACAGTAAGATGAGCATCTGACTCGGTTTGGGATCAGGTCATGATCTCGGTGTCCTGGGATCGAGCCCCTCGTCAGACTCCAAGCTTGGTGCAGAAACTGCTTGGGTTTCTCTCTCCTTCTCCCGCTGCCTTAGCCCTGTGTTGCTCTCTTTCTCTAAAATAAATACATAGATCGTTTAAAAAAAAAAAAGTTTATAAAAATGCTCCATAGAGGATTCTTCTGTGCAGACAGGGTTGAGAGCCACGAAGTTAACACGAAATTTGCTGTGCCAGTGAACACGATCACATGGCAATGCAGGCTTGGGAAAGGGATGCTGTACCTGGTGGTCATCCCTACCTTATTCATGGGGGCAGATGGGGGCACAGGGGGCCCCTGAATCTGCCGTTGCCTGGAGGCTAATGCCTTGTGCAGATACCAAGCGCTCTGATCTAAGCACCCTCCTTGCTCGCCTCATGTCTATTTCATGCGATTCCCACTCCTCCGGGAAGCAGGGATGATACCAAGCACTTCAAAGTTGTGAGGGATCCCTGCTGTCATGGCCTGTGTCACTGACATTGCTCAGAGAAAGACAGTCCCTTCTTTGTGTCCCAGGAGTCCCTTGACAAGTGTTTGTCACTGATAAGGGCTCAGCTGATGCTTATTAACTACCGTGATTCTGATTACGTAGGCATAGTTGCCATGTTACAAAGGCCCTTCTTTTGTTATAATCCCTCCTCATGAAATATGACATTTAGAGTCCCTCCTGTCTGAGGACAAGGTCCGGCCTTGTAGGGTGGAGTGGTTGGTTGATTGGATTACTTTTTCATACTTTAAATAATTCATCCAAAATTTCGTAAATCCATTCTATATATAGGCATGTCCCTCCTTCCCAACCCCTCTAAATGGACAAACTACAGATACTCTTTTCTCTGGGTTTATCTGGGCCACCTCCTTCTCTCCAGATCCAAGCTTCACCTTCTCAGGTCGGGCAGCTAAAAATTCCAGCTGTCCTTATCCACCTACTTCTCTTATCCTTCCCCCATCGTGTCTTTAACTGATCATCCATTGTGCACTTGCTTTTCCTGCCTTCCTTCAGAAGTTGTTACCTCCCCCTACCTCAATCATGTTTGGCTTATTATTTCCCTCCTACATCCACCCCCCAAATAAGAGCCATTCTTCCCTCTGCATCCCCAGCACCTCCCACTGCCCCATCACATTCCCTCCACACATAGCCCACATACGCTGCATGCCAGACCCAACCGTGCACTGACCTTGCAAACCAGCTCCCAGGTCAGGGTACCTGAAGAGGTATTGTACTATCTGACCGCAGACTGGCCGGAACCAGAGTCTGGACCCAGGCCCCTCTTCAGGGCCAGGAAGCTGCAGTCCAGCGGCAGGGGCTGAGTTGAAGTCTTATGTGGCCAATAAGAGATCAGAAAGCTGTTGGTGTCCAGAGTCCCTGTGAATTTAGGGACCGTGGAGCTGACCAGTGTCACCCACCCCCACTGAACGGCTTCTCAGTCTCTGTGAGCAGAACTTCCAGGGCCCTCTGTGCTCAGACCCGTCCATGGCGGCTTCTCCCAATGCCAACCCTATTTTGGACATTCTGAGATACCTGGTTCCCCCAGTGTGATGTGGAGGCTCGCATCTGTGAGCCTTGAACACATTGTCCATGGCAAGTCTGTGGCCTCTCTGACACGCCTCCTTCCCAACCCCCATCATTCAGGCTTTCCACCTGCTTGTTGCCATAGCAATTTGTTTATACACCTGCTGCCCGGCGTTTCATAACTGTTAACTTGCCTGTCTCTCCTGGGAGGCAGAGAGCTTTGTTCTTTCTTCTGATCGCCAGCACGGGGCCTGGCATTTCGTGTCAATTCGCTGAATACTAGTTGGGTACATGAGTGGAAGGCCCAGTGCAGACAAGCAACAGGAGTAGAAAGGAATCCAGTGGGCATGGTTTAGGGATCTGGCAGACAGGCAGCTGGGGTCAGGGAAGTCACTGAGCAGGGGGACTGTCTCCTGGGAAGCAGTAGCAGGGAAAGGACAGGTTGCCAGATCAAGAAAGCCCGGCAACAGGATTCTGGGACAGGGAATGAGGAAGAATCCAGGTAATTAAACAAGGGCAGAGGACGGACCAGCATTTGGGGAATAAAACCTTCACTCACATTCTAAACCAGAACATGTGGGAAATGAGAAGTCCAGATGCTTTTGTGCTCATAGATAGCATCCAAATATGGAGAGAGAAGAGCCATAGAGTCTGGGAATCCGAAGGGGCTGAATAACTAGAGGAGTTATTGATCTGTTGGTTTTTCTTTTTTTTTTCCCATGTACAATTCAGCACAAAGAAAACACAGACTACATTTTTGTCATGAAAATAATGGCTAGTGGCGAATATTCAATACGGATCTACAAGCCTGATTTTGTTTAACATCTTATTTCTGGATTTGGAGCCACTAACATCTAAGAACCTAAAGGTAGCAACGTGTTCACACACACAGCAAGTACTTACTAGAATGTTCCACATACTGGTGACCCGTGGTTTTTGCACCGCCAGTGCCTGTAGTCACATGAACCTGAGAGGTACCCAGAGGATCCTACTAAGTGTGTTCTCAGCTCTGATCTGGGAGAGGTTTTTGCTTCTGAAGGCCTCAAACACCAATATACTTCCCATTTGTTGCATTAGAATAATATTGCCATAAACAGAACGAGAACTCCGATTCACGTCTACATTTCTACTGCCGTGGGCGTTCCTTGGAAGGGGTGTAACTTCAGGATACTCTATGCTGCGTGACTTTAGCCTTGTTGGCATTTGTTAACTCGCTCTTGTAGTTATATTTTCATAGTTGAGGGTTTTTGGTGTTTTTTTTTGTTTTTTTTTTTTTTTTAAGGGAACACAACCTGCCTGCCGTTGGAGCACTTTGTTTAAGGGGAAGAGCAGCTGCTCTCCTCCGGGCACTCTGAGCTAAGCCGTCCTCTCTTCTCAGGAACAGAACAAAGGCATACAGAATTTATGTCACAGATGGATTTTTGTTTGATAAAAATCACTTTTTACTGAATGAAAGAATGGCCTATTCTCCTTAGAAATATGAGCATAACATCTCCTGTGTCTTTGGCGGTTTCTAACTTTGTTGGTTTCTTTTTCATTATTAGAATTGACTGACTTAAGATATGCTTCACTGAGGTGCTCAAACGTCCCTGAAAATTTGGGTTTAAGAGAGTCTTCTGTGAAGGAAATAATTTCAATTTGAATAGGAAAATACTTCCAAAATGATATTTGAAGGAATCAGCCAGGGAAGAAAATAAACATCGCTTTGGTTTCTGTTACCAGCTGACCTCAGCCTGTTTTGTTATACAAAATGCTTGGGTTCTTTTTTTGGTGAATGATGATACCTACTGAGAAGCTCCAGGTGCATGAGGATGCACTGCTCCCTGACAACCTAACCCACTAGATGATGCCAAGTGCATAGCTTACACATTATTAACGTACCTCAATTAGCAGTCAGGTCCAAAGCAGGTCATAGGCCATATGCAGTGAACTTGATAGAGTTGCAGCCTTCTGTCGTTTTGGGAGCGCAGACTTCTCCATTGAATCAACGTCAAGTGATACACACCCTTCCTTAAACACTGTCTGGATCCAGGACATCTGAGGGACCAAGCCCCTGGTGGCATCCACATCCTTCAGAATGAGGCTACAGCCTGCATGATTTTATGCCCTGTACAGTGCAAGGGTGAGGAGAAACTCCAACGTGTTTTAACAGTTTTATCGGGGTATAATTTACATGCCATAAAATCCTACCAATTGGATGTGTATCGTGCAATGGTTTTTAGTAAATTTAGAGTATTGCATAGTCGTCCCCACAATCTGGTGTGGAATATTTCCAAGGCCTCAAAAGGCTTCCTCACGTTCATTTGTACTCAGTCCCAGCCTCCAGCCTCACCTCAGCCCGAACCAATCATCTGCTTTCAGTACTTTTACATTTGCCCTTTCTGGAAATTTCATACACATGGAGCCATGCAGTGTGTGTATTCTTTTGTGTCTGTCTTCTTTCTCTTCACACAATATTTTCTAGGTTCATCTAGGTTGTGGCATATATCTGGAGTTTGTTATACTTGATTGCTGAAGATGATTCCATGGTGTAGGCAGCCATTTTTTTTTTTAAACCAGTCACCAGTCGATGGACAATATGATTGTTTCTATTTGGGGGCTGTTAGGAATAATGCTATCAACATTTGCATTCAGGTCTTCCCGGAGAATGTTTCATTCCTCTTGAGTGAAATTCTCAAGAATGGAATATAGGTCATATGGTATATTTGTGTTGACTTTTTTTTTTTTTAGATTTTATTTATTTATTTATTTTGTGGTGCAGAGAGAACGGGGAGGAGGGGAAAGACAGAGGGAGAGAGAGAGAATCTCAAGCAGACTCTGTCTTGAGCACAGAGACAGACCCAGGGCTCAGTCTTGTGACCCCGAGATGATGACCTGAACTGAAATCTAGAGTCAGACACTTAACTGACTAGCCACCCAGGAGCCACTTTCATTATTTTAAAGTGGTTATGAGATTCTTTTCTGAAGTGGCTGTGCAATTTTGCATTCCTACCAGCAGTGTATGAACATTGCAGTCACCCTACATCTTTACCAACACTACACACCATCTTCCTGATTGTAGTCATTTTAGTGGCTGTGAAGTGGCATTTTGCATTTTTACTTGCCATTTAACTATAATTTACTGAGCATGTTTCATGTGCTTACTAGCTATTCATCTGTCATCTGTGGTAAAAATATTTATTCCAGGGGCACCTGCGTAGCTCAGTCGTTTAAGTGTTCAACTCTTGGTTTCGGCTCAGGTCATGAGCTCAGGGTCTTGGGGTCCAGACCCTCATCAGGCTCCCTGCTCAGTGGGGAGTCTGCTTCTCCCTCTCCCTTTACCCCTACCCCCAACTCGTGCACTTTCTCTCTAAAATAAATATAAATAAGTCTTTAAAAAAGACTACTCTAATATTTTGCCTGGTTTTTATTGGGTTTTTCTGTCTTTTGAATGTTGAGTTATAAGAGTTCTTCATATTTTCTTGATATAAGTCTTTTATCAGAAATGTGATTTGGAAGTATTTTCTTTCAGGTTATGGCTTGTCTTTAGATTTCCTTTTTTTTTTTTTTTTTAAGATTTTATTTTTAAGGGGCGCCTGGGTGGCTCAGGTTAGAGCCTCTGCCTTCCGCTCAGGTCATGATCCCAGGGTCCTGGGATCGAGCCCCGCTTTGGGCTCTCTGCTCAACAGGGAGCCTGCTTCCCCCCTTCTCTCTGCCTGCCTCTCTGCCTACTTGTGATCTCTGTCTGTCGAATAAATAAATAAAATCTTTTAAAAAAAAAGATTTTATTTTTAAGTAATGTGGGGCTCAAACTTACAAACTTATGTGCTCTAATGACTGAACCAGCCAGGCACCCTAGATTTTTCTTAACAGTGTGTTTCATGGCACCAAAGTTTTTTTTATTTCAAGTCCATTTTATCAATTTGTTTTTCTTCCTATGGATCGTTCTTTTGGTGTCATAGTTAAGAATTTTTGTCCAGTCCCAAGTCACAAAGGTTTTCTCCTCTATCCTCTATTTTCTTCTAGAAGTTTTCAAGTTTAGCTCTTCTATTTAGTTCTGTGATCCATTTTGAGTTAACTTTTATGCATGATGAGGAGGCAGGATCTAAATTCTGTTTTTGCATGTGGATATACAGTAGTTTCAAACATTTGTTGCAAAGAGAAAATTCCTTTGGCATTTTGCCAAAAATCACTTTGCCATAAATGTAAGTGCAAATGTAAGTGTACATTTCTGGATTCTATTTTCTTCCATTGATTCATGTGTATTTTCTCATGCAAACACTATGCTGTCAGGATTCCTTAGGTTTTATAGTAAGTTTGTAAGTTTTAAAATTTGTAGTTTAAAACATTCAATTTTGGTTATTTTCTCTAAATTGCTTTGACAGTTTCAGGCCCTTTATATTTCCATTAAGTATCCGCTTGTCAATTTCTACAAAAGATGCCAACTGAGCTTTTGATAGGATGGAGACTTAATCTATAAACAGTGTGGGGAGAATTGCTGCCTAATAGCACTGAGTCTTCCTTCCAATGGAAAAATACATCACTTTATTCATTTAGGTCTTTCATTTCTCTCAGAAGTGTTTTGTAGTTTTCAGTGTGTTGGTCTTAATTCTTTCGCTGAATTCTTAAGTGTTTTCTTCTTTTCCAGTTAAAAACACACATAGGCACACACACATACACACACACCCAGGGACCTATGGAGAGCTGACCATGCCCTTCTTTGATGCTCATGTTTCCAGGACATTGCTGTTAATGCGTTTGGCTGGTCCAGCTGTCTGTAGCTTGCCCTCTGGGACTGCAACCTCAGGCCAGGAGGGCCTTTAATGATCCCCATTCATTTATTTATTTATTCGTTTTCTACTGAATTTACAACTTTTACAAGCAGCACAAGCAGCCTGGGATCGTGGGAGGTCTGTGCAAAGGTGCTAAGATCACTGTGTTTCCACTTTCTGCTCCAGGTGGAGCCTGTGGTCAGACCCCAGCCCTGAAGCTGCTGAGAAACTGCCTCGGCGGCGAGGAGCTGGGTGAGGGTGGGCAGCCCATGCAGCAAGTGGCTCTCACCCCCAGGTCTACCTGAAACCCTGGCAGCACTGTATAGGGAACAGGTAAAGAACAGCGTCTCATTTTTTGTTGGTCTTTGGCTGATTTCAGAGTCCTGAAATGGTTATTCTTAAAACAACCATTTTGCCCAATTACATAATTTTTTTTCCAGGGGATGGTTTGTCAACCTCTTTTCCATGCTGGAGCCAGAAGTCTCTCTAAGATATTTTAATATATGTGGGTACCTTGACCACCATGAATTTCTATGGTGAGAGTCCATTGGTATTACCTATTATCATGCCATTAACAGCCCACTGATTTCCCTAATAACACATTTCTTTATTTATTTGAAAGACAGAAATTACAAGTAGGCAGAGAGGCAGGCAGAGAGAGAGGAGGAAGCAGGCTCCCTGCTGAGCAGAGAGTCCGATGCAGGGCTCGATCCCAGGACCCTGGGATCATGACCTGAGCCGAAGGCAGAGGCTTTAACGCACTGAGCCACCCAGGCACCCCTAATAACACATTTCTAATACTCACCCTGCTAATTAGCAAAGTGCCTGTGTTGACAGAGACAGAGAACAGAGCATGGTGGGCATCTCTGGAATGTGGCCAGTGTTCCTGACTGGAGTATCAGCTGATTGCCCTTGGGAGATATCTCACCAGTTTTAACCCTAGCGGCATCTGGGTAGCTTCACCTGAGACACACATGCACATACACAACTATCACACTTTATACTGAAGTATCTTTTTTTTTTTTAAGATTTTATTTTTTTGTCAGAGAGAGAGGGTAGACACAAGCAGGCAGAGAGGCAGGCAGAAAGAGAGGGGGAAGCAGGCTCCCTGCTGATCAAGGAGCCCGATGCGGGACTCAATCCCAGGACCCCAGGATCATGACCTGAGCCGAAGGCAGTGGCTTAACCAACTGAGCCACCCAGGCGTCCCAATATACTAAAGTATCTTAAAGTAAATTTCAGATATTATGCTAGTTATCACTCATACTTAAGTAGATGTTCTTCATGAGTCAGACCTCAGTGGACATCCTCAGTCTGACTTGTCAGCACAAGCAAGCAAAAGGGAACTCTGTGGGAAATGCAGTCCCCACGAGGAAATGAACACCGCATTTAAAGAATTGCTGTGTTGGCAGCCTGGGATCGTGGCCCCAGAAGTTGGAAGAAGGGCTGACATTCTCCTGGGAACAAATGAGGCCCCTAAACTTGCCAACTTCTTTGGGGCGAGAGCCAGAGGAGCCGGGGAAACAGAGGGAGGTCTGTGCTAAGGTGCAGGAAGGGGAGGGTAGGGCAGGGGAAAGGGGAGCTGAGGAAGGGGAAAACCCTCTGAGAGAAACCTGTAACTTGAACTCAAACCAAAAACTTAGAATGGGCAATGTGTGCACACTGGTGTGGAGAGTGTAGTAAAGATGGACTGTTGGGTTTTTACTGGTTTGTTCTAAACAAAATGGGCTATGGAGGATTTATGCCAGTGTGGTTTATTGAGAGTCACCTGTTAATGCGGTTCAGTCTGGGTTCTGATCTCTTCACTACTAACATGTGGAAATCAAACAAACTTGCCTTGCCTAGATTATCATAATAGCATATAAATACAGAGAAGAGCTTAAAATAAAAAATAAGAGGATAATAATATTAAAAGGGTAAATATTAAAAATAAAATAAAAAGGATAATAATATTTTCTTTAAAATTAAAAATAAAAATAAAATAAAAGGATAATAAAATTAAAAGGATAAAATAAAAAATAAAAGAATAACAATATTAAAAATCTTCTTTTATTAAGACAAAAAAGAAAGAGCCTCAGGAGTACTGCTGTGGTGATGAACTGTGTCTCCTTGGCCTTCCCCGCTTTTCTCCAGCTGTTTTCTTTACCAGACTGGGGAGCTGGCCCCACCTTCTGTGAAGGACTGGCTTTTGCCTTCAGAGGCGTTTTGCAAACTTTCCCTTCTCCTTCTATCACCTAGACCCTCTCCTGGAAGCTCAAATGCAAAGTTCCGAGGCAACCAGGGAAGAGACATCACACTGTCCTCTCCAATCCACCTCTCCCCACCTTGTGCAAAACCTTCCTCACAGGCCTCTCTGAAAAGATACCTGGTTAGAAAATTAACAGCCTGTGGCACTCAGGCTTAAAGTGTGACTCTCCATCAGAATTAGCTTGTCCTATATAAATAGGCTTCTTTTAAATTTTAACATTATGTCGTAAGCATTTCACCGTGTCTTCAACAACATCATTTTCACTGTGACTGAGCCACAGGCCAGCGGCAGCGTCATTGGGATGGAACAGAGCAGAGGAATCAAGCCACTGGTTTGGTTTAACAGATTTCCCTGATTAATGCTCGGTTGACCTTGTTGCCCTATCATGTCTTTAATTTTGGAACTCTTCAAGATTTCCCTACTCTCTACGGTTAGCCAAAAGCCTCTGTTTCACTGAAGTACCCCATTCCCTCTGGAAATAGTTGCCCAGTGTCCCTAAGACTGGAATGGAGGATGGGGAGTTTGGAGTTCTGGTTAAACAGTGACAAAAAAGTACTGGGGGAGGTGTGATCTTACTAATCAGTTTGCCGATCTTTCTGCCAAGGCTTGGCTGAATTAGCAAGCCTCAGGGTATTCGAGCTAGAAACAACCCAAGAGTTCATTTAATCCTTCAAATCCAAAATGGCAGCTCCTGGGAGACGGTCCGCCATGAAGCATCCCAGCCCCGCCTCAGATCTGCAGTCAGAATCTGTGTTTTTAACAAGATGGCCATGCGATCTGTGCATGGCAAAGTGGAAGCACTACTGTGATTCTCAGCAGTTGAGTGCAGAATGGCTTTCGAATATCTTGGCATAGCTAAATTATAATGACCGAATTTGTGGATGCTAATGGTTAGCTTCTGTCTTTAATAGCATGGCATTATTAATTCAACCTTGGATCAAGATAGCTTTTTTCATAGTACTGTTTTCATATTATGTCTACCTACCACAAGGGACCCTATTATCTTTTCTACCTTCCCCAAGGTTTGCTGATGGATTTGGGGGGAAATGTGGAGGGTCCTGCATCTATCTCCATTACACTTCTGCTGGTTTTATTTCGGCCATGCTGGGATTCCGCTAATTCCATGAGCCCATGTATTCATGCCCCATACATGTGATGCCTTTTTATATCATATCTAAATTAGGCTTAATAGTATTGAACACAGAAGCATTAAGTACACAAAGTAGAAAAGCCAAGTGTTCTGCCTTCAGTCCAATATACTTTATTTGGCTTCTCTTGTTTTTCAAGATGACTTTTTGGGAAAGTACACTTCTTCACCCTTTTCCCCAAGAGGATACACCGGGGCCATCTTGGGCTTTCCGTAGGAAATTGGTTGCTATGGTGGAAGTCTAGGACAACCAGCAGAGGGAGACCCAGTTACTGTGACAGAGGGAGAACTGAGGGTCTGTAATAGGATAGAAGCCAAAAGAAGGTGGGATTTAAGGAAAAGAGAAAGGTCAGTTTTGGTAGAAGCTCTTGCAAGGTCAAGTAAACTGAACATGAATTGCAGGTTGGATTGGACACTATGGAAGTCGATGCCCTTGAAAAGGGCATTTTGAGTGAGTTAAAGGAAAAGTTGAAGTTGAGTGAAGAAGAGCGGATGTGAGGCAAGGAACGGGAAAGACAGTGAAGGAAATTCTCATATACATCCTTGACGTCGTAGCAGCTTTTTGAAAAAAAAAAAAAAAAATAGAGGAACGATTGCATTAAATGTATACGTCCATTGAAAGAGGTAGCCTGAATTCAGAAACAAACAATGGTACTGAAACTGAGAAAACACAGTGTTATCAATCCCAGTGAGAATGTCACTGAGATCATTTAAGTCTGTGTCCTTCTGATTGGAGTGTTTACTCTCGTGGTTAAATGTATTTGTCTATGGTTGGTCTCCAAGGTGGGCGATATCGCAAATGATTTCTTTGTTTGGAAGATGTTCATGTAGGAATGTGCGGGAGTAAGAGGAGCTGTGGTCTGGTGGGTCGGCCACTTTGGGGTTATCGTACTGGTGTTCAGTTATAGGTGGTGACTTGAATGCCAAATGATTTGATCAGAGGGATGTGGGCATTAGGGAGGACAGTCCTGGACTGAAGCTATTACTAGGTACATGAAGAACTAATGCAAAATGAAAATAGCGGGCCCTCTGTTTAAATTATGGAAACTTTGAGGATGGTTTCAACAAAGCATTAAACCAAGGGTGAGGCCACTGGTCTTGTACCCTTGAAGCGGCCGCGGGCACATTCCTCAACAGTGATGCCGAAGTTTTAAAGCAGAAGCAAGGAAAATCTATATAATAAAGCATAGGCAGAAGAAAGAGGAAAAAATAAATAAGACCTTGAAGGGTTTGCAGAAATTTTGATGGTTTTTGGAAGTGTTTGACTGGTTAGAGAAATTTTGAATTAATTGATGTTTTCAGGTATTTAAACAAATGATATAAACATTGTACACATTATACATGACACAAGCAAAATATAATATGACTGCAGTTTATTTCAACAGACTGTCAGTATTCCACTTAAAAGCCATATTTGCTTTTTGACTTTCCTTCAAGTTCATTCACTCCTGTAAGGATCTGGAAGGAGGGTGGAGGGGTAGTGCCTTTCCAGGGCAGTGGGAATGATAGGAAATTTTCAAAATACGTGTGTGTGCGTTGAGGAGTTTGGGTATTTTGTCTAAATGCAATAATGTTTTCGACAGATAGGGTGTTTAAATTGTCGCCCTTAGCAACAAAAAAGAAAAATACTTCCTGATGAATGAATCATAGTTTTTGTCTCCACAACTAAACTTTTGTGCTGAATCAAAACCCACGGTGTCACGGAATGTGAGCCTTAAATGAGCCCTTGTGGGAGGAGCAGGCAGAGCCTGACAAGGTGCTGTTTTCTGCTGACAGTATTTGTGGCTAGCTGTTTCATTCCCCTTATTCATCTTACAGTAAAAACCTCTGTCTTTGTCAAGGGCACCTTAAGTCCATTGCTATGGAAATGGAACTCAGCAAAACCCTGTGAAGGTCTTTTGCTCACCACCCCCTCTGGTTTTTCAGAGATTAAACTTCTCTTCATCTTCCCACGTGAGACCAAAAAAAAAAAAAAAAAAAAAAAAGTCAGCCCTGTTGAATGTCAAACTCCTGGGAGTTTGGATTTGACTTTGCCTTCACGGATTACCTATGATCTTTCTTTCTTTCTCTCTCCTCCTCCCCACTCCTTCTCTCTCCCCCTCCCCCCCACTGTGCTGGAAAGCACCTTTGAATCTCTAGAATATCTTACAGCTTTTCTTTTACTAACACCCATCAATGATTAAATTGGTTTAGTCCAAAAACCCGAACTATTTGCTTTTGAGGTAGGAGGAGTGGTGGGTCAGAGCCTTTCACTCCCTGGTGCCCACTTCTGTCTTGAGCTGAAAGGGCTCCAAGCCTAGAGAGGACCCCAAGTTGTCTTCATTTAAAAGCGTTCCCTAGTGTTAGATGTTTGAGAAATAAAATAACTCACTGGTAACTTGCGAAAATTCTCACTGGAAACACAAGCCCTGTTTAACACTAAGCAAGTAAGCCTTTTGCATATTTCAACATGAGCCTTGATCCTGTATTATTTGAACATTCTGAGGATGATGGTATTTGATATATGAAACACGTTCACTTACGAGTGATTAAAATGATTTTGAGTTTGTAACAAATGACTTGAGATAGAGTTGGTTTAAGTGGTGCGTTCCTGTGAGGAGAGCACGTTTGCAGGTTTCTCCCTGGAAGGGCACAGAAGAGAAAGGGACCATTGCTGCAAAGAGCCGCTGTTGGTTGTTGGTCACTCAGAAGTAAAAGTGGGAAAACAGTTTCCTTTGTGCTTATTTTTCATGTATACGTAATTCATAATATACAGGTATATTGGTGTTGTTTTCTAGAAAAATAATTGAGGTAAAATGCATTTTGCCACCACTTGTAAGCAGCCTCTTGAACAAATTTTAGGGATTCGGGATGGGCCACTGTAACTACTTCCAACCTAACCTCTCCTCAGTCTTTCCCCATGTCTTTCACCTACGCCCATAGTCCCCCACATTTATGATTGTGTCCCTGAAGATCAACCCTGATGCGAGCTCCAGAGATCAGCCCACATGTAAGAAATCACAGGATAAGTCTATGAGGGTGATTTTCTTTCCTTGGAGGGAGGAGATAAAGATGTCATGGAAGTTTTCTTTAGGTTCCTCAAGGCATCTCACCTTTTGGCCCAAGCAACCTGGGTGACATTAAGGGCTCCTTTTCACTCCGTGCCTCTGAGCTGCGCCACTGCCCCCGCCCCCACCAGCCAGGTCACTTGAGACTTCACATAAGCAGGACATGAACGCTTGACCTGGCCGGGCCCCTGTCAGACACCTTCACGCCCCACCTGGATCAAGAGGTCAAGGGCCTTCTGGCCGCCTTTGTCCAGGGATGAATTAGATTCCCAGAAGCGGAGGTGGGGGGAAGGGAGACCAACAGTTCTCTATGCCGTCAGCTCCTGAGTCTCAACTCTTCAGTAGGAACAATTTCCATTTCTGGGTTCTCGACCTTTTCGTACCAAGGGCCCCTTTGATGAAGCTCACAGACCCATTCTTGGTGTGTTTTTAAGTGAATAAAAAATATGTTAAGAGAAAACTGAATATATTGAAATTCAGTGCTGCCGTTACATGGCTAACTCGTCATGTTTGGTGTGACTGTTCAAACGTCACCTCCTCCAAGGTGTCTTTCCTTGTCACCTTAGAGGACAATGAGAGAAGATTGCGATTTACAAATGCACACCTAACTTACAGGGATTTATAAGCACACAGCGTTGCAAAAATGACATCAGAAAGAACAATCGGAGAAGAAGAGAGGGAGGAGCCAGGGCAGGAGGGAAGGGGGTCAGGTGTGACCAAAGTGAACAGTCCTGGTCAGCCTTCCGCTCAGTGAGTCCCTGCCTGGAGGGTCTGGATTTCCTCCAGTCCTTCTTCCTGACGCATGTCACTCTGGGCTGAGGGTGTCTCTTCTACTGAAAGGTAGATACTTTCTAGACTCTTAAATGGCCTTTAAATGCAAATGTGCTTCTTCATCTAAAATTTAATCAGAGAAACAGAGACTCAAATACATGAAATATAACCATGTAAATCTAATTATATTTGAGGAAATTGATATTAGTGGCATCCACTTATAATATGAAAATAATAATAACAACTAATTACTGAGCTCTTAATACATTATATTAAGGCTTTTACCCATAATCTCATTTAATGCTAACAAAAATGCCTAGGTACTGTTTTTCTTGTGGCATCAATGAGACGGAGAAGTAAAGCCACTCGACCTTGGCCACACAGCTGGCAACTGGTAGACTTGTAACTCACATCTACGGCTGTATGACTCATGTTCTGAATCCTCACCCAGCCCCGACTTTCATAAGCAGTGGTGACTGTAGTAGACTTGACATTCTAATAGAATCCATAGAAAACACTTGATTAGAATGTTTGTTTCCATTTTAAACCTGGACATGTACAGATTTGACATTAAATATGCTATATAGTTTTAAAAGAATTATTTATTTTTAGAGAGAGGGAGAGAGCACACAGTGTGGGGGGAGGGGCAAAGGGAGAGGTAGAGAATCCTCAAGCAGATTTCCTGCTGAACGTGAAGCCCCACGCAGGACTCGATCCCAGGACTCTGAGATAAAATGACCTGAGCTGAAATCAAGAGTTGGAGGTATAACCAACTGAGCCACCTAGACGTCCCATCCTTATTTATTTATCTATCTATCTATCTATTTATTTTTAGAGCAAGAGAGCAGAGGGAGGGGCAGAGAGAATCTTAAGCAGGCTCCATGCCCAGCTCAGCCTGAAACGGGGCTCAATCTCATGACCCCAAGACCATGCATGAGCTAAGCCCAAATCAAGAGTCAGATGCTTAACTGCCCCGTTTAAGTAGAACTTACTGTTTTGGAAGAATTCCGCATGATGTAGATTCATACACTGGGGGCTAGGCAAGAGTCAAGGAAATGCTATTGCTATAGGCATAGATGAGAAGCAAAGTCAGCGTCTGAGGGTTCTCTGGCTTGTGATAAATGTTGTATGCAGCATCCTTTGTTTCTCTCCTACTCCTTTTGAGAGAAGTGACTCCCAAAGAAACAAAAGAAAGAAGGAAAGAGGAAAGAAGAGAAAGAAGAAGGCAGGCAGGTGGGTTGGCGGGAGGGAGAGAGGGAGGAAAGTTAGGAAGGAAGGTAGGAAGGAAGAAATAGAGAATGAGGGAGGGAAGGGAGGAAGTCACTTTATATTTCTATTTTGTTCTCTCATCCAAAAAGATAAAAGAGTCAACAAATTACTTTTCTTTGCCTTTTTGTACATTGAATGGATATGAATTTTTCTTATTTCATTTTCCAGATATTGGAAGAGAGAATGGTAAACAAATTTACCTGACAGTCTATTAAGGTAAAATTTCAGAATCACAGTAATTTAGAAAAAAGGGCTCTTAAAAATACCCACTTAATAGTTGAAGAAGTAGAGGCTCTGAGACGTTGATTTGACTGAAGACACACAGTCAGTGTGGAACCAGGAGAAGAGTCTAGATTTAGGTTCCTGGTTCTGTGCACTCGGTAGTAATCCAGGAGTGATGGAACATTCCTTCATTCGTTTATCTATTCTTCCATTCAGGCTTTATTGGGTGTTCACATGAGCCAGACGCTAACTTCGGCAAGTAGGATATGGTTCTGTGCCCGAAGAAGTTCACAGGCTGATCAGAGTTGTCTTTAGTTTTCAGAGAAGGATACTGAGGGGAGAACCATGGGAGGGGGCAGGGAGCTGGTATAAATGGGAAGAGAGATGGGCACTCTGAGGAAGGGCAGGACGAAAGAAGAACATTTATATTAGCCTGGGATTCAGGAAAGACCAGGGCTTAGATTGAATGTGAGTAGGGCATGAAAGGTTACGTGAAATGTGCAAAGGCAAGGAAATTGAAACTGATCTGAAGACGAACAAGCCCAGCCCTGGAAGGATTTTAGACCCGCCTGTGCCTGAGTACACACCATCCTGTCTGCCTGGGTTGTCCCCTTTTTTGTTTTTTTAATTTAAGATATATATATTTTTAAGATATTTTATTTATTTATTTGACAGAGAGAGAGATCACAAATAGGCAGAGAGGTAGGCAGAGAGAGAGGGGAAAGCAGGCTCCCTGTCGAGCAGAGAGCCCAATGTGGGGCTCCATCCCAGAACCCTGAGTCATGACCTGAGGTGAAGGCAGAGGCTTAACCCACTGAGCCACTCAGGTGCCCTGCCTGGGTTATCCCTAATTTACGTGTCTTTTTCCAGACTCTGTCCCGGAATATATTTTAAAATATTGCTGCATTTAAAATTTTATGCTTACTAGAATCTGTGAGTAGGTGCTTCTCTTTCCCTTCCCAAGGTGAGAGCTCTGGCGTTAGGAACAGCCCAGCTCATTCATCGTGGCGTCTCAGGGAGGGGCGTGGCACAGTGGTCTGCACCGAAGAGATTCTCACTAAAAATTTATTGAACTTTATCACATATTCTCATCTGCTTTTTCAGGCTCACATGGCTACGTTACTGAGTAGGAATTCATGTTATCTTCCTAAAATTCAAGTCATTAGAATACTTTAATGCTACTAACTTAGAATATTAAGTTATTAGAATACCTTGATGTTGCTCTCAAATGCTTCCAGGGTTTTTGTAATTGTTAGAGATATTATTTTTCTCGTTCACCCAGGGGACTACCATGCTTCGAAGAGAGTGCTGGCAACCAGGGTAGTTTATTTCGAATACTAGCCTTCTCTGATGCATGTATTGATGTTTAGCTGGGTAAACGGGGTTAAGGGAGTGAGAAGTGGGTAAATAGAGAACAACATGGATTTGAATGCTTTTTAAAAAAATCACAGACTTCTTCATTCAGAAATTTACATTCCAATTTTTCTAAATTTCTCCATGATTGAATGAGTGGCTTTGATTGTTTTTCGAAATAAAACCTCCTAACAGCAGAAGCCACTTTGATTATTCAGCCCTATAAAATAGTCATCATTTTTAATTCTATTCTGGGGAGTAAAGTGATCTGCAAATATAGCCATAGATCCCTTAGCTAAGAATTGCAATTCATTTTCTTTTCAGAATATCACATTGATTCTGAGTATGGATTAGTATAACTTTATATACTAACACTTTGTAGAACTCAAAAATATTTTCCCCCTCAAAACAGAAAAAAAAAAAACACCACAACAATCCTCATCAGCAAACCTCACATTTCTCTTACACACAAATGCATTGAGGCCCTCAACCACTGTCCCTAAATCATTTAAAAAATATTGATGAAAAAGTTGTTACAATTGGTTTTAGAACTAGTCTACATTTTAGAAACTCCAGTTTTAAGGCAAAAAAATATTTTTTCGTAAGTGGGGGAAAATATCTAGAAACCTCTAGAAATGAATTCTTGAACAATCCAGAAGTCTCTCTGATGAAAATTTTGATGATTATGTATAGTAACATTGTTAGCTGCCAGCTCTGTGGTAGTATTTTTTTTTTTAATTTTAACCTCATATTAATAAGGGAATTTCCAGTAGATTTGCAAGGTCTTGAAATGCATTTAGGAAGGCCAAATGTTCTCAGCCTGTGAAGAAAGGGGATTTAAAAAAAAAAAAACAAAAAACTGCTGGTGAATGAGAAGGAATTTATTTCATGCTCAGTGGAGTTTGACCTCATGAAGTTTTTAGCTACTGGCTAAAGAAATGATTCCACTGTGGGTCCCGAGTGAGGGAAAAACACAGATTAGTGTAACAGTGGGCACTAACTACAGTAAATAATACCTCTCAACAGAAAGAATGTATAGTCTGCTTACTAAGCACGCAGCCAGGCAGTGGGAAAACTGTGCCGCACATGTATCCTGAGGGAGCCCTCATTTGCCTTTGATTTTTATGGAAAAAATCAAACGTTTGTTCTTGCTGAGTTCTTGATCCCAATGCCCTTTCCTACCCTTTGATTTCCTATCCCTCCTCTAACTTGAAGCTCCAATAGTTTCCCTTTATTGAAATATTTCAGTGGTCTTTAAAATGATTCAGCAAACTGAAGGGCTTTAAAAAAAAAAGATTGTTTTTAACACATGCTCTTTCTGGTGTGTGTTTCTACCTTTCTTTCATCTTCTAGCAGATATGGTCCATATGCAACAGGGAACTGTGATTATTCTGTAACTGTTAAGTGAAAATAAATGTATTATGTAAAGAAGAATGTTTAGTGGACTTTTTTTTTTTTTTCAAACACTGGCTTATCTGAGAAGAAAGATTCACTTTTAGTGAAAGACAACCAGGATATTTTATGACTATTTTAGCTATTTAAAGGTTTTTCTACCCAACCATGTTAATGAAGGAATTTATTTTTCTTTTTATTAGAAATATATTTAGGATAGCAGCAAAGTAAGGAAATGTAGAAGTTCTTTAAAGCCTACTTAGTACAAAGACCTACCTGGTGCTGATTACTATGATTAAGATATTGTTCAACCAAATTATGTTATGTTTTTGTTCATGAATTTTGAGCTTCTTTTTCTCAGTGACTTAGGGCAGAGACTTCTGAAAACAGAGAGCAGGCGCCCTCACCACTCCTGGTTGCCCCCAGTAACTCAAGGCCATTGAGGTTCTCCTGAGTGGGTGGAACCTCTGGGCAGGAAATGGGGAGTTCCCTTGATGGGGAGCAACTGGAGGACTCTCCTTCTCCAGTAAAGAAGAAGTGGAAACATTCCTTAGGTTACCGTGTAAAGTATTTGTTGAAAGAGAGAGCCATTGCTAAGTCAATTCCCATGACCTTGGTTTCTTTTTCCTGCTTGACTAATCTGTGCAAAGGGAATGGATAGAATTGGTTATACTACAAATCTAATACATGTCCTATAGAGCCAAAAAAACATCTCTTTAATTATGGGGATAAAACAATTCAAAACCATATTGTATTTTAAATGATTGGCTCATAAGATACCTTTGAACCAGCTTACTAGAATAGCATGGTCCTAAAGGATGGAGAAAATTAGTATTTTACCTCAGTACCAAACGGAATAAATATCAGCTCCTTCTACAATCTAAGTACCACTCCCAAGAATTACGGGTCACTTTAGAAACTAGATCGGTATAGAAAAAATAAGTGTCTACTAGTTGATAAAAATAATCCTTTAGGGAGCTATATAATTATATATAATGATGCATCTGTTTCTTCATAAAGTCTTTTTAATAAAGAATTCCCTTTAAAGGAATATGATAAAAATAACCAACTTTAAGTTCAAAGTGAAAATATATATTATATATTAAATATTGGATCTGGTGTAAGTGTGTGCAGTGTTTTACAGTTAGGAATAATACTCCAAAACACAAATATTTGGTAACTATTTTCTATGAGAGGTTAAGGGTCATTCTCCCAGGGTAGAACACTATGAATAGGTAGTTCTCTTTGATGTGGAAAGCCCTTGGAAGACTACCTAAAATGTTGTTTTTTAAGTTAGTATGTAGTAAGTTTTTTTTTAAATGTAGTAACTTTTATAAAAATAACAATTTTTATTTTGTAACTTCAATTATTAAAATATTTGTAATAGAGCAGATCATTGAAAACATTAAGCAGTACCTAAAAAATAAAAATCGAAGATATGGGGCACCTGGGTGGCTCAGTGGGTTAAAGTCTCTGCCTTTGGCTCAGGTCATGATCCTAGGGTCCTGGGATCGAGCCCCGCATCCAGCTCTCTGCTCAGCGGGGAGCCTGCTTCCCCCTCTCTTCTCTGCCTGCCTCTGTCCACTTGTGATCTCTGTAGGTCAAATAAATAAATAAAATCTTTAAAAAAAATTGAAGACATAAATTCCTTCTACATTACTAAGATTACATTGTGCTTTTACAGATTTCACTGGAAAAGAAATACTGCAGAGATATATTGACTCTGTGTTCTTTACAAAGAAAAGATTACCTTCTGTGATCTTGGAAGATCAAATTCGAGTCAATTAAAGAAACCCCACTGAGCCAAGACACCCTTCTTCAATGCTCTGTCTCAGTCCACGATGTCCATTTAGGTAGAATGCTTATCCAGTGTCATGTACACCATCGATTCTAGATCTTCATGGAATCTTTACAGTTGTTATCTTCTTTTACCAAGATAATGCCAAGGTTCTAAAGAACCTAAAGGAGTTATGCTTCTTGCAGTCATCCAAAAATTGTTTTCTGAATAGTTTGGACCAGGTCACTCAAGACAAAAAAGAATGTGCAAAGGCAAAGATTAATAGTGAATTGAAGAGAAATTTTGAAACCCAAATTATTGTGTTCTAAAGTTTTATTCACTAGCAAAAACAGGCAGTAAAGAAAGACAAGAGGGAGAAAAAAAAAATCCTAGATAATTATAGGAAGGACCTTGTGAGTTCTAGCAGAAGCAACTGTAACAAAATGAGTCAGAATTTCATTGGCAGATTCATGCATTGGATCATTCAAAACTTGTCTTAAAAACTATCTTCCCAACATCTTTTTTATTTTAAAGATTTTTCTTTACTTATTTGAGAGAGAGAGAGAGAAAGCACATGCGCAAGCAGGGGGGAGGGGTAGGGGAGAGCGTGAGGGAGAATCAGACTCCCCACTGATCAAGGAACCTGATGTGGGGCTTGATCCCAGGACCCTAGGATCATGACCTGAGCCAAAGGCAGAAGGTTAACCCACTGAGCTACCCTGGTGCCCCCCTCCAACATTTTATTATGAAGATTTTCCATTAGAAAAGTGGAACGAATTGTATAGTAAACATCTCTCCTCCCACCAAGACCCTACAATGAACATTTCATTCTTCCTCTACCACGTTTGCATCCATCCATATTCCATCTGTATCCATCAACCCAGCTTATTTTTGGATGCATTTCAAAGAGAGTTTAGACATCAGTACAATTTCCTTCTAATCTTTTAAGCATTTATGTCGATATTTGCTTATCATTCTTTTTTGTTTTCAAGGTAAAATGCATATACTGTGAAATACTCAAATCTGCCCAAATTGTAGATTTGTGCCTTCTATGATTTTTTCATAACAGCATATGTCTATGTAATCCAAACCTTCGTCGAGATATAGAATGTAACATTAACCCCCAAAAGTCCCTTCGTGTTCCCTCACAGGCAATCCCCACCCCCTGCAACTCTTGTTCTGAGTGTCTCCTCGTGGATGTGTTTTGCTTGTCCTAGAGTTTCATAGAAATGAAACCGCCATATATGCGGCTCTGTGTAAGGTTCCCTTCACTCGGTGCATAAACTTAAAAATCTTTTTGCTTCACCTGCAAAGTGTGAGATTCTTTTGATTTCAAGTAACTGAGCTGATCTTGTGAATCCTGACTTTCAGGGCTGTTTCCTGCCATTCTCAATCTTGCCAGCAATGCGCACATCAGCACCAATGCGACCTGTGGTGAGCAAGGGCCCGAGATGTCCTGCAAGCTTGTGGAGCACGTGCCAGGTCGCCCCTTGCGCAACGCCCAGTGCCAGATCTGTGATGCCAACAGCGCCAACCCCAAAGGCAAGTGTCACTCCTATTCAGAAGGACTCTTGAGAATTGGTGCTTCTTAAAATGAGGACTGAAGGCTTCTCTTAGGAGTCATGAACATTGTGTTCACCTTCCCCGCTTTTCATTGCCACCAGCCTTGCAGTTGGGAAGTCAAAAACTTGAAAGCAAGAGCTAAGAGGAACCCATGTATGCTTTCTTTTCACAGAACGCCATCCAATATCCAGTGCAATCGACGGGACCAATAACTGGTGGCAAAGTCCCAGTATTCAAAATGGGAGAGAATATCACTGGGTCACGATCACTCTGGACCTAAGACAGGTAGGTCTGGTGGAACCATTGAAGACTGTCTCCGGGTTGCTGAGTTGTACTCTTCTGTTGACCTTCAGGAAAGTCTGGCTTGCTGCTGAACATATTTCCATTCTGGTCAGATTATTTTTCCTTCAGGTGAATTCATGTGAGGTATAGAAGTAGTCTGCGGTATCGTTTCTTGTCACATTTTTCATTCCCAGGCATCTGTGGGGAGATGAGTGACATTGTTTGCCTGGGGTCTGATGTTCTGGGAAGCTGGGTCAGTGGAGCATACTCTGCTGTTCAGAATTTTCTGTCAGGCTGTGTGTCACATGTCATCAGACACCCCAGTGGTGGGGGACCACACACACTATTCCTTTTGAGGTTACTGTCTTGCTGTTATCACTGTACAAAGTTATTGCAGAAAGGTTGTGTGTAGGTGATAAGGCTAGGAAACAAAGGGATAACATTAAGTCTCTTGGCTATGCGTCTGCCCTGTCATGGCGTCTGTGAGGCTGAGAGAGAGCTGGGGTGGTCCAGTACTTCTGCGAGCAAGCCTTCAGTACGAGCTGGCAAAGGCAAGGTATAATTGGCTCCAGCCACACCTGTATCCTCTTGCTTTGCTTCCAGACTACATAGAAGAATGGAGAGAAATATGTGGGTCCCTGTGGTCCCAGTATTCCTGGGAAAGGGAAGGAAAAAGAAAGAAATCTGAGTGGGTAGAATGAAAAGAGAGCTGGCAGGCATTTGGGAGCTATTATGAACATTTCTCATTTGAGTTCTTCAGAAAAGCCATCACCTGACATTCTTATTTATTTACATTCAATTACTCTTGCATTGGAACTCATGCTAAACATAAGCTGAAAGAGAAAAATATTGAAATATGCCTTGTAGGATTGAAATAGGAATTGTGGAAATTTAATGGTGAATAATTAAAATTCTTCAAAGAAATGGTAGTTTTTAAAATGTGCAGGATTCTAAGTCAAAGACAAAGTGATACTCTGTATATTCACATACAATGAACTTCTGATTTCTAATAAGAACCGTAAATCGAGCAGCAAAATGTAAAGCTCAGGAGATTTTTTTTCCCTCCATATTTAGGTCTGTAGTATTTATTTAAGTAAAATAACACTTTCAATTGTTTTCAGACATATGTCTTGAAGTAATAGATCATGTCTTCATATTTTTAAATCTCCCTAAAGAAAAAGAGAAAAGAGCCCCCCTTTTGGCCTGGCCTTTGTTTTTCTTTCAATGGCGAGAATGTGTCTGCAGGAGATTGCGGTTTTCCCGTCTCTTTTTCTATTTATTTTCTCTTTTTAAGGGCATAAATAGAACAATTTTCACCATCACACCATCAGTGTGATATGAGTTTAGAGCCAAAATACCCAGCTGGATATTTTCCATGTAGATTTCAGATTGGTGTTAGGCTATCACTTATCTTGCAGTATGTCACATTTGACTTCACTCTGAAGGGAGGGAGCTCTTTCCCCTTAGGTTGTGTAGAGACAACTTGAGGAATTCCAGGGGCATGTCAGTTTTAGGTCTTGAAGGATTATTTCAAAGATAGGCATGTGGGGCACCTGGGTGGCTCAGTGGGTTAATGCTTCTGCCTTCAGCTCAGGTCATGATCCCGGGTTCCTGGGATCAAGCCCCGTGTTGGGTTCTCTGATCAGCGGGGAGCCTGCTTCCCTTCCTCTCTCTCAGCCTGCCTCTCTGCCTACTTGTGATCTCTGTCTGTTAAATAAAATAAATAAAATCTTTTTTTTAAAAAGATAGGCATGGATGCATAGTTAAAGACCTTTAGGTAATTTCTAGCATTTTTAGATATGCTTCCAAATGAAGATTACATAAACTAATTGGTACTCTGAAATGTCTTTACTTTTTATATGGTGTACAATTTTTGTCATGCTTTCAGTTTTTAAAAAAGTGCATTGTGCTTATATCTAAGCAAATCTTTCAGATTTGTTTATTTATTGAGCCTTTCTATTATGGGCATTTTTTAATAGGTAGAAAGCATATCTCAGTGGGCATGCATATACCCACCAAGATTCAGAGATTGTTAAGCATTTTGTAATGTTGGTTTCATCTTCCCAGTTTCCAGGTGAATGGCAGTCAGTGTGATATTGTACCAATACAGTATTTTTTGTATCTTCAAAAAATAGAGATTTGTCTTGAAGAGGCGTCATACCATTAGCGGCCCCAACAAAATTAACAGTAATTTTCTAACAACTGCTTCACCACCTGTATCGAATTTTCCCAATTTATCCACCAATGTCTTCTGTAGCTTTTTTTTTTCTTTTTCAAACCAGGATCCATAAAAACCTGATCGTTAGATTTCTTAAATCTCTTCTAATCTGAATTGCTCTCTACTTTTTTTTTTTTTTTTTAGGATATTGACTTTTAAAATAGAGTAGGCCAATTGCCTTTAGAATATCCCATGATCTAGATTTGCTGGATTGTTTCATTGTGGTCTTGTTAACGTGTTCTTTTATGCCCTCAGTTTCCTATAAACTAAACTCAGCTCTAAAGACTTCATTAAATTCCAATTAAATAATTTTGGTCAGAACACATGATCTGTGATCCTGGCTACTTCCTTTGCTCCCAAGGCTGGCTGTCCCACTAGTAAGGAGACTAATCCATTAAGTATTAAAGGTATACTTTGTATCTGATATTGGTGGTATCTCCCTTATAAAGTTTCTCGCCTCCTCCCCACCCCCACCCCCCGCCATTTCCTCTTTGTCTCCTGGGTCTTACCAAGACTCAGATCTAGAGTATGGCTACACCTTCTGATGACTTTTTACCCTTGTCAGAATATGTTTGTTTTCCTGTCAAGCCAGCCATTACCCAACTACTCGTTAATTCTAGATAACACACTCCACGAAGGCAGGGACCCGCAGCTCTATTCTTCATCTTCCTCCTCTTCTTCTCTTTCACTTTCCTTGCCTGCTAACATTCCCTGGGGCTTGCCTTGCTCACTCTTGCACACCCAGGCCTCAGCAGAGTTCAGACTCTGACTAAATAATTATACTGCAAATCCACCCTTTGTTCTCGAACATTCCCCTCCTCTTTTTTGTTCACAGCTTGATGAAAAAGATGATAGTCACCAAACAAGCCTTTGACTGCTTTGTTTCACTTCTGTAAAAATGTAAATTCTGTAGTACAGATTTCTAAAGTAAAATTGTAGACAGATCTTAATATCATTGGGAGTCATAACAACATCATATTGTAGATGGGTTCGTGTAACTTATTAGGTCAGCTCTTGAGCTTTTAGGACCAAATTATCAGCTTCATTCTGTGTTGGCAGATGCTAAAGACTTTGATCCCATTCTTGATTCTCTAGTTGATAACCTGGCTGAAATTCTGGCATTTGTAGCCTCCATGTTTTGTGTTTGGTTACATGAAAGATAAATTAAAGAAATGAGAAAAAGTGGTGTTATCAGAAAGTCCATAAACATCGTCTGGTTTGCAGAAGGACTTAACTACACAGTGTTTGCTTTAGTAACACATTACCAGAGGACTGATTAGATTTATTTTTTACTTCTTTAAAATAATGCCTGCTATTCAATCTGGCATTGACTTACAAAATTTTGAATTTACGCTGTTAGATATTTAGCAGTATCTTCCTTTAAAAAACAATGCATGAAAGTTAAATGAGTGTGGTATTTTGTTTTAAGAAAAATAAAACTTAAGAGTCATGCTAACACATGTAACGCTAACACGTTATGGGGGTGATCTACAAAATGAACTACTGCTTGCTGCCAAGTGAGTTAGGAGCTCGTTCATCGGCAGCACCTCCCCACCCCGACCCCAGAACTGAATCAGGGATCTTTCGTGAAAACTTAACGTTTTAAAGAAATCATTCTGGGGGAGGGATAGCAGGCACATTTGATGGATCTTTTTTTTTCTTAAGATTTTATTTATTTATTTGACAGACAGAGAGATCACAAGTAGACAAAGAGGCAGCCAGAGAGAGAAGAGGAAGCAGGCTCCCCGCGGAGCAGAGAGCCTGATGTGGGGTTTGATACCAGGACCCCAGGATCATGACCTGAGCCAAAGGCAGAGGCTTAACCCACTGAGCCACCCAGGCACCCCAATGGATCTTGACTCTAATGATGGTCACCATTCTCTTAGGTCTTGCCAATTGTATGAAAATGTACTCCTTCTGATAGAATTTCTCCATAGAAGAACCTGAGGATTTCCAGTTTGAGGCACAGGACTTTCAGAGTTAAGACAACTGGCAGAACATTTAATTGTTAGGGAAATTGGGAATTGAAAGCACAGGGAGCTCCCACTTCACACCCATGAACATGTCTATTACTAAAAGAAACCCGGGATATAACGAGGGTTGGTGAGGGTGTGGAGAAACGAAATCACTGTGCCTTGCTGTGTTCATATACTATGAACATAAATAGGAATTGCTCTATAGACACATACGTACATAAGTGCATAAGTACTTATGGGGACTTAAAATGGTACAGGTGCTGTGGAGGACAGCATGGTGGTTCCTGCAGAAGTAAAACCTAGAATTTCCACACGATCTGGCAATTCCCCTTATAGACATACACCCCACAAAGGAACCAAGAGCAGGAATTCAAGATCTCTGCACACTCCTGTTCAGAGCAGCATTACTCACAGTAGCCAAAAGATGGAAGCAACCTGTGTCTGCAATAGTAAATGGATAAACGGGGATGGTACATAAGTAGGATGGAAAATAGTCCTGCCTTCAAAAGAAAGCAAATTCTGGCACCTGCAACAACACCGGTGAACCTTGCAAACATGCTAAGCAAAATAGAGCAAACATAGGAGGACCAACACTGTATGACTGCACTTACGTGTCGTACCTAGAATAGACCCGTCTAAAGACACAGAAAGTCGAATACCAGGAGGGAACGAGCAGCCTGTGCTTACTGGGTGCAGAGCTTCAGCTGGGAAGAGGAAAAAGTTCTTGAGGCAGATAGTGGTGATGCTCACACAGCAGTGTGAATGGACTTGATGCCACTGAACTGCGCACTTAGAATGACAAAAATGGTCCTCTTCGATGTTTAGGTACATTTTACCCCAGTTTTTAAAAGTTGGCTACTGTAAATAACATGCTGTTTTCTATCAGCCTAGGTCCATCTACTCAGGAAACCAGAAGCCACACCGGTTATTTAAAGTGATAGATCTAGTATGAGGAACAGGTTGAATGGTGTTTGAGGATGGGGAGGAGAGTACCAAGGGAACTCAGGGTTGCTTATGGTTGGGGGAAACCACGGGACGCATTGGGCTATTCATACCCCGAGGCTTGGAGGAGGCTGCCCCATCTCCCTGCCTCCCTCCTCCAGCCTTCCAGCCTCCTGCTAGTGCTTCCACTCAGAGCCCCACAAAGCAGGGTATAGAAAGGTAGATTTGCAGTTGCTCCTCAAGGCACAAATCCCATCTTCTCAGTAAGTGATCCTTTTGTTAGTGTGACCATATAAACATAGAGGCCTGCCCTTGAAATCCTGGATGAGAATTGTGTTATAACCGTCATGATCCAGTCCTGAATATGCTGATAGTAAGTTTTTAGATCCACTTTGGAACTAAGATGAAAAATTTAGAATTTTCAAGGTGAAATCATGGACTGCCTTCTGATAATATCGACAGACTGGATGGGTCCTTTGCTCTCGATGGAGACTGTCCTCGGTGCTGTGACTTTAAGAAGGACAATGGTGGAGGAAAAGGGGAGGCGTTCTGTTTGTTTATGTGCATATTTCTTGTTACTTTTTGATTGTGTGGCATGGTGGAGACCTGGAAAATGTAGTTGGGTGATATGCTTTCATAATTTATAAAGCAGAAGCCATAGCATTAAGAATGAAGGATTGTTTTAGTCAAGTACCTGACAAATTCCACACTAAGTAAATGTGAACTCAGTTTCCGTCTGTCATATTTATAGTTCACAAATGACTTTGAAGTCCCAAAGATCTTTATATATCACTGAGGGAAACATTAACCAAGACCTTGATATAATCTAATTGGAGTTAGCTAGTAGGATTAGGTTAAGGGATGCAATTAAGTAGATGTTGAAAAATAAATTAGTAAGTCAATAATTCTATTTTTTTTTCTGGCTAGGAAAGTAATATGAGTTTGTGGTAGAAAATTAGAAGGGTCACACAAAGGTAAAGAGGTAGCAAAACTTGTTATTGTGGGTGTTATATCATCAAATCCTCATATACTATGAGTTTGGTCCTATTATTATCTCCTTTTGACAAATGACAAAACTGAGACTCAGGGAGTTCAAGTATTCCCTCAAGGGTAGGATTCCCTGAGGTTCAAGAGCCTGGGCTCTGTCTGCATCACTGGGCAATCCCAAAATAAATATTTTGACATATATGGTAGTGTCCTGTTATTTTATTTAACTTTGTAGCATGAGGATTTCCAAATGTAACTAAAACTCATTATTATATATATATTTTTAAAGCTGCAGTAATATTCTTCTACATGGCTTACCCATCACTTGCATAGGAATTCCCAAGCCTGACACCTTAGTTGTTATCTGTTATGGGTAATAACTTAAGCTTTCAATAAAAAAGGGATTAATATCATATGTATGCGTATGAAGTAATGCAGTGAAAGTATTTCAGTTTAAAGGTTCATATTGCAACTTTTTGGTTAGTTTTATTTTGATTTTCCCATTAAAAAAGGAACATTTATCACCTGTATATGTATAGAAATCTATACATACACTTCATATCTGAACATGAATATCTAATGTGTATGTATAGGACTTTTATAGTTGACCTTTGGTAACATGGGGCTTAGAGATACTGATCACCTATGCAGTTGAAAATTTGTATAGAATTTTTGACCCCCAAAACCCAACTACCAACCTGCTATTGACTGGAAGCCTTATTGATAACATAATCAATTAGCACGTATTTTTATGTTTTATGTATTATATCCTGTATTCTTACAACCAAATAAGCTAGGAGAAAAAGAAAATGTTATTAAGAAAATCTTAAGGAAGAGAAAATGCATTTACAGCATGTACCGTATCACCAAAAACTCCGTGTATAAGTAGACCCGTGCAGGTCAAACCCATGTTATTCAACGGTCAACTCTAGGTAGTATATAGATTACATATAGTATGTATATATAATGTATCTATATTGTATATAATGTGCATATAATGTATGCATGTAATATATAGAATTTCATATTATAGAATTTAGAAGAATATAGAATTTAGTAAGATAGTGTTATAGAATTATATATAGTAGGTATAGAATCTATAGCATATCACATCTATGAATGTGAATATACAATCTCCATATTGTGTGTTCATATACTATAATTATATATAGGAATATCTATATATACAAATATATACATAAGTACATAAGTATAGATTTTAGACTACACAGAATTTTTTTCCTCATCCATATGATTTAATCTGCTCTCCCCAGCAATCCTGGAATACAGATGGCTCCCTTTTAAGAGGTAAGCACACTGCAGGACAGGTCAGTTTAGTGGCTTGCCCAGGGTCATGTGGCTCTGTGTGCTGAAGCTGGGATTGGAAACCAGGACTTCTGGTTCCTTCCACACAGTGCTATGCTGCCTCAATTCTCTTGTTCCAGGTCTTGAATTGCTGTTTTCCTCTGCATTATGGGGAGACTGGCCAGATCTCTTATAATTTCCTCCTGATTTGGGATAGTTCATGTTCTTCCTAATCTCTCCCCATGTCCTGTTTGCTCAGGTTGTTGCTCGGCGGCTCCTTTCCCTGTGGTAGATGTGGGTGCTCTCTACCGTGTGCTTTTTGGCCAAGGAGCAGGAAAATGAATCCATGTTTTGTATTAAAATGTTGAAACCTGGGCAAAAAGTTTCACTGGGGGTGGTCAGATTTGTGAGTAAAACTTGGTATCGTTCCTTTAGAACATCAAATATATTTCGTAAAAAAGGAAACGTTTCCTATGGCCCTGAAAATAAAGCTGCTTTTTGAAGCAGTGCTTTATTTTTTGTGTTGGTTTAATTAGGAAGTAGCATTTTGTTGTGGGAACATAATCACAGAAGGGCCTTTGTTTTATACAAACCTTAAGACAATAGCTGCTTGTTTGCTGGGTTTTCTAAAACCTCATTAATTTGGATGTCTGTTGTTTTTTCCCTAAAATTTCTAAAATATGGACCAGAACTAGATTGAGGTTTTTTAATTGTGTCATCCAAATAGAAAGTGTTTGCTAAGCACATTGAGCATAGGGTAGTAAGAAAAGAGCAGGCAGATTTCACAGTCTTAAGACAGAAAATCTTGAAAGATTCTTAGAACAAGAATTGCATGTAAATTGGAGCTTCTCATTACAAGTGAGCGTTGGCTGTTCATTAGAAGAGGTCAGGCAGAGACCCTTCTTGGAAGCTGTGATAGGAATTACTATTACCATTTCCTTATATGTATTCAAAGTGATTCATTCCATTTCAATTTTCGGTTACTTTATACTGGTCTCAACCAATTTCAGATATTAAGTTTTTCTTGAATTTGTTTGGCAAAAAGAACAGATTGGGAGAAATCTTAAGCTCTTCGTTGTGATTTGGAAGTCAGCCACAGTAAATTCTTGTCCTTCAGACTTTCTTATCTTTTGCGCCTGTTGTCTGCAAAGCTGCTATTCTCATAGATAGGTCTTTCTTTTGTTTTCACATTTTATCTCATTCTATTGTTTTATACACAACTTCTCCAGTTATCTATGGCACAGCTACTGTGTAAGAAATCACAGCCAACCTTTATGACGTAAAACAACAGCATTCATTTTGTACCTACCCTGGTTTCAATGGGCCAAAATTTCAGGAAGGGCTCGACTGAGTGGGCGTAGGCCTAAGGTTTCAGTCCACGGTCAGGCCCTGGTGGGGATGGAGGTGGGACAACTATGAAAGGAAGTCTGGGCTGCTAGGGAGGTGCTGAGGCAGCTGGGGAGGGGGTTCTGGACAGCTGGAGAGGGGTACTGAGGTAGCTGGGAAGAGGGTGCTGGTACAGCCGGGGGCTGGCCAGTCTCTCCTTTCATGTGGTCTCAACACTTCTCTGGGAGGTCCCTCCACATGGACTGGTGTGGGCTTCCTCATAGAGTGGCAGCCTGGAGGCAGAGTGCCTATATGGCAGTTCAGAGCTCCAGCAGAGGGGTTCCAGAGAAAGTGGCAGAAGTTGTGTCCCCACATAGATCTGGCCTCCAGAGTCATGCAGCTTCACTTCTCTATGCTCTATGGGCCACCAGGTCACTGAGGTCAGCAGTAGAGGAAGTAGAGGAAATGGGAAGCAATGGTGGCCTCTCAGTGGGGGAGGGGTGAACAATTGGACACCTGCTGTAAAACCACCACTTCCTCATCCTTCTGAACATGGCTGCCTCTGAGGGGCTTCTCCTGTCAGCCTCCCACAGCTTATCCGTAGGTGCCTCACCTTTATTTTTAGGAATTCTAAAGAGCTAGGGGATCCAATGGGAATACAAATATTATACTTTAAGCTGTCCAGTGTTCATGACCGGTGAGCTGAATAAATTCAAATAACTGAGGCCAGGCTTCAAGAACTATGTGGAGTTTCAGTTTCTTCACAAGATTTACTTCTAAGCTTTCAGTGATAAAGCTTACTATCAATAGTTTACCAGTCAAACATAAATATTTTTCCAGTTAGCCCATTTTCGTTTTCCATCCCCTCCTCCCCTTTGTCTGTCTTGAATGGCAGAGTACTGGCCTTATGATGACCGTATACGTCTTACTCAACAGGGCCCCTTAGACGGGGCCTTGGGAAGGATTCTGAGAAATCAGCAAAGATAGTCTCAAGACCCTATCAAAATATACTTTGCTTGTCCCCAACTGTTTTGGCTTAAAAATAAAGTTGGTTTGTATATATATGGAAAGAAAGGGAGGTCTGTGCTGAAATCATTATTTCTTCCTGTTATACTGAAGCTAAAAAAAGATAAGTTTTAATTCCTGAAGAAATATTTCTTTGAAAAATACAGTTGCAGTTGGAATCCATTGTAAACCCCCCCCCCCTTTTTTTTTGGCCTTTTGCTTAACATTCTGCTCAAATTGCAATGTCATTATCTCTAGAAAGTCGTAACAAATAAAAGAGCAAAGTAGCCCATGAATACCTCGGCCATACCTCAAAAGAGCTCTTGTGTTTTTAAGGTTTTCAATTGACCTTTTCTCTATGCAGAAATGTCTTTTATTTTGATATAGAAGCAGAAATTTTTAAATAAAGGGAAAACATAAGAAAAAAGTTTTCATTAAAAAAAGTTTTTTTTAAAAATAGACTCCATGCCCAGCTTGGAGCCCAATGTGAGGCTTGAACACACAGCCATGAGATCAAAATCTGAGCTGAGCAGGAGTCTGACGCTCAACCAACTGAGGCACCCCCATAAGAGAAAAAAGTTTTTAAAAAACCACTTGTGGGGTGCCTGGATGGCTCCGTTGGTTAAGTGACAGCCTTAGGCTCAGGTCATGATCCTGGGGTCCCAGGATTGAGTCCGGCATCGGGTTCCCTGCTCAACAGGGAGTCTGCTTCTCCCTCTGACTTTCCCCCTCATGTGCTCTCTCTCTCTTTTTCTCTCTCATTCTCTCCCTCTCAAGTAAAATAAATAAAATCTTTAAAAACAAAACAAAAACAAAAATAAAGAACCACTTGTGGTTCCAATTACCAGGATTTACCTTTTGATCTAGTCCATCATATTTGAGAATACTGTACAGTTAGTTCATGATCTCTGCTTATTGGGTGCCAGGGTTTCAAGATTCCTTGATGAACAAGACAACGATGACATCCGGGGAAAGCCCTTAGCCCAGAGAAGTGTACAACAAACAGGAGCTTCCGTATACATGTTGGTTACTATCTCTGCTGCTACACCTGTTATGTGAGGCCGAGCCAGGCCCTCGGGGCTTCTGGTCTAGTGGCAGAAACAGGCAAGTAAGCAGACACATTTGGTCCAGTGTGTAGGTTGTGCAGGGTTAAGGATGCTTGGATAACACAGAGGAAGGGGCAGCTTAGGGACTCAGGGAGACAACCCAAATGAGAGTGAAGGAAGGGAGCAGGCAATGAGGAAATGTACATAGAGCAGCTAGGGGAAAACATGTTTACAGAGCTAAAATTGTACACCCAGTCCTGTAATAAATGTCTTCTTTAATTTTTTCTGTTGATTGATATACAGTTTACGCACTGTGAAATGCACCCATCTTAAGGGTATAGTTGGATGGGTTTTGATACAGAATCTCCCCCTGTGCCTCTTTGGGTCAGTGCTCCTCCAGCCCCTCCCCCTCCTGCCACCAGAGAAGCCAGGTTCTGAATGTTTCTCACTGTAGCTTTGCCTGTTACATAATATATAAATGGGAGTAAATGGTGTGTCGTTTTGTGTTTGGCTTCTTTTAGCCTCGTAGCTGTGAGATTCATCCACTGTTTCTCTTGTGAGTGGTTTGTTCTCTCTTGTGAGTGGTTCTTTAATTTCCGAGTGTTTTATTTCACGAATGTAACATTTGTTTATGCATCCTCTCATTATGTTGTTTGGGTTATTCCAGTTCTTTTTCTCAATGCCTATTAATTTATTGAGATATAATGACAGATAGCATTGTGTAAATTTGAGATGCACAACTCATTGGTTTGAGACATTCATGTATTGCAATATGGTTACTATAGTGACATTAGCTAACATTTCTATCATGTCATGTAATTATGCCTTTTTTGTGTTGAGAACAATTAAGATCTAGTCTGTTAGCAAGATTATTATACAGTATTGTGGACTAGAATCACTGTATTATGCATTAGATCCAAACCCATTTATCTACTAGTTGCCATCATTTTTGACGGTTATAAATCTACCATGAACATTCTTATGAAAATCTTTTTTTGGACATATATCTTTGTTTCTCTAGGTTTGGAATTGCATAGCCAAAAGATATGTCAATATTTAACTTTATAAGACATTGACAAACCACTGTCCAGCAAGAGTCTCTAGGCAAAAAGCTCTTCTCCCCAGAATCACTGTCTTATGCCACCTGCTGTCCAATATTTTAGAACCACTCTTTAATATCTTTATCCAGTTTTCTAGTTGTTTACTCCAGAAGGGCCAGGCCATACCAATTTCTTCTTCATGCCAGCATCTACATTCCTGTAACAACTTTTGATGGCAGAATAATAGGTCACCATCTGGGTACGTGATAATTTATTCAACCTGTTCCCGTTGTTGGACATGTCAGGTGTTTCCAATTTTATAAAATCAGGCTGCAACATGTATTTACATATTTTTGTGACCGCAGTGCTGATTATATTTTCATGTAGATTGCAAAAAATGGCATTATTGGGTCAAAGAGTTTAAACATCCTTTCATTGCGCCCTGGAGTGCCTTATTTTTTAAAAACTACTGTTCCGTTTACAGATTCACTAATAGTGAATCAAAGTTTGTGTTTCACAACCCCTCAGGAGCACAGAGATTAACATTTCCTTTCAGTTTTTGTTCTCTACCAATTGAGTACCTGAGCCTCTCTCGTTTATTTATTTATTCATTTGTTTGTGCACTGCAACATATATTTATTGACTAGCGTCACTATATCAGACATATATTTGGGAGTGCTGGGTTGAATTCAGATGCTTAAGTAATGCTTATTTGTTCTTGTCTATTATCTTCACATGGATAAATTATGTCATGATTATTAATCTCTATGGGAGCAGTCAAATTGCTTGTAACATGGTGGTGGCATTTTTTTAGACATTTGGATCTCAATGCAAGAGGCAGGATAGAATTTTCCTATTGTAACAAAAGAGAAAAAAAAAGAACTAACTCTAAATATCATTGTTTGAGAGGTGCCAAGAATAGCTCCGGCGCTTGAGGAAAATCACTAAAAATCCGATAGTGGTAGCTCACATCAATTTACAAAATTTTGTAAAGCGTTCTCCTACAAATATTATTTCACACTATACTTACAATGTGAGATAAGTGAAGAACATACTGATTCATATTCGCGTTATTCATTGTGAAAAATGCAGTGGAAGGTAGAGAAAATATTCTTTGGATTTGTCATTTGAATCCTGAGTTGTAGAAACCATCAAATTGAGTTTTATCATTCTGTAGATGGTAAGAAATTAAAAACTCATGAACTGGGGGGAGTGATTCTGGAAGTCTTACTCTAGAAGCATTGGTGGGATGACAAAGCCGTCACAGTGACAAAGGTAGAAACTCTAATGACTGGGATGACAGTCTAGATGCCCATACATTTCCTCAGACCTGGGAGCCCTTTAAAATATTTTTGCAGCTACTCGGAGGGCACTGACCTGCTCCGGCCTGCCCTTTATGCGCCATAAGGTACGGAAATGGAAGCTGGGAAAGCTGTGAGATCAAATTAAAACCTGCAAATTATTAGCTGGGGAGGCACAGCTGTCCAAACCCAGACATCCTGAGAAGTTTGGTGAAGACTTAAAACCACTCATGAGCCAGTGGGGGTGGTGTAGGCTTTCTTCGAGTAACCGATAACTACAAAAATAATGTGTAAATCAGCTTTCTTTGTCGCTGAAAAACCAATAGACTTTATTTTGCTGAGAAATTTTAGATTGACAGAAAAATGGCGTGGGGAGTACCAGGGTTCCCAAACATCCCCTCTAGAAAAGCTTTTGGTCAAACTTAGGCTGTCATCATATTTTTAAAAGCAAATCCTCAAGTGGCTGAACTAGTGCAGATTTCGTAGTTCCTGAGAACTTGCCCCCTGGTATTTGGAAGGTGACGGAGAATTGTCAGACTTAAAATTTAATATTTTTCTCTCTTCTCTAACATTTTCTTTTTTTTTTTTAATATTTTATTTATTTGACAGAGGGAAATCACAAGCAGGCAGAGAGAGAGGAGGAAGCAGGTTCCCTGTGGAGCAGAGAGCCCGATGCGGGGCTCGATCCCAGGACCCTGAGATCATGACCTGAGCCGAAGGCAGAGGCTTTAACCCACTGAGCCACCCAGGCGCCCCCTAACATTTTCTGGCATAATATCAGAGCATAGTTCCTTTGGTCTTCATAGGACACAAACACAAGAAAGCTAGTGAGATGACCATGGCCTCCGTTGAGATGGCCAACACTGAGAGTTATTTCTTGCTTTCAACCAGAATGACCCAGGGGGGCCAGACAGGAAGCTGCTGCCCAGGTGTCAGCTCCTGAGCCCCAGTGGGGAAGCATTCTGTTGAACTGTGGATCTCTGGATGAGACATCACTGGGATCTCCTTTTCCTTTTCAAACCCTAATGGTTTGGGGCTCAGGTTTTATACGTAGTAAACTACCGTCATGTCATACTGGAGCTCATGAGAAAAATGACAGAAATAGGGTCATGTAGGAAAGGGAAGACTCTAGACGTGCCCTTACGCTGTGTGTTTGACCTCCACATGGCTTCACTGGTTTCTCCAGAGTTCTCTCACTGGAGATACCGGACTCCCACTCACGTTCAATTTGGGAATCTCCATCTTCCACGAAAAGTTGAATCTTCATATGATCAAATTTTTTCCCCTATTTTCACATCCTTTTATTTCTCGAGGAACCATTTTTTGGGGTACAGTTCACTGGGATTAAGTACCTTCGCATTGTTGTACAACCATCCCCACTATTCACCTCTAGAACTTTCCCATCATCCCCAAATAAAACTTTGTGTACTAACTCCCTGTTCCTCCCACCCTTCCCCAGGCTGAATGAACCATACTTCTAATTTCAGTCTCTATGAATCTGACTACTTTAGGTAACCCATGTGGGTGGTATTTATAGTTATTTGTCCTTTGTATCTGGCTTATTTCTCTTAGCATCATGTCTGCAAGGTTCATCCATGCTGTAGAATGTATTAGAGTTTCATTCTTTTTTTAAGGCTGAGTAATATTCCATCATAGGGATATCCCAAAGTTTGTTTACCCATATATCCATTGATGGATATTTGGGTTGATTCCATCTCTTGGGTATTGTGATTTGTGCTCCTGTAGACATTGGTGTACTAGGATCTGTCTGAGTCCCTGCTTTCAATTTTTGTGGGCATATATTCAGAATTGGAATTATTGGCTCAAAAGGGAATCCTATGATTAATTATTTTAAATATTTTATTTATTTATTTGAGAGAGAGGCAGTGAGAGAGAGCATGAGCGAGGAGAAGGTCAGAGGGAGAAGCAGACTCCCTGTGGAGCTGGGAGCCCGATGCAGGATTCGATCCCGGGACTCCGGGATCATGACCTGAGCCGAAGGCAGTCGTCCAACCAACTGAGCCACACAGACGTCCCCTATGATTAATTTTTGAGGAGCCCCCATGCAGTCTTGCATAATGGCTGCACCCTTTTACATTCCTGTCACATCTCTCTCTTTTTTTTTAAGATTTTCTTTATTTATTTGACAGAGAGAGATCACAAGTAGGCAGAGAGGCAGGCAGAGAGAGAGAGGGGGGAAGCAGGCACGCTGCTGAGCAGAGAACCCAATGTGGGGCTCGATCCCAGGACCCTGAGATAATGACCTGAGCCGAAGGCAGTGGCTTAACCCACTGAGCCACCTAGGCGCGCCCTGTCACATCTTTTTAAGTAAACAAAAACCTTCCTGCATAAGACACTTATTTAGATAGTCTTAAAAAAAAAACAAGCTTTAAATGCGATGATTTAAATGTGATAACCATCAGTTCAGTGCCTGACACGTGACAGATGCTCAGCGAAGTTCGATGTTTCTAAAGGAAAATGAGAATCTTTAAATAGGACATAGACCAACTTCCCACATAAAGAACGAAGTCTTGCAAAAACAAACAAAAAAAAATGCTTTCTAATCTCTCTAGTGCTAGAACTATAAACGATTCAGCTAGATTTCATGAACAAAGGAAAGAAACACACAATTATTGTTTCTGGGAGTTGTAAATGTGTAACGAACAGGTTAATGTTTAATGCAGTTAGTCAAGTGCAGATTTGCACAGCTTTTCTGGATGGTATTGCCTGTTGGATTTGCGAGGCTTAATGATTAGGGGCCCCTTTTACTTTCATAGAGTGAGCTAAGGGAGGAGAAGAAGGCATATGGAGCTATAGGTACGAAAGCATCACTAGAGCGACTTGGGTATCATGGGCCAACAGGAGATCTAACAGATGAAACAGAAAGAAGCTGAGTTGAGAAGTTGAGAGCTGGAGAACTCTGCCTGGCCTCTTTGTGTTTTCTTTCTCACTCACATTTGAGCTTTTAGAAAACTCTTGAAGACCCACTTGTCCTTTTCTCTGCTTAGGTCTTGGTCTTCGCTATGTCAACATCAGCATCTTTCCTGATTTCCTGGCACCCACATCCAGTTGTGTGATCTTTTCATCCCTGCTGACCCTGCAGCTTCCTGGTTTAAGGTCCTCTCGTGGTCTATAAGTTTGAACACAGTGCAAGGACCCACGCCCTGCCGAGGCTTCCTCCCGCTGTCTACACTCAAGCCAGCCTGGCTTCCTGCCATTTCTACACCGCTCTGTGCTCTGGCCCTGCGGGGTCTTCACTCCCTGTCCTTCTGTCCCTTCTCCCTTTCCTCATCCGCCACATCACTGCTGTATTGATTGCATCTGTCACAGTCCCTGTTACAAAGCAGATGCTCAATCCATGTATATAATGAATGAACCGTAAGTGGAAAATTGTTAAGGCTCATTCCTCGCTCCCTTTCTCCTATCCTGATGGAGCATATCTCTGAGAATAAGATCTCTGCTTCTCTCCCCATCCCTCCTGCTCCCCAGGAGAGGAGCAGGCATTTTTCTACCTGGCTGAAGAGCTGACCATCTGCAGTCACATCTCTGTTCTTTTACTGAGCAGATAATTCTCAGGACACAGGTTCCTGGCCCACAGGCCAAGGTCATGGAGCAGGTGTGCACGCGTTTGTTCCGCCCATGACATAGAGGCTCTATGTCAGGCAGACCACTCATTTGAAGCCATGATGTCCATTTTTCCTTTTTTTTTTTTCTGGAATATTGCTAACTTCTTTCTTCAATCTCCATGACACATTTCTGAGCCTACTTCCACAGTCAGTAGGGAAAGAAAGGAAAGTTATTTATTGCCACCCCTGTTCCAACCTGACAAAGGGAAGACTGCATTTTGGGGAAAACCCTTGTATAATTTCAAAGGCTAAGATATTCATAGGTGAAAACCTGGTGGAGGTTAGGCATCAGAGGATAGGAAAGGTGCCTTTTGTATTTCTCAGATCTGAGAATGACCTCTGAAGGTATCTCACAAGCATGTTTATCTCATTCTGGGGGGGCTGGGCTGTTACGTGACACTTACAGGATGGGAAAGAAGGTAAACATGCTCACAAAGGGCATTGGTGATATCCCTGCTTGTGCTTTTGAGGTGGTTCCAACTAATCTTGCACAAAACTTAGCAATCATTCCAGAGCGCTCAGGGACATTGAGCGCCGGGAACAATTATGCGGAGACATAACATGGGGACAGGGAATGAAAACCAACCCCTTCCTCTTCAGTTTTGACTTCTTAAAAGTGGTTCGACCCTTTTCCATTGCAACACTGCTAGTGATCCTTAAATGGAAACTGTGACACGTGGGACAGCTTACTGGTCTGTCCTTTTTAAAATAGCTTTTCTAGGTGACGAGAAACAGAACTGCTTCTGGCAGGTGTTTTGAATATCCCTTTCCTGTCTTCAGATTGCTGGTTCTAGGTGCCTCTTCACTGTTCGGACAGGCTCCTGTGGCCGTGCGCTCCATTGGTTGGTGACCACCGTTAGTACTTTTGCTTTTCCTCAATGTCTACTTGAAGTGTCTGAGCTTGCTTCCAAAGTGGCCATTCCTGGTTTTCCGAGACACGAATCTTAAAAAATTTAAGGAAAGAAACCGAGTCGATTTAAATTTGTCACTACGGATAACCAGTTCTTTCTCTCCCAATGAAAAGAAAAAGCAAAAAGGAAAGAAGGTTGGGGGGCGGGGAGATTGGATTTTGACATGTTTATTTTGTATTTCTTTTTTTTTTTTTAAAGATTTTATTTATTTATTTTGACAGAAAGAGATCACAAGTAGGCAGAGAGGCAGTCAGAGAGAGAGAGAGAGGGAAGCAGGCTCCCTGCCGAGCAGAGAGCCTGATGTGGGACTGGATCCCAGGACCCTGAGATCATGACCTGAGCTGAAGGCAGCGGCTTAAACCACTGAGCCACCCAGGCGCCCTTATTTTCCATTTCTAATGACAACACCGAATTTAAAGAAAAACAAATCTAGTTTTATTCCAAAGTTCTTTTCTTGTTCACAAAGCTGTTTCCTTCTGTCTGTTAATTTTGTATGCTGGTCCTGAAACGAGGAGATAACAGTGAATAGTCAACTGAAATATGGTAGAAACGACATTTTAAGGTAATTGTCTGTAAGAGGCGTACCTAAAATGTACACTACGCGTATCCCTTGTGCCAAGGAGATTTCCTTGCCCCAAACTTTGCTTGTTACTTCACAAGATTATCAACTGAGTAGATGTTTGAGTGATGGATACTCTAAACTCAAAAGTGATTCATGTCTGTGGTAGTAGATGACCTTCTAGTAAATAATAACTTCTCTATTCTTGAGTAATAAATATTCAAATGATTATTTTGAATTTTATCTTCTAATAATGTCATAAGAAATAAAGCTTCAAAGCATAAATTCACTACTTTTATGGGGATAATTGAGAAATACTACTTATCAAATACACTTAACTCTTTTTTTTCTTTTTAAAGATTTTATTTATTTATTTGACAGAAAGAACAGGAGAGCATAGGCAGAGGGATCAGGAGAGGGAGAAGCGGTTTTCCCACTGAGCAGGGAGCCCAGTGTGGGGTTTGATCCCAGGATTCTTGAGATCGTGACCTGAGTCAAAGGCAGACGCTTAACTGACTAAGCCACCCGGGCGCTCCACACTTAAGTCTTTTTAAATGTCATTTGACATATAACCTAAAACTCTTTTATCTGAGAAAATCTCTTTTCCAGCACGTAAGAGGGAAAACATCCCTCCAGTCTATCACAGAGGCCATAATTGCTTGTATGAACGGAAAATTTCCAGAGGGGTTTTCCTGCGTGGTATCTGGGTCTCCCACAGATTATGGACCGAGGTCCAGCAGAGAAGGGTCAAGCTTTCTGTGGAGATGAGAGACTTGACTTCACCACCTACATTGGAAGTTAGCCCTCACCTTTGGAGAATTAGACTACCTGTGCTTGTCAGATGCCTGTGCCTGAGGTGGATTTAATATGGAAATTCCTGTCTGGATTCCTCTGTAGGAAGTGGTGTTTGATGTAAGTCTACTGTATTTAGGTGACACTGTTTATGTGCATTGCAGTGATCATTAACAAAGGCCACTTGGTGGAAAACCGTGATGAAGGTGGGTTTTGAAATGGCTGCGTCAGCGGCAGGTTTGGCAAGATCACAGTGACTGCAAGTCTAGTGAAAACCCTGCATCGTCAGCTTGTGTGCGGCCAACCTTAGATGGAGAGGAAAGGCAGCTGAGTCAACCATGCACACGCGTGTGCATGCACACACACACACACACGAGCAACAGAAATATCAGATTTCATTTGCGTAAATGTTTAATATTCTATATACTAACATAGAATCCCTAACTTTTTCTCTCTTGTGAGCCAGGACCTACTGATCCATGCACGGTTGGTGAATCAGAGCTTGTATCAATTTGCTAGGCCTACCGTAGCAAGTAATGGAGACTGGGTGGTTCACCCAACAGAAATTTATATACTCGGAGTTCTGGAGGCTACAAGTCCAAGGTCAACATGTTGGCAGGGTTGATTTCTTCTGGAATTAGCTTGATAGCTTATAGATGGCTTCTCACTGTGTCCCCACAGGGTCGCCCTTAGGTCTGTGTGCATCTTTGTCCCAATCTTCTTCTGAAGTCCCTGGTCGTGTTAGACTAGGGCTTACCTGCATGGCCTCATTTAACTTGAATGACATCTTGACCCTGTCTGCAGATAGAGTCACATTCTGAGGCAGTAGGGGTTAGGACTTTGACATATGAATTTGGGGGAGACACAATTCAGTCAAAAACATGGCTTCACTGAGGACAAACTATGTTTGGATGCTTCATGCATTCCTCTTCCTCTTTCATAGATTTACAGCTTGTAGTCCCTTTCTGGGTTTGTTTTTTGGTCTCCAATTTGGGGACCTTGAGGACTAGGGAGAGATTGTGAGAACAATGCCCAGCTTCACAGCCCAAGGCCTTGATCAAGATAAGAGTTAAACATTTCCTTCCTTGAAGAATTGTCCTGAAGTTTCCCCCTCATGGTTGTCCTTCCATGTAGTGTGATTTTCTCGTAGATGGCTAAGCTCCCAGTATGAAAGCTGACAAGAGTTTGAGGAAAATCCAAGAACACGGTATTGAAATAATGGAAAAACTGGGTTAGTGCCCACCCGTTGCCCCAGGCTGTAACGTGGCCCTTCCTTTTCCTTGCCTTCCATACCAGCAAAGCATGATGATTGAGTACGGACTGCTGGGCTCAAAGCCCTACAGTATACATTTTTAAAAAATATTTTATTTATTTATTTGACAGAGAGCAAGAGAGCAAGCAGGGGGAGCGACAGAGTGAGAGGGAGAAGCAGACTCCTCGTCGAGCAGGGAGCCAGATGTGGGGCTTGATCCCAGGACCCTAGAATCATGACCTGAGCCAAAGGCAGATCCTTAACTGACTGAGCCACCCAGAAATCCCTGTGGCTCTCACAGTACCTGTGAGATCCTGGGATTACATAACCTTTCCGTGCCTCAGTTTTCTCATCTGTAAAGTGGCAGAAATGTCAATATATACTTCATAACAAGAATTTAGTGATAGAATTAGAAAAGCCAATGAGTCTAAGAGGCATTAATAATTCTAATTAATTATTAACGAATTAACTTATTAATTTTATTAATAAATATTATTAATAATTCATTAAATATTATTGATTAATTAAGAATTCATTGTTGGCCATAGTACGTGCTCCATTGGCATTAGCTCTCATTCATTTTTGTTTCTTACACAACCTCCCATCCCCACCCCACCACCCCTGCTGGCTCATCCCAGCCTCTCCCAACAGAAACTCCAGAGTTAGTTGGAACAGCTGCCACTGCATTTGTTTAGATGAACCCAGCGTGCAAGTGAACATACATGTCTTTTATTTGGGTATCACAAAAAGGAAGTTCAGCAACCTTAGGTATATGTGGACTTGTGGGGGCCAGTGCTCTTATTGGGACCTGTGACTCAGTAGTTTGTCTCTCAATTTCTCTATACATCAGTTTCCAAATAGGTAATAAGCACAACAGTCATTTGAAACTCAAGGAGTTGTTTGGGATTAAATGAGATGATACGCATAAAGTTCTTAACATGCATGAAGTCATCCTGTTAGTTCTTTCCATTTTAAATGTGAAACTGGAAAACAGAAGGGAAATACATTTCATTTCAACTGTCTTTGTGAATTTCCTTTCCTTCTATCCCTCTCTAATGGGCTGCCCCATCATGCTGTCTGACTGGACAACTCCATTTTTTAAAAAAAATATTTATTTATTTGAGAGAGAGAGAGCACGCACAAGTGGAGGGAGGGGTAAAGGGGGAGGGAGAGAATCTCAAGTAGATTCCCTGCTGAGCTTGGAGTCCCACGTGGGGCTTAGTCCTACCACCCCAAGATCATGACCAGAGCTGAAATCAAGAGTCAGATGCATAACCGACTCAGCCAGCCAGGCACTCCTGGGCACCTCCATTTTTTAGAGTCTTGTGAAATGGTAAATATTTTCAGATAAACAGGAAGTTGAAGCTGAGAACTTTGGATTCTGGAAATGATATATGACTTTTTATTTAAATGTCTGCAGGAGAGCTACATGAAATGGAATCTGCATGTTTTCTGCAGCTCCAGAGAATGGAATTTATGAGGCACCTTGAGAATCAATTCAGGGAAAGATCCCCTAACAGAGGAAATTTCCATAAAACAAAAGGACTATCTTAAGAGCAAGTGAATTTCCTGTCACTGGAATGTTCCAAGAGGGGCTGGTTGGTGGACAGATGATTCCTTCTTCGTGCTGAATTTGGGGCTACGCAGCAAAAAGAGTCCCTTCCAAATGCAAGATTTACCTGGCTAGTGCTCATTTACATCCCATTTTCCCCTGTATGCAAGCTCTGCACTTTCTAACTTTTTATTTCTTTCTAAATGAACAGTTTTTAATCTTTCAGAACAGTTTTTAATGTTTACAGAAAAACGAGTGTGTAGTATGGAATCCCATACACCCCTCACTCTTCTGCATCCATTCCCCTTCTTAGTCACATCTTGCATTAGTGTAAAATATTTGTTTCAACTGATGAGCTGATGTGGATATGTTGTTACTAATTAAGTCCCACATTTACAGTGTTTCACTCTTTGTGTTGCACATTCTATGGGTTTTAACAAATGTTTAATAACAGGTGTCCACAATTACATATCTTACAGAGTAGCTTCACTGCCCTAAGAATCCTCTGTGGCCCCCTAGAGGTCATCTGTCCTTCCCCCTCAACCCTTGGCAACTACTGATCTTTTTCTGTCTCTGTATTTTTACCTTATCCAGCATGCCATATTTGGGGGATTATATTGTATGTAGCCTTTTTGGATTGGCCCTTTCACTTAGCAACATGCGTTTAAATTTCCTCTATATCTTTTCATAGTGTGAGAACTTCTTTTTATCACTGAATAATATGTTAGTGGACAGTGTAGCACACTTTGTTCATCCATTCGCCTTTGGAAATTTTCCATTCATTTAGGTAAGTACCGAGCAGTGCAGTTGCTGGGTTGTACGGTAAGAATATGGTTAGCTTTTATAGAAACTGACAAACCACATTCTAAAGCAGCTTTACCATTTTGCGTTCCTGTCAGCGATTCATGGGAGTTCCTGTTGTTCCACATCCTTGTCGGCTTTCTGTATTGTTCATGTTTTGGATTGACGTCATTCAAATAGGCACACACGTAGTGGACTGACTTTTTTCTCTCATATTCAGATGTGTTATTTCCAAATTACTATAAGAAACACACTTGAGCTACCGCTGGTGTAATGTGATGTTGCTACGGTCATTCAGGATCCTGATGACACCGGAAACAAGACAACAAGCACTTATGTTAATATTACTACTGTTCACGATGATTGTCATAACACACATTTATTCGTGAAAGTATTTTTTTGAGTTTATTTGGAAAAGTGATGCTTCCAGGGGAACATTCACAAGACCTATCTCTGATCAACATTTATATGGAATTACATCCAAAAGTGTGAGGAGACGTTGGCGATCATCTGATCGGTCTCTCAAGAGGCTATTATTTTCAAGCGGTTCTACTGATTCTTGATTGACATTTCTTACTATCCTTGTTTTAGGTCTTTCAAGTCGCCTACGTCATCATTAAAGCTGCTAATGCACCTCGACCTGGGAACTGGATTTTGGAACGTTCTCTGGACGGCACCACGTTCAGCCCCTGGCAGTATTATGCAGTTAGTGACACGGAGTGTTTGACTCGTTACAACATCACTCCGAGGCGGGGGCCGCCCACCTACAGGGCTGATGATGAAGTGATCTGCACCTCTTACTATTCTCGCCTGGTGCCCCTCGAGCATGGAGAGGTACTGTGCCCACTGCAGCGATGTCGCGTTTTTCTCCAGAGCCCTCACCTCCGATGTAAAGATAGCCGTTGTAAGAGCCAATATCAGACATTCCAGGTTGATCTCTCTGAGTACAGATTACAGAGACCTTTAACTATCTAGCTGTGTTCAAGGTATTGACGGGAGTCTCCTGATGATTGATGTTGTAACCCGTACATTTCACCTTATTGATTTCTTCCTTTCAAGAAGAGCCCTTAGTCTTCCGTCTGCCATGACTCCATAACTCTGTCAGATCCTCTTAAAGCACCTTCCCCATGACACCAGGCCAAGCACATTTGTTGAAATATTAGAGAGCGAAAATGCCTCTAAAAGATGTAGTTTCTAGTTTTCTCTGTGACATTCTCCTGTTGGAGGTGCTAAGGATTGGAGATGGCTTGTGTAATACTCCAGCTCAGTGTTCATCATGCCCAGAGTGGAATTCACACTTCATATAGGGTGGCTCAGTTGGTTAAGCGACTGCCTTTAGCTCAGGTCATGATTCCAGAGTCCTGGATCGAGTCCTGCATCGGGCTCCCAGCTCCATGAGGAGTCTGCTTCTCCCTCTGACTGTCTCCCGTCTCATGCTCTCTCTCTCTCTCAAATAAATAAATAAAATCTTAAAAAAAAAAAAGGCAGAGTATAATAAAAAAAAAAAACAAGTTATTCTTTTTTGTGAATAGAGGAAGCAGGATAGGGGGGTGCGGGGAAGGGCAGACTGAGAGAGAATCTTAATCAGGGCAGAGCCCAGTGAGGGACTCGATCTCATGATCCTGAGATCATGACTTGAGCCAAAATCAAGAGTCAGATGCTTAAGTAACTGAGCCTCCTAGGCGCCCCCAAAGAACAAGCCATTCTTTAGTAGCTTCTGGTTTGATGAGATAAAACTACAAATCCTCTCCTGAGGACTCTTCACAGCAGGAATTCTGCAGCAAGCCTGCATTGTTTCAAGAGCCGAGATTAAGAGAGTGGGTATACAAAGCTTTCTGGCACCTTCTCTCACTCTGTCCAGTCTGTTCTGGGCATTTAGAATTTGTTTTATAGGAGTAATAGCCTAATGATGCATGTTGAAATACCTTTCACCCTGGGAGAAGTGGTCCTGTTAAGTTTTCTTCTGAGCTGCCATCTCTGAGCTGCCAGGAGGCATAACTTCAAATTAATTGAAGATGTTTTGTGATCACGGTGTTCACTCGTAGTACTTAACAAATGTTGGGTTTCTACGGGAATCTAGTTGTTCGGTTTGATTTTGGGGTAGTATCAGTAAAAGATTATGTCCTGAAGTTAAGCAATCAGGGCTATATTTTTGCATGCTTAAAATGGACATTTATTCGTTTTGGTGTCTTTATCACTAGATTCACACATCCCTAATCAACGGCAGACCAAGCGCTGATGATCTTTCACCCAAGCTGTTGGAGTTTACTTCCGCCCGATACATTCGCCTTCGCTTACAGCGCATTAGAACCCTCAATGCAGATCTCATGACCCTCAGCCACCGTGATCCTAAAGACCTTGATCCTATTGTTACAAGACGGGTGAGTCTATGGCAGGGCTCCTGCCCATTGTGACAGGTTTATTTTGTTTAAGGAACACAGACTTTTCTTTTTGATTGGCTTTGTTCTCTCAGGTTGGCCTTTCCCCCCCTCATTTCACTGAAGATCCTTATATATGCTTTGTTTAACATGCCACCTTTCTCAACTAGGGGGTGGTTCTGACATTGCGTCCTTGCCCTCCCCACCCCCTTCCATAATGCCATTCTGTAGCGAATGCTGTGGTATTGCTCCTTACACTCTGGTCTGACTCCACATCTGAATTTTAGCAAGTAAGCTGTTGTTTTTGCCTAAAAGGAAATTTCAAAGTTTGAGTTATAATGGTACATTCAAAAAGATGTACTGATTTTAAGTGTATAGTAAATATACAAGGCTTATGTGGACAAATATTTTCAAATCCCTTGGATAAACTAGGAGTGGAATTACTGAGTTATAGTGTAGCTGTGTGTTTAATATTGAAGAATTTGTGAAGCCGTATGGAAAGTTTTACCATTTTGTAGTCCAGCAACGGGTGAGAGTGCTGTTGTATGACAGATTGTCAGAGATTTGGGTTGTCAACCCATTTTCATTTTTTTAAAAGATTTTATTTATTTATTTGACAAAGATCACAAGTAGGCAGAGAGGCAGGCAGAGAGAGAGAATGGGAAGCAGTGTTCCCACTGAGCAGAGAGCCAGATGTGGGGCTCGATCCCAGGACCCTGAGACCATGACCAGAGCTGAAGGCAGAGGCTCAACCCACTGAACCACCCAGGCACCCCTCAACCCATTTTCAGATCAGCCATTCTCATATGCATATGGGGACAGTTCCTTGTGAGGCTAATTTGCATTTCCCTGATGACAGGCGTGAGCCCGTGCTTATCGGTATTTGATCAAATATTTTTGTCCATACTTCATCTGGGTAATTTTGTCTCCTTATTACAGAGCTATAGAAGACTTCTATATAATTTGTGTACAAGTCCTTTATCAGATCTCCACATTGCAAATATCGTCTGTGTCTGGAGTTTGCTTTTTCACTTTCCCATGACGTTTGAGAGGTTTTGATTTTAATGAAGTCCCATATATTGTTTTTCTTAAATACTTCATGTTTTCTGTATCTTTTCTGAAAACCACTTTTTAATTCCAGGTTTGCAAAGATGTTATCCTAGGCTTCTGTCCGGTAGCTTTATAGTTTTAGCTTTTACATCGATTGTCTTTCAAATTAATTTTTGTGTTTGGTGTGAGGTAGAGGTCAAGGCTCTTCATTTCCCTGTACATGCCTGCACCTGTACAGGTGCAGTATTGTCTTTATGCCAATAACAAACGTTCTCAACTGCTGTAGTGTTTTAGACGTAAGCCTTGAAGTCAGGGACTAAAATAGCCCAACTGAGGTCTTTTTCGATATCTTTGGCTATTCTAGATTCATTTTGTCTCCTTATAAATTTTAGAATGGGTTTGTTAATTTCTGCCTCCCCACCAAAAATCCTGCTAAGATTTTCATTGAGATTCCACTGGATTGATAGATCAGTTTGAGAAGGACTTCAGAAGACATTTAGATAATATTGGATCCTCTAATCCGTGAACATCCTGCATCCCTCCACCTGTCTTGGTCCTCTGTAGTTCCTCTTGGCAGTGTTTCGTTATTTGTTTATTTGTACCTCTATTATTCAGTTTATTCTTAATACACATTTTTGTCTGTTAGCCTTAATAGATTGCTTCCTAAATTTTATTTTGTTTCTCCATTGCTAATGAATAAAAATGCAGCCCATTTTTGTTGATTGATTTTGCATATTTTGCTAAATTGTTAAAGTCACAGATTATTTCTAGTAGGTTTTTGTTTGTTTGTTTGTTTTAGATTTTCCCAAGTACACAATAATATCATCTACAAATAATGAGAATGTGGCTTTACCGTGTACTCTTTCTGTCTTTGATTTCTTTTTTCTTGCATTATTGAACCAGATGGGACCTCCCATAGATGTGGAATGGAAATGATGAGAGCAGATTACAAGAGAAAAGCACTTAATCTTTCACTGCTAGCTCTCAGGTTTTCATGGATTCCCTTTATTAGGGCTGAAGAGATTCTTTTACTGGCTTGCCAGGTTTTTTTTAAATGAGTGGTGGCAAACATGTCTGTAACATGTTTTTGGTGAATTTATTGAAATGATCAAATGATTTTTTTCTCCTTTATCCTGTTAATATGATGATTTACATTTACTGATCTTCCGATGTTGAACTAACTTTGCATTTTGAGGGAAAATTCTACTTGGTCATGAGTTGTTATCCTTTGTATAAAGTACTATATTCATTTGTAGAGGGCCGCATTCAGTGTTTTTTATGGGTTTTGAATATGACTGGCTGGTATGAGGTGCAGCCGAGTTCAGAATTTCTTTTAGATTCATTTTGTTTCTGTTGATAAGCTCATTGGGGCACTTTTTTTGTTTAAAACCAACACAAGGATTTTTGTGCATGAAGTATAATTTAAAAGGTGTATCAAATTATTTTTTCGGTTACCCAGAACAGCTGAGCTATATGTTGGAGAGCCCAACATTTTCTTTGAACTGAAATAAAAGAGGCCTTAATTTCTGTTTGTCACTTTCTTTTTCCTTAGTATTACTATTCAATCAAAGACATTTCTGTTGGAGGAATGTGTATTTGTTATGGACATGCCAGTAGCTGCCCCTGGGATGAAACTACAAAGGTGAGTTCCAGTATTTTACAGTTTATCAAAACTTTAAAAGACGAGTTATAGCTACAGTGTTTGCCTTACTGTTTTTTTTTCTTTACTCAAGTCAGATGTTGAAAGGTATGAAATCATGCTGCAAAAAAAAATTTTCAGGTAATTTAACTGGTTTCATTTTTTTTGAACAAATTTATTCCACTTTCTTTGGAAGATACATTTCTTTTGTTTGTTTGTTTTTTCCTCATTTGTCCAGCCCAAAGATTTTTTTTCCTCATGATAAACATACTCTAATCTCTATCACTATTTGACCTATCTTCCCTTCTGCACACCCCTCCCCTCTGATAACCATCAGTTTGTTATCTATGACTGAGTCTGTTTCTTGGTGTGCCTCTGCCTCTCTTTCTTCTTAAATTCTACATAGAAGCGAGATCATATGGTATTTGTCATTGTTGATGGCTGACTTACTCTCTAGCTCTATCCATGTTGCAAATGGCAAGATTTCATTCTTTTTTATGGCTGAGTAATATTCCATTGTATAGAAGATAGCACTTCTTCATTCATCTATTGACGGTCACTTGGGCTGCATTCATAGTTTGTCTATCGTAAATAATGCTACAATAAACATAGGGTACGAGTACCCCCTTTGAATTAGCATTTTTATATTTATTGGGTAAATACCCAGTAGTGTATTTGCTGGATCATAGTGTAGTTCTATTTTTGGTTTTTCGAGGAACCTCCACACTGTTTTCCACAGTGTCTACACCGATGTACATTCCCACCAGGAGTGTAGGTGTAACTTCTTCTCCTTTCTCTATATCCTCATCCCTTGTATTGTTGATTTTAGTCATTCTAACAGGTGTAAAGCAATACCGCATTGTAGCTTTGATTTGCATTTCCCTGATGATGAGTAATGTTGAGCATCTTTTCATTTGTCTGTAAGCCATCTGGATGTCTTCTTTGGAAAGATATCTTTTTTGGTCTTCTGCCCATTTTTAATTGGATTATTTGTTTTTGGTGTTGAGTTGGATCAGTTCTTCATGTATTTTGGATGCTAACTCTTTCTTGGGTGTGTCATTTGCAAATGTCTTCTCCCATTCAATAGGTTGCCTTTTAGTTTTGTTGATGGCTTCCTTTGCTGTGCAGAAACTTTTTATTTTGATGTAGTTCCAATAGTTGATTTTTGCTTTTATTTCCCTTGCCTCAGAAGACATATCTAGAAAAATGTTGCCATTGCCCATGTCAGAGAAATTACTGCCTGTGTTCTCTTCAAGAATTTTTATGGTTTCAGGTCTCACATTGGGTCTTCAATCCATTTTGAGTTTATTTCTGTGTATGGTAAAAGAAAGTGGTCCAGTTTCACTCTTTTGCATGTAACTGTCCAGTTTTCCCAACATCATTTATTGAAGATACTTTTTTCTCCTTGTATATTCATTCCTCCTTTGTCAATGCTTAATTCACCATATAACTCTAGGTTTATTTCTTGGTTTTCTATTCTATTACATTGATCTATATGTCTGTTTTTTATGCCAGTACCACACTGTTTAAATTACTACCACTTTGTAATATAACTTGAAATCTGGAATTGCGATACCTCCAATTTTATTTTTCATTTTCCAGATTGCTTTGGCTATTTGAGGTCTTTTATGGTTCCATACAAATTGTAGGATTGTTTGTTCTAATTCTGTGAAAAATGCTGTTGGTGAGGGATTACATTAAATCTCTAGATTTATTTGAGTAGTACAAGCATTTTAACAACATTTGTTCTTCTAATCCACCAGTGTGGAATTTCTTTCCATTTTTTTGTGTCATCTTGAATTTCTTTCAATGGTGTTTTATTGTTTTTGGAGGACAGTTCTCTCACCTCTTTGGGTAAGTTTACTCCTAGATGTTTTATTGTTTTTGGTGTAATTGTAAATGGGATGACTTTCTTAATTTCCTTTGCTGCTGCTTCATTATTAGCTCATAGCAATGCAACAGATTTCTGTAGGTTAATTTTGCATCCTACAACATTACTGAATTCATTTATTAGTTCTAGTAGTTTTTTGGTGGAGTCTTTGGGGTTTCCATATATAGTAACATGCCTTCCTTCTTCCTAACCAGTTTCGATGCCTTTTATTTATTTTTTTCGTTTGGGTGATATATTTCTAATTAAATATATACTATGAATTTTTTTGTTGTAAAATACAGGTAACATGAAATTTACCATTTTAACCATTTTCACATATACAGTTCCATGTATGATCTTTGAAGCTCTTTTCTGTATAAGACTGTCAAGCAAAAACCATGCAGTTACAATTTATATAATTTATGCTTATTTTTTTTTAAAAAGAATGGTTCCTCTCCTCCCATTATGTCCCTTTTCCATGTTTGTGGTACTAAATCAAGAGAAAATCAATTTTACCCATTTTAGCATAATACTAAGTGAATAATGTGACGCCCTCTTTCCTCTTAAACAACTTATATGAAGCGACTTGGTATCCCCCCCAACCCCCCCCCCCCCACTGCCAGCCTTGTAATTCATTGACTCTCAAACAGGATTATCCTCTATTGAGGCTGAAAATGAAGCAGAGCAACAAAGTGTTTAGGAAGTGCTTATAAACCCTGAAAACCTGTGCATCTTATTTGGAAAACTTTTTGTTCATGAACGCATTTCATTTTTAGTTCTGCTTTATTCTCTCTCACTTCTGTTCGTAACTGGGCCACGTGTATATATTTTCCTCCAATGATGAATGCCTCCATGCGCTGTTGGAGTCATGTCCTCAGGGTTACCGCCATGCTGGATATGTGACCGTGATCAGTTCTGTTACAAATAAAGTTACAAAAATTATGCAGGTTAATTTCCAGATGTCATTTTGTATCTCCCATTTCTAGAAACTACAGTGTCAGTGTGAGCATAACACCTGTGGAGAGAGCTGCAGCCGGTGTTGCCCGGGGTACCACCAGCAGCCCTGGCGGCCCGGCACCGTTTCCGCCGGGAACACGTGCGAAAGTAGGTCTACTGAGAATGGAAGGATGTAGTGTTTTTCCTTCTTAATATGCTTACCCTGATGATGACTTAACATTTTGACTAGTATGTAACTTGTTCTCTTATATATTCAAAGAGTTCCCAAGGTGATGTATTACTTGAAAACGATTTAAAATATTAAGGCCTACGTGTATCTTTAGGGATTTGCCATTTTATTTCGGTTTCCTCTTCCCATATGTGAATGTATTCTTTATTAATTTGGATTTAATTTTTTTTTGGATTAATTTTTAACTAAGCGATATATTCACACGATTCCAGCATCCACCAATATATAAAAAATATGTAGGGAAAAGTATTACTTCCACTCTGTCTCCATCCATCCCACTTTTTACTATTTCTTACTATGTTCTTCCTGAAATTTTTAGGCAAATAAAACATATATCAACATATTCGTCCCCCCCCACCGTAGTTCCTACATGGGACCTGACATGCTATGCCTATCATTCTGTACATTGCTTTTATATCTAACAGTATGTCTTGAAAATCTTTCCATGTTAGCAATATGAAACGCTGTTCTTTTTTTTTAAATTTTATTTATTTATTTTTCTTTTGATGCAGTATCATTCACACACAGTGTTATGTTAGTTTCAGGTGGACGATACATTCATTACTCAGTGCTCATGAGGATGAGCGTGACTTCATCTCCTTCACCTATTTTACCCTTCCCTCCACCCAAGTCCCCTCTGGTCACCACCAGTTTGTTCTCTATTGGAATGCTGTTTTTAAAAACAGTACCACTGGATTCCATTAAATGGATGCAATATAATTGAAATAGCTACCCATCCATGGACAGTTCCGTTGTTCCCAGTCTTCTGTTAACACAAACAGCGGTGAGATGATTAAGCCTGTAGTTATCATTCATAAATGCAGGTATTTCCATGGGATTATGATCCCAGAAGATAGGTTGAGGGGTCAAATGGGTATGCTTATGTATAATTTTGATGTCTACTCCCAATCGTCCTCTGTAAGATTGCCCATAATCTATTAAATTTACTTATTCTGGAATTTTGATTTAATTTACGGTCCTAGAAACCTACTTAGGGAGTTAAGAGTTTTCTTTATATAGGACTTAATAAATACATTGATTGAGATGTTCAAATTCTCCTAGAATGTAATTGTCACAATAAAGCCCAAGACTGTTATTATGATGAAAGTGTTGCCAGTCAGAGGAGGAGTTTGAATACTGCTGGACAGTTCCAAGGAGGCGGGGTTTGCATCAACTGCCTACAGAACACCATGGGGATCAATTGTGAAACCTGTATTGATGGATATTACAGACCATACAAGGTGAGAGTGTTTCTACACCAGAGCTGAATTTCATTGTCTTTCCAAAATGGAAAAGAGATTTTGCTAACGGTCACCTCCAATATTGGAAACTCGTTTCCTTCTGTAATATTTCCTTTATATTTTTATTCTGCTAGCAGCCTTTTTCAGATATCCACTTCCTATCCAGTCTGTCCTGTTTTCTTAATCAGAGTAAGATGGTCACTTATTATTTAACTTGGATTTGGGGCCCTACTGTCTGTGTAGTCTTGGTTTTGTAATACTAACTGTGAATATAAAGAGTCAGCCAAAAACTATCGCAGCTGTATCTTGCCCGTAGGGAGTGCTTGGTCCATCCTCTGTTGACTTGATAAGTAGTTATCACCCGGCTCCCTACAGAGGTCTGGTCTAGGTGATGCTTATACAAGGCTGTGAGAGAGAGAGGAGAAAGGGGAGCCCTGTAACAGTGATCATGGAGAAGGAAGTCACCTTACTAATGACACTGGCTGCTATCCCATCCAAAAACATTCGGGGCTTTCTGGCTTGAGCTCACATTATTTTCCTGAGACCTACACTCCCTGGTATACAAAATCATTATAATAGTCACATCTTGAATAAAAAGCCAGTAACTTGTCATTGGTATTATTGTTGGTATTATTGCTAATATTGCCATTCATTCTAGTAAGATAATCCAGGACAAACTATGCCTTTCAGGTGTCTCCTTATGAAGACAACCCTTGTCGTCCCTGCGACTGTGACCCTTTTGGGTCCCTCAGTTCAGTCTGTATTAAAGATGAGCTCCAATCGGACTTACACAAAGGTAGCTCCTTGATTCATTTTTGTGCTTGAATTGATTTTTTTTGCGGGGGGGTGCGTGGAAAATTTGTACTTGGTGGAACTATCATCACTGGATAGAATCAGATGATATGATTCTTTACTGATTCTTTTGTTTACAAAATACTTATCAACTTATTCTTTATGTGTCCAGCAATTTTTTAGGGCCCAGGAATCTTGAACAAGATGATCAAAAGTTCTGCTCACAGGCAGACACTCAAGGAAGTACACACATAGTATAACTCTGGGTAGGGATGAATGCTATGGGCATGGAGCAAAATTAGGAGTCATGACTGGAGGGAGGTGGGGTGTAAAGAGGGCAATCTTGGGGTGATGGAATGACATTTGAGCAGATAATTGAGCATTTGATGAAAGGAGAAATAATTGTCTCAGTTTAAAGCCATATGGGGAACACAGTAAATAGCAATCCCTCTCTTTAGCTCTTAGAACACACTCACAAGGCTTTTGCATACATCATCAGGCAAAGCAAACAAATTCTCCTGCTAACTTTGTAAATGTCAGTGTTCTTTCTGTTGCAAAAACTGGCAAAGGACTTGCAAATACCACAATCTCCTGAAAAGGTTGCATCTGTTCAAAGACTTCTGTGACCTCATCAAATTCTGGGTCACTATCAGTTAAAGTGGATACTGACCAACAGGGAAGGGTTTGCCAAGTGTGGAGCTCATCCACAATGCAGGGGGTAATTTACACAATTGAATTAATCCTTCCCTGTGACTGGTAATGGGATGCTAATGATAATGAGGATGATGATGACTGTAGTAACAATTACCCTTGATTGGGTTCATTTTAAGAAATACATCATTTAAACATTCAACCAGAGCAGATAGAAGTTATTTAACACATTTTATAGGCAAGGAAGCTGTAGCTCAAAGCAGTTTAGAAACCTGGCTGAGGTTACACAACTAGGAAATTTCAGAGCTGGTGGTAAAAGCAAAAATAGTGCTCATTGCCCTTTATCATTTCCCTGTGCTTTCAAAAAAAAAAGAAACAGGCTTTATTTTGTGATACAGTTCACTAACATACAATTCACCCATTTAAAGTATAGGATTCAAAGTTTTGGGGTATATTTGTGTGTGCAGCCATCAACACAGCCTGCTATTAGACAATTTTCATCACTCCGTAAGAAACCCCTTCCCCGTTGGTAATCACGTTCCATTTCCCTCCACGCCCTCTGCCCCAGTGCTGGGCAAACACTGATCTACTTTCTGCTCATGGAGCTGCTTATTCTGGACATTTTGTATAAATTTATCCATGCTGTAGCCTCCATTGGTCCTTTTTTTTTCTTTTCTGAATACTACTCTATCATATGTATGTACTACGTTTTATAAGCCATTCATCAGTTGATTGGTATTTCATTTGTTTCCACTCTTTGGTTATTATGAATAATGCTGCTACAAACATTCATATCTAACTTTTTTGTGGATGTGTGTTTTCATTGTCCTTGGGTAAATGGTTAGGAGTGGAATTGCTGGGTCATAGAGTAACATGATTCATACTTTGAAGAAGTGCCAAACTGCTTTCCTTTCTGTTTTTTTTTTAAATTTTTTATTTAAATTCAATTAATCGTCATAGAGGGCATCCTCAGCTTTAGATGTACTGTTCAATAATTTATTACTTGTGTTTAACAGCCAGTGTTCATCATATCATGTGCCCTGTTTTCCAAAGTCATGGCACCATTGGGCATTCCCACCAGCCCGTTTTTCATCTCTGTTTTCTTTTAAACCAAGACAAAGTGTGATCTGTGTGCCATATCTGGCCCACCCCCTGTTTTTGTAAATAAAGATTTATTGGAACAGAGCTATGCCTATCTGTTGAGGTATTATGTGTGGCTGGTCTGAGGCACTTAGGGCAGAGTTGGGTAATTGCAACAGAGATATCTGGCCACAAAGCTTGAAATATTTCATCTCTGGCCCTTTAGAGAAATAGTTTCCCAACCCCTGCTTTAACGTTTTTACCCTACTGTTGGGCATTGCCATCCTTTTCTTCCCAGGGAAGCGGCCAGGTCAATGCCCATGCAAGGAAGGCTATGCAGGAGAAAAATGTGATCGCTGCCAGTTTGGTTACAAGGCTTACCCAGCCTGCGTCCGCTGTGAGTGTAGTCAGGCTGGGAGTGTGAACGAGGACCCATGCTCAGAGCCGTGTCTATGTAAGGTACGTGTGCAGGTTAAAGACGACCCTGAGTTTCCTTTGAGGTGTCCTAAGAAAGCAACACAGCCCATAGGCTCAGGCCATTAGTTCTTGAGCAAAACAGCAAGGTTTTAGTAGAACTCTCCTTCCTGCAGCTTCCTGAGAAGCATGATGTTCTGTCACTGTCCTTGTCCTTAGCCTTAGATGGGCACCCAATTTTCTTTCTTTCTTTGCTTTCTGAGCAATGGCTGTCTATTCCAGAGGTATTTCTGTGACTTCCGAGGTGAAACCAAATACCGCATTTCATAAGCCTGGGCCATTATCTGACATTCTGTTCCAGCTTAATGTTTCAAGGAGAACCAGATAAATACTAAATTTATAAAAATATTAATTAAAGGCAGAGATGTTATTTTGGCTTTCTCTTAAAAAGGAATTGCACAGTGATAAAAATTAGTCGTTAGGTAATTGGGAGGTGGGGATCTTTATCTGATATTAATACCTGTTTCCCCATAATAACCATGACTTGTTGGACTTCCCATTATATCTTCTGTGCTTCTTCCCATGTAAGCAGGGTCTTAAGCATGTGTTATAAGTGACTGAAAATAATCTTGAGCACTTATTAATCAGACAAATGTATACCCTTCTATATTAATAAGACAAATATATACCCTCCTCAGGCTTTAAAATTCTTGAAAGATTGGCAAAAACGGAAGATTTAGTACCAAGCAATACGATAAAAGTCATTTCAATAATAAATGACTGAGCTCTGGGATCCTGACCCTCATTCTTTTTTTTTTAAGATTTTATTTATTTATTTGACAGAGATCACAAGTAGGCAGAGAGGCAGGCAGAGAGAGAGAGAGGAGGAGGAAGCAGGGTCCCTGCTAAGCAGAGATCCCAACGCGGGGCTTGATCCCAGGACCCTGGGATCATGACCCGAGCCTAGGGCAGAGGCTTTAACCCACTGAGCCACCCAGGCATCCCTCCTGACCCTCACTCTTGACTACAAAATTAAGTGGTCATAATTTCAAAAATATCTGCTCTGGAAATAATGATTTCATGAGGCTATACAATCTCCTTGGAGCATCTATTTTCTTACCTGTTTCTCTGCAAACGCCTTTCTTGTTAATGTCATGTTAATGCCACTTTATTCTACCTGCCTAGACACACTGGTTTCAAAGCTAATCTTCTCTCTACTCTGTGCAGGCAAATGTTGAGGGAGACAATTGTGACCTCTGCAAGCCAGGATTCTATAACTTGAAGGAGAGAAACCCTGAGGGCTGCTCGGAGTGCTTCTGCTTTGGTGTTTCTGATGTCTGCGACAGCCTTTCTTGGTCCATCAGTCAGGTGCGGGTACCTTCCCAGAGCCCAGATTTAAGATGCGTGCCACCTCAAATGAGCTCTCTGGATGCTGTGTTCTAAAGCATGGGAGCTGCCTTTCCCTGTACCACCGCTCCCGGCCGTTTGGAATGATATGGGCACGGATCAGAGGCAGCCCCTACTACAATATCACAGAAGTTTCTCTCTTGGTCATGTATTTGTTCCTACATACATTTCCCTATCCAAACAATAGGATGTTATTATGGTATTGTAGAATGAACCGTGTTTCAGTTTTTTCTGTGGTGAAGTGCTTCTGGTTGTGGTGTCAAAGGTGACCTCTGGGCCCACTGCTCCACACTGGTCCCAGGCTGGGAAGCTCATCAGGACATGGGGCCTTGGAGAATTTTCTAGCTCAGGGAACCTGGTGAGAGTAGGAACAACAAGTGACATAGGGAGTATGAGGGTAGGCAAGGTATCCTCAGTTATTCTGGGAATGGGGAGTCCTGGGGGGATGCTAAAGGGTGCCTGGGAGGCCAGTGTGATGGCTGGAGGTTAGGGTGGACCCCAGGGTACAGGGCTCATCTGTTGTAAGCACCTGGCCTCCCCATGACCATCTCAGGAGAACTATATTCAGGGTGTGGGGGGGGCATGCTAGTCCCTGTCTCTTCTTTTCCTCCCTCCCTGGCAGGTTGGTGAGGAGTGGGAGCAACATGGGGGAGGGAGTGGGAACCCCAAAAAGTACCCGAGAAGGAAGGTGAATCCCTGCGGCCACCATGCTGGGGTAATGGCTTATCATGTCTTTGTAGATGACAAATTAGGAAGATTGGATCTGAAGGTTATTTTTCGACAATTTTCACCTTTTTGATAAAAAGCAGGAAGCAATGATGAAGAAATCAGAATTAGCAAAAGACATTGTGTTCAATGAACCTATTAAGATCTTCGCTATTTTTTTTTTTAATCTAAAATACATGTCCATGATCTTGACAGTTCTGCTTGCTCACTTGCTTATAATTGATCTGGGGATCTGGGGAGAATTTGACTCATTCTCAGATGTTCTTGGTCCTTTGACAAGTAGAAGTCGTGTGGGTCTGTGGCCACAGGGTATTGACTCTGTCCCTAAGTAAGGTCTTTGGGTCTACTTCTTCACTGTAGGGATGTTAGTCCTGCGCTGGGTGAAATCTCAGGGACTTCTATTTCATGTTCTGAAATTCTGAATCTTTTTTTTAAGGTGAAAGATATGTCTGGGTGGCTGGTCACTGACCTGGTCAGTCCAACCAAGATCCCGTCTCAGCAAGACGCGCTGGGCGGGCCTCATTGGATCAGCATCAACAACACGGTGGTCTCACAGAGGCTGACTTCCAAGTATTACTGGTCGGCCCCAGAGGCCTACCTCGGGAATAAGGTAGGGCCATCGCTGGGAGGGACATCTTGGGCAAAGATCTCAGAGCACATTAAGAACTTCTGTTGGGAATTTAAATCAGCTCACATGGTCTGGCTTAGCCTTGTGTGACTTTATTCCATCATTAAACTATGAACTTGGCCACATAGGTCATGGGTGGTCTGTTGTAGGAAGTCTTGTCCCTACCTCCCATGACAGGCTCTCTGCTTTCCTCTGCATTCCTGGATAATGACTTGGGGCTGTGTGAAGCATGGGGCACATTCCTGCTTTGTTTAGTTGGCCCTGTACTTACCTTAGCCCCAGAGCCCAGTGTGTAGAAGGCACTCAGGCGGCACAGGCTGGGCAGTGGGGCTGGGGTCCTGCCAGCTTCATTATCAAGACGCACCGTTTCTCACCTAACATTCCCATTTAGTAACAGACAAGATACTTCTCATTTTAAGAAAATGCAAAATGGGGGGCGCCTGGGTGGCTCAGTCGTTTAAGCCTCTGCCTTCGGCTCAGGTCATGATCTCAGGGTCCTGGGATCGAGCCCCGCATCGGGCTCTCTGCTCAGTGGGGAGCCTGTTTCTCCCTCTCTCTCTGCTTGCCTCTCTGCCTACTTGTGACCTCTCTCTCTGTCAAATAAATAAATAAAATATTTAAAAAAAAAAAAAAGAAAAAAAAAAGAAAATGCAAAATGGTGATTCTACAAAATGGAAATTTGGTTAATGGGATTTAACCTGCTATTGCCCCCTTCCTCCTCACCAGTCATTCCACTTCTTCTTTTTTTTCTTTTCTTCTTCTTCTTCTTTTTTTTTTTTTTTTAATTTGAGACACACAGAGAGAGAGAACACAAGCAGGGAGAAGGAACAGAGGGAGAGAGAGAGAAACAGACTCCCTGCTGAGCAGGGAGACGAGTGTGGGACTTGATCTCAGGACCCTAGGATCATGACCTGAACCAAAGGTGGACACTTAACCTACTGAGCCACCCAGATGCCCCTAATATTGCCACTTCTGTCTAGATTCTGATGATCTGAAAATACACTCAGTGCAATCTATTGAGCTCCGTGCTCCCCTTCCCTGTGCATTTGGTTTCTTTTGAAGTAATGGTATGTGTTTCATCACCGTGCAGGTGTTATAGCTTGGGAAGTTTCCATTTGTTGGTCATATTTTAATTTTATAACTTATTTTATTTAGATTTTATGTAGATTAAGGTTAAGTAGTGTTTATTTTGAAAATGATTATTTTTCCCTTCAAATTATAATCCTAGAAGGTGTGCTCTATTTACAATACGATCTTATCACCAAAGGTTAATGATTTTTTTTTTCTGTTAAGATCACTTTTCTGATTTCATGGTTCAGAGACTGGATTCTGAACCTCGTGTTGTTGTCACACATCTGTCATGAAGAAAATCTCCATTTAAATGAAAGGATATGACCAGGAGGAAAAGCCTTTAGCCCTTCTTTTAGCTGATGAGACATGTTCTTTATTGTTCTTCTTCTTTTTTTTTTAATTTATTTGACACAGAGAGAGAGATCACAAGCAGGCAGAGAGGCAGGCACAGGGGGAGGGGGAAGCAGGCTCCCCACTGAGCAGAGAGCCTGATGTGGGCTCAATCCCAGGACCCTGAGATCATGACCTGAGCTGAAGGCAGAGGCTTAACCCACTGAGCCACCTAGGCGCCCTCTTTTTTATTCTTCTGCAAGCAGGGCAATGAGATCAGAATATTGGGATTATCATCAGAGATCTAACTCCTAACTCAGAAAGGGTGTAAGTGAAATACCTTCTCCTATGTGATTCACAGAAACCCGGGCTCATTCACTTTGGGCTCTCTACAAAGGAGCACATCTTCCTTCTCTACCTTTAAATCACATCCTGTATTTTGGTAATATTGGTTAAACAATATTATGATATAATAGGCTTTCTTTTCGCTGCCTTACTGCAGACTTATTTATGTGCTGTGACCCCTCGGACACCGTGCAGCCAGGTTGTTTCCCGACAGATCCTGGCCACCACTTCCTCTTTCGGAGGGACTGTGGTCATGGGCCCTCCGTGTTCACTCTCGCTTACCTTTTTCAGCTGACTGCATTTGGTGGCTTCCTCAAGTACACGGTGTCTTACGATATTCCTGTGGAGACAGTGGACGGCGACCTCATGTCTCACGCTGATGTCATCATTAAGGTACTTTCACATTGCTTTGCTGTAGAGTAGAAGGGCTTAGCCGAGGGACAGTTTGTGACTCCGAGTGGCTAAGGGAGGGCTTAGTAGCAGGGAGCCCGGGGCCTGGTGGCTGTTCAGCAAGGCTTTGCCTCGTCTGGACATCACTGAGACCTAGCGTGACAATTCTCTTTGAGCCCATTCCTGGAGCTGCCTCAGGACAGCCCATGCGGCTTGTCCCTCCGTCCCTGAAGCTGACCCAGCTTTTCAATTGAAAAGGGGGACCGATGTTAGCCCTGATGTTGGCAGTCCCCTGTCAGGCCTCTGAGTCCCTCTGTCATCTCCTGCCACATTGCCTCCTACGTCAATACTTAGGCAGCAGTGTTGGCAGTGTGGGGACGGAGATGGGTTGCCATTTCTGTCCTCAGCCACTGTCCCTAACCCTGTACTCTCACTCTCCTCCTCCCCCGTCACTCAAGTACCTAGCTCAGCCTCACTGGAAATTTTCCCAAAGGTAAGAAACCACCTCAGGTTCTAGTCAGCAGTGTCCACCCCCTCTTCTAGCACCTTGATTTTTTTATTTTTCTTTAAAGATTTTACTTATTTATTTGAGAGAGAGAGAACAAGCAGGGGGTTGGAGGGAGGGGCAGAAAGAGAGGGAGAAGCAGACTCCCTGCTGAGCAGGGAGGCCAACATGGGACTTGATCCCAGGACCCTGAGATCATGACCTGAGCCGAAGGCAGACACTAACCGACCGAGCCACCCGGGCGTCCTTACCTCCCGGCACCTTGATGTGCACCCCTGTGTCCAGTCTGAGGCAAGTGGGAAGAGTGTGACATAAGGTATTTTGGTGAATGGCCGTTTTAGGGTAAGCTAGAGGTTTCTTCATATGCTTTTCTACTTTTGCTCTTCAGTGAAAGATGAGGGGTGTAGGGGAACTGTGGCACACACATGCTGCTTCTCTCCTCAGATCCCAGTGCAGGACCCAACCTTTAGATTTATTTTCTGAATCCCACTGAGGGGAATACAATGAAACACCTCTCCCCCAGTCATTCTGGACCAAGATTTACAGACACTATTCCACCTTTGACCCGAGAACCTAAGCACAAATTAAAAGCCACGTTGCTGAATACAAACACGATTTTATTTTTTGATCATGAAGTTGAATTACAAATACGTTCCCTCTTGTTTTAAATGTTAGGGAAATGGACTGACTTTAAGCACCCGGGCTGAGGGGCTGTCATTACAACCATATGAAGAGTACTTGAACGTGGTCAGACTTGTGCCAGAGAACTTCCGAGATTTTAATAAAAAAAGGGAGATAGATCGCGACCAGCTGATGACTGTCCTTGCCAACGTGACGCACCTCTTGATCAGAGCCAACTACAATTCTGCAAAAAGGGCTCTTTACAGGTATGTATTGAGAGAAAGGGAAAGCTCATGGGGAGGGTCCTTAATCTCATCTTCATCTATTAAGATTGATGTGTTTTCAGTGCAGTCTGTTTTACTTGATTATTTCAAGAGCGCAGCTAATGGAGCTGGTTGTCTTAAAAAATAATTTTATTACAATTTTAGTGAAGACGTAAGAACAGTTGTCCATGACAAACATGCCTCAATAGGAGATCATCTTGAGGTCAGGATCAGAAACCTTCAGGGCAGTTTTCTGAGAAATGCCTGATAAGTTCACAGTTGTCTGGACTACCTTGCATGCGGTTTTTACCCTCCTGATGTTAATGGTCTTAGATTTTACCATACACTTAAGCTAATGTTTCCATCCTCGGCCATGTGATTACTTCCAATAGGTCAATTTCTGACAATGCCAGTCTACGCATGCACGTTGGACACAGATAAACAAACACAGGATTATACATTTAGGAACAATCTCTGTATTCGAGATAGGATGATTGAATGCGTTAGTCTTTCTGAAGTGTTTCAGCTCCGACTGGGCAACATCAGACCCTTCCCACAGCTGTCTAGGCACCTGCTCTTCTTTGCAGAGAATGTTGCAAATGTCTTAAATGCTGCAGAGGCCTTCCAGGCAATACCGTCAGCTTTCAGAAATCATATTGCTGTGAAAATCCATAGCTCCTTACAAAGGTCCCACCACCTGTTTGTTTGAACAGAACTTTTTAAAGGATCTATCTTCATCGAGGTGTTAGCTTTCATTTGCAGGAGGGCGTCTGAGTCACGGGGTGACCTCTGTCTATTGGTAGGTTGGATTCTGTCTCTTTGGATACAGCTAGCCCTAACGTCATAGACCTGGCCCTGGCCACCGAGGTGGAACACTGCGAATGTCCCCAAGGCTACGCAGGGATCTCCTGTGAGGTGAGGCTTCTCTTCTTCCCTCCTCCTCTCCTTCCTTCTGTTCTTTCTTAAGGAGAAAAAGAGCACATTAAAGGTGATACAACGAGCCGCACTTGAATTTTAACTTTAGAAACCTACCATTTGGGTCAGACATTGGGAGGCTATAGAAATATTGGAAATCAGTGTTTAAGGCAATCTGGTGCCTCTTCTGGGGGGAGGTGGTTCTGGGACATCTGGAAATGGCCCGACGTCAGTCTACCCTCTTGCTTTAGTCAACTAGAAAGTTGTCTGTCCCGGCCGTAGTTTGCATTTCTTTTTTTTTTTTCCTTTTAAGATTTTTATATTTATTTATTTATTTGAGAGAGAGAGAGAGAGAGAATGAGTGAGAAAAAGCCTGAGAGGGGAGAGATCAGAGGGAGAAGCAGACTCCCCGCTGAGCAGGGAGCCCAATACAGGACTCAGTCCTGGGACTCCAGGATCATGACATGAGCCCAAGGCAGCCGCTTAACCAACTGAGCCACCCAGGCACCCATGTAGTCTGCATTTCTAAAGCAGATTGGACTTGATTGTATCTGAACGTTTACACATCGTCAGCATGACACCTAGAAAACATGAGATAAGCAAGGCCCGTTTTGAGACTTTTTATGAACCCCAGCTGTGTTAACTGAGGTGAGCTCCACTTCACAATGAAGTGTGTGAGAACACGCTTGCTATCACCAGTAAAAGTCATCTGTTGCTAAAAAAAAAATTTCGAAATATAGTTTGAAACTATTTGGACATAAATATTGATAATAACTCTCTCCTGCCGAGGACTTCCTATGTATTTGGTACAATCCTAACCTCTTTCTGTGGGAAAGAGCTAGGAAGTAGTCATGTCGGGTTCCAAGCTTCATCTTCCCCATTAACCACCACATGGTCCTGCCTCTCTCGTGTTTAAGACCGACGATGATTGGGGTGCCTGAGTGGCTTAGTGGGGTAAAGCCTCTGCCTTCAGCTCAGGTCATGATCTCAGGGTCGTGGGATCGAGCCCCGAATCAGGCTCTCTGTTCCGCAGGGAGCCTGCTTCTCTCTCTCTCTCTGCCTGCCTCTCTGCCTACTTGTGATCTCTGTCTGTCAAATAAATAAATAAAATCTTTAAAAAATAATAATAATAGAAGAATAAATCCTAAAATTTTTTAAAAAAAGAATGACAATTATGAACCCTTGTCCTTGGCTATGAGATTGGGGCCATGATTTTTACAAAGTGAGAACATTTAACTTACGAGTTGATTTTATAAATCTTTATCAATTATAACTTTGCAGGTAAGAGTTGGCCTGCGCTTCATAATGTAGATTTTTAATGAAATATTTCTATTTCTCTTTTAAATATTTTACATATTTAAAATATTACAATATTTTAAATATTGTTTCTTTTTTGACCCCATGAACTTTTTTTAGATCTAAAACATGTATTTTTAGGACAAAGAAGTATCTGTAGGACCTGAGTCCTGTTTGCTTATCAGATAAATGACCTTAAGGCTACCTCATAGTGTGTGGCTTGTGGTGGGTAGTTGAAGTAGATGAAGTAGAAGCCCAGGCCAGCTAGACCAAAAGGGGGCAGCAGTGAGCATATGCGGCTGGAGAACTCCAGGTCTGCTGGGTTCAGAGGAAAATGTGCTTAGGACAGTGGCTCAAGGAAGCACATGAAGCTTAACACATAATTTTAAGTGTTTTTATCAGGCAGAAGAACTCATTCTTTCATTAGGAACTGACATAAGGAATCAGGCAGCTATAGGTGGGGAATGGAATTCTTAAGAGCTCTGTAGCCACCACACAGACCCCTAGGCGGCTCCCCCTCAGTGCCCATCCGTAGACTAGCCCATTGTCCTTGATGGGAGCATGGCTGCGTGGCGGCATTAAGGGAACTTACAAAAGGTCAGTGTGAATAACACATGTATATGTACTCTTATGATGAAAATGCAATTTTAGTATTTTTTACAAGAGTAAAAACCAGATCCACGCCCCTCTTCTGATGGCTGCATGGGAGTATGTTGACATCCAAAGTGATTACTCCCCAGCCTGCACTCGAAACACTGTTTTATATCTGGGGCAGCCCTGAGAGGCTCTGTGGCCACAGGTCTGGGAGGTGTGACTCTTTCCATTGGCACAGCTTTGAATCTTTCCGTTGGCACAGTGGGCATGGGGTCTAATTGTTCCGTGTTCCAGATTCCACGTCTATAAAATAGAACGGTTCTCAGGGTCATCCTGAGAACGACGGGAAGGACTGTCTGGGATGGCCCCCTGCTCCTTCCAGACGGGGAGAGCATTGCTGGATGCCACGGAAAGCACGCCTGTAATGTTTGCGGTTTGACACAGACCGTCCTCGAGCACTTTGATGGTAATATTTAGTAACTCTTACCCAAAAGAAAACAAAAGCAAGTTGAGCGGAAAATGTCCTCTTGATTGAAACCCTGATTAAGTGACTGAATTTTACATCATTATATGAGATTTACATGATAATATTATGGCAGGATACCACAAAGGTGGATAGCCACTAGGTTTTGGTGGTAGCCACTAGGTTTTATAGGTAGAAACCTTTAAAAAGAAATGAGGAAGGGTACCTGGATGGCTCAGTTATTTGGGTATCCGACTTTTGATTTCAGCTCAGGTCATGAGATGGAGCCCCATGTAGGTCTCCATGCTCAGTGGGGAGACTGCTTGGGATTCTTTCCCTCTCTTTCTGTCCCTCCCCCACTTATGCACTTTCCCTCTCTGAAATAAATAAACCCTAAAAAAAAAAAAAAGAGGACTGGATTATGGTGATGGTGCACAATTCGGTAAGTTTACTAAAAAAATCATTGAACTGTATCCTTGAAATGGAGCATCTTATGGCATGTAAATGATACCTCAATAAAGAAGTTCAAGGGGAAAAAGAAGTACATTTCTCTACATGTGGAAAATGGAGCAGGTAATACTCCTAGCCTGTTGACAAGAAGAGGATCTGCGTGATGTACAAGGTTGCCTTTGCCCACGTGTGTCACCCGTCCCTCTCTTGCAGTCCTGCTCCCCTGGCTATTACCGCGTGGATGGAATACTCTTCGGAGGAATTTGTCAACCCTGTGATTGCCACGGCCATGCGGCTGAATGTGATATTCATGGCGTTTGCCTTGTGAGTCTGTTCCTAAAATCTGGAGTGGAGTGCCCCATCCTACCCATCCCAAAGCCACCTGCTGTGCACAGTGGTTAAAAATTACTGCTTCCTCCGTAGGAGATTATCCTGGCCCTAGTAGACCCCAGAGGAAATTTACAGACTTTAGATCATGGTATAATGTGTTTCCTGATTTTTCCCCTCGCTCTTTTTTGAAAAAAAAGTAACTTTGAGAAAGTTACTTTTTTTGAAAAAAAAGTGAAAATGGAAAAGGGATCTATCATGTCATTAGAACACCAAATTCACTTTGTAAGATTAGAAAGCAATATAAAGGTAGAAAATATTATCCAGTGATTAAAAAGAATCAGGTCTTTTAAATGAAAGTGCTAGAATTTCCTTAACATATTATACAGTATGTCCTAAGAGGAATAATAAGACATAATAATCACACTCATTTGTGTAATATATAACATTTTACAGTTATTAGCTCGGGTACACGCTTCAAACAAGTACTTCTTTCCTGCAATAGGAGTTGAAATGTGGCTTGACAAATATGTAGTTAATCTTGAGAATGAACTTTGGGGTGGATACAAGGCAAGACCTGTTTTTTAACTTCAATCAGGAATTCTTTTAGGCTCTTTTGCCTGGAAGCCAGGCCACACCCCTGGGTTCTAATGTATTTGCAGCACAGAGATGGAGTGAGTGCCTGTATCCATCAGCTGAGTCCTAGTCACCATACAGGGAAATGTTCACCCTCTTTCCTAAAGAGACTGAGTCCCAAGGATAGGGAAAATTTATTATCAGACCCGTGGAGAAGATTGCATCACAATGCCATGGATTGCTTGTTCTCTCCAGAACCTAATTTTTCTTGATTCTGTAAGGAAAGCTTTCATTTTGTTCTTTGTTTGTTTCATCGTTCTGGAAAGCAAGTGCCTATAGGAGTTATACAAAGTGATGTTTTACACACACACTCGGTCCCTCAGGATCAGTTTCCCAGAGCTTGATGAGGTGTTTGCTTTTTTAAAATGCCTCTGCCTTTCCATTTGGGTTTGCAAGGTTAGCCTTCCCGGGACATCGGCCCACAGCTCGGGCTGCCCGGCAGGTTGTGGTTGTGGCATCCAAGGCTTTAGGTATAGGTAAGCCGAAAGGGTATTTGCATGTGCTTCTATTACTGTATCTTTACAAAAACATATACTCACATTAAAGTGAAAATGCTAAGTAGCAACTGGCCTTTACGTTCTAAATATAATAAATGATAATAATTTTAACTGAACTTTTAATTGAAATTTTTCATTGAAAATTTGATTTTTAATTTTTAAGAAAAATTTTTGGAAATAATGTTAGATTTACAGAAAGCCTACAAAAATAACACAGCGAGGTCCTGTTCAGCCTTCACCCTGCTTCCCTGGTTCTCACATCTTGCATTACCGGAGTATGCTCATCAAGATTTAAGAAATTTCCTTGGGCACAATCTCATCAACAGAACTGTGGACTTTACTCAGATTTCATCAGAATCCCCACTCATGTCCCCTTTCCAGCTTCAATCCAGAACCGCATTGCACTTGCCACCTTCATTCTGGGACAGCTTTTCAGGTCTCCCTTGTCTTTCATGACTGTGGCACTTTTGAGGAATCCTGGACATTCTCTGGAACGTCCTCAGCTAGCGCGTGTCTGTTTTCTCATGATTAGCTTGAAGCTGTGCGTTTCAGGCAAGAAGACATGAAGGTGATGTGCCCCCTCGGTGCACACTGTCAGGGGATGTTAGCCTGGGACACTCGGGTGAGGTCCTGGCTGCCAGCTTTTAACACTTTCACATTATTATTTTTACCTTTTTAAGTCATTCACATTTGAAGGGGCAAAAACAACAAAAATTTAGATTGAAGTTTAAGGAAACACAAAAACTTGGTAGCATCATTTATCTGGGTTTCATCTAACTGTTTGTTTTTTTTTTCCCCCCTATTCTATTTTAAAAAGAAAACCTTTGAATTCTCCCCTTTGGATAACCATTTCCAGCCCTGGGCCTTGCCTGTGTCCATCCAGCTTCCAGGAGTCCACTCCTGATTTACAGGTTATCAGGGAGACAGTTCCAACTGTTCTTATTTAGTGCCCTGTCCTTTTCTTTTTCAAAGAATGGTTTCAGGTTTACAGCAAAACTGAGGGGAAAGCGTAGGGGTTTCTCATGTACCTCCTGCTCCCACACACGCACAGCCTCCCACATTATCAACAGTCCCCACCCCCCACCGGAGGGACACACTGGTACCCTTGATGAACCCACACTGACACATCATAGCCCCCCAGAGTCCACGGTTTACATTAAGCCCCTTCTCTGAGCTCCTTCTGCTGGTCTCCAGAGGAGAAACCAGTTTCATTTCTTCTGAAAGAGAAGGGCCTAATAGGCAATTGTGTATCTTGGACCCTCCTGCTTTTTCTTTTTTATTCAAGAGAAGATGTTTCTCCTTCCGAGGAGAGAAACGTTCTCCTTCCTCACATGCCATCTCCACCAATAGAGCTGGTCACTTAAAGGGACCGTGACCCGAGAAAACCTTGAAACAGATTTGGTAGGTTTGGGTTTTTTATTTTGTTTTTAGCAGAACCATGTAATGGCTTTCCCAAAGAGAAAGAGAGCCCTATCTGGCCCTTTGAGCAAAGAAATCCTATCATAGATATTTTGCAAGTGGACATAATTAAATGTATTTTAATGAAATTAGTTATTTTGCATTATACTTTTAGCTCAACCATGTAGCTATTTACCAAAGCCAGTGACATTTTAAATTAATTTGGGTTAATGATAAAAATCAAGGTCATACAGGGGATGGGGAGGACAAAAAGGAGCCCAAGACATTCCTACCAAAATGTCACCTGAGGACCAGCAGCCAGTGCAAAACCCAGGAGTTTTTTAGAAATGTAGAACTCAGGCCCTATGCCAGACTTCCGGAATCGGAATCGACCCTGAACCCAGGTGATTTGTAAATAATTCAAATTTAGAAGCCCCGTCAAGGACACCTCTACGTAAAACTGGTGAAAGCCTGGGGCGCTTGGGTGGTGCAGTCGGTTAAGCCTCTGACTCTTGGTTTTAGCTCAGGTAGTGATCTCAGGGTCCTGGGATCAAGCCCCACATCAGTCAGACTCTGTGTTCATTGTGGGGTCTGCTGGCCATTCCCTCTCCTTCTCCCTCTGTCCTTCCCACTTGTGTTTTCACTCTCTTTCACTCTCTCTCTAAAATAAACAAAGAAATCTTTAAAAAAAAATAACTGGTGAAAGCCTATTTAAAAGGATGTAATACAAATATTTATCGTCCCAAATTAAATTTAACCTATGGGAAAACGTTTACCAACCTCAGGAATTATAGAAAAGTATGCAGTTTAGAAACTGGAAATATTATTTAAGCCGTTGCATTAAAAAAAAGGCCAATAAGATCTGTAAAATGAGTGGCTCTCAGAGAAGGGGGTAAAAGGACGTGAGTGGCAAGGTAGACCCACAGGTGGGAGGTGGGGCAGGGGTGGGTAGGGATGGCAGGAGAAAGCTCTGGGTAGCATAAGCCTGGGCATTGGGGGTCATGGGAGCACCTGCGGAGACAGAGTCATGGGTTGACAGGAACTTGGGGAAGAATGTGGAGAATTGGCTCAGCTTTCCCTTGAGCCATGCTGCTGTCCTCATGCTCCGTGTTGCTTCCTCTGTGGCCCGCTGTGGCATCCTGTGTAGCCCGCTGCGCGCTTCCTACACACCTGATGTGGCGTCATTCTGCTTTCTAAAGACATGTTTTCAAGAAGGAGATAAGTCTTTCATAGTTTCCCTGTATTTATGGTTTCTGATACTCTTCAATTCTTGGTATAAGTCCAGGATTTCACCTGGTTCTGTGTTCCTGCCTCCTGAAGAACTGTTCTGAGCATTTGTTCGGTGCAGGTCTGACAGCCGACAAATTCTTTGACGTTTTGTTGACCTGAAAAAGGCTTTCTTTCACCTTCGAGTTGGAAGTAGATTTTTGCAGATTTTTTTTTTTCAGGACTTAAAAGTTGTTGTTTGCGTATGGCTTACGCTGTTTCAAATGAAAAGTCAGTAGTTGGTCTTATCCATGTAATTCTCTGGATTGTCTTTTTTTTCCCCTGCTTGGTTTTTAGATTTTTCTCCTTACAATTCACATTTGCTTTGTGTTTGTTTGCTTCTTCTCAGATTTAATAGTTATTATCCTGCATTAAGAAACAAACAAACCCTTCTTTGGAAATTGATTTAAGTGTATGCAGAAGTTTTGGGAAAAAAAATAGTACTTAGGACACCCACCTTTTACCCAGATTCACCTTGTCGTTGACATTTCCCCCATTTGCTGTATTATTCTCATTATCTGTTTATCTAATCATAATGTTTTTCTAAACCACTCGAGAATAAGTCGCGTACACTGTGCTCATTTATCCGTAAATCGTTCAGTGTGTTTGTCCTGAAAATAAGAATTTTCTCTTATATAACCACAGTACATTGTCAACTTCAATAAGTAAAACTTTGGTATTCTACTTTTCTAATCTACCATCCATTTTTCCATTTGGTCATTGACTTCATTATGTCCTTTATAGCATTTTTTCCCGCCATTACAGGCCCCCCATAGTTCAGGTATTGCATTTTATTGTCATAGCTCTCTAGTCTGCTTTAATCTGAAGTACTTCACAGTGTTTGTCTTTTATGATAATGGCACCTTGAAGAACACAGTCATTTTTCAAAGAATAAAATGCCCCTTATTGGGGGTTCTTCTCTTGTTTTTTCCATGAATTGATTCATGTTATACTTTTCAGAGCAGAACACCTCGTTAACGATGCTGTGGCCTTCTCAGAGAACCACAGGTGGAAGCCCATGGTGTCCACTGCCCCTAACTGGTGGTGAGAATTCTGATTACACACACCAGCTATTGGTCAATTACGATACATTTACTGTTCTTTTCTTTTGCAATTAATAAGCAGTGTGAGGGAGACACTCTAAGACCGGACAAGTATCATATTTGTCATCAAATTCTCCCTTAGGTTTAGCAGTCTCTGATGATTCTTGTCCCATGAACACTTGCATGATATTCTCCGTGCTTCTCAGTTGGCACACAGCATTCTACTATAAGCAAGAATCCTCCTTTTTTATGTTTATTTGCTTACCTATGTTTATTTGTTATCTGTCCAGACTCATGGATTCCAGATTCTCCCAGATGTAACTAGCAGAAGCATACTCAGTAGTTTCTGATTGCATGATGAATATTGTTCATTGTTAAGTTTCTGGATTTTGTTACTTTCCTTGAAAGAACATCAGAGTTTGTTTTGGCAAGTAGTTAAATTATCACAGGTCAGCTGGATTGTTTCAAGGTTTGTTTTTAAGTTTGTTAGGGTGGGTCTAATAGAACCTCTACTCTAGGGAAGGTGTAGCCCTACCACAAACGAGTTTTTCTTCTGGGGTCTCTACTGGGTGTACTGGGCATTTAACAGAGAAGCCCCGCATTGGCTGGTTACAATTCTAGTGTCCCTGGGCTCTGCGTGAGTTCTTAATTTTTCAGCTGGCTGCATGGAAATCACGCTACACACAAGAAGCTTATACTCAGTAGCTATTTGAAGGGGTCTCCTGTGCAGATTTCTGGAGGTCTAATTCTGATTCTTGGCCCAAATTCCCGCAGTTCCAGTCTCCCCAAACTCAGACCTCTGTCTCCTCAACTCAACAAGATGCCACACTCTGCTTGGGTCTCCCCCCTCCCCTGCCTGCTTATCAAGAGTCTCCAGGAAAAAGACACGAGATCCTGGGGTTTCATCCCATCACCTCCTTTCTCTCACCTCTGTTGCCTAGTGTCTAAAAGAAGTGGTTCGATATGTTTTTTTTTCCAGTTTTCTAGTTCTTTCCTACAGAAGGGCAAGTCTGGTAGCAGTTACTCTGACATGAGCAGAAGGAAAAGCTTCCCATGCATATGGATTATACAAATTAAAATTTTGTATTAATCTAGAAACAGGCAGCCCTCATCATGTAACAGAGTTTGGTGATTTGTTTGAGCATTTTTTTCGCACCCTGACTTTAAGTTATTTTTTGATGAATCAGAGAATTGTTTAAGGAAGCCTGAACTGAGTCTTCTTTTCATGCATGTGTTTTAGGCATGTGAGCATAACACCACCGGGGACCACTGTGAGCAGTGTGCGCCCGGTTTCTACGGGCTGCCTTCCCGAGGGACTCCTGGGGACTGCCAGCGGTGTGCCTGCCCCCTCACCACAGCCTCCAACAAGTAAGCATGGCACCCCCACCAGGGAAGCAGGCCCAGTGTGGCCAGAGACTCCATTCGTACGTGCACGGATACGTTCAGAGCAGGGTTTTATGTGTGAGAAAAGTGTGCCTCCCTGGTGGTACTTAATTAAGATTAAAGATGGAGGGGTGAATTCTCTCTTTCTAAAAAGAACAAGTTTGGTATACTAAATTATATAAGAAAGATCATGAGATGGCAAAAAAATATGCATACTTCGTTTCCTCTTGGTCTAGTGTGGCTTGTTAACTCTTTCAGTGCCCGTAGGCTAGGAGGTTTTCTCAAAGATTTTATTTATTTATTTGACAGAGAACAACACAACGGAGAGAGGGAGCACAAGCAGGGGGAGTGGGAGAGGGAGAAGTAGGCTTCCAGCTGAGCAGAGAGCCCAATGTGGGGCTCGAACTCAGGACCCTGAGATCATGCCGTGAGCCGAAGGCAGATGCTTAATGACTGCGCCACCCAGGCGCCCCCTCAACCAATATTTATTGAGTGCCTACCGTACACTGAGTATCACGGAAGGTACTCAAGTATTGGAGGGTTCATCCATGGCAGCCGGTCCCATGGGACCACCGTGTGGTCATGACTACCGTCCATTCTCAGGGGAGTAGGAATCTGTCCAGAGTGACTCTGAGGAAGCCTGATCTGAGGCTTGAAGGATAAAGGTCACAGGCAGGAGGAACGGATTGTGCCAAGTCACGGCCGCATCAAAGAGCAGATCCCATTTGTGAAATCGCAGGTGGTCCTGGAGCACAGGACAGGAGGGGGTGGGAAGGGTCAGTGATGCACAAGGCCTCGTTCGCCATCCTGGGCCCCGTGTGTCCACAGGCCTGGATCTGAAAGCTTATTTATTCCTCACTGGCTTACCCTTTAGGACTCTTCCTCCCCCCAGCCCAGAGAACTCCCCCATGGGGATTTTTATTTGAAACTCCACGTGTAAAACAGATACAATCAGGGCTACTCTGATGAAATCATAGTGGCCTCCCATACCTCCCTTCAGAGGCCCCCCCAGACCCCAGGAGTAAAGGTTGAGGGGACCTCAGTGAGCAGCGGGGATCCTTTAGAGAATGTGCCTGGGCTGTCACTTGTAAGCTTGAGCTCACTCCTGGCCCATGTGGGCAGGGCTCTGAGGCAGGCTGACCAGTGCCAGGGAACCCACAGACAGGAGCTTGGCTCAGCCAGGAAGAGTGTCAGAGAAGGGCTCCTGGAGGAGAGGGCAGCTGAGTTGGGCACAAGGGATAAGGTGAACGCAGGCAGAGAGAGGAAGAAACACCCTCTGGGCTGAGAGACAAGCAAGAGAATGGACAGGGGGAGGGCACCTGGGTGGCTCAGTGGGTTAAAGCTTCTGTCTTCGGCTCAGGTCATGATCCCAGGGTCCTGGGATCGAGCCCCACATCGGGCTTGCTGCTCAGCAGGGAGCCTGCTTCCCCCCTCAACCCCCGCCTGCCTCTCTGCCTACTAGTGACCCCCCCCCCCTCTCTCTCTCTGTCAAATAAGTAAAAAATGTCTTAAAAAAAAAAAAAAGAGTACGGACAGGGGAGTGTCCAGTGCCCAGGAGAGAGGCTCATGAGGGGGGCTGCATGGTTGGGGGCCGGGGTTCCGGAGTGAAGTTCCATTGAACGTTCATAAGGAGTTTTAAATGTTTAGAAATTCTGTGCCACCCATTGGAAAATTGTGTTCATTTGTCGTGTTTTGACAGTTTCAGCCCCACCTGCCACCTTGAGAAGGGGGACGAAGTGGTCTGTGACCAGTGTGCCCCGGGATACTCGGGAGCTTGGTGCGAGAGGTACTCTGTTGGCAGCACTCAGCTGATTTCCAAAGTCACATCAAACTTCTTTGTTTAATTAAGTATCAGTGATACATGTTTATTTTCAAACGTATAGATAAGTATGATTTTAGAGTTTTGGTGTGTACTGATTATTTTGCATAATTATAGAGAAGCCGGTATGTGGATTAAAAAAGCACTTGTGAAAACTCCCCGGGGGATTTTTCAAGAACAGCATTTGGGCGCCTTGAACTCACAGGAGTTCTCATCAATGACAATAGAAAACAGCGAGGGGCCAGGGTTTACCATTCACACACTGAAATACCCCATTCCATAGTAGGGGTGGTTTGATTTAATAGCTGTCTTCTGGCGCCTGAAAGCCAGCACTGTCTTTTCCCATGTGTCAGCCTCAGTGCCCAGCTCTGGCTGCGGTCCCTGGGAGAGCCAAGTCACACCCGCGGTGTGCTGGTCCAGTTGGCCCGGAGCTGAGGGCACATCCACTGGGATTTATGGCTCATTCGGGGTACACTCTCTGTCTTCACAATGAGTGAAGGCAATCTGGATGTCCAGACTTGGTGTTGCATGGCTTCCCAATCAGTCTTATGGAAAAAGAGTCAGTCTGATTTACTAACCATTCAGAGCTTCCCTGGATGGCGGGGGTAATGTCTAGAGGAAGTGCATGCATTTGGATCCCTCTTTCAATCTTTTATGCAGATGTGCAGATGGTTACTATGGAAACCCGACAGTCCCTGGGGAATCCTGTGTCCCCTGCAACTGCAGCGGCAACGTGGACCCCTTTGAGGAGGGTCACTGTGACTCCGTCACCGGAGAGTGCCTGAAATGCATTGGGAACACGGATGGCGCCCACTGCGAGAGGTGCGCTGACGGCTTCTACGGGGACGCTGTGACTGCCAAAAATTGCCACGGTGAGTGTGGGGGCTGTGAAGCCAGAGCCCTTACTAATGGTGTCCATCTACTTACATGTGCCAGAAAGGGCTCAGCGTATGGGGTAACCTTATCCTGATTGGTGCTTGTGTTAATACCAGTGTAGACCCAAGACCTCACTCTTCCCCTTCCCGGTGTGCCCTGCCTTAGCTTGATCCGTTTCCTACAGAGCATGTCGGGGGGCCTGGAAAATATAGGTGTCCTTCCACTGAGGGGGGAAGTGGTGCTTGATGGGGTGCTGACATGCTCCCCGGGACCGGGGAAGGCAGACTGGGCTTGAAGCCTGCAGTGTTTATGAGGGACAGGCTCAGAGGTCTCATGAGTCAGGTGGGATTTCAAGATACTGAGTGTGAAATGGGAAGGCTCTATCCTTGGAGTCTCACAGATCTGTTCCGGAACTACTGACTCTCACGTTGCCCCACAGGACTCTGCTTTCTTCCTCCCTGACATTAGGGATCACTTAGAACCACTCACTGAAGACAGCAGGCTTTCCTGTACCCGATATGACTAACTCGTAGCCTTAGGGCTGATATAGCCCTCGGATTTTTATGTACAGTTCTTGAAGGTGTGAAAGAGTAAAAATGGCAATTTTACATTATTTTAATAATTTCCTGTAAATACAAAGTCCTGACACGCTATTACAAGAGGTCGACACAAGAGGGCACTAGCGATACAGAAAAGGTATTTTCCCAAGCATGCCTCCAAGGAGGGAAAAGACTTTGTCGCTGTGGGCCAGTCAACTGGATCTTGGTGGCACAGCCACTTTGATTGGTTATCACAGGAGGATAATTATGATAACTGGTGTTTGTGTAAAGCTTCAAAGTTTACAGAATGCTTTCACTATACTCATGTGGTTCCTTTTCATCTTTACTGCAAAACTTGATGATTCATTACTCTGTTCATTGGTCATTTATTAAGCATTTGTTAGTTCCCAAGCACTGTCCTAAGTAAGTATCATCAGAGGAGCTGGAGAAATTTTGGCCCAGGTCTGTTGGGGAGGCAAAACATACATGTGGATCTCACGCTTTGGAGTCTGACTCATGTGGGTTAGAGCTGAGCGTTGGTCTGTGTTATCAGCTGTGTGACATTAGGCCAATGTATGAACCTCTCTGAGCCACTATTTCCTCATACATAAAATGGACATAGTTTTGTATATACATATATATAAAAACATAGACACACATTTATATATATTTAACATATATATTAAATATATTGTGAGGATTAATTGGGATAAAAATTTAAAGTTCTGGAAATGAAATAAATGACAGTTATTTGCTTTTTAATTATTTTTCTATATAATGCTGTCCTGTAGAAATGTAAACGACACATGTAATTTTAAAATTTCTAGTCACCACGTTAATAAAAGGATACAGGGACGCCTGGGTGGCTCAGTGGATTAAGCCTCTGCCTTCAGCTCAGTTCATGATCTCAGGGTCTTGGGATCGAGTCCCGCATCAGGCGCTCTGCTTGACAGGAAGCCTACTTCCTCCTCTCTGTCTCTCTGCTCTCTCTGCCTGCTTGTGATCTCTGTCTGTCAAATAAATAAATAAAATCTTAAAAAAAAAAAAAATACAGATGAAACGTACTGTAGTAATACATCTTATTTTACCCGGTTATAGAAGTAATGTCATTTTGTCACGTAATCAAATTTTTCAAATATTATGAGATATGTGCTTTCCTTTTTAATGTTGAGTCTTCAAAATTCAGTACATGTTTTATAGCCTATTTCAATTAGGGTGCTAAACTGTCATAAGAAACTATTGATCTTTATTTCGATTACATAAAATTCATAGTTGCAAAAGGGAATTTACTTATCCAAGTTGTCAAAATGTATTTAAAAGTTTTCATCAGGACCAAAAAATCATTCTCCTTTATATTTGCATCTACGTTGACAAAACTGCTTCGGTATTTTGTGTAGAAAGTAGATCTTGTCTCCCTGATATGAGGACATGGAGAAGCAACATGGGGGATTAGGGGGATAGGAGAAGAATAAATGAAACAAGATGGGATTGGGAGGGAGACAAACCATAAATGACTCTTAATCTCACAAAACAAACTGGGGGTTGCTGGGGGGAGGTGGGATTGGGAGAGGGGGAGCGGGCTATGGACATTGGGGAGGGGAGGCGAACCATAAGAGACTATGGACTCTGAAAAACAACCTGAGGGTTTTGAAGGGTCAGGGGTGGGAGGTTGGGGCAACCTGAGGGTTTTGAAGGGTCAGGGGTGGGAGGTTGGGGGAACAGGTGGTGGGTAATGGGGAGGGCACGTTTTGCATGGAGCACTGGGTGTTGTGCAAAAAGAATGAATACTGTTACGCTGAAAAAATAAATAAAATGGGAAAAAAAAAAAAAAGAAAGTAGATCTTGGTGATGAACAGAGGTGGGTCTGAATTGTTGACCCAGGTCTTAGTCTCAGTGACATCAAAGATCGTGTTTGTTGCATCAGCCTCATCCACAGGGCTTGGGAGACCCGTGCACACCTTGTCAGACCAATAGGACAGGCAGCTCTGCATGGTGATCAGTGACCGTCCCTGGCGTTTGCACAAAGCTCCGTAAGGGCCCAGGATATTGCAGGGCTGCTTCTGGAGTTAGTATCGCTTGATTTGAGTCTTGCAGGATGGATCCGAGATCCTCCGGTGGGCTGACAAGTGGCGGGAAAATGTTATCCAGGCCTGAGGGTCAGAGTCTGGAAAGAAGGTGCTAGAACGTGAAAGGCAGGGTCAGGCCAAGGCAGGAGCCATGGCTGATGGGTATGGCAGCACTGGCCTGCGGAGGCTGTGCTGTCTGTCCCGGATTCCAGGTCGCTGGAACAGGTGTGGAATCTGGCCAGATCTGTGTTGAGCAGTCGCCCTGGAACCCCTCTGTCCTCTGCAGAGGACAGAGCAGACAAGGGGAGAGACAAGGCCAGAAAAAAAAAAAAAAAACTTGCGGGAAAGTTAATGAGGGCTTCCAGTAGAGCCTTTGTCATGGGGGTAAAAGGGAAGATAGAAACTAGAAGCTCGGGCACCTGGGTGGCTCAGTGGGTTAAGCCTCTGCCTTCGGCTCAGGTCATGATTTCAGGGTCCTGAATCGGGCTCTCTGCTTAGCAGGGAGCCTGCTTTCCCCTCTCTCTGCCTCCTTGTGATTCCTCTCTGTCAAATAAATAAATGAAACCTTAAAAAATTTTTTTTAAAAAGAAAAAAGAAACTAGAAACTCTCTAGGCTCCTGGGTGTCTCACTCAATTGAGCACTGGGCTCTTGATTTTAGGTCAGGTCACGATCTTGGGATTGTGGGATCAAGCCCCGTGTGGAGCCCAGCATTGAGCCCCATGTCAGGCTCTGTGCTCGGTGGTGTGTCTGCTTGGGATTCTCTCTCTCCCTCTCCCTCTGCTTCTCCCCACCTCTCTCTATCTAATAAATAAATCTATTTGAAACAAAAAGAAAGAAAGAAACTAGGAAATCTCTGTGTTGACTGGAGGGTGGGAGGGGGTGGGGTCAGGACAGGCAGGACTGGGGTCTGAATCCAGGTTGGTGGCCCAAGCAGCTGGCGTGGTTACAGACTGACACTGTCCAGATTCTTTCTTGTCTCCACGCATTTACAACTTTTATTCTTTTCTCATTTCCCCTTTCCTGTCCCCCCAGCTTTGATGAGATGAATTCTTGGTATTTCTGAGTATTTCACTAGAAATCCTCCCAGGCCTATCATGGGATCCTCCTTATGGACTTCCCAGAGGCCCCGCATGCGAATCTACTCCCGTATTTTACTAGGTTAACCCCAGTGAAAGTGCCAGTGTTCAATATTGCTGACATGGGAATTCCCAGGGGTTTGGGGGGAGGCGTTTGGATATTCAGGAGTACAGGAATCAGGGAAGAAATAGAGCCTGGGGAGTTGTCAGCTTTGGTGTGGTAGTGGGATTTGTGCATGTGGAACGGGTTTTCCAGGGCAGCAAGGGAGCAACCGAGGAAGGGAGAGCCTGTAGGAACAGCTCTACTTATCAAGGAACCTTGTATGAATCAAGTTAAGCAGTTATAATTTTTATATTGTGGCATTCTTAGGAGAATTAAGACACATGTGAAGCTCCTAGCAGTCAGTTTCTGGCAACTATTTTAAATTAATATTATTTACAGCAAAAAAAAAAACAAAACACACCTTAAGATTTTTTTTTATTAGAGAGCATGAGCTGGTGGGGAGAGGGGCAGAGTGGGAGAGAAACAGACTCCACCGAACAGAGACCACCCCCTGCCCCTGCCATGTGGGGCTTGATCCCAGGACCCTGGGATCATGATCTGTGCTGAAGGCAGATACTTAACTGACTGAGCCACCTGGGTGCCCCCAGAGCAAACAATTTTTTAGTAATAACTACTATTCACTGTTAGAATTGTTGTCATAAAAAGACAACTACAAATAGCTGTGAGACATCATGTCTCTAAGTTTTAGGTTTCACACTGAAAGAGAAAGAAAGTTGCAGTGCTTTCCTCCTCAGTTTATAATGAAGTTTCAGTGGAATATACTAGAACGTGACCCAGGCACAAAGGGCCAGTGCAGGAAATACAATTCGTTATCCTCAGTATTTTGTGGTGATCACAGGGTGAACATTGACTTTTCCCCAGAGGCAGGGGAAGAGGGAGGGTGAGACACAAGAAGGAGTGAGGAAACCAGAGGTCGTACCTCACCTCAGGGAGAGCCAGGTTCGAAAAGGAAGGATCCCATCTCTCAGGAAGACACAGCAAGTTGAAGACTCAGAATGTGCTGTTTGAATTTGCTCTTGGGAAGTCCGGGGAGACCTCTCACAAGGAGCAGTCTTAGCAACCAAGAGGCAGGAGGGGAAGGTTGAAGGGGAAAGTGCTGAAGGGGAGAGAGGGCGATGGAGACGGGACCTCAGACAGACATCTGTGTGTGTGTGTGTGTGTGTGTGTGTGCATGTATGCACGAGAGTAAATGTGTGTCTACCGTTTTCTGCGGGAGACAGCTGAGAATAGTTGGATGCTGAGGAGTGTTTGAAAATACAGATTTTATTATTTAGGTATGGCAAGGCCAGCAGAGGCCAAGAGGAGGGGACACACCAAGGCCCTGGGGGCTGGGGCGGGGGGGGGGGGGTGGTATTCCGGAAGCACCCAGATTGGTCAGGAGGGGAAATGTGGGCTAGAGCCTTTGTTGTGGTTTCCTCAGGAAGGAAAGGGCAAGGCAGGGTAAGCACGTGTAGGATTGGCTACTTTGAATAATTTCAGCAGGCTCTGGGGCAGAGAAGCTGTCCCTAATTGTCTGATGCATGGCTTGGGGTGAGAGATCAGAGGGATAGAGGGCGTGAACCCTAAATGAAGGAGAGGGCTCCTACGAAGGTGTTTGTGGGTGTGGCCTCTGGATGGGGTTGTTTGCCTATGAAAGTGTCTGGCAGGCAAGCTGTTTACTTGCTCTAGAAATTGACTGGCCTGGGCTAGGGCAGTCTGTCCAGGGTCAGCAAGGCCCCCCCAGGAGCCGTGTTTAATGCAAAAGTGAGTTGAGTGGTCAAGGGTAAGCTAGAGGAATGGGCAGCGGTGAGTGGCCCTTGCCACTTGCCCAGCCTGGGGGGGAATCCTAGATGGTCCACCTACACCGGGGAACACCTCTGCAGGTGTCTTGGACTCAGTCCCTTACGGAGGCAGAATTCCACTGCCTTTCTTCTGAAACTCAGCCTTCCAGCATCTACCATGACTCCCCGCTGATCACTGCGGGACAAAGTATGCTCAGCTTGAGAGAATTTGTGGAGTTTTCCTTTTCTTTTATCATTATAAAATATGAGAGAGTGTACATTTCCGGAGTCCAAGTGCTCAAAGACCATGCACATTTCTGGGGTATTTGGTCAAGAGCTTAATAGATATTTTCAATGAAGTACATATTGACAGCTGTGCTATAAATATCAATTAAACACTTCAGGAGCCATTAAGTTGTACCACTTTGCAAAGGTGGGGGGCTTCGTAGTTTTGAACATCGCCTTATAACCGTAGGTAAAACTGAAATGTGTGGCCTGAAGGGGAGTATATTGGGGCTACAGGTGACTCGCGACTTAGAGCAGGGAAATGTTTTACATTAAACTATGAAATGTAATATTAGCTGTTTAGATTGTTGTAATTGAGTTTTAAAATATTAAATACATACATGATCAGAATAAGACCAGATGTCTAAATTGATTTTGAAATCTACATTGTATGTTTTTTTATGAAGATTCGTTGATAAACCTTGGTAGCTCAATTTTATGATTTCAAGGAATTCATGCAATTGGTTCAGATCGTTTGCTAATTGTTGTCTTAAGAGTGTCAGTGGTTTTCCTGTGCGAGGGCTCCTTCCACCAGCCCTGGGTTGGCTTGGAAAAACACTAAATTAAAAGTTCTTGCAGAGTAATTTTTTCTTTTAGTTTTAGGATTTGAAACATGAATGTTTAACGTTTTTCCTTCGGGGATTAAGGGATCTTAACTACAACCGCACCCAGAAATGGGCACAAATATGTCTCTTTTGTGTGTGTTAGCCTGTGAATGCCATGGGAAAGGCTCCCTTTCTGATGTCTGCCATCTGGAGACTGGACTCTGTGACTGCAAACCACACGTGACTGGACGGCAGTGTGACCAGTGCCTGGTAAGACGCCTACTGGCCATTGCAGACATTCACATTGTTTGTTGGTGATTTCTTTCTTTCTTTCTTTCTTTCTTTAAAGACTTTATTTATTTATTTGACAGAGAGAGAGATCACAGGGAGGTAGGGAGTGGGGGGGCGGGGAAGCACACTCCCTGCTGAGCAGAGAGCCCAATGCAAGACTCCATCCAAGGACCCCGAGATCATGACCTGAGCCAAGGGCAGAGGCTTAATCCTCTGAGCCACCCAGGAGCCCCCTGTTGGTGATTTCTATAATTGATACCTTGACCTTGGTTCAAGTGGAATGCCCTTCAGGACTGTCAGAAAGAGCTTCTGCCCCAACCACGGCTGGTGAACGCCGGGTGTCCTGACTTACAGAGTCTGTATTCAGTTTACAAAGGACTGGAGTGATGTCATGACCACTCTCGGATTCTATGAAACATCGACGTTTGATTTGGGAAACATGCTCGTAAGGATTTATGGCTAACTAAAGTGTACTTTGGCTTCCACGCTCCTGCCCCCACTCTGCAACAGCCTGGCTATTACGGGTTGGACTCGGGGCTCGGGTGCCTGCCTTGTGACTGCAACGTGTCAGGCTCTGTGTCAGACGACTGCTCCGAGGATGGCCGGTGTCGCTGTGTCCCAGGCGTGGCGGGGGAGAAGTGCGACAGGTGTGCACACGGATTCTACGCCTACCAGGATGGCGGCTGTACACGTGAGCTCTGGAATGCATTATCTGAGGCTTGATCGTGATTTCCTAGACTTTTCTTTGAGCTCTCCTTTGACTTCCAGTTCTTTTAAGCTCCTTTACTTTTTCGCTTTTTCACATGGAGGATTTCCTATGGTTTTTTGTTTTGTTTTGTTTTGTTTTTTCCTATGGTTTTTTTTTTCTGTTTCCTGATCCCATGCTTAATTCATCTGTCATCTCTGGTCAGGCTTTACTAATTGTGGGGACTTAGATTAATTACCTCAGTTAGCTCTGGTTACCTCATCTGTAGAAGAGAGAAGCTAGTTATAATTTCCACCCAGAAGTTACTTTTCTTGTGGGACGTAAAGAAGTCCTTACTACGGCATTTGGCATGCAATCAATGCTCCGTAGTGCCTTTTTTCACACCTGCTTCTGTTTCTCTGTCCCGATTACCCCTTTTGCAACCACATCTCTCCACAAGGAGGAAGAGCCCCCTCCCGAGAGACAGGGATGGGTCTTGGGAATCACGAGGTCTCTATTAGAAACTAGAAGAACGGTTAGATAGCGAATCCAAGGGAGGAAAACTGTGGCGTCTGCTCTAACCCCTTGGATTGCACGAGGGTCCTAATGCGTGTGTCTCTGTTGTAGCCTGTGACTGTGCTCACACACAGCACACTTGTCACCCGGAATCGGGGGAGTGTATCTGCCCTCCTCATACTCGGGGCACCACCTGTGATGAATGTGAGGACGGATACTGGGGCCACGACCTAGAGCTCGGATGCCAGGTATGCACCTCTGTGGCTGGGAAGTACTTTGCCGGGGCAAGTTTCACTCCTTCTCTTTCATGTGTGCCCTTGACCTTGACCTGCTGAAAGGCTCCGTGGTTTCTATTTAAAACTTAGTACGGGTCCAGGCATCCAGGTGCAAGAAGCATCCGCCTTAAAGCACATTATTCTGTTTTCTCCAAGAACCCCACTGTGGAATTGATGGTTTGGAAACTTTATTTTAGTGCCCTTGACACAGATGCTGCCGTGGACACGATCTTCCAGGAGAAGGGCAGAAGTCATTTTACTGGGGGCTTGCAGCCCATCTGCCACAGTTCTGTTTTCAGGGTACTTTCCTCAGTTGAACTTGGGTATAGTTTGCCTTTTGAAACAGACTTGACTTTGACGTGGGTTGGGTGTAAGGTCACAGGGTGAGCCCCATGCACGTGCGCCCTAGCGAGGCACAACGGTCCAGGCTGGCAGCTGCTGCCTCCTCTCGGCTCACGGCAAAGTGAGTCGTGAAAGAGATCCCCGCGTTCGTATAAAGTCCCCATAGTGAGTGTTCTGTAACTTGTGTACATGATGCAAATGTAAAATGTACCTTTTTATTAAGCGAGTTTATTTTCCCAGGCCTGCAACTGTAGTGGGGTTGGGGCCTCCAGTCCCGGCTGCGATGTGCTCACTGGCCACTGCCGGTGTAAGCCAGCCTTCGGCGGACCCAGCTGTCATCAGTGCTCCCTGGGGTACAGAGACTTTCCAGACTGTGTGGCCTGTGACTGTGACCCGCGAGGGACATTGGCGGACACCTGTGATGAGGAACGGGGTCTGTGTAACTGTGCAGCAGAAACCGGTAGCTGTTCCTGCAAGGTAACGGCCCCCCTCTCTCACTCATCTCTACGACTTTGGGGCTTTGAACTATTTAAATCAGGGGCACCTGGGTGGCTCAGTCAGTTAAGCGTCTGCCTTTGGCTCAAGTCATGATCCTGGGGTCCTGGGATGGAGCCCCGCTTTGGGCTCCCTGCTCAGCGGGGAGTCTGCTTCTCCCCTGCTTCTGCATGCCTCTCTGTCAAACAAATGAAATCTGTAATCATTTACATCAGCAGCTAGGTTTCAGACACCTTTCATAGTGAGTCCTCACTACCTTCTGGGCTTGACCTTAAATTCTGTGTATGCTCTTCTAGAACAATGGATGACTCTTCAAATGGAATTTTTACTGGTCGTTATGAGTGTCGAAGGATAGACCTGAATGGAAAAACTCTCTGAGTTTTCTGGCAGGTGTTCCAGGCAGCTGAGCAGCCTGTCTATCTTGGGTATACAAGTAAAATAGATAGCACGGGGCTTCAAGAAGATTTGTGATTCAGGGCACCTGGGTTAAGTGTCCGACTCTTGATTTCAGCTCAGGTCGTGATCTCAGGGTGGTGTCACCGAGCCTCAGGCTGGGCTCCACTCTGGGCGTGGAGCCTGACTGGGATTCTCTCTCTCCCTCTGCCTCCTCCCCAAATTTTTAAAATTTAAAAATAAAAGAAGATTTGTGATTTTCTAACTGGTAAGTAATTATTGTTTCATATGTACTGGCCAGGATGAAGAAATTTGTGTTTTGTATTTTCCCGGCAGGTAAGAGTTCAACTTCCTGTTTAATTCCGTGTATTTCCACTGGTTTCCCCATTGTGCTTAGTTATTAGGAGGTAACTGGTTCCCTCCGCCGGGGCTTTTCCAGGTGCTGGTGATATAGGAGAGAGAGAGTAGCGGGCAGCTTAGTGACTAGGGAGGAGGAAGGGAAACTCATGCAGATACCCTGGCCTGGGGGGAATGGCGACATCAGTGAACCTGTTTTTGACTTACCACGTGGGCGACAGCAGCTTTCATTACAGAGATCAGGGTGGGAGGGGCCTGCCTCAGTGATCACCTCCTCCTGACCCTTTATCGGAGTCACCTGGGGCCTCAGGGCGGCGTCTCAGGCTTGCTCCAGGAGAGGCTCATCAGGGACCCTATATATTCCCAAAGCTTCCACGAGGATGCTGATGAGTCACCCATGGTGCCTGAGGGAGTGGATGTTCCTTGAGGTTAGGGCGCTTGCCTAGGGAAACAGCTGCTTTGGGGACGCTTGCGGGTCCCCATTTCATTTCTGTTCAGAAGTCACATCTCTCTCTCTCTCATTTTTTACAGGTTAAAATAAATGAGTCTTGCTTTCTCTTCTTTAGGAAAACGTGTTGGGTCTTCATTGCAGCGAGTGTCAAGCTGGGACCTACGCCCTCCGTGCCGACGACCCTCTGGGATGTACCCCCTGCTTCTGCTTCGGGCTGTCCCAAGTCTGCTCTGAGCTAGAGGGTTATGTGAGGACACCGGTAAGTTACACATGCAGGAAAACATGCTAACGTGCTGTTTTAAACCCTCCCTCCCTCCCCGCGCCCCCTCCATGGAAGTCAGGTGACAGTAGGGGACAGAGTCAAGGACTTACTTTAAATTTTGCTCTTAGATCATCAGAAATTCCAGGAAGCTAATGGGGTTCATTACGAATCCAATCTCCGTCTCTGCCATCCAAGGAAATCAGTGAAGCTGGAGCTGAAGGTGCTCAGGGTTGCTCCTGAGCTAATCTACCAAAAGCTTTCGTTGGAGAGAAGCTAAAACTGCAACACACCCCAGTTTCCTTCATGTAACCGAATCCTGCCCCAGTGGAGCAAGTTTGCCCCCTAACGCAGTAGTGTAAAACGCATGCAGTTTTCCTATGAACCCAGGTGTTGGAGTTGGAAGGCGATGTCTCTGGGACTCCCGTTTTAATACTGAAGCTACCGATCTGTGAAACCGTAGTAGAATCTAATGAATCAAAGGTGAGGAGTAAACACGGGCTCTCAGGTCTGTTTTTCTTCCCTTCCATGACCAGGTGACGCTGGGCTCAGGGCAGCCCCTCCTGCGCGTGGTTTCTCAGAGCAATCTCCGGGGCACAACTGAGGGGGTGTATTACCAGGCCCCCGATGTCCTCCTGGACGCCGTCACCGTCAGGCGGCACGTGCATGCAGAGCCGTTTTACTGGCGGCTGCCAGAGTGGTTCCAGGGAGACCAGGTGAGTTCCCCTCCCCCACCAGCCGAGAGCCAGTCCGCGTTCCCGGAGGACACAGGTGTGGCTTGAAATCATGATGGACTGCATTAGCCTACCCTTAACTGAAGTGGTTAATTCCCTCTAAGTAGAGCTGGAGAAGTTTAATGCTTACAAAACTCCCCCCAAATGTATAGGGCTCTCAAATAATTTTTTTTTTAAAGATTTTATTTATTTATTTGACAGAGAGAGAGATCACAAGTAGGCAGAGAGGCAGGCAGAGAGAGAGGAGGAAGCAGGCTCCCCGCGGAGCAGAGAGCCCGATGCGGGGCTCGATCCCAGGACCCTGAGATCATGACCTGAGCCGAAGGCAGCGGCTTAATCCACTGAGCCACCCAGGCACCCCTCAAATAATTTTTATTTGAAAGTCTTTGAGGGGTGGGGGGGAGAGATGCCTGGGTGGCTCAGTTGGTTAAGCAGCTGCCTTCGGCTCAGGTCTTGATTCCAGGGTCCTGGGATCAAGTCCCACATTAGTCTCCCTGCTCAGCAAAGAGCCTGCTTCTCTCTCTCCTTCTGCCTGCCGCTCTGCTTACTTGTGCTCTTCATCTCTGTCAAATAAAATCTTTACAAAAATAATTAAAATTTTAAGGCACTTGGCTAGCTCAAAAGAGCATGCACCTCCAAGATGTGAGCTCGAGCCCCACATTGTGTGTAGAGATTACTTAAAAATAAAATCTTAAAAGTCTTTTGAAAATCAAATCCTGTTATTTCTCTCCCTCAAGCGGTCCTTCAACAACTATTTTTCATTTTTTTTACTATAAGCTCAAGCGCTATGGTTCTTCTCAACAAATCAATACTCATTTAGGGGGAAAATAAAAATCTGGTTTAACAGGGTATTGAAGGCACCACTTTGCTTAAATAAACACTGGCGTTCATGTGTGAAATCACCCATATCTTTAAAATTTGCCAATATGTGTCCAGCATTCCCATAGCTCTAGGTCCTTTTAAATTCAAAGGAGCCTGGAAAGAATCAGGACCATTACCCCACTGATCTGTTACTTTGGCCATAGAGAGGAAGTTCTGGGAGGTGGTGGCTGTGGCCTTGATGGGGTTGGGGACCTCACCCGTGTATCCTCCTCCCCACACTCAATGAGTTATACACTTTAAATATGTACAGCCTTTTACATGCCAGACATGCCTCAACAAAAGTTTTCTTTTCTTTTCTTTTTTTTTTTTTTTAAGATTTTATTTATTTGACTGAGGTCACAGGTAGGCAAAGAGGCAGGCAGAGAGACAGGAAGGGAAGCGGGCTCCCCGCTGATCAGGGAGCCTGATGCGGGGCTCAATCCCAGGACCCCAAGATCACAACCTGAGCGGAAGGCCGAGGCTTCAACCCACTGAGCCACCCAGGCGCCCCAACAACAGTTTTCTTAAAAACTTTTTAAAACATCACTTTAAAAAAAGAAAAAAAAAGCTGTGGGTTGAGTCAACTTAAGAATCCATAATTAAGTAGAATTAAAAAGATACAAATTTCAGACAACCGATTCCACCCATGTGATGTATTTCTGGGACCCAGGATTTCTTGCAAATGGCAGCAGGCTTGTAAAATAGTTTTAAGCCAGGGCCATGTCAGAAGGCAACCATTTACAACCCCCTAGCTCCTGGCCTACGGCGGCAGCCTGAAGTACAGCGTGGCCTTCTATTCTTCTGACGGCGTCGGCACCTTCAACCTGGAGCCCCAAGTGCTCATCAAAGGGGGCCGGACCGGAAAGCAGGTTATTTACGTGGACCTGCCCGCCCCGGAGAACGGAGTTCGACAAGAGCAGGAAGTGGGAATGAAAGAGGTGAGGGTGTCCTCCTTTCTTACACACCCCTTCACAGTGCGACATTAGCTCTGGGTGCGGTAGAGTGACAAAGCTGCTATTAGCAGAGTGAGCTGCACCCGGGATCAGAATTCTAGGGGGCTTGGCAGGGTTTGTAGAAACAATTCATATTCCGTATGCTCAAGAACCATATGCTAGGCTTATGCTAACTTGCTGTGAATTGCATCCCAAATGCTTTACCGTGGTGCACAAGTCTCCGTCTGTACGGAGGTAACGGTATAAAGTCTCTAGGCTTGCATGAACCTGGCTAGTGCGCACGCGCATTCACGCAGACTCCGCGGACGGTGGGCCGCGCAGCTGGCCCTGCGCAGGTGACCTGTGTCGGCTGCTGCCCGAGGCTGGCCCTACTGCTGCTCCCCTGGGATGGGACAGGAGAGCTTCCTTGGTTAGGCTTGCTGTCATGCACAGGACCAGGCTCCCTCCCAGAGAAATTTATAAAAGAATCCCTAAACTCATAAGCCTCTGAGGATTTGTAATCTGAATGTAATTGAAGGTGTTTCTCGTCCACAGAACTTTTGGAAGTATTTTAACTCCGTGTCTGAAGAACCTGTCACGCGCTCCGATTTCATGTCTGTCCTTAGCAACATTGAGTACATCCTCATCAAAGCATCTTACGGTCAAGGATTACAGCAAAGCAGGTACTCAGAACCTTCTAGAATGAAAAAAGCTTTTTTTTTTTTTAAAGATTTTATTTATTTGACAGAGAGAGATCACAAGTAGGCAGAGAGGCAGTCAGAGAGAGTGAGAGGGAAGCAGGCTCCCCGCTGAGCAGAGAGCCCGATGCGGGACTCGATCCCAGGATCCCGAGATCATGACCTGAGCTGAAGGCAGCGGCTTAACCCACTGAGCCACCCAGGCGCCCGAAAAAAGCTTTTTTTAATTTGAAATCAAACAGAAGAGATTAGAGTCACCCTTATTACTTCCTACCTTTACTCGTGTGTGTCTCTGTATACACAAATATATATATTTGGTTCCTCAGCAAACTTTATTAAATATGAATATGAAATATATGGAAAATGACCTAGATGATCCATCCTCCAATTAATGTGGGCATAAAATATAAGCACATAATGGTGATATCTTAGATGAGGATTAAAATATAAATAAAACTAAACGAAACAAAAATTCTATTTTCTGCCCTTAAGTTTCAATAGCATTTCTTTGTCATGAATGCGGTCACCTGCTCATTTAGTACGTATTCCATAAAGGAAGCTACTAAGTTATGGCCAAACTAGGACTTCAGTTGTTCCGGATGTGCTTTGTGGAATATTATTTTTAAGTCCTCGCATGTCGGCGGGCCCCACCACTGTGTAATGACAGGCCTAATGAGCTCTTACAGGTTCCCTTTGTAATCGGGGTAGGAGCTACTCCCAAACTAGCAGGAAAGCTCTGGTTTAATATATGTGCAAATTCATTATGTAATGTGCCAGATTCCTAGAAAGTGTCTTTCTCCATATAAATGCTCCCTCTCACGCTTCTGGACGGTTTCACAGAATCTCAAATATTTCCATGGAGGTTGGCAGGAAGGCTGCAGAGTCGCCCCCGGGACAGGAGGTGGCGTCCCTCCTAGAGAAGTGTCTCTGTCCTCCGGGCACGGCTGGATTCTCGTGTCAGGTAGGGAGACTGTGCTTCAAATCCATTACCTGTGGTGATGTACTATATGTCAGCTAGTTGAATTTAAATTAAATAAAATCCATTTCTTGTTTCGAACTGAAATAGGCATGTTAGAGCAACTCCTAAGTGATGATCAGAGTTTGAATTATATGTGTTCTCTTCAAAAAAACTTAATTATGGCTAAATATTGCATAAAAGTAAACTTTACTGTCCTAACCATTTTTAAGTGCATTGCTCAGTAGGGCTAAATACATTCGCATTGTTGTACAGACCTTTGTACCCATTAAACTCGAACTCCACAGTCTCCTGCCCCCATAGCTCCTGGCAATCACCATTGTGCTTTCCTAGTGAATTCGACTACTCTAGGTCCTTTATGTAAGTGAATTCCCGTAGTATTTCTCATTGATGCCTGGCTAGCCTAATGTCTTCACGGTTCATCCATGTTGTAGCATGTATCAGAATTTGCTTCCTTAAGGCTGAATAACATCCCATTGTATGTATATATCACATTTGGTTTGTTAATTCATCCATCGGTGGACACTTGAGTTGACTTTTTGCCCGTCATGAGTAATGCTGCCCTGAAAGGCTATACAGGTATCTCTGAGACCCTGATTTCAGTTCTTTGAGGCTTATGCTCAAAAGAATTGCTAGGTCATGTGGTAATTTTGTTTTTAACTTTTTGAGTAACTGCCCTACTGCTTCCTACCGCACTGCCCCATTTTTTATATTCCTACCAGCCTTGCACGAGTGTTCCACTTTTCCTACCTCCTTGACAACTGATTATTTTTTGATAGTAGTTATCTTAGCAGGTGTGAGGCAGTAGCTCATTGTAGTTTTGATTTGCCTTTCCCTAATGATTGATGTTGACCTTCTGTTCAGGTGCTTATCAGCCAATTGTATCTTCTCTGGAGAAATGTTTATTCAAGTTGCGATACTGTGATTTTATAAGAAGAAATAGCTGTTTGGTTTTCATCCCCTGTTTCCTAGCACAGAGTTCTTAAATGCTTAGAATTTCCTAAGCGATGAGATCTATGTAGGTGTCTTGTTATGTTCATGAGGTGACTTTTGAAAAGTTCCTAGGTCATCTAAGGATGGCGGCTGGTCACCAAAAGAACCAACCATCAAGTTGGAGAACTTTTAGTCCTACCCCCGAACCTCAGGGGAGGGGGAAGGGGCTGGAGGCTGAATCAATAGCCAGGGGCCAGTGATCTCCTCATTTATACTCCTGTAAGGAAGAGTCCATAAAAGCCAAAAGGATAGAGTTCAGAGAACTTCCTGGTTGGTGAACACATGATGTGCCCGGAGAGGTCATGGGAGCTCCAAGGCCCCTTCCCAGTGCATCTGTTCCATCTGGTTATTACTGAGTTACATCCTTTTATAGTAAACCAGTGACCTTGTACCTAGAATGTTTCTCTAAGTTCTGCACTCCACTCTAGCAAATTAATCAAACCCGAGGAGGGGGGCATTGGAACCTCCAATCTGTAGCCAGTTGTCAGAAGCGTAAGTGACAATCTGGACTTGTGTTTGGTGTCTGTAGTTGGGGGACAGGGCCAATCTTCTAGAACTGAGCCCTTAACCTGTAAGATTGGATGTTATCTCCAGGCACGTAGTGTCAGAATTAAATTGTGGGACACCCAGCCGGTGTCCAAACATTGGTTGGTGTGGGGGAAAAAAACCCCACACAACAGACCTGGTCCCAGAATATATTGATCATAAATGGCGATCAGAAGTGGAATTGGTGTCAGCTTCATTACAAGTCCTCTGTTCATTGTTTTAATCATGTTTGTTGATTTCCTTTTGCCTGCATTCAGGACTGTGCACCTGGTTACCACAGGGGGAAGCTCCCGCAGGACAGGAGCCGAGGACCCCGCCCTCTCCTTGCCCCTTGCGTACCCTGCAGTTGCAACAACCACAGTGACACCTGTGACCCGGAAACTGGGAAGTGTCTGGTAGGTTTGTTGTGCGGGTTCTCAGAGGAGGCACTCGGCCTTTGAGTTTCTGCTCCAGAGTCCTACGAAGTTCTTGGTTTAGAGAGAGCCTAAACTTTATGAACTATATCATTGTGTAAATTTCCTTCAGAAAGGTTCAGCTAAGAGGTCAGATGTTGTTAGTGCAAAACCTTTTGTAAGTCCTGGTTTCATGGATTTGTTTGTGGCATCAATTTGGGAGTTAAGGGTACTTGAGTGTTGGTGGTTAGAGTCAAACTCGATGAAACTTTTATGTCCTAGAACTGGGTCATCTGGGGTCTTATAATAAGTTATGCCCATGTATGCCTTCCTTGCATTTTTTCTTTGAAAAATACTTATTCTGTTGGATGTCTTAGTATGCATTTTCTTCTCAGCCACCTTTCCTTTATTTAAAAACAAAATTCAAAATGTGAGGCTGTAACTGGCTTTATTGAGTGGTTCTTGAATTGGGCAGTATTCCATCTATCAAGCTAGAGGGGAGCTCTGAGGAGTTGTACAAAATAGAATGTTGGGGGGCGGGGGGGGCAAGGAAGTTATTAGGGAAAAAGAAAGGATTGTTTTAGGTGAGATCACTTTCCCATAGAGGGGAGGGCAGGAGTCTGATTAGGTTTGAGACCTCCTCTTCCTTTTCAGGGAGGAAGGGCCCATGTGACAGGTTACCTCATTAATGCTGATCAGAAAATTCCTGACTGATTAAATACATTTTGGGGGAAGGTTGAAACTGTAGTTAGGCTGTGTAATAGCCCTGGTTTGGTGTCTTGGCCTAAGTGATGCCATGTTGGGCCTGTGGTTTTCTTTTTAATGCCCTACACCAAGGTTGGTCTTAGAAACATAAGGAGAACTCTGATCACTGAAAAGGAGCAAATGGCCCAGATGGAAGTCTTGTCACCTTGACTGAGGACCAGCTCTTGTGTCTGTGATTTTGATTAAGCTGACAAGGCCTTATTGATAAACCTAGAATAATCTGATATTCTTTACCTATTCTAGAAATCTTTTTTTTAAAAATAATAACTCTTGTAGAAGCATTGGTTACTTGTATAAATTGTGCCATGACTAACTCACCTCAAGTAAAATAACTCCATGAAGGGGAATGAGCTGCCCACCAAGAAAGACACACCTGAAGCCTTAGAGCTCCTGCGTGTTGCCTAGACACAAGGGAAGGGACGGGGGAATTAGGACAGCAGGCTCCCAACCACCTGCAGCCCCTCTAGGCAGGTCTTCTATTTGGATGCATTTTTCATCTGTGGAATTGGAAGGTCATTTCCGCTGGGGACATTGCTGAACTACGGCAGAGTGCTGGTGAACTTAGAAACTGACGCACAGCATGGTTTTCCCCCATTAAAAAGATATGTGTTAACCTTTGCTGATTCCATTATATATGTGGAACTAAAGAATTCTTCCAGTCACACCAGGTGAAATGGCATTAATGAAGATGCAGATAGCTATAACACTATTAAAAAAAAAAACCAACAAAACTGTATTCACTTTAATCAGCTCATGCTCTGGGCAAAAATTCCTAATAGAGAAAATGAGAAAATCTCATTAAAGAATTTAAGGAAAATTGATTTCAGGCAACTGAAATCGAGATGCAATTAGCTGGGAAAGGTCCCTTGGCCAGGCATGGGGACAAAGGTCTCATGGACAGTTAAAGGAGTCGATCAGTTCTTTTCACACTGCATCTTTAAGTGGTGGGCTAACTGTTTTAACAAGATTGAGTACTCCTAGGACGCTCAATTACTACCCTGCCTTTCCTAGCCCAAATCCACCAGAACAAAGTTCTTTGCTTTTTTTTTTTTTTTAAGATTTTATTTATTTGACAGACAATGAGAGAGGGAACACAAGCAGGGGGAGTGGGAGAGGGAGAAGCAGGCTTCCCACCAAGCAGGCAACTGGATGTGGGGCTGGATCCCAGGACCCTGGGATCATGACCTGAGCTGAAGGCAGATGCTTAATGACTGAGCCACCCAGGGACCCCCAGAACAAAGTTCTAAGATCAGCAGCTGACCTGTTGATTTGTACCAGAGAAAGAACACAGCCTTCGTATCCCATTCCAGGAAAGACTGTGGCAAGGTGTCTCCCTGGCATCAACAAAGAGCGCTTTCGGACAGCTCCCCACTCTGTGGGGAGAGGTTGGCCAGATGTTACCTGGAACTCATAAGTGCTCTCAGCTGGATCTGTTCAGTTTCACAGTATACCACGATAGATACATCTGCTGCAAGATGGCTTAAGTCTGAACCACCACATTCATGCCAAGCAGTAATTTAAAGAACATTTACACACTCCCACCATGGGAAGCTCACTCCCACAGCAGCTCAACTCCTCTTCGGGCAGCCCTGATTATTCCTGGAGTTGGTGCATTCTGAATCTTTGGAACCACTGCGTCAAACCGCTAGGTCAAGTTTGTGCATGAAGTGTGGCAGTGTCTTAACTAGTAACTTGCGAAATGGGTTAGAATCCTCCTTCTCATACCTGCAGGTCCTGAATCTTCGGCCCTCCTGGTCTGAAGGTTCTGAAGCTAAAAGAGCAAGTTTTTGTTGACATTTCCGAGATGAAATCTGCTTTGTTTATATACCCGATGGTTCAATGGAAAGGTAGAATGCATGTACCATCCTGCGGTTAAAGTATCCTTCCCAGAGTCCAGTGCCTTTGCTCCAGGTGCGGAAGGGGCATTGCTCTCTGATGCTTGGCGTGCCGTGAATGCAGCCCACAGGTTTTGCCAGCCTGGTCACCGCTGCCTCTGCTGGGCTGACTAGACACAAAGATGCTTACGTTCTTTTCACATGTTTAGCTCCTGAGTCCTTGTCCTTTGAACGTGGGACCTTAACCTTCCTCTCCAGTCTTCATCTTGTGACGTCTTTGTTGTGGTTTAGTGCAACAGTGCACTTCCATTTGACAAAATCCCTTAAGCACCCCCTATGGATTATTACATAGGTGGGCCTCAAGGCCATTTTGGATCTGATTTTGTCATTTAGCATATAAGGTGTCCCCCTTCCCCTTCATGTCCCTGGGACTCAGAATTATCATAAAAATGATTGGTCAGAAGTGTGACCTGGAAAGGAGTGGGGAGACTCAGGCCCACCAAGATACCCTGGGAATTCCTATCCCTGAGTACCCCCTCCCAGGAGATACCACTTAATGGTTTTACAGTTGAATGACTGGCACACCTATTCTGTGCACTTCCCACAGCAAGGAATTCATCCTGCAGGTCAGTGGACATTAACGGGTTCTCATTTCCCTGCCACCCTGGGGCAGCTTGCCTTCGGTCCTCTAGGATCAAGAAAGCCAGGAAGTCCACAATCCTTTGTGTATTTGGGGAGCGTTTGGTGCTAGAGTTGATGTTAGCAATGACAGCCAGGAAATCTGCTCAGTTCTCGCCCATCTAATATTCATCAGATTTGTACTGTATCATTAAAACAAGGATTTAGGGGTGCCTGGGTGACTCTGGGTTTAGCCTCTGCCTTCAGCTCAGGTCATGATCCTGGTGTCCTGGGATCGAGCCCCGCATCGGGCTCTCTGCTGGGCGGGGAACCTGCTTCCTCCTCACTCTCTGCCTGCCTCTCTGCCTACTTGTGATCTCTCAAATACATTTTAAAAAATCTAAAATAAATAAAAATAAAGCAAGTATTTAACACCCTTTAAGAGGTTGCAAATTTTATTTCTAAAGAGCACGTTTAGGGCATGTGGATCCTAATAAAATCTGCTTCCAACAGGTGAGATAGAAATGTAATTTTAAAACCAAAAATACTGGAATATTTTTTAATCAAAAGGAACTTAAAAACAGTGTTTCAGATATATAAAAATGTGTCTTTCCATAGCCTCTCTCACTGCCACGGATAGCATGTCCTTTAGTTTGTCATTGTCACCCGTCTTTCCCTACTTACATCGGCCACAGACTCCGGTGCCCAGGGACCACGTGGACAGTGATCCCACTGGGCCAAAGTAGATTTCATCTCGGAAATGTCAACAAAAACTTGCTCTTTCAGCTTCAGGATATTTTTCAATGGCAGGATTGTAGGACGTGTCATGGGAATGATGGCGTCCAATGTAACTAGAAACAATTTGGTTATTGCCAAAATCTATTGGGCGTGCTGTAACACCTGACATTTCTTCCCTGTTTCCTAAATCATCTATCTGTTCACTGCTGTTCTTTCAGCACCTCACGTGTGATCAGTGAACCCCATGTGTGTGCAAAACCGATGTGCTTCAAGTCACTTGTTGCTATGTATTATAGATCCTGATTTTAAGGAACCAAAGTTTGGCTGCTTTTAGAAGCCCTCTGTGTGTGTATGTGTGTATAAAACATGTATTTTAGCCCTGTGTATATTTTCCATACAAAGACTATTAATTTCTAGACTGTATTACAATGAATGAAGGTCAGAGCTGGCAGTGTTTCCAGGATTTTAAAAATAGGAGAATAAAATGCTCTCCCTTCTTTATTATTAAAAAAAAAAGTGCTCCCTGATATGAGCAGTGTGGCTTGCTTATGTATTACCAGGTAAGGGTGATTTCTAAATAGTTTCCCATTCTTTTCCTCTCCTCTCGAAACCGGGGCTCCAGAACTGTAGGCACAACACCACCGGGGACTACTGCGATGTGTGCGCCCCTGGGTACTACGGGAAGGTGACTGGTTCCGTGGGTGACTGCTCTCCGTGCGCCTGTCCCCGAAGCGGCCCTGCCAGGTGAGCCCACGCAGGTGTGCCCGCCCGCCCATGCCGGCGAAGCTGGGCTCCCTCCGTCCTCTGCCTCGTTTTACAGGCTCTCGGGGTGGCCGGTTTTAACTAATCTTCTCCATGTGTCGGGAAAGGCTCCATTTAAGAGAAAGTGTTCATGAGCCCAGCATTTGAAGAATATCTTCTCCAAAGCAAAATCTCTGTGTGGTATTGGGGTGTTCAAATGGGAACAAGTCAAGAAGGGACTTTCAATTTTTGTTTCTCAGAGAATAATCTTAGCCTCTGACCTCTCTGTCCAGCATCCCTGGAGATGGGTTGTTACAAAGCATTCAGTTCCTTTTTCAGGGAGTGGGGTTAGAATTTGTCTAAACCCAGGACTGATGAGGTGCAGAAGTGCTCCATGATGATGAGACGGGGCCAGGCTCTGCCTTGAACTTGTGATGCTCAAAATTATCTGAACACAAAAAAGAAGCAGAGGTTTTATGTGGAAACTAGAATATCTGTGGGTCCTGTTTGGTTTAAATGAACTTGAAATTCATAAATACCATTTCATCATCGCCGAGACTATTTGACAAGACATTGAACATGTACAGACAGAAAACCAATTCTTAGTATACTAAAATGGAGCTTTCTTTGTAATCATTGCTTGAGTGATCTTTATGTCTCCCAGTGAGTGATGCTTGGTGATGAGTACCAAATGACAGGCACTGTTAGCTTCTCTAAACTAGCAAGCGTCCTAAAATCTATACTCACTACTATTTAACTTTTGTGTTAAATATATATTAACCATTTTGACTCCCCAATTCCACACCTGTCATCTAAGTTATAGAAGTATTTGTATGTGTGTGTAAAGACAGATCTATTTTAGTATGGCTTAGCTATACTAAATTCACCTGCAATTGCAGGGGAAAATGAAATATCTATGTACAGGGAATATATATGCATATATACATATTTATATAAAGTATGTATGTATATATATAATACAAATTATATAGTGCACACCCACAGTGAAAGATTGTACAAACACTGAGACGAGAACTACGTATATATGTATGCACAGAATTGGAGAAATGGCCAATTAAGTTATGTAACTGAAAACATGATATGCTGTTTTAGTGAAAATTCGTATCTCCACGTGTATCCATGCCCATAGCTCCATGGCTCTATGAGCCCAGAGCAATGTTTGAAAGGATAGTTCACCTTCTACTTTGCACATTTGTGTAGTGTTTGAATATTTTACTTATGCAATCAAAAAAATGTTTTAACACCCGCAAATGCATACTCATAAATTTTAGACGTGAGGAAGCGACTGCAAAGGTAAGAAACCTCTATCTGTGTGAGCTCTGCATCTGACCATAGCGGACGTGCTTTACTTTCTACATATCTCGTGCTTCCACTAAGCCTGTCCCTTTAGTCTTTAAAGAGGAAAAAAAAAAAGTCCGAACTGAAGCGGGGCTGAGAAGAGAAGCCTGTCATTCTGGAAACTCAGCACAGTTTGTTAAAACATCAGGCTTTCCCCAAGGTTTTTTTCTGCTGCTTGCAGATACCCAGATGTGCCACTAGATGGCGGGAGGCGCCTTGGTCATTTAAAACGGGGAGGCAGCGGTTGCGGGGAGGAAAGAGCCCAAAGCTGAATCCAGGAGTGAGGGGACCTGAGAGGATTATTACATTTTGAATGGCTCTGTCATTTTGCCTCTAAAGGCACATCACGTGGCTCCCTACCTTTAGACTCATTTATTTTCAGATCGCAACCTCCCCGTGCGCGGGCCTTCCCCTGCCTTTTCTCCTTAACTCCTTTCCCGCCAGTCACCAGCATGGGTCCAGCGGTGCCTTTCCACGCTTGCTCATGGTCTTGCCCGGTTCCCCAGTCCCCTTTCCATCCCAGGAGCCAGGTGATAATGCCCTGCAGTCTCAGAACAAGACCCTTCCTACCTGGAAAGCTTTCTTGTTTGGTGACTGATTCGTGGTCAGGTGCGGGATTGCACAGATTCGTGGCGGTCTGTTGATTCTTGCCCTCCGCGTGAGGGCCCTCCGCGTGATTCGTGCCCTCCGACACCTGGACGGGTGTGCACTGAGTATCTTTTGGATATGAGAGACGGACGTGTTTGTGTCAATCACGTGTTTGTTTTCCTTCCTTTTGCCCCCACTAGATTTTCAGCCCTGGAAAAGTTGTCTGGTGTCATCCATCCTAAGAGTGATGAGTAAGTCGCATAAGGGAGATTTGAAGTTATAGATCTGAGAATTCAAAAAGCTATTCTCTTTTCCTTCTAGCTTCAGCCCCACTTGCGTCTTGGAAGGTGATGCCGATTTCCGCTGTGACGCCTGTGTTCTGGGCTACGAAGGACAGTACTGTGAAAGGTACATTGGGGGGATGGCCCCACGGAAGTTGCTAGGCACGTCCCCCGCCTTCATGCAGACAGGACGGTTTTACTAACCTGATGTGGGAGACTTTATCAGTTTGGATGTGTGTGACTGATACGGAATCTTATTATTAATCCCAGCCAGTCGAATACGGTCCATGGGCCCGTGTTCTTTGTTTTTCATTTGACAGAAAGGATCACTGTCCTTGGACGGAAGCTGGTGTGTCTATTGACTGGTGTTGATCTTACTGTCCACACATGTATCTTCCTTTCTGTAGGTGCTCCTCCGGCTATCATGGGAACCCTCGAGCGCCGGGTGGCACCTGCCAGAGGTGTGACTGCAGCCCGCGTGGCTCCATGCACGGGGATTGTGACCGCAGGTCCGGGCAGTGCGTCTGCAGACCAGGCGCCACGGGGCTCCGATGCCAGGAATGCAAACCGAGGCACATTCTACTGGAAAGCGATTGTGTTTGTGGGTATTCTCCTCCTCTCAGTGTTTAAAGAGTTTTCTCTCTCTGTTGTGTTCCTGCTGCGGCACCAGCGGGATAAAGGTAATGTGTCTGCAAACTGTCTGAGGATAGGACAGGCCAGGCTCTGAATGGAAGTGCATTTGGAATTCATTGCCATTGGTCCAAGTCAAAGATCCAGAGCAAATGTACTATGAAGGTTGGAACGGTAGAAGAAAACATGCACCAGGCCTGGTATCCACACAGGGGATCAGTTGTTTCTTTCTGTGGGACCCCGGGGAAGTCACTGATCTGATTTGAGGCTCAGTGGCATCGTGTGAGAATAGGCTCAGCACTTGCTACTTACCTCCCGGGCACACAGGTGGTGAGGGAATGACCAGATGTGGTCTATGCAAGTCTTGCCATGTGCTCTGCTTATGGATGTGTACTGCAGAATGGCTAGTGCAAATCCATGAGAAAATGTGCACACCACTTTGCATTGACGTCAACTTCTTTTTCTTCTAGCTTGTGATGATGAGTGTGTAGGCGTGCTGCTGAGTGACTTAGGGAATATTGGTGACACCATCCTCTCTGTGAACCTCACTGGCATTATCCCTGTCCCATATGGAATTTTGTCAACCCTGGAAAATACAACGAAATCTCTCCGGGTAGGTACTGGGAGTACAGAGATTGGTAGAAACTCATGTCCCTGAGAGAGAGTTGGTGAGGACAGTGTTTTGTCATTCTGTCTGTCCTCTCACCAGGCGTCTAGGCTTCTCTGCAGGGTGACCCAGGAATTCAGCATCGCAGCACTAACCTGTTCCCCTGCAGGACCGCTCCAATTATTCAAGCATTGTTCCATAGATTTCTCCATATAAATCCCTCCCCAACCACACTGCTGCCTTTTGGGGTAAGACAAGAGCCCACTCACTCCTCCTTGGGTATTTAAAAGCGGTTGTCCTACAACAAATACAGGAGAGAAGAAAATAGATGGTATCTTCTTTTAATGCTGGAATATGCTGAAGATCAGCTGTTTTCTGTAAATGTATTCCTAACTGGATATGTAAGCCATAAAATTTTCTCCTCCCTAGAAGTCTATCTAAAAATCTCTGGGGGTAAACCATAGTTTTATGTTTAGTCAAACAGGATCTGGGTCCAAAGCAAGAGGGTGAGAAGTGAAAAAATTGGCATAGTAGACAGCATTCTACTGTAAGCATTTTTTTCTTCTAATTGGAAAAAAAAAATGAGATTCTTAATTTTGCTTAAAACCTTTACATTCAGATCTGAGATAATCAATTCATTGTGTCATGTGGTAATAATGAAAGAGATAGTCCTTCTTGAATGCCTTTTTTAGATAAAAGCGCCTTTCTTAGACTTAACATTTCCTGAGGCGTGTGAATCTGGCTGTTTCAATCATCTGTTCTTGTTTATGGTGGTCTTTTCTCTGTAGACATAATGGCCGTAAAGAAAGGTTGGGGAACTCTAAGAGATGTTTTTTATATTATTTTTCCTTAGATGGAATAAAACGTTTTTGAAAGACAAAACCCTCAGAAAAAAAAAACTCAAAAAAGTGTTTAAATTTCTAATCACTATAGACACAAACAATCAATACTATTTTGTCAGTATGGACCCTAGCAATATATTTTAAACTTATCAAGTAAGATAAATACTTGATTTAAGTTTTAACTGTTTTTCAATGACTTGCTCTTATTTAAACCACTTTGTCAATTTTTAAAAAGATTTATTTATTTGAAAGGGAGAGAGAGCACGCAAGTGAACGAGCAGGGGAGGGGCAAAGGGAGAGGGAGAGAGAGAATCCTAAGCAGACTCCACACCGAGCATGGAGCCCAATGTGAGGCTCGATCTTACCAACACAAGAGGTTGAACTGAGCTAAAATCAAGAATCAGACACCCAACCAATTGAGCTACCCATTGAGCCCTGACTTTGTCAAATTTTTAAGCAACTTATTATGTTTATGTAAAGTATTCAGTGAGCTCTTAAACTGTCCACTGTTTCTACTTCACAGCCTCCGTGGGCAACTTCCTTGACTCCCCTACCCCTTCACAAGAATCCAGCCCCCTCCCAGGCTTGGTATAAGACTAAATTAAAACCATGCAAGTAACAAAATTAGAGGAGTGTTAGCCTAAATTAAGCACTGAATTGTTAGGAATCACAAAAGCCATTCTTTATATAATACTTTTGTATTTCAGCCTAATAATAACGTTTTTAAAATGTTAGCAATGATAGCAAAAACTTATATGACTCTGATATTGAAATTAAACCAGACTTACGTCAGAACTGTGGCAATATTTGCTTCTGCATGACATATGAGACTTTAATTTCATATCTATATAGGAAATGTAATGCAAAAAATGCCAGTACAGAGACATAGTACTAGAATCCATCCTTAAGTAAATGTGATCCATTTTATTTCTTAATGCAATTTCAAGGAAAGAATTTCTTTCTGTGAACGACAACAAAAGCGATTTAGTCAAGAGCCAGCAAATTTGTTTTGAAGCACTGTAATTTGTTTACTTTGTTCTTTTTAGGAAGCTTTAGTAAAAGAAAATCCACAGAAGGAACTGGCAAAAGATCAGCTTGAAGGTGTTGCAGAGCGAACAGACAGTCTGCGAAGGGAGGTAAATTCTCCACGTAGAGGGCCTGTTTCCCACCCAGCCCTTGAAAGCAATTGCATTGGGGCAGTCTGGAAGGTTCTATTAAATCAGGGCAGCGCCTCTTCCTCCCAGGGGAGGAACCTTGCTCCTTGCTCCAGGTACCTTGCTCCAGGTACTTTGGTCATCAAATCGGTTTTAGCCCTGCCAGGTTCCGTGCTTCAGTGGGAAGAGACTCCTGCCTTAATTTCTACCGTCACCTCTGCCGAGGGAAGAATTGGCCGTCGCAGGGCCATCGGCCACTCATTTCCTCCTGTGAACCAAGGGGGTGGGCGGGTGGGTGTGTGGTCTCTGAGCAACACTCAGACCTGGGCCTCTTGCTGCTGATTTGTGCCCTTTGAATGTCAAGTGAGCCTGTTTGGATGTCAGTAGAGAATCACTTCTGTTCAGCCCAACCCACATGAGTGGTTTTTAAGCCACCCAGAAAAGAATCTCCTCATTTGCAGATGGGGAGGGAGGCCTATTGTCAGATTTATAATTTTTGCTTTTGAATTTCACGTGTGTGGGTTTGCACACCCACACCTACGTGTGTGTGTATATACATATGTGTATGATAATGTATGTATACTATGTATATACATATCTAGTCTCCGTCTCTCCACACACACACACACGTGCACCCTAAAGTATTAGGTTGGTTCCTGTTAATTCAGAATTAAGGATGATTTGGGAGGAGTTTAAGGGTTTAAATGTGGCTCTAAGTACCTCAGTGAGCGAACATTTGGTAGGAAATGATAAGCCGATTAAAATAATTCTCTCTATCCATGAAAGAAGATTCTCTTTGGATTTTGACTAGAAAACACTTTTAGAACCAGACTGGTTCCTTGATGCTCCTGAAAATTACAAACAGGCTTTCCTTTTGCAAATTATAACATTCCTAATGAAAATAACAGCAGAGCGCAGCCAACTGCCCTTGGTCTGCCGGCCTCACACACATCGTGGCATGTTGGCCTCAGGAAGCGGTGGGAGGTTAAGGGGCGACCTGACTCCATGTTATCGGTGAGGCTCGGCAGCTGCTGGGTCTCCGGCCTGAAACCCAGTTTGCCTGACTCCATGTTCTTAACTCCTCGATGGAATTCTCCTGTTCAATACAAATTAGCAAGAGTGTACTTTCGATATTCTGTCTCCTTGGGTCCTGAAATGAGTATAAGGTCTTCACAATAGACATTGAGGAAGGTTGTGGTTTGAGAGCCTAAAAAAAAAAAAAAGATACCGTGTTTTCTCTCACAGAGTGAGTAGTAAATTGTTTCATTAGCCCCTTAGTTTCCGCCCTGAAATACTCACTTGGCTTACATGAATCGGTGTACAGCCTTACTCCAGACTCGGGGACATAGTTCATGGCTTAAAAGAGACAACTGGTACACCAAAGCTTGCATGTCAGTCCGAATCAAACTAACCTGGGACCTTTCTTTTCTGTCAGCTCACCAGAGTGTTGACGAGTAGCCAAAATGTAACCAGGGAGACTGAAAGAATCCTCGGCAAGACTCAAGACCTCCTGACATTTACGGAGAAGCTGCGGATAAATATCCAAGGTAGTGTGCTCCGTGTGTGGCTGGGGGCCGGTGTCTGGCTTGTGCTTATTTGGTGGGAAAAGCTCCATTCCCTTTATTAAACATAGAAATCGATGTGTGTGACTTGCACTACACGTCCCAGGGCCGAAGGCCTGGAATAGTCCACAGTTGGGGATCTCGAATTGTCTGGATCATAGTCTTTCATTGGGAGTTTGTCTTTAAATAAAAAAAAAATGGACATTTTCTTTATTTTCTTTATAATGCCTTATATTTAGTTCCTAAGGATTGAGTGGACATGGTGCCTCCCCATCTGTTAAGAATTTATCAGATTAACATTTATTAAGTGGAGCACAGGGTGCTGGGTTGTGAGCCAGACTCCCACAACAGACCACAAGAGAAAATGAAATACAGAAGTTTATGACTCACAGTTCCAGCAGGAAGTACCCGCTATGTCGGAGGGAGGTTAAGGCAGGGTGCAGGCAGGGAGAGAGAGATGACCTAGGACACATGCCTTTATTGAGGTTCTTCATTGGAGTCTTTTGGCGTCCCAGGCTGAGTCTGGGTTGGTCAATCGAACCAAAACAAGAGGGTTTGGGTTAGCCCCATCGAGGTCCTACTGAAGAGGCCCGCAAGCAGAAGGCCCTGGGGGGCCGGGAAGACTGTTGGTCACAAGTGCTATTGGGGAAGTCATTAACAAAACTGACATTTGCTCGTGACCCTGCTAAGGCTATCTAGGGCACGGGTTTGCATGAGGAACGACTGCCCAGTTCAAGGTTATGGCAGGCTGCTTGGCCAAACAAAATGGATCCCACGGCAGCAACACCGTGGAGTGTAGCTGAGCCAAACTCTCTACACCCACCCCTTTGCCCAGAATAGATGTTGACAGGATTTAGGGCTTCAATGTGGTCCCAAAGTATACCCACTATAGTAGAGTAGATTAGTCCTACTTAATCGGGCCATCTCATCCAATCTGGCTGGTAGTTTTCTGGCACCAGAAACATATCCTTGCTTTTCTTGTTGGATTAGTTTAAGGATACATAAGGTACAAATTCCAATACAAATTAGACTTTGTAGGGCCAAAGGTAAGGAAATTATTGGAAGAAATAATGTGTTTATTAAAAAGAGTAATATTGAGGGGCGCCTGGGTGGCTCAGTGGGTTAAAGCCTCTGCCTTCAGCTCAGGTCATGGTCCCAGGGTTCTGGCATCGAGCCCCGCATCGGGCTCTCTGCTCAGCGGGAAGCCTGCTTCCCTTCCTCTCTCTACCTGCTTCTCTGCCTACTTGTGATCTCTGTCTGTCAAATGAATAAATAAAATCTTTAAAAAAAAAAAAGAGTAATGTTGAATACTGGTGGTTCATGCATGAGGTAAATATTTACCGAGTGCTTCTAGGTGCAAACATTTGTGCCAGGTACAGGAAATGCTGAGGTAAACATGGCGACCACAGCCCTTGCAAGTTTATGGACACTGGGGCAGACCAAGATTAAATCAACCAGTAATCTCAAGCACATGAGTATTTTGATAAGGGACAACCAGAGTGCGTCGGGATATATGGGCTGGCCTGGCCTGGCCTGAGGTTCAACCCAGTTTGGATGAACAAAGCCTGCCTCGCTGAAGAAGGTTCTGAGTTTTTCCATTTTAGTGCTGTCCACTTTTGAGAGACCTGTTACGTGATTGATGACTTGTCTCCCTAGAAATGATTGAAAAAGCAGCAACTCTAAATCAGACCTTGGATGAAGATTTCCAGCTACCCAGTTCTGCTCTTCAGAATATGCAAAAGAATATTACATCTCTGCTGGAAGCCATACAGAAAAGGCATTTCATGCATTTGTACCAAAATGCCGTAGTGGAACTCAAGTAAGTTTCTAAATACCATTCATGACACAATCAATTAGAAGTAGGAGTTTGAATGCTGTGGAGAGGGAGATGTGTGCAAGGAGGGGAAGGAAAGAACGCTCTCACTGGGAGCAGATTGTCAGAAAGGGGCACAATTGTCAAATAAATGAAACGATGGGTGCCAGCCCCTCTGAACAGAGAAAAATACAGTCAGTGCCAATATCTATCTTTGTGCCATAGGCTTGGTTTTTCCCTGTGGCTCCAGAAGAACATTTCCATCTAACACAAACAAAAAAACCTCATGATGGTCTATTTATTGAAGATCAACTATAATGCGGTAAATTCTCATGGAAGAAAATACAGTTTCGTGGCTAGTCCCTGGGCTGTAGGCTCTAACACAGACTGACGTTATGCCACAATGATTCAGCTCAGTTGTTCAAACTCTCATAGAAAACCACCATATGCAGTGACAGATCAGAGAATTCTGGGACGTGCTTGCACGGAGCTTGTATTTCCTTTCAGGCTTTTTTCTGAGTATTTTCGCAGTTATTACTTGATGTAATGGGATGCAAGCTATCTTTCTTGCAGGTTATGACAAATATCTTCAGTAGGGTTTAAACAGTTACACAACAGGCCATCATAGTTCCATTTCCTGTAGTGTCATATTTAACAATATTAATATATTTTGCTATTTTAAATAATGTTGTGATGGCCCATCTTAGACAAGAATCTTTTCCTCTATTTTACAGTATCCTCTTATTAGGAGAGGTGATAAGAAGTGAAATCATGGAATTTGCATTTTGAAGACTCCTGACTTGCATTTCCAGATTATTTTCTTAAAGATTTAAAAATTCCTTAACGCTTCCCCTGGCAACATGCTGCAAGGTTGAGCTTACATCTTTCTTCATCATTGAATACGATTTTTGACATTGTCGTTGATATGTTAGGTGAAAAAAAAATGTCAGGTGGCCTTTGGAAGAGAGAACTAGTAAAATAAAATCTAGAGCATCAGTTAGGGCCCAGAACTAATCACAAAACCCACAAGGGCAAAGGAGAGGAGGGCGAGGTCCCAGGAAATGAGGAAGAGGGTTGCCATCTTGGAGCATCTGCTCTGGGCTGGGGGAGGGGGCCTGTGAAGACTTCACTCCTCTCATTTTCTCACATAATCTGCTTAGCTGCTTTGTGAGGTTGGGGAGGAACTAGCTTGTGGAAACAGGCCCAGAGACTCTAAGTACCTTGCCTGATGCTAGACCTCCAGGATAATATGAAACCAGACCATACCCCTAAATCTGTATCACTCTAAGCCCTATGATTTTCCAACCAAACACCGAAGGAGGACTCACTTGAGACCCAGTCCAGAAAAGACAGGTGGGTAGAATGTCAGTGGCCGGGTCAGAGACCTCTGCTCCATTATAATCCTGCTCCCCCTGACCCTGACCTCTCATGTGCATCCTCCTTCCCCTGCAATGCATGGCAGAAGTAGGCAGCGGAGGGGAACGGAGATCATACCTCCATGCAGGTCTTACTGGGACCCACCATTCTTGAGGTGGTTACCCCAGGCTCAGCGCAGCTATGTTCCACTTCCCAACCACCCTTAGCTCCCCGCTGCCTCCAGGATTACATGCAAATGTCATATATCTGATTACAGCTCTATCCATCTCCAGCTTGCCCAGGCTCCCTGGTGGGTCGCACTGCTCCCTTCCCCTCCCCATGATGTTGTCTCTCCTTACTCTTCCCTCCCTTGGGTGCACATCAGAGTCTTGTTAAAGATGGAGGAGATTATTAAAGATGAAGATTCCTGGGAATCAGTTGTAGGGATGTCCTCGCCCACCATTACCCTTCCATGGTCAGTTCAATCATTCATTCATTCTTTTGTTCATCAAATGGATAGAACCCCCAGGTGATAGGCATTGTGCTAGGAGTTGGGAATACAAAGGAGAGCAGAACCTTCCTGTCCACTTGGATCTCATAGTCCAGTTGGGAAGAGCTCATTTTCTAAGAAGCATTTGCAAGGAAGGGGAGAAGCCACCCTCTTCCCTCTCTCCCACTCTCTTCCCTTAGCACCCCGGACCTGCCTTGCCTGCTATGCCCTCTACCGCCCTTTCTCTGTGGTAGCCATTCTGTTTCTATGTGGAATAAAGTTATCCACAAGATCGCTGATCTTTCTCTTTAACTTGTGAGTGCAATCATTACTAAAGCTAACTTTTATTTTTTAAAAATTTGCTTAAAATGTATTCTCTGGCCTACTCTTTCCTATTTTCCCTAGATAATCCCTGTGTATTCATGCCATTTCAAATTTCATGGATAATTTTAGGAATTTTGCATCTGTTTTTTTTTTATTATAACTCTTAGAAAACTAGTCATTTACCTCAAGTATGGCATTCTTTTTTTTTTTAAGATTTTATTTATTTGACAGATCACAGTAGGAAGAGAGGCAGACAGAGAGAGTGGGGAGGGAAGCAGGCTCCCCCTTGAGCAGAGAGCACGATGCAGGGCTCGATCCTAGGACCCTGAGCCGAAGGCAGAGGCTTAACTCACTGAGCCACCCAGATGCCCCAAGTATGGCATTCTTGTAAGTGAAGATATTTCTCACATCTTTCAGTAGCTTATCATGCTTGTGTTGGTGTCCCCAAGACCATGCCCAGAGTCAGAGTTTTCCTAAGGATCTTCAGGACTCCTGGCCAAGATTTCTAGGTTATGTATTAAGGATACACAGCAGGATACACGGGGAAGAAGACACAGCAGAGCTTGGAGAATCCATGCAGCCTTCCCTAAGCTCTGTCTCCCTTCTGAGGGGGGTCACATCGTGCTCTGCCCCTGGCAATGAAAATGCAACACCCACACATGTGATGTTTCTGCCCGGGGGAGCCCATTGAGAAATTCAGCATCCAAGGTTTTTCTTGGGGGCTGACCCCGTATGCGCCCTCTACCTAGAATATGCCGAATTCCAGACTCTGAAGGAAAGCAGGTGTTAAACCACCTTGCTTGCACAAGCGATTGAGGCCGTGAGCCACTCTTCTCAGCAAGGAAACAGTCGGAGCACTCATAGACAGCAGCCCAGGGCTGGCAAAGGAGAGCAGAATCCGGCCTGCTGTTTCCCTGTGCCCACTGTGCCCCGATGGCACGTTTTACCTTATCACCTGTAGCTCTGCTCCCCATCTGTTTCCCATGCTGGTCCCCAGAGCTATCCAAAGCTGCTTCATTAAAGAAGTGTGTCCTGGGGCGCCTGGGGGACTCAGTTAAGCATCTGCCTTTGGCTCCGGTCATGATTGCAGGGTCCTGGGATCGAGCCCTGTGTGGGGCTCCCTGCTCAGCAGGGAGTCTGCTTCTCCCTCTGCCCCTCTTCCCCCCAACTTGTGTGCACGTGCTCTCTCTTTCTGTCTCTCAAATAAGAATCTGTAAGAAATGTGTCCTGTGACTGCATAAGTTTGGGAAAGGCAGTGTCCACTCAGGAGAGGCAAGGTCTTCAGGGCAAGTCTTCTCAAAGCTTTTAGTACGCTGACATGCGTGGTGAGTCTCTGAGGGGAGCTGAGAGAGCACCGCCTACCTTCACCACAGAGCTCTTTCTCCTAGAGCCTGCTTCCAACTCATGGGACTTGAGGGCTGTGGAGGAATGTAATTTGAGAAACACTGGTTTAATTTTATTCATTGGACAAATTTTGTAGGAAGAAATGAAGAGCGCTGCTGAGGTTTTTCGTTTTTAATCTTCGTCAAGTCGTTGATGACTGTATCATTGCCCGTGATCACAGGTTAGGTGGTAAGGCCATTCATCGAAATGTCTTAGATTCTTTGTTTAATGGTATAAAGGGATCCATGGTCAGACATCAGAAATATATTGGTTTACTTATGTTTCCAGTGTACTTTTAGCTCTTGTTGCCTGTATCATAATTAGCATGAGAGATCATGAGAAATTCTAAAAGTGTTCAAAGTTCTGGTGATGTTCCAATGATGTCAGAGTTTAAGTATGTACCTTTAGGAAATATTTTCTGTTGTGTCTTAGGACAGCAATAGGTTGTCTGTGGAAGCTGAGGGAGAATTACAAGGCATTTTCCATGAAATTTTTCCAAGTTCTCCCGACAAATTGAAGCAGGAAGTTAATTGGATCTATGCAACCCCTGTGAAGGTTTATAGTTTGAAAATTGTATTATTCTGTGTAATTTTAAATTCAAAACTGATTTAAACAATCGGTTTGATAGCATATTTACAAAAGAATAGGAAAACATGTCTTTTGATTTTCTAAAGTTTGTTCTTTCCAGTGGTACAAGTTAGATCTTTCTGGAATTTGAATTTCCAGTTTTTATAATATCTGTTTTTTAACTAGCTGCAGGAAAACCTTTGTCTTCTAGATAGATTTATAACTTCATCACAAATGAAGCAAATCACTGGATAGCCTCTTTTCAATTTCTTGCTGTACTAAAAAGCAAGATGGCCGCTGTCACCACCCACAGACCGTGGTCCAGTTTTCCTGGAGGGAACAAGAGAGAAGATTTCTTTGAATTCCTCTACTAAAATATGTTAGGAAGTTCATGACTAAAGCTCGCCTGTTAAGGATAAAGTGCAAATATGCCATGCCTATAGCTGTCATAGAAAAATTACTTCCTTTTTTAAGAGGTGCTGATGTACCCCTTTCGATGGCAAGAAGACACAAGGGATGGAAATGCAGAGTCTTCCGCTCTCCATGCATGAGAGGAGTGTCGTTGTTCATTTACTTACTACCTACACCATCTATATCTAACAGGGCTGCTGAAGATGTGTTATCACAAATTCAGAAGAATTACCAGAAGCCACAGAAAGAGCTGGAGGTCTTCAAAGCAGCAGCGAGCAGCCTCCTTTCCAAACACACCAGTGGGCTGCAGACAGCAGGACACCTGACAAGGGAGGCAGAGGCGAGGACCCGGGAAACCAACCGCCTGTTGCGCATTGTCCGTGCCAACCTGCATGAATTCCACGTGAGTCTCCAGAAGGATGGGCTCTTTCCTTCTCTCTTAGGGCTGGGAGCCCAACTCTCCTATGTCGTTAATTCCATTTTTAGCTTCTTTAGAAACGAGCCCCACCTACTAACTCCCGCTCGTAGTGTCAAGCACTAACGTTCAGCCGCTGGCTCGCTTTTTGAAGCATCCTCAAAGGTGAGGTTTTTTTTGTGTGTTTTGTGGGTTTTTTTTTTGGCCCCAGGAAAAGAAGCAGCGTGTTCAAGAAGAACAGAACTTGACCTCAACACTAATTGCCAGAGGGAGAAGATTGCTAGAGGCTGTCACCGCCCGGGCTCAGGAGGCTCAGAAGGCCCTGGCAGTAAGTCTGGCTCGGAACCTCTTCCCGCACCTTGGTCCCACGCACGCGGTACATTGGTCCACAGAGGCTCATGTGCTCACAATGTGAATTTCTCCATGCAGCAGTTAGAACATCACCGGGATGAGCTGCTTCTGTGGACTGCCAAAATCAGGCACCACGTGGATGATCTGGTCATGCAGATGTCCAAAAGAAAAGCACTTGACCTCGTCTACAGAGCAGAGGACCATGCAGCTGAGCTCCAGAGACGAGCACGTGCTCTGGACAGGTGAGAGCGGACTTTGCAAGAATCCCAGGGCAGGTGATCCCATGGAGCAAAGAGAGTAAGAATGGCTACTTGGCTCACAGTGTTGAGTCACTCTTTTTTTGTCTATAACTGACGACTCCTATTTTATGCACGTGGCAAGGAGGATTTCCTCCCATGTCTGATAAGGTAGTTATCCTTCCGCATACGATGGGAAAATGCACAGTGAACTGGATAGGAGTCAGATATTATGCCATGATATCAAGCCATGAAGGCCTTGTTAAGTAATGACTCAGTGCTCATGGCTTTGTTAGGCTGGACAGAATGAAGACATTGATTTCTTTTTTCAAATCTTGTCCTTCTGGAGCTTATGATTTGGCTGGCTTTATGCATGGTTGGAAGCTGTGGTTGCCCACACTGGAAGACAACCATCCCCTTTATTTTCTACTACCTGAAGGCCTACTGTTGTCTTACAGTTATCTTAACGTATGTTTTTAGCATTTGTTAACTATGTCCTCAACTTGTGACAAAGCGCTTCTAAATGAGAAGCATGACTTGAGGACAGTGGTTCTCAAACTTGTCTGCACTTTGGAATCACCTGGAAGAATTTCAAAAATACTGATGCTTTTGTCCCCTTGTCCTCCTCCCACTCAAAGATCATGACCTGGGCTTTGTCACGTTTTTAAAGATTCCCGTGTTATCTAATGTACAGCAAATGGAGGAACTAGCGTTTCATTCTTACCAGACATTTACACAATATTGTGAGTGAATTGGTTAATTCATTTCTTTTAAGTTTGTTACAATTATAGGTAGAAAAATTATGGACTCACTGGGAACGTGTGTGTTGCTATATGTTGGGTGTGTTTTGTGGGATGGGGGGAAAATATCTTTCCAATTTGAAGGATGCTGCCACAGAAGATTAGCTCACACAAGGAAAGCAATTAATGATATAGAACGTCGCATAAATTATGTGCTGCATGAAGCATTACCGCCTACACATGCCATAGGAATCCATAATAGAAAATGGAATTAGATACTCCGCTCCTCTCTTTTTCATCAGCTTTCATTATTTCCCAAAAGAGAAAAAAAATATTCTGCCTACATACATAGCTAGGACAAAACCCATATTGCCTAGTACAGTTAGTAAGAGCAATGTGGTATGCTACCCGAAGTTAAGGAACATCATTATCTTCTATTTATAAATCACCAGATTGTGCCAATCAAGCAGTAACTGCTGGTGTCTGGTTTGGGAATCCCTCAACTTGATAACCTTGGGGGAGAAAATGAAGTGAGTTACTCAGCAGGCAAAGATGTGTGAATTGTCAGATTTCATTTTCAAGATAGAGTGAGCTGGATGAAATTGCGCCATTACCAGTTGGCAAGTTCATAAGTGATTTGCCCACTTGTAAGAGTGAAGTTCAGATGATTGAAATATTATCTGATCCTTCTCCAAATCCTCTTGTGAATTTCATCCAACTGGTATCTATCTTTCGAGGAACAAGATTCAGCATCCTTATATATGCTTAGGGAAGCCTTTCGGAAATTAGCACGTGTGCAGCAGGAGAGATGACAGCTGAGGCAGACACACAGCGGTAGCCCAGACAGATGCGGGGGGCTACACAGAAATGACGGAATGTTGAGGGCAGCTGGTGGAAACTTGCGGACGGTTAGAACCATGGGGAGCAAGCAATAGTCCATTCTGCGGGTGTTCATTAAACAGTGCTTCTGAGGGTTCCCGTGACAACGTAGCTACTTTTGAAGATAACCTTTGGAATTAGAGGGGAGTCCCTGTGTTGTTATTCCTTGAACTTTTCTAAGGGTAAGAAACCCAGACGCTTTCAGGAATAGTGGGCAAGTTCCCTTTAGTTTGTGCTAACGTCTGTAAATACGCTGCTTACACAGTGGTCTTGGCAACGTGAGACACGTGTCCCTGAATGCCACCAGCGCAACGCATGTCCATTCCAACATTAGGAGCCTGATTGAAGAATCAGAGAACGTGGCAAAAGATGCTCTTGAGATGGTGACTACGACGAGCCTGGTGAGAGCTGCCCCGGGGGCCACAGTGTGTGACTTCCTTTTCTAGGGACTGTGGAAGATTGTTCCAGAAGGTGCTGAGCAAAGACTCAGTGGCTTAAATTCATGCTTGTCACCATTCTTGTCTGGTGAGAGCTGTTTGACTCTGTCATCATGGGATACAGGTTTTAATTTCTTAGGGTCATACTTTTTTGTTTTTTAAGACTTTATTTATTAGCATGAGCTGGGTGAGGGGGAGATGGAGAGGGGAGAGCCCCAATGCAGGACTTGACCTGGGATCATGACCTGAGCTGAAGTCAGCTGCTGAACCGACTCAGCCACCCCAACGCCCCTTAAGGTCGTAAATACTTCTTTATGAAGACTAGGGAATGGTGATCTGGAAATGAGGAAAATCTTACAATTTTTTATAACGAAAGGATAATACTTCTTGATATCTACTTGAGACATCTTCTCTCTGGAGAAATCTTCACTTAATGGCTGGGTTTTTTCTTTATATATTTAAAAATGATTTGTGTTCTTTCTCCTCAGCCATGAATTAGGACAATTTAAATTGTCCCTACCCATTACCTCGTGGACTCCCATGTTTGGAACTAGACCAGAGGCTATTCTGAAAGAGTTGCTCTCCCCATCTCCAGTGGGAGTCCACCTGCCTCTCCCCCTTCCCCCACACCTGTCCCCCTCCCCACACCATTGCCATGTTTAAGGTGTCCTGTTTTCCAGTTCCCAGAATCCCTTGTTTCTAAGGGGAAAGTGGCTCTCCAGCTCAGCTCCAGATTTCTAAAAGAAGGCAAAAGCCTGAGCAGAAAGCATCAAGGTAAGTTTCTAGCTCAGACTGTATTGATATGCAGAGTGAGTAAGGCTCTGAGAATACCACTGGAACGTTCTCCTTTCCTGGAGGATTTGAACATGAACTCTTCTTTGTCACAATGACATTCCAAGTTCCTGTCATAGAAACATCACATAATTTAAATTTAAATTTTGTATTTTATAAATACCAATGCAGTGAGATCTTCCTGAAGGGTTCAGTAAACAGTGATTTCACGCATGTATGGGCTGTCCAGTGAACACGACACAAAATGGCATCAGGAATCTAGTGTGAGAAAAACATACACCTTTCACTGTAATATATTCTAACAAAAAATATCAAGTCCTTATGGGAGTAGGCAGTGGACTAAAACAAAGCTCACACCCCTCTAAGAACACTTCCATGCCCAGTACGGGGTCCTCCCATAACTGTCTGAGCCAAGGGCCTGGGTGTGTGCGTAGGTTTTATTTTTCTGTGAGTGACACAATTTATATCTTATGTCGTCATCTCGTGGAATGGAAAGTCCCTCACACTTGAGCGTAAAGCAGGTGAAACACAAACTCTAGCATCTGTATTGACGGGCTGGGCCTTCAGCTTACATGGCAAAAGGTATATCAGAGGCCACCAAACAGTGAACTTTCTGGCAATTAAAACCTTAGGCAGAGCCATCGTGTTCATCTGGTATTTTATCCATAATTCATTTTCTAACCATGTGTCCAGCATGGAGATGTGATTGTGTGTTATACAGAAATATTCAAAGTAAAAGCTTTGATCCGACAGCTTTGATCAGACTTGAAGGAGGCTGAGTTGAACACCTGTCCTGTGGTGAGAGGGTGGGGGGAGGAGAGGGGAGGGGAGGGGCCCCAACCGAGGAAGCAGGGGGGTACCAGGCGAAGACACCTGGGCAGGACAACCTTGGGGGTTTTATAACCCCGAGAAGAGAGGTGGACAAGATTAAGTTGTGAACAGGAAGTTATTGAATGGTTAAGACAGGGATTTAAGCGTAAGTTTTCCCCTGAGCTCTAATTAAATTGGACATGCAATTCGAGAAGAAATACTTGAGAGAAGGGTAACAAGTGAAATAGAAAAAATGATCAAGGGAGTCCAAAACACTCGAACTTTCTATAATGAGTGGCACTAAGTCTTGTTGGAAAAATTTCAATATTGGCGGGGGGAGCGGTGCCTGTAGAAAGCTGTTGATTCCGTAGATGGGTCAAAGTGATGAAGGAAACCCTTGCCTAAGCAACTTTTGAGTAGGCTACCTTAAGACACTTTTCCCCCCTTTAAATAGGTATTGCGTTGGAATTGAGTGAATTGAAAAATGCAGCAAACAGAGTTCAGGAGAATGCTGATACAATTACTAGGAGGACCAATGAATCACTCTTAACACTCAGAGCAATTCCTGAAGGTAAGTGGCAAGGGGAATCTTGATTTAATTAATGTTCGCTCCTTGTAAAGCCATTACACAGCAGAAGGAAGTCCTATTGTCAGTCTGATTAACAGCCTTGCTCCAAATTGAGACTGAGATAGAGTTTTTACTAGCAAAGGAGTATGATTTGGAAGTGCAGATAACTGTTTTTTTATATAGCTCCAGAACACCTGCATTGCAATGCTAAAACCATACTCTGAAAAGCCAAAAACCTTGGGAGACTTGATCACCCCCTCCCCCCCATGAATTGGTTTCTTTTAAAATGACTGGACACATCCTTTCAATGAAAGGGTCAGTGAAGAAGTCAGCAAGAAGCTGAAAGTTCCCGCTTTAAGGGATAATGCTAGATGCATTATAAATGGGAGCAATTAACTCTTGCTGGGTGATCTTCCTTCATGTGGCAATAAAGCACTCTAAAATAAGCTCAGAAATCACTTTAATATTGATGGGTTGGAAATGCACTATTCATTACCGTCTGAAATAGGAAAACTGTTTAAAAGTATAATACAAATGAGTCCAGGTGCAATGCAGTCCCTCAACCTTCCCTTCTTTTCATAATAAGCCTTATAAGATGCCCTAACAACTCCAGAGTTCTCTCTGTGGGTTCGGCGGTAAACATGGAAACTGCTGTCGGGGGTCTGGGCTTGGGGCACATTGCACTGACTTCTAACCTTAAATCATGGGAACACTTTCTAACAAAGTTTCATTTCATTTCGTTTTCTTTTCTTTTTTCCTTTCTTTCTTTCTTTCTTTCTTTCTTTCTTTATCCCTCCCTCTCTTTCTTTCTTTCTTTTAGGACACATGATGTGTGTTGGTTAAATACTTAAAAGTACCTTTTCAGGGGCATCTTGGTGGCTCAGTTGGTTAAGCATCCGACTCTTGATTTTGGCTCAGGTCATGATCTCAGGGTTGTGAGATCGAGCCCCGTATCAGGCTCTGTACTAGGCACGGAGCCTGCTTAAGATTCTCTCTACCCTTGCTCCCCCACCAACCTCCCCTTTTAAAAAAACTTTTTTTAATTTGGAAGTAATTTCAAACTTGCAGAAAAATTGCTTCAAGAGTGAAAAGGAACCTGTAGACTCTTTATCCAGCTGCCTCTAGTGTTCGTTTTTGTCCTGTTTGTTTGTTGACTGGATACCTTAAACGTGAATACTAGTGCCTTCAAAAAAAATCATCACCCAGATTTTCTAAAACACCTGAATTCCACTTTATCCATCGTGACTGCTTCGTCTTTATTCTGCTGTTCCGTCTAGTAGCCAGCTGACATTGTGGGTAAATGCCACTTCCTCTAGCTTAGGACATGCCCCCCTTACCTACAAATTTAAATTCCCCAACCTTCTTATCTACACATGGACTGATTTCAAGAAGGTATTTAATGACTAGGAGAAGGGAGACCAAATAAAGAAGTTTAGCTTATTAACATCTAAATGGTGAGAACATGATGATTAGCAGGTGATCTCACTGTGTATTGAAAGGTCAATACAGAGCATTGTTACCAAAACTATTTCATTTGTCCCTAAGAGGGTGTGGTAAGGCATAGGACATTCAGTCTTACTACTGCCATTAAAGAACCAGAAGCCTGGGGCGCCTGGGTGGCTCAGTGGATTAAGCCGCTGCCTTCGGCTCAGGTCATGATCTCAGGGTCCTGGGATCGAGCCCGGTATCGGGCTCTCTGCTCTGCAGGGAGCCTGCTTCCTCCTCTCTCTCTGCCTGCCTCTCTGCCTACTTGTGATCTCTCTCTCTCACTGTCAAATAAATAAAATAAAATCTTAAAAAAAAAAAAAAGAACCAGAAGCCCTATTTTCCATTCAGCGGCCTGTAAGAAATACTATACATGTTTCCATGAAAAGTCACATTTACGGTGGTTTATGGTTTTCCCTGTATGTGATCAGAGGAGTGCATGCTTGCATTTAAATTTGTCAGATATCCGAGGCAAGGGAATCAAAGTCAAAGAGCTGGCCGCATCTGCAAATCAGAGCGCAGCAAGCACCTTAAAGGACGTCGTGGGATTGAGCCAGAAGCTGCTGAACACATCCACCGACCTGTCCAGGGTTGACGCCACCTTACGAGAAACCAGCAGACTTCTACAGGACTCCTCAATGACCAGTACGTCCCGGTCTCCCTTCCCAGCGGGGAAGCCCATGTTGTGAGATTTTCAACTGGCCCGGTGTACTGTGGGGTCTTGCTGACAGACAGCATCCCTGAGGAATACAAATGCACTGATGTCTAGACTTGCATTGATAAGGCGAGAGAAGGGCCTTGGGGAGGGCCTGCTGCTGGCGCATTTTTCATGTACAGTCGACCCTTGAACAACATAGGTTTCAACCGCTCAGGCCCACTGTACAGATTTTTTGTCAACGAATACAGAAAATGTAGTCTCTTTGAGTTTCTTAATAACATTTTCTTTACTCTAGCTTACTTCATTGTGAGCATACAGTGTATGATGCACGTAACCTACCAACCATGTTAACTGACCATTTACATGGTTTTCCAGCCAACAGTAGGCTATTCCTAGTGAAGTGTTGGGGGAGTCAGAAGACACTTGCAGCTTTGCGACTGCATGGGGTTGAGAGCCCCCCACCCCACCCCTGGGTCACCCGAGGGTCAACTGTATTTACCAAAATTTCAACAATCTGATCATTAGGATGTTCTGTTTTATTCAGTGCATTGGGAATGATAAATTCCTCTCTCTCGTTTCCTCCCTGCCGCCATCTTTCTCACCACCTGCTACTGGGTAGCGCTGCTAGCTGGAAGAAGAGTGAAAGACGCCGAGACACAAGCCAGCCTTTTGTTTGATCGGTTGAAGCCTTTGAAGACATTAGAAGAGAATCTGAACAGAAACCTCTCAGAAATCAAACTGCTCATCAGCCAGGCCCGGAAGCAAGCAGCTTCTGTGAGTGTGGGTTCCTGGGGCTCTCGGGAGCTCGAGCCTCTTCGTAACCTCCAGTCTCAGGGGACTCCTGTAGAAGGGACTGTCACACTGACTTCTACTGATTCTGCTCTTACCGCCCACATTTCTCGCAGCCTTGTCTACAGTATATTGAAGACTTTGTGTTAGGTTTATTTACACACATACATATATATATTTAGGTATATAAATATATATCTGTGTATATTATGGCAACTTATGACTTTCATTTATGGTGCTTATGCTTGGTCTCAAAAATACCGTCTCTCCTGCCCTGGACAGCATATTTAAGTGGACTTAAGTAGTCTCATTTTCTTTGTGTTTTGCTTCATTCGACCTGGTTCCACATGTTAACGAAGAGATCTCACATCTTTGTGGAGATTTATAACCATAGCCTCGACTCGTCGGTCCACAGCTGTTCTCAGCTGCTGTAGCGCTCATGGTCTAAGTGTCTGCCTCTAAGCTGCCTTGGCCGAGTCCGGCTCCACGGCCATCATTTCACGAACGCGGTGTCTAATGCAAGTGTCCCTCAGAGCGTGGCCACACCCTGAGCCTCGTCGCCCAGGAGTCCGGCCGCGCAGCCTCCACCCACAGGTGCTCACAAATCCAGGGCACTGAGTGCATCGAACACTTGAGAACTGGAAAGAAAGTGTGTTACGGCCGTCCGTAGCTCCAGGTCTGGGCCGTGCTCTAAAGGGGAGGCATTTCAGGGAAATTTCTTCAAGAGACCAAGCCGTTGACACGCTACTGGGGATTTATAGAGGACGGATGTGACCTCTGGTCTCGCGTTCATCTGCCTGAACCCTGCTAGCTAAGAAAAAGTGGTTTTGGAGTCTTCCACTCCCCCCTCCCTCGAGTGACCTCAATATTGGAAAATGGCCGTAGGTTGACATGAGCTCTGGTTTCTGTTTGTTCAGTGAGAGTCACCAACGAAACGTAAGCCCGATGGATGCTTCTGAATGCTCTGATTAGTACAAACGTGTAATCTTTGAAGCTAATATAAGAAATATATGCAGATACTTAGAGAAACGTCTATAAGTGCAAGGGTTGCTCTATAAATATTTGCTGGGGGTATAAATAGATTATCCCTTCATGTATTTGACAGATGATCATCAAACGTCCTCCCTGGGTCAGGGGTAAAGATTCCAGGGTGATCTGGATAAGCTCCTTGTCTCAAGGAATTAAGTCTCACATGAGCCAGCCCATTTCCTATGTAAAATAGTCTTAAAACTTCAAGACTGACTTTTCCATATTTAAGTCATTCACCAAATAAAATAATTTTCCTCACCACCTGATCTCTCCCATTATGGAACACAAAGCCTTTATGCATCCTCAGGAGAGGAAACTTGCTGACCAGTGAAAATTGGTTCTGGAACAGCACGTTTGATCTCCTGGCCTGCGGCCAGTGTTTGTCACTGCGTGATTAGGACACTTCCTCTTCCCTTTCACAGATCAAAGTCGCTGTGTCTGCAGACCGAGATTGCATCCGCGCCTATCAGCCTCCGATTTCTTCTACCAACTATAACACCTTAACGCTCAGTGTTAAGACAAGTGAACCCGATAACCTTCTCTTCTACCTGGGGAGCAGCACCAGTGTGAGTATGGAGTAGAAAGCCACAATGAATCTCTTCGGAGCATATGTAGTTTCTGAATTGGCAGAGGTTTTTTGATGAAAGAAAAAACAAAACAAAACAAAAAACAGGGCCTTGGTGAAATCATGAATCCTTCTAAGGGAACTAAGCTTTTGCTAAACGAGTGGCATTAGATTAAAAACACACACAGTCCCAAGCTGCATGCCTGTGAGGAGAGTGTCTTCCCTAGCTGCAGAGTGGCATTTCTTAATGGCTTCAGCAGCCTCTTCAGCCACCGAGCGCAGCCTTGGGGGTGGAAACTGGATCTCGGAGGTTGTTATCAGGAGTGGGGCTGTGCACCCTAAGGGGCGTATCAGAACTGTCCAGCTTCACCCAGGCTCCTCTACCCTATGAGATTTCGGTGGATCCCAGAGGGGCAAGTGCCCTGTGGAAGACCGACTTGATACCTTTGGCTGCCAGTGGAAATGGGTCAGAACCCTTGTGGGTCTGAGAGCAGAAGATATTAACAAGCACAAATTCTGAAACGTCTTCCTGGGAGTGGAGGCGCAGAACAGACACAAGTCCGTGTTGCGGGGTGTCATGACTCCTGTCTTACTACGTATTTCACGTTCACTCACTATCTTCTCAGACTGGGCAGACCAGTCCAGTGGCTTTTCCTCTTGTTCCCTATAAGTTACTGGTGATCCCCAGTGAGTGTTTCTGAGGAACTTTCTGGAAGGGACTGTGCAGGGCCATGCAGGGCAAGGTTGGGAGGGGCACTATTATCCAACAATGGCGTAACCATCTCCAAGTCATGAGTCATGCTCCAGCTCCAGGGATGGGAACATTTAAAGACAAAAGTCGGGTTTTTTGTTCGTTTGTTTGTTTGTTTTTAAGAATAGAGGAAATGCTCCAGGAGCTCATTCTTTAACATGTTTTGGTAGTCATGCAAACAGTCGGCATATAAACTCATCCTAGCTCATGCCCGTACCCCAGTCTGATTTCTTGGCAGTGGAGATGCGGCGAGGGAAGGTGGCCTTTCTCTGGGATATGGGCTCCGGGTCCACGCGGTTGGAATTTCCAGACTTCCCAATCCACGACAACAAATGGCACAGTATCTATGTAACCAGGTAGTAGAGAAAGTTCTCTCCAAGTGTCTCTTTTTTTGAAACTGTATCTTATAAGTTTGTAACATGTTTGTCACATCATATCATAGTCTTTGAAACTTGGGGGAAGTTAGATTATCGCTAAAGGATAGTTGATTTAGATTAACTATAGAAATAAGGGCTCCCCCCACCTTATTATAGAAGAATTACACTCTGTTACCAAAATCAACGATCAAAAGGAGAAAAATGTTAGACGTTCGTTACCTTTAGAATGTTAGGTCTAAAGCTGGCCGACCAGTAAACTGAGTTCTCCCCCACAGAGAGGAGTGAGAGGCAACACCGTAGAAATCCCACATGGGGGGTGTGGTGTGTACATAGAAGAGGAAAGAAGGCAGGGATCCAAGTGGGAAGTGTGGTTTCTTAAAATTCAGCCACAAAGCAAAATTCTTCCTTGCAAAGCCTCTCTTAAGGTGTATCTTTTCACTTTTCCATAATCTTATGGTTTGTTGTTGCCAGGAGTTCTTGTCTTTTGCTTTGCTTTTTGTGGAAAAGGAGGAACATTGAAGTCAGTAGCCTGTTTCAAATAGTTAACTGATTATCTGTAACTGGTTTAAGCAAGGAGGTAGCCTAATGCAATTTATGATTTAGAAGATCTTCTCCACAAGTTTTTGTGAGTAAACTGGGGACGGGGTGGGCAAGACTGGAAGACCAGTGGGGGGACCCGCTGCAGCGAATGTGGGGAGAAGCACCTGGAGGCTGCCTAGAAACAGATGTGTACTTAACGCGGACAGATGTGGGATTCTGAAAGTGTTCTTTCTGTAATTCTTTGTGACCCATAGATTTGGAAACATCGGTTCATTGAGTGTAAAAGAAATGAGCGTAGCTCACAAGCCACCAACAAAAACAAGTAAATCCCCTGGAACCGCCAATGTTCTCGATATAAACAACTCAACGCTCATGTTTGTTGGAGGGCTTGGAGGACAGATCAAGGTAACATTCGAGATGTTCATCTGATCAGGATTGATGGGCTGCTTTTCCCTAAAACTAGTATGCTTAAATTATTGAACAGATCCAAAGCAGATGAATATTTCTCATTTCTGTGATTTTGCATAGTGACAGCAAATTTTCAGAGTTGGGCTGGTTTTATAAAGCAAAGGGTCCTGCAGAATAAAGAGCGTAAATGGAAAAGAAGCTTATGGGTCCATTTTGCGATCTGAGTTTCTTTTCCAGGACTGAAATGGGAAATTCAGCATTCTGTATTCATTTCTGTAATTTATTTTATTGCTCTTCTAACCCTAGTGGTAGAATAAGGTTGATTAGTGTTTAACACCAGAGCCAGTGGTAAATATTTCATTATACCCACTATCCCCTTACTGGATGAAGTTGAGTCACTTGGATTTGGTTCTGTGGTCTGAGAGTAGGGGGGTCAGTCCCAGCTGGGCCCTTACTACTGACCAACATGCTCTGAGCCTCTGTTTCCTCACCTGTAAAAGGGGCTTCTCTCCAGGGCTCCTGGTAACCAAGGTGATCTTTGCTATCCTGTCTGGTTATCGTTCATTCTACAATTACACTTAATAACTGGGAGGAAATCCAGTGATCACAATGGGGCCATTTTTCTGGATGTTGTTTTCTCAAAATTTGGTTGTTAGATTTGAGTTTCCAGCAAGGAGTTCTGTGCACACAGAGAACGTATTCCTTTCCCAATTCATGTGGGTTGTGTTTGTTTTGTTTGTTTATATTAGAAGTCTCCTGCTGTAAAGGTTACTCATTTTAAAGGCTGCATGGGAGAGGCCTTCCTGAACGGACAGTCCATCGGCCTATGGAACTATATCGAACGGGAGGGCAAGTGCCATGGCTGCTTTGGAAGGTAATGGGCCCCGCAGTTTAATACATAGTGTTATTCATGTCCCATAGCTGCCTAGGGAATTCCCATGCCCATCACGGAGGCCCAGAGTCTGTCATGTCGGTTGTCTTACCCCAACGGATAGGGCATACGTCATTTACTAATGGAAGCATGGGCATCATTTTTAACCTCTAAGAAGTAGTTTTCACTCTGTCTCATATGCTTTCATCATGGATCATATCCTTGAGAAGCACCAGATACCTTCTCAAAGCAGCTTCTGTCCCCAGAGCGCCATGGCGACATCTTCAACAAATCACTGTACATCTTCAGTTTGAAAATACTTTCAAGGATGAGAATTTTGTTTCTGCCACCAATTTTTATAGCTCTGTACTTTCTCATTCCTAAATTCTGGAATTCTAGAAATTAAATGCCTTTGGCAATAGAGAACAACTCCCTGACCTGGTTAGGCAGATATTGCTATAGGAGCAGGCACTTAATAATCTCACCAAGCTCAACAGCCCCCGTTTTCATTTCTAAAAAGATAACTGCAACCCCAGAAGTATACAAGTCTCGTTTCCTCAAGCTTTCGTAATTAAGACAATAGATTGCTTCTGCCATTAGAGAAATGTAACATCTGATATAATTCTGTCATCTAATGGGCTGCCCTGTCCAGATAGAGATCTGTAATTAACAGGGAGCTGTGACAAGATCAGCTGGAAGCAACTCCCATTACATTTAGAAACTCGTGGGTGAGTTTTCATTTTGTTACTGTCAGAGCTGTTTTCTCTTAGGGCTTGTAGCTTGGGATTTTGTGGTTTGAGCCTTTTATTTGTTTCCTTCCCTTGACTTCACTTGCTTTCAAAGTCATGACCAGAAGTTTGGTTATTGGAGCCTTATGACTGAAAAAAATATTAGCTTTGGAATGTGAGTTTTTCAGGCTCCCTCTCCTATCAAATCTCCCTCAGTGACTTTGTAATAAGTCACCTCACCTCATGGAGACTTGGTTTCTTCTTCCAGAAAAGGAAAAGGAAAATCTTGTTGTCCTACCTCCCAGCACTGGTGATGAACACTTACCCTGATGTACGTGACAATCCTCCATAAACTCGAGACCCCCGGCCCCAGTGTTCCATTCTGACCTTCCTGCAGTCCATTGCTTTTTAGGTAGATGCCTCAGAATTATTTTCTTGACAATAAGCAAGTGAAACCCAAGGTTTTGTAATTGGCAAATAAGATTAAAAAAAAATGATACTGCCCAGTGAGGTAATGACACCTCTAGACCTCTGGGAGCCGAGAGCTCCCCGTCACTTTTTCCTCCTGCTGTTTTTCTGATAGGGAAGTTTCCCCAGCAATTTAGTGATTCTAACTTGAGAACTCTTCCGACCCTTGGGCTCTGGGCCGTAGATTGACCCCTGGTCATTAATCTTACTTGTAGAAAGTAAAGTCTTAAGAGAGCTGAAAAATTTCTAACATAGAAAATGCCCCCTACTTTAGCTGTTGCAGTATTCCTAATTTCACCCATGATTTTCAGGATTATTTTTAACCCCCTGGCCTTAATACTCATTAAGGAGGGCACAGATTGCATGGAGCACTGGGTGTTATATGCAAACAATGAATCTTGGAACACGACATCAAAAACTAATGATGTATGTTGTATGTATGATGTATGGTGACTAACGTAACACAATAATATATTGCTGGCCTTGAACTGCAGTAATGAGGGAATTTAATAACTACTAGCTCTTCTCTTTTGCTGGAATGAGGAAGTCCATTTTCTTTTTTTTTTTTTAATATTTTATTTATTTGACAGAGAGAAATCACAACTAGGCAGAGAGAGAGGAGGAAGCAGGCTCCCTGCAGAGCAGAGAGCCCGATGTGGGGCTCAATCCCAGGACCCTGGGATCATGACCTGAGCCAAAGGCAGAGGCTTTAACCCACTGAGCCACCCAGGCGCCCCGAGGAAGTCAATTTTCTATGTGGCCATCAGTTTTCTTCTCTAAAGAAAACCCTCCCACCACGTGTCCACCCACCCTGGACCCCCAGGGAAAGATGAAGGTTGCTCCAGAGCGAGAGGAGGGATTAACTGGTGCTCCCACTGCCCCTCCCCCCACCCCCACCAGCCTCCACCCTATTCCTGGAACTGGCTTTTTGATAGAAGGCTGACCACCTACATGAACTTCAGGATCAGATTGACTCATTAGCTCAAACAGAGGTTTTCTGGGTACGGAGCAAATCAGTAGGCTATCCTTATATTGACTACCATGCCTAAAGTATGTTTTTAAAGAGAATACTAGTTTAATAGGATATTAATAAATACTTTCTTCTAAGTGGGGATATAAGGTGTGTCCCGACTATAAATTGTTGGGAAACACTGAGTGAAACAGTTAAGTACACTCTTATGGTGAGGCCAGCGGAGCCTCTAATACACACTAACCGTGTCCTCGGGAGCGGCTAGAGTTGCAGCAGTCCCAAACTCACTTGATGCCCAACTGTTTAAAAAGCATTTCGAAGTTGCCTACATTCCATAGAACATGCAGGGGCAGGTGCAGAGACAGACACAAGGGGGCGTTTTCTGTCGTCTTTTTATTTATTTATTTAATTTTTTTAAAAAAAAATTTAAGATTTTATTTATTTGTCAGAGAGATGAGCACAGGCAGGCAGAGGGAGAAGCAGGCTCCCCACCAAGCAAGGAGCCTGATGCGAGACTCGATCCCAGGATGCTGGGATCATGACCCAAGCTGAAGGCAGCCGCCTAACCAACTGAGCCACCCAGGCATCCCTGTTTGTCTTTTTAAATTGAGTTGTCTACATTTTAGGCAACCTCCCCTATTTATTAGACGAAGACTTTGGCTTAGAGTTAACCAACTAATTCTAGGAAATGAATCAATGTTAGCAGATCGGTGATTAGAATTTATGTGCTTTTGACCTTCTTGTGTAATCTGCCATTATTAAATCATTAGTGTGGTCCTCTGATGTCCTTTAGATTTAAAAAATAATTTTCTCAGAATGAGCATTTATCTTTAACTTATATTACCAAGGAAACGAACTGATTTTTTTTTTTACTTTTTTACTCCTTTTTGAATATATTTGTCTTTTTTATATGTTTTTGGCATATGTTTATAATTATGATCTCTTAAATTCTTAAAGGACATTATACAGTAAGCCACTGATTCTAACAGTTTTCATCTAAATATGGAAAAACCTTTTTATTAACAGGTCTTTACTCTTGTATTAGTGATGAGTGGATGTTGTGACAGGCTGTGTTGGGACCTTTGGGACAGGCCAGTCCCCCGTGTTCCGGGCCCCTGCTAGCTGCTGGCGATGTCAGCATTAGTCATTGGAGCTGATCTTCTCCAACGTCTCCTGGTCTCTAGGAAAGACACCTGTGGAAGCACAGTGGCAAGTGGAGGCACAGGTGAAGCGGCATCAGAGGCCCGGGGCCCAGGTGCCCCCGCCACTCACTGTCATAGAGCTGCCCTGAGTGCTGATGGGTAGTACAGCAGGTGTGACCCCCTATCATGGGAGCTTGCATCAGAGAACTAGTGATTCTTAAAGACTCATTGGGCTGAGAGCTGGGGAGGGAAGGTTGTTTTGGCAACCACCAGCTTTCATTTGTCCCAGAGTCCCTTACCTGTGCAGGGCGCCAGAGCTGCCTTCCTGTGGCCCACCTGGGAACAGGCACCTGGGCTGACTGGTGATACTTGTGGGTCTCGTGGTTATAGAACAGAAGCCTCGGCCACAAGGGGACAAGTCCCAGAAAAGTGTCATTGGCCTGGGAAGGGGAGCAAGAACTTTCTCAGGAAACACGCATTCAAACATGGTTTCATTTGAGTGCATCCCTCATTGTGGCTAACTCATGTGGCCAGGCCCTGCTGATGGAAAGAAACCAGAAACAGAGAGCTCCCCTTCTCAAGAACAGGGAACTCATTAGCTCTGGAGAGGGAGAGGGCATGCACAGCAGGACTAGAGAGATTTCTGGACTTTTGTTCGAAAAATGGCTTCACCATTTTCTTGGGTGTGCCCTTGGACAAGGTACTTAATCTTTGAGGCTCTGCTTTTAATATGCAAAATGACATCCCTTTGGGGACCTTTGAACATAGCAAAATAATCAGAGCTAACTGGAGTGAACATGTAAGTGCCAAGCACTGTTTAGAGGACTTTACATGTGTTAAATCATATACAGCCTTCCTGAGAGCTTCATTGTCCTTATTTTACAGATGAAGGTAATGGCTCACAGAGACGTTAGGTAACTCTTCCAAGTTCACACAGCTAGTAAAGGGGGAGACAGGGATTTGAACCCCAGCAGTCGGTTCTAGAGTCTGTGTCATTAGCCACATGAAACCGTGACCAGGCAAGAAACAGAGCAATGGAACACACCTGAAGGAAGTCACAGGTTTCAGAATGAAATAATAGAGAATTAAACCATAGTTTCTGCATGCAGAGTGCATTTCCTTTAAGTTATACTTCTAAGAAAGGTCAAGGGACAGAAATTTTTCAAAAAAGCAGGACCACAGGAAGCTGTCAGCTTGAAGCCTCAGGTTTCATAAAGCACAGATATTTTTCTTTTGTTAATGGAAACAGTGTCACCGTTTGGTTACGTGTCCTGCTTAGAGATGTGGCTCTGAGTTTGGGTATTACACCTTCAGCTGGGAAAAGTACAAATTCATATCCCCCCCCCCAAATAACCCCAAATCTAGGTTCTGAAGCCCAGAAATGTATTTTTTTTAAATATTTTATTTATTTATTTGACAGAGAGATCACAAGTAGCCAGAGAGGCAGGCAGAGAGAGAGAGAGGAGGAAGCAGGCTCCACGCAGAGCAGAGAGCCCGATGCGGGGCTTGATCCCAGGACCCTGAGATCATGACCCAAGCTGAAGGCAGAGGCTTAACCCACTGAGCCACCCAGGTGCCTCCCAGAAATGTATTTTTTAAATGTATTTAAACATTTATTTACTTTGTATTTGAAGAGTGAATAAAGTCAGCCTTTTGAGGTATGGGGATGACCAGAAAACACATGGACCTGAGAAGTACCAAGGTCTATTTTAAATAACTTTGTTGTAAGCTCACCCCACAGATTTTTGAGATGGGTATTGTTGTCAATGATGGTTTGTTTGTTTGTTTCTTTTTTTTTTTTTTTGTAAAGTGGTCCTTCTGCTACATTGGTACACACTTGTTTTCCATCACTATCCCAGTTTAGCTGATGCATTGCTTAAAACCAGCAGAAGGTGATGTTAATATAAAAATTACTCTGAAAGCTTTGGAATTAAGAAAGGACAGTGACAGTAAAGGAAGTCAGAACAAATGAAAATCTACTTGATGAGTAGAAATATTTATAGCAGTTATCCATCCTTTGAAGACCTTTCTTCTTTCTTCTTCCAGTGAACACGGCCTGTGTTAACTTTCTTTTCTGTACAAAGCAACTGGACTTAGTCTTGCATAATCTAGCAACATATTTTAAGATAGGGCTTACAGTGACTTAACAAATTATGGAAATAACAGCTCCACCACAATGTTTGTGAGGGGAAGCCCTCAGTAAAGATATCCTTTCTTTTTAACCATCTTCCTGAGAATAGATTGTGTTTCCTCTGCTCTGTCTTACAGCCCCCAGAATGAAGACTCCTCCTTCCATTTTGATGGGAGTGGGTATTCGGTCGTGGAGAGAACGCTCCGGACTACGGGGACTCAGATAATAATGCTTTTTAGTACCTTTTCGCCCAATGGGCTTCTTCTCTACCTCACTTCAAATGGCACTGTAAGTATTGTTGTGAGGATATTTATGTTTAATGACTTCTTTGTGAACATATACAAATATAAGATATACATATGTATGTCATACTATTTCTTCATTTTAAATATTTTTATGTTATAAATTCACTGAAGAACCATTGCAAAATACAGGAGAGCACCAAGTAGAAAAGAGCCATCCTACTATTTATAGGTATCAATGATATTTGTTATTAAAGTTTGACTTTCCTCAATCTTGTTCAATGTTCATTCTGATCACTGTGGCCTTCTTTGAATTCCATCTCTAGGAACTTAATGTTATTTTTATTCTATTATGGGGCTGATTTCTCTCAATCTTCTAGTTTTATTTGTAGGACTGGCCCATTTATGGATCTAAATGAAAATGATGGAAAGATTCCATTTCTCTTACTGTAGATTTTGGCAACAATGTGTTTCTCTCCTTTATACTCGTGTAGTACTCTAGAAAATCTTCCCAGATACTTCAGTTTCCTAACAGAGACTTCTGATGGTTGGGCCAGATCCAGATTTCTGAGTTTGACTTTGGATGGTTTTACTGTCTGCAGCATAAAGGAAAAGGGAATCTGTGAGAACGATGTAGCCCTGGGTAACTTTTTTCTCTTCTTCACAGAAAGACTTTTTATCCATCGAGCTGGTGCATGGCAGAGTCAGAGTTACAGTTGACCTGGGCTCAGGGCCTCTTGCCCTTACTACAGACAGACGCTATAACAATGGAACCTGGTACAAAATCGCCTTCCAGAGAAACCGAAAGCAAGTTAAGTGCACAGAAGGGCAATGAGATGGTCCAGGCCACCGTCATAGGAATAGAAATCCTTCCAAAATCAGGAACACCTCAGTAGTTCAGTAGGTTAAATGTCTGACTCTTAATTTTGGCTCAGGTCATGGTCTCAGGGTTGTGAGATCGAGCCCTGCATAGGGCTCTCCACTGGACATGGAGCCTGTTTGGGATTTCTCTCTCTTCCCCTCCTCTCTTGTCTCTAGAAACTTGAGAGGAAGGAAGAAAGGAAGAAAGAAAGAAAGAAATCCTTCCAAAATCAGCAATTTTTATTTACTTTAGCTTCTTGGGTATTCTTGAATGATCTAATAGAAAGCCATTGTTTTCTTTGAAATACTAAATGCCAGGATTCACATATTGCTGGGGGGACTATTATACTTCTTCTTCTTCTTTTTCTTTTTTTAATGGCTTCCAAGAACATTACCTAACAGAAGTAGTGAATTGGAATCAAAGATGAAATCCATTCTTTTCCCTGCCACACATGTACTGCTGTCCTTCAGCAATATGTATTCTGGATTCATTGACTTCTGTACTGAGGATTTTCATGTGTCCTTTAATAGTCCAGTACACTCCCTGGTCAAATGAGCAGAATGTGAAGGAATTTATAAAGAAAGAATTTATAAATGAACTTCGCTTTTACCTTAATGTTAGAAAATGGTTTTCATTTTCCTGGTTCTTCTTTTTAGGAATCCTAGCAGTTATCGATGCATATGACACCAGTTATAGAGAAACCAAGCAAGGCGAAACTCCAGGAACGTCTTCGGATCTCAATCGTCTAGATAAAGATCCAATTTATGTGGGTGGATTACCTAGGTCAAGAATTGTAAGGTATTTCACGTGTCATAATCATGTCTGTAACTGCCAAATGTGTTAGCTTCCTAGGGTTACTATAACAAGGCACCACAAGCCAGGGAACAGAAAACTGAAGTGCGCTCTCTCACAGCCCTGGAGGCTACAGGTCCAAAATCAGGGTGTCAGCAAAGTTGTTTCCTTCTGAGGGCTGGGGGAAAGACTCTGTTCCTTGCCTCTCTCCTAGCTTCTGGCAACTTCAGGCATTCCTTGTGGATAACGTTCTCTGTGCCTTATTATATTGTCCTCCTTCTGTGTGTGTCTGTGTCCAGATTTCCCCTTTTTATAAGGACACCGGTCATATTAGACACCCTAATGTCATCTTAATGTGATCACATCTGTAACAATCCTATTTCCAAATCAGGTCACAGTCCCAGGTCCTGGGGGTTAGGACTTCATCATCTTTTGTGGGGGACAAATTTTAACCCGTCACACCTGCCTTGATTCTAACTACTATGTGTCATATTAACTGGGATGTAAAGAAACCCTTCTACAGTAAAATTAATGATTTTTTTATTTGTTGCCTTTAGAACATCTAGAAATCTTTACCAATTGTTACTCTTCTACAATATTTAGAGACCCCATTTTCCACCACAGGTTGTTCTCTAGAGATTTTAGTTGACTCTTTTTCTGAACAACAACAAAAAATGCTCTCTGCAGACTCATCTGGATTTCCCTTCTGTGTGATGAGAAAGAATAATGTATGTGAAAGGCCAGCATCAGGAAGTTAGAAAAGATGGCAAAAGAGACAATGAAATAATTTTGTAACACTAATTCATGTTTAGCTTTGTGACTTGACTTTAATAATTGACATAAGCTCTCTGTGGGTCATTGTCCTCAGTGTTGTAATTTTGGATTGGACAAATTAAGCCCTAAGTTTCATACCATAAAAAAACCAAACCAAAACAAACAACCCTATAGGAATAGCCAGCAGTCAAGGAAAGATGGAGTCCAGGGAGTGGGATTATCAAATGTCCCAAATGAGTCATCCAGCCCAGTGGTCTTCAGATAAGTTAGTAGCACTATTCCATCTTCAGCCGAGTTCTTATAGGGAATCCTAGTAAGACACATGGAAGTGCACCCACTCTGGATGCTGTAAGTTAAGCAACCCAGATCCACTCCTCACCCTTTCTCTTTTCCAGAAATTTCTGGAAGTTCCAAGGAACACCATTTACCACCACAGTCACCATGCCTCTAACCCATCTTGGAAATGAATTAAACTTCAGGGCAGCGGTCACTTGCCCCAGGTCTTACCCCTCTGCCAAGATGGAACCAGCACTGGAAGCCTGTCTCCTAATCCCAGATTCTAGATCCTTCCTCACATAGTGACAGCAGGGGTGGATACTCCCGTAGCAACAAGCTGTGTTGCCCTCATCTGTACTGGACCTAATTGGACACCATGTAGACAGTGGAGAAAAGGTCACATTTTCTAAGAAGATATCCCAAATCAGACTTTTATGCTAGAAGGAACTTGGGGATCTATCAAGGCTAGCTTCTTCACTTACAAAGAAGAAACTGAGTTCTAGAAAGGTCAAAATACATCCAAAATCAAGTAGTTGCCTACCGGTCTACAGCTCATTGCTCAACACAGAAGAGAGAAAAATGAGATGGGACTCTAACTGGAAACCATGTGACTTCAGAGTTCTCCTGTGACTAGCTGATGCTTCAGAGTGTAACTTGGAGTTGTTCAGTGTTCTCCATGTTTTGGAAATGAGAGCTTGGTTACATGAGAACCATGTAACAAGTGTGACAACTTGTTAAGAAAAATAACATACTGATTTGGAGTCAAAGAAGCAGGATTTGGATAATCTTAGACATTACCAAATGCAATTATTTCCTTCAGGACAAAGTTCATGACTGTGTAGTTGGGCAATGGCCAACGACTTCTGTAACCATGTGATCCTAGGGAGTAGTTCTTTCCACACGTGCTTCCATGGGAGGCTTATATCCATGTTCTACCCTACATGAAACTTGGATTTCAGTCTACATGCTACTATTTCCTTATAACTGTGTACTGTCTTTTGTAATTGGCCCATGTTTTAATGAGTATATTTAAATTGCAGTGACTATAATATCTTCTCTTAAAATAGTAAACATTTTATTTAGGTAGTCATTTAGTCTAACTCATTAAATTCAACCCCTTTCCTTGGTCCTAAGAAGAGCATTCATATGACCTGAAGTCTTCACCATCAATATCCCTCTTAGAGGGATACCTAGACGTTTCTGCAGAATGACATATAGAAGCAGATCATCTTTACTCGTAGACCCATTTTTATTCCTTCTTTCAAAAACGGAGTTATAAAATGCAAATTTTGTTCTCATGCCCTTCCCCACAGGAGAGGTGTCACCAGCAAAAGCTATGTGGGCTGTATCAAAAACCTGGAAATAGCCAGATCAACTTTTGATTTACTCAGAAATTCCTATGGAGTGAGAAAAGGCTGTATACTGGAGGTGGGAAGCATTGTATTAATGTTGGAATGAGTTTCTATAAATGTCCCCTGACTTACCCATGCAGTAAGGTAACAAAATCTAAGCCAGTGGGGGGATGGCAGAGAGATGAAGGGGAGACTGGCAGTAACCCCCACTATGGGCCATGTAGCATTCAGGTGGGCCTAATGGTGTTCCTTTCTCTCTTTTGTGACCAGCCTATCCGAAGTGTTAGCTTTTTGAAAGGCGGCTACGTTGAACTCTCACCCAAGTCTTTGTCACCAGAATCGGAATTGTTGGCCACATTTGCCACCAAGAACAGCAGTGGCATCATCCTGGTTGCCCTGGGCAGACAGGGGGAGAGGCAGGGTCATCTACAAGCCCATGGGGTAAGTAGCTCAAACGTTATTGCTATTCAGCCATGAGCTCAGGAAGGAATTGACTTCGAGAAACACTACGTGGAGAATGACTTAGTGATGAGCATTTATTGTAGCTGTGTGGCCAGTTGCTTATGAGTGTGCATTTCAATAAGTAGAAGTTGTACCACTGAATGTCTTTCCCCTCGGAATTGGCGATTGCTATGTTACATAGTCCATTTTCCTTGTCTAGCTACTGAGAAGATAACTTGCTGTCTACCTCTAGTTCTTTTCAAACTCATTCAGACAGCACAAACTGGGCTTTTTTCCATTTTATGGTTGTTATTCTTTACTCTAAGGCTAAGACAGTAGTAAATCCTTAATTTTTATAGTTTAAAAGTATACTGCTCCAAAAAGCACAATTTCCCTTATCTACAAATAGGATAGAAAGAAATGTGGCCTGTGATAAATACAGTGAACCAGTGGTAGGAGGAGAGAAAAGTTGATGGCTTTCCATATTTATATTCCATTTTAAGAGCATATATATTTACTCTTTCCTTTGCTCAAACTTGCATAAATCACGCAATCTGAAGAGGCTTTACAGAATACTAATGTCTTGTCCTGATGAAGTAGGGGTCATCTAACTGCAGCTCGCAGCCTGCTGTCCTCTACTGCGCACGAGACTTCACAGACACTGCTGTGTAATTATCACAGCCACACCATGGGGTGAATGCTGTTTCCTACATTTTGCTGAGGAGGAAATGGGTTCAGAGAACCTTATTATTCTAAGGCCACACAGCTGATTTAGGTCAGAACCAGGACTGGAACACTAGTCTGTGGACCCCTCGTGCCTCCCGAGCCACTTAGAGAAGGTCTAACAATGACACAGTGGTGTATGGACTCTACCTATCTTTTCCTTTTTTTTCCTAGTCGAGATGAAACTCATGTAACGTAAAAGTAACCATTTCAAGTGAACAATTTAGTAGCACTGAGTGCTTCACAATGTTGTTGAGGCCATCTCCTCTGTCTAGTTCCAAAACATTTTTGTCACCCCAAATAGAAGCCTGTGTCATGAAGCAGTCACTCCCCATCCCTGGCGATCACCAGTCTTCTTTCTGTATTGGTGAATGAACCCCCTGTTCAGATTTCACAGACATGGGCTCATACAGCGTGTGATCATCCGTGTCTTCTGCTTGGTGTGTTTTGGAGGTTCATCCATGTGGTGGCAGGTGCCAGCACTTCATTTTTATGGCTGAATTGATATTCTGCTGTGTGTACATGGCATAATTTATTCACTGATGGCCATGTGGGCTGTATCTACGTTTTTGGCTATTATGAATAATGCTGCCATGAACTTCACATACAAGTATTTGTTTGGGTATCTTGAGTGCCTCGAGTTCTTCTGGGTATATGTACCTAGGAGTGGACTTGCTAGGTCATATGATACTTCTGTGGTTCACTTTTGAAAGAAGTGGCAGACTATTTTCCTCCACCATTCTTAACAGGACCATTTGCTAATCAAAGATTGCTGCTATGTCAGCAAAATGGTTTGCTGTCATCCAAGGCTCACAAAGAGATTGTGAGACACTCATATTCCAGTTCTGCTGGTGGAGCTGTTTTTAATGTGGCAAAATAGTTCTTGGAGCTTTAATAAGTTCCAAACTCTTAAACCTTTTAATCCCACTTTTAGAAATGTTAGAAACAATTTCACAGGCAAAAAGCATTATGTACAGTAAGACAAAATTGGAAACTAAATTTTTAACAATAAAAAATTGATCAATACTTCAAATGTATCTATTTGTTGGCACATAGTATAGCAATAAAAAGTGTGAAGGCTCAGGGCACCTGGGTGGCTCAGTGGGTTAAGCCTTTGCCTTCGGCTCAGGTCATGATCTCAGGGTCCTGGGATGGAGCCCCACATCAGGCTCTCTGCTCAGCGGGGATCCAGCTTTCCCCTCTCTCTATGCCTGCTGCTGCCGACTTGTGATCTCGCTTTCTGTCAAATAAATAAAAAAAATCTTTTAAAAAAGTGTGAAGGCTATGTGGAAACGGTAATCTCTGATATGGTTAGTGATATGAGCATAATGTCAAATATAAGTTGTATGAGCAGAGATGAGAAGGCCATATATAAAATACAAGAGTTGTGTTAGAAGGAGATGGTGATATTCTTAGTATGTTGCTTGTTTAATATTCCCACATTGCCTTCATAAGACAGTAATTTAAAAAATCACATAGTAATTTTTTTTCTATCTGAAATCTCTTAGCAACCTTCCCAGCCCTTCTTTTCCATCATGCTGATTGAGGGCCACATAGAAGTGCATATTAACTCTGGGGACGGAACAAGTCTGAGAAGAGCTCTCCTGCGTGCTCCCAAGGGCACATATGGCGACGGACAAGAACATTCCATTTCCCTGATAAGGACCGGGAGGTATTCGTGTATAAGGGCATGGTGACCTCACCAACAGGAACCTTGTTAGGACACTCTTTGCAGTGAAATGACTGGGATGATTAGTATGAGGTCATGAGAATTCAGAGATTTTATAGCTCCAGAATAATTCTGGAACCTTGCTAGAATACCTCTCTAGAAATTAATTTCATCTGCTTCAAAGTAAGATATTTGGAATTTTCAAAATTGAAAAACCTTAACTCTGGTCTTTTCTGGGGCCCAGTATATATTTAAGATCAGATTAATTCTGTGGCCAATAGTATCATAGTGTTAGTAGATAACATTACATCAATACTAAATAGTAAATGGAAAAATAGCAAATAGTAGCATAGTAAATAGTTAAAATAGTAAATAGTGTTATATCACCATTCCTATGTATTTCCCTCCAAAACTGTAGACCAAATATTTTAAAAGCATGCTGGATTATTTCATTACAGTAAAGTAAAAGAACAATACCCTCCAAAAAGCAACTGAATTCAACAGTATTTAATAATACCCATTCATTTGGGGAGAATGTTCAATTGTTAAGTTTTCATTTTCAAGATTCACCTTTTTATTCACATAGTGTCATGTTAAAATTTCTTTCAGTATGAACTTTAATCATTCAGTATGAACTTGTGGAATTATATATTAAAATAGACAGTTATGTTTCATTATATTTAAAAGCTTTTCTTTTCTCCTTTGACCTTTTAGAGTTATCACTGTCCAAATGGATGAGACCAATCCTGTAGAAATGAAGTTGGGCCCCTCAGCAGAGAGCAAGGCAATAAATGTATCCAAGCTGTACATAGGGGGGATTCCAGAGGAGGAGAGCAACTCAGTGCTCAAGATGAGAAGATCATTCCATGGGTGTATCAAAAACCTGATCTTTAATATGGAGTAAGTGTAACGGAGCTCTCAACATGTTTCTGCACTTCCTAGAAATCTTATATTGCTGAGTACTGACACTGATCTGCTAACTCTGCTGTTTGAGATTACCTAAAATCCTAAGTTTCTGAATAAAAAGTGAATCCCATTGTTCCATCACAACAGTCACCCACATGGATTTTACTGGATTAGAATGATGGATAGATCTGGTAATCCTAGAATTAAAAAAACAAGAAACAACAACAACAAAAAAAAACCCCCAAAACCATTGAACATTAGCTCTATAGGAGTATCAACAAATATTAGAGGTCAAATACATTTTTGACATGAATTTCAGGGAATAGAGATTTTGTGATGCAAGTTTCTTGCTGTCTTGAGCTCACCGCTTTAAAGGAACCTTTACAGCTGGGCTCCTTACAGCTTCAGATTATTAATGGTTCCTCCTAAAACAATGACTGTCTAATGAAGAACTCTTAGTCTGTTTCCTCTGTGGAGCTCATGAGGAGGAAGAGAACTGATATGTGCCCACAGGCAGTTATTTCTTCCTCAGTCACCCTCTGCATAGGTAAGAGTGCTGGTGGGTCAGATGCTGTGCTGACCTGCGGGGGCGCGGAGGGCATCAGGAGGCTGAAGCTCCCCTCCTAGCTGGGTGGCTGGTTTTGCCTTGAGACCTCAAACAAGTACTTGGATCTTTGAGGGTCACCGTGTCCTCTGTAAAAGAATCTCTTAAGAGTCCTTGAAGTGTAAAAGAATAAAAGTACATTGGGTTTCAGCACAATTCTAATGTCAGAGCCTTGGTTTACTCATTTGTACAGTTGATTAATTTATTCACCCAGTTCTGTTTATGAATACACAATTGATTCATCTTCTTCCTCCTGAAAGCAATGAGGCTGAGAAATCCATAAGGCAGAAATGTTTCTGTGCCATTCACAGCCATGTTCTCAGAAAGTGCCAAGAGGGTACATATAGACGGGACATGTTGCAAGGGCTACAGAGTGAAGAGAAGGAGGACAAGTGTAATTCATGACTTCCTGGATGCAAACCTGTAAGAAAGAAATCAGTGTTTAACTGAGGACAGTGTGAGGACCAGAACCATAGTCTTTCCCTTAGCTCTGCCCCGGCTGCAGGAGGTGTGGACAGCATTCAAGGCCACTCTGGAGGGCTGGTGGCCAGGTAGACAACATGGGGAGGGCCTGGAGTGGGGTGGACCAAAGAATCAAACAAGAGGATAAGATAGACAGACTTCTAGTTGCTGTGGAAGACAGTCCATTCGGTTACTCTAAGAGTAATAGATTAATGGTTTTTCATGGATTTTAGTGTTCAATAATCAAATGATGTTGGTTCCTGTGTTGACTTGCAGTATCTTAATTTTGTAAACACTCTGTATCTAGACATTTGGATTTCACAAGTGCGGCTGGCAATGAACATGTGGACTTGGACACCTGCTTGCTTTCAGAAAGGCCGAAGCTCACTCTTCACGGAGAGGACAGTGAGCGCATGCCAGAGCCCCAGCCTTTACCACGTCTGGTAAGAGGAGCTTTCCTTAATCTTTTTTTTTTTTTTTTTTTTAATTCAATTAGCCAACATAGAGCAGTGCATCATTAGCCTCAGATGTAGTTCAACAGTTTATCAGCTGTGCTGAGCACTGGGTGTTATCTGCATCATGCCCTCCTTAATGCACACCCTCCATCGAGCCCATCCCTCACAAGTCCCCCCTCCAGCAATCAATTTGTTCTCTATCATTAAGTCTCTTATGGTTTCTCTTTTTTTTCCCTCCCTTTCCATATGTTCATCTGTTTTATTTCTTAAATTCCACATATAAGTGAAACCATACAGTATTTGTCTTTCTGACTTATTCCCCTTACCATCACTCGGCAGCTCATTCCACTTGGCATCACTGTGTAGCTCTGCCCATGTCACTGCCAATGGCAAGATTTCATTCTTTTTGACAGCTGAGTGGTATTCCACTGTGTATGTATTGACCAAGTATTTTTTTTTTTTAACATTATTTATTTATTTGACAGAGAGAAAGATCACAAGTAGACAGGCAGGCAGAGAGAGAGAGAGAGGAGGAAGCAGAGCAGAGAGCCCGATGCGGGGCTCGATCCCAGGACCCTGAGATCATGACCCAAGCCGAAGGCAGCGGCTTAATCCACTGAGCCACCCAGGCGCCCTTGACCAAGTATTTTTAATGGCAGTTACTAGTTTTCATTTTCTTTTCCTTTTTCTGGTTCCTCCACTTTCTTGGTTTATAGCATGTACTCTAATCACGTAGACGTTGGAGCAGTCACGCAAAGAGCTGTACCTTCCAAGCATAGCCGATCTTGGACTTCCAGCCTGCTCTCTTAGTAGCATCCACACCCACCCCTCCCTCCCCCAGAAGCCAGATATGTGAGTGTGAGGCCTCACGTGGTTCAGACTCACTATGTGGAGGGCGCTGTTCCCAAGCATACCCCCTCCTGCAGGGGCTGCTGTCCACCCTCCCCTGCTACTGCCTGGGAGGCATCAGACATCCCTCTCAGAGGCCCTGCTGGGTCTGTTTCCTGGTGCACAGGCTGTAGCCACTCCTGTGGCCGCTGCTACCCTCCGGCCCTTCCCCTGATGAAAATTCAGGGGAATTTTAAGCAAACCTGAGAGGGACTAACGTGAAAGCCAGAAGCTCTAATTGCCTTTTCAGAGGTGAAGAGATAGCTAGTAAACTATTCAAAGCAAAGACTGAGTCTGTAGCTATTGGTGTTCTGATCCAATTGCTTCAGAGAGGTTTTCTTTAGGGAAAAACTTGTACATGTCAGGGGCGGCCGTGGCTCTGTGGTGAGAGTCTGTGTGCATCTCTTATTACAGGAACAGTGTGCTGTGGACAGAGCCCCAGACTATATCCCCAGTGCTCACCAGTTTGGCCTCATGCAAAGCAGCCATTTCGTGTTGCCTTTCAATCAGCTGGCTGTCAGAAAGAGGTGGGTATTGCTCTGAAGTCTTTATTAGGCGTCTCACAGAGAGACGAACAGGGAGGTATTCCTCAGCAGTGAGAAGGCAGAGAACAGGAATGCAAGCCTTGTGCACAACCGATGCTTCAGATGTGGTTCGGTGGGGTCCCTGTGGTTTGTTCTTACCCCTTCTGATGAAGGCCGGTTGCTGCCCCTGTGTATGAATGTAGGAAAGCACATAGGTAGGTTCTCTCTCTAAATTCCTCTTATTCTAGAATCTCAAGTCCTTTGGGTCGATCATCATCTGGATTTTCAACCCTACTCTACTGTAAGCACTTACTAATCTGATCAAATTATCCCCCAAACTCTCTCACTGCACCCCTCAAACTCCTTGGTGCCATACCTACACTAATCTGCCCAGTCCTTCTCGCCCTCACACCTGCTTGTCCCCAAGGACCTTTGCTTGGCTAAGCCAGCCCACATTCAACATTCGTCCACTTCTCCAAACCCTTCAGACTGCACCCATTGTTACCGCCCCCTCCATCACCCTGGCTTCAGACCTTGACTCAGTGTCTTTGTTCCACAGCTCAGGCCATCATTCTCCATGAATTCAGTAGCTCCACGTCTGACCTTCCAAGTCCTCTGGCTCCTGTTAGAGGGCTTTCCTCAGCCACCATCTCCCCATGGTCACACTCTACCCTACTTTGTAAACACATATCCCACCTCCAAAATCTCTATCTGAAGCATCCTATTAATCAGCCGCCTCCTCCTTTCTGTTACTTCCCATCCCAGCAGCTCCTCAACTGTATCAAGACCTCAAAGCCCTCATGCTTTCTCAGCATTACCCCCCTGTAACCCCCCAGGACAGTTTATCCCTGACCCGGATGGGCCCAATGCCATTATGACTGGTGTTCCTTTGCACACTGGCCCTGGGTAGAACTGCTACTTGGCTAATCCATGCCAGGACCCAAACTGGTGGTCAAGGCTATAGAAGTGTGTATCTTTTCCCTCCCTGGTTGGACGTGAAGCCAGCGAATTCAGATGGAACTCCCAAATCACATTGGCGGCCGGTACTGTCCTCTAATATGTTCACTTTTTTTAACTTTTCATAGCTTCTCTCATCTCAAAACTCAAAAATCCCCACAGCCTCTCTCCATGCCCCAGCTGATGACTGCCTCAGTGAACACAGAGAACTCCCTCATCTGTCCACTACCAGAAGGAGCACCCCCCTGTCTTTGTCTTCACCTTTCACCTCTTCCCCTGCTGCCACAGTGGAGAGGTCCTATTGTCCCCTCTATGCCCTCTGGAGCCCATCACTTCTCTCAGAGCCATCACCCTCAGCAGCATCAGTGTTAACAAGAGGAGCAGACCCTTGTCCCTCAGTATTTAACTGTACCCCATGACTCATAACTATTCTATGAGGAAGGTGTGCTCTTTATTTGCTCTTTTATAGATGAGGAAACTAAGGCACAGGGAAGTCAAGTCACCTGCTCAGGGCACACAGCAGAATGGGATTCAAACCCAGACACTGTGTTTATGCTGGTAACCATTCCTGCTCTGGTAGTTCCTAACTTAAACTCTGAGAGACTCCATATCCCACCCTACCCGCACAGTATCCTGGCTGTTATTTGAAGACTTCTTGAAAGAACTGCCTTATTTAAAAACAAACGAAGGCTGTCTCCTGTGGCAGTGTGCCTTTCTCCCCTCTCGTCCTCTCCACCCGCCCAGACAGCCTCCCCTCACTTCTTGATTGCTCTTGCCACAGTTATCCCAGACCTGCTGTGCCCACATCCCAGGAGCCCTTCTTTGCTGGGACCTCAGCACTATCACAGGCACTTGGCTGTCTTAGCCCCACACGCTCCTGATTTCCTGCTCTCTCCGCCCTTCTCTGCTCCGTGGTCTCTGCTGCTTCCTCTTCTATCAGAGAAGGCCCAGCCCCCTTCTGTGTATTCTCTCAGGGTAACTTCCATATTTCAGTGGCTTTAAAATATCCTCTATTTGCACCAGCACCCACACATCTAGCCCTGACCTCTGCTTAGGACTGTGGAGGTGTATCCCCGACTGGCTCCTCCACACCAACATACCAAGAGAGAATTCAGTCTTCCTCTAAACCTGCTGTCCCATCTTTGCTATTTCAGTAGACATCAGCACCCTTCCTCTCGGTGCTGAGGACCCTAACCTAGAGATGGTTATTTTCATTCCCTCTGCAAATTCAGTCCATGTACAGATCCTATTGCTGCTTCTTCCAGAACATTTCATGAATTAGTTCATCCCCTCTACATTCCCCATAAGCCACCAGGACCTGGCCTCTGTGGATGGTTGCAACAGCTGCCTGCTAATGCCTGCTGGCCCCCTGGCCTCATACAGGGCTTCTCCAAAGCACAGGTTCCTTTGAAGATGTCAATCAAGCCCTGCCCACTCCCCTCAGGACTGACTCCCCACTGCAGTACAGATGGAAATACTGCCTCCCAGAGCCTCTCATCCACAAGGGCAGGGCCACACTCTCCTTTCCTTTCCTGGTCCCTGAGCGCTTTGGTGATGATGTGCTCCCTTCTGCGACAGCCACCCAGATGTCAGCTTCTGTCCACTGCTGTGGGCTGCCGTGTCCCTGGAGTCCTGCTAGGAGATTCCTGGCTGTCCTGCCAAATCAGGCCATTGTTTTCACATACTCTGTTGTCCAAAAACGTAATGCAGGTCTATCCTGCTGGGCTTTGTAGGACTTACTCCTGTCATTCAGAGCTCAGTGGAAATACCATCTTTTCAGAGTTGCCTGCCTACTTAATAGAACCACCCACCAGTTCGCCTCTCTTGACCCAGTTTTATCTGATAGATTTCTGGTATTAGTTTTGTAGAAGAAAGGACATTCCTCTATGTTCACTGCTTCAGCCTTAGCATCTAGAACAGTTCCTGGCAGATACAGAGTAACCATTAATTGGATGAACGGATGAATGAATGATTCTCTGCTGAGACCTTTCAATGTAAAGACTAAAACGATGATTGGGTTCTCTCTCTGAGGTTATTTTTAAAAGTGAAAGTTTATTCCTTTCTGAGGGCCGAGCTCTTGTTTTCCTCCAGGCTTTCAGTTCAGCTACGTATCCGAACATTCGCCTCCAGCGGTCTGATTTACTACATGGCTCATCAGAACCAAGTTGATTATGCCACGCTCCAGCTGCACGGAGGCCACCTTCACTTCCTGTTTGATCTTGGGAAAGGCAGAACAACAGTTTCCCACCCTGCACTGATCAATGATGGGAGATGGCACACGGTATGCTCTCAGGAAGGTTGTAATCACTCATGCTAAGTTTTATTCCATCCAGTTCACAGTCAGTGCTTTGTGTGTAGTATCTCCCCTATAGCATATAAAATCCTTGTAAGCTGGGACCTTTGTGACATCCTGAAGTATAACCAGGGCTTAGCTCGGTACCTGACACCTAAACAGGCACTCGGCAGACAGTGGTGGAATGAATGAAAGGTTCCAAAAGTGTTCTCGACTTGATGAGAAGTAGATCAAACCCACCTGTGGAGTGAATGAGCCCACCCCTAGATCACAGCATTTGCTTTCTTATAACTAGGACTCAGGAGTACTTCCTGTTCTAATACGTGCTTTACCTGTGCCTGCCCGCATCTCCTGCCAGGCTCTGGCTCTTCAGCACCAACTGTGTGGAAATTGGAGCCAGCCTTTAGGGTCTCATTCAGGCTATTTATAGCAATAATGAAGAGATGTTGCAAACAAGTATCATTTTCTCAGATTCCTTAAAAACTGAATATTTTCATTTTGTTCTAGGTCAAGACAGAGCACTTTAAAAGAAAGGGCTTCATGATGGTCGATGGCCAGGAGGCCCCCACGGTGACAGCTGTGGGAGATGGGACCATGTTGGATGTGGAAGGAAAGCTGTACCTAGGAGGTCTTCCCTCTGACTACAGGGCCAGGAACATTGGGAATGTAAGCAGCGTTTTCTGGAGCCCATTTTACCTTTATTGTGGCTTATTTTTGTCTTGTTTCTTTTGTAAAGGAAAATGTTTGTTAAATTATCTTGTTTGAGACTAGGGCTTGGCTGCATGATAGAAACCTTTTAAAATCTTGTCCTCAGATTTTGTGTTTGGGCTTCCCCTTAGAAGCCCTTGAAGCTCAGCCAGCCTTTCCTACCTGTTTGTTAATGAACATTTCCCTTTCCACAGCCATTTAGCCCTGGTACAATTCAGGAAAGCTAGTGGATTTGTATTTGCAGATTAGAAAACCCAGCATTCTTGAATTCTACACTACTTAACCCAAAGCATAGAAAACACCTTTACTGAAAGCCAAATCCTACTAGGTAGTAGCTTTCTTTCAGCTAGATGTTTATGTAGACTATTGTGGAAATCCAATTTTAAAAACCAAAAGCTAATATTTTAATGTTTTGGTGTAACATAGGAAAAACTGGCCTTCTCATTATACTTTCATTATACTTAGAGCATCTGTTGTCCTAACATTTGTTTTAGATCACCCATAGTGTCCCTGCCTGCATCGGGGAGGTGACAGTGAATGGCAAACAGCTGGACAAGGAAAGGCCAGTGTCTGCATTTTCAGTAACTAGGTGCTATGCAGTGGCCCAGGAAGGAACTTTCTTTGAAGGAAGTGGATATGCAGCTCTTGGTATGTATTATCAACATGAAAGAAATCTTTGGGTTTATTAGCCCGCACTCTGATATTGATCCAAAAATGAAATTCTAGAACAGGCCTGCAGCAAGACAACAGTGAGTTAAGTGTTCCAGTTTATCCAGATTTCTCAACTTCTAATACAAAAGCCTTCTCCCTTGCATGATATCCAGATGGCCTGATGCAGGCTCGCTCCCACCAGCAATGCTGCACTTCCTGGCAGAGGGCACGCATGTGGTACTTGTTTCATCTGTACTTCCCCTGAATTATCTAAGGCATATTGTCACTGCCCAAGTTAATAAATGCTTTTGATGATTTCAGCTTAAAATATCTAGACCAGCCAAATCAAGTCAGGTCTGATAAAGAAAATGACTCCATTGAGATTGTTTAAAATACTGATCCTAAGTAGAGGAATTTAAATGTCGAAAATGCCTTAGAATGTAAATTCCTCAAGGCTTTTTGGTTAAACTACTGTTAAACTCCTACTTGCACTCACGACCATGCTCCTCTTGACCTCTGTTCTGCTTTCTACCACAGGGAATCCCATTTCTCAGGCTTCCAGGGAGGCTCTGGTAGAAGAGTAGGGGTGGGTGGGTGGGCAGAGGGAAGAGCTAGCACATATCCTTCTTTTAGTCCCAATTCCCCTTTAACCCTGGACTGAACAACTGCCTGCTACATATCCCCAGTTTGGTTTTTCAGTTTTCTTATCACCTAAATAAAATATCCATTTCATTAAACCCCACTTAAAAAAATCCTGTGTGAGTGCTAATCTTCTCAGTAAATGATGACATACCCAGTATTGGGAAAACAGAATGGACTATTCCTTGCTAGATGATGATGAGATTCTATGGATCAAATCCTTCTGCTTTTTCCCTCTGTGGCTCTAGATGAAAGGATGGGCCTGCCCTGACTCTAGTCTGGCTTAGCCCTAATGAGGAAGCTGAGGCTCAGAGGGTGAAAATGATTTGCTGGTGAGGATGAAAGAGCTAGAGCCAGGCTTCCTGAGCCAGGAGCCAAAGTGCACAGCCAGCCAGCCCATGACCTCTTTGACCCTGAGCCTTCTTGGGCCAGGCTCACCCCTAACTGGAGGTTACCTTTGTATTTTTCAGTCAAGGAAGGCTACAAAGTCCAATCAGATGTAAACATCACACTGGAATTTCGTACCACCTCTGAAAATGGTGTCCTCCTGGGGATCAGCAGCGCCAAAGTAGATGCCATCGGATTAGAGATTGTAAATGGCAAGGTAGGTGCTTGATCTCGGCGAGGTTCCCGCTTACCCCAGGGTCAGAAACAGAGCAACTGAGAAACAGAAGGAATACCTAGATCCAGATTTCCATGATCTATTTCAATGGAGTGCAGAAAAGGTTCAATTAATCCTAAAAAGATTACAAATGACAAAAGAATTGAAATTAAATTTACAGCAAAATTACAACTATACTACACCATCTGAAAGTTGCCAAACTGATGCTCTTACCCTCCCTAATATTTGTTAATTTATTTGGAAATAATTATAGCTTGAGGACAAGTTAGAGTAACATGTTCAGGGAGGTCCTGTTGCACCCTTCCCCCAGGCTCTTCCAGGGTTATCAGCTTGCATAACTCTAATGCAACATCAAATCCATGAAATTGACATTGGCACAATCCAGACTTTTTAAAGTTACACCAGTTGTATGTGTACAGGTATGTGTGTAGCTCTATACAATTTTCTTATGTGTATCGTGTTTAGCTTTATGTATCCACTCTCACAATCAAGACACTTAATTGTACCATTACCACAATGCTCTGTGGGGCCAGCCCTTCATATCTACACCAAGTGCCTCCCTAATGCTGGGCAACCATGAATCTGTTCTGCAGCTCTCCATTATTTCATAAACATTATATAAACCATACGATGCAGCCTGTATCCTCTTGAAATTGGCTTTTTACACTCAACCTCATTTCCTGGTAGTTGATCTGGCTTGTTGTATGTGTCAACAGTTCATTTCTTTTTATTGCAGAGTATTCCATGGGATGGATATACCATCATCTAATTTTTCTCAGTGCAAAAAAAATTTTTTTCTATAACTACTCTGCTTTTTAGTTCCCAGTCCTTCTCATGTTGGGAATAAAATAAATTTAACAATTAGCAGTACCTTAGTCTCTTTCGCTTGAAAAGTGCTTCTAGAGTTTCTCCTGGTTCTCAATCTCCTTCTTTACCCTGCTGGGGCCATCTGAGTGCAGGCAATATGTGAATGAAGAGAGTCTTCCTTATCTTTTTTCTTTTCTGCAAGCTCTCCTCTTGACAGTAGTAGAGGTATGACTTGAGTCTCCTAGTTTTCAGGCACAACCAAGTCTTTTGTGCAGATTGTAATGAATGGTCTGAGGTCTCAGCATCCCTGGTGTGTGAGGACTGATCCTGGAGCTTTGGCCAGCATCCCTTGCACATCAGCCCTCTCATCTGGTCAGGAGCACTGCTGCCTCTTCCTCTTTAGCCATCTTCTGTGGCCCCTGAGGGCCGTATGAGAACTGGGGATTTTCTGCCAGCCAACTCCTAGGCCAGGGAGGGGTGGGGAGGATATAAGAAAGTATCCCTTACCCTTCACCCTTTCACCCCCTCTTATTTCATCCTCATGTCTACACAGAGCTGCCTCGACATCATACTGCTTGCCTTTCTGCACTGGGGCCTGCAGCCAAATTCTTCCTCATCTGCACTTCAAAAGAATTTTGAAAAAAATGTGACATCTGAAAAATGTTACCAGAAATATAACAGTTGCCAAAAATGTAATTTCTGATGTACATTTTACTTATTTTTCCTTTAAAACTATGCCTAGCTGTCACCCAAGGGTTTATAATCTACAATTTGTTACAGTCTACCTCAAAATACACTACACCACCTCACATACAGCATAAGAACCTTACCATAGTATGCTTGCAAGTCATAGATTTTTGTGTGTGTGTTACCACTTGCTATGGTAGAGCGCCTACAGTCTGTCAGAAGACAGCGAGTAAACGTTCCTTCATAGGTGCTAGTCAACTGCTATGACCTGACCCTCAGTCAACCCATCCGCTCCTGCTATCCCGAATATGAGCCTCTGATTTGAGGATGTACTGCAAAAACAGTGGCTCAGGCTTATTCCCATGGAGGTGGTCACTGGTCCTTTCTGTAATTTGGGGAGTAATAAAATCTGAATCCTTTAGGGGCTATTTTTCAAAATCAGTTTTTCACAGTTTGCCTTCCTTTTTAGCATTTTGGGATTTTATTTACTTCAAGAGCATTATATAAATGGACTGTGTTCCTTAGATATGGAAGAATTCACCAAGGTATTTGCCTGTGTCTTGCTGGTCTAGGTCTTGTTTCACGTTAACAATGGTGCCGGTAGGATAACAGCCACATACAAGCCCAAAACTACCACTGCTCTCTGTGATGGAAAATGGCACACACTTCAAGCTCAGAAAAGCAAACACCGCTTGGTTCTGATTGTTGATGGGAATGCAGTTCGTGCTGAAAGTCCATACACCCAGTCCACCTCGGCAGACACCAACAATCCTATTTATGTTGGTGGCTATCCTGGTATGTATGGATGTCTGCTTGGCCCACTCAATTTTAAAAAGCATTGTCACTAAGGAAGTCTTAGTTCAGGTGGATATAAAATAGCGCTTAAGAAAAATAGTTTGGATGACAAATCCTTTACATTTTTATAAAGGTTATTTCAAATACCTAGGAATTCTTGGAAATTTAAAATAACACATGTAAATTCACTCTTAAGCAAGACTCTGAGAATCAGGGATCCCATGTAAAGTAAGCTAGATGACTTCACCAAGGTGACTCATCTTAGGTGACCCCCAGAGTAGGAAATCTTTTTAGGGGACAAACACAATCTTAACTTCTCAAACTAATTCTGGATTTGAATTACACATTTCAGAGGTTCCAAGTAATTATTACAAATAATTAATACATAAGTCGTGACTCGGTTAAGGTACAGTTGTGACTTAAATTATTTTCATTGCCTTCTATTGTGGGAGAATATTATTCTAATTTTGATAGAGAAACCACTTGACATTATTTTTGTTCCGACTGTGCTATCGCGGTCATTTAAAGAAGACATCTGTTTTATTCTTTAACAGCTGATGTGAAGCAAAATTGCCTGAGCAGCCAGACCTCCTTCTGGGGGTGTTTGAGAAAGCTCACTCTGATTAAGGGCCCACAAGTACAATCCTATGACTTCAGCAGAGCTTTTGACCTACAAGGAGTTTTCCCTCATTCCTGTCCTGGGTCTGAACCCTGAACTACAGAGAAACTCCACAGCTGGGAATCATTGAGAATTGTTTTTGTGCATTAAAATCTCTTCAGTTCTGATTTCATTTTCCACTCAGGTTCAGTGTTTCCAGAGAAATTTTGTGTTTCCTTTAAACTAAAATCATATATACAACAAATACCTCTATTAAATAGTTTAAAATGTAAATCGAATTTATTGGCTCTTTCTTCCTAAACACTGAATATTCTGTTGATTACTTGAGAGTTTTTCATGTTTTGCATTTGAGTTTCATAAAAGTACTGAGTCTGGTCCAGGACGGCAATGTAGGAAGACTGAACTCCCCTCCTCTGTGGATGCAATGACTCTGCACTGATCTACAGAGCAAGTCCTCCTGAAGAGCTGAGGGTTGCTGGAATGGCTTCTCTACAACAGTGCACACAAAAATAGTAAAAGAGGTAGAAACTGGTGATGAAAAGAAGCTACCCCTGTGAACCGCAGTGGGGAAGGACAGCACCAAGGGACTTGGAGCAGATTCATCTGCCCTAGGGCATAGAAAAAAAGCTGTGGTTTAAAAGAGCAACTAGTATACAAAAGATACAGCCTTAAAACTCCACCAAATGGGAGAGCTGCTGGAACTCTCTCTGGGTCAGAGGGGCTGGCAAGTACCTTGGTTTACGCTCCCCTGAACACCCTGATAGCACAGATAGGGAGCAGGTGCCAGAATTGACCTCAGCCCTGGGTCCCTAGCCCACAGCAGCCCTGGGTGTCTTGGAGCACAAAAAAATCCATGGTAGAAAAGAGCCATCCCTAAATCAAACAATGAGGGAGCTGCTGGATCTCTCTCTAGATTGGAGAGGCTGGTGAGCACCATGGTTTATGTTCCCCATCTACCCTAATAGTGTAGATGGGAGAAAGGTCCAGGCACCGTCACTGGCCTACCGCCTCACTGAGCTCTGGGCCACTAGTTCACATCACCCCAGCCATTCCACCAAAGTTGCCCCAGCACAGTGCACACTGGAACACCCTGGCCAATGCTCACTATAGCTCCAGCCATCCCAGTAAGGTGACCCAGGCATAATGTCCCCCAGAACACGCCACGCCCGCACCACTTCAGCTCCACTGCCTGCTAGAGAACCCTGGTGCTGAGTACACTGGGCCCTCTTGGCTCATGCCACTTTGGCTCTAGCTACCCTGCCTAGGTACCCAATGCGGAGAGTGACTAGGAATCCCCAGCCCATGCCTACCTTGGTTTTGGCCACAGCACCAGGGCAGCCCCTGTGCAGAGTGTCCCAGGACTTCCTGACCTAGTGCCAGCCTCAGGTCTAACTGCCTGCTAGGTCACCCCCTGTGCTGAGCACGCTTGGACACCCAGACTTGCACCCACTTTGACTCTGGCTGTCTTCCAAGGATGCCTTCTGGCCAGAGAACCATGGAACTGCCTGAGCCAATACCCACATCAGCTACAGCTCTCCTGCCAAGATGCCCCATGCATGGAGCACCCCAGGTCCCCCTGGTCTGCATCTGCCTCAGCTATAGCTGCCCCACAAGACTGTGCACTGCATATGAGCCTCTGATTTGAGGATGTACTGCAAAAACAGTGGCTCAGGCTTATTCCCATGGAGGTGGTCACTGGTCCTTTCTGTAATTTGGGGAGTAATAAAATCTGAATCCTTTAGGGGCTATTGCCTAGAGATCCCTGAAAACCCTCAGCCCCCCATCCACTTCAGCTTCAGCTGTCCGGCTAGGATGCCCTCAAGGAAGCACTCTGGGACAGTCCTGCCCATGCCCATGTCAGCTCTGGCCATCACACCAGGGCAACCCTAGCCCGGAGTGCCACACGATGCCCTGCCCACACCAGACAAGCTCCAATAAGCCAGTCAAAGTCACCAGGCACACACAGTCTACACAGGAGATGACCATACATAAGACCATTCTTGCAAGTTTGGAAGTACTATTCTACCTAATTCAGAGGATCAAGCACAGAAACTCAAGCAAAATGAGAAGATGGGCATATGTTCCCCACAGAACAACCAGACAAAAACTCAGAAAGAATTAAATGAAATGGAGATAAACAATATGCCTTATAGAGTTCAAAATAATGATCTTAAAGATGCTCATCAGAATAGAGAGAAAAGTGAAAGAACTCAGAATTTCAAAGAGAAAATATAAAAAAGAACCAATCAAAATCGAAATAACTGAAAAAATACCTTCAAGGAATCAAAGGTAGATGAGCAGATGCAGAAAAGATCAGTGATCTAAATGGGTAATGAAAAGCACCTAGGCTGAAGAGCAATAAGAAAATAGCACTTAAGAAAACAAAGTTGGATTAAGGGCCCTCTTGGACAATATCAAGTGAACATTTACATTATAAAGGCCTTAGAAGAAGACGATAGAGAGAAAGGGGCAGAAAACTTATTTGTAGACATTAACAGCTACTGGGGAAGTAAAGGTATCCAGAAGTACTGAGAAATCCAAATAAACTGAACATGAGAACACACCTGAACACAAAGGTTAAAATAGACACGTTTAAAGCAGCAAGAGAAAAGCAAAATATTAAGTACAAGTGAAACTCTATAAGGCTATCAGCTGATTTTTCAGCAGCTACTTTGCAGGCCTTAGAGGAGTGGCATGGTCATGTTCATGCTGAAAGGCCAAAACTTACAACAGAATACTCTACCCAGCAAGATTATCATTCAGAATTTAGAAAGAGAAATAATTTCCCAAACAAAAGTTAAAGGAGTTCATTATCACTAAACTGCCTTATAAGAACTGTTAAAGGGACTTCTTTAAATGGAAAACAAAAGGCCTTAATTCAAACAAAATTATGAATAAAAAGATGTAAAACATGAGTGTATATACAAAAGGAGTAAAAAAAGTTCTTTTAGAATGTGTTCACACTTAACCATCAACTTAATATACATTGCTGTATACTTGGGATCCTCCATATGAACCAAGAACCCAAAGCATCTGATACATAAGGAGAAAGAAAGCCAAACAAGACACTATAGAATGTCCTCAATCACAAGAAAAGAGAACAAGAGTAAAAGGCACAGAAAAGAACTACAAAAGCTACTAAAAACAATAAATAAAATAGCAATAGCTACTTTAAATGTAAATGGACTAAATGCTCCAATCAAAAGAAATAGGGAGGCCGAATGGATCAAAAACAAGACCCATCTACAGGATCCCTACAGGAGCCTCACTTCAAAACTAAAGACACATACAGACTGAAAGTGAAGGGATGGAAAAAGATACACCATGCAAATATGGTGGGGGGAAAAAAAGCAACACTTACATCAGACAAGACAGACTTTAAAAACAAAACCTACGACAAGAAACAGAGAAAAGCAACACACAATGATAAGGGGTCAACCCAACAAGGGGATATAACGATTGTACATATCTATGCTCCATTACTGAAACACCTAAATACATAACAGAAATATTAACAGATATTGTAAAACTGTCAATTTCTCCTTTTATAATAGTAGGGGACTTCAATACCCCATTTACATCAAAAGATAGAATACCCAGCCAGAAAATAAGGAAACAGTGTCTTTGAATGACATATTAACCCACATAAACCAGATATGTACAGAACATTCCATCCCAAAGCACAGAAATACATTCTTTTCAAGTGCACATGTAACATTACCTAGAATAGATCACATGACAGGCCAAAAAACAAGTCCCAATAAACTTATGATTGGAATTGTATTGTGCATCCTTTCCACAATGGTATGAAACAGGAAATCAACCCCCCCCCCCCCACACACACACTACAAAAAACACAGACACATAAAGGCTAAACAACATGTCACTAAACAGTAAATGGGTCAAGAAAGAATTCAAAGAGGAAATAAAAAAATTCAGACAAATGAAAATGCAAACATAGTAATTCAAAATCTTTAGGACACAGAAAAAAACAGTTCTAAGAAAGAAATGTATGGTGGTACAGACATACCTCAAGAAACAAGAAACTCTCAAATAAACAATCTAACCTTACATCTAAAGACCTAGGAAAAGAAGAAAGCCGGAGGTGAGCAGAAGAAAGAAATACAAAATATCACAGCAGAAATAAATGACATAGAGATCCCCCCAACACACATACACATACACACACAGTTGAAAAGTTGAAAAGCTCAATGAAACCAAGAGCTGGTTCTTTGAAAAGATAACAAAATTGATAAACCTTTATCCAGACTCATCAAGAAGAGAGAGGACACAAAGAAATAAAATCAGAAACAACAGAGAAGTTACAATATTACAGAAAGAGGATTATCACAGAATACTACAAAAAAATCACATGCCAACATACTGCACAACTGAGAACAATGGATAAATTCTTAGGAACATACAACCTTCCAAAACTGAATAAGACAAAATTAGAAATCTGAACAGAATAATTACTAATAATAAAACTGATTCAGTAATCAAAAGACTCCCCAAAAAAGCAAAGTCCAGAACTAAATGAATTCACAGGTGAATTCTACCAAACATTTAAAGAGTTAATACCTATTCTCCTCAAACTATTTCAGAACATAGGAGAGGAAGGAAAGCTTCCAAATACATTCTACAAAAGGAGCATTGCCCTCATACCAAACCAGACAAATATAGAAAAAGAAAACTACAGGCTAATATCCTGATGAACACAGATGCAAAAATCCTCAACAAAACATTAGCAAAGCAAATCCAACAACACATTTAAAAAGTCATTCACCACAATCAAGTGGGGTTTATTCCAGGGATGCGAGGAACATTCAGTATTCGTAAGTCAATCAACCTGATGCACATCAACAAAATGAAAGATGAAAATCACATTTCAATAGATGCAGAAAAAGTATTTCACAATATTTAACACCCATTTAGGACAAAAACTGTCAACAAAGTGGGTTTAGAGAAGGAACATACCTCAACATAATAACGGTCATATATGAAAAACCAATTAACATTAATACTCTACAGAGGAAAAACTTAAGACTTTTTCCTGTAATATCAGGAACAAGACAAGGATTCCACTCCTACCACTTTTATTCAACACAGCACTGGAAACCTTTACCACAGCAATCATACAAGAAAAAGAAATAAAAGGCTTCCAAATTCATAATAAATTAAACTATTTGCAGATGACAAAATACTATACAAAGAAAACCCTAAAGACTCTACCAAAAAACTATTAGAAGTAATAAATGAATTCAGTAAAGTTGCAGGATGCAAAATTAATACCCAGAAATCAGAACTCCATACACCAATAATGAAGTAGCAGAAAGAAATTATGAAAACAATCTCATTTACAATTGTACCAAAAAGAATAAAATACCTAGGTATAAGCTTAATCAAGGAAGTGAAAGAAACTATACTCTGAAAACTGTAAGGCACTGATGAAAGAAACTGAAACAAAGAGAAAGCTATTTCGTGTTCATGTACTGGAAGAATATTGTCACCATGTCTAGACTACCCAAAAGGATCTATAAATTCAATGTAATCCCTATTAAAATATCAATGGCATTTTCCACAGAAGTAGAAGAAACAAAATTTGTACAGAACTACAAAGATCCTGAATAGCCAAAACAATCTTGAAAAAGAACAAAGTTGGAGGTATTACAGTTCCAGATTCCATGATACACTACAAAGCTGTAGTAATCAAAACCGCATGATACTAGCACAAAAACATACACATCATTGAAACATAATATAGAGCCAGAAATAAACTCATGTTTATATGATCAATTAATCTTTAACAAAGGAGGCAACAATACACAATGGGTCAAGACAGCCTCTTTAACAAACAGTGCCAGAAAAACTGGACAGCAAAAGAATGGTTAAAGTTAAAGACTTTAAGTTAGTTAAAGACCTAACTTAAGACTTGAAACCATGAAACTCGTAGGGAAGTACAGAAGCAGCCATTTCTTTGACATCAACAATGGAAACATTTTTCTAGATACACCTCCCCAGGTAAGGGGGGAAAAAGCAAAAATAAACTTTTGGGAACACACCAAAATAAAAGGCATTTGCACAGTGAATGAAACCATCAACAAAACAAAAAGTGACCTACCAACTGGGAGAAGATATTTGCAATGATATATGTGATACGGCGTTGATATCCAAAATACATAAATAACCTATACAACTCAACACCAAAAATCCCAAACAATCAAATTAAAAAACAGGCAGGGGACCTAAACTTTTTCCCAAAGTTCACAGACAGCCAACGGACACATAAGAAGATGCTCAACATCACTAGTCATCAGGGAAATGCAAATCAAAACATCAGTGAGATATCACCTTTATCAGAATGGCTAGAATCAAAAGGACAAGAAATAATAGGTGTTGGTAAGGTTGTAGAGAAAAAGCAACACTTGTGTATCACTGGTGAGAATGTAAACTGGGGCAGCCACTGTGGAAAGCAGTACAGAGATTCCTCAAAAAATTAAAAATAGAAATAACATACAATCCACTAATTCCACTAGCTGGGTGTTTATCCAAGGAAAATAAAAACACTAATTCAAAAAGATATATGTACCCCTATGTTTACTACAGCATTATTTACAATAGTCAAGATATGGAAGCAACCCTAGTGTCCATCCATAGATGAATGGGTAAAAAAGAGTGAAAATTATACATATAAAATAGACAAAAAGCAGGAACAGACACATAAATACAGAGAACAAACTGATGATGGCTAGAGGGGAGTGCAGTGGGGGGACAGGCAAAATGGCTGAGGGAGTGGGAGGTACACACTTACACTTAAGGAAAAGATAAGTCATGGGGATGAAAATCATAGCAAAGAGAAAATAGTGTTATTATAACAACATCATATGGAGACAGATGGTAGCTACAGGTACAGTGAACACAGCATCATGTATTGACTTATCCAATCATCACTGTGCTGTATACCTGAAAATAATGTAACACTATATATCAAATGTACTTCAATTAAAAAAGTTGCCCTTAAAGACTGAGTTATAAAAGGAAAGTAATGTCAACTACATCAATCTTAATTTGAAGCACTGGGAAAAATAAAAAAAGGCAACATTTTCAAACAACCAGATAAGAGCCTATTTCTAAAACAAACAAAAAGAACAAATAAAACAAAACAAAAGTTTCTCTATTTTATACAAAGTGTCTGAAGTCTAAAGAAGGCTTATACAAATGAACAGACTAGCATTCCTTTCCAGAATGTTAATTTCAACCCTAGAAAATAATGATTTTTTAAGTCAGTAAAAAAAAAATTAAGTTAAAAAATAAGTATCACTTTAGCCTATAGTAAATTAGAACGGAGAATGAACATTTTCACTTTTTTTTACCAGATTTTTAAGCTCTGAGTTCTACAACAAACCACCAATGCTATTAGTTACATTTCAGCAGAGGGCACAACTGTTTGCCACAGAAGACTTTAAACAGACTCCAGTCCCAGGAGGCAAAGAGGGCAAAGGAAGGAGATGGAACCTCCTTTAGATATATTGTTGTTGGGGGCGCCTGGGTGGCTCAGTGGATTGGGCCGCTGCCTTCGGCTCGGGTCGTGGTCTCGGGGTCCTGGGATCGAGCCCCGCGTCGGGCTCTCTGCTCCGCGGGGACCCTGCTTCCTCCTCTCTCTCTCTGCCTACTTGTGATCTCTCTGTGTCAAATAAATAAATAAAATCTTAAAAAAAAAAAAAAAAAAAAAAAAAAAAAAAAAAAAAAAAAAAAAAAACATTTAGATATATTGTTGTTGAATCAGGACTGACCTAAAAAGCATTTTTCAGGACCAAAAGAAAAGGTTACATATATAAAGTTTCCTTCATCAGCTACTTTTTCTGGGAGAATATGTATAATTTCAAAAGGAAAAATCTTAAAGTCCCCCATGTACATTCTTTTGATGAACTAAGCAGTTTTAAACCCCAATTTTTGATGTCTCACTTGGTTCCCTACAAATGTATTTTAGTTCTGCTCTGTGTCCATGGCTGTGATCAAAATGGCTGCTATTGCACATACTTTAGGAAAATTATTTCCTTATTCAAATTCTTACTTGAAAAGAGGTCTCTAAGGGCACCCGGGGGGTTAAGTTGGTAAGTGTCTGCCTTTGGCTAGGGTCATGATCCCAGGGTCCTGGGATGGAGCTCTGCATAGTTGGGTCCCTTATCTCAGCAGGGATCCTATTTCTCCCTCTCCTGCTCCCTGTGGGCATTCTAGAAGTTGGTCCACCAAGCTGGGGGAGGAAGTCATCCAAACCACAACAGAGAGCAGACTATAGACTTGCATAGAGGTTGTTCCCTTTCCTGTTTCTCCCGTCTACCTCCTTTCCATTCACCTTTACCACCTACTACTAGAGCTGCAGCAGGCTTTGGGCCTGTCATACCTGAGCTCCAGGTCAGATACCCAGCTCTGACCCACTGCAGGGCCTTATGCTGGTTCCTTAACCTCTCTCAGCAAGGCAGGATTCAGCAATTTTTGTTTGTTTTTTTGTTTGTTTTTACTTTAATATTCATTTACTGTGCAATTTCGTACTTGAACACAATTACATTTTATTTTTAAATCCTTAGATCACTGTTATCAATAAAATGTAAACTATGTTAACACATTATGTAAAAATCTCAATTATAACAATTTATAATATGAAGAATGAAGAAAATGAAGAAATGAAGAAAATGAAGAAACTGAAGAATTTCTCCAATAAATGAAGAAAATGAAGAAATGATAAAGTTAGTATTATACAGTAAATGGTGGAATTATGAATCATGTATGTATTTATAACATTATTGACCCATCAACAGATCCAAGATATATGAAAAGTAAATAAATTTCAGTTTTTTAATCAATTTGTTAACATTAAGTTATATTATCATAGCTTGGCCTAACATAAAACAATCCCCTAGACTGGGTGACTTAAACGAGACAGATTTACTTATCAAAATTCTAGAGCCTGGAAGTCTGAGACTGGGATGCTAGTTGGGTTGGGTTTTGGTTAGGATTCTTTTCCTGGCTTGCAGGCAGCCACCTTCTTGCTGGGTCCTCACATGGCAGAGAGAGTGAGCTCTCTTGTCTGTTCTTATATGGGTACTACTCCCATCATGAGGGCTCCACCCTCATGATCTAATGTAAGGATTCAACTTTTTAGACATAGGTTGCCAGATAAAATACAGGAGAACACCCAGTTAAACTGAATTTCAGATGAACAATGAACCACATTTAGTAAGAGTATGTCCTATTGTATGACATCCTATATTTTTAATTCGTTAAATTTGGCAACCCCACTAACAGAACCCAAGGACCTAAAAAGATTGATACCCCTTCTGTACTACCAAATGATTCAAAAAAATTTTTTTTAAATCTTTAGCTTAAAAAACATGCAACAAAGTTCACTGAAGACCATATTTTTCCCACAACACTTTTATTGAAACATCAGATTTTTTTCAAAACCTATTTTTGGGGACCCAAATGTTTGCTTAATCTGCCTATTAATCCATCACTGATACTTCCTTAATTGTAGAAAAATATTGCTCATGTAAAAATTTATCATTTTAACCATTTTTAAGTATATAGGTCTGTGGTATTAAGTACAGTCACACTGTCGTGCAACAATCACCACCATCTGGCTCCAGGACTCATTTCATCTTACAAAACAAACTCTGTATCCATAAACATTAAGTCCCCATTCTCTCTTTCCCCAGCCCCTGGCAACCACCATCTTACTTACTATCTGTATGGGTCTGACTACTCTAGTTACCTTATATAACTGGAATCATTCAGTATTTGTCATTCTGTGACTGGCTTATTTCACATCCTACAGGTACATCTGTGTTGTGGCATGGGTCAGAACTTCTTTCCTTTTTAATGCTGAGTAGTATTCTACTGTGTATATACCGTATTTTATTTATCCATTCATCCATTAATGGGTGCTACAGTTGCCTCCGCCTTTTGGCTCTTGTAAATAATGCTACTATGAACATGAGTGTATAAATTTTATTCAAGTCCTCCCTTTCAATTCTTTTGGTTATATTTTCAGAAGTGGAAATTACTGGATCATATGGCAAATCTACTTTCAATTTTTTGAGGAACCACCATACTTTCGCCCACAGCATTTAGCGCTATTTTTAAGCCTCAATTTTTTCATCTGAAGTGAGGTTAGGTACCAATATCAAAAAAGTACATATTTAGGAAATATTAAAACTGGCTCAAAAGGAAAGAGAACATCTTGGCAAGCAAATAACATTAACCTTAGTGAAACTTAATCCTCAGTCACACCTCCACACAAAGAAGTCCAAAAGCCAGTTGGTTTAAAGGCAGTTTTATCAAAAACAAGAAAAAGGAAACTAACCAACTCATTTAATACAGCTGGTATAACCTCAGAAGGCCCATTCATATAATATTCTATTGATTTTCTTATCGTATCTGTCTCTACAACCATTTCTATAATGATGCATTACAATTAGGGATTATATACACACAGCTAAATATGGAAAAATGAACAATTTATCAGCGCAGGTTTACGAATTAAGTAATAATTTAGTGTTCAGATCAGAAATTTAGAGGAAAATAGATAAAATGCTCTGTTAGAATCGCTGTGCCAAGAAGGCATATTTATTTTCACCTTAGAACCTTAGAAATCAAAGGCTAAACTGTGATACCATAGGATAGATGCAAGTACCATGAGTCATCTGGGAAGGTTTAAAGGGAAAGCTGTTAGAAGGTTTCACAAAGTGCACAATATGGGCACTTGTTTGTACCACAAACAATAAGTTACCTAGGAATAAAACTAACCAAAGATGTAAAAGATTTGTACTCTGAAAACTATAGAATATTTATGAAAGAAAGTGAAGAGGACACAAAGACATGGGAAAAAACTCCATGTTCATGGATTGGAAGAACATACATTGTTAAGCATCTAACATTGTTAAAATATCTGTACTATCCAAAGTAATCTACACATTTAATGCAATCCCTCTCAAAATACCACCAGCATCTTTCAGAGAGGGAGAATAAAAATCCTAAAATTAATATGGAACCACCAAAGACCACGGAGAGCCAAAGCAATCCTGAAAAAGAAAAGCAAAGTGAAAAGACATCACAATTCTGGACTTTGAGCTTTATTACAAACCTGTAGTCCTCAAGACAGTATGGTACTGGCACAAAAACAGACACATACATACATCAACAGAACAGGAGAGCCCAGAAATGGACCCACAACTGTATGACCAACTAATTTTTGACAAAGCAGGAAAGAACATCCAATGGAAAGAGTCTCTTTAACACATTAGGAAAACTGAACATGCAGAAGAATGAAACTGTACCAGTTTCTTATACTACATACAAAAATACTCAAAATGGATGAAAGACCTAAATGTGAGAAAGGAAACCACCAAAATCCTAGAGGAGAACACAGGCTGCCTCTTTGACTTTGGCCACAGCAACTTCTTATTAGACACATCTCCAGAGGCAAGGGAAACAAAAGCAAAAATGAACTCCTGGGACTTCATCAAGATAAAAAGCTTTGCACCGCAAAGTAAACCATGAACAAAACTAAAAGACAGCCTATGGAACAGAAGAAGATATTTACAAATGACAGAACTGATAAAGGGTTAGTACACAAAATCTAGAAAGAACCTATCAAACTCAACACCCCCAAAACCCCAAATAATCCAGTTAAGAAACAGAAGAACATGAACAGGTATTTTTCCAATGAAGACATCCAGATAGCTAACAGACACATGAAAAGATGCTCAACATTACTCATCATCAAGGAAAAACAAATCAAAACCATGATGAGATACCACCTCTCACCATTCAGAATGGCTAAAATTAAAAACACAGGAAACAACAGATGTTGGTGAGGATGTGGAGAATGGGGAACGCTCTTACGCTGTTGGTGGGAATGTAAACTGTGCAGCCACTATGGAAAACAGTATGGAGGTTCCTCAGAAAGTTAAAAATAGAGCTACCCTATGCAATTGCACTAGTAGGTGTTTACCCAAAGGATACAAAAATATAGATTCAAAGGGGTACATGCACCCTGATGTTTATAGCAGCGTTATCAACAACAGCTAAACTGTGTAAAGAGCCCAAGTGTCCATTGACTGATGAGTGGATAAAAAAGAGGTGGTACGTGTATATGTGTAATATGTATATATATTTTGTGTGTGTATATGTACATGTGTGTACATACACACACATATACACACACACACACACACACACAGGAGTATTACTCCGCCATCAAAAAGAATGAAATTTTGCCATTTGCAGAAAGATGGATTGAGTCAGAGTGTATTATACTAAGCAAAATAAGTCAGTTAAAGACAAATATCATTATATTTCACTCATTTGTACAATTTAGCAAAACAGATGAACATGTGGGAAGGGAAAAAAAAAAGAGAAAGAGAGAGGGAGGCCAACCATAAGAAACTCTTAATGATAGAGAACAAACTGAGGGCTGATGGAAGGGTACAGGTGGGGGATGGGCTAAATGGGGGATGAGTATTAAGGAGGGCATTTGTTAAGGATGAGCACTAGGTGTTATATATAAGTGATGAATCACAGAATTCTATTTAAAAACCAATAGTACACTGCATGTTAGTTAACTAAAAATTGAATAAAAATTTGGAAGAAAAAAATAGGCACATTTGTGGGCTGAAGCCCAATTTATGAAGTGCTTTCATATAAATAGTGGTGGGTGGGTGTGGAGCAGGGTGTATGGGAGCTTGATACATACTTTTAGTGAAGAAATGGCACTGCTGGGAGCAATGGGAGGGGGTGTGGAGAGAGAATAGAGTAGATGAGGCCTGAATAGTAGCCAGCCCACAAGTCAAGCAGGTAAGGAAGGAGATGCCACGATGCCTTGTGGAGCAACAGGGTTTTCCCTCAGGGGAATGCTGTAACAAGATGGGACATCTGAAATCAGTGCGGCTGGAGAGTGTAGCCTTTGCCATGTGAGCAAGATTAAATGGTGGCTGAGAACTAGGACAGTGACAAAGGACAAGGGAACCATATTGGAATGTTAGGGGCTCCAGCAACATTTTAGTTTTAGGCAGTAAGATTATGAAGTTCAGCGGGGAACTTGGAGTGCTGAGAAAAGTGGTTCCATGAACAGGAGATAAAGTGAAAAAAATCACGAGTTTAAGCTTTGAATGTATTGAGTTTGAGAAGATGGTGAGAACATGTGACATACAATGTCTTAGCTAGTTGGATGAAGAGAAATAAGGATAAGATGAGAAAAGAGCTGGCCAGTGAGGAGAGGATTTAGTCTCAGTTGCCTCCAAGGTGCGCCAAGATCACCACTGGGTCCTGGTTGAGAAAACATCAAGATAGACCTTAGAACTGCAACGAAGGAAAACCAGCTAAGAAACTCTCATTGGGCATATGAACATTAATGTTCATATGCATTTTTCTAAGTACTACTGGGTTTTAATGGGGTTTCTTCCATAAAATAGCTATTCAGAGACTTTTCTGGATTCTGAAAATGGTGTCTCCTATCACATGTTTTATTTTCTAAAGGTAACAATTTTTTTTTCCAAATATAAAGGGAATTGGTAAGCAGAAATAAGGAAGTCTCGCTAGATTTTTTTTTTTTTTTAATAGTGATAGTGCTAATTCGTGACTCTCCTTTCTTCACCAGTAGCAGAAACTCTTTAATGGCCGATTACATATTTTAAAGTTCCACAAAAGCACAGGTTTCCTCCTCAGCCATAATAAACTCCCTCTTCACACTGTTTTCTCTTTTCTAGTGCCATGTTTTAATTTAAATAAAATTAACATATAGTGTATTATTAGTTTCAGAGGTAGAGTTCAGTGATTCATCAGTCTAACATAATACCCATTGCTCATTACATCAGGTGTCCTCCTTAATGTCTATCACCCAGCTACCTCATCCCCCAAACCCTCCCCTCCAGTAACCCTGTTTGTTTCCTATGATTTAAGAGTCTTTTATGGTCTGTCTTCCTCTCTGATTTTGTCTGGTTTTATTTTTCCTCCCCTTCCCCTATGATCCTTTGTTTTGTTTCTTAAACTCCACATATGAATGAGATCATATCACTCTGTTTCTCTGATTGACCTTCACTTAGCATATTATCTTCTGGTTCCATCCACACTGCAAATGGCAAAATTTGGTTTTTTTGTTTTTTTGTTTTTTGTTTTTTTTGGTGGCTGAGTAGTATTCAATTGTATATATATATACCACATCTTCTTTATCCATTCATCTGTCGATGGACATCTGGGTTCTTTCCATAGTATGGCTATTGTGGACATTGCTGCTATAAACAATGGAGTACAGGTGCCCCTTTGGATCACTACATTCCTATCTTTGGGGTAAATACCTAATAGTGCAATTGCTAGGTCACTGGACAGCTCTCTTTTCAGCTTTCCGAGAAACTTCCATACTGTTTTCCAGAGTTGGCTGCACGTTTGCATTCTCACCAACAGTGTAAGAGGGTACTCCCTTCTCTGCATCCTCGCCAATATTTGTTATTTCCTGACTTGTGAATTTTAGCCATTCTGACTGGTGTAAGGTGGTATCTCACTGCGGTTTTGGTTTGTATTTCCCTGATGCAAAGGGATGTGGATTTTTTTCATGTGCCTGTTAAGTCATTTGGAGGTCATTAGAGAAATGTCTGTTCATGCGTTCTGCCCACTTTTTGATTGGATTATTTGTTCTTTGGGTGTTGAGTTTGATAAGTTCTTTATAGATCTTGGATACTAGCTCTTTATCTGGTAAGACATTTCCAGATATCTTCTTCCATTCTGTTGGCTGTCTTTCAGTTTTGTTGATGGTTTCCTTTGCTGTGCAAACCTTTTTACCTTGATGAAGTCCCAATAGTTCATTTTTGCCTTTGTTTTCCTTGCCTTTGCAGACATGTCTAGCAAGAAGTTGCTGTGGCTGAGGTCACAGAAGTAGCTGCCTGTGTTCTCCTCTAATATTTTTATGGTTTTAGGTCTCATATTTAGGTCCTTATAAATTTATTTTTGTGTGTGGTATAAGAAAGTGGTCCACTTTCATTCTTTTGCATGTCACTGCCTAGTTTTCCCAGCATCACCTATTGAAAGGTTTTTCCATCGGATATGCTTTCCTGCTTTGTCCAAGACTGGTTGATTATAGAGTCCTTTTCTGGGTTCTCTATTCTGTTCCATTGATCTATGTGTCTCTTTTTGTGCCAGTACCATACTATCCTGATGATTACAGGTTTGTAACAGAGCTTGAGGTCCAGCATTGTGATGCCACCAGCTTTGGTTTTCTTTTTCAGTATTCCTCTGGCTATTTGGGATCTTTTCTGGTTCCATACAAATTTTAGGATTATTTGTTCCAGCTCTGCAAAAAAAAGTTGATGATATTTTGATAGGGATTGCATTGAAAGTATAGATTGCCCTAAGTAGCACAGACATTTTAACAATATTTATTCTTCTAATCCATAAGCATGGAACATTTTTCCATTCCTTTTAGTCTTCCTCAATTTCTTTCATGAGTGTTCTATATTTTTCTGACTACAGATCCTTTGCCTCTTTCGTTAGTTTTATTCCTAGGTATCTTACCATCTTGGGTATGTACAACTGTAAATGGTACTGACTCCTTAATTTCTCTTTCTTCTAATTATTAGTGTATAGAAATTCAACAGACAAATGATGAACTCACTGACGGGAGGACAGAAATGCAACTGATTTCTGTGCATTGATTTTTATATCCTCCCACACTGTTGAGTTTCTGTATGAATTCTAGCAATTTTGGGGTGCAGTCTTTTGGGTTTTCCACATAGAGTATCATGTCATCTGTGAAGAGTGAAACTTTGTAACATAGTCTAGAAAGGAGCGGAGACAATCTACAGAAACAATGATTTTACAGGCAATACAATGGCACTAAACTCCTATCTTTCAATAGTTATGGTGAATGTAAATGGACTAATGCCCCAATCAAAAGACACAGGGTATTAGATTGGATAAAAAAGCAAGACCCATTGATATGCTTTCTGCACAAGACTCATTTTAGACCCAAAGACCCCTCCAGATTGAAAGTGAGGGGTGGAAAACCATTTATTATGCTAACGGACATTAAAAGAAAGCTGGGGTAGCAATCATTGTATCAGACAAATTAGATTTTAAATCAAAGATCATAATAAGAGATTAAGAAATCTATACTGTAATTAAAGGGTCTATGTATCCAACAAGAATGTCTAACAATTGTAAATATTTATACTCAACATGGGAGCAGCCAATTATATAAACCAACTAATAACAAAATTAAAGAAACATTGATAATAATACAAGAACAGTAGGGGACTTTTAATACCACTCTCACTGCAATGGACAGATAATCTAAGTAGAAGATCAACAAGGAAACAAGGGCTTTAAATGACACACTGGACCAGATGGACTTCACAGATATATATTCTAGTATTCCATCCTACAGAAACAGAACACACATTCTTATTGAGTGTACATGGATCACTCTCCAGAACAGATCGCATACTGGGTCACAAATCAGGTTTCATCCAGTACCAAAAGACTGGGATTACTCCCTGCATATTTTCAGACCACAGTGTTTTCATACTTGAACTCAATCACAAGATGAAATTTGGAAGGAGCTCAAATAGTTGGAGATTAAAGAAAACCCTACTAAAAATGAATGGGTCAATGAGGAAATTATAGAAGAATTTAAAAAATCCATGGAAACAAATTAAAATGAAAACAAAACTGTTCAAAATCTTTGGGATGCAGCAAAGGCAGTCCTAAGTAGCAAGTATATATCAATACAAGCCTTTCTCGAGAAACAAGAAAGGTCTCAAATACACAACTTAACCTTACACCTAGAGGAGCTGACGAAAGAACAGCAAATAAAGTGTAAACAAAGCAGAAGAATTAATAAAGATTAGGGCAGAAATCAATGAAATAGAAACCAGAAGAACAGAACAGATCAACAAAACTAGGAGCCGGTTCTTTGAAATAATAGGATAGATCAACCACCAATACCAAAGAAATACAATTATAAGAACATATTATGAGCAATTATATGCCAACAAATGAGACAATCTGGAAGAAATGGATGCATTTCTGGAAACATAAACTACCAAAACTGCAACAGGAAGAAACAGAAAGGCCCATAATCAGAAAGGAAATTGAATTAGTAACCCAAAATCTCCCAACAAACAAGAGTCCAGGGCCAGATAGCCTCCCAGGGGAATCACTACATTAACAGAAAGGACAAGAACCACATGATCTCTCGATAGATGCGAAAAAAAAAAAAAAAAAAAAGCATTTGACAAAGTACAGCATCCTTTCTTAAAGTTCTTCACAGTGTAGGCATAGAGGGAATATACCTCAATATCACAAAAGCCATATAAGAAAAGCCCACAGTGAATATCATTCTCAAAGGGGAAAAACTGAGAGTTTTTCCCTTAAAGTCAGGAAGACAGCAATGATGTCCACTCACCACTATTGTTCAACATAGTACTAGAAGTCCTACCCTCAGGATTCAAACAACAACAAAAAATAAATAAATAAAAGGCATCTGAACCCCCATCTGGTTATCTACTTCTCTCTCTTCGTTGGAACTGTGACTAGAAGCATTTCTGCCCTGCCCCCAATCCAGGACTGTTTCACAACTACAACCTTCATTGTTTATGTATCAGCCTCAGAATCACTTGTTCCTAATGACACAGTATCTCTAGTACAGTTCCAAATGTCTAAATGCAGCAACAGCCTGAGTGGGAAAGCATCAGGACTTTTTCTTTTGGACAGCACTGAAAAGCAAAGTGAATGTGGTCAAACCTAACATTTTCTGGTAGCCACTTTTAGTTAAGTGTATTCTGAAGCCTCAAAGTTTCTCTATAAAGTTAATATTTCAAATAATATCCAAAATTCCAAAAATGCCACATGAATTTTAAGTCTATGTAGTTCATGACTCTATTTTATTGTGTGAAGTTACATATTTATCTTCCAATGTCACTGATGTCTTCGCACAGCAGCCCTGTGCAGCACTAATTGCTCTGGTTAGGGACCTGTCATTGTTCTTAATGGCTCTTAGTTAAAATCCATTTTGTCTTCAGCCCCTATGTGCTCCTCTGTGATCCTCTAAGTTGTTTCACAGCTCCTGGGCTCCTGGAAGGTCTATATTGTGTTGGATATTTCTTAGGCATTTCTCCCAGAGCTAACATAATTGGGACTTGTGTAATATTATTAGTAAGTAATTAACAAACATTAGTTTATCATTCTTTCTAAAAGTACCTCACCAGCATAGTTCTTCCTATAAATATCAAAACTTCTTTACAAATTCCTCTGAACCATCTAATAAAACAAAGAGGCAGATACGCCTCTTTAACAAGGTATTCCCAAAAGAAGTTCTAGAAGCTTACCAGTTTTCATAATTAGTGAAATTTTCAGCTTAATATATCCTGAAATGTCAAAACTATCAGGATTTTTCAAAGGGCAACAAAGAAATAGCCCATGTTCCTTTCAAACTTTTTCAATGTTGAGCAATGGAACACAGAGCAGTTGTCTGAAGCAAAGACTTGGATGAGAACATAATGGAAATCATTTTTTTCTAACACAATTTAGAAATATTTTCTTCTCATAGTGTATGTTGTATGTAATACTTAGTTATAAAGTTTTAAAGCACAACCTCCAGTTTGAATATTGAAGAGCTGTGGTCTCTGTTTGCATAATTAGAAGAATTTCATAGCTATGTAAGAAGGTTTTTGGCAGCTGGTTTTAGCCAGAACCATTATAAGCATCAAGCATTTCATGAATAATTTAATTTTTAGCATGTGTTCAATATCCAAATGTGATTGTCTTTTATAAACAAAAAGCAGTAAAAGCTTTAATAAAAATTGAAGAACGCATAGCTAATAGAATTGTGTCTCTATTAGGTGGTCAGAAAAGAACAGTTAGGGAAAGAACATCAGTTGAGGGAGCAGTGGGGAGCTAGTGAGAAGCAGATACACCAGATGTTAGATATAAGGCTCTACAACTAGACTAGCTGTAGAAAGGTAGTCAGGATTAGGTGGAGGCAGGAAGGCAGTGTGATTAGTACTGTATGATTTCAATGTAATTCTGTACCCTTGAAGTCTGATTAAAGTGAAGGTGGAATCTAAGAAGCAATATGAGTGAAAAGGGCAAAAGAAAAAGTAGGAATGATCTGGCAGGAGAAATTCATTCAGACTGGCTGGGGGAAAAATCTCCAAAATTGAAGACTCTCTTGATCTTCTAGGTGAGATCAGAAGTGAACTGAAGAAAGCACTTCTTAGTGGGCTAACCTAAAAGAGAACATTTCCCCCCTCCCCTTTTATTATTTACTATTATTTATTATTTTATTAGTTATGATTAGTTATTAGTTATTATAGTTATATTATACTAGAAGTGAAATAGATCAGGGAGAATAAAGAAAAAGAGGAATCCTAAAGTAATAAAGTGACTAGGTGAATAAACCAATTATTGCTCTTAGAGTGATCTCCAATATCCTGTGGAAAGATATGCATATGTGTATTTTTTAATTGATTTAACAACAAATGAGAGAGAACTTAGGATCTGAATACAACCTCGTTATTTTCAACATCAAGAATTCTTCAGAGGCTTACAACAGGACCCGGGGGCTACAATATATAACATTTACAATATCCAGGATACAATTCAAAATCTCTGAACATACACACAACTAGGAAAATAGGATGAACTCTCAATGGAAAATAATAGTCAACAAATACCAATCTCAAGAGAGAATTATCAAAGATATTAAGGTAGCTATTATATCTATGTTTCATAAGGTCAGGAAAAACACATTTGATATAAATGAAAGGATACAAATTCTCAACAGAGAAATGGAAAATAGAAAAAGGAACCAACTGAAAATTATTGAACTGAGAAATACAATATCTGAAGTGGAAAAAAAATGACTGGATGGACTCAATATCAGAATAGAGATGATAAAGGGTCAGTACACTTGAATATACAATATAAATTATCCAACCTGCCAAACAGAAATAAAAGAGTGAAAACAAAAAGAGTGACCAGTGTCTATAGATAGCATCTAAAGATTTAATATAGTATAATTAGAGTCCCACAGAGAGAAGACAGATTGAAACAGATAAAATATTTTTAGCAAGAATGGCAAAATACTTCCCCAATTTAGTGAAAGGCATACATTTAAAAATTCAAGACACTTAGCAAGTTGCATATAGAATAAACTCAAACCAATGCCTCAACACAATAACCAAACTTCTAAAATCCAAAGATCACTAAAGAATTTTTGAAAGCAGGGGCACCTGGGTGGCTCAGTGGGTTAAAGCCTCTGCCTTTGGCTCAGGTCATGATCCCAGGGTCCTGGGATCCAGCCCCTATCAGGATCTCTGTTCAGCAGGGAGCCTGCTTCCTTCTCTCTCTCTGCCTGCCTTTCTGACTACTTGTGATCTTTGTCAAATAAATAAATAAAAAATCTTAAAAAAAAATAATTCTTGAAAGCAGCTGGAGAAAAAAATGAAAACACATATTACGTATAGGGGAACAATGATTCAAATATCCATGAATTTCTCAAGAGAAACCATGAAAGCCAGAAGAGAGCAGAACCACATATTTAATGCACTACAAGAGTTGATCAACCCAGAGTTCTATATCCAGTGAAAGTATGAAAATGTCTTTCAAGGATAAAAGTGGAAAAAAAAAAAAAAGACATTCTCAGATGAAAGAAAATGAAAAGAATTAATCAAGAGCAGTCCTGTTCACACATTCAGAATATATATAAAAAACACTTAGGACTCAATAATAGTATAAATAAACTTATTAAAAATAAGCAAAATATTTGGATAGATATTTCACACAAAAAAATATGAATGGCCAACATGCAGAGGAAAAGATGCTCAACATCATTAGTCATTAGGAATATGCAAATTAAAACCAAAATGGACCTGAGTTCTAGTCCAAGATGGTGACACAGAAAGAACCTGAACTTAACCTCCTCCACAGACACACTAAATCTACACCTGTTAATAAAGCAATTCCCCCTGAAGAAGAACTGAAGGCTGACTTAACAACTCCTACACAACAAAAGATAAGACAAGGGCAAGAGAGACAAAGATGAGGAAACAAAGGGAACCCCCACCCCGACAAAGATGTGAACTACAGTGGGGAAGAAGAGCACTGAGGGACCCTGAGTAGACAGATTCATGTCCCCTGGGGCACAGGAAAAAAAAAAAAAAAAGCCGTGGTTTAAAAGAGCAACTAATATATAAAAGATCCACCCCTGGAAATCTGCCAAATGGCAGGGGAGCTGCTGAAGTTGAAGGAGTTGGCAAGACCCATGGTTTACATTCCCCCTCTACCTTGAGAGGGCAGACTCCAACAAAGTCTAGAAGCCATAGCTGGCCTGCTGCCTCAGTGAACACCAGGTCCTTACCCCATACCAGTCCCATCCATCCCACCAAGGCAGCCCCAGAACAGTGCACATAGGGAAACCCTTGGGTCAGCAATCACTACAGCTCCAGTTGTCATGACGATGTGGCACAGGTGCAAAGCACCTTGGAACACCACAGACCCACACCACTCTGGCTTCAGACGGCTTGCTAGGGCAGCGCATCCCTGGTGGAGAGTGCTCTGGGACTTCCCAGCTCATGTGTGCTTTGGCTCTAGCCACCCTACCAGGTGCCCCTGTGCCCTCTCAGTTCCAACTGCCCTGCCAGGGCACGCTCTGCACTGAGTACCCCAGGACACTCTGGCTTGGACCCACCTCAGCTTTAATTGTGCTGCTAGGGCACCCTCTACTTACAGAGCCCAGCACACCTGCTTAGCTGCAACTCTCTAGCCAGGTCTGCCCCTAGGCTGCATACACCAGTATCCCCTGGCCCACACTCAGCCTTGGCTCCAGCCTTGGCTCCAGCTGCTCTGCCACAACATCCTGTATAGAGAGTCCTGGACCAACCCAACTTTAGTTCTGCTATCCTGCCAAGGTGTCCTCTGTACACCCCAGGTCCTTCCCAGGCCACAGTTGCACCTACCTCAGCTGTAGCTATCCTGCCAAGGTTCCCTCTGCATGGAGAGCCCTAGTACTTCCCAGTCCACAACCTGCCTCCCCTCCCGCCACCCTGCCAGGGCAACTTTAGTGTGAAGAGCCCCAGAACATCCTGGCTTACACCTACGTCAGCTTCAGCTATCCTGCATCTGCTATCTCTGCGTCTAGAGCCCAAGGACAGTCCAACTTGTACCAACTTTCAGATTCAGCTGTCCTGTCAGAACACTTTCTTCACAGAGAGCCCAGGGACCGCATCAACGCATAAGCCATCCTGGTACGGTGCCCTCTGCATGTAGAGCTATGCAACCTCCTGGCTTAAAATCCACTTCAGCTTTAAGCTCTCTTGCCAGGGTACCCTCTTCATGTAAACCTCAGGATCTCCCTGGCTGTACCCACTTCAACTATACCTGTCCTACCAGGGTGCCTTCTGCACACAGACACCCAGAACCCTTAGACCTGTACCCACTTTAGTTATAGCTGCCCCTCCAGGGTGCCCCCCACATAGAGATCCTCAGGAGCCCTGTAGCCTGCACCACTTCAGTGCTGGCCTTACTGCAAAGACAGCCCCAGCATAGACTGCTGCATGACTCCTAGCACATACCAGCCATAGCTCTAGCCAGACAGCCAAAGTCACCAGGCACACACAGTCTACATAAGGGACAACCATACACAACCATACACAAGATGATTTAGGTTTAGAAGTAGCTCTTCAGCCTAATTCATAAAAACAAACACAGAAAGTAAAAAAAAAAAAAAAAAAAAAAAAAAAAAAAAAAAAAAAATGGGGAGCCAGAGGAATATGCTCCCAATGAAAGAATTTAAAACAAAACTTTAGAAAAAGAATTAAATGAAACAGAGATAAACAATATGCCTAAAAGAGATTAAAATAACGATCTTAAAAAAAATAATGATCTTAAAGATTCTCATTGGACTGGAGAGAAGAGTGGAAACACTCAATATAAAAAAGAACAAATCAGGGGCGCCTGGGTGGCTCAGTGGGTTAAAGCCTCTACCTTTGGCTCAGGTCATGATCCCTGGGTCCTGGTATGGAGAGCCCCACATCAGGCTCTCTGCTCAGCAAAGAGCCTGCTTCCTCCTCTCTCTCTGCCTGCCTCTCCACCTACGTGTGATCTCTGTCAAATAAATAAAATAAAAATCTTAAAAAAAAAAGAACAAATCAGAATTGAAATTAAAAATACACTACAGGGAATCAACAGTAGATTAGCAGATGCAGAAGAACAGATCAGTGATCTGGAAAACAGGGTAAAGGAAAGCACCCCGGCTGAGCAGTTAAAAAAAAAAAAATGGCATTCAAAAAAATGAGAACATGTTAAGGACTCTCTGGAACACCATCAAGTGAACATTTACATTAAAGAAGTCCCAGAAGAAGACACAGAGAAAAAGGAGTAGAAAACTTATTTGTAGAAATAACAGCTGAAAATTACCTTAACCTAGTCAAGGAAATAAATTTCCAGGGTCAGGAAGCACAGAGAGTTCCAAACAAAATGAAACCAAGGAGGTCCACACCATGATGCATAATAATTAAAACATCAAATATTAAAGATAAAGAGAGAATTTTACAAGTAGCAAGAGAGAAGCAACATGCAAAAGAATGAAACCAGACCACTTCTTTACATGGTATACAAAAATAAATATAAAAATAAATGGATTGAAGACCTAAATGTGAGACCTGAAAATATAAAACTCCTGGAAGGGAACACTGGCAGTGACTCCTTTGACATCAGCCATAGAAACAGGCAACAGAAAAACAAGCAAAGTTAAAGTATTGGGACTGTATCAAAAAAGCTTTTGCACAGCAAAGGAAGCCATCAACAAAACAAAAAGGCAACCTACTGAGTGGGACAAGATATTTGTTGAATGATACATCCAATAAGGGGGTTAGTATACAAAATAGATAAAGAACTTATAAAAGCCAACACCAAAACCACCCCCCAACAAATAATCCAATTAAAATGAGCAGAGGACCTGAATAGGCATTTTTCCAAAGAAGGCATACAGATGGCCAACAGGCATATGAAAAGATGCTTGACACTGCTAATCATCAGGGAAAGCAATTCAAAACCACAATGAGATATCACTTTATACCTGTCACAGTAGCTATAATAAAAAAACACAAGAAATAACATGTGTTGGCAAGGATGTGGAGGAAAAGGAACCCTCATGCACTACTGGTAGGTATGTAAACTGGTGTAGCCACTGTGGAAAACAGTATAGCGTTTCCTCAAAAAACTTAAAATAGAATTAATTATCATATGATCCAGTAATTCCACTACTGTGTATTTACCCAAAGAAAACAAAAAAACTAATTCATAAGATATATGCACCCATATGTTTATTATAGCATCATTTACAATAGCCAAGACACGGAAGCAACCTTAGTGTCCACTGATAAAAGAATGGATCAGAAAGATGTGAGATATATATATATATAATGGAATATTACTCTTCCTTAAAAAAGAATGGAATATGCCTTTTGTTACAACATGGATGGAACTAGAGAGTACTGTGCTAAGTGAAATAAGTCAAACAGAAAAAGATACCTTATGTTTTTCACTTAAATATGAAATCTAAGGAAAAAAAAACCCAAAGAAACAAAAAGCAAAATAAGACCTATAGATACAGAGAACAAACTGATAGTTGTCAGAGGAAAGGGGAGATGAGCAAAATGGATGAAGGGGAGGGAATGGGAAACACAGGCTTCAGATTAGGGAATGAACATGTCATGGGAATAAAAGGTATGGAACAGGGAATACATACATACCCTTCATGGTATTGGAATAGAGTTGTATAGTGATAGATGGTAACTACACTTGCAGTGAGCATAGCATGACATATAAACTTGTTGAATCACTATGTTGTACACCTCAAACTACGATAACAGTGTGTATGAACTATACTCAACAAAAAGAACACCACAAATTGTCTCATGAGTTCTGTGAATCTAATATATGTATATATCCAGCAAGTATTTCCTCAGCATAAAATATTAGAATTAAGAATTTTAGAAGTCACTTAGCTTGACCTATCCTCCAACATAGGCATTTTTCCGTAATTTTTCTGACAAACGTTTGCCAGTTAAGATTTAGTTATTTGTAATAATGAGGAACACCTCATGGTGTTGGGCAGTCCATTTCCTTACTGGGTAGCTCATCATAATTCCTGCTTACTGCTATGGTTCTTTTCAGCTTCAGAGAGTATATTTACCCTTCTTCCATATGACAACTCCTAACACAGCAGGTGGCAGCTAATCTGTCCCAACTAAATACCACCAGGTCTCATAGTGATTTTTCAGATCACATTGACTAATGCATAAACACCCAAAAGTTATCAGTATTTAACTCTGGAAGGTAAGATATAGATATGTTTTATTATTCTTGGTTATATGCAAATTCTAATTTTCACAACAAATATTTTACTTTCATAATAATAAGAAAAACACAAGATCCAACCACATACGCTCTAGAATGCTACAAACATTGGCAAGAATGCTGAGCAACTGGAGCTTGTGTACCTTGCTGGTGAGAATGTAAAAGAGTACAACCTCTATGGAAAAGTTTATTAATTTCTTTAAAAAATTGAATATACTATAAAAATTTCTTAAAAAAATTAAATATACATACTATACATACCATCTATTCTATTCTTGTTATTTATCAAATAGAAAGAAAAACATATATCTAACAAAGACTTATAGATATATGTTTTTAGGAGCTTTATTTGCAGTAGCCCAAAACTGGAAACATTCCAGATGTCCATCTGTAGAATAAACTATACTATACTCATATAATGGCCTACATAGAAATAACAAGGAATAAATTACTGATAAATCAACAACATGGGTGAAACTCAGAAATACGCCCAAAAAAGCCTTACACAAAATACATACTGTATGATATCAAGGACATAAAATTCTAGAAAATGCCTGGAGTCAGGGTAGAGAGAAGAATAGACTGTATGTAGGAAAAAGGAAACTCAGGGGAGACAGAACTACTGACCACCTTGTTTGTAGTGATGGCTTGATATACAGATCAAACTAATCATCTTAGCTATCTGGTGATAAGTTTTACTTAATATATCTCAATACAGCTGTAAAAAATAATTAAGAAATGGATTTCTTAATTGATTATTTGGGGTCTGGGTACTGCTGATGTGGAATGAATACGAAAAACACCCAGAGCCTGGTGATTCAGCTGCAACTTCAAGGTCCTAGAGAAGCCCAGGAGCTAGACAGCTGCCCTTCTGCTTTTCTCTTTCTGAAGATTCTGCAATCAGCACAGAGAGCCACATTTATAGTGGGGGTAGGGGGCAGCTCCAGCGACTCCCTCCTTTTCCCATGACCATACGTTTTCTTCCTGAGGTTTTCCAGTTTTAAAATAAGTGCTCACAGGTTCTGGGAGGATGGAGAGATTAGGAGGACCCTGAGCTCATGCAGTCCCATGGACACACCAAGATTAACAAACACAGCAGCACAACTAACTCTGAAAGTGACCCAAAAGTTGGCAGAACAAACTTTCCAGAGTTAATCAGAGAGAGGAGACCACACTGTAAAGGGTAGGAGGGCACAGACACAGCTGGGAATCAAACCTAAGTTAAGATTAACCATGAGCAAGAGGGACACCAAAAACGTGGAGAAGCGAGAGGATCAGACTCCATACCAGGTACCCCAGGCATGGGGGACTGACACTGGGAAGATGAGTCCACAAAACATGTGGCTTTGAAAATCTGCGGAGCTTAACTTTGAGAGTTTTTACAATCATCAGGGCTTAACTCTCAATACTTTAAAAATCAACAGGCTTAGCTCTGGGAGAGCTGGAGGGCTTTAAGGAACTGAGGCCTGCCCTTAAAGAGACAGCCTAACACATAACTCCACTGAAACAGTACAGAAATGCAGTTTGAAAAGCGCCAGGGATGTGTAAGAAGGAGATTGTATTACTAATCTCAGAATGTGCACTGGAAGTGCAGTGATATTTAGAAAACTACTCCAAGAACAAAAGTGCTGGTGGGCACCATTTCTCTCCTGGCCAAGATAGCAGATATTTATGAAAATTAGCACAAACCCTCTCCACCTATCTTGCTAGGACCCAGGGCACTGCCCCTGCATTTACCTGCACATCCAACCCACCCCTCTTGGCAGCTATTCCTCCAAAGCTACTCCTGCCCTAACTGGCCCAGCAGGGGTCAGTGCCACTCCAAAGCAACTCCTGCCCTGAAGAGAGGGACAGACACACCAGTGCACTCACAGTCCTAGCAGCAGAACCTTATAGCAGGCAGGACAGAAAGAGTGCCCTGGTCATCAGTCCCAAACTGGAAGACAGGAATCTGGTCTGACTGCCATCCTGCCTACCAAGGAAAGCCTGTCAGGGAACAACGCAGGGAGAGCTCCTTGTAGGTCAGCCCAACTGCAGCCCTGGCAAATAGGCTGTGTGGGCAGGCATCTGGTCGGACTGCTCGTAATGCGGACTACAAGCCCAGGCTGGCCTGCAGACCAAACATTAGCAGCACGAAGACCAAACCCTGTTCAGGGTGCTCCCAACAGCAAAGTAGGCCACTGGAACCAACTGGACTAAAGGCAAACATGGATTAACCAAAACAGTAGGGCACAGCAGCCCACACAGGGGACAACCCTAATGCACATGGTTCAAGTGAACAAGGGGCACTGCACCGTAGGGCACCATAGGACCTCCTCTTCACAAGATCAGAAGACATAACTGACTTTCCTAATACATAGAAACAAGCACAGAGAGTTAGCAAATGAGGAGACATAAGAATGTCCCAAATAAAAGAAGAGGGCAAAATCTCAGAAAAAGAGCTAAGGGAAATGGAAATAAGCAGCATGACTGATTTAAAAAATTCAAGATAATGGTCATTAAGATAGTCACCGAACTTGAGTGAAAGATTCCCATGAGATCTTCAACAAAGAAATAGAAAATACAAAAAATAACCAGTCAGAGATGAAGAATTCAGTAAGGGAAATAAAAAATATACTAGAGGGAATAAATAGCAGATTAGAGTAGGCAAAAGAATGGATCAGAGATCTGGAGACAGAGTAATGGAAAGTAATCAACCTGAACAGAAAAAAGAAAAAGAAAAAATGAGAATAGCTTAAGTGAACGCAGAGACATTATCAAGAATAATAATAGTCACACAAAGAAATACTAGGAGAAGGGAGAGAGTAGGGGGCAGAACATTTATTTCAAGAAATAATAGCTAAAAAATCCTATCTGGGAAATAATTCAGACATCTAGACCCAGAGTTCACAGAGCTTTCCCAACAAAATTAACCCAAGGAGGTGTACAACAAGATACATAATAATTAAAATGGCAAAAAGTAGTGATAAAGAGAGAACTATAAAAGCAGCAAGAGAAAGGAAAACAGTTACATATAAGAAAGGCCCCATAAGGCTATCAGCTGATTTTTTGGCAGAAATTTTGCAAGCCAAAAGGGAGTGGCATGATACACTCATAGGGCTGAAAGGAAAAAAACCTGCAACCAAAAATATTCTATATTCTTCTATCCTGAATGATAGCCTTGCTATCATTATCAAGTAGAGATAAACAATTTCCCAGACAAACAAAAGTTAAAGGAGCTCATCATCACTAAGCCAGGCTTACAAAAGTAGTTCAAGGGAATTCCTGAAGTGGAAAGAAAAGGCCATTATCAAGAAAGAAGAAAATTATGGGGTGACTGGGTGACTCATTCAGTTAAGCATCTGACTCTTGATTTCTCCACAGGTCATGATCTCAGGGTCCTAGGATGGAGCCCCACAACTGGCTCTCTTCTCAGCGGGGAGCCTGCTTTCCCCTCTCTCTCTGCCTGCCTCTCTGCCTACTTGTGATCTCTGTCGGTCAAGTAAATAAATAAAATCTTTAAAAAAAAAGAAAAAAGAAAAAGAAAGAGAGAAAAAAGAAAAGAGAGAAGAAAATTATGAAATTCACAGATAAGTGTAAATATATAATAAAAATAATAATTAATCCTTATAAAACCAGTATGGAGGTTAAAGCACATAATCAGTAAAATCAATTATATCAACGAAAATTGGTCAGGGAATTCACCAAGTAAAAGCATGTAAAGTATTACATCATATACATAAAGTGGGGAGGAAGTAAAAATTTAGTGCTTTTATGGTTTCATACATAAGCAATTACCAACCTATTATAGAGTGCTATACACATTACATGTTATATATGAACCTAATGGTAATGACAATTCAAAAATCTTTTATTAGACACACAAAAATAAGAGAAAAAAATCCAAGCATAACACTAAAGAAAGTCATGAAACCACAAGGGAAGAGAACAAGGGAAGAAGAAAGAAACAGGAAGAAGTACAAAAACAATTGTAAAGCAACTAACAGAAAGGCAATAAGTGCATACCTATCTTTCTTTAAACGGACTAAATGCTCCAATCAAGATATATGCTGCCTATAAGAGACTTATTTCAGATCTAAAGACACATATAGATTAAAAGTGAAGGGATGGAATAACATTTACCATGCAAACGAAAGTGAAAAGAAAGCTGGGGTAGTACCAGACAAAACAGACTCTCAAAGACTGTAACAAGAGAGAAAAGGACATTGCATACTTTATTATACTTTATCATACTTTATTAAAAGGGAACAATCCAACAAAAGGATATAACAATAATAAGTACCTATGTATTTAACATGGGAGCACCTAAATACATAAAGCAACTATTAAGAGACATAAAGGAAGAAGCGGACAGTGTTAACAATAATAGTAGGGTAATTTAACTATCTACTTACCTCAATGGATAGATCATCCAGCCAAAAAAATTAACAAGGAAACAGTGGCTTTGAATAATACATGAGATCAAATAGACCTAAAAGATATATTCAGAACATTCTATGCAAAACCAACAAAATACACATTATTTTCTAGTTCATATGGAATATTTTCCAGAATAGATCATATGTTCAGCCACAAAACAGGACTCAATATTGAAAAGGACTGAAATCATGCATGTTTTCCTACCACAATAGTATGAAACCAGAAATCAGTCACAAGAAAAAAACTGCAAGGATCATAAACACATGGAAGCTAAACAACATGCCACTAAACAGCAAATCAGTCAAGAAAAAAAAAATCAAAGATGAAATAAAAGATTAATGGAGACAAATTGAAATCCAAAATCTTTGAAATGCAGCAAAATGTTGTAAGAGGGAAAATGATAGCATACAGGCCTACTTCAAGAAGCAAGAAAAATCCCAAATAAAAACCTAACCTTATACCTAGAAGAGCTAGAAAAAGAATAAATGAAATCCAAAGCCAGTACAAGGAAGGAAATAATAAATATTGGATACAAATAAGTGAGGCTACAAAAACAACAAAAAAGATTAATGAAACCAGGAACTGGTTCTCTGAAAAGATCAACAAAATTGGTAAGCCAGACTCCTTAAAAAAAAAAAAAAAAAGAAGAAGAGAGAGAGAGGACTCAAAATCAGAAATGGAGGAGAAATAACTGATATCACAGAAATAACAAAGGATTGTAAGAGAATATTATGAAAAATTATATGCCAACAAATTGGACAACATAAGAGAAATGAATGAGTTCCTAGAAACATACAATCTTCCAAAACTGAAAAAGGAATAGAAAATTTGAAAAGATTGATTACTAGCAATGAAATTGAATCAGTAATAAAAAAACTCCCAATAAACCAAAGTCCAAAATCAGATAGATTCACAGGTAGATTCTACCAAACATTTAAAAGAGTTAATACTTATTCCCCTCAAACTATTCTGAAAAATGGAAGAGAAAGGAACACTTCCAAATTAATCCCACAAGACCAGCATTGTGCTGATACCAAAACCAGACAGAAATACTACCCCCCCCCAAAAAAAGGAAATTATAGGCCAATATTTCTGATGAAAATAGATGCAAAAATCCTCAACAAAATATTAGCAAAAAAATCCAACAATACAGTAAAGAAATCATTCACCATAATCAATATCTGCATATCCATCACAAGGATAAAAATCATACTATCTTAACAGATGCAGAAAAAAATATTTGATAAAGTTTAACATATCTTTATGATAAAAACTCTCCACAAAGTGGGTTTAGAAGGAACATATCGTAACGTAATATAGGCCATATATGAAAAACCCACAGCTAACATCATAAGCAAAGGCAAAAAACTGAAAGCTTAAAAAAAAAAAAAAAAAAAACAAAACTGAAAGCTTTTCCCCTAAGATCAAGAACAAGACAAGGATGTCCACTGTCACCACTTGTATCCAATACAGTACTGGAAACCCTCACCATAGCAATTAGACAAGAAAAAGAAATAAAAGGCTTCCAAACTCACGAAGAAGAAATTAAACTGTCACTATTTGCAGATGTCATGATATTATATCTAGAAAACCCTAAAGACTCCCTCCCGAAAATTAACTAGAATTAAGAAATGAATTTAGTAAAATCATAGGATACAAAATCAATATACAAAAATCTATTGCATTTTACACTAATGAGGAAGTAGCAGAAAAAGAACTTAAGAAAATAATCTCATTTACAGTTGTACCAAAAAGAATAAAATATCTAGGAATAAACTTAACCAAGGAGGTGAAAGATTAATACTCTGAAAAGTATAAAACATTGATAAAATTGAAGGTAACACAAAACAAATAGAAATATATTCCATGGTTATGGATTAGAAGGACCAATACTATTATAAAGCCTATATTGCCCAAAATAATCTACAGATTTAATATAATCCCTGTAAAAATTCCCATATTTTTCAGAGAACTAGAACAAATAATCCTGAAATTTGTAAGGTACCACAAAGACCCTGAATAGCTAAAGTAATCTCGATAAATTAGAATGAAGCTGGAGGCACCACAATCCCAGATTTCAAGATATACTACAAAGCTGTAGAAATAAAAACAGAAAGGTACTGGCACAAAAATAGACACATAGATCAGTGAAACAGATAAAGACTCAGAAATAAACCCATGCTCATAGGGTCAAGTAATCCACTACAAAGAAGGTAAGAACATACAGTGGGGAAAAGACATCTCTTCAATAAACAGTGTTGAGAAAACTGGACAGCTTCATGAAAAAGAATGAAACTGGACCAGTTTCTTATACCATATACCAAAATAAACTCAACATGGATTAAAGACTAAATGTGAGACCTAAAACCATAAAACTAGAAGAGAATATAGGCAATACTTACTTTGATGTTGGCCATAGAAACATTTTTCTAGATAGGTCTTCTCAGGCAAGGGAAACATAAGCAAAATTAAACAATTGGGACTACCCCCAAATTAAAAGCTTTTGCATAGTGAAGGAAACCATCAATAAAATGAAAAGACAACCTTCTGAGTGGCAGCAAGAAAGCAGATGAAGAAAAATAGAAACAAACCAAAGAATGACTCTTAAATATAGAAAACAAACTGATGACTGCCAGAGGGGAGGTGCATGGGGGGGGGTGGGTGAAATAAAGTATACTCTTAAGAGTACACTTATCTTGAGGGACACTGGTTAATGTATAGAATTGTTGAATCATTATAGTGCACACCTGAAACTTATAAAACACTATATTAATTACACTTCAATAAAATTTTAAAAAGTGTAATAAAAGAAAAAAAACAGAAAAATGCAACCTCCCTAAATCCTCTCTTTTTATTCCCATAGCTATTAATAACAGGCCCAGTTTAAATTGCACATGGACATTTGAAATTGATGCTTCAAAGCATGATATCACTGTGCACAGCAGTGTGAACATTCTTCCAAGGAATGCTTAATTCTTCTTGGACTGGTCTAATAGGCCCATGCAGAAATGAAGCAAATATGCCATGGAATGAATCCTGAGAATTTTGGAAAGAGTGGAATTGGGACAGAGGTGAATACAAGGCTGGGTAAGAGAATATTTACTGCTATGTGGGTACTTCCCCAAAGTAAAATAAAATATGATTCTTGCCAAAATCAAGAGTTGGACACTTAATCGACTGAACTACCCAGGCACTCCTAAAATTTGGTTCTTGATTTTAGCTATATTTTTCTCTTACCAGTCTAATCTTCAATCATTGGGAACTCATTTCAGTCATTTCAGATCATTCATGATCGCTCTTAATACTAAAAATTCTATTTTTTCTGTAGCTTAACACTCTTCATTCAGTGTGTGTTTTTCATAGATAAATTTCAATATATTTCACTTACAATCACCTAAATGTGGATGCTCCTCAAATTTCCAAAACTGACTTTGTTTTTCCATTTTCCTGCTTTTAAGTTAGATCTGACCTATGCCTAAGGTTTAAAATATAACCTAAGTGCAAGGATTCTCAAAGATTCAAAAAATCAATATTCACAATCCTCACTTCTTCAAAATCCAGTTCCTGTTGTCTACTAGGCATTTCCACTTAGATGTTTCACCCAGCACCTCAAACTCAACTTTATTTAAACAAGCATATATCCTCCCCCACTCTCTTCCACTTAATTGGTTTCACCTTTGAATTTCCCAGTAATAACTGGTGCCACCATCATTCCCTCAATAGGTTATAAACTCTCCCATTGTTAGAAGTGTTAATTAAGATAATCTTGATACTCATATCCAACCACTCCCTCAGTACTACTGCTCTTTCCTTCAAAACATTCTTTGCATTTTCATATTTATTTCCATTTGCCAGTTTATGTCTTTTTGATTCATTCATTCAATAAATATAGAGCACCAGCTGTATGAAATGCCGAGGCACTAGGGCAGTAAACCAAACAGACCAAATCATGCCCTCCTGACTTCATTTGTCCTATGACCTTGATGTCAGTCTCATTCAGCTCAAGGACTCTGCTCAGTGCAGCCTCCTTGCACTGATAAAATACTCACTGATAAAACAGACCATATCACACACCTCCTCTAGCCTCTCAAGCAGCTCTTTAATATAAATTCCACCCTCTTAATAGTTCCAGCCCCCTATTGCACCAACCTGTAGAGGACCATTTCAAACGCTTCACCTTCCTGAACCCTTTGTCCCAGTCCAAATGGGTTCTTCACTGCCAATGAATATGTCCTGGCTCATTCCCACTTCATTATTTTTGTCTGGTCTACTTTTCCATCTATGATTTATTATGCCTGCCATTTCCCTTTATATGAAGTCTAAATTCTCCTTCTGTGATTCTTTCCAGCCCACTTCTTTCTCTTCTACATCAGAAGTATTGCAACTGACGATCAATCACAGTTTACCTGAGGGTATCTCTTACATTGCAAAAAGCTCCTTACCGATTGCATTATTTATCTTTAAATGTTGGTCTTCTCCCCGGTCTTAAGCACTGATTCTTTTTTTTTTTTTAAGGTTTTATTTATCTATTTGAGAGTGAGAGAGTGAGGAAGAAAGCACAAACCCAGGGAAGAGACAGAAGGAGAAGGAGACTCCCCAATGAGCAGGGAGCCTGATGCAAGGCTCCATCCCAGGACCTTGGGATCATGACCCAAGCAGAAGGAAGATGCTTAACTGACTGAGCCTCCCAGGTGCCCCTTAATCAGTGATTCTTAATTAACAGCAGTTGATACAATATATCTGATTGCAAAAATTTGAAATGACACCTTCTTTGAGAAATCGTTAGTTCTGGCACAGTGCCTATCGTGCTTTTACCATTCCTTTAACCAACCACACAGTTAAAACAACAGAAGAGGAGGGAACACTTCTTAACTCACTCTAAGAGGCCAGCATTACGCTAATATAAAAGCCAAACAAAGATACTACATGAAAACTACAGACCAATAGCCTTTACCAATTTTGATGTGATAATCCTCAAGAGAATAGTAACAAAATGGATTCAACAACATATTAAAGGTTTTTACAACATGACTAAATAGCCTTTATTCCTGGAATGCAAGGATGGATCAACATGTGAAAATCAACCAATATATCACACCACATTAACTGAATGAAGGGGAAAAAGTAACACAGTTATCTCGATTGATGCAGAAAAATATCTGACAACATTCAAGAGCTTTCATGGTTAATTTTATATGTCAATTTGACTGGGCTACAGTGTACCCAGATATTTGGCCAATCATTATTCTGGATGTTTCTGTGAGGGTGTTCTTGGATGAGATTAACATTTAAATCATGGAGTTTCTGGATTGATGAACACATGGATAGTTGAGGAAAGGACATGGAAGCTCCAAGCCCCTTCTCACATACCTTAACCTATGCATCTCTTCCATATGGCTAGTCTTCAGTTATATCCCTATATGAAAAAACAGTGATCCAGACTGTGAGCCTCTGATGTGTTCTTCACAGTTCATTAATTCTTACTTGAGTTCTCTCATGGATGATATAATTTCTCAGTCCACACTTAAAGTAGAAAAGTCTTATGAAAATAAAAACATGGAAGGGGAGGCTTTAGAAGTATAAGAAAATTCTGGATATGTAAAGAAGAAAACTATGATAATATCATTAAGTGAATGCTCAAAAGAAATAGATGCTCAAGGCAACTATATGGCAGAAGCATTATTAGTACAAGACAAGGGAGAAGATGACAGACACCAAGGGACAGGAAAGACCATTTCCTTAAGCCTACCCCAATGATCATTCCCATACTGTAGCTATGGTAAATATGATAATTTTTTCAACTACAAATTATAAATACTTAGTAATACTATCCACATGAATTCCTTTGTACTTGTCCACAAGTTGTCTCTGTTAGGAAAATATTGTCAGCTATTTTTTACCCAGGTCTTATCCTGATTCCTACTCATTCCACTTTCTCCTACCTGCTGAAGGGTTAGTCAAAAATGACTTTTTTTTTTTTTTTAACTTTTTCTCTTACTCCTATTCATTCTTTTCCATGCTAGTGCAAACAAACCCCAGTCCTAACTTCTTTAGGCCATATAGCTCCCAGACCCCCCAACCCCCCCTTTTTTGGGGATATCAGCACTTTCCACCTGGCCATCCTTCACCCTCCCAGCCTTAGAGGGAGACATTTTATAGAATTTAATGAATTTGCTCTTACTTAAACAGTTGGTAGGTGGCAGAGTGAAACTTGAATAGAGATTTTTATATCTGTATACTTCTCTATGTTTCCTTGCTCTTAAGTACCACACTAAGTATGACATTGTATATTTGTATATAAGTATACATAATTCATTTAAAAGGTAGACTAAAAAGTAATGAAATGGACTTTTCTATGTTGCTTGTGAAAATCTATAAACACTGTATATATCATGTAAATGAGAAAATACATAACACACCAGATTAGAAAGGTTTTACATTAGTTTTATCAAGTGAACATTAGTCAGCAGTCTACAGAAACATTTTAAGCTGCAACTGCTTTTTAAATATTATGTTTCAATTAGTCAAGAATGGCGTATTTTATACCTAAATATTCCAATCCATAAGCGAATTTTTTTTGTTTGTTTTGGGTGTTGTTAGATTTTGTTTTTTGCCTTGAAGAGGTAACTAGACAAAGGAAATGTGTATTACATTACATCTAACACATGACACAAATAAAGCATTAAGAGCTCAGTCCCTGCACAGACAATAAAAGGATTGATTGCATCTGCAGGTACCTTTAAGAAGAAAGGAAAGTTTAAAAGGAAGGAGAGCAAAAAGAAGGTATTTTCATGTCTGTATGGCTAATGTGACCTGTAAATAAACCATAACATAGAAGTGGGCCTGGATCAATTACTGAACATGAATAATAACAAAAATATTTCCTTAAATTTCTAGAGTTTTGAGTTCTAGAATTTTCAAAATGCTTTTACATGTATAATCTCATTTTACCATAATGGTTTCATGCAGCAAGCAGGAAAGTGTAGAAAGGCTCAGAATGTCAAAATCCTTCATGAAATCTTTCACACCTAAAAAATACCAGGGAGCATGAGAAATCTGAACATTGTCCTAAGAAGTTTGGAAAGAGCAACCTAGTTCCTCAATGACATCTGACAAAGTTTCCTCTGGATGGTTCAGAAGAAAAGCTATCTATAGGGGAGTTTTCTTTATGCCATACTAATCAAGATAATCCCAAGAGATTTTTATTACATAAATGGCTCTCGGGAATCACACGTAGATAACGAACAACAGAAAATTAAAAAAAAAAAAAGTCACAAAACTATTATTATACTTCCAAGGTGTTAAAGAAAATATTCACTCATTCAATAAATATTTACAGAGCAACTACCACATGCCAGACACTGTGTTAGATGTTAGGGACTCCATCGTAAGCAAAATAGGTTGTTTGCCCCATCCTCAAGAATTTTTCCAGTGTGTAGGGAATAAGGTAAGTGAGACATCAAGTTTTAAAAAGAAATCTCAAAACATGAGTACGAACTTTGAAGAGCACTAAGAAACAGTGCTATGGTCTGAATGTGTCCCTCCAAAATTCATACTCTTAAAGCTAACCTCCAGCGCTCCAGCGCGATGGTACTAGGAGGTGGAGCCTTTGGGAGGTGATTAAGTTATGATGCTGGAGCCCTCATCACTGAGATCAGTGTCCTTATAAAACAGGCCCCAGAGAGGGCCTCAGGCCCTTGCCCTCTTCTACCATGTGAGGACATAAGAAGTCTGCTATCTAGAACAGGGACATCACTAATCACCTGGCACCTCATCTTGGACTTCGAGCCTCTGGAATTGTGAGAAATAAATTTCTGTTGTTGGTAAGACAGCCAGTCTATGGCATTAAAAAAAAAATTCTAAATTTGACAGAGAGAGAGTGAGAAAACACAAGAAGGGGGGTTAGGAAGAGGGAGAAGCAGACTCTTGGTTGAGCAGGGAGCCAGATAGGGGGCTTGATCCCAGGACTCTGGGATCATGACCTGAGCCGAAGGCAGACGTTTAAACCACTGAACCACGCGGGCGCCCCCCAGCTTATCGTATTTTTGCCACAGGAGCCCAAGGGACTAAGATTGGTACCATACAAGCCTATGAAAGTTACTAGTAATGGGCACTGGGGGGGGGGGGGCAGGGAGTAGAGGAGGAGACTAAAAGGTTGTTGGGCAGATTGCTCTGAGGGGAGGGCGGGAAAGCATCACACAGCCCAAAAAAACGTGAAAGTTCTTGCTGGCAGCTGTCTCCAATTCCCAGCTCCTTTAATTTACTTCCATTGAGTTTCCATGTCCACAGGTCCCAGGTTGCCAGCATAAACCGTAGCACCAACCTAGTGGGTACTGCTCCACGATTATACAGACACTCAGAAGCGGTCAGCTGTGAACTCTGGAGCAGATGCTGTGGGTGGCTCACCCATGTCCCCTGGACACCCACCGACATACACTTTTATTGCAAGCACCACGGCCCTTGCTGCGCCCTCCCTCTCGCCCTACTCAGGACCTTAGCGGCCCTCACACAGCCAGTGAAGCACCTCTGTCTCGGTGCGGGTTTCAGTCCGGGACTCCCTGCCTTCCCCTAAGTCGCCGCTCCCTGGGGCCTGGCCTGGCCCTCACACCTCCAGCCACGACCCAGCCAGGATCTCCGCATCAGGCCCGGGCCTTGGGAGGCCCTGAATTGTCCTCGGCGGGAACGTTACCCACGGGTGGGAAACACCACATGCATCTCACCAGGCTGGCAGAGAGGGGAACCCCGCCCCGGCCTGGGCCTCCTACTCACCTGGTCGTGGGTTTCAGGAGTCACATGATCCAATGGGATGCGCGACAGCAGGGACCACGTCACGGCCAGCCCTTCGCCAGTCCCCAGGGACAGCTTCCTTGGACTCTTTAAGAAATATTCAGCCCCTAGGGTTGGGCAGTTTTCTGTTCTCTTGGCCTGTTCCTTCTCCTCAAGCACACAGAGAGGGAAAACACGGCAAGGAGTTTTTCAAAGCCACCCCATTTGGGCCGCTGCAGGGAGAGACAACAAGGACTCGCCCAGGCGCAGAAAGCGTCGACATTCAGGCCCATCCGGCTATTAATGGCGGGCAGGAAGGCCTACACCGGAAGTGCGTGGAAAGGCAAAAGCCGCGGGGAGCTGAGGGCTGGGACAGGGCTACAGCGGCGTGGGGGCGTGGCCTGGAAACAGAGGGCTTGGCGGGGCGGGGCGGGGCGGGGCGGGGCCAGCCCAACCTGGAGCGTGGCAGTTGGGGAGTGGGCGGAGTCAACCTGCAGCGGTAGGTGGGAGTTGTCTTGGCGGTTGGAAAGGGTTGCAAGGTGTGGTCTGGTACCTGGAGACCGTGGCATTCGTATCAGTTCTGTAGAAAGCAGGGAATGGTGGTTGACCCTTGTCCGTAAAGAGAAAGGTCAGGCCACTACAAGGCCTGAGAGTTGGGGGAGAGAAGCTGTGAACAGTGGGTTTTCACAGAAAGATGTTGAAAGTGATTGCTGAGAAGCTAGAGGGATTTCTAGTGAAGCTAGGTGTCATCCTTTCATAATCTCCTGCAGTAAATTAGAGAGCGGAATAAAATAATTCTATTTACCCAGAGTGGCCTCAGGACAATAAAGCAATCAGGAGGGGACTGGAGTGTGTGCTGTTAGTGAAGGCAGCACTGGAAGGAGGCGAGCTCACTTGGCCCTCTGATCGCCTCTTGGGAGTTTCTGGGAGACTCAGGAATTTGGGGAGAGGTTGTGGGAAGCAAAAGGAAGCCCAGATCTCCAGATGAGGGCAGCTAGGGGTGGGGCTGGGGGTCTGGGTTGTGGCCCCTTCAGGGGGAGGCTCCAGCTCTTTAGTGTGGAGTTGGGGAAAGATGCACTCTCTTTCGGTTTCTAGGTTCCCTGTACCTTTTTTACTCCTTTGCGTCAGAGAGCATGACCAGACCAACAGATGGAAACTACAGGGAGGCCAGTTGAGACTTGACTGAAGAAGGTAAGGATTGGGCTGAATGAACATCCCATTCCTGGGATCCAGCAATCATTTGCCAGAAGGCTGACCCCTTGGTGGAAAGAGCTTGGTTTCGTAAATGAGAAGTCTGTCTGTTTCTGATTTTGAGCTGGTGATTTAATTCTCCAGGCCTGTATGTCCTCATTTCTGAAATGTTAAGAACATTCTCTCTGCTACCTCATAAACTGTGGCAGAGGTCGACTTTGATAGCTGCCAGTGAAAATGCTTTGCACAGTAACTATGACAAGAGCTAACAATTACTGACTCCCAGCCCAGGACTATTAAGGGATTCTTCCACATGCAGTTTCGTTTAATCCTTACATGAACTCTTTATGGTAGATATTGTTATTATCCTCCCTGTACAAATGAAGAGACTATGGCTACTGTCTATCAGAGAATTTAGGTGATTTGTCCAAAGTCGTACAGCACGTTGGAGCAAAATCAAGATTCGAATTTATTCAGACTGACTCCAGAGCCTACTCTTTCAACACTGCAACTATTAAAACCTAAATCCAGTGGGGTTTTGTTGTTGTTGTTGTCTTATTTTATAGAACTAACTCCCAAATTTGGGCAGGATACTGAACTATATTTCTTCTAAATCCAACAGAGAGATTCGCTGATTTCAATAATCAACTCTTTCATTATTATAGCTTAATTTCTCCGAGCCTTAAGTAACATTTTTACCTATAATTAAGGGAAGGTGCCCAGTAACAGAAATGAAAATTTGACCCAGATAAAAAGAGCATAGAAGGAGAGTTAGGAGAAGAGGTAATATTAAGTAATTTGTCTCTCAAATTGTCGATAATGAAAGACCAGTTTTATTTTTTTTTTAAGATTTTATTTATTTATTTGACAGACAGAGATCACAAGTAGGCAGACAGGCAGGCAGAGAGAGAGGGGGAAGGAGGCTCCCCGCTGAGCAGAGAGTCCAATGTGGGGCTCGATCCCAGGACCCTGAGATCATGACCTGAGCTGAAAGCAGAGGCTTTTCCCACTGAGCCACCCAGGCGCCCAACAAAAAATAATTTTAAAACCAGTACACATTCATTGAAAGTACGCATATAGGTGATTAATATGAAGAATCCCTATTACACTTGTAGTATTTTGTTATTCTACAAATGTGCTCACTTCTTGTTAATTTATCTAAAATTATGACATTACTTGCTAAGGTATATCTAAGTGACTTCTTACATTTTGTTTTAAAATCTCATTAGAGAAGGCACCTGGGTGGCCCAGCTGGCTGAGCATTCAACTCTGGATTTCAGCTCAGGTCATGATCTTAGGATCCTGAGACTGAGCTCCATGTCAGGCTCTGTGCTCAACAGGGAGTCTGCTTGACAATTTTCCTTCTCCCTCTCCTCCTCTCTCTCACTCCTCTCACTGAAATAATTAAAAAACTCTTTAGAGAAACTAACCTCACAGAGGTATGTTGATTGCAGTATAAGAGGAGATTAATTTCAGCAAGTTCATTTTTAACTTTGATCGGAAATGACCCAACTGATGCTTCATTTTCAAAACTCATTTTCAGTCTATCAGCTAGTTCCACAATTTATTTCATGAAGTTATAGTTTTATGTCAACTACCTTTTATTGAAATTACTTGTCAGAGCCATGATTTTCCTACATAGGGCTATTCTAGTAATGAAAAATAAGACTTAAAGCATTTGGTCAAATTCATAGGATGTTTGTAACTTTTCAGATTGGCAATACAAAGATCATCGCCTACTTCATTGACAGTCTTTATTGACAGTCATTATTGAATTATGGAACATGTCAAAAATCTGTAAAATTGTGTTCTTCCAAGCTTCTTTTATTTTTCCCTTATAATCATATATTCACTGGCAAAACATGTTGCTATGCTTCCTTCCACAGAAGTATAAAAATCATTAAAATATTGAAGAGGGGCACCTGGCTGGCTCAGTCCTTAAGAGTCTGCCTTCGGCTCAGGTTGTGATCCCAGCAGATCTCCTCTGCTCAGTGGAGAGTCTGCTTCTCCCTCTCGATGTGACTGCTCTCTTTCTCAAATAAATAAATAAATAAAATCTTTTTTTTTTAATTGAAGATAGCAACAAATGAGGAAGACTATCTGGTTTACACTTTAAAATTAGAATAAAAAAATTTAAAAAATTAGAACCAAATTAACTTATTTTGTAGAAACATAAGGCAAGAATTTGACACAAGAATGTCATTCTTGACACAACTTCTGCTCAATAAAGACCCTAATTCAGCATGCAGTACCAGTTATGACTCAACTTCTATATTATGACATTATAAAAAGAATAATCTTCAGTTTTCCATGTTAGTTTTTGAGCATCGCCAAGCATAGGTTTTAGTTAAGCTGACATATTTCATACTAAGACTTTTCTCCATGACAGGAGCTGTGAACCGATTACAATCAGTTGCAAGTTCTCCATCCAGGGAACTCTCACAAAATGATTTTCTCTCATTGCAGAGGTGCCATCAGAACACATTCCTACTCAAAACTTAAATTCCAAGCACATTTGTTAGCAAGAAAGCTGGGGCGGGGGCGGGGCGGGGCGGAGAATCCTGTTTTTTACTATCATGTTCAAATTAGTTCATTTTAGCAAGATCTTTGTAGTTGCCAAGTTTCAGTGAAAAATAGACAACATTCTATGTTTTATGAGTTGGTCTTAAATCATAATAGCCAGTTTCTGGACACATCTGTTTCTTGAGCCCCATTTTTTCCTGTTTCACCTACTGCTGCTAAGCAAGCATCACCAGTGCAATCTTTTGCTAATCGTTCAGTAATTATAAATGGATTTTTAGTTGTAGCAACCTAAGAAGCAATTCCTTATGAAGCTCCCAAAAGCTTTAATGTTTATAGTGTCATACCAAACATCTGCTTCTGTCAGCCTTTTAATTCAAAACTCTTTCTCAAAGAACTTTTTTGTTTTGAATTTGTTTGACAAGTAAATGTCACTTCCATATCAGTTTCATTCATGACTCATTATAACCTTTCCCATAAATCACACTCCAGTTTTAGTACTTCGTCAAATTTACTTACCTAATAGAGCTACGAATATGTGTGTTTACATTAAAAAATCATAATTAAAAGTCAAAATGATTGTAAAGACAAATTATAAATGAATAATAAATGTGTACAGATTGGAGGATGTTGGATTACAGCTGACAGATCTTAAAGTGATAGGCCGCATTAAGGAGGAGGTCCTCCTGTGCATAGCAAGTATACAGCTTGAGTCACGTGGTACTCATCATTCAAGTCCCACCCAAACTGCTCTGCACTCTATTCAATGAGACGGGTTCACCAATCCTGTCCTGGGGCTTTGAGGAATTATCCCGATATAACATATACGTTTCTCAGAGCTTGCTCCTGTTCTTTCTGCCTACCTTATATTGGCCCAGAAACAGTTTGCCAACTGGTGCCAGATCCCAGACCACACTTTGAATAGTAGTATCCTAGAATTTAAGATTGGCACTTGTCAAAAATGCAAATCTGCTGGGTGCCCAATGCTTACCTGGCAATGGATGAGAAAGGATTAGCCATTTCGTGCTCTAGTTTGGCTCAGCCCCAATGATGGGGTGTGTCTTCTTCCAAAGCTACATTTGGGTCATCTTACAGCTGAGGAAGTGGAGACCCAGAGGGTGGAAGTGACCTGGTGGGGATGGAACTAGATCAGGAAAGAAACTAGGGCCGGGTCTACCCATACCTCATCCTCAACCAGCAGCTAAACTGTATAGGCAGCCAGCCCAGCCCAACCCTTGGCCTCTCTGAGTCTGAGCTTGAGCCTTCTTGGGGGACAACAGGCTGGGCTGGGCTCAGCCCATACTCAGGGTTATCTTTCCTAGGTGTCAGTCAAGAAAGGCAACAACGTCTGATGGGATGTAAATATCACCCTGGATTTTCATACCTCCTCAAAGAACAGCCTCATCCTGGGGATCAGCAGCAGCAGACTGGATGCCATTGGATTAGAGATTTATAAGTGGCAAGGTAGGTGTGTAATATCCAGGATTTTTTTTCTCCTCACCATCAGTAATAGAGTAGTTAGGAAACATTAGATGTGCCCAGCACCAAATCCCAATGACCTATACTAATGGAATGGGAAAAGTCTCATCACTCATGCAGAGCTGATGACAAGAGACCTTTTAATGACTTTGATGGTACAGAAGCTGTGTCCTTCCCCTGCTCCTGCTCAGCAGCCCAGATCCTGACCTGGTGGAGGCAGAAGAAGAATTCTCAACTGCCCTCCTCAGGTGGAATGGACCAACTAGAGTGAATGTTAGTGAACACCCTGCCAATCAACAAATCAGGAGTCAGCAAAGGATGAACATGGAATATGGAAAGGCCGCATGACCTCGGCTCCTGTATGGGACTCCAAGCTTCTGGACAAAAGGCATAAGGTTGTTTGTTGTTTTATCCAGTGGCCTGCATGGCAGTCACTAAATCTATGAGGTCTCCAGATGCTTAAGTTACCTTTCTTTTTCTAAAATAGAATTGCATCTCCCCTTTCAAGTTTCATGGATTGATCTGTAAGTCCTGCCCTTCCTCTAATAGCATTTGGGGCTTTTATAGTTACACCTGCTCACAAAGCCTCTTGTGAAAAATAGTTTGCAAATGTCCTTTTCCTCCTTAGCATTTCCAGAGGCACAGGGTAGAATGACCTGCTTTTAGGTTTTCCAGCCCAATGATAGAGACTCTGAACTCAGGCAGACCTCTAAGTTTCTTTTTTTCTCCCCCAAATCTTCCAAACCTTAAAAAAAAAAAAAAAAAGATAAAACATACCATCAAGGATAGTAATTTATATGGCTATTTGCTGTCTGGAAACAAAGAGAACATGAATGAATATTATACCATGAGATAAGTGTAACATTCATGCAAGAGAAGTAGTTCAGTGGTTCTCAGCAAGGGGACCTAGTTTTGGTTGTCACAACTAAGGGAGAAGGGGAAGTGTGATTGGCATTTATCTAATGGGTAGAGACCAGGGATACTGCTAAACATTCTACTACATCCAGAACAGCACCCCCCCCCCCCCCCCCCGCCACAACCCACAAAGAATTATCTGGCCCCAAATGGCAACATTGTCAGGTAAGGAAACCATGATTTAGTTATCTCTTTAAATTTCTTCTAAGGTAACACTTTTTGACTTATTTCTAGAAATAATTAATCCCTGATATTTGATTCTTTGGGGTTTCAGTCTATGTGTAAGTACTTAGCAAATAGAGTCTATTTGTAAAGTGCACAATTCAAAATACTAAAAAATAGTAAAAGCTACAAAGAACTACCAATTTGAGGATGCTGGTCCTCATGCTTCTGCTAGTTTGTAGAGAAGGAGATTCTAATGTTAGTCTTACCATTTTCAGGGGAATCTTCTGATAAAGGAAGACTGTTTAGGGCATCAAACACACTTTTCAACTGAGAAGGCGTCAGCACACCAGAGAAATGCGTGCAGTCTGAACAGGCACGAAGTTCTTGTTGATGGTCAAGTCTCTGATGTGAAGGCCTGGGTTTAATGCTGGCCTTACCATCAGTCTCCTGTATTTCATCACCATATCATCCCTTTGGTCACAGCAGAACCTTCACGTCCACTGAGGAGCTTTCTGAGGTGTGCCAAAGTGTGAGGAGCTGCCTCTTTCACAAATTGGATTACGTCCTCCACAGACCACGGTGACGAAATCTTTCAACTAACACTGAGATCAGGTCCAGGTGTCGACCCGGGACTTCAGTTCTGTGGTGTGTGATTTTTCCTGACTTCAGATAATTGTCCTTGGTAGACCCCAATGACAGTCAGTTCAGAACTGGTGATAAGCTCAGTGGAGCTGACACAGGCTGAAAAAAATTCCTATAGTAAAGGTAAAGTAAAGTAAAGGTAAGAGTTTGTGGAATTTCCCCAGGTGGGGCTTGGAGAGTTTGTTTGTCACATTAGTGGGTTTTTTTTTTTAAAGATTTTATTTATTTATTTGACAGAGAGAGAGATCACAAGTAGGCAGAGAGGCAGGCAGAGAGAGAGGAGGAAGCAGGCTCCCCGTGGAGCAGAGAGCCTGATGCCGGGCTCGATCCCAGGACCCTGACATCATGACCTGAGCCGAAGGCAGCGGCTTAATCCACTGAGCCACCCAGGCGCCCCACATTAGTGGGTTTTTAAGAATGCCTTTGCTCTTCATGCACGCAGCTGTGTCATTTCCTCTTTTTTTTATAGATTTTATTTATTTGAGAGACTCAGTGTGAGAGAGCACAGAAGTGGGGCAGAGGGAGAGGGAGAAGCAGACTCTGCTGAGCAGGGAGTCTGATGTGGAGATCAATCCCAGGAGCCTGGGCTCATGACCTGAGCCGAAGGTAGACGGCTTAAGCGATTGAGCCATACAGGTGTTCCCCCTCATTTCCTCTTAAGACGAAACTTCTACATCTGGTTCATGTAGCTCCATTGTAGGGTGCTTAGGGGAGAGCAGGATGGCTTTAAGTGTAGGCTTCTGGCATGCCATTTGGCAGTTCTGTGTCCTGATATGTCTTCTTTTGCTGATTTATTTTGATCAGTTTATCTTGAGCAAATGTTCCTTACCAAAGGAGATGGATAGAGTATTTTCCCCCGCGAGAGGAGGCAGCAGCCACATCTCCTCCGGGGAGGAATCCGTGAGTGGCCCAGTTTGGAGGGCACCATCTGGCACACTCCCCCAGGGGCTGGCCGGCAAGTGCAGGCATCTGCAGGGCTCTCTTCTGATCCAGGTGAGCACTGGAGTTTCTGTTTGTTTCCAGAGTCACAAGCAGCAGATATCCCTGCAGTGGTTGTCTGAGCAATATCATCCTTTGCCACATGGAGGGCCAGGGGCTCTGTCTAGCAACTTAGCACAAGCTGAGATACAGAACACAAAATAGGAAGACTTTCTAAAATCCCCCTTTCCCCTAATTTTGGGTCTTTTAAAAAGTATGCTGATTTTTGTTGAGGAAACATTTTTAGGAAACTTATCCTTCTTGGGGGCTGACGTCTGTGCAGGTGCTCGAAACTATCCTGTTCTCTTGACCCTGGTGGTTGGGAATTTTCTTCATGGTCTGCATCAAACACCCAGTCACTTTGGAAGGAACCTGTACTTCTGTTGCAGTTTTCCTAATAGCAACATCATTTCCTGATTGCTGTCAGACATCTGTCCAGGGACGTTACCCAACTGGGAAAATATCTCAAGAATTGTACCATAGCAATAAGCAAAAGCTGCTCTCTATTTGTCAAAGGCAATATAAACTTCATCTCTTCTAGAACCTATAGTAGCTGCAGGACAGATCAGATGCAATTCTGTCTAATGCTTCAAGTTTCATTCCCACTTTAAATTATTTAAGGCTGGCTTGGGTGATTCCTTCTTAAATAACGTCAAAGTTGTGATTTCAAATCCATTTGAAATTCATAAAAGGAACATGGGCTGAGAGGACACATTCATCTGGAGCTCCAGAGAAGGTTAAGTGAAGCCCTCTTTTTTTCTTACACATGCCCCAATGGGTTGTGGGTCCAAGGAACCTACAGGCCTCCTCAAGTCCTTTCCATTGTCACGGCAGTGCTCACTATAAGCTGGCACCTGTAATTCCAGCAACTATAGCAGTACACACTGGAGAAACAGTGTGAAGTAACACGCCCCCCTTTCAAACCAGCTTTGAAGTTGTTAGCCTGAGGAATCTTGGACTCTCTGAAATACTGGGAAGGAGCACTCAAAGATCCAGCCTCTTTCCAGAAACTGTTCCATTGGAAATTATCATTTTTCATAAGAGATATTTGTTGTCCTTCTTGACAGCATAATGATCTGAATGCTTTCCCTATGGTAAGCCTTTCTAGTGTTTTCTCAGGCAATGGCAGTGGACAGAGCATGGTTTTTGCCCATGGTCCAGCTGGCATGGGAATTCAGTACACCGCCACCATGTTTCAGAGCAAGCACAGAGCTTGGACCTTGCTTTCTTTTTAGAGCTTTATCGAGGCATAACTGACATATAATAAACTTCACATATTTAAAGTATACAGTTTAACTCATTTTAACATATGTATACCTCCCCGCAACCACTGCATGATGAGATAATGAACATATCACCCCCAAAGCTTTCCTCGTGCCCCTTAGCCATCCCTCCCTTTAACCCTCCTTTAAATATTTAACATAATGTGGGGTGCCTGGGTGGCTCAGTGGGTTAAAGCCTCTGCCTTTGATTCGGGTCATGATCCCAGGGTCCTGGGATCGAGTCCCACATGGGGCTCTCTGCTCTGCAGGGAGCCTGCTTCCCCCCTCCCCCCCCACCTACTTTTGATCTCTGTCTGTCAAATAAATTAAAAAAAAAAAAAATCTTTAAAATAAATAAATAAATAAATATTTAACATAATGTTTCAAAGTTGAAGACAAAAAGTGGGAAAGCTACTCTACCCATTCAGTGAGTCCGGGTATAATCCCTGCTCTAAAACAAAGTAAGAAAATTATGACAATTATAGACCAACTTTACTTCTGGACCTAGATGTGAAAGTCCTTGATGAAATACTGGTTAACGGAATTAATCAGTTAAGGAAAAAATTACAATTGCACAATTACAATTGCTCTTCATAGAATCCCCTTTTTATTCTCCAATGTATTTTTCACTAAATCTTTGTTCATTTTTTCCCCCTACTTTTTCCTCCCAATTTCCTCACAGTTTTAGCTTTAGCTGATATTCTCATTTTATCCTGACATTATAAAACAAGCTGGCTGTTTTCTCATAAGTTCCTGCAGAAGAAATGTGTCCTAGATGAGGAAAAGATTCTAGAAGGTGGCAATCACCCACATTTCAAAATGAAAGGAGCAAAACAATGAGAGAAGTCATATTCAGTTACAATTTTCTTAGGCCCTTCTATTGTTCACCAAACCCTGGAGTCCCCTTCATTAACACTGGCGTTGCCAGATAGTCATTTGTCAGGTTCAATTTGTGTCAAAGCTCCTGAAAACAAAGACTGCTTCTTTGACCTTGGAGGATAGGGCCCAACAAATAGGTCTTCTTTGATATTAATGATTCATTTGGTCTGTCTTTGCAGCTGTCTCTAACGTTTCTGGTATTTAGGATTGAATGTTGAACTTTCTCAACAAATATTTACCAGTTAAGTGCGAACTTTGCACTTGAACTGCATGCTGAGATGAAAATGGAGAAAATGCTCTATTAAAATTGCTAGGACCAAAAAGCATAGTTGCACCTTAAAACACTATAAATTCAAGAGCTGAATTGTGGTACAGTGGGATAGAAAGGAATGGGAAGGCTCTAAAAAGGTAGCTGTACTTAGGCTTTGTAGGATATATGGTGGGAGCCCCTGAAACAGCCCAGCTGCCAAAGTGCTTTCACTGTAATATCGGGACTGTTGGGTCGGTGGTATGGGGACATGAAAGATCTAAGTTCCCTAGTTGAAACAGGTACCCTGGTGTAATGGGAGAGAAAGAGTACAAGGTAGATGAGGCCTGATCATGGAGGACCCAACAAAATTACCTTGTGCCCATTTCCAGTCAGCCCCTTCTGTAAGAGGCAACCACTTTTCAGATATCCAGCACCATAGACTGCTTCCTCCTGCTGTTGAATTTCATATAAATGGAATCATGTAGTACAGACCGTTTTATGTTTGATTTCTTTCACCCAACATGGTTTTGAAATTCATATTTTTGCATGTATTTAAAATTCCTTTTGGGGGCACCTGCATGTCTCATCCATTAAGCAGATGACTCTTGATCTCAGCTCAGGTCTTGATCTCAGGGTCTTAAGTTCAAGCCTGGCGTTGGGCTCCACACGGGGTGTGGAGCCTACTTTAAAAAAAATTCCTTTTTATTGTTGAACCCCACTCTGTTGAGTGAATTAACCACATTTCTCTCTTCTCCAGGCTTTGTCTATCATGAATAAAACTGCTATGAACAATTTTGTAGATATATTTGCATGGATATATGCTTTAATTTCTCTTGGGTAAAGAGGAGTTGAACTTCATAGGTTATAGGGTAGACGTCTGATTAACTTCATTCCATTCTGCTGGTTTTCCCAAATGGTCCTCCCATTTTACATCCCCACCAGCAATGAATGAGAATGTGTTACTCGATGTCCTTGCTAACATTTGGTATTGTTACTCTTTTTAATTTGATCTATTTTGGGTATTCTTGTAGTTATGAAGTACTTTCACATTGTGGTTTAATCAGCATTTTCCTGATGTCTGATGATGAGTACCTTTTCATGTATAGTGACCATTTCTGTACTTTGGTGGGTATTGGTTCAAATCTCTTGCCCATTAAAAAAAAAATAAAAGGTGTCTTTTGTATTATTGAGTTGTTAGAGTTCTTTACATGTTCTGGGTAGTATAAACCACATGCACACACACACATATTTACTCCCAATCTGTGGTTTGCCTTTTCATTTTCTTAATGGTATATTGCTGAGCAGAAATCTTAGATTTTAGGAATCCAGTTAATCAATCATTCCCTATGGCAAAGTGTCTGTTGTCCTGTAGTAATACAATATAAGAGAGAAGCCTGATCCCAATCTGTCTTCTAAGGACATAGAGTTCAGGACTACAGCAAAATCGACTGCTGTGTAGTGATAAAAAAGGTTATAAACTTGCAAAGCAACTATGCAAATACATAAACATTACATTACAACATAAAAGTTCATAAATAAGATGACAATCCAATCTGAATGCTGTGTATGTGATTGTTAGTTGATAAAACTCCGATGAGCCTTTAAAAGAGTGCCCTTTCTACCCCTTGCCAACTTCTGTCTGGACTGTCAGAAAACATGTAACTTACCACCAGGAAGGTAAGAGAAACATGAGAGGCCCCAGCATTCCTGCAACTCCCCATTCTTTTCAATCTGCTTGTATACTTTTTGCTGTTGAACTGCATTTTGGAACTCAGATAATGCCCTGTATCACCTGGCACAGCCGACAGGATTCCAAATTGATGTAGTGGAGATTGTAGCTGGGCTCTGGGTAAGAATATTCTGGGATGGCCATTAGAGAACAGCATCCACTCCCTAGTCAAGAACCACCGGGAATTGATAATCTAAGTGAGATTATCCAGTGATTAACTGGATGCCTAGGAATGATGGTTTCATTAGCCATGGAACAGAAAACATGCTTCATTGGAACAGGGCAAGAAACTGTACCATGGGAGGATAAAGCCACTACTCTTCCAAATGGATTAACCTGTTGCCCCCAAAAAGAGAAAGAGTAGGGAAAGCATATTCCTTTGGTTTTCAGTGTCCATTTTCTGAGCCAAACGCCAAGAGCTACATCCAAGGAAATAAGCGAAACATCTGGAATGAAGCTCTGTTTGTGTAGGGTGCGGGAGAGAGACTCAAAAAGAGGCAGTCTAGTCTGCTCACCTTGAAAGAGGCAGATACAGATAGGAGGCCCTCTGAGCTGCAAGGGACAGATGCAGCGCTTCTAGAAGTGTGCAGTTCCCATGTTTGGGACTTGAATCTAGCAGGGAGCAGCAGAGATGGTGTGTGCCTCCTTTGGGCTCCTATCCCCACTGGAGGACCCAGAGCCTCTTTCCACCCAGGGGGAGGCCAACAAAGCAGATGGAGTGCCATATGTCTGCTTAGGGCACAGGTACTTGAGTTGCAGGGGAAGGATCACCAGGAAGTGCTCCCAGCTCACCTCTCTTCCCAGTCACCCCAAGGCCCCACAGTGTGGTGCTGGGTGTGGGGCTACCAGGTGCCTGACTTCTACCACAGCTATAGACAAAGCTTTAAAGGGCCTTCATCTCCCAATCCCCATGTAAGGAGATGATCTGAAGAAAGTTCTGTCTACTGAAGAGTTCTAACACAAGAGGACGACAACAGAAGCCCAACAGCAACCACTCTGCAGCTCAGCCTGTACCAATACTGGAACAGAACTGCTGTTCTGTCTACTGACAGATACCCAGAAAGCTGAATGTTCTCTAGGATGATGATAGACTTTTTCAGAGGCTAAATTTACAGAACATAAATGTTTACAAGTTCAAGCCAGAAGGACCTGGGCCTACCTGTGTTCTTTTATGACTAGGATATGACAATACTTTTAAACTTGGTCCCCGCAATGGTTTACCAGTGGATTGATGTGGGCTATGACAAGAAAGGATCCAAGGGACTCCATCAAGAGTTTTTTTTTTTTTTTTTTTTTTCCCTATTTGGAAAACTTAGCATCATTTTATTTTATTTTATTTTTTTTTTATTTTTTTTCAGCGTAACAGTATTCATTCTTTTTGCACAACACCCAGTGCTCCATGCAAAACGTGCCCTCCCCATCACCCACCACCTGTTCCCCCAACCTCCCACCCCTGACCCTTCAAAACCCTCAGGTTGTTTTTCAGAGTCCATAGTCTCTTATGGTTCGCCTCCCCTCCCCAATGTCCATAGCCCCCTCCCCCTCTCCCAATCCCACCTCCCCCCAGCAACCCCCAGTTTGTTTTGTGAGATTAAGAGTCATTTATGGTTTGTCTCCCTCCCAATCCCATCTTGTTTCATGTATTCTTCTCCTATCCCCCTACCCCCCCATGTTGCTTCTCCATGTCCTCATATCAGGGAGATCATATGATAGTTGTCTTTCTCCGATTGACTTATTTCACTAAGCATGATACGCTCTAGTTCCATCCACGTCGTCGCAAATGGCAAGATTTCATTTCTTTTGATGGCTGCATAGTATTCCATTGTGTATATATACCACATCTTCTGTATCCATTCATCTGTTTCCATCAAGAGTTTTGACTTGAACTAAAAAGTTGCTCTAAACTGAGGTTTTAAAAAACCAACATATGGTTAGAATAGATTTTGGCATAAAGATTTAAAAATTCACTTTGAGACATGCTAACTATGGAGTGTTTAAATGGGGACATTTTTGCTAAACTGGATAAAAATGATGCAGCACCATGATTTGATGTGTTAAACTACCATGTACTATTATTTGATGTAAATATGCCCTTAATCTCCAGGATAAAGATAACTGGAGCCACATTAAGATAACTGGACATGTACTAAATGGTTGGTCAAGAGGTGAAAGGAAGATTACTGTTTCATGGAAAAAGTCAAATCCTAATGATCATATATTACTTTGTATATTCATATGTTGTGTGTTAAACATATGCTATGGATGGAAAGACTGTAAAAAAGAAAAGGGTCAACATGACCTTTTCTGTATATCTATGGAAATCTGACCTTTAAAGATATTTATTTATTTACTGGGTTGGGGGGGGGGGAGCATGAGCTGGAGGGGGAGGGGCGGGGGAGAGGAAAAAGCAGGCTTCACTGGGCAGGTGCTCTGACATGGGGCTCAATGTCAGGACCCTGTGAGCATAACCTGAGCTGAAGGCAGCCTCTTAACCCACTGAGCCACTGAGGTGCCGCTGGAATCCTGACTTTATTTTTTATTTATTTATTTTTTTTTAAAGATTTTATTTATTTATTTGACAGATAGAGATCACAAGTAGGGAGAGAGGCAGGCAAAGAGAGAGAGGAGGAAGCAGGCTCCCTGCCAAGCAGAAAGCCCGATGCGGGGCTCGATCCCAGGACCCTGAGATCACGACCTGAGCCGAAGGCAGAGGCTTTAACCCACTGAGCCACCCAGGCGCCCCTGGAATCCTGACTTTAAATCAGCATCCTTGCTGTTCTCTTCTAGGACCCTGGTAGGAGAACATGTTAGCTGTACTGCTGGGGAGCACTGCTTTTAGTAAAAGGTAGATCTTACGATGTACACCTATGATTTTAAACCATGATTTTTGTAACCTTTTCCTCCACATAATGGGTGGTGCAGTGAATTGATATGTGGTGCTGGCTCTAGTGGGTACAGAAAGACCAAAGATAATTCCTCAGACTCATCCCTCTGTATGAATTGTGGAGGAAGACCTAAACTTCAGAGAAATACCTGAGACTGTCTTGCTCTGTGGCAACTTCTTTGACATCTTTGCATAATAATTTTACACAGTATCCAAAAGATAAGCAAGTTACTGTTATTTGTTGCTGTTAAGTGATCTTTTGAAATCTGTAAATTCTTACAATCCTTCAAATAGAGGTTGCTAATGGCACATAGGCATCCTGAAATTTTTTGTGAACCTTTTGCTTATAACAATGCCCAAAATGGCATGTGGTGATGTTAACTTGCTTAACTGACATGGAGGGTTATGTTTTTATGTTCAGTATATTCTGTGTTTATTATCTGCATCACTATATAATACTTCTTGAACTACTGCATTGCTGAATCAAGAGTTGTAGGTTTAGAGATTATGTAAGCGGATAGTATAATTGAGAAGAGAATAACCCTGGATTGCTTGTTAGAACTGGATCACTTTGCAACTCCTTCTAGAACATCTGTTGTTTGAATAGATAAGTCACTGCTTTAAAATAAGTTGTTGCAGCATTAGAAGGTTTAAGAAACCACAGGAGCTTCCACAACCCTATTTGGCAATAGATTATCAGACTGGTGAATTCACTGATCATTAATGATGGGTATGTTCTTATTTTGGTACTTACCTGTCCAGACTGTTATGTCATTGGGTTGGAGCCCTGGGGTGCCACGGAGTGAGAAGTACTGAGTGAGGGTCACTGATGGGAGAGAAGACCCTGTCATCTAAGGACACAAGCTACACTCCAACACTGGCCCACACCTGCACAGTGAGGAAGAATGTGGTAAGCCTGCAAAGCAAACACTCAGAATGAATTATTGTTAGCTAGATGCTCATAGACGAACTGTAAGAATATACACATGCTTGCTAGTTGACATAGCTCAGGTAAAATTTCGAAAGCATACCTCTCCATTCTCTCTGCTTCTCACCCCCACTCAACTTCTGTCTGAAGATATTTGGAGAGAGTATAATTTACTGTGGGGAAGATAAAAAGAAACATCTAAGGGGAACTCCAGCATTGCCCAAACTCCTGATTCTCTTTTATCTACTTTTATGTTTTTATGTTAAGAATTCTTTTTTCAGGGGCACCTAGGTGGCTTAGTCAGTTAAGCATCTGGCTCTTGATTTCCACTCAGGTCATGATCCCAGAACCCTGGGATCAAGCCCCACATCAGGCCCCCTGCTCAGCAGGGGGTCTGCTTAAGGACTCTCTATCTCTCTCTTTGCTCCTCCCTCTGTCCCTTCCCCTACTCATGCATGCATGCTCTCTCTCTAAAATAAATGAATCTTAATTTTTTTAAAAAGAAAAACATTTAAAAACATTTTTTTCAAAATTCTATGAAAAGCACAGAGAATATTACACTGAATACTGCTATGCCCACGACCATTTATATCATAAATATTTTGCTATACTTGGCCTCCGGCATATCTGTCCATCTATCTATCCTTCTATTCATTCATCAAACTGTCTTATTTTTATACATTTCAAAAGAAGTTTCAGACACCAATACAATTCCCCTGAACTACTCCAGTATGCATATCATTACCTAATGTTCAATATTTGTTATTAGCAGATTTTCTTTTTTTTTAGGTTATTTTCTTTTGAGGTAACATTTACATATAATGAAATGCAGAAATCTTAAGTAAACATTCACTAAGTTTTGACAAATACATCTGTATGACCCAAACACTTATCAAAATGTCAAACAGTACCATTCCAAAGAAATATAATGTGACACTATATAGCTTATACTTTTCTAATAGTTACATTAAGTAAAAAGAAACTGCTAAGATTTATAATTTATCACTTTAAGTTAAATATCTAAAATATTAGAATCAAACTTTGAATAGTAAAATATTACTGAGATGTTTTATATTCTTTCCTACCCAGTCTTCAAAATCTGGTGTGTATTTTACACTTGGAATACATCTCAGTTCAGACTAGTCATACATCAAGTGCTTAACAGGCCCATGCAGCCAGGGGACCTGGCATGGGATGGCACATATAGAATGTTTCAATTCCCCAGGAAGGTCCCATGCCCCTTCCACCCAGTCTCCAACCCCATCCTCACAGAGGCAACCATCATTCTGGGTTTTCTCCCCCATGGTTGTTGAGCTCTGCCTGTCCTAGCATTTCATGTAAAAGGAATTGTACAGTATGTAGTCTTCTTTCACTCAGCATAATGCTTCTCAGATTCATTTATGCTATTATCTGTACTCAGACAGCAGCTGTAGTTGTATGGTTAGTCTAAGAAACTGCTCAGCCGTTGTCCAAAATGGCTATCCCATATTCGATCAGCAATTATTAGAGTTCTGATTCTTCCACACTCAGAATGGTCAGTCTTCTCAATGTTAATTGTTTGGTGGGTAGATAGTGGTTTCTCCTTGTGGTTTATTTTGCATCTTCCTAATAGCACATGATGTTGAAAGTGTATATTTGCCATTTGTGTTTTTTTTTTTCATAAGCATCCAAGTCTCATGCTCTTTTCAAATATGTGCTTTTCTTTTCACTAGTGAATTCTTTATATATCCTGAATGTCACTCTTTTCATATATGTTTTACACCTATGTATTTTTTCCTAATCTGTGGTTTGCTTATTGGACTTCTTAGTGGTCTCTTTGAATAAGCAGCAGTTTTAAATTTTTTTGAGGTTTAATTTATTAATTTTCTTTTAAAAGTGCTCTTTTCTGTTCCTCAGAAAGCTCTGCTTATCCTCAAATCACAAATCTACTCTCTTTTCTTTCCTTTTTTTTTTTTTTTAACTCTCTTTTCTTATGAAGATGTCATTGTTTCAGATTCTAATTAACAATATGATCCCTTTTGGATGAATTTTTGTATGCCTTGTGATATGTATATCCAGTTGTTCTAGTACCTTCTGTAGAAAGCTTCCTTTCTCAACAGGGTTCCTTTGGCACCTGTTGAAAAATCAAATGACCATGTAAGCGAGCACCTCTTTCTGTGCTATTGATGTAGGTGTTGACCTTCACTCTGCAACGTCTTGTCATAACAGCTGTAGCTTTAGGGTCAGTCTTGAAATCCCTCATTCTAATCCAACTTTGTTCTCTTTTTTGGGGTAATATTACTTCAGATTCTTTGCATTTCCATATAAATTTGATAATTAGTTTGCCGATTTGTACCTAAAAAGCCTATTGGTGTTATTATTTGGATTGCATCAAATCTATAGGTCTGTTTGTAGAGAACTGACATCTTGCCAATGCTCTTCTGTTCATCTCTTCCCATGGAGAAACATGGTATATGTGTACATTTATTTTGCTATTCTCTAATTTCCACCAAAGACAGTTTTTAGCAAACATGTTTTGAATATATTTTGATAAATATTTTCAAAAGTATTTTATGTTTTTTGATGCTATAGAAAACGGAAGTTAAAACATTTACTTTCCAACAGTTTGCTGCTAATATAAAAAATACAATTAATTTGGGTGCCTGGGTGGCTCAGTCAGTTAAGCATCTGCCTTCAGCTAAGGTCATGATCCCAGGGTCATGGGACTGAGCCACACATTGGGTTCCCTGTTCATTGGAGGGTCTGCTTCTCAGCCTCTCCATCTGCCTGACACTCCCTCTGCTTGTGCTCTCTCTCTCTCAAATAAATACAAAATTTAAAATTACAATTAATTTTTATATAATCATCTTGTATACCACCATGACCTTGGTAAATTATTTTACTAGGCCCAATAGCTGAAAATACTCTAGTCTTTCCCACATACTCATATAATTTACAAATAGAGACTATTTTATTTCTTTTCTAATCTTTATGTCTTTTCTTTCTGGCCTTTTGCATAAGATACACAGTAAGATGTTGAATTTTTTAAAAAAGATTATGAACTGGTATTGAATTTTGTCAAATGTTTTTTCTGTATCTATTAAGAAAGTTTTCTTTTAAAGACACATATTAAAACTTGTCCCAAACATCAACTCAAATAAATTTAGGAAATTGTTTATCCAATCTATCCCTTACCCACAGCTGTCCATTAATATCATGCTATTTGGCTTTTGTACAAGACCACCACCTGGTGGGTCAATGACAGAGAGTGGGTTCAGACACAAACCTTCTGACTTTAAAGCTCCCACTCTTACACCAGCATCATGGTGCCCTTAGACTAACTGAATTATCATAAGAATTCTTGTGACAATGCTTTCAGTTTTCTCTTTATTTTTATGGATAAAATGCAACATACATATTATACTTAACAATGAAAGTTGGGACAAAAGAATCAATACTAACTTTTGAGATGGGAGACAACATAAGACAACATTGGGATTTCTTGTGACATTAAATAACTTTCTAATCAGAGCACATAGTTTTAGAAAATACTTGGGAAAATGACGGAAAAATGTTGTTTTTAAATTAAGGTGTGTGTATGTGTAAAACTATTTAAAATATTTGAAAGAAACATTTTAATCCATGTCATATTATTCTTTATTAAATGACATATTGGTGGAAAACAGTTGAAAATGCCTGTCAGAAACTAGGAACTATTTAATCCCATAATATATATTCTTTTCAGGCATGTAAAACATTTGTGAAAAACAGTTGAAATATGCTTGAAAGAAAGAAGGGACATTTTAATCTCATGCTACGTTTCAGTCAAGCACAGTATGGGGAAAGCAGTTGAAAAAATGCCTGAAAGAAGAGAGGACTGTTAATTCCCACACTTGAAGACCTGCACTGCAACATGGTGAGACACACATGACAATGACTAAGGGACATGAATTCTCTCAGAGTGTAACACAGGTCACAGGTACAGAGTATTTTTGGCTTTAAAGCTTGCACTAAAAAATACTTTACATCATTAAATGTACAATGAAAGCCAACTGAAGTGACTTAAATAAGATGACTCAGGGACAGTTTGTAACAAAAACTGTTAAAGTCCATTAATTTTTTTCCTAAGAAAGACGCGTGAGGTAGTTTATACTGTGTACACATTGTAACGAAATTAATACTCCAGTTTATTTGAAGATCTTACTGGCTCTAAGAATCATATCCCCTAATTCCCTGCTTAACAAAGGAATCCTCTTTTGCAAAATGGAGAAAACAATGAGCCAGCTCTAGGGTTTTTTCTGAGTAAGTGTCACTAAAATGTTAACTTTCTCTAATACCTTCCTTGATATCATTTTCCTAACTGTACACCAAGAGCACTTGGGAGGAGGTGGGTGGGAAGCTTGTGAGAACTGAATCTAGGAGCCCAGGATCTGACTCTCGTTTGCAAACATACTACTCACTTTTACAGACTACCATAACTATTTTAAAACAACTTTTGATAAAGCAAACATAGTTTCAATAATTATTTGACAGAATTTTTTAAATTGTAATTGTAGGGGTTTGTTTATTCTTTAAGACTAAAATTAGTAAAAAGAACCTCTACTCATACAAAAATTAGTCTGTGTGTCTACTGAAATTCTCTAATCACTTAGTTAATCCTATGACTAAGAATAAAAGTTATATTCAGAGATACTGGTATTGACATGGCCTTCCATATTACATAGTTATTTGAAAGTTGTCACACATACTTAAATACATTCAAGTGATTAATTTAAAGCTACTGGGTTAGCTAAGTCTTTAACATCTGACACCACACAAAAGTAAGATATTCAGAAACAGTTGTCTCCTGTCATCTGTCAGCCACTTATTTCAAAGTAATGATAAGTGGGGTAAATCTTAAAACCATTGGAACTTACAGGTTCTAACATGTTTTCAGCCAAACATGGGAAAATTCTCAAATAAAAAATTAGATCTGCAAATCTTTGGTTGAAAAAGTCTTCTATAATAGAATTTAACTTATGAAACTATAGGAAACACGATGAGAAAAATCAGTCCCTGTTTTTGTGTATACACAGAAGTATAAGATAGCTAATTTGAGGAATTTCTTCTGTGTGTGGGTATAAATTACTGCCATCTTATGCTCTGGAAGTTAGCAGCTGTATAATATAAAATGTTTACTCCTATTGTTCTGAATTTCAAAAACAATAAAAGCATTTTTTCAGACTCCTGAAATTCATTATGTAAACTAACATGCCATCAATTAGTGAAACATTGAAAAGTGATGAAATGTAGGAATAAATAAAAACCTACACGACACATGTTTATCTTCTAATGGGTTTTCAGGTACAGGAAATAAAAATTCTCAAACAAATAAAATGAATGGATATTTGAGTTTTTTATAAAAATAAAACAAAATCCTAATGGCCAGAAACACAATTATCTACATGTTGAATATAAATAACATTTTTAGAGATATCAAGGCATAATAATGCTGCATATAAAAGATTTCTTCTAGGGGTACCTAGGTGGCTCAGTCGGTTAAGCATCCGACACTTGATTTTGTTTGGCTCAGGTCTTGATCTCAGGGTCATGAGTTCAAGTCCCGGGTTGGACTCCACCCAGGGTGTGGAGCCTACTTAAAACAAAAAAAGATTTCTTCTATATGTAGGCTTACATTATTATATCATGTTTTGAGAATTGGTAAGTAGAAACATTGGTAAAAACACTTTTTTATGAAAGCATTGGTAAAATGTTTTCTGTATTTATAATGTTACTGTTTGAACTACAAAAGAGAGTCATTTGGACATTAAATCTCATTAAAATTATTATAAATTCAATGAAATATCAATCTGTGGATTCTAATCCAAAGCATGCATGTAGGATAAATGACACCTCTATTCCCATTTCTAGCTAACCTTAGACCTATATCTGCAGTCTTAAGAAGAAATGCAGAGCTGTCTGACCCTTCAGCACATTTCGGATTTGCTCTCCGTTAGATTGTGGAGAACTGTGTGTTCTCACCGATTGTAGGTCTGAGAAATGGCTCTGCAGGATCTTCATACTAAGACAGTTTTCAGCTTACCAAATACGCATCTGATTTTAAAGCCTGAGGCTAATCCACAGTGCTTGGTCAATCTATGAATGATGAACAGAAATAATTTTCTTTTACAGCATATAAAACCTGGATATAACAGTATTTTTCAGTACTTTTGGATGAAGAGCAGTTGGATAAAGACAATTCTCTATTTTTAAATTGGGACTACAGAAGTGACAATCTACTGTTGTAAAATATAAAAAAATGGTATGTTTGATCAGGAAAGGAAATCTGTGCCTGGCACAGAGAAAGCTTTTCATTGAGCACCATAATCATGATGAAAAGATAGCGGTCTGTGACTAGTAACTACACAGAAGGTTATGAAACCATAAGAACACCCTCTGTCAAACTAACCTTTGCTATGGGAACCTGTGCTCATAAGAGAACAAGCTTTAAAAATATAAATTTTCAAGAACCCACAATAGAGAAATGTTTACTTGCACCAGAATGCGGATAGTCATAATACAGTACAACATACGTAACAATACAGTGTTCTTTCAACAGAAGTTCATCCTCCTCCAATGTGGGAGCAAGTCAGGGCATCGATATTGGATGTATAACTTTAGAAACTGATTCCCTTTGAAAAGCAGATCTGAATTATTTTGCAGAGCAGAAATTACTGATACTTCTGGCATTCTTGTTCAAAAAGGTCAACATATATATAACGTAAGTAAAACAAAGACTCTTCCACATCTGTGTTTCATAGCATCTGCTACATAAAGAAGTATTTTTTATCTCTCGGTATAAGACGAAGTTCATTTCTGTTGTGAAGTACTAGAAATGATTATAGAGTTCCATATACTAGCTTGGCCTTTCCTCTGGAACGATCACAGCGTCTTTCCTTCACCATTATTAAGGAACCATAGGAGAAAGCCTCAGCTCAGTCAACCGGCTCCTCCTCCTCCACAGTTCATGTTGACAATGCTGGGAGATGCCACTTGGGCTGAGAAACACCAAGAGGGTTATTGAAACAAACATGTCAAAAACAGTCTTGTTATTTTCCCTACCAAATGTAGAATCTTCTTGGCATATAATACATGATAGGTGCCATCTTGGGGGTTATCTCAAAAACTTGGTTGGGGTTTAATCACCCACTCTGCTTGAGGATTTACATGATATATATCCAATATATAAGCATCTGGATCCAAGCAATGCTGCCCTAAAGGAAAGAGAAAATCAGAGAATGTTTTCGAGAGTGCACACTTCTATGTGTGCATGTGCGTGTGTGTGTTGGGAAGGTTCAAATGAGGCCAAGACTGTTTTCTCAGCCAAAGGTTAAGTAGATACATGTTCAAGGTTCTTTAGCAAAGCCAGTCTGCCTGCCTGCCTTATTCCTTCCCTTCTTTGTTTCTTTCCGACTATGAAATACTTCAAATAAGCCCCATGCAAAATTGTGGAAAAAAAACAGACATACCAGCTATAGGCAAATTGTTGCCTAGACTCAGCACATAAATTAGGAAAACACGGCAAGAACCTAAGGTATAAACTGGTCATTTATATAATAATACATGTCCTCTAATGGTTTTACAGACAGTAACTTGACCAGAGTTAGAAAAGATTAAAATCAAATTCACTTTGGAAATGGTCATTTTGTTTCTTTACTACAGATGCAACTCCCATAGACAGGAAATCTAGAAATGATAACAACAAAAAGATCATTCCATGAAACAAATACATTTGAAAATCTTTATGTACAGTGTGTTTGAAATGTATATCAAAGTCTCAAATGAAACCACCAATATCGGACTCCTTGCTTAATTCATTTATCAAATATTTCTTGGAAGTTATTATATGCCAGGCACTAACTATTCCAGGGGCTAGGGCTACACAGAGGTATCAGATGGTGAAAAATTGCCCTGAGGGCAAATAATTGTCAGACAACCAGCAAATAAGCAAGTATAATATAAAGTAAGTCTTGTGGTGATAAGAACATGAGAGAACAACAAAGCTGGGAAGGCACACCTAGAGAAGGTGAGATCCTGGAAGGTCTCTTTGAGAAGGTGACGCAGTGGCAAACACCTGTGAGAGGTGAGGGAGTGAGAAATGAACACTCAAAAGCAGAGCATTCTGGGAAAAAGTAAATGCAAAGGCTGAGAGGCAAAATGTGCCTGGTGAATGGATCTGCAAAGCTGGTGCTGAGAGGAAGTCTGTATATAACTTGAGAGGGAACTGTCCGCAGGTGCATTTAAAGTAATGAGAAGGACTGAGCTCGCCAAGGAAGTTAGGTGTAGGTAGAAGAATTCCGAGGCCTGACGCCACAGTTTTCCACATTGAAGGTTGAGAGGATGAGAAGTAGCAGGCAAAAGAGACTCAGGAGCTGCCAGTGAAGTGGGACAAAACCCAGAAGCTTAGGTTGTCCTTGAAACCAGGTGAAGAACGTGTGTTTTCAAAGAAGTTATCAAGACAGAACGAATGACTGGATTTCACAACGTAAGAGTTCTCTGGTGGCCTCAACAAGAGCAATTTTGGTCAAGTGTTGCAGGGTAATGCTTGACTAGAGTGGTTTCGAGAGAGAACAAGAGGAAGAAATTGGAGAACAGAAAATGGATTCAAGGAGTTCTTGCTGTAAAGCAGAACACTGGAATGGAAGTAGGTTTGAGAGAGAGTTTTGTGAAGATGAATATTACGAAAAATGTTTATGTAGTTGGAAATGATGCAGTTGGGAGGGAAAAGCTGATGGTGCTGGGGAGAATAGGGGGCTGAAGCAAGGCCCCGAGTGGCAGGCGGGAACACAAAGTGAGGCACACGTGGAGGTGTTGGCCATCAGTGTGAGCTGACGTGGTTCATCCAGACTGTGCAGAGGACAAGCAGAAGACCTGAACGAAGGGAAAGGCAGGACACAGATGCAAACAGAGACAATTTCTGTTGGATTCCTTTTGTTCCCCCTCAGGGAAATAGGAAGAATTAACCTGGGCTGAGGATGAAACCAGGGAAGTTAAAACAAGAAAGGTGTCACAGTGTCAACGTTTCATGATGTTCTCTGTTTTGCAGGGATCTCCAGGAAGCGACTTTCCAACTCTGAGGCACACTTAAAAGACCCCAAAGTCTACTCCGTATCAATTAAAATATTCACATTTAAATTTTGAAAATATTTTAGAAAATTCATACAACTGTTCTCATATGAAAATAAAAATTCAGAAACTTACTGATGTTGAATTTATATTTAAGAAACTCATAAAATATGCTTTTATAATAATAGCATCATATTTCTTTTAGAGTAATCAGAAAATTTAGGAGTAAAAACTGTTAGAGAATGCTTACCTATATTTCCTCCAATTTCATATAACCGTTGGTTCTGAATCTTAAAGCATTCTGATGAACCATGACTGAAAAAAAAAAAAGCAATATAATTTAACCTTCTTCCATGATCTGAGGTAAATTTGTGCTTTAAATATCATGGCAACAATTCCTTCTGCCTTGAATGAAATACACTCACAAATCATTATTATGATCAAAGTTAGGATAAGTAATTCTATTTGTTTGACATGGCCAAGCATCCAAGGCACAGGGAGGGTGGGACTTTTTCAAACCAAGATGGACACTGCTGTGCCCTACAGCAACCTGGAGCCCGTTCTACCCACAACTGTCAGCTTCATTTAAGAGAGGACTGTTACAGACACAGCAAGGCTGGTGAAGGAGCAGCTGCATGTTTAATACTGCCTTGTCATTGGTCACATTACTCTCAGTTCAAAAGAAGTCAGGTTTCATTTCTCTTCTTGCCAAAAATTGAATGGGATTCTCTCCTCTGTCTGTGCTATGTTTCTAAACTTGCCTAAAGCTTTTCAAACTGCTTAATGTTGACTTTATTGCATATTTTTGCTCTATAGTGAAAGCAAGTCAGAGATAATAATTGTCCAGTTTAATTTCTCCACCCCAGACTAGAATGCTGCGGTAGAAGAGTTGGCTGATCTTCATCCTACCTGAGCAATGACTTTCAGTTTGGTTACTTCCAGAAAGATTGACCTCAGCTCTTGGTGAGGAAGAAAGATGTGTGACCTATTTTCTTTAATTAAACATTTTTATTTGAGATCACTGTAGATTTGCTCATAGTTTTAAGAAGCTGCACAGATAGGTCCTATGTACCCTTCACTTAGTTTTCCCCAGTAGTAAAATCTTGGAAAGCTCTAGTGCGTTACCACAACCAGAATGTCAACATTGATTCAGTCAAGATGTAGAACATTTCCACTGCCACCAGACCCCTCTTGTTTCCCTGTAATAAGTCCACTTACCTCCCTCTCTGTCCTCATTCCTACCCTCATCCCTTATCCCTGGTAACCTCCACTCTCTTTTTTCTTTCTTTCACTCTCTTTCTCTCTCTTCCTCCCTCCCTCCTTTTCCTTTTTCTTTCTCCCTCCCTCCCTTTCATTCTTCTTTCTCCTTCTGCCTTCCTTCCTCCTTTTCCTTTTCTCCTTCCTCCCTTCCCTTCCCTTCCCTTCTTTCCCTTCCTTCCTTTTCTTTTCTGTTTTTGTCTTATTGCAGTGGCTTAATCTTCTAATAGTATTTGAATAAAAGTGTTGTTCTTGATCTAGTGTTCAATCTCTCATCGTTAAGTATAATATTAGCTGTAGATTTTTGTAGATGGTCTTTATCAAGTTGAGGAAGTTCTTCCCTTTTCCTAGTTAACTGAGGGTTTTAATCATGAATGGGTATTGGATTTGTCAAATGTTCCTTCTGTACCAATTAACATGATTATATGATTTTTCTCCAATCCAATGGTGGATTCTACATTAATTTCTAAATATTGAGCCAAACTTGCATACCTGAAATGAAACCCACTTGGTCACTGTAATTCCTTTAATTACACTGGATTAGCTTTGCTGATGTTTTGTTGAGGACTTTTGTCTCTAAGTTCATGAGAGATAATAGTCTTCAGTGTTTGTTTATTGTCTTTGGTGTCTGGTCAATACTAATTTCATAAAATGAGTTAGGTAGTGTCCATTCCTCTACTTTCTGGTAAAAGAATGTGGTAAATCGGTGTTCATTTTTTAAACATTTGCTAGAATTCTCCAGTGAAACCATCTGGACTTGAAGATTTCTTTTTTGGAAAACTTTTAAAGATTCAATTCCTTTAAAGGCTACAAAACTATGTCATCTTTGTTGTCTTTTGGTAACTTGTGGTTTTTGAGGATCTGGTCCATTTCTTCTAAATTTGTGATTTTGAGTATATAGTCTGTTCACAATATTTCATTATCCTTTTAAGAAGGGGAGAAAATACAGAGAAACACAAAGAGGATGTGAAGATGGAGAGGCTGAAGTGATACGTCTGTAAACATAGAATGCCAGGGGTATTGTCAACCACTAGAAGCTAGGAAAGAGGGATGGGACAGTTTCTCCCTCCCAGCTTCCAGAAGGAACCAACCCTGCTGACACATTTCTTTCAGATTTCTGGCCTCCTGGACTGAGAAAATACATTTCTGTTGTTTTAAGCCACCTAGTTTGAGGTAATTTGTTATGGAAATACTGGGAAACTAATATATAGTCATATCTCATCAGGCTCCTCTGTTTCTCAGACTTGCCTTGTTTTTTGATGTCTTTGAGGAGGACTTATCAGGTATTTTGCACAATGTTTCTAAACTGGGATTTGTCTGATGTTTTTCTTGCAGTTGTCAGGAGTTATGTGTTCTTGGGAGGAAAGGGACAGAAGGGCCATCTTCATCATTTTTTTTTTTTTTTTTTTTTTAAATCAGGGCTACATACTATCAGTGTGACTTTATCATTGTTGATGTTCACCTTAGTCACCTGCTGAGGTCAGATTTCACAACTATGAAGTTATTCTTTTTCTCTCTTTACACACTATAGTATTTGGAGAGAAGTCACTATGCAGACAATAAAGAATGCTGAGCCTCAACCCTTTTAAAATATATTGTCTTGGGTGCCTGGGTGGCTCAGTAGGTTGAGTGTCCAACTCCTGATTTTAGCTCACATTGTGTTCTTGGGGTATTGGGATGAAGCCCTGCTTCTGGCTCCTCACTGAGCAGGGAGTCTACTTGAGATTCTCACTCTCCCTCTCCTCTGTCTCTACCCTCTCCCCTGCCCTCGCTTTCATATATAAATAAAACTTTTTTTTTTTTAAATATTTTATTTATTCATCTGACAGAGAGAGATCACAAGCAGATAGAGAGGCAGGCAGAGAGAGAGAGAGGGAAGCAGGCTCCCTGCTGAGCAGAGAGCCCGATGCGGGACTCGATCCCAGGACCCTGAGATCATGACCTGAGCCGAAGGCAGCGGCTTAACCCACTGAGCCACCCAGGCGCCCCTAAATAAAACTTTTAAAATAAATAAATAAGTAAAGTCTTAAATCTGTCCTCAACATACACTGAGTACCATATCCAGTGGTGCAATTTTTGCTTCAACCATCAAATATGATTTAAGAAATGCATAAGGAGGGGCGCCTGGGTGGCTCAGTGGGTTAAACCTCTGCCTTCGGTTCAGGTCGTGATCTCAGGGTCCTGGGATCGAGCCCTGCATCGGGCTCTCTGCTCAGCAGGGAACCTGCTTCCCCACCCCCCCACCTGCTGCTCTGCCTACTTGTGATCTCTATCAAATAAATGAGTAAAATCTTTAAAAAAAAAAAAAGAAAGAAATGCATAACGAGTAGGATAATCTATTACAGTTACTATTTTTTACCCATTCTGATGTTCTCCTTTTCTTTCTGATGTTTCAAGTCTTTATCATCATTTTATTTCTATTTAGAGAACTTCTTTTATCTACTTTTTATGGGTAAATTTGCTAGCAACTAAATCCTTTAGTTTTGCCTCACCTAAGAATGTCTTTGTTTCCCCTTCATTCTTTTTTTTTTTTTTTAAGATTTTATCTATTCATTTGACAGACAGAGATCACAAGTAGGCAGAGAGGCAGGCAGAGAGAGAGAGGAGGAAGCAGGCTGTCCGCAGAGCAGAGAGCCCGATGCGGGGCTGGATCCCAGAACCCTGGGATCATGACCTGAGCCGAAGGCAGAGGCTTTAACCCACTGAGCCACCCAGGCGCCCCTGTTTCCCCTTCATTCTGAAAGATATTTATTGGAGGACATAGAATTCAAGGTTGTCAGTTCCTTTCTTTCAGTACTTGGAAAGATGCTATGCCATTTCCATCTGGCCTCCAGGGCTTCAAATGAAAAATGAGGAAATCTGCAGTAATTAGAATTGGTGCTCCCTATAAAAAAGGCATTGCTTCTCTCTGGATGATGTCAAGGTTTCTTTCTTTGTCTTTAATTTTTACAGGTTTGATTATGTTGTTTTGGATGGGATTCCTTTGGTTTGTCCTGTTTGGGTTCAATTTTAGTTTCTTGAGTATATAGCTTTATACCTTTTGCTAATTTGGAGAGTTGTCAGTCATTATTTATTTACAAATACTTTCTCTTCAGTTCCTGTTTTCTCTACTTTTGGTACTGCAGTGATGCAAATGTTAACTCTTTTGTCACCATCCATGGATCCCTGAAGCTCTATTCACTTTTTTGGGTCTGTCTTCTTCCTGTTGTTCAGAATAAATAATGCTACTGATATTCCTCAAGTTTACGGATTATATTCTCTGTCATCTCCACTCTACTACTGAGCCCAACCAATGAATTTATTTCAGTTATTCTATCTTTCAGTTCCATAATTTTCATTTCATTCTTTTTTATAACTTCTATTTGTTTGCTGAGATTTTCTATTTTTTCATTTGGTTCAAGATAATAACACTTGATGAAGCGTGCGTGTGTGTGTGTGTGCGCATGTGTGTGGAATGCCTGCTATAAAATCCTTGTCAGATGGTTCTAACATCTGATTCAATTTAGCACTGGCATTTCTCAATTGTCTTTTCTCATCCCTATTGTGATTTTCCTGGTTTTAGGTATAATGAGTGATTCTGTATCATACTGCAGATACTTTGGATATTATGAGACTCTGGATCTTATTTAATCATCATTTTTTTGGCAGGCATTCCTCCTGTTGAAGTTTAGCATAAGGTCTGGGTGGATGTGTATGTTCAGCTTTTTACTGGGCCCCACTAACACCTTCCTAGTTAATGTGGGACACCAACTGGCACTGTTTTGCTGCCTCAGATTGGGGGTGTAAGATCAGCTCCCTGCTGGGCTCTGCTGCCACTAGGGAGAGGAAACAGAAATTTGACTCTTGCTGCTTTGTTCCTATTGGTTGAGGGTAAAGCTCAGCTCTTCACTGGACTTCACTGAGGGTGGGGTAAAGCTGGTGGATAACTGTCTGCCTTGCACTGATTTGTTAGGTCTCACTGCTGCTAGGGGGAGGAGACTCAGCTAGAGGCAGGACCCTGCTGACAATGTTGTGGTTGGGAACTGGATCACCATCTGATTCTGTTGGGTGGGGCATGTAGATCAGTTGCCTGCGTGGTCCCACCGAAAACACAGGTGTAGTGGTGTGCTTTTTCTGTTGGTGCTTGGTTGGAGTAGGGCAGGTATTGCCAAAATGGTTTTTGTGTGGTTAGGCCATCTTCTCGCCAGTCCTTTGGCTGTAGGGACAGGGTCTTCTTGGAGCTCCTTTACTGTGTGTTCCTGTGCCAGGCTGAAGGTTCCTGCCTATATGTCTCCCTGCCTGGACATATGGGAGGCAACAAGGAAATCCAGGAATTCACCACCACATTGTTTCACAGGCCCAATGTCCCTAGGCAGTCAGCACTTGTCTGTCTACCTTTCAGAAAGAGTGTGTCCAACTCTCATTGTGTTATGTCTGAGGGTTTTTAGTTATAAGAGGAGATCTGGGAGGAATGGGACTTCTCTCCCCTTTTTTTACTTAAACAGAAGAAGTGGTTAGTCAGAAAATAAGCCTCTAGTGAAAAAGGCAAAAATGGGCCAGTTTACAACTAAACTAAAATTGGCCACAGTTCTAAGTAGTGAAGAAATTGGACTGAACAACATCTTTTGAAGTTCATACAAAGGATTTGCATCTATCTATAGTCATGGATTCTAATCTATTTTTATTAGAAAATTTTCATTCTACAAAATGTCTACATCAGAGTACAAAAGCAATTTTATCACGCATGTGGCTACCAATCATTTGGATGGTCACATCCCCCCAGTGGCATTTCAAGTCTCTCTATGACTGCCTAGTGGTAACTACTTACAGTGTTCTAGCAACAGAGAGAAGTAAGTTTTCTGCACTCCTGTTGGCCCCTGTCTACTCTTCTTTTCTTTTTTATGTATGCTCATATATACACCTACACAGATATACGTATGTATATGGAGAAGGAGAAAGAGAACATACAAAGCATGCACACATCATAACTCACTCTCACAGAAAGCCTCTATCCTGGCTTCTAACACCATAGATTATTTTTATTGGTTCCTCTTGTTTTTTTAAATTGAAATATTTTTGAGATAGTGGTAGGTTCATTTGTAGTTGTAAGAAAAAATACAGAAAAATTCCTTATACTCTCTGCCCACTTCTCCCCAAATTGTAACATTTTATACAAATACAGTATAATGTCACAGTTAACATACTGACATTGATATGATCCATCTATCCTATTCAAATTTCCCACTTGTACTCATTTCTGTGTGTGTATAGTAAGTTCAACATAACATGGAGAGGTTCTTTGATCTACCACCAGAGTCAAGACACTGAGCAACTATAATACTGTCAGATCTTTGTGTTGCGCTTCTATGACCATACCCATCTCCCTTCCATGATGTCCTCTCCTCAACTCCCAGCAACTACTAACATACCCTCCATTTCTAAAAATTTGTTACTTCAAAATGTTGTATGAATGGAGTCTTGTGGTATGTAAGCTTCTGCAACTGGCTTTTTTTCCCCTCCCCCTCAACATGCATACCCCTTCTTATCAGTACTGGAAAGCTTCTCTTTAGGAATTTCCATCAGATTTGGGGCACCTGGGTGGCTCAGTTAAATGTCCAACTCTCGATTTTACCTCAGGTCATGATCTTGTGAGATCAAGTCCCACATTGGGCTCTGCTCAGCACAGAGTCTCCTTAAGATTCTCTCCCTCTGCCCTTCCCAACACCCCCTCCCTGCTTGCTCTCACTCTCTCTCTAACAACAACAAGAACAAGAATAAAAATAATATCCATCAGTTTTACTAGAGACCATCAAGCTGTACTTGTTTTCTACTGGATGGATTTAAACTAGTGTCTATCATGTTTCTCATCTTTTAAAAACCTCAGGGCAAATGTTTATCCTTGAATAAGCATGCCTGAAGAAAATTATCCTGATTAATGCTACTTTAAGGTGACTTATGGGAGATAAGCAGAAGGATTTTGTTTTTTTGTAAATAAAATTCTGATCCCAAGATTTATTAGTAGTTTATTTTAAGGAAAACAACAGCTATGATGTCCATTTAACTACATAAACTTTATCTGATCTAGGCATGCTGAAGCTCAATGAAGCCTGAAATGGTATTTCAGGTATCTCTAAAACTAACTTGTTATATTTTTTATTCTAATAAATGGTAAATGAAACCACCAAGATAGAACATGTCTGTTAAGATTCCCGTTTGTAGAACTTTCTTAAACAAACAAACAAACAAACAAACAAAAAACAAGACAAAAAACCCACTTCTATTACCAACGATTCTATGGTCTACTTAATCTCTTTCTCTACTTTTGATTTACTCTATTGGTAAAGTCCCCAAAGTAAACAGGTTCTAATTTTCCAAAAAGGTCAAGTTTGTAAATGCCTTGGAAAGTTACTTAATCTGAAAAAAGATCACCTTCCTTGTACAGAGACCTATATTCACTTATACTCACCTGTTCTCATATTGAAATTTTGCCAGTATGTCTTTGGCTTTGGTGTGACTAGTGAGCTGAATGGCCATGGACACCTTAGAGAGAAGCGGAGCATGGACCCTTATGACTCCTTCCGGCACGTCAGACTGCCAATGAGGAAAAATTCAGTACAATCTGTCAAACTAGGATGAATATCACTTTAATGATTGCACTTAAGAGATATGAAAATCAGTGGCAATGCAAATTAGGAAAACATGGGAGTGTGACCAGTATTTAACCAGAATGAAACACTGCTTTCTTTTCAACAGGAGATTCACTAAACTTAACCTGGGATTTTACTTTTGTTACATGCTTAAGGCCTTGCTATATTGCCTTAAAATGAGATAAATAACACTAGGTTATGAAAAAAAATCTCATGTTTCTATCAGTTCATTTCCTTGAACTGTGCCCTAAATAAACTTACTTTCAGCAGAATTCTGTATTTCAGTATATTTTAAGATTAAGATCTGAAAAATTTGAGAATCAATTAGAAAATAAAGCTCTTTAAATATCCTTTATCTTTAGTTAATAACAATGATTAGGGGGGTCCAAGTTGAATTCCAAATGAGTACTTAAAACTTGATCCCTCAAAGTATGTGATAACACTCTGAAGAGGAGCATATGGACTGCTGAGTATCTGTTTTCATGTGACAAGACTGGCCTGCAGACCTACCTTGGAGCTCTTATTAAATGAAATAAAGAATGGCATGGTCTAATTAACAGCAATTTCTGTTTTGTCAGGATTGAGTAGAAAATTCCTTTTGTTTCCCAATTTTGAATATTTTAAAAATTAATTATCTACCTAGATATGAATAGAAATAAATTTCTATCTCGGGATCTTGCTAACTCCTCAGGTAATCATTTTAAATTGGAACATTCTCAAAGGATGGCATGGTTGATATAGAAGGTTCAAGTTGAATTGACTTAATATATACCCTAAAAGGATATGTTAATGGGTTGCACTGTGTCTCCGCCCCCACCAAAGATATATTGAAGTCCTAACTCCCAGTAGCTGAGACTATAACCATATTTGGAAATACGATCTTTGCAGCTGTAATTAGCTCAGAGGAGATCATAATGGAGTAGGGTGGATATATATCCAATATGGCTATTGTTCTTATAAAAGGAGAGGAGACACAGACACACACACAGTGTGGAAAGATGGAGGCAGAGATTAAAGTGATATGTCTACAAGCTAAGGAATATCAAGAATTGGTGGCATCACCGAAAACTAGGAATGATATCAATAAAAGATTCTTCTCTTACAGCCTTCAGAAAGAACAAACTAAGCAGACCCCTTGATTTCAGACTTTTAGCCTGCAGAACTGTGAGAGAATAAATTTCTAATATTTAAAGCTACCTAGTTTATGGTAGGAAACTAATAGAAAATATTTTAAAATAGGGTCAGTTATTATGGTGCTTTCATACTATCACCAGTGAGAACCAGGAGAACACGCCAGGGAATGGATCTTGCGGGTGCAGGGTGTCAGATTATTGGAACCAAGACCAAACTCCTAAAACAGTGTTTTGGTTATTGCAGCCCTTCCTCTTCCAGCACCCTCCACCTCACCTCAGAAACCTCTATAAGATAAATTCCACTTTCCTGACATTACTGAACCTGAGATCATAATAATCACATTTTCCCTATAAATTCCTAAAGTATCCATACTTAGGTACAGGATACCTAATCATACATTTTGAGTCATCAGTTAGTTTACTCTCTCCCTATACTATTTCTTCATGTGCCACATGAAATGTCAAGTTTGAAGGATAGATCATGACCAAAATTATACACAGGTATGATAGACATGGCCAGAGAATACCATGTAGGGACTTAATAAGAGAGGAAAGGAAATTATTTGTTTTCTTACCATTCTCCTCGAAGACGGTGATTTTTGTAGTACCTTTGAAGTCTTGGGGCTTATAACCTAAATGAAACACATTTAGTCCTCAGGATTAATGTAGGGAAAACAAATACATGCTGCTATTAGAAGAGTAAACTGTTAAAATCTTCATGGAAAACATTTTGGAAATATTTATTAAAGTATAAAATGAGCCAACAATGCTACATCTGTAAGTTTATCTTACAAATATACTTTACTAGTGAGAAATAATGTATATACAAGTTTGTTCACTGTGCATAAATCTTACTAGCAATAGACACAATCTAACTCAAAAATATGTGATTGCTCACATAAATTTTGATATGTCTATGGAATACCATGTAAAAGAAGCAAAGGCGGCTCTGTAAACTCATAATGGAATCATGATATGGAATAATCACCATGAGTTTTTAAGTTAGTAAAACAAGACACAGGACATATTTCATATATGCTACCATTCATGCAAAAAAAGGGGGAAGAACACCGCCTAGAGTTCAAGTCCGCTACACTCCATGGTGTTGCTGCCTCAGTATCTATTTTGTTTGGCAAGCATCCTGCAGTGACCTTAAACTGACAGTAGTCTCTCATGCAAGCCCAGGTCCTAGACATAAGCCCATGCAGTCATGAGAAAATTATGGAGTCCTGATAGGACTTTCCTGTAACCCTCGTGAACAACAGTCTCCTCACCTCCCAGGGTCATCCCCGTGTGTGCCCCTTAGATAAGACCTCTGTGGAATGCACAAAAAACCTACTCTTTTGGTTTGAATTGACTAATATGGCCTTAGCCTGGGAACCCCAAAGCACTGTACCCATGAACACCAACAAAGAAAACGTGCTCCAAGTTCTATAGCTATGTCTACATCCTGCCTTGACCTACCCATATGGTTCCTTGAGGCATGCTACGTACTTCCTCCAGAACCTGTGAATACTAAACTTTCCTATTTCAATTTCTCTTATGTTTTGTTGTTGAGCTGTGTGTGATTCACCATCCAATGCCCTGTGCTCCACTTAACAAATGTTAATCTAACAAAGTCATAACAAACATACATTCATATTTGTTTGCATGTGCATAATGCCTCTTTGGAAGTATATACATCTGCATGCTTTTGGGCACATCCACCCTATCACCAGTGATTATTACTTGTCTTCAGGAGGGGAAGTCAGAGGTGGCCTTTATTCTATAGTGTTTTGTACCTTTTGAACTTTGTAACCTGTTAATGAACTGTCTATTCTAATCAAAGTTAAGAGGTAAATACATGGTTTAGTACAACAGAACTAAAGAAAGACTGTTTCTTTAAGTATATGCTTCCATGGTACTTATAAACTTGAAATTCTACCTTTTTCATATCTCTAATGCTACAACCAAAAAATAAAAATAGCTGACATTCATATAGCATTATACAACTCACGAAGTGTTTTTACACATGGTAAGTGAGTTAATGCTAATGAGAGCCCCATGAATTAGGTATCCTTACTTTTCTCTCCTATTTATAATGTAAGAAAATTGAGGCACAGAGAAAGGTTTTAAATCACTGAGGCTACTAGCCTGAAGGATGCGACCAGGGGACTGTTTAAGTAAGAAAAAGAGGGTACGTGGGTGGCTCAGTCAGTTAAGCATCCAATTCTTGATTTCAGCTCAGGTCATGATCTCGGGGTCCTGGCATCAGGCCCTGTGTCAGGCTTCATGCTCAGGAGGAAGTCTATGTGAGGATTCTCTCTCCCCCTCTGCCCCTTGCCTCACTCATACTCCACCCCCACCTCTCTAAAATAAATCAGTCTTTAAACTTACACTTTTCCCATCTCTGGTGCCTAGCTCAGTGCCAAGCTTGAAAATAACAGCCTGCATTCCTGGTAACAGGTACAGGAGGGAGCAGAATGACTCATTCACAAAGAATTCTAATTCTTTGTTCTGACCTAGTTGGTGGCTCCCTAGAATATGGTTCAGAAGGCTTGCCTCTATCTTGACTAACTTGGAACCTGACCAGCGCTAAAGTGGTAATGGTGAAAACATTTACAGGCAAATGTTTTAGTTATGGCTGCCTGATGCAGTGGGTAAGAGTTGAAGAAAACAACAGACTAACTAAAAAGCTTGAGAGGCAAAGCTGGAAACTAAGATGCTTTGGGGATTAAGTGCTTTGAAAAGCTCCACGTATTCCTGAGAATCTAGAAGGCCATATGAATGTGGCTATGCATGTGTTCAAAAAAGACCTGAAAATGACTGAAGCTGTCATCTTAAGCTGGCTGACCTTCTGGCTCTGTCCAGGCAGGAAGTGAAAGCTCAGGCAGAGTCATAAACTGCCTGGTTGAATGCTGAAGATACACCCAAACAAACATACAGAGTTCATCTGCAAAGACTGGGAGTATTTTGGTACAAGGCGTTTAAGAAAATCTCTGTGCAAACATTATTAGCTAACCACTAAGCTCACGGAGCAGAGACTTTAGTAGCCACACAAAACAATTCAAACTTTATAAAATTAGCTCAGCAGAAAAGTAATTAAACAAATAAACAATAGCTAAAACAAGCACCCACCAACCCTGGAGAAGGGGGAAGAATCTTATTTCCAAAGTTGCCACATTATAATATTTAAAATGTCCATTCTTTAGGGCACCTATGTGACTCAGTTAAGTATCTGCCTTTGGCTCAGGTCATGATCCCAGGGTTTTGGGATAGAGCCCCACATAGGAAACCCCGCTCAGTGAGGAGCCTGATCCTCCCTCTCCCTCTGCCACTCCCCCTACTTGTGCTCTCTCACTCTCTGTCAAATGAATACATAAACTCTTACAAAATAAAAAAATAAAATGTCTATTCAACAACAACTAAATTATGGAACAGGCAAAAAAAAGTCAAGAGAATATGGCCCATACACAAGGCAAAAGTAGTTTCAATAATTTCAAAAGAAACTCCTGAAGGAAACCTAGACATTAAACGTACTAGAAAAAGCCCTCAAATAAGATATTTTAAATATGTTCAAAGAATTAATGGAAAACATGTTTAAAGAACTAAAGAAAACCGTAAGAATAAGATCTCACCAAATTGGGAATATCAAAAAAGAGACAGAAATTATAAAAAGGAATCAAATGGAAATTCTGGACTGAACAGTTCAACTGAAATGAAAAATCCATTAGAAGGGCTCAACAGTAGATTTAAGGTGCAGAAGAAAAAAATCAGGAAATTTGAAGATAAATTGATTGAGATTATCCAGTCTGAAGAATAGGAAGAAAAAATAATGAAGAAAAATGAACAAAACCTTAAAAAAAAAACAACACAAAACTTTAAGAACAAAACTTAAAAAACCTAAGGGGAATTATAGAACAATATCCAATATGAAATGCACCAACACATACATAATTAAGAGTCCCAGAAGAGAAGAGAAAGGGACAGAGAGAATATTTGAAGTAATAATGGCTGAAAACTCTCCAAATTTGCTGAAAACACTGATCTACCTATTCAAAAAGCTCAACAAACCCAAACAGGATAAACTGAAAGAGATCCACAGCAAGATACATCATAATCAAATTGTCAAAAGCATCAAGAGAAAAGCAACTCAGCATGCATGAGAGATTTTTCAATAAGACTAACAGCGAATTCCCCAGCTGAAACTATGAAAGCCAGAAGACAATGGGATGACATAGTCAAAGTGCTGGGGGGAAAAAAAAAACCCAAAACCCCAAAAAAACACTTGTCAAGCAAAATTCTATCTGGGAAAACAATCTTTAAAAAAATTAAGAAGATGCCTTCAGATGCCACTATGCTAGAATCACCTGTGCCACCAGTCATGGTGAACCCCCATATTCTTCAATATTGCTGTTGAGAAGTGAGCCCTTCAGCTATATTTCCTTTGAGCTGCTTACAGACACAGTTTCAAAGACAGCAGAAAACATTCATGCTCTGAGCACTGGGGAGAAAAGATTAGGTTATAAAAGTTCCTGCTTTCACAGATTATTTTGGGATTTATGAGCCAGGGCAGTGATTTCCCATGCCATAATTACACTGTTATCAAGTCTATGGGGAGAAATTTCATGATGAAAATTTCATCCTAAAGCACATGGGGCCTGGTATCTTGTCCATGGCAAATGCTGGATCCAGCACAAATGCTTCCCAGTTTTTCATCTGCACTGCCAAGACTGAGTGGTTGGATGGCAAGCATGTAGTCTTTGGCAAGGTGAAAGAGGGCGTGAAAATTGGGGAAGTCACAGGGCACTTTGGGTCCAAGAATGGCAAGACCAGCAAAAAGATCACCACTGCTGACTACAGACAAATCTAATAAATTTGACTTAGGTTTTCTCTTAACCATTAACATTCCTTTTGTAGCTCAGAAGAACACCCCCTTATCCTCATCTGCTTAAAACAGCTTATCTTTGTGCTCTTGGAGTTCTTTGGGTTCCATAGTTTCCTTATCCCCTCTAGGTGCAGCTGAATTACAGAGTTAAATTCACGATTATTAATGAAAAACAAAATAAAAAAATGAATAAATTAAGACATTCTAAAATAAATAAAAGCACTCCTAGGAAAATTTCCCTGTAAGAAATGTTAAAGAGGGTACTTTTTTTTTTTTAAAGATTTATTTATTTATTTATTTGACAGACAGAGATCACAAGTAGGCAGAGAGGCAGGCAGAGAGAGAGGAGGAAGCAGGCTCCCTGCTGAGCAGAGAGCCTGATGTGGGGCTTGATCCCAGAACCCTGGGATCATGACCTGAGCCGAAGGCAGAGGCTTTAACCCACTGAGCCACCCAGGCGCCCCTAAAGAGGGTTCTTTAGGCTGAAATGAAGACAATAACTTCAATCTACATGGAGAAATAACACCAGTAAATATAACTACATAGGTAAATACAAAAGGCAGCATTATGTATTTTTTGTAACTCTACCTTTTTTCCTGCCTAACTTAAAAGATAGTGCATAAGTCAATAATTATAAATCTATGTTGACAGGCACATAATTTATAAGGATGCAATTTGTGGCGGAGCACCTGGGTGGCTCAACTGGTTAAGCATCTGCCTTCAGCTCAGGTCATGACCCCAGGGTCCTGGGATGGAGCCCTACATCAGGTTCCCTGCTCAGTGAGAAGCCCTCTTCTCCCTATCCTACTCCCCTTGCTTGTGTTCCCTCTCTCATTGTCTTGCTCTGTCAAATAAATAAATAAAATCTTCAAAAAAAAGATGCAATTTGTGGCAATAACTGCATAAAGCAGGAGATATGGGGGGGTCTATAAGTAGAGCTTTTACAGGTGAAACTAGTATGAACTAGATTGCAATACATTAAGTCCTCAGGGCAACCATAAGGAGATAATTAAAAAAATGTGTAATAAAAGAAACAATGGTTTCTTTCAACAAAAATATATAGTAAAATAATGAAAAGTGGTATACTAGAAAATACTCTACACAAATGAAAGCAGTAATGGAGAAATTGTGGGAAAAAAAATCATACCGCATAAGACATACAGCCAAAAAAAAGAATGGAGAAACAGACAGTCTTGCAAAAGCTAGAGATTTCAATATTTCAGTACCTCACTTTCGGTAACAGAAGAACCAGGCAGAAGATCAGAGAGAAAACAAATCTTCATCTAGACATAATAAACATCTACAGAACACTAACAACAGCAGAGTCCATTTGCATTAAGTACACACAGAACATTTTTCAGGATAAACTATATGTTAGGTCACAAAATGAGTCTGAATTAATTTAAAAGTATCAAAATAATATTGGGGTATCTGGGTGACTCAGTTGAGCATCTAACTCTTTGATTTTGGCTGAGGTCATGATCTCAGGGTTGTGAGAGCGGACTTCCTACTCAGTGGGGACTCTGCTTGAGACGCTTTCCCTCTGCCCCTCCTCTCTTCTCTGTAAAAATTAATAAATCTTTAAGAAAAATTTAAAATATCAAAATAATATGAAGTATATTGGCCACTCACAGTGGAATTAAATGAGAAATCAGCAATAAAAGTGAATCTGGGAAATTCACAAATGTGTGGAAATTGAAACATACTCTTAAATAACGAATGCATTAAAGGAAAATTTAAAAGTGCTTTGAGATGGATGCATGAAAATGGAAAACAACATACCAAAACTTATGGGATAGGGCAAAAGTAGATCTCAGAGGAAAATTCACAAATGAAAAGGTTTACATTAAAAAAAGAATGAACTCAAGTCAATAATCTAAACTTCTACATAAGAAACTAAAGAAAAAGGCCAACTAAACTCAAAACAAGCTTAACAAAATAAATAATAAAGATTAGAATTTTACTAAGGACTAAGATTAGAAAAACAAAAGAGTCAATGAAACAAAAGTTGGCCTACCAAAATATCAACAAAATTGACAACATTTAGGCTAAACTGACTGTGAAAAAGGAATGAAGATTCAAATTATAAATCCAGAATGTAAGTGGTGACATTACTACCAATCTTTACAGAAATAAAAATAATTATAAGAGCAAACCATGAACAATTTGTACACGAAAAATTAGATAATCAAGATGAAAAAGACAAAATTCTAGAAACACACAAACTATCAACACTGGCTGGAGAAGAAACAGCAAGTATGAATAGAGTTATAATAAACAAGAAGACTGAATCTAGTATTTTAAAAAATTCCCACAAAGAAAAGTCTAGAGCCAGACATTTTTGTTGGTGAATTCTGCAAATTTAAAGAATTAACACCAATTATTCTTAAACTCGTCTAAAAAATAGAAGAGGAATGAACACTTCCTAGCTCATTTTATAAGGCCAGCATTTTCTTTTTTTTTTTTTTTTTTAGATTTTATTTATTTATTTGACAGATAGAGATCACAAGTAGGCAGAGAGGCAGGCAGAGAGAGAGGAGGAAGCAGGCTCCCTGCTGAGCAGAGAGCCTGATGCGGGGCTCAATCCCAGAACCCTGGGATCATGACCTGAGCTGAAGGCAGAGGCTTTAACCAACTGAGCCACCCAGGTGCCCCAAGGCCAGTATTTTCAATACCAAAGCCAGACAAGATATAACAAGAAACAAAAACTAGAGACCAATATCTCTTATGAATGTTAATGTAAAAATCCTCAACAAAATACAAGCAACCTATCTAGAAGCATATTAAAAGGACTGTATACCTTGGTCAAGTAGGATTTATCCCAAGAATGCAGGGTTATTTCGATATATGAAAACCAATCAGTGTTAATACATAATATTAATAGAATGAAAGGGTAAAAAAAAAGTGATCCTCTTAATAGAGAAAGAAAAAACTTTTGACAAAGTTGAATAGCTTTCCATCATAAAAGCACCCCAAAAATCAAGAATAGAACATGTTTTCTTGAGGTCCATCCATCCATGCTATCGAAAATGGCAAGATTTTGGGGTCATAATGCCAAGTGAAATAAGTCAGAGAGAGAAAGACAAATACAGTATGATCTCTCCTATGTTTGGAATATATATTTCAATATATATATGTGCACACACACACACACATATACACATCCCAGCTTGCAGACACAGAGAACAGACTAGTGGTTGTTGTGGTGGGGAATGGGGTACAGTGGGGAGAAATGGGTAAACTATTTTTTTCCAGTTTACACAAATTGAATTTTAAAAAGTAAGAAAAAAAATGAAATTTTCTCAAACAAATAAAGGTAATCTGTGAAAAACCCAGATTTAACATCATAGTTAATGATGAAAGATTGAGATTTCCCCTTAAGATCAGAAACAAAACAGGATCTCTGGTCTTGTCTTCTTATTTAATATTTTACCAGAGTTCTAGCCAAGAAGAAAAGAAGTAAAAGGCACCCAGACTGGAAAAGAAGAAGGAAAATTATCTCCATTCACTGACAGCATGACATTATATATAGAAATCCTAAAGAATTAACACAAATAAAATCAAACTATTAGTGTCAGTAAATGAGTTCAGTAAAACTGCAGAATACAAGATCAATACAGAAATATCAGTTGATTTCCATACACAATTAGTGATCCAAAAATGAAATTAAGAAAACAATTCCACTTGCCATAATACCACAATATCAACACGAGTATTATTTAGGAATAAATGTTAGTCCAGGAAGTATAAGACTTACATACTAAAAACTATAAAACAGTGTTAAAAGAAATTACAAGTTATAAAAAACCTACATAAATGGAATGATAATTCATTTTCCTAGACTAGGAAATGTAATAATATTAAGATGGCAATCCTTCCTAAATTGATCCACATATTCAATGTAATCCCTATCAAAATTCCAACTACTGTTTTTTTCCCCCCAAAATGGGAAACTGGCCCCAAAATTCATATGGAAATTAGGGAAGCCTAAATAATCAAAGTTATTCAGAAAAAAAAAAGTTGAAAGACTCTCATTTTTTAATTTCAAAACTTAAAAAAAAGCTCAGTAATCAAACAGTGTGTTACTAGCATAAGGACCAATTAACAGAACAGAATTAAGAGTCTAGGGGTAAAAAACAACACACATTTATGGTCAATTTTCAACAACAGTGCCAAGACCATTCACTGAGGAAAGAGTAGTTTTTTCACCAAATGATGCTGAGATACTAGATAGCCACATGCAAAAGTATGAACTTGTATACTCCTACCACATATCATATACTAAAAATAACTCGAAATGGAACAAAGGCATAAATATAAGAGCTAACACTAAAATTCGTAGAACACATAGGGTTCAAATTCTCATTATCTAAGACTTGACAAAGGATTCTTATACATGACAACAAAAGAAATACATAAACTATACATCATAATTAAAAACCTTTGTGTATCTAGGACACATCAAGAAATTGAGAAGACAACCCACAGAAGGGGAAAAAATATTTCTAATCATACATCTGATAAGGGACTTGTATCTAGAATGTATGAAGAACTCCTACAACTTAACAGTAAAAAGACAACCCAATCAAAAATTGGCAGGAATTTGAATAGACATTTCTCCAGTGAAGATACACAAATAGCTAAGAGGCTCATGAAAAGATGCTCACCATCATTAGTTCTCAGGGAAATGCAGGTCAAAACCACAATAAAATATCACTTTATACTAAAAGGATGGATAAAATTAGTTTCTGATTATAACAAGTTTTGGTGAGGATATGGAAAAATCTGAATCCTCACACACTACTGCTTAAAATGTAAAAATGGGACAGCTGCTTTGAACAGTCTAGCAGTTCTTCAGATGATTCAACATAGAGTTGCTTTATTACCCACCATACACCCAAGAGAATTAAAACATGTCTCTACATATAAATATAAAAGTTTATAGCAGCATTATTCATAACAAGTAAAAGATACAATCAACCCAAATGTCTATCAATAAATGAATGGATAAAAAATATGTGGAAATCCATATAAGGGAATGTTACTTGGACATAAAAAATAAGTACTGATACATACTACGACCTGGATGAACCATGAAAATATAATGAAAATGAAATAAACCAGTCACAGAAGGTCATAGAGTATATGATTTAATTCATTAAAAGTCCAAAACAGGAAATTCTATAGAGACAGAAAGTTGATAAATTGTTGCTTAGGACTGGTAGAAGGAAATGGTGGAGGTGTATTTCGGGGGATGATAGCCAAGAGGATGGTGTTTTTTCAGGTGATGAGAATGTTCTAAACTTGACTGCACTGATGATTGCAAACATCTGGGAATATACTAAAAACCACTGAATTTGACACTTTAAATAAGTGAACCATATGATATGAGGAAAATATCAGCAAAGCTTTTTTAAAAATGGAATTTTTTTCTCAAAGCAAACTTTTTTCCAAATTTAAATGTTGATTCTACTTATTCTGAAGTCACTTTGCCTGTAATCAATAAAGGAATACAGCCATTCATCATGATTATGATAGATCAATAAGCAATACTCCCACTTCACTGCTTTGCCATTTACTATTCCTTTCCCTGGATTAACTTTTTCCTCCCTTCTCCCTTCAAAATACCATCTGTCCTTCATGATGTAGCTCAAACATCACACTTCTTTCAGAAGGTGTCCACAATTCCCCGCAATGGAGCTCATTCTTTCTCTTCTGCATGGTTCTGCCACATGGTCCATACAACTGGTCTAACACATAATGCATATTCATGGTTCTTGTACAAATTTCTCTCCCACATTAGGTGGAAATTCCTTTAAGAGAAAAGCAAATTTCTCTACATCCTCCTCAATGTTGAATGTTCTGACACTCATGATCTTCCTCAAATTAAATTAAAGCAATAAAGATAATTCTTCTAAAACCTGTTCCCTTTTCACCTCCATACAAACTATACATAAGCAAAAATTCTTTGGAATGCAATGAAATTATGCTAAACAACTCGAAGACTAAAAATTATTTTTTTATCTAATCAATAGAGAATTCTTTATTTATTAGATATACTGGATTGCCCTAAATCTAATTTGCAGGAACTAAAAGGTTGACGTCTATCTTTGTGAGAACCATCTTAGACTTAATTAAATACTTAACAGAATTTTAAATAACTGTCATGATAGAGATATTTCAAAAACTTCAACCAGAAGCACATAATTCAACAAAATGGCAAGACCTTGGTACTCTGTTATGAATATCATTTCCAAAATATTTATAGTCACAAGGGTGAGAATATAAATTTTTTGGTTCTAAATTACAAGCTACTTCGTGTGACACTTTGAGAAATAAAAACCTGGGTAATAACAACATTTGCATTCTTAGTCCATTGTCATTACCTCTCGCTCTATCGTCTTCCTCCTCAGCAGCTTTTTGACACTTGGGAGCTGCTTCTTTAACAACATGGTAGTTTCATTCATTCTTCTGACTTGCATGATTAAGAAAGATGGAACCTGGAGAAGAAACATTGCTTGAATCAAAAGGAAAGTATCTGAGTTAAATCTCCCTGTTAGACTCCTTCTGGACACTCAGTATCTTGGAACCAGGGACTGTGGCATTTGTCCTTGTAAAGATTAGAGAAAATGGTAAGGATTCTTGTTTAAAAGGGAAAACATGCTTAGGAGCAGCCATAAAGAATGTACAAAGATGCCACAAGCAACTTGGGATTGATTATCTTCTCACATTTCCTCCCCGTGACTAAGGGCATGTAGCCTTTATGTTTCCTGGGTGTAGGTAGGCTTCCAAGGAAAACAGCACAGTCATCACACTGTTACTCACCTTCCACAGAATTTTCTGGTATTTAAGCATTAGGCGGATGATGTGCGCTGCAGTGTTTGCTAACTGTAATTCTTCATAATCAGAATGCTTGCTTCGACTGAAGAAAAGGTTTGGTGCCATTATAGTAGAAATATTCCATATACTCATTCGGTTTTTTGATTCGTAGGCAATCACTTTATTGAAGAATGTCATGAGGGCCTAACAAGAAACAGCACTGTGTCACACTACTGTAAATTATCAAAAGGCATCACTGATTGCTATCATTCATTTCTATACCCATTCATGGTGCCCCTGGAAAACTGTCAGAACTAAAGAATGGTTAAATACATAATGTTGCCCCTTTTATTCCTTAAAAGTATTAATAAGAAATGTGAATGAATAGTTTATTGAATTCCCTATTTCATAAAAGTACTTCCATTTTTATGGAGTTTATTATATTAGAGATTTTATAAATGATAGTTTGCATTTTTATTTTCTTTTATCCAAAACAAGGCTGACAAATATTAAAATTATGTAGTAAACTAGAAAGAGGAAACACTGCATTTCAAATAAATATGAAGTGAAGTTTTGTTGCAAAGGAAGAAAAGGAATCCTAAAAAAATCCTTAATTTAAAGCATTACCATTGAAAACTATCTACTGTTTCCTTGGGAAAGGAAAAACCCATCAAAAAAAAAAAAATCCCCAAAAACATGAGTATCTCATTTCTCGGTCCAAATGTAAACTCAACTGAAAAATTGAAAAATTTTATTTTCTGGGTATCATTTTTCTACTGCTTTTCAATTTTGGAATATTCAGCAGACCAAACGGAAATGCTTACATGCAGCTGTTCTTGGCATTTAAAAAAGAGAGAGAGAGAGAGAGATTTGACAAAGCTTAAAGTTTGGCTGAGCCACCAAAGTATAGATGCTTATGAGAACCTTCTGAAATTCACCAAGAGGGCTGAAATCTTAAAATAAAAAGATACCAAAAAATTCTCTTTAGTTTCTCAAGTTTAAATTCTGCTATAGTATTTTTAATGAAAAAATGGTTGGCATATAATAGTAATAATAGTCAACATTTATGTGAGAGTTTATTAGGAAGCCAAGCATTCTTAATACTTCATATATATCACTGACTTTATTATCATTACAAACCCTGTGAAGTAGGTACTATTATTAACACTGTTTGACAGATGAGGAAGCTAATGGAAAAGATTCAGGTAGCTCTCTCTGCCCAATGTCAATTAATTAAGTGGCAAAGCCAGGATTTGAACTGAGGAAACCTGATTCTTGAGCCAGAGCTCTTGATCTCTATAGCACATCAGCTTCAATCCTAGATCCAGTCACAATGTAGAATGGGGGGAAAAGTGTGTGTGTGTGTGTGTGTGTGTGTGTGTGTGTGTGTGTGCATGTGCATCTCCACCAGTCCCATGACGTTTTTGAGGATCTTCTGTTAGAAAAGTGTTAGATTACCTGTTCTTACTGCATCCTTGGATATATGAGAGGATAGATGACATTCTGAGCCAAATATCTGACAGCAGATGCATCCTTTTTTTTCTTTATATATAAAAGAACACTGTTTACAAATACCCCCAAAACAAGCTAATAAATTTCCAGCTTTTGAAATATTACTGAATTATACTAGAAATAGACATTCTTATGTCACATCCAATCCCCATCCTTGAGGATATAATTGACATATAATTGACACACTTATTTTATTATGTAGGAGGAAAGGCTCTCACCAAATTGAAATGTCTGATGAGAAGCAGCACAAAGAATCATCTTTGTTTTCAGCATTATGTTTACTGGCCTCAAAATTATGGGCTCTTTCCAACTCATCTTAACTCAATTTCATTTCAAAGATTCCAAACACCTGTTGTACTTACAACAAATTTCCTATTGCATACAGAATCATTATCAAAATAAGAAGGGAAACTTGATTTTTGCCAACATACAGCAAGGACATAAATCTGAAATAAGGCACAAAATATTTGGGAGAACCAAGGAATATGGTTCTACCGAATGTTATATTATATGTTAATGGAAAAATCATTTTTCTGAGTCTAATTTTCCTAACCTATAAAATGAGAAGATCATATCAGGTGATTTCTAAAATACCAAGATTCTAGGATGGTTTCATTGAATTATCTTTATAAGCTGTAAGACACCAACATTTTAGAAACTTCATTTAAATCAGTGACTTCAAATTTCCTCCTTAAGCATACTCTTTGGATCTTTTGTCACCAGACTGGAGTAGCTGAGGACCTAAAATTATAGAGCTTTACATTCTGCAGCTTACATAATGGCCTCTGACATTATCCCATTTGTCTCCCATCTTTGCTTCTCCTCTTGCTAACCCTAGGCCAGTGTCTGGCACTAGACAGATACTCAGTATCTCTTTATAGATTGAATGAATTAAACTAAATGTTCAGAGAAGATTCCAGGATTTATGTTCTTTCTTGTCTTCCTTGGGAGAATAGCAGTAAGAATGTGGAAAGGCAATACAGGCTGGCAGCAAGCTTAGCTGGCTTAGTAAGTTGTCATCTTGGTCTTTATTTTTCCATCTGAGCCATTATCTTTGACTAAGAAGGGCCAATGATAGACCATGAGGTTGATATAACATACCTGGGCTGTGTCCCTGTTGGCATCAGGCAGTGCCATGATCATGAGATGTAAAGCTTGAAACTGTACTTTGATGTGATGCCCTCCTAACAAGAAAATAGAAATAACCACACATTTTGAACAACACTGATGCATTCTGACAACATTTCTTGCTAACATCTGGTGGCACAGGAGGGCTTTTGACAGCTTTCAGTAGTGAAGACTCCGGTTTTGTGCCCCATAATGTAAATTTGTTAACTTGGACAAGAGCCTCAGTCGATCAACTCCTCTTTTACATCCCATAATGTCACTGTAGAGGCAGGTGGCCAATGAGATCCTCAAAATAATTCTAGATCTGTATAACATCTCCCTTTTCAAAGTACTTCCACAGGCCCTGCTTTACTTATATGCCATAAACAGAAGGCTTAAAAAAGCTCAAGTCAACAGAAAATAAATCTTGTTTCTACATAACAAGGCAGCAAAGTATAATTACTAGGAGCATAGATTCTAGAACCAGGTTCAAATCCTGCAACTACTTTGGTCACTGAGTGACCTTGTGCACCCTATTTAACCCCTCATTGCTACCATTTTGCCATCTGTAAAACAGGAGTAGTCACATCTACCTATCTCCCCGAGTTATTGCAAAGACTAAGTGAGTTAGTATATGGAGAGTGTTTACATCAGTGCCTATAACATAGTTGCCTCTATATGTGTATGCTCTTTTTATTGTGATTAAAGACATTTATTCTAGATCATAAATGGACATTTAAGGAAAGTGACTATTGTTGGATCTTTAGAGATTCTTGAGTATTTTATTCCTTGATAAAATGACAGAAGATGGCGCCAGAGGGCTGGCATTTATAGCTGTGTATTAAACACTGATTCTTCCTGTTTTAGGGAAAGAATTTTAGGGATTCCATCCACAACTGGATAATCCACAACCAGCTGTGCTGAAAATGTAGAATATATCAGAGCATTCCAGGCTTTGCTTTGTCCCTCTGTATTCTCCTCACAATGGTCTCTTGGTGGGGAGTTCCTGGGGGGAAGCATTCTAGCATCCCTGGGGAGTTCTCAACCGCATGAATATCTATTTATATCCAATGGATGAAAGGCAGTCACCTGCCTGTAAAGTTCCTTAGCTTTACAGCAGTGGAAACACTCTTGAGACAAGCTACTAGGTTATAGGAGATTGTGTGCATCCTAGTTAGGAGTACATGACAAATGTGCATAACTATGTAACAATGAATCAGCTGGGGGATTATTTATAGGACTGTATCATATTGTCTTGGTATAATCCCCATGTGGATTTTTAGAAATTTATGTCAAATTTGCAAACAAAAGTGACACAGGGTCAGGATGTTTTTGAAAATGGCTAATGTACACTGACATGAGTTTACTTGATTAACAGGAATTATCAGGAACATTTCTCAGTACAAACCACTGAGGGACAGATAAGGCATTATTTGAATACACAAACTGCAGGCTGTCTATAATCTTCCAATGCAGCCAACCTTTGGCAGAGGGAACAACAGATGCAGATGCAGCCTCTGTATTTTCATCAATTTCAAAGAAATTATGAAGTTACTTTTAAGACTGAAAATCTAAACTGGCAAATAATCCATTTTCATTTTATTTAGGAAACCTATACCTATACCACTCTGTAGCTAATAGTTTTGTAGTTAATTCATTACTGCATCCTAGTTAGTATCTTTTTTCCTTGAGGTCATTATTTTCCCAGAAAAGTATTAAACTTTTCACAAAAGTATCTAAAGCTTGACTTAGTCGTTTAATTTTATGGACAATTTTTGGGCCAAGTTTGGAAAGAGAATGTGATTACACTAAAAGACTACATTCTCCAAACCCCATTTTAAACCATAAAGATTAGCAGTTTAAACACACGTACCCATAATTCTTTCCTTCAGAAAATCTCATTATAACTAGGGCTTACTCTAGGTAGCAAAAAGGCCATTTTCCCTGCTGGGAGCAGCCCAGAACTCTGGGCTTCCTGTGGGGTTGGCTGGTATCAAATCAATCACTGCAACATGGTATTTTTCACTTTCAAAGTCTTACAAAAAAATGTGGATTCCTCTGTGAACCTTTTCAAGATATTTTCCAGATTTCCTGCCTTCAATGAAGTGTACTGGCTACAGTCAGACACGGAACAATGATATTAAGGAAACCTAGTTTATCTGTATGACTTTTTAAAATAGGATTCTCTGAATAGGACTGGCATTGGACTCAACCTGGCAAAATTTCATAATACCACAAAAGCGCAAACAGAAAAAAAAATCTGTGGCACCAATTTGTTTTGATGAATTATTTAGTGTATATACCACAGATCAAAGGAAAACGAATACTTCTCCATTACCCAGGAGAGCAAACTATATAGAAAATACTACCCTTTTTGAACTTATAAATTGAAGGGAGGAAGTCCTGCTTCTGGTATGGCTGAATAAGCTCCTTCCTAAGACCCCTGAAGATAACTGTAAACTCTGAACAAATACAAAAAACAACTATCTAAGGCAGTGAAGAATTCATAAAAGCAGGCAGATTTAGAGGACTGGATATTTGGAATTAGGGAATGGCACAGGGAGTTTCCCACTACTCCGGATTTTAGTCTATGGTCAGGCCATAGCTGGTATTGTAGGAGTTAGCTGAAATTCCAGTCCTTCTGCCTGAACAACCAAAAGACAGGATTCAAGATGACCACAGACACTGGGAAATAACAGGAGGTGGCCCTGATTCTGGTATAAAATCTTGGTTGACTCATGAACAAAGCATGTGTGGAGTAGCACAGGTAAGGATACATAATTGAACTAACAGTCCAGAAGACCATTACAATTTGAGTTCAATTTACATTCAAGTAAATTGTTGGCTCAAATACAAACAAACAAGCAACAAAAACCAAAACAAAACTCCAACCTCTTTGGAGAAATATTATAGAATGCAGAGTCTCTAAAACACAGTATTTACAACGTTCAGGATATAGTTTAAATTTATGTGATAATGTAAATGCATTCTCAAGGGAAAAGACAATCAACAGAAAGCAACCCAGAGGAGACCCAGATGCTGGCACTAGCAGACAAGGATTTTGAAACATCTATCATAATTATGTTCAATGATGTGAAGAAAAATATGCTTATAATGGATGAAAAGATAGGCTATCTCAGCAAATAAACAGAAAACCCTTAAAAAGGAGGTAAGAATATGGTAAGGGAGACAAGAATATTCAGTGGGGAAAAGACAATCTCTTCAACAAATGGTGTTGAGAAAACCGGCAGCCACATGCAAAAGAATGTTACTATGGAACTAGACCATGGTCTTATATGCAAAAATGAATTCAAAATACAAAAAAAAGGGGCACCTGGGTGGCTCAGTTGGTTAAGCATCTGCCTTTGGGTCAGGCCATGATCCCAGAGTCCTGAGATCAAGCACCGCATTGGGCTCCCTGCTCAACAGGGGGCCGGTTTCGCCCTCTCCTACTACCCCTGCTTGTGTTCTCTTGCTCACTGTATCTCTGTCAAATAAATAAAATAAAATCTTTAAAAAAAAAAAAAAAAAGAACTCAAAACAGATTAAAGACCTAATTGTGTGATCTAAAACCATAAAACTTCTAGAAGAAAACATAAGCAGTAATCTCTTTGACATCAGCCATAGGAAGATTTTTCTAGATAATATCCTCAGGCGAGGGAAACAAAAGCAAAATTAAACTATTGGGACTACCCCAAAATAAAAGGCTTCTGCACAGTGAAGGAAATCATCAACAAAACAAAAAGGCAACCTACTGAATGGGAGAAGATATTTATAAATGATTTATCTGATAAGGGGTTAATATTCAAAATGTATAAACTTAACACCAAAAAACCCCAAGTAATCTGATTTTAAAAATGGGGGTAGGACCTGAACAGACATTTTTCCTAAGAAAATAGAGACGGCCAACAGACACATAAAAAAATGTAAATGAGATGTTACTTTACACTTGTCAGAATAACTAAAATAAAAAACACAAGAAGTAACAAGTGTTGCTGTGGATGTGGAGAAAAAGGAACACTTATGCACAGTTGGTGGGAATGCAAATTGGCACAGCCACTGTGGAAAACCCTATGGAAGTTCCTCAGAAAGTTAAAAGCATAACAACCATATGATCTAGTAATTCCACTACTGGGCATTTATCAAAAGAAAACAAAAACACTAATTCAAAAAGATATGTGCACCCCTATGTTTACTGCAGCATTGTTTACCATAGCCAAGATATGGAAGCAACCCCAGTATCTACCAACAGATGAATGGATAAAGAAAATATAGTGAAAAAAATTAAGCAGATGTGGGGTGTGTATGTGTGTGTATATATACACACAATGTACACACACACATGCATATATATAATGGAATATTACTTAGCCATAAAAAAACCCAAAATCTTACCATTTGCAAAAACACGGATGGATCTAGAAGGTATAATTCTAAGTGAAATAAGTCAGTTAGAGAAAGAAAAATACCATATGATTTTTTTTTGCTCATGTGCAATTTAAGAAACAAAACAAATGAACAACCAAAAAAACAAAAAGAGAAAGAGAGAGAGACAAAATAAACAGACTCTTAAATATATAGAGAACAAACTGGTGGCTGCCAGAGGGGAGGTGGAGAGGGGATGGGTGAAAAAGATAAAGGACCCAGCAATCGCACTACTGGGTATTTACCCTAAAGACACAAATGTAGTGATCTGATGGGGCACATGCACCCGAATGTTGAGAGCAGCAATATCCACAATAGCTAAGCTATGGAAAGAACCTAGATGTCCATCAACAGATGAATGGATAAAGAAGATGTGGTATATATGTATAATGGAATACTACGCAGCCATCAAAAGAAATGAAATCTTGCCATTTTGCAATGATGTGGATGGAACTAGAGGGTATTATGCTGAGTGAAATAGGTCAAGCAGAGAAAGACAATTATCATATGATCGCTCTGATATGAGGAATTTGAGAAGCAGGGTGGGAGATTTTGGGGATAGGTAAGGAAAAAAAATGAAACAAGATGGGATCAGGATGGAGACAAACCGTAAGAGATCTTAATCTCACAAACAAACTGAGGATTGCTGGGGGTAGGGGGTAGGGAGAGGGTGGTTGGGTTATGGACACTGGGGAAGGCATGTGCTATGGTGAGTGCTGTGAAATGTGTTAGCCTGATGACTCACAGATCTGTACCCCTGGGGCAAATAATACATTATATGTTAGTAAAAATATTTTTTAAAAAGTACACTTATCATGATGAGTGCTGAAAAATTATCAAATTATTGAATCATTATACTATACACCTAAAACTAATATAACACTGTATATTAATTATATTTCAATTTAAAAAACGCACCAACTGGAAATTCTAGAACTGACAAAACACAATATCTGAAATAAAAAAAGAATGAAGTGAACTAGCTCTTCTCTCTTTGTAAGAGTCTCTCTCCTAAGACAAAATACTACATCTTATAAAGTAAAGAGATCCTAGTCACAGATGGCCTGTGAATTAAAGCTTAGGAGAAACTGCCATGCCTATGGTATTCTCTTTTCTGAAGGCACAAAGGATATATTATGAATCTGATTTAGTTAAAATGTTTAAAGATTTAGAACCTACTATTTTTTTTTAATTTATTTATTTTTATTTGTTTATTTACAGCATAACAGTGTTCATTGTTTTGGCATCACACCCAGTGCTCCATGCAGTACGTGCCCTCCCTATTACCCACCACCTTGTTCCTCAACCTCCAACCCCCCACCCACCCCCCCGCCGCCCCTTCATAACCCTCTGGTTGTTTTTCAGAGTCCATAGTCTCTCATGGTAGAACCTACTATTTTTTAGGTCAAATTTTGTCATAAAACTTAGGACCTATTATTTTCTTTCACTGTGGTTTTAAGGATTTTATAGTTCTGGTCAACCTGCAGGAAGCTGTAAACTGGCAGATATAGATATCATTTGTTAGGCTCACAGAGTGTTTTCAAATTCGAATTTGTAGCTGATATTTTCAAATTAACAGTTTCCCTATTAAAGTGTGGATTTTGGCTCTCATTCCCACATGGTAACCATTTTTTAGAGCAGAGCAGTGGCCAACCTTTTTATAAGGGGTGTGTCCTTTCAGTTTGTCCATGGGCCTTTTTTGTCCACGCAGAATTGCCATTTATTTAACAGCTTTGTGACCCCTGAATTCCTCTGGCTAGTAGTCAAAGCCCCCTTCATGTAAACCCATTCTGCTTTTCTAAATTCTCTCTTGTCACATCTCCACAATATTCAACCCTCAGGCTAAAAGCATGCCAAATTATCCTCTCATTGCCAAATACAACACACACTTTCCAGTTTCCATGCTTTTATCCAAGTTCCTCACTTAAGGCCTAGTCTATGTGACTTTGTAGTTTTCAGAGACAAAACACCTTCTGTGCTGAATTGTGTTTTACACATCATCAAACCCAGGACCTTGGATTTAATGAAGGAAGAGACCTATTTTTGGAAGGACTATTACACACCAGGTATTATTCTAGATGTCTTCATTCAATAACCACAACAACCCTGACAAGCAATTGTTAATCTGTAATTTATAGGTGCAGCAATGAAGCTCAGAAAGGTTCATTACATGGCTAATAGATGGTTGAACAAGAATTCAAATCTCAAGAGTCTGGTCTTTTGGCAAACCACTCTTTTAATGGTCATAAAACCTGCTAACTTGTATCTACCAGACTTAAGGAAAAGAGAGGACTGTTTACCATCAAACTCAGTATTTCAACAACAACTGCCAGGAAAGAGGAAATCTGTACATTTATGATCATATTTGATTATGCACCTTTCTTTTGCTCTCTGTTACTTTATTAACCTTATATCTTAGCCCATTCACACTTAACTTCTTCCACCTACTTTCTATGAGAGTGATGAAGGCAGGTATATATTCCACAGGGAAGAGAGAGGTGGGTAGTTCTCTGAAAAACGCCTTCAACATTACTGCAGCTTCTCTATGGCACATTCTGTCCCATTTAAACTTATCAGCATTAAACTTGGCATCCAGTTCTTCACGGTATTGCTGAAATCAAGAAAAACAGTCAATATTCAAAGTGTTTTTACCACCTGATCCCCCTTTCCCTTTTAAAAACTGTCATTACGTAAATTATTTTTGTAAATAGATTGAAAAGTCAATATCTACCAAGCCTAACTTTTTCAACATAATTAAAGAACTGAAATGGCTCTTTTTGAATGATTTTTTTCTACAATCTTTTCAGAATAATGTTAATCATGAAATAATCTGCTAATTCTACAGAACTATAAAATTCTTTACTCATCATAGTTTTGTTTCTGTGGTTTTTGGCTGAATACCACTTATATCCCCACAGGATAAATGTACTGATTTGACAAAAGCCTCCACTTCTTTTTTTTTTTCCATGATGCCTTCCCTCTGCCATCCTGTCATCTTCTAAATTAGATCAAGAATGTATGCCTCTCAACTAGTTCTCATACAGAATGAAAACTGCCAGTAAAGGAATTCTGACGTCATGGCAACATGAAGACCAATGACATCTTCCTGGAGCAGATACAGCAAAGTGTTATGCCAAGAGGTACACATGTCTTTCACATGTCTGCATGCTTGCCCAATCCTTCATAAGGTTTGGAACACTGCGTAAATACTTTAAAAAAATCACTAAGCCTCCGTAAGTTTTAGTCAGGTTATACAGTTCACATTATCGATTCATCTGATTATCAATGCCCCCGTTCTCCATGTTTCTTTTTCAAACTCATTTTCTACCATCCCCTTGAACTGCATACAGTTTACCTATTAATAGCAGTTAGTTGTAGCAGCTCCCCAACTGACACCTAACTACTCCAAAAAGAGAACTCTGAAAACCCTCAGGGTGTTTATGGCCTTCCAGCCTTGAGTCACACAGAGCCAAAGTCAGTCTGCACGTCTGACCTTTCCCTACCACACTGCAGCTCATTAACCAGCCCAGACATTAATGCTGTCATGGCGCCCCAAACCTGGGACATGGGAGACAACCTGCCAATACATGTCCCTTATAGAAACAGACAGGATTCCAAGCTACCCTCTTGCCCTTACTAATGACAGCAAAAGGAGATTTTCTTCTTGTCCTTGAGAAGCTCTCAATCTAATAGGAGTAAGAGGGCAAATCAAGCAAATCCTTTGCTGATAAATACACTCTGTAAAGCACTAAAGCATATATCTAAAGCATACATACAAAGTGCTCCCTAGAATAAAAGAAGTAGAGCACAGACTGGGCTCTGGTAAGAGAAGGATACATGGTATCCATTCTTTGCCTTTAGGCATCTTGCAGTTCTGTGAATGGGACCATCTTATGAATTCCTGATGCTAACTCAGGTCACATATCAGATGCTGTGCAGCCAGGAAAGAGGAGAATCCAACTTGGCTCAGGCCAAGTCTTGAGTCTGTGAGGAATTTGTCAGGGGAAGAGGAAATAGAAGGGTACTCAAGACAGCAGAAAGTGCTCTACCAGTGGTACACATGCAAGGAGACCCACTGGGTCTGGGGAACTCTGATAGGTTCAGTGTTGCTGGGGCACAGACCAGAGCCAGCCCTCATGCTACTGAACTTCATTCCATGGGCCACGAGGCAACATGGAACACATCAAAGCAGGAGAACAAGGTGAGATTTATCTTTTCTGACAGCCAGATGGGAAAGTGATTTGGAGAATAAAGCTTGGTGCCGATTAGGGAACAGACTAGACGCAAGGAGACTAGTTACTGGGCCATGGTACCATTTCTGGGAAATTGAGGACTAACCTGGATAAGCAGCTATAAGACAGAAAGGAGAGGTGGCACTGATGGAATGCCTGAGAGAAAATTCTCACAAATCAGTGATGGATTATTTAGAGGGTAACAGATCCGTCCAAAATGACTCTGACTACTAGTTGGAGTCATGGGCAGATGGAAGTGTTGTTAACAGGAAGTAGAGGGAAAACAGCAAATGTCTTCCATCCGTTGCCTGGTGCTACAAAGCAAGGGTGAAACTGTTTTCAAGGAGGCAGGAAGCACCACTGAGAGCAGAATAACTCAGATTCATCTCCCACAACCCTCTGCTGTAGGAAGCTGTCTGAAACACACCATGACCACCATTCTAACTTGCCAGTGGTTCCCTGTTGCTTACCAAGCAACATGGCTCCAGCATCAAGAGTGGGCTCTATGACTAGATTCTTTAGGTTTTTATCCCAACTCCACAACTGACTAGTGTTAAGGCCTATGCCTCAGTTTCTCACAGTGTAATAGGGATGTTAAAATGACTTCAGGGGCGCCTAGGTTGCTCAGTTCTTAAGCATCTGCCTTGGGTTCAGGTCTTGATCCCAGAGCCCTAGGATCGAGCCCCGCATGGGGCTCCCTGCTCAGTGGGGAGTCTGCTTCTCCCTCTGCTCCTCACCCTACTTGTATTCTCTTTCTCAGTCAAATAAGAATATACAATTTCTATAAAGAAACAAACAAATACATAAATAAAACGACTTCACAGAGATTCAATCAGATAATACAATGTAAAGTTCAGTGCGGAGGGGAGGGCCCACCCCAACGGAAGCGCTCAGTAAATGCTGGCTGCTCATAACATCCCCTCCTCTCGGTTGGTAATAACCTTTAGTATTATTAGTATGGGAAACCCATGCATATGTGGTTATTTGGGTAACAGTATCTCTTCAGCTTGACTGGATGGACAGAATAAAACAATACTGAGAGAAAGAATGTCCTCTCTTGGGGCGCCTGGGTGGCTCAGTGGGTTAAGCCTCTGCCTTCAGCTCAGGTCATGATCTCAGGGTCCTGGGATCAAGCCCCACATCGGGCTCTCTGCTCAGCAGGGAGCCTGCTTCCCCTCTCCCTCTGCCTGCTGCTCTGCCTGCTTGTTATCTCTCTATCAAATAAATAAAATAAAATCTTAAAAAAAAAAAAAAAAAAAGAATGTCCTCTCTTCCTTTTGACCAGAAAAGACTGAGGGCCATAGGAACAGAGCTGACATTTCCATGGTGGTCCTAAACATGAAATCATAAACCAGGTGTTGAATTTAGCTCGCCAAAGACAGGAAAGGAAGCATTTAGAGGTTAAAGAAGTCATGTTTTCTGTCCAGTGTTAATGAGGACACTAGGTCAGGGTCAGATGCCACGTCCTTCAATCTGCTCTGAGCAAAATATACAACCTGCTTCCATTTCGGAGGTCGTTTTATAAAAATGCAAATGACCCACCTTCAGCTTCAAAAACCAGGTCAGGAAGGGAAATCAGTAGACCAAGTAACATAATTATGAAACATTTAGAGCAGCCTCAGGATAACTGAAACAAGTCAAAAACAAAAACAAAAACAAAAAAAACCACTCTCGCATGTCAAACAGCCTGCCTTCTTCCATAAAATGTATTCCCCAGTGATCAGCTCAAATTACTGTCATTTTTGGAAAAGAAAATCATTGGAAACACCAAGGCATTAAATTGGTCCCAAATGATCCGTGGCCTCAAATACAGGAATAGGCTCCACTGTTGTGTCCCCTGTGTGGCCAAAGCTAGCAGCTTCCCCCCAGGCCTGCGCCCCTTTTAGTCTCACTAGGCCTTGAAAGCACAAGACTGCTCACAATGATACATTAGAGTTAGTGTCATCTATTTGGCACAATTTGAGGATAATTATAACAGAGCTTTTAAAACTATCTTTCCATAAGCACATCCCTAGAAAAACTAGTCTAACAGAAGAATTTACACAAATAGTTTAAAGTTTGAACAAAGAAGAGAAATAAAGACCCCTTTAATAGATCAATTTACAATATCTTTCTAACTATGATATTCCCCTGTTTCTGTGTGCTGGCCCAGATTTCTTTCACATTGGTTTTCCTGGAGCTCAAACCATGCAAACATCTGGATTACATTCTCAGAGTAGTAAGAGACAGAATAAATAGGCTGAAACTACATAAAACCGATTAGGGAAGAAAAGGGACTTTTCCTTAAATATGGTTCAGGAATGCATGTGCGTATAAGAACACTCTGAAGGAATTATTAGCCTTTGGTAAGCATTTTTCAGGCAAAGATTAGCTAAAGAAAAATAACTTCTGCTATGGTGTTAAACTTTGTGCATACAATGGTTGTGTAATGTTGTCTCCTTTTGATTATTTGAAAAAGAGAGTTTAAATCACCTCCATAATATTTTACACACACACACACACACACACACACACACACACACAAGCCGGGAAGAATCTGTGTAAATACCACTTCTCAGTTATGGAGGGAGATTTAGAGAAATGAAGTCTAATTGTGTCTAGCAAATTTGTTTCTCTAAACTTCACTTTGGTCCTCTGACTCTCATCCTCGGATTCAGGGTACATATGACAACCATAACTCTTAGAATCTAAGACAAAAAGCAGATTCAATTTAGAAAGAATAAACCTTGAGGATCCATTAGGAATTTTCTTGCCTTTCAAATGACCTTTTGCTAGCATCTAGCAATCTCCATTCCCAGGGAAGTGACAACTCTTCAAATGCCCCGACCCCTACTGCCACTGGCAAAGTGGCACACTGCTTGGACTTCCCTTACAAAATCAATTAACTGCATAAAATAATGCAGGTGACTCCTGACAACTGGCTCTGCCAGCCGTTAGCACCTGCTCATCGGCCTCATCCCCTCCTTCACAGGAAGCCGGAGCAGTGACTGTGCGGTGTGGAAGCTGGTCCCTCTGCCTGCTGAGGAGCTACTCCGAAGGGCAGGGAAGACCAGTGTCAGCCCTGCACCTGGTCTGAGGCCCAGCCTGCTCAGCCTGGCTTCCTCCCTTGCACCCTTCAGAAGCACTATGCCTCTTCTACTCCTGATTCCATCTCAGAATCTGCCTTCTGGAGTTCCCAATAGACACAGCCTATTTATGCTCAGTTTCTACTTACAAAAGCATCGCATCACACTTCTAAATAAAAACTCTGAGATATCTGATACAAATAGAATTTCCCTAAACATGTACCAAAATGAATTAATGAAGAGATGCTCTTCCACCTCTATGCACTGCAACCGAGTTAATTTTTCCCTCATCCTGAGACTTTTTTTTTTTCTCAAGGACTGATTATTTAAAACTGCTCAGATTTTCATGTCTTCCAGCCAGGGAGTGATTCAAGGGCAGAGCGGAACTATTCACGGTGATACCCCCAAGTAAACAAAGGGGATATCTTACTGGAAACTTATGAGAAAGGTTTTCCTTTTTAGTGATTCTTTCCTTTATACAGCTGTGCAGTTTGCCACTACATGGAAGGAAGAAAGCAAAGCAAAAGGAATCACATTACACAGGTGGTTTTAAAATGTAGAAATTAACATTACCGTTAATAAAACTAGGTTTTAGAACTTCTGAGTGATTATTCTAGTGGTGACAACCATTCCTACGTATTCTTACAAAGACTTTCATTAAAAAGACGGCCAAAGAATGTTTCTAAGTTTAAAGCAACTGATCATGGGGGTTGCCTCAGTGGCTCAGTGAGTTAAGTGTCTGACTCTTGATTTCAGCTCAGGTCATGATCTCAGGGTCATGAGATTGAGCCCTGTATCAGGCTCCATGCTGGGCGTGGAGCCTGCTTGAGATTCTTTCTCTCTCTCTCTTTCTGTCCCTCTCCAACACTTAAAAAAAAAAAAGTACATAAAAAATAAATAAGTAAAGCAACTGATAATGGAAATAGGGTTTATGTAATATTGACTTTGTAAATTCCACGACCAAGAAGAACACAGCAACTAAAGTGTTTAACCTTGAAAATAGTGATGGGACATTTTAACTTTTCCAAACTAAAGGTAAGCAACAGTTTTTCATGGTAAATTGACGTGTTGTTTCTCTGTTACTGGTTTTTTTATTGTTGTTGTTCTAAAAAATAAAAGGATACACAACTCAGGATCATGGAATATTTAATCACAGGTATCCAGGAACACTATACAGGGTCAAGTGGTCCTACCAACAGCAATGACAACAAAGGACTTAACACCTGGGGCCTGTATGAACTGGGTCTCACTAGTTTGGTCTCCCACAAGAACGAAAAAAATGTTCGGTACCTTAACTTTGGCAGTGCATCCTGAAAGTCGAAAAATTCCTTCAGATTCCAGGCCTGATTCTTCAACTTTCTCAAAAAACTAAAAAGCAATGATATATATTATAAAAATGAATACCTCCATACAATAATAAACATCTAAAATAACAAGATGGTGATAACAATAAATAAATTACCATGCATATATACATGCCTGGTATTTGAATGCCTTGTAAAATGTTCACAACCGCCTCTAAGGTCAACAGTAGTTTCCAATTTACAAATACAACAGAGACAGAATTGTCTTGTCACTTTCCTGGGATCAACCTCAAAGGTAATGGCCCTGTCTCTCAAGCTTGTGCTTGGCCAATTTAAGATTTGATTACTCAAGCTTGTGCTTGGACAATTTAAGATTTGATTACTATATAACTCTTTCTGCAGATGGACCAATAAAAAAAGTTTCCAAATTTACTATTATTAGCTGAGAGACAATAGGAATTCTAGAAATATGACCAAAAAGGCAGAAACTGTAAAGGTTTATACCTCTCCCAAGTTCCCATGGTGATAGTGATGAGGATGATGATGCTGTAAACATAATAACAATATAACCTAACATTTATTGTGCACTTACTGTGTCAGATGCCCCTTTCTCAGCATCTATTAACTATTTAATTAACTATTTGTCATCTATTAACTCATTTAATCCTCGCACTAATTCTACCAGGCAGGCAATAACCACATCCCCATCCAACTGCTGAGAAGACCAAGGCATGGGAAGGGTATGTGAGTTGCCCATGTTTACACCTCAGAGGAGGATCATCCAGAGTCTCTGCCCTTTTCCTTTTTTTTTTAAATAATTTTTAAAATTTTTAATAAACATATAATGTCTTATTAGTCCCAGGGGTACAGGCCTGTGAACCACCAGGTTTACACACTTCGCAGCACTCACCACAGCACATACCCTCCCCAATGTCCATAACCCCACCTCCCTCTCCCTACTCCCTCCTCCCAACCACCCTCAGTTTATTTTGTGAGATTATGCTCTTTTCCTATTAAGAAATGGTGGTGCCTTGGGGCGCCTGGGTGGCTCAGTGGATTATAGCCTCTGCCTTCGGCGCAGGTCATGATCTCAGGGTCCTGGGATTGAGCCCCGCATCGGGCTCTCTGCTCAGTAGGGAGCCTGCTTCCCCCTCTCTCTCCCTCTGCCTGCCTCTCTGCCAACTTGTGATCTCTGTCAAATAAATAAATAAAATCTAATAAATAAATAAATAAATAAATAAATGGTGGTGCCTGAATGAAGGTACTTCTTACAGGTGGGTGAGAAATGGGTATTTAGGCCAAGGAAGTATGTCCATAAAAAAATGTTCTCCCATAGGAGTGGAAGAGTAATACCTTAAGCTGTCTTCAATGGGGAATACTTGACATGAGGAGTAATAACAGCTAACATGTATTGAGTTGCTAAGATGATATAAATCCAGATTTGGTTGAACTAGCATTTACTGGGCACCTTCCACTTGCTAAGTTACATAATAATATAAATTCATGTGTTGAATCTCCTCAGTCTTAGATTTTTATGCATTGTCTTCAGACTCTGTCCTTTACATAGAGGAGAGAGGTCATCATTCTAGTTCTAATTCAAAGAAGGAAAGAAAATGTACGTGTCACCATGGACTTTGGCCGTGGACATAGGCTGTGCTTCCTTTTGCCCTTTCTCCTGGCTGGGTGTATGTTCAAGGGTGAGGTATCTCACCCTCCTCTGCCTCAGTGGCCTCAGGAGTAGAAGGGAGATGATAACACAACCTCCTCACGCTGCTCAGTGCTGGCTACCCATGTTAGCCTATGGATGGCATCTGCTCAGGGGAGACACCCTCAGGTGCCCCCATGCATGCTGGCACGTTGCCAGCACCCTCTGGCTCTCTTATTGTCGTCCTCTGCCTCTATCAGAAGCCATCACCTGACTTGAGAAGCCACTTGGTCTGAGGCCCTGGCAGCAAAGTTTAAAGAGTACACAGTAAAGAGGCATGGCATTGTCACTGTGAATAAAGTAAGTTTGTTTCCTCAGTCAATATTTTTCTACATTACTGAAAAACTCAATTTAAAATGCAACAAGATTTGTGTTTAGGGCTTGGGATTTTAAATGTGCCACTGGATGTCATTATTGAATAACATACTTGACATAACATACTTGAGTAATCCAGTGTAAATTGTTGGCTATAAAAATCATGACTTAAAATCAAATCAGCTATTGAGCAATGATGGTCACAGAGATACTGGCAGATGAAAGTTAAGGTAATATAATTTCTTAAAACTCCCTTCCACCTAAATATATCCTATCATAAGTCATACCTGAAAAACCACCAGAAAAGTGGATTTTAGGCTTTATTAAGCTTTGTTTGGCAAATTCATTTAAATGATTATACATACATGTTTGAAAACACCCAAACTGTGATATAGCTCAGCAAACATTTAATCAATAAATGTACAGCTGATGATTAATGGTCATCTTGTATTCTGCAAAGAATATTCAAATACAGAGACATATAATACACCCAAGTAACCTTTAGAAAATACCGGAAAAAATTATGACAGAGCATCTGTGTCCATCATCTGATGCTTTATGGTCAGACACTGCAAAGGGCTCCAAAAGTCTGAAGCAAAGCAAACTGGTTCCAAGTGCTGTGGGATGCTTTGGGGATGCATGAAGAAATCTGAAAATCACTAAGGGCCTGAGTCCTAAGGGGGTGTTAGTATCTTTAAACATACAAGAAAATTCATTAGCAGGTTTATAACTCCAAACTGCAAACAGGAGGCTCTATCATTTCCCCAGTCATTTACATCCTACTTACTTTTTGTAACACCAGGGGAACCTTCACTCCAGGGTCTTTCTTTCGGTCATTGTCCAATAGGACTGTAAGTGGAACGCCAAAAATACCATTGTCTTCATTGTATAATGGGCAAGAAAGAAAGGAAAAGGAATCAGCAAAGTACTATTCTTATTCCAGGGTGTCAAAGTGTTAAAATCAGAAGAAACCTGTCTTAACTACCTCGTCCTTTTACTTTCTCTGTTTTGTTTCTTTTCAGTTGGATTCCAAAGGCATCAAAAAAGGCAGTCAGTTCAATTAGAGCGAGATGGCGGATTTTCTTCATATCTTCAGCAGACAGATCTCCTGCTTCGGTTAGGCCAAATCTGGTTTTCTGGAGAATAAATTTCTAAAATACATATGGAAGATATTTATTTCTTATGGCAAAGGAAAATTATTATCCCCTCGTTCAAATGCCACCTAGACATTCTAAATCTGTATAGCAAAACATGCTACTTGTACAAAAATCTCCGAGAAGCAAGCTGTGTCATAGAAAGATTGTGAATGATTTTAAGAACATTTGCAGAACAATCTTATGCTAAATTACAATCAAAACAGTGGTCTGAGGTGTACTATAACATCGTCATCACAACCATGAAAACATCTTTCTTCCAAGAAACCTTCTGTGTTGTCCACCGATGTCCTAGGCACCACATGGAATGTACTGACCAGGGGCACGTATGACAGGGTTCACACAGATCCCAACAGCTAAGTACTCCCAGAAGAGCTTCTGATGTATCCTTTCAGGTTAGGGGACCATCAGTCCTTTAATCAGATATGACATATTCTCTCTGCACCCTCCAAAAGACTAACTAATCTCCCCACTGAATGTGATGCACAAGTCTGCTGAGACAGTACTTATTCTACCATAAACTTCAAATTCAGATATTTAAAGCCTAAATATTTCTAAAAAAAAAAAATACAGAAGGTACCAAATAATCTCACTATCATTTTGAGACAATGAAATTGCTATATTCTCCATTTCCACAATAGGAAACAAAAATACAGTAAAATGGTAACAACAACAACAAAAAACTCTTCAACAATCCAGAAATACTGTGAAGACTATAATAAGTAAGATCACTTTTATTTTTTAAAGGTTTTATTTATTCATTTGAGAGAGAGAGAAAGAGAGAGAACAAGCAGGGGGAGCAGCAGGCAGAGGGAAAGGAAGAAGCAGGCTTCCTGTTGAACAAGGAGCCTGACATGGTGCTGCATCTGAGGACCTGGAGATCATGACCTGAGCCGAAGACAGAAGCTTAACCATCTGAGCCACCCAGGCACCCCTAAGGAAGACCTTTTAAGAAAGAAATTGTTCTTATATAATATCCACAAGTTAGCATGGCTCTCAAAAAACCTGGTATGGAAAAAAAAATTTGCTAAAGTACAAAAATCTCAGTTATTTCAGTTATAAAGCTTTGTATATTCTCTATAAGGGGTCCCTCAGGTTAGAACTTTCTTGAGGTTTTTAACCATCCACTCACTCATTCATTTGTTCATTTAGTCAACAACTGTTCCTTGGAACCTCAAGTATTTTAAAAGTGAAAAAAAAAATGTAGAATGTGGTTTGGGGCATAACTTGTTCTATAAAAAAACTTAGTTGTTTTCCCTTCTTTCTGAGACCAAGGCCCCACATAACAGTAATATATAGCAACAACAACCAAGGCAAAAACTGCAATCATTCATTAAATAATTACCACTTGCTAAATCTCACACAAAGTTCTTCACAGGAGACTGACCTGCACCCCAGGTGACCCAAATCTCAGGAGGGGACAGCCTGGTTGAAGGACCTGGGGGCCAGCATCCTCATCCGAGCCCCTGAAACCAGAATCCCACTGGATTCCATCTTATGCCCCAAAACAACCCTGTGCCCTCCAACATAGAGGTTTGCTTAAGGACTGGAAGGAGTTTTAGAGTTTGACATATGTAGGTTTAACTCCTATTTCAGGGGCGCCTGGGTGGCTCAGTGGGTTAAGCCTCTGCCTTCAGTTCAGGTCATGATCCCAGGGTCCTGGAATCAAGCCCCACATCGGGCTCTCTGCTCAGCAGGGAGCCTGCTTCCCCCTCTCTCTCTGCCTGCCTCTTTGCCTATTTGTGATCTCTCTTTCTCTCTGTCAAATAAATAAATAAAATCTTTAAAAAAATAAAAAACAAATAAATCCTATTTCAGCCTCCTACTCACTGTGGGGCTTTGGATGTATAACTTACCTTCTTTGAGCCTCAGTTTTTTTAGCTGTAAAATGGGAGCAGTCACAGGGTGATTGCAATGAAGATACCTAGTGCAGCTGGTAGAAGACACTCAGTGAGTCTTACAGGTCCTGCCCTGCCCTCTTGCTCCTCCCTCATCATGGGGTTGTTGTCTGGGAATGGTCCAGGCTACCTAGGTAAAGACTCTGCCAGTTTTTATAGGACTCAATGCTTCAGCCCTTAAACTCTCTGTGCCCTGCTCCTCATCATGCCTCTAGCTCTGATCAGCACAGAATATTCAGGACTCTACATCACGAACTCTTCACAAACGCATTTACTGAGTAGCCAACAGATCAATGTCACATAGTTCTTGTAGTGGGCTTTCAGGATATAATATCCTGGATATAGATATAGTTACGTAGATACATACTCTGAGGCTTTCAGGATAATGAAGTATATAGCTGCACTTGTCTATTTCATGATAATATTATAAATTCTTGAGAATATTTTTGATGGATTTTAAGTGCCTGTTCTGCAAGTGCTCACTTCTTGTTATGATGACTGACTTTTTGCAGTAAGCCCCTCTGATACATGGTTTCTAGAGACACAACTAAGTATATAGTTAGAATCTGCATTAACCTATAAGTAAGGATAGAAGCTGCATGAAATCACACAACCAGGAAATCCTATTTCCTCTGTAAAACAGTATTCAAGCATCATCCTCACAACTCTTTTGCAACCCAGTACTGCCAGGTATGGTCAGGCAGGCTGGGTACTGCATAACACTGATGCCTGCCCTCTCCCTACACACACACACACACACACACACACACACACACACACACTTAAAAAAGAAAAAAAAAATATCCTAGTTTGTCCATGGAAAAACCATAGGAAGTTATTGGAATAACCGTGAAAGGTTTTACATACAGTTAAAGCATAGTCCTCTTTCTTAAAATCTGATTTCTTGAATTTACTTCTTTTTGGAGCCTCTGTAACCATTTCTGAATAAGATACTTCAAAGGACAGCTCTTCAGTTTCTGGTGGAATGTTTTTTTTCTGATAATCATCATCTTAAAAAAAAAGGATGTACAATTTTTATATGTCATTTAATCAATCAATATCATGTACTGTAAAATAAGCACAAAATATTTCTAAGTTAACCTACAGGCACATCAGAACCTTTACAACCAAGGAACAGAATCAGACTCACCTAGAGGAGTTCAGTTAAATAATAATGTGGGGTCTTCAGACTTCCATATGAAAAAATTTCTATAATCATTATCCAAACAAACTTTCTATTTCTTCTGATGTTTTTAATCTTAGATTCTCATATCTCATGAAAGGCACTGAAGATCACTAGAGGAAAGCCCACAAATGAGGCATTTCTTCTGTATGTTATGATATTACAGTTAAGTCCATCTAAACCCAATGTTGTTGCTCCTGGGGAAGCAGAAGCTTAAGGCAGCGGGAGAACGGGCAAAGACCCTACTAGAATTCCTGCCTAAATTTACTTCTCCTGTTGTTTCTCCCAAACTATGGGAGGTTTGGTTCTTAGGATGTGTTAAAATTCAATTTGGACTTTCACTGCTAGGTTTGTTCATGTAAATTAACCCAAATTCTTGTAATTTGATGTGGTTACCTGACTTTCTATGCTGTTTATTAAAAAAGAGCCAAATGCGTAACAAGAAATGTCCCACATTGTCTATGAGGTAGTTTGAAATTAAGACAATAAATTCCTTGGCCAAAAACAAGTGAATCCAGAAATCATCTGAGTAATCCTAAACTCTGATTCCTAACTAAGATTTGGCTTGCCATCTTTTTTCATTGCCTGGAAAAACTGTTCATATGCAGTGAAAAAAAAAACTGATTATAAAAAGAGAACTCATGTCTTTTACCCTCTTCTATAGACAGTGACTAAAGAACGACAATGAAAAGAAATAATAGAAGACCTAATTAATCTCACATTAAAAGTTAAATGGAGAAATTTGCAAATCAACAGATTTTAAAATTTTAAACAGAAACACTAATCAAAAGTACAATACTCAAGTGGAAGAGGTCCAGTTAAAAGACAACCCTCTAGCCTTTATGTATTTAGAGTTGCTATGCGAGAGTTGCTCTGGTGCTGTAGACACGAGCATAAGTAGAGATTTTTAGAAGTGTCCTACTTCCTGGCCCACTCGCAACTACTAAGCAGATCCAGATTCCTTGTGAAAGAGACCTCAAATCAAAGACATTACCCAAGTGAGTAATTTCTAAATGATGTGATGGTAGTGAAAGAGAAAAAGATTCTGCTTCCAATTTGGCTCAATTAATTTTTCTGGTGTGACAGAATGGGGTGTTTGGAGCTGGCAAGGAGTGAGTGCTGGAGTGACAGAATCAAAATAGAAAAAAAAAATCCCACACATTTTGCCTTGACAAAGTCACGGCTAACTGTACTGAGTGCCAGAGTAAAAGCGAGAAGACACAGCTTCAGTCTGATATAAAAGGATGTGCCACTCACCACTCCCTGCATTCTGAACTGCCTGTGCAGGGTCTGGAGATCCATTGGAGAGAACTGGTAGAGCTGGAAGATTCTCGAGTACAGACTGTGAAACAAGGGAAGATGAACGCAAGACATTTTAGTATACAAACACATGCTCCCCAACAGTCCCATCACATTTATGCTCTGCAGTTTACCCAAATTCTTCTCACACAAAACAATTCTCGATTCCATACATGGCCTGCACCTGATTTCCTGTTTCTGTGCTCAGTCCAAACCTGTAGAGCTAACACGGTTTTCTCAACAGAGAATTCTGTCAAGATGAGAATAACTGTCTTCTTAGCTCTTGAGAATTTGCTGCTTATACCCTTCCTAAGATGTAAAAATTACAATGCTTGATGTCACACAGTTTGACAATGACAGTATTTTTTATTCTTGATGCGGTAGTCATGCATACTGATCTTAAATTTCAGGTGATGATGTGGCTAGATGGTTAATGGAAAGGCCCCTGAGGCCAGATTGCTGGCATTCTAATCCAGGCTCTCCCACTTACTCGAGAGACTTCTCTATTGCTTAATCTCCTAATCTATAAAATGATGATGATAATAGAACATATTCAAAGAGGTATTATGAATTTTAAATGACTTGTTCTGTAATCATTTCAAACAATATCTGATACACACTGAGCACAATATGAGGGCTGGCTACTATTAATACTCAACATATCAATTCCTCCATGAAAAAATGAGTGTAATAATGTGAGAGTGATAATAATTACCGAAACCTTAAGTAAATTTTCTAGTTCAGTTTCTAATTTGCTACTTTCTTTACTAAGATCCTGCCAAAGCATTGTCTTCTCCTGCAATATTGTCAGAAGTTGAGTACCTTTTCTTTTTTAAGGATTTTATTTATTTTGGAGAGATGGAGTGTATGGTAGGGAGGGTGGGGGTGAGGAGAATGGAGGGAAGTGGCACATAGGGAGAGGGAGGAATAGACACCCTGCTGAGCAGGAAGCCTGATGCAGGACCAAAGGCAGATGGTTAACCAACTTGAGCCACCCAGATGCCCCAGAAGTTGCATATCTTTGTAAAGCCCTGTGAAGCAAGTCAACTGCTCAAGTTTGGATGGGTATTAGTAAAAACCAAAAACAAAAAGCCAAAACCAAAAAAAAACAAACTTATACACAAATTCTACCATTTCTGCCAATATAAATTTTAATGTGGTAGTTAGTATCTATGAATGTGTGTGATGATGGAAATTTGCTATTCAATCAGCAATCTTTTATGTACTATTCAATATAAAGTCTGTTCATTTCTTTTCCCCAGAGCCTGATGTTGTTTCTTTTACTCTCATATTTATTTAGCCATAACTGAACACCTGTTTCACGAAAGATTCTTTATCATGTGCTACAAATTACACAAGGGTGTCTTGAATTCTGAGGTTTGTGTTTTCTTTTTCCTATTTTATCTCAAAAGAGATGACACACGTAATTGTGTAAAAATCATGTCAATACATGGCCAATTATTAAAACATAGATTCCCAATTACTATAATTGGTAGACGAATGAGAAGAGGGGCCCCTGGGTGGCTCAGTCATTAAGCGTCTTCCTTCAGCTCAGGTCATGATCCCAGGGTCCTGGGACAGAGCCTTGCATCAGGCTCCCTGCTAGGCAGGAAGCCTGCTTTTCCCTCTTCCACCCCTCCCTCCTTGTGTTCCCACTCTAGCCATCTCTCTCTGTCAAATAAATAAACAAAATCTTTTAAAAAAAATGAAAAGACATAAAAAGGTCTAAAGTCATATAATTCATTGTCCATCAGATTTTTGGTAGCACTAAAAACAAAACTACAGAATAAAGATTACCTGTACACTAATATCCTTAAAATGATAGAACCACTTTTCAGTGGTCTTCTGAAGTTTTCTAAAAGAGAAATGCTTTCTCAAATTTTGAAATAACTCACCTATGGGAGACACCACTCTTGAAAACTGAGAGACATTTATTTAAAGGCTGAAATTGATTATTTGGGATGCTTAAACCTACTAAATGTCAGTTTCTTAACCTGTGAAGTGGAGAAGTGCCCAACTGCTGAGTTGATTTATTAAGTCTCTAGCCAGCTCTACTGGACTGAAGGCGTGCCTGCCCTTTGTGATGTAAATTATTCGGGAGGCTATCTTGGGGGAGGCAGAAATTTAATGGTGATCCCTGTTCATGAGTTATTATTTATAATGAGGAGAAGAGTAACATTTATGGAACATTACTAAAAAACAATCAACCCACTGTTCAGAGCTAATTTCTACAACACAGCTATGTATTTATTGGAGGGCAATGGAGAAGAAAGAGGTGCGGCCTGAAAGGGTTTTACCCAGAGGTGGGTGAAGCTGATCTGGACCTCCAAGCATGATGCAGAGGACTGTACAGATGCAGAAGCGGCTGGCAAAAGCATTCAGGCCCAAAATGAAGGTATAATTTCAGGTATGGAAATATCTGAAACATTTCCGCTACACGGAATTGTGGAGAGACTGGTTTGCCAGGAGTTGAGGCAAGGTATTAGAAAAATATGAGAAATAAAATGGTCGAGATGGTCAGCTCAAATTATGGAAGGCTTGGAAAGCCACACAGAGAAGTCGAGACACTCCTAAGGGTTAAAACCAAACAGAACAAAACAAAGGAACATTCATGTGTTAGAGTAGGGGAATGACGTGATAAAAATGAAAAGGAGGAGAAACTGACAATAAATGGACTTTGAATTCTTAAGTAGGTTGACTAAAAAGGCTAGGTGCTTGGTATTTATAGTGTTAAAATATCCACTCACCCATTAAACATATTAACAATAGCATCATTTAAAATTTTTACTAGTTATTTGAATATATTTGAAATATTAATGCCATTCCCATTTAAAACACACTTCCTTTGCTTGTCCATAACAGGTCCTACCATTTCCCTAAGTGCCTAACCATAAGAGGCTGGGGCTTCAACTGGTGAGGAAAGGCAAGGTTTTTCAGCCAGTGAAGCTTGGTCTGCCGCCCAAATCATGCAGCACTAGGACTAGAGAGTAGAATATATGAGGTATGATTATTTTGAATTCCAATCTATAGAAAGTTGGCACTACCTGTTTGAGTTCTCTCAAAATTAGACTTTGACTGTACAATATTTCCTTCGCAAGAAACACTGTACCTAACATTTTTCACGTTCATTACTTATAGGAGAAATTCACTAACTCAAAAGATGTTTCTGACCTTCCTGACTGGCTGGCTGCTGCTTTTTTTCCCTCAAGGTTTGAGTTGGTGTGTTATAACTCTATGTATAAAAGCTGCCTTGAATTAATAGATAATAAGTTTTCCCCTTCTTCCCCTTATGTCCCTGAGATTGGAACTGGTATCTACATCTTGCCAAATTCTCCAGAGACAAATGTTTATTTTTTAAATTGAAGTATAATTAACATAGTGCTCTATTAGTTTCAGGTGTCCAATATAACAATTCAGCATTTCTATAGAGTTTTCAGTCTTTATCGAGATAAGTTTACTCCTCATCCCCTTTAACTCTTTCACCCATCCTCCCACCCAACCACCCCTTTGCAACGTTACTTTCTTCTCTGTACTTAAGAGTCTGGTTTTTGTCTCTTTTTTATTTTGTTCATTTGATTTGTTTCTACAATTCCACATATGAGTGAAATCATATGGTGTTTGTCTTTCTCTGTCTCACTTACTTTACTTAGCATTACACCCTATAGGTCCACCCATGCTGTTGCAAATGACAATATCTCATTCCTTTTTATGGCTGAGTAATATTCCACGGCATCCATGTATACCACATCTTTATCCATTCATTTATTAATGCACACTTGGGCTGCCTCCATAACTTGGCTATTGTAAAAAATTCTGCAAACATAGGAGTGCACATAACTTTCTGAATTAGTATTTTCCCCCTTTGGGTAAATACCCAATACCCCAGAGATAAATAAGTGATATTCACTGACAAATAATGCCATCAAGTTTGAAATAAAACATAGTAACAATTACAAAATCTATCCAATTGTGAATTTAAAGGCATTTTAATAATATCTTGGATTAAAAATTAAATCACATGTGAAATTAAAAGCTAAATGTTATAAAATAAAAACAGTAAATTCCAAAAATCCACGATAAAAGTTAAACTATTATTCAGAGATTAACTCTTAACTTTAAATGTAAATAAGATTAAAAGTAAATATGTTTATAATCCAAGAGACTAGAAAAAATTATACATGTAGAACCAAGAAGGAATGAAAAATTAATAAGGATTAAATATATTAATACAATAGGAAAAGTAGGCTCATAATTAATCAATTATGCAATTATTTTTAGGTGACTTCCTAAAAAATACTGCTGATACAGGCAACTATTTACAGTTCTAATTGGGATAAAAGACATAAATATTAGGAACATAAAAAGGTGAAATAGCTACCTCACAGAAAATTTAAAATTATACAACTAAATAAGTGTGTGTGTATATTTGTATACATGTGTGTATACACAAACAACATATACTGAAAATGCTAAATAAACTGAATGTTTTGCTACAATAAATATAGGTTACCAAAACTCACACCATTTGGGATGGAAAGGAATATAATGCCAAAACCATATCCACTGAAAAAATAATCAAAACACTATGTCTACACTGATGCCAGGTCTTGGAGGTTTCACTACCAAATTACAATACAAGGAGATTATGCTGAGTCAAATAAGTCAAGCAGAGAGAGTCAATTATCATATGGTTTCACTTACTTGTGGAGCATAAGGAATAACATGGAGGACATGGGGAGATGGAGAGGAGAAGTGAGATGGGGGAAATCAGAGAGGGAGACAAACCATGAGAGACTGTGGACCCTGAGGAACAAACTGAGGGTTTTGGAGGGGAGTGCGGGATTGGGTGAGCCTGGTGGTGGGTATTATGGAGGGCACGTATCGCATGGAGCACTGGGTATGGTGCATAAACAATGAATTTTGGAACACTGAAAAAAAAATAAAATAAAATGAAAAATAATTACAATACAAGCTTAAACATAATGGATTTTATAGATTATATATTTACACCAAATTTTAATATATGGCTCTAAAACACTGAAAAAGCATTCAGAGTTCTTAACATATTCATACCAAGATTAGTATAACTGTAACAACAAAAAGAAATTATATATAGGCTAAATACCACTATTAGAATCCTACTAATAGAACAGTTGTTAAAATGCTAAAACAGTAGAAACTGATATTCCATAATGTAATAAAAGAATAATATAACACAAGCTGGGTTTATTTAGCAACAAATTTATAATTCATTATTAGAAAGACCTATCAACAGAATTTCCTAAGGTAACTGCTTAACAAAGAAAAATATATTTATTTTAATAGATGGTGAACAATTGCTTTATATAATTCAACCTCCATTCCTAACAAAAACAATTACAAGCTCAGAAACCTAGAACTAATATTCTACTTAATAATGAAACTTGGGAGAATTCATGAAAAAAATCAAGAACTTATCAAAAGATTCCCATAATTATTATTTAATGTAACAAGTGATTATGGTCAGTTCAATAAGACAGCAAAAAGAAGTAAAAGGATTATTTTAAAGAAGGAGTAATGAAAAATTTCACTATTTCAGGTGATTATCTGCACAAATTTAAAATCAAATGAAAAGTTCTTAGAAGTAAAAAGAATTTTTGGAAAGGAAGCTATAATTGTACAAATATAAAAAAAATACTTTCCTTACATCTCTGTAAAAACAAACTAGAAGATGAAAAAAACCCTACCATTTTAAGATATCAACGAAAACTATTAAGTTCCTAAGTAATTAAACAATGAAAAATGTATATGGAAAAAATGAAAGAAAGAATATTATGAACTTTTATTGAAGTACAGAAGACATAAATAAATGGAAAAACACAGTTATTATTTCTCAGTGGGAGGAGTCGATATTTTAAGATGTAAATTCTATTCCTAACATTAATCTTTCAATTCAATGAAGTTCTTAATGAGGTCCTAATAAGACTAATTTAATGGGTGGTTATAGCATTATCCTAAGTTCATCTGGAAGTAAAAATACCTAAGAAGAAAGAAAATTTTGATCCAGAACAATGAGGGTGAACACATCCCAACAGATTTCAAAAACAAACCACAGAGCCATAGTAATTAAGACAGACCCCATATATATATATTACAATTACAATATATATATTACAATTATCACAAAATTGACCCTTTAAATGTATAGAAAAGATGAAAGATGGGGGAAAAAATCCCCCAAAACAGTATTGTTCAAGCCACAGTTATCCTTTTACTAAAGTTAGGTTGCCTACTTTAAACCATTCCACAACACAAACTCCAAAGGGCAAGTTCTGGGGACCCTCTGAAGTCTTGAAGATGACAATAAAATGTCCCTGGGAATTTATACTGCCAGGTGAGATTTACTTCACAAGAGTCATGGCCAGAGCCCTTGAAGCCCTTGTTAACACATCACTGAATTATTGGAAATCCTACCATCTAGAAGAAACTTCAGAACCTAACTGGGGTGTCAGTGGCTCCTTATAACCAAGAACCAGGGAAGTCAAAATGTATTTTCCTCATGGTACGACGTTCTAGAATGATTTTCAGTACAGATACAGTAAGGGTTAAGTTCTTATCTGTGGGCTGGCTACTCTAGCAACTAACTAATTTGTTGAATATTTCTAAGTAAAGATATTCTGAGTAACAAGCAATCCAAAGGAAGTCACACTGGAGACTGGTACTAATGAGATTTTTTTGGAGTCTTAATACCGCTGAAATTTTTATTTATATCACAATCATGATTCAATCAGTTTTCAGAAAAACAAAACATGAATGACTAACATACTCGAAGAGACACTATCTATAACTGCTACATAAGATTACAGTCTTTCTCTTACACTCTCGAACTTTCAAGAATCCTCTATCTGCAGACAATACATACCTAATAAGACTTGGTGAATGAATGAATGGATCAACAAAAGCCTAGCAAACAAGGCCAACCCCAAATCCTCCTCAGCAACTCAATTATGCAACCATTCTGCTCCAAGTGTTACTTGGTGTGTGCATGGAACCAAATGCCATCCTTCGTTGGCTCATATAAAATGCCGGGGGCAGAGAAGTCAGCTAGAGAGAGAGTGCATCAGACTGTGTTAAGGGTTTTTACGTCAACTAGACGACATGGGGGAACTGCAGCAGGCATTGAAACAAGGCTTGCATGTTTAGATCAATGACTTGCCACTGTGAGAAGGATGAATTTAAGGGGTGTATGCTAAAGTCAGGGAAATCACGTAGGGGGCTACTTCAGTAATAAAGGAAGATGATTTGTTTCTGTACTAAGGAAGTAGTTACAAGAAAAGAGGGGAGTAGAAATATTCTATAACTATTTACAAGAAAAAGGTCGTAGTTCTCGGAGATGGGCACATACAGGGCAGCATGTAGGCAGAGTTGAGGCAAATGTATAGGGATGGTGCCCTGGGCACACAGTACCAGCAGCTGAGACACAATATTCATGATCCTGTGCAAAAGCCTTGGAGCAGGCGCCCCCAGTCATGTTGGACCACAGCACAACTCTGAGAGGTCTCTTATAGGTAACTCCTCACTTCAGTACCTATCAGAGTTTGTGAGGGACTTACTTTGTGTTCATCCATTAGTAAGTAGCGTGCACTGGAAAATATCTCTAAGAGAGACATCCTTACTCATTTGCGTTCCAATGGACAATCTTAAATAGGAAAATAGCAGCCAGATTCAGAGCTGGTCGGTCAGACAGTGGGGGCAAGCCCTAGCCTATCTGTGCCATAACCTGTAGGGCTACTAATAAGTTACTCATTATCACTCATGTTCTTTTGTGCTTCTTATATGATCACTGTGTAACAAAGCAACCTCAAAATCAAAAATCTAAAAACACAATAGGAAAACTCTTCACCTGGGGCTCATGGCGTTCTCTCTGAACAATGGGGATCTACTGAGAGTGTGCTATGCATGTGAACATCAACCATCTTTTGTCTCCAACTGGTGGAAAGATGAGAAACTACTGCTCAGAGGCTCACGTGAACATGCCTCCTCCTCCTGCCTGACTGAGGTGCTCTTGCCTGTCATCAACTTGCCATCCAGTAACCACTACCTCATTGAACAGGGTCTCTGCCAGAGCACCTGCACAGAGACACCAAGTGGGGATGTACAGTGGTTCTAGGAGGGAGAGGGACATCATGAGGCTTTCTGATCAAAAGAAGTGAAGTTCTGTCACTCAAGGCCAAGCGAGTGAATGTGTTTGGAGTGGAGGATGTATACAAGTAAGTCCTGAGCTCTAAGGCAATAGTGCCTTCAGTATCAGGATGAGGGTGTTTTAATTTATCCTGCAGGGATAAAGACTTCTCGGTTAAATGGCAGAATTAGGCAGATTACTGGTGTGAACTCAGTCAAGAGGCCTAAAGGTACCAGATTCCTCCGGGCTTGATACACACAAAGAACATCCTCTAGTTTCTGGCCACAGTGGTATCAATTTACAGAGTCCTCTTTTAAACTGAGATCTAGTCATTCCTCGGTTTTGAGTCTCCTACTTCCTAACTGTTAAAATGTTGGTGGGTCTCCTGGCAGCTGTGGTTTATTCACAATCTCAGTTCAAGTTTTCCTTATCTGTTTTGAAGAAATTGCTTCTTCTTGCCTTGAACTTGTAAATATGCTGTGCGATTGTTTTGGCAGGTGACGACTTACCACAGAGCCACTCTTAGGAACTGCAAAACTCCCTTCTTCATCTTGGGACCCATCTGACAGGGTGGTATTGTTCAGAGAAGCACCATCTGGCTAAATGAAGAAATAAAAGTAGCATTTTTATTCAGGCAAACACTTCTAACCTGTGTATTACACTATGTGTATCTATTTAGATGTGTGTGACACTGTATGAAGTTGTGACTTCCTGGGCAGGGACAGCTGCATCCAGTCCTTCAGGGAACATCACTGTGAGTTCCTAAATGGCAGGCCCTTCCACAGACACTGGACAGTCACTGGGCCCTGTAGCCAACACTGCAATTGCCTGCCACAAACTCCTTTTTCCTTAACAATGTCTTGGTTTCGTTCCAGGGAGTTAAACCAAAGGACTTCATTTCTAGGCTGCTTTGCAGCTGGGAGTGATCATGTGACTAGCGTGATCAGTGAGAGGTAAGTGTAATTTAGCAAGAGTGCTTCCAGAACAGATAAGGCTTTCCTGACCAAAAGGAAGAGGGTCATCTCACATACACTTGTGACAGTGCTGCAGATGACAGCCTAGAGTTGCAAGGTATCTTGTCAGAATAAGGATGATGGCCAAGGCAATGGGCAGCAGAGGTGGACGATCAAGCCTACCTGGTTTGTGCTAAGGCATCCTGGAATGTTCTGTCAGACTTGGACCACCAAACCTCCACGTGAACCAAAACAACTTCAACCCTTCCATTACATACGGCCAAACTTGTCTAATCTTAGTTTTGAAACACACACTATAATTATCTTTTGCAGGGACTAGAATTCAGTAGCAACAGTACCAGGTTATGTTCGTCATTTATAAAGTTAGAAATAAGAGATTTTTGCTATAGTGGACAATGGTTTCACTAAAATTTAAGACGTAAATATTCTTTTATTTACTGAAGGAAACTTATAAAATAGAATATATTGAATACTTACGAAAATACAGTGTTTTGTTTTTTTAAAAAACTGTCACTTGAGGCCCTTAAGTGGCTCAGTTGGTTAAGCATCTGACTCTTGATTTCAGCTCAGGTCATGATCTCAGGGTTGTGAGATTGAGCCCTGTGTCAGGCTCTTCAGGGGCATGGAGCCTGATAATTCTCTCTCTCCCTCTCCCTCTGCTCCCCCTTGCCACTTCTTTCTCTCTCCTTCTCTAAAAACAGAACAAAACAGAAAACCTTTCATTCCTTGCTTGACCACATTTTCTATATTTCTTATGGATAGTAGGCATTACTTTATAAAATGGAGAAGATTTTTTGAGAGAGAGAAAGAGAGAGAACACGTGCACCAGAGTGGGTGGGAGGGTAGTGGGGGAGGGAAAGAACGAATCTCAAGCAGGCTACACACCCAGCGTGGAGCCTGAATCTGGGCTTGATTTTGCGATCCTGAGACATGACCTGAGCTGAGATCAAGAGTCAGCCACTTAACCAACTGAGTCACTCAGGTGCCTAAGAACCCTTTCCTTAAAAGGACAAATAAAACATGAGAACTAGTATAAGATGGTGGACTAGTAGTCAAGATGCTCCCCTCTGACCCCCTTCACTAAAAACGGCAGAAAACATACATATATATGTTTTTTTTAGGGAGGACGCTTTTGATAGCACTAGAAACCATCAAAGAATTCCATAGCAGACCAACTCAGAAATTTCTAGATGAAAAGAGATAGAATCGGTTTGGTAAAATAAAAACCTCTACCTAAGAGTTGCATAAAGGAACATTTCTAGAGAGGGAAGAGAAAAACAAATAACAGAATTGTACAAAGAGTACAAAAGGATCCCAGGTAAATAGTTTAAATTGTTCGCAAAATAGAAGCTAAGTAGACCAGCCCCTTAAATATACAGACAACCCCTGAATATAATGCAGGAAAATCTCCCAAAATGTGTCTAAATAAAATGAACTAACTGCCTTAGGGTATAGGATCCTAGGATGAGTATACAGGCCTAAGAAGGAAATCAGGAGGCCTAACAAAAGACATGGAGGGCAGATTGAAATGAAATCAGTTTTGCCTGGAAGCAATAAATGAGATTCTTCATTCCTGTCATTGCTTTGGTATCTGCGGATAATGTGTACTGACCTACCTGTCTCCTCTACACACTTCAAAGTTAAGTACATCCCGCTTAGAAGAACACACAATCACTAATTTTAGCCTTTGGAGAAACTGATCTACTCAAGTGCAAAGGAAATATACAGCAATTTTCTCATCAATTAAAAATTAATAAAGTCAGTGCTATGATTCTACAGAGAACTTTAGGGGCCATCTGAGAGTGTGCTGGTATCCTCTGTCTTGTAGAACACTTTCTACCCTATGCTTCCTTGGATCAAGTATCTGGTGGATCATACCCCCGCTCTGTGACAGCATTCTCAATGGACAGCAGAATGAGGGAGGTACCAGGGAGCTGGACAGGGAAAAACACCCTGGATCCAGACTCCTGGTCAGAAGCTCTCTCTGCAGTGGAGGCAAAACCTAAAACTGGAAACATGTGCTGCCACTCAACAGGAGATGTGCACTTCCCTGACCAGATGGTTCTCACACTCAGGCAGACGCTTCAATGTTTGCGTCACTTACTATTACACATTCCAAAAACTGACATTTTTCCACACAAGATGTTTATATTTGAAAAATAAATGGGAAAAAAACCTAAATATTTATATCTTAGCTGATACTTGAAAATATTGAAAAAAAAATTTACATGGTAGTCTGTTATTTTTATGTATGAGCTCATCCTTGAGGATCAAGCTTTAGTTGACAACATCCTCTACCTGGTATACATGCACAAAAATTAGTTTTTGTGTTTGTTTCTCGCTGTAGATACTTTTGGAATTTAGTTATTTTTTATTTACCTACTAAAGTATTCCTTGCTGAGTTTATGAGCTATGGGTGATGACCTGTTGGGTGGCCTGTTTGCCAATAATCTGAATTACATTACATCTTTACTCAAGAGAAATGACAATATACATCCTTTACATGAAATGAATCTCCATGGTGGCATTAGGCATAACTGCTCAAAACTGGAAGCAATCCAAACATCCATCATGAGGTGAACAGATATACCAGTAGTAGTATATTTATGCAATGGAATACTAGTAATAATAAAAGAACTAAACTTCCATCATATGCAGCAAACGGATGTATCAAAAAAAGTTATCCTGAGTGAAAAAAGCCAGATACAGAAGTGCATTCTGTATTTATAGTTCTACTTATATGAGGATGAAAACCATCCTAACGTGTTAGAAATCACCACAGGGCTTGCCTGGGTAGGAGCAGGATAACGACTGGCTGGCAAGGGGTTCAGAGAGATTTCTGCTGTGATGGAAATGTTCTGTTTTGATGGGCTTGGTTGTATGGGTAAAAACATATGTTGGAATTAATTGAATTACACACCTAAAATACATGCACTTAATGTTTATAAATTATACCTCATTAAAAAAGCCATAAAAAGGGGCGCCTGGGTGGCTCAGTGGATTAAGCCGCTGCCTTCGGCTCAGGTCATGATCTCAGGGTCCTGGGATCGAGCCCCGCATCGGGCTCTCTGCTCCGCAGGGAGCCTGCTTCCTCCTCTCTCTCTGCCTGCCTCTCTGCCTACTTGTGATCTCTCTCTCTGTCAAATAAATAAATAAAAAATCTTAAAAAAAAAAAGCCATAAAAATAATTTAATTCCTTAAAAAAATTTAATTCTTCTCTTCAGTGTGATTTAAGGGGCCATTGCTGCTATGAACCAAGAACCCACGGCTGCACTGGGGAAAAAGTTCTTGAGAAATAAGAATTTGTTTATTGAAATTTAGAAAAAGAATGAGACAAGCTAAAAAAAAAACTACATTCATGACCAAGAAAAAGACCTACTAATCTGGGAAATAAAGATGAAGGATGAAGAGACAGAGCAAACAGACTAACATGAGAGGAAGTTTAGGAGATACTGAAATTTAGGGGTGCCTGGAAGGCTCAGTCATTAAGCGTCTGCCTTCAGCTCAGATCATGATCCCAGGGTCCCGGGATGGAGCCCATATAGGGCTCCCTGCTCGGTGGGAAGCCTGCTTTTCCCTCTCCCACTCTCCCTGCCTGTGTTCCCTTTATCACTGTCTCTCTCTCTCTCTCTGTCAAATAAATAAATAAAATCTTAAAAAAAAAAAAAGATACTGAAATTCAAGGATGCCTGGATGGCTCAGTCGGTTAAGCATCTGACTCTTGATTTTGGCTCAGGTCATGATCTCAGAGTCGTGAGATGGAGCCCTGCATCAGGGTCCACACTGGATGTGGAGCCTGCTTAAAATTCCTTCTCTCTTTCTCTTCACCTCTGCCCTCCCACAATTCTATCTAATATGTGTTCTAGAAGGGTGGGGACACAGAAAATGGGGAAGAAAAAATGACTTAAGACATAACAGAAGACTGTGTCCAGAAACTAGAGGAGGAAAAAAAAACAAAAAACACAAAACAGTTCTCAGGTGAAAAGAACTAGCCAAGTAGAGACCAAAATGAATGAAATAAAGGGCAGATCCTCAAGAAAATTCAGAATTCCAGGAATAAATTCAAAATAAATTAAAAATTCAAAAGTTCAAAAATTAGCAGGGAAACAAAAAAAAACCCCTCATTTATGAAGGAATGAGATTCAGGCAACTAAAATAAGAAAAAAACAAATAATGTAAGAGTGCAATAGTCAGTCACTAAACATTAGGAGAAATTCTATCATAAAAGTTTTCCAGGACAGCTAAGGTTTTCCAACAGTAACTGTCAGTCAGTTGACACACATTCCTATCGGGAAAATTAACATGGTATCCAGAGTTTGCTAACCATCTTGCAAGAGTAAGGATTAAATGCTACGGTGGCAGCATAAAAGGCAAAAAGCAGAAGTTCATGCTAAGCCTGTCACTGCACTGTACTGCAGATGTACTAGTGACGGTCTACACACCACCATCAGAACTTGTTTTGTGATTAAAACAAACTCCTACTTGTTTAAATCAAAGTTCCTTAGATTTAGTTTTCCATGAAGCAAACACAGATGTAACTGACATTGTTTTTTTTTAAATTTTTTTTTTTAATTTATTTTTTCAGCGTAACAGTATTCATTGTTTTTGCACAACACCCAGTGCTCCATGGAAAACGTGCCCTCCTTATTACCCACCACCTGTTCCCCCAACCTCCCACCCCTGACCCTTCAAAACCCTCAGGTTGTTTTTCAGAGTCCATAGTCTCTTATGGTTCGCCTCCCCTTCCAATTTTTTTTTTTTTATAAACATATAATGTATTTTTATCCCCAGGGGTACAGGTCTGTGAATCGCCAGGTTTACACACTTCACAGCACTCACGATAGCACACACCCTCCCCAATGTCCATAACCCCCTCCCCCTCTCCCAACCCCACCTATCCCCAGCAACCCCCAGTTTGTTTTGTGAGATTAAGAGTCATTTATGGTTTGTCTCCCTCCCAATCCCATCTTGTTTCATTTATAACTAACATTGTTTTTAACAGATGCTATGATTGTGTGCTGCAGTGAATTATGAAAGAATAGCATACAGGCATTTGATTTTCACTGAAGACACTGGAAATAAACTAGATCAACTACTTCGCTTTCTGCATAGACTAACGCCTCAAATGACTAATTCATTTATGTGGACTGCACATTTTATCTGTCCAAGAAGTGATTTTTAGAGGTTTGTTATGATGTTAGACTGGATCGTAGGACTTTTGTAAATGCCCAAATTCAGTGGCATTTGTGATGAGAGTCAAGGGTCAACTGTATATAATACATAGATAAACTATTTTAAGTAGGTTATTTCAAAATAAATACTTCAGGTAGTAATAAAATAATAAGATGTAATATGGACTCTTTTTTAAAGGTTTACTGAGCTATGACATACAATTAACTACAGACATTTAAAGAGTAAAGTATACAGTTCGATGCTGACAAAAATGTAGGCCTGTGAAACCATCACTACAGTCAAGACAATGAACAAAATCGGCACCACAAAGATGTTCTTATAGCCCTTTGTTAACCTCTCCTTCCTTCCTCTCCTCATCCATCCCCAAGTCACCAGGGAATCACAATCTTCCTTCACTCACTATAGGTTAGTTACATTTTCCATAATTCTACATAAATTGGATCTTTTTGATCTGGCTTCTTTCACAACACATAACCACTCTGAGATCCATCCATGTTGTACATATCAATAGTTCATTGCATTTTATTACTGAGTAATATTCTGTTGTACGGATATGCCAGAATTTGTTCATCCATTCATCTATAGATAAAAACTATTCCCAGTTTTGGACTACTGTACTAGAAACATTTGAGTAAGTCTTTGTATGAACATATATTATGTATGAGTAGAACAGCTGGGTTTGCAGTAGGTATATGTGTAACATTTTAAGAAGCTGTCACACCTTTTTCTGAAGTGGATGGCCTGCTTTACATTCCCACCAGCAGTGCAAGAGACTGAGGGTCTCTGCTCTGCGCCCTCAGCAGCAGCTGAAATGGTCAGTCTTTTTAATTTCAGTCATTCCACAGGTTATGTGGGAATATCTCACTGTGGCTTTATTGCATTTCCATAATCACTAGTGCTACTGAGCACCTTTCACGACTTTATTTGCCATCTTTTTTGGTGAAGTGTCTATTTGAATCTTTTTCCCATTTTAGAAGACGAGAAAAAAACCAAACACTGGAAAGCTCAAAGTATATTCTTGAAAGAGAAAGCTGATTTGTTTTTAGAGGTAAAGGATCAATGTGCTTAAATTAAGGGAACCTAAAGGTTAAGTACTGGCAGGAAACAAACCGGGAATAATTTTCAATATCAAAAGAAATTTTATATTATTTCTGTAAACAATAAGGGTTATATTCTGGGATTAAATGGGAAAGTAAATCAGATGATCAAAACTCTCTTTCCTAAAACCTAATACAGTGAACAAAACATAACTTAAAAATAGGAAAAAAGATTCCCAGCAACATTCACATGAGTGGTGACTGGAGAGAGAGATATTCTAGGAATAACATAAATTCTTCTATAATTCAACGGCTGCCCCATCAAAAGAGCACTAATGAAGAATGTAAATGGAGGGGCATCGGGGTGGCTCAGTGGGTTAAGGCCTCTGCCTTCAGCTCAGGTCATGATGTCAGGGTCCTGGGATCAAGCCCTGCATTGGGCTCTCTGCTCAGCGGGGGAGTCTGCTTCCCCCTCTCTCTCTGCCTGCTTCTCTGCCTACTTGTGATCTCTGCCTGTCAAATAAATAAAATCTTTAAAAAAAGAGAGAGAGAGAGAGAAAATGTAAATGGAGAAAATTTTTGAATAGACAACTATCATGTCCAAAATGAGAAAAGACAACCCAAAGTGTGAGTAACCATACTTGGATTCACTATATGAACATTCAAACAAAGACTCTCCCCAACACCATCTCAGCAAGGAGGAGAGAACCTACTGCAATTCACCATTCTGCCTTTTGTTATCTGGGAGGAAGTTAGGAGAGGGAATATGAGGACAGAAAAATAAAAAAGAAAAGAGACTATATAACTTCCACCAAAGAGAGAAAAGATAGGTTAAAGTAGGAGTGCACATAGAAACCTGTGAGAAAATGCTCTGGGCTAAACCATAAATGCGGTCCCCTTTCCTGTTTGGAAATAGATGTAAGCTCCATCCTTCTCCTCAGGCTTGTCTGGCTGTTCCTTCTTCTGGATCACCTGGGAGGAGAAGTGGGGATGGGGCAAGCAGGGAGATGGGAGAGGGAGGGAGACACTGGACACCTGAGGTTACATGTATGGTCAGAAGAAAGGTGCTTGATCTTCACCTTGTACTGCACAAATAGTAGAAACCTGAGGACACATGTTTCCCCTCCAGGAGATGGACCTATGACTTGATGGAATGAATTCTTCTGAGAATTTTTTAAAATAAAAGAAAAATGTAAAGGAGATAAATCTGCCCCCAAAAAGGCCTACAATCATTGGTTTTCTGGGTATCTATCTATTTTTATAGAGTATGCAATTATTTGTGGATTTAACTATTAAACTTGGCTTTATTTACTGCTTAATGTTTTCCTGCAAAATGAGTAAAGGTGGATAGGTATGTTGAGAGCTGTAGCTGTCAGCCATCTTAATCATGGTACATTGTTCTGAAGTTTTGCCTGACTGTCTTGGAAAAAATGACTTCTTCATTCATCCCTACCCCCAGCTATCCTACTGTAACTTACCAAGGACCCACTTGTTTTGATAATTCCTGGCAGTTCTTTTTCCTTCGGGGTTCCATCCAACTGAGCAGTATGGTTGTCACAGGTATCACCTGGCTAATGAAAGAATGAAAGTCATTTTCAACCAGGCATATCTGCCCCAACATGATTGTTCATTCAATTACACATTATATAAGACTCTACAAATGTATAGTCACGTGGTGATGAAGCATAAGTTGCTCTCAAAAGCAAACACTGTTAATTACCTGCCAAAATCCACTTTTCTTAACTTAGGAATATCATGATTTGCTCCAAAGATGCTATGTCTAAACTAAAAAGACTAAAGTGTGATCATGTGATGGCTCTGACCAATGAGATATAAGCAAAATCCTACTTGGTAGAGCATCCAGGAAGGCTAATGTTTTCTTGTTAAAGTGGATAGAATCCACTAGCTGATGCTGCTTCTTCTTCACAAGGACCCAGTATCTGTGATGCCCAGATATACTTGATAAGCACTAAATATTAGCCCATAGGCCAAGTGGAGCAGAATGGAAAGATGAAAAACTTGGTAGATTCATGCTAGGAAATCAGCCACACCAGCCTCAGACTTTAAGGATAATAAATCTCTAATCATCTAAGTCATGAAGCTTACTGATTAACCTATGCCACTTTAAAACCAACTTTATAATTTTTTTAATGATTTACAAATCAGCAAGAGTAGTCAAGTTATTTCAATCAAGGAACTAGAAATACATTAGGTTGACTAACTCAAAAACACATAATACTAAACAAAATATTTCATTTCTATTCACTGAACATTGTAAAAGCTCTGGTTTTTGTTATGCATCAAGTGTTATCTAGAGATTATTATGATTGTGATAGATGGCATTTTAGGTCTTGCGCAAATGCTCTAAGATTTTTAGCAGCATTTGTGATCTAATGGCATTCCCCAAAATAAAACGCAATTATTATATTCCATGATTGAAGCAACATTTTGCCAAATTAAACATACTGGATATTAATGAAATCAAACACTGCTACATGAGACTTCAGAAACTGTTGTTTTTCATCTTGCTTTTCCATATTTTCTAACTTTCCCCCAATATGTATGCATTATAGTAAGAAAAACAGACATCTGTTTCTAAGTAGAAGCAATGCTAAAGAGGCAGTACAAGAAACCAGGTCAGGACAGAGAACTGAGAGGACACCACTTCCAATCACTCAGAATTAGAGAAAGGTGTGTACTGTTATAAGAATAGCTCCAAGTGGCACTGGAAACCAAGAAGGTGTCTTAATAACAGATGAGACATTGTTAGAAATTCCTGGGAAATAAAATGTAAACAATGTATTTCATAATTGTATAGAACTTACCCTAAGAACAGCATAATTCAACACTGCTGGCAAAGAAAGGATAAATCTACAAACAGCAAACATACAACCAAGTGAGCTCAGTGTGAAAATTACAAAGGGGAGGAAGGAGCCTTAGCTCAGTGGCCACAGTAATTTATCATGAAGTGTTTCCTCAGTGGAGGGACTAGACAGATCTCCCGAAGGCTCCCTTTACACTGAACAGCAGGCAGTAGCTACATGTGGGCCCAAGAAAATCACTGGCCGAAGTGAACCACCTGCCTTGGAAAGTTGTCCAGGATTGAGACCAAAACACCTCTCAGTATCAGGTAACTCTGGACCTTCACGAAAGTCACGGAAGGGAGAATAAAAGGAAACATCAGTTTTTGTCTTGGATAGTAAGAAATGAAGTCATTCACCCCTCTCCCTTTGGGGTGTGTGTGTGTGCGTGTGCACGCACACATGCACACGTGCGTGTGCACATGTGCACATGAGCATGGATACTCATCCATATGTAGAGTTTAACTTGCATTCATTCCCATATTTTACTGACTTACGCAGTACCCAAAATCAACCCTCTCATTTAATAAAGAATCCTTTGGGAAAATATCTATATCATGGTAGAGAAATCACACAGCAATGACACATCCTAAGTCACTAATGGGTTGGTCTAGCCCATTAAATATATATCAATCACCAAGGACCATTAGACATTGGAGAAAATTAGTGTAATGAATAAGTTACTCATGGCAAAAAAAAAATCAACATTCTAAAAAAGTACAGTGATAAACATTCTGGGAAAAAGATTTGAGGGAAGGGAAAAGGCTTAAAATAAGTTAATTTCAGAGAGATTTGAAAAGATATTACAACCATAAATCAGGACGAACTATCATAATAAAGGGGAAGTCATTGAAAAAGGAGTTCCTATCAATTAATAGTATGACTACTGAATTAAAAAATCAGTAGAGGCTAAATTATAACCACTCTGGCAAAAATGACATTAGGAATCTACAAACTGATATAGACAAAATCTACTAGCAAAGAGAACAAATAGGAAAAAAGACAAGGAAATATAACATACAATTTAAGAACTATGTGAGTTTAACACACAGGCAATGAAAGGAAGGATAGGAAAATGGAAAAATAAATTAACTAAAGAAATAATGGAAAGAGAATGGCCAGAACTGAAAGAAAAGGAACATTTTTCACCAACAAAAAGCTAAGTGCTGATTGTGATTTAAAAAAAAAATGTCAGGGGCACCTGGATGGTACAGTCAGTTGAGCATCCAACTCTTGATTTCTGCTCAGGTTGTGATCTCAGGGTTATGAGACTTGAGCCCTGCGTGGGGCTCCTCGCTCAGCCAGGAGTCTGCTTGGGTTTCTCTTTGCCTTTGCCCCTCCCACAACTCCCCACCAAAGACATGGACATAAGCTCTCTTTCTTTCTCAAATAAATAAATCTTTTTAAAAAATAAAAATAAAAAATAAATTAAAAAAAAGATGTTATATCCTGATGACAGTTTTGGTCTCCAACACTAAAGATAAAAGTAAAAGGCTTCCAGAAATATAAAAATATAAAAAATAAAGGAGTAAGACTTAGAGAGACATCAGATTTCTCAACATTAACACTACATGAAAAAGCAAACAGATTAATATTTACAAATTTCTGAAAAAATTAATATAGGGCCTAGCACTTTGATACTCCTAGTTTAGGATTTAAGCTTTTTAGATATGAAAATTTAGTATCCACAGATATTTTTTGCTAGATTTGCTCAAAGGATAAAAGATGCAATCTGCTAAGAAGATGTAACATTTTGTAATATATATGATTATGCAAATTAGTATTTGTTCTATTCTCTGTATTTACTCTACTATGTTAGCCCTCACCATCTTCCTAGGAGAAAGAACAGTACTCGCTTTCTCATTCCAGAAACCTGTCAGTAGTTCAGGGATAGGGCTGGAACAAAACTTTAATGTCCTCTTCCATCTCACTGCAAAATTTCTTCACGTGTTTGGCACCACATTTGCCCCTTTATTCACTTTTAAAAGGTGATAAGACCTTCAAGGAATTGAAATATATGGAATAGTGATAAAAGGGAAAAGAAACAAAAGAAGCCTAGACTAATCGTGAGAATCCATGGCCAGGGTGGACGTGCTGGGTGTGGCATATAAGACTTCAAGAGTAAAGCTCACTCTTCAGCGCTGCCTTGACATCTGGTAAAAGCGCAAGGACCACAAGTGGTCTAACTAGAAGCTCCCCTCCTACTCTGGTCCCTCATAAAATGTCTCCTAGACAGACAATGTTCCTTATCTGGGGGACCCAGACACAATTCCTGCTTATCCCTGAGTAATGCGTTTCAGTTCCCTGTTAGCAGGTGAAATTATTCAAACAAGTGAATCACATCCTCCCATGGGAACCATGGGGTACCTCTCACTCTCTTGATACTACAAAGCCTGTCTCCTACCACCTCTGGTTATTCACTCTGTTCCCAAGTGCACCCCACACATGGCTCTGTGTGGTGTCCACATCCCCCAAGTTGTGAGAACATGTGATACTAAATTGCTGTTGATCTTGTCTGTTGCTGAGTGTCAAGATACCCCTGTAACCCTAGGGTGGGAATTCCTCCCTCATCCACAGGATGAAGAAGAGATGAACAAAATAGTATACAGAGACAGCCAGGATAAAGACTGATAGAAATCCACTATTTGAAAACACTAGTATCTACTCTTGTGTCCCTCCTCTGGCTGGTCTGGAAAAGTAAACGGGAGAGAGGAATCACAGCCTGGATCAATCGTCCTGGTCGGAAGTAAGGTATCTAAGACTCCCTACAATGCAGGAACAATCTAAAACCAAGAACACTTACTGCCAACACAGCAGAAAAAGTAGACTTCTAACTAAATGGAATAAATAATCTTATGAGAAAATAATGAAATTAGGAAAAAAGAAAAAAAAAACTAGTGACAAAATCTGCAAAATAGGATTGCTCACAGAACTTGACAAAACCCTCAGGCAACAGAAGAGCAGCCGGAAGACAAACTAGACACATCCAAACCCTTAAGAAGAATTTGGAAGGAACCAACGACTAGCTTGAATTAGGACAATCTTTTAAAGATCCAGATAGAATATCCCACATAAAATACATGTAAGATGAAAATAAACTATATAGAAACTAAAGATCATCATCATTATTCATCAGATCAAGAATGGTACAAGGGTTATTCTTAGAACATCTAAAGTATCTCTCTTCCTCTGGTAGGAAGGAAAAAAAGTAGAGCTCAAGAGAAGGTAACATATGAGTTGTAACAAGGGAAAGTCTCTCACCATAAATTTCCTGCTGTCATGAGTCCAAGTAGAGGCAGATGTCAGTAAACTCATGTCCTTCTATGCCTCTGGTCCGGGTGCAGCACTTGAGTAAGAGGACGCAGGCCTTATATTAAGTGGTATAGATCATGGCATGGGATTCTTCTCACACAAAAAACCCTTCTACTGAGATCATGTCATTGGCAGTTATGAACTCAGATTAGTACTCTTTGAACCTCTGAACTAAAAGAGACAAGGTGGGCTCTATTGAAATGTGTTTACCTCCTGCACTAGACAGTGTACTTTTCTCCACTTATTGTTACACATTTAAAATGCTAGCATGCTGACCCTCATAAACTATTTATATAAAATGTCAAAATATTTCTTATATTAAGAATTAAATCAATACTGAAAGATACCTGGAGAGTAGAATAAAACTCTCTATTATGTGTTCAGCAAAAAGAACAAAATTTAGCTGATGACTTCCCCGACATCTTGACTTCTGGCTGGGGCTGGAACTGCAGCCATGGTTTTGTTGTTGTAAAAGCAGACAGGCCATGTAGTTATTTGTGGATTTAACTAATTTTTCATTCTTGAGTTTAAGAGTCTCTGTTTCCTTCTTTCTTTTTTCCTACACGTTTTTGTTTTTTAAAAGAGCACACTTATTGGTTGAATGGGGATAAAGGTTTCAGATATTTTCCAAAATATTTATGAAACACTTCATTGTTGAGAAATCACTTCTGAAGTGGTGGCTATCAAACAAATAATTATAAGCCTTATAAGGCGAGTAGGCATTTTGCTCAAGTTTTCCTGACTCCCTTAAAATAATTACTTTTCGGGGCACCTGGGTGGCTCAGTGGGTTAAAGCCTCTGCCTTCGGCTCAGGTCATGATCCCGGGGTTCTGGGATCGAGCCCCGCATCGGGCTCTCTGCTCGGCGGACAGCCTGCTTCCTCCTCTCTCTCTCTGCCTGCCTCTCTGCCTACTTGTGATCTCTGTCTGTCAAATAAATAAATAAAATCTTTAAAAAAAAAAAAAATTACTTTTCCCAGCCTCCTTACTCTTAAGTCCCCTTGCTTTACCTTACCGGCTGACAATTTCTGTGAGGAATGGCTGATATCCCTTCTTCATACAAGGTCACATACACAAGAGGAGCTGGGATACAACCAAAATCATGTGGCCATTGAGAAAAATGAAAGTGCAGGTTTATTCAGGCATCTTCTTCACAGGGTAATTGCACATTCAAGTATGTGTTCTGCATATATGTGTATATTGATGCAGATTTGTGGAGAGATCCACAGATCTGATTGCTGTGCACCCATCACTGCATGTAGCCATTCATCCGTCAATACTGAGAGCCCACTACATTCAGGGCATGATGATAGACATTGGTCTCTGTGGAGAATACTGTTAATTGTTCACCCCAAACCCAATCACCAGTCTTCCTTAAAAGAATCCTGATTTTCTCCCCCTCAGGGACATTTGTGTCCAACTAAAACAAACAAAAAACAAACAAACAAAAAAATGTCGAATTCTTAGACTCTGTTGTAGCTAAGGATGATCACATACATTTCTGGGCAATGAAAGGTAACTGGGATTCTACAGAGTAAGATTTCTAGGAGATTAAGGTCAGAAAGATAGAGTAAGTTGGTACAAGTTCCAGGAACGGCCAGGAATATGAATATAGTGCTAGGAGTGGCCCAACAAACTTACAAGTAAAAGGATGAAGGCTGCATATGAATGACAAAATAGAAAGACAGAAGATGGAAGCACAGAACACCTACCTTCACTTTCTTCCTAAAGAGAGAGAGAAAAAAAAAAATCTGTATTTGTATAACTCATGATTTCTTAGGTTTTCTGTTACATGCAGTGAAATGTGTATATAGGTAATACAATCATGTTTCTTAAATGAAAGTGAATGAGGGGCTCCTGCGTAGCTCAGTCAGCTGAGCATCCGGCTCTTGATTTTGGCTCAGGTCATCATCTCCGGGTCATTCGGAGCCCCACGTTGGATTCTGCAGTGGGCTTGGAGCCTGCTTAAGATTCTCTTTCTCAGGAAGCTGGACAAGAGAGGGAAGGGTGGGGAGTTGCAGGGAGAAGGGATAATTGGGTGAGGGGCATTGAGGAGGGCACTTGATGTAATGAGCACTGGGTATTACATGCGACTGATGAATGACTAAATTTTACCTATGGAACTAATTAAAAAAAATTCTCTCTCTCTCTCCCACTAGTGTGAGCACATGCATTCTCTCTCAAATTAATTAACTGAAAATTAATTCAGGGTGCATGACTATATTTATGCAGTCAGTTATGCTGGTCCCACCTTTGACTAGTTCTTTATCAATTATGAAGTTGGAAATAAATTAGATAGACTGATTTGCTCAATTAAATGTGTTACTGAAAGGAACATTTGATTCACATCTATATATTAGAAACATGTATTTGGGCACTGAAATTCTGCTATATTCAGTACTGTATACAGTACTGTAGACTGTATTATGTAGCCAGAGGCTGATTTAGGATTTGCAATTTAGTGTATAATAGTTCTACTAACACAAGGGTTAAATATTCTTTTATGGCTAGGATTCCACTAAAAATTATATTTATTGGATATTTAATTAAATCATAAAAATTTATTTGGGGCTATAGAAGCAGTCATTTATCTTGCTTGTCCATATTTTCTAAGTTTCCAGTAAAGATTATTTTTGCAATAATAAGGAAAAACACATTTTTTGAAGAACAAATATTACTGAAGAAACAGCATAGGAAAATTGGATCAAGATAGCAAAATGCACATACCACTTTCCCCTCTCTCCACAAATCTGACTCAAAGTGTCAAAGAGATACCTTTTTCAGAGAGTAGATCTAGAAACCACTAAACATTTCCATTAACAGAACAGAAATTGTTGGATATTCCTGGAAGATACAAAGCAAGCAAGAATGGTTTGATAAGGGCAGAGGAAAAACTTCAGCCCGAAAAAGACTACAAAGAAAAATATGTAGAAGATAAATGCTGATCTAGAAAAAGCACATAACCAACATGAGAATTAAAAAAAAAACAGTAAGGGGGTGCCTGGGTGGCTCAGTGGGTTAAGCCTCTGCCTTCAGTTCAGGTCATGATCTCAGGGTCCTGGGATTGAGCCCCACGTTGGGCTCTCTGCTCAGAGGGAAGCCTGCTTCCCCTTCTCACTCTGCCTGCCTCTCTGCCTACTTGTAATCTCTCTGTCAAATAAATAAATAAAGTCATTAAGGAAAAAAACAAAACAAAACAGTAAGGCATCCCCAATTCAGAAGACAATGGCCAAAATAACCTAAGAATGTTTTTCTGAACAAAGAGGCCAGGAAACCATCCCTTCCTCTAGCACTGAACAGCAGGCAGCAGCTAAATGGGATTCCAGAATAAAACACAACAAGCATCCTCTTGGTAACAAAATGAGCACCTGCCTTGGGGAGGAGGAGGGATGTGGTCCTGGTGTAGTGGTCCTGGACAACAATAAAATTGACCTTCACTGGAGCCTTCTAAAAGAATATAGATAGAAGTATTAAAAGGGAAGTTAAGTTTGCCTGAAAAACAATAAATTACAGTTCTTTAAGATTATCATACTTTGGAATTGATACCGTATTTGTTTGTCTTAAAGTGAAGTGTGACAGCTGACTGACACACTTGACCACTCACACAGGCCCAGACTGCATCCACTATGAGAGTATTGGAGACAAAATAAGTGTACATGATTACACAGGAAATATATAGTCTTTATCTATACTCATCAATCAATCAATCAATCAATGACTCAACCTAGTCCTCCATTAATAAATAAGAATCAAAATGGAAAAAAAAAATAAATAAATAAATAAATAAATAAGAATCAACACCCAAAGATCAAAATCAACTGAACAATAGTAATGTAATGATGGCAAAAATAAATAGAGGACCCTGAAGAAAACAGTAATTCAAGGAAACGAAGACCACCGTGGAATTTAAGATTTAATTTAGTACCTTAGAGTGCAAAAAAGAGCAGATCACTAAGACACAGAGAAACTCAGGGGAAAGAAGAGGCTACAGGAAATTAACAATATGACTGTTAAATTTCTTAAAATTAGGGCAACTGGGTGGCTCAATCAGTTAAGCCTCTATCTTTGGCTCAGGTCATGATCCCAGGGTCCTGGGATCAAGTGCCACATCGAGCTCCCTCCTGGGTGGGGAATCTCCTTCTCCTTCTCCTCCCTGCTTGTGCTCACTCTCTCTCTCATATAAATAAATGAAACCTTTAAAGAAATTTCTTAAAATTAACTAAAGGCTAGAGTATCAATACAACCATGATCAAATTATTGTTATTAAAAAAAAAAGTTGAAGAGATAGGAAAGAATGTAGAACAAGCATACACACAAATAAAGCTTGGAAAACAAGAGAACATTTAAGAGACACAGAGGTTCAATTCAAACAATGCAACAGTCATCCAACAGGAGTTCCAGAAGGAGATAAGGGAGAAAAAGGAAGGAATAAGTACTGGTTTTAAATGTTAGAAGACAATACATAGAACCAAAAAATGACTTGAGTGCTCATATTGAAAGAGCTTTCATATGGAATATCTCTAGCAGGGACTACGATGTAGGTTGTGAAAAGGTAAAACTGGAAAAAATGCAAGGTTCCAACAATAAACATAAGCTCAAAAGGCTTCCACACTGGTATATAAAGGAATGAAGTCAGTAGAGATACCGTGCTTCTCCACAGTCAACAGTGCACAAGAGAAGACAATGGGCAATTATCTCCAAAATTTTGGAGGTTATTCCAAGCATGGGATTCAATGTGCAAAAAATTAAGAAAAGACTAGCATAATCTAATTCTCTTTTAAGTTACTGAATTTATATCTTCACTAGGTAAGTACAGTGGATCAGATTCATATTTCTAAGATTAATGTAAACTTATCTCATGAAACTCAAGATGTTAAATCTTCATTAAGAAAGTGAAATGGAAACTTTAGGTGACTGTTCTATTATTGTACATAAATGAGGATAAAGAAAGAAAGAGTAGGGGTGGATGGAGTACAGGGGGACAGAGAAACACACACAAATACACACACACACAGAAGGAAGGAGGAAGTGAAGGAGGACAGAAGCAAATAAAGAGACAGAAAGGGACAGACAGGTACTTTGGGCAAAAGAAGGAGGGAGAGAGGAATTGGTATTTATGCTGTCACATTCAGATAGGAAACTTAAAAAGTTTAGGTATGTTTCTAAGAAACTTCCAGGTCCACTTGCAGAAACAGATGCTGAATTTTTTAGGAAGAAAATCTGTGAAGATGTTTAGCAGGCCTGATATATGGTCCATATATCGTATTTTTTAAAAATTAAATTCAATTAACCAACACATAATATATCATTAATTTCAGATGTAGAGTTAAGTAGTTCATCAGTTGCATATCACATCACGACCCTCCTTAAAGCCCATCACCCAGTTGCCCCATCCCCCTGTCCACGTCCCCTCCACCAACCCTCAGTTTGTTTCCTTCAATTAAGAGAGTCTCATGGCTTTTCTCCCTTTCTGATGACTTCTCATTCAGTTTTCCCACACTTCCCCTATGATCTTCTACACTGTCTTTTATATTCCACATACAAGTGAAATTATACAATAAATATCTTTTTCTGACTGACTTACTTTGCTCGGCATAATACTCTCCAGTTCCATCCACGCTGATGTAAATGATAAGTATTCATTCTGTCTGATGGCTGAGTAATATTCCATTGTACATATATACCACATCTTCTTTATCCATTCATCTGTCAATTGGCATCTAGGCTCTCTACACAGTTTAGCTATTGTGGACAAAGCTTCTATAAACATTGGGGTATAGGTGCCCCATTGGATCACTACATTTATATCTTTGGGGTAAATACTAAGTAGTGCATAGGGTAGGTCTATTTTCAACTTTCTGAGGAACATCCACACTGTTTTCCAGAGTGGCTGCACCAGCTAGCATTCCCCCCAACAGTGTAGGAGGGTTCTCCTTCTTCCACATCCTCTCCAACATTTGTTTCCTGACTTATTAATTTTAGCTATTCTGACTGGTGTGAAGTGGTATTCACTGTGGTTTTGATTTGTATTTCCCTGACACCGAGTGATGTGGAACATTTTTTCATGTCTGTTGGCCATTTGGATATCTTCTTTGGAGAAACATGTGTCATGTCTTCTGCCCATTTCTTGACTGGATTATCTGTTTTTGGGTATTGAGTTTGTTAAGTTCTTTATAGATCTTGGATACTAGCCCTTTATCTGATATGTCATTTGCAAATATCTTCTCCCATTCCATAAGTTAGTTGCCTTTTAGTTTTGTCAGCTGATTACTTTGCTGTGAAGAAGTTTTAATCTTAATGAAGTCCCAATCGTTCATTTTTGCTTTTGTTTCCCTTGCCTTTGGAGATGTGTCTAGCAAAAAGTTGCTGTGGCTGAGGTCACAGAGGTAGTTGTCTGTGTTCTCCTCTAGGATTTTGATGGATCCCTGTCTCACATTTAGGTCTTTCATCCATTTTATCTTTGTGTATGGTGTAAGAAAATGGTCCAGTTTCATTATTTCTCATGTGGCTGTCCAATTTTCCCAATACCATTTGTTGAAGAGGCTCTCTTTTTCCCTTTGGACATTCATTCATGCTTTGTCAAAGATTAGTCGACCATACATTTGAGGGTCCATTTCTGGGTTCTCTATTCTGTTACATAGATCTATGTGTCTGTTTTTGTGCCAGTACCATACTAGCTTGATGATTAAAGGCTTGCAATATAGCTTGAAGACCAGCATTTGTCACAGGTTTTCTATTTCTTCCTGTTCCAGTTTTGGTAGTTTATATGATTCTAGGAATATATCCATTTCTTCCAGGGAGAAAGAGAGAGAGAGAGAAAACAAGCAGGCAGAAGGACAAGGAGAAGCCGGCTCCCCACTGAGCAGAGAGCTGGACACAGGGCCTAATCCTAGGCCCCTGGGATCATGGGTTAAGCGACTCAGACGAAGGCAACCGCTTAAACCGAAGCGAAGGAAGTCGCTTAAACCGACTGAGCCACCCAGGCAGCCCCCAACATTCTTTTGATGTCCATTAGAATGATAAATGGTTCTCCACTCCCTCATTTTCAATCTGCAGGTGTCTTTGGGTCTAAAATGAATCTCTTGTAGACAGCATATTGATGGCTCTTGCTTTTTTCATCCAATCTGATATCCTTTCAAAGGTTTTCATTGGAGCATTTAGCCCATTTATATTTAGAGTAACTACTGAAAGATATGGATTTAGTGCCATTGTATTATCTGTAAAGTCCCTGTTTCCATAGACTGTCTGGTTCTTTTGGTCTATGTTACTTTTGTACTCTCTCTTCACTTACAGGACCCCCTTTAATATTGTTTGCAGGGCTGGTTTAGTGGTCACAAATTCTTTTAGTTCTTGGCTTTTGTTTTTTTGTTTTTTGTTTTAATTAATTAATTATTTGACACAGAAAGAGGGAGCATGTGCATAAGTAGGGGAGTAGCAGGCAGAGGAGGAGGGAGAGGCAGACTCCCTACTGAGGAGGGAGCCCAATGCAGGGCTCAATCCCAGAACTCTGGGATCATGACCTTAGCCATAGGTAGATGCTTAGCTGACTGAGCCGTCCAGGTGCCCCTTTTTAGTTTCTGTTTGTCCTAGAAGCTCTTTATCTCTCCTTCCATTCTGAATGACAGCCTTGCTGGATAAAGTAATCTTGGTTGCATGTTTTTGGTTTTTTGTTTTTTATTTTTTTTTTTAAATTTAGTACCCTGCATGTATCATGCCAGGCCTTTCTAGCCTGCCTGGTCCCTGTGGATAGGTCTGCTGCCAGTCTAATGTTCCTACCCTTACATTAAGGACCTCTTATCTCAAGCTGCTTTCAGGATTTCCTCTTTACCTCTGAAATTTGCAAGCTTCACTATTAAATGTCAGAGTTGACTACTTATATTGATTCTGAGGGGGGGATTCTCTGTGCTTTCTGGACTTGAATGCCCATTTCCTTTCCCAAATTAGGGAAGTTCTCAGCCATGATTTGCTCAAAGATATCTTCTGTACCCCCACGTTCTTCTTCTACAACTTCAATAATTCTAATATTGTTTTGGTTTATGGTATCACTAATTTCACCCCTCATGGTCCATTAGTTTATTTTTTTCCTTTTCCTCAGCTTCCTTCTTTTCTATCATTTTGTCTTCTATGTCACTGACTCTCTCTTCTGCCTCAGTTCCCCTAGCTGTTAAAATATTCATTTTAGACTACATCTTAGTTAAAGCATTTTTAATTTCGGTCTGATTAGATTTTATTTCTGCACTAAGAGATTCTCTAGTGTCTTTAATGCTTTTTTCAAGCCCAGCTAGTAACTTTATCGGTATTCTGAATTCTGGTTCTGACATTTTCTTATATCCGTACCGACTTGATTTGGGGCAGAGAGTATTACCTCTGGTTCTTCCTTTTGTTGTGAATTTCACCTTCTAGTTGTTTTGTCCAGAGAAAAATAGATGAACAAGAGAGCAAAATAAAAAATATCAACCACAACCCCAGTAAAATATACAATAGACAAATCTGGAGAGATCAGCAAGCAAACAAGAAGAGGAAAAGGGGGGCAGAGAATATAATCTTACAGGTGGAGAGAAAAGAGTAATCCACTTGATCCTGGGTGTATTTTGGTCTATTTGTTAGAAGACACTAAATCCCAAAGTTGTAAAGAAAGAAAAACTTATACATATAAGAAAATATAACGGAATACAGTAAAACGAAGCCCAAAATGAAGAATATATCTGTAAAATGTAAATGTAAAAATTAAAATAAAAAAAACCCTTAAAAACAAAGAGTTGATGAAGTAAGAAACTAGGTGAAAAAGAAAAAAAAAAAACCAGAAAATTTTAAAATGAAATTCAAAAGATTTATGAGAAATTCTATATACTATTATATACTATATAAATTCTGATACTATTTTCCCTTATCACAAGAGTTTTTCAGTTCTGTGTGATCCATAAACTTGGTATTTGCCTGATGGTCCTGCTGGACTTCTGGGGAGGATTCTGAGATTCTGAGAATCTGTTACATGGATTCTCAGGTGTCTTTGCCTGGGTAGAACTGTACCACCCTTGCCAGGCAGCCAGCCTCAGTGTAAGCTATTTCAGGTTGCTCTCTGTGGCTTTTGTTCTCTGAAGGCTTTTCACACCGCTTTAGAGGATGAACAAAAAAGTAAAAATGGCAGTGTCTTGATCTGCTGAACAATCAGTGTCCCCACTCTTCAGTGCACCCTCAGGGAAAAGCAGTTAATCCCTTCTGTGTGTGCTAAACTCTGCAGATTCTTGCAATGCACACCCACACAAATCCTCCTGGGGGGGGTTCTCATCATGGTCCCCTGGCTCACTGGGCCCCTACTAGGGGAGTGGTTGTCTGATCCTGAGACAACCCCTGCTGTTTCTCTCAGGGGCGGGGGGAGGGGCAGGGGGAGTGGGGGGCGGGGAGAAGTAGCATGTTGGAGTGGTTATCGCTTATTGGGCCTCTGCTTAGAGAGCAGTTGCAGGACTGTGCCATGGTTCCTGGTTTATGGCAACACCTAGCTGAGAGCCCATTCCAGGCTCACTGAATATAGCTGGCTTCCTGGCTCCAACGTTTGGGAACTCTGCCACACTCAGGCACCCCCACTCTGTCTGTGATCCTGGGGATCCCGAGACCACGCTGTCCAACCTAAGATTCTGCCCTGCTTTACCACATGAGCACTTTCCAGACAGGGATGTCCCTCACTGGAGAAGACTTCTAAAAGTTCTGATTTTGAACTCTGCAGCTTTATCAGTTTCCAGTAGCTGGCTTATAGAGGCTCCTTCCCCACCACGGTTTATCTTATGATATATACCCTCAGAATCACGTCTCTGCACCTCCTACCTTGCAAAAAATGTTCGCTTTTCTATTTGTAGGATTTCAGCAATTCTCTTCTTATATCTCAGGTTGAATTCAGAGGGTTTCAGAATGATTTGATAGGTATCTGACTGAATTCCTGGGACCAGATGAAATGAGGGTCCCCTACTTTTTTTGCCATCTTCCCTAGAAAGCCCTATCATATTTTCTTAAAGGCTAGCTTTATGTGGGTTTTTCCATTTTTGTTGAAGAACAATCTGAATTCTGAACTTGCATATACAATGCCAGGCTTTCACTGACTTCCAGACGCTACCCTTCTCGGTATAGTGCAAGACCTCTACTCCCTTCACCTACAACCACTCTCCCTGCTGCACACCCATTCTCTGTTCACTCTGGAATGGGGCCTCAGCAGAAAGAGTAGAAGGGAGAAGAGGAAGATGTGCAGGAGAGAGAGTACCCAGGGCCATTCCCCTTGCCCACCATAAATGTGGCCCTCTCTCTGCCTTTGCTAGAGTTAAACCCAGTTTCCTAAACCTGCATATTATGGAAAAGTAAGACACCCTTCATTTATTTTTACACTTAAAGCCCAAGTGAGTAAGTGCCCACTTTATATTTTCCTTGAGGGTCTAGGTAAAAGAGGGAAGAACACTGTTTCTTTGTGACAAGAAGTCCAAAGCTTTAGAAAACATAAAGAAGCATTGTATGCAACTTCTTGAGTACCTGCAGGATTCGGAGAAACTGCAGATACTCTCCTATTTTGCAGTTTGCTAGGTTAGAAGAAAAAATCTTAGTCTGAAATAACTAGAAACAGAAATGAGAAAGGAAGCATACAGACCAAGTTCTTAGGAATCTCTTGAAACGATCTGGGAGATAAACATAAAATGACCCAGGGAATTTACACCAGCAGGGTAAACCTTTTCTTTGATAGGTATCTTGGCCAAGACTCCCATGGCTGAAGCCCTTACTTCAAGTTGTGGGTGTCACTTTTACTCAAATACAGATATAGAAATCTTGCCTTCCACAAAGATACAGGTTTCAACTAGGATGAAAATTGAAACAGCACAGAATGAAAAATGCGCTACCTCAGGTATATATCATTTTGTATAGTGGAAAATTCTAGAACTGAACTGCTCAGTACATTAGCTACAAGCCATATGTGGCAATTTAGATTTAAATCAATTAAGATTAAATAAAATTAAAATTTCAGTTCCTTATTCACACTAGCTACATATTGGACACACACTAGCTGTCCTTTTGGAAAGCATAGAAATCATTCCCATCACTAGAAAGCTCTAAAGGACAGTGCTGTTCTAGGGCATTATCAGCAAAAACACAAAGACCAACTTGGAAATATGAGCTACTCTGACAACTACCCAGGCTGATTCATGTATATAGGAGAATATATGACTTTTAGATAACCTAAAATAACTCAAATTGGAGGCTGCCTTCAAGCAAGCCTGCTACCCAATATTCTTGAAGTTTTAATTTATGTCATTATTGATAACAAATTAAATAGTAACGAAATATAGATCAGAGTTATTAACTAACTTGTCCCAGGCAACTATCTGTAACTATAGCAGAATATCAAGTTTCTTTTTTTTTTTTCCTATATATCCCCAAAACTCCAAGAATTCTATCTGCATAGAACCTAATGTAGGATATAGGATCTTGCACACTGAATATACCCAGTAATACTGGTTGCATCACTGATGCAATTATTGATTTCAATGATGCAATGAATGAAGGAATAAATGAGTAGAGCTAGTAGTAAAATAGAGCAATAGGAGAACATGACTAAGAGCGTCAGAAGTAAGATTGTGGCCACAGAATTGCTAAGTGAGCTGGAATTTCAACCAGCTGTTTCTCAGAAAACATGTGATGCTTTCCTTATGTTTCTGAATCATTCTCTTGCCCACTTAATTAATGCTGTATCTTTCACTTTTTACCACTTGCTTAGAATACTTTGGACCCACTTCCCTAGGAGTCCTTTGTCTGTTCACGGAATTTCCACCCAGTGCTAGATTTATTAAGTAAAGTCTCTGTGAATCCTAGGCACAAAGATTTGTTCCATTATCAAATAAGTTATTCTCAACTCAACAAAGAAAGGAATAAATTTAGTGTTGAGGGAGACTGCTATAGGGGGGATAAGGAATGACCGCTTAAGTTTCAAATTTGTAAAATTTTGCAATCTGCTGTCTGCTTTAGTTTTCTCTAAAAGAGACAGGATGATCAACTTTTTCTAAGATCTTCTTCATGTTCTCCCTCTCACCCGTAATCAAGCCAAAATTCTGAGCTGTGTTCATTACTTACAGGAGATTCACTGACTCCAAAGATGTCTCTGACATCCCGAACAGACTGCTTGTTCTTTTTTCTCATGGTTTGAGTGTAAGTATTATATCTTTTTTTCACAGCAGCTGCTTGGGTTCGAGTCAGTGTAGAGAGCAAGGCTTTGCCATCCTCCTCTTCATTACCCGAGATCAGGGTTGATAACCCCACGTCTTGCAACCACTCTGCTTCAAGTTCTCCTTCTGAAAAATAACATTACCAAGAAAAGGTTAGAACAGTCTGCATTTGATTAGACAACATGTGTATCTACAGGCCTGTTCATATCAATGTATTAGAAAGTGTCAATAAACACTATATAAAGGCCATCTTGGACCCTGAGGGCATGTTAAGTGAAATAAATCAGACAAAGACAAATTGTATGATCTCACTTCTATGTGAAATCCTAAAAGAAAACAAAAACAAACAAACAAAAAACAAACAAAAACCTCACAAGCTCATAGATACAGAGAACTGACTGGTGGTTGTCAGAGGTAGGAGGTAGGTGAAATAGGTGAAGGGAGCAAAGGTATAAGATTGCTGTTAATAAGTCATGGGGATATACTATACGGCATGATGATAATAATAATAATACTATATTGTAATATTAGAAAGTTGCTAAGAGAGTAGATCTTAAAGAGTGTCATCACAAGAAAAAAATCTAACTATAGTGAAAGATGCAAACTAGACTTGTTGTGGTGATCACTTTGCAATGTATACAAATATCATATCATTATGTTGTACACCTGAAACTAGTATTCATATGTCAGTTATATCTCAATTTTAAAAAAAAGAAACCATCCTTTTTTCCAGCATAATTCTGGGAAAGGTCTATAGGAATGAATTAAAAATCTGTATATTTTTAAAGCATTTATTTATTTGAGAGACAGCAATGCACGTGTGTGCAAGTGGGAGGAGGGGCAGATGGAGGAGAGAGAGAGAGAAGCAGGTTCCACTCGAACTCAGAGCCTGACACAGGGCTTGATGCCATGACCCTGAGTTCACAACCTGAGCCAAAATCAAGAGTCAGACGCTTAACTGACTGAGCTACCCAGCGCCGCATACAATATTTTTTAAATAAGTCAATTTTTTTAGTATTTTCTAGGAGAGTAAGGTTAATTGGCCATTTAGTAAGGTAATTTTCTTTACCAGAGTGTTAAATATAAGCCATATTTGGACTTCCAATCTCAAACAATGATAAAATATGAATATTTAAACTAAAACTGTAATGGAAAAAGAGTGGTGTAGTGGTACAGGAAAGGGTTTTTTAATCACTCAAATTCTGGTTTAAATCCCAATGCAACCATTTACTAGGTGAATGGCTTTGGAAGATTTTTAGGTATCTCTAGGTTTTTGTCCTGTTAGCAAAACTGAGGTAATAATAAGATGTATCAGGTGACTATGAGGATTGTTTTATCAATTTATTCATGAGAGATGGCAAAGACTCTGGAACAGAGGATGAATTCAATAGATACTCATTCTCTTACTTTTCTCCAAAAGTCTGAACATTAGATAATCTTTCCTTTTTTTCAGAAGGAAACTAAAAAACCTGAAATTCATCATAATGAGAGTTAGTTGCTATTGTAAATTAGATGCGCAGAAATAATTGTAAAAATTCAGAATAACAACATCATGTAATGGAAAATTCACTAGAAAAACATTCCTGGAAATGTGCTAAACAGGCATTACCTGAATGTGGCTTATTTAAAGTGCAGATTAGACTGATTTATAAATAGCCTGTCAAGTCATCAATCTAAGACTCTTGGACTCTGCTTACATTATTTCATCACTGGTATATGAACAAAGCCTCCTAAATGTACTTTACAGGTTCAATTTCTTAGCTAGGCAATCTTTTCTTTGCTATCTTGTTTCTATTACTCATTTCCTTTATAAGCTATCCCTTTAACAGAAAATGCAAAGGTAAGCATAAGCTTACTAGCCTTAATCTAAAATAATAAACCTTTTAAATTAGAGAGCTCTGACTTCGAAATCTTCCTTCACTTAAGCCATAGATAAGATTTTCATTTTTAAGACAAAATTTACAAAAACAGTTTAATATTAAAGTTTTAAAAATTGGAATTTTTCCTCCCTCCACCTCTGTAAATAGTAATCAAAGAGTAGAAGGAAGGAGTAATAGATGTTAACAAATACTAGGGGTGAGAATGGTCTAAATCCTTTCACTCAGACTAAAGAAATCTGTAGAATATATATTCTCCATAGGAAAGAAATATCTCAGAGTAGAGATAAGTGTTATTCCTGTAGCATTGCTATATTATGGAAACTGATACCCTGTGTTCATCACTCCAGTTGGCAAAACATAACTTCCACACAGAACACTCCTTTGAATTTCAGCTCCATATATCCAACTACCTACTCATCCAACTATCTACTTGACTCCATCAATCATGTATCAAACTCAACATGTTCAAACCTGAACACATATTCTTCATTCCAACTCTAGGCCTTTTTCAGTATTTTACATTTCAGTAAATGAAACCCACCATTCAACTATCCAGTTTGGCAAAGAAACTTAGGAAACATTATTGACATCTCCCTCCTTTACATATCAAAACCAATATATCACCAAGACTTTTTGATATTAATTCCTCATTACTTCTCAAAAATTTTCCACTTTATTTATCTCTTCTGCTCTGACCCTGGTCCAAGCTATTACTATCATGTCTTACCTGAACTCCTGCAGAGCCTCCCTTCTGTTTCTCCCATTCTGGACTCCCCTTCTAATCCATTCTCCATACTGTAACTAAATTAGACCTGGGCACCTGGGTGGCTCAGTGGGTTAAACCTCTGCCTTTGGCTCAGGTCATGATCTCAGGATCCTGGGATGGAGCCCTGCATCAAGTTCTCTGCTCAGCAGGGAGCCTGCTTCCTCCCACCCCTCTGCCTGCCTCTCTGCCTACTTGTGATCTCTCTTGCTCTGTCAAATAAATAAATAAAATATTTTTTAAAAATTCAAAAAAAATATTAGACTTTTCCAAATGCAAGTATAAGCCCTTTTCTAAAATAATGCCACAGTTGTTCCTTGCTCTTGGTGTTAAGCATAAAACCCTTACATGGCCCACAAGACCCAAAGCCACTGACTTTCCTTTCCAAACTTGTACTATGCTCTCTTCATCCTCCTCTCTCTAGCAGTGCTGGTTTACATTTGGTTCCTCAAAAGTTCCATGCTGTATTTTGTTCCAATACCTTTGGACATGCCAATCCTTCTATTTGGTCCCCTAATTACTGGTCATTCAATCTTCCAGATCTCAGTTTATTAATTTCTTCCTCAATGAAGTCTTTTTTTTTTTTTTCCTGAACCCTTCAGTCAAGGTTAGGTCCTACTTTTACCCAACCGAATCCTGCTATTTGTGTTTTTCCTTCAAATAATTTTTCCCCAACATACATCTAGTTATATGATTCCATTAGTTATTTTCTTTCCTCCAAGATTATTAACTCCATTAGAGCAGGAAACATTTCTGTCTTTATAACTCTGACACCAACATACAATGCCTATACAGATTAGATACAAATATTTGTAAATTAAATAATTCTCAGTCAAACTATATAATTATTCTAAGTCATAAAATGAATGAAAAACAACTTTTGGAAATGAGTGTAGTTATCATACATATCATTCTGTACTGAAAATCCACCAGGTCTGTAGCTTTGTTAGAGAAAGATATCAAAAAAAGGAATAAAATCTTCCAGTAAAGGTAGAGTAGCATGTATAGAAATAACAATTCTGTGTAAAACAATTATGAACTCTGAACTAAGTATATAAAATAACTATTTGAGGGAATGTAGAAGAATCAAGTACAAGCAGGAACTGAAAAATAATTAAATTTTGACACAAAATGTACTTACTGTGTGAGATTTACATTTACACAACTTTTCAATTGAGGTTATTTTCCAATCACTGCACTATGCAGAGTATGTAGTACACAGACAGAAAACCATAGTCTTACTTATTTCAAGATTCGCAGGATGGAGTACAGGATCATTAGGATATCTGGAAAGTGAGGGGCATATTCCTGTTAGGAGGGAGCCTCACCAGAGAGAGCTCCAAAATCTGTGCATAAACTCTCATCAAATCCTTGACTAAACATTAAACCAAGAAGGTGTATATGAAACTCCAGGCATCCTACTGAAAAATAGCAGCCAAAAGGCTAAAATAAATGATCCAGGCTGCATAGAGCAGAAAAGATGGTGTATAATCAAGTGAATTGTAAAACTGAAATTAACTCCCTTTAGAGAAAGATAGTGGGATACAGTCTCTAAAACATATCAATAATGTTATAATATTAAATTATCAGAGAGTCCCCCCAAAATGGACTAATTTGGCCTGAGAAAATATCATCATTAGAAAGTACCTCTGATGACTCTGATGCTGGACAAGGACTTTAAGGGAAAGATTCTCATGAGTGAACAGAGAATTTCAGCAAAGAAATGAAAAATATAAAAAAGAAACTAAAAGAACACATAAATTATAGAATTAAAATTAAAATAAATTAAGTAAAAATCTTGCTGGAAGGGCTTAACAGTGTATTAAAAACTATAAAAGAAAGAGTTGGTAAACTTGAAGATTACAACAATATAAATTATCCAATCTGAAAGATAGAGAGAAAAGTATTTTAAAATATTTAAAACAGAATCCAAGTTACCTATTGGGAATGTTTCAAGTTTGACTTTCAGAGAAGAAAGCCAGGGGTACAGAAAAAATTATTTGAAGAAATAATGTCCAAAAGTTTCCAAACTTTGTTGAAAAACCACCTAGCTTAACTAACACCAAGTAGGTCACATACAAAAGAAACTGCACTTAAGTACCTTAAGGACAACCTGCTGAAAACCAAAGAGAGAAAATTTGAAAGCAGTCAAAGACAACAGATTACATCAGGGGAACAACAATATGCAGGCACGGACTCCTTATTAGAAACAGCAGAGGTCAGAACACAGATGACATTTAGAATATCCAAAATGAAAATAAAAACCTGTTAACCAATAATTTCATGTCTAGCAAAAATACTCTTTAAGAACAAAGGTAAAATAGTCATTCTCACATGAAAAAAAACTAAGAAGTTTATTGCTGCCAACTTGCTCTGTAGTATATACTACAGGAAGCGCTTCAGGCTAAATGGAAAATATATCAAATGGATACCAGATATTTAAAAAATAGTGAAAAGTTAAAAATGCAGATACTGGTTTCTTTAAAAGATATACAGCTACTTCCTCTTTCCCTGAAATTAAGTCTTAAAGCATAAAGATATTACTTAGACACAGCAAGGCATGTGTTTATGCAGAGAAGCAGGGTGGACTGGGATATTGGAGCCCAAGTGGGATGAGCAGGGCAAGCATGAAAAATAGAGGAACTTGATAATATATGGAGAGATTGATCAAGTAAGTATATGTGTTTAAGATAGCAGAAGCCAGTTTTCTTCTAAGAAAGGAGTCACAACAGGATATAAAATCAATGCACAGAAATCAGTTGCATTTCTATACAACAACAAAAAGACAGCAGAAAGAGAAATGAAGCAGTCGATCCCATTTAAAACTGCACCCAAAATCATAAGATACCTAGGAATAAATCTAAACAAAGAGGCAAAGTCTATGTATTCAGAAAACTATAAAATGAATACTCATGAAAGAAATTGAGAAAGACACAAAGAAATGGAAAAACATTCCATCCTAATGGATTGGAAGAACAAATATTGTTAAAATGTCTATGCTACCTAGAACAATCTACACATTTAATGAATCCCTATCAAATTATCTTCAACTTTTTTCACAGAAATAGCAAAAATAATCCTAAAATTTGTATGGAACCAGAAAAGACCCCAAATAGCCAGAGGAATGTTGGACAAAACACACACACACACACACACACACACACACACACACAGCTGGTGGCATCACAATGCCAGACTTTAAGCTCTATTACAAAGCTGTAATCATCAAGACAGTATGATACTGGCACAGAAACAGACACACAGATCAATGGAACAGAATAAAGAGCCCAGAAATGGACCCTCAACTCTATGGTTAACTAATTTTCAACAAAGCAGGAAACAATGTCCAATGGAAAAAAGACAGCCTCTTCAACAAATGGTTTTGGGAAAATTGGACAGCCACATGAAGAACAATGAAACTGGACAATTTCCTTACATCATACACAAAAATAGACTCAAAATGGATGAAAGACATTTTGTAGGGATGCCTGGGTGGCTCTGTCGGTTGAGCCGCTCACTGCCTTCAGCTCAGGTCATGATCCCAGGGTCCTGGGATCGAGTCCCGCATCAGGCTCCTTGCTCAGTGGGGGCCTGTTTCTCTCTCTGCCTCTGACTGCCACTTTGCCTGCCTGTGCGTGCTCTCTCTCTGACAAAAAAATAATAAATAAAATCTTTAAAAAAGGAAAAAAAGAAAGACATTTTGTCTTTCATAAATGTGAAACAGGAATCCATCAAAATCCTTGAGGAGAACACAGGCAAATAACTCTTCGACCTCAGCCACAGCAACTTTTTCCTAGACATATTATCAAAGACAAGGGAAGCAAGGGCAAAAATGAACTACTGGGACTTCATCAAGATAAAAAAAAAACTTCTGCACAGCAAAAGAAAGAAACAGTCAACAAAACCAAAAGACAACCCACAGAATGGGAGAAGATATATGCAAATGATTTATCAGATAAAGGGCTAGTATCTAAGATCTGTAAAGAACTTATCAAACTCAGCATCCAAGGAACAAATAGCACAATCAAGAAATGGGCAGAAGACATGAATAGACATCTCTCCAAAGAAGACATCCGAACGGTAACAGACACATGAAAAAGTGCTCAACATCACTCGGCATCAGGCAAATACAAATCAAAACCACAATGAGATACCAGTGAGAATGGCTTAAATTAACAAGTCAGGAACGAGAGATGTTGGTGAGGACACAGAGAAAGGGGAGCCCTCCCTACATTGTTGGTGGGAACGCAACCTGGTGCAGCCCCTCTGGAAAACAGTATGGCGGTTCCTCAAAACCTATGACTCAGCAATTGCACTACTGGGTATTTACCCCAAAGATATAAATGTAGTGATCTGGAGGGGTACCTACACCCCAATGTGTACAGCAGCAATGCCCACAATAGCCAAACTATGGAAAGAACCTAGATGTCCATCAACAGACAAATGGATAAAAATGTAGCATACATAAACAATGGAATATCGTGCAGCCATTAAAAAAATGAAATCTTGCCATTTGCAATGGCATGGATGGAACTAGAGGGTATTATGCTAACAAAATAAGTCAATTATGGAAAGACAATTATCATATGATCTCACTGATATGTAGAATTTAAGAGACAAGGCAGAGGATCATAAGGGAAGAGAGGAAATAATGAAACAAGATGAAACCATAGAGTCAGACAAACCATAAGAGACTTTAAAATCTCAGGAAAGAAACTGAAGATTGCTGGAATGGAGGAGGGTAGGAGGGATGGAGTGGCTGGGTGATGGACACTGCAGAGGGTATGTGGTATAATGAGCACTGTGAATTGTGTAAGACTAATGAATCACAGGCCTGTACTCCTGAAATAAATAATACATTATATGTTAATATATTTGAAGAAATAAAAATTTTTAAAAATTTCCTGTGATGATGGAAATCTTCTATGTACATACTGCCCATTATGTCACTAGACCCATTTGGATACCAAACACTTGAAATGTGGCAAGTATGATTAAGAAACTGACTTTTAACTGTATTATTGTAATTAAGATACATTTGTATTATTGTAATTAAGATAACTGTATTATTGTAAATAAGATACATTTATATTAAATAGTGATGTGTTGTGCTAATGGCTATTACATTTGACAGCACAGAATTAGAAGAAAGAATAGACCATTAGCAGTTGGGTACACAGAAAGCCTGGATTTTTATTTTTAAATTCCTGTTGTTACTAAAAGAATTCAGGACTCCTCGGGGAAAAGACTGATTCCAGAGCTGGTCAGGGAAAGTATGAGACGAGCTTGGAAACTCTTATTGTGACAAAAAGTAAAGAACTGCTTAAAGAAGGAAGAGTCATATCAAAATAACATGAAATCCAGCTTAAAGGATTGCAGCTGGTCAAAGATGGGACATTTAGACATCAAAATACATATTAATAATAAAGAATTATAATGCATTAGATAAAAAATATCCATGAGTGCACTTGAATATAAATAGGGCCATTGCCACTCTTATTCTGTCAGTGGCCCACTGTCACTCTTGAATCAAGTGTACTATACTTATCTACCCTATAAACTCTGTAACTCCAGCTCCCCTCCCCCTCCCCCTCCCAAAAAAGAAAGGAGTCACAAATATGGAGAGGGAAGAGTAGAATTAACCTAGCAGTATTAGATTAGAACTGAAGGTATAAATATGAACTCATGTATTTTAACATCTTTAGTTTTAGAAATATAGATGTAAATGTTTATGTATGTATATATACATTATATTGTATATACAAGTATACACTGTTGTACAAGTATGTATGTGTACATGTGTGAGTATGCACACATATATGCATATGTACACCTATATATAGGCACACATATACATATATATTCCCTAGCTGTTTCCCAGTCAAATATGGAACACTTTCAGCATCAAAATAAATGATAATAAAATATAACTTTTGACCTTAACGGAAAAGCTTTCAGTTTTTCTCCATTGAGAATGATATTTGCGGTGGGTTTTTCATAGATGGCTTTGATAATATTGAGGTATGTGCCCTCTATCCCTACACTTTGAAGAGTTTTGATCAGGAAGGGATGCTGTACTTTGTCAAATGCTTTTTCAGCATCTATTGAGAGTATCATATGGTTCTTGTTCTTTTATTAATGTGTTCTATCACATTGATTGATTTGCGGATATTGAACCAACCCTGCAGCCCTGGAATAAATCCCACTTGATCGTGGTGAGGTCAGGAACACGGCAGGGATGTCCATTATCACCACTGCTATTCAACATAGTATTAGAAGTCCTAGCCTCTGCAATCAGACAACAAAAAGAAATTAAAGGCATCCAAATTGGTAAAGAAGAAGTCAAACTATCACTCTTCGCAGATGATATGATACTGTATGTGGAAAACCCAAAAGACTCCACTCCAAAACTGCTAGAACTTGTACAGGAATTCAGTAAAGTGTCAGGATATAAAATCAATGCACAGAAATCAGTTGCATTTCTGTACACCAACAACAAGACTGAAGAAAGAGAAATTAGGGAGTCAATCCCATTTACAATTGTACCCAAAACTATAAGATACCTAGGAATAAACCTAACCAAAGAGACCAAGAATCTATACACAGAAAATTATAAAGTACTCATGAAAGAAATTGAGGAAGACACAAAAAAATGGAAAAATGTTCCATGCTCCTGGACTGGAAGAATAAATATTGTGAAAATGTCTATGCTACTTAAAGCAATCTACACATTTAATGCAATCCCTATCAAAATACCATCCATTTTTTTCAAAGAAATGAAACAAATAATCCTAAAATTTATATGGAACCAGAAAAGACCTCGAATAGCCAAAGGAATATTGAAGAACAAAGCCAAAGTTGGTGGCATCACAATTCCGGACTTCAAGCTCTATTACAAAGCTGTCATCATCAAGACAGCATGGTACTGGCACAAAAACAGACACATAGATCAGTGGAACAGAATAGAGAGCCCAGAAATCGACCCTCAACTCTATGGTCAACTAATCTTCGACAAAGCAGGAAAGAATGTCCAATGGAAAAAAGACAGCCTCTTCAATAAATGGTGCTGGGAAAATTGGACAGCCACATGCAGAAAAATGAAATTGGACCACTTCCTTACACCACACACGAAAATAGACTCCAAATGGATGAAGGACCTCAATGTGAGAAAGGAATCCATCCAAATCCTTGAGGAGAATGCAGGCAGCAACCTCTTCGACCTCAGCCACAGCAACATCTTCCTAGGAACAACGGCAAAGGCAAGGGAAGCAAGGGCAAAAATGAACTATTGGGATTTCATCAAGATCAAAAGCTTTTGCACAGCAAAGGAAACAGTTAACAAAACCAAAAGACAACTGACAGAATGGGAGAAGATATTTGCAAACGACACATCAGATAAAGGGCTAGTATCCAAAATCTATAAGGAACTTAGCAAACTCAACACCCAAAGAACAAACAATCCAATCAAGAAATGGGCAGAGGACATGAACAGACATTTCTGCAAAGAGGACATCCAGATGGCCAACAGACACATGAAAAAGTGCTCCACGTCACTCGGCATCAGGGAAATACAAATCAAAACCACAATGAGATATCACCTCACACCAGTCAGAATGGCTAAAATTAACAAGTCAGGAAATGACAGATGCTGGCGAGGATGTGGAGAAAGGGGAACCCTCCTCCACTGTTGGTGGGAATGCAAGCTGATGCAACCACTCTGGAAAACAGCATGGAGTTTCCTCAAAACGTGAAAATAGAACTACCCTATGACCCAGCAATTGCACTACTGGGTATTTACCCTAAAGATACAAACATAGTGATCCGAAGGGGCACGTGTACCCGAATGTTTATAGCAGCAATGTCTACAATAGCCAGACTATGGAAAGAACCTAGATGTCCATCAACAGATGAATGGATAAAGAAGATGTGGTATATATACACAATGGAATACTATGCAGCCATCAAAAGAAATGAAATCTTGCCATTTGCAACGACGTGGATGGAACTAGAGCGTATCATGCTTAGTGAAATAAGTCAATCAGAGAAAGACAACTATCATATGATCTCCCTGATATGAGGACATGGAGAAGCAACATGGGGGGGTAGGGGGATAGGAGAAGAATAAATGAAACAAGATGGGATTGGGAGGGAGATAAACCATAAATGACTCTTAATCTCACAAAACAAACTGGGGGTTGCTGGGGGGAGGTGGGATTGGGAGAGGGGGAGCGGGCTATGGACACTGGGGAGGGGAGGCGAACCATAAGAGACTATGGACTCTGAAAAACAACCTGAGGGTTTTGAAGGGTCAGGGGTGGGAGGTTGGGGCAACCTGAGGGTTTTGAAGGGTCAGGGGTGGGAGGTTGGGGGAACAGGTGGTGGGTAATGGGGAGGGCACGTTTTGCATGGAGCACTGGGTGTTGTGCAAAAAGAATGAATACTGTTATGCTGAAAAAATAAATAAAATGGAAAAAAAAAAGAAATACAAAAAAATAAAAAAATTTAAAAAATTAAAAAATTAAAAAAATATATAACTTTTAAATAAATGATAATAAAATAAATGATGATAATAAATAATAATAAAATAACTGATAATAAAAGATAACTCACAACCCACTAAATAAACCAGGAGCCTGTTCTGATATAAAGAAATAATTTGATAGCTTGATATAGAATGGGCTATTTACAGAGTTTCAAAGGGCTTCCCACTAAAATATGTATTGACCACAAAGATGAAAGGAGTACCTTTACATGGAGAAATCTTGTATATCACCACCTGAAGTGATTCAAGTGGACACCATCATTAATGGGAAAATCAAAACCATGTGATAGGGTGCAATGAGAAGAACACAGCATCATAACCTGCCGAAGACGCAGAATCTGAATCTGAATCATCAAGAAACATTGAGACAGGGGCGCCTGGGTGGCTCAGTGGGTTAAAGCCTCTGCCTTCAGCTTAGGTCATGATCTCAGGGTCCTGGGATTGAGCCCCACACCGGGCTCTCTGCTCAGTGGTGAGCCTGCTTCCTCCTCTCCCTCTCTGCCTGCCTTTCTGCGTACTTGTGATCTCTGTCAAATAAATAAATAAAATCTTAAAAAAAAAAAAAGAAAAGAAAAAAGAAACATTGAGACAAATCCCAGGAAAGGAACATTACACAAAACAGCCTGTAATCTTCAAAAGTGTCAAGGTTATAAAATCAAAGAAAAACTAAGATAAACTATTCTATACTGTAAAGAAACAAAAGAAACATGACAATTAAGTGCAACAAGCAATTCTGAACTGGATTCTTTTATTGTAAAAGATAATATAGAACATTTAAGTGCAGTCTGGGGACTGGATAACAGCAATGTATCAAAAATAATTTCCTGATTTTAATAGTTAATATTGTCATTATATAAAAGATGGCTACATACACAAAGAGACAAATCCACAGGCCAAGCCATCAGAGAGGAAGATTTTAATAACTTCCTTTCAGTAACTGATAGAATAACTAGACAAAAATGTGTGTATACAAATATATATTACATAAAACTAAAATATATAATATATATGTGTATCACATACACACACACACACACACACAACACATATATAAATATGTAAAGACCTAAGGTAACTGGGAATAACAAGGTTTGGCAAGTTACTGACAAATGATCAAATTGTTCCAAATTTTAAAAAGTTATTTAAATTATATTTGTAATTTTTTGAAGTTTTAAATTATTTCACAATAAAAAATATATAATTCCATATAAATAATGTTGTATTGATGGCGATACAACATGTGTAGATGTTATATATTTGACAACAGTATAAAGTACTGTACAGGAAGGGAAATGAAATTATACTGCTGTAAAATCCTCTCATTTTATATGAAGAAGTGCAATATTTACTCTAAGTAGATTATGGTAAATTAGAGGTAAATATTATAATACCTGAGCAGTAACTAAAAACAGAAACAAAAACAAAGCAGTACAGTTAAGATGCATATAAAGAAACTATAAAAAAAATGAAAAAGAGACAAAGACAGAGTAAAAGGATGGAAAATGATATACCACGCACACACACAGTGACCTTAAGAAAGCCAGAGTGAGGGTCACCTAGGTGGTTCAGTGGGTTAATAAGCATCTGCCTTCAATTCAAGTCTTGATACTGGGGTCCTGGGATCCAGCTGTGTCAGGTTCCCGGCTCAGCAGGAAGTCTGCTTCTCCCTCTCCCTCTGCCACCCCCCTCCACTGTTGCTCTCCCCCTCAACTAAATAAAATCTAGAAAAGGAGAAGAAAGGAGAAGAAAAGAGGGGGGAGAGGAGGAGGAGGAGGAAGAGGAAGAGGAGGAAGATGAGGAAGAAGAGGAAGAAGAGGAAGAAGAAGGAAGAAGAAGGAAGAAGAAGGAAGAAGGAAGAAGAAGAAGAAGAAGAAGAAGAAGAAGAAGAAGAAGAAGGAGAAGGAGAAGGAGAAGGAGAAGGAGAAGGAGAAGGAGAAGGAGAAGGAGAAGGAGAAGGAGAAGGAGAAGGAGAAGAAGAAAGAAGAAGAAGGAGAAGGAGAAGAAGAGGAAGGGGCGCCTGGGTGGCTCAGTGGGTTAAGCCGCTGCCTTCGGCTCAGGTCATGATCTTGGGGTCCTGGGATCGAGTGCCTGCCTCTCTATCTACTTGTGTTCTCTCTCTGTCAAATAAATAAATAAAATCTTAAAAAAAAAAAAAAAGGAGAAGGAGAAGAGAGGAGGAGGAGGAGGAGGAGGAAGAGGAGGCGGAGGAGGCAGAGGCGGAGGCGGAGAAGGAGGAGGAGAAAGCTGGGGTAACTATATTGTTAGACAAAGGGGACTTTAAGACAAGAAGTATTATTAGAAATATATTAGGGCGGGTGAGTTCAAATGGGCCAATTTAACAAACAGGAATAGTAATCATAAATGTATATGCTACCTAGTAACAGTTTTAAAACATGAGGCAAAAAAATGACAGAATCAGAGGGAAAAGTAGACACACAATCCAAGTTGGAGATGTTAATAACTTTCTCTCAATAATTGATAGAAAAATTAGGCAAAAATTAGTAACAGTATAATAGATTTGATCAAATGTACCAACCACCTAAACCTAGTGGGCATTTACAGACCACCACACTACCCAGCAATGATAGAACATGTTCTTTTTAAGTGTACATGGAACTTTGGCCAACACAGACCATATGCTGAGCCATAAAATAAGTCTAAATAAATGGCAAAAGTTGAAGCTTACAAACTGTTACCTAATCATAACACAATTAATTTAGAAACTAGTAACAAATGATATATCTGCAAAAGCATTTGTAAATCTTAAAACAAAATATTAAAACATTTAAAAACTGAATGATAATGAAAATATGACATATTAGAATTCGTGGGATGTAGTGCTTCAGGAACTGTTCATATTCCAAAAGATAAAAGTGTAAAGTCAATGGTCTAGGTTTCCATATTAAGAAGAAAAAAACAAGCAACTTAAACACAAAAATCCCAGACAGAAGCAAATATGGTTTGGCTATGAGCTGCCACCCACTTCTATTCAGCTTGTACTGGAGACCCTACCAGCACAGTAAGGCAAGATAAAGAAATAAAAGCACAAAAATCAGAATGAAAAAGCACAATTGCCTCTATTCACAGCGATTTCTTTGTTTATGCAGAAAATCCTAAGAAATATAGTAGACAAATACTAGACAATGAATTTAGAAAGGTAATGAAATATGGGACAAAAATCAACTGTATTTCTATATACCAGTTGTAAACAATTGAAAAATGAGAGAAGAGAAATAACCAATTAAAAGACCCCATTGAGGATATGAATACACAAGCCACAGATCATGAGAAAATATCTGCAGTACATTAACTTGACTAAAGAGTTGTATTTAGAATATATAAAAAATTCACACAGGTCCATAATAAAAAGAAAATTAAAAAAAAAAAATAGTCAAGGAGCACCTGAGTGGCTCAGTTGGTTACGTGTACAACTCTTGATTTTGGCTCAGGTCATGACCTCAGGAGCCTGAGATCCAGCCCTGCGTCAGGCTCTGTGCTCAGCAGAGAGTCTGCTTGAGATTGATTCTCTCCCCCTCCCTCGGCTGCTCCCCCCAACTCACACTCACTCTCTCTAAAATAAATAAATTTAATGAATAATAATAAAAAATAAAAATAGTAAAAAGATTTCACAAAGCAATTTATATGAATGGACAGTTAAGCTACAGTCACTTCCACACATCCACTAGAATCATTCACATTAACAAGTCTAATATCAAATATTGCAAGTATGTAAAAGAATAGATTTGTCTGTCAGATAGTGGTGGAGGGAGTACAAAATGATACAATTGCTTTGGAAAAAAGTTGGCAGTTTCTTCTGTAGTTAAACATATTCTATGAAAAAAATACATTTCAAGAGAAATAAAAACGTATCTCCAGACTTTCACAAAATTATTCACAGCAGCGTTATACATAATAGCCCAAACTGCAAACAACCTTTAAGTCCATTAACAGTGATAGGCACAGCATCCCTAAGTAGATATGTAAGGAATCAATTTGGATTTTGACAGCCCTCCTTAGATCATGTCACCGTGTATAGAAGCCACCATGAGCCAGTCTAGTAGATATAAATCAGTGAGAGCTAGGAGCTGATACGACAAATTCTACAGATTTCATTTGTTAAACTACTACTGGAATGATGTCTACCTGCAAACAGAATAAGAGAGCATACAAAGAAAGACAGTAAACACATGGGACAAAATGTCCAGCACCTTACCATCCACAGGCTTGACTTCAGCTGGTATCTGCTCTTCCTGTCCTCCCATGCTATTCTCTTTAATGCTTTCTATTTCCCGCAAAAACTCTTCCATGGAGGTGCTGTCTATGGAGGCTTGTGAGTTGGAGCGGCTAAATGCAGGAGAATGTAGGGACTCGTTGGAGAGCATCCTGTTAATTCTTCGGCAGCGAGGAACAGATTTTCTGCAGAAAGAATATCTGTTGTTAATAAAAATCAGTCTTTAATGTTATAAATCACAAAATAAAATATAGGTTTAAAATCAGTTGAGAAATGAAGTTAAGTGTGACAGAGAGGGGTTTGAGAGAATAATCTGCATTCAGTGGTGGCCCTTCTATTTTATTCTCTATAATTCATAATGACTTTGTGGCTATGCAGGAATCCCCATGAAAATACATTTTATAATTTTCACACATTCATAAGGTATGAAATTACTTGTATTAGCCAAAACATATAGTTCAAGCCAATATCTCTGATGAACACAGCTACAAAAATCCTCAATTAACAAACTGAATTCAATAATACTTTAAAAGGATCATTCAATATCACTATCCCAGGGATGCAAGAATGGCTCAATATCTGCAAATCAATCAACATGACATATAATAATCACAAAAGAAAGGATATTAACCATATGATCATCTCAAAAGATGCAGAAAAAAAACATATAACAAAATTCAGTATCCATTCATGATAAAACCTCTTAATAAAGTGATTACAGAGGGAACATATCTCAACATAATAAAGGCCACATGTGACAGTCACAGCTAACATAATACTCAATGGTGAAAGACCAAAAACTTTTCCTCTAAGATAAGGAACAAAGATGTCTACTCCCACGTTTTTATCCAATATAGTTCTAGAAGTCCTAGTGACAACAATCAGATAAGAAAAAGATGTGAGGCTTCCAAATATGTAAGGAAGAAGTAAAACCATCAGTATTTCAGATGACATGATACTATATAGAAAACCCTAAAAATGCCACCAAAAACCATTAGATTCAATCCATGAATTCAATAAAACTGCAAGATACAAAATTAATACACTGAAATCTGTGGAGTTTCCTTTTTTTAAAGATTTTGTTATTTATTTCAGAGAGAGAAAACGTGCACACAAGTGGGGAGAGATAGGTCAAAGGAGAGGGAGAAGCAGACTCCGTGCTGAACTGGGAGTCTGATGTTGGGCTTGATCCCAGAACCCTGAGATCATGACCTGAACTGAAGACAGATGCTTAACTGAGCCACTAAGGTGCCCTATAGTGTTTCTATACACTAATAATGAATTAGCAGAAAGAGAAATTAAGAAAATAATCTTATTTACAACATTATCAAAAAGAATAAAAGACCTAGATATAAATTTAACAAAGGAAGTGAAAGACCTGTACTTTGAAAACTATAAGATACTGGTGGGAGAAGTTGAAGACAACCCAAGTAAATGGAAATATACACCATGCTCATGGACTGGAAGAATTAATATTGTTAATTACATACAATCTACAAACTCAATGCAATCCCTATCAAAATAATAATAGTATTTTTCACAAAAGTAAAACAAATAATCCTAAAATTTTTATGGAACTACAAAAGAATCTGAAGAGACAAAGCAATCTGAGAAAGATAAGTTGTAGGTATCACAATCACAGATTTTAAACTATATTACAAAGCTACAGTAATTAAAATAGTATAATACTGCCACAAGGCACATAGATCAATGGAACAGACTAGAGAACCCAGAAATAAGCCCACACTTATACAGTCAATTAATCTATAACAAAGGAGTTAAGAACATACAATGGGGAAAAGGCAGTCACTTCATTAAATGGTGTTGAGAAAACTGGACAACTACATGCAAAAAAATAAAAGTGAACCACTCTGGGACACTTGGGTGGCCCAGTCAGTTAAGTGCCTGCCTTCAGCTCAGGTCATGATCCTGGCATCCTGAAATCAAGTCCCACATTGGGCTCCCTGCTCGGGGGCAGCCTGCTTCTCCCTCTGCCTCTGCTGCTCGTGCTGTCTCTCGCTCTCTGTCAAATAAATAAATAAAATCTTAAACTCCCCCCCAAAAGTGAACCACCTTCCTATACCAAGACACAAAAATAAATTCAAAATGGAATAAAGACATAAATGTAAGACCTGATACCATAAAACTCCTAAAAGAAAACATAGGCAGTATCCTCTTGGACATCAGTCTAAGTAGTATTTTTTGGGATATGGTTCCTCAGGCAAGGGCAACAAAAACAAAAATAAACAACTAGCACTCCATCAGGCTAAAAAACTCTGGACAGTGGAGGAAGGAAGGAAACAACACAACAAATAGGCAACTTATTGAAGATGGTACATCTGGTAAGGAGTGTAAGGTACATACTGGAAGGGTGATTTATGCAAGCATGACCCAAATGTCCCTGTTAATCACTATTTTTAGATCTTGTCCCCCTTCTATATTCCCATCAAACAGAATGGGTAGAATATATTGTTCAGTGTTCAAGGCTGGGGGCGCTCCAGGGGTGTCAACCCAGAGCAACACCATTATAACAAAGAATGTCTGAATGGTAGGACTTGATCTCCTTCGAACGCTGGCTGTGCAAGGAAGGGTAGGGCTACAGATAGTAGCAGGCTAATAGCTATACTATAAAAGCTTATGGCACATAGATTCCAGAAATAGATGCTTTGTCCAGTTGACTGTTTCTAGACGTCCTCTGTGTAAGTTCCCCCAATAAATCTATGCCTTGATCCCTGTCTCTGAGAAATTTCTTCAATCTCGCCAGACCATCATACACCTTTGGCTTAGAGTCTGCTGGGGTGTGGTTACACAAGTAGTTAATATCCAAAATATACAAAAAATTCATAAAACTCAACATCAAAAAAAAAAGTCTAAATAAAAATGGGCAGAGGACCTAAACAGATACTTTTCCAAAGATATATAAAGTAGTCAAAGACACATAAACGGATTCTCAACATGATTATTCATTAGGGAAATGTAAATCAAAACTACAATAAGATATCACCTCACACCTGTCAGAATGGTTAGTATAAAAAAGACAAGAAATATCAAGGGTTGGCAAAAATGTGGAGAAAAGGGAACCCCTGTGTTCTGTTGGTGAGAATGTACATTAGTGCAGCCACTACAGAAAAAGAGTATGGAGGTTCTTCAAAAATTTACAAATGAGAATACCATTCAATCCAGTAATTCCACTTCTGTGTATTTACCTGAAGAAAATTAAAACACTAATTTGAAAAGATATGTGCACCCCTATATTTATTGCAGCATTATTTATAACAGCCAAGATATGGAAGAAACCTGTGTCCACTGAGAGATGAATGGATAAAGAATGTGATAAACATACACACACACACACACACACACAAATATGAAGTATTACTCAGAGTTAAAAAAAACTCTTGACTTTTCAACAACATGAATGGACCTAGAGTGCATTATTCTAAGTGAAATAAGTCAGAGAAAGACAGATGTCATATGATTTCACTTATATGTGGAATCTAAAAACAAAAACAAATGAACAACTAACAAAAAACTGACTCATAAATACAGAGAACAAACTGGTGGTTTCCAGAGGGGAGGGGAGTAGAGCCATGGGTGAAATAGGTGAAGGGGATTAAGAGGTACAAAATTCCAATTATAAGTCTTAGGGATGAAAATTGCAGCATGGGGAATATAGTCAATAAACTGTAATAATGTATGGAGCCATACAGTGACTATACTTGTCATCATGAGCATTTTTAAAAAATATTATAAATATATAAATGTCAAATCACTATGATGGATACCTGAAACTCAGGTTTCAGTGGGGATGAGAGAATGAGAAGATTTTGTTTAATGAGTATAGAGTTTCAGTTTTACAAGAGAAAAAGAGTTCTGGAAAGAGGTAGTAGAGATGTTTACAACAATGTGAGTGTCTTGATACCACTGAGCCATATGTTTAAAAGTGGTTAAGATGGTAAATTTTATCTTAAATGTATTTTACCAGAATTTTTAATATTTTATTTATCAAAATTTTAAATACTGACAAAAAATTGGGAGCCTAGGTGGCTCAGTCAGTTGAGTAGCTGACTCTTGATCTCAGGATCATAAGTTCGAGCCCTACACTGGGCTCCGCACCAGGCATGGAGCCTACTTTAAACAAACAAACAAATCTTTTTTAAAAGTTGGCTGCTGAAATAATGAGACAGTGCGAGGAAATAATTTGTGACATTAAATAGAATTACCCTACATTAGGGTGAGGAAGAAGATAATGACCTGTCACACAAAGACCCATAGTTAGTTCATGGAGAACTGTATCACCATGAAGCGTGGGGTCCAACCACTGAGAACAGCAGGGCAGGCTCCTGTTATCTATGAGGGTCACAACAGGCCCAATGTCAATCTTGAAGACACACAGCTGAGAAGAGCATGGGGCAGCTTCATGGGGCACTTTCTCAGAGAGTTGCTTCAATCACTAAACAAATTTGCATGTGTATGCCTTTAGAACATAAAATTATCCAACAAATGTCAGTTTAAAAAACAAGAGACACGGCGCCTGGGTGGCTCAGTGGGTTAAAGCCTCTGCCTTCAGCTCAGGTCATGATCCCAAGGTCCTGGGATCAAGACCCACATCCTGCTCTCTGCTCAGCAGGGAGCCTGCCTCCTCCTCTCTCTCTGCCTGCCTCTCTGCCTATTTGTGATCTCTATCAAATAAATAATAAAATCTTTAAAAAAAAAAAACACAAGAGACACAATGGAGGACATACATGCCAAAATGGTGAAATTCTGAGGAATTTTTAAGATTTGCATAAAAATAAAATTATTTTTATGTGAGGTGGTGATGTGTTAAAGGATCTTATTGTTATGGTAATCATTTTGCAATATATACATGTATCAAATCAGCATGCATGCATCTTAAATTTAACCCAATGTTATATGTCAAATATCTCAATAAAACTGGAAAAAAGTCAAAATACATTTGATTTCCAAGACATATGATTGACAAATATCATATTTCCTAGGAACAATGTTTGATTAACAAGAACACTTCAGTCTCCAACCATGAATAACTGAGCTGCATTATGTGGTATGATCATCTGTTCTTGCTCTTACGTTATTTTTTTTTCTTTTTAATCTTCTAATTTGGAGTGATGTGCAACTTCTTTCAAAGAACTCCAAGTATGCCTTCTTATCCTTGGTTTCAGGCAAAGTTGAACCAAAAGGCTGAGACTACCTCTTAACTAATGTGCAGTCTGAGCTGTTACACCCCAAACAAGAACTCCCAGATGGAAAGAGGCAACCAAAGCAAGGGCATATTAGTATCTATCCGTGGCACTATGACTCATTTAGGGAAGTTTCATTTTTATATACAGAGCAGCAGTGGACTGCTATGGAATTTGGCCACACCCTACAGCATATGCAAAGAACACTCACTTGAATGAGCAAACAGAGAGAGAGGGGAGTAAGAAAAATCCGTATGTTCATATTTCTACACCTCCAGGAATCCTACATTTATAAATTGCTTTTAGCATAAATTTCTGGAATTTTATCACTGATCCTAACACTACTATACTGCTAAGTAATGCCAGGTTTGAACATCAATTGACCATGAGTTAGCTAATTAATTTATAAAACTCAAAGCATTTCAGGAAAGTATGAACTATCTACTTTTATTTTCTTACGCTGTGCTATGTGATAAAAATAATTTTAGGCAGCTGTGCTTCAAACTTAGGTGGTAAGAGTTTTCCACTGAATTCTTTACAGTTTGAGAAGACAGATTCTAATGGTTGTAGTACACATGAAATTGACAAAGGTATCATGATGCTTACTGCTTCCTTTATTATTTTTAGGCTCTTAAGACTTCTCCCTTTTGCAATAAGACCAATACTGAAAGCCACTAACAACTCTGTAGAACTCTAGCACAGAAACATCTACTTGTATGCTGTAATCAGTTGCCATTGCTCACAACAGCCTTCATATATCATATTTAGAAAAAAATACGTAGATGTCCAAAACTTTCTCTAGTTTTAGATGTTTTTTAGGTTTATTTTCTTTCAAAAATGAATACCCTTGACTTGGAAAAATTTACAGTATTAATAGTATACATGGACCAAGCTTTTAAAAATTATAATGCAGTATTCTAAGCATGAAAGTTTAAATAATATACAATTTATAAAGTGTAAATTGAAGATCTTCTCTTCCATCTGTATCACATCAATACATTTCTATAAACTGTTTTGTTTCCCCCCACTCAAAAACATGTCAGAGATATCTTTTCCATGCCAATACAGAAAAACAACCTCAATAACCATATGGAATAGCATAATTTAGCTAAGAAATTAAACAAACATGCAGATATATACCCAAGCACTGAAAAAGTTTGAGGAAATGGGAAATTGGAGAAATAATAAGTGAATTTTAGAACAGGAGGAGCATATTTAGGGCCAATAATGTTAATTTTAGTTACAGCACACAGTTCCTTACTCATGCAAATGTTACATTGGTGGACTCTCAGAGAAGGTATCATAATAACATTTTCCTGGGGCAAGGAAAACAGAGGCAAAATATAGATCATGAGCATCTGAGTGACACACTGGTTCATTTTGAGATAATCCACCCAAAGAATTCTATAAATGCAGTGATCAACTATTTTTTTTGGCAAAGAAGTCAGACAGTATTTTTGGGAAAAGCACATTTGGAAGAGTTCTCACTTCTTTAGTTAGGGATCCAAATATTTCCCCCTTCATCCCAGGGCAGAGTAAGGGTCATGACCTTCCACTCTTAAAATATTACATAACTGTGATCCTCAGAGTCATCCAACACTTAGATGAGATTTAATCTGTAGTTTCATACCTCACCATATTAGGATAAATAGAGCTTAATTTTCTTAAACTATTTGTATTTTTTAATTCCAAAACAATACCAGGAAAACAGCACATGAAAACAGAATGCAACTGTATTACACAGTAACTTTTGTTGGGAAAACACCATTAGGTTTCAAATTAGTTTTTAAGTGTATGATAATTTCCATAAATCCAAAGTGGCATTAAAAAAAGATTTTATTATTCCATTTACCCCTCCACTATCTTTCTAGAAATAACTTATATTATGCAGTAATGATTACTGGAGATCTAAAACTTCTTAGAGTCTACCCTGAATTAGTATTTTACAATTTGAGAACAACATAAATACCTTAAAGTAGCAATTATAATTCTCTCTTTACCTGTCAACTGACTTAAAAAGTCAATAATCTTTTTAAAAATTAAAGTAGTCTTTTATATTTATCCTTTATGGTGTTCTTTTATTTCTTCCCACATGCCCCTGTACCCATAACAGATCATTTGCAATCAGCTCTGAGAACTTCATTTGGTATTTCCTCTTTTTCTTTTCCTTAGCATTTGTTGTACTGTGTATCTGCTGCCAACAAACTCCTTTAGCTTTCTTTCTGAATACATCCTTAATTCCTTTTCAATTTGGTGAATTTGTTTACTGGGCAAAGAATTCTAGGCTACAGTTTTTACTGTTTTTTAAGACCTTTTATAGATGTCATCCCATTGGCTTCTGAACTCTTTAATCTGATCAGAAGTTCATTATAATTTTTATTGAGATACTTCTAAATGTCTTTTGTAGATGCTTTTCATAAATGTTTTCTTTCTCTTATGTTTTTATGTTTAATTATGTTTAATTATGAAATGTCTACACTGTGGTTTTGTTTTTATTCTGCTTGAGATTTACTGAGTTTCTTAAAATCTGTGGGTCAATGTCTTTCATCAATTTTGAACAATTACCCATTTTTCTTCTTTTTTTTTTTTTTGGTCCCACTCTCTCTCGTCTTCTTTTGAACTCCAATAACATGGATGTCAGCCATTTGATATTGTCCCAAATGTCCCTCATGGTCTGCTTTGCTTTTCCCCTCACTCTCTGTTTTTCAGTTGAATTTCTACTACCCTGTCTTCAAGTTCACTTTTCTTTTCTTCTATGCATCTAGTCTACTGTTAAGTTCATCCAAGGAATGCTTCAAATCTGGTATTATGTTCTTTTCATAAGATATATGTCAAATTATCTTTTTAGAGATTCTATTTCTCTGTTAACATTATTCATCTTTTATCCATTTTATACAACTTTTCCTTTGATCCCGTTAACGATTATCATTATTTAAAGGTTCTTATCTCTTAATGTCAAAGTCTGTGCCATCAGTATGCCTTTTATATTGATCAAATACCAGTCAATTGTTTATGGGACACATTTTTCCCTTTCTTTTACTAATCCCATAATTTTTGTTGTGTGCAGACATTGTTTTTAAAGGAACTCTAGAAAACTGGAGTTAATAGCAATTTCCCTTTTCTTCTGTCTAGTAATCAGAATAAGAAACAGATCACTTCGCTCCAATTAGGAGTTGACCTGGATCTGGGTTATACTGCAACTTTAATCAGTTTTAGGTTACCTCTAGTTCTAAATGTTTTAAATGTCCTGTGTGTTTACAGCCCTCCCACCCCACCACCAAGGAGGGTTTAACTAAAACACCATGGGACTAAGAACTCTCTCTGATTTAGAGTCTAACCCCCAGCCTCCTGTATTATAGGGCTCTCAGAAAAAAATCTCAAGGGAGATGATTATGAGGTGTGGAGGTCCTACATTTGGGGCTTCAAAAGATTCCAATCTGCTCTGCCAGTACAGACAGCCATTAACAGCTAAACTGCTATCTTCTTGCCCCAGCAGAGGCCCTCCACCCAAGCAGTATGATCATCAGGTGTAAAGACTCGGGGAGAAAATATGCCCACGGAGAGAAATGACAACTGGGTTCTGTCACCTAGGAGGAGCTGTGCCCTCCCTGAGATTTATCTCCTTTAGGTGGTGTGTCCATAGCTCTCCACCAGTTTTTAAAACATATCATGTTTACATTTATCCTTTGTTCTCTAGTTGTTACAGTGGGAAAGAGAGTCAGCCACCATTATAGTAGTCTATGCCTAAGTGGAAGTAGAACTCCCACAGAACATTGTAAACATATCAGATTTCTTTTAACATCGTATTTGCTAATGAACTGCTAGCTCTGTCTAACCCAAGTCCAATTTTTCTAAGTATATTAAAAGACATAACTTTTACTAAGAAATATTTTATGGGCCCTTACTGTCTCTTGTAAAGAATTTCATATATATCAATTTACTACCATACACATTACATCATTTGATCCTTACATTAACTCCATAAAGCAGCCAAAACAAGAATTCATGTCTCATTATATAATGAGGAAAACAGTTACTGACAGCAAAATGGAGACACATAACTTCCCACTGCAATTACAATAAAATGCAAATGCTCTTCTAGGATTTCATGGCCCAGCACATTCTGTCCTCAAACTGCTTCTGCAGTCACTCCTTATATCATTCTCTCCAGTGTTAGCGCTAGGCATGCTAATCTTTTCTCAGTTTCTCTAAAAAGCCAAGCTGTTTCTTCCCTCAGGAAATTTTCCTTTACTGGTTTTTCTGTCTGGAACATTCTCCTACTATTTCCATGCCAAGATGCTTCTCATCATTCAGCTCCCAAGGTAAATGTCACTTTCTCAGGGGATCTTTTCTAGCCATCCTAAATTAGCATTCTTCCAGTTATCCATCATCTCAGCTTTCTGCATTTCCTTCTTCCCATCCATCAACAACTTACACTTCATCTACTCACTTACTTCATTTTTGGGGATTGATTTTCCCCAGTAGAATATAGAGGAACCATGTCTGTCTCATTTACACAGTATCTGGCCAGTAGCAGAAACTCAGAAATATTTGCCAGAATATAAATTCAAACCTTTCAATCCTGTCCAAATGCTTTCCCTACAAAAATCTTTTTTAATTTCAAAAGCCCCCTTAGGTATTACTGTATCTGTGTATGGCTATATATGTCTTTATACCATAGAAGAAATATAATGTGGTTATTTTAAGAAAAACTGTGAAGCCAGCTGGCCCAGGTTTCAATGTGGGCTCTGGCACTTTCTGGATCTACGACCTTCAGAGCACGCTACTGAACCTCTGTTCCTCCACTGCCTAATCTGTAAAAACGGAATATCAGTCATATACATATCCTGGGGCTATTATAAGGATTGAGTTAATATATGTGAAATGCACAGCACATAGTAAGCCCATGTGTTAATAACTGACTGCTATAATTTAATTTTTTAGCACACTTGTAACTAAACTTACAGTAAGGCTATAGTGGGTGCTAAAATGTCATCAGGACACTAAAAAATCACAAGAAATATAATGAGATAAATAAAACTGCCTTTGTCATCATTTTTCTCTGACCCAACCCCATGCTCAAGCCTTATTTCCTTAGGCCACAAAAGGCCATCTTACACAGTTCTGGCCAAAGTCACATCATGGTTTCAGAGAGATCTTTTGTTTTACTGAAATAAAAGCTATCACTTTTTCTTCCTCATTCTCCCTTCTTGAAATGTAGACAAGATGACTGATGTCTCAGTAGGCATCTTGCAATGATGAGAGAAAAGCCAAGAAAAGTGCGGAAATCGGCCTTGCCATTACTGCATCTCAGAAATAATTTCAGATGCTGCCTATCTCTGAACTTCTAGAAATGTGAGGATAAGCTCCTAATTTTAAAAAACAAATCTACCCTTTGTTGTTGTTATTGTTACTTGCAGCCCGAAGGACTCCCAAAGGATGTTAACTGGAAAGAATACTTCATTAATTCATTTGGAATAGGGTAAGATTAGATGCCTTCTCCACTCCACTCCATTTAAGGGAATTAGTCAAGTAAGAATAAACAGTCTTGTGTGCCTGGGTGGCTCAGTCATTAAGCATCTGCCTTCAGCTCAGGTCACGATCCCAGGATCCTGGGATCGAGACCCACATCAGGTTCCCTGCTCCATGGTGAGACTGCTTCTCCCTTTCCCACTCCTCCAGTATACTTGTGTTCCCTCTCTCACTGTGTCTCGCTCTGTCAAATAAATACATAAAATCTTAAAACAAAAACAAAAACGAATACATAGGCTTACTAAAAGATGGTGTGTCTAATGTAATGATCTTCAGTTTAAGGAGCTACCAAATTATGTGCCTAATCCCATGTCTTGTTATGGCCTTGGTCAGTACACTATAGAGTTAAACTTCATTCCCACTGAAGATATCCCTGTCTAAATATACGGGAATATATTCACATTGTTCTCAAATCAAATATATTCCAAGAGTATTAGAAAGAATATGCCAAAATCAAAAATTTCCCCTTCCTCTTTTTGAAAAAAGGATTGAATTTTCCATTGTCACTCTCTTTGAATGATGCCAATGGCAGCACAGCATAGTCATCTAGAGAAATCATCTTAGATCCTGACCTCAAATAAGCCTTTGCATCAAAGCTCTTGCAAGTGAAATTGTTCGGCCTGTGGGACAGACCCTACGCATGGTCCCCATAACGCAGTTGTTTGCTCTCTTAGCTCCCTCAGGAGACCATTTAGATAAAGTAAGAAGACAAATCCCTTGTTTTTATGCTCTGGTTTCTCAGCAATCTTTGGATTCTAACATGCTTATAAACAAGCTCAACTTGGATGTCTTGCAAAAAGCACTTGAAAGGCAATGGTGATAAATGGAAGCTATAGTTTCAGAGTAATAGAAGCAAGAACACAGAGCAAGTTTCTCAGGCTCAGTGACTCTGTCCTTCAGTATTATCTGGCATCCTTCATTCTCCTACCATCCTGGTTTTCTGTTCCTCTCTTGGCCTGCCTCACTCCTCTTTGGGGAACAAGGAGAAAGCTAATGAAACTATTCCATCAAAAGGTAAACAGGTCTGCCTGAACCTCTCTGCTGGCAGGAAAAAAATACAGAAAAATGTGTTTGTAGATTAGGTGGAGGCTCAAAACAGCAAACAAATCTCAGTTACTCCTCAGGGAATATTTGAAATGGTTTTGAAAGCTGGAAATTTTTCAGCTAACTGAGGTTCCTATCAGCAATTAAACTCTTATGCATGTATATATCACCTCTGAGTACAAGCAGGGGTCTAGAAACGGGATAAATTGCAACCTGAAAATAACAACTTCCAACCGTTAAACACTGAACCCCAGGAATTTACAAAGGAGCAGGTTCAAATGGTACAACAAGCTCTTCTGCAAGAAAGAATGACAGAATCTCTTTTTGAGGGTAGAGGGAGGACAGCATGTTTTTCTGTATCTGTAGCTATAAAATAAAGTGAGCTCCATATGCTTGACTTTGAAAGTAATTTATGCCATGTTCTGTCTACTGCTTTACCAAGAAAAGGCCACTAAACCACATAATTAGAATACATCACTTATTTGGATATATGTAAACATTCATGACAAAATGAAAATATAATGTTTCTTAAATTTCCCCTACATTGGTTGAGGGAAGGGGGAAATAGTGATTTCTAATAGATATGGAGTTTCTTTCTGGCAAGATGAATATGCTCTGGAATTAGTCGTGACGGTATCACAATTTTGGGGGCTGTACTGGAATCACTGAACTGTATACTTTATATTTTTGAACTGTATATTTTATTTTAAAAATTTTTTATTATGCTGTGCTGCCCACCATACTGAATTATATATTTTAAAAGAATAAATTTTGTTATATTAGTTGTTCATCAATAATAAAACTATATTAGAAAATAATTATAATTACTTTCTAAAATTTTGATAATTAAAAATGCTTTGACACTGACAACACCAAATACTGGTGAGGATAGGGAGAAAGAAGAATTTTCATTCATTGCTGGTGAGAAGGCCAAAAAGTATAGTTGGTTTGGAAGATAGTTTGGCAGTTTCTTATAAAACTACACATACTCTTAACCATACAATACAGCAATCACGCTCCTCAGTATTTACCCAAAGTAGGTGGAAACTTACGTTTACACCAAAACCTGCACATGGATATTTATGGCAGCTTTACCCATAATTGCTAAAATTCAGAAGGAACAAAGATGTCCCTTAGCAGGTGAATGGATAAACAGGGTACAGCCAAATAATGGAGTATTATTAAATGCTAAAAAGAAATGAGCTATCAAATCATGAAAATACAGAGAGGAACCTTCAATGTATATTCCTAAGTGAAAGAAAACAATCTGAAAAATCTACATACCATATGATTCCAACAATATGATACTCTAGAAAAGGCAAATTTATGGAGATAGTAAAAAGACCAGTGGTTGCCAAGGTTTGAAGGGTCATTGGGAGGGATGAAACACATGGAGCACAGAGAGTATTTATGGCAATGAAAATATTCTGTATGATACTTTAATGATGGATACAGGTCATTACACATTTGTCCAAGCCCACAGAGTGCACAATTCCAACAATGATCTCTATTGTAAACTATGGACTTTCAGTTGATTACAATGGGTCAGTGTAAAGTCATCAGTGTAACAAATGTACCACTCTGGTAAAGGATGTTAATAATAGGGGAGGCTGTGCATGTGTGCTACAGGTGGTATATGGGAAGTCTCTGGATCTTCCCCTCAATTTTGCTTTGAACCTAAAACTGCTCTTAAGAAAAAAAAATCTTAGAAAAAAAAAAAACAACTTTGGAATTTGAAGTAAGTTTTAGGAATAAAAAAAAAAAAAAAAGAATCAAATTTTCAAAAAGGGCCATGGAGAGAAAGACACTCCTATGAAAGGCTATTGGCTGTCTTAAGCAAAGTATAATGGTCATAGAAGGGAAACAGTCTTACCCATTTGACTAATAATCCTCTAAATAGGAGACAGCTAAAATGTCTGTTTTTAAGGCAAAGGGAATCACCAAGTGTGAACATTTTGAACAAATACACAGTTTATGACTTTGATGTAGATTGATTTTGGTGAAGCTCAATCCTGTAAGTGACTAATCACATTATCCTCAAAGATAAGTTAAATTATTAGTGGAAAACTAGTTTGGTGACACCTAATCATTGCTTAGAGGCTCATATTTTTTATTCAATTAGGAGCTATCGGGGAGGGGTGGAATCTATAAAACTGAATGCAAGCAAAAAGCAGCTTTCCCTTACTCTTTAACAGTATTCTACACTTCATCTCTTCAGTGATGTATGTCATTAGAAGAGTCTTGGTGATTTATGTATTTTGTGCTTCTAAAACTACTCTTCTCCAAGAAATCTACATAAATTTCTTGAAGATTGTCTTCTTAGATCAAAATTAAGTCACACATTCTCTCTATTGATTAGTAATCAATTATTACCAAATTTCAGTGTGTATTTTTGTTCTGTGGTTCCGAAGGGCCTGCTGTAGCCAATACTACTATGCATGACTTTCAAAGCAACTGACCAGATGAGTACCCAATCTGGTGTCATCTGAAAGTATGCCTCTCTGGTGCTGTGACAGTTGCTAGAATGCAACCATGTAACCTCTTTCCCTCCACATCTCTGGTGTCTATTTATTGTTGTTATTACCTAGTCATTAAATGGTCAGCCACAAAACATGAAAATGCTATTCTAGGGCATCCTTGTACTATTTTATAATTCTTTTGTCTATTGTTCTTCTCCAGCTCCAAAAATTCTACAATAGACAGAATCACAAACAAGATCAAAGGTATAATCAGGCAGTAGCTCTGCTTGGAGTCCCACCCAGTCATTCTCATGTGCATGGTTATTCTCATGTGCATGGTTATTCTCATGTACATGGGTTTTAAAGAGCTAGCTGTGTGGTCCATCCTATTAAGGTTTTCATCTGGCCTTTTTCCTCACGGGGCAATAGTATCAGCTCATTTCAAACTATTCAGTAAAAATCCAAGGTGAATATAAACTCAATTTATTAAAGTCTGGCAGGAATGAATTGGCCATTTGGATGAGTAATTATCCCCGATTCTCTTTTTTCATAATACATTTTCCACACTCAGACTTATTACATGATGGTTTTAGTTCTATAGGGTCCCTTGAGCAATAACAACTTTATGTTCCATTTGTTTTCATTGGATAACCTTAAGATGGTTGCTCCTAACTTCCATACAAACAGCTTTAAATTGGAAACCCATAACTAGTGTTTCCAATGAAACAGAGGATCCTAGAATTGGGGAGCTGAGAGGAAATTTGAGCAATGCCCAAATAAATCACATTTTACAGATGAGAAAAATGAAGCTCAGAGAAATTGAGTAACTCATCCAAGAGCACGTAGAACATACAATGCTAATTATTGAAATAATTTAAATTTAATCTTCTTATATCTAATTCCATATTTATTTTCCCTGGTCACCAGTCTCCTAATTCATTTATATTTTATATTCTTTACTCACTCACCCCCCCCAAAAAAAAACAAAAAACAAAAAACAAAAAACCTAACCCAAAAGCTTCATACTTTTACATTAGACTATTCTCTTTTTCCCTTAATGGATTTCTTAAAATACACAAGATAATCAAATGGATCCTATTTTTATCATATGTTGAAAAGTCTATCACTAGTCAAAATTTTCATTAAACAACAAAGAGAGCTATCTGTAAAAGTGCCCCATAAGAAAAAAATTTTTTAATACAAAATTTTCTAAAAACCTGAAATTCTGCCAGTTAATAAAACTGGCAATTGTAACAGACCATATACGTTGGCTATAAAATACATATACCATACATTTAAATACAACTGTGATACATTTCATCTACAATTAATATATTAGCACTGTTAAAAATAAATCACATTTTTAATTTATCCATTGGCTGGTATATCATGATGTATTAGCATTTCTTGAAATAGTGTCAATAATTCACATCTTTTATTTAAAACCATTCAAAGAAGTAGAAGCTGAATTCCATTTGCTCAATTTTCTTTGTGGCATGTAGAGACATTTCCCAAGTATAACAGCCAGGTTAAAATAAAATAATAAATTCTAAATTCACATTTTTATTAATGTTATTGTTAATCATCATCATCGACATCTGGTTAAAGGTAACTTCAATTGGTTCTCTACCTCACCCTCTCCAATTTAATCATAACATTGTTCATCAGAAGATAAATTCCTTTAGCAAACCATTAAGAGCCTGCAGTCAGCGCACTTTGCATACTCTAAAAATGCCATAAAAACAACTGTCAGAATTAAGGTCCTCAAAGTCCTGTTCACAGAACGACAGGGAAAGGCACTGAACAGTAACTTGAATGCCCATGTTAAAACGTGAACTTTAGAAAAACAGGAGCTTTAAGTTCCACAAAAGAGAATCAAATAACTAATTTCATAGTGGTTGACACCTCATGTGGTGGGGGCTCTTTTTGCCATTGCCTCTGAAACTATAGCATTCGAGATGAATAGCTTTAGTACTTCAGTACCTAATCTCTGACAGCAGACAGACAACTATAAATCCCTGATCAATAGTTTATACCATGAGAAATAGAGTGATTTCTTTTCTGTCATCTTAGAGGAAGCTTTTTCTTTCTAAGAATAACCTAACCAGGAAGTTCTCCCTCTTCTAAGGCTTCTATCCACTCCTTTCCAATAACATTATCTTCTTTCTTTACCAATGGCTGGGATTAATTATGATAATCAGTAATTCCCTGAATAGACTCTTGTGCACAAAACTGGTGAGCTTGTATAAAGAAGAGATACAAATGACACAAAGGACTTAGGTCTTACATTTTATTGTGTTTGCTTTTGTTTATTTAAAAAAGAAGCTGACTCTTCTTGGTTTTTCATAAATGGGCAAGAGTTTTCATTTTTGCTTTCATTTTCCATGCAAAAGCTCCTTCTTTAAAGCAAAAAGTAGCAGATTCTGCTTAACAGACTATCTCTACTTCAGTAGATTATAAAATAAAATTCTACCAGGGTTTCTGTTAGCATATATAGAACTCTTATATGAATCCAAAAAAGTCTATCCTCTCTGAAAAAATATGGCTTGCCTAATGGGTCAAAGCTGAATCTCTGCCCCACCTGACCCCTTGGTGTTCTTATTCAATAAATAACTTGTAGAACTATATTTACTGACCTTGAATTTTACTAAATGACTCAGTTTCCCACTTATGTCCCTTACAGAATTATTCTAGGAAAATGCCACTCTCCAGCCAAAATGTTAAAATCACATCTTTAACAACAGCAGCAGCAGAACAGCTTTCTTAAGTTTTTGATAAATGTGGATATATATTAATTCATTAAGGAAAAAGTTAATAATTATGGGAAAGATTGTGAATATTAGTAATGGCTAATGAGTAACCCTTTGAGAAATATGTTCTTTCACAAAAGTTTTTATTGGTGTTATTATCTGCGACAGAAAAAAAAAGCACTATGTTTTTCTCAAAGGAAGGCATAAAAAATGCATTATAATAGAAAAAAAATAGAACTGTAGTGTTAAACCTCCAGGACAATGGTAAGTGAAAGCTTCCCAAGCCTCTCCTATACCTCTGCACTTCCAAACATAATAAGCAGGGATACATATGCTCTGTTGTACTTGAAAGTGTATCTGGATGTACTTAACAGACATGTATTAAAGGACCACTGCAGAGCAAACTCTTAGAAAATGTTTACTGAATGAACAGTATAGACTTTGCAAAGGAATGGAGGCTAGGACCATTTCCACTTCTGAGGAATAGCCACATGATAATCAACAAATTCAAAAAGCATATAATCAGCCAGTTCAAAGATGGTACCTGTCCGTCTTCCTTCTTCCCTCAAACATTTCCTTCTCTCTAATCTACCAAAATAGTTACTAAAGGCATTAAAAGTCTTTCATTTTAAGATGTTTTACTCACTCATTCAATGAACATTTATTAATTTAACAAATTAATAAGTTTTGAAGAAACTTGGAAAAACACAACTCTCATAGTTGTAGCAGCAAGAAGATTCAGGATCCGGGACTATTCTTCAAGTGGCCAAATACCATGGGACTTTTACAGTGTAATTAGACTAGTACTTTCTATTATATTTGATTGAGTTGATGATTCTTCCTTCTTGAAATGTTGGTCAAGCGGCTGATAATTTTACATTGTGAAAAATTTCTCAGAGAACTTTATAAAATGCATGTAACTGGGCCCTACTCAAAAATTTTCAATTCAGGTTTGGGGAAAGACCTGAGTATGTGTATTTTTACAAACACCACCCCCATGCCTATCCTCAGTAATTCTGGTGTCACTCATTTGTAAAGCACCTATTTGTGAGAAACACAAATCTGTCTTCTAGCAAGGCCATTCTATCCTGATTCTCATTAAACGTCTCCAACCAGTACTTCTTTGCCTATTTTCTGAATCCTCTTTAACCACCAATTCTTAAATATTAGTATCTCTCTCAAAGTTCTTCGTACTCTATGTATCTATATAGACCCCTCCCCTTCAAAAAAACTTTTCCAGTGTCAGAGTTTAGCATTTATCTATATTTTAATACCTTCCCAGTCCTTAACTCCATTCCTAACTACTCTTTCAGACTCATCCGAGGGCCTGCTGGTCATCTCTACCTAGATATTGCAATGAGATTTCAGGACAATGGTATCCTCAACAACACATCCTACAGATTAAAGGCTAAATGGCTCTTGCCACACTTTCCCAAAGCTTGGAGTCTTTCCTCCCCTCCTGACTTAAGATCCACCTTAGGTGGACTCTCCCTAAGCAAAGAACTTCTCAAACCCATTCTGCATTCCTCTTAACCTGGGCTAATGGAATTCTGAGCATACTTTTATCAATGCACTTATTGGTAATTCTATGAAAGACATAAAAGTAATTTGTATGTGAATGCTTTAGAATTCACACAAGATAAAGACCATTAAACTAGAATATTTTCTCTATTCGGCTTCAACCTTCTTACCAATTAGCCAAAATTTTGGCTTGGCAGCAGAAAAAAGAATACAAGGCTTTTGCAAAGTATCCAAGAATTTAATCTGAGAGTGATTTAGAGGTGAAAGTGAAATAGGAAACACGTGTAAAAGGAATAAAAATGTACTGCTGATTACAATGACTGCAATATGATAATGATAATGATGATGATGATGAATAACTTAACAAATGTTTATTGAGTACCTACCAGTACTAGGTATGAGGTTCAAGGTGCCAAATACCCTAAGGGTGCCTGGGTAGCTCAGTCAGTTAAGCATCTGCCTTTGGCTCAGGTTATGATACCAGGGTCTTGGGATTAACCCCCAGGCTGGGCTTCATGCTCAGCAGGGAATCTGCTTCTTCCTCTTTCTTTGCCCCTCCCTCTGCTCACGCCTTCTCTTGCTTTCTTGATCTCTCAAATAAATAAAATCTTTAAAAAAAGGTACCAGGGCGCCTGGGTGGCTCAGATGGTTAAGCACCTGCTTTCAACTCAGGTCATGATCTCCAGACCCTGGGAACAAGCCCCATGTTCGGCTCCCAGCTCAGCAGGGAGTCTGTTTCTCCCTCTCCCTCTGCCTCTCCCCCTGCTTGTGCTCTCTCTCCTTCTCTGTCTCTGTATCTCTCTCAAATGAATAAATAAAATCTTCAGAAAAAAAAAAGGTACCAAATATTGTAAATAGAACAATAAACCACAAAGCCTAACACTCATTGAGATTTCTAAAGGACAAATAAAACCCAAACAAATACTGTATATTTACAGTATATAAATATACTGTAATATATTTATATATTAAATTTATTTATAATAACATAATTACATATATATATGTAATTTATTTATATATTAAATATAAATAAACCAGGTGTCCTGGTTTGACTCAGTCGGTTAAGTGTTTACCTTTGCCTCAGATCATGATCCCAGAGTCCTGGGATCAAGTCCCACGTCGGGCTCCTTACTCAGTGGGGAGCCTGTTTCTCCCTCTGCCTGCTGTTTCCCTTACTTGTGCTTTCTCTCTCTTTCTCTGACAGATAAATAAATAAAATCTTTAAAAAAAAAATCATAAAGTGAGCTTCCATTTCCAACCATGAAAGACCAAGAGGGTTCAGAATTACCCTCCTACTGTAAACAACTAGGAAACTGGGCAAAGAAAGGAAGCAATTGTTTTTAAACTTTAAAAACAGGCTATGAAGGACTGTGATGCCAGGAGAAAGCAAACAAATGCAATGAGACTCCCAGTGGATATGCCTATCTACTTGGAGGCAATTTCACAGAGAAGGAGATCCTGAAGATAACCCAGCAGCGGTCTCACAGAGGTAAAAGAGCAGACATCAAAACTCAGGAAGGCTGAGTCAGCTAGAATTTTCTTGTCAGAGTACCAGAATGGCTGGATCTATGAAGTGAAACTGCTCCAGGAACTGGCACAGGGGTCCCCTTGACTCTTTGGTTAAATACCTACCAGGGCTACAGAAGTTGAACCTTCACAACAGTAGGTACAAATTAAGTCCTGGGAAAAGAACCAGCAAGTTTTAATACAAAAAATTTCCAGACTTCAAACAAAGCTAGCAATGTCTGCATGTACAGTGATGTATATATTAGAAATATATCGGGTGGACTTTTGCTTTCACCCATGACAAAGTATAATACTTCACATTAGCCAGAGTAAAGAGACATGGTAGAATACACAGGACATACAGTAGAAACCTTAGAAGTCTCGTGTCTTACTAGTAGGATTAAAACTACCCTAGTGAGAGGTAGACTAGACACTAGAATGCACTGGCTTTCCCTCAAATCCACAAACAATGACTTGCCAAAATAAATCTGTGCAATCTTTAAAGAAATACAACAAAATCTAATAAGCCACACCTAAAATTTTCAAGTTCACCTAGCCAAATAAAATTAATAGAGATATGAAAAAGGAAGAAAAAAATGACTCATAACCAAAATAAAATTGGCCATAATAAAGACACAGGGACAATGAAATTGGCAGGAAAAAAGGTCAAAAGAGTTATAATGAAAATACTCAAAATACTTGAGGACTTAAGACATGAACATAATGCAGAAAGAAACAGAAGATACAAACAATGAAGTTTCTATACATAAAAACACAACATGTGAAATAAAACATTCACTAGGTGGAATTAACAGTAGATTTGATACTGGAAAAAAAAATCAGTGAACTTGAAGAGACATCAATAGAAATAGCATAAACAGAGGTGCACAGCTAAAAAGGAGTGAGAAATAATAAACACAGCCTCTGTGACCAACAGGAAGATGTCAGGTAGTCTAATTAGTGTATTGCTTCCAACCAAGATGAAGTAGCAGGAACCAGATTTACCTCTTGCCTGAAAGAACAACACACACACACACACACACAATTAAAAGATTCTCAAGATTACTAAGCAACGGGAGACTAAAAACAGTGATCACAAACATAGAAAACAAACAAAAAGAGTCCTATAACAACCCCAGGTTATAGCTTAGAGAGAGCAATCAGGCAATGGTTCCGTAACAGGAAACCCAGCTGAACTGCTGGTCTCTCAGAGTTTAGGAAATGGAGCTGAAGTCAAGGAATCCATGGAGCTCACAGTACCTGGTACTGTCCAGAGAATTCTACTCACATCTTCAGTTTTCATATATGGAAACTACCCCAGGCTAGAAGTCACCAGAGAATAGGATCCCCAGTAATCACAGAGGGTCAGGAATAGTTTGTGTTCTCAGCAGACAGAATGAAAAAGCTCATGGTTTACAGGACTTTGGATAGAGTACTCAGAAGCATTTTACCTCTACCACAGGGATAACTCTTCAATAGACTAAATGCTACTCTCGTCACACCCAACAAATTTTAAAAGCAAGACACCATAGGATCAAACAGTTTTCAAGTGTCAGGAAAAAAAAATCAAAAATATTTACAAAAATATAAAAATATCTGGCCCCAACAAGATAAAATTCACAGCATTAATTAAAATTAAAAAAAAATTATCAGGCTAGCAAAGAAGCAGGAGGCTATGGCCAAGAGGAGAAAACTCAATCAATACAAACAGACGTAGAAATGACACAGATGATAGAATTAATAGACAAGCACACTAAATCAGTTACTACAACTTTATCCTACATGTTCAAGAAGCTAGGGGAAAACGGATATGTTGAGTGAACACAGGGAAGATTTTGAAAAGACCCAAACAGAATGTCCAAATTTGATGAAAACTTTCTAAAGTCCCTGATTCTAAAACACACAGAAAACTATGGTGGCACACCATAATCAAATTGTTTAAATCAGTGATAAAGAAAAAAATTCTTAAAATCAGAGTAAAATACAAAAACAGCATGTAGAGAGGAACAAATAAAAGAATATCACATTTTATGTCAAAAACAATATGATCTAAAGAAAGCAGAGCAACATCTTTTAAATACTTGAAGGAAAAACTATCAACCTACAATTGTATACGCAGTGAAGATATCTTTCAAAAATTAAAGAGAAATCAAGTTTTCTCAGGCATAATAAAAATCATAAGATTCATGAGCAACAGAACTTTCTTTCAAGAAATGTTCTTGAAATGTTCAAGGAAATCCTTGAAATGTTCAAGGAAATCCTTCAAATGGAAGGAAAATATCTAGCAAAACATTGATCTGTACAAAGAAAAGAAGAGCATAAGAAGTGGTAGTTACACAGGTAAATATAAAAGACTTTACCTTATTAGTTAAGTCTCCTTAAAGGCTAGTTGATTGTTTAAAACAGAAATAATATACTATTTCATATTAATAATATTAAAATTAATCTATAATATATTATCAAGTAATACTTATTAATTGAAGGTAGACATAAGAAAATAAAGATTAAGATATGTAGCTTAAAGCAAACACTAAAACAACACAAAAGATATATTAAATAAAAATACCCAATATATCCAAAAGCAGCCCCCAAAACGAAGAAAAAAGGATAAGACCATTGCACACAATATAAAAATAGTGCATTTACACCCAACCATATTACATTAAAGTGAACATAGTTCAAACTTTCAATTAAAAGACAAAGACTGTGGGGCGCCTGGGTGGCTCAGTTGGTTAAAGCCTCTGCCTTCGGCTCAGATCATGGTCCTGGGGTCCTGGGATCGAGCCCCACATCGGGCTCTCTGCCCAGCGGGGAGCCTGCTTCCCCGTCTCTCTCTCTCTCTCTCTCTCTCTCTCTACCTGCATCTCTGCCTACTTGTGATCTCTGTCTGTCAAATAAATGAATAAAATCTTAAAAAAAAAAAAAGACAAAGATTGTCAGATTTGGTTAAAATCAAGACATTTAAAAGCACTGTTGACAAGAAATACACCTGAAATATGAAGACACAAACAGGTTAAAAGTAAAAGGATTTAAAATATGTCATGCTAAAAAAGTAAAATGAAAACTAGATGGCTATATTAGTAACAGAGAAAGTTGATTACAGAGCAAAAAATATTACTAGAGATTAATAAAAATCATTTTATAATAGCAAAAAGGTCAATCAAGAAGAAATAACAACTTAAACTTTTATGTACCAAATAACAGAGCATCAAAACATATAAAGCAAAAACTGATGGACCAACAGAGAGAGGACAAAAATTAAAATTACAGTAAGAGATTTCAAAAATGCTCTTTCAACAATGTGTAGAACAAGTACAGAGTAAATCAGTAAGTATATAAAACACAACTTACTTAATTGAAAATTACAGAACACTCTATCACCAATAGCAGAATATATATTCTTTACCCATATAGATTATATTTGGTCCATACAACCAGTATCAATAAATCAGAAATAATGAAGTCATAGAAACACATTCTTTCACTACAAATTAATTAAATTAGAAATCTATAGCAAGAATACATGTAGAAAATCTTCACAAAACTAAAGAACACATTTCCAAATAACCAATGGGTCAAAAAAGAAAACAAGATGAAATTATAAACTATGAGAGTATTAAAAATACAACGTTAGGAAAAAAGTTACGGGATACAGCTAAAGTTATTTGCTGGAGGAAAATTTATAGCATGAAACAGTCATATTAGAAAAGAAGAAAGCTATCCAATGACTTCAGTTTTCATTTTAAGAAAATCAGAAAAAGAGTAAATTAAACCCAAAGTAAGGGGCGCCTGGGTGGCTCAGTCCTTAAGTGTCTATCTTTGGCTCAGGTCATGATCCAGGGGTCCTGGGATCCAGCCAGCATCTGGCTGCCCCCACAGCAGGAAGCCTGTTTTTCCTTCTCCCACCCCTCCTACTTGTGTTCCCACTCTTGCTGTATCTCTCTCTGTCAAATAAATAAATAAAATCTTAAAAAACAAAACAAAACAAAAACCAAAGTAAGCAGAAAACAGGAAATAACAAAATAGGAAAAATAATAGTGTAAATCAATGAAACCAAATGCTTGTTGTAGTAAAGATCAATAAAATTAATAGACCTCTATCCAGATATACTAGGGAAAAAGGGAAGAAGACACAAACTAGCAACACATACAAGATGAAAAAGGTGACATCATTACAAACTTTACAGATATTAAAAGGATAAAATGGAAATATTATACACATCTTTATGCCAGTAAGTTCAACAACTCAGTTATCAAAAAACAAACAAACAAATTTCTTATAAGACACAAACTACCAAAGCTCACTCAAGAAGACACAGAGAGGGGCACCTGGGTGGCTCAGTGGGTTAAAGCCTCTGCCTTCGGCTCAGGTCATGATCCCAGAGTCCTGGGATCAAGCCCCACATCGGGCTCTCTGTTCAGCAGGGAGTCGGCTTCCCTCCTTTCTCTTTCTGCCTGCCTCTCTACCTACTTGTGATCTCTGTCAAATAAATAAATAAAATCTTAAAAAAAAAAAAAAAAGAAGAAGACACAGACAATCTGAGTAGTCCTATATGTGTTAAGCAAATTGAACTTGTAGTAAAACAACTTCCCACAAGGACAACTCCAGGTTCATATGGCTTTACCACAGAATTCCACCAAACACTGAAAGAAATAATACCAACTCCACACAAATTCTTCCAGAAAATTAAATAGGAGGAAACATTTACAAACTCATTCCATAAGACCAGCATTACCCAAATACCAAAATAAGACAAATACTACAAGAAAAGAAAACCACAAGCCAAAGCCCTCCATGTGCATAAATGTAAATATTCTTAATAAAACTTTACCATATCAAATCCAAGAATATATAAAAAGGATAATACAAGGGCGCCTGGGTGGCTCAGCGGGTTAAGCCTCTGCCTTCGGTTCAGGTCATGATCTCAGGGTCCTGGGATCCAGGCCCACATCGGGCTCTCTGCTCAGCAGGGAGCCTGCTTCCCCCTCTCCCTGTGCCTGCCTCTCTGCCTACTTGTGATCTCTCTCTCTCTCCGTCAAATAAATAAATAAAATCTTTAAAAAAAAAAAAAAAGATAATACATCATGACCAACTGGGATTCATCCTGGGAGAGCAAGGATGATTTAACATTTGAAAATTGTTAGTTCATTTAATTCATCAAACTTAATTATCATTTAATTATTAACAGAGTAAACACTGAAACCATGATTATTGAAAGAGATACAGGAAAACCATTTGACAAAATCCAGCATCCATTCCTATAATGAAAAAAGAAGAAAGAAAAAAAACCCACAAACCAACAACAAACAAAAACTTTCATATTAGGAATAGAACTACCTCAGCTTGTAAAGGGTATCTAGGAAAAATTAATATACCATATTTAATGGTAAAAGACTAAATGCTTTCCCCCTAAGATCAAGAATAAACCTGGATGACTGCTCTCACCACTTTTAATCAAGATTGTGATGGAGATTCTAACCAGCACAAACAAGAAAAAAAGAGAAAAAGCATCCAGATTGGAAGGAAAAAACTAAAAGTATTTGTAATGTAGGTATCATGATAGTCTAGGTAGGAAATCCTTCAGAATACAGAAAAAACATACTAAAATTAATAAATTAGTTCAGCAAATAACAAGATAAAGATCAATATACAGTATTTTATACAATATATAACATATAATACAAAAAAACCCTGCATTTCCACATACTAACAATGAGTAATTAGAATCAACAATACCATTTCCAAAGCATTAAAAATGTAAACTACTTAAGATGCTAAATCTGACCAAAAGATGGGGAAGATCTATACACTGAAAACTACAAACATTGCTGAGAGAGATTAAAGAAGATTTAAGAAGAGAGCCCGACGCGGGACTCGATCCCAGGACCCTGAGATCATGACCTGAGCCAAAGGCAGCGGCCCAACCCACTGAGCCACCCAGATCACAAGTAGACAAGAGAGGCAGGCAGAGAGAGAGAGACAGGAAAGCAGGCTCTCAGCGAGCCTGCTTCCCTGTCTCTCTCTCTCTGCCTGCCTCTCTGTCTACTTGTGATCTCTCTCTGTCAAATAAATAAATAAAATCTTAAAAAAAAAAAAATAAAATAAAATAAAGAAGATTTAAATAAATGGAGAAATGTAAGCTGTACATGGATTGAAAGATTCAATACTTTAAGATATTTATTCTCCCCGAATTGATCTATTGATTCAATACAATCCCAGTCAAAGTCCCAACAGGCTTTTTTTGTAGAAACTGGCATGATTTCTACAGTTGATATGGAAATACAAAAAACACAGACCAACCAACAACTATGGGAAAAACACACACACACACACAAATGAAAATCAGAACACACATAGTACCTAAATTCAAGACTTATCATAAAGCTACAAGGGAAAGCCATATAATATTATGATCAAACACACTAAGATCCAAAGGAAGAGAAGAGAGCCCCAAACTATATTCACACAAATATTGCCAACAGGTTTTCAACAAAGGTGCAAAGGCAACTCAGTGAAGGAAAGAAGAATCTTTTCAATAAGCAGTGCTGAAACAAATGAAGATCCATTTTTAAAAAAAGAAATAAAAAGAATTTCCATCCATATCTCGGACTATATATAAAAATCAGATCAAAATGGGTCATATAGGGCACCTGGGTGGCTCAGTCAGTTGGGCGTCTGCCTTCGGCTCGGGATTGAGTCCTACGTGGGGCTCCCTGCTCAGTGGAGAGCCTGCTTCTCCCTCTCCCTCTGCCTGGCTGCTCTGCCTACTTGTGCTTTCTATCTCTTTCAAATAAATAAAGTCTTAAGAAAAAAATAATTAAAAATGGGTCATACACCGGGCGCCTGGGTGGCTCAGTCCATTAAGTGTCTGCCTTTGGCTCAGGTCAGGATCCCAGGGTTCTGGGAGGAGTCCCGCATTGGGCTCCCTGCTCAGTGGGGAGTCTGCTTCTCCCTCTGCCTCTTCCCCTGCTTGTGTTCTCTGTCTCTGTCAGAAAAATAAAATCTTTTAAAAAAAATTCAAAAAATATGAGAAAACCTTTGTGACCTTGAGTTTATGTAAAATTTCAAAAGCAAGACACAAACAGCATGGTCCGTAAAATAAAACCTATATAACCCAGACTTAAAATCTGTTCTTCAAAGACACCAGTAAAAGAATGAAAAGATAAGCTATTTTTATAAGAAAATATTTGCAAATCACATACCTGATTAGATACTTGTACCCAACATATTCAAGAACTTTCAAAATTTAGTAATAATAAAATAACTGAATTTTTATAATGAGCTAATGATTTGAACACTTTACCAAAGAAAACTGTACACATTGTTGAGAGAAAAATGCGATGTTGTATAAACCAAAAAGTAACACTTTCTCTAAGATACCATCCCTGATCTTACCAGATGAAAATTATCTACCAACGTATGCCACTTACCATAGTGTACTACATTGACCTGAAGCTATGACTCACCTAGTTTCTAAAATGAAAGTAGAAATCACATTAGATTTATTTTGACATCCTCCAGCGTATCATAGGTCCTCATATGATGCCTGCTTTACCCAAGTACATATTAAATATATAAAGATGGATGGATAGTAGGTATATAGGAAAATTCCTTTTTAAATCAAAGTTGTATTAAAGAAACATGTTTCAGAAAATTATTTTAGGGGTGCCTGGGTGGCTCAGTGGGTTAAGCCACTGCCTTCCGCTTGGGTCATGATCTCAGGGTCCTGGGATAGAGCCCTGCATTGGGATCTTTGTTCGGCAGGGAGCCTGCTTCCCTCCCTCTCTCTGTCTGCCTCTCTGCCTACTTGTGAACTCTCTCTCTCTGTCAAGTAAATAAATTTTTTTTTAAAAAGAAAATTATTTTATAGGTTTAATCATTTTATAATTTCTTTTATGTGCTCTAGAAAATTCTGAATTTTGTTAAACAAAATAAATATTTCTTCTTCCTTCCAAGTTTAATGCTTTTCCTTTAAACTCAGGTTTCAGAAAAAAAAATCTTGTTTTTATAAACCATTATCTGAAGTTAATCACTGTTCTCTAATTTCCCCTCTCTCACAGACCTCCAAACTGTAGAAATCAGTTCCAGGCAGTGCCAGCTCTCAGAAGATAACAGAGCTATGCTATTATGGAAGAGAAAAGGAAACAGAAGACTGGGGAAGTGGAGAGGGGGAGAAATATCACATAAAATTTCATGGAAATCCAGAGTTCTTAAGTTGTATGTATTGTTCCAGAGACAACTGTCAGGATGATTCTGGCCTCAGACAACACTCTGAAGCCTTGGCTCTGAGAGCATCGGGAGGACAGGGATCTAGGACTTGACAGCCATCTTTTCTTCTCCAGTCTCAAAGTGACAGAGAACAAATGCCAAGAAGCATCGGAGTGATATAGGTTTTTTCCATTTCTAAAGTCTTGCTTCAGGTGGGGCATATTGATGCCAAAAGGGGAGGGGATGGAGCTGTCTTCCAAAAACAGGACAGATTCTGAAGCGGATATACCTTACACAGAAACTTAACCTTATATAACACCTGAACCCTAACAGACAAATAGGCAGAGACCCATAAGGCCCCAAAAATCTATTTACGTTCAATAAATATTTACTGGACATAGGCATATAAATTTGGCCCCTCTGCTGAGCTCTGAAGGCTGCCTAGATAAACCTTATTTTATTGCCATTATCAGTTTCCAGAGCTCTCTGCCAGCAACCTCCCTGACTAATGTCTGTCCTCATTTCCCATTTGTTATTTGTTAAATTTAAACTTTTAAATTAAGTTTGAATAAAAAGTAAAATCACAGATTTCATGTGTATATATACATGAAAAAGAGAAAGAAATACAAATAGGAAGATTCAGAATGACATGGAACTTTCCTCCTTTCATTCACAAAGGCCTGATGGGACTATCTTAAACAGGTTAACCTGCCAATCTCATTCTTTATAAGACCTATAGGATATTACAATGAGGTATTTTTTTTTAAAGATTTTATTTATTTATTTGACAGAGAGAGATCACAAGTAGATAGAGAGGCAGGCAGAGAGAGAGAGAGAGAGAGAGGGAAGCAGGCTCCCTGCTGAGCAGAGAGCCCGATGCGGGACTCGATCCCAGGACCCTGAGATCATGACCTGAGCGGAAGGCAGCAGCTTAACCCACTGAGCCACCCAGGCGCCCCAACAATGAGGTATTTTTGAAAAGCAACAATAAAGCTGAACTTAATAGAATTTAGAAAAGAAAAAAAAGAGAGAAAAACAGATTGACTTTAAAAAAATGCAGTGAAAGAGGGCGCCTGGGTGGCTCAGTGGTTTAAGCCTCTGCCTTCGGCTCAGGTCATGATCTCAGGGTCCTGGAATCGAGCCCCGCATCGGGCTCTCTGCTCAGTGGGGAGCTTGTTTCTCCCTCTCTCTCTGCCTGCTTCTCTGCCTACTTGTGATCTCTCTCTCTGTCAAATAAATAAATAAAATATAAAAAAAAAAATGCAGTGAAAGAGCACCTGGGTAGCTCAGGTTAAGCATCTGCTTTCAGCTCAGGTCTTGATCTCAGGGTCCAGGGATTGAGCCCCACATGGGGCTCCTGGCTCAGCAGGGAGTCTGTTTCTCCCTCTCCCTCTGCTCATGCAGTCTTTCTCTCTCTCTCACACTCACTCTCTCTCAAATAAATAAAATCTTTTAAAAAAAAAAGTATAGGGAAATGGTTACCACTGAATTTCTTAGCCAGCATGACTCCCTATCTTTCCTGAAGAAAATGATTAATATGTAAAAAAAAAAAGTTGTATTCAAATGAGCAGTTATTGATTTAGGGGAGAAGCATCTTTGAAGGCAGCGGGCCAAGAAGCTTTTAGGAGAAAAAAGACTGACCTAGGGGCGCCTGGGTGGCTCAGTGGTTTAAGCTGCTGCCTTCGGCTCAGGTCATGATCTCAGGGTCCTGGGATCGAGTCCCGCGTCGGGCTCTCTGCTCGGTGGGGAGCCTGCTTCCCTCTCACTCTCTCTGCCTGCCTCTCTGCCTACTTGTGATCTCTGTCTGTCAAATAAATAAATAAAATCTTAAAAAAAAAAAAAAAAAAAAAAAGACTGACCTATAAGGAAGGGGCCAGTGGGGACTGAACAAGGCAGCCAAGGGGCAGGAAAGCATGGGTTCAAGCTTAGCAGAAGTCCTGTTCTTCTCAGTCAGGTATACAGAGAGGGATGAAGAAGATTTGTAATGGAGAAAGGTAAGCCCATGTGGTATCTACATTCTTTGAAAAAATGAATATACATATGTGGGTATTTTTACCTATGCAGAGCTCTCTGGGTGTGCACATGTGTGTACTGTGCTACCATTTATCAAGAACTTCTTTCTGGGGAATGCATGCCAGCAGAGCTTGCTGGCTATGTATTCCTAGGGTCTGTTGCTCTTGTACCTGGACCGTTCTAAGAGTTATTAAATATCTGGGATACTGCCCTTGCATGCTGCTATACATTTTGTTAAGTACTTCTATCCATCCATTTACCAGGCTGTCTCCAAACACAGAAAATGCCTATAGGCCTTAGGTATGATAGCCTGGCTTTGCCACCTGCTATAATTTGAATTTAAACTCCAACGTTACAGGTGAAACATAAGGGTATAACTGTCTCTTGGCTATATGTTTTTTTTTTTAATTTAATTTTATTATTTTTCAGTGTTCCGAGATTCATTGTTTATGCACCACACCCAGTGCTCCATGCAGTATGTGCCTTCCATAATACCCACCACCAGGCTCACACATCCCCCCAATACCCTCCCCTCCAAAACCCTCAGTTTGTTTCTCAGAGTCCACGGTTTGTCTCCCCCTCCAATTTCCCCCAACTCACTTTCCCTTTCCATCTCTCAATGTCCTCCATGTTATTCCTTATGCTCCGTAAGTAAGTGAAACCATATGATAATTGACTCTCTCTGCTTGACTTATTTCACTCAGTATAATCTCTTTCAGTCCCGTCCATCTTGATGCAAAAGTTGGTTATTCTTCCTTTCTGATGGAGGCATACTACTACTCTATTGTATATATGGACCATATCTTCTTTATCCATTCGTCTGTTGAAGGGTATCTTGGTTCTTTCCACAGTTTGGCGACTGTGGCTATTGCTGCTATGAACACTGGGGTACAGATGGCCCTTCTTTTCACTACATCTGTATCTTTGGGGTAAATACCCAGTAGTGCAATTGCAGGGTCATAAGGTAGCTCTATTTTTAATTTCTTAAGGAATCTCCACACTGTTTTCCAAAGTGGTTGCACCAACTTGCATTCCCACCAACACTGTCACAGGGTTCCCCTTTCTCCACATCCTCTCCAACACTTGTTGATTACTGTATTGTTAATTTTGGCCATTCTAACTGGTGTAAGGTGGTATCTCAATGTGGTTTTGATTTGAATCTCCCTGATGGCTAATGATGAGGAACATTTTTTCATGTGTCTGTTAGCCATTTGTATGTCTTCTTTGGAGATAATCACATCCAAAAAATGGCTGTATGTTTTAAAACTTTCCTTAGGATGTTTCAGGTGGTAGTCTGGATCCCACAAGTGCTTAGGGAGCCCCAACCTATAAATATCTGGTCATCCTAAACATCTCCTCTCACCTTAAGGGTTGGGCTATACCCAGCTATCCCAAGAAGGTGGGACGTGACCAAGAACAGAGATCAGTGAACTACATGTAGACAATCCAGTCTGCAGCTGCCTTTTTAAAAAAAAACAGCTTTACTGACATATAGCCACTCCCACTTGTTTGAGTATACTCTATGGTCACTTGCAGCTTCAGTGGCAGAGCTGAATAGTTACTAAAGAGATCTCAGGGATCACAAAGCTGAAAACATTTACATCTGGCCTTTTAAAGAAAGTTTGCTGATTCCTGAGCCAGAAAAAATGAATGTGTTCGGGGCACATGTTGCTGCTGTGCGCCCGCCTAGGACATGGTAAGAAAAATCCTCTGTCTTCCCCAGATTAAGAGAACAGACCATTTCCTAAGGAGCTGTGGCTATTAGAACAACACACTCCACATTTCCCCACTGGGAGGACAGGCTGTGTCCTCCTGGAGCTCTGAGAAACTGTAAGACCTGACTCTCCTTGCTGGACCTTGGGAAGAATGGGAAGCTCAGTTAAACTTCCTGCTGTTTTTTTTTCATACTCTGAGTCTGAATCCTTGACCTCAGGTCCATTCATCCAGGGAGAAAAGTGCTCTGAACTCCACTCTTTGATTTAGATAGTCTTTAATAAAATAAATATGCAGGAAAATATACTGATAGCAGTCTGTGAGAATAAGATTTCAATGCTATCAGTTGATTTCTTCAGAAGACCTGTTTAAAACATGCTTGATCTACTTCTGTGCATTTATGAAAAAGTGTAATTGAAAAGTTAAAATGGTCATGTGATTTTTAAATGTCTGTATTTTTACATATATAGAGAGGTTCAAATTCTACTGAATGAACAAAAAACAAGATTTGAAATAAAGGTCTAATAAATTAGACCCATTAGTGAATCTAAGGAATGTACAAGAAAAATTGAAAACCAGAGTGAATTTTTGATATCACAACTTAAGGAAGATAATGTATTCCTCAACGAAATTACTGGAGTATAGCTATGTCTTGTAAGGGACCCAACAGCAGCACAATATCATCAGCCAATGGAGGGTCAAGCTCCTCCAGGCAGGACTGGTTAATTCCAAGACTCCTCTGCAGTTCACAGGACTGTTACCCAAAGTTCCTATTACATGCCAAAGGTCAATGAACCAATTTTCAAAAATGGCAATTTCTCTAAAATGTCTGAAGTCAGGCAAAAAAATTAAGCAAAAGCCACTGGGATTTACTTACCACATTATGAAGAAAAAAATGAATTTGAACAAAACCTGCCACTCTATTATGAAACTGAGTTTACGGGGAAAAGCAGAGGGGCTAGGAGAGGAATACTCAGTGTGTGAAGTGAGATAGGCTGGGAAAATCAAGAATAAACTTGGCAACTATTTTAAGAACAATTAGTTTTCCATATATCTATTTTGTAACATCTCGAGTTTAGGATTGCACACTGTACACATTCTCTTAAAGAGAAATATTGTTTGACTTTAAGTGGAAAAATAGCTTAACAGTATTTGTTACCTAATATTTTTGTTTTTTCCTAACTGAAAATGAATAAAGAATTAATACAACTAATTTCATGATTGTATAGAATTCACAAAATATAACCTCTCTCTCCAATCATTGTACGAATGACATAATAGAGGCTTCAGCAACTAATCCAGGACATTCTCACAACGATGAATGAGTCTGGGTGTAAAATTTTCCATTTATGTTGTGAATTATATTTTCTGATGTCCTTCTTAATTACCCTTAACCTTCATGGATCTAGATGAGTCTAGATCAAATCCTCAGCATATTAGAATGAAATATACATCCTTTACCAAGGAAAGCAAACAAGAGGGTAACCTACCACCTTTTAAATGTCACTGCCAAGAAACACATGCTGTGTGTTACAATTCACAGTATGGCTTCCCTTGGAACTGAAGTGGGGGAAGGAAGGAGAGTAGGGAAAGGCATTTAAACAGTTCCCAGAAAACTGACTGCAATTCTTTATTCTCTTCCACTCAACACATAATCTCCAAAAGCCTACATTTCACTTTTCTTCCACACTGTTTCTACCCACCCCAAATTCGCTCATTTCCTTTGGGCATGGGAATACAGAAAGAAGAAGGAAAAATAAGCATGAAATGAAACAGAGGTGTATATATATAAGAGTAGCATCCATGGTCTGAACACTTGAAGTTCAAAGAACCACTAAAGAAGCAACTCCCCTTGTTCATCATTGCTTTGAGCATTAAAAAGCCTCACCTACTCTCACATGTCATGGTCTTTTCTATATTAAAATTGTGTCCCATAACAAGTATGGGCCATGTACTTGATGGTATTTTAGGGTTTCACATTTATCACTTCTTATAAGTATTTTAACTATGAAAAAGGGAAGCCCTAGATGTTAAGTGACTTGTCCAAGGGTCATACGACTTAAAATTAAATGGTCTTTCTGGAAGACATGTAGAAAGCTTTTGTACCCAAAATGATCAATATGAATGACACAAAAATCACCCAGAATAATTGAGGCATTTTTTTCAAGGTCCTCATTATGTTCTGCTTAATGTTTAAAATACAAGTTTGAACCAGGTAATTATAAGCATCAGCCCGGAAGCAGCTTTAAGGAACAGATTTTGTGTGTAAGTAGGCTGGAAACTGGCTAGGTGAGAACCATTTCTAAGGAGAACTACAACACTATGTGTCTAATGAATTAATCTAACAACCTATAGTTGAGAAAGGAAGGAAGGGATTGCAGCAATTTATGTATGAACAGTGGAAAAAGTCTACCATTTGATTAGGGAAGGAGAACCACACAATTTTACAGAGATCATGATTACCACACCAATAGGTTATTTCCCCTCCACCTCTTGTTTAGCCAGCACTGTAAAGACTAAAGAACACTAAAGATGAAGGAGGGCAATTTGACACTGTGAACCTATGCTTCTCTCCTGAACTGTGTCACTCCATAGGGAGTGTTCTGGAATGCTGTGGGAGAGTTTTTTGATAACTGCAATGACTGGAGCTCTTGCTGGTATTTAATCAGCAGCGCCAAGAATGCTAGGAGTCCTACAACGAAGGAGATAGTCCTATACCAAGAAAGAATGGTCCCGTGTCATACATGACTTTCAAATACCCTGCTGGATATTAACCACAGCTGAAAGACCTGTTTATAGTTGTTGAAACCTAGCGTCTAATTCAGTGAAAGTCTTTTTTATATACTGAATTTTCCAGCAACACAATTACAGTGTCAGTTGATGAAAACCTGCACTTTGTTTGAATATCCACCATTCTAGAAATTCATGTCGTGTGCAGCAATCCAGCGCAGGTAGACTGGTCTCCACGTGCAGTATCCCTATCCATGGTACTTCTGTGTATCAGAGTAACCATTTGACTCCTTCCTTGTGTCATCTCCTTTAGTAGCATCCCAATGTTGACATATCAAAATATTATATAAAATGCAGTTCCATTTTTCTCTTTATATTACAGTTGGGCTATTATATTGATTTTTAAATTATACGTATTGGTATATTATCTATAAATATCACCTAGGGATGGTCAAGGGCAATGTGTCTGATAGAGTTGACAACAAGGGCTATCAACAATTTTTTCTTTTCTGGAAAATCTCCACTCCTGGCTTCTGTAACAATGCTAACTCCTGGTTTCCCCAAACAATCTTCATCTATTTCCCTGGCTTTTCTTGTGTCTGGCTCTTCAAAGCAGCAATGTTCCCCTGAGTTTCACCCCTCTACACCCCTCTATTCTTACTGATTTATCTCTTCCTCTTCTATGACTTTGACCAACATTTACTTGCCAAACTTCTCACAAATCGAGAGTATGAGTTTTCCACCCCTTTTGTTGAATTTCACACCACATTTTCAGTTGCCCACTGTGTACTACTTGGATTATCTACCAGTGCAGTCCCTCAAATGCAGCTAGCTCCAAAGAGAGCTCATTATCTTCCCTGCAAAGTCTGTTCCTTCTATGTTCTCATTTTTCTTGGCTGGTGGTGATATACTTTACCAAGTCTGCCAAATTAGAAAACTGGGATCATTTTGGGCCAGTTCATCATTTTTTACTCTCCCAAAGCAGTTGTTCACCAAAGCCAACCAAATTATCCTGTATCTTGAATATTTCTAAAATCTAAAGCTCCATGTTTTATACTTTTTCTGAAATTCAATACAGCAGCAATAAAGTCTTAATGATCAGTGCGATTTAACACATCAATCCTACTTAAGTTATAAGACTATAAAAAATAATAGTTTTAGGGTGGTGCAGTGGGGTTAAAGCGTCCAACTCTTGGTTTCAGCTCAGGTCTGATCTCAGTGTGGTGAGATTGAGCCCCACCCACTTAAGGCTCCCAGCTCAGGTGGAGTCAGCTTGAGTTTCTCTTTCCCTCTTCCTTTGCACCCCTCCCCCACACTCTCTCTGTCTCTCTCTCTCAAATAAGTTAATCTTAAAGGAAAAAAAAAGAAGGAAATGAATATTACAGATTTTGAATGAATTACCTAAATGAGTTACCTAAAATGAATATTTTAGGTAACTGAATGCATAAAAATGTTAAATATAAAATTACTTATGAAAATTTGGAAACAACTGAAAGGAAATGATTTGGTTTTTTATTGTTCATCCCTACAAATGTGACTCTGTAGCCATTGAAATTATGCTAATAGAGTGTCTTTATTATAACAAGAAATGCTTTTCATAGTGTTAAATGAAAAATCGAGATCTAAAATTATCTTAACCATATAAAATGTGCAGGGAGAAGTGGAACAAATCACTAAAGGCAATTATCTCTCATGAAAGAATTATAGATTATCTGCATTTTTCTCTTAATATTTTTCTGTGATCTTCCAGATTTTTCACAAGGCTCATGCTTTCCCTATAATTACTTTAAGTCCTTTTCAAGTCTTGTCAATGGTCCCCGTACCATAGTTCAGTCTCATAATGCACTTTCCTTGCTTATTGCTTCCTTGCTCTTCAGTCCATCCTCCAAGATACTATGAAATGAACCTTTTCAAAGTGTGGACTTGTTCATGGCGTTCCCTTTCTACTGGCTTCCTACTGCGCAAAGGTCCAGGAGCAAATGAGTAAGCATGTCATAAAAAGGTCAGACAGCCTCTCTCTCAGTCTGTTTTTTCAGCTTCATCCCCTGCAATTCCTCACCAACACAGACCTTCCCACTTATGCTTGAACAAGCCATGGACTGTGGCATTTTTTGCAAGGCTGTTTTCTTTGACAGGAATGTCCCTTTTCCCCTTTGCTGCCAGGTCAAGTAACATATTTATCCTTTAAGACTCAATTCAAATGCCATTACCTCTATGAGGCTTTTGCTGACAGTTAGGAGCCATTTACACTCTCCTCCCAAATACAGTTGTGGATACTCTATTTTAGCACTTATCTCTTGGTATAAGAGAGAAACGGCCAAAGAAAAGAAATTCCTCTTTGTGGGAAAATACAGTGTCTAAGTCCTCATTGCATCCCAAGCCCTGACACAAAGTCTGGCACTCGGAGAGTATTTGATGAATGACCAAATTAATGAACATAGTCAAAAGCTATAGGAGGAAAATCAGCAAGCAACTCGGATCAGCAGCTGGCCTGGAGAAACGATAGCTGGGCTACAGTTCCTGACTAGACAAAAGGCAGAAGGAACCAGAATGCTGAAAGTAGCAGAACTACTCAAGTTAGTTATGAAGGGGAAATGACAGATGGGTTATGCAGTGACGGAAAACTGCTGCAGATTGTTAGAAAAGAAGGATTAAACTATTACCTTAAAAAATCTCTTGTGGGGTGCCTAAGTAGCTCAGCCGTTTAGCATCTGCCTTTGGCTCAGGTCAATATCCCAGCATCCTGATATTGAGCCCCATATTGGGCTCCCTGCTCAGTGGGGAGCCTACTTCTCCTTCTCCAGTTCTCCCATGCTTGTGTTCCCTCTTTTGCTATCTCTCTGTCATAAATAAACAAAATCTTAAAAAAACAAAAAACAAAAACAAAAACCCTCTTGTGCCTTTGTACTGGAAAAACAGAAGTCTTTGAGAGCTGTGCCTAACACCTTTCATAAAGAATCAAAATTCTGTAACTGTGTTTTTGAGTAGTAAAACAAAAAACACCTAACATTGGAACACCTATGGGAAGCTGAGACACCAGAGTAATAGTTAAGGTACCTTCTCTTTGACTACATATTACAACTTTTTTTAAAATTTAATGCTTGGGCTATGTTCCAGATCAACTGGGGCCCAGATACCACTGTTTTTTAAAAACCCCCACTGTTGGGAATCACTAATCTACTAGAAAACAATTTCCCCAACTGTACACTGCATCCCTAAAAGGAAACTAGTAACTACATGATTAATCACCATCATTGTTAATCTCATTCCTGAAAAGTGAGAGCCAATAACATACATTTAGTATCAAAGAAAGGTAAATAACAACATAACTTAAAGAACTTCATCACTCAAGTTGATTTTTATTTTAGCTGATTTTTTCCCCTGTATTCTCAAAATGCATTTTCAATATAAAATTCAAACCTGAATAAATGATCATAGTGGAATACTATAGTCCAACATCATATTTTGCTATTTTAAGGCCAAAGGAAAAAACTTGGAGAATAAAAAATTTATGAGAACAAACTGAGCTCTAAGAAGAAAATGTGCTATTATAAGGATTTTTTTTTCCCCGTGACTGGCTCAATTTTAATAGTTTTCAATCACAGTTCTTGCTATGGGGAGAATGTGTTCTAATCCTTTAGACCTTACTTAAAATAGTACAATCTTACATTATTTTTCAGGGATTCACCTATAAATAGCAGGAACAATGGAAAAATGTTCTTGAAGAATTAAGAGAACACTGATCAGTCATCCTAAGAAGGCATTCTGGTGGGCAAGTGATAGGAGGGTAGAAGAGGGACAACAGTGGGGATACTGGGATGAGAAGTGAGGCTGGCTGGGTAAACTGAGTTCCAACTTTCTATTTCTGAGGGTTGCTTTCCTCTGAGTTCTCACATTTTACCTTCAGTGTAGCCAACTGCCCTGACTTGGGTACATACTTACTCCTTTTCAGATGCTGGCATAGTTAGGAAATTTTCTTAATTTTTTTTTTAAGAATATCTGATCAGGGTAGTTTTTCAGAAAAAATCTTTACTAAAAACTAGAGAAAGGTGGAGGAAAGAAAATGAAATGGTTAAAAAGTCAGAAAATTTATAATAAATGTATATATATATACATGTATACACACACACACACACACATATATATAAAATAGGCATATAATAATGTAAGTATGTGACCAATAGAGGCTAACAGTGCAGTTAAACTGGTATAAATTAGCAACTCTAGAAATCATTATCCTGGTCACTTGACCTCAAAATGCTATTTTGTTCAACTGATTTTCTCCGCTCCATTTGAAGACAAGCATCTTACTCCTGATTTCTCCCCACCACCAACCTCCAATAAGACTTCTCCTTATTTTAAACATTGTGTTATCTTCTAGGGGAGTATTTTTCAAAAAAGTTTTAACCACGACCCATATCAGAAGTACATCTCTGTCTATCCAACACACACATACATTATATATGCAACAAACATAAACTTCGTCCAAGTCTCATTATGTGTGATGTACTCTGATATATTTCCTTTTCTATTCTATTTTTTCAAATGGTGATAGCAGCCTACTAAATTGATTCCATAACCTAGTACTGGTGAGTACTAGCAATAGAAAAACCAAGCAAAACCTGAAGATTTCCATATTATCTAATGCTCACATTAACATGGAAGTTCATTTATAGACCAAGAGCAGGATAATGCCCCTTAGTTTTTCAACTCTGTCCATTTCTCTATAATTCTCAGAAGGTACTGGTTGGTTCAGTTATTTCCCATATGGTAAAGGACTATGACAAGCCAGGAATATAAGAATAATAGAGTCATAATCAATTGTAAGTAGTGACAGAAGTCAACTCAAATGTTAGCTGCTTAACAGCAGAGGAAGAAGGGAGCAACATGTGGTAGCCTAAGGCATCATTTGGGCCAAAGAAGAAGGCGTTGAAATTCAAGAATCCAGAATGATGAAGGCATCTTTTCTCTATCACTCAGTTCTAATGCCAGGAACAGGTGGCAAAACTGTGGCTCTAAGAGAATGTTTTGAGAAACAGCTTTGTCCTCTGGAATGAATGAATGAATGAATGAATGAATGAATGAATGGTTAGGTCAATATTCACAGGCCTAAGCCAATATCTCGCTTAAAAAAAATTCATAATGGTATAAAAATTGCCCCCCCCCCGCTTTGCTTGGGTAATTTGGAATGTATGTTAATTCATTTACTTGAATTATGCAGAGTGTTGCTTACAGGTGACAAAAGATGCTGGCCTAATTAGCAAATCCTGTGAGAACCCTTTTGAAAAGGGGATTTAGATTCTTTAACAAACACTGAAATTAACTCCAAGGACAGCTTATGAGGTAATCAGTTGGGTTTTTTTCCTTCATGAATTTCCTTCCCGAAAAAAAATCAGCTCCTTAACAGCTTTGGGGCTCTGGCTGCCTGGAAGCATTTGGGGCTCTGCAGCTGCCTCAACATGAACGGCTGTAACTGCACAGATTACTGGCTGTTCCTGGGAGAGACACTGCTATTTGTCAAATGTGACATGAGGATGAAGTTTGAGGACAGGGGATTACAATCAGGTATCTTTACTCAAGATCATCAAATGTGACTAGAATCAGAAAACACAGTGCTTTCACAGGATTTTACAGAGGGGCTTCCTTATATTCACTAAGCATATTCATATTTAATTATGATAACTTTGCCCTTTGTTTCCACCTCATTTTGTCCCTATCTCTGCTATAGCATGTACCTCCTGCTATCTTGACAGTGACTATGAAAATGCCTTCATTCCTTTAATACTCCAGTTGACGGCAGGCATGTGTTGCCTTATTCTTTGTATTCTTAATACTTATGACAGTACACACCTGGAGCTTAGAATGAGTGAACAATAAGAAGAGGGGTACAGGGATGTGAGCTTTGCTCTGGGATGCAGGATAGAGTGAAGGTTGAAAGCAGGGCAAGAGAAGAAAGAGGAGTTATGGGCTTTCCCAGAAATGAAAGAGATGACATTTTAAGTAGCAAGCTTAAACTCAACAGGGCTCCTGGTCACTTATTCTCTTGGGAGGAAACTTATCTCTAGAGCAGGGCTTCTCAATCTTTAAGGTGCAGAGAAATCACCTGAGAATCTTGTTAAAATGCTTCTGACACTGGAAGTCTGGGGCAGAACCTAAGAGTCTGCATTTCTAACAAAGTTCCAGGGGTTACAAATATAGCTGATTCACAATTTAGACATACCTCAAGTAGCAAGGCACCCAGAACCTATGTTCTAACATCTGTAACTGCATGGATTTGATCAAGGTCCTGGGAGGAAGTTGATAATAAATTCAAACAGAGTAATTGAGATTTTAGTAAGATGTGAGCAATATTAGGGGATGCTAGCAGCAAAATAATTAAGGCCCCTAAGGCTAGCAACTGGGAAAAGGAGCCATCACCAGCCCCAGAAAAAAAGGGGGAGAAGAAGGGAGAAGTTACCAGAACTAAAAAACTTTGGAGCTGAAACAGGAATAGTAGGACATCTAAAGATCTGTGTTCTTGGGTATCTTTGGTAGAAGTACACACACATTGCCCAGGGAGTGAGAAGACTCACTCCTGTCCTGCCTTCTGACACCCTGCTGTGCCTCCCACTGGCCATACCCAATAGGGACCTAGAGGGCAAGGTGGAGGTGGGGGGATGTTCTAAATGACCCACAGAGCAAAGAAGGAAAGGAGAGTATACTGGAAGGCACAGGGAGCTATGCCTCCCACTGGCCATACCCAACTGGGACCTAGAGGGCAAGGTGGAGGTGGGGGGATGTTCTAAATGACCCCCAGAGTAAAGAAGGAAGGGAGAGTATACTGGAAGGCACAGGAGCTATCCCACAGAGGAACATCTGACCAATTTAACTATTCACTATTTCCTATGGTTAAAAGTAAATACCCTTAAAACTGAGTCTGGCCTTCCCTAAGGGGACTACAGAGCAAAAGACTGCAATGAGTATGTGTTGATTCTGTAGGCAATCTTTAGAGAGAAAAGAGCCTCAAGGGGCTCTGTAAGCAGGGGCAGCTTTAAAGATAAAAGAAAAAACAAGCTAAATGCCTGAGGCAGAAGCATAAAGGAAGTGCTGGGAAGCCATTAAAAGACCAGCTCAGGAAGTTAAGAATATAGTGGCCTCTACAGAGCTTGGAGAAACAGGACTGGCAGGTTGGGGACAGGGGCAGACAAAAACACCAGCCTTCACTCTGGTTTCAGAAGCACTCTGCCTGAAATCCTTTTGAATTTAGACGCAGTACCACTTGGAAATCTGGTAGATTTCCAAGATTTGGGGAAGAAAGCAGACCCAAGGAAAACTAGAAACGGTAAGCACGATGACTAGATAGTTCCTAAGAAAACACAACCAGAGTTCTCATAGAGAATTCCAATTATAACTCTGTGTGCGTGTGTGTGTGTGTGTGTGTGTGAATATATACATGTATACAGATACTAGATTCTTCATTAGAGCTCCAATCAAGGCTCTTAGGAAAACATTAAGAAATGGAAAAAGCAACATCCGTATGTGGATTTTCAGCATGTTAAAAACCCCTATCTTTTACCCTAAAAAAGAGTGCCTTCTCACCACCCCAAGGGATGTGCCTTTTTCCTCGTTAACAACAGTAGGGACTGTACAGCAGTCGTTCCCAGGTGTGGAGGTTAGCCAAAAATGCCTGGTATTGCAAGGAAGTGAGACTACAATGTGGACCCTGCCTGATGAGTCAGATCAGAGCGACCTTTGCCAGGATATGATAGAATGATGACTGGTTCTGCCCCTCTTCACTATTTCCACCCCCTTCCCTAAGCCCACACAGTCAGTTCACCATTGGCCTGAGGGGGAACTGTCAGGAAAAATGGAGGGAAAAAAAAAGCAAACAAAGATTCCAAATTCTTGGCTCTAGTTCAAATGAAAGACAAAAGTTGTTTTGAAAAGAGATATGAACTGGCAGAACAAGTTTTTTGTGCCCGCGAGTGTGTGTGTGTGTGTATGTGCGCACATGTTTACTACCCTGGGAAGAAGGGAAAAATTCGGAGAGGAAAAAGAGCATTATAGGCAATTAGAGAACATGCATTCTGTATCCCACCCCCAGAACAAAGCCCCTATCTATTAGGGTGGGATTTGGGATAATCACAGATTTTCCCCCAGAAGTTTGGGAGGATCTGGTAAGATGCTTGTTTGCTTCCTGCCTCCCTTCTTTATTAAGGGAGATAGATGCAGAGACATTCCACGTGACAAGGGCAGGAAGAATGAGCAGGGATGGCTTGGTGGGCTAAGGCAGAGGGCAGGAGTTGCCTGCCTTGCCTAGGGGTGTTGAATTTAGCTGACAATAAGAGGAGTTTGATTGATGCCCCATCTGGCTGGAGACAAAGGTACTGATAGCAGGGGCTGCAAAGTGAGTAGTTGACCACAGGGAGCCAGGAGACACACCCACGCCCACAGAACCACGCAAGCATCCCAGAGGCTCCTCAGCCAATCCCAGCAGGTTCTAGGTATCAGTTTGGAGCTCTGAGAAGTCAGGGAAAGGAGAAGGTGCTAATCCAGAATAAAGGTCCCCTGACTGTCTCTAGAGCAGTACTCCTTAAAAAGCAACATTCAATAAAGAGAGGAAGGAGAGGGGTGGAGAGAAAGATCCTAAATATTCCTGAATCTTAACCAGAAGCAACTTAGAAAGTGCTAAATTGAATGGAACAGACTGGCTGTGGCTGTGACTAGATTAACTTTTTCTGCTATCTGCCAGAAATGGGGAATTAGAGTTAGAATATAAATTTTGTGGCCAGAAATGAAGAAAATTATATTCTGTGACTGTGAAATTCATGTGCATTACAAGACTGATTGATTTTCCTCAGCATCCATTGCTTAAATGTTATATGTGAATATTCAGTTAAAGTCAAATTCTATCCAGAAGCAGCAGCCCTATGGTCTGACTTCTGCAAACACTGGAGAAGCAGATGCTGGCTGGTCATCTGGCCTTGACCTGGGATCTTATCTGAGCTCTGATTTACAGGGGGAACAGCTTCCTAGGTCCAGCCCAGACTCAAAAAGCAGGGCCTGCCTGGAAGCACCTGGGCCCATGCCTGAGAGGTAGAAGGCAACGTCAATCCCTTTTCACACGTGTGAATATGCCAACAGCTCCACTGCTCACAGGAGGGTCCTGCCCCTTCTTCTTGTCTCTCCTTTCCAACATCTTGCTGCAGCCTCTTATTTCTTCTAGTTTCCCAAACAATTCCTGTTCATAAGGACCTCTTATATAAACCAGGGACTCCTGGGTTCCTGTCAGTGACATTTTGGGTTCTCTTCGATTTACTATCATAGCAAGATGACTGAATTTTTGCCAGAGATTTGTTAGAAAGATGCACATTGGCCAGAGTAATTTTGAAGCAATAAAGAATTGTCAGGGTCTGTACCAAGTCTTGACAAATGCATTTTCACCATTAACGAACCCATTTTCCCAATAATGAAGGTGTTTAAAATGCTATAAAAGATGAGGCAAATATTTCTGCTCTCCACAAGGACTGGTGAACAACTGAATGTGACCTTTGTCCTAGAATGAGGGCAGATACTGTTCATAAATGGCTGTTTAGGGTATCACAGTACATCTGTACCCTGGGAGTTATATACTGAAACTTTGTAGATTTCTGATGAAAACAACATAGAGATCCCAGAAAATAAACACCGAGTTCCTATACAGTTTGTGAAACTGTGTATATAGAAACTGTATACATACAGTTTTGAAACTACCATTGCAAGTAGTTGCAATGGTAAAGCCTCTTGCCTCTGGTTCTACCCAAGGAAACATGTGAAACATGTGCAACTCCTGAAAACGTCTAGCTTGACAGGACTATGATTCATTTTCTTTTTTTGGTTTCTTTTCTTTTTTTTTTTAAGATTATATTTATTTATGTGAGAGGAGAGAAAGCAAGAGAGAGAGCATGAGTGGAGGGATAGGGGAAGAGGGAGAGGAAGAAGCAGACTTCCCACTGAACAGGGAGTCTGGTGAGGGCTCGATCCCAGGACCCTGCGATCATGTCCTAAGCCAAAGCAAGATGCTTAACTGACTGAACCACCCAGTTGTCCCTAGTATTCATTTTCTATTACGCAAGTTCCACAACCCTGATCAGCAGCCCAAAGAGGTAGATACTACCCTCTGCTTAACTGCAGAGCTTCAATATCTATCTTAATATGCAATTTGGGGGAATTTCCCTGATAACATGATGTTATTTTTACATGCACTAAGCAGTGCACCACCCTTCAATAATACCTGGGCCCAAACTAAGTCTGATTTTGATAATGGCCTACAAAAAGACCTGAGCTCTTATGTCTGCGTGACTGTATGTCAGGAACATTAAATAAAAAAACTTCTACTGTAAAACTCAGGCAAATATTCCTTGAGAACTGCGCTAGAGAAAAGGAAATGAACATACTATCAGCAGACGAATTCAGATGTTCTGACCCCTGCTTAAGCTGGAGAGTTAGGCCAGTGCTTTACTGACAGGTGTGAAGTGGTGATTCTGTAAGAGAAAGGGAGGGAACTCTAAAAAAGCATAGTCTTCTAAATGCATTAGAAGAATGAACTGTTGTGATAGTCCCATATCCCCTAGTATCAGAGAATCTATTATTCATAGTATCATCTAGCAAGAAACTGTATTACATTCAGGAAAGTCCAATAAAAACATATCCAGAGAATGCAGCACTTACAATGATATTTAAAACAGAATAAAAGAGAGAAAATAACCCTAGTCAATGTGCATTAATACTCAGTAATTATACAAAGCACTCCCTAGTGCCCAACTTTGGGTAAAATACCTGTTGAACATCCTCAAAAATTCTATGAAAAATATTATCGGTGCTATTACAATTTCTTTTTACAGATTAAAAAATATATATATATGGGCTTAAGGAGAGTTAGTCACTCATCTGAGGACCCATAGCTGTAATGGGTATGTAATGTAAGATGTAGGATTCAAATGTAGGTAGTAGGACTTAAAGATTCAAAACTCTTTGCCCTGTAGCTTGGGTGTTTTCCCCCAGGCTACCCCCAGTGTTGTTACTTCTCATGCCATGCTCACTGCTAAACAGCTGTCTATGAATAGGCAATATGGACAGTTTTTAGAGAAGTTCCTTCTCACTACTAGAAGAGCATACCACAATAGAATCAAAGCACTCACACATTTTTAGTACTTAGGAAACCACCAGTCAAGTTTTTAAGACATTTCACAAGAAACCTGGAGCCATTTAAGAAATTGTCAGTCATTTCATGTGCATTCATCACTGCACTAATTTATTTTAAAATGAGAAATATAATATGCAAATTTTATGAAAAAAAAAAAGATCCTAAAGAAATGATGAGACAGCTTACAATTGATTTGTGAGTGAGTTATACATTATCTCTATACTAATCCTTAGTCAATTTACAAAAAGCAAACTATTTCCCAAGTTTGAAGTTGATCAATCCTCTGGGAGTGATCCTGGTAACAAGCAATTGCTAATGGCTTAGCCCCTGTCAAAGGAAGTCAACATAGAGAACAGCTTAGAGTCATGTTGAGAGAGGCTTAGGAATACCTACTCCAAAGAGTCCACAGGGTAGCCGTGAGAGTAAAACACACCACTAAGGAGAGTCACACCTTCAATATTGGTGACTATCCTGGGTTTTGTCCTGTCTACTTGTGGCACTGAGCTCCTGCCCAGGAACTTATCCATTGCTGTGGCTTCACTTATTGGCTGAGGATTCTCTAATCTTTGACCAGATCACTCTTGAGCTCACACTCTTCAGGATGTCAAATCATCTTTGTATGTTTGACTCATCATGTCCAAAACTCAGCCCCTCCCAACTGTAATCACTCCTTTTCCCCAGCCTCAGGAACGGCATCACAACAACCCTGCCATTTTTCACTTCTCCCCCTTTTTACACACCATATTGGACAGGTCCACAAATCTGGCTAAATCTACCTTAGACACATCCCTCAAGTCCATCTTTTTTTATTTAATTGTATATCCACTATACAAATCTATGATATATCTAGGCCACACCAAACTTATCTCTCAATATTTGGCTCCCTGACTTTTTAATACCCTTTACATACACTTGCAAAGGTTACTAAAACAAAAATTATATAAATTATATATTGCTATTCTCTTGTTAACAATCAGTGAATGAGCTAACCCAACCATTTGGTAGACTGTTCCAAGTCCATTAGCTGGTATAAATGTTTCTTTACAACCTTTTTTACCTTTTTTAACACATCTCTAACCCCCATTCCAATTATATTTGCTGAAGTTCATCCATAATTTAATCGTGGGTCCCTTAAGTAGGCTGGTGAATAGGGATCAAGGAGGACAAGAGAGTATAGTAGTTAAGAAAGAGGGCTTTTCAGTTGGGCTGATGTGAACTGAATCATAGATTTACCTCTTACGGAGGTAGTAACTTATGTGTCCACTCTGAGACCCCACTTTCCTTTGTCTCAAAAAGATGGGATAATAACATAAAGTTATTGTCAGAACTAATTAAGGCAATCTGTTAGCTATTACAATAATACCTCATCATCAGGTATATCTAGAGCAAATTTTCAAAGAAGAAATACTTTGTACAAATATATTATTGTTAGTTAATTAATGATGTCCTCAAGGTTTGTATTATTTAGTTTTTAGAGGTTCTTGAAGGGACAGTTTGGAAAGAAGACTGAAATAGGTTGGTAGCAATTAAGAACTACCCTATTGAGGCTCTTATACTACCCAGTTTTCTACACTGCTAACTTAGTAGTTCACTGAGTACAAGAACTAGAATTTGCCTCATATTATTACTTTCTTTACTGTTTCATCTCCAAATAATACCTTAGAACAGAAACTTCATCTTCTACTTCTTAACATCTCAACATCTCAACATTACCTAGCCCAACACAAGATTCTTGGTAGACCTTCAATAAATACTGAGGTCAGAGTGAGTTATCAGGCTACAGACTGCTAATCCTCGTGATAAATGCCCAAAGTTAAATGCATGAGCTTCTGATGGTGCTCAATCATGATGGTTTTTTTTTTCCCTAAGGAATAAAGATTATACTTTATAAAAGGAAAAAAAAATGCTTTATAATTCCTTTGTCACGCTGTACAAAGCAAAATGTAAATTAGCATGAACCCGTGGGCACACAAATTAAAATTAAGCTTTGAGTAATTAATTATTTTAATTGCAATGTTAATAAACACACTTCATAACATGAAGGCCATATTTCTCCAGGTTATCTGCACTACTTGATACAAGTAAATATGCACAGTGCTTATAAAAATGTTGACTAATATTTGGGGCACCTGGGTGGCTCAGGGTCCTGGGATCAAGCCCTGCATCGGGCTCTCTGCTCAGCAGGGAGCATGCTTCCCCCTCTCTCTCTGCCTGCCTCTCTGCCTACTTGTGATTTCTGTCTGTTAAATAAATAAATAAAATCTTTAAAAAAAAATGTTGACTAATATTTGACTGTAAGTGAAAATAGCTGTGAGTCTGGCCTCTGGTTGGAGACCACCTTACAATGCCTCCTTAGGAAAATGCTCCTCTCTAATATTCTGCCTCCATAAATCTATAAATGTTTCCTCTGATAGCCATGTTTTGAGGATTCAAAAAATCATGTCCATAAATTATTCTGAGCTTCACCAGCAAAATTAGCAGTTACTATATGCCAGGTTCCATTCTAAGTACTTTACACATACTAACTAGTTCGAGCCTCATAATCAGATGGAACAACTGAGGTTTAAAAGAAAAATTCACTAGCTGACGATTATTGCATTACTAAGGAGTACAGTCTAGATTTGCACATAGCGTATCCATTCCCAGAGCCTCGCCTCTCAATCACGGTATCATACGTCACTCATAAAGTAGAATTTAGTACATTATTTGGGAACTGGAAAGAAGGAGAAATTACACTCTATTAAGGTTCAAGAAAGACCTCAAGGAGAAGGATGTGCAGGATTCTGACTGGCAGAGATGGAACAGGAAGGATGTGCATTCTAGGCTCTGGTGAACAAAATCACAAGCCAGGCAGGTGCAGAGAACAGGGTGGGACGGACAAGGAGTCTGGTTTGGCTAGTGCTACCATAGAAGGCATAGTTGTGACAACTCTTCAGATGCCACAGGAGAACACTTTGGGGCTTTAACTAGTAGGCTGTACAAAGTTTTCTCAACAAGGTAAAATGAGTTGAGATATTCTTTGGGAAGATTAGATTCTTTCTTTTAAAGCTTAGGAACTTTTTTTCTCAGAAGATCATTTTCCTTACTTAGTCTAACAGACTATTTTGGATAATAATCCAACTCAAGAAATTCTCCACTGGGAGGCCTAAGGTACTGAAACTAGCAGGATGAAGCTTAATAGGAATGGGGATAAAGTTCAGGACTTCAGCTTCCCATGTTTAGGATGACTGCTCCCTGGCAAGAATAAAGTTCCTATGAAAAAGATGAAGAGATTTTGGCCAAACTCAAGGTCAGTATAAGCTAAGAGCCCGAAATGGATGCCAAGAAAACTAAGTGGAAGATTAAGCAGCATAAAAGTATATCACACAGAAAGAGGAGATGATTATCCTAAACACAGAAGAATTGGAATTCAGTTCTGGGTATCACTAAGGGGGGATGCTGACAGCCAGGACTGATTTCAGAGCAGGATGGATGAAGACAGAAAGTCAAGAGGCTACGCCACTTGTATAAATGTTGAAAGCACTGGAGAAATTTAGAAGGCTCCAAGGAAGCATGATTACTATCATCAAACATTTCAAGAACTGTCTTGGGAAGAACAATCTGTTTAGAATCACAATACAAAAATAGAATCAATGAGAGGATAATATAACCAATGAATCAAATAATACTAAAGACAAGCTCTCCATTAGTTACACGGGAGGAGGGATGTTACCAAATTAAAGGAAGCAATCAGTGTCTAGTGGGCGCCCACAAGCTAGCCAAAGACAAGACAATGCTTTTAAAAAGAAAACTCACCTTGCTGAGTATGGGAGTATATAAATACTAGTCTTCAGGAATATAAATACATAGTCTTAAGTATAGCATATAAATACATAGGCTTTAGGAATTTGGAGATGTCAGTGTGAAGAAGTGGTGAGACGGGGAGAAGGAAGAAGGAGTTTGAAGCTGGAATTTGAGCTGGACTTTGACAGATGAATCAGTTTACAATCTGAAGTGGTCAAGTAACTGCCAAAAAGCCAAATCTTCAGTAAACAGATAGAATTGTAAACAGATTACTGAAAATGCTCATTAAGTCCACTTAGGGCTTAAGAACACACAATAATTACCTGTAATACATTCCTTCTCATTTTTTTGCAGTTTATAGGGGTTAATGTGATCCTTTCCCTTCTTATCTCTCAAAAGTATCCCCTACACACACGCGCGTGCACACATGCATGCACACGCACCAAACTTTATTACTGTGGAAGAATAACAGATATCACCTTCTCCTTCAAGACAATAGGTCAGAAAAGGAAGTTAGAAGTCAGAGAACAGAGAATATGGGGGTCCTATTAATAGGGAGAAACAGCCTTCCTTGATTGTTCAAAGTCCTACAGCAACTTTCACCAAAATCTCAGTTTTCCTATTACTTCCAAACGGGAAAACACAAATAACAAATTTTGTCATTCCCTCAGCATTGTGAGGGAGAAAATGCCCAGGCCTCAAAGTCAAACAAATTTTGATTCACATTCTTGCCCTGACGCTCATCAGCTATATAAAATGTGGGCAAGACACTTGGCCTCACAGTACCTCAGTCCCCTTAACTGTAAACTGTGGATATCCACTCCTGCATGAAGTTTTTGTGATGATAGAGGATAACAGTATTCATAAAATGCCTGCCCCCATTCTGTAGTTCTACTCATCATTACCACCAGAATCTAAAGATTGCTAGCAGCAGACGTTTTGATAGCTCAGGCATTTCTGGGACTTTGGAAATTAGACTTCGTGAAAAAGCTCCAAATGAGCTTGTCTAATATTGGCTTCTGATTTCTTCTATTTCATAGATTAGAAAGCAGTTTTGAAGGAACTGCAACCTTTTAGTAGTAAGGGATATCTATCCATTGACTTCCCTAACTCAAAAAGAGACTGCACTTTGGGTGTTTTGTTTTGTTAGAAAAAGGAGGGAAGGAGGAGCAGCTGCAGCAGCTGGCGATGGATCAAGTGATAAATCCTGTCATTATTTTAACTAAAATACACTAGAAGATTCGTACCTACTGAGTAATTCAAGGTTGGCAAAGAATGAAAAACAATTATGATATAATATGCTATTATTTAAAAAGAAATCTTTTCAAGTAGGTGAACTGTGTTAGCCTCCATTTTAATGACATTGCTTCAAAGCATCCTGTCTGGAATAGTCACATAGTTCCTCTGGACGCCCTGCCCTGGCATGGAAGGCTGTCCCATACGCTCCTGCGAGGACAGGCAGCACTGTGTGGGGTTACTGCCTCCGTATCTCCAGCATTGCTTTTGAAGTTTATGGAGGCATTTGGAATGAGCTCTGTAAGTTATGGGACAGGAAAAAAACATACCCTTTAGCACTTACTTATGCCAGAAGTTTCAGATAGTTACATACCACCTTAATACACAAATAACTGAAATATGGTGTCTTTCTGTCTTTTATTTATTTATTTGACAGAAAGAGAGAGATCACAGGCAGAGAGAGAGGAGGAAGCAGGCTCCCCGCCAAGCAGAGAGTCCGACGTGGGGCTCAATCCCAGGACCCTGGGATCACGACCTGAGCCGAAGGCAGAGGCTTAACCCACTGAGCCACCCAGGTGCCCCTTTTGAAACAAAATAATAGATGCTTCATGTCCCAAATAGTGATTTCTGTTTGGATTCAACCAGGTTGGATTCTTGGTCAAGTCTCCTTTAGGGTGATGCGCAGCTGGGCAGGAAATATCTTCATTTCAGACTCCAATTTTACTACTATGCATATCCACATGAGAAATTTGGAAAGTTTAAGTCTTCATGTTCATTTAATCAAACCCATCTGACATATGGAGTATTATGTACAGTAAGCTTCATACCTGACAGAGACAAGACCTGTTTACTCTGCTCACTTACAAAGAGTTTGCTTGGTTCTTGAGCTTTGTAAACCTATCATTTATTCATCACTAAAGGGCCCTGGCAATGAATGTCCATCTCATCAGCACTGACATTGTCCAAACACTCCTCTCAATAGTTTTTGTCCCCTTAAATAATCCACAGGCTTCTATATCACTAAGAAACAATTCCTTTTTTCTCATCTCCCCCCCCCTTCTGTTTAGATAAGCACTTGGGGGTGATTGTTCTCAGTGCAGTCTTCTCTCAGCGAATGGTCTTATCACCAGGTCACACTACACTTTCAGAGATAGCCGAAAGGCTGTTACATTCTGTCTCCCAAGATGGTGGTGCATTGCTTCCCCATGTCTTTACTATAATACCACTGCACATCTTGTCTGAACTGCCTTCACCCTCTCCACTTTTGGAAAGTTTCCAGGCAGAGTCTGTGTTTACGTCAGCAAGACTGATTCAAAACACCAAACACATTCCTGCACTCTGCTCAACTCAGGTCAGTAGGAGGCTTTCCAGTAAATCTGTTACTTTACCTTGTCATTCTACTTATTACAGAGGGGCACTGATTTCCTTGAAGTTCATCTCATAAGTGATTTTACTTTTCTAAAATTTCTGCTGGAACCTTGGCTAATAGAGCCTTGCATTATAATGCCCATTGTCTTCAGAACTCCTTCTCTATAAAGATTCAGCTTGCTTAAGTAAGATAAACATTATTCTGTTTTTTTTTTTTCCTTCAGCTTTAGGACCATAAAAATTAAGTTCTTTTGGGGCGCCTGGGTGGCTCAGTGGGTTAAAGCCTCTGCCTTCAGCTCAGGTCATGATCCCAGGGTCCTGGGATAGAGCCCCACGTCGGGCTCTCTGCTCCGCAGGGAGCCTGCTTCCTCCTCTCTCTCTGCCTGCCTCTCTGCCTAGTTGTGATTTCTCTCTGCCAAATAAATAAAATATTTAAAAAAAAAATTAAGTTCTTTTTTATATTTTCCAATCTAAGCACCAGTTTTATCTTGTTAAACTTGCTTTTGATTAGCACAGTTACTATTCAATTAATCCCTTAGTTTACAGTTTAACAAGTGCCTTACAAAATTTGTAAGAGATAGGATGTGTACAAAGGGGGTTGGCAGGGGGCAGTAATTACATGCACAACTATGGGGGGCTATCAAAACAAAACTGTAGAATTTGAGAATGATTTCTAAAAATAATGTAAATCCTTTTTACTTACAAGATTCAAAGCCCTATTAGTAATACTCATCAAAGCACACTAGTATAAAATTATTTTCACAAACAAGCACATCAAGCATATCCTAGACATTATGCTGGAAATGTATCGCCTATCATAGACTTTGGTTTTGCTTACCACACTCTGAAATCTAAAGGTAAAACTAAAAAGAAAAGAAAGGCCTTACCTCTCCCAAATCATACCATACAAGAAAAGCAGTATTTCTCTAAATGAGCTTCCTTAACAAACTCTAATCTAAAAAGAAGGCTCAACAGGGCTAAAGGAGACTCTACCTTTGATTACAAAAGACATTAGTAAAACAATTTAAAAACACCAAAGAAATATAAACACATTGGCAAAAATATAAAGATGATGCTACTTAACTAAAGAGAACCCCAACACTCTGAAGCAGATGATTCTAATTTAAAGGAAATGAAATTCAAATAAACAACAAAAGCACTCATCCTAATACTTCCCCTTCCTGTGAAAGACAACACAAAGGACAAAAACAAGAGAAAAAAAAGAAAGAAAGACCAGACATATAAGGAATCACTGAAAAGGGGGTTGTATGGATAACAGTGCTCTAAAAATTAAACATGAAAGGAGGTTAACAGATACTGTGGAAACCTTTCTGGGAAGGGCTGCTTTTGTGTCTCTTGAAATAGGCCTTCTGCTTGCTATTAATCAGACTAAGGCTGGCTTTGAGAGTATTCCGTAACACAGGTACTGATTTCTTAAAGAAGGTGCATAAGGGAGGAGAAGGTGGAGGCCAGGAAAAGATGAGAAGGAATGGACAAAAGCAGCACCCAAAAATCCCAGGCACAGTACTTTCTGTAGGGCAGGTATGCAATGGGCACTCCCTCCCCAACCACCTGTCTCTTCTAGAAGCAGGGCAAAAACCCAGCTGCTTCTAGTTGGCACCCTTTGTCCTAACATGGAAAACCAGAGGAAAGGCTTGGTAGCCTGACCAAGGAAATACATTAATTCCGCTGAAGAGTGGAAGCGCCTACTTGAGTAATGGAGTCTACCTCAGTAGACATTTCCAAAATTAGATAATGAACTGGAAAGACTGGATTAGAGTTTTTTGTTGTTGTTGTTGTTGTTTTAAAGATTTATTTGAGAGAGAAAACACACACAGGGCAGCAGGCGGAGGGGCAGAGGCAGAGGGAACAAGAATCCCAAGGAGACTCTGCACTAAGCATAGAGCCACACATAGGGCTCTGTCTCACGACCCTGAGATCCTGACCTGAGCTGAAACCAAGAGTAAGACGCTCTACTGACGGAGCCACCCCCAGACACCCCTGGATTCGAGTTAGGAACTGGAATCAAAAGCAGGAACTTGACTCAAAAGACCTCTAAGCCATTCATTTGTATGCATCTATTATTTTAACTAGTCTTCCCAAATTAGTAACAGGGCTTATCTACCCTTCTCCTTCTATATTTGAGCTTTAGAAACTTTCATCCACCCTGTAACAAAAATCTTTGGAAGGTTAAAAAAAATCAACAGTTTACTATCACTTAACATTATGTACCTATTACTTAGTAATAAAACCATAAGCTCCACTTACTCATTCAATTAAAAATGGATTTTTAAAAAAGCTATAGCAACCATCTACTCTCTTCTTTCCTCTCTTATATGAAAGAATCAGTCTGAGGAAAGAAGCTTATACCCAAGTGATTGATCTAGAAAGTGCTCTCAACCTTACCTTTTAGGAGGTTAAAAGTCTCACGGATGATATTCTTAAGGGAGAAGTACAAAACATCTGTGCAACCATGTGTCCTCATGGCCTAGATGTGGGGAGGCCATCCTCCGGCCCATATCCACCACCCCATACCCTCTGAGCACTGCCTCCCTCCTCTGAGACAGGACAGCACTGGTTGCCTCCAGCCCAGCAGTAAAAAACAAAGGGCACTGGAGTTTGTTGCAGGAGGAGAACTAATTCCCACTGCACTGCACGGTAGCTATTTAAAGAGGTAGTGCCTGTGGGACAGATTTGCCTCCCAGCCTTCCTGTTTGTGTCCCAGCTCCAATTTTCACCCATTTCCTAAGGAAGACCGCAAAGTGTAATCAGCCTCAAGAAGGCTGAGATTTATGAAAACTCGTGCAGTGCATAAGGGCAAGTTTTAGAGTTTTCCCTTTTCCTTCTTTTCCCCACTAAACAGATATAAGACTTCCATAAAAGTATTTTCAAAGTCAAAAGCAAACACTCTATGTATCATGATTTAGTAAGTACTTCTACTCCTGAAAGAATTTTAACCTGAAATGTAGGAACAAAAGAATTTGTAGATAATTAATCCAACAGGTACCAAGTAGTAATGCAGAGCACTTTATGGTCAGAAGGCAAAGGCTTGATTCAAAAAACCTTTGGGATTTGGTAGCTTTAAGTAAAAAAAAATTCACCCAATCTCTTAGGGCCTCACATAAGAAATTCACCCCATCTCTCTGGGCCTCATTTTCTTTGTCTGCATAAATGGGAATAATAACATGTAGTTTACATGTCTACTGTGAAAAATGCATAAGATAATTGTAAAAAACCCTGTATTTTGCCTTATGTAAAAGATCATGTAGTCACTGCATACTGGCATCCAATTTCCCAGCAGCTGTTACACAGTATCTGTCATTAGTAGATGGATACAAAGAGCTAATACATCCCCTCTTATCTCTCCAAAATTATATTATGTATACATTTGTTCACTTGCCTGTTGTCTGATTTCCCCACTGGTAATGAATACTTAACAATATTCCCAGGAACAAGAATAGCACTGATCATTTATTAATATACAATAAGTACTTGTCAATTAAGTAAAGAAATAAATGCATAATTTTAGAAAAATCAAGCAAAATGTTCTACACACATAAACCTGTAACACTTATTGAATTAATGAATGAACCACAACTTTTTTCTATAGAAAAACATTCCAGGAAAAATGCAATATAATAGAATTTTAAGAAAAGTTGGAGCCTGAAGAACATTTAACATAAATATGGCTATATGTTTTATGAGATCACCCTGTTCAAATATATTATTAAGATGGTTAAGACAAAAGTTTCTTACAACATGGATATGAGGTACAATAATTGGTATGACTTAATTCAGTGGAAGAGTTTAGCTTAGTTTAGAATCTACCTAAAATCCTTCCTCAGGCCTCTTTGTTAAAAATGGGAACTCTTGGCGCGCCTGGGTGGCTCAGTGGGCTAAATAAAGCCTCTGCCTTCAGCTCAGGTAATGATCCTAGGGTCCTGGGATGGAGCCCCACCTCAGGCTCTCTGCTCAGCAGGGAGCCTGCTTCCCTTCCTCTCTCTCTGCCTATTTATGATCTCTATCAAATAAATTTTAAAAATCTTTAAAAAAAAAAAAAAAGGAACTCTTTTCCTCTGCTGCCCTTCAAGTTCTAGTGTGGTGGCAGTGGGATTTGATACGGACTCATTGATTTTTTTTTTTTTTTTAAGAGCATTACCCAGACAAGGAGGATAAAAACCTGTGGTCCCTTGTGTTTCTTATGATCCAGCTACTAATGTTTAATATGACATAACAACATGCTGGGAGACAGGAGAGTCTCAGGGATCTGAAACAACAGATTTAGTTTAGAGCCTTCACATCACTGCCTCAATCCAGTTCAGGCCAGGTCATGCTACCAGAGATTAAAAATCAATTCTTTGAGGGCTGCTCATTAATTTATCATGTGTAAAGAAGAAAGTGACTTTAGTGGATACTTGTCCATTTTATTAAATTATTAAGAGAGAAAAGATCTTGCATCTTAAAAGATCATGTGAAACATAATTCCCTCTTACTTCTAAGGAATTCTCTTGCTTTGCTTGAGAAATACGACCTTCTATGTCTCTCGTCCTGTACTCTCTGCCCTCTCTCTTGGCTCCCACTTTATAGACAGAATAAGAGCTAACTAGAGATCTTTTTGGAAGTGTTAGAAAAGGAAAATAAAGATATGAAGCTTCTCACTCTGGATGAAGTCGTTTTAGTTCTGCAATAGGAAGAAGCATTTCAGACTCGCTGAGCCTGAAAGTTGTGTCGCTTTTGGCTAACAAGAAAGAATCTCTGAAAAACAGAGAGTGGTGGTCATATAAAAACAGAATTTCCTGCCTTTAACAAGTATCTGCACTGCTTTTCTGAGCTCAGAGTTTCAGACATGGTGGCATGGTGTTTGCCACAAACCTACTCCTCTCTGACACAGCTTCCCCAGGGCTAGAGGCATTTTTAATTGAGTAATTACAGATATTAAAGTACTCTTGAAATAGGTTTTTTTGACAGCTTCAGCAGCAAGGCTTTCTCACCTTACATGTACCTCTGCCCTGACAAACACCAGTCCACAGGGAGCTTGTAAGTTCAACTACGAGGGTTATCAGATGTGGCTTAAATGCCTCCTGGAACATGTACATTTGACCCTGGGGGAGGGGAACAAATGTTTGAAACTGCCATCCAACAGTCATGTGATGTAAGAAGAACCCTTGGAAACACCCACCTGGAGGCTCTGCCATCCTCCCCTGGGGATGCTGATGCACCACTAGCTCTCTCCTGGAGAACAGCTTTATTGCCCCGGTTACTGACAGACGTAATCAAGATAGCACTGTGTTATTTGGTTAGCAAACAAAAAGAAGATAACTTCAAGTTACTGATTACAGGGTTCTGCTATGCTATTTCTATTATTATATAGTCTCAAGTATATATCTTATTTCAATAAACATTTACCTCATGCTACAGAAAACATAAAAATCAATCTTTAAGGGACAATAATGAATAAGCATGACTAAAGGGAGCAAATAACATAGAACACAGTATTTCAAAATCTGCCATTACTAGGTATGTACACTGCACAAGAGAATAATAATGAATGTTTCCTTTTTGCCATCTGTTGTTTTATAAGACAGCTGATTTCCTGTGAGCTGATTCTAGCAACTATGATTAATGGGGAATAAAATAAGTAAAACAAAGTTACATTGAAAAATCAATCTTATTGAATCTTATTGATAAGGAAATATTTTGATGGCAAGTTAATTCTAAGAGGTTAGGACTGTTTCTTTTCCAAAATGAGAGATAAAGAAGATGATCGTTGTTCCTCTTTTTCTCCCTCTCAACTTGGTCCAGTCATGGGCTCTGAAGACATAACATGTGTAAGCACAGGGTTCCTATTCTCAATCAATTCATGAACTGGTAAGATAGGTACATAAGTAACTATAGTACAAACGTAGTGTGTACTAAAAGGGAAATATAGCTTAATATCAACAGTGCAGGGCATGAAGTGAAGAAGGACATAGGTCTAACTGGCTTTGCCACTTGCACAATGTATGAGGTTGGGCAGTTAATCCTTCTACGCTTTGTCTTATTCATGATAATACAGAGGTCATATTAGTGCCTGCCTCCTAGGACAATGGTGAAAAATAAACGAATTTTGAGTAAAAATCCTTAACAGAGCATGTGGCTTTTCAAGTCTTCAATAAATAACACTGATGCAAAAGAAAAAGATAAAAGAAATACTTAAATTGCCATGGATATCCAAAGGAGAAAGACGATTCCATCCATAAACAAGAGATACAGAATTTTCTAGCCAGGACACTCCTCTCTTGGGATAGTTTGAATGTACAGGTTATCCTTGACGTGTAACTGGGGAAAGAGTACCTGGAAAGAAGAGGGGCTAATGCTACCTCTTATCTTCCAGTTCCCATACCCACTTCTTTCTGAAATGCTCAAACATGATCCTATGTCCAATCTCAGCCTGTGCCAGTCCAGGGCACAGCAAATGACCTTGGAGTCTCTTCTCTCCCTCCCAAAAAATTTCTTCTTGTTCAACAATGGAGTTGTTCTCAAAGGCTACCTTATATGTAAAAGAAAACATCCAGAATATTCATAAAAACTAAAATTTCTGTTTCTGGTCATGCTGGATTAACTGGGAATGGAGTAGCCTTCCTGCCATTCAACTGGAAAACTGGATAAAATATGTGAAAAACTGCTTATAAATATTAGAAGAAAGTAAAGATGTGATCCCTGGGAGAAAGGCAACAAGTGAGATGAATCCTACGGTTAGCCTAGCTTTCATCTTGGATGCACATTCCAGACTGAAAATGCAGTGAGAGGAAACTCAAGAATACTGGGGTCTTGTTGAGTTCAGGGGACACAGAACAGAGTTCACAGAGGTTAAGGGAGATAAAATTTTCTAGGACAAATACCAAAAAGGAAGAAGTTATGCAGGCTCAAGAAATCCATATAAGGGTCTCCTTGAGTTTGTTGTTAAATGTAAGTCACACATAAACAGGGTTAACTTCATAATGCTAGACAAAAGACAAACGAGGATCTTTAAGTTAAATGATTCACAGGTATTGCAAAGAGCTAGGAGACACCTGAGCTTTTAATAGCCAGACTAGAAAGTCTGTTGAACACTTGGGGCTTCAGGTCCCAGCCCTAGAAGGGTCTTTAGTAGTAAGATAACTTTGAAGTATCAGTTTAGTAGTATGGCTAAGTCCACTCTACAGTAAAGGTTACTATACACCTGCCCAAGCAAACCTTTCAAGAGAAAGACAACAAAATTTACATTGAATAGAAACAAATCACAAATCTAGCATTCAATTAAAAAGAAATACTACTCATGCAAAGAAGGAGAAAAATGAGATTCAGAAACAGATTCCAAATGACATAGTCAAGGAATCAGCATAGAAGGACAATTATAAATATGCTCAACATACCAAAGAATTCAAAGGAAATAAATGAGGAAACAAATAGAAAATTTAAAAATGAGAATTTATAGAAATGAAAAATTATCTGAAATGAAAATATACTAGATGAGATTATCAGGACATTAACTGCAGAAAGACTAGTATCTTTGAAGACAAGATAGACAATAGCCAAATACACAGAGGGACAAAGGCTATAAAAAATGAACAGCCTCAGTGATTTGTGGGATGATATCATAGTGGAATCCCAGGATAGGGGCCAGAGGATAAAAATGACATATAGAAATAATGGCTGAAATTTTTCCAAATTTGATGAAAACTACAAACTAGAAGTCCAAAAAACTCAATGAGCCCAACAAAGATAATACAAAGAAAACCACAGCCAGGCAAATATCATGACGCAATTGGTAAAATCCAGAGATGAAGGGAAACATCAAAAGCAGCAGAGTGGAAATATCAGACATAATATACAGAAGAACAGTAAGAATGACTGCAAACTTCTCATTAAAACAACACAAGAAAAGAGTAGTTGAATATCTTTAAAGTATTGAAAAAAAAAAGAGGTCATCCTAAAATTCTATATCCAGTGAAAAATCCTTCAAAAACAAAGACTAAATAAATACTATCTTAGACAAACAAAAGTACAAACAGTTCATGACCAGCAGATCTGCACTACAAGAAATGTAAGTTTCTCAAGTTTTTCAAAAAAGAAAATAATACCAGATGGAAACCTGGACCTACACAAAAGAATTAAAAGTGTGGACACTTGTAAAATTTTGAGCACATGAAAAATTAAAGTATGTCCTTGTTTTTTTATTTCTTCAAAATAAAATTAACTGTTTAAAAACAAAAAAAGTACCAGTGTATCATGATAAGCTTTGATGTATGTACTAACATTCGTGACAACAATATCACAAAAGATGGGAAAGAGAAAATGAAAGAATAAAGTCATAAGGTTCTTACATTACACATAAAGTGATATATTATTTGAAGGTGAAAAGTGATAAGCTTAAGTGGCATACTGTAAACTCTAGAGTGACCACTAAAAATAATGGATAAACAACTATAAGACAAGACTGGAGATAAATGGAATAATAAAAAATATACTTAAGTAATCTAAAAGAAGGCTAGGAAGGAGGAGAAAGATGTGATAAATAGAAAACATTTAGCAAGACTGTATATTAAACCCAACTACATAGGCTGCTTATAAGAAACACACTAATTAGGGGCACCTGGGTAACTCAGTCACTTGAGCCTCTGACTCTTGATTTCGGCTCAGGTCATGATATCAGGGATAGGGTGCCACGCTCAACAGGGAGTCTGCTTCTCTTCTTCTGACCCTTCCCCTGCTAATGTACACACTCTCTCTCTCTCTTTCTCTAGTAAATAAATAAATAAGTCTTTATCTATTTAAAAAATAAAATTTAAAAAAGAAGAAGAAAAAAAAAGAAACACACTAGTTATAAAGACACAGAGTAAAAGGATGGACTGTTTACCATGCAAACATTAATCATAAGAAAGCTTGGATGGACATATCAACTCAGACAAAGCAGATTTCTGTGGCAGTTTGTGTCCGAGGGGAGGCAGATGTCAAGACTAAATTAGAGGTTCAGTAGATTTATTTGGGGAAACACTTGTGCAAGACAAGGTAAGAGAGAGCAGGACTGGACAAGGACAGACCTTCAGGAATGAATGCTATCTGACACCAGTGAAAGGAGAGGAGGGGAAAGAAGATTTGGGTTGCAAGGGCCTCAGGCTGCAGTGCAGGTGCAAGAGTCTCGGGCAGGCTGATGGGCAGTCCCCAGCAGATACTGCCCAGTAGAAGATCTGGAGCTGGACAAAAAGAGCCCAGCTCCAGTATCATGTTGTGCTCGGCCATAAACTGGCACCATCCTGGGGAGAACACCCACAAGGATGGCAGCTAAAGTCATGGGCTAAGTATACTACTTTTTGGAAAGGAGTTCTGAATAGCACGACTCTATAGCAGCCACAACTTTAGAACAAGGGATATGACCAGGGGCAAAGCATTATTTCTTAATGATAAAAAGTTGATTTCATAAAGAGAACCTAACAACCTAATTCTAAATATGTGTGCACTAAATTATAAGACTTCAAAATATTTAAAGTCAAAATTCTAAGAACTAAAAGGAAAAACAGACAAAAACAGACATCTCTATAGCTAGAGATGTCAACACTTCTCTCTCAGTATCAGAACAAGTAAACAGAAAAATGGGGAAAATATAGCAAAGTTAAACAACAGGATCAACTATATTAACTTAACGGATATTTCTAGAATACTCCCATCCAAAAGAGCAGAATACATATTCTTTTTAAATTCACAGTGCATGGGGTGCCTGGGGGGCTCAGTTGGTTAGGTGACTGCCTTTGGCTAAGGTCATGATCCCAAGTCCTGGGATCGAGTCCCACATCAGGATCCCAGCTCCATGGGAGTCTGCTTCTCCATCTGAACTCCCCTCTCATGCTCTCTCTCTCTCAAATAAATAAATAAAATCTTTTAAAAAAATAAAATAAAAGGTTCACAGTGCACATCACCAAGATAAATCATATGCTTGGCCATAAAACAAGTGCCAATAAACCTTTTTTTTTTTTTTAAAGATTTTATTTATTTATTTGACAGACAAAGATCACAAGTAGGCAGAGAGGCAGGCAGAGAGAGAGGAGAAAGCAGGCTCCCTGACAAGCAGAGAGCCCGAAGAGGGGCTCGACCCCAGGACCCTGAGATCATGACCTGAGCTGAAGGCAGAGGCTTTAACCCACTGAGCCACCCAGGTGCCCCCAAGTGCCAATAAATCTTAAAGGACTTAACTCAAAAAGTATGTTCCTTGACCATAATGGACTTTATTTAGAAATTGGTGAAAGAGATCTAGAATATGCCAAAATACTGGGAATCAAACAATATTATGTTTAAGTAACCCAGAGATCGAAGAAGAAATCCTAAGGGAAATTATAAAATATTTGTAAATGAAAAATAGGAAAACTACAACATCGTCACACAAAACTACACAAATCAGTATTTGTGGATGTTGCTAAGGCAATCCTTAGAGGGAATATTATAGCATTAAATGCTTATATTAAAAAAGAAGAGAAGTCAATAATCCATGATCTAAGCTTCCATCTTAGGAACCTAGTAAGAGAAGAAAAAATTAAGCCCCAAATAAAGCAAAGTAAAGAAAAAATTAAGAATATAAATTAATGAAAGAAAGCGTAAGCAGATAAAAAATAGAGAAAATAAGTTTTTTAAAACCTGGGTTTTGGAAAAGATGAATAAAACTGAACAATTTTTGGCAAACTGATCAAGAAAAAAGGGAAGATTAATTACTAGTATTATGAAGGAAAAAGAGGATGGTCCCTAAAAATCCTACAGATAGCAAACAGATAGTAATGGAATATATAAACAACCATATGCCAAGAAATCCAAAAGCTTACATGAAAATGACAAATCCCCTGAGAGATATAAACTACTAAACTGACAGCAGAAGAAATGGAATCTACCACATTTATCAAAGAAAGTGAATTCATAATTTAGAACCTGCCACAAAGAGAACCCCAGGCCTAGATGGCCTCACAGTATTCTATCATATAAAAATGAAAAAATATCAAACCTGCACAGAAAACGGGAGGCGTAGGGAACTCCTCCCAGTTCATTATAAGAAATCAGAATTATCTTGATATGAAATCCATACAAGACATTAGAACTAAAACCAGCAGACCAACATTGTTCATAAATACAGAAATCCTCCATAAAACAAGAGATATCAAATCTAGTAGTAGCTGGTGACAACTTGTATCTGACTGCTAATAAAGTCTACAGCAATATTACTGTTGAGTTGTATTTATGCTTATGTTACTGTAAGTCCTCTGTTGGAGATGAAGACTTACATTGGCACTGCTCATTTCATTTAAACTCAATAGAACAGGTCTTCCTCGTTAAATATATTGCAACTGGCTAAGATAATGCAATAAAATGGGTGATACACAGCAAGTGCCTACACTGTCTAATGCTACCATTTTTTAGCACCTACATCCAGTTATAACATGTAGGCAGTCAAACCACTGTTTGCAGACTTGAACTAATTAGGCAGAGGGATCCTATTAAAGTGAATTCTTTAATTAGCCCTGTTGATAATACAAAAAAAAACTGGTGATAGAGGCTGCAGAGTGACCTTACAAGGAGTTAGGATTGATCTGAACTCCAAGGCAAGCTTGAAAACAGGATCTAAGGGTTTTAGCCTGTGCACTGCGTTTGCATACAATTCATACCTAATCAGTTAGAGAACAGACTGCAACCCCAGAAGACAGAGTCTATAAGCTCCTGAAGATGGACAGGCTATTGCAATAATGTGAGGGCCAGCTTAGTCCCAGCCAAGGACCCCTTGATTATAGAAGGGAGGAGATGTCTTCCTGTGAACTCGCAGCATTCAGGCTTCTCTTAAGACATTGTTTATTGTCTTGAGCTATTCCTGTGATGATTAGGAACAATCTGATGGAAAAGATTAATGGTACTTTATCATATCTGAATGTACAGTGGAAGTCTCACCATTACTTTCAATTTTCCCTTAGCACAGTTGTAAACATAACTACCACACTGAGTCATATTCTCTTTATGACTAATAATAATATTAGCTTTACTTGTTTTCCTTTCCTTTTCAGCTGATAGAACAATGGGTGATTATATAGTAGATTATATAGCAGACTCTTCTTCAGGTATATTCTGGAGATCTACCTGAATACCCAAATTTGTGGTATATAAATAAAAGTATTTTTCACAGGCAGATGGCTATCTTAAAATTTATATTTATTATCCTCGGATCACAGATTAACTGCCTTCTCAAGGTTTATTCAATTTTTCTTTTTCAATTAATGAAAAATTTACTGAAATGATCAAGCATCACTGTTCACCAAAAAAAATTCATAGTAGGTGGCTCAGTTGGTTAAGGGTCTCCCTTCAGCTCAGATCATGATCCCAGGGTTCTGGGAGAGAGCTCTGCAGTAAATAAATAGAGTCTTAAAAAAAAAATGATAGTGGGAATCTCATGTCTATATGGATTCCCCATATGTATGAAACTAAATTTAATTTTCTCCTATTAAATTTTGTAATGGGCTTATTTTACATCACATGTATATAAACCAAGACCAAATTTGACTTTCTAACTAAGAATAGCTTTATTTTCTCTTTACCTTATCCTCCACAATCTCAGTCAGGAAAGCTTCCGCATATCCAAAAAACAGAGGAAAATATAAAGCCATGCTGAGATTCAGATCCTGACCAACAGTTAGTCACACTTAACTAAGTGACTCCCCATTAACCACTCCTCAATACACACACACCATGCAGTGTGAATGATGGGGTCCCTGCAAAATAAAAAAAGAAATACCTCATTTCACAGAACTTTCAACAAACAGTAAAACAAAATGGATTAAGTCCATAAATGTTCATTCACAGTATTATAAGAAGAAAAATACTTTATTTGTGGGACGTAAGGAATAGCATGTAGGACATTAAAAGAACGAAGGGAAAAATGAAGATGGGGAAATCAGAGGGTGAGACAAACCATGAGAGACTATGGACTCCAGGAAACAAACTGAAGGTTTTAGGTTTTAGAGGGGAGGGGGGTTGGGGGATGGGTTAGTCTGGTGATGGGTATTAAGGATGGCACATATTTCATGGAGTGCTGGGTGTTATACACAAACAATGAATCACAGAACACTACATCAAAAACTAATTATGTACTGTATGGTGACTAACATAAATAAATAAATAAATAAATAAATAAAATTTAACAAAAGAAAAAAGAAAAATACTGAGAGACTAATGGTATCGATCCTGTTGAACATCAATGTAAAACCAGTCACCATTCCAACTATTTTTTATACATCACTATTTGTCTTTAGGCAAATAAGAAATCTTCCTTTAGTGGCAACAATCCAGACTGTAGTAGCTCAACAACAGATTTCATCTTTGTAGGTAACTAACATATCACAGAGGTTTTTGTCTTATTATCAGAGCACTTGTCTTATCCAATGAGACTATGTAGGACCCATAAACACAGAACAACACAAGCCTTGATTTATAAAGTGTCTTTCTACAGAAACACCGAATTATTTGATATCTGTATTTCCTTGCGCTATTTCTATTAAGTGGAAATAATAGCAGGAGAACTGATTACTAAGGCAATTTTTCAGTCAGCTTTCCACAGTGGAGGCAAGGATGACAGGGAGGCAGAGAGAAAAGCTAAGGAGGAAATGAGGGAGAGTAAACTCATCCCAGGCCTGAAAAGAATCTGTGAGCAAAGGCATTCTTCATTCTGATTGGTCTAGTACTGACACAGAACAAAGGATTCCTTCATTCATTAAATGTCCTTAAGAATGTACCAGGTATCAGGCTCTATACTGGAGATAACAGATACAATGTGAAGTAAAAACAGACATTCTTGGCCCTTGTCAAGACTGTGGTCTGAAAGGGAGATAAATCCTATGGCTGCAATTACAAAATGGTGATAAATGTCATGAGTGAATGCATCTCTGAGGAAAAGCTTCTTGAGCTGCAACTGGACAGATGAGTAGGATTCAACTCTGTGCACAGGGTGATGAGGCTGATGTCCAGAAGAACACTACAGACAGGACAAATGCAGTAAGAGGAAGTGTGTGAAGCATCTGAACAACTTGAAGAAATGGACGGAGCACTGGAGGCTAGAAAGGTGGATATGGCCAGATACACTGCCCTCCTGGCCATGGAAAGGATTTCAGTTCAGTACCTATCCTTAAACAACGGGAAACCATTAAAGATCATTTTAAGCAGAATTTTATTATTGCTTCCATAAGATTTTTTTTTACCAAGTACACTAAGAGGAAGCATGGAAATCTTAATGAAAATAATTTCCATGAGTCTTCCAATATAGCGTATGTATAACATGGTCCCTTTTAACATACAGTAAAAATGACTTCCCTCGATGCAAATGGAAGGCTTAGTCACAATTTTCATTCATCAAACAAATATTTGAGTACTATATGCCAGGTATGATTCTCAGACCTGATTCCTGAAATTCATCAGAGAACAAGATAAAGACCTTCACCCTCCTAGAGCTTAATTCTAGTAATACAGAAAAAAATAATACAGACAAGAAATAAGTAAATTATGTAGTAGTTGAGAAGATAATAATGTCATGAAAATGAGAAATAGGGTTAAGGAGGATAGAAAGAGGAAGCAGGAGAGAGAGGTATCAAGTATGGTATTAAACAAGGTTTAATTAAACAAGGCCTCAATTAGAAGATGAAATTTGTATAATTTTGGTTGCTCATCAAACTTTGACTGAAATAAAAGAATAATTCTAGTGCCATTTCTCAACACACTTCAAGTTTAATGTCTGAGACAACGAGATCAAAGGAAATATTAGCTATTGCTCAAAACTTACTGCTTATGTATTTTCTGTCTTGTCATGGTTCTTCTATTAATAATGACATTTTGAATATCAGCTCACGATTTTATTGCACTTTCCATATGGCAGTGATTTATTCATGAGCAAAAGAAAACCAGTATCACCAGTATTATAACTTCAGCTTCTTTCAGCTGGTAAATGCTGACAGATTTTTATCTTCAATTCAGTCCTTATGTCAGTAAGGGTAAAAAACCCAAAAGATACTTCACAGTAACAGATACAGCAGGTGAGGAAATGAAAGGTAAATGTATATTACTAAAGAAATAGTACTTGCATAATCAATACACAATTATTATTAGCTAATACCCTTAATTACAAGCAAGCTTTAAAATACATTTTAATACATGTCAAGATTGCAACTCACCTCTTTTTTGTTTGGAATAAAAAAAGATGGGAAGTGAAATTATAGCTTCCTTGACAACACAAATGGTCCCAAAATGATTACTGGGAACAAAAGAAGCAAAATGACTGTCAGAGGAAATGTGCTCTGAATCCAGGACAGCAAATAGTTCTGTTTACAGTAAGCTGTGAACAGCCAGCTTTGACTATTAGCAGTTATGTGCCAACGATTATTAACTCAACTACATACTGGGGGCATTAAGTCGCAGGATGATTGTTGCTTTTATGCTGTATTTCCACGAAAGCTTGATTTTATTGCCCATTTTCCATAGCTCTTAGGTAGGCTTTAGTTGTAAACAACAGCCTTTGGTAATTCTTCTCCAGGAAACAAATGATGCAGCCTATGAGTAAAGCCTTTATTATTTATATTTTATAATGTATTATAATATCAATAACATTCAACAAGGGAAGAATACTGTATTCAAGCACCATTCTCCATTTACAAGTCAAATGAGTTATCTGTCTTACCTAACATTATGTTTTTAATTTCGATCATCAGTGGCCTTAACAAATGAAATCGTTTTTATTTTTCTCAAGTGTTTATGTTTCTTCTATTAGAAAGCCAAACTGTAGTCTAAACTTGCAGAGGGAAACATGTACATCAAGATGTTTACTAGGTGCTGATTAGTGTGTAAGTGCTTCACGGGTACTATCTAATTTCATCCTATGTAATTAGATATATATACCACCCTATGAGGTTGTACTATTACTGCCATCATTTTACAGAAGAGGAAATGGAGACACAGAGAAATTAAGTAATTTTCCCAGAATTGTACAGTGAGCCTTCTTCTGAATCTGTATGAGACACAGAAAGGTTAAGTAATCGGCCCAAGATTGCACAGCATGGCTTCTGATATTATATGAGGCATATAGCAGTCAAATAGTTTGCCAGAATTACAGAGCTAGGCTTCTGACAATGTCTGAGGTAAAGAATTAGGCAGCTAGCCTCTGATACTGTACAAAGAGATGAGTAATCCCGCAGTGCCTCATTTACTACCTCTGCTTTCACATTGTAGGAATTTACATTTTTACAAGTCGTCTACTTCTGGGAATGATTTTTTTTTGTTTTTGTTTTTTGGTCTCTATAGGTACACTATGCTGAATCAGGAAAATTATAGCATGAGGAAACAACAATACATTCTGTGAGCTTTTCAGCCAGCAGGTCAACTTGCTGGGATGAAAAGATTTGCAGTAATACAGTAACACACTCCCAAGGCTGCAAGTACTTTTGCAGAGAGCACAGTAACAGCATGTGGGAAGGTGGAATGCTCAAAGGTAAGCAGGACAGAGCTCTGCCTGGCACAGATGCCTGGCTTCTACTGCCCGGAGGAAAAATAGATCAATTCAGCTCTAAAAGCAAAACTTACTAACCTCTACATTTTGGAATGAGAAAAAGATGCTACATCTATTTACAGAACCTGTCCTCTAAACCCATTCGTAAGACAAGAAAAATCATCCTTGGTCAAGTATTCTCTTTGAATAGAAGACCTGCAAGGAATATGTAATCACTAGGTGATGCTATGTGACTCATGTAAAGGGAAGGGGGAAAAAACCAAATATTTATTTAGTTCCCAGGACTGGGCTAAACACCATTTTATAGGGTTCCCATTTCATCTAATTAAATCTTGACAATGTTTTGTGTTATTCCGCCTGTTTGTAAGGATTAGAAGGACTAAGGGTAAAAGCAGTTATGTAAATTGCCTGAGTAAATAGGAAGGAAGGTCAGAGTTTCACCTCAGATCTGTCTGACTCTGAAGGGCCACACCTCACACTGCCCGGCATGGCTGTCCCACCTCAGACGAGCATCTTTGTAAGAGGCGGTCTATTTCTTTCGGAAGACAAGCTTTTATCATGGTCAAGAGCTGAACTCTGGGGTGAGACTCCCTGGCTTTGAAACCTAGTTCTGCTGATGACTGACCAGTCATGTAAACTTGGGCAAGTCACTTGACCTGAGCGTGCCTCAGTTTCCCCAGCCATTGTAGTACTGCTTTGAATGTTAAAGGAGTTAATATACATTAGACTTTAGGGTTATGGCTGGCACATAAATGCTCAATAATGTTCTTATTTATGTTATTAAGGGAACTCCGCTATATCATGAACTGCTGGAAAGTATTACGTGTGCAGTATTACAAACCTATTGTATCCCCACTGTTTTATATAATCCCTGATATAAAATACATGTTCAGTACAGTCTGATAAACAAATTAATATCTAGACCAGAGGATTATAAGTCAAAGTCCTTAAAATGGTTTTGTTATCTGACCTGTCATTACCTCTCCCAAATCATCTCCCGCTCCATGCTACCTTGTTATCTCCACTCCAGTAACACTGGCCTTCTTGCACTTTCTTGGGAAAAAAAGACACCCTAGGGCCTTTGCCCTTGCTGCTCCCTCCAGCAGATTAGGCCTTCTTCAGATCTAAATTCAAATTCTTTTTCTTAGTAAATCTCTCTACCTCCCACCCCCATTTTAAATTGCAACAACGCTTCATCCAGGCCTCTTGAGCCCTCTACACTTTTGTCCCTCCTTTATTTCTCTCTATTGCACTCATTTGTCACAATACACTACATACTAAGAAGTAACTTATTTCACTTATTTTCTATCCCCAGAATGTAAGCTTCATAAGAGCAGAAATTGTCTGTTGTGTTCTGTATACTACTGTGAGAGTATACAGTACTCTCAGTACTGAGAAGAGGTTCTGACAATACATATTTGCTGGGTGGTGAATGAATATAAGCTATAAATTTACTAAAGATCATTATTTCAACTTTGTGTGAGTCTGAATATAGAAATACTAATAATGCATGCTAGGAAAATAACAAAAGGACTGATCTTTGAGTAAAGATGGGTGTGAGATACTAGTAAAATATAAATGCTCTTTCCTAGGAAGCTACTAACTTTATATGTAAGTTAAACTGGTATTTCAATTCCTGTATTGCATCTATAATCATGGATAGTACAGGAAGTTATCTATTTTATGGGAAATGAAAAGACAGTCTTTTTTTTTTTTCCCCACAAGCACACATGGTAAGTAGATACTGTTAAGCTTTCTCTTTGCCTAAAACAGACTGACTCTGCATTTCACCTAAATTAAATGTCTTTTTTTTTTTTAATAGGCATAAGTATGAACCTCCATCATGACTTTCTATCCCTAAATTTCCAAAGGGAAGAACAGAAAATATTCTGTGCCCTCACCAGGTCCTACCAAAATTCACTGTAGCATACAAAAATATATGTAGGGGCATACAAAAATGCTTTGAGCAGGGTCGCCTGGACAGTCCAGTTCATTAGGTGTCCAACTCTTGGTTTCAGCACAGGTCATAATCTCAGGGTTGTGAGACAGAGCCACTTGTCTAACTCTCAGATCATCTCAGAGTCTGCTTAAGTTTGCCTCTCCCTATGTCCTTCCCCCACAAAAATAAACAAATAAATCCTTCTAAAAAAAGGCTTTGAGCAGAAATGTTACCCACCCCTTCAGGACATTTTTAAAAATCTTACTTGTTTCCTAAACTATTATTTTATCAATCTGGATATTAAAAAAACTAAGATAAAACAGATAATATTAATAAACTATGCTTTTCTTGCAGAGTCTTTATAAATACAATATAAATATAAATGCAATGTACATGTAAGTATAAGTCAGTCCACACACTTTTTAATTATATTTGATATAGTTATATAGACAATCCTCCATAAACACTGAATTTAAAAGTTAATACTCAGGTTCTTTTTTGTTTTCAGTTTCTTTTTAAAATTCCAAATTTTATTTATCTTTCAAAATCCTACCAAAATTTTACTACCTCCAAGCTATCTTACCAGGTTCCCTCAACACTTAATTCTGAATGCCATTATACCTGTAATCTAAATGATTTACTTACATATCATCTCCCTATGAGACTGTGAACTGGAAGGCAAGACATTTATCTGTGTATGCCAGAGCCTGGACACCACATGGCACAAAGTAAATGTTCAGTATATATTGAAATGAGTTACTGAATCAAAGTAAATTTTATAAATGAAGCTAATGAACCAAGTCACACAGGATAAATTAAAAATAAACTCAAGTGTTGGAAAACAGGTATACTTGGTTTATGGCTGTATCAATTTTTTGAAAGGCACTTTTGATAATGATCCTTTGATCTTTTGATAATGACCCTAGGATCATGACCTTAACCAAAGGCAGATGCTTAACCGACTGAGCCACCCAGACACCCTATATAATGATCCTTTTCTTAGAAAAGTTTTGTTGTGTGCCAAAAAGAATTGTGTGGAATAATTAGTTTTATCTGTAAGTGGAACAATATTTGTTTCAAGGGTTTTTCTCAAGTCAGCTTTTAAGGCCACTGCCCCTATAAAACTCTTCTATTTCCCCCAAGTAGTAATGGCTGCTGCTTCCTTTATGCCCCCAAGTCCTGAATATATTCTATCCTAGCCCATCTCCTTCATTAATTTGCTCTCATGACTGCCTCTTTCACTAGACAGAAAACCCTTTGAGGGCAAAGACTATCTTATCTTCATATCCCAGATATCTGGCACACACTAATTCCTTAATAAAAATACACCAAAAACAAAACAAAACAAAACAAAAACCACCACCACCCTCTTTGAGTTTAAAATTTTTATTTTGGGGGCGCCTGGGTAGCTCAGTGGGTTAAAGCCTCTGCCTTCGGCTCTGGTCATGATCTCAGGGTCCTGGGATCGAGCCCCGCATAGGGCTCTATGCTTGGCAGGGAGTCTGTTCTCCCCCCTCCCCCCCCCCCCGCCTGCCTCTCTGCCTACTTGTGATCTCTGTCTATCAAATAAATTAATAGAATCTTTAAAAATAAATAAATAAATAAATAAATAAATAAAATTTTTATTTTGAACTAGCCTGACTCAGCTCTTACTGGGGTCCCAGAATCTGGATATGGGCCCATTTGCCAATGTTAATGGACCCTGAATTAGAGGAAGTGCCTGTGAAATCCTAGAAAACAGGCCAACTTACTTTTTCTTTTTCTCTAACAACAAGTAACTCAATAATGGAGCTATCTGCCCATTACTGCAATGAAATCATTCAGTCTTTTATGTTTATGTGGACTCTGCCCATGGAATTTCCAAATTAAATTGTGTGGAATTATATTTTATCACCCACATCCTAAGTTTCTGAAGAAAACTTTCTTAAGTTTTGAAAGAACAAAATAGCCAAAGGAGGGCCAACTAGATGTAGGAATATAGACTGGATATGTAATATTTCTTGATAAATGTCTGTTTTCATAATTCCCTTCCCTGATCCCAATAACCAGAACTGCAAGCACTATGGGGAAAGAAGAGGGAGAAGCTATGAGATGTCATACTCATTTGAGCCCCCTCAGCCACACTTCTGCCCCTTCACCCTCTCTCCTGAGAGCATTGTTGCTCTTTTCTTTCCCCATCTGCAGGCCAAGCACAATTTCTCTGGCAGCTAACTTTCCTCAGCAATGAAGCTGGGAGCATCCCACAAATATTAGTAAGCCACACACTGTGCTGGACACTGGCCAAGAGAATGGCAGGAGAAAAGCCCAGGCAGAGTTTGTGTTCCTGGGGCTTGGAGATTAGTAGAAAAGAAAATGAAACATGTGTTTGCAAGAATATTAGATGAATGCTACAATAAGGTACATAAGGGTAAACTGGAGTCAAACTCTGATACCTGTGTTGAGAATATATTCTATCTTAACAAGAACTGAGGAAAAGACATAGGATCATTTGCAGATGAGCGTATGGCTGGCAACTCCTCTTTTCCCAGTTTTCTGATCAGTAAATGTAGATGATAAACCTACCTCCCTCTTAAAGTAGTTGTAAGAATTAAATGGATGGGGGCACCTGGGTGGCTCAGTCAGTTAAGCGTCTGCCTTCTGCTCAGGACACAATCCCAGGGTCCTGGGATCCAGCCCCACATCAGGCTTCCATCTCCACGTGGAGCCTTCTTCTCCCCCTCTCTCTCTGTTCTTCTCCTCTGCATGCACTCTCTCCTGCTCTCATTCTCTCTCTTAAACAAATAAGTAAAATCTTAAAAAAAAAAAACAAAAAAACACCAAAACCAAAACAAAACAATTAAATGGCTGGCAAAAGATACAGCACTGTGACCAGGGCCTGACCCACCATAGGTACCAATGCATCTCTGATATGATGTGCCTTATGAAAGTCAGTCTAACCCAGGCAGTGTCTGAGATAAAGGGACTTCTAAGCTCAGTCTTAAAGAATGGGAGTGAATGTACTGTAGCTATATTACCCTGCTAAGACTGCTGTATCAATGTTCTACATGCAGGGTGGCTTCCTCATAGAAATTTATTTTCTCACGGTTCCAGAGGCTGGAAGTCTAATATCAAGGTGTCAACAGGCTTGTTTCTCCCAAGGCCTCTGTCCTTGGCTTGAAGATGGCCATCTTCTCACTATGTATTCAGGTGGGCTTACCTCAGGATGCATCCTAGTTTCCTCTTCTTCTAAAATCAGTCAGATTGGGTAAGGGTCCACTGTAACAATCCCATTTTAACTCAATTACCTCTTTAAAAGCCCTCTCTCCAGATTTAGTCACATTCTGAGATACTGGTCTTAGACACTGAACACATGAATTTTGGGGGAACACAATTTAGCCCATAAGAGTAAGGTAGGCAGGGAGAGGCAGAGAAGAGGGTTGTTTCTAACAAATATACCATTCTGAAATAAATATTACTCTTAGAAATGTTATTACTTCTAATAACATGCATGAACTGAAAAAAGATGGTGTAGCATGTTGAAAAGAAACCCAAAGAATGTAAACCCTTTTGCAGTATAAAGGGGGAATAGCAAAAGTTGAAACTAGAGAGAGAAGGAGCAGCAAATCGGGCCATGTAGGGTCTTACAAGATAGTTTAAATATTAAGCAGTGGGTAGTTTATCTTCAGAGGAATGGGAAACCATTGTGGAATTTCAAGGAGGGTGCATATGCGGCCTGACTGAATTTCATTTTAGAAAAACCATTCTGAAAAAAAAAAAAAAAGAAAAATCATTCTTTCTGTATTATAAAGAGTTTTCTGGAGGCAGAGTGAGCATCTGGGAGTCATCTGAAATAAAACAAGTGAGAAAGACTGATGGCTTGAACATGCCTTGGGGATGTAAGAAACTGATACAATCTGGAAATCTAATCAATGGACCTTGTGATGGATGGGGGGCTGGGGGAAAGGAGGATGATTCCTACATTACCAGGAAATGGGTAGATAAAAGTAAAGGAAGATGACAAAGTCAAAATGGACATTTTGAATTTCAGAACCTTATGGGACTGCCAAGAGACCATTAGCTATTGATAATACCTGTGGCTTATTAATTCCTCACTCTACAACACATAATGTACCAAGAACTCTATAAACATTATCAAACACCCTTCTACAGAAAAGGAAGCTGAGTCCTAATGAGACACTATAACTTAACCATGGCCCCATATTCCTTCCACAACAACCCCCAGGGACACCACTATCCTGAACTCTGATACCATATATTAGTTTTGGCTATTTTTGTACAGTGTATGAAGGAAAGTGATGTGTATATAATCTTTTGTATATAATGTACATGCAACTTAAAGTCTGCAATCTAGACAATATGATACTCTATGTAGAAAACCCAAAAAACTCCACCCCAAAATTGCTAGAACTCATACAGGAATTCGCCAAAGTGACAGGATATAAAATCAATGCACAGAAATCAGCTGCATTTCTATATACCAATAATGAGACAGAAGAAAGAGAAATTAAGGAGTCAACCCCATTTACAATTGCACCCAAAATCATAAGATACCTAGAAATAAACTTAACCAAGGAGGCAAAGGATCTGTACTCAGAAAACTATAGAACACTCATGAAAGGAATTGAGGAAGACAAAAAGAAATGCTCCATGTTCATAGGTTGGAAGAACAAATACTGTTAAAATGTGTCTATGTTATCTAGAGCAATCTACACATTTAATGCAATCCCTATCAAAATACCATCAATTTATTTTCACAGAGCTGGATCAAATAATAATCCTAAAATTTGTATGGAACCAGAAAAGACCCTGAGTGGCCAAAGGAATGTTGAAAAAGAAAACCAAAAACAGTGGCATCACATTTCTGGACTTCAAATTCTATTACAAAGCGGTAATCATCAAGACAGTATAGTACTGGCATAAAAACAGACACACAGGCCAGTGGAACACAATAGAGAACCCAGAAATAGACCTTCAACTCTATGGTCAGCTAATCTTCCACAAAGCAGGAAAGAACATCCTATGGAAAAAGACAGTCTCTTTAATAAATGCTGTTAAGAAAACCGGACAGTCACATGCAGAAGAATGAAACCGGACCATTTCCTTACACTATACACAAAAACAGACTCAACATGGATGAAAGACCTAAATGTGAGACAGGAATCCATCAAAATCCTAGAGGAGAACATAGGCAACAACCTCTGTGACCTCCACCGCAGCAACTTCCTGCTAGACGTGTCTCCAAAGACAAGGGAAACAAAGGCAACTGGAACTTCATCGAGATAAAAAGCTTTTGCACAGCAAAGGAAACAGTCAACAAAACCAAAAGGCAGCCCAGAGAATGGGAGAAGATATTTTCAAATGTCTTATCAGATAAACGGCTAGTATCCAAAATCTATAAAGAACTTATAAAACTCAGCACCCAAAGAACAAATAATCCAGTCAAGAAATAGAAGACATCAACAGACATTTTTCCAAAGAAGACATCCAAATGACCAACAGACACGTGAAAAAATGCTCCACATCACCTGGCATCAGGGAAATACAAATCAAAACCACAACGAGATACCACTTCACACCAGTTACAATGGTTAAAAACTAACAACTTAGGAAACAAATGTTGGTGAGGATGTGGAGAAGGGGGAACCCTCTTACACTGCTGGTGAGAATGCAAGCTGGTACAGCCATTCTGGAAAACATTAGGGAGGTTTCTCAAAAAGTTGAAAATAGAGCTACACTACCATCCAGAAATTGCACTACTGGATATTTACCCCAAAGATACAAATGTAGTGCTCTGAAGGAACACCTGTACCCCAATGTTTATTAACATCAATGGCCACAATAGTCAAACTATGGAAGAGTCTAGATGTCCAATGACAAATGAATGGATAAAGAAGATGCAGTATGTATGTGTGTATGTATGTATACACACACACACACACACACACACACACAGTGTAATACTACACAGCCATCAAAAAAAGAAGGAATCTTGCCATCTGCAACAACATGGATAGAACCAGAGGGTAAGCAAAATAAGTCAGTCAGAGAAAGATAATTATCATGATCTCACACATACGTTATTTAAGAAACAAGGCAGAGAGTCATAGTGGATGAGAGGAAAAAATAAAAGGAGACAAAATCAGAGAGGGAGACAAACCATAAGAGATTCTTAATCATAGGAAACAAACTGAGGGTTGCTGGAGGGGGTGGTGGGAAGACAGGGTAAATGGATGTTAAACATTGAGGAAGGCATGTGATATAATGAGCATTCTGTATTATGTAAGACTGATGAATCACTGATTTCTATATCTGAAACCAATATACATTATATGTTAATTAAATCTAAATTTAAAAATTTTAGCAAATAAAATGTTTGCAGTCTAACTTGAGAAAAATAAAGGTTGTTATAGACAGAAACATAAGTATAATCACATGAACTCATTCCTATATTCTAAGGTATATAGTACCTATACATTTGAATTGCCAGGTAAAATCAGTAATGTGAAATGAATCCAAGGAAGAATAAGGCCCATTTTAGTGTTGTATCTTTTGAAGGCACTCAATCACTGACCCAGAGTAACTGTAACAAATCCCTTCATGTAAATTAAAGATTAGAACATAAAGCAAATAGTAATGGGGAGAACAGTTTTAAAGATAAAGTTCTACTTCAGTAACTTAAAGTAAATTTAGGTAAGTTTTGGACAATAATAAATCTGAAATTAACTCTAATAATTGTTTATCAAAGTAATTACCTTTTCTAATTAGGCATCTTTCACACTGCTGAGGAACACACAGTAACCAAGTATTTTGATTGTGTTTTTTAAAACAATAGGAATGTTAATAAAATATAAACTTTTTTTACTGGTTTTTAAAATTCTTTTCTAAAATAATTCCATAGAAGTTGTGTATTTAACTTTTAATATTTTACTGTATGTTCATTATACTTTATAATTTTACTATGTGCTTGCTGAATTGTGAGTTTGTTTCTGACTTGGACCTAAGAATTTCTTGGTGGGATGGAGATTACAGTCTTTATTTTTAGGATAAGATCTTCCTCTGATAGTTCTTCTTATGAATTTTACTATTTTTGCTCTCACACAGTATAAAAAACTTAAAAAATTTTACTTGGAGGATGAAAATAGTCACATTTGCAAATTTACTGCTATCCAACATTTAAAGTTGCCCAACATATGTAAAGGGAGAAAAACTCACCTATACATTATAGTTCTCCAAAGCATTTTCTTTGATCAAACTTATAGGGGCATGCATATTTATGATATGATTCCATTTCAGAGAATATTCACATCATTTTCTTTCTTTCTTTTTTTTTTTTTTTAAAGATTTTATTTATTTATTTGACAGAGAGAGATCACAAGTAGACAGAGAGGCAGGCAGAGAGAGAGAGAGGGAAGCAGGCCCCCTGTCGAGCAGAGAGCCCGATGTGGGACTCGATCCCAGGACCCTGAGATCATGACCTGAGCCGAAGGCAGCGGCTTAACCCACTGAGCCACCCAGGCGCCCCTATTCACATCATTTTCTAGCATACTAAATTCTTTCTGTGAACTCCCCCTGCAAGTCTTTGGATCCCGAGTTCCTCTGAAACCCCTAACATTCCTGATTATATTTTGATGTCTCCCTCCTAGAAGAGAGCCAACAATTAGCACAGACTTCTTGTTGAACCAAACAAGGTTCTGATTACAATCTTAATTAATCTCCTTTGAAAAACCAGTCAACCACCTGTGACCAAAATTTTAATTGCAGGACATTCTGCCTTTAAAATCAGTGGGTAGCAGCAACTTCTGCATGAAATTTAGTCTGGTTACTATTTAGCAGAGGAACTCTGCCCTTGAATACGAAAGCCTAGTCTCTCTGTATTATCTTTCATTTCTTTTCAAGGTCAGATAACTAAGAATCTGTGAACATGTTCAAATATTAGCTATTTTCTACTTTTCATTTTTGCTCTTACAATTTCCATATTTATTTCCTATCATAGATGAGTTATAGATTTTAGTTTCTTCACTCATTTAAGACTGATGTTCCAGGAACATCTCTGGCTTATTTAAAATTTTTAAATTTGTTGCAGAGCTCAAGCTCTAAATATACAAATACATACATATTATATATATGTATATATGTATATTTTAATATTCCAAATGAGAACTAGAATTGCCTTATTCATTTCTAAGCTTTTCTTTTTGAAAAATCTAATTTTTTCCAAACTTGCCAACCAAGTCTTTAATAAAACTTTCTGAAACTTAATTAATTGTGTCTAAAAGGATTAAAGTAAGAACTAAACCCACATCTGTAAGGATATCTGAATTTACCTCTTTTAAAATTAAATATAAGGCATCAGTGGTAAAATGAAGATTAGAAGAAAAGAGAGTAAGTACTGAAAAGAAAAAGTCTACTCCATGCTTATTAAGTATTACATTTTAATTGATTTTTAAGTAGCATTTCATTCAAACTTACATTATACAGTGTCACATGTGAAATGAGTATGATTTTAAAAAAAAAAATTTAATAAAGAAATATTTTAGAACAAATTTAAAGCAGTCTTATGCCCCTACCTGACTCTTACCCACAAATAAATCTTCAGTTCCTATTTTGCCTTTTATCTTCCCTGATTAAAAACCACAACTCTCTTTTATCTAAGATAATAAGTGGACAGATACAGAATGAACAAAAGTCACAAATTCCATAAAATTTCATTTTCAGGTCTGTTTTCGTTTGAATCTTTCACTAGACCAACCGACTAAGAGGAAAACTGGATAATTTATATTTCCCCTTCTTTCCCTTCCTGCTTTCTGGAGTAATATTAAAAAGCAAGCAAGAAACAGACTCTAGAGCCATCTCTATGCCCTATACCAAAGGAGAACAGCACAATCATACTTAAGATACATGGATTTTAAGCACCCCCCATTACCATTTCTCATCTGATACAATTACAGTATGTTTGCCACAGGAACGTCTTACTTTGAATCTTCTAAATAATATTCCTAGCAAACATACAATGCAGTGACATATGTTAAAAAAAAAAAAAAGGAATTCCTCAAGCTTCAGGTTGTTTCCCAGCTCCTCCTCCCCAAAACATGGAAATAGCTAGTTAACATAGCACAAAGAAAGGACTCAACAGCACTTGGGGAAAGGTCCTCAAAATCAAAAATTTCTAGCTCAGGTATTGAACTACTGAGGCCTAATCTGGGGGAAACACCCTCAAATGAAAGGTAATCTAAGGGGCAGAACTCATCAATTTTCTTCTGGGGCAGTGCAGTATAAGAGCTTAAGATCTAGTCCTGCTTATGTGGGATGAACAACTCTGTGTTCAATGCTCTTCTCTACTGAACTCTGGAAAAACCCTTAACATCAGTTTTTAACTAATTTACTAAAATTGCTATAAAACACTGGCAATTTAGTCTGTACCTGTGTCTCTGAAGTCACAGGTCCCATTAACTTTGGAATGATAGAAGGAGACATAATGCAAGAGAGAGATAACAAAATTGGGAAAATTATTTATACTCTTGCCATTGCTTAATTTTTTTAATTCAATGGGATAAATAGGTAGAACATCAGCGATCACTTAAACGTTCCTTTACTAAATCTATACAAATTTTCTTTCCCCTGGTAACATCATGATAGCTATAAATCCAAGCTGTATAATAATCATCAATATATCCCTATAATTTCTAATTCAGATACACTCTTCCCAATATGTAACGCTGGCCAGGTTTCTGCCCTCACTATGTCTGCCTCTGACCCATCTCTCTAGAGACGTTTTACTTCTTTAGGTTTTACTCCATTTGTTTCCTCGTCTTTCAATCCTGGTCTGCACCCCATCTTTCCCCATGTATTTCAACAGAATACATAACAGGGCTTCCTCCTGTTTCCCAAACTTTACCTTCTTACAGAATGGCTCATTCCACTAATCAGTTTCAATCTTCCAAAAAATACTGCTATTTTCCATTTCTGACAACTATTAAACAGGCCATATTCTCTGTAAAGGGTCAGAAAGGATATTTTGATGCTAAGAGTTATCTTCATTACTCATCTTGGGTTTTAAACACATTTGTGACAAAATGATGGACCTAGAGAATATGATGGATGCTAAGTAAAATAAATCAGAGGAAAACAAATACCATATGTTTTCTCTTATATTTGGAAGCTCTAAAAAGAAACAAACAAAAAACAAACAGAAACAAATAGACTCACAGATAGAATAATCTAGTGGTTGCCAGAGGGGAAAGGGATGGGGGGGATGAATGAAATACGTGAAGGGGATTAAGAGGTATAAATTTACAGTCATAAAATTAATAAGACAGGAAATTAATATACAGCATCCGGAATATAGTCAATAATACTGTAACAACTTTGTATGGTGACAGTTCGTAACCTAGACTTATCATGGTGAACATTTCTCATGTATATAAATATCAAATCACTAGATCATACACCTGAAACCAATACATACTGTTTGTCAACAATTTTTCAATTAAAAAAGGAAAAAGAGGAAATAAAAGTTAAAGTTACAATGGGATATTTCCACTGTACCAGAAAATAAACCAAAGAGAAACAAAAAATATGGGTGGAAAGCTCTTTTCAGTAACATCTCTTTAAACAAAAGGAATAATTACGACAGGCCCAAGTAAACTTCAGTGTCACACAGTCAAGGCCAAAATACCCCAAATAAGATAAGGAGGATAAGATGACCCTGTGGCTATGATGTCATTATATGGGATTCAGGCATTGGGCCTGTGTCCCCAGAAGGTATTATAATATATATATATATATATATATATATATATATATATAATATATATAAACATATATTTATATTTACATTCACATTTATAATTATGATGTTAACTTTATCGTGGTATAATTTGTACATCATAAAATTCACCCATTTTGAATGTACAACTTAATGTTTTTAGTAAATTTTAAAAAGTGTACAACCATAACTATAATCCAATTTTAGAACATTTTCATCAAATTATTGTGACAATCATAATGGTTGCTCAGATGCCTCTTCTTCTAATTTGAGAAACCTGAATTTCTTAGAAGTCTGGTGTCTAGTTCAATGGGATATTTCTTCTTCTTTTTTTTTTAAGATTTTATTTATTTGACAGAGATCACAAGTAGACAGAGAGGCAGGCAGGGAGAGAGGAAGGGAAGCAGGCTTCCCACTGAGCAGAGAGCCCAATATGGGGCCCCATCCCAAGACGCTGGGATCATGACCTGAGCCGAAGGCAGAGGCTTTAACCCAATGAGCCACCCAGGCACCCCATAGTTCAGTGGGATATTTCTGTAGTTAACCACAATGTATGCTTGGTCAGATTACTATGAATCCTGAATAAATAGTAAAAAATGGTGTTCTCTTTCATTTATTACATTTTGATGTTTTTTTTAAAAGATTCTATTTATTTATTTGACAGAGAGAGAGGGAACACAAGCAGGGGGAGCAGCAGAGGAAGAGGGAGAAGCAGGCTCCCTATTGAGCAGGGAGCCCAATGTAGGGCTAGATTGTAATCCTGGGATCATGACCCAAACTGTAGGGAGCTGCTCAACTAACTGAGCCACCCAGGAGCACCACATATTTTTCTAAGAGGGTAGCCTAGAAGAGAAAAATATGCTGTAATGTTACTAATGTATTTTAAGTATGATTGTATAAGAATGATTTCCTCACTTGCAAATGAACACTACTCGTTTTTTGTTTTTTTTTTTAAGGTAGAGCAGGAAGAAGAGAAAGGGAGAGAGGGCAGGAAATGATGATTCAAAGACTGCAAAACATGGATGGTGCTCATGAAGGGAGGAGGTGGAGGAAAAAGAGAAGTTGTTAATTCTTTCACACATCTTATTATGTGGCAGTTGATGTTCTCAGGTCTTGACTTATACTGGTATTTGTAACCCTCACACTAAGTCTATAAAATATATGCTATAATTACCTTTAGTGAGGAAACTGAGCCAGTGCAAGGCTAGACAGAAACCTTGCCCAAGGTCCCGCAGTCAGTAGAAGAGCCAGGATTCCAATCCAGGAACTCTGGTTCCTGCCATTCACCACTAATTCGCTTCTTTCAGACCTACCAGAGTTGATTATTTCAATATTGGTGAGGCTGAAAATGAAATTAGCAGTGACATATGGCCAAAATGCCCCAATTCTTTTGTGACCAATATATGAACCACAATACTTGAGACATATACAAATTTAACTAATATTTTTGGTGTATATTGATACGAAGAAATTGTTCAAATGCTATCCAGGGAAAACATGGGATACATTTTATATTATTTGGACTCAGGCTTAGGGTGACCATATGTACTGGTTTGCTCACAAAATCTCAGTTTAAACCTGTTGTCCAGGCTTGACTGTACAGCATCTCCTTTTGCTTTCAAAAGTGTCCCATTTGGACAATAAAATAAATAATATTAGTCATGCACAACCAAAGTAAATGGCACAAGTCAAACTGCATAAAATTCAGATCCAATCTCTTTATTATATTATTTTTCATGTCATTCTTTATAGCAATTTCAGAAGCCACTAGTCTATACCAACAACAACCAGTGGCTATCCAGCATTTACTCTTATTTACTTGTACATTTTTTTCTTGTTGCATGGTCCCATCCCCAAGCTTTCTGTTTAGCAAGAATCTTACTCTTAGTTTTTCCTACCTACAAAATTCACTAGGACTGCAGATAAACTTCTAAAGGCAAAACTAATATAAAACAAACAACCTCCTTCCCCATTTGAACATATACATAATAAGGAACTTTCTATGAACCTAAAGCTACATGAAGTTCTCTCTGTAATGCTAGTTTACCATATATGCTCATAAAAGGGAGAGTTCTATTAACATTTTCTAAACATTTTACAGGATCTGATACATCCCTACATGAATTTTCAAGGTTTTATTTAAGAGAGAGAGAACGAGAGAGCATGAACAGGGGTAGGGGCAAAAGGAGTGGGAGAAGCAAAGACACCCTGCTGTGCAGGGAGCCTGATGCAGAGCTTGATCTCAGGACCTTGGGATCATGACCTGAACCAAAGGAAGATGCTTAACCAACTGAGCGACCCAGGCACACCCTGTCCATGAATTTTAAATAGTCTTTTAGGGGTGCCTGAGTGGCTCAGTCGGTTGGGCATCTGACTCTTGATCTCAGCTTAGGTCTTGATCTCAGGGTCCTGAGTTCAAGACCTGTATTGAGTTCCATGCTGGGTGTGGGGCCTACTTTTTAAAAATAATTAATTAAATAAACAAATAAATACATAAATAAATAGTCTTTCAGTCTTCCTAGGTTCAATATCTGCACAAAAGCTGATAAGTACTGCAAATGGCTTTAATAACTCTGATTCTTTCACTTTCTTATCCTAAAACCCATTGTTCTTACCATTGTGAGCCCAAAGGTACCACTTTCTATTTCTCTGCCTCTTCCTTCAAACACTTCATTTCCCTGTCTTTCTGCAAAATCACTGCCTCTCTTCCAATACTTTCTAGTCTATAATAACCACCCTAATGACATTTCTATCCTTAAAGATTCCACTGTCACTTTTTGGAAATAAGCTATTATTCAATCTCACTCTCACTTTATGCTTCCTATAATGCTCCTGACTCAGCAGTTGCCTTAGTGGGCCTAAACTTTCTCCATATTACTTTACTATTTTTCTGAAAAATTACCTACTTTTGGTCCCCTTACACAAACTCCCTGACCTCCTTCCCCTTGGATCAGATTCTTCTATCCACTCAGAGGTACAGACTTCTGGCCTCCAGCCTTCATTTACCCTATTGCTTACGAAGATCCTTAGGAAACCGATCTGCAGAAGGAAGGGAGGAAATTGCTGCCCTTGCTCTGAAGCACTGGATTCCATTTCTTTACTTTTATCTCAGTGCACAGAGTTATAGATGGTGGAGGGTACAGACATCACTAGTTCTGGAAAGGTACTCCATGCCAGTGTGAATTAGTATGAGGGAAACAACTGCCCACTGTATCTGGCTCAGTGATGTGAAAGTTCTGATGACGTTTTCTCTTGGCCAGCACAGATTCTTCAGATCTTGGTATTTAAGATTACTCTGACTGTGATACCCAACACAGAAATGTATTCATCTTTAATTTCCCTATAATGTAACTTCTACCATGATTTAGCTCCACCAAATGGTCTCAGTTATCCAAAAACAGCTTTAATCTTACTCTGATAAGGACATGTCATTAAAGGGTCCTCTATAAAAGCTGTCTGGATGTGTGGTACCATTTTGGAAGAAATGATAATAAGGCCTGAAGATCACATTTAATAGAAAGAAGGAGAGCTCATTAAAAATGTACGGAAAGTAATTACAGTTTCAGAGTCACATGGCCAAAGACAAATTATATATCTTATTCTATAATAATGTTTTAAACAGTCATTTCTTCCTAATTATGTTAACTTTTTCCTTCATGAAAATAGACTCATTTGAGATAAGTAGACATCAAGACAAAGATGAGATCATTGCAAACAGAGAATCAATTGTGTCATATATTTTAGAGCCACTGATGTGATACTTAAGCACAATTTGCTGATTTAGACCAAATATGACCAAATCTTAATCATGAAAATCTTTTTTTTTTTTTTAAAGATTTTATTTATTTGACAGAGAGAGAGAGATCACAAGTAGGCAGAGAGGCAGGAAGAGAGAGAGGAGGAAGCAGGCTCCCTGCTGAGCAGAGCGCCCGATGCGGGGCTCGATCCCAGGACCCTGAGATCATGACCTGAGCCGAAGGCAGCGGCTTAATCCACTGAGCCACCCAGGCGCCCCTTAATCATGAAAATCTTAATCTTCTTTGTGTCATCCCTACACAATTAGACTGCCTAAGATTTCAGCAATCTTTTTTAATTTTTTAATTAATCTTTTTTTAATTAACATATAATGTATTATTTGTTTCAGGGGTACGGGTCTGTGATCATCAGTCTTACATAATTCACAACACTCCCCATAGCACAGACCCAGTATCACATACCCCCATAGCTCATCCCCAATGTCCATCACCCAGCTATCCCATCCCTCCCACCTCTCTCCCCTGCAGCAACCCTCAGTTTGTTTCCTGAGATTAAGGCTCTCTTATCAACCTTTTTGTTTTATGACAGTATTTACTAAGACAGAAATCAGTATGCTTGAGTGCAAGGTTTCAAGATGAAACTTGACAACAGAGTGAGAAAAATGCAGTAGCCACACCTCTGAGAAGACCATCAGAACACAAAAACAGTAACAAAAATAAGATGAATCAACTCATTCAATTCCATTCCTCCAAATATTGCCTTTTCATTTAATGTAAAATATCTATTTTATTAAGAATCATTTTTAAAAGTCAATTTCATATCAAACCTCTTACTCTGTAAACAGATTATGTTCTTCCCTGGGTCTGCAGTTGTAGAATAAGCTGAAACTTCACTATATGAGTAAATCATAAGATAAGTAAATCATAAGATTCATGTTATCCCCATGAATCATACATACAGGTAGGGGACAGGAAAAAATGCATATACAGTTGATCTCAATTTTGTCTCACTGAAAATACAATACTTGTTCTTACTGTCACTTCACATTAGATAACACAGGAATACCTAATACATTTTTAAAAGGCTACTTTGAAGGAATTTACTTTTAATTAGACACGAGCAGTCATTCTCATGTCAACTTAATTTTTTATCTTATTTTTATAATTTTAGTATTGTACTGAAAATAAACAGAAATAGTAAACTGTCTCCTTCAAAGAGTCATTCCTAAAAAAAAAAAAAAAAAAAAAAAAAAAGGTACTAAATAAGCTCACTGGTACTACTGCCCACTAGGCACATCCTTATTTCTCTGCCTCTTCTCAAATTATAGCCTAGACTCAGAATCACTTAACTAATAGTATGACATTTCTGTAAGACACTAAAGTTACTGATTTATTAGGAAAGGTCTGAGGCTCTATTTATACCTCATCTTTACTCTCATGTATAGTATTTATAGCAACAACAGGAAAAAATAAAGTCATCAGTCAGTGGGCTGAAGACAAAAGCAAGTGGAAAGATCAAGAGCCCATAACAAGGAAAAAAATAACCCTGTAATACTTGGTGCGACACTACTAACTACAATTTCTTAGGAGCCTAAACTCTGAATTCCTCAACTGCGACCAGAGATGATAAAGGAGTGTTGAGAGCAACAAGCGACTTTCTTGTTACCTGTCTGTGCTCTTCAGCTGAGAGGAGGCAAAGCCTGCGTGTCACCACACAGCAATCCCAGGCTAAGAATGGACCTCATGCCCTATGAGAAGCTTCCAGAGCCCATTTCATAGCAGTCCTTTCTGCTTAGACATGGTCCTCTTTGTACAGCGGTTGGAGTAGATTTAGCAATTGGTTTTGCTGAGCCTGGAACCTTTGTTACACTGCATGAGGCCTGTGTTAACCAAAGACACAAACGGTCTTGGATGTAGACCAAAAAAGGGGTTGTAAAAGTGCAAGCTGGAGGAAGAGGATCAAGAGAAAGCTCAGAAGGAAATCTGAAAGTTAAGCACCAGCCCTTTACTCACATGTAATGCCAGTGATACAATCAGAATAGGTAGGAAGATCTGTCCTGCTTCTTGGTTTGAATTTGGGTCTAAAGACCCAGTAATAGGTGTCTCGTTAGCGCAGGAGGTAGCGCGTCAGTCTCATCATAAAGACCCAGTAATTTAGGATAACTCTCATAATCTTTTGAAACAGTTCCAGAAACAGTGTTTGTTGAACTCAGTAGGAGAAAGAATTCCATTTGGCTCTTCATGTTTCCCTCCAAGAGTAGTAATGAGGATTAATAAAAAGCATGGCTGAGTAGAAATCTTATTAGTCTACCAAGGGTGAATGGGCTTTAGCCAATTTGTAAAGGGAGCTAAAATTAAATTTTTAATATGATTTAATGTCAATTAAATGCTTACAATAAAGAATGACCACCCTGAAAATTAATCTATCTAATAGCTAAAATATAATCAAATTGGTCTGTTCTAAAAATGAAGCCCTCCTTCCTTTCAAATTAAATACTATTTTAAGAAGTTGGATTTGCCAGATCCCTGATATTTTTTTAAATTTGGAAACATGTCTTCAAAATGGAAGGACTTTGCTATTTCTTGTAATCAGAAAACTGACTTCTTGTCCTAGCAATTGACAATTAACTTCATAACCCTGAACAATTTCAAGGAAAGGAAAATCAAACTAAAATCAGGAAAGAAAACTAAACAGCAAAAAGCACGATAAACAAAATTTCAGAGAGACAGCCCTCCAGTATTTTGTAATTAGTCTTTAATGTTGCTGCTCTTATTAGCTGGCAGTGCCATCTAGAGTGGACCATCCCCACAGAGAACCAGTGGATTCTCCAGACACCCCTGTAGAGTATGTGTGTATCTATGATATGCTCTGAAATCATCCCAAGCTACTGCGCCCTAAGTTAGGTGCTGCATTTTAAAGGAGACAAATTATCTCCAAGAAGAGGCACTGCCTCACAATGAGGTCATGGAAATTTTAGTTTTACAGTGTGAAAAACAAAAACATTTCCTTTCTCATTCACAATTCAAAGCCTGGGGTTGTTGTGTTTTTGTATTTTGGTATATGTGTTTTTGTTTTTTTTTTAAACAAAAAGTGAAAATATAAGCAACTAACTATGTGGAACCTGACCTTGATTATCATTTCCCTGTGTTTCTTCAGGGTTTCATTTTCTATTTATTTTATAAGAAACTGTCTTCTGTGATCAAGTCTAACTGAGTCAATTATTTTGTCTCCCAGTTTTGGAGAAGAAAATTCATATATTGTCCCCTTCCCTCCATTCCATGAACATGTACAAGCCATGTTGCTGGGTACTGACATCATAAGGATAACGGCTCCAGCTCTCAGGGAGATTGCAGTCCAGCATGGGGGCAGGGAGCAGCTACAGAGCAATATCATAATTATTTCAGGAATAATAAATCAAGGGCTGCAGTGGGCCTAAGGAGATAAACTGGCCCCAGATGGAAGAGGAAAGTTAAACGTACTAGGGCAGGCTTTCTAGACAGTGTAATCTGTAACCAAGGAGGGTAAGTCTTAACCAGGAAAAGAAGAATGGGAGAAGGCTCTTCAGGCAAGGGAAGCAGGATGTGTAAAAAGGGAACAGAGTGTTGCATTAAGAAGCACAGGCTCTGTTATGTATATTTTCCACAATTTTCAAAAAAAAAAAAAAAATAGCAGCAGCAGCAGCAAAGATTTTGGAGTGAGGCCACTACAATTGGCTTGGGCAACTCACCCTCTGTGTCATTTCCCAATCTGTAAAACGAGAAGCAAAACAGTACCTACGTCCTAGGAGTAAAATCCTTGTGGCTTTAATACACATAAAAGCACCTGGACCTGTGTCAACTTTAAAGGAAGTACTAAATAAACATCAGCATTTATTATCGTGTATACAGACCCAGAGATGAGAGAGGACAGGGCACTTTCAAGGGCATGATGAGTTTAAGTTGCCTTCTCCAACCAGAAAAGTCCAGTAGACAGAAGAAGGACCCAGAAGAGAACTGGGCTAAAGTTTATCGAAAGGCGTTTTTGAAAAATACTGTTTTTTGTTTTCTTTTTCATCTATATGAGATGATGGATATGAACTAAACTTGTGACAATTATTTCACAATATATGTAAGTCAAATCATCATGCTCTACACACCTTAAACTTGTACAGTGCAGTATGTCAATTATGTCTCAATAAAACTGAAAACGTGAATTATTTTAAAAAAAATTAAAATGACATTTTGAAGATATACTTTTTCCTCCCTGAGGTCATCCCTGAACTTTAAATGTATACGAGGGTGTATCTTTGAAGCTATGTACATATCAACTGTTACTCAAGAATAAACTGCCAGTACAAAATAATTACATCTTCCAGCATTAAAATACTCCTTTTCAAAGGGCAGGGTGATCCCACTACTCTGAATATGGCTTCTATCCCAACATCCGAGAAGGGGTGCACTGCTAAATCTATGGGTGCCGAGCATTCCCACAAAAACTCATGTTTGGTTTCACACACAACATTTAATAGTCTGTGGACAGAGGAACGTTATGTTACGATGCCACATGGTATGTGGGAAGGAATGACAAGAGGACAATATGAGACAATGTAATGAATCTTTCCCATAAAATAACATTATAGAAATAATGGAATATTGGAGGCTTAAGTTACTTACCATCTTAGTTTCCTCACTGGAAAAGTAAGGTTAGGCATTTCCTAAGGACCCCTGGGATCTCAAATGTCCTATAAACTACTTGATGAACAAGATGTATAGAATCAAGTCTGCAAATAAAACTCCAGTAAGGAGGAATATCTGTGCTGTCCAGAAATCTGTCAGGTAATGCTACCAAGGAATGCCTGTAGGAGAGCGCAGTTATCTCTAACTTTCCAGGAAAGACTCACTAATAATTTACTACTCAGACTTCAGGAAACCTTTCTTTAATCTCTATTTTCAGTGTAATGCAGCCTCCTGAATAGATAATGTGGAAACAGATCAGATCAGTTGTTTGCTCTGATTGACTTTTAGCTCAAACACTTTTGCCTCATGTTGTTATGATTATATTGGCTAAAGAGGCACTAAAAGCTTTATCCCTCATCTCAGAAATGCTTCATTTGCATAAACAAACATTTCTCACTCTCTTGGCACACTAGACTAGGGACTGGTAGTCTCATGGGCAGATCACATACCTGCACAGGGATCTGAGAAAAGCCCTAGCAAACTCCCAATAAGGAAAAGGGTCTTGGACAGTGGGTGCGAGGGCCAAAAGGGTTATTTTGTCTTCCTCTTAGACAATAATTCGTGTAATTTCCTCATGTATGAAATACTGAGAGGCCTCCATTTCCTCTACCTCTTCCTTGAGAAGTGGCTAAAACTCAGCACACCTTCTTGTGCCATGAGCTCATAATGTTGATGCCAACATTTTTCACTCCTGAGAACAGAAATATCCTATTCATACAGGTATTAAAGCATAAACCCAGGCACTCAAGGCTCTGCCCAGTCAGCTTTCTCACATTAGCCCAAATGCCTGAGCCATAAACACTGCCCATCATGCCAATGCCACCCAGATGTATTCTGATTATAGGGAGACAGAAACAAATAGCAGCCTCTCGCATGGCAGGCATTCTAGTCAGTCCCTAGATTGGCCAGGTTTGTTTTTACAGTGAATTTGTCTTCCACTTGGTCAAAGCTAATCTCTAGGTACTAAGGAAACCCAGCTCTCTTGGGATATAAAAATGGTCATGAAAGCTATAAATGCAAAGGTGAGGGAAAAAAAGAAAATTTTAAATACAATTTGACCAAAATCTTCTTAACCTGTGCTTCATGATTACATAAAAATGCATGCAAATCCGTATAACATACTTATGTGTGCTTTTCACAAGGATATAAATCTTTCATTAGGTTCTCAAAGAGTTCTTTTTTTTTTTTTAAGATTTTATTTATTTATTTGACAAAGAGAAAGAACAAAAGCAGGGGGATCAGTAGAGGGAGAGGGAGAAGCAGGCTCCCGATGTGGGGCTCAATCCCAGGACTCCAAGATCATGACCCAAGCTGAAGGCAGGTGCTTAACAGACTGAGCCACCCAGGTGCTTCAGATTCTCAAAGAGTTCTAGGAGTTGAAAAAGCTAAAAACTACATGATAAAAATATTATTTTTAAAAATACAACTCAAGTCCCCAAGCTAGATGTAGCAAGAAAACAAAATATATCATTTTTTTCTTTCATTTAAGTATCTTTGAGTAGGGGTACCTGGCTGGTTCAGTTGGTTAAGCATCTGCCTTCGACTCAGGTCATGATCCAGGGTCCTGGGATTGAGTCCCTTGTCCGGTCTGCTTATCCCTCTCCCTCTGCATCACCCCTTCATGCTCTCTCATGTGCTCTTTCTCTCTCTCTCTCTCTCTCTCTAATAATCGAATAAATAAATAAATATCTGTGAGTAATAAAAGTAATTCCAAATTAAAAGACACTATATGCTATACATGTTCAGATTGTGAAAAGTTATCTCGCTTCACTAGTTCATCAAATAATTTTGAAAATACTATTCATAATTTCGCTTTAAGTGAATTCCTCCTAACAATAGGAAAAAAAAAAAAAAGACAGCTTGGATAGAAAATAGTTCCCCAAATTAGATACTGATGGATCATTTAATTGACTACTTGTTGAATTTCAGGTCCAGTCATGCTTGGGTATGTGACGAATTCTATTCTAGGGGTAGCACCATTCCATGAAGGCAGAAAACCTGTAACTGAATCTCTTTATCACTTTCCCAAAACAATTAGGGGTACATTCCACTGCACCAGCAGCCATGGGCTTAACTGCAGCTGACCAAGTTTGAGAAATGACCTCCAAAATCTGTTCTTAGTAACATTCTTGCCTTCATGGAATTACCAAAATGCCTGCGGGGGTTGGGTTTTCATTACGGTTGAGTTGAATCTTCTCCCTCCACCTGCCCTGCATCCCCCCTGCACATATACTACTAAAACTCTTATCATCCACAATACCCAGCTGTGTCATCCAATGGCAAGGCAAGTTAACGGAGGGTAAGAGCTGTCTACAGCTCTGCTAAATGTGAAGTCTGAAGACTAGGACTTTGGCTGAACAGTTAGGATTCTGGCATATGTTTATGATTATTGTTAAGCCAACTACTTCCAATGTGTAAACTAGTTTCTATCAGTTATTTGACGGGGGGGGGGGGGCAATGATATAAATTCCTTGAGAATTCCAAAAGAATAAAGTTTATGTTTAAGTCTGATTCTTTCAAAATTAATGCTTTACTTCAACAAATTATATGGTATCTCTAAAGAGTTGAAGACAGCCTCCCAAAGTGAGGTATTTTTACTTTTTTTCGTTGTTTTGGGTGAAACAATTGGGATCTTTTCAACAACTAATTCGATGAGCCAACCCCAACTCACAAGTAAAATCCTGGAAATATGTGTATAGCATCTACTACGACTGCCCTTACCAATCCCTCAATGTATTCAAGCAGAATTATTGGCTCCTTCCTACACCACCTCTTTGCCCCACACCCTCATCCATACACTGATATACCTACGTCACATAATATATATCCACATGCCTAATCCAAACACCATTTTTTTCTATGAAGCAAGTCCTGTGTTCTCTCCACAGGCTGCAAAGCTTAATGAGACATGGGTCCCAACTGCCTTGAGCTCCCTTTTAAGCCCCTCAGGCATGAGAACTCTGTCTTATTTAGCTTTGATCCTTCACAGTGCCTTCAAGAGAAGACATTCAATGAATGTTAGCTTTAAAAGAAATTGAAAGAGAAAGATAAAGCCATGAAAGAACTAAATAAAAGAAGATCTAGGGGGTCTCTATTTTCTCAGTTAAGTTTTGTTGTTGTTGTTTTTTTAAGATTTTATTTATTTACTTGACAGATCATAAGTAGGCAAAAATGCAGGCAGAGGAGGGGGAAGCAAGTTCCTCTCTGAGCAGAGAGCCCGATGTGGGGTTCAATCCCAGGAACCCGAGATCATGACCTGAGCCGAACGCAGAGGCTTAACTCACTGAGCCACCCAGGAGCCCCTCAGTTAAGTTTTTTTATTTATTTCTTTTACACATTGGTATTGTTAAAACCATTATTTGGATACAGTGTTTAACATACTAGCCTTTTTTTCATTAGTATGTTTGCTATCTGTGTAAGTCTCATTCTTTCTCAACCAACTCTTAATTCAAATTTCAGAATGCTACCACCTGAATTTTTACTTGTGACTCTTTTATTCCTTTAAAATATGTGAGCTAAGATAGTTTCCCCAAAAAGTCAATCCAACAGTACATTTGAGGTAATGTGACTTATAAACTGAATAGGGCAAAGAACACTAGTTAAAGAAGTGAAAGTTCTGAATTGTCTAGGCTCTTTGTGACCTTGAAAAGTTATTATTCTGAGATTCAGTGTATTCGCTGAAAAATGAGAGACTGTAACAGGTGCAACCTCTTATTCCATTCAACTTTATATATTCTGGAGAACTAATTCTCTGTATTTTGCTATGATGGGCTTGATACACAAACCTCACAAATACACAAAACAAGAAGCTGTTTACATCAGGGGCCTAAGTACAATGGTCCACTGCCACATTCAGCCCACTGCCTGTTTTTGTTAACAAAGTTTTATTATAGCACAGTCACATCTATTGATTTATTTACTGCCTCTTGCATGCTAACAACAAAAGGGTTGCAACAGAGACCAAATGGTCAGCAAAACCCAAAATACTGGCCTTCTGTAGAAAAACTTTGCCAGTCTCTGGCCTAAATGATGTGCACTGTGCTGTGTGACTTCTTCCCTAAAGAACCCCCCTCTGTTCCCTGAATGAGACCTGGAAGTTCACCATTCTTTAAAATTCTACATATGCTCTGAAAAGGTAAAACACCAGAAGTGTTAAGCAAACTGTCACTTGACTGAATCATCTGACTTCTACCTGGGGGCACTAAAAGGAAAAAGGAAGGCTTCAGTACAACAAAGCAAAGTGAGCAGGCACCAAAGATAAATCTGCTTATACCCTAATTTTGCCTGGATCCGCCACAGAGAGATGAGTCTTTAGATTCTGATACTGCGATGGGTTTTAACCTAAACCTGCTCTCGTACCTCTTATATGCAACAACCGTACCTGGAGGCTAGCTGGAAGACAATCATATAAAATAATAAAACAGAACTACCGAAACTTCTATATATGTTATTACCACTTTTGGACTGTAATAGAATGATGTGTTTAAATCCCATTACTTTAATCAAAGGAAGGCAGACACAAAATAATATATACTGTAGTATTCTGCTTATGTAACTTCTAAGAATAGGCAATACTAATCTATGGTGATAGAAGTCAGAAACTGGCAGGGAGAGGGTTAATTGAAAAAGGGGCATGGAGAGTTTGGGGGGTGATGGAAACATTCTATTATCTTCTTTTGTATGGTAGTTATGAGGCTCAAAAGTCATCTAACTGAATACTTAACTGCATTTTTCTGTATTTGAATATACCTCATTTTTTAAGAGGCTATTAAAGAATTTTATAAATTTGGAGGTATGTCTTCAGAAACCTTGGAGATTTTTAGGATCACTGTCATTACATAATTTTCTCTCCACAGTAATAGATAGAAGGGTGAGGTAGGAAGAGAAAGAAAGCAGGGGCATTGTTGATGGAGAGAAAATTCTTGTCCAGCCTCTAAGACCATTTCCTTTAAAATACATTCTTGCAATAAGTCATCAGATATCTCAGTCTGGGCCTTAGTCTTCCAACAAAAAAAACTCAAAAGCAGGAAATGAGGAAACAGGTAAAACAGATTTTTTCCTTTAAAGTGTGTGTTTGTTGGATTAAAAAAACACAGAAAATATACAAAAACATGATTACACACCGCCTGGAAGTCTCTACTTTATTCAAGTTGTATTAAATCCATTCTAATTTTGTACCAATATAATCAGAAATATTAAATCTAGTATATATAATATCGATAAAATTTCTTACCAAAAAGTAAATTATTAATGAATGCTCTCTTTAAACTTGAACAAAAAATACAATAAAGTACATTCCTCTTAATTTATGATCATCTGAAAAATCAGCTCTCCTTACTAGACAGGCCCCATTTTTCAAAGAAAGGCTGAAAGTCAAACATTTTATTGATATTCTGATACCCTGGCTTGGGTAGCTTGGTTGAAATAAACCAAACTCTACTCACAGTAACTGAGGCCACTAATACTGGACAACAATCCATGCTTACAGAGATCAACTAAACAAGCAAAATTAAAAGAGACAGAGATACATATTATTATACAATCAGTACAGGTCTAAAGCCAATGTTTTGGTTAAAAATCTAGAATTACCTAATTACCTTCATTTCCAACTTAATGAGAGAGAGAGAGAAAGAAAAGAATTTAAGTGTTTGAAGATTCCCCGGAGGTCAGCTCATCAATGGAACCCCCTGGTTACCCAAATGAAGAAGGAAAGGTGTGAACTAAGTTTGGCCTGAGCCTCACTGGTTCACCCCAAGTGCACATGCAGTGGCCCCTGCTTCCCTGGCTAGTCTCACTTTAAGCCAGCTTCGGAGACACCAGCACCTGGTTGCACACTATTACACCTCTTCCTTCCACCTGCTCTTCTGCCAAAGACACTTCCCGCTCTCATTCCTCCTCAAGACTTGTGCACATTCTCTTTATTGTTGTTGTTGTTGTTGAAGTTTAATTGACATACAGTGTTGTATCAGTTCCAGGTATACAACACAGTGATTCATCAATTCTATACATTATGAAATGCACACCACCCTAAGTATAGTCACCATCTGACATGAGAAAACGTGACAGTATTATTGACTACATTTCCTATGCTGGACTTTTTACCCCTGTGACTTTTTATAACTGGAAATTTGTGCTCCTTCTTGGAGACTTAATTTAGTCATCAACTCCTCCAGAAGCTTTCCTTAACCCCTCTATCTAACTCTCACCAACCTAACCCCAAGTGGCAGTTACAACTTCTCTGCTCGCCCAGAGCACCACAAACAATTTTCTTCATTCTTCTCATCATTCAAATACTGAGTGTCCACACTGGGCCACTGCTAATGCTAGGGGTACAGAGGAAGAGCAGCGTTTCTACCCTAAAGCAACGGCCTCTGCACTTCAGAGGCAGCTGAAATAACCTGTTAACCAGTTGATCTAGTCTCATTGAAGGACTGACTATTAACCATTTGTTCTAGTCCCCAAACCCAATATATGGCACACAGAGGCTCAATAGATGTTTGTTCAACTTTGCTTTTATTATGAAAATTGGACTTTAAATTTTTCATGTTTTAATGAATGAAATAACCCTTAAGCAAAATTTAATCTTTAAAACAATGGAGGGTATATTTACCTTCTATTCATTATCTTTTTCAAGGTTTGATGTGTCAAGGTACACTACTCATTTAAACCATCACCAGTTTTGATTTGTATTTATTATTCTTTACTTCATAGCATATTAACAAAAGTTTATGTTAATTTAGTGGATTCTGAGAAGGCAGGTGGCATGTATGGTTAGAATAGTCTATTCCCTAACAGAATACCAACCCAAGATTTCTACTACTTCTAATATTTTTCTAATTCAAAATAGCAAATTCTGAAAATATCACCATATACTTGAGATTATTACTATTTAATGAATGAATTGTTCATTTACTCAATAAGCATACACACAGTACCTTGACTGTATTAGTCCAGGAACTGAGATGAACAAGACATGGCCCTTGGCATCAACAAACAGAAGTACTGCTACTAAGTAGTGGGTTAAGTGCAATACTAGAAGTGTGTGATGAGGTAGAAAAGGGGCAAATATGGACAAGACCAACTTGGTTTGAGACTTCACAAAAGAAGTGATGCTCAGATTTTAGAAGACTTCCCTGGTAGCTCCTCAACCCAAGAGCAGTCACATGTCCACATTTCAGCCTCCACTACCTGCACTCAGCAACCATTTGTTAAAACTCCACTGAATGCCAGGCCCTTTGATGGGGAAAGTAGTTAAGGATTCCGCAATAAAGAAAACAGAGAAGGTTCTTGTACTAACAATGCTTATATACTGCCGTGGGGCTAGGGATAAAGTTTTATCCTGTATGCAAACATGTTATTATCAAAGGATTTTAAGTAGGACCAAATGTGTTTAAGTCTTACATTTCAGAAATCTAGGCTTCATCGCATTAGAGTAAGAGAGGAAAAAAATAAAACAAGATGAAATCAGAAAGGGAGACAAACCATGAGAGACTCTTAATCCCAGGAAACACACTGAGGGTTGCCTCAGGGGAAAAGGCTAGGAAGATGGGTAACTAGGTGATGGGCATCAAGGAGGGCATGTGATACAATGAACACTGGGTATTATATAAGACTGATAAATCACTGAATGCTACCTCTAAAACCAATAATATATTACATGCTAATTAATTAAATTTTAATTAAAAAAAGAAATCTAGGTTTCTTTCTTGACTTTGACTGAATCTTCAGCTTTTTTGGGAAAGTTTTTATAAGCTCCCCCCTTCAGTCTGCATTTTTCCTCTCTGCACCCTCCCATAAGCTAAGTTTTTATAACAGGTTCTATTTGCTGCTTCTATTTCCTCATCTCACACTTACCCTTCAACCTGCAACAAACTGGCCTCCACTTTTATATCCTCATAAATCCCACTCTAGCCAAGATCTTCACTGTTATCCACCCTCCAGACCCAGGGGGTGATTCTCAGTCTGGACACTATTGGTCATCTAGCTACTCCTGATACGTTGTCTGCTCATTCGGAACCTAATGCTTTGGGTTCCAGAATGCTCCTAGTCTCTTAGTCTCCCAGTGTTCTGCCCTTCCCTATTTGGCACTGCTCCCCAGATTTCTGTCTTTGTTCCACTACAATTTCTACAGATACTCTATTCTCTCCTCCCAGATTGCATACAGTCCTGGTTTTAACTCTCCTGAATGCGGAAGTCTCCCATGAATAAATAGCTTAGAATTTTCAGCCTTGATCTCCCTCCCAAGCTGCCAGTTTGTAGAGCTTACTACCAGCTGTACATATACACTTAGCTCAAAGTTTCACCTGCTAGACTATCTCCCCATCTACAATCTGATCATCTGCCAGAATTCTCAATTTCAATTAATAATACTCCCGAACAGAAACCCAAGTAATTTTAATCATCAAATCATACCAACTCCATTGCTTGTTTTCCCCCAAGAATCCATCGCTCCCTTTCCTCTGTATTCTCACAATCCCTTATCATTTTTACTTGAACAACGGCATTTGCCTTCTAAATTATTTCTCTACCTCAGTCACAGTCTCCTTAAAGCAATCTTTTAAACTCCAGAGAAATGAGAAGATTGGAGGATCCTGGAACAGGAATAAGCAAACAGTTTCAAAATTACAGTTGTAACTATATGAATTTTAATTCAGTTGTTCTGAAACCAGATTAAAACAACAAGAATGATCTGAATTGGGTATGAACATGTTGGAGAAGGAGAATGGGAGAAACAGAATGGAGAATAAACCAGGTTAAATTTGGTTAACTGAAGAGAGTTCCTTCTTAAGACATATAAAAAAGTCCTTCCATGGGCTCTAAAGAAAATTGGTGCTAATCTTTTTCAACTCCCACAAGAAGAACTATTTTAGAGTCTGGATACGTCTCATGTTTGTTTAAGATTGGCATAATAGAAATCAGCTTCATTTGGGCTTCTTCTAAGCAGTGCCTGACTCATGTTGTTTTAGCTGGTGTTGACTCACTGCCCCACAAAGGATGACACAGCTTTAAATAGGCAGAGGATGGCCTGCTTTTTCCAATTACATGCTTCCAGCAACCAGAAGAGATGGGGGTCTTCTAGAGTGGAGTTTTCTGCAACTAAGCACAATTTAGACTTAACAAAAACAGTTGCCAAGTTGACCTGGTAGTCACTGAGCTTTATAAATGAGGAGGGAGAGAAGTTAAGTTGTGGTATGTTAAAAATCACAGGGGCCAGGCATCCTCTGTTTTTCAAAACAAAATCTGCGGAAACTTACAGTCAGCTCTTTTCCCATTTAATTGCTTACTCTATTGAGGTCAGCAAATGTTTTTCTTTAAGATTCCAATGAAAAGCCGCAACAAGTGTGTTTTTAAGACTCTCCACGTTAACTTTAGCAAGATAACGTAGGGGTAGCTGTAATCATGTTTGAAAGGAAGCTAAGGAAATGCCATTCTCATAATCGTTGCCACCTTTTCTATACTTCTATACCCTTAATGTCTCCCAGTGAGAGAGCCAATTTCCCCTCTGCCATGATTTCCTTGCCATCAGTCTGACTGCTCCCAGAACACATCAGACCATGTTGTGGACCTGAGTGGGTGTCCAGGGGTCAGTACAATGAATTCCGAGTCTGGCTCAAAAAGTTGGTTATTCCTTATGAGCCTCTCGGCGAGACACTTCTATACTTTGCGTACCTGTTGTACCACAGAGATTGTCCCTTGCAATCCTTACTTTTTTTTTTTTAAGATTTTATTTATTTATTCGACAGAGATCACAAGTAGGCAGAGAGAGAGGAAGCAGGCTCCCCGCTGAGCAGAGAGCCTGATGCGGGGCTCTATCCCAGGACCCTGGGATCATGACCTGAGCTGAAGGCAGAGGCTTTAACCCACTGAGCCACCCAGGCGCCCCATGAGTAGATTTTCATGATGCATCATTCCTATTTGTAACACACTGTGAACTCCCTGGCTGGTTAAGAATTGTTAGAAGAGACTCCTAAAGACCCAGCAGTTAGCAGAGAAGTCTGGACCACACTGTTTATATATAACTAAAATGACCATCCATTCTCCATACTGTCCCAAGAACTGAAGTTTATCAAAACGAATACCTTGTAAAATAAACACAAGTGCACAGAGCTGGAGGCCATTTTGATTCAAGTCCAGACTACAATGGGCCCTGGATTAATTTTCCACATATGAATCCTTGCAGCTTAATTTTGGTAACTATTATCCATTGCTCCAAGGTCATTGATGGATCAGGGCTATTAAGACTAGGCATGGCTCAGGGGTCTAGATTGTCACAAGGTCTAGATTGTCACAACCTATCTTATAGTATCTAAAATGTTTAGAAAGATTTAGAACAAAACCAATCTTCACAAAAGTATGGTCCAGGACCTGGATTGGTATCCAGCTTGACTTCAAATCAGGATAAGACAAAAACTGACTGACTACTGGAAGACAAAATAGGAAAGATCCATTAAGTCTCATGGAGTGATGTTTCTCAACTTGCATTAAGAATTCTTACATTGTAGCATTTTTCACAGAACTATAACAAAAAAACCTACAATTTATATGGAACCATGAAGGACCTCAAACAGCCAAAGCAATCCTGAAAAAGAAAAGCAAAGTTGGAAGCACTCTTTATTTTACAAAACTGTAGTAATCAAAACAGTATGGTACTGTCACAAAAACAGACACATAGGTCAACTAGGACAGAAAACCCAGATATAAACCTACAATTGCATGATCAATTAATCTTTGACAAAGTAGAATACAATGGGGAAAGAGTCTCTTCTCCAAATGGTGTTGGGAAAACTAGTCAGTTACATGCAAAAGAATGAAACTGGGTCACTTTCTTAAGCCATACACAAAAATAAACTCAAATGGATTAAAGATCTAAATGTGAAACAGGAAACCATACAGACAGTAATTTCTCTGACATCAGCCATAGCAACATTTTTCTGGATATGTCTCCTGAGATAAGAGAAATAAAAGCAAAAATAAACTATTGGGACTACATCAAAATAAAAAGCCTCTGCACAGAAAACAATCAACAAAACTAAAAGGCAACCTACTGAATAGAAGATATTTGCAAATGACATATGTGATAAACAGTTAATAACCAGAATATGAAAAGAACTTATATAACTCAACACCCAAAATACAAATAATCTAATTTAAAAATGGGCAGAAGACATGAACAGACATTTCTACAAGAAGACATCCAAATGGCCAACAGACACATGAAAAGATGCTCAACATCACTCATCATCAAAGAAATGCAAATCAAAACTACAATGAGATATCACCTCACACCTGTCAGAAGGACTAAAATAAAAAATACAAGAAACAAGTGTTGGCAAAGATGTGGAGAAAAAGGAAGCCTCTGGTGGGAAGGCAAACTATTGCAGCCAGTGAGGAAAACAGCATTCGAAGTTCCTCAAAAAGTTAAAAATACAACTACCAGGGCACCTTGGTGGCTCGGTGGGTTAAGCTTCCTCCAACTCTTGATTTCAGCTCAGGTCATGATCTTGGGGTTGTGAGACTGAGTTCTGTGTCGGACTTGGAACTGAGCATGGAGCCTGCTTGGGATTCTTTCTCTCCCTCTGCACTCCCTGAAAAAATACTACAACCCTACCATCTAATAATCACCCTACAGGGTATTTACCCCCAAAATACAAAAACACTGATTTGAAGAGATACATGCACCCCTATGTTTATAGCAGCATTATTTACAATAGCCAAATTATGGAAGCAGCCCAAGTATTCATGGATAGATGGGATGAACGAAATAATAATGGAATATTATTCAGCCATAAAAAAGAATGAGATCTTGCCATTTGCAATGACATGGATGGAGCTATAGAGTATAATGCTAAGCAAAATAAGTCAGAAAAAGAAAAATACCATATTTTCGCTCATATGTGGAATTTAACAAAAAAAAAACCAAAGCAAAAAAAAAAAAAAAAAAGAGAGAGAGAGAGAGAGAAACAGACCATAACTATAGAGAGACAAACGAGAGGAATGGTTATCAGAGGGGAGAGGGGGTAAAGGGATGGGTGACATAGGTGATGGGGACTAAGGAGTGCACTTATCATGATTAGAACCAGTGATGTATGGAAGTGTTGAATCACTATATTCTACACCTGAAACTACTATAACACCATCTGTTAATTATACTAAAATTAAGAGAATAATTTAATTTAAAAAATTATTGGCACTCTCCCTGAGGGAGAAAAAAGAAAAAAGAACTTTTATGTTGTGAGTCACGCTGCAAGGAATGAAGTAAAAAATACCATTAACTATAGAAATCTTAAAGCTATTAATAAAATTAAAATGAAAAATTAGAAGAGCTAGTTACTAAGAACATCAAATTATAAAAGGATTAACAATTGCCCTTCCCCACTTTTAACTCCCCCCCCTAAAAACCACAGAAAGTTTTCTTGTACTAATTGCTTAGATCTCACTTTATTGGTCAAATTGAATGACTTCTTAGCACAGTTGTCTACTTTAAAATACTGTTACCTAAGATTGCATGAGGGGCAAGAATGTAGCTTTTAAATTAAAAGAAAAAAATTCCTAACATTGTACTTGCTTCAACTGATGACAAAACTTTTCAAGCTATTTATATCCACTCATATTTAATGCACCTAATACTTATTCCACTGGAACAGAATTAAAATGATTTCAAAAGGAAAGACTAAATCAAAACTGAGTATTTGTAATATCTATTATGTGAAAGTTGCTAGTTTGCTAAGGGGGAATACAACAGCAATACTGTTCCTGCTCTCAATTAACCTACGACCAAACTGAGACAGAAAAACACTAAATCCATAATAAATAATGCTTCAAGATTTAAACAACAGGTTAAAAACACCAGTACTGGAAGGGTTGGATGGGAATCCTGGCTCTATCATTACCTCACTGTGTAACCATGGGCTGCTTCTCTATGCCTTAATTTCTTCCTATGAAACAGGACTGTTTTAAAGATTAAATGATAATGTATGTTAAGCTAAGTAGTTATCAATAAAAATAGCCCTTTAAAAAAAAGAAATGACATCATAGGACAATGACCTTTATGTTTTGACAGGTGAAAACTCTATGGCTACTATTGTCAAGGAAATTTTCAGGACAGAAGTTTTGTCCTTACTTCTCTATTTATTCTCCTTTGTTTGGTCCTTCATCTCCAGACACAAATGAGAGTTTGGTGCCAATGCCAATGTGCTAATTTTAGTTACTTGTATGAATGTTTAGATATGATAATGAAGGTAGGGAAAAGTATCAAGAGAAGAAATCGAGTGTCCTATTATTAGCTATAATGTTATTTTTCTATGTTCGACAATTTTTTCTAAGCACCTGTCAAGATATCTCTACTGATCTAAAAATATAAATACACTGATGGACCTTTGTATAAAGACAAATGCATTGGCCAGTGTTTTCTAAATAGATTTCATAAATAAATGAACACTGAACAGGAAACGTCAAAAGGATTCTTTTCTCTATATATTACAGATATACAAAAGTAAACTTTCTTGCTAATCACGAAATTTAACACAGATCTAAAGATTTATCTCTCATAAATAAGATAATCAGCACCACAATTTAGAATTACTAAAATAGTAGAAATAAGTCTCAAGTGCTTGATAATTTTTAAAATTCTACATACTACTTTCTCTTTGGCTTCCTGTCCTTCATATTGTGTGCCTGTATGAAGTCATCTTCTAATAATCTAAGGATCAGAAATGGAATGCATAGATTTAATTACTTTTGAAGGTAACATGAGACAAAGCAGCTGGTTCTGTAAGTGAAAGTGTATGTTCTCCCACCCTTGGACGCTTAATACCTGTCAAACAGATAGTTTTATCTATAATACTCATTTATTAAAGAGTGACATAACATAGTTGATACTAAAAGAATGTGTCGTAAACTCCACATACTTAAGATGAATATATAGTTAAACAATCTTTTAGTTCCCATTTTAGAAAAGAGCAACTTGAAGCTTTTAGATATGCTATGGTTTGTTCTGAAGTGCATCCTCTAGTAATCACAAAGAAATGAACACGTGAAATTTCATGTGATGAAAAATGACACAGTATCCAAACTCACTAACCCAAGTACTAGAACACAGTAAGACACTGAATCCAGACAAGCAAACCAATATATACTCAAAGAAACTGAAATAAGTGCTATCAAAATCTTTTGTTAGATTATACAACTTAGTCCTTCGATGAGCTTTTCTTTGCACAGTTCTAACAACCTTGATTATCTAATGAAAAGTAAATTATAAAGCATGTTAAAAACAACAACATTAGAAAGAACAAAAGTACTGCTAAAGGTTTTCAAGGCTGCCTGAAAACAAAGGGGAATATAACAACAATAAATATTATTTAAGTTATAGAAGAAATAAAACAATATACCAATGTAGGCTATTTACTATGAAGGCAAGCAAACTTAAAACACCATACTGTCTGATGACAGTCATTAAGAAAAGGAGCCTTACTGCCCTAGTTAAGGGTATGGCTGACCTTATATTTTCATCCAAAGAGGCTTAAAACAAAATCTATCACTTAAATGGATAAACTTTACTTCCAAAATTTTCTTCTGAGGACATTTTATTGCCTTCCTTTGCTCTACTCCATAACACCCTGCTATTATTCTTCGCTGGAACTGATATCTAGAGACCACAGATTGAGAAAAAGAGAGTAGGAATTATTTTAGAAATGAAATAGTTTGGTTTTAAGGACAGAATGAGAAGAAATTTTGTTTACAGGTAAATTAAATATTTACTTTAGTTATGATATATCTGCATATGTTCAGGTACTATCTCAGGAACACTGGTAAGGGAAAAATGTTTCCATTAAGTATAAACACAGTTCTAAGAAAATAAGATAGCCCAATAATAACCTCTAAGCAAAGTGGGATTTAACATCTAATCTCTCTTAACACAGAATTTAATTTAGTAGCCTTCTATATTTCTCCGAAGACTACCATAAAATTAGGGAATAGGTTTCATGAACTTGGACCAGAAAAAACCGAACCATTTTTTATATCTGGTTGATTTTTTTTTTAAAGGTGAAGGAGATAAAGTCAGAGAGAATAGTGAATGTGGGCTTTATAGAAGGGAAAATACATCAATGTAGAAGAATTGAGGAAAAAAAAATCAGAGGAGGAAGTTAGAGAGGAAAACAGGAGATATTTCATAATCAGAAAACCTCTACCCCAAGACGCTTACTAATCACATAGAGGAAAATATAGTTTACCAGTACAGAAACCCAAGAGGCACCATTTTAAGCAGGTGATCAGAGCCAACACCAACATTAATGAGATAGATCACTACCCCCTATTACGATGCACTTGAGAACAACCCAATATCATTCTGTGGAAGTCTTACCCACAATGCATAATTTCAGTCTAATCATGAGAAGACATCTCACCAACCCAAACTGAAGAACTTCCTACAAAACTCTAAAATTGCTATAAGAGATAAGGACAGACTGCCAGGGACTGAAGGTTTGGGAGGCAAAACTAAATACAATGTGGGATCCCAAATTTAATTCTATAACAGAAAAATTCTAATGCTATCAGAAAAACTGATGAAATCAGGTTATAAAGACTATATAGTGCTAATTTCTCAGTTTCGATAATGGAACTAAGGGTTATGCACAGTGTTAACATTAGAAGAAACTGGGTGAAGGTTACTGGAAACATTCTGAACTACTTTTGCAAGTTTTCCAGAAGCCTAATATTATCTCAAAATAAAAAGTTAAGAAAATATTACTTTTATGCTCATGAATGTGATTTTGCAACACTCTAGTTCTCTGAATTTTTGTGGATACATTAAGGATTAGCGATCAGGAAGAACTGAGCAGGTTAAAAATGGACAGAACAACTGGCCAAATGTTTAGCCAAATGACATGATCAAAGGAAATGTGCCAGATGTTTTCCAACAGCTCCACATTGGAGGCCCCTACAGTAGGGGCCCCACTGTAAATAGAAACCGAAGACACAAACTCTAGTTTTAACCGTAACATTAAAAATGACCCATAAAGGGGCACCTGGGTGGCTCAGTGGGTTAAAGCCTCGCCTTCAGCTCAGGTCATGATCCCAGGGTCCTGAGATCGAGCCCCACATCGGGCTCTTTGCTCCGCGGGGAGCCTGCTTCCTCCTCTCTCTCTGCCTGCCTCTCTGCCTAGTTGTGATTTCTCTCTGTCAAATAAATAAAATAAAATAAAATAAAATAAAATAAAATAAAAAATGACCCATAAATATCTTATCCTCTCATAAAAATTCTATTTCCATAACTATTTCTGAATCCTCTAGAAAAAGTATTTTTTTTTAAAGATTTATTTTATTTGACAGATAGAGATCACAAGTAGGCAGAGAGGCAGGCAGAGAGAGGAGGAAGCAGGCTCCCTGCTGAGCAGAGAGCCTGATGCGGGGCTCGATCTCAGGATCCTGGGATCATGACCTGAGCTGAAGGCAGAGGCTTTAACCTACTGAGCCACCCAGGTGCCCCGAAAAAGTATTTTTTAAAAAAAGTATCTGCCCCATATGTTAGTGTACCTATGTATATGGCTAGAAGCTCACATAAACTTATATAAGCACTTAATTGAAGGAGAGCTGGCACCTTGAAATAAATGTCTTTTCAATTTCCATCCAGGAAAAGTATGACACTAAGAGTTGCTAGATTTAGTTTTTTCCACAAAATAAAGTATTTTCTAATCATTAATTCCACTGTAATCAAATCATTCCCATTACTATGAATAGTTAAAGTATTATAAAACAATAACCCCTTTACAAAAGTTTTAACTTTGCTAAAGAATTAGAATTCCTAGGATAACCTTGGTAAGCCTCTTTATTTGTTTTTGAGGAAGAGCTGGTTCTCTTCCTCTTCTATTGTTGTTCTCTCTTGGGAAGTTTATGGTAAAACGAACTAAATATCAGAAATTCTCATGGCCCTTTAATTCTATACACGCACCAAGAAATATTATATATATATTTATCTATAGCTTAGAAAATCTTTGAAAAACAAGACACCTTGCTTTCTCTTCAGCTATCTTTCATTCTATAAGTAAAATTATTTTGTATGTATGTCAATATTTTCACTCTGGATTCTGATTACGAGTTTAGAAGCTCAGCCTCTTTAAAAAAAAAAAAAAAATCACATGATTATAAAGATAGTCCCAACCACTTAACAGAACTAAAAGTTTACAATCCTTCATTCTCTTTTATCCCTTACAAATAGAATGTAAAGATAGAAGTTTGTGAAATAAGGAATTACCTTCTCTCCTCCCAACAAATACTTAGTTCTCCACTTTTTTTTTTCCTCCATGAATACATTTTGGGGGTAGGTACCAAAATACCAAAAACGTTTTACTCTCCTCTTTATATCAACAACTGTGATTAAAAGTAATAACAGTAATAATACATCTAACAATTACTGTATGTTTCAAAGCTATTGGACACTATTCTAAGCACCTGAAGCAAGCTGCCCAAGATGACGTGGTAATAAATGGTGGAGGTGATGTGTGGGGTCTGGGAGCCTGACCCAAGCCTGAGTAACTGGCAAGTACACTTTATACTGGCTACTTATTTTAATACAATAAAATGTCAATCCCTAAAAAAACCACAGTGGCCAACCCAGCATCAATGCTGAAGAGTTAGAGGGGAGGCATGTAATGGAGCAACCATGACTCTGCTTCAGCCAGTGCTGGCAGGCAGCAGCAGAGCCCTGAATTGCTGGATCCTTTATTCTTTTTTTTTTTTTTAAAGATTTTATTTATTTATTTGGCAGACAGAGATCACAAGTAGGCAGAGAGGCAGGCAGAGAGAGAGGGGGAAGCAGGCTCCCTGCTGAGCAGAGAGCCCGATGCGGGGCTCCATCTCAGGATCCTGGGATCATGACCTGAGCTGAAGGCAGAGGCTTTAACCTATTGAGCCACCCAGGCACCCCTGGATCCTTTATTCTATTATTATTTATTTTAATGAGAAGCTGGTAGTCCAGAATGATATCTAAAGACTCTTGCTTTCAAAATGTTGCTACTTATTCCAAGCCTTCTCAAAAAGTCCTATTTGTCTGAAAGGTAAAGGGCCACATTCTCACGGCAGGGGCTTTGTCTTATTTACCTTTGTATCCCTAATACCTAATGTGGCTGGCACATAGTAGGTAAAAATAGATTGACTTCTGCTGTTAAAAATCCTGCCATTTTGGAACCCTCTTACACTGTTGGTGGGAATGCAAGTTAGTGCAGCCACTTTGGAGAACAGTGTGGAGATTCCTGAAGAAATTAAAAATAGAGCTTCCCTATGACCCTGCAATTGCACTGCTGGGTATTTACCCCAAAGATACAGATGTAGTGAAAAGAAGGGCCATTTGTACCCCAATGTTTATTGCAGCAATGGCTACGGTCGCCAAACTGTGGAAAGAACCAAGATGCCCTTCAACGGATGAATGGATAAGGAAGATGTGATCCATATACACAATGGAGTATTATGCCTCCATCAGAAAGGACGAATACCCAACTTTTGTAGCAACATGGACGGGACTGGAAGAAATTATGCTGAGCGAAATAAGTCAAGCAGAGAGAGTCAAGTATCATATGGTCTCACTTATTTGTGGAGCATAACAAATAACATGGAGGACATGGGGAGATGGAGAGGAGAGGGAGTTGAGGGAAACTGGAAGGGGAGATGAACCATGAGAGACTATGGACTCTGAAAAACAACCAGAGGGTTATGAAGGGGCGGCAGGGGGGTGGGGGTGGGGTGGGAGGTTGAGGAACCAGGTGGTGGGTAATAGGGAGGGCACGTACTGCATGGAGCACTGGGTGTGATGCCAAAACAATGAACACTGTTATGCTGTAAATAAACAAATAAAAATTAAAAAAAATAAAATAAAAATCCTGCCATTTTATTTTGACCATTTTTAAACTTGGTAGGAATTCATTAATTTATTCAACAAGCATTTACTGAGCTACCACAATGTGCTAGACACTGCTCTAGGCACTTGAGATTCCAACAGTGAACAAAAGAGAAAACTGAAGAGAGAGATAGAGACAGAGATTATATTTTAGTGGGAAAAAATAGGCCCCCCAAAACCCAAAAGTCCATAAAGTCAGATGGAGTAGAGGCTTGAAAAATAAGGAGATGGTTTGCTTTGAACTGAACCTTTGCTACTCAGAGCTAATGAACAATGATACAATAGTCCATGTTTCCTAGTGCCATACTGGTCACTCCTCCACAAATATGTTACACATATGTAAGCAATTAAAGGAAAGGGTATTCTTGAAAGAGAGAGTGCTTTCTTCATAAGTAGAACAATACAATCTTGCTCCTTGGCTTGAAAGGAAGTATTGATCAGTAGTTAGGGAGTCAAAGGTTAATAACTCGGTCCTGATTATTTCTGTTATCAGACTCATGATTGATGGTGTCCTCCGGCTCCTTGTAAATACAGGAACCTCTTTTTGATTGTTGTTACTGGGAACCAAGGAATTAAGCTATTCTCTCATGATTTAGTTACAGGGGATGGGGTCAACTATCTCCTGCATCAGACAGTTGAGTGGTACAAAGGTTCCTATAGAGAGGGTGAGTGGTCACCAAAAATGCAAACTTGGAGCAGCATAAATCTGATTGGCAGCCATATGATAAAACACTAACTATGACACATAGCTCTTTTGCTCTCATGCATTATCATTCCACAAGACCACATGCTGAGTTAATGGAACTGCTCCTCCAGTTTGCTTTGGAAACGGATGTAGTTTCGGAAGGCCCAAATGGCACAATCTAGCTATTACTCCTAGACAGCTGCTGGGAGTTAGAGACAGGACAGCTAGACCAGAACCGTCTAAAAATGCACAAACCAGGCCCCTGCTTCTCAAGAACTCATATCTATTTAGTTCCTCATAATCTGAGTAATTATAGTCAGTGATTAAGTTTAGAAAAGAAAGCACCCTAAAGACAAATGCAAGTTTGTATCTTCAAGTAGACTTTAAAGCAATGTGCTACTAAAGCTGGAAGAAAAATGTTACTTTCTCATTGTCTTTACATAAAAATAAGATTTCACTCAACCTGCTCTTTTTGGAAGAAACAATATTGTCTTTGTTAGCCAAGCCTAACATAGATCTCATGCCAATGTGGTTTGTTCTTCTCATGGATACTAGCCAAAAGGATATTCCTTGAAATAAAATCACAATCTGTTGAAAGCCTCACAAATCAATTAGATGAGGAGACAGAAGTTATCATTATCACACAACTAAAGATAAAAGTATGAGGGGAAAAAAAAAAGAAAATAAACTTGATACAAAAAAGCACATCAACACTCAAAACTTCCCACTTGTTAAAAGAAAAAAAAAAAAATTCCTCAGTGGATCCATAGTAGATAAAGAGCCACGTTTAAATAAGCAAAACTTCCCCTAAATATGAGTCAGATATCAAACCATCTCATTTATCATTGTCTGCCCAGGGAAATTTCCTAAGAGTCTTACATTTTTGTTTAGTTAATGGAAGTCACATTGGCCTTGATCTTGCATCAAACAGATGAACACTGATACAGAGTAATTTAACACAGATCCATGCTATATTAAATCTAAAATACACATAATGAGATGTTTATAACGTCTTTTGACTCAAAAGAAATAAACTAAAATAGTATTTACAGCATTGAGTCAACATTAGCAATAATAAAATAATGATACCAAAGTATATATGCAGCTGAATGGTTTTTAAAATCTAGAAATAAAATTGTTTTTAAAAGTCTACTCAGATTTACTTTTTAGAGAATCTTTCCAGTTATGCTTTAACTCAGATGGCATGCAGTTACTAAAAAACTTTTAATAGTATTTGAGGATTTAGGATAATATATTTTAATTTTTTTTTTCTTTTCTGCTAGTCCCATTTCCAGTGATTTTTTTTTTAATTCTCCAATATGTCAATGGGTGAACCTGGCAGAAATGAGGCATATGCCTATTTATCCTCAAGCTCTATCAAGAACACAGCTAACCTCTGCTAGCCAAGGACTTTAGCCACTGTCGGCAGAGACTTCGTGCACTTCCCACTTGCAATCAAGGACAATACAAAGAGCAGTAGACCCACTCATCCAGTCCACTAAAACTTGGAACAACAATCAAGTGAAGGTGCTCTTATGCCTTGGCAGAAAACACAGCGGGGAGATGAAAGCCCAAGCCCGGGAAACCTCTGCTCCCTTTGGAGTCGCTCTGGGTACCTGCTGCCAGGGTGGCTGGCGGTGGCCCTGGGCACGCAGCGGGGTTCTGAGCTGGGTGGCTGGGAGCGAGTGTACGAATGGTAGGCAGTCAGCACCACGCCGCCCGAGTCCTCCACTTCCATCCTCAGCGGCGCATGTCCCCACTCCGGCCCGAGAACAAAGGCGGAAACCAGCATGGACCAGCGCACGGGGACTCGGTCACCAGCGGGGCGTGTGGCCCGTCCAGCTCCAAGGGGCTTGCTCTGGCGGCTGTCAGGGGCGCCCTGGGAAGCCGCCCCGCCCTCTGGACAGCCCTATTAGCAAGGACTTAAAGACACGCCCACAAGTCCCGCTGGGGGTGGGGGTGGGATCCGGGAGAACACGGCGGGGAGGGGGGGTAGGGGGAGGAGTGATAATCGGGGACCAGGGAGTGCGGGGATCCCTGTTTCTAGGAAACTGGACACCCGCTGTGATCCTTCAGGGCTCAGGCTAGCTGCTCTAGCAGTTTTTCTTGCTTTGTTTCTTTTTCCTTTCCTTTTCCTTTTCTCATCCCTCCCCCCCCCCCCCCCCCCCCCCCCCCCCCCGCCCCACCACCAAATGGGGGAGGCTTATCCCATAGCTGGGAACATTTCCTGCCCGGCAGCAATAAGCAAGAGAAAGAAACCTTGCCCTGGCAGCCTGGGCTGAGAAGGAGAGGGGCCCGGTCTACAACGTGTGGTCTGGGGAAGAAAGGAAGAAAATGCGACACTCTCATTTAAAGCATCCACATCAAAAATTGAAGAACCAGATTACTGTGTTGCTGTGTGCTTGGTCAAGTTACAATAAACTTGATTTCCTTTTGAGCAGGTAACTCCCTCTTACAGCAAGCAGAACACCTCCCTCCCTCACCCTCAATGCCACCACAGCAACCAGACTCTTACCTCACCCCACATCCCTTTCCTCCTCCCAGTCCTGATCATAATAAGATATTGCTTTCAGCTTGTCTGAAAATTAGACTTGATTATTCTGGGCCCAATGCATGTTTTTTCCAGAGGTCTTTATTTAGCGAAAAAATGTGTTACAGGGAGGCAGGTAAAAGCGGGCATAAGCAGAAATGATTTTCAATGATTTGGGATCTGACATATGTCTTTAGGTAAATAAAATTAACAGCACAAATGGAAAAACAACATTCTTTTAACCATATGAAAAGGGAACAGACATATGCTATGGAGGCCCACAATGAGTTCATCTTTCAGGGGCAGACAGGGTGTTTTACCTGTTGTCTCTCACACTCGCCTGGGAGCTAGGTGAAGGGAGAAAGAGAAGTTAGTTTACCCCATACTGAGGAGTGACCTAGGTCATGCTATTTAACATTTCAGAGTCTGTTTCTGCATCTGTGAAATGGGGAAAACAATATTCTACTCCTGGGGCTAAAAGCACCATATATATGTTAGGTTCTCAAGAAATGCTGGTCCTTTTGGCTACTTCCTTCACATTTTCAAGAAGAGAGACATTTGCTTTCACTACACTTTCAAAGGTTGGGAAAGAAAATATATATACACAAAATGCTTCTTAGGAAATATTTTGTTGATTGAAGGGGTTGGAATAAGAATGACTAACATTTATTAAAATACCCTTTAAGTGCTGGATCCTGCTCATTAGCTCTTTAAACTCTCTGAGGTAGGTATATTAGTATCTCAATTTTGTGAATTAAAAAAATGTATCAAACATCAGTGTATGAAAAAGGAATTCTTCACTCTTCAAAAATTTCAGATACAAAGTCGTATCTGTTTACCTACTATGTTTTATACTAAATGCATCAAAACAAAGATAATACTTTCTTAAAATGTTAAATAAATTCATAATATAATTACTGATATATGTCCATAATACCTCATCTAAAATTTTGGGTCCAGGGTGCCTGAATGGCACAGTCGCATCCAACTCTTGGTTTTTGGCTCAGGTTCAGGTCCCGATCTTGGGGATTACGAGACAGAGGCCCACATTGGGCTCCATGCCCAGTGGGGAGTCTACTTGAGATTCTCTCCTCTCCCACTCATGCTCTCTCTAAAATAAATAAAATCTTTTAAAATAAATAAATAAAAATAAACTTTGGGGCAGATATGGTTCAAAATTTATAATTTTTTTTTAATTTTTAAAAGTAATTTGGTGCAGGTGCAATTTAATATAGAACACTCTCCTTCCAGTAGTTTGGGACAGGACCCTTTATTCAAACTATTTCCCAAGCATAAAGAATTGATTCTAAACGGGATAAATAAAGCCTATTCATAGCCCACATTTATTCAGATCAGGTCTGTCACCAAATAAGTTTTGACACTGAACTTTTTAAACATGTAATTTTTACAGCTTTTTACATTTTGGAGTTACCATAAGGAATTACAGTAGTGAAACTTTTTCTGAAAATGGAATTTGTCTCGTTAGCATTTATTTTTTTTTCCTGAGCTATAGATTCAGAATTTTAAATATGTGCAGGGCATCTCCTTGTGAATATTTTTAGCCATAACTGCCTCAAGATGTCCAAAGGTGTTCCCTCATGCCAGCTTCAGTAGCCAGGCCCCCTCTCTTAGACATTCACATTTTCGATGTCCTGGCGTCACTATGCCTTCTCCCTATGATCTCTTACACCACATCTGTCATCTCTTTCTCAAAACGTCCACCAACTGCTCCTTCTATTGCCCATGCTGTGGTCTTTGTTCTCACATCACCACCTCTTGTCTAGCTGACAGCCATCCTTCTTTGAAACAGATGACTTTCAACCACCTTCTTCTTAAATCCCCCCCCTCTTCAAAGAGCTGATTCAGAGAATGATTCCCCTAAAACATAGTTCTTCCCCTTCTCAAAAGCTCTGTTGTAATGCACTTGCTACAAAATAAAGTCCCAATTCCTTAGAATAGGTGCTCATTAATCTACTTTGATCACCTATTACTTTTTTACTACTGAGACTGGGCGGCCCTCTCACATCAGGCTGTCTTGCCCTCTTCCTTTACCCTTGCTCCTACCTGTCATTTTCCTGTCTAGAAATCCTTAAAAACCCTCTATGCTCCCCTCGCTCCATGAAGCCTTCTCAGGTGTTCCTAATCCCAAACCCTCCCCTTGTTTATTATCAGAACCATCTCACTCTGACACGCAGTTAAAGCACAGTCAGCCAAAACTGTGCACCATGTACACACTCTTCTACTGTGCCCATTGCACACGCAACTGATAGATCATAGAGGTTTTTTCCACTGCACTCACATGCGGTTAAGAAACCCTTCTCAAAACAGAGCCTCCAACAACAAGGCAGCTTTGCGATGAAACTATCTGCTAAGCCAGAAGTGTATTATTACTTTCCAACAAAGCAGTGTCTTTTTCTAAATTGCAAGCTACTAGAAGAGCTAGTGTCATATTTTTGTCTTTATACTCCAGAGCCCAGAGTATTTTGCAGAGTAGACAATCAACAAAGATTATCTGGAGAATCAATGAACATATAAATCAATGAATGAAGGAGATAGCACTCTTTCATTCAGTAATTCCAATCATTCAGGGCAGCCAAGGAATTATTATAAATGATTCATAAGTCTGTACAACACTGTAAATAGTAACTGCAAACTAAAGAAAAAAATGTTCCACACGTATGTATTAATACTTTTTCAATGTAGGCATATGCTGTTGACTTAACAATATACAACTCTAAGCATTCTTGAGTTTTGGGACTTCAGAAAGATGGTAGAGTGCATATTGGGTATTACAGTACACCGTACAGGACATTTTCCTTTTGCCCTCCAGATCCCCTTGCTACCCTCTCTAATGCGTGGGGCCCCAGTGGCTCACCTTCTGGTCTGCATCCCTGAGCTCCCTTGCCTCTGGGGTCAGGTAGGGTGCCACCAAAGAAAGGTGCCAGTAGGACATCTACAGGGAAGGGGAAAAGCCAGTTTGGGTATATATTTCCCAGACTTGTCTGTCAATTTGCTACCAGCTGACTCCTTCCACCTGCTAAGGCCTTAGCTCCTGATGGCAGCCCCCTCTTGCACTGCTCTCTCTGGAGTCCAGTAATGCTTTCTCTACCTAGCCTTTCAAGCTAGGAGTATTCACAGCTCCTGGCACAGCTCCTGGTGCACCAAGTAATCCCTCCTTTGTCCCTCCTGCACCATCCCTGTTCGCCCTTAACCCACCCACAGCCTTACAGACCATCCCTTTACTAAGCTCTCCTCATTTACCTGTGCCAAGTGCCCCATTTCTTCCTGCCAAGACTCTGATAGGTGTCCCCACTGAGATCTGGGGTAGTATCCTATAAGCAAAAACGCTGGTATGCCTGCAATAAAGTGTAAAAAATACACACACCAGGAGGGAGAAATACAAACGATAAATAGCCTCCTGTCAGTTCTGGTGATTTATCACTACATAAGCTCAGGTCTGAACAAGTTTTATAGTCATGTGATTCATGAAAAAGCTTTCTGATTAGAGAGCCTTGGGGATTTGGGAATTATAGATATGGGATTGTGGAGCTGGTAGAGTCTGCTAACATTTTTGGCATTCTGGGAACCACTTGCCTAGGGGTTCACAGCACAAGACTATGACAGCTGGCTCAGCAGCAGAGTAACCAGAGACCCTGGGAAAGATACTCCATCTGGGAACTGGGTTGATAAACAGCTCCTAGAGTGGACAGTGTACGTTCAGAGCACAGAAATAGCACTGGAATCATAAAGGGAAAATTCTAGTTTCCTATGTATACTGCTCTGTATATCACCGCAGCACCCAGCACTGGACCAAGAACAGGACACCTGGGTGTCAGCACCAACTCTGCCAACAGAAGGCAGGACCCAAGCAAATCGCTGAACTGCAGACCTGTTTCTTCACATACAGATGAAATAAAACATTTATTTATTGAGTACTTGCCATGTGCCTGGCTCTATTCTAGGCGTCAGAACCTCAATTCATGGAATGTTCACAGCAACTTTTGAGATAAGTATTACTGATAGTATCTTCACTTTACAGTTGAAGAAACTGACTGCATTAACTGGTCCAAAGTCATCCTGGCTAGGACATGGCAAAATGAGGATTCAAACTCAGGGAGTCTGTCTGGATCCCCACATCCAAGCTCTTAAGCATTGTATTTCTTTTTTCTTTTAAAGATTTATTTATTTGAGAGACAGAATATCCAAGAGTGTACATGTACTTGAGCAGGGTAGGGGCAGAGGGAGAGTGACAGAATTTTAGAAGACTTGCTGCTGAGTGTGGAGCCCAACTTGGGACTTGATCCCATGACCCTGAGATCACGACCTGAGCCTAAATCAAGAGTCGGGCCCTTAACCAACTGAGCCACACAGGTGCCCTTATATTTCTCTTTCGTAAAAGTTTTGCAGAGGTTCAAAATATACTTCTCCTTTATATTGTAATAAAACGGGTCATCGGACTCATTTTTCTTTTGGCAGCTTCCTATAAACCTATTTAGCATTCTGGAGAATACATATCACTAGCATATAAGAATAACGATGAAAATAGTAATAAATGAAGAGAGAATTACACATATTTTCCACATACAACAGTAAGGTAGTTCACAATTTATACATAAGAACAGTTCATTAATTTCTCTCAGAATATGTTGGAGGTTAACTCAGTATTTCATTCGGCCTTGTAAGTGTGTCGGTTGATGGCCATATATAAGTCATTAGAGAATACTACCATTTGTGAACCCTGCATGCACAAAAGACTTCATTGGCACTTGCCAATGAAACCGAGGAGGCCGAGTAGTAGACCAAAAAGGGTCAGAGTTAAATCTGAATTACCAATTTGCTACTTACTCTGTGTGTTACCTTAATTTCTCTCCATTTCTATTTCCTAATTGAAGCATGGAGAGTCTCCTCTGACAGGTGATGGGAAGACAAAATGAGAGAGCATCTTTAAAACATCAGTCATAGTGTTAAGCAATCTTAGATGCTCAAGAGATGTTGGTTTCCTTCTCTTTTCTTTACTATCCGCTGTCACCCATCCTCTACCTTAGCCCTTCTAAAAGCATCATTTGAATTCAATGCTCAAAAGTAAACAATCTGATTTTAGGAATTCCAAAGGCATTTCATAACCTTTACTGAAAGAAGAGTCAGACTCAGCTCTCATAATGATGCACCTAGAAGAGCCTCACAAACTCTGACCCCTGGTGTCAGCGACACTGCAGTATTATGAAGTATGATGATATCCCAACATATTCAGTCCTACAAGGAGAGGCAAGAAAACAGCATTTATGCAAAACCTCAACAGGGACAAAAGAAAAGTGCCTCTTGTGGCCTTGGCTGCTTATCTGGCAAAACTACTGCTAGAATAATCACTTAAGAGCAGAACAGGAAAACAGCTGCAGCTGCAAGAGTCTTTGTTGTGCTGACCGCAGGTCCCTGAGCCAGAGGGCTTGAAGTTACATGGTCACTGGTCCTATCTTGCAGGAAATGAAGGCACAGTTCTCTCCCACCTGGGGGAACAGGTGTTCTATCAGAACTCCTTACATGCATTCCAGCTTCCCCAATATTCCCTCGAAAGTTTGGGTCAAATTAAGGGGAGTAAATGCAAAATTTCATTTATATGAAGAGGAAATACTTTAATGAAACAGGTATTTTAAAAGTATTTAGAAAGGTAATGTTTAAACCCTCCATCATGGGGTCAGCTGATTATTCCTGAATTACTATCCTGAAATTATTCTCAAAACTTATTGGCACTAATTAAATTATACAAATTTATTTTCTGAATGCACTTATTATGACACAGCATTTTTAGACTACTCTGATTTTCCTATTGCTTTCTTACCGCCTATTTTTAAAGATGTATTAGGTCCTATATTCTTCAGTAATTATTCTGTGCTCTATGATCAACTTGGTAATTGGGGTAACTAACAGACTATGTCACCACAAGAAACTGTCAGCCAGGTTGAGACTACAAGTTATTTATGTAAGGGACGTAACTGAGTCACTCAAGTGACTTAACGGACTTCTACAAATAAACTGAATCATTATTGACTGGAAATAAATCACAACCAACACACCCAGGCAGAGTGGGGGGAAGAAGCCAGATCAACCACAGACATGAAGCTTTGATCTAAAGAGACTTGCATTATGGAATATTTTCTACACTCTAAAATTATACAAGGAGTTTTATTTATTCACTCATCCATCCATCCATCCTGAGAAGGTACAATCATCATTAGTATCTACAATGCTAAACACCAGGAATGTAAAAAGAAATACGAATTTGAAAGCACAGTCTCTGCAAGAGGTAGGAGTAACTGTTGGAGTAGGAAGTCATCAAAGAACCTCTCAGAGAAGGTAATGCTAGAGATGAGTCTTAAAAGATAAATAATGGGGCACTTGGGTGGCTCAGCAGGTTAAAGCCTCTGCCTTCAGCTCAGGTCATGACCAGGGTCCTGGGATCGAGCCCCGCATCGGGCTCTCTGCTTAGCTGGGAGCCTGCTTCCTCCTCTCTCTCTCTGCCTGCCTCTCTGCCTACTTGTAATCTCTATCTGTCAAATAAATAAATCTTTGAAAAAAAAAAAAAAAGATAAATAACAATTGGCCAGCTCAGGTATGGGCAGTTGGGGTGATGAGAAGGGTATTCCAGAAAGAGATAAGAGACTGAAAGTTATAGAGAAAATACAGATCAAAGGTACAAAAATTTGAATTCAAATTCAAATGTGACACAGGCAGGGACCCACCTTTAGTTTAGCTTTGTTGGACAATAAGCTATAAAGGAAGGAGAGCTAGAGATGAAGCCAGAGACAGAGGCCAGGCCCTTGCGGGGTGGGGGGGTGTGAAGAATCCAAATGCCATGTGAGGAGTTTAAATTTTATCCTTGAGTTCAAATGGGAAATCCACTATAGGTTTCAAACAAGGCAGTACTGGGATCCTCTTGTGTTTTTGGATGGCCCCTCTGGGCTCTGTACACCCTGGTCTGCACTCAGCACTTCTGACCTATATCTCCTGCACTTCACAACCCCGTTTGGAAAAGAACGTACAGGAGAGCCTGGGAAAGAAGAAAGCCTGTTGTGAATGACCAGATGCTAAGCCCCAAACAGAGCTCTAAGAAAAAACCCAAGATGGATTTTAAATAGCTACTAAGAAGTTGTTTAGCTTCATGCCTCAGAAAGGAAGCTGAGAAAAGGACCCAATCAATCTCCTCTCTCTGAAACTAGCTCATTATTACAGATCAGTTACCTGGTTTATTTACAGTCACCCCAGGCAGTGGAGACAGCCTGACTTGGAAAGTGATGAAATAAGCACATCAGGTTTCCACTGAGTAGAGGAAGGGGTGAGCAGGACAGTGAGGTGCTAGGGAACCAATATGGCATGCAAGGCTACCAAGGAAAAAGGTTTATTACAAGAGGACTTGGGCTGCAAACCACAAAAACATTTCTGATTCTGAAACAAGGAACAATGTTTTAGAAAGATCGTGAGACTATCATGTGATGGAAGGTCAAAGCTGCAGAACAAGGTCTGGGACAGAAATGAGAACACAATCTTGCCAGAATACAGTCTTGCCAGGGTGTCTTTCTTCCCATCCTTGCTTCATTCTTCTCAGGATACAGAATATCAGAACATTGTATCAGATTCTCTGTGCTTAGGTTGCATGCTTATCGTCCATTAGACAGTCCCTGGGTATTAAAAGAAACAGTCTGGAGGCGCCTGGGTGGCTCAGTGGGTTAAAGCCTCTGCCTTCGGCTCAGGTCATGATCCCAGGGTTCTGGGATCGAGCCCCGCATCGGGCTCTCTGCTCTGCGGATAGCCTGCTTCCTCCTCTCTCTCTCTGCCTGCCTCTCTGCCTGCTTGTGATCTCTGTCTGTCAAATAAATAAATAAAATCTTTTTTTTAAAAAAAAAGAAAGAAACGGTCTGGTTGATGCGGCCTTTAGCAATGCCCTTGCCTTCTGTAATGGCAAGCCAGGACCCAAGATCACACACCATGTTGGAGGACAGTCCCTAAAATTGTCATTTGGGTGCAATTAGGTAGCAGGAATGGATTCTGAGACACCAACAAATAATCAACGTCTACTATAGCAAGGTTTGGTGAAGCCTCAGGGAGGCATATCTGGCATGAAATCACAAGCCAAGAGGCATGGTCAAGTCATGGAGGTAAACATATCCAAGAGCTGGGAAGGGGGGAGGTCTTACAGAGAGTGAAGTAAAGAAGTGATGCCCAGAAAAAGAACATACTTGCCCACCTTGCAGTTTTGCCTAGATGTGGCCCTAATTTACTTCCTGAAGTTCACAAATCATATGGACCTTTGATTTTTGTGATGAGAATAGGAGGGTTCAAATCCATATTGGCTCATTAGTTCTCAAATATGGCTCAGATGACATCATTCAGTAAGACTTAAATGACCATGGGACGCCTGGATGGCTCAGTCAGTTGAGCAGCTGCCTTCAGTTAGGGTCATAATCTCAGGGTCCTGGGACTGAGCTCCACATTGGGCTCCCTGCTTCTCCCACTCCCTCTCCCTCTGCCTGCCACTCTAATTGTACTCTCTCTTTCTGCCAAATAAATAAAATCTTAAAAAAAAAAAAATGGAAAGGAAAGGAAAAAAAAAGGCTTAAATGACCTGACCTGAGTCACCTGGGTCTGGAGATGTATAATTGAAAGTATAATTTTAAAGTAAGTTTGTGAAATGGTGGTTGAAATGGTAAGGGTGGAAGAAAGGCAGTGTTTGAAGTAGGAAAGAGATATGAATAAACTCTGTTTCTTCCATTTAGTGGTATAGGACTATGAGCCTTTATTTAATCTCTTTGAGATCCAATTTTTCTTGTCTGTAAAATGAGATGGTAATACCTACCATACACAGTTGTTGGTCAGGATTTAGAAAGGAAAACTTATAAAACTGCTCTGTACATAACACTCAATACACATATATTCCTTTTATTATGCTATGCTTTCAAGAAACTGCTATTCTACCTTCTATTTTTTTAGCAATACCTATTTGAGGTTTCAGGGAAATCCAATAAATTCTAGCCACCATTATCAGTCAACCAAAGAAGATAATTCAATACATTCCAAGGACTATAAAAATTTCTATGGAAAGGGTCATGACTGTGTTAACAGAGCCATGCACTGAAACTGAGTTGGCCAACTGTAGGAAACTCATGTTTGTTTGTCGGTTAAAACATCAGTCATTGATGTACCTAGTTATTATTCAGTATTATCCAGCTCAAAAAAAGTCATAGAAAGCCTGAATGCCTCAGCATCACAGACCAGAATACTGGCAAGCCCCTCAAGAGGAAGTCTTGACTCACAACACTGGCACTCCAGATCAGTCACTTCTGGTTGCTTTCTCAGAAGACAGCTAGCACACTTAGTATAGATTCTGGGACAAGGTAGGCTTAGACAACTATGTAATGAATAAGGAGCCTTCTTCCACTTAATCCTCAGTTTTTACACCTGCAAATGTAAAATGAAACTATAGGTCTGCTACCTGGCTGTGCCTTTCTCAAAAAAAGTGGGAGGACTGGAAAGTCATAAGAGTACAGTGCCAGTGAGCCTCAAAACTAGAGAACAGGATGCTGTGTAACTTCTGCCCCTGGATTGTGCAATGCAGCCATGTCAGAATGGTCTAAAAAATAGGAGTATAAGGCTAAAAGAAAAAATAGTTGTAATAAAACCTGTGTTGAGGGAGAGGCCAGTTCTGATCTCTGCTCTGTCACCTGATAGCCATGAGACCATACATTAATACTGATTTATATTTCTACCTGATCCCTTTCTTTAGAGTATCACCCCAAGTATCTCTACACAGGAGCTATCCTTAGGCCATGTGGTCTGGATTGAGTATACCGAGCACCCTCTACCTCAATGCTTGGTCAGACTTGGGCCTGGGTGCCCGAATGGGTATTTGACCAAAGCTGGACCACTTTCCTGGGAACTCTGCTAGATCTTCACAATAAGAATTTTTTTCTTTCTCTGTAAGGATACTGCAACCCCTGCAGCTGCAAACAGCCATCCTGCTACCGCAAAACTTGTGTGATCTATCTTGAAGCCAAGGAGAAGCAGAGATGCTGGGGATCTTCCTAACAGCATCATCAGACCCTCTATTCTGAGGCATGTCTGAAGCAAGTACTACCACTTCTTTTGGTGCTTAAGCTAGTATGAGTTGGGTTCTTATATCTCACAACCACAGAATACTGCTACTAATAAAAATAATAGCTGGCACACATATGGCTGTAAACTCTGTTTCTTTCATTTAGTGCCATAGGACTATGAGCCTTTACTTAATCTCTCTGGGATCAGATTTGTGTTTTACACACCTGACTCCCTTAATCCCCATAAGAGCTGCATGAGGAGCTATTGTCAATATCATTCTCTCCACTCTGGAGATGGGAAATGGGAGCACAGAGAGAATTCACTCAGGTCAAACATCCAGAAAGAGATACAGGTGGAATTCAACCCAGGTAATCTGACACCAGGGTCCGGGAACTTAGCAACTACACCACTGTGAACTTGGGGGGCGGGGGAGGGCAAGCAATTCAACATATCTGAGCTTTCAATGTGAGGAGGAAATACTTAACATTTTATCAGAGCAGGTTCTAGTAAATAGCAGTGATTGCAGTGTTTTATATTATTTCCCTATTTCATCCCACTTCCTTCATTCTGAGCGGTGCTTGGTTGGTGGAAATAAATGACCTTACATTTACAAACAGCTCTGAGGATTTGCAATGAATGCTGGGTTCGAAGAATCATGACAGTCTGTTTCCTAAAAACAAGTAACAGTTCTCTTCCTTTCCATAGAGAAAGAATGAACCACAGTTTGAACCTCATAACTTGATTGTCTGTCCTTGTCACCATCATATGTAGAAATAAATGGCCACTTGATACTTGGCTGTTTTTAAAAAATCCTCTCGAAGTGACTGAAAAGAGGCTGAAGATGACGAGATACTTGAGAAAGAATTAGTATACCCTTAACAGTGCTTCCAAGAATTCAGAATCCCTTTGGTCTGAATTCACTTCAACTGCTAATGGTGGGAAAGGGGTATATTTCCTAAATCAGATGAAATCCTGTTCTCTACAGATCACAAATCTGATCCAAATGAAATATAATTCTAAAGGTAATCTGGAGAGTAGAAATTTACTTGAGATAATCGCAGTCACTTAGAGTCTGCTTCTTTTATGATTTTATGCCCCTGCAGCTTCCCCATTCTTATTTGGAACTCTTCCCCTCTGCAGAGACAGGCCAAACTAGCCACTTCCCTCTTCTTGGCTAGTTTGCTCTTCCAGGTCCCTCTGGTGAAGAGCAATGCAATAGGTGCTGAGGCATTCCTGGGTATCACCATTTGGCCGCAGTTATCAGAGGGAAAAACCACTCAATTTATCTACCCAACTATAAAACTAGAGTATTGATTTGATTTTGTATTTCCCAATATAACATTCTTCCTGTTCACCAAGAGTACAACTGCTTTAGTGTGAAATTCTCCAAAGAAGGATCATAAACAGACAAAAGGAAGTACAGCACGGGCACCTGGGTGGCTCAGTCGGTTAAGATCCAGCTCTTGGTTTTGGCTACGGTAGGGATCTCAGGGTGGTGAAATCAAGCCACACAGCAGCTGGAGCTCGGCACAGAGTCTGCTTGAGATTCTTTCCCCCTCACCTCCCTCCCCATCTGCTCCTACCCACCCTCTCTCTCACTCCCTCCCATGTGCTCATGTATTCACTGTTTCTCTCTCTGTCTCTCCCTCTGTCTCTCTCTCTCAGCTCTCTACTAACTAAACTAACTAAATAAATAAATAACTTCAAAAAGTAGTGCAATATGGTTTCATGGCTAACAAGTGACAGAGCAGAGATCAGAATCGGCCTTTCCCTTCAACACAAGTTTTATTACTATTACCAGTGTCTCATTTAGCCTTACACTCCTGTCTTCAAAGACATTTTAACAGAGCTCCATTGCGTAACTTCAGGGACATAAGGCACACAGCAACCTATTCTCTACTTGAGGATCACTGGCACTGTTCTCCTGTGAATTTTGAGGCCTCCTACTTTTTAGAGGAAGTTTCAGTAAGGTAACAGTCCTATACTTACAATTTTATTATTGCGGATGTAGAAACTGATGGTTGTCATCATTGGAAAAGAGAAACAGCTACAGCTTTAAGTTCAGATTTTCACTTTCAAGATGGGCCCTTGAAGGACATTCCAGATACACTAGTCAAGAAAACTAGGCTTTTCATGACTCAACCTCAGCACTTAAGGTTCCTAAACTTTAAAACTTCCCATGAATAACAAAACTAAGAAGATTGGAAGATCGAATGTGGAATTTTTAAACCATGACACGTAAGGCTGCAGACAGTGATATAAAGAGAAGGGCAGCATTGCTCCCACACAGAAACTGTCACAGAAGACCTAAAGAGGACCAGCAATGTCCAATGTCCCCCCAGTAAGAAATGAATGGCAAACTCACAGGGGAATTACTACAGCTAAGATGAAAATGACTTTGTGACACAGGGCCTCAGGGTTGATAGCCCAAGCTAGGGAGTCAAACAGTAGGCCTAGCCAGACCACAGGAGGTCCCCAGAGCCAGAAAGGTCTGAGGTATGGTCCTAAAGAGCAGGAAGAAATGCTGGAGATCCCAAGAAACACTGCCTATGCCTAATGAGTGAAATAGAGCTCCACCAGGAGTGGGGACAACGTGAACAACCACCCCTCCCGGCCTTCCACCACCGAAGAGTAAAGCAGGCAAGAAAAGTCTGGAGGACAGCACTAGCCCCACGGTGTTACAAATGTCTCCTGTACCCAGACACAATCTCAGGATACCAAGCAGAAGACAAAACCCACCACAGAAAAGAAAAATCATAATGGGAAGCTGGAAATTTGATTGAGCTTAAGTCAGGAATTTAGTGATTTCCTAAAAAAGACTTATTTAAATCAAGATACTGAGTGTTTCTGAAGCAGCATAACAGAGCTGAGTTCAAAGATGAACAAAGGTACACCTTCTGTAAATCTGGCTTGTGACGGTATTCAAAACACACTGCATGAAAATAAACTAGATAAAATTCTTGTCTTAAGCAGCATGTAATTTAGGGGTGTATTATAAGGTGAGGGATTGAAGCTAGGAGTTTTCTGCCTTATAATTTTGTATATGATTGGTCTTGACATTTTATGAATAAATACATTCATGCTTATAAACTGGGTCTATGGGGGCTAAGTGAGAATAAAGTCCAGGGCCAAAAGAGCTAATGTTCTATTGCAGAAATATGACACCAACTGAGAAAAACATAGTAGAGCTGGATGAAAGCCCAGTAAAGGACAATCTAACTAATCACCGGGTTGAGAAAGACGCTTGATGAAAAGAAATATTACAATGATAAACCAGTCAAGAAATGAAAATACTGAGAGGGAAGAGATTGATAACGTCTTTTTTTTTTTTTCCCAAAATATTGCAAACATCATAAAGCATTACTTGATCCCAATCCCAAAAATATTATAAATGGGTTGGCTATCTCCAGGGTCTGATTCACTCTCGACATTTTTTTGACCTAATAAACCCCACATATCAGAAGTAACATGATATCAGGTATTTGTACTTTATGTGCTATGGACGCAGGCATGGTTCAAAAGGTATGTTTATTGCTCTTGCGCAGGAAACATCCCAGTAATGGAGGATCTGCTTTCAGAAGACTCTAGTTAAGAAGGGACTTTCCCCCAAAACACTTTAAAGCCAGACAATGAGAAAACCCAGATGTGATGTAGAAGAATGCTTGTTACCCAATGAAACCCCAGCCACAGTGACACTGTCCACATGGAGCACCTTCAGGAAAGGTTCAGAGAACTGCAGACTCGCACAGTCACTCCTAGGGCAGACAAGACAAGTCTCACAACTCAGAGTGGGCTTTGGGAAAATGCATAAGAAATGGCTTAATTCTGTACCCAGTCCTGTACCCAGGACTTCAAAGCAAGAAACAGACATCTCAGGACAAAGCAAATTTGGAGTTATGGCAGCAATTTGGGCCATGTAGCAGATGAGGTGGCTGGGCCAGCAAGGCCATTCAAACATGACAGATAAATTACTGTCATCAATTCAAAAGCAAGGAAGAAAGAGACACCTGTATAAAAACAAATCCTCCTTCCTTTAGAGTTACTTTTATATGTTCGAAATTATACAGAGATCTTATCACAAAGAATGGGTTTAGTCATTCTCAACAAATGCTTCTGATGTCTCCATAAAAATCTAACCTAAATATCCCCCTCTGCATGGATCCTAACTGGTTATTAACATGAAGATTCTGGTAAAGAGTGGCAAGGACTTTTTTTGGTGAGTTTGCTAAATGGGCTATACTTATTTATGCTTCTATAGCTCCTATCCCCTATCATCTTTCCAAGCTATACACTCTCACGGTGGTTTTAAATCTCTTGTGTACCCAGGTTGGAAGATGTGATTTCTTCCACATGCTCCTTTCTAAGTCAGCATCTAAAGTCCCCATACTGTGCCAGTCATGTGCTGGAGCTGATTTGTGCTGGCTCATAAAAGTTGGTTATTAAATTTTTAAATGAGCCAGTTGTTAGACACAGCTGTTATTAAAAATTAATTATATAACCTTACAATTAAATAATTTATATTTAAAACAAAGGTAAGAGACACTAATTATTTAATTACATTTTACTATTTGTTATGCCTTGGAGGCTATTTACATCTGTTCTATATATAGCAGAAGTACCACCTAATGGTATGCTCCTGTCAATCTCTTCCAACTGTGCACTCTGCACTCATGTCGGTAGTCTGAAATTGGCCATGGTGGGATATTTACACCAAGAAAATCAGCAATTTACTACAAATGAGGGCTTGATTGTTCTGTTTATTGTCTAGAATTTAAAAAGTGAAGTAGAAATTGTTCACCATACAGATTAAACCTACAAGTATATTGTACCTGCAGCCATTACACTGTAAATAACAAAAAACTATTATTCCATTATTCAAAAACTATTTTCTGATTCAGCAAAGAAGTGACTCATATCATCTACAAAATAGTGGTCCTGGGGCGCCTGGGTGGCTCAGTCATTAAGCATCTGCCTTCAGCTCAAGTCATGATCCCAGGGTCCTGAGACTGAGCCCCGAATCAGGCTCCCAGCTTGGCAGGAAGCCTGTTTCTTCCTCTCCTGTTCCTCCTGCTTGTGTTCCCTCTCTCACATTCTCTCTGCCAAATAAATAATAAATAAAATCTTTAAAAAAACAAAAAAAGAGTAATCCTGACATACGACTTGATTGTTTCACTGCTGTCTTTCTGCTTAATGTAAATGCAAATATCAAGGAACATTCATGTCAAAACTATACTCATTCATCAAGTGCTACTACAGGTTAGCAACAGATAGAAGGGTTCAGCAAAAAAAAAAAAAAAAAAAAAATCAAAGTACTTTATGAAAATCAATTGGCTATATGAACTTTCCAGTACGGTTTTAGTGTATTTATTATTATTTATAAATTGTGTGGTACACATCCTACATATAAGTTCTATAATAACCTTATGTATAAAACACACACATTTTTTTTTTCCAGAGAGACAGTTGTTAAACATTTTATAAGCAAACCACCACCGGTGCCTCACTCTCATATAGAGAAAGGGGGAACTGGTCCATTTTTCTTTGTTAATTTTGTTTTTACTCTTAGGACAGTTAACTCTTATTATTGAAAAGTATCCAATTTCAGATCTCTGGCTATTGGCCCTTTGTTGTTTTCTATAATGTCAAAGTAGCTTGGCTTAAGGGGTACTACAAGGAAAAGGCAGTAATTACCTGTTTCCTTTACAATTAAAAGTGGTTTTTAAAGATGAATATAGTTGACCCTTGAAAAGTGTGGTCCACTTACACACAGATTTTTTTTACAGCACAGTTCTGTAAATATATTTTCTCTTCCTTATGATTGTTTTTCCTAATAACATTTTTTTGCCTCGAGCTTACTTTATTATTATTTTTTAAAGATTTTATTTATTTATTTGACAGAAATCACAAGTGGGCAGAGAGGCAGGCACGGGTGGGGGGGGGGGGAAGGGCAGGCGCCCCGCTGAGCAGAGAGCCATATGCGGGGCTCGATCTCAGGACCCTGGAATCATGACCTGAGCCCTGAGCCCAAGACAGATGCTTAACCAACTGAGCCACCCAGGTGCCCCTATAAATCCTTTAAAAATCATTTTCCCACCACAAATCCCATCTGCTCCACCCTTCTTTGGCAAAAAGCAAGAAAACAGTATTTCTCAAACACGATAATCTATCTTGGAATGCTTGAGGTATGACTAAAGTAAGTGATGTTTATTTTTTATTTTTTAATTTTTATTTATTTTTTAAAGTTTTATGTATTTTAGCAATTTTTTATTTTTTATTTTTTATTTTTTATTTATTTTTTAAAGTTTTATGTATTTTAGCAATTTTTTATTTTTTTAGATTTAGACAAAGATCACAGGAAGACAGAGAGGCAGGCAGGCAGAGAGAGGAGGAAGTAGGATCCCCACGGAGCAGAGAGCCCGATGTGGGGCTCGATCCCAGGACCCTTGGATCATGACCTGAGCCGAAGGCAGAGGCTAACCCACTGAGCCACCCAGGCGCACCTTGAGCTTACTTTATTGTAAGAATACAGTACATAACACAAATAACATACAAAAATATGTGGTAAATGACTGTTTATGTTACTGGTACGGTTTCCAGTCAACAGTAGGCTAGTGCTAGTTAAGTTTTGGGGAGTTCAAATGCTATATGCCAATTTTCAACTTGGAGGGGTGGCACTCCTAATCTTTGTATTTTTCAGAATCAGTATGCATATACCACGTTGTTTGTGCTAATAATCAAGCTGGCCCAAAACATACTCGTTGTGCCTTTGAAATTATTTTTATGAGTTTGAAAAAGATTTATGTTTGTGATATTTGAAAGAAAATGACTTTTTTAAAGGAAAACAATTATGTACCCTGAGAACCACATTTTATTTTATTTATTTATTTTAAGATTTTGTTTATTTATTTGACAGACAGAGATCACAAGTAGGCAGAGAGGCAGGCAAAGAGAGAGGGGGAAGCAGCCTCCCTACTGAGCAGAGAGCCTGATGCAGGGCTCAATCCCAGGACCCTGAGATCATGACCTGAGCCAAAGGCAGAGGCTTAACCCACTGAGCCACCCAGGTGCCCCAAGAACCACATTTTAAACCCAGAATTGCAATCTACCAACTATGTTATCCTCTTAGATAACTTCCCTGTACTTCAGTTTCTCCATCTGTGAAATGAACATGATAATGCAATCTAATGAATAGGGTTGTTAACGATAATTAGATTTGTCGTTGTGTGTAAGTATTTAAAACATTGCCTGGCACACAACAGAAGGCTTGCCATTATCATCACCCCTGCTATTACTACTATAAATGCTGCTGTTGCACAAAGAAGTCAACTCACTGACTTACAGATACTAAAAGCAAACTGTAAAGAGTCCTGACCTCAGATTCATGTGGGTGTAAAAATAGTGACTTATCAAAACCACACAATTTGTAGTATTAGAACCCAAAACAGATGTCCTATCTCTTGATAATCTATTGGCTTCCTTCTGAGCTTTTCATTGATCTTAACTAGTCAATTTCTAGGAGCTGTGTGATTCTTTTATGGAAAATAAAGCTTTAATCTAAGCAGACTAGGATGCTGGGCAGGTACGTTGTCCAATATGGTAGCTACTTGCCACCTGTGGCTACTGAGCATTTGATGACTAGGGTGAACTGCAATATGCTATAAGTGTAAAACACACAAAACATTTTGAAAACTTTCCATAAAAATAAAATGTAAAATGCTCTTTAAGAATGTTTATGTTAGTTATAAGTTTAAACTATAATAGTTTGAATATATTGGGTTAAATAGAACATATTATTAAAATTAATTTAACCTATTTCCTTTTACTTAATGTTACTTCCAGAAAAGTTAAAATTATATATGTGGCCCACACTTGTGGTCTACATTATATTTATTTTGGACAGTTCTGCTTTATACAAGAGTAATCTCTATGTCCAATTTTGAAAGCTGAAAATATCGTTTTGTTTCATAAATTAAGAAGTGTTCTTTGGCTCAAAGGAACTCTTATCCACCTAGTCATGCAAGGTAGGACTCTAAGTGGTGTTGATGACTCTTGCCCCTTCCTCTACCCCACACACAAGAGTAGCTGAATCATTCTCAAATCTCTTTGTCTCCATCCCTTCTGCCAGTGCAGTCCTCACCATTCCTTAGGTGGATATTACAAGTCTCTTCACACCATGCTACTTGGCCACAAGCCTTGGCTCCCAAAAATCCATCTCCAACATTGCTGCCAGAAAAACATGTATGTGAACACAAGTCAGATCATGGCACTGTACTGAGAAAGGCCCATCCCTTGATTTCTATTACCAAGTTCACTGGCATGACACATTCCCTTTACCCTATGACTTTGACACTGCTTACTTGTCCAGCTCATCTCAACACTTTGCACGTGCTACCTTTGAAGTAATACAAAGAAATTCTTAAATATGCACAATTTTGTTAATTATATGGTTGTGGTGGGAGTGTGAAGAGTGGAAAAGAATGGAGAGGAAGACCTGGGCAATGGTACAAAATGATTACTTATTATATTTATAAACTCATTAGTAAATTTTTTGAATGAAATATAAAACACACATTCAACATCCTACAGGATGTCCTGGCCAATGTGTTAAAAACAAGAGGAAAAAAACCAATCTGTATGGTTTTATCAGACACATGTTAATATGATTCCTCTGGTTTCCTCAATATTGTGACCTCCTGAAATAAAATCATATTTGAAAAGAGTTTCATGCTTGGGACATGGTGTATATTTAATCCACAATCACTTTCTAATCCTTTACTTGCATCTCGCCTCCACCAATCCTACCCTCATCATCATAAGTCTCTAGGTGGAAGCCCAGGAGATGAAATCCAAACTTTTAAAAATAATGGGTGGTTTAAGCAAGAGATCACTTGGAAGGCCTTTATCCATGTCACAGACCACTGATTACCAAGGAGCTTAAATATATGTTATTGCATGGAAGAGCCTTATTTGTAGAAAATGAAGAGAGAAAAACAAGAGCACCGGAAGCAGTGTGAGCAGTAATTGGAAAAAATGGGAAAACACATTCCATGCAGGCTTCTTTGCTGACAAAGAAACAAAAAGAAAGAAATCATGTGAATAGCCAGGTTATCTCTACCTCAAAAAGCATATGTCATAATATACAGAGATACACTGGAGAATTTCACTTAGTAGTAACATGAAACTTTCATCTTGATGAAATGTAATTTGCTCCTGGCTAACATTCTCACTAACTGATTTAGTTAGTTTAGTTTACTAACTGCTCAGTAACTAACTTCACTCTCCCTTTAAATTCTAAAAATTAAAATGTAATTCTATAATGACTGACTCACACACTTAGTTAAATCAATAATTATGGAAACATCACTGGCACCTTGGTGAAAGTTCCCACTTTCATCATGATAATGCTTAGATTTTTTTTCCTTCATAGATCTATAGTCCATTTTTTTGTTTTTAACATTATAAGAATTTTTTAATAGTCATCACATTTGTGACTTAGTAAGATATGTACTCAGACTGATGGATTATTTAGAACACATAATTAATAATTATTTGCACTGTTACCAAAATGGAGATGCATTTACACAACTGAACTTCTCCATTATTTAACAGTTGGCCAAAAACAAACATTCTCATAGACTTTGCTACTAAGCTGCCTATGTTTGTAGAATCTGCGAGTTTGAGAAATTCTTAGAAAACACCTAATCCACCTTCAGACCCAATGTAGGCACCCCGTTCAATTCATCAAGATGTTTTCCCTTTTGCTCTCAGATCTAATTCATCAGACTTTTACATAAACAACTTTTAAGCTTTCTGTAAGTTTAAGCATCAAAATGACACCTCTGGTTAATTACTGTACTAAGAAGCTGATTTTCTATGTCAAATTCCCCACTTTGAGAGAGTTCTGACACAGGGTGGTACATGCTTATAACTGGATTAAGATTATCCAAACTTTGGGAAGATTTATCTTTCACAGCCCCAACTTGGGCAAGGCAAGATGAGATTGTCATTTTTTCTGGCTCCCACAATTCATGTTTTTTCAGTATACAAGGTTAAGGGGATTTCAATCTAAAATTTAAATTATATTTCTGTAAAATTACATAGTGGTAGCAGCCACACTGGAAGTTTTAGCTCTCTGAGAATGCTAACACAAAGACATGATGATGTTGCTGTGACTTTTTCCCCAGACTTTGCTGTGCTTCCAACACTCCCCATCCTCACTTGCCCTCCAATCCCAATCTTTCATTTCAGGGGTGGCAAACCATGCCACATGGGCCAAATCTGGACTGCCACCTGCTTTTGGTAAATAAAATTCTATTAGAATACAGCCAGGCTCATTTGTTTACTATGGCAGCTTTCATGCTACAACAGGAGAACTTAATAGCAGTGATAGAGAACATATGGTCTGCAAGCCTAAAATAATTACAATCTGTCCCTTTGGGTTAATATTTCCTGACCTCTGATCTAGCAGGATCACTGAGTTCTCTCTTTCATCCCTTCCTCCTATGTGGTGGATGACTAAGTCAAGGGAACTCTTCCACTTTTTCAACAACACAGCAAATACTTTCAAGCCACAAAACACTCTCTGCTAGTAATACTCTCTTTTATCTTCACTTTGTTGAGTTTCAACTCATCCTTTAAAATTCAGCTCTAGTGTCATTTCACTTGGGATTCTTTTCTTGACTATCCCATGAAATAAAACTCTTTTGTATCATTTTATTCTATAAACACTTTGTCAGAATTTATCTCATTCTCTTTTAAGAATATCTTTTGTGCCCTCAAGTACATCAGTAAGTTCATTTGGAGAGAACTGATTTCTTTACTATACTATCTTACTATACAGACTCATGGTATTCATTTATTCAATTCTCCTTAAGAGCTGTTTTGAGCTATTCTTCTTCTAATAATAGACTTTGATGCAGAAACAGTATCATATACAACACTGCATTTCATTACCCCCAAATCCCCATCCAATCTATGCTTGTCAATCCCCAGGTAGCCCAAAGCACAGAGCTCAGTTCATAGTGTAAGATAAACTCCAAAAGGATCAGAGATTAAATGTAAAATATTAAACCACACAAGTACAGTTGACCCTTCAACAACATGGATTTGAACTGTGTGAGTCCACTTATACACAGATTTTTTTCAATAAATACACTATGGTACTGTATACATAAATATTATCTCTTCCTTTTGATTTCCTATATAACATTTTCTTTTCTCTGGCTTACTTCATTATAAGAATACAGAATACAATCAATGTTATTGGTAAGGATTCTAGTCAACAGTAGGCTATGAGTGGTTGAATTTTGGGGAAGTCAAATATTATTTACAGATTTTCCACTATATGGGTGAGTTGGATGTTACCTCTAACCCCTACCTTATTCAAGGATCAACTATACTTGAAAAACCATGATGAATTCTTCTATAATTTAATAATGGTAAAAACTTCCCTAACTATAACTCAAAATTCAGAAAGAATAAGAAAAAACACTGATAAATTTTATTCCATAAAACCTTTAAAAAATTATTTTATATATAGGAAAGGCAACATGAGTAAAGTAAAAGGACAAAAGACAAACTGAGAAAAAATATTTGCCATTTCTATCACAGAAGAAGAGATAATGTTCTGAATATAGTTTTTTTTTTTTTAAAGATTTTATTTATTTATTTGACAGATAGAGATCACCAGTAGGCAGAGAGGCAGGCAGAGAGAGAGGAAGGGAAGCAGGCTCCCCGCCGATCAGAGAGTCCTATGAGGGGCTCGATCCCAGGACCCTGAGATCATGACCTGAGCCGAAGGCAGAGGCTTTAACCCACTGAGCCACCCAGGCACCCCCTGAATATAGTTTTTAAACATAGAGAAGAAATAAGTCAATACTTTACTGAAAAATGAACTGAAGATATTAACAGATAAATCACAGAACAAAATGCAAATAGTTCTTTTTTTTTTTAAGATTTTATTTATTTATTTGACAGACAGAGATCACAAGTAGGCAGAGAGGCAGGCAGAGAGAGAGGAGGAAGCAGGCTCCCCGCTGAGCAGAGAGCCAGATGTGGGGCTGGATCCCAGGACCCTGGGATCATGACCTGAGCCGAAGGCAGAGGCTTTAACCTACTGAGCCACCCAGGTGCCCCAAAATGCAAATAGTTCTTAATACCCTAAGAAGATACTCAACCTTACTAATAATAAGTAGTTTAATTAAAAATTAATAAGTAGTTTAATAATATAGTTTAATGAAAATTAAACTATAGTCATATATTTCTCACCTAATAGATTGGCAACAATAAAAACATCTGAAATCTGTTGATGAGACCTTGAGAAAGCAGGCATTCATATACCGTTGATAGGAATTCAAAATGATACACTAATGGAGGAGAATTAGGCAATTTCTAGCAAAACAACATATGCATTTATCTCCTAATCCAGCAATTTGACATCTAACAATCTAATCATAGATACACTGGCAAAAGTATGAAAAGATATATGCAGTTGTTCATAGATAACAGATTGGGTGAGAAACACAGAAAACTATGAAGCTTCAAACAGGAAGGAGGAATACCTCTACACGACTACTATGGAGAGACCCCCATCATATATTGTTTTCGGAAGCAGCAAAGTGCACATGGTATGTGTCTGCTATTTTTCAGAAATAGTTGTTTTTGCTAATCCATCTCCCTACCACCTATACACACATACCAACAACAGCATGTAACTTCAGAAGTACCGCTTGATGCCTGGATTTACTTTGAGTCACAAAAGCCAAAGTGAAAGGTTCTCCGCCGCCCTCATTTGTTTTCCTAGTGATACTCAGAAGCTTCTCAGGCAAAAAGGGCCTACAGCACTCTGCCCTTGCCTCACCTGACTTGGGGAATGTAAAAAGCTTTTCTGACCAAATGGGTTTAGTTATTTTCATCATCTCCAACTGACCAGGCCCAAAAACAAGTTGAGTTTTTCATAAAAAAGCCCCATATGATAATGCAGTATTTATTCTTATCCAAAGGAATGTATAGCTGAATTTCCATCAAAAATATTTTCATTGCTATTTATGCGAAGAATTTTACTTAACACTTATTTTACACCTACTATGAGCTAGGCATTATTTTCATTACTTCATAAATATTAACTAATTTAATCTTATAAAAACCTATAATGCATTCCCAGTTTCATTAAAGAAGAAACTGAAGCAGAGAGGGATTAAATTATCTATCCAAAGTCACACAGCTAGTAAGTAAGGGGCAGAGCTGGGATTTAAACCCAGGCGTGGCTATTTACAATACTCTGCCACCTCTCTATTTAACTCTTCTAGCACTTCAGTTATTCATGTTATAGTTCACAATACAGGCTGCCTTTTTTTCCCCCATAGCCAAATGTCATGTTTTAAGCATATAAATCAACCTAAGCATATGGCAGTTTTTATTTTTTTTTTTATATATTTTATTTATTTGACAGAGAGAAATCACAACTAGGCAGAGAGGCAGGCAGAGAGAGAGGAGGAAGCAGGATCCCTGCGGAGCAGAGAGCCGGATGCGGGGCTCGATCCCAGGACCCAGAGATCATGACCTGAGCTGAAGGCAGAGGCTTCAACCCACTGAGCCACCCAGGTGCCCCATATGGCAGTTTTTAAAATATCTTTGGACATGTTTTTAAAATCCACGTAAGACAGTCTTCAGACCAAGGGTCAAAGGGAAGTTAAGAATAATAAGTACATTGAGTTAAATACACAGTTCTTTCCAGTGTTTCACAGATGGTTCCCTAAGTGTTCATTTACTTAAAAAAAAAAAACAGGGGGAAAAATTTTCTGGATCCGTTACAAATATAGGCAAAAACTCATTAGTTTAAAAATAGTTACAGGTTTATCGGCTTATTTCTTTCACTATGATGAGCACGTGTATCATTTTATTTGCCAAAAGCTCACCTCTTCTCAATAGAGCACACAAGCTGGCTCCTGGGATATTGAAGAGTGCTGCTCAAAGACAGAATTTTGGGAGTACTTGGTGGAAACACAAGCCCATTCCCAGTACATCCCCATATAGAACAATGTAAAAGGCAGTAAATAAGCCACAGCAGAAATTTTGTAAAATGTAAGATGACTGTAATCTATATATTTGAAGACAGATTACATTAGAGACAGTTACACTATTATATAATTCATGGTTATAGTACTCTATTTTACAGTTAACTTTGAAAAAAAAAAATGGCCCAATTACAAAGACAGTATCTTACACTTCTTTATGCCTCTTATCACCTGCATTCTCTAGCCCTGAAAACTAACATAACCTATAAATAACAATATATTGAAATTCCCTTAAACTCGAGGGATTAGTGATACAAACATTCTCATGCTAGAAGGCAGTGTCCAATGAGAAAATGTCTTTGTCAATCCTATTCATTTAGATATTATGGGAACAATGGAAGAGGGAGGCAAAACTCCTTAAGCCATTAAGACAGATATAGGATATCCCCAAGCGAAGTAGAAATTCTCTTGATCTTGGGAAATAAGAAAAAGGAATTTAAATTGTCTTACGATATCCTAGAACAAAGGGGCGAAATTTAAAATAGTGGGGAAAAAATCCAGCCAGGACTATAGAGAACCAATAATTTAATCAATTCACCTGCTCTTCAGACAAAAACATAATGAAAATGTATGTCAGTTCAATACTCAAGATAGGCCAGGGGGAAAAAACAACAGAAACTAGAAAAAAGGAAGACCCTCACCTCAGGCATACTTCCATTATCATTTCTGTAACAATAGCAACCATGCACGACACATTTTCCTGAATCACTCCAGTTTCAAATATTCTGTATTATTGTTCGGATACATTCATCTGTATTTATCACATGTTGTGATTTTTGCGTCGTCCAGGCCCTCCTTCCTGACTAGCAGCTGGACAAAAAGTGACCCCTGCCATTTCCCTCTTCTCCTCCCCTACACCCAAACAACCCCAGCCCTAATGTGTTTTAGTACTTTAATCATACCTTCCTTCTCCCAGTGACAGCCAGGTTTCCCAACCTGACCAGTCTCAGATTTCCAGCCCTGAACCGTTTGTTCTCAAGGCCGTCAATCCAACCCCATCCTTCACTTCAACTGAGAAAACCTAGTTTGCTTGGCTCTGCGCCCAAAATTTCCTGATATCCCCCAGCTGCTTTTTGGCTGTGAGTTCCCTTTCCATAAACCACAACAACAAAAAAGCATATTTTAGGTACTTACCTACCCAGTTAACTTTAGTTCCTCCCTCTGTGAAAAGTTCTCTGACAGTGCACTGAAAAAGAGGAAACAGTGAAGAGAAAATCAGTTCAGTTCCTGAAATATTTACTGAGCATCCGCTATCCGTTCCATGTAAGCACTCTCCTCCCGGCTAGCTGAGAAGAGATGGCGCTGATACACCCCAAAGCAATGATATACATTCCTTGCTCTGAAAACTCTTAGAGTTGAATGGGTTGGGACAGGGGTGAAAAATCAACTATAATATACAGGTAATTCTTTTTTTTTTTTTTTTAAGATTTTATTTATTTGACAGAGACAGAGACAGCAAGAAAGGAAACACAAGCAGGAGGAGTAAGAGAGAGAGAAGCAGGCTTCCTGCTGAGCAGGGAGCCCAATGAGGGGCTCCATTCCAGGAGCCCAGGGTCCCAGGATCCCATCCTAGGATCACAACCCCAGCTGAGGGCAGGTGCTTAAGGACTGGGTAGCATATAGGGGTAATTCTTACATGACACGATCTTGAGGAATGAATTACAGAGGAAGAGGATGAGCTAGGGAAATAATGCTTGCCTTTCTCTGTTAGGAGCACCAAAGGAGAAGCAATTGCTCTGACCAGAAGACTAAGAAAGTCTCTATGGAAGAAGTGGTTCTGGGATTAGACCTGGAATGATAAGTATGATTTCAGCAGTGGACAATGAGAGAAAGTATAGGGAAAATGCTCTTGGTGGCCCTGCCTATGTTGTGGCCCCCTAAAATCTGACTACCCTCACTCACTTCCTAGTGGACAAGTGTATTAGTCTGCTAGGTCTGCTATAACAAAGTACCCACAAACTGGCTTAAACAACAGAAATTTATTTTTGTTTGGTTCTGGAGCCCAGAAGTCCTAGATTAAGGTTCCTGGAAGGGCTAGTTCCTTCTGAGGGCTGTGAGGGAGCATCTGTTCTTACCTCACGCCTAGCTTCTGGCGGTTTGCTAGCAATCTTGTCATTCCTTGGCTTGTAGAATCATTACCCTGCTCTCTGCCTTCATCTTCACATGGTTTGTTCCCTGTGTGCATATCATTTTTCAAATATCCCCTTTTTATAAAGACACCAGTCATACTGGATAGGGCCCACCCTAGTGACCTCATTTTAACTTGATTATCTCTGTGAAGACCGTTATCTCCAAATAAGGTCACTTTCTGAGGAGTGTTAGGAGTTTAACATATGAATTGGGGAGGAGGCATACAACTCAATCTGTAATAGGAAGATACTAAAAATATATACCAATATGTGAATATTATATTAATTATATTATTAACACTAAAATATAATACATGTATATTAATCAATACAATTATGAGTAATATAATTATATTAATACACTATAAATGTTATGATATATAATATTTATAATGATAACATAGATCTTTACTGACCACTTACTATGAGCTAAATTATTTTCTCAATATTATTTCATTTCATTCTCACAACATGCTATGAAAAACTTCCTATTTAAAGATGAAGAAAAAAAATAAAGATGCAGAAACTGATATTCAAAGGGTTTAATAAATTGCACACAATCACATGCTTACAAGCACCGAAGCTGAAACTTACACCAAGGTCTATATATTTTTATCCTTAGAACCCTAATCAACTGCACTAAATATGGTATTAATATACACAGACATTTAGAAATGGACAGCTGTAAAGTAATAAAATGGATTCTTCTGTATGGTTTGTGAAAATTATTCTATATTTACATATTATGTAGACAAATTAGAAAAACTGCTTGTAGCACAAAAGCATTTTCCTATTTCCAGACTTTTGTTAGGTGAAATACTGGTCTTTTACAAATTCTTCACATCAAATCAAACAGCACCTTGAAGCACCTCAAGTTTCATGTTTTTAGAGTCTCTATTTCTGAATAGCAAGAAGGGTACATTTTATGCCTACAGATTCCAAGTCCAAAAATGACTTGTTTTCTTCCCATGAGAAGTAAATGAGTAAAGGGAACAGATAATGCATTACAGTACAAACAGGATCCAAAGAAAAATACTAAAGAACCTGGCTCCTGAATAAGTAATAAAACGTTTAATGCCACCTACTCTGACTCTAAGTCCCTTTCAGAGGATACCAAGTTTAAAAGGAAGGAAAGTAAGTAAGTGTATTTTCATCTTTCCATTTCGGTAACAGGAGTTGTACTAAAAAGAAATCATAAGGGTAACGATACTTTAGATTTTCACAGGGCTTTAGAATTTTCAGTGTTTTCACATATTTTGTTTGGTGGGCAAAATAAGGACAATGACCTCTAATTTACAGATAAAAACATTAAGGCCCAGAGGGTTTAAGTGGTCTTTTTTTGTTTTTTTTTTTGTTAGCCCCTGGGAATGCTAGCCTTTGGGAATACCATGTAGCTCTTAATGTCAAAGCTAAAATGACTTATGAAGCTCTTCATCAAGAATCTGTTGCAAAAGATGAGCTGAATTATTTTTCAGGTCAAAATGTCCATTAACTCTTAATCAAAGTGCTCCTGATAGGTCATTGTATGATTTCATGAGTGGCTACCAAGTATCTATCACAGGTAAAAAATGAACTGCGAAAAATAAAACATAAGCCCACATCATTCATCCAAGGTTTAAAATATAACATTAATTTATTCACTGACTCAATGAATGAGTTGAATAAATGAGCTGAATATTGACAAACTACAATGTGCTAGACACTGGGCTACATACTAGGAATACAATAATGAGCAAAAATGAAATTGTCCCATCTTTAGGAATTTAACTGGCTGACATGTGTACAATGTGTGTGTGCAAGTGTGTATGGGGAGGTGGACCCATAACTATAAAATTTTAAGATGTGAGTTGTACTATGAAAGAAGATTGCCTTCCAAGCAGACAGACTGGGATCATCAGGAAAGCCCTCTTTGAAGAAGGGATATGAGTGGTGAGGTTCGAGTATGTGGATGAACTTAACAAGGAGCAGTGGTGTGGTAAAGAGGAAAAGAGATAACCACGCAGAGGAAAGAAAGTGTACAAAGGGTTCAAACTGGGATGGCACATAACACATTTTAGAATATAGATGAACTGTCAACAATAGCCACCTCTACTTCCTCACCTCTGTTTCTCTCTTTAACATCTCTACCACTCCACTCAAACTGTTCTTAAGGTCAGCAATAACCACCATATTGTAAATCCAACAGGCACTTCTCTTTCACCTCCTTCATCTCTCACTGGCATTCAAACTCTTAATCATCCCCCTTGCCTCATGAAAAAACTGAAAACAATCTCTTGGCTCGCCTTCTCAGTTTTCTTTGCTGGCTCTTCTTTTGTTTGACCCTTAATATTGGAGCCCTAGGGTCTGATCCTAGGACCTTTACTGTATTTGTATCTTTAAAAGATATCACCCAGTCACATGGCCTTAATCCCACTTAGGTGTTAACTCTCAAATACGTACTGCTAGACCTGATTTTCCACTGAGATTCAGACTCTTATATATAACTGCCTTCTTGACATCTCCACTTGAATACCAAATGTAGCTCTCTCAGTTAACATGGAAAAAAAACTGATCTCCATCTCCTCAAATCTGCTGATCTTCTAGCCTTCCCCATCTTAGTGGGAGCCTCATCCCTCATTATTCTCTTTCCTTTACCTCCATATAAATATATTTGCAAGTTTTTAATCTCCAAAACATACCCTATAATCATTCAATTCTCTCCACATTTATTACTATCACCTTAATCCAACTAACCAAGCACAGACAAGTTTATATATTCCTTAACTAGTCTCTCTACTGGCATTCTTTCTCACTTTAAACCCAATTCCACATGACAAACAGTTGTTCCTTTTAAAATGCAATTTGGATCACTCCACTGTTCTGCTTGAACCTTCCATGGGGTTTCCCTTTCTTGGAACAAAATCTAAACTCCTTAACCTAGCCTACAGGTCTTTCATAATCTGGTCCAAACTCACCTTTTGTCCTCATCTTCCACACTCTTCTTCCTGTGGTAGGTAGAATGTCTCCCTCCCCAAGACACCCACACCCAATCCCTGGGACTTGTGAATACATTACTTTATAAACTAAGGGGGATTGAGGTTGCAGATGAAATTAAGGCTGTTCATCAACTGACCTTAAAATGGAAAGTTATCCTGGATTCTCTAGGTGATCCAATGTAATCTGAAGCATCCTTAAAAGAAGAACAGGGAGGCAGAAGAGTCAAGAGAATGAGATGTGATGACAGAAACAAGGTCATCAACATGACATAATGTAAGACTCAACCCACATTGTTTTGAGGGTAGAGAGTAAGGGCCATGAGCCAAGCAGTGTCAGCAACCTTTAGAAGCTGGAAAAGGCAAGGAAATATATACTCCCTTAGAACTTCCAGAAAGGAATGCAGTCCTACGGACATCTTGATTTTAGCCTAGTGAGACTCATTCAGACTTCTGACTTCCAGGACTGTAAACTGGTAAATTTGTATTTTTCAAACCACTATGATAATCTGTTGCAGTAGTAATAGAAAACTAATATGCTAGCTCACCATGAACTAGCCACACAGGTCTATTTCATAAACAAATTTGTTTCTCCCTCAGAGCTTTTATCTTTGTTGTCACCACCACTTGGAATGTCCTGTTCCCATATACTCACATGGCTGACCTGGCTTCTTCTTGTCATTATGAGCTCAGCTTCACGGAGAGGTCTACCCTGACCACTCAGTTCAAAGTAGCTTGTCATCACTTTCTTTCTATCACGTTGTTTTGTTTCATTGTAGAACTTTTACCCTCTGAAATTATCTTTGTTATTTATTGGTATGGGTGTTTATAGCCTAATTTCCTACTCTAGAATATAATTTCCATGAGAATAGGATCCCTGACCTTGTTCACAGTTGTATCCTCAGTGCCTGAACAGTATCTGGCACAAATTATTTGCTCAGTGATAAATGTTGGCCACTGAATGAATAAAACCTCCTATGAGTGAAGTATAAAGAATGATAGAAAGAAGGGTAGGAGAAGAGGCTGGAGAGGTAGTCATGGCAAATCACATGGTATCCTGGATACCTTGTTAAGAACTTTTATCTTTATCCTAAAAACACTGAGAAGCCACATAAAAACTGTTGACAGGGAACCAAATGTACTCATACTTCTGATTTTGTAAGGTTTGGAGACAGAGTGAAGAAGGGGCAATGGTATATGTAGATATAAGGAGAATAAGTAAGAAGGATGCTGTTGGGCAGTCCAGGCAAAAAATGATGATAAACGTGGACCAGGGTAGTAGCAGTAAAAAAGCTAATGTATTAGAGATACAAATTAGAATTAAAATGAATAAGACTAGGTGATAGATTGAAATATAAGAAGTTCAAATGAGAGGCACCTGGGTGGCTCAGTTGGTTAGTTAAGTGTCTGTCTTCAGCTCAGGTCACCATCTCAGGGTCCTGGGATCTAGCTCCATGTTGGGCTCCCTGCTCAGTGTCGGGGGGGTGGGTGTCATCTGTTTCTGCCTGTCACTCTGCCCCTTCCCCTGCTCATGTTGCTCTCTCTAAAATAAATGGATAAAACCTTAAAAAAAAAAAAAAAAAAAAAGCCCAAATGAGTAGATCTCAAGACTGACTTCCAGATTTACATTTTAAGTAAATTAGAAGAATATGATGTCAATTTTGGGGGGAGTGGTCTGAAGAATGAGCAAGCTGAGTGCATGCATCAAGGGGAAAAACTGGAAGAACAGTTTCACTTTGTTAAGTGTGAGCTGTCCTCAAGACATAAAAGTGGAGGGGCGCCTGGGTGGCTCTGTCGGTTAAGGTCATGGTCCTGGGATCAAGCCCCATATCAGACTCCCTGCTTGGTGGGGAGTCTATTTCTCCCTCTGCCTGCCCCCCACTCAAGCTCTCTCTCATTTTCTCTCTCTCAAATAAATAAATAAAATCTTTTAAAAAAAAAGGCAAAAAATAAAGACATCATACAGACAACTAAATTTTGAGCCAGGAACTCAAATTAGAAGCAATGGCAGATAATGTGCTCTGACAATAAAAACACAGAAAGCCATGAAATTAGATGAAATCACCTAGGGAAACAGCATAAAGAGATAGGGCTCAGGACACTGCAATCTCCTGTACTGAGAAGACTTATCAGTGTTCCTCATTGCACCAGAAAGCTGTCCATCATGCACCAGGAAAGATGCCTGTTTGTACTTTGAGAATGTGCTCAGCCCATTTATATAAGTATGGATAGAATTCCCTCTTTTCCACTCCCCTCTGCACATTTAGGCAGAGGAGGGACCCACAAAGGAAACATTGAAAAAGAGCAGTTAAAGAGACTGAGGGAAACCAGAATTTCACTTCATAGAATCTCTAATAATGCCCCAAATAAAAAGAACAGATAAGAAAACAGGAATTTGTGTGGGAATAAATGACTCTTCCCTTATCAGAGCATTATGAAACCAAAGCTTCTCATCCTATGCTAAATGCTTGCACTGGATAAAAATTTAGGGACATGCCTCTCAAAGAAAACACAATTTTGATGCAATTAGTTTTCCTATAACAATATCATCAAAAAGATGATTTGCCAGCTCACAGCAGCCAAATTCAAGCACCAGGATCTGTTTCACTGTGGAGGTCACATGGCACTTCCCAATTTCCTAATCCAGAGGTTCTCAAAGTGGGAACCCTAGAGTTCCCAAGACCCTTTCAGGCAGGCTGTAAAACCAATACCAGGATGCTATTCATACTACCAAGATGTAATTTATCTTTTTCTCTCTGAGAAAAAAGAGTCCATTCTCTCTGGAGTGTATAGTGAAGTTTTCCAGAGACTACATGGCATGGATATCATAACAGACTGAATGTTGAAGGAGACAGAATATATTAAAGAGATGAGCAAAAAATGTAAAATAGTGCCATTCTTTGTTTTGTAACGTTATTTTTCATAAACATTTTAACATGTTCATTACTGACTCTTAAATAAACTGAAATTTAAATTTTCCCAGTTTTTATTTCTGACAATAAATACCAACAGACAAAACCCACAGGAACAGAAGCTCTTTGGTCTTCAGTAATGTTAACCGTGTGAAGAAATCTTGGGACCAAAATCTGAGAAGCACCGTCCTAAACGGTAAGAGAAAGGGTTCTGACACCTGGGATAAAGGACAGCAGGCTCCCCATTCCCTTCTTCTGGTCAGCAAAGTCTCACTTGCACTGGAAATTTAAGATGCTCTCCCCAGACACCCCAGCCTCTGCCCTGGTTTCAGTCCCGGAGTCCTAGCCTTCCCTGAAGTCCCCGCTACCTGGGGCCCGGCCTGGCCCTCACACCTCCAGCCGCCACCCAGCTGGGATCTCCGCATGAGGCCCGGGCCTTGGGAGGCCCTCAGTGGTATTTGGCCGGAACGGTACGCACGGGCGGGAAACACTGCGGGCATCTCACCAGGCCTGCGTGGAGGGAAACCCCCCAACCCCCGGACTAGGCCTCCTACTCACCGGGGTCCCAAGTCTCAGGAATCACACCGAACGGCTGGGGTGCGCGACAGCAAGGACCACGCCACGGCCAGCCCTTCGCCAGTCCCCGGGGACAGCTTCTTTGGACTCTTGAAGGAATATTCAGCCCCGCAGGGTTGGGCAGTTTTGCGTTCTCTTGGCCTGTTCCTTCTTCTCAAGCACACAGAGAGGAGAAACTTGGGGCAGACGTCTTCAAAGCGCTGTCGGGAGTGAACATACTGAGGTGTGGAGGAGGACAGAGAAGCAGACGCCACGTGTACCAGACTAGCCAAGCGTCAGCCGCCTCTGAGTCTGCGCAGTAGAGATGGTGTAAGATCTCCCACAATGCCTGGGCCCCACGTGGCTACGGGGCGGGGGGGTGGGGCATCTGGGGGGCGGGGCGGCCTTGAAAGGGGGCGGGGTTAGCCAACTGGGTTCTAACCCTGATAAGCTTTGGTAGGTAAAAACCAAAAGAATACATCTGTTTCTGTGTTTACAGGGTGGGAATACATTTTAAGAATTAAAAACAAATACTCTAAGGAGCAGAGCATGGCATGTATAAATATAAACAATAGTTTGAAAAAGGATAGAGCCAGACTACCCAGCCTAAAGAGGATTTTATACAGGGAGAAATGGGTGTCAGATGCTGACAGAAGAGCAGACTCAAGGTCAATACTTAGTTCAGCTTCCCTTAAGCAAGCCCTGGGAATTGCTTGGGCTACCCGGAGCCCACTGTCTGTCAGCATCTGAGTGACCACCCACTCCTCCTGTCCTGAGAAGGCATCAAGCAAGGTGTGATCCAACAAGAGAGATTCCTGTCTGCACTTAGAGACAACCCTCAGCCCCTGGATCACGAAGAGTGGAACAGTGGATATGCCAGTGGCCCTGATGGTGTAAAACGGAAAGTTGCTACAGCATCGACATAGTTGGGACTTAAAAGACCCAGCTCAAGATTTATACCCCTCTCCATTCCCAGACCCAAGCTGGAAAAGTGATGAAACCCCCTCCTTCTTAGAGAAAGGGACTTGATTCCAGAAGATCTTGTCTGAGAGGACTTGATAGCAAGCCAAGAAAAGACACTTAAGTTCAAAGGAGCTAGTCAGAGCAGGGCTGAGCAGAAGGCTCTGTGAATTTGAATTTCAAAGGCAGTAAAAAAAACTTCAATAATTCTCAGAGCAAAAGGGGCTGTGTCTCACAAACTAAACAACTCTGCTGTATCAGCGTCTCTGTCTCCACTCTTGACACTCACTAATAGATATTTTCTCTATATATCTGGACCTCCCATTAGAAAAGAAGTATTTCATCTTCCAACTTGGCTTTCCAATGTCCAGCCTACATTGTATAACCATTATCTTTTTTTACATAACTTTTGATGACAAAGTAGAGTAACCTCAGCAAACCACACAAACTAAAATCGGTAGAACTACTAACAAATCGACAAGTTACAGTTCTGATCCTCCTATTGTTAAGTCTAGTGATTTTTGTGTAAATGGGACTTTTGTATTGATGTATATAAATTAAAATGCAGTCAATTACTGGCTTTCCAGAGGGGTGTGTGTGTGTATCAGAGATACAGATTTAGAAGCAAGTGTCTTGGTAGAAATTCCAGTTTTCGTGTTCTGAACTTTCACGGTCACTTGACATGCTAATCAATGCTGGGTGTCTTACATTAAACAAAATATTACCTTCCTGAAATGATAGCCTTCACAATGAAAATGTAAATTGTGGCTAGAAACTCTGGGCCAGCTAATGAAAAGCTTGATGTATGTAAGATCAAGATACATTACTTAGGGTGCCTGGCTTGTTCAGTTGGTTAAGCATCTACCTTCGGTTCAGGACATGAACCGAATCCCAGGGTCCTGGGATTGAGCCCCAAGTTGGGCTCTCCACTCCCTCTGCCCCTCTCTCTGCTTGTGCTCTGTATGTCTCTCTCTCTCTCTCACATAAATAAAATCTTTTAAAAACAAGTTTGCTAACATTATCAAAAATCGAGTGAAGTCAGACTGTGTTGTATTCAGTTGTCTATGTGCCAGTGTGTTTGAGAATGCAATAAGGAACTTACAAAGCTGTGTCACAATAAGTATCCTGACACCTGGGAGGTTCTTTCACCTTACCAGATTACAAACATTATCAGATATCATTGACAATGACACAGAAATTGTGGGAGGTAGACGGATGACTGCGTTCTTAAAGCACAGAAGCCGAAAGAGCAAGCGATTTATCACGCACTGCTCTGTGGAGTCAGCACAGCGTGGGGAGCTCGTAGAGAGCCTTGAGGAGCCCGAGATCCAATACCAGTTTACACAAGGGAAATACAGTCCCAAGTCCATGAGGTTTCTTAAAAAATGAGAACTGTCATTGGGCTCTGCCTCTTGGGTTAAACATTATCCAGTAATGATTGATGCAGAAGGAGAAAACTATCTTGAAAGCTGGAGAGAAAGGTGTGTCCCAGAAGGAAAAGCAGCATTCTTATTATTTAGAGATTAATAAAATGTGAGGATCACATGGCTTCCAGGTAGAAACTTAAGTGGCATAATGGGGGAGTGTCAGGACTCAGGAGTCAAACTACGTGGGTTTGGATCCTGGCTTTGTCGAGTCCCAACTTCTCAAATTGGGCAAGTGAATTTCAGCCTATTTAATGGGGATGATGACAATAACGTCATAAAGCATTAAGTAAGGAGATGCATATAAAGCACTTAGCACACTGCCTGGCCCACGATAGATGCTCAAAAGGGTATCAGGTATGGAGTGGCAGGACAAGGGCCCCAGGAGTGAAATTTTAGACTCCGCCCATGCACAAGTATTGAACTATGCTCATTTCAGCCCCATGATGGGCCAGATATGAGAGGTCCACAGTCACAATACAGACTCCGGTTGTAAAGAAAGCAGAAGTGAAGGTTCAGTGTTCTAGACTTCCGGTGGCTTCACTCCAACACCCACTCACACTCAAAGCCAAGATACAGATGATCATAAGTTATTTGGACTCTGTGAGGGAAAAAATGTTGACTGTACATGACATTTGCTGCCTTAACCACCCAAATTTTTAAGACATAGTGCCCAGAACCCAGGCCAGGGTCGGGACACCTAAACTGCTCTTAGTTTCTGGCTATCTTCTACCTCATTTGACTTTAGGCATGTCACTGACCACTCTACTTCCTCAACCAATAAATGAAGGGGATAGAATTTTTGACTAATTGCTTCATACATTCTTAAGAAAATAGAGATAATAATTTACAAGCATTTTGAGGGGGGAAATGAGTTTAAGAGATACAGAAAAAGAACTATAATTCTAAAGTTCATTATGTGATCAATAAATATTCTTTGGAGGGAATTGAATGATTCACTGTGGTAACAACGGATAGATATGCATGACATGCACATAAGTGAATAGAACATACACACAGCTATGTAACCGAGCTCTGTGTTTAGAAGCAGGTGTCCCAGTTCTGACACTACTTGGTGTGACTGTGACTTTAAGTCTGTGACGTTACGTCAATTAAGATTTCTTTTATTTAGTTTTCTCAGTTCAAGAACACAGACAATAAAAGGCAAACTCACAGCATTATTTTTTGAAAATCAAATAGACATGAATGAACAGTTTATGATTTCCTGTAAAAATTACAATATTATAATTAGTATCGATAGACTAGTTGAAAACTTTTAATTGTGGTAAAATACACGTAACCTAAAATTCACCATCTTAACCATTTCTGGATGTACAGTCCTGTAGTGTTAAATACATTCACACTATTGTACAACCAATCCCTAGAACTCTTTCATCTTGCAAAACTGAAACTCTGTACCCGTAAGATAAAAATACCCATTCTCTTTTGCAACTCAGCTCCTGGCACTACCATTCTCTGTTCTGTTTCTATGCATGTAGTAGCTCTAGGTTCCTCAAATAAGGGGAATCATACCATATTTGTCTTTTCATGACTGGCTTACTTCACTTAGTATAATGTCTTCAAGGTTCATCCAAGTTTTAGGATTTCCTTCCTTTTTAAGACTAAATAATATTCCTCCACAGAATATTAATGCAAACAGTTTTCCTTCTTTTTTGGTGTTCATTCTTTATAACTCATTTTCCTCCTTCTGAAGATATTTTTTAGCCTTCTCCCTCTACCAAGTTTTGTATCTTTCAAATGTGTTATATTTATCACAACCAACCTAATAAACTCATTCCTTTCACATCAAATGTTACTCTGCTTTCTTCTGGGAACATCTGGTTCTTTTAAAAAAAAAATGAGAAGCCTGACAGTAACTATAATAGACTAGTGATGTACCAACTCGACATAAAAAGCATTTCAACAAATTCAACATGATTGATGGTAGAGTCTCTTAATTTAGCTGTGCAGAGAAAAACTGCAAAGACTTGGCATATGTGTCACTATCCTCAAGGAAAAGCCATTCTTTACAAGATCTATCATGACTGTTATTGTAATTGATAACGTGGTCTAGTGCTAAAGTTTAGTGTTGCTGGTTCTGTAGAAAAAAGAAGTTTGTATCAACAAGAAACACTTATTTTATAGGCGTACCTTGGCGATATTGTGGGTTCAGTTCCGGATCACTGCAATAAAGCAGTATTACAAAAAAGCAAGTCAAATGAATTTTTGGTTTCCCAGTGCATATAAAAGTTACATTTATACTATACTATAGTCTATTAAGTGTGCAATAACATTATGTCTTAAAAATGATGTAATGTTCTACATTCTTTGTTGTCATTTCAGCAATCTTCACAGCATCTTCATCAGTAATAGATTCCAGCTCAAGAAACCACTTTCTTTATTCGTCCGTAAGAAGCAACTCCTCATCCATGAAAATGTTATGAACTTGCAGCAATTCAGTCATGTCTTCAGGATTTACTTCAATTCTAGTTCTCTTGCTGTTTCCACGTCTGCAGTTACTTCCTTCACGGAAATCTTGAATCCCTCAAAGTCATCCATGAAGGTTGGAATCAACTTTTTCCAGACTCCTGTTAATGTTGATATTTTGACCTCTTCCCATGAATTATGTGTGTTCTTAATGTTATCTAGAGTGGTGAACCCTTTCCAGAAGGTTTTTAATGGACTTTCCCCAGATCCATCAGAGCAATCACAATCTAGAGCAGCTATGGCCTTATGAAATGTATTGCTTAAATAATAAAACTCAAAAGTCAAAATGACTCTTTGATCCATGGACCACAGAATGGATATTTTGTTAACAGGAATGAAAACAACATTAATCTTGTTGGACATCTCCATTAGAGCTCTTGGGTGACCAGGTGCATTGTCAGTGAGTGGCAGGTTTCAATAGGGGCCTTAAAATATTTAGTAAACTATGTCATAAACAGATATGCTATTATCCAGACCTTATCACTCCCTTTACAGAGTACAGGCAGAGTAGTTTAACATGATTCCTATGGGCCCTAGGATTTTCAGAATGGTAAATGAGCATTGGCTTCAACTTAAAATCACCAGCTTCCTTACCCTCTAACAAATGAGTCAGTCAGTCTTTTGAAACTTCAAAGTCAGGCACTGACTTCTCCTCTCCAGCCATGAATGTCCTTAATGGCATCTTCCTCCAATAGAAGGTGATTTCACCTACAATGAAAATCTATTGTCTGGTGGAGTCACCTTCAGCAATGACCTTAACTAGAGCTTCTGGGTCACTTGCTACAGCTTCGCCATCAGCACTTGATGCTTCACCATGCACTTTTAAGTAATATAAATGGTTTCTTTCCTTAAATCTCCCGAACCAACCTCTGCTGGCTTCAAACTTTTCTCCTGCAGCTTCCTCATCTCCTTCAACCTTCACAGAATTAAAGAGCGTTAGAGCCTTGCTCTGGATTAGGCTTTGGCTTAATGGAATGTTGTGGCTGGTCTGATCTTCTAATCTAGACTACTAAAACTTTCTCCATTATCAGCAATAAGACTGTTTCACGTTCTTATCATTTGTTTGTGTGTTCACTAGAGTAACACTTCAAATTTCCTTCAAGACCTTTTCCTCTGCATTCACAACTTGTCTGTTTGGTGCAAGAGGTCCCGCTCGCAGCATGTCTTGTCTTTTGACATGCCTTTACTAAACCTAATCGTTCCTAGGTTTTGATTTAAAGCCAGACATGTGACTCTTCCTTTCTTTTGAACACTTAAAGGCTGTTGTAAGGTTATTGACCTAATTTCAATATTCATTGACCTAATTTCAATATTGTTGTGTTTCAGGGGATAGAGAGGCCTGAGGAGTGGGAGAGAAGGGGAATGTTTGGGGAATAAACACACATTGTTTACTGATTGTGTTCACCATCTTCTGTGGGTACGGTTTGTGGTACCCCAAACGCAATTAAAATGGAAACATCAAATGTCACAGATCACAGATCACCATAACAAATATAATAATGGTGAAAAACTTTGAAATACTATGGGAATTACCAAAATGTCAGACAGAGATACAGAGTACGCGAAGGCCGTTGGGAAAATGGCACCAATAGACTTGTTCAGAGTCGCCACAAACCCTCCATTTGTAAAAATGCTCCAAAGTGAGGTGCAATAAAACAAGTTATGCCTGTGTACAGTTTTTTGCTACTGCTTATTAAAGAAAATCACCCAAATACAAATTCATTTACAGAAAATACTTAGGCACAGAAATTTGTTCCTGTCTTATTTCAGAGGTTTTAAGAAATTATCTTATTTCCCCCCTTCACTAGCGAAAACACTTTTCTGTAGCTTTCTTTCTTATTGCAGAGAAAGTCTAAAGCTAATCTGAAATCTTTCTAAACCATTCCTTACAATGGTTTGGATTTTTTTTTGTATTCCGAATAAAAATCCGTCACTATTTCTTTTTTAGCGTTTTTCTGCCTGCTGTTTGAACTCTTTTCCCAAATGTGAAGTATATCTATACACAGAGGATGAAGTAAATTTGAGATAAATGTCAAGGTATTTCCAGGGAGAGGTTTTAGACAGTTTCTACCTCTTGGCTAACTATTTCCCACAGTAATGTTCTCTCTCAGTCCCAGCCAATAATTTTCTCCGTATAATTTAGAAAATGGTGTGAATGAAAGCACAGCATCAATCATAGTCTGAAAGAAATTCTTCTCATGGGTAGTTTATCCAGTGTGCTGAGGTAGGGATTATAAGCCCTCGGGTGTGTGTGACCCCTGATCATTTCCTTTAGGGTCAGCCCAGTGACTGGAACAACTCAGCCTCACTCACCCTATTGGCTGCTGCTCCATTTTGAGGTTACATCAAGGATGCTTTATCTCCTGTGCCAATCTACCCCTCTAGGGAAAGCAGAATACCTCCTCTAACAGAAGGGAAAAAGCAGTATTCCCCTGGGTATCTATCAATGTTAGAACTAACCATTGCATGTATTACTATTCAATGCCACCAGGAAAGACTTTCTCAGCCCACCACCCGTCTGCTCCTAGCAAAAGGAAGATGGCTTTGACAGCCACCTGTACCAGCCATCTGTTGGCTTCCTTCATGAAACACAGACAGGCTGAGTCCTAGCCTAAGATGTCTGGTATAGGGAAAGATGGCTTACTTCCAAAAACCTTTGGTCAGTACCTAATAATTTCCAGATACTTTTCACTTGATCATGAATTTAATACATTTTAGTGTAACGTATTTTTTTTCTCATTATCAAAGTAACCCAGTCGCACTTCTTGGGAAAAAATCTGATATGCAGCTAAATCTTTACATACAACTTTATTCATCACATCATTATTGGCAATATCAAAAAACTGGAAATAATATTACTGTCTAGTAGGGAAATGCATGGTAACATCCTGCCTTCATTACAAATGGTATTTTAAAATTGAGGATAAGGAAAAACCTTACCATATAATGTTAAGCAAGAAGAAGAAGAGGAAGAGGAAGAAGAAGGAGGAGGAGGAGGAGGAAGGAGAAGAGGAGGAAGAGGAGGAGAAGAGGGAGGAGGAGAAGGAGGGAAGGAAGGAAGGAAGGAAGGAAGAAAGGAAGGAAAAAATAAAGAAAAAGAAAACAAGCAGGATACTTGACTAAACAGCCAGTATTGTCAAGTGTCAAGTCGCACACACATTCATATTTGAGTGCTCAGAAAAAATGGAAAAAAAAATACCCAAATGTTAACAGTTATATTCTCTAGGTGATGGGGCGGAGATATGATCTTTACTTTTTTCCATATACTTATTTGCATTTTCCAATTTCTCCACAATGGTCATGTATTGCTTCTATAGTCAGAAAAAATGCTTTTTTAAAAAAAAAATGCATGTTTATTACAGAAAATTTGGAAATCACTAAAAAATGCTATAAAAAAATGAAGTTACCCATAGTCTCAGTATCCAGAGTCAACAGCTTTTTAAAAAATGTGTTTTTCAGGCACCTGGGTGGCTCAGTAGGTTAAGCCTCTGCCTTCAGCTCGGGTTATGATCTCAGGGTCCTGGGATCGAGCCCTGTGTTGGGCTCTCTGCTCAGCAGGGAGCCTGCTTCCTCCTCTCTCTCTGTCTGCCTCTCAGCCTACTTGTGATCTCTATCTCTCTCTGTGTCAAATGAATAAATAAAATCTTTAAAAAAATAAAATTAAAAATTAAAAAAATGTGTTTTTCTCTGATCTCGTTTCCATATACACAGTGGACTCACACTATACATTGATTTGACTTGCACATTTTAACTGACCTATAAATAGTACCACTCCAACCTCTGCTCTCGTCATCCAATTTCCTTCTCTGACTCTGCCTCCCTCCGTCCCTCTTATGGGACTCATGGGATTACATGGGACCAGCCTGGATAATCCAGGCTAATCTCTCATTTCAAAATCCTCAATATCTCAACATCTCTAAAGTCTTTTTTCAACAGGATCCAGGGATTAGAACATGGACACCTTAGGAGGCACATTATTCTACCCACCACAGTGATTAGTCATCAATTAAACTAAGTGTGAAAGCCATCAGGACTCCTTGGAAGCATATAAAGAAATTCTCATGTCCTGAAGTTGGAGCACAGAAAAAAACGGAGGATTAGTTTGAGGCCCTAATTAGAAAACTATCAGACCTCCAGAGCAGATCGAATCCTTATCCTGTCTCTTCTCTGATAAAGACGAGTGCCCTCCCTTTCATCCGAAGAGGATACAGAGGCCTCCGTCCGCCCTGCAAGACAGAAAACGCTGCCGTGCCTAAACCCATTTTCCTCCCTGGACACCAGTGACCTAAACAGAGTTAATTACCATACCACCTCCCTGGGGAAGTGTTGCACCTGCTAAGAGAGGAAAATAATTGTACTCGAAAGAAGCCGCAGCGTGTTGCTAACAAAGACCTTTGGAACCTCAGCGTGTTGCTAACAAAGACCTTTGGAACCAAGAGAATTTGAGTGGCTCTGTGTCCCGCGGGGACTTGATGAGAGGTAGAACATAAAGTTAGTTAGATAAAGAACATAAAGTAAGGGAGTTTATTTGGAGATTTGCTGCTAGGGTGAAAGACGTACCCACATTAAGTGAACTGGAAATCTGTCGCAGCAGACTATGGAAGAAGGGACCAAAAGGCATTGAGAAATGGACATTCTAAAGAGAACTGCTATGAAAGGACTGAAAAACCCCCCATATATGGCTATGCCCCAAGGGAGGGCCCAGAGGACATTCTATACACCAAAGGGATAAGGGATGAGCATCACAAAGAAGGTCGGAGGTGGTGGTCTTCTCTATGCAAGGGTGATGACAGAAAGTGCTGGTGCAGAACTGCACTCCCAGATAGCAACAGGGATGATAGAATCTTGACATAAAAGAGGCTGGGTGGGGCTGCTTCAGTGTCAGAAGAGAGTGGGTGCCATTATCATAAACAACAAGGTTGTGACATATACAGAGTTGTGGAGGTGATTTAATAGAACACGACACCCTTTGGGGTGTGATAGATAAAATGAAACAAGATTATGCCTTAATCTGTACAATTCAAAGAAACCACAGATGTCTGATCAAGAGACTGAAAGCAGACACCAAACTGGAAGTCATGATGGCTCCCCTAGTTTCCAGACCTGAGCCAGGTTTATACCCACAGTTCATTGACTAAAGAGAGCTTGGGGCTCCAGGAGAAAAGACCTTGCAATAATACAAGCATATGAAACATCTCCTAGCTTTTCCCCAAGAAAGACATGTGGTTATTTACTCAAGTAACGACACATGTTGCAAGAAGAATGCCAAATATTTCAAAGACTGTTGGACACAGGGTCTGAGCTGACCCTGAGATTCACCATGGTCTTTGTTAAAGTGAGTTTAAGGGAGTCAGGTAACAAGTAAGTTAGTCTATAGTAGGTTAGTCCATAGATATAGCCAGTGGCAATTTCCCCAGACCCTAATAATTTAATTGAAATTTTGGTATTCGATAAATATTAGTTGGTAATGATAACACATATTTGATAGATGGTAAGAACCTTACATTTATTCCTTAACTTGTGGATTAAGAGCTATTATGGTCATCAAGGCTAAACGGAAGCATCTGGAACAATCCCCAGTCCCCACCCACTACCATCACACACATACACCCTGGCCAAAACAGTATCACCTGCAGAGATTCGGGCCATGCTTGACCTTAAAGATATAAAGGCATTAAACCCCTTCTCCACTTAATTAATCACATTGAGCAATTTAAATGAATCCTGTCAACCCCAGAATAAACAAAATAAACTTTGTAAATAATCTCAAAACTTCAGCTTAACCAAAGTTGACTTTATCTCCTCTATTGGTTAATTTTTATAGGCCAGTATCACTACCACATATTCTCCACATAAACTACTGTTGACTAAATTCAGGCTTATGTACTGCTGAATTAAAGACTAGACAGAGACTGAACAACTTAGTCTGGCTGGAATCAAATATGACATGATATCCCATAGCAGCTAGGAAGATAGAGTTATCAGACAACTTTACTATAATCTACTTCTCATTTCTTTAAAGTGGTCATTTCCAATTTCACTTGGAGATGAAATATTAATTTTATTCCAGGAAAGGCTGTTCAATCAGATAATATCAAAACCATGGGAAGGAAAATGATAGGAATAACCAAGTCTTCAAGAAAAATAGGGACTCAGAGAATGCAGTGATATAAGAAAAGCAGGAAAGTGAAAATCGCTCATCAGACTTCAATTTATTCACCAACTTTATCTTTTGGGGAAAAACAAACCTCAAAAATATTTATTAAGGATCTATCTAATATATTCTCTAATGATTCTATATCAATTTCCTTACAACTTCTGTAGGGCATAGAACAGTGATTATAATCTGATATTAAATCTTAGCTCGGGGTACCTGGGTGGCTTAGTTGTTAAGTGTCTGCCTTTGCCTCAGGTCATGGTCCCAGTATCCTGGGATTGAGCCCCACATCGGGCTCCCTGCTCAGCGGGAAGTCTGCTTCTCTCCCATTCCCCTGCTTGTGTTCCCTCTCTTGCTGTGTCTTGCTCTGTCAAATAAATAAAATCTTAAAAAAAAAAAATCTTAGCTCTACTACTTAATAGCTCTCTTATATTGGACAAGATACTTAAATTTGATGGTTCTTAGTTTTCTAGTCTAAAAAATGGAATGAATTACACTACTTGTCTCAGAGGATTTGAATAGATATTGAATGAGATAATGTTCATGAATACTTAACATATTATCTCACATAGTAAGTGTTCAGTAAAATTTGGCTATGGTTGATGAAATTATTCTGATAACAATAATATTCCACAATGAGGTTAAGAGTTCCTACTTTAGGGGTGTCTGGGTGGCACAGTTGGTTAAATGTCCGCTTAAGGGGCGCCTGGGTGGCTCAGTGGGTTAAAGCCTCTGCCTTCGGCTGAGGTCATGATCTCAGCATCCTGGGATCAAGCCCCGCATCGGGCTCTCTGCTCAGCAGGGCGCCTGCTTCCTCCTCTCTCTCTGCCTGCCTCTCTGCCTACTTGGGATCTCTGTCTGTCAGATAAATAAATAAAATCTTTAAAAAAAAATGTCCGCTTGATTTTGGCTCAGGTCATGATCTCAGGGTCCTGAGATTGAACCCCACATTGGGCTCTGTGCTCAACACAGTCTACTTGTCCCTCTCCCTCTCCTCCTCCCACAGCTCTCCCTCTCTCTCTATATCTAAAATAGAGAAATAAATCTTAAAAAGAAAAAAGGGAGTTCTCACTTTAGGGCCACCTGGTGACACAGTTGGTTGAGCAACCAACTCTTGGTGTCAGCTCAGGTCATGATCTTAGTGTTCTGGGATAGAGCCCCACATTGGGCTCCATGTTCAGCCTGGAGTCTGCTTGAGATTCTCTCTCTCCCTCTCCTTCTGCCCCTCCCACAGTGCTGTCGCTCTCTCCCTAAAATAAATAAATAAAACCTTTATAAAAATAAAAATTAAAAAAAATTCTACTTTACATATCTTGTGGGTAAATGCAAAGAATTGAACTTTTGATTGCAATTTTTAAAACCCACATCATTCCTTTTTGATTTATGGGAAATTTCAGAAAGTAGGACTTCCTAATACAAACTTTAGAACATTTGTATGAGAAGAATAAGAATTCTTTGCTAGAACAAAATAGTTGTAGTAGAAACATTAGAGACTATTCTATTCTAATCGATTCTAATTGGCCACCTCATAAACTTTAATGCTCTAGGCAAAAATTTCTTTGGAAATATTTTCAATATTTTTGGCTTTGGTCCTGTAGCTTTCAATGTGTCATATAAGATGACTCCTAGAAAGTAGGATTTGAGAAAGTCTTGTTTGGATCGTAAAGGAAACAGTATTTCTATTCATGGAGAAAGAAAATGTATTTTCATTGTGCAAAATCTACCTGCCTGAAGGTTGAAAGCTGAATTAGGGAATTTTAAAAGTACTTTTATTGTGGCATATAACTTATATACAGAACAGACCAAAAACAAATAAATATCACCCAAATTAAGAGATAGCATTATTACCTAGGAAACTTGAGATCAAGAGAGAGAGCATTCTCCAAATGGATGAAGGACCTCAATGTGAGAAAGAAATCCATCAAAATCCTTGAGGAGAATGCAGGCAGCAACCTCTTCGACCTCAGCCGTAGCAACATCTTCCTAGGAACAACGGCAAAGGCAAGGGAAGCAAGGGCAAAAATGAACTATTGGGATTTCATCAAGATCAAAAGCTTTTGCACAGCAAAGGAAACAGTTAACAAAACCAAAAGACAACTGACAGAATGGGAGAAGATATTTGCAAACGACATATCAGATAAAGGGCTAGTGTCCAAAATCTATAAGGAACTTAGCAAACTCAACACCCAAAGAACAAACAATCCAATCAAGAAATGGGCAGAGGACATGAACAGACATTTCTGCAAAGAAGACATCCAGATGGCCAACAGACACATGAAAAAGTGCTCCACGTCACTCGGCATCAGGGAAATACAAATCAAAACCACAATGAGATATCACCTCACACCAGTCAGAATGGCTAAAATTAACAAGTCAGGAAATGACAGATGCTGGCGAGGATGTGGAGAAAGGGGAACCCTCCTCCACTGTTGGTGGGAATGCAAGCTGGTGCAACCACTCTGGAAAACAGCATGGAGGTTCCTCAAAAGGTTGAAAATAGAACTACCCTATGACCCAGCAATTGCACTACTGGGTATTTACCCTAAAGATACAAACATAGTGATCCGAAGGGGCACGTGTACCCGAATGTTTATAGCAGCAATGTCTACAATAGCCAAACTATGGAAAGAACCTAGATGTCCATCAACAGATGAATGGATAAAGAAGAGGTGGTATATATACACAATGGAATACTATGCAGCCATCAAAAGAAATGAAATCTTGCCATTTGCGACGACGTGGATGGAACTAGAGCGTATCATGCTTAGTGAAATAAGTCAATCGGAGAAAGACAACTATCATATGATCTCCCTGATATGAGGACATGGAGAAGCAACATGGGGGGTTAGGTGAATAGGAGAAGAATAAATGAAACAAGATGGGATTGGGAGGGAGACAAACCATAAATGACTCTTAATCTCACAAAACAAACTGGGGGTTGCTGGGGGGAGGTGGGATTGGGAGAGGGGGAGGGGACTATGGACATTGGGGAGGGTAAGTGCTATCGTGAGTGCTGTGAAGTGTGTAAACCTGGTGATTCACAGACCTGTACCCCTGGGGATAAAAATACATTATATGTTTATTAAAAAAAAAAAAATTTGGAAGGGAGGCGAACCATAAGAGACTATGGACTCTGAAAAACAACCTGAGGGTTTTGAAGGGTCAGGGGTGGGAGGTTGGGGGAACAGGTGGTGGGTAATGGGGAGGGCACGTTTTGCATGGAGCACTGGGTGTTGTGCAAAAAGAATGAATACTGTTACGCTGAAAAAATAAATAAAATGGAAAAAAAAAAATAAAATGGAAAAAAAAAAAACCAAAAAAAAAAAAAAAAAGAGAGAGAGCATAGCCAGAATCCCAGAGGTCTTGTGTGTAACATCCCAATCATGAAAACTACCTTCATTTCCATTGTTTTCCCCAGGAGGGTTGATCTAAGTCATCTAGCTGGCCATTTCGAGAAATGGAAGCTCTGGGTGATTTTCAAAGTCTGTCTTAATCCTACCATCCAGTAATGAGCTTAAAAGTGATGATTGATAGGAGCACCTGGGTGGCTCAGTCATTGAGCATCTGCCGTCCGGTCCGCTCAGGTCATGATCCTAGGGTCCTGGGATCCAGCCTGCACTGGGCTCCCTGCTCGGTGGGTAGCCTGCTTCTCTCTCTCCCTCTGCCTGCTGCTCTGCCTAATTTCAATCTCTCTGTCAAATAAATAAATAAAATCTTTTTTTTAAAAAAAAGGGATGATCAATATGATTACATTTCTGTGCAAGTCTCTTGTGTAATAAGAGAGAGCTACGCTAAACTGAAAGCCATGGATATCCATTGATCATTAGTCAATACCCAGCTGACTTGAAGAAAGGGGAGAAACCTTGAAAAATCCTGATATAAAATTCATGAATGTCTCTCATGATAAAGTCTACTTACTTGAAAGAATTACTCATGGCTTCCTCTTTCGTTGAAACTGGCAGATATTTATCACATGATCTTCCCCCCTCCTTCCTCCCCTGTCTCCCCAAAGTTCTCTCTCTCACTCACTCAGTCACTGAGCAATTCTTCAGGGAACTTTAGAGACTTACTGACTTTTACTTCTGAATTTTAAATTTCATTATAAACAAAGACTCCTTTGCCTATTGATTTTGTCCCCATTTTCTGGAAGCTCTAAATGATTCTTGGCTTCTGTACATCATTCTCAGAGTAATCTCTTCCTTTCCCCTTTGGAGCTTCTTAAAACAAATCAGCGTAATTGTGTCTACTTACTCCTTTAGCATAAAGCCTTCATTCTAGTCTTTAAAACCACTCGATGATCTTAGAAATGTTTTCTCCACATTTTTGTTGACGATTTTTAAAGCAAGTAAAAGCAAGCAATCCAAATGTTTGATTATTTTACCTAATAAGAAGACCCCCGCCACCAATAACCTTTCTTTGTGAGATTACTGGTAAAGTTCTATCTGACAATAACATTACTGCTTCAAGCATAATTCCTTAAAATATAAGAATGTCCTTTCTCAGGGCTCCTGGGTGGCTCAGTGGGTTAAAGACACTGCCTTTGTCTCAGGTCCTGATCCCAGGGTCCTGGGATCATGCCCCACGTCAGGCTCTCTGCTCAGGGGGGAGCCTGCTTCACCTTCTCTCCCTCTGCCTGCCTCTCTGCCTACTTGTGATCTCTGTCTGTCAAATAAATAAATAAAATAAAAAAAAAAGACTGTCCTTTCTTAGGAGACAAACACAGTCAAAGCCATCATTATTCGGCTGAACCATGCCAGAGGAAATGCATCTTTTTTCTTCTCTCCAAGATCAATATAATACCATACATGAGGGGAAAACTTTATCTGTATAAACAAAAATGTGCTTTCAGAAGGAAATCTGAAACATTATATGCTCTGTTTCTTGTAGTAAAAATATATGTTTTCTACTCTGGAAGAGGTAACCCAGATCCATGCAATAGTTGCTTAAAATCATATATATGACTTTATAATAAAAATAAAATAGTTGCTTAAATATAATAGCAAATAAAACTAATTGCTTAAAATGGTCAATTCTGTCAGTTCCATTTTCCATTGCTTGGGTATGTCCAATGGTTTTCAACACATAAAAGGAATTTTTTCAGCATTTCCATAACATAAATAGTTAGATTTGCAATAAGAATGTTCACTACTGTAAGAATGTACTACTTTTTTCTTTAGAATAATAAATCCTGGAAGCAAACTAAAAATTCATTAATTACTCACTAGGAACAAAGTTTACTTTCTTCATACGTTAAAGTTAGCTGATTATTTTGTAATAGGGATTTTATCAAAATTTTAATCCATAGAAGACAACTTGTATTGCTTGTTTTTTTTCTCCAGGAGAATATATAATAATTGAAATGGGGGGGAGGGTAAGAAGATTGGCTTTATTTCAGAAAAGCACTATCTGACTAATTGATTTAGTTCTTCATTTGGTTTCAATTGTACCCAATTAGCCAGAAAGTAACATCCAGAGATTTAATGAAGAAATCACCTTCAGTGTAGAGTGGGTATATGTCTCAGAGACATTCCTGTACCAGTTTGCCCAGAAATATTTTCAGCAGATTTTGATTTTGGGTGTTTCTAATAAAAGTTTGAAAATTTGCATTAAATGTAATAGACCAAATGACAGGGCACCTGGGTGGCTCAGTGAGTTAAGGCCTCTGCCTTCAGCTCAGGTCATGATCTTGGGGTCCTGCGATCGAGTCCCACATTGGGCTCTCTGCTCAGCAGGAAGCCTGCTTCCTGCCCCCCCAACACCTGCCTACTTGTGATCTCTCTCGTCAAATAAATAAAATCTTAAAAAAAAAAAAGACCAAATGACAAATAGCTAATTAGTACTTGATATTTTTATGACTGTATTATTTCTATGTTGTAGCCTTAGCAGAAAGTTAGTATTAAAAATGAGAAAAACACTTTGAGTTCTTGCCCTCTTGATTTGTCCATGAAACTATTTTGGAAGACTGCCAAGCATGTGTTCAACAAATGTTTTATACTGGAAATGTTTTGCCATAATCACAAACTGATTGAATAACTGTGATAATTTAAGTGTTCTTTTGTTCACATGCTTCAATGTTTTGTTCATTTGCTTGAAATATGTGCTTTGCTTTTAGCTAAAATCAGGTTCATATGTATTGAAAAATAAAGAGCTGTATATTTCCATAGCCATATTCTTGTAACATGAGATCTGTAAAAGATTTGAGAAATAAGTTAATAATCACTTGGCATCAAGTGAAAAGAAAACTATATATGGGATATGTTTTCATAGTAAGAGCATTTGATTTTCGTCAAATTCATGTCAAAGAAGAATTAGAATTAATTTTAACCTTGGTATGCCTAAAATATAGACAGCCAGATTATTTTAATAGGAAACATATCTTCACATTCAGAATTCCTTATTCTCAGGCACAAAGTTTTGATTTCAAACACTATAGCCTTGTACAGAAAATCCCTCATTTATCTGAAAACCTCAACTATCCAGATCACCTTTGAGAATCAGGAAAAAAAGGAAAAAAGCTTGTGAACATCAAAAATTGTGAACAATCAAAAACCACAAATCCTCAGCACACCAGCCCTTCTCTGAGAAGTCTACAATAGATTAGGAATCTCAATTCAAAAAGACTCTTAAAAGTCAGGCTGAAAATAGTACAAAGTAGTGATGTTGACATTACAGTAGTTCAAGAGGAAGCTTCGAAGCTGCAAAGTAGGCATCATGAACAGAAAATTGAAGGCCATTGTGTGTAGGATCAGCATACTCTACAAGGGCAGCACTGTGGATTGCAAAATACAATAATGGGTATCCCTTTTTAGAAAGATATCATTTATTTATTTGAGAGAGAGAAAAAACATGAGCAGGGGGAAGGGCAGAGGGAGAGGCGGGCTCCCCGCTGAGCAGGGAGCCAGAAGTGGGGTTCAATCCCTAGACCCCAGGATCATGACCTGAACTGAAGGCAGATGCCCAAGGTGCCCCTATAATAATGGGTATCTCAGTGACACTGATTGTTTGCTCCCAAACACACATCCTGCAGCAGAGTTTCTCGCACTGGGCCATCTGTGGCTTTCAGGGCTCCTGTGGATTGGCTGTGACATGCCACCCATGAAGTGCGGGGACAGCAGTTCTATAGACGTTCAGAGCAGAGAAGGATCAGCCAATTATGTACCCTCCTCAGTTATCCTGGTTTTGTCCTTACTGCCTGCACTTATATAAATTCATAGGATAGAAATGCCAAGAACATAATTTGCCTTACAAGTGACAATATGGTTAAAATGATATATTATGGCTTGGAGCATTTTCATATTTATATTATAAGACATTTCTAAGTTTTCTTATGGGAAAAAAAATTGGTCTGAGAGGGCACATACAGCTTATAAATACAGCTCACAAATGTATCGTGTGATTTTATAAGTGTATTATTAGTTTCCAGTAAAAGAAAGGGGATTCAGAGGAGTCTGTTTTCTAATGAGCAAAAGCATCGAAAGGTCAAGAAAAAGATACAAGGATCCTGCCTGGACACTTTGCAAAGAAAGCTTGCTTTCTTTGCAGTTACAGAGAGTTAGAAACAATGACTCTGAGGACCTCCAGCAGCACACGTGGAAGGCCTCACAGGCAGCAGGACCGCCCCCGTGAATATGACACTACACCTCTGGCTTTGCCGCCTTGGCCACAAAGAGTGAAGCAGGAGCACCTGTGAACTGGCAAAATAAAACTTGACAAAAAGGCAGCATTCGTAAGGAATGCTCTTTCCTTGAGGGATGTTTTAAAAGCACATGTCCTTTTTTTTTTTTTTTAACTGAAAAAACAGTGAAATGTTAATATCTTTGTTGGGGTTGAAATTTTATCATGCGTATGTTTAACATTTGCTTTCTCCACTGCAGGGAAGGGGATGCTATGCTTTTCTTCTTAAAGCAGCTGGAAATTTATTGCCAGTGCTAGCAAAAGCAGTACCTTTTTCCCTCTGCGTTTGTGTGGATTGCGTAACTGAATTAAGTGATTAAGTACAATGCCCTGTCTTGCTGAGAGGTAAAGAAACAACAGGGCTCACATGCCTGCTTCCTTACATCGAGGATCACGCTGGAGCTCATCATACTCTTGATTGAAATCATATTATTATTAATTTTGTTTTGGATGAGAACACTACATTTTGATTATCGAGACGTTTTTATAGAAGGTAAGAAAAAATAATGAGGGCAACGAGCAGCCTCCCTCATGTGAGCAGACGGCAGTGCTAAGTCTTACAAGCATCAGAACATGCTAGAGGAAAACAAAACAGTTACATGGTTTCCTGAAGGTGCCTTCTTTCTTCTTGTTTTCTGCTACTTAAGCTGTCTTTCCTCCCCAGCGGGACATCACTGAGACTGCTGGACATAGTGAGATGACAAAGAGGTTTATAGGAAGCACTTAAACTTAACATTGAATACTGTCACTGGAGGAACGTTGGGTGGGGGAGGCGGAGAAGAGAGGACAGAGACAGGGAAGGACACAAAAGGATGAGTAGGCAACAGGAAAAGAATGAGACAGTTGATATTTCTGTGTCTGCCGGTATACAAGATATTAATGGTGTCTGAGATCAACCACCAGTTATGAAAAGTACTTTTAAAATTCTTGATATTTGAAAGACTAATTCCAGATTCAATAATTAGCAAATTTGTATAAATATTATTTATACTGTATTTGTCGAGTGTGCTATTTCCTGCTTCAATGGTCAGGAAAATGTATTAAAGATTTGCAATATTTCCCTGAATTAATTTTTTTGACTTCTGTTTCTCTGAAACGATTAGCCTTCCCTAAGCACAGGTCCCAACTCTCTGAAACCCTCAACTGGTTCATGCCTCCTCCCCCTTCAGGTCTTTCCAAGTCGATGCCACTTGTTCTAAGAAGCATTCCCTGAAACTCCAAGTCCAGATTCAAAACCACCAGCATGTTCCATCAGCACCCTGCATTTCTCCTGTCTGATCTCTTAACACACTGTAAAAAGAATGGTCCTTTTATCTATCTTGATTCTCTGCTAGACTCCAAACTCTGTAAGGAAGGAAAGGGATAGTTAGGAGCATGGGCTCTGGGATAATAAAAACACTTTGTAGGGCGTGTTTGTGCCAAGTGTTAAGCTGAGCATGTTACCTATGCTAATGCATTTAGTCTTCATCAGAACCCTAGAGGAGAATGGGGCAGAAGCAGATTAACTTTCCCTAAGTCACAAAGCCAGTGACGGGCAGATCCAGAATCCCAACTCTGGCCTTTGTTTCCAGAGACCTCCATGCTCTTTACTGTAAGACTCTGTTGCCTCTCGAATCAGAGTATCTTGGGTTCTAGAACAAAGTCAGCCACGTACTAGTCATTTCACCTGGGGTTATCTCTTACCTTGAGTGAACCTTGGTGTTTTCATCTCAAAAGTGAGAATAAGTAACATTTGCTTCAAGAAGTTGGGAAGATTCAATGAGATAATGTCTCCAGAAGTCAGTAGATAGTGCACTCAGCATAGTACTTAGCATGTAATAAGTGCTCAATATTATTTCTCTGCTGTCCTTTCATCCTTATTCCTATTACTCTCCACTTTTTCTTCCTCCTCCTCTTCCTTTCTATATCTTTTTCTCCCCCTTACTCTTCAGATTTGTGCCTTCAGCTCTGAGAAGAAGATGGACATACAAAAGACATCAGTGAACACATCATGAATGAAGGAATAAGGGAACAGATGAGTGAATGAATAAACGGGATCTCAGGCAAAATTTCTTTGATGCCCCCTGCATCTTCCTTGTACCTTAGCCATATATTTTCCGCCTCAGCAGACTGAGAGAGAGCTGTCCAGGACACCCACAACCCTGGACAGGGTTGGCCTGCCAGGCACTGGTATGTCTTCTCCCTCCCAGCAAAAACCCTGCTCAAGATCAGAACATTTCCAGGCTAAAATTGGGTGACTTGGTTAAAAGTGAATGAGTGACCAGGCTGTCCTAGAACCACAAAGCGAGGTCCATTTGCAAGAGCTTTGGAAATGCCTATAACACCAAGAAGCACTGTTTAGCCCCAATTCTAAATTACAGTTGACCCTTGCACAGCATGGGGGTTAGAGACTCGGACCCCTCACGCAGTAGAAAATCCACGAGTCCTTTCTGATCCCCCCCCCCCAAACTTAACTACTAATAACCTACTGTCGACCGGAAGCCTTACTGAGAACACAAACAGTTGATTAACACCTATTTTGCATGTTGTATGTATTATCTACTGTATTCTTATGATGAAGTAAGCTGGAGAAAAGAAAATGTTATTAAGAAAATCCTAAGCATCTAAAAAATGCATTTATAGTACTATAATGTATTTATCGAAAAAAAAATCCATGTATAAGTGGACCCACACAGTTCAAACCTGTGTTGTTCAAGGGTCAACTATATCCGGTTTTCAAACAATCTCAAAAATATACATAGACTGACATTATGGATCTATCAACATTTTGCTAAATTCAGCTAATAAGCACCCTACACGGCCATTATGATGCCATTATGTTATTGAATATTAATTTAAGCAATAGTGAAAACAGTTATTGTAAAAACTGCTGCAATGTATATGAAATCTGTATTTACTTATTTATTTGGAGTTCATAGCTCCAAAATAGTGTCAACATTTGAAGCTGCCAGATTATATCGGGCTAAACACGATTAGCAGACATTCCTTGCTGGACGCACCCACCAGTTAAACATAAGCCAGAAACCAACACCAAGTGCAGTTCGGGCATTCCTGAATCAAATACCTTAGGGAAGAAAAATGATAAAATCTCAGGTCTTCTCATTCTTGGCAAGTACTCTACATTTTTTTCCCAGTGTTAGATTTTAGGGAGAATTCTTACATAGGAGGAATTTCCTGTGAAGTGGGAAATGTCACAGAGGTGTGTTTTCTCCTGACCCCAAGTCAATTCACCAAACTTGCCTCAACTCCCTAATCCATGGGGATGACTCCCTCGTCCTTTTATCCGTCTGTGCTCCTGCTTCCCCATGTGGGTTGGAAATACGACGGGGGGCCGAGGTGAGCGCAGGCAGTGCCTGCTCTGGAGAAAACATGGCGGAGTCTGGTCAGCGTGGGTGTTTTCAGTGGGGGTTTTGCCAGTCCTTTGTATGGTGGTTCCCTTTGTTGCACTCACTCTTGTTTTTGTCCCCCCCTCACTCTTTTTGATAGGGCTCTACTGTTCTTTTCTTGTGGTTTTTGAGAGTGGTTTGATCTGGGAGAAGATGCAGTTCCTGGCTTTCTCTTTTGGCGTCTTGATCCTAAAAGGCAACTAAAAAGAAATACAGATGTGTTGGGGCCAGCGGGGGTTTCAGGAGAGTCCCTGCCCGGGTTGTTTTCATGGTCCCCTTGGAACGTTCGGAGCCATAGGCAGAAACCCGCCCTCTGGGCCAAGCGTTCACAGTTCTTGTCAATTGAGTTAATGGGCCCAAGGGAGTGAATGCTGTTTCAGCTCAATTCTTTGGCATTTTGTATTCGTCTGTTTCTTTCAGAAGAGGCCACTTGCCTTAACCAAGTTTGGCATATAAGATTTACCTCAATTTTTGGTTTATCTTTCATTTTTTGGGTTTCATCTAGCACCTTGAATAAAACAATAGAACTTCTGGGAAAAAAAAAAAAAGGAAAAGTCACTAGGATTCAGTCTCAAACAAATCAAATTAATCAAATTAATCAAATTCACCTGCAGAGGGTTTTAGGGCAAATATCTCTGAATTGTCAGGTTCTTCTCTATTTACCAGAAATCTGCATCATTATCTAATGAAACTTAAGGGATTTCCAAGGACTCCACAAATATAGAGGAATTTCAAATAGCTCTTTACAGAAAAGAAAATTTAGTTAATTAAAATCATATTAACTAAATAACCACCACCAATGACTTACATTTTAATTATTGATGGTTCACGTTACTATGGGCCAGGCCTATGTTGTTTCATAATATATTTTAAAAATTAAGCATTATTGGGGCACCTGGGTGGCTCAGTGGATAAAGCCTCTGCCTTCAGCTCAGGTCATGATCTCAGGATCCTGGGATCGAGCCCCACATCCGGCTCTCTGCTCCGCGGGGAGCCTGCTTCTTCCTCTCTCTCAGCCTACCTCTCTGCCTGCTTGTGCTCTCTCTCTCTCTGTCAAATAAATAAATAAAATCTTTAAAAAAAAAATTAAGCATTATTAAAAAATAAGTTTCAATTAATTGAAAACACTTTCTCAAAAGTTTACTCTGTAAAGCATATAGTTACAAAATACAGTTTGTTTTGTTTAAATTTTTTTTTTAGAGAGAGCATGAAAGTGCATGTGTGAACATGAGCCAGTGGAGAAGGGCAGAGGGAGAGAGAGAATCTTTTTTTTTTTTAATTTTATTTATTTGACAGACAGAGATCACAAGCAGGCAGAGAGAGAGGAGAAAGCAGGCTTCCCGCGAAACAGAGAGCCCGATGTGGGGCTCGATCCCAAGACCCTGGGATCATGACCTGAGCTGAAGGCAGAGGCTTTAAACCACTGAGCCACCCAGGCGCCCTGGGAAAGAGAGAATCTTAAGCAGCCTCCATGACCAGCCCAGAGTCCCATGCAGGGCTTCAGCTCACAACCCTGAGATCATGACCTGAGCCAAAATCAAGAGTCCAACACTTAGCCGACTAAGCCACACAGGCGTCCCCAGTACACAGAGTTTTATTAAGGGCATACAAGTCTCTCAGGAAGGGAGTTTCATTATATTTTACACCTGAAACGAATACAATGCTGTATGTTAATTAAGGAAGGAAGAAAAGGAAAGGTTCCTAACATCGCAGGTGTATATTGTGGGGAAGAAATTTATAGAATAAAACCTCTCGATGGTATATACGTGTAAAATTTCTATTTAGGATAAATGATGTTTAAAGAAAGTGCTAGGGAGAATAAAAACAAAATAACTTGAAGCAAAGTTGTTCAAATCATATTGCACCTGTTCCTGAATGCATATTCAGTGTCCGAGGCTAGAAACCCGAGCTCTGGACAATATATGGGGATAACAGATGTGGTTCCTGAGCAAGAAGAGAGAGATATGACTACAAAGTGCACAAAGGTCAGACCTACAGTGAAGTCTTGTTATATATAGCATGGGCTTCTAGAAGCAATCTGCCTCCCTCACATATGTGCACAACACACACATACATACACACTTTTTTTCTTTTCCTTTTATGATGTTACAGCATTTGGGGTTCCTTAATCTCAAATTCCTATGAATTCCTGCCTGGTATCCCTCTTTTAATTCACATCCTTCCTCTTAAGGGTCTGCGTATCTGTTCTAATATTTTTCTATGTACTTTTGAAATATTCTTCCAATTTTAAGTACAATCTACCCCCCCTCAACGTGGGGCTTGAACTCAGGACCCCAAGATCAAGGGTTGCAGGCTTCACTGACTGGGCCAGCCAGGCGTCCCTATGTCCTTTTAAATTGGGACTTGATTTATGCTGTAAGTCTCTTTGCAAATTCTACCCTGGTGGTCCTGGACTCTCAGTGTGCAGGGATCATTAAAGTTATCTGCTCCAACCTCTGCTCCGTGTGGGATTCCTGACTTAATTTTTCCCTAAAGAAGGATGTTGGGGTTTGGCTTTGCTGCCTAGAGCAGTGGGAACTGCTTTTGTCGCAGGCCTGCCAGGATCACTGCTGGGAATTTCTCACGCTGGATGTCTGCCCTTCCCAATTCGTTCCTTCTCCTATTCATCTTTTCGTGGCCTCCCAAGTGACTTCCTCAGTCATAGTTTTCTCGGTATTGTTGACCATGCTCCTTTCTTTCCCCAACCTCCTCCCCTTCCATCCTTCACCATCCCTTAAAAAGGACTTAAAAAAAAACCACACTAAAAATATTCCTACCAAGTGTTCTAATTTGTCTAAGGGTGTGCCACTTTAAGTACAGACCAACTTCCATTGATACGTGAGCACGGACACACACGTACCACAAATACACACACCGCACCACACATGCCATATACACTCACACATACACACACGCATACACCACATACACAACACACAAATACACAATGCATACACATACACTACACCATACATACACAATACACATACATCACACCACACACAGAACACAACACACACACGCCACTCGCATGCAACACACATATACCATAGTGCCCACACCATATACCTCCATACATATTACAACACACCCACCACACACACGTGCTGGCACACACACACACCATACCACACACACACCACATACCCCCAATACACACCCACAGCACACATACCACGTGCTCACACACACATATACCACACAAACACACACTAACGCGCCCCTCACATATACACACATATCGGTTCTCTGGGGTCAAATTTTGATCCACCATCTCCTCTTGTCCGTAAAGAATTTGACTTTTTCACATACATCTGGTATTAGTAAAATTTGCAAAGTACTACCAAGGATGATCAACACGCAGCATTCTGAGTCTTAAGGACCTTAGCAGAGACCAATGCCCTTAAGCTCCTAATACCAGGCCTTTGAACAAGCAGAAGGCACCCTTCGCCGTCCTCTGGGAAAGGGTTGGGATCCACCGCTCTGACTTCTTCTGAAACCCTACCCTTACTCACAAAGGCCGAAAAGTTAAAACACAATGGCAGCCTACCAGCTGAGTCGGGCCCTTGGGTACATTTTGTGTGGTCTGCCCTGAGGTTTAAAGATAGTTCAGTTAGTGGCCAACATTTACAAACAAGGGCATTTTACCTAAGAATCTGGGTATCTGTGATTCTTAAGCAAGTAGACACTTAGAATCCTTGCGCTGTAGTCCTTCTTGGCGGCAGTCGGCAGCTCAACTCCTGGACAACACAAGGTACAAGCTCTCTCTGTTCCTAGCATCCTCCACCATTCACTTTCTCTTCCATCTACCCCCAACATCCTGTTGCCTTACCTCCTTGGCCCCTAGAGGCAAGGGAGAGGTTCCTCTGATGAAGACACTTGGAGTCTGGTTGCAAACTGATTTAGAAAAACAAATAAAACGTTAGGTGGGTCACAAGCGGTGACTGATGATGAAGATCGCAGGAGACTTTGGAAACATGGATAACATAGAATCCAAGCTCCAATCTGAGCATATTGCTACTTACTGGGGTAAATCCCATGCAAATAATCTATTCCCCCCAAAATGCTAATATCACAAAGACGGAAAATTAGGGGCAACAAAATGTAAGTGAGAGATTACTGTGTGATTCCCGAGCCCCAGTTCCTTTCCCTCCCGGGCAGTGAGCCAGACTGCCCATCTCAGCCTCACCTGCACTTGGATGTGCCACACGACCAAGAACTTGGACAGAAGAAAGAGTGCCCCTATAAGCTTGACCCGAAAAAGCTTCCCTCACAGTCTTTCATGCTTTCTTTTGGTGCCCAGTCTCCAACCATATGGAGAGGACATCAAGGACCTAGAAGCAGGTAGAAGATTGGAAGGAGTCTGGGGATCCCACCACCCCAGGCCCATCACACACCCCCAGATCCCACTCCACAGGGACTTGTGACTTGAATAAGAAATAAGCATTTGTATTTCACTGAGATGCTGAAGTTTGGGGCAATGAACATTACAATAGTCAGCCTGCCCCCCCCCCCCCCCTTCATACAGGAGGCTCCTGAAAGCCAACTAGGAAATGGATGGTGTAAAGTGTTCCAGATGGTAATGATTGCTAATTAGCCTATCTGTGCCACCAACTAGATAAGGACTCTCATAGAAGCTCTTTAGTCCTTAATGGGCTAGAAGGCTGCTGCTTCCAGGTTCTAGCTCCCTGCTGAAAAGCAGACGAAAGGCTGTGGCTGTGTTTAGGAAATCTTTTATACAAAATTGCTCTGTGCAGCTGTTCTTTTCCTGCCCAAGTGGAGAGGAACACATAAAGGCAAACCCCATCTGTTTGGGGACAGTTAATGTGCCTCCAGGCTCCCAGGTAACACATACCTGAAGAGGGGAGCAGGGAGAATATCAGGAGGAGACTTAATTCTGCATAAGAATAGCGTCTGAAACCTGCAGCCCCCTAGAGGGATACACGATTGCAAGTTAGAACTCTTTATTAGTTTAGGACTGTTGAAATGATAGGAGCTTTAAAATTCTGTTTTACATTAGCCTTCAACTGGGGACACGTTTTCCCAACTGCAAGTTTTCCCTTTTCTGTCCTGGGTTGGCAACTATAGTGAGGGTTTCTAAGGATTTAGCAATTTGTTGAGATTATTAGGAATAAAGGAAGAGATGGTATCATAACTAACTCATTACTTCGGACTTTTTTTTTTTTTTTGCTCTGCTTGTTGCAGGTTGTGCCTGTGTGTGTGGTTTTTCTTTTTTTTTTTTAAGATTTTATTTATTTATTTGCCAGAGAGAGAGCGCGTGAGTGCACAAGCAGGGGGGCGGCAGGCAGAGGGGGAAGCAGGCTCCCCGCTGAGCGGGGAGCTCACTGCAGGACTCAGTCAGAAGACCTTGGGATCATGACCTTGAGCCGAAGGCCTATGGTCAACCGAATGAGCCACCCAGGTGTCCCTGTTGCAGGTTGTTTGTAATAGAGCATTTAATATAGAACCTTGTCACGTTAATGACCTTATTTCCCAGGGACTGGTCCAAAGTGAGAAGTTGGTCTCAAAGTGGTTCCACCTCACAAAATGAGACTTGACATGGTAGGGAATTGGGCCCTGGAAGCAGAGTGAGTTTTGATCCTAAGAAAGGCTGAATGCATTGCAGAGTGACAACCCCAGTGTCCAGTGCCTTCCCAGGGCCACGGTGCCGTGCAGTAGGGTAGACCCCAAGCTGCTCAGAGGAAGTCCCTTGGTTAAATTATTTTAACGCGTATGCTTGGCCTCTTTGAATACACTGAGGAAGATCAAAACAAAGACATATCTAAGAAAATTACTCAAAGAGAAATAGATAATCAAGGAGAGAGAAAGAGATTCTCCATAAGGTTAGTGTAATGGCTTTGTAATGGTTGCCATAATTGAACCAAATCTGGCTCTGGGCTTCCTGCCACGTAAATAAAGACATGACAACTGGAAAGTCCTGCTCGTGGTCAACGGCTGAGTCTTCACTGGCCTCAAATCTGGAACTTCATGTGGGTATCACTGGGGAACATGACTATCTCTTTAAACACACACACACACTCACAAAACAAAACAAAGCAAAACAAAACAAAGCCATTATCAAGCAATACACCATAACTGCAACTCAGTGAAGGTATTTGGGACAGGGGAAATGTTGGTGATTCCACCACCTAAGACTTTTCCCAAAAGAAGTTTGCTAAAATCCATGTTGAGATCATATTCACTGTTTTCTATTATGGTATCTAAAGCAGAGTTAGGCATTTAAAGGACGGCTTATTAAATTAGTTTTGTTTTGTTTTTTATTTGACAGAGAGAAATCACAACTAGGCAGAGAGGCAGGCAGAGAGAGAGGAGGAAGCAGGCTCCCCGCGGAGCAGAGAGCCCGATGTGGGGCTCAATCCCAGGACCCCGGGATCATGACCTGAGCCAAAGGCAGAGGCTTTAACACACTGAGCCACCCAGGTGCCCCAGGACGGCTTATTAAGATATAATATGACAGACACAATTTTAAATGACCCAAGGATGCTCATTTATGTGATACCAAGTGTTTGTGAAGTATACACTGTCTCTAGAGAAATGGACACAGACTCACTGACATTCTATACTTCAACGCATTTACCATTTACTTTGGCAAAATCTCATTGGATTCGGGCAACCCTGTGGCAGGTGGCATTACAGTCATCTGTGACTTAAGCATATATAAGGCACATGTCAGGGAGCTTACAGTCCCCTGGACATAGTGAAGGAAGAGGCATTGTAGCTTTTTAGGTCAAAGGTTCAAAAACCTGTTTTCAAGCAAATTTAGATTTTTTTAGAGACTGAGCAGCTGTTTCCCATATTCCTGGCATAAAAGAATAATAAAAATGACTATTATTCATTGAGCTCTTAATACAAACCAGGTACTTAGCACTTTGCACACAGAATTTCATGGTCTGCATTCAACAACCCTGCGGTTTCAATATTATTATCATCTTTTTTCAATGACAATTCTGAGACTTAGTGTCTGGCACGAAGTTTACAACAGCTAAGGAGCAGATGAGGAGCCGGAGGTATCTCCATTTTAAAGATTTTATTTATTTATCTGACAGAGAGAGATCATAAGTAGGCAGAGAGGCAGGCAGAGAGAGTGAGAGGGAAGCAGGCTCCCCGCCGAGCAGAGAGCCCGATGCAGGACTCGATCCCAGGACCCCGAGATCATGACCTGAGCCGAAGGCAGCGGCCCAAACCACTGAGCCACCCAGGCACCCCGGTATCTCCATTTTAAATAAACAGCCCAAGGTCAATCAGATAAAGAGCGGCAGCCTTGCAACTTCAACACAGTTCACACCTGGGCCCATGTCCTTAAGACCTGTTTGATAGCTTCCCCACCATAATAGTCTCGAGCCATAAGAAAATAAGTGTAGTTTAACATAGACACCTATGACCAAGCCCAGTGTCTCAGAGCAGCATTCATAATTCTAGATATGAAAAGGGTAAGGGGGAAAGAAGCAGTACCAGGAAGGATCAGAAGCAAAGCAAGGTAGGAAAATGCCAAACAGTTGTCTCCCTCCTTTATTTTCTAGCTTCCCATCAGCAGGTGAGCTGGTGTTAGGGTGGGGTTTGAGGCCAGGATTCTGCTATCCTAAGAATCACACTTTTCTTTGGCCTTCTTGAGAGACTGGGATGAGCTGAATACTCCCAGCTCCTTAGTTACCGATAAACCTTTAAGCACATGTGGACTCTACCTGTGGAATAACCTCGAAGCCTTCCCGGTTAGTCTGTAGATAAGTGGATGAATGTTTGAGAGCCTACAGCTTCCCCATGTCCTCCACAAACATAACTTAAAATTTTTTTAAAGTAAGGTTTTTATTGTCTGCAAACAACGACTTTCTGGTTATTGTAGGCAAAAGCAATCACCTGAACGCAAGGCTGGATTGAAGAATGGATTGTTATCTAAAATTGAAATTTTTCTCCTTGGCTTATCTTCCATTCACATATTTGCTCATTCATTTTTTTATTCCTCAACTTTTACTGAGAACACCCAGTGTGCACCAGTGAACTTGCAGTGATGATCTGAGAGAAAAGGAAAGGGAGAAGTGACAATCTGTGAAACAGATCCCTGGGGCCAGGTGCCTTGACATGACCCTAACTAGGGACAGGGGTGGGGAAGTGTGCTCATGAGGATATGAGATGGGGGATGATGTTATGCAGCAAACCAAAGCAAAGAGGATTATCAGCGTGCCCATCTGTGGAGATTTTCTGTAGGGAAGGACCCAGTCCAAATATAATGAAATAAGAAGACGGAGAGCCCAAGACAAGACAAATGGGGTATTTACTTGAAGAGGTGATGAGGGTGGGTTGGAGATGAGAAGATGAGAGATGAGACTACGTACCAACAAACTGAAGGGCAAGTCCAGACCAGATTCAGAGAATACAACCCTTTCCCTTCAATGCCTTCCTCACAAAATGGTTCTTCTCTTGTTTTGAGGCTGGAAATGTAAAGAAATAAACAGCTTGGGGCGCCTGGGTGGCTCAATGGGTTACGCCTCTGCCTTTGGCTCAGGTCACGATCTCAGGGTCCTGGGATCGATTTCCGCATCGGGCTCTCTGCTCTGCAGGGAGGCGGCTTCCCCCTCTCTCTCTCTGCCTGCCTCTCTGCCTACTTGTGATCTCTGTCTGTCAAATAAATAAATAAATAATCTTTTAAAAAAGAAAGAAAGAAAGAAACTGCTCCACATCGATGGCACTTGGTGACCGAATGCGATGCGTGGTGTGGAGGAGAGAGTCAAGAGTACAAATGTGGGGTCACAGTGAGTTCTGCCTGCAGGGCTTGAGAAGCCTGTGGTACATTCAGGCAGGGTTTCTGGTGAGCAGGTAGTTATGCTTATCTGGTGCTTGGAGACACGGATGCAGAAGTCACAGACCCAAAGGCAGGTCACCTCCTACAGAATGCTGTTCTAGAATAGAGTCCAACTTGATGGCAGGCCATCTGTCCATACAACAGAGAATCTCCAGTTTAGAAAGGCCACTGAGTTCAAATTCCATTCCAGGATTATGGTTCTGGGATGCTAGGTCCCAGTTTTCCTTTTGGTTCCTCAAGCCATAGAAAAAGAATTGGTTAAAACATGTCTTTTATACTCTTGGATTTCTCATCTGCTTTCAAAGAATTATGTATAGAGTTACAGAAGAAATGTTCCCTTCTAAAAATAAGCCTATAAAAATCAGATAAAGAGGGGCGTCTGGGTGGCTCAGTCATTTAAGTGTCTGCTTTCAACTCAGGTCATGGTCCTGGGATCCTGGGATCGTGCCCCGCTTCTGGCTCCTTGATCAGCAGGGAATCTGCTTCTCCCTCTCCCTCTGTTCTCTCTTTCTCTCTCTCAAATAAGTTAAAAAAAAAAAAAATCCAAATATCAGATAAAGCAAATAGTCTTCATCATTTCCTCTAGATGTTTTTGGTATTTCACCCAAACCAGGTCAAAATAAACTCACATTAAGAAATCTGACCCTTCCCTCTCCTTGTTTAATCCCTCTTATCATAAAACTTCTTGGTTTGGGGAGAGATAGTTCACAGAAAGCGGAGATGCTTATTCATTTGAATGACCAGATCTATGGAACCTCATTCTGGGGAGGGAAATGTGGAAAAAGCCATATAAATTCTTGCCAAGCACAGCTAAGGAGGGCAGACAGAAATGCTGCCCTGAGATCACCTATTAGGAAGGCAATTCCTGCATTTGTGCCCTGGCAGATCCCTAGAGTCTCAGACTGAAACAAACATTGCAAAGGAGAAGCCCTACATTTTACATAATTCCTGCAGAGCAGGAATCTCATTAACAATTGCTAAGAAGCAACGCATGGGAACTGTTCAAGATTCATTTATATGTCAAAATGCTCCTGACTTTTGGGTTACAAACGAATAAACTCTAAGCCAGTGAAGTGGGCAAAAAAGCATTTCTGTTGGCAATTTTACACTGCTTCCTCCTTGCTTGTTTATCTCTCTCTCTCTCTCTCTCTAGACTTGTGTTTCTATTCTGTGAGATTTGCTACCACTTCTGTAAGCAAGCCAGTTGGAGGAACGGACTGCTGATGGCTTTGGGACATATCTTCCTGGGCAGAGCCTGACCAGGGTGCTGCTGGATGCAGTGTAACCTCTGGGCTCAAACTCTGGCCAAGGTCCCTGCTCTCATGTGTGCTCACCCAGACCTAGTCTCCCACCAGCAAGGCACCAGAGAAGCTTGTCACCCTCACTTGTGCCCCAGCATGGCCCGAGTTCCAGGGTGGTGACCAGGCTCTGCTTCTTTCCCCAGTTGGAATCTTGTCCCTGAATCCATCTTCCTGAATTTTAGCTCCTTCCTGCTCCCACTATGTGTGAAACCCTGTCAGCAAGATCCCATAGGCAGTTTGCTTAGGAGCTGCGGCTGAGTAGCCTCACCCCAGCCTGTGCTCTGGAGAAGAGCTTGGACTCTCTCCAGTGAGGCTCTATCCTGGAAAGCTACCTTCCCCATCAAAGTACCACCAAAGTGAAGGAAAAGAGCTTTGCCTCCCAATCCCAATGTCCAGGATGTAAGGGTTGAAAGATACATTAAGTCCAAAAACCAGACTTGCAATTTAAAGGGCACTTTAAATCTAAAGAGCCTGATTTGAGCACCATTCTTTTTTTTTTTTTTTTAAGATTTTATTTAGAAAGAGAGAATGTGCATGCGTGAGGGGAGGAACAGAGGGAGAAGGAGAGAATCTCCAGCAGACTTGGCACTGAGCACGAGCCTCACATGGGCCTCGATCTCTTGATTCTGAGATCACGACCTGAGCCAAAATCAAGAGTCTCATGCTTAACCAACCCTGCCATCCAGGAGCCCTTTGAACACCATGCTATAAGGGATATTACTTACTGAAAAGAGATTCCATACCAGTTGCTCTTTAAAGAAGGAAGAAAGATGGGACACCTGGGCGGCTCAGTTGGTTAAGAGTCCAGCTCTTGGTTTCAGTTTAAGTCATGATATCATGGGTCATAGGACAGAACCCCTGGTCAGTGTACACTCTCGGCGGAGAGTCTCCTGGAAGATTCACTCCCTCTGTGATTCCCAAAGCATGTGCATGCCAGATTTTTTTTCTTTTTTAGATTTTTTTTTTAAATCTTAAAAAAAAAAAGTAAAGAATGAAGAAAGATCAAAAAGATGCAAAAACGGGAGCTATTGTGAAATCACCTTGTCAGATCATGTACAGTAAGACACTCTCTTCTTGCTCTATGCCACCATCCTGATCCAACAAATCTCAGCTTTTCTCTACATGGCTTCTTTTGATCTCTATATTCACAAAGAAGGCACTCGATGGCTTAGTCCTGGCTGGATCCTTGTGACGGGTTTCTCCTTTGGGTAGTGGGCTCACCATGTCTGTACATTTATGGTCATCTGTCCCATCTGTGTGTGCCAAGCACTTCTTCTGTCTTCCCCACCAGCTGCTGCAGTCTTTCTACAAACAACTTTGTTCTGACTGCTCTCCTGCTTAGTGTCATTGGATAGGAAAATAGCACCCCTATTCCTATATTCTTTTCCCCTTTCCTCCAAAGCCCACGTGGCCAAGGGCCCTATTCTTGGCCTCCACTCAGGCCTGCTGTGGACCTCAGCTCAGAGCAGAATGAGTACAATGACCAGCTATGTCCTCCTGTTTCAAATGACTGTCATTCAGTGCCTACAAGAGACCTTTTTCTGGGAACTAGACCAAAAGGTTAATTGAGAAATGAAAATGTTTAAAGGAACCCTAACAATAAAGTGTATACAGTTCGAATATACAATATCCTACTTAAATATACACTTAACTTTCCATACAAACACTGTAGATGTTGTATGATGTGGGTCTGGGATTATCTCTCTCTTGCTGAAACAGTCCATTAAGTGCAGCAAAGGAAGCTGGGCCTCTGAGTTTTAGCTAGACTTTCCTCTGTGTTCATGACTCTGCCCACCTGGTTCCATCTCCCTGCTGATAAGCACGTGCCTTGGGCCTGCATACCAGCCCTGGGGATCCTTTATCTCAGTGTTCAGATGTGAACTACAACCCCTTCATCAACCATTCATGTCGTTTTAGCTACCTAAGACTCCACACGCGATTAAGCCGTTCCTGCAAATCTCACCTTAACTGCATTTGTTTCCACCAAATTAGTCTCAGCAAAATGTTCACAGGAGCTGTGTGTTACCCACGAGTAGATTCTCTACTTTTAGGCTGGACTCTGTTTTACAATTCCATGGTCCTGACACTTTTGGATGGGGGTGAAGGAGGTCAAATGGGTGAAGGGGGTCAAAAGGTACAAATTTCCAGTTATAAGATAAATAAGTCCTAGGGATGTCATGGATAGTACCATGGGTGTAGCTAACAATACTATTTTGTATATTTGGAAGTTGCTAAGAGAGTAGATCTTTTTTTTAAAATTTAATTATTTATTTATTTTTTACTTTTTTATAAACATATAATGTATTTTTATCCCCAGATGTACAGGTCTGTGAATCGCCAGGTTTACACACTTCACAGCACTCACCATAGCACATACCCTCCCCAATGTCCATACCCCACTCCCCCTCTCCCAACCCCCGCTCCCCCCAGCAACCCTCAGTTTGTTTTGTGAGATTAAGAGTCACTTATGGTTTGTCTCCCTCCCGATCCCATCTTGTTTCATTTATTCTTCTCCTGCCCTCCTAACCCCCCATGTTGCATCTCCACTTCTGCTAAGAGAGTAGATCTTAAAAGTTTTCATCACAAGTAAAAAAAATTGTAGCTATGTGTAGTGATAGATGTTGACTAAAAGTATTGTGGTGATCATTTTGCAATATATCCATATATCAAATTATTATTTTGTTCATCTGAAACAAATATGATGTTTTTAAAAGCTAATACAATGTTATTTGTCAATTAGATCTCAATTTAAAAAATTAATTTTTAAAGGAGAGAGGCTTTGTAAGAACAAATGATGATAACATACATGCTCCTGAGAACCAATAAAAATATTTTAAGGGTAATAAATACTTATTGTAAAAAAGTGAATAAAAATGCACTCAATCCTAAAAACAAAACAAAACAAAACCAAAAACAAAACAGAAACAAAACAAAAAAAACCAACAAACCCAATCCCCCAAAACTTCTTGGTCCTAACATTCTGAGATCCACTATCAGAAACGGTCCCTGGGCCTGGCAACCTGAGACTTTGCCACTGAATCATTTCCCACCCAGGCTCTTCAGACCCCCCTGGAAATCTGTTCGCTTGGGGAACCCGGAAATCTGCTCCTCCGCGCATGCTGGGATTTGTCTGTGCGGGAGCGCGCTGTGGTTCCCGTGCTCCTGAAACTGCGGGTACCACTGACATCGTTTCCTCTTCTCTTCTCTCTTTTTAATTTCCAAAAGCATAGTGACTCCTTCAAAGACAGTTAGAAACAAAATGTGAATAACTAAATGTTTGCATGTTCTAAACCGCATGTAACTGAAATGAAAAATACCAGTTTAGGAACCTTTTCGACACCACCTAACACACTCCTTCTCTGTCCTTTATTCAATTAAACGGCGTCTCCAAAGAGAATGCCAAACACATTCCTGTTTGACAGTTTTGTTTTTTTTTTTAAATATTTTATTTATTTGACAGAGAGAAATCACAGCTAGGCAGAGGGGCAGGCAGAGAGAGAGGAGGAAGCAGGCTCCCGGCAGAGCAGAGAGCCTGATGCGGGGCTCGATCCCAGGACTCTGGGATCATGACCCCAGCCGAAGGCAGAGGCTTTAACCCACTGAGCCACCCAGGCACCCCCTGTTTGACAGTTTGATTTGAGTGCTATCATTTTTTTAAAGATTGTATTTATTCATTTGACAGATAAAAATCGCAAGTAGGCAGAGAGGCAGGCAGAGAGAGAGAGAGAGGAAAGCAGGCTCCCCGCTGAGAAGAGAGCCCAATTCGGGGCTCGATCCCAGGACCCTGAGATCATGACCTCAGCTGAAGGCAGAGGCTTTAACCCACTGAGCCACCCAGGTGCCCCTGACTGCTATCATTTTAATGCAAAATATCATAGCTTTTATTTTTTAACTGAGTGGTCATCAGTTAAATTCTTAACTGACTTCATATTCTACCACCAAGTATTTTTTCAAAGGCAAATACATGTATGATAATGAGAAAATGTACCTTGATAATAAGGTTGGGTTTGGTTGTTTCTTGTTTGTTTGTTTGTTTTTTGTTTACGGGAAAATGCTCAGAAACATTGCTATGCCCCTGCCAGAAAGGCATTGTAGCATGATGAAAGTTTCCGTGCTAGGAATCTGTTTTAGGCCAGATCTCTAAAAATCAGAACCTAAGGCAAAGCTCTTGTGCCAACGTTCTATTTGGGAGTGCGATCTCAGGGAAGCAAGAATGCAAGGAAGGGAAGGACTGAATGTGAGTATAAAGTGGTATATGGCCAAATCAGCCGGAGCTTCTCAAAAAAGCCCAGTTGCTCACTCTGTTGCATAGGACACAGGCAAGATGTTGTTTGAAGTCTCTGTGCCATTGGGGATAAGAAAGGCAAACATTTGGGCGCCTGTGTGGCTCAGCTGGTTAAGCGTCTGCCTTCAGCTCAGGTTGTGATTCTGTGGTCCTGGGATTGAGTCCTGTGTTGGGCTCCCTGCTCCATGGGGAGACTGATTCTCCCTGTGCCTCTGCCTCCCTCCCTCTTTCTTTCTCATGAAGAAATAAATAAAATCTTGAAAGAAAGAAAGAAGAAAGGAAGGAAGGAAAGAAAGAGAGAAAGAAAGAAAGAAAGACAGACAAACATTTTATGGGTCGGCTTTTCCTGAACTCTAGATTGCTCCAATGTGGACTTATTTCTTTGCAGTTCCAAGTTGTGGGGCTTATCCCCTCCAGCAGCTACTGCTTGGAGACCAGCTCTGCCTTGGGTCCAGGCAAGACCTACATGCTAGAGCTGTGGTGGCTCCCACAGTGGCAAGTACAGTAGGGACCATGCTTCTAGCTGGCCATGGTGTTGCAGGAGTGTCCGGAAGGATCACTTAAAGGCGTCAGAGGCAATGACGGGGCCGCCCCAGTGCTGCAGGACTGTGGGAACACTATGAGCTCCTGTGGGAGTCACGTAAGCCCCCCCAGTGGAGGGGGACCAAGCTGGGACCAAGCAGATCAGGGCAGGGGTGTAAACATGGTCTGATACAGGAGCTGAGGAGGAAATGGGTATTACTGAGCCCTCAATTTTGGCTCTGTGACTTCAAACAGGTCAGGTGACCTCTTGCCCTGGTCACTGCATATGTGAATCCTCCAAAGGGGAGGAATAACCTTAAGACTGTCTCTGTGTGAAGAAACAGGGTTGGTAGATCTCAGACCCAAAGGGACATAAGCTTATCTCCTTTAACACTGCAAGGATCTACAGTACACCAGTCTAACATCCTCATTGTCCACATGAGAAACAGTCACAAAGGAAGGTCTAGGTCTTTTAGTTCTATCTCATAATACGTACAGTTGGCAGAGAGTTTTCACACGTACCATCTCATGGGACCCTTTGCACAGCCCTAAAGGTGCACACGTCAGCTAGCCCTGCCTCCCACAGTACTAAAGATGCAGTCTTTGCATCTCCACTCGAAAGCTAAGGATCTTTCTATTACACTGTAAGTCCCACTTTTCATGTATCTACTTTTGGCTCAAGAAGGCATGACTTTTTAAGGCATTCTAATCAGCCCGTACTTTGTTGTCTAAGAAGCCCAGTGATTTTCTTTCCATTAATGCTCCCAGTACTCAGTGGATGACACATCCTGTAAGTATTTTGGATGACACTACTTTAAGTATTTTGGACAATGGGCTTGATTTATGTTCCCTGGCAGGGGTTGAGGCAGGGGGGAGGGGGCTGGCCCAGGTGGTGGTAATTCCACAGGCTAGATTGCGACAGAAGGATTACCTGTAATTATTGGCACAAGTTACAACGTGTTGATAATGACAGTCCCAAGACAGGATGCCAAGAATCAGAGTTAGAGAATCATACTTGGAGATCAATTGTGCCATCGGGTCTAGCAGGGTCAGAGATAGAATTCAATGGCCAGGGATCATGAAAGAAGAGCCCAAGGAATAAGGGATTGAAACAAGGGAGGGAAGGAAATCTGGGTACCAAGATGGGATGATGATGGGTTTTTGAGCCTTTTGAGGCTGAATTGAGCCTTAAATGAGCCAGCCACAGAACAAAAATAATGTGTTTTCTGCTGCTTGGTGGAAAATTCCAAATTTGATAATTATTTGCGAAGTGGTTACTTTGGCTACAGAATTAAAGGCTCAACTCTTAAAGCTTGTGTTTCATAAAGAAATAAAACTTGTGTACACTATGTACATTGCTGAATCACAAGATGGTATAAGTTAAGTGTAACATGAGCAGTATAAACAACATATTCTAATTATTCAGAGTGATAAGAGATCTGAACTTTGAATTTGAAACCCTAGGTTTTCGAAGGGAAGAGCATCACATTTTGTGAAGATTTTTCTGGAGACAGGATACGTAACAGATCAAGAAGAAGTGACTAAGACAGAGAAATCCCTTAGAAGATTATGGTACTAGTCCATATATGATAACAGAAGGGTTTAGTAATATAAGTCATGGCAATAAAAATATTTTGAATAGACCCATTTAAGGTTGTCTCTCAGATTTTTCTTTAAGTAAAAATATCAAAGATAAAATACATTTATTTCATCCAGTTCATACCCCACTGAATATCCTTTGAGCCATCTCTCTTTATATACTGGTCGAGCTTTGCACAGAGGGTCTAGAAATTGGAAGTTAAGGTGCTACATAAGAGGAAACAATTATAGGAGGAGATAGTACGGTAACATATTGGTGCCTGTATGAGTGTTGGAACCGGACACATCTGAGTTCAACTTTGTTCACCAATGTGTAATCTCAGACAAGTTACTGAAAATTTCTCTAAACCTCTGTTTTCTCATCTGTAATATGAAAATAATCTTTCCCTAGTGGTATTTAGGAAGGATTTAAATGCAACCACATAGTAGTTATCTCTCTAGATAGCCAACACTCCAGAAATATAGCCTATTGTTACCATGAGACCATTTAAAAGACATTGCCATTTTCCATAATAATGATACCCCTGGAAGGTCATCTGGAAGGTCACTGCATGTACAGACCTCTTTGGACGTCCACAGAGCATGGTGGTCCTCTGGTCCTTATGCATGGTTGACGCTATCCTCAAAACAAATATCGCATCCATCTGTTTCATGTTGTGAATATTATTTTTTAATCTTTTTTTATAAAGATTTTATTCATTTATTTGACAGAGAGAGAGATCACAAGTAGGCAGAGAGGCAGGCAGAGAGAGAGAGAAGCAGGCTCCCCGCTCAGCAGAGAGCCCGATGTGGGACTCGATTCCAGAACCCTGAGATCATGACCTGAGCCGAAGGCAGAGGCTTTAACCCACTGAGCCACCCAAGTGCCCCATGAATATTAGTTTTAAATTATAGTATGTTCCTCATTTTTATACTTGAGGTTAAGACTTGTTAACTCAATTTAACATACATAGAAATGCAAAGTAAACATTTAAATCCACAAATTCACGTTATACTTCTTAGGACAAAGCTCTAACATTTAAAAAATCAATAATTTTGGATTACCAGGCACAAAAGTGTAGGCTTATATTTTAGTATCTTATTTTTTATTTTTGCATTAAATGTCTTACTTTTTAAACTTCAGTATCTTATGGAAGCAATGTCTTCTACGTGTGTCTGTGTGAATGTGTGTCATACATAGTTTTGGCGATTAGATCTGAGACATGTCTGAAAATAATTAGGCCTCAGAGAACGTGAAAGAGGATTACTTGTTTCTCTTCTGGTTTCATGTGACTAAACCCAATCAAGAAGATTGCATCCATCCTGAAAACACTTTGATGCAGAATTTTGGCTTTGATGAAGGAGGGGGACACATAAAGTCAAGAGAGACAGGGGCTTGGGAACAGAGTCTTTAGGAGCTGTTGGGTGTTCTGGTCTGTGACCCATGATGACTGAGTATGATAGGCAGATAACATAGTTCAGTGGTCCCATTTGGTGTTCCTTCATTAGGGAATGTTTATTCATTGTTCTTCTTCATTTCCAGTCCCCCAAACTGGCTTTAAATACCAGTGCCTGTATCCCCACAAAGACAAAAACTCTCAGATTAATATCAATCTGGGACTACTGAACTATTTAGTTTTATAAGGCAGTGTTAGGATCCATCCATAAAACAAACAAACAAAAAAAGAATTACCTGCAGGAACCTACAACTTCTTAAATGTCAAAATCTCCTCCTGGATAAAAAGAAGGAGGAAAAACTCCAACATAGAAAAAACATTTGGACCAACGAACCACCCCCTCCTATAATTTTATAGTAGTGATCAACATAAGTGCTACCTGCCACAGGTGTCATGTGATAGAAAATACCTATGATTTATTTTGGCAACTTCACAGCTCATATTCCAGGGAGTGGTTTGTCATCTATGTTCCAACGGGAATAAGATCAAAAGCATCAGTTTGAAGTTAGTGAAAATAAAGTTATAATTTTTTTTTCAGAAATAAAGAAATCAATAAATTGAACTCAGTCAAGGAAAATTTCAAATAGGACAGTCAGCGTGTTGGTTTCCAGCACATGTCAAGCCTGTACATTTATTTCATATCCATTGGCTCAAGTCTGTGGGGACAGGACAAAGAAGACAAGAACAACAACAAAAGGAACTCCCTGAAAAGGCCTGGCTTATTCAAGAGCTCTGTGAACACCGAGGATGAAATTTAATGGTCTGTGACTCCTCCAAGCACAGACCACCTAGTTAGTTAGCATCATTGAATGCCTTTGATTAGCTTGGCCGGGAGAAGTAACCTACTGAACCCTGAGTAGATGTGGCAGACAGAAATCTAAACATCACTGAAAGCAGCGAAGTCATAGGCATTAACCTTCCACAAATATTTATTGAATATCTGGCAGCCTAGGGGCTCTCATTCCAGGAGGCTCTGACAAACTAAAGGAGGGAGCAAGAGAGACGCGCATGTGACCAACCGCAATTTATTTTCACAAGCAGTGTACTAAAGAACAAAGAACTAGGAGAACACTTCAAAAGCAGGCAATCTCTTCTGACTGGGGGAACTCACAGAGGTGGTGATGTTCAAGGAAGGCCCTAGAAAGTAAAGAAACCCACCCAGAGCAGTCAGGTGGGAGGGACGTTTTATATGGGAGTGGGAATGGCCTGGACAAAGCGGGGCAGCAAATGGCATGTGGCACCAGTGGGGATGGAATGTGAGGGATGGTGGGAAGGGAGGGGAGTAAAAAGTGACATTGCATGCTAAGAAATTTGGGAATTATTCTGGAACTATCGTGAAATCATTGGATCATTCATTCAAACAATATTTTAGAGGACCTACCATGTGTTAAGTAGAGGTTTTCCTCCCATCAGAAAGTATAGCATTCCTGTGGCATCCAGAGAGCATCAAGTATGGAAGCAACTGCCACTTCCTTTTTTTTCTTTTTTAAGATTTTATTTATTTATTTGATGCGAGGCTTGATCCCAGGATCCTAGATCATGACCTGAGCCGAAGGCAGACACTTAACCAACTGAGCCACCCAGGCACCCCATAAATGTCACTTTCTAAAAGTGAAAATCCTCTACGGATTTCTTTCATTAGCAAAAGCAGGTATTAATGTAGGCGTCTTGTAAAAACAAAATGGCGTAAGGCAGCTTTCAGATAGCAGGGAAATCTGTATTATGTTAGCTTCTGAAGAGTAAAAGAAAGAGAAAGGACAGATTTTTCTCGAGGGGTGCATAACCTAACAGGGAGAAAGTCAGGCAAACAATCCTAACACAGCAAGTTAAATGCCAAGACAGACGTGGAAATACCGGGAACTCCGAAAGGCAAGACCAAGTCAGGAAAACACAAGGGAATCCTGACAAGGGCTTCCCTATGTAGGCCGCTTCTCTGCGAGTGCCCAGAACTATTGTTTTATGGACACACAGACTCACTGACTCTTGCAACAACCACTCCTGTGTTATTAATCCCATCTATGGATGCTGAACCTGAAACGGTGTGAGCTGCCAGGCCCCAGGGCTGGTAGGCGCAGAGGTAGGCTTAGAAGCTGACAGTCTGGCATTAAGCCTGTATGTTTAACAACTTCGCTGTTTCATCTCTGAAGGGAAAATTTCGCTTGATCAGAGGCTCCTAGGGTGAGAAAGCAGAGACCTCTGAGTTGAGGTGGTTGGAGGAGCGAGAATTCCGAGGGCCCAGGCTGAGGCTGCACAGGGCCTGGGGAGGACAGTGAGTGCAGCTCAGCCTCTGGGGCCAGGACACGGTGGATGGGGGTGGGGGTGGAGGGTGGGGAGGTGCCAGGATAGCCCCTGAGATTTGGCACCAGGCCAGAGCTAGACTCTAGGCTCTAAGCAGCATCTGTCAACACAGTCAAACTCTTAAGAGCATTTTGGGACAATCATTCTCTAACTTGATTTTATTTATAAGTTTTCAAAGTCCTAATTGTTCTCTTTCTCATACCATGCCAACCCAGAGCCTACCTGTACCTTCCATGTTGGAAGAGGGCATCAGCGATGTTGTCTGTGACCTGTGCCCATCCAGGGGGCAGAAGCTCTCCAGCCTCACCGCCTGACCTCAGCAGCTCTGTGGCGTGTGCCTGTTTTCACCTCAGCCACTCCCTGCGAAACTCACAGCTACTCTGCCTGAAGGCCTTTTGGCCTCTAAGCTTTCTCCCAAGGCCTGAGGCTCACTGGGCCTGAGGTGCAGCCTAGCAGTGTGTGCCAGGGGAACCCAGAGGCAGATAGGGTAGGTGCATAACTACCCCACCTCAAGCCCTTCAGGTGGGGAAATTCTGATGTGTTTTCTGCATGCTCCTGGGCACCTGACAGGGTTGAGTCCCCCATGCCTCTCTGTCCTGGCATGAGCCCATTGTTCATTGGTTCTTCTCCCTCTGACCCATTCTCCAGCTCCCTCAATCCTCTCTGCTGGGACGACCTCCAGGTAAAGTTACCTGCACCGAATCCTCATTTCAGGCTCTGCTTTCAGGAGACCCAGACTAAGACGATTTTCTTATATCCTGTTGAGTTTCCTCCTTTCAGCTTTTTCATCATGACCGGCTACACGGGTTCTCAGGCTGCCACAGTAGCCAATGAAGGGGGGGTCTAAGGTATTAGTGACCTAAAAGAAAATGACATCCTCTTTTTAGACAGAGGAAGAAAAAACTGTCAGTGGCTTTTAAATATTTGTGTGGAGAATCGTTTCCATAATTTTCCGCCCAGACCCTTGATATTCCTATTCCTAAAATAAAGGAAATGAAATGGAAAATATTACTCCATTTGTCATAATCTGAGGAGTTTATAGCTACAGCACAAATCCCACCCTGTCCTGACCTCTTGGTGAGCTGCTGTGATTACCCAGAGCAAGAGGTTTCACCAGATTTGAGGATCTGAAGATTTGGCAAACATCTTTACTCATGAAACCTTTCCCCCATTGAATTGTAGGTTTTCCTTCCTTCCCTCTCTTCTTCCCTCCTTCCCTCTTTCCTTCCTTCCTTCCATTTCTTCTTTCTTTCCCTCCTTTTCCCTCTTTTCCCCTTCTTTCTTTTCCTTCACTTTAAATCCCAACCTAGGCTCCTCTAAATCCCAATATTCTTAATATTGTGTGAATGTGTGTGTGTGTGTGTGTGTGTGTGTGTGTGTGTGTGTGTACAAGGCAGTTGGTGGGGAGTCTCAGAGCCAGGGAAGGCAAGCCTGCTCTTTGGCCCTCACTTCCTGATTGATTATAAATTCAGGATGAAAGGAGGATCAGACAAGATGACCTCGACGAATTCTTATGGAATTCTCTGGCTGGAACACCATCTCAACAGTGAAGTAAAGTGATAATGAGGGAACACTAACATCTCAAAGAGCAAAACTAAGTTGTCATCTGCTAAACATAAAAGAGGCTTGGAAGCAGTAGCCAGGAATTAACAGAGCCTTCCAAAAAACAGTTTGAAGGTTTAAAAAGGGAGTACCCCAAAACGTGGTGGAATCCTGAGATGGCCCTAACTATTTCTGTTAGGACCTAGCCCACACCCTGTTCTGAAAGAGTCCTGCTCCTAACCGGACCTCTGCTCATTCCTGCTGATATGCTAAGTAATGCTAGCAGGGAGAGTTAACTTAATGAGGAACTTTTAAACATCAAAAAACCTTGAAGATCAGAAGAAACAAGGAGTTAATGGAGTGAATCCAGGCATGGTGACAGGCATGGGACAGATAACTTGAGAGAGAGGAGTTTTCATAGCATCATTAAGTCTACATCTTGGAGAGGGCCCCTAATCTGGTTCCTTGGAATACCAGCCCCCTACAACCAATGTCAATTTTCTGCTTGATGAGGTGGGGCATAAGAAAGCAAATTATTTAATTGGCTGATACCTGCACTCACCCACAAAAACCTCAAGAACTTCATAGAAAGACAAGCATATTTCAATAAGACACCGTGAAGCTTGAAAATAAATGCAAGTCCGCTGTTTTTCTATATTGAGGGTGAGCCCACATCAGAAGCCCCTTGCTGGAGATGGGATGGCCGAAGACAATCCGTATTCCTGGGTCAGGGGTGAGGGGGATAATGATTTATGCTGAGACCCAAAGCACTGAAGGTTTCCTTTGGACAAGAGCGCTTGTGTCAAAGCCTATCAGGGCCTTAAAAAATAATAAAACCTCACTTATAAATAAAGGAGAAATACAGTGATGTTCAGGTACTTGCTTCAGCACAATAAAATTAAAATACAGTCAATCTGATGGCCTTAAAGTGAACACAGAAGAGCCTTCCATCCTTGTTCTTGTTTTGTTGGCCCAGATATGATAGATTACTGGGAAGAAATATACTGAAAAGCCTCTTCCTTCTTATTTTTTTTCATATTGGAGGAAGGAAAAAAAAAACACATAAGGAAATTTGGTTTCAAACATTCACAGGAATAAGTATCAGTTGGCTTGTGGTGAATAACAAGCAATCCCAGAAATTAGTGGCTTCAACCATCCACCATTTATGCAGCTCATGATTCTGCAGGTCAGCGGTTTGGGCTCATCTGGGGGGCTCTTCTGGTCTTGACTGGGCTCACTTGTGTGTCTGTGGTCAACTGTGAGATAGGTAGCCTCTAGGGTTACCAGCTGGGCTGACAGAGGCAAGAGCAGGATAGTCTGAGCATACACACAAGGAGGGGAGAAGAACTCTGCCCTTTCCCTCACTCAAACCCAGGCACTATGCTATGCCTGTATAAGACACAAAAATTACTAAGGTGAAAAAGAAGACATCGGCATTATTGCTACTTCATGACCGCCATTCTCCTGGAAGAGAATCAGTTCTAAAATAAGCTTGTTTGTATTTCCTTTCTCTAGCCTGACATTGCCTTAGTATGTAATATTATGAAAAATGATACCTAAAAAGCATAGGATATTATATAAAATAATACTTCTAACGTGATTTTGTCTTCTTCCTATGATTCTACCACTATCTTCCCAGTCACCTTCACCTTGAGTCACAGCTGGACTATCACTGGAGACAAAAGGATCACAATGAAAGAGCAACATGTCTAATATCCTGCTAGTGATGGATTTTTTCACTCAACACTCAGAAAATATAAACAATTTCCCCAAAGTCAGTTAGATATGAGAATAGTACTGGAATCCAATTTCCTTTCCTTTTCTTCCTCCCTCTCTTTCTTCCCTCCTTCCTTTCTTTCTGTCTATTATTTATTTATTTTTTTGTAACTCCAATTTCTCGATTGTTTTTTCGATACTCTATTTCCCCCCCCGATACTGTATTCTTTACACCATGCTGATTACCTGGATGGCTCTTGCCAATAAGTCTGATGATTTGGTTGGTTTTCAGATGGCCAGAGTGCTCATGAGCAGAGTGTCCCATCTGAAAAGGAGTGCTCTGCTAGAATAAGCAAGATCAGCCTGCAAATCAGTATCTCCCTACTGTGCTCCGAGAGCCTCTTGCTGCTGGCTCTCTTCGGGGGCTCCTGCTGGCATTCGTCACCCCCCCCCCCCACTTCCTGGTGGCTGTACTTCTTGAAGACGTTTAGGGGCAATGTTGCTGGCAGCAGAGTCCATGCCTTGACTCTATTGTTAGTGGCCCTAAAGATTAGTTTGGGCTGAAGAAAAGAGAAAACCCCAATAACAGTTCTAAAAGCATTGTTCTCTCCTAAAACTCTTCTCACATCATGGAAGTTGATTTAGGTGAATGGGGCCAGGAAGGCAGCTCCACAAATTCCTTAGAGACCCAGGTTTCTTCTTTCTGCTTCTCTCTTCATCTTTAGGTTATCACTTCTGCCCTCAAGGGCATGACAAGGCTGCTGAAGCTTCAGCCATCACATCTGCCATCCAAGTAGGGAGAAGGCAGATGGAAGAAGGAGGAATATACTTCTTAGTATAACTTCCTCTAAGCACCCTTCTTGGATGTCCCATCCAACATTTCATCTTACTCCTGGTCGGTCAGGGCTTGTTACAACACTACACCTTGCTATAAGGAATCTTGGAAATATAGTCTCATTTGGACACATCCCTAGCCTGAATAAAAGCAGGCTTGTCTTACAAAGAAGATGAGATTGACATTGGGTAGCGGCCTGTCAGTCTCCCACACTTGCTCACCAAAGATAGCCATACTCTGGTGAAATAAAATGTTGTTTCTCCTCAAAACATTATTTCCCTCCTTGTGATTAGGGAAGGCCCCTGCACTAGTAGTAGGCAATCAGAAATTCTATCTGGTGACAGGGCCAAAATCTCTAACAAAAGATGGCAACAGGTCTTCTCTAGAGTTCTGTGTATTTAAGAGGGTCTTTATTTTATTTATTTATTTTTTAAAAACTGAAATACAGGTGAGCTCATGAGATTTCCTCCCCATGAATTTTCCTTAGCTTCGAACATTTAAAAGTAAATTTTGGCAAAAATGAAATGAGAATAATGTTACTTGAAGCAATGCAAAATTCTAATTTAGTCATCAGAAGATGCAAACTAAAACAGAAAAATTAACAATAGTAAGTATTTATAAAGATTGTTTATTCATAGTTGCTCCAGGAAGCAACTGGAACTCATATGTTGCTAATGGCAATGTGATGTGGTACAAGCATTTCATGAAATTGGCGATTTTAAAAAATTGGTGACTTTTAATCATGTATCCCTGGAAATCTACTCCTTCACATCCAACCCAAAGAACTGAAAACATATATTAGCACAAAGGTTTGAACCTAGTGTTCATAGCAACATTATTCACAGTAGACCTAAGCTGGAAACAACCCAAATGTCTGTTAAGAGATCAGCAGATAAACAAATTATGGTATATTCCTGCCACGGAACACTACTCAGCACTAGGAGTGGATGATCCGCTAAAATAAACAACAACATTATTGAGCCTCCAAATTTTAAAAATATGTTAAACAAAAGAAGCCGGACACAAAACGAGTACATACCATGTTATTCTGTTTCTCAGATATTCTGGAAAAGGCAAAATTATAGGGAGAGAAAACAGATCAGTTATTACAATGGGCCAGGGTTTGAAGAGATTTACGACAAAGGGGAACACTGTTCTACACCTTAATGGTGACGGTGATTACACAGATGAATGGCTTGCCAAAAGCAGGTGAAGTGAGTGCATTTATTGTATGTAAATCATGTCTCCATAAAATTGACTTTTTAAAAGATTTTATTGATTTATTTGGGAGAGAGAGAGAGCATAAGCAGGGGCAAGGGGCAGAGGGAGAGGGAGATGCAGACTCCCCGCTAAGCAGGGAGCCTGATGTGGGGCTCGATCCCAGGACTTTGGGATCATGACCTGAACCAAAGGCACATAACTGACTGAGCCACACAGACATCTCAGTAAAATTGAGTTTTTAAGCGACATGAGGATATCCTAAGAGGTCATTACCCATTTACCTCCAGAGAGCTTTATGTGAGGAAGTCCTTCTGTGTCCGCCCTTGGGAGCACCCTCACCCTATCAGCTCTGGGGTCTTGGATTGCTGAGGGCAAGGGGAACTTTGTCTTCGGCAGGAGCTGGAAGCAGTGCAGGTAACAACTGAATTCCGTATGTATTTGAGAGTGGTTAATAGGACAGACAAATCCTTTGGCTGATAAAACGGGAAATTAACCAGTGTCTGTCTGAGAATGAATTTCAGTAGGTTCCATCCAAAGTGCTATGTGCACAATTATAGCTGCTTTAAGTATCTAGTGAGACTTATTAAGAGCAAAACTGTAAAACACTGGGTATAGAGGTGGCTACCTGAAGCAAGGCAGATAAACAGGCTCAAGTCTGTCTCCAGGAAGGCTCCCCAGACTTCACGGGACCCACCTCACATGGCCTGCTCACTCCTAGATCCTACGCAGTGTGCCCAAATGGGGGTAGTACCAGCTTCCAGAAAAATGTCTGGAGAAATTAGCTGTTTGCTTTAAACCATCCCAACTGTCTTTGCATATACACTTAGGAGATAAGTAAAATCCGTATTACTACTAGAATGCAGGCAAGCTTGTGGTATAAGTTAAAAGCAATTACTATGATAACATGGATGTGGGAATGGAAATTATCTTAACAAATGTGTGGTTTTGATTAATTATATCAGCATTTCTGTAGGCCCTACAAGATCACACACGCTTGGGAAAGGCTACATATTCTGATGCCCTCTTGGAGATCCACAAAGAATAGTTGCTCATTAAAGGAGTTTAAAAGCACTATGGTTTAGAACTCTAAGACAGGATTCCCAGGCTTACCTGACCAGACCCCCCTCTCCCCCTTTTCTCCCTTACCTTTTGTTTCCCATGTGAGATGTTTTAAAATTCCACGGCCCCCACCTCAGGAAATGCTGCATAAAACGACAAGTTGATTTAGCTGCTACAAATGCCCTCCTCAAAGGTCACTGGTGTATTGGTATCACCCGTATGTAATGATGACATTCAGAGAGCTTTTATGCACACGTTTTGTCTTACTTCAATAATTTTATATCTGTGAAAGTGAGATAGGAATGTACATCCAGATTTAAAAAAATTCAGTTTCTACACTTCGGGTTAATTTTACATCGCATTAACTTCCGATTTATATTAATAATTTTTCCACTTACAGATGCAAAATTTGGTACTCAAATGGTCATACAGAAAAGCAGTCCACTGCTGGCAAAATAAACTACTCTGGGTACAGTCAGCCACCTGGCGCTGACTAGATGCCGTCCACTAACGGGCTTGCTTACAAGTGGGGGCCAGAACTACATTACTGTGTTCCTTCATTTGTGGAGAAAATGTTAGGCATAATTTTAAGAGCAAAAATAGGAATATTAGAAGAACATCTGAACTCTCTCAAAAAATTACGAAATTAAATTTCTTAATTAAAAAATTAAGAAATTAAGAATAATTTCTTAATGACTATACAGTTTGACTTAACCTGTCTCTAAGGCTTTCAAAAGTGTTACAATATGCACAGGTTTTGCTCATTCCGTAATTTTGGTTTCCTTTATGAGAAAAATCAACTTTTATTTACCTGAGAGGGTTAGATATTTAATCTTGTCAAAAGACTTGCGTGTAACTTTGTGATTTCTTTATATGTGTGTTTCTTGAATATGAAGATCAGTTCCCGACCATCATCAGTTGACTCCTGCCCTGGCTTTGGAAAATACAAGTACATCATGTCAATAGAGTGAGTATGCTGTGATCCCCTGAATATGTCTATTTCCTAGAATCTCCAGTTCTAATGAACTTCTTAGTGCATTTTTTTCTTGGTTAGATCTAGATACATCCATATTAAATAACCAAAAATAAAAATGGTTCAAATTTGCTTTTCAGAGTGACAGACAATTGAATGAGTTCCCTGGTGGGCCTCAGAGCTCCCAGCCTTCCTGGAATGGAGCCAGGTATGTCCTTGTATTTGATAGTTTACTGACTAATGATAAGAAACAATAATACTGAAAAATTTGACCATGTGATTAGTACCAGGCAGTACTACAGACTACATACCGCTCTAGTCAGAGAGAGTCAATGTAATGAGAAAAGGGTGAAAAGACACAGCTTGGAAGCCCTTAGTGTTCCAGGTTTCATTAGCTTGATACTAAGGACCACTACCCTTTGTGTGTAGAAATAACATTGCACGTGTTTCGTTCATGTGAATATGTAGAGGAATTTACTTTCACTTTGCATAAAGAGGTATTAGATATAAAAGTAATATTAAAAATTATAGACGTTTCTTCCTAGTCATGTAACATAGCTAGGAAGACCTTATAATTTTGAATGCTGCTGAAAGATCATGGAAGGCGGGGGGTGGGGGGGGAGGAAGGAAAGAAGGAGTTGGTCATTTGGATTTCATGATCGTTATAATTAAGGATTTTCCAGTAGACTCATTAATTTTTAAAATGCTTACAACATTACCCCTGCTGAAATTTGTTTATAATAACTTGATTACTACTCTATGGTTACACTGGTTTTTAAAATGATATGAGATAGGCTTTAGAGCAGGGGTCTGTTGTTGGTTCTACCTACTCAGTAGGAATGACCCAGGAGGCTTTGAGAGAACACAGAGGCCTAGATCCCACTCTAGAATAACTAAACCCTAACTTCAGAGGTAGGCTTGGGACTATTTTCTAAAGATTCCCCCAGGTGATTTTGTGCCCAGAAGCATGGATTCCAATTCTCACTGTTGAAGAATTATTCCATATAGTCTCATGAATACTAAATGAAATGTTTTTATCTATCTGAGATACTTTTCACTAGAACAAACTAATACACATTTTAAAAATAAATGATGGGGGCGCCTGGGTGGCTCAGTGGCTTAAAGCCTCTGCCTTTGGCTCAGGTCATGATCTCAGAGTCCTGGGATGGAGCCCCGCATCGGACTCTCCACTCAGCGGGGAGCCTGCTTCTCTTCCTCTCTCTTTCTGCCTGCCTCTCTGCCTACTTGTGATCTCTGTCAAATAAATAAAGCCTTTAAAAAAATAAATAAATAAAATAAAAAAAATGAAAATAAATGATGTGTTCAGGTAGATGATTGGGGGAAAATCCTCAAACACCCCGGTAATTACCCTCATCAGTTTGCACTAGATTCTACACAGTTCACAAAAAGAACTGAAATGTACATCTAAATCTATGTAAATTATATAGCCTTATAATTAGCACCTTGAGGTTTTTTGGTGAATTTCTTCCAAGCTGCAGTTAGGAAGCTCTAAATTCTGAAATTGGCTGCAGAAGGAGGATGCTTTCCAATTAGGGTATTTTCTCTTAACTAAGTAATTAAAGTAGCTCAGTTGATTTTAACAGTCTTCAGGTAAGAACAGACAAAAATGGTAAGGTATGTCCTCATTAGGGAATAATACGCTCATGCAGGAAAAGAATTCACAAAGATGAAAGAATGAAATGGAAATTATTAGGTATGATAGCTCTTTAGCAGAATTTTGTACTATACCATCACTTAAAGCTAGGAAGAGGTTTCGGCATCTCCATATATTTGATAGTAATCCAGAATAGTTCATTCTAATTCAGAGTGTACCATCTCATTTAGGTCTGTATGGATAAAAAAAAAAGTATTGGAAATCAAATGCATTCTTTAAAACATATTCTTTTTTGTGCTAAATAAATAACTATCCAAAAGTATTTGTAGATTAAGTTCACTTAACTTTGCATTTCAATCACTTAAAAGACTACAGAGTTATTCCAAATACTGTTTTTCAAGCTTGAGACTTTTCTCCAGGTTCTGTCTTCCTTTTTGGATCATGTTTTCCTGCACTGCTTTGGAAGACTGTAAAACCTCAGATAACCAACAGCAGGCGTAACTATTTTGGAATGTTATTTATAGACTGAAAAATAATTTTAGCCCCCAAACTCTTAATATGAAAAGTCTCCTTTAATTTGCCAGTTTCATTTCTAGGATGATTTATTCATTCAAAATGTTCTATAAAGGATTGTGGGTTAATTAAATAAATCATCTGGTGGAAATCCCAGCATTCAGAGGACATAGTTAATCCTAACTTCAAAGAATATCAAACTAAGATAAACACAAGAAAACAGAAAATAAATGAACACAAAATGAAGCCATACTTTCCTCCTGTAAACTAGTCATGGTTCTCTTCAAATGCCACTTAGGACAAAAATATAAGACAAAAGCAGAAAATACCCTCAAGTAGTTAAAATTTAAAGGTTTGGTGATGTTTAGATGATGCTGGCGTGGCAGAGACTAGAAACACATTGTTTCAAGACAGAAAGACAGATAGATGTTCAATGAACAAAAGTTTTCTTTGTTGTTTGGGTTTTTTTTTTTTTTTTTTTTTTTTGGATGTTCTTCATCCTGAAAGCTCAGGAAAGGAGACAAAGAATACTTATGAAGGGAAACAAATTCTACCGAACAGCATTATTAAGATCCTATTCAACAACTTTTATTACCTGAAGATATCCTTGAGTAAAGAGTCGAATGGACAGATTGGAGCATTTAGAATAAAATGATCAGATGATCAGATCTGAGAATTATATGGAGAGGCTTCTCATTAAAGATGGCAGACAGAGCACTTATATCTATGTCCCTGCCCACCCAAGGTCTCTCTGAAATTACTTAAAACATAATTTTAAAACTGTACAACATGCGGGTACTTGAGTGGCTCAGTCAGTTAAGCATCTGCCTTCTGCTTGGGTCATGATCCTGGGGTCCTGGGATTGACCCCCATGTGGGGCTCCCTGCTTGGTGGGAAATTTGCTTCTCCTTCTCCCTCTCCCTCTGCTCCATCACCTGCTCGTGCTCTCTCTCTCTCAAATAAATGAATAAAATGTTAAAAAAAAAAACTGTGCAACCATAAGTGTACTATCAATGGCCCAGAGTTGGCTTAATAAGCAGAATAGAACCTTAGAAATTGTCTCAGAGAAGTTCTGATCTGGAGGATATTAGGGTTGAGAAGAGGTTACTTGCTTATTTATTCAATCACTAATTTGACAAATAGGTATCAGTGCCTACCCTATGCCAGGCATTATTCTAGGTGCTGAGGATTAGCCGACCCCACCAGGGACAAAAACCCCTGCCCTCTTGGAACTTACACAGGCCACATAGGAAATCAATCAATCAATCAATCAATCAATAGATAACATATGTCATATGGAAATGAAATAATATGGAGAAAAATAAAGCAGAGGATAGAGTAAGGGAGTAAGCAATAGGGCTGGGGCCTTAAATGGAAGTTGTCCTTGCCCATTTGGGCTATGCCATAGCCAAATGACACAGATTCAGTGACTTATGCACAACAAATACTTGTGTCTTATAGTTCTGGAGGTTGAGAAGTCCAAGATCAGTGAGAGAGTTTTAGGTGTCTGGTGAGATGTGCTTCCTGGTTCAGATGGCGTCTTCTTTCTAAGCACCAGGGTGGAAGTGGGAGGGAGTTCTCCAGAGCCTCTTTAATAAGGATTCTAATGCCATGCATAAGGGCACCATCTTATGATCTAACCACCTCCCAAAGTGTCCTCTCGTGAAACCACCACATCGGGATTCACCCATATGAATTGGGGGGAGTGGCGCATACACACAAGGAGCAGAGGACTCAGAAAGACCTCCCTGAGATCCGAATGAGTTGAGGAAGCAAGTCACACAGATATCTACAGGAAGCATGTGCCGAGCAGAGGGAAGAACAGGAACCATTGCCCTGGGGAGACAGTGTAGTGGGGATTGAGTGAGGAGGGATGACACACAGAGGCGGTGATAAAGAAGTAGTAGATCAGATGAGACTTGGCGGACCATGGTGAAGACTGAATTGTATTCTGAACGAGATGAAAAGCCATGAGAGTATTTTTAGCGGAGGAATGAAATGATGTGATAACATTAAAAAGAAATCACTCTGGCTCCAGTATGGGGAACAGACTTGAAAGGGCAATAGGAAGGGCAAGGGATGCAAGTTAGGAGGTTATTTTCACAGTACAGTTGAGGCATGATGGTGACTTAGATCTGTACATTAAAGTTAATGAGAAGTAATTGGATTCTGAATAGAAGACATCTGAATAAAGTGAACTTGAAAATAAAAACAATACGATTGCTTAAAACACATACATACATACACACATTGGTAGATGTGCTGAAGTTAAAAATTGGACAGCTGGGTGCGTCTGTCATTTGGGCATCCGCCTTTGGCTCAGGAAATGATCCCAGGGTCCTGGGATCAAGTTCCACCTCAAGCTCCCTGCTCGGTGGGAAGTCTGTTTCTCCCTCTGCCTGCTGCTCCCCCTGCTTGTGCTCTTTCACTCTCTCTGACTAGTAAAGAAGTTAAATTTTTTAAAAATTGGACAAACCTTGGAGAGTAAATTATTAATCTGGAAGACAACGTGAAGGAAATATAATATTGACCAGAAAACAAAGAGATTAAAAATTAAAGTCAAAGCCATGAAGGGCAGTTAAGGGGATCCAAATATATCCAAGATTTCCAATTAGGAAAAAACAGGAAAACAGAGGAGGAGAGGAAATAAAGAAATACGGAAAGAAAATTCTGGAAATTTAACAAACAAAACGAGGAGACTCTTCAGACTGGACTCACCACATACCAAGCAAGGCTGGTGAAAACAAGTAAAAGCCGCATAGCTAGAGATCTCTAGAAAGAATGGCACATCTCTAAAAAGGAAAGCGAACAGACTTAACATCAATCCTCTAATTAGAAACACTGTATGTTAGACACAAGTGAAACAATTCATTCAGAGTTCTGAGGCAAAAAAATATTTTGATCCTGGAATTCTTCACTCAACCAAAACAACAATCAAATGTGAAGACAAAGCAAAATATGTTCAGACACGAATCTTAGCATTTGTGTAACTTCCATGGCAAGAAAATTGTTCGAAGTGACTTGTCAAGAGCAGGAAAAAGTCTGGGATTTCACTCTGCTTACAAGCTGGTTTTCCAGTTTTGTAGCTGCTGACAGACTACACGAGACTCCCAGGTGAGCGAAAAGTGACTTTGTTATTCATGGTACACTAGGCCCTACTAGGCATCTGCCCCCAGTCCTATGGGGCTAATGCAGGGCAGCCCAGGTGGGTGCAGTGCATGACAATGGTTTTGCCTCACAGGTGACCCTGATCTTAGGAAATCTCTGGTCGTCCAAGGGGCTGCTAGTAAAACTGACCAACTGTCCCTTAGAGGAACACATCATCATCATCATCATTATCCTTGTCAGGAAAAAAATCTGCCCTCTATCCCAGAGGAAGACACTAAATTTGCCATACAAATGGCCTTGAAAAGATAGTGTTGGACAAAGGCTGTCACAATCCATATAGAAATGTCATGGAGTTGTCCCCCAACATTATTCCAGCAAGACAGAGAAAAATATCCCAGGAAAAAAATATGAGATATCCTTATGCAAAAATTTTTACAGCTGACTATGACCAGGAGAAATATATAATGCTCGAAAGAAATTCAGATACAATTACAATGAGGTGCTTAGAAAAGTCTCCTTTGACCCACAGAGTTTAAGTGGCACCACATTACATTTCCATTTCATTCTATGTGGCTTGTGGATAGAACCACATTCCAGTTCTACAGTGAGTAAAGTTTACATAACTTTTTAATATGATTAAGTAATACTCAACTGTGGTTTATTTATTTATTTATTTTTTAGATTCAACCCTCAGACAACTTGTACGAAATCTAATTCTAATTACAAATGAAATCTTAATATTATAAAAATATCGTAAGCTGGCACAGCCAGACAGGACAAAATAAGAAAGACCAAACTTAACTTCCCTCCATGACTAACTAAGAAACTGCACAAAGTATGTGGAACAACTGTTTTCAGGGGTTGGACAACAGCCAGCTCCGGACTATGATCCCTGAGAGTAGACAAACAAAGTAAGCTCTACGTTGGTCCTATTTCTGCCTGGAAGCACTTTCCCAAACACAGGTGTGAGGAGAGGAACTCCAGACAGAGCCCAGTGTCCCACTGAGAGGACGAGATGGAAATCAGAGTTCGAAAAGCCTGGAACAGCTGGAGGTTGAAGGCTTGAACCCCCAGAAACCAGACTCTTTCCATCTTGCAACACTGCCATTTTCAACACAAAACCTCAGTGACCCACACATGAGTCATTCCTTTGAAGGATGACAAGGTTCAGAATCCCCACCAGTGCCCCCTGCACTCTGAGAAAACATATTGGTTTTAATGACTGTTTAAGCAATAAACTCTCATGTTTTGAGCCAATGAAATATTCAGATTGTATATCACAGCAACTAGTGTTACTTACCCTGACGAATACCACATGATATTTTTCAACTTCAGCATGGCAAAAGAATTTCATAAAGCTGAGATAAAAATGGCAAAAATAGGAGAATGTATTTGCAATATGAGTTGCAAAGAAAATGCTGAAAAATCAGTAAAAAAAGACTAACAGGTCAATAGAAAAATGGGTAGAAGTTATAAACAGAGTTTTCATGAAAAAATGCAAATGGTATTTAAACACATCAAAAAATTCTCAAACTTGCTCATCATAAGGGAGATGCAAATTAAAATTATATAGTGGTTTATGTTTTTTAAAGCAGTGAAGTTCATTTCTAAAAAGCAAATGTTTTAAAAAGGCTTTAATATATTTAAAACAAACCTCAAAAATAACAAATAAAAATGTCCTTATAAAATGTATATAATATCCCAGTATAAATTATTAACAGATAAAATTAATAAGTGTTATTAAAAAAATAGAAGTGTTATTCAGAAAAAAAATCTAGACAACATATTAAAATCAAGAGCATGTAATTAATCCCGAAAAAATTTAAATCCAGGGGTGCCTGGGTAGCTCAGTGGGTTAAAACCTCTGCCTTCATCTCAGGTCATGATCTCAGGGTCCTGGGATCGAGCTCCACATTGGGCTCTCTGCTCAGCAGGGAGCCTGCTTCCTCCTCTCTCTCTGCCTGCCTCTCTGCCTACTTGTGATCTCTGTCTGTCGAATAAATAAATAAAATCTTTGTTATTGAATCTTTTGAAGTCTCATCTTAACAAATAAAATGAATCATGACACCATTGTTGCATTGTGAGTGGATTAATTTTTTTTTTAATATTTTATTTATTTGACAGAGAGAAATCACAACTAGGCAGAGGCAGGCAGAGAGAGAGGAAGAAGCAGGCTCCCTGCAGGGCAGAGAGCCCTATATCGGGGCTCGATCCCAGGACCCTGAGATCATGACCTGAGCCGAAGGCAGAGGCTTTAACCCACTGAGCCACCCAGGTGCCCCGTGAGTGGATTATTGAGCAAATATTTTCAGCGGCTGAGAAAGCCGCTTTCTGAGTTTGTTTCAGGCACAGGGATGGTGAGCAGACAGTACTCCAAATGTCTTCTAGAGCTCCATCATCTTCAAACAATTCTTTCTTTTTTAACTTGGAGAAGTTTTCAACTTTTTTTTCCTTTTTTTTTTAAATAGCAGAACTGCAATATTTTTATCAATCACAAACCATAGTTCATCTCTAATTCACCTTTAGCTTAATTTCATCAAATATAGAATTTCCCTACCAACAAATTTGACAACCTAGAAGAAATGGATAAATTCCTAGAAACATAACCCAGCAATGCTAAGTCATGACAAAATAGAAAATTCAAATAAACAGATTACTCATAAAGAGGCTGAATTAGTTATCAAAAAACCCAAAATATGAAAGTTTAGGACCAGATCACCGCACTGAAATCCTATCAAACATTCAAAGAGAAATTAATACCAATTCTTCTCAAACTCTTCCAAAAAGTAGAAAAAGAGGGAATGCTTCTAAACTCATTTTATGAGACTAGCATTACTGATGCCAAAATAAAACAAGGATATCACAAGAAAAGAAAAATACAGGCCAATGGTCCTAAAGAACATGGATGCAAAAATCCTCAACAAAATATTAACAAGCTGAATTCAACCATACATTAAAAGGATCATATATCATGATCAAGTGGGACTGATTCCAGGGGTGCAAGGATGGTTCAACATCTGCAAATCAATCAGTATAATGTAGTACATTAACAAAATAAAGGATAAAAATCGTAAGGTCATCTCAATAAAGCCGCAAAGAGCATTTGACAAAATTCAACATCCATCCATGATAAAAACTCTCAACAAAGTGGGTATAAAGGGAATGTGCCTCAGCATAATAAAAGCCATATATGACAAATCCACAGCTAATAGCATACTCAATGTTGAAAAGCCGACAGCTTTTTCCTCTAAGAGTAGGAATAAGATAAGGAATTCTACTATTGCCACTTTTACTCACCATAATATTAGAAGTCCTGGCCAGAGCAATGAGGCAAGGAAAAGAAACAGAAGTCATCCAAATTGGAAATGAAGAAGTAAAACTGTCACTATTTGCAGATGATGTGCTCTAATAGTTGTAATACCCTAACAACACCACCAAAAAGCTATTAAAATTACTAAATGAGTTCAGTGAAATTATAGGATATGAAATCAGTATACAAAAATCAGTTTCTTCTAAATACTAACAAATTAACAAAAGGAGAAATTAAGAAAGCAATTATTTACAACTGCGTCCAAAACAAACACAAAACAAACATAAAAAATACCTAGGAATGGGGACACCTGGGTGACTCAGTCGGTTAGGCTGCTGCCTTCAGCTCAGGTCATGATTCCAGGGTCCTGGGATCGAGTCCCGCATTGGGCTCCTTGCTCGGCAGGAAGCCTGCTTCTCTCTCCGCCTCTGCCTGCTTGTGCACTCTCTCTCTCTCTGACAAATAAATAAACAAATAAAATCTTAAAAAAAAAAAAACACTTAGGAATGAATTTAACCAAGGACATGAAAGGCCTGTATGCTGAAAACTGTAAGACATTAATAAAAGAAACTGAAGAAGAATTGATACTGTTAAAATGTCCATACTACATAACCAATCTATAGATTCAATGTAATCCCTATGAAAATTCCAATTGCACTTTTCAAAAAATAGAATAAACAGTCCTAAAAATTGTTTGAAACCACACAAGCCCCCCAGAGCTGGGGGCTTTCAAATGTCCTGATTTCACGCGATATTACAAAGCCATAGTAATCAAACTAGCCTGGTACCGACAGTACGACAGATACATAGATCAGTGGAACAGAACAGAGAGTCCAGAAACAAATCCGTGCATGTACGGTCAATTAATTTACAACAAAGCAGGCAAATATACAATGGGAAAAGGACAATCTCTTCAACAAGTGGTGCTGGGAAAACCTGACAGTCAATGCAGAAGAATGAAACCGGACCATTATCTTCAACCGTACACAAAAGTTAACCCAAAACGGATTAAAGACTTGAACATGAGACCTGAAAACCATAAAAATCCTAGAAGAAAACATAGATGGTGAGCTCCTTGACATAGGTCTTCGTGACGATTTTTTGAATATGACACCAAAGTCAAAGCAACAAAAGCAAATATAAACAAATGGAACTACATCAAACTAAAAAACTCCTGCACAGCAAAGGAAACTGTCAATAAAATGAAATGCAACCTACTGACTGGGAGAAAATACTTGCAAAGCATGTATCTGGTAAGGGGTTAATATCCAAAATATGTACATACAACTCAACACCAAAAAAAGCCCTTTATGCCTGTAATAGATTTGCCACACCACAATTCTAGACTCAGTGGGATTCATGCAGAATCCATCCTATCTGAACTTGCAGACCACACACCCTTTTAAAAAATGAAGTCCTTGGGGTGCCTGGGTAGCTTAGTTAAGCGTCTGACTTCAGCTCCGTCCTGATCTCAGGGTCCTTTGGTCGAGCCCTGCATCAGGCTCCCTGCTCAGCCGGGAATCTGCTTCTCCTTCCTTGGCCTGTCTCCCCAACTTGTCCTCTCGCTCTCTCTCTGAAACAAACAAATAAAGTCTTTAAAAAGCAAGCAAACAAATAAATAAATAAAAATGAAGCCATCAATTTTTAATCTTAAAATTTAAATGATTCTAAATTCAGATTGATTTACAAAAAACAATGGTATCCCCCCCCCCCCCCCAATACCATATTTTACTACTGAAAAAGGACAATGTGTCAGAAACCAGGATTACAAAACACTGGCCTTCTAACCTTTTCTCAGGTTCAGAATGTGTAAATCAGCAGTAAGGATAACTCATAGTCTTTGTGGGAAGATCACAGAGATGATGACAATAAAATGTCTGGGATGTAGAAGGTAGTCAAAAGTTTTCCTAACTTTTTGATGAAGCTGAAGGCATTCCTATGGGGAAAATAGTGGAGGTTGTAGAGAACAGAGTTGGGATTTTGGTCACCGGGCATGAACATCGGGATCAACATGGTTCCAGGGGCTGCTGGAAAGGATACTCCTGTCACGGTGTCAGCTCTATTATGAGACTTTCTTCAACCATAAGCACTATCAAAACTGCCCAGTAACAGAGAAAGTGGAAGCAGTTTAAGTAGGCATTTGGTGGCACTAACGAGGAAAGGAGTCAAATTTTCATCATAGTTTCATGTAATCAGAGCGATTTTTGGTTACAGGAGTCATCCTGGCAAAGTAATATTAATAATAACACTTGCCAAGTCTTTTTTTTTTTTTCCCCCTCTAGAGCAAAGATTAGTAGGGTAAATCTAGTGAAGGATTTTGAGAAAAAACTGATATATGAGCACTGTTCTTAGTCTCATATTCATCAGGAATTATTTGCGAAGATTAAAGACAACTTTCTGCCCAGCTCATAGTCGGCTTCAGGACAGATTTTTCAAGCGTTTTATTGAAAAGAACAACAATGCAGCAAATTCAATTTGACCTTAAGACCAAAGAAATAGTTCCAAAAATTGGCTTACTTGAATTACCATAGTTAAAAGCTCGCTCTCATGCTGAGACCCCCTTCAATCCCCATTTTACATTCCACCGCAGGTTAGATAAATAGCACTTCCCGGGGCTCGCCACGGTCCCCCACGACATGCTGGCTAGGACAGAACCGCCAAAGCCAGAGGAATGACAACAAGCACTTTTTGTATTCTTCCCCACGCGGCGGGGGTGAACCATTGCTGTCAAGGTCGGAGCTCACTACTAATTAAATATATATAAAGGATTGTTTTAAAGAAAGTGTGTTCTTTACGTGATCTTTCATCAAATGGTACTGAAATGATAAAACCAGGGCACCCGAACCGAGAAAACCAGAGGATGCAGCCTAGAACCTCCCGAAGGACCCACACCATCATGACAATTTGATAAAATATTCCAGCTCTTGAACTGTGGCAGGTGAAATTCAGGATAGATACGTGAAAAACCCCTAGTCACACAGCAGCTCTAACGAGATTTCAAATGACTAACCCTGCCACCTTTCTGTCTCTTCTTGGCCAGCTACGTTCATGGTAACTAAGCCACTGGAAGCCCCTGATGTCCTTAGCTCTCTCTGTCTTGCATGGCTCCTGGTAGCTGGAAGCTTCTGGAATGGATATGGGTAGGTCAATTGGGATATCTGCCAACACTGTATCTCTTGTTACTAGATTCTCAACCTTTTAATCACTGAGCCAGGGCAGTCAATCCTAGGGCAGCATGCTTCTAAATTCTCATGTCAACCGTTCACTTACCCAAATACTCCATTAGGAGGTCTACAGAAATTGGAGGGATTCAAAACTGGTATATTCCTGGAGAAATGAATACTTGAATGGTTTCGGCAAGAAGGGGATCTGTAAATGTGTGCAGAGTCTCAAGGCACAGTCATAATCAGTTGACTTTTAATCTTTCAAATGTAAAATTATGATATTGAATTTGCTTTACAGTGAATGCATTTTTTCTTTTTTTTTTTTACATTGGATACAAATTTGATGTTATAATTTTATATTATTTTCATATAAATATCAGAAAATGTAGCTCAAGAAATTTTCTGGATATTCAACAGATTGTTGAAGACAATGAATGGTGTTACTTCTTAATTTACTGTGTTTACTACTGTCTTTACAATTTTTAGTGAAGATAGTGATAATTTTACATTTGTGCCAAAAAAAGCTTTTTGAAAATGAGAAACCTTGATGTAGTCCATATCCTCATTTTTCTGGTGCCTCCCAGGTCCCAGCTCTGACCTGGGAATCAAACTGGAGTCTGAGCCCCATGATGATGGCGCCAAGTTCCCAGAGGTGTTTGAACTTGGTGATTGAGGAGCATTTGTGAGGATGCCCAGAGCAGGGCCTGGAGTCTGTCAGCATTTGGAGGTGAGCAGGGATTAAAACCCACACCTAAATAGAAGCCCGGGAAATGACCTTGGTGTTTGCCATCCCTGAAACATTAACTAGAAACCGTCTTTTGACTAAAATCTTAAATTCTTGTGTTTTATTGCCCTTGACTTTTTATACACAGAAAAAGTGTTCAGTTATTTGCAGTTTCTTGTTTCTTAGACTCTGAATAATTAAGGTTTTATATATCTGTCTGGAAAGACAGACATGAGGTTCACTGCTGCATGCTGTTTGATTTGATAGCTATGTGTTAAGGAACATCAAAAGCGAGTTTTGGGAACGTGCTCCAGACTAGCTGGGTGTTGTGGTCAGACCAAGCTCTTCCCAGCTCTTCACTCGGGTGTGGTCGTTTCAAGTAGAGCTCAGAAAATCACTGGAATTTGGAGACTCCTCAAATTAAAGTAATAAGCATGTTTGGATTCAAGTTCAAACTGAAGAGAGAGATTTGCCTGAGAAAATTTAACCCCCTAGCATAACTATAATTCTGCTATTTGGCATTTTTTTTCCCAAGATAATAAGGAATAGATGAGCATTTGGGCTCCAATCAAATAAAAAAGATTTTTTTAGTACGTCTTTTTTTTTTTTTAAGATTTTATCCATTTATTTGACAGACAAAGTTCACAAGTAGGCAGAGAGACAGGCAGAAAGAGAGAGGGGGGAAGCAGGCTCCCTGCTGAGCAGAGAACCCAACGCAGGGCTTGATTCCAAGACCCCAGGATCATGACCTGAGCTGAAGGCAGAGGCTTTAACCCACTGAGCCACCCAAGCGCCCCTCAAATAAAAAAGATTTTAAGAAAAAAACCATACTAATATCCTAAAACTCTCCGTGAGCTTTACCAGAACCCTACAGTTGAAGTTCTGTTTCTGTTATTAACTTCTATTGTTAGGTTTACAGTTTTATTCGGGAGACCTGCTCTGGCCAAAACCTGACAAACAGGTTCCCATTCTGTGTAAATGAAAAACCAGAAGGGGAACCTGCCAGCCCAGATTCTGTACACATTTTGCAGTTTCTTCCTTTCTGTCTGGGACTACTGGGATATTCTGCATTTGTACATAGGCAGGCAGACACCTAACAGGGAGGATTCCCACCTTCCACCTTCATCCAGAGAAACTGGGATGAAGATTATTCTGTAAACCAGAGAGGCAGGAATTTAGGCTAATGTGCCTCCCAGAGCCCTCCCACTGATTTAGACATTGGTACAGTCTCTTGCAAGTGAAACATCTTCTATTCTCTAGTTCAGGATTTTGGCAGATGAAGATTTTTGCTATCATCACAGCACTCGGTATAGCTAATGATGGGTTCTCTGTAATAGCAAGCCCTCCCACAATCCCTTTGATTAGAATTCACAAGACTTTTGCTTTAAAATAATTTCTGATCAAATTCTTTTTCTTTGTTTTTCTTTGCTTGCTTCCTCCCACTTTGTTGGGCTGAAAAGGAATGAGTCTGAATGAGTTTAAATGGCTTATTAGTCTTATTTCAGCCTCTGCCCCATCTATGCAAACTGGCCTTCCTCTGCCTTTTCCTTCTTTCTAATTTTTCCTAAGAAAAATAGTGCACCTTGTGCCAAGAAAAATATTTTCTCCACCGAGTATCTTCCAAGGAACTGAGTTTTTACTCCAAGTTTCAAAGTTATACTTCAAAATCTCGAGAAGCCTCCACACTTTATCTCAACCTTACATTTGGAAACCTTAGTAACTTTATCTTTGCCTGAGCAGCAGTTTCCAAATGTCAAGTACAGTTTATTCCAATTTAAGTGAAGGATTTCGAGTTAATACTTTTTCTTTTTTCAAATTCTTGTATCTTTTGGCCAGAACTACAGCTCTCTCTTGAATGATTCTTAGATCATTCCTGCCTGCTTAGCATGGAATTATTAACACCGAAGAACTCACCCTACCTGCACCTTCCCCAGCTTTTAAATTTGTCAGAGTAGAAATATCACAATCTCTAGGAGCCCACTTTCTTGTAAACATTTGCTAGTGGTGTGTTTACCACACGAGGATCAAATATGACTATTGCCAACAGAAAGCTTCCCAATCTTGGAAAGGTTTGCAAATCCAGCTGCAGATTAAAAAAAAAGAAAAAAAAAAAAACCTGCAACAGGAGACTAAACTCATGGATTCTTCTAGAAGGGCATAACCTTCTCTACCTCCAACTCATTTTCTGTGTTTGGCTTGTCATGGCATGAACTCCCCACAGAGAAGGGGCAGATTAAGGAGGAAAGGTGGAAAAACAAAAGGAAAGGTTTGGGGGCCAACTGGGCAAGCATCCAAGGAATGAGATAACTACTGGAAAAAGGCAGAGCTCCTTCCGAATTAATCATCCCTTGTCCTCATTTCTCTATTGCTCATGCTCTGTTTTGAGCCCAGAGGAGGTTAAAACAGAGAGATGAAATGAAATACCTCCATAAGCAAACCTGTGCTGATGATATTTTGCAGCGTTTACTCGAGGAACATGGGCTCTGCTCCCTCCTTTGGCAGTCACTGTCACACAGCAGGAATGCCGCAGGATGTGCACATTTATGCTGATGTCATTGATGGTGCCATAGCCAAAGGATGTCCCTTTAAGTTGACCCCTGTTAAAGTAAATATGTGCATTTCAGTGGATTGCTAGAGAGCAGCAGGACAGACCTCCCTGATGGTTGACCTTCTTAGGGCCAAGTTCACTGCCTATTGGCCTGGTTTGGCTTCTTGTAGGCAGTGCTCCTCAAATTTAATTACCTCTAGGATGTGAAACAATCCGCAGGATAATTGCCATCAAGTTTCCTCACAAATGCAGGAGATTAGAGAAGAGATTAAAGCACTGTAACTCATAACTTATAATGTTTTCATAATAAAAAAATACAGTGGTTGCATTTCAGGTGGGATGTAGAATTCCTACTTTATATAACAGAACATCAGGCTACCAAGACTTTAATATTTAGAGGACTTGATGTTTAGGGGGCAACCTCAGAAACACTGACTTTCTTCTGCTTGATAGGTGGCTTTGGTAACAGTATTTCAGAGATACTGACTGAAGTCAGCATTGCTAAATGAACATGCCAAATTATACTTATCCATTAGTGGGCTGCAGGTTAAATAGCCTTTTTTAAGAAAGGCAGATAATTCTTAGGATTCAAACTCCCTTGACTTAAAGAAAAAGGGGCCAGAAAGGAATTACTAATTAAATTCTTAATTAATTGGTAGTTAGTAATTAATTATCATATAATTAAAAAGTCAAGGGCAGGTCCAGTTTCAGGCACGCTTGGATCCAGAGCATCAACCAATACCCAATGACATCCTCTGCTCTCTCCTTTACTTGGCTTTGCTCTCTTGTGTGTTAATTTCACTCTCAGGAAGACATTCCTCCGTGGCCCCTGGCAGCTAGGGGCTTAATTTTTATCCTTACAGCAAGGAATTTTCTGTTCCCAGCAGATCCACAAAAGACATCCCTGGACCCATTCTTTGCCCAGTGGCATAGACTGAGCTGTTTGGCCATGAAGGGATCATATGCCTCTCTTTAGAAAGAACAGAGGGACAAGGTGTATGCAAACCACAATAGACTGGAATTGGAGATGTATAAGGAAGGTTATGAGGGGTTCAGAAGAAAGTGGAAATTGTAAATCCCCCTGGAAATCCACCAAGATTATTTTTCAAAAGCGTGTTTGTCCCAAGATCTGAATACCTCGCATGCAGTTAAGGTAATTCCTCTGCTCGATGGTGCTGGGTTTATTGAGAGTAAAAGTAACATTAATCTACCACCTCCTATTTTGGTCTTCACAACATGTTTGGTAGATATTATTAGACCCCATTGACAGATGAAGAAGCTGAGGCTCGGCAGATGAGAGATGGTGAGTACAAAATCACGACCACAATCACAACCCTACCACTGCCACTTACCAGTCTGGGTGGGGAGACCACCAGCAGCTTGGGAGGACATTATAGACAACCAGGGAGGAAGGAAGAAAGAGGACAGAAGGGGTCCAAGGTACTTGGTGGTCAGAGCAGGGCTGCTAGCCAGTGTGTCCTGGGGACATATTTCCTCTCTTGCTCCAAACCAGTCAGTTCATGGGTCAGTAATCAACGTGTCCAAAAATGCAAACAGGCTTTGAAGAGTCAAGTGGCTGTTAATCATTTGTATATTAGGGTGGATTACGTGAATCAGATGTTTTTCTCCTGACACCTGGATTAAAAATGGATTCGGAGCTGAGAATCATTCAGGTGTGAGGGGGTAGCATGGCTCTCCCTGGAGAAGGGCTGGTCTGGGGAAAGAATGTTCTGTGAGACCCAGGATACCGTAAGGGCTCTGAGACCACAGGTGAGAGTAAAGGCAGGTGGAAATCAGCTCAGAAAGGGAGACAAACAGATCCCAATGATGAACCTCAGGTATTTTCATATTTTGAGCACATTAATGGAGGGGTTTGGATATTCTGTGATAGCCATATGCTGAAATTCTTCTTTTCTGTTCTTTATTTACAAACCCAGAAACCTGAGAGACAAAGCTTTGTTCCTAGAAAATCAGGGGTAAGTAATTTGGCCAGGCCTTAACTACTATTTAGAGTATAATGCATGGAAATTGTGCTGATGTTTGGAATGCAATCTCTTCATTCTGTGCCTCTTTCTGGTTTCCTTAACTCTCTCCATTCCTCAGAATAACCAGTCTGAAGTTGGCGAGCACCAGCTGTCATGGGAGGTAAACTTCCACGTGAGAGGGCAGGTTCGGGAGGAACAGAAGGCAGCAAGCTCTCTTCCCAGTGGCCTCCAGGTAGCATCGCAGTGTCTATTATCTCTTAGAGTCCATACTGGGCCAATAAGTTCCTTCCTAGCCACCTACTCTACTAAAATCGCTAACTTCCAAGGGGGCAAACTCAATCTGAAACTTCCACAAAAAGGTCATCATAGCAGCTAATTTTCATTGCGCGCTGAGCATGCCAACACTTCTTCCATGTGCTCATACTCTCTAGGATCGAGTCACACAGAGAGCCCAGGAGGCTGGGACAGGAGTGCCAGCTGGAGGGGCTGCTTGTGTCCAAAGAGGCCAGTAAGGGAGCGGGAGCCACTGAGAACTTGCCCCGTGTGCAAGGGGAGAAGAGCTGTTGGAAGAGGAGACCTTCAAGGGTAATTTTTATGTGAGAGAAAGTATGTACCCCATGAATCCCAACAGCCATTGCAAGGAAAATGAATCTGTTTTCTCTTTATGGTTTCTGGTGGTCTCGGCTCTATTTTTATTACATTATTTTACTTAAGTGGATGTGTTAAAACATTTCATAGTACTTGTTGTTCAAATGCACGATTGTGAATGACTGCATTCTTTTGTGGTCTCGGGATCACAGTTTCTTTTCTCTTTGTGGAACATGCTGCTGAAATTAAATGTCAATTGAAAATATGACCCAATTTACCAAGATGGATACTCAATTTCTTCAGAAAGTTCCTTTGTGTAAAGCAAGAGATGACTGGGTTTTCCTCTCCGTCTCCCAATCTTCCACCCAAGGCAGTGGGCGTCAACTCCTGCTGCTCTAAGGAGGAGAGATGGAGGAGACTCTGACCCCCAAGGCAGCCTTGGAGCTCTGTTAGTGGCATGACTGGAAAGTCACTGGGATTTAGGGGCAACTGGTGGGCCACATTCCTCCCCTACTGATACCAACTCATTCTTTGACACTTCAGTCAATCCTCTTGAAAAGGAAAGGAAAAAAATAGTAAAATATGTATATTGGGGTGTATATGGACTTTGGGATCATCAGCCAAACCTGGTGAGGGTTTCAGATCTGCTGCTTTGTAGTAGATGCCTTGGGCAGGTTGCCTAGACTCTGTGGGCCTCACAGGAGGAAAAGAAAGACCAGGGTTTTGATGGGACCCAGTGGTGGCTCGTGCTAAATTCTCGGTAAGTGACTGTGTCCTTCTAGAGAATATATCAGGCTCACTTTCTTTTGACATCGGAGAATAGCATAATGTGTGAAAGTGGAGGAAAACAGAAGTGGAGGGAAAGAGGTGGGTGGGAGCTGCTGAAAAACTGGCTTAATGGTGGAAAATGGGATTCAGAAAAGGGGCATCTTGGGGGGGGCACAGTTGGTCGAGCATTGACTCTTGATTTTGGCTCAGGTCACAATCTCAGGGTCATGTGATCAAGCCCTGCATCAGGCTCTGCACTCAGCCTAGAGTCTGCTTGAGATTCTCTCTCCCTCTCCTTCTGCCCCTCCCGTTCGTGTTCTCTTTCTCTCTGAAATAAATAAATAAATAAATAAATAAATAAATAAATAAATATTTTTAAAGATGGGGATTCAGAAAAGAGTTGAGGGAGCAGATTTTTCAGGGGCAAACCCAGAGATGAAACTTCCACAGAAAGGTGATAACAGTAGCCCAGGTTCATGGAGTGCTGACCAGACCAACACATCCTAGGGTAGATATTGTCCTTTTCGCCCCAGCTGTACAGATGGGGATCCTGAGGTCTAACACATTGAATTGGCATGCTTCAAATCAGCCCCCTGCTAAGGGGTGAAGCGGTGAATTAGAGTCAGACATTCAGAAGTCAGAGCTCTTGCAAAACTCCCATGCTGGGCAATGACGGACAGCCATGAATTGTCTTACTTTCCTATGCTGTGCCCAGCAATGGCAGATAGATATTTTTGCAAGTTTCCATGAGGTCCATGAGCTGATCTGTTGGTGTTAGGGAAGGAGGGAAGAAAGGGAAAGGGAGGAAGGAGGGGAGGAAGGGAAAGGGAGGAAGGAGGAGAGGAAGGAAGAGGGATAAAGCAAGAACTCCAGAAGCAAGAGCCTGCAGAGGTCCTGGCACCAGCTGGGGCCCCAAGAGACCCCTGTGGGGAAGGGAGCCCGGTGAGGGCGTCACATCTTTGGCAGCACGCTGGCTCCTGATTTGGGCAGAGTTCTTGCAGGCTTGAGAGAGGAGAAGCCTCCATCCATCAGAAATACTTTCACAGTGGAAATGTAAGCAACCTCAGATTTCCTCCTGGCCTCTTTAGCATTTTCTTAGCACAGCCAGCCAATTTCAGCTATTAAGGAAAATTTATTTTTTTATAGAAGGATTTGGGTTCTTATTCCTTCTAAAAGTTTTTTTTTATTCATTTCATACGGTATTTCTGGACACTCTTAGCCTTTTATTTTATACAAAAGTCACCCTATCACATATGTGTGAAATTAAAATTATTATAGCAGGATATATATTTGTCCTTATATGTGTTATGGAGAGCTTTGCGATGGTGCATTATTTTATTATAATGTATACAAATAATCAAATCACATAGCAAAGACGTTAGAAAGTAAAGGAAAAACTCACCCACAATTTCAGGTTGCTCACATAAAATCTGTTATAATTTTTGTTCCAGTTTGTTTTCTCCTATGCAGGCATTCACAGTATTTGCATAATTTTACCCCCTTCCTTTTTCACCTATCATTTTGAAATTATGTTTCCATTTGGGCACTAGTTCTTTGTCATCATTTAAAATTGCTTAATATACCATTAAGTACCTACAGTATATTTTTCTCAGTTATTTTACTAGAAATTAAATGCTGAAGAAAATTCTGATTAGTATGAATTTTGGCATGAAAAAAGACATGATGACTTTAAGGCACAAGGCAAAAAAATCTCTATTAGCTCTAGTAGATAGTGCTTAGAAATCTTTTGAAAGTAAAACCATGGACTATTTCTATAGTAATCACTGTTTTTCATTACCATGCTACTAGAAATTATAACAGCTAATATATATTGATCACCTCCCATACACCGGGCCATAGTCAAAGGGCATTCTCGTATTAGTTCATTCATTTTGTCCCCACCTGACATGAGGAGGGCACTATTTGGAGCCCTATTTTATAGCTAATGCCACTGAGACACCAAAGGATGAAGAGATTGCACAGGTTCGTGGCTAGTAAATGGCAAGGTGGGGACTCGAACCCATGCTGGCTGGACCCCCAGTTTGTGTACTTAGCCACCGTGAATTCAAATTAGTAGAGGGGTGCCTGGGTAGCTAGTTGTTTAGGTGTCCAACTCCTGATCTCAGTTCAGGTCTTGAGCTCAAGGCCATGAGTTCAAGTCCCACGTTTTTATAATAATAAAAATTAAAAAAAATAAAATTAGCAGAAAACTCTTGCACATTGGAAAGAGTTTGACCTGATGGGTTAGACCTATCTGGGTCCAGTTTTGACTCTGTCCCTTACCAGCTGCCCATGCTTAGGCAAGTTACTTAAGCTCTCGGAAACTTGAGTTTCTTTACCTATAAAATGAAATTAACAGAGTTGTTAGAAGGTACACATGGAATCATAGGAGCAAGGTGTTTGGCACGTAGATGCTCAATGAATGTTAGTTCTGGCCTTTCCTCTGATCTGATCGGCAGCTAGAGTAAGAGATCAATTCTCCTTCACTTAGACTGGAAGAAGAAGCTGATAGTAGATGGGGGATAAGTCCAAGCTTTTAATATCATGTTGGTTTTTCACTTCAACCCTCACAAAAAAAAAAAAAAAAAAAAAAAAAAAAAAAGAAAGAAAGAAAAGAAAAAAAGTGAGCTATCAGGATAGAATCATATGACACAGAAGTTTGTTGAGCAAATGGTAAAGGATAAGACATGCTGAAAAATGGTCTAAATTAACCAGATCTATTCATTCCAAAGTGCAGGCTCTCCAGACATGGTGATGTCCCCAGCACTGGACTGTGCCTTGCACACAGTGGGTGCTCATATGTACACATTGAGTGATGTGTATGATGCGTTGATGCCTAAAGGCTGCATCTCAGACATCGAAAGACGTTTGCACTTCTTTCAGGCTGGCCTTAGGAAAAACTGAGATGGATGAAGTCTGTTTTAACTCTCTGAAAAGTTCCTGAATTCTGTCTCCCTTTCTGGCAACTTGCCTTAGGTTTTTCACAGCCTCTGTGGTTCTCAGATGCCCCATTCAAATGTCTTCACGGGCTTGTCCTTGGCTCTGCTGGAGACCTTGAACCTTTGCATTGAACCCCCTTACCCTGTCTTCCTCTATCAAAACGCACCTGTCCTCCAGCCCACTACCCTGAACTTCGCTAATCCTGCTGGGGAATCTGATTGCCTGAATCAGACTTAAGTCCTATGCCCATAACAGCCTAATGTATCTTTCCTCCTAAGGGGCATTTCAGTGCCTGGGCTTTACAGGTGACAATATTTTGGAGGCATGACCCATTCATGCCATTTAATGGGAAATAAACTTCGTCATCTTCCAATGACATGTCTCTGTTGGTGGGAATTTCTAGAAGCTTGTTCTGCTCTCTACAGCTGAAGCTGAAGAAGTTACAGAGAACATAAAGACAATTAGACCGTTCCACAGAGAGTCATAAGAAGGAACAAATAAAGAGAGAGAGAGAGAGAGCAGAGAGGGAGAGAGAACATGAACACTTCTCTAGAGAAAGTGAGAGTTGCTTTAATAGGCATTTGCTCTGCGCTCCCCCGAGACCAAGCTGGGGAGGCTTACACTGCAGTCTCGTTTGTCCATTTCTGAATCCGTTTAGAATACCTATTTTGTTTCCAAGCACTCAGTGGTGGGGCTCAACTCATATGAGGGTGGTATGATCAGACATTAAGGGAGGTTTCCTGGAAAAGGCTTAAACTTCCAGAAGCCATTAATCAAGGAAAATGTGAGATCCTTTTCTCTAGAGGTTAAGACAACTCATTTCTCTGAAATGATTTCATCGCCGTTGTTCTCTATGGTAAGTGACTGCCCTGAAAGTTTGCCGACAGCCTTTTCTGGTCTTGAGAGCCGACCATTCCAGACTGGTAAGAGCAGATATGTGGAGGAGAGCTTTCCCAGACAACCCGAAGGCACCAGGCCCCTGGTGCTTTAATCTAGTGCCGAATAATGGTGGTGGTGGTGGGGTCTCTTAGGGAGAGGGAGCCCCGCCCCAAGCCAGTACATAGGATTGAGGCCCATCTTGTTTACGCTCAAACCCTTCATGCTTTTAGGGATAGCTTTGGCCTTGGGATGGGCCAGGCTCTCCACTACCCTTTGGAATTTCCCATGGCCTTGTGCCATTGTTCTGCTCCTCCTAATCAGGCCTGAGGCTTCCATCAAGTCATGACTGTTTGCTATTTTCAGCAGAGAAATGAACAATGTGGGAAATATGATCACTCTTTCTAACACGTAAACAAGCCGAGTTAAAAAACATCAGGGTTTCCCCCTCACTTCACGCCAGCCATGCTGGCCATTTTGTGGTTCTCCCCCTAAGGTTCTTTGCTCAGGCTGGAATGTTTTCTTCTGGCTGATTCTTCAAATAATTGGCTTCTTCTCTTTCAGGTTTGGGTTTAGCTCTTACAGCCTCAGAGAACTCATCCGTGACTTCACAGCCTAAAGGAGCACGATGATGTCTAATGGCACCTTACTGCTTTCCTTCCTAGGACTTCTCCCAGTCCCAAACTAGTGAACGAACATTGTCTCTACGCATACACATGCATGTACATTTACACATAACTTGGCATATATATTTGCCAACTTGTTGTTGGTCTCCTGCACCAGACTCTCGGGACACTGGAAGCAAGATCTACGTGTGTCTGTTTCATATCCAGAGATAAGCACAAAATAGGAACCCTCTGTATATTCATTGAATGAATATGAACAAATGAATGAATATCCATAAATCCTTCACAGCAGAACAGCTAATGTTCTATTGTTTCTACCTGTGTTGTCCCATTGGGCAGCTACCACCTACAGGTGGCTGTTTGTCACTTTGGGTGTGGTACAACTGAAATGTACTGTAAGTGTAAAATATCTCCTGGACGTCAAAGACTAGGTACCCACAATGTGTGTAAAAAATATCTGATCAATAATTTTTAGTTCAACTACGTATTTAAAATCACATCTTAGATATATTGGGTTCAATAAAATATAGGATGCATTATTAAACTTAATTTTTCCCTGTTCTTTTTACTTCCTTCATTGTAGCTACTAGAAAACATAAAATCATAAGACTTTCTATTATATTGTTATTGGCCAGTGCTGGTCTATACCTTCCCAAGAACAATCATGAAGTCAGGATGTTACCTCTAAATGTTGTTACAACTCAAAGAGTAACTTCTTCCCAGTATTTACCACGTTGGACTCTAGTCCTGGATCTGCTCGTAACTTGTTGGGAGGTGGGGGCTGAGACACCTTCCTGCAGGGGCCACATTCCCTTGTGTGATGAGGCAAGAACGGAACTGGCTCCTTTCAGCTGGAACAAGACAGTATATAATTCTGTCATTAATTGCTCAGTTTGGATTAGGACAGCAGAGAAATACTCCTGTGGGATGGAGAGATTTTTATAAACACCTGCTCCCTTCTTCTCCCCTGTCCTTCAGATGCACCCTGCAAACTTTGCTCCATAAACAAAGTCAAAGATACATTTTAACAAAAAGCTCTGTTTTTCCTAGACTCGGTCATTGTAACCAAAGTTGATACAAATAATAATTTGTTAATTGGATTCAAAGAGGTTGGTTTAAGGGCACAGGGGTGGCTCATCCAGTTAAACATCTGCTTTTGGCTCCCGTCATGATCCCAGCGTCCTGGGATCTAGCCCCACATCAGGCTCCCTGCTCAATGGGGAGCCCGCTTCTCCTTCTCTCCCTTTGCCCTTCCTCCCTACTCATTCTCTCTCTCTCTCTCAAATAAATAAATAAAACATTTACCCCCCCCCCCCACCAAAAGTGGTTGGTTTATCTGGATTTTCAGAGCAGACTTGGTAGAAGACACTAATTTTTTTTCTACACATGTTTACAGACAAAAACTCCCGAGGCCCTAGCACATGGCGTTTTGCCCCATCCGGCTCGTGAGAGCTCCGTGCTGCAACTGGCCTCACCTGAGTTGGGTCCAGAGCAGCACACAGCATGCCTGATACGTTACAGGATCGATGCCAGCCTCCCTGCTGCGGGGATTCCATCTGGGCTAAATTGCTTGGCAAATTCAAGTGGGTATGTTTTGATTTTAGGTTCAGTACCTATTCGGTAAGCCTGGAGAGAAAAGGGTGAGGGAACTTTATAGCAACTCACATATACTCATAGATACTTTGCTGGAGTCCTATTTGTAAAATGTGGTTTTGACCATGTTCACTGCCTGTGCGGCTGCTCCCTCAACAACGCCCTGCCTCCCTCCTCCATCCTGTCCCTTTGCTTGTGGCTTTCTTCTGGCCTGGAGGAGCCCTCCTCCCATTCCACTCGGGAAATCCTACTCCTCCAGCTAGCTCTTCTCTTGAGTCTTCCAGATTCTCCAGACAGGAAATGAAATGCTCCTAATCTGCACTCTTGTAGGAAGAGAAAAGAGGGAACATGTACTGAATGTTGATTATTTCAATTTTGCAGGTATTATCAGATATAATTTCTCCAACAACACCCTGTAATAGGTAGCAGCGAAGCAGCTGAGGTGCAAAGAGGTTAAATAAATGTCTCCAGGTCACCCTGCCAGTAAGGGTCAGGCTCAAGATGCAAATCCAGAGCCTGGATATCTCGAGAAGGTGTATACGGCCCCTTTTCCCAAGATGATGGGATTTTTTTTTCAGGGCCTGCTCTATGACTTATTAATCTTTTTATTTCCCAAGAGCATATAATAATGGCTGGCCTACAACAGATACTCACAAAATGCCTCTTAATGAATGCATTAATTAATATTCAATCCAGGAAAAACCTGTGTTTAAACTTTTAAAAATTCACCCGAAATATTCAATCTTCACCTAAAACTTGCCACTATTCAAGTTAATTGACTTGCTTTCGTCCCCCAAGCACGTCTTCACACTTCTGCCCAGACAAGGTATGTAAAGCCCAGACGATGTCAGGAACGCAATGAGAGTAACGCCCACACTAAGATGAGGCTATGAGGTGTGGTGACCCCGGACCTTCCTGGAGGACAGCAGGGTCTTTGGTGTGAGGGGATTTCTTCAACACAGTCCTGATAACCCATCTACTTCCCACTTGGCATTTTCATGCTCAGGAGACTTGGTTCTACCGAGCCCAGCACTCCAGGAATCCGGGAGTCCAGGAATAATTCCAGGATTCAAGACTGCAGACATCAGGCAAGAGATCCCCAGTCTTTCTCCAACTTTTTTCTGGCAAAGACCTAGGGATGACCACAGGTCCTTTCTCCCACCATCCTTTAACAGAAGCCCCAAATCTTCCTCAACAAAGCCACTCTAAATGACATTCTAAATGAAACATATTTGCCATCACGAGCAAATATGCGTGTGAGCAAAGCGTTCTGAGAAACCCACTCCAGCACTTGCTGGAGTCCTAGTTGTAAGCACTTAGTATAGGTTTCACCTCTACACAAAAGACTGGGAATGCTAGAGATTAACAATAAGGCCATGTGGCTGCTGGAAGTTAGTGTATAAATACCCCAGGTTCCTCACCCCTGAGATGTCATTCCTTCTTTTGAGGGACTCTGGTAGCCTCATTAAACAGTTGTCACATCTGACTGTGGGCTTACTGGGAACTTGCTTGATAATGAACCTTTATTCGCTTCTTCCTCTTTTCTGTCTTACTTCTCCATTCCCCTGCTGCTGTCACCTGGAATCACCTCCCATTTGAGCTGCTTGCACTGAGGGTCATCTGAGGGTCAGCTCTTGGGGGGACCAAAACTAAGACAGTGGTCATATCAAAAGTCTGAGGAATGGCGCCCCAGGACCGCCAGAGCTGTGTTCTCTGTTTATGGACAGATGAATTGCTTCTGATGGAAACTCGAGAGTAGGGCTGAGAGCACGAGAGGGTGAGAGGAGAGTGGGGCTGAGGTATGGGACAAGGAAAGAAGAAGAGGTTTATTCAAGAGGCTAGCTCTGCTGGAGAGTCAGGAACATGGGGCAGCAGCAGCAGCTGTGTAAAGGAGAGATGTGTGGAAGGATGCGAAACCCGCCACTAAATCAGTGCCTCCTGGGAAATCATGAAATCTGATTGAAACAGACATCCATGCGGCTCATTTTGTGCTATGCTCTTTTCTTTAGGGGAATTTGCATATTCCTTGATTAAAAAGATAGGCATAAAGTGTCTTGAAAAATATTAAGAAGTAAGCCATTGTACAAAGCCTTTCGTTTTGAATAGTAAGAATGCTATTTTCTCATTTCCTTTGGAAATCTAATTGAATATTCCTTATAAAAAATTGCTTCAGGATAAGCACTTAAAATACACTGCTACTAGCTATGCTCCTGTTTTCTCGTGATTCTTTACCTACAAGGAAATCACATAGATCATGATGATGGCCCTATGACTTACCAAGTGGAACGGTATTAAGGCTATTTTCCTTCACTATATTGAATGTGCTATCATCTTTCCTGTAAAAGAAATTACCTAGACCCAAATAATTTCCCAAAAGTCACTAGATCGTTTGACATAAGAGTGGTAAAAACCTTTTAAGATTAAGTGATATGGGACCCCTGGGTGGCTCAGTTGGTTAAGTGTCTGACTCTTGATTTTGGCTCAGGTCATGATCTCAGGGTCCTGACATCTAGCCCCTCACGGGACTCTCTGCTCAGTGGAGGGTCAGTCTGAGATTCTCTCTCTCACTAACCTCTGCTCTCTCACACTCATTCACACTCTCTCTCTAACAAATAAATTCTTAAAAAAAGAAAACAGAATAGGTGATGTAGAAAGACCAAGAGTAGAGTAAGTTCAATAAGAATGAATTGCTATGAGATTTAGTTGGTCTAGCTTGGTGTTCCTTGTCCTTTTTGCTGGAGAAAGGAGCAGACCCTAAAGACTTTATTTATGCAAAGACTGGGACATATTAGAATGGGCTCTGGTTTGAAGAGAAGCAAAGAGGAGGCAATGAAAGGCAAGCACAGGGGACTCAGAGTTACTGGGTCTGTCCCCCTGTCCCCTGTCCCAGCCCTTAACAAGCCCTCTGCTCGGGCTCATACTCACAGGCTGGGAATAGTCAAAGTGGCCAGCAAGGATGTGCTCCATCGAAAACAGGGTGCAGGAAAAACCTGTACCCGGGACTGTCCAGACCAAATCTGGCCCGTTCTACTCCACAGTAAAATAGATAAAGAGAAAGCTGTAAAAATTCCACCAAGATAGACTCAGTGACAATGTGCTTAACCCCAAAGCACTAATGAGGGTATGCACCACGTCCCCAGAACCGACCATGGGTTGGGCAGCGATGCCTGCATGGGGACAATATGGAGGAGAGGGAAAGAGAGGGAAAGGCACACACCAAGGGTGAAGACTATGAAAGATAGAGGGAGATGGTGGGGGCACAAGAGGAGAAGGGGTGCTTGGCTACTGGCCTTGGTTCTAATGCTGTCTGGACATGATTTCCCACACAAGTGACAATCCAGCAGTGACACGTGCACAACAGATCTGGCCAGCCCCTCAGGACTGCTGCATTCACCCACCAGATCTTTCCCAACTTCGTATATTTCTTTGTTCACGCCAACCCACTGCCCGCAACATCCTTCCCATGCTCTCCACCAGGCTGGCTCCTCCTCCATGATCTAGCTCTGGCATCTCCTTCTTCTAGAAGCCTCCACAAACCCCAGACCTGGACTCTGTCTTCCATATCAGCCTAGAGTACCAATAAGTCTTACATGGGCATTGTGTCTTTTAATGTCTGTCCCTTCTTATAAGTTGGGGAGCCCCTTGAGGCAGACACAGTCACCCTTCCATGTTTCTTCCCTAGTCCTTGATTGCATAACAAGTACTCAATAAATGTTTGCTTCTTCAAACTACATCTAGCTACATTATGTCTTCCTTTATGCAGTTTCCACTTATTCTTTGCTCGCTAGAAGAAAATTTTTCTTCCAAATGCTTCTCTTGTCCGTCATTTTCTTAAACCACACCGTTAACAATGATCATGCTATCCGTAGGCATCGATGGAAGGATCTGGGCAGAACACTTCACTCAGAGCCTGCTTCTTTCACCCGTCTCTCAGACTGGCAGAATGCTATGAAATGTCGCCCTGAAATGTTTGACAGTCACTGTGACTCCCCAGGTGCTGTCCAATTTGCAGTGACTTCGGTCAGGCACTTCATGGTTACATGAGGTGGATGACTGAGGCCCTGGGGGAGGGGGGGACATTCAGGGATCCACATCTTTAAAATTTTCTCAGATCCTTATGATGGGGAGCCACAGCTGAGCGTTACTACTTCAGTCCTGTCCCTTTGGTCTGCCCAGGACTGTCTGTCGGACTGTGAAGTGAGGCTGGTTTTCTTTACCGAAGGACTGGGGCCATCTCAGAAGGGTGCTGCCATGTTCTCACTCTTCCACATGCCCTGACGGTGAATATTCTGCCTCAGGTCCCATCAGGCACAACAGATCCTTTTCACCTCCTGAGGCAAGGGCACCCGGCCCTAATCCAATGCCAGCGGACAGACGGCCCCAGGAGCTCTTTACTGAGAAGGGTGGTGCAGGGTGTATCCCTGTTCCCCTGCGGTGTGGGAAGTCAAGGACACCACAGTGTCTTGGAGCTCCATGCAGAAACTGGGCTATGCTTCGATTCTGACAAAAGGAAACCCTGAATTACCCATTTCCCTCCTTGCTTTTTATTCTTTACTTTTTGGTAAGCATTGCTACACAGGATGCCGTTAAAATAGCTGAATTTGGGGCACCTGGGTGGCTCATTCGGTTATGTGTCTGTCTTCAGCTCAGGTCATGATCCTGGGGTCCTGGGATCGAGCCCTGCATCGGGGCTCCGGGCTCCCTGCTCAGCAGGGAAGTTGGCTTCCTCCTCTGTCCCTCATCCTGCTTCTGCTCTCTCTCTTGCTCTTACTCTCTCTCAAATAATTAAAATCTTAAAAAAACAAAAGAGGTGATTTTCGTTCTCTTATCTCTGATTTAAAAAAAAAAAATCTTAAGCTGATGTGAGTTTTTAGACTCCTTGGGTCTCCCTGTGGCTCACACAGCTGTCCTTCTCTCCTAAGCATTCCTGATTGCAAGTCTTACTGTATTTACATAGCAAATGACTGTGTGATCATCCCTGTAACTTCTAAAATGAATACAGTCTACAGAATGGAAATCCGTGTCAGATTTCTGAAAATAAATTCTGTAAGCTTCTGGGTTCCCTGTCATATCCTTTCATGTGGCTTCAGCCAAATAGTCAGATAAGGCCCAAACCGAACGATGTCTGCTGCCCTTGGGCTTTGAAAGGGAGTATGGGCTTTCAAATCACACAGACCTGGGGGGCAGGCTGGGTCTTGCCATTTACCACATACAGAAGGAAAGCTTCCTTCAGCCCTTTTAAAATGTCTGTAGGAAACGCGGTCTTACTAGTTCTCTTGGGTTTGCCCTTTTGGAGTGCACGCCTTAGCACAAGGGACCTATCCATCAGCCAGGGTTGGACTATCTTCCTCTGGTCACTGACCATGTGCTGGACTCTGATGAGTCATGGCCCACCGAAGGAACAGGCGCCCCTCCCTGCGGGCGCCTCAGAAGACAGGGAGTAGAACAAGCCTCCTGTGTTTCCTGCCTCGGGGTTCTCAACCTTGGCTGCACGTTGGAACCACCTGGGGACTTTCAAAACCTCCTGATCCCAGGTCACGTCCCAGAACAATTCAATTCTGGGGGGTGAAGGTCAGGCATCAGGAGTTCTTGTAAGTTTCTGAGGTCATTCCAGTTGGCTACAGAACGTACGTGCCTCTCCACGGATCTAGTTTCTTTGCTCTTCTCAAAATTCTTGATCAGATTATGCAGGTAAGACTTTTTCTTTACTGAAGTATTGGGACCATTTCAGAAGTGAATTGCAATCTGAAAAAAGAAAGATTAAACCTTTTGTCAATTTGTAATTCACCTGAGTCTCTCAGGAAGGCACTCAGAGACCCATCATGAGGAAGAAGTCTCCAACTCCTGACCTTATCACTCTAGCATTCATGGTCAAAGGACATCCTATCCAGAGCTCTCCATCCAGAAGTGTATGTGCTGCCCCCAGCAGAAAACCCACTCCCATTCACAGGGTGGCCCCCATGCCCTGGACCCATCCTGCCAGCCTCCACACCTCTTTGTCCCCTAGTTCTTTTAGAGAAGCTTCTCTGGTGATCCATCTGGGGACAGTGATGGATCTATGGGACACATCCTACAGCAAAAGAGAAGATTCAGGTCCCATTGTCTTTCCACTTATGTGAACTATGTAGGTGTGCTGGTCTCTGTGACCAAAGGATCCATTACGATCAGCCAATGATACCCCAAATAGGAGACATAGTATTTGGAGGAGGTTATCTAATCTAATAATAAGATGGCAATCCCAATAGTTGTAAGATGTCTTTCATGCTTTATCTGGGAACACCTACTTGCATTCGAGTAGGTTGAATTCAACTTGGTTGAATGCATACACTCCCCAGGGTGGGCGTGGCAGCTCGTCTCACATCACCAGATTAAAAAAAATTGTAATAGAATTAATTTTTTAGGGATATCTGGGTGGCTTGGTCGCTTAAGCATCTAACTCTTGATCTCAGCTCAAGTTCTGATCTCAGGGTCATGAGTTTGGGTTCAGCATGGAGCCTACTTTAAAAATATATATATTTTATAGCATTTTTAGGCTTATAGAAAAATTGCACGGCAAGTACAGTTTGCACATATCCCTTTTCCTCCCACACAGTTTCCCCCATTATTAACATCTCTTATCTATGTGGTACACTTGTTACGATTGATGAACTGTTGATGTTATTGTTTGTTGATATGTTATTATTGATATGTTGATGTTGATATGTTAATATGTTATTATTATTTTTATGTTGATATTGGTATGTTATTATTGATGCATTGATATGTTATTATTAACCGAAGTCCATGGTTTATGTTAGGGATCACTCTTCATGTTGTACATCCCATGGGTTTGGACAAATGCCAAAGGACACATATCCCCCATTACAGTATCATACAGAAGAGTTTCACTACCCTAAAAATGCCACTGGTTCCATCTCTACCTCCCTCCCCTTGTATCTCTGGTAACCACTGATCTCTTTTACTGTCTCTATAGTTTTGTCTCTTCCAGAATGTCACACGGTGGGAATCATACTCTATGTAACCTTTTCCTACTGGTTTCACCTAGCAATATACATTTAAGCTTTCTGTGTCCTTGCATAGCCTGATGGCTCATTCTTTTTCATTGCTGAGTAATATTCCATTATTATCACGGTGTGTGTATCCATTCACCTATGGGGAGACATCTTGGTCTCGTCTCAGTGTTTGGTAATTATGAATAAAGCTTCTATAAACATTTGTGTGCAGGTTTTTGTGTGACATAGCTTTCTATTCAGTTGGGTAGATACCTATGAGCATAATTGTGGATCATAAGAGAAGACTACCATCCAGTTTGTAGGAAACTACCGAACTCCCAAGGTGGCTGTACCACTTTTCATTCTGACCAGCAATGAATGAAAGTCCCTGTTGGTCTACTGTCTCACCAGCATGGGGTATGGTCAGTGTTCTAGATAGTCACCGTTCTAACTGGTGCTTAGTGCTATCTTGTTGTTTTAATTCACAACTCCCTAATGACTTATGATGTAGACCATCTTTTTACATGCTTGCTCACCACCCATGAATCTTCTTTGGTGAGGTGTCTGGTCAGGTCTTTGCCCATTTTTTAATTTAGTTGTTTGCCTTTTTTTGTTATGTTTTAGGAGCTCTTTCCATATTTTGGATACATATAGTTTGCCTTCTCATTCTCTTAATGTGTCTTTAACAGAGCTGTTCATAATCTCAATGAAGTGGAGTATAACAGTTCTTTTTTTCTATGAATTGTGCTTCTGGTGTCATATCTTAAAAAGTTATGGCCAGCTCAGTCCTTTATAACTTTCATAGTTTTATGTTTTACATGTAGGTCCATGATCCAGTTTGAATTTAATTTTGTAAAAAGTGTAAATTCTGTGTCCCAGATTCATTTGTTTGCCTGTGGATGTCCAGTTGTTTCAGCACCATTTGCTGAAAAGAGCATTTTTTTTCTCCATTGAATTGCCTTTGCTTTTTTATAAAGATTTTACTTATTTATTTCTCAGAGAGAGAGAGTGAGTACAGGCAGGCAGAGGCAGAGGGAGAAGCAGGCTCCCTGCCAAGCAAGGAGCCCCATGTGGGACATGATCCAGGATCATGACCTGAGCCAAAATCTGCTGCCAACCGACTGAGCCACCCAGGTGTCCCGAATTGCCTTTGCCTTTTATCCAATGTCTGTTGACTACCATGGTGTGTGGGTCTATTTCTGGGCTATGCTGAATCCCTTCTCCACAGCCATATAGGGAAAAGACAATTTGGTGAGATTCTATATCTTTTCACCAATTTTTGTTTTATAACACAGTTTGATCTCAGTAGATATTTAATTCTGTTCTTGTCTCACTGCTTGTTCTAAAGTCCCTCTCTTTTCTGCTTCACTGAGTTTAAGGCCGTGGGGAAGAACCGAGTTTATTTGATATTTGTTTCCTCATCTATGGAATAAGAATGATTATTCAGGCCTCATAGGGTTATCTTGGGGGAATAAATGACATAATATATCTAAAGTTCCTCCAAAAGAGATGCTGGGTCACCAGTAACGATCCTAATTCCCATTATGAGAGAGAATGAGTCATGCCACGTTCTAGTCATAGTGACACCTCATTTTACATCGAACTTGGGGATAAAATGGCATGTATGGAATCACATCACAGTCCCCAACATCTATTCGATTCTCAACAGACTTCTATTAGATTTAAATCGAATTGGAGCAAAACATTTTATCCAAGTAGCTCGTGTCCCTTCAGAATGCCCGGTGACGCCTGGTATTCATCAAAATTTGTTGGCCTTGTCAGGATGATGCAGGCTTTGGCTGGGCTAATAAATAACATCGGCAAGATCTGGGAGAAGATTTTACACTACTCCTGAATCCCTGTTCCCCTCGCCGCCAAGTGGGCTGTTCCAAATTGAAGCCACAGAGCCACGTTCCTGCTCTAGGGATATTCCTCCCATTCTCGCTCCCAGCATCCCTTCAGCATGCTTCTCTCTGATTCTACCTTCTCTTCAGTTTCTTTTTCTTTTTTAAGATTTTATTTATTTATTTGAGTGGGGGGGTGGAGAGAGAGAGAAGGAACAGGGGGAGCAGCAGAGGGAAAGGGAGAAACAGGCTTCCCGCTGAGCAGGGAGCCCGACCTGGGGCTCAACCCCAGGACCCTGGGATCATGACCTGAGCTGAAGGCAGATGCTTAACTGACTGAGCCACCCAGGTGTCCCTCCTTTGGAGTGTTTTTAGGCACCCTCTTCTCTAAGTCTTTCCTGCTTTCTCCTACACTTTCTTCACAACGAAGCTTCTTATAGAATAGGGAGCTAATATCCCTCTGTGGCTGCTAATGGTGAACTCAGGGAAGTCATAGGAAGTGATAGTCAAGGACAGAAGTTCTGGGGTTTGACTCTCTCCATCTGCATCCCAGCTCTGTCACACACTGGCTGTGTGACCTTGGGCACTTGAGCTGACCTCTCTGGGTCTCTGCATCTTCATCTGCCAATTGAAGAGTATAGTCATTGGACCTTTCCCACAGGATCAGGGGCACATTGAAAATGTTTCACAGGAGTAAAGTGCTTCCTCTCTTGCTTCAAGATCTCAGCAACCATTACTGTCATTAAGCAAAACAAGGAAAGGGCCTGTGTGGGACACCGATGCTTTCAGGCTACGCCCAGACAAGTGTCAACATTATTTGTACCTGGACAAAATGCTGGACAGACAAAATCTTTTAGGAAAATGTAACATTTTTAGCTGGAAAGGATTAGAAGATCAGGGTGTCCAATGGGTCCAATTTGGAAAAGAGCACAGGTGAGATGTTGGGGCCATGCAAGGTCACACGGGGCTAGGATGCCCACCCGGGCTCTCCCACCATTCACGTTAAGGCACAGCTAGCCTATCTCCCACCCCAGGACAGCCGGGGTTCCACACCATCACTGTTCAAACCCTTGTAAAGTCCAAGGCACAAGTATTCCCCATCTCCCCCTGATTCTAACCACAGGAGGGTCACCCCAATTGCCATGGAGTTGTTTTATACATTCAGTTACGGTGTTGACCTCATCCCCTGGAATATTCTTTGGGACAAGGACTATTTCTCATTCCTCTGTATCACTAGCCCAGTACAGGCATAAGGAAAATCACACAAATGGCACCATACCCACAAGCTGCTTAAAATCTGACAGGTGGGATGGGGGTAAGACAAGAATGTACAAACCCAACAAGCGACTCGAAGAACCGTAACCCAGCACCATTCAGGAGGTGTCCACAGAGCTCCTGAGTTCCAGGGAGGACTTAGCGGTCCCGCAAATTGCAGCTCTCCTTCTCTCTTTGGTGCTTCTGCTCGGGCGCTGAGCCCTTGGGAACTGCTGTCCTTGTCACCTCTGGATGTAGCGGAAACAAGCGGCAGCTGGCTAAGCCCTCAGCTGTCAGGGGCCAAGCAGCTGCCGCACGCGAGGCCTGCCAGGAAGGGCCTGTGCCCGGCAGGGACAGAGGGGACGCGGGCCCCACAGGAATGCGGTGTATTGAGGTGGACTTCTCGCTGGCATCTTCTCTTTGTCCACGGAAAAATATGACACTGCTTATTGCTGACCCTCTTGGAGGCCATTTGGGGCGGTTTGGTGGGAGTGGAGGGTGGGGGGGATAGGTAGTGCCATCTCGGTTAACCAACCCGGCTAGGGAGTGAGGTCTTCTGGTAACAGCATTCCTCAGCTAACGGAGGGCGCAAGCCTCCCTGCCCCGCGTCAGCAAGGCTGTCCCCTCACGCATTCACGCTTCTTCAGCCTTCCCTTCTTCACCTTCCCAGCTGCCATCTCTCCAGTCTTCTGACCAGAGGAAACCACTGCCACATCATCAGCGTATTTTGAAAGCCTCATAAAAGAACAATTTAGTTTACCTGTGGTGATTCTGATGTAACAGAATCTTCTTGAGAGAAACCTCTCCGCGGATCAGAAGAGAGCAGAGTCCTAGAGGAAAAACAGTGATTAGAAACGAAGCAGTTGGGGAGGGGAGGCGAACCATAAGAGACTATGGACTCTGAAAAACAACCTGAGGGTTTTGAAGGGTCAGGGGTGGGAGGTTGGGGGAACAGGTGGTGGGTGATGGGGAGGGCACGTTTTGCATGGAGCACTGGGTGTTGTGCAAAAAGAATGAATACTGTTACGCTGAAAAAAAAAATAAATATTATTAGTATATTAAAAAAAAAAAGAAACGAAGCAGTTGTGGTAATTCTGGAAAAACAATGGGGGAATTGTTAGCAGAATGAGCAGTTAAAATGTAAATGTCAAGTTGCCTACAAATTCCTTTGCTTAGCCTGGTTGAATAAACAAAGCTGAAAAGGTAAAATTATTTTTCCTTTTGAAATCCGAGCTTGAAAGTTAGCCAGCAGTAAAACCCCGGAAATCATCGAGAAATGTGCTGAGTATTCGGTTTGTCAACCAAATCTGCTGTCCAACACAGAGATTGGACCGTATCTACAGGAACCTCAGAAGCTGTTTACTTTCCTCTGTTGTATGTACATAAAAAGCTTTTTATGATGCCATTCTGGGGGATTCCGGCTTTCCCAAGCTTGCGTCCTGGTGGTAGGGATCAATGCAAGAATGTTCGTACGTGGCCTGTTCAGGCATGGGGCAAGTTACCAAACTATTTTTGCCACTCTGTAACAAACTCCAAATGGTCCTGTGGTTCGATCTCTGCATATATCTGTTCTTTCAACTTCTCGTGGCTTTTGGATTCTCGAAAGAACGAACAATAGGCACAAATTAAGTACTCACTGCACAGCAGCTGTCTTTCTATGATTTGGGAAGCTTTTGGACTGGTTATAGTTCTAGGAAGAAGACTGAGACTCATTCAGAGTTTTCCAGCACTGCTGAACAGTTTCTGAAATCTCCTGGCCTCTCCAGAGCCTGAACTTTATCTGTTGTTTAAATTCTGAAGGTCCTCAGTACCCCCAGTTTGCGAAGATTTGTCTTCCCTGTGGACTAGGGACGTCCAAATGGGCTACCCTTGTGAGTTGTTAATAAGAGGTGAATCCTTACTCAGGTGTCCCCCCAGCTATGTGAGTCACTGTGGGCAACTCATTCAACTCTTTCTCCTTAAAGCGCCCCAGTCTGTACATTGAGAATAACGAAATCCAGCATACAGGGTTCTTATGAGAGATAAATAAGGCAAAGTATATAAAGCCCCTGGCACACAGCAAGTGCTCAATAAATGTTCTCTTCCTTTTTATTCTCTCTGTTGATTCCTTTCCATCCTCAGTCTCACTTGTCTCCTCATGGGAGGTTGGGTTTTGGTGACTGTCCCTCTTTCTGCTAGGGCCGTAAAATGTCAGTTGTCTCAAAGGACTCTGGCTTCTCCATAACACATGGATTGAGGAGGCATGGGATGGCTCAGAGGAAAGTTTCTAGGCTTTGCAGGCAGCCAAGAGATCCAGTTACCCCGGTTTTAGTACACCATAATTACAAACCATCGCACATTTTCATGCTAGCTTGTATTCCAGAAATGATTTGTTAATAGGGAGACAAGATCCTGGCCAAACCAAACGACCGTGTTATGACTTATACATCCCCAATCTTTTTTCTAACTACAGTTCTGGTATTTCAAGAATAAATCTTACTCTCAGGAAATTTATAGCCACTTTGGAGATTTCAGAGAACAGGATCATGGCGATGAAGGGTGGGCAGGGATTGTAAACCCAGCCTCTTGGCCCAGCCTGTCCAGGACACTGGAGGGAAGGCCTGTGCTGTGAGCACCAGGTGACTGTCACACTGCCCTTCTCAACTGACACCCAAACCAACGAAGTTTTTTCCATGTCCAGCCTTTAGCTGGGAAATAGTACAAGCAGCTTCGAGTGATTTCTCCCTCCATTTTATACATTATGCTATTATTCTGTTTTTCAAAGTTCCTTAGTAACTTCAACCAATAGCTAATTATTATTATTTTTTTAGAAGGTAGAACAGAAACTGTGATGGGCTGAAAAAGAACTAATGAATGATTTGTCATTATTATCATTGTTTTTGCTTCTGGGGAGGGTTGGGCTGGGGCCGCAGACAGGTGAGGGCATTTCCGCAATTTTTGCTTTCTAGGGCCCTCTCTGAGGAAATGCCCTGCACAGCAACCACCTCTAACCACAGACACAGGACAACAGCTTGCCTTCTCAATGCATTCTGAAAATACATGGCATTTGTTCATATCTTTACGCAGGTATTACACTATTTAAAATTACACGCTCAACACTGAGAAGTATGCACTTCTTGTATTTTAAAGGACCGTCATTACGCTACACAATATCTGGTGACTATCAGGTCTCCAAATCAGCGTAGATCCTCAAAAACTCTTTCTTAAGGGGCGCCTGGGTGGCTCAGTGGGTTAAAGCCTCTGCCTTCGGATCAGGTCATGATCCCAGCGTCCTGGGATGGAGCCCCGCATCGGGCTCTCTGCTCCGCAGGGAACCTGCTTCCTCCTCTCTCCCTGCCTGCCTCTCTGCCTAGTTGTGATTTCTCTCTGTCAAATAAATAAAATATAAAAAAAAAACAAAAACCAACTCTCTCTTAATTTACACTGACAAACTGACCTCTGAAATTTTCAGGACGGCTCCAGGATTTCAGTGGAAGGGAATTTCCCAGCTGGAGTGGTAAAACCTATTTACTTTTACCTGCCACGCAGTATATATTAGCGTTCTATTTTTCTAGCGTATCAGATGCTGAGAAAAAGATGGACTCATAGTGCTCATGGAGTTTTCCGTGTGGCGCAAAAGGCCTCTACATTACCAGTTTAATGGCGAATGACAAATGTTCAAAATGAAAGTCCAATAGGATTTGTTTTATGGGGCGCTCACATATGTCTCAGCTTTGTCTGTCTTGGGACAAACACATCATAAAATATTCCCTAGTGAGCACTAATGCCGATATGATGGTGCTCGTGGTACACCGGGTGGTAATGTGTATGGTGCAATATTAGAATAATGTTTAGGGAACAACTAGCTACATAAAGTTTAATTAGTCAGAGCACAAACTTCCCAAGCTCTAAACAACGTTATTATTTGCTGGCTATCAGTGTAATAACTGTTCTCAAGCAGCACACCCTGAGGGAGACTGTGCACGAAAAGACAGTGGTGATGAACACAGCCCATCAGAATTTCAGGAGCTTTGACCCTCCTGCCCTGTCCCTTGCCTGCCCCCCTCACACTCCTTCCCTCTCCTGTGCCCTGTGCCCATTCAAGCCTACCCTTTAGGAACCATTTGCTGTCTGCACCAGACGCCCTTCACTCACCAGGCATTTACTGAGCATCGGCTTTATGCCAGCAACCTGGTTCCAAGCTCCTTGCAGTTTACTGAGCACCACTGGTCCTCTTAAGTTCTGTGCCTGATTGCTGCTTGGCTTCCCCTTCCTGCATCCATAACCAGGTCCGATGGACATGGCGCAGTCTTCCCCGTCACATGAAGAACAGATGTTCTCACACCGCTTCTCTGAGCCTGAAGCATCCGGGCCGCAGGCTTGTGTCCCCTCCCTGCTCACAACTGCCCAGCCTGCAGAGCAGGCAGGACCCGAGAGAGGTGGGCGTGGTCTCCAGTGCCAGAGGAGCCAGGCTGCCCTCCCATTTCCAAGTCAGGGTCCAGCTGGCCTTCTCAAAACTCCGAGCTTCCATGGAGGTAGAACTAACCAGCCCAAGAACGGGGATGCTCACTTGAGATATTTGCTACCTCAGCTAAAGTAGTTAGTGGGCTGTTCCTTGTATGGAGTACTTGGGAAAATTGTTTGCAACTTGGTATACCAAAAAGCTAATGATGTTAGTGGGTTCTCGCAACCTGTAGGGCAACTTTATACCCGTTAGAAAAAGGGAAAGTCTCTCCTCTGAGCAGACAAATTAGAAGCATGTGCCCTGGGGTGGCTGGGTGGCTCAGTGGGCTACGCATCTCCATTCAGCTCAGGTCATGATCCCAGGGTCGTGGGATCGAGCCCCAAGTCCGGCTCCCTGCTCAGCTTCTACCTCTCCCTCTCCCGGTGTACACTTTCTCTCTGTCTCTGACTCCCTGTCTCTCTCAAATAAATTAATAAAATCCTTAAAAAAAAAAAAAAAAGAGGAAGCCGCAGCATGTGGTCTGCTTAGGGCAAATGCAGCTTCCCATGCATCCCACGTGCTGGCCTTTAGCTCCCACTCTCCCCGTGCGGGTGCCTTCTGCAGCCCAGGAACCACACCTGCAGGAGGGCAGCTCTGGTTTCTCAGTTTAGCAGGAATGTGACTCTGGTGGACAGCTGGGTTCCAGAAGCGCTGGGCTCTCTCTACAGCAGGGCGCTCTTCCAGGAATGTCATGTTCATATGCAACCCCTACACAGCCAGCTCTCATTCGGGCTCAACTCCCATGTCACCTTGCGGGAGTGGGGGCTACCCAACACAGCTTTCCTGGTCTTCGTGGTCTTCCACATGATCCTGTGGCACCTCGGGCTTACCTCTGCTGCAGCTCCCGGAATAATCTACTGTAATGGTTAGTCTGCTTCTTGCGTATAACGTGAACCCGTGAAAACAGAGAACTTGTTTTACTTAATTTTGCTCCCACTTCCTGGTTGGGCATCACTCTCAGCTGATGAAGTTGCACCTTATTTGAAAAAAAGAGAGAAAATTAGAACAGAACTTCTACATGCCTCCACGACCAAATCTACCACCCACCTGCGTCTGTACTGTGCACCCTGCCTTCTCTCCTGATACCATGACACAATGGCCCTTGTGCTTATCTGTGGCCAACCCCTGTCATCTGCTCCAGGATAATCATTTCCAAATTGTCTCCACCTTATGAATCACTGGTTTTTCTCTCTAAACTGCATTATCCCTGTCAGAACAATACTATGCTGTAGCATTACATGTTACTAAAAAAAAATCTCCAACTATTGCACAATTTCTTGCTATTTTATAGCAAAATTACTTTAAAGAATTGCCCAGATTCTGCCTATATTTCTACCTTTGCCATTCTCTCTTGTGCCAACTCTAACCAGGCTTTTCCCCAGCCCCTCCACTCCACCGATACTGCTCTCATCCAGGCCACCGGTGGCCTCCATGTTGCCAAATCCAACGGTCCATTCCCTGTCCTCATTTATAATCTATAGCATCATTGGTTGGAGGTGATGACCCTCCTTCCAGGAATACCATGTTCATTTGAATTCCAGATCCTTATCTCCTGTCCTCCCTCACTGGAAGCTACACCTACGAGAGCATCTCCATCTTCCCAGCTTCCAAACACTGGAGCATCCCAAGGCTGAGTCCTCAGCATTTTCCTCTATCCAGACTCACATTCTCTGTGACTTTGACCTGCCCCAGGGCTTTAAATATAACCTACAGTAGACCCTTGAGTGACTTGGGTTTGAACTGCATGGATCCATTCATACAGATTTTTTTGTTGATAAATTCAGTACTATAACTGTATTTTTTCTTCCTTATGATTTTCTCAGTAACATTTTCTTTTGTCCCGCCTACTTTATTGTAAGAACACAGCACATAATACATACAACATATAAAATATGAGTTAACTGACTATGTCATTAGTAAGGCTTTCAGTCAAAAGTAGGTTATGAGTGGGGCACCTGGGTGGCTCAGTGGGTTAAAGCCTCTGCCTTCAGCTCAGGTCATGATCTCAGGGTCCTGGGGTTGAGCCCCGCATCGGGGTCTCTGCTTAGCGGGGAGCCTGCTTCCCCCTCTCTCTCTGCCTGCCTCTCTGCCTACTTGTGATCTCTCTGTGTCAAATAAATAAATTCTTAAAAAAATAAAATAAAATAAGCAATGGAGAAAACTTCCCTCACTTGTGTTTAAAAAAAAAAAAGTAGGCTATGAGCAGTTAAGCCTACTGAGTAGTTAAGTTGGGGAGGCAGAAGTTACACATAGATTTCCAACTGTGCAGTCAAGTGCCCATAACCCTTGTGTTGTTCAAGGGTCAACGGACAAGCTGGTGATCCTCAAGGTTTTATCTCAAGCCAGACCTGGTCTCTGAATTCTGGGATTATATTCCCAAATACTAACTCAATACCTTCACTGGGATTTCTAACATGCATCTCTGACTTTTATTTTTATTTTATTATTTTTTAAAGATATTATTCTCTTGCATGAACAAGAGAGCCCACACAAGGGGAACAGCAGAGGAAGAGGGAGAAGAAGACTACCCACTGAGCAGGGAGCCCAATACGGTGCTCAATCCCCAGACTCTGAGATCAAGACCTGAGCTAAAGGCAGATCCTTAACCAACTGAGTCACCCAGGTTCCCCTGGAGCAGCTCTAACTTAACATGACCAAAATTAAACTCTTGATTTTTTTTTTGACCCCCAAACCAATTTGTGCATTATCCCTTCCCCATAACTGATAATTCTGTGTTTCCAGTGTTTGCTCCCAAACATCATGAACTCTTTTCTCACCTCACCACCAGTCCGCCAACAGTTCTAATTGGTTCTTCCTTCAAAACCCACCCAGGATCTGAAGATTTCTCATCAGTTTCACCACTACCTATCATGAGTCACTATTCCATATCGGGAAGACCCTTTCTTCTCGAGACATGGTGTGTGGAGCAGCAGCACCAGCTTGCTTGGGTGCTTGTTAGACATGGAAGCTCTCCGTCTCACATCAGACAAAACGAGTTGGAACTGCATCTTATCTAGTCTCTAGGTAGTCCATTTGTTCATTAAAGTTATAAATGTTCTGATTCGGACTAGTGCAGCAGCCTAGTAATTGTCTCTCTTCTATCCCTGTGCTCTTAATCCTATTTTTCATACAGCACTCAGAATGAGTCAGGATGCCACTCAATTTTCCCAAACCAGTGATGGCTTTCCCATAGTTAATGTCCTCACTATGGGTCAGAAGCTTCTCTCTTCTTTTTTTTTTTTTTTTTTTTTTAAGATTTATTTATTTATTTATTTGACAGACAGAGATCATAAGTAGGTAGAGAGGCAGGCAGAGAGAGAGAGAGTGAGAGAGAAGTAGGTTCCCCACTGAGCAGAGAGCCCGATGCAGGGCCCAATCCCAAGACCCTGAGATCATGACCTGAGCCGAAGGCAGAGACCCAACCTACTGAGCCACCCAGGTGCCCCCAGAAGCTTCTCTTTGGTCTACACTTTCATCCCCCTACCCACTTCTGACCTTATCCCTTACTCTTCCTTTGATCACTCACTCCACCTATGGGGGCCTCCCTGATGTTCCACCCATTTGCAAGCATACATGAGATGTAGGACCTTTGCACTTGCTGCTTGAAACTCCTTGCACTGGATATGGGTAACTTGCTCCTTCACTCAGATCTCTACTTAAATGTCACCTTATTATTGGTGAGTACTTTCATGACATCATAAATAAAATAACATCCCTCCATCACCCTTTCACCTTTTTCCCTGCCTTATTTTTCTGCATATTTCTTCATATCAACACTCGCTTGTTTATTGTCTGTCTCTCCTCAGTAGAATGTAGGTTCCAGAAGGCCAGGGACTTCTGCTATCATGTTACCTGCTCTGGGAATGGTGCATGACACAGAGTGATTGCTCCTGAAATAATGACTGAGTGCACAGTTGGATCTCCAGGGTTTTGTTGGATATGAAGTTCACCTTATAAGAACAATAACATTTGTTAAATGCCTGGGGCGTTCTTAGGTCAAGTGACCCCCAGAGTAGGCCATGGTTTAGGAGAAGGCTTTAGAAAGTAGGGATTTCTTTGGAGCTTCATCAACTGATACGTTTATTCCACGTCCTTCCTCGGTGGTCGGAGCGCTGGAGACAGGATGGAGACCCAGCACCGTCGGGGAGGTGGGAGGGCTGGAACATACGCGCCCTGTTGTGTGTGACATCAGCCCAGCCTGGCTGGAGGGGTTACTCCTGGAAATGTAGTAAGAACATGGCCCAGATTCAGTGTCAGTTTTCTCAAGCGCTGACCTCATCTCCTGGCTGATTTTCCCTTCATTTTACGGGTTTGCATTCAGCAGCCTCCAGCTGAGTTTCTGTAATCAACAGTGAAGGTGAAAAGTCTGAGCAAACCTTCGGTGACAGCGGAAGGCAGGCTAACCGCGCCAGGTCTGCCGGAAGGTCGGCAGTAAGTGGAGGAGACAGCTGGATAGTAAATAACCCCCAGGTTTGCAGCGTCCGGAGAGCCGCCGAGGCGCAACCTCTTTGCCTCTCAGTCACACAAAGGACCAATGTCCAAGATGCTCTTAAAAAGTTTAACAAGGAACTGTATCCTAAAAGCATCTTAATCTTTGACGTTTATTAACCTGGAGGGAAGTAAATGCCTAGGAGGATTGTATCTAATCAGGCAGAGATATTTGGCAGGCTTACCTACATAGGAGTCAAGTTCCTCTTTGGAAGGAACTTGCTTTTTTTGGAAAAATATTTTCCCTAGTGCTTGTAACAAGCTGGTTTCAATTGCACATGACTGTTTTCAATTACCTTTTGAGTTTCTCAAAGTCACTCCGTGCTATGGATGGAAGAGGCCTGAAAAGGGTTCTTGCCCAAACCCGTTGTAGTTCCATAGATAAGGTAACAGAAGTTCAGGAGAATGAAGCAACTTGCTCTGAAGCCGTAAGCTGCAATGTTGGGAACACTTTGGGGCCTTCCCATGGGTCTGGTGGCCCATCAGCCACCCCAATGGTGAAGCCACACTTTGACAATACCAGCAGTGGTCTTGCATCAAAGCCAAGGGCAGAGTAAAATCTTCAGCACTTACCACCTTCTCTCCTTAACCCCCACCTCCAGCCCCAACACCCTGCCCACCGCCTTGGCCCCAGACCAAACAGTTCCCCTTTCCTAGCTTCTGATCCAGGTACAAAGCCTGGAATTCAATCCCTGCCCCTCTAAGTTTCACTCTGGGAAAATAACTTCATATCTCAGTTCATCCTCTGAAAAAATGGAGCCAATGCTACTAACCTTGTAGGATTGCTGTGATGTCCAGAAGAAATGGAGTGAATTTCCCACAAGTTGTGGATAAATACGAAACAGCTACTCCCGTCCACCATGGAGTCCCACTTTATTGTCTTGTCTTCAGCTTTTACTACGTAGGAAATGACTCTAGTGAAAGGCCTCAGAGCCCCTGTTTGACCTTAAGCAAGGTGCAAATAATTGATAAAGCTTAATGCAGAAAGAGCTGGCTGTCTCATCCTAGAGCCCTAAAGCCAGAGGTCCTGAGCTGCCTCTTATCTGCTAGTCACTTACCACACTCTGAAAGAGAAGTCCAGGCAATGCCAGCCAACTCCCCCTGTGAATCTCCCTCTTTAAGAGCCCATGGTGACAAACAGGCTGTCGGTGCTTCTTCTCCACACCTCCTTGCCCATTCAGTACTACACAGGGGCCAGGAAAAATGTCACGCTTTGACAAAGATATAGTAGGAAAGATTACTGGGCATGTTAGAGTTCTGCAGAGAAACAGAGCTCATAGTTATGCTACAGATATTGTCTATAATTATACATTAGACAAATAGACAAATTATACAAATAGAATAAGAAATTGGTTCATGCAATCACGGATGCTGAGAAGTTCCTGGATCTGCAGCTGGAGGGCAAGCAGGAGACCAGGGCAGCTGTGGTGTGGTTCCATTCACAAGCCAGTGAGTGGGAGGCCCACAAAGAACAGAGATATTCACTCAGGTCTGAAGACAGGAGTCAGGACGAGGAGCTCCTGTTCACTCTGCCTACTTGTTCTCGTCAGGACTTCAGCTGATTAAACGAGGCTCACCACATCACAGAGGGCAGTCTACATTATTGATGTGGGATGCTCATCTCATCCAGAAGCGGCTCACAGTCACACCCAGAATAGTTTGACCAAATACCAGGGCACCGGTCCTTCCACATTAAATTAACCGTCACACTGAATGAGCTTGCAGTGGGATACTGGGCACACCCCTTGGGATTATCTGACTCTACAGGGTCTGTGCCTTGCACTGTCCTTGAGTTCATTTGTAACTCTGTAAATTGTAGAAAACTGATAGTAATCCCAGTGATTTTTGTCCATAGAGAAGACACAGATGAATTTTGTCTTGGTGGAGAGGTAATCAATTTCCCACCTGGGGAAGAGGCCAGTTTGCATCTGTTTTGTTTATTTCTGCATTCCTAATTGCTTATATATGTTCTTGGATTCTCTCTTGACTTTTTTTTTAAACAATTGAGTGATTCACTAATAAGTGAAAAAAATCTTCGACATGTGTTCCTGAAACATCTTGAAGAGAGTTATGATTTTACCTTTTAAAAAATTATCCTTCAATGTTGGGGACTTTCCAACCTACAAAGTAAGGCTCCCATGGACCTTCCAATGAGACCCTCCTTGGCTTCTTCCATCTGAGCTCCTGGAGCACTCATCCATATAATACTTTGATCCTGTCTTCTTCCTAGTATTCTTTGCTTCTATGTCACGTCTCCAAGTAGCTTACATATCCCTTGAAAGCAAGGACCATGTCATGTTGTCTTGCATGTCCTACAACACCTGTCACCCTGCCTCACACAGGCTACGTATCTTGTCAAAAGTTTTTGCCTTCCAAGCCTCAGAAACTTGGAATACTTCAATTAGCTCCTGATTGCTAAATGTTGATGAGGCTTCCAAGTGTTAGTTTTGGTTGAAAATGAAAATAACAATAAATAATAAAAGAAAAAAATGCCTAAGGCTTGCATATTGTTTTCTATGTTGCAGAAATGTAAGCATCCTTACACATGTCTAAATGTTTAATCCTCACGATAACCTCACAAGGTTGTCCTGGTCCAATCTGCAATGTGATCAATGATGAACCGAGGCGGAGAGTATTAAAGTAACATAGCTACGTATAAATACATGTAACAGCTCTCTGGGAGCTCTTCTCGCCCTCCTTCATTCAGACCTGCAGTGCAGGTGAACACACGTTGCCCATTTACCTTCTGGCTCATCCCTCCATTATACCGTGGGACTGCTCCCTGTGCTTACAGATTCTGGGCACTTTCCTGCCTGCCATCGGAACCATCCAGATTTCCAAATGTCCTGTGGTCATTAGAGACCTTATGAATCTGGAGAAGCCCAGATTGAAGGAGCATCTGGGTCACAGGACGGGCTACAGTGCATCCCATGGAGGGTCGCCTATTGCTCCTGGTGCTTAGAAAATGATTCATGAAATATTTCTTCCATGCATTCACTCATTGAATCATCTACTCACTGTGGACTGTGTGATGGGCCTATAGCAGATGGACTTCCCCACCCTGGAGGGCCACGGCTGTGGTTCCGGTGGCTGGTGGGAAGGGAACCCAGAAGCCTCACAGGGCAGAGCCACCAGGCACCCAGAAGCTTGCACTCCCTCGGGGAATGTCCCTCTACCCACAAGAGAACACGTTAAATAACAAACAAAAACCACCATTACAGGTGAAAAGAGTCTGGAGGAGGACAGAAAGCGTGTTCTATGTTATATCTGAACTGCACCTGCTCCTGCTTTTTCAACAAGGGCCCCACGAATCCCATAGCTAACACTGACTACAGGCTCAGCTTCCCCCCGGAGGAGGGGCTTTTCTGCTCAGCCCCTCAGATCTCAGACAGTCCAGCTGCTGTGTCCCTGGCAAGCACACGGGAGGGTTTCAGGCATTTATGAATCTGAACAAGACTTGGGCTGTACTAGAATCCCAGTTAGAATAGGAATGTTCCATAAAGAGGGTTGCCACTGGTTGTTTACCAGACTGTGTCAGTGGAGGCAGAAGCCTCACCCGCACCCCCGACTCAGTCCTTTACTACCTGGGTGGCCTTGAGCAACTTCCTTAGAGTCTGTCTGTCTATTAGAATGGAAGACAAAACAGTACTTACCTCAAAGGGCTATGCCAGCAACATAGTAAGCCTTCAACAAATGTTAACTAGTTCTCTGCATTTGTGGAGAATTATTAAGTGTTGGGACCATGGAATTAAGATACGTGCACGAATCTGCAAAGATTAAACCAGGAGTGGAAGAACTCTTGTAAGAATAGGGAAAACTTGACCAGCCTAAAGGCATTTGTATTCAATATTTTAAAAGAAAACACCAAGGAGCCAAAAAAGAAAAGAGAGAAAGAAAAAAAAAAACAACCCCAAAACAAACTTACAGAACACTGTGGGCCATATTTTACCCACGGGCAACCATATAAGTGAACATGATTATGTTTTGCAAGATTGGTTTCCTGTTGCTGCTTCTTTGCCTATTTTAGCAAAATAATAATGCACTAAGGTACAGCCCCTGAATTTATCATTTTGAACAATAGAACAGACAGTATATCTCACAGCACGCTGAGATGTTTTTCTAGGGTTTGAGAGGAAGAAGAATCTATGACATTTAAAACCTTCAATAACACATAATACAGATTGTTGAATTTTGAACATGGGTTCTTTTTTGTTTTTGAATGGAGTTGCTTATTTGGAAACTAGTTACCTCTTGTGAATGATATTGTTATATCTAAGGTGATACTAGCTATACAAGACAGAGAAAAAGAATCCACCCCTAGGATCTTCAGACAGTCTAAATCCCTGAGTACCCTCCTAGAACTTCACCCAACCCGGGTGCATACCTGCAAACTACACAGACAGTCTCTGCTCAGATTAACTCTAAATTCTCTCTGTTCTTTATTTACCTTACCCCAGTTTCTTCTCCTGACTCCCCAACTTTCATGGCCACGGTATGGAGTTCCATCCCTTTTCCGTCAATTGTTAGCCCTCTCTTGGCTGGCCAACATGTATTTGCAACCACCATACCAGTATTCCCTAAACCCATACTTTCAACACATACCAAAGGTCTTTTCTTGTCAATGCAAATGAGCTTAGCTCAGATGGACACACGGTTGAAGCTGTTCCCAATCAACGCCCTGAAACAGACCAGATCAGACACACTGCCCGTTAGGTTATCCAACCAGCCATGTAGTAACCACATCCTCAAAACTTTCTCAGAAGTCCAAGTAGATATTATGAAACATTGGAGTTTTCTGGCTATAAATATTTTAAGTGAGAGGGTATGTCAACTGATGCCAAGCTGTTGATTTCCAAACAATATCATTCTAAATAAAGATCCCTTCCTTGATATCAGTATATGCATAAAGAATGTATGGTAGATAAGATAGAGGGTAAAACACGCAGTAGATTACCTTTGAAGGATGTTTCAATTCCCACAGGATATAATGGAAATTCCTGAAACTCCTAGGGAAAGAGATAAAACAATGTGTTCTCTACTTTGATGGATAGGATGCTAATGTTTTCTCTTCCGGAACACACATCCCTTAGGAAACAGAAGCCTGCGGTAATTGGTTGAATTTTCAACCAAGCTGCTGCCCCCCACTCCAGGCATATGGAGCTCTGGAAGTTCAGATTTGTTTTGGTTACCTATTTGCAAAGGAAATTGACTTTCCTGAAGATAGGAGTTTAGTTGGCCTTGAGACTTCTTTGGTTCTTCCAAAAACTGCATTAGCACATCCCTATTTTGTATGTACGCACACACACACACACACACACAGATGCTGGGAGAAACACAGACCAGCTTGGACTCCCAGTGGGAGATTGTAAAAGATATACAATACTAGGTTCCCAGCTCCTGTTTGTTAAGTGAATGAAGGAATGCGAGGTCCCATTATGTAAACCATTCACCATGGGAACAGGAGAAAGGAAGCAAGCAAAACATAAGCTTGGGCAACTGGAATTACAAGAAGGTGGTGACCTCGTAGATGGCGAGGACTGGATTCACTTAATTTCTGTTGTAAGACCCCAACCAGACAGAGAAGTAGAGTAGGTCACCCACCCACATATATTTCCCCCATGCGGCAACATGTCTTCCACCCCTCGCCTCCATCCTTGGCCCCCATGGCCTCCATTCTCACTGGCCATGAATGCCTGGACTTCCTGGAGGATTTCAGAGGCCATCATGTCATTCCCACACACCATGACCAGTTCTGAGAACAACTGCTACCATTTAGGAAACGCGAAAAAAGAGAACTGGAGAACTTCCCCTAGTCATTCATCTGTGGGTCTCAACCCCTCTCACGGCATCATGTCCTTTAACCTGGGGGAAGAAAGAGAGATCCCTGGGACTATCACAGGGTAAGATTAATCAATAAACAGCACAGTAAATATTTGGTTAGGCTTTGATAATGCTGTCCACTTATAAAGATGTGTACCTACGGTACAAATAATCCTTTGCAGGAAAGTCACTAGTGTGTAGTTTCCTATTTCAACCAGATCCGTGTGAACTGTTCAGCTTTAAAAATCAGAGTTCTATTAAATATTAAAGAATGAGACTGGGTACAACTTCTCACAAGACAACCATGAAGTTACATTAGTGGCCAAGATAACGTGTAGAAAACACAGTAGAATCTCTCTCTATTTTGAATCTCTTTCGTGTTGCGCAATAATAGCCATTTTTCCTTTTCTTCTTGCTCATGAGTATTTCTTTGTATGAAACAGTATCTACTCTACGGTAAGGAATTTTGATAGTTCCAAGAGCATCTCTGCGTTACTGCACCATTATCCTTCCTCTGTGTGTTCAGGGCAAACCACTTTTATCGATTCACTTACACACTTCACATCCGTGGAGAAGTCGATTCCAGAATGAAGGCATTTGCAGGAGTAACTGTTTACTCAGAGAGTGACTAATGGACCATTAATGTTTTCTCTGTTTCAGATTTATTCTCTCTGATTTCTTACCAAATGCTCCCAGGTACTGAGCAGCTGGGGCCGAGGCACTGCAGAGTCCTGCACAGACACAAACCCTCCAGCTGTCCAAAACTGATTAAACTGTCAAACCTATGGAAGGAAGGAAGGAAGGAAGGAAGGAAAGAAGGAAGGGGAAAAGGAAGGAAGGGAGGGAGGGAAGGAGGAAGGGAAAGAGGGAGGAAAGGATGAAGGAAGAAGGGAGGTAAGAAAGGAGGGAGGGAAGGAGGGAGAAAACGAGGGAGGGAGGCAGAAAGGGAGGCAGGAAGGAAGGGATTAAATAATAGGAAGGGCTAATAAAAGAAAATAAAATGTGTGATGTCACCCCAAATTTTGAATTTTTTTTAATTAAAAAATTGAATGTGGGCATGTCCACTTCTCCCTCTGCCTGCTGTTCCCCCTGCTCATGCTCTATCTCTCAGAAAAATAAGTAAATAAATAAAATCTTTTTAAAAAATTGGGTGTGGGGGAGGAGTCAAGATGGCGGAGAAGTAGCAGCCTGAGACTACATCAGGTAGCAGGAGATCAGCTCGATAGCTTATCTAAACATTGCAAACACCTACAAATCCAACGGGAGAGCGAAGAGAAGAAGAACAGCAACTCTAGAAACAGAAAATCAACCACTTTCTGAAAGGTAGGACTGGCGGAGAAGTGAATCTAAAACGACGGGAAGATAGACCGCGGGGGGAGGGGCTGGCTCCCGGCAAGCGGCGGAGCAACGGAGCACAAAATCAGAACTTTTAAAAGTCTGTTCCACTGAGGGACATTGCTCCAGGGGCTAAACCGGGGTGAAGCCCACGCGGGGTCACAGAAGGATCGGGGGTGTTGGAGTGTCGGAGAGCTCGCAGGTATTAGAACGGAGAAACCGGCTGCAAAGACAGAGCCGAGGACTGAACTCTCAGCTCGGGGTTACCTTGAACTGGTCGCAGGCTGGCTGAGCTCGGAGCGCGGCTAGAGGCTGGGGATACGGGAGTGATTGGGTGCTGTCCTCTGGGGGCGCACTGAGGAGTGGGGCCCCAGGCTCTCGGCTCCTCCGGGCTGGAGACTGGGAGGCCACCATTTTCATTCCCGTCCTCCGGAACCCTACGGAAAGCGTTCAGGGAACAGAAGCTCCCAAAAGCGAACCCGAGCCGATTACTTAGTCCTGCCGCCGGTAAGGGCGGTGCAATCCCGCCTCGGGCAAAGACACTTGAGAGTCACTACAACAGGCCCCTCCCCCAGAAGATCAACAAAATATCCAGCCAGGACGAAGTTCATCTATCAAGGAGAAAGCAGATTCAATTCCTAAGACAGCAGAGCAATTCCAGAGGAGGAGAAAGCAAAGCACGGAACTCATGGCTTTCTCCCCATGATTCTTTAGTCTTGTGGCTACTTCAATTTTTTTTTTCTTTTTTCAATTTTTTTTTCTTTTTTCTTTTTTCTTCTTCTGCTAAATTTTTTTTTTAAACTTTTACCCTTTTCTTTTTTAACATTTTTTGACTAGTTCATCTAAATATATATTTTTTCTTTCTTTTTTATATTTTTTATTTGTTTTATTTTTTAAATTTTTTTCTTTCTTTTTTTTTTTCTTTTTTTTTCAGAAGCTGTTTTTATCCCCTTTCTCTCCCCCCACAATTTGGGGTCTCTTCTGATTTGGTTACAGCGCATTTTTCCAGGGTCTTTGCCACCCTTTTAGTAGTTTATTTGCTCCTTCATATTCTCTTATCTGGACAAAATGACAAGGCGGAAAAAATCACCACAAACAAAAGAACAAGAGACAGTACCGAAGGCTAGGGACCTAATCAACACAGACATGGGTAATATGTCAGATCAAGAGTTCAGAATGACGATTCTGAACATTCTAGCCGGGCTCGAAAAAGGCATGGAAGATATGAGAGAAACCCTCTCTGGAGATATTAAAGCCCTTTCTGGAGAAATTAAAGAACTAAAATCTAACCAAGTTGAAATCAAAAAAGCTATTAATGAGGTGCAATCAAAAATGGAGGCTCTCACTGCTAGGATAAATGAGGCAGAAGAAAGAATTAGTGATATAGAAGACCAAATGACAGAGAATAAGGAAGCCGAGCAAAAGAGGGACAAACAGCTACTGGACCATGAGGGGAGAATTCGAGAGATAAGTGACACCATAAGATGAAACAACATTAGAATAATTGGGATTCCAGAAGAAGAAGAAACAGAGAGGGGAGCAGAAGGTCTATTGGAGAGAATCATTGGAGAGAATTTCCCTAATATGGCAAAGGGAACAAGCATCAAAATCCAGGAGATGCAGAGAACCCCCCTCAAAGTCAACAAGAATAGGTCCACACCCCGTCACCTAATAGTAAAATTTACAAGTCTTAGTGACAAAGAGAAAATCCTGAAAGCAGCCCGAGAAAAGAAGTCTGTAACATACAATGGTAAAAATATTAGATTGGCGGCAGACTTATCCACAGAGACCTGGCAGGCCAGAAAGAGCTGGCATGATATATTCAGAGCACTCAACGAGAAAAACATGCAGCCAAGAATACTCTATCCAGCTAGGCTATCATTGAAAATAGAAGGAGAGATCAAAAGCTTCCAGGACAAACAAAAACTGAAAGAATTTGCAAACACCAAACCAGCTCTACAGGAAATATTGAAAGGGGTCCTCTAAGCAAAGAGAGAGCCTAAAAGTAGTAGATCAGAAAGGTACAGAGACAATATACAGTAACAGTCACCTTACAGGCTAATAATGGCACTAAATTCATATCTCTCAATAGTTACCCTGAATGTTAATGGGCTAAATGCCCCAATCAAAAGACACAGGGTATCAGAATGGATAAAAAAACAAAACCCATCAGTATGTTGCCTACAAGAAACTCATTTTAGATGCGAAGACACCTCTAGATTTAAAGTGAGGGGTGGAAAACAATTTACCATGCTAATGGGCATCAGAAGAAAGCTGGGGTGGCAATCCTTATATCAGATCAATTAGATTTTAAGCCAAAGACTATAATAAGAGATGAGGAAGGACACTATATCCTACTCAAAGGGTCTGTCCAACAAGAAGATCTAACAATTTTAATTATCTATGCCCCTAACGTGGGAGCAGCCAACTATATCAACCAATTAATAACAAAATCAAAGAAACACATCAATAATAATACAATAATAGTAGGGGACTTTAACACTCCCCTCACTGAAATGGACAGATCATCCAAGCAAAAGATCAACAAGGAAATAAAGGCCTTAAATCACACACTGGACCAGATGGACATCACAGATATATTCAGAACATTTCATCCCAAAGCAACAGAATACACATTCTTCTCTAGTGCACATGGAACCTTCTCCAGAATAGATCACATCCTGGGTCACAAATCAGGTCTCAACCGGTATCAAAAGATTAGGATCATTCCCTGCATATTTTCAGACCACAATGCTCTGAAGCTAGAACTCAATCACAAGAGGAAAGCTGGAAAGAACCCAAATACATGGAGACTAAACAGCATCCTTCTAAAGAATGAATGGGTTAACCAGGAAATTAAAGAAGAATTGAAAAAATTCATGGAAACAAATGATAATGAAAACACAACAGTTCAAAATCTGTGGGACACAGCAAAGGCAGTCCTGAGAGGAAAATATATAGCAGTACAAGCCTTTCTCAAGAAACAAGAAAGGTCTCAAGTACACAACCTAACCCTACACGTAAAGGAGCTGGAGAAAGAACAAGAAAGAAACCCTAAACCCAGCAGGAGAAGAGAAATCATAAAGATCAGAGCAGAAATCAATGAAATAGAAACCAAAAAAACAATAGAAAAAATCAATGAAACTAGGAGCTGGTTCTTTGAAAGAATCAATAAGATTGATAAACCCCTGGCCAGACTCATCAAAAAGAAAAGAGAAAGGACCCAAATCAATAAAATCATGAATGAAAGAGGTAAGATCACAACTAACACCAAAGAAATACAGACAATTATAAAAACATACTATGAGCAACTCTACGCCAACAAATTGGACAATCTGGAAGAAATGGATGCATTCCTAGAGACATATAAACTACCACAACTGAACCAGGAAGAAATAGAAAACCTGAACAGGCCCATAACCAGTAAGGAGATTGAAACAGTCATCAAAAATCTCCAAACAAACAAAAGCCCAGGGCCAGACGGCTTCCCAGGGGAATTCTACCAAACATTTAAAGAAGAACTAATTCCTATTCTCTTGAAACTGTTCCAAAAAATAGAAATGGAAGGAAAACTTCCAAACTCATTTTATGAGGCCAGCATCACCTTGATCCCCAAACCAGACAAGGATCCCACCAAAAAAGAGAACTACAGACCAATATCCTTGATGAACACAGACGCAAAAATTCTCGCCAAAATACTAGCCAATAGGATTCAACGGTACATTAAAAGGATTATTCACCACGATCAAGTGGGATTTATTCCAGGGCTTCAGGGTTGGTTCAACATCCGCAAATCAATCAATGTGATACAACACATTAATAAAAGAAAGAACAAGAACCATATGATACTCTCAATAGATGCTGAAAAAGCATTTGACAAAGTACAGCATCCCTTCCTGATCAAAACTCTTCAAAGTGTGGAGATAGAGGGCACATACCTCAATATTTTCAAAGCCATCTATGAAAAACCCACCGCAAATATCATTCTCAATGGAGAAAAACTGAAAGCTTTTCCGTTAAGGTCAGGAACACGGCAGGGATGTCCATTATCACCACTGCTATTCAACATAGTACTAGAAGTCCTAGCCTCAGCAATCAGACAACAAAAAGAAATTAAAGGCATCCAAATTGGTAAAGAAGAAGTCAAACTATCACTCTTCGCAGATGATATGATACCATATGTGGAAAACCCAAAAGACTCCACTCCAAAACTGCTAGAACTTGTACAGGAATTCAGTAAAGTGTCGGGATATAAAATCAATGCACAGAAATCAGTTGCATTTCTGTACACCAACAACAAGACTGAAGAAAGAGAAATTAAGGAGTCAATCCCATTTACAATTGTACCCAAAACTATAAGATACCTAGGAATAAACCTAACCAAAGAGACTAAGAATCTATACACAGAAAATTATAAAGTACTCATGAAAGAAATTGAGGAAGACACAAAAAAATGGAAAAATGTTCCATGCTCCTGGATTGGAAGAATAAATATTGTGAAAATGTCTATGCTACCTAAAGCAATCTACACATTTAATGCAATCCCTATCAAAATACCATCCATTTTTTTCAAAGAAATGGAACAAATAATCCTAAAATTTATATGGAACCAGAAAAGACCTCGAATAGCCAAAGGAATATTGAAGAACAAAGCCAAAGTTGGTGGCATCACAATTCCGGACTTCAAGCTCTATTACAAAGCTGTCATCATCAAGACAGCATGGTACTGGCACAAAAACAGACACATAGATCAGTGGAACAGAATAGAGAGCCCAGAAATCGACCCTCAACTCTATGGTCAACTCATCTTCGACAAAGCAGGAAAGAATGTCCAATGGAAAAAAGACAGCCTCTTCAATAAATGGTGCTGGGAAAATTGGACAGCCACATGCAGAAAAATGAAATTGGACCACTTCCTTACACCACACACGAAAATAGACTCCAAATGGATGAAGGACCTCAATGTGAGAAAGGAATCCATCCAAATCCTTGAGGAGAATGCAGGCAGCAACCTCTTCGACCTCAGCCACAGCAACATCTTCCTAGGAACAATGGCAAAGGCAAGGGAAGCAAGGGCAAAAATGAACTATTGGGATTTCATCAAGATCAAAAGCTTTTGCACAGCAAAGGAAACAGTTCACAAAACCAAAAGACAACTGACAGAATGGGAGAAGATATTTGCAAACGACATATCAGATAAAGGGCTAGTATCCAAAATCTATAAGGAACTTAGCAAACTCAACACCCAAAGAACAAACAATCCAATCAAGAAATGGGCAGAGGACATGAACAGACATTTCTGCCAAGAAGACATCCAGATGGCCAACAGACACATGAAAAAGTGCTCCACGTCACTCGGCATCAGGGAAATACAAATCAAAACCACAATGAGATATCACCTCACACCAGTCAGAATGGCTAAAATTAACAAGTCAGGAAATGACAGATGCTGGCGAGGATGTGGAGAAAGGGGAACCCTCCTCCACTGTTGGTGGGAATGCAAGCTGGTGCAACCACTCTGGAAAACAGCATGGAGGTTCCTCAAAAGGTTGAAAATAGAACTACCCTATGACCCAGCAATTGCACTACTGGGTATTTACCCTAAAGATACAAACATGGTGATCCGAAGGGGCACGTGTACCCGAATGTTTATAGCAGCAATGTCTACAATAGCCAGACTATGGAAAGAACCTAGATGTCCATCAACAGATGAATGGATAAAGAAGAGGTGGTATATATACACAATGGAATACTATGCAGCCATCAAAAGAAATGAAATCATGCCATTTGCGACGACGTGGATGGAACTAGAGCGTATCATGCTTAGTGAAATAAGTCAATCGGAGAAAGACAACTATCATATGATCTCCCTGATATGAGGACATGGAGAAGCAACATCGGGGGGTAGGGGGATAGGAGAAGAGTAAATGAAACAAGATGGGATTGGGAGGGAGACAAACCATAAATGACTCTTAATCTCACAAAACAAACTGGGGGTTGCTGGGGGGAGGTGGGATTGGGAGAGGGGGAGCGGGCTATGGACATTGGGGAGGGGAGGCGAACCATAAGAGACTATGGACTCTGAAAAACAACCTGAGGGTTTTGAAGGGTCAGGGGTGGGAGGTTGGGGCAACCTGAGGGTTTTGAAGGGTCAGGGGTGGGAGGTTGGGGGAACAGGTGGTGGGTAATGGGGAGGGCACGTTTTGCATGGAGCACTGGGTGTTGTGCAAAAAGAATGAATACTGTTACACTGAAAAAATAAATAAAATGAAAAAGGTAAAAAAAAAAATTGGGTGTGGATTCTATGTAGAGTATAAACAAAGACAAATGCATCCTTTCGTGTATATTTGGGCAAGAAAACTGGTGGCAGGGGGTGAGCACCTCGGCAAAGGGTCCACAGGTACTCAGTTCCAGACCAAGTCTGGGCTCTATCACACCCTAGGTCCTGGGCTTTAAGCGAGTTCCATAGTCTCTTGACACCTCAGCTCTTTCCACCGTAAAAGAGGAGTATGATCCTATCTCAGAGAGTCATTGAGAGGATTCAATGAGAAAACACAGCAAAAGGCAGAGTGTGGTGTCTGGTATACAATGGGCTCTGAGCCTTCTGGAAAAAGGCAGGGAGGGAACAAGAGGAATTTGCACATAGGACATGACCCCAGAGGCCAAGGGAAGATGGGGCCACCGGGGCTGAGTACAAGCAGAGTCTTAGGACAGACGCAGGTCCCCCCAGTCATCAGACAGATGAAAATGCAAGTACCCCCAGTGACTATAGCTTAACTTGCCTAAAACCCCAATTATTAAGAAAATCACTCTGCTCTCTACTGATCTTTAGTCAAGGTTATTCTCAGTCTGGTTCCATAAGAAGACAGAGCTTCTGCCCTTTTGGAGAATCAGGTGCACCTTTAGTTGCCTGCTGTCTTAACTTTTCCCCACATCTGCTACAAAGGTGTGAGAATATTGCTAATGGCTGTGTTTTGTTCCTCTCCAATGACACGAATGGCTTTTTCACGCCTAACTTGTTATATTTTTGAGTAGGCAATTTCTGAGTTTGGATGGTCTCTTTCAGAACCAAATTAATTAAGCGTATATTGCAGAAGCGTCTCAAGTTCAATGCATGTATATTTCTACGTGACTAATACTCTTAGTGTATCTTCAACCAAAGACATGCATAAGGTGTAGACCTTTGGTGTCTACTGATAACAGCCTGGTTTAAATACTTCTTTTTTTTTTTTTCAAGATTTTATTTATTTATTTGACAGACGGAGAGAGATCCCAAGTAGGCAGAGAGGCAGGCAGAGAGAGGGGGGAAGCAGGCTCCCCACTGAGCAGAAAGTCCAATGCAGGGCTCGATCCCAGGACCCTGAGATCATGATCTGGGCCGAAGGCAAAGGCTTAACCCACTGAGCCACCCAGGCACCCCTGGTTTAAATACTTTTATAGTTTCTACTCACTGTTCACTTAAGCACTCCTATCATCAATAAGGTACTTGATGATTCCAGTTGTAAATAAATGCTAGAAAACAAACTGAAACTAAGTGGACAAAATCACAACAGAAGATTTTAGTGTTTTTGGTGTCATATCAAATTGCAATGAACTGAGTCAACATAATATTAAGCATACTTCAGAAAAAAATATTTAAGCACATATACATAGGTCAAACAGACCAGAGAAGTGAACTCCAGCTGTAGAGGCAGATTCTTCTGGGTTCTGATCTCATTTTAAACTTTTCAACGTTCCATAAGCTATGTGAACTACAGCAAATTACTTTACCTTTCTGCGTGTCTGTGACTTTGTCTGTAAATTGGGAGTGATTTTATCTACCTCAAAGAGTTGTTTTAAAAATTAAATATACTTAACATATATAAATTACGGCTCACTAAGAAAATAGTGGTTTATTCTTAACATTGTTATTATTATAAGTTCAAAAAATTCGTAAGTGGGATCTGTACTGTATTACACTTGAGGCACTTGGTCTCCAATCCAGTATTGGGGACAATCTGGTATTTTATTTCTTTGTTACACCACAGATTAGATGTTGTTGAAAATGGGAAATGTTAATAACCACCAAGAATTATTTTTTAAAAAAGATCTCTCACATATTTCTAATAAAGGCCTTAGAGTACTCCCCAAAACCAAGGGAGCTGGGCAGTGATGGGGGAGACCAGGTAGAAATGAAAAGTAAGAAAACCACAAAAGGTTAAGTCATACAAAGTCCACACAAACAAGCACCCAGACACCCCACAAGGTGAAGGGAAAACAAGACAAATCAAAGTCTCGGGGCACCTCGCTGGCTCAGTAGGTTGAATGGTCTGCATTTGGCTTAGGTAATGATCTCGTGGTCCTGGGATCAAGACCTGTGTTGGGCTCTCTGTTCAGTGGTAAGTCTGCTTCTCCCTCTCCCTCTGTGATCTCTCTTGCTCTGACTCGCTCTCAAATGGTTAAGGAACACCTTAAAAAAGAGAGAGAGAGAGAGAGAAAGAAATCAAAACCTCAGTCCCAGAAACAGGAACTGGGGTCTGTAGAAGCCAGAAGGCCCCAACCAGGAAGCTAACACCAAAACTAAGCACCTGAATCCCAAGAAGACGTCCCTCCTCACATACAACTGAGGAAAAAGGAATACTATTACTAGTGTCATCATCAACATCAACTGATGACCTTCGCTAGGTGCTCACTAAGTACCAGGTGCTACATAAAGCCCTTTGCATGCAGTATGGTTTCTCCAACAACCCTGGAGGTCATTACTGGGATTGCTGGTCCCATTTGCAGGTGAGAAGATGAAGGTGTAGCAAGTTGAAGCAACTTGGCCAGCACCGAAACACTAGGGTAGACTGTTGCCCTGTGGGTCTGACACTGAAATCCATCTTCTTAAAACAAACCAATAACAATGGCACAGCCCACAGAGAAGCAGGATTTTGAGGCATTTTTATTTGCTTCCTCTAAGTGCCTCCTGACCACACAGTGCTGGCCTGGCGTGGGAGTTGGCTCCTACCAGTTCCCAATGGTGTTCGATGACTTTACAATGGTTGCTTGAAACTGATCACAGTGGGAGTGTTTATACTCCAAAAATTGGCAAATACTGACAATTGAGGGTTGTTGGTTTTTTTTTTTTAATTTGCATATTTGGCCAGTGAATTCACTTCTCTTCTGTTCAGTGTTTCACTTCTACCCTGGGGAAAGTGAGCATCTCAAGCAAATTTCCATACTGTCATTTGTCTTTTTTGATTTAATGGATTTTTATTAATTAAAAGTAAACTTAATATTTGAGCCAAAATCCAAGTGGTATTCATACTGTAGGTGCTTACTCCACACCACACTTCCGATCAGTTATTTGTGAAAGGGTAAGCCTATTAAAAGAAATAGTCTCTTTGAAAGCAGTCACTGTTACAAAAACAGCAGACTGTTTTGACTGAGTTTTAACTCCTCAGCACATTGGGTGATTTCTTCATTAAGGCAACATATACATGCCACTCAACACCAGGGACTCTGTCATGGGCTGGTCAGAGAAAGTTCTCCCCTCTCAGTATAGTAGCAAGGAGATAGAAATGTGGACAACACTTAGAATTCAATGTGTCAGCACTGAATACAGTACTGTGTACAGTAATAGAGGTCTGTAGAGAGGACCCTGGGACACCAGAGGCCACACCCTGACTCAGGATAGGCAAGTCACCGGAAGACTTTTCACCAAGGTGAGGTAGGAATTTCCAGACTAGAGAACAGAATGAAGAAGCGCATGGAAAAGGAAGAAGTAGCGTGTAGTCAAGGTTGACTAGGCAGCATGGGGAGACTCAGCCAGTAGTCAAAGCCACTGCTAGAAGATACATGGGGCCATGGTAAGGAGGAACTGTGGAACCAGAACAAGAACGCCTTCTCAATCTGTATGAGAGAGATGGCTTTCATTGTAGTGTGTGCAGGGCTAACACAAGGAGAGACAGAAGAGACCAGATGGCAGATACTGAAATATTCCGTAGAACCAGTGCTAGACTAGATTGGAGTCTGGCACGGGGCAGAGAATGGGCCCTTATGCAGTGTGAACAAACCCCCTTTTACTAGGGGCCAGGAAGTCCTCACTGTATGGGTGGAGGTCTCAGGTCCTTGAATTCTCCAAGGGAAGATTTAGTGTGGATCCGAGCTGGAGTCAAGATAGCCAGAAAGAAAGTAGCAAGCACAAAGCAGTTTATTAAACTGAAAGCATACTCTCAATGTGGGAGATCATCAGGTTCTGCGAGGTGGAACCAGCCCCTAGCTTATCTTGAGCTTGGATATCATTGGGTCTCTCTGGGCTGGGAGGAGCTGTGATGCACAATGAGGTCATCTCTAATGGAGGCTGCTTCCAATGATTTGGGGGACTCCCAAAAGGTTTGTACCAGAACCATCATGGCAGCCTTTCTCCATGGTGAGAGGTATGGAGGGGAGCTGTCCTTGCAATGCAAATACATTATGAGTCTAGGTGTTACTCTGGGGTAGGGGTAGAAGAGGAGAGCCCATGCTCTGACCTGTGGCTCTTGATCCAAGGTCTTGGAAGCCATGGTCAGCCATGAAGTCTTCCAGGTTTTTATTTATCATCATCCTTGCCTCCAGCTCCTGTCTCTATCACTCCCCTTCAAGGACTGGGACTCTGCCTCAGGGCGTTCCTTCCACTGCTGAGGTCTAGCTCCTAGCTAACACTTCCACATGACCTGATAGGAGGTGGGGATAAAACAAGAAGTGTGGGTAGGAAGGGTCCCGGCTCCCGGCTTTCAGGCTCTTACGACTCAGTGACTAGAGTCATACAGCTGTGACTGTGCACCGTGGAAGGACGCGTGGACTTCAGCTGATGGTCTGGAGTGTCAGAGTGTCAGAGATGTACCAGCTTCATTTCCCTGCTGGGACATGGGATTCTGTAGCTGGTACCTTGCTTCTGGCTTCATATACTCTCAGTGGGTCTTTGTTCAGCTAGGAAGAAAGAGTTGTCAAGGGTTCAAAACTCAGAGGTTTTGAACAAAGAGGTCAAGTCCAAGTTCCTCAGCTTGTTCGCAGGCAAACTGTGCTTGTGTCAAGGATGAGATGTAGACTGGATGGAATACTGTCTCGGATTCTGGGATGTGGGTCCGACCGGGGCTTTCTTCAGTTTCAGCTGCTGTAGTCCTGCAGCACAGTAGTTCACAGCTGGCCTTCCCATTGCAGTGTTTGCACCAGTAAAGGCTGGCTGTTTACAGTTGTGAGGAACAACAAAACACCTATTTCTAGAAGGGGCCAAATCGTGGGGTTTTGAACCATTGATGCGGAAGGGAGCTTAGAAGTTTCAAACTTAGTTTGTGGCTATAAAATCGTCATACATTTTGGAACATGGTGAGTAAAAACATCGACTGTCTCTAGAATCATTCTTTGATGGACAGTCCCCTTCTTGTTTGGTATTCTGTGTGGAACTCAGAAAACAGAGCCATTTCTGCTAGGAGCTGCTATCATCCCTCTGCCTCCAGCCAGTCTTTTTAAAGTTGTGCATCCAAAGGAGATGGAGGGTCCCCAAAACATACTAATTGACTTTCAGGAGGTACAGAGGACAGATCAAAGTCTTAGGAAAGGGAGGAACCATGAAATAAAATCTACAATACAGGCGAAGGGGGTGTGGGCTGTCTCCTGACATTTCTAACCATTTCTAGCATATTCTCCATAAAGCCACCACACTGTACCACCATAAAATACTCCCTACAGTACACGTGCCCCTTCGGATCACCCTAAAGATACAAACATAGTGATCCGAAGGGGCACGTGTACTGTAGGGAGTATTTTATGGTGGTACAGTGTGGTGGCTTTATGGAGAATATGCTAGAAATGGTTAGAAATGTCAGGAGACAGCCCACACCCCCTTCGCCTGTATTGTAGATTTTATTTCATGGTTCCTCCCTTTCCTAAGACTTTGATCTGTCCTCTGTACCTCCTGAAAGTCAATTAGTATGTTTTGGGGACCCTCCATCTCCTTTGGATGCACAACTTTAAAAAGACTGGCTGGAGGCAGAGGGATGATAGCAGCTCCTAGCAGAAATGGCTCTGTTTTCTGAGTTCCACACAGAATACCAAACAAGAAGGGGACTGTCCATCAAAGAATGATTCTAGAGACAGTCGATGTTTTTACTCACCATGTTCCAAAATGTATGACGATTTTATACCCGAATGTTTATAGCAGCAATGTCTACAATAGCCAGACTATGGAAAGAACCTAGATGTCCATCAACAGATGAATGGATCAAGAAGATGTGGTATATATACACAATGGAATACTATGCAGCCATCAAAAGAAATGAAATCTTGCCATTTGCGACGATGTGGATGGAACTAGAGCGTATCATGCTTAGTGAAATAAGTCAATCGGAGAAAGACAACTATCATATGATCTCCCTGATATGAGGACATGGAGAAGCAACATGGGGGGGTAGGAGATAGGAGAAGAATAAATGAAACAAGATGGGATTGGGAGGGAGACAAACCATAAATGACTCTTAATCTCACAAAACAAACTGGGGGTTGCTGCGGGGAGGTGGGATTGGGGGAGGGGGAGCGGGCTATGGACATTGGGGAGGGGAAGCGAACCATAAGAGACTATGGACTCTGAAAAACAACCTGAGGGTTTTGAAGGGTCAGGGGTGGGAGGTTGGGGCAACCTGAGGGTTTTGAAGGGTCAGGGGTGGGAGGTTGGGGGAACAGGTGGTGGGTAATGGAGAGGGCACGTTTTGCATGGAGCACTGGGTGTTGTGCAAAAAGAATGAATACTGTTACGCTGAAAAAATAAATAAAATGAGAAAAAAAAAAAAAAATACTCCCTACATTCTTAAAGGCAGCCTGGACTGAAAGTTTAAACAGACTGTGTCTCCTTCTCCTCCTGCCTGCCAACCCACGTGCCCTAAGCTTTTGTTTGTAAATTATATTGTTCCTTAAGAATTAAAAAAATAAAAATAAACAGATGAAAGAACAGTCTTCCCCAGTGCATTTCAAAGGCATTTATCAGAACCTCAGCAGTAACTCTTATTTTATTTGAAGGGATATCAACTGACCAACATCCTTCCAAAACAAAAAGTGTCTTGATGGGCAGAAAGCTAAATGAACCCATAGGGTAAATTTGTAGCCCTGGACTTGTCTGCATTAACATTTTCCTCTTCATCCATTCATAAAATGTAAATGTAATGGTCTGGAAATGCTCGCAGGCTTTCTAAATGTTTCTTTGCCTGGTATTATACCAAGGCTCATTTATTCATGTCCTAAGCTATAATATAAGCTTCCTAGCAATGAATCACCCTAATTATGATCAGGGCCTACACATTTCATGTTAAAGAGCATCGAGAGTCCAACAGATCAGGAGGAAATTGCTCTTCAATGCATTCTGTCCCCTGTCTTTCTCCTCTTTCCTCGGGAACTTTCCCTGACAATTGAGTTAAGTGTTTCTATGGTTTATAATTCATATTATTTTAGCCCTGATCCCAATTCAAAAACTCTGAGACAGAATAGCCTCATTCTCACTCAGGGTGAAATTGCAGATTTCCTTCCTCCTTGATACCGGACATAGGGTTCAAAATATCTGGCCTTGGGACACTAGACCATCCTTTAACAAATAAAAACTGTTCTAAAAGAAAACGCCAGTTTCGTATACCTTGGATACTTCCACTTTGGACTGAAATCTCTTACTAAAAAATAAACTCACTGGTTTTCTTATTTCCATTTACAAATAAAGATTAAGTAAAGATTTTTATTCAATAATTTTTGCCTTTGGTAATAAAATTTCAGGCAAATTAAATGACTGCATAAAGGGAATGCATGAGCGACTGAAAGTCTGGGTTTGGGGAAAAATAATTGATATGCCAATTAAGTAGGTTTCCAACTAACTCTTTCTAAAGACAATGGGAAACCGATACGCTCCAGCAAGCTATTTTAGTTGGCTCCATCCTATTCTGCGTTGCCCAGGAGGTGGTCCCAGCCTCCCTGCCCCCTGCAAGGTGGGATGAGAGGAAGCAGTCTTCGAGTATGTCCACAGAAATGAACCTGAAAACAATCCGATTTTTCATCTTCCCTGGGCTTTCTCGGAAGGGATCACCGCCCCTCTCCTCATATCACATAGAGATAAAGGGCTTCAAAATTCTTATTACAAAAGGATTTGGCTTTTCAAGTTCATTTATTCCCCATCGCAGAAATGTTCTGCAGTGTAATGACGATACAGGAGATTTTCCGGAAAGATTAAGCTTTGTCCTGGAATTTGTACTGTTTCAGAATTTTCATAAAGAGAACAGTACTCAAAATAGAGGTTTACTCTTTCCATAAATCATCTGCTGAAATTTCCCAAGGACACCTTCCCTCTCCTTTCTGAGGAAATCAAGACGGAGCAGAACCTTCGGAAGGACAACCGTTGTGTGGCTTGTCATTTGTCTTCCCTACACAAAGTCTCTTTGGTTCTCAAAGTCCTCAGGACCCTGCTTCTTCCAGTCATGTGACTCCCTCAGGGTATCTGACAGTACTTCCTTCTGCAAGGGTCTGTCCCCTGCCCAGCCCTGTGGGGAGCAAAGCATATGCATCACATATAGCCAATCAAAAACATCTGGCTTTCCCTGGCTGGCTACTATCTTCTCATACATCCTTATGGCTTAAGACCTGTTCTTTTATTATTATTATTGAGATGCACCTCATTGGTGAGACTGTTTTGAGCATCTTCAATACAAGTATACCTTTTATAAGCTATAAATATAGATTACTCTCGGAATATATTATGCATTTCTAAGATTTTATTCATTCACTCATTCATCTATTTATATTTATTTAGAGAGAGTGGGGGAAGGGGTAGAGGGAGAAAGAATCCTGAGCAGATTCTGAGCTGAGCGTGGAGCCCAACACGGGACTCGATCTCACAGCCCTGAGAGCATGACCTGAGCCGAAATCAAGAGTCAGATGCACAACCGACTGAGTATCCCCGGTGATCCATTATGTGTATTTTGAAGTATACATGAAAACTGAACTTTAAAAGTATCAAGGTAGTCATAAGTAGAAATGCTAAGATTTTCTTTCTTTCACTCCCACTGGGATTGGGGCAGCTGACTTTGCAGGTGACTGGATGGTGCAAGGTGGAAGATGACCCTAGAGCCTGCATATAATGGGGGTGGTAGAGGTGGACGAGGGGATTGGGTGCCTGTGCGCAGACTGAAAGGAAACAGCAGTGCTCTAATTGAACCCGGGTTTTGTGACTTAACTATTGCCAGATTCATTCTGAGTCATTTTTGCTAATCCCAGCTCCCAGCAAACTCACTAGTGTCATAATCAGAAGGACTCACAGCTGAGCTAATAATACATCTATCATGTTATGGACACCTCAGAATTGTTCCCACAAAACTGAAAGAAGTTGGGAGAAATTGACAGTACTCAATTCTGTCTCCTCTTCCCCTGGCTCTTTCAAAGACACGATGCAAAGTTAGACTATGTGAACATGCAAGAGTCATTACCGGAAACGGCAAATCACATCAAACAAATTATCCTGATCTCATTGAAGAGGTCTCCTGACCCGGCATAGATAAAGATGGTGAATTTGCAGGAGTTTGTTCATCTGTATTTTAGATAAAACATTTGAAGAGGCCTATTTTGTTTTCATTCACATTGTGAAATAATTCATTAAAACATCAGGTTTTTTTTTAAACAAACAAAAAGGACACAGAGTTTTACTAGTTAAATGTTGAGTTTGTTGTTGGTTAGAAAATAAATATTATCTGGGATGTCTGGCTGGCTCAGTCAATGGGGCGTCTGACTTCAGCTTGGGTGGTGATGTTGGGGTCCTCTGATCAACACCCCCCCCCCCACAGGCTGTCTGCTCAGCAGGGAGTCTGCTTCTCCTTCTCCCTCTCTCCCTCCCCTGACTTGTGTTCTCTCTCAAACGAATAAATAAAATCTTTTTTCAAAAAAGGAAAGAAGTATTACAACAGATCTCGATTGTCTTTACCACCTCTAATATAACCCCTGATTTCTCCAAGGTGATGGCAGAGAAGGGCTCAGACAGAGGCTTACTTCAAAAAGAAATGTGAAGGAAACCACTTGCTGCTTCCTGAGTGATCAAACGGAGAGAGCTGTTTCATTGACCCACACATTTGTATGTTCCCACGTGCACCAGCTTCCTGTGAATCCTAAACTATGCTAGGCAGTCAGGGCTCAAAGCACAGAGGCAGGTTAGCTAGTTCCCAGCAGGAATTAACCCAGATGGCTCAGAGAGCGGCCTGGAAGAGCCCAGAGTTTGCAGGGTCCTCCACTCTCACTGCCTGGAGTGAATTCTAAAAAAACCGCAGTAAAGTTATGAAAAAAGGATAATAATATATAATAAACATTCACTGAGCGAGTGTTGTGTCTCCTACGCTGCTACACATTTAACGAATAGAGTTTCATGACAGGAATATAGGGAGGGCGTCTGTGAGAAAAGGCCTCGAGTCACAGTTCTTGAACTCCTATCCCAGCGTCAGCATTGACTGGCTGGTGCTATTGGGGTAAGTTTAGCTCACTTCTCTGAACATCAGTTTCCCCATAATAATAGCCTTTATCTCGGAGGTCAGTGCTAGAGTTAGGAGGCATAAACTAGGTAAACGGGTAAGCACTCGGGCCTATGCCAGACCCAGTAGAAGTCCGTACGTGTTGGCTACTACGTGAATCCTAATAACTCACACATTGGCTATGAGGTTATTGCTATTGTTTTCTTCCTTGTACAGATTAGGGAAGTAAGGCCTAGAGAGTTCTGGTCACTGGCAATAGTACCTCCATGATGCGGTGGGCCGTCAGGGGGCGGGTCCACAAAGGCCCAGGAAAGAATATAAATTTAAAACACGGTGACTGAGGGAAGAAGGGAGGAAGAGATGCTTCCACAGGAATGACGACCATGATAATTCCAAAAAGAAACTCTTCTTTTCAAAAAAAGAACACACGAATATCCTGGAGTATCAAGAAGAAGTAGATTAGAGAGATTTTTCATTATGTGGATATTAATAGATTACAGGGGTAGATGACCACATGAGCAGATGAGAAACATTATCTTGATATTTCGGAATGTTAAGTGGATTTTAGCTTTTGTCCACGAGTGAACTAGAGAGGAAGAGACTGAAGAGGTACGTACCTGTGTCAGCTGCCCAGCTGGGAGACGCCAAGGTAAAGATGGAAGATGTCAGGATTAAAAAATTAATACACAGCATGGATTGACATTTTGTTTTGTTTTTCCCACTGGTTCCATATTTTGTTGCTATTTGGCATTTAATTATCAAGAGTATATAACATACTACTTTACTTTGTCATATTAAAACATTCCTGGGGGCGCCTGGGTGCCTCAGTGGGTTAAGCCTCTGCCTTCGGCTCAGGTCATGATCTCAGGGTCCTGAGATGGAGCCTGCCATTGGCATTGGGCTCTCTGCTCAGTGGGGAGCCTGCTTCTCCCTCTCCCTCTGCCTCCCACCCCCACCTATCCCAGCTCCTGTTCTCTCTCTATCTCAAATAAATAAATAAGATCTTTAAAAATTATTTTCTTTCTTTTTCTGTTTATGAAACACTGATCCCTAGAATTTCTTCCCTTCTAGTCTTAAAACTCAATGTTCCATACTCATGTGCTATGTCCTAAGTTACAGTTCCATCTCCAGCACAGATGATGGAGACCAAGAAAAGGACATAATCCAAGGGGACGGAGCAACTAGTACCCTTTTATAAGAGGTCACTATCCGAAATAAGACTATACACCCATGTCTGTAGGGTTACTTCTGAAATGAGTACCATCTCTCGGATAGAGAGAGTTCTATCTCTGTCACTACTAGATCTCAGGGTATGGAGACACTCCTACTAACTGTGTCATTCTCAGTAGTTAATTTCTCCAACGGAGGGGGAGGGGAGCAGTATCTTACTGAAATACTAAGTGTTAGTATTTTTCTGTTTTGAATGATAGAAATAGCAACAATGAATCATTGCTTCCCTTCAAGTATTTACCAACTCACATGTCCTACGGAGACTCAGGGTTGAGAAAACAGAGAGGTCTGACTAACAAAGTTGAAATTTGATGTTATTGTGTGGCTCATGGCTGTTTTTGTCTAATAAACCAAACTTGAGGCACTTTTTGATTCCATTAATGTCCACTCAAGATAAGGAGCTTTTCCATATGCCTAGCAAGCTTTCTTTCTTTACTCTGAAGAAGAGAGGCTTTGAAAACAAAGGAGTAGCTTCTAAGGCCCCCAAGGCACAACCACAAATGAATTATAAACAAAGGAAATTTTGCTCACAACTTTTGCCATACAGATGATACAGAACGGGCTTTCTTGGACCTGTAGATTCAACAGGTCAAATTTTGCTAATACTTTCTGCCAGATTTCAAAGTCATTCAGGAAAAAGTTTGCAACATCATAGGAAACATGTACAATTTATTTCAACAAATATTGCAAATAAAATCACTAAACATAATAATTAGTTGAATATAAAATGCATGCAAACTAACTATAAGATAAGCTAATGAATAACTTTTGTTTTTATTAAGAATATGTTCATATGGATTATGTTTTTTGTTGTTGAGATTTATGAGTTCCTATCATATTTCAGATATTAACCTCTTATCAGAGATATGGTTTGTAAATATTTTCTCTCATTTCATAGGTTGCCTTTTCATTTTGTTAACTATTTCCTTTGCTGTACAGAAGCTTTTAATTTGATCTAGTCCCATTTGTTTATTTATTTATTCTTCATTGTCTATGCTTTGGGTATCGTGTCTTAAAAAAAGAAAAAAAAGGAAAGAAAGAAAGAAAGAAAAAGAAAATTCATTGCCAAGACCATTGCCAAGGAGTTTTTCCTTATATTTTCTTTTTTAAAATTTGTTTTGAAATTTTATTTATTTATTTGATAGAGAGAGAGAGAGCACAAGCAGGCAGAGTGGCAGGCAAAGGGAGAGGGAGAAGCAGACTCCCTGCTGAGCAGAGCCCAATGTGGTGCTCAGTCCCACATGACCTGAGCCAAAGGTAGACACTTAATGGACTAAGCCACCCAGTTGCTTCCCCATATTTTCTTTGAGGAGTTTTATAGTTTCAGATCTCACATTTAAGTTTTTAATTCATTTCAAATTAATTTTTGTGAATGATGTAAAATAGGGGTCCAGTTTCATTCTTCAGCATATGGAGATCCATTTTTCTCAATATCATTATTGAAAAAGTTTTAAATTAAAATTTATTTAAATGTTAAAATGAGCAAATAAACTGAATAGACAGTTTTCCAAAGAAAATATACAAATGGCCAACAGATACATGAAAGTACTCAACATCACTAAACGTCAAAGAAATGGAAATCAAAACCACACTGAAATACTACCTCACCCTTTAGTGTGGCTATTATTGAGAAAGAGAGAGAGTGAGTGGTATGGCGGGGGTGGGGGGTGAGAAGGGAGGAAATAACAAGTGGTGGAGAGGATGTGGAGAAAGGGGAACAATTGTGCACTACCGGTTAAAATGTAAATTGGTGCAACTGCTATGGATAATAGTATGGAGCTTCCTCAATAAATGAAAACTAGGGGTTGTCTGGGTGGCTCAGTCATTTGAGCAGCCAACTCTTGGTTTTGACTCAGGTCATGATCTCCAGGTCCTGGGATCAGCCCTGCATTGGGGTTTCCACACTCAGCAGGGAGTCTGCTTGAGATTTTCTTTCTCCCTCTCCCTCTCTAAAATAAATAAATAAATTTTTAAAAATTTAAAAACTGGATTTAAAAAACCAAATTTAAAACCAAAATCTTTTTTTTTAAAGATTTTATTCATTTCTTTGACAGACAGAGATCCCAAGTAGGCAGAGAGGCAGGCAGAGAGAGAGGAGGAAGCAGGCTCCCCATCGAGCAGAGAGCCTGATGCGGGGCTCGATCCCAGGACCCTGAGATCATGACCTGAGCCGAAGGCAGGGGCTTTATTTAACCCACTGAGCCACCCAGGCACCCCTAAAACCAAAATCTTAAAAAAAAATGAAAACTAGAATTACTGCATGATCCAGAAATCTTACTTCTGGATATATAAAGGAAATGAAATTAGAGTCTCAAAAATATATCTATACCCCCATATTCACTGCAGCATTATTCACAGTATGGAAAGATATGGAAGCAACCTAAGTTCTGTCAGTGGATGAATGGATAAAGACTGTATGCAATGGAATATTATTCAGGTATAAAAAAGAAGGAAATCCCACCATTTGCAACAACACAGTTGAACCTGGAGAACACCAAGGGCTATGAAATAAATAAGTGAAATAAACCAGACAGAGAAAGACAAATATTTTATCACTTATATGTAGAATCTTAAAAAAAAAAACCAGAAGCCAAACTCACAGAAGTAGAGAGTAGAATGGTGGTTTCCAGGAGTAGAGCATGGAGGAAATGGGAAAATATTGGTCAAAGAGTACAAACTTCCAGTGATAAGATGAAAAAGTTCCGAGGATCTAATGCACAGCATAGTGACTACAGTTAATAATATTGTATCATATCCTTGGCATTTGCTAAGAGAGTACCTTTTAAGCATTTTCACCACACACATTGAAAGTGGAAATTACATGAGGGATTGATATATCAATTATCTTGCTTGTGCTAATCATTTCACATTTATACAAGTATCAAATCATCACATTGTACACCTTAAATATATGTAATTTTATTTGTCAATTATACATCAACAAAGCTGGGAATGGGGGCAGAAAATACATTTATATGGTCTTAAGATGTAATAGATACATGGGATACTTGGATGGCTCAGTCAGTTAAGCATCCAACTCTTTTTTTTTTTTTAATTTTTTATTTATTTTTTTAAAATTTCTTTTCAGGGTTCCAGAATTCATTGTTTATGCACCACACCCAGTGCTTCATTCAATACGTGCCCTCCATAATACCCACCACCAGGCTCACACAACCTCCAAACCCCCTCCTCTCCGAAACCCTCAGAGTCCACAGTCTCTCATGGTTTATCTCCTCTCCAATTTCCCCCAACTCACTTCTCCTTTCCATCTCCCCATGTTCTCCATTTTAATCCTTATGCTCCACAAGTAAGCAAATCCATATGATAATTGACTCTCTCTGCTTGACTTATTTCACTCAGCATAATCTCTTCCAGTCCCATCCATGTCGATACAAAAGTTGGGTATTAATCCCCTCTGATGGCTCTGTAATATTCCATTATGTATATGGACCACATATTCCTTATCCATTTGTCTGTTGAAGGGCATCTTGGCTCTTTCCACCATTTGGCTATTGTGGCCATTGCTGCTATGAACATTGGAGTACAGATGGCGCTTCTTTTCACTACATCTGTATCTTTTTTTTTTTTTAAAGATTTTATTTATTTATTTGACAGAGAGAGAGATCCCAAGTAGGCAGAGAGGCAGGCAGAGAGAGAGGAGGAAGCAGGCTCCCTGCAGAGCAGAGAGCCTGATGCGGGGCTCGATCCCAGGACCCTGAGATCATGACCTGAGCCGAAGGCAGCGGCTTAATCCACTGAGCCACCCAAGTGCCCCTACATCTGTATCTTTAAGGTAAATACCTAGAAGTGCAGTTGCAAGGTCATAGGGTAACTCTATTTTTAATTTCTTGATGAATCTCCACACTGTTTTCCAAAGTGGCTGCACCAATTTATATTCCCACCAACAGTGTTGAGAGGGTTCCCCTTTCTCCACAGCCTCAACACTTGTTTACTGTCTTGTTGATTTTGGCCATTCTAACTGGTGTAAGATGGTATCTCAATGTGCGTTTGATTTGAATCTCCCTGATGGCTAGTGATGATGAATATTTTTTCATGTGTCTGATAGCCATTTGTATGTCTTCATTGGAGAAGTTTCTGTTCATGTCTTCTGCCCATTTTTGACATGATTGTCTATTTTGTGTGTGTTGAGTTTGAGGAGTTCTTTATAGATCTTGGATATCAGCCCTTTGTCTGTAGTGTCATCTGCGAATATCTTCTCCCATTCCATGGGTTGCCTCTTTGTTTTGTTGACTGTTTCCTTTGCTGTGCAGAAGCTTTTGATCTTGATGAAGTCCCAAAAGTTCATTTTCGTTTTTGTTTCCTTTGCCTTTGGAGACATATCTTAAAAGAAGTTGCTGTGGCCAATGTCAAAGAGATTACTGCCTATGTTCTCCTCTAAGATTCTGATGGATTACTGCCTCACGTTGAGGTCTTTGTCCATTTTGAGTTTATCTCTGTGTATGATGTAAGAAAATGGTCGAGTTTCATTCTTCTACACATAGCTGTCCAATTTTCCCAGCACCATTTATTGAAAAGACTGTCTTTTTTCCACTGGATATTTTTTCCTCCTTTGTTGAAGATTATTTGACCATAAAGTTGAGGGTCCATATCTGGGCTTTCTACTCTATTCCACTTGTCTATGTGTCTGTTTTTGTGCCAGTACCATGCTGTCTTGGTGATCACAGCTTTATAGTAAAGCTTGAAATCAGGCAACGTGATGCCCCCAGTTTTGTTTTTCTTTTTCAACATTTCCTTAGCAATTCAGGGACTCTTCTGGTTCCATACAAATTTTAGGATTGCTTGCTCCAGCTCTTTGAAAAATGCCAGTGGAATTTTGATCAGAATGACATTGAATGTATAGATTGCTCTAGGGAATATAGACATTTTAACAATGTTTATTCTTCTGATCCATGAGCATGGAATGGTCTTCCCTGTTTTTGTGTCTTCTTCAATTTCTTTCATGAATGTTCTATAGTTCCTTGAGTACAGCTCCTTTACCTCTTTGGTTAGGTTTATTCCCAGGTATCTTATGGTTCTTGGTGCTATAGTAAAGGAACTCGATTCTCTAATTTCCCTTTCTGTACTTTCATTGGTAGTGTATAAGAAAGCAACTGATTTCTGTACATTGATTTTGTATCCTGCCACATTACTGAATGCTGTATGAGTTCTAGTAGCTTGGGGGTGGAGTCTCTTGGGTTTTCCATATAAAGTATCTTGTCATCTGCGATGAGAGAGAGTTTGACTTCTTTGCCAATCTGAATAACTTTTATTTCTCCTTGTTGTCTGACTGCTGTTGCTAGGACTTCTAGTACTATGTTGAACAAGAGTGGTGAGAGTGGGCATCCTTGTGTTCCTGATCTCAAAGGGAAGGCTATCAGCTTTTCCCCATTGAGGATGATATTTACTCTGGGTTTTTCATAGATATATTTTATGAAGTTGAGGAATATTCCCTCTATCCCTATACTCTGAATTGTTTTAATCAGGAATAGAAGGCATCCAACTCTTAATTTTGCTTCAGGTCATGACGTGAGGGTAGTGAGATTAAGCCCCATGTCAGGTTCTACCCTCAGCAGGGAGTCTACTTGAGATCTCTCTCCCTCTGCCTCTACCCCTCTCAATCACCAGCCCCCCTCACGTTCTCTCTCTCTCTCTCTCTCTCAAATAACTAAATCTTTTTTAAAAAAAAATTTTTTTAAAGATGTGAAAAATACAAATAAGATCCTCTAAAGTCTTTTTGGCCTGTCTTTGGCTCAAGTCACTCTGAAGAGAAATAAAGATGTTTGCTGAAAACAACATACTCAATGTGTTCATATGAGTTTGTTTGGTTTTTTCCCCCATACTGGCTCCTTGGGGAGAAAATGGTGGCTAGCATATAGTGTTCTTATGCTCCACTGTGTTGAGTATCCCTTAAGGAACGAATTGAAACCTTTTGGAAATCACAGGGAGGTTTTACAGAGACTGACCATGACATTGAATGTTGTCACCTATAGCACCCACATGAACAACTCTCCCAGGTACAAGCAGTGTCGTTTCTGCTCTTTGTTCTGCTTTTCTCCATCTCTTTCCCTTCTGTCACTGAGGCGGTGCTGTGTTCAGAACAACTAGGTGTTTGCTCAGTAGCTTGTACTTGCATCAACTTTTCTTGGATGAAGGAAGTGAGAAACATTAGTTTGCTGCCCCTACGACTCCAACTGATGTCCTGGTCATTGTAGGCATTTGCCCAGATTCACACAAAATAACATCAACTTGTAGCAAAGGTTGCTGGGAAATTATAAAGGAGAAGATGTTTTAAACTCTTTGGGGAACAAGAAGGACCAAAGGAAAAATATGTAGCCATATAACCACAGGAAGTATTTATACAGTGCCCAGTCGATAAGCACTTTAATACATGATTTTATCAAGTCCCCATGACCTCCCTTCAGTTAATATTACCCTCTTTCTTGGGCTAACAAGGCAGGAAACAAAGACAGGTCTTTACTAGGAGTGGGTCTGGAAAGTGGAATTATTGCAAACCTTTCAGCTGGTATCTTTTCCCACATGGTTCACTCCTGGCAGGAGCTTGTCTTTCTGATTCCTCCACTTTTGTTTCCCCTCCCATGTAGCTTCATCTCTGCTCCCACTTTAGCCTTCTCATGAGCTACTTTACCTCTCCAGGAATGCACAAAAACAGGGCAACACACGGCCAAGAAATGATAAAAATGACAAGATAGTGGGATGTAGGGAGAGAGATGGCGGGATGTGGGGAGAGAGGGGTATTACATTGGATGCTGCAATCAATAGGAAATCTGGTTTCAGCCAAGACTTGAATTTGCTAGCATCTGCAGAAGTTTGGGGGCTCATGTATGTATTTACAAGGTAACACTTATATTTTCCATATACATATTCTACAGAAATATCACCTATGACCTAATGCTGTTTTGCTGGGACATCTCTGAAATTACAGCCTGACTCCAAGACTTGATGCAGCATTTATCTGGGAAGTGATCCCAGGGAGCAGAAGGGATGGGTCTGGGCAGTGAAAGTGGGGAGGAAGGAAAGCCAATACAAGACACATGGAAGGCCTAATTCACGGACTTTCTGAGGATGTACTCATGGAATTGTCTGTGCAAAGGACATAATGGGGAACTAGCGACCTTCAGTTCCCATCTTGCATTGGTCAAACATGGCCCTGTGGGCATTAAGTATCCTACCCTGTCCAGCAGGCTACCGTAGGCACCTTTAGAGAAATCCCAAGGAGGAAGCAAGAGGCATACACAAGGATTTCGTGGGTTCCACCTGCTCCAGGCCAGTCAGCGCCTCTGTGTTGTGGGTCATTTCAGTGGTGGCTGCCGGGGGAGGCAGGGTGGGAACAGAAAGGATGTGTATCTCACCTCCAAAAACTGTACATAATATTCTTAGGTATTTGTTGGAATCCATGAAATATTGATGAAGATTTCAAGAATATACATAGCCATGGCCCCTTCAGCCTCCCTTCCATCCCTCACCCGCGGTGTGGGAAATGGGTTGAGGAAGAACCCTGATTGTTTGAGCTCATTCACATTTCATCTGGGGCTCTTTTCCACAGAGACTGGTTCAAGGAATTCAGGCTGAAGTCAGTCAGAACATGATATTCTCATTGTAATTTGTCCCAGAAGCTCCAGCAGCCTCTTCCCGGGGCGGGTGTTGTGGCATACATGGATATGAGGCCTGGCATGGGTACGAGCATTTCTGTCCCTGAGTGAAGCCAACCTAGAGCAAGAACAGAAGGAGGGAGCAGCTAAAAACGTGCAGCCGCTGGATAAAGCCAGTGTTGGAGCCATCCCATCTCGCACTCCCAGCTGAATAATACTTCCCTCATCAATTAAGCCATTTTAGGCCAGATGTGCCATCAGAAGAATCTTAGCTGATACTCTGGCAGTCTGAGTCTCCCCATCTTTTATTTGTTTTTTAAAGATTTAATTTATTTATTTAACAAAGAGAGAGAGAGAGCAGAGGGCAGCGGCAGAGGGAAAGAGAGAAGCAGTCTTCCCACTGAGTGGGAAGCCCAATGCAGGGCACGATGCCAGGACCCCAGGATCATGACCCAAGCCAAAGGCAGATGCTTAACTGACTGAGCCACCCAAGCACCCCCAAGTCTCCCCATCTTTTAATCAATGATTTAATCCCACAGAGAAATTTTGATTCCAGAGGAGGAAAAGTGGCCTCTCTCTTAGGAAGAGGGTAAGCTTCTCTCTCTTAGTACATGGATTAACTTGTTTGTAGTTTCACTGGTTGGATGAGTGAGAAATAACCACTTCGTGTTATCCCATCCACAATGCCTTCAAATCATCATTGTTTTTCTTCTGGAGGAGTTTGACCAACTAAGCTGCCATGTGCCTTAAAAATATATTTCACCCATGACCTGCATAATCAGAGTGAGTTGATGGGAAAGAATTCAGGGCATTTTCCAAAGGTGGGGGGGGGGGGGCTTAGCTTATATAATACAAGGAATAGCGAATTGTTACTTATTAAAGAAATTCCTGTTGCATTAATATTTCATACCCCAAAGGATTCAGTGTGCTGGCCCCATTTTGTGTGGGTTCTGCAAGACTTTGTCCTTAACTTGCGAGCTATTCTGTGGAATAGGGATAGTGGTTAGTGGGAGGAAGACAAAGTAAAATTTTATAGGCAGATCTCTGGGGACGGGCATGGCTCTCTCTGCTTCAGAGGACGGGGCTGCCAAAACACTTCATGTGGCATCGTATCCCCAAGCATGACTCATTCTTGCAGTCCTTGCTGCCCATCCGTTAGAACTACATGAAGGACCTTTCTGTGTGACAGATACTAGGACAAACCTATTACATGTTTAAGTGTCCACGGCAGGAAAAATTCCAAATCTGTCAAATGTTTAGACAAGGTTGTTGCCTGGCCTTCCCAACTGCTGTCCATTTGGCTTTAGTGAAATATGATGTTTGACTTCACATCTTTGTCTGATGATTCACTAGGTAATTCGAGGCACCTTTGTCTTCTGACTCAGAAAAGTTAATGAAATGGGAGGCATTGCTGCCAATTTTCTGAATCTCCTAAAAGAAGAGTTATGAATATTCACTTTCCATCAATTTCTATTCAATGTCTTATCCAAATTAAAGCCTCTTTATTGTAAGGGTCTGAAAACTCTTTCAAATTATGCTTCTGAATCTTATCCTCTTATGGTCTGCTGCATGAATACATTTGGACTGTCACAATTACATATTCTGGTATTTAAAAAAGATCCTAAACTTTTAAAAATGTACCACCAAAGGCATGATCCATGAAAGAAATAATTGATAAGCCAAATTTCACTAAAATGTAAAACTTCTGCTCTGTGAAGGACACTGTCAGAAGAATGAGAAGACAAGGCACAAACTGGGATAAAATATTTGCAAAAGACAAATCTGGTAAAGGGTTGTTATCCAAAATATACAGGGAACTCATGAAACTCAGCAGGAAGACAATGTATAATCCAATCAGGAAATGGGCAAAAGATCTGAACCGACACGTCACCAGGAATATATAGCAAAAAAGGATATTTCATCAGGGAAATGCAAATGAAAACAACAGAGAGATATCACTATATGTCTATCAGAATGGCATATAGTGCCTATCAGAATAGCCCAATTCTGGAACCCTGACAACATCAGTTGCTGGTGAGGATGGGGAGCAACAGGAACTCTCATTCACTGCGGGTGGGAATGCTATCATTCTAAAATGACACAGCCACTTTGGAAGACAATTTTGTGGTTTCTTACAAAACTAAGCATATTGTTACCCTATGGTCCAACAATCTTGTTCCTTGGTGTTTGCCTCCATGATCCAAAAATTAGGTCTACACAAAAGCTCGCAGATACATATTTACAGCATATTTGCCCAAACCAGGAAGCAGCCAAGATGTCCTTGAATAGGTGAATGGAAAAGTAACTTGTGGTATATCCAGACAATGGAACATTATTCAGCACTGAGAAGAAATGAGTTATCAAGCCATGAAAAGCTATGGAGAAACTCTCAGTGCAGAGTGAAAGAAATCAATCTGACAAAGCTGTAAACACAGTGATTCCCACTATGTGACATTCTGGAAAAGGCAAAACTATGAAGACTGTAAAAAGATCAGTGGTTGCCAGGGGTCAAGAAAAGTAGGAATGAACAGGCAGAGCACAGAGGTTTCTTAAAACAGTGAAAATACTCTGTATGATACTCTAATGGCAGATACAAGCCATTCATTATACATTTGTCCAAACCCACAGAATGTCTATCACCCAAGTGAACCCTAATGTAAACTATGGATTGTCGCTGTTAATGATGTGTCAATGTAGGTTCATTGATTGAAACAAATGGACCACTCTGGGGCAAGATGTTGATACTGTGTCAGACTTTGTACATATGGAGGGTGGGAGTATATAGGAAATCCCCATCCCTTCTGCTCAATTTTGCTATGAACCTAAAGCTGCTCTAAAAACTAAAATCTGTTTAAAAGGATAAAGAAAAGACCTTGAGTTTAAAGCAAGTGTATATGGCACCAACCCATCCCCCACATAGGCAAGACTTATAATGTTGCTTTTTTCAGAGAAAAAAGGGAAAAGAGGGATAGTGATCTATACATATAGTAAAAATTTTAAGGATTTTGTTTTCAGTGCAATCAGTGGAATTATTATTCCAAAATAATATAAGTCATAATTCAGAAGGGTATTTTAAGGTTTTCGACAAACAGGAGTTTTAAAGAACATTTTCTTCTCCTGCAACTCGGGGTGTAACAGTGGATATGACTCAGCACCAAATACCAGCCCGTGCCCCAAATCATGGGTGATGAGGGCAAGTGAGTCATCTTCTCTGAGCCACCTTTGTTTAGGGAACTGAAGTAATACCCCTAAGAATGCTGAAGGAATTAAATGAGATAATAGTAAATGTTCATTTCCTTTCCCGCTTATCATCTTTTGGAAACACTTCAAGAGAAAGAAAACCCAGGTTTCTTGATTCTCAAGCTTCTTGCTCTTTCTACCATGCATTACCTCATGTTCCTCTGGCAAATTGATATCCACACAGGGAAGATTATTGCAGAATTATAAATAAGCAGCTGCAATAGCTCAGTTTTGAGATGTTTTCTGAGACAAGCAACTGGCGGCCCAAATTAGGTATGAGCAAACTGAGCCTTGTGTTTTGCAAACAGACATGCTGGAGACTAAACAGGGTGCAGGAGGATTGCCCTCCTTAATCTTGACTACATTTCTTATAAAGCTTTACCATTACAAAGACTTAAAAAAAAAATTCATCACAACCCAACTATATAACTTGTAAATATAGAAGTGCTCTAAAAGGATTATTTGTGAAAGCAGAAGGCTAGAGCTAGTTGTTTGAAACAATGATGATCTATCCCTTATTGGAATGACCTCTTCTAGATCCTTCCCTCTGTTCAGGCATGGGCTCACCTCTTGCTTTTGCTCAGCTTGAGTTTCACCTTGGGTGTTTTTGTGATTTGCAGGTGAGCTACAGGAAACAAGCATGTCAGCAGAGGATTCAAAGCCTTCTTCTAAGGTGAGAGAGTTAAAATACTCATAACCAGTCAGCTGTCAGTGGATTGTGACCCTGTACAAATGACAGTGAGCCAAGTAGTTAAGACTGCAGCATCTGCAATCAGGTGCAAAGGCTCTGTGGTCAATGTGCTCCAAACACTGATTGATTGATTGATCGATTGATTGATTGCATGTTAGCAGTAGGTCAGTTTTTTTTTTTTTTTTTTTTTAAGACCAGTGGTTTGAATACTATTCCTCAAACATTTCTGGTAGATTTTACGAAAAAGAAAACCATAGGTCCCAAATGGCATCACATAGGCCGAGTCACCAAACTAGAGTTAATACCTAAGCTAACTGATGTTTCAACCTCCCCTAGAAATGTAGTCTTTATCCATTCATCTGTCGATGGACATCTAAGCTCTTTCCAAAGTTCAGCTATTGTGGACATTGTTGCTACAAACATTGGGGTGCACGTGCCCCTTCAGAGAACTATGTTTGTATCTTTGGGATAAATACCCAGTCGTGCAATTGCTGGGTCATAGGTAGCTCTATTTTCAACTTTTTGAGGAACCTCCGTACTGTTTTCCTGAGTGGCTACACCAGCTTGCATTCCCACCTGTTGGATAGGAAGGTTCCATTTTTTTCCCACATCTTTGCCAACACCTGTCATTTCCTGACTTGTTAATTTTAGCCATTCTGACTGCTGTGAGGTGGTATCTCATTGTGGTTTTGATTTGTATTTCCTTGAATGGATAAAGAAGATGTGGTACATATATATAGTGGAATATTATGCAGCCATCAAAAATCTCGAAATCTTGCCATTTGCAACCATGTGGATGGAACTAGAGGGTATTATGCTAAGGGAAATAAGTCAATCAGAGAAAGAGGATTATCATATGAACTCACTGATATGAGGAATTTGAGAAATAAGACAGAGGATCATAGGGGAAGGGGAAAAAATGAAACAAGACGAAACCAGAGACAGAGACCAACCATAAGAGACGCTTAATCTCAGGAAACAAACTGCTGGAGGTAGGGGGGAGGGATAGGGTGGCTGGGTGATGGATATGGAGGAGGGTATGTGCTATGGTGAGTCCTGTGAATTGTGTTAAGACTGATGATTCACAGACCTGTACCCCTGAAACAAATGATACATTATATGTTAATTTAAAAAATTAAAATTAAAAAAGAAAGAAAGAAAAGAAAAGAAATGCAGTCTTAATGGGAAGTCAGGAATTTTTAGATCAGCACCAATGAGGTAATCTGTCACATGGGCCCTCTCCATCCCCCAAAGGAAGATGAGGTGCTCCACCTAATAAGACCCCTTGCCCTTCCCCTAAAGGAAAGGTGACCTTCCCTGGAATAATCCTTTCTTTTCTTTTGCTAATGACTTCCTTGCCCCACCTTCCTTCCATTTTGCACAACTCCACAGAGCTCTCCTCTGCTTCCTAGATAGAATGTTGTCCAATTCATGAATAGGTTGATGAAGTCAATTAGATCTTCATATTTTCTTGGTGGAATTTTGGTTTTTTAATAGTACAAATGTGGGCACCTAGGTGGCTCAGCTGGTAATGTGTGTGCCTTTGGGTCAGGTCACGATCCCAGGGTCTGGGATCAAGTCCTGCATCAGGCTTCCTGCCCAGCAGGGAATCTGCTTCTCTATCATGCTCTACTCCCTCCCCCTGCTTGTGTTCTCTCCCTCTCCCTCTCTCAAATAAATAAATAAAATCTTAAAAAAAAAAACAAAAAACCTCGTATAAAATGTAGTAACATCCGGAAGATTTATACACATAAACAAAGGAGATGGAGGCCTGCTCATGAAGACATATTTGATCCACAGTCAAGAGACTCTAAAAGTGCATGATGTGGGAATAACCTTATGGTTTTTTGGATCATACTCCCACCTAGAAAATGTAGATAATTGTCTCATTCACCATGTTGTCATGGGGACTATGACATGGGATGTACATGGGATCCCTAGTACAATATTCAGCCTATAAAGAGGCCTCGAAACATGCCAGTCCATGACTATGTATAAGATGGAGGTATTGCCTGTCTGTCTGGGTGCCTGGGACAGATTTATTACGTCAGGCTGGGATTGCAGGTATGGAAAATTCCAAGCAGAGTTCTCTGATAGCTGATTGCCCTTACAGACAGATACTTCAGAAGCTTGCTGAGAAATTTTCTTTCTGGTTGTTCTGGACTGGGGTCCGGGATCATTGGGGAAATTTGGAAGCTGGGCAGAATGTCCCTACAGCAAAAAATGGAAAACAACATAGGGCAACGTGGAGCAGAATGGGTGTGGGCTTCTCCTGTGTGGGTGACATAGGATAGTTATGACTAATGTTGGATCTACTTGTCCTTGGCTGAGAGCACAGTGTTTATTCAAAGCTGAGTATAGACCTGAAAGATGGTATAGGTGGATATAAAATGTTATAAGGTGAGATTTCTCTAGATTGAGTTCTCATCTCCAATTCTTGCCTAGATGTATGCCTACACAAGAAACACACAGAAATTTCTGCCCCAATCATATGCAAATATAAAAAAGAAAATGAAAACAGATTACTTCTCCTTTAGCAAAGTCCTTTTCCTTATTACTTTCCCTGCTTGGTTTATGAATTTCAATAAATGCAAAAGGCATTTTAAATCTAGAAGTCAATCAGAAAGGATGTTTAGAGTCCACAAAACTCATACAGTTCTAGAATTCAAGTTGACTTACTCTTAATTTTGCAAATGAGTAATCTGTAAACCATAGAGATGGGGCTGGTATGAGTAAGAGAAGCATCTAAAACTATTAAATGGCACAGGTGAGATTAAATCCTGGCTCACCTGATCCCCATTCAATGCTTTTCCTTTATAACATCCTACCATTCAGGAAACCTCCCTACATCATCTTCATTTCATAAGGGCAATTATGTTATGTGAAATAGCTGTCACTTATACTAGTACAGTTTGTTGAATTTAGGTGTCAATAATTGATGTTTTTTAGACAGAGGAAAGCCATCAAAAGGTAACAGTACTTTTCCTTGATCAATGCAATCTAATCACTCCCATTAACACCACCCACCAGGAGGTCTCCAGGATGATGCTGAAGGTGATACCCAGCCTTTACAGACTATGATTTTCCTACGTTTGGTATCTCAGGTAGAAAGAAAGCAACCGAGGTTTCACAACAGACTGAAATAGGAAATGAAAGTCACCTCTCCCTTAATCCACAAGAAGTGCACGTCTTGGTATTGTACGGAATCAGCATGGTCCTGTCTCAATGGTTTCTTCTACCTACACAATTAGAACAATGGAACTTGCACTAACCTGCTTCGCAAAGAGGTACCTTTTCAGGTTTGCTCCTGCGATTTAGTCAATCTTATCTTTTTTAGGATCTCCTTGGCATCTGAAAGGTAAGCACTGAAAGAAAACCCCATATGAAGTGAAAGAACCAGATTCACTTCTGGAAATCCAGGATATTATTTTCCAGTGTTATTATAGTATATCATGAAAACATACAAATTTGGTGGACCCGAACCTTTCCTTACATCTTAACCCTTGTGTTAAATTCATGACCGTCACAACTATTGTCTTTTCACCCACACAGAAGAAACCCACACCTTTTTCTGCCCCATGTGGCCTGGTACTGTTTTTCATCTTTTGCTACTGGAAAATTCTGCCCAGCTTTCATGGTTCCCAGTAATTCCCTGAGCACAGCTCAGAAGAGCCAGAAAGGACAGTTCTCCAGCCAGCTGCTGAGGTATCTGTAAGGGGTATTGACTCTAAGAGCAATCAAGTGTCAGAGAACTCTGCCTAGAAGTTTTTATAGTTATAATCCCAGCCTGACTGAAATAAATTCATTCCAGGCAATGGACAGACAGAGGGACAGATAATACCTCGACTCATATACTAGCATAAATTGACCTTTTCATGTTCTGCCCATTGTTTCAGGCATTTCAAATCCATTTCCTTCCTTAGGAGAACTTTGGAATCTTAGGTCTCCTTAAGAGTCAGGACCCTTGGGGTGTCTGGGTGGCTCAGTGGGTTGGGCCGCTGCCTTCGGCTCAGGTCATGATCTCCGGGTCCTGGGATCGAGTCCCGCATCAGTCTCTCTGCTCAGCAGGGAGCCTGCTTCCCTCTCTCTCTCTGTGCCTGCCCCTCTATCTACTAGTGATCTCTCTGTGTTAAATAAATAAATAAATAAATCTTTAAAAAAAAAAAAGAGTCATGACCCTTACCACACACACATACTAGACTACCTCTGAGTTAGAATGTTGACCTGGAGAGGACTCCTTCTTTCACTTTTACCAGCTGACTTTCAGTTGGCCACACTTTCACCTCTGTTCCTTCTGCTGGAAAACTGTTGAGCAAGGATGATGATCTTAGGTAAACATAAAGTGCGAAGAACCTTGAATACTGCTAATTTCTTAAATACTGAAGCTTTTTATTCCATTGGGGAAAATGGCCCCCTAACAATGTATTTCTAAAATTTCTGTTCAGTGTCAACCTAAATATCTCTGTGGATAAAAATTCTGTGGCTCCTCCATAGAAACTTGCTCAATCTGTTATCTCATTTTTGGTCCAATGACTGGAAGGTACGATACCAGGAATATGAAGCAATATATTCGTTGTCTAGAGCACAATGCAACTCTGTTGACTGTATGCAACTTTTCATAAGTTATGCAAGGATTGAAACCAAACACTCCTTCATGTTTGTACTAACAGTATTTGTTATCTCTGGGATATCTCTCTCAATTGGAAGGTCCTTGCCTCGCGTAGGAGATTCGTTCTAACTAAGCTTAATTTCCAGCACACTCTGTAGCATTTTCTCGCCCAGTTTGTTTATAATGAGTTGAGTACTGGGCTCTGCACAACCTTCTCTTGATAAAAACGAACTGGTTCAACCGGTTGCATTACAAGCAAGAAACACAATGCGTGTATTCACGGGGAATGTCCGTCTTTCCTGTAAAACTTTTAAAAACTAAAGCATTAAAATATTTTATTTTAGTGTTGATTTTCCTTTTATGAATCAAGAAATCGTCTGCCCTTTGGCACAGTTTGAAGATCAAACCTCTCTCAACAGGATAAACACCTGATTAGCTCATCAAATGGGGACAAAACTTATTGGGGGTGGGGTAGGGACGAGGGATGGTTCTTAGTTCATCACTTAGTTTTGGAATCAGAAGCATCCAGTGACCATGACCTTTACCCTCAGGAAAGTCATGATGTGGATGTATTTGTACAACCTCGTGTAGGAGGAATAAAGCCAATGGCTTCATTTGAGAAAAGGTTGGACTCCATAGCTTTGACTACAAAACATGGGCCTGCTACCACCCTGCATGACCCTCTTACTCAGTGGTCTTGCTCTCCTGGGTTTATTCTCAAGTCAAAGCCAGGAAGGGGTTGTCTGAGAGCATGAATTATCACCTTGCCCTTCCAAATCTACTCTTGAAAGTTTGCGCAAAATCCCAACTTTTCCATCCCGACAAGGCATGTTATCATATTGCCTCTCTCTAGAGGAAAGGTTAATATAATTTCCTTAGATGCATTAAGTGGTATGACTTGCAAATGATTCCCACTGTTCCATTTACATAATCTATGAAACGTTCACAGTATTTGTATCTCAAGGGAAAACAGAAATTCAATTATACAAAATTTCCGTCAGGGCATTATATGATAAGCTAATGATTTACCTATTGCTTTTTACTTATTTGTAGTCTGAAGTGTCAGAAAAAGCAATTCAGTGAGGATACAACCAAACTGTTATAACTGTAATGCTTTAATAAATATAATTTCTTATCCTTTAATGTAATTATTAAAATTTAGATTATATGATTTTGATGAGCTTATAAATGATATTTTAAATGGCTTACCTAAAGCTACAGGGACCAAAAATTGTAATTTAAAGCACAGAAAATCTTTGGGTATACATTTTCTCTATGACCATTAGCTTCATATCATGGTTTACAGGAGATCTGCTTTAGGTCTGTTCCTTAGGAAGTTATTTGTTATGGTTTGTGTGCTGAGATTGTGTTCTGGCACAATTAATTGAGATGTTTTCAATATTAGCACCGTGGGGACCGCAGGAAGTTTTGGGCAGAGGAAGGACTGAACTGTGACATGAGCGTCAAAAAGGTAGGAAATCTGAGTCTCTCCAGCAGGCAGCTCCAGGGGCTAAGATCAGAGTCCCCGTCCCCACCCCCCACCTTGAAGCAGGAGCACCAGAACACTACCTGCTCCCTCCTTGGCCCCCACATCCAAGCAGCCCTGCCCCACGGGGTGAGTCTTTGGGGAAGGCAGCAATCTTTAGCCTGACAATTTGCGGAGAAGGACTCAGAAGAGAGCCTGGAGCTGCTCATCTTCCAGCAGCAGGGAAATGAGGAGATCAGTTCTGAAGGTAAGATCTGGGTGAGTCACCCCAGCATCCATTACAAAATTCCAAGGAAATCAGCTAGACAGGTGGTTTGGGCCAGAAGTCCAGAGGGTTTGCTGACCTGCATTAAGCCTGTCTCAGCTTCCCCCCAGGAGCAGTGAGATCCTCTGCCAGCTCTCTTCCTCTTTTGTAATCTGGTCCCTTTCTACCATCACAAAACAGCGGGGAAGTGCACATAGTTTGGATGGAGGCAGACAGGAGTTTACTGAGCCCTTTACCAGCTGCACCTGGTTCTCTGAATTTGTTTTTACCTGCCCGCATAGGGAGTAACTGTGCATGGCAAGAGTTGTGAAGAGGGGGCGCCTGGGTGGCTCAGTGGGTTAAGCCGCTGCCTTCGGCTCAGGTCATGATCTCAGGGTCCTGGGATCGAGTCCCGCATCGGGCTCTCTGCCCAGCGGAGAGCCTGCTTCCCTTCCTCTCTCTCTGCCTGCCTCTCTTGTGATTTCTCTCTGTCAAATGAATAAAATCTTTAAAAAAAAAAAAAAGGGGGGCGCCTGGGTGGTTCAGTGGGTTAAGCCGCTGCCTTCGGCTCAGGTCATGATCTCAGGGTCCTGGGATCGAGTCCCGCATCAGGCTCCCTGCCGAGCAGAGAGCCTGCTTCCCTCTCTCTCTCTCTGCCTGCCTCTCTGCCTACTTGTGATCTCTCTCTCTCTCTCTCTCTCTCTCTCTCTCGCTGTCAAATAAATAAATAAAATCTTTAAAAAAAAAAAAAGAGTTGTGAAGAGACCTCATTTTGTCCCACTTCCAAGCTAAGTTAACTTGCCACAGTTTCATGGATTCTGGTTGAAGACACAGTGTCAAGGACTCTGTCCTTCTGGGTCTGGAGGAAAGCGAGGCGGGAAACAAAGGCAAAAGAAAAATTCAATTTCCTTATTACTTACAGCCCATTGACAAGTTCTTGAAACAGGCAGAGTGACATTCTTCTAGGAACTCAGCTGCCTCGATGTCAATACTTTGCTCAGGGCAAAAGGCAATCTTAGCCTGACACCAGCCCCTGCCCTCCCCCCCTCCCCCCGCCATGGTCCTGCGAGTCTCCTGTAACATATAAAAATTCCTTTGGAAACTTCATTTATCTCTACCTCCCAAGATACGTGTTGGCAATCATCCCCCAAGCATACGACCCACTGATACACATCTGAAGGGTCTCATGACTAAGGTTTTATTAGACGGTAATAAATGACATTTCCCAACAACAGCTAGCCCCCTCAGCATCCTGGAAACCTTGTTTCCAAATTCCTTAGAGGGTTAAGCTATCCCTAACCCCCTTCCAACTTGAAAGTACCCCAGTGTAGTTCTTTCTACCCAAGAGTCCTGTCTCTATGCTTTAATAAAACCAACTTTTTGCACCAAAGATGTCTCAAGAATTCTTTCTTAGCTGTCGGCTCTGAACCCCACCAACACTCCAAAATGACATCAAAAAGAACAGTTTATTTTTCACAGTAATACATTCACTGGAGTGTCAACATTTGCTTCTGTTCTCCAAGTCTCAGTTTCCCCAGGGTGGAACAGAGAGGGCCAGGGGCCCGTGAAAACACAGGAGGCTGTGATACAGGGATGGAATCTGGAGCCCAGGGGACACAGATCTTTGATACAAGCACTGAGTGAGTCTGTCCTTTGCTCCTCGGGTGATATTATCTCTATCTTACAAGACTGTTGGCTGTACAAAGGGTCCTTAAACAAGAAGTCTGGAACAAAGGCAGTTAGTACCTCTGCTAGAAAGGCATGCATAAACACTAGAAATCCATGAATTGTCACTCAGCAGTACCCATCTCGTTTGCTGACAGAGAGAGAGAGTGGAGTACCATAGCAGTTAAGGGTCTGACTTCTCAGTCCAACTGCTCGAGTTTAAATACAGGCTTGACCCCTTTAGAGAATGTGACTTAAGGTTCCTTAACCTCTGCCACCCTCTGTTCATTCATCTGTGAAACTGAAATGATAATAGTGCCTGAAACAAAGGGCCGTGGTAAGGATAAATTGAGAAAAGCCACATAAAACAGATGACATGTGGTAAGTAGATCCTCAATAAGTGGCAACATTATGATAGTAGCCTGGACATTGATCAACTTCCTGGTTGCTTTCCTCAAGCCATGCCGGAAATGGGAAATGAGATTTTCCTTAAGTCTTAGTGAGAAGAAGGGGTTGACCCCACATAATGTTCTCTGCAGGCTCCTCCAGACAGGATGCCTTTCAGTTCCTACTCCCATACCATACAACCATGTGTTTGTGCTCAGGTCTGGCCTGAGGAAAGAAGACAGCCCTTCACCGTGGACAGACTGTGACTTGGGCAGCTCCATAGGACTGACCTGGAATGTTTGTCCTGACAACCAGCCACATGCGCCTAACTCTCTTGCCCAGCCTCCTTTTAGCTCCCTGCCCCAGTGACCACGCTGACAGATCCCAGTCAGTGGGCTCAGCCCACCACAGCAACTTAGGCCAGTACTCACCTTGCAAAGGAGGAACACAAAGATCTCTACGGAAATCGCTCATAGCAGCAATCCTATAAGTAACCCCACTCTGCCCTCAGGGGCAGAGAGGTCCCTTTTGGCTTCATCTGAGATGAGAGACTTAGAAGGGCTAAAAGACCCAGCAGGGTTCCTGCCAACCATCAGGTACCACATCCTTGACCTTTACAACCAAAAAGGGAGATGTCTTTATGGAGGAGATGGGTCTGAGGTAGCAGATAGCACAAAAAGAAGAAAAGTTTGTAGGAAAAGTAGGCATTCAAAACCACTGGCTACACCTCTTTAATCTTCCTGACCACCAGGTATATAAACCCAACTGCCCTCTTCTCCTGTCCAGTCACAACATCCCTTCTCCTGTCCAAGGCCAATCCCCCAGAAGGTCTGGCATTCCAACCCTTCTCAGTCTCTCAGATTAGGCCCCCTCCTGTGCCCTTCTCCTCTTTCTCTTCTCGAACATTCCCATTCCCACTCAAATGTACAATGTGGCTACAAACCAGCAGCAGTAGCACCAGCAGGAAATTTACTAGGGATTTTGAACTTGTACCCCACATCTGCATTTTAACAAGCTCCAGGGGGATAGAAATGTCCATTTAGGACACTGGTTCTCAAACTTGCCTGTGCACTGGACTTACCTCTGTAGTTATAAAAAAAAATACAGTTGCCCAGACTTCCCCTTGCAAATGTTCTGATTTAATTATGACTAAAGAAGGTCTGGGCATCAGGATTTTAAAATTCTCCCCAGGTGGTTCTCTACAGTCCTGGTTAAGAACCACAATTCTAGGATACCTTATCTTTAAAAAAAAAAGAAAGAAAGAAAGAAAGAAAGAAAGAAAGAAAGAAAGAAAGAAAAGAAAAGAAAAAGGCTCTACTTGAAACTAGTTCTCCAGTTATTTATTTTTCTATTTATTCTTTCTTTGCTTCCTTTGCTTCATAGGCAATAGATGACTTTCTTTGACACTTTTTCTCAAATTCACTCCACAACCAATTCTGGTCTGACTTCTCTTCCACCAGACTACCTAGAATGCCTGTGCTAACCCACCAGTGCACTCTGGTTTGGCTAACGGGGACCTTTGAGTTCAAATCTGTATCAGTATTCTTGTTCTGCCAACTACACAGTGGACTCATTCTCTGGTTTCCTCTTTAAGCCAGACTTTTCTCTCTTCTCTTCCAACGGTCTACTTGACATCTCTGCTAGGACCTCTGTGGGCTTCTTAAACTCAACACAGTCCGAGTGGAACTTTTATTTTTCCCCACCAGAATTAGTCCCTCTTCTTGGCTTCTTCTCAATAAATGCTACCTCCTTTTTCTATCTCATTAAATGGTACTTCAATCTAACTGGTTATTCGCACCAGAAAGCCAGAGATGTTTTTCAACATCTCCTTCTATCAATCTATCACCAAACCTAACAGATTTGTCCACCAAAATTTATCCGAAAATTTGTCTCCCTTTTAGCCCCATCTGTATTGGCATCAGTTCAATCCAACCTGAACTACTGCGATGGTTTTCCAAACAACCTCCCTGTTTATTCTCCTGCCCCTTCAATCCATCGTATGCACAATCCACATCATTTCATCATTGTCTGCTTAAAACCCTTCAAGGTTTACATGTGAATTCAGATAAAATGAGTCCTTTCTTACCCCTCCAATCCTGCTATGTTTCCTGCTTAAAATGTTCTTTCCATGCAACACTGCCAAGTCTGAGGTTCTTTCTTACCGAGGAACCATCCCATCATGTGGATAGGTAGGTGCCATGGCCCAGATGGCTCCTTTGAGTACAATCTGAATTGGATGGAGATGAGACCCGATTCCTTCTCCAAACCATTTTCTTAAGGAAAGTATTTTAAAGGGACTGCCCCTTTCTCTCAATATCATCACTTTCTCCAAAGCTTACCAAACGACACATCAAAACTAAGTGTCAAGTTCAGGTTGTCTGTTTAGCTTTGTTGTGCTGTAGTAGGGATTTAATGAATCTCAGTCTTTGACCGGCTGGTAGGTAGTAAAATACATTTCACAGGGGATTTAATTATTCTTTCCCATGAAGTCTGGTCTCTTAAAATGTTGCTACAAATAATTGGTCTCTCGGGGCGCCTGGGTGGCTCAGTGGGTTAAAGCCTCTGCCTTCAGCTCAGGTCATGATCCCAGGGTCCTGAGATCGAGCCCCACATCGGGCTCTCTGCTCCGCAGGGAGTCTGCTTCCTCCTCTCTCTCTGCCTAGTTGTGATTTCTCTCTGTCAAATAAATATTTAAAAAAAAACACTTTATAAAAAAAATCGGTCTCTCAGCTTTATGATGACAACAACATATGTCAGAAAATATCTAAAGCAATTTGTTTCTCACCATCATAATGGCCTGTGATCATTCAAAAAATTTTTTAAAAAAAGAGGACATCAACAAGTAAATGGTAGGAAGGGAAGGAATAAAGGAAGAAAAGTCCTCTCTGAACCTATGAAATCAGAAGCAAACTTTAAAAATAGTTAATGCAGGGTGTGGGGTATAATTTCTGGAAAGTATGCTACGTGTTCATCAACTGTTGGTTCAGTAAAATTAAAACTAGTTTTATTAGACTTAAAAAGTAAAAGAAGACATGGTGATCTCTATGACATTGGCCTTAGCCACATTTTTCTAGATGTCTCCTGAGGCAAGGGAAATAAAAACAAAATTAAACTATTGGGACAACACCCAAATTAAAAGCTTTTGTATGGTGAAGGAAACCATCAACAAAATGAAAGGCAATCTACTGAATGAGAGAAGATATTTGCAAATGACATATCTGATAAAGGGTTAATACCTAAAACATAAAGAATTTATGTAATCCAGTGGCGAACCCCAAATAATGTGATTAAAATGAGCAGAGGACTTAAATAAACATTTTCCCAAATAAGACATACAGATGGCCAACAGACACATGAAAATGTGCTTGACCTCACTAAACATGAAGGAAAGGATATCATACCCCAATAAGATATCACCTTACACCTGTCAGAATGGCTAGAATAACAAGTGTATGTGAGGATGTGGAGAAAAAGGAACCCTTGTGCACTGTTGGTGGGAATGCAAACTGGTGCAGCCACTGTGGAAGATAGTATGGATGTTCCTCAAAAAGTTAAAAATAGAATTACCCTATGATCGAGTAATCTCACTATTGGGTATTTACCTAAAGAAAACAAAAACACTAATTCAAAAATATATACGCACCCCTATGTTTATAGTGGCATTATTTGCAGGGTATGGAAGCCATATCAGTGTCCAATAACAGAAGAATGGATAAAGAAGGTGTGCTATATATAAATGGATTATTACCCAGCCATTTTTAAAAAAGGTGTCTTACTATTTGTGACAACATAGATGGACCGAGAGGGTATTATGCTAAGTGAAAGAAGTCAGACAGAAAAACAGATACCATATGATTTTGTTTATACGTGACATTTAAAATACAAAAGAAACGAACAAACAGACAAACAAAAAACCAACAAACCAAAAAACAGACTATTAAATACAGAAGGTAACTGGTGGTTCCCCGAGGGGAGTGGGCAGAGGGATGGGTGAGATAAAGTGGATTAAGAGGTATAAATTTCCAGTTATAAAATAAATAACAACAACGATGAAAAGTACAGCATAGGGAATATAGTCAATAATATTGTAATAACATTGTATGAGGACAGATGGTGACTACACTTAATGGTGAAAAAAGCCCCTATCATTCGCCAGTGAGATAGATAGATTTGCATCACTGTCAATTTCCTGTTTGTAACCCTATGCTAGAGTTATGCAAGATGTTACCATTGGGGAAACTGAGGAAAGAGTACATGGGCTCTCTCTGTGTTAATTCTTTCGACTACATCTTATGCAGGCAATCATTATATATGTGTGTGTATACACACACATATATATTTCAGTTATCTCAAAATAAGTTTAAATCATATCATCTGAAAAAGTCAATACAGGGTTTGATACACAGATAGATAAATTGATAGGCTTTGCTTTAGTCTGACCTCTCTAGCCACAGCAATAGTCAACAGAGTTATTTAAATGGGTAACTGTTGTCTTTTCATCTCAAAGCCAGTTTCATTCTGAAGCATTAACAGCTATTCTTAGAACTCCCTCTCACCGCTGAAAAGTAGACATACTCTGTTTTTTGTACTGGCAAGGACCTTTTTGTATAGCCATTAAGGCTAATGGATTTAGGTAATTCCACTGTTTTTTCCGTCCAAAGGTACAAACTTTTCATTTCTCCTAAGATGTTGCTCATTGGGGTAAAATGCATCTTTAACATAAATTACAGAAAAATAGGTTAAAATGTACCTTTGTTTCCTCACTATAATTAAGGTTGTGGGTTTAATCCACTGAGACTATTTTAAGCTCTGAGCTAACAAATTGAATTTTACTGCGTCTGTTTTCTTTCATTTTTTAGGTGCTATGATAGGAAACAAATACTTTATAAAAGAATTAGCTTTTCAAATGCCACTTTGTCTTTCAAATGCTTTTAAATAAATTACTTTCAAAATATAAATGTGGACCATCTTTTTATTTTGAATGTAATATATAGTTGTTTGCCTTATTACTTTAAAAAATATGAACTTTTTACTTTGAGATAATCATAGATTCACAAGCAATTATGGGAATTAATACAGTAAGATCCTTATCTTACTTATAAATATATATAATATATAATATTATTATATATATATATATAAAGATCCTTATCTTACTTATAAATAAGTACTTAAAGAAAGTACTTATTTCCCAGTTTCCTTAGTGGTAACATCTTGTAAAACTGGTAGGATTTCACAACCAGGAAATTGACATTGATACAATTCACATCTTATTCACATTTCCTCAGTTTTATTTGTATCCTTTTGTTGACATATGTGTTTATTTCTGTACACAAACTTTTTTTTTTTTTTCCTTCCAGTAAGTTTTCAACCAGAAGAACATCAGACCTCATTGGTGTTTCTGCTTCTGGAAATAAGAGATAGAGATTTTAGCCACAGAAATCAGAATCTACCCTGGAGTTTGCTGTTTCCCTGTGATAGCATAAAAATGTTCCATACTGCTCCACACAGAACAATCAGTAACCACAAAAAACACATGACAGTTTGGGTGGTTTTCTGTCTTGGTCTTTTATATCAGAATTCTATATATTAAAAGGGCAGGCTTTTCTCTCATCGCTCCCCACCCACCCCTGTCACCCCATCAATCCCCCTCCTTACTTTCTATTTGTTTTTAACATATGAACTAAAAAAAAAATAATAATAATTCTGGAAAATCACAACTTAAGTAAGCAAATCTACTTTTCAAAGAGTTACAAGCAAATGGTTAACCTAAGGAAAAAACCGTTTAAGGGCAAGTACTACATAGATCTAATCTTTGTCATGAACAAGCTTGACTGTTTTGTTTTGTTTTGTTTTTTAATAGTAGATTGTTGGTGCTTAAATGCAAAACAGTGGAAGATCGGGATAATAAAAATGAAGAATTCATTCTCTATGAATAGTTGTGAGGATTTCTTACATCTCGGACAGTCTGTTTGCCTTAAATTAACACATATGCACACAGCATGTACACACACTAACAGGTACACATATAGGCACGCATCTCACGCACTCAAAGAGTTCAAGTACCAAAGGCTAAACCAGACAAACAGCCCAGCTAGGGTAGCGGCTTTCCTAAGTTGCAGATACCGTAGCTCCTATAATAAATGAAGGGGAAAAGGGTTGTTGTTGGCAAAGCATGGAGGATGGTGATTATTTTCTTAGGAAAAAAGGGTTAGATGTCATATTTTCCCCTGTTTCAACACAAATGAAAGAGCATTTAGAAAAACAAGATGCTTAAATCTTGTTAGGATAGGTAATCTAATGTTAGCTTAACAGTAAAACTGAAAATCTGTTTGCCCCAGATTTTTTTCCGCAAGGACAATGTCATTATCACTTGATAAAATTTTCCCACTGGGCTCTTTTCTCTCCACACTTCCTGAAGTAGATACACTTGAGAGGGGGGAAAATGGGAAGAAACACCGAAAAAGGGAAGTAATCTAGAATGAACTACTCTCATAAGCCATCAGCCAGCCCATTTGAACTTTGCATTCATCTTTAAACAATCTGAATTTACATGGCACAGTCTAAGAGTATTAACCACAGAAAACAAAGCAAATGGGCCATAAAAGGTGTGCAGTCTGATGGAGTTTTATGAGAGATCCAGGGCGCATTTCTACTCGTCTTGCTAGGTCATGATCTTTCTCTCCATGAGCCTTTGGTGTTTTATGCTTGAGCTTTGAGCCAAAATGAGAATGAGAGGAGCCCTCACACTTTATGAATCCCAGGTGTCTGTGAAGTGGGACTGGGAACTTCTGCATCCCCACCGTGCAAGAGCTTTCTAGCCAGAGAAGGTATTCTGAACCTTCTTTATTCAGACCCAGGCATTCTGAAACCTACAGAGAGGTTCACAGGATAGAAGCAAATGAGATCAGTGGCTTCTCTCTTCCCACTCAGAGATGAGCCCCTGCTCACAGTGTGAGCAGGAAGGGCCATGCGCTAACTCGATGCAAGCTGACCTTGAGCTCTGCCAGCGGGGAAGGACCACATCAGCAAAGCAATCTCGTGTACATCTGAGTCTGTCCGCAGGACGTCATTCTGCATTAATAACGAAAGTGATGAACCTTTCGAAAACATCCATTCCTTTTAATTCCCGAACACATTACAGAGACAGCAATTTGTAAGCCAACACAATATTTTTTCAGTTATGCAGACATGGAGGCCTTTCGGGCCATGGCCAAACCAAGCATTATCTGTCACCAGGCGGCATGTGGGAGCCCAAGGCCAAGGCTCTGTTCCTGGCCTCGTGAGAGCTGGCTAGGGAAGGGGATGGGCCTGTTGCCGATTAGTCCAGTTCACCCAGTTCCAAAAAGGAGCCTGGCTCTTGCTCAATCTGGCAACATAATCCACAAGAGACGTCAATTTTGGACAGCATCCCAGAGCTGTGCTCAGGAGGAAGGTGTCCGACGGTGACGTCTTCCTATGGGAAGGGCAGAAGGGAAAGCACCCTTTTACACACACAGCACCTCCTGCTAAGGATTTAGCCTCTGGCCTGACAGGCCAGGATTAGTGGCTCAGCTCTCAGAAAGTCCCCTCAGTCATTGACATTCATTTCCTGGACACTTAAACCAACTGATCTGCCTAATAAATCAAAGCCAGAGTCCTCCACTTCCCTGGTCACCCTGTTGAAAATGACCAGTCTCCTCAACTGATGGAAGCCTTAGCGGGTGTCAGCATCAAAGGCCAGATTGAGACTTATCTTTGGCCCGCAGACTGGACAGGCTCTCGTGATGCCAGGCCTAGAGCGGCATTCCCAGGATGGCGCATGTTTAGTGTCAGTGTGTGTGTGGTCAGTGAGCCCAGGACTCAGAGGTCGGGACACCCTGTCGGCTAAGCTATGGGTCTGTTCTCTCCTTGGGTTTCCTTTATGCTTCTGAGCAAGCTTTACCCCAGCTAGGAGCCAGTCTTCTCTCTTTGAAGTTGTACGGGTGAATCCACACCCGCAGGCTCCCCTATACCTCCACATTCAGAAAACCTACTGTGAGTCTATAAGCTTTTATTTTTTTAATTTTTTAAATGAACATATAATGTGTTACTTGCTTCAGGGGCACAGGTCTGTTAATCATCAGTTTTACACAATTCACAGCACTCACCATAGCACATACCCTCCCCCATGTCCACCCCCCAGCCACCCAATTGAGTCTAAGAGCTCTAAAGTGGATGCTTGATCCTTCCTAGCAGCGACTTGTTGATTACATTCTTGTTTCCACAAAAGTGTGCAAAAAAAAAAAAAAATGGACATAGCTTTCTTCACTGATTATTCTCAAATAAGCATTTAATTTGCAGAGATACTTAATGCTATAGCAAACTTTTTAAATGCTCCGACACATTCCTATAAAATTCTGATTTCTGTCTGAATTCAATAAGGAGTCTCATTTGGTGGTTTAAGCATTCAGGGACAAGAACAAGTGTTTCTGTGGCAAACCTAATTCTGTCTAGAGATAGAGTTTTGGTAAGCCTACTTGTTACCAAGTTAACTTTGTGCCTTGATTTTTTCATGTTCGTAAAAAGGGGCTAACGGTAACAGTCCTGACCTCATAGGGTGTTAGGAAAACCAACTGAAATAGTGCAGGGAAAGGGCTTAGAACCTGCCTGGCGTTCAGCAACTAGCCAGGAAGAGGGTTGTCCAGGCTGTTACTATTCAGTGAGTGTTATCGACTAGTGCTCTACAAACAGGTGCCTGTGGAAACACTTAAGCAGAAATTCACTGTTTACAGCATTTCACTGTTTTCAAACTAAAACCACATCCATTATGCTATTTTCCAGGCTTCATCAAGAAGCTTCCAGGTGGGTGGGCTGTCCCTTGTTACCTTCATTTACTGGCTGCAAAAATGAATCCCAGAGAAAGTATTTGTTCAAAGGATACAGAGAAAGTTCCAGAGTCTAAATAAACCCCCCAGTTTTCTAAGCTCTACAATAACAATGAGTTACTCAACCTACTTTGCCGATGATGTAAGTCATAATTACAATTTTCATTTGCTGTACAGTAAGGTGTCTTTTAGTATTCACAAAAGGAAATCATTTCTCTTTTCCATGTAAATACAAAAAAGCTCCTAGAAGAATTTTTGCATCCAAATAGAGCAGTGATTTTCAAACAGTGGGCCACAACCCTTTAGTAGATAATGAAATCAATTTAGTGAGTTGCCACCAGTAATTTTTTTTAAGGAAAATGAAACAAGATAGATTATACTAGGATAGAATGGAAAATACTGGAGTATAGTATTTATTATTTTGTGAAGCACTTATCTCATTTATATTTCATTTGTGTGTGTATATGAGTTTGTAATGTAAAGGATAAATAATTTTTAAAGTGCATTTTTCACACCCGCTAGGATGGTTATATTTAAAAACAATGGAAAATTACAAGGATTGGCAAGGATGGGAAGAAATTGGAACCCTTTTCCATAGCGGGTGGGAATGTAAAATGGTGCAGCTGCTGTGGAAAGCAGTTTGGCAGTTCCCTCAAAAAGTTAAACATAGAATTACCATAAGACCCAGCAATTTAACTCCCAGACATATAGTCCAAAAAATTGAAACTAGGTTTACAAACAAATACTTGTACACAAATGGTCACAGCATCACTTTTCACTATAGCCAGAAGATAGGAACAAATCAAAAGTCAATGGATGAATGGATAAACAAGATGTGGTATATCCATGCGATTAATATTGATTCTGCAACAAAAAAGAATGGTGTACTAATAGATGCTACAATGTAGATGAACCTCAAGAGCATTGTGCTAGAGTGAAAGAAGCCAGACATAAACGCTCACGTATCATATACGATTCCATTTATGTGGAATACCCAAAATATGTAAATCCATAGGGATAGGAAGCAGATTAGTGGTTGTTAGGGGCTTGGGAGATGGGGAGTGAGTGACTCCTTAATTGATATGAAGTGTCCTTGAGGGTGATGACTGTATTCTGGAACCAGAGGTGGGGGGTGTGGCCCAACATTGCTAGTGTGCTACATCCCACTGGATTAATAAACTTTAAAATGACTCATTTTATGTTGCATGAGTTTTGCCTCAATTTTTTAAAAAAGATTTTATGTATTTATTAGAGAGAGAGAGAGAGAAGGGGGGGGGCAGAGGAAGAGGGAGAAGCAAGCTCCTCGCTGAGCAGGGAGCCACACATAGAGCTTGATTCCAGGACCCTGAGATCATGACCTGAGCCGAAGTCAAGTTGGATGCTAAACCAACTGAGCCAAGCAGATACCCCTCAATTTTGTAGTGAAGAAACAATTTCTACTTTTGGGTCCTAGTCAAAGAATTTGTAAGCCACTGAAACGGAGGGTTATGTTTAATCCAGTGTGCCTGTCCCCCTGACACAGTACCATGACCTCTCCATCTGTTTTGACTCCACATGGGAGAGGAGAGGCACCTTCCTTCCTCAGCTTCCACACCTATCCTGCTTCTTTCTGTTCAAGGAGAGGGAATTGGACTTCAAGACAGAAACTACTACCTATCATGGATTTTCTCAAGAACTAAGAGGAATCATGGACTCCTTCCACCTTGAAAGCAACATGGAAAGACAGATAGCAATTTGGCCTTGAGGAAGGAGTATGGGATTTAAAATTAGGTCTAGATTCAAATCCCGACTCTCACATATACGTAATTCATGATCTTGGGCAATTATTGTATCCCTCTGTTTCTTCATGTGCTAACTTAGTATTTTTGTTGTGAGGATTAAATAAGATGATACATGTAACACTCATAGAATCTAGTTGATGCTTAATAGTAGCTACTCTTGGAACAGCTGGGTGGCTCAGTCGGTTGGGCATCTGCCTTCTGCTCAGGTCATGATCTCAGGGTCCTGGGATGGAGTCCTGCTTTAGGCTCCCTGCTCAGTGGAAGCCTGCTTCTTCGTCTCCCTCTGCCTGCTGCTTCTCCTGTTTGTGCTCTCTCTCTATCAAATAAATAGATGGAATCTTAAAAAAAAAAAAAAAAAAGCTGCTCTTATGATGATTGAAATTATTCTAATATTTTATCATTTTTAAGCCCTATATTTTTTCACATTTCAGTATCTCCAAAATCAGGAGGTATCTTGCAATTGAAAACCATTCATAGTTTAATAGACCTAATTTTTATATTTTAGTGGCACATCTTACAATTGATAGTATCTTTGATTTCATGAAATACAGTACTTGGAGGCAAGTAGGTTAGAACACTGAGTCTCAACCCTATAAGACCTCATGCTCCTTTAAATAATTATTCTGTATCTTCCCTTTGATTCTGAAGTAAAATCTACAGTTAACATAACCAACCTACATACATAAGATCAAAAAAGTCAATATACTCCTTCAAAGGATGTAATGAAGTGGGTTGATACCTTACCTATACAAAAAAATCACTCCAAACACAATAACTACAAAAATACAACAGTGACTAGCATGATAGAGAAAACAATTGGGGATTTTCTTTAAATACAGTAGCTTTTTTTCTTTAAGTCTAGTAACTCACTTAATCCTTGATAATATGTAGATACAAGTACTAGATGTTTCTATTGGTTTGACTTTTGCTATTAACAAACACTTCTTCCACTAGAAAGAAAAGGCACACTGCTTATGGGTGGCTAAAGGGATAGTCTTACAAGGATGGACACATTATTTCAGAAAAGCATACATATACCAATCAATCCTACAATAATTAGTAACTGCCATACATCTGCCATGAGAGTCAAGGGCAATTGTTTTCTTAAAAATTCACCCACACTGGGGTGCCTGGGTAGCTCAGTTGGTTAAGTGTCTGCCGTTGGCTCAGGTCATGATCCCCGGGGTTCCTGGGATTGAGCCCCATATCGGGCTTCCTGCGCAGTGGGAAGCTTGCTTCTCCCTCTTCTTCTCCCCCTGCTTGTGTTTCCTCTCTCCTGTGTCTCTCTGTCAAATAAATAAATAAAATCTTAAAAAAAAAAAAAGAAGAATTTACCCACAGCAAGAATTACAACTAAAAGTAAGAGACAACTATTTAAAAAATGCTTACCTTTCTAAATATCAAAAGACACCAAAAAGAGAAAGTGAATAAAACATGAAGTGTATATATTTACATTTATTATGAAAACATAAATGTAAAAATAGTGTTTACATGTATTTAGAAAACAATCAAAGAATAAGCAAAGAAATAAAACAAAAACAGTTGAAATGGTTAACTACAGGAGGAAGAGGGAGAGGGTAGAGTAGAGGGGACAAATTAACATGAAATTTCTTTAAATATGCCTTAGAATCATGTAGATATTTTGTATGCAATTAAACAACAGTTAGCTCAAAGCAAAAAAAGTAAATCCTAAAATTATATATAATATTAAACAATAAACTTAATTACCTAGTTGGTGGTATACCCTCACAAAGAACTATTCCTAGTAACTTTACTTTGAACAACTCTAATACGTTGTAACTTAAATAAAAGAAGAATAGCTAATAATAATAATATACTTTTAGAACTATTTCTAGTAATCATAATGTTTATGGGAGTGTTAGTATCATTATTCTGAGATAGCTGTGTGTGTAATGTGAGAAGGTAATTGTATTTCCATCATTATATATTCAGATTTTGGTGTGGGAGAAAGGAGATAGAGGATTGATTAATCACTGAATTTAAAGTAGAAATATTAGTATAAACACCTAATGTATTTTATCTTTAAGAAACAAAACATATTAGTTCTGTTACTGAAAGGGCTAGAAACAGTGACCAATCTAGAAGCAATGAATACCCAAATAATCCAGATTGTGGTCTCCACATACCCATCTTGCTAAGAGGAAGTAGGCTTAGAACATCTTTTCAAAGCAGATATCAAAGATCTTATCAAATATAACTAGGAATATATCAAAGGACTGAGGATCTCAATTAAATACTCTCCCATTGACTAAATATAGGACAATTAGAGCATCAGTGAGAATAATAATGCAGAAGATTGCAACACATCAACTTACGTTTGAGGACATCTGCAAACCAACTTATTTTGTCAGCAATCAAAAGATAAGAATCAAACCTTTATCCTATCTTTCCAAGGATTCAAGCAATGGTCATCAATGTAGTTAACATTATATAGAGTCAAACATACAGAATCTATCTCCTCGTGGAAGTGAATAGTACTATCCATGAAGTCTTGGGAAGGCGAAAAGGAGGGAGAAAAGAACCAAGCATCCAGATATAACTGCCACTTGACAAGAGGTACAAGTGAAGGTCTTTTAACAAACATGTTAAAGGACACCACAGGACTGTAACCTCCAAACCACACTGTATGAAACTGCAACTGAACAAGAACCCTGTTTATGAGGAAAGGGGTGGGGTTGGGAAAAGGACGAGAGTATAATTAAAGACAGGATAGAGGATATCCTGTATAGAGGACAAGTAAAGACAGACTTTAATGACTGAGAAACCAACTGTTAAGCATAAACCTTGTCTGGATCCTGATTCAAAGAAACAAAATCTATGGCACCTGGGTGGTTCAGTTGGTTAAGCATCCAACTTCTGATTTCAGCTCAGGTCGTAATAACAGTGTCCTGGGATCCAGCCCTGTGTTGGGTTCTGTGCTCAGTGGGGAGCCTGCTTGAGGATTCCTACCGCTTTTCCCTCTTCCCCTCCCCCTGCTCACACTCTCTCAGATGAATAAATAAATCTTAGGAAAAACTAAACTAAACTAAAATAAAATCTGAAACCCATATTTAGTACAATTAGGGAATATGAATACTGACCAGAGAGTCAATAAGATTGTGTCAGGGTGCCTGGATGGCTCAGTTGGCTAAGCGCCTGACTCTTGGTTTTCGGCTCAGGTCACAATCTCAGGTTCCTGGGATCGAGCTCCAAGAGGGGCTCTGCACTCAGTGCAGAGTCTGCTTGTCCTTCTCCCCCCTCTGCCCCTCCCTCCAGCATGGTTGTTTGCTCTCTCTCTTTCTCTCAAATAAATAAAAATCTTAAAAAAAAAAAAAAAAGATTGTGGAATTATTCTTTGGTGGGGGCGTGGTGGTGAGGTGGTGGTTATTGATATTGTGAGTATGTTTAAAAAGGGAAATCCTTGTTTTTTTAAAAAAGATACATAGAGAATATTCACAGATGATATAATCTGACACCTCAAATTTACTTCAAAATAAGTCAGAGGGGGCAGGTGGTGGGTGGGAGCACAGAGGAAAAAGAATGGCCAGGAGTTGATAATTACTGAAGATAGATGATGAGTACATGATGGCTTATTATCTCTACTTTTGAATGTATTTGGAATTTTCCATAATAAATATAGTTAAGTGTGTGAAAGCAAAAATATTATAAATAAAGCATTCAAAAAGAAACTACTAATAGTAGTTAACTGAAAGAGAAAAGATTTTCAAAGAACCACAGGAAAATATTATGGATTTTCAGGATAACAGTTTTGAGATTGACAAACCATATGGTGAACCAAATTTATGTACCTATGAAAGACAATGAAAACTTTCTTTATCCTGTGTGCCTGTTGGCTGCCTTTTTGAGAAAACCATTTAGAAAACTCCTGAAAAAGTAACTAGAGAATTGAATATGGTAAAAATTGTGGCAAACCACAAAGTTGGAGTTTTACCAAGTTAGATATAAGATATAGAGTTTTCACTGTAGCCAAGATTATGCTGGAAAATTAACCTAGTCATTCAAATGAATGATAAACATGACATTCTGTATTATATTTGCACAATCCCCAAACTTTTAAACAGACATATTTATTTATACTGTTTCCTTTGAAATTAATGAGAAAAACACAGAACTTAAATATAAACTCCTGACAAAGATGTGTTCTCCGAGTCAAGGGACACTTACATTTCTGCAGATACAAGGAAGTCATTGATTCACCCGTCCTCTGTCAGCCAATAGCTTGAAATATGGCCACTAGGATTGCATGAAGCTTATAAAGCAAAACCTCTGAAACAGTCCATCCCCACTGAGATTTAACAAACTAAACTCCCCTTAATAATTCTTCCACATGTCTAAATAATTCCCTCTGGAATATTAACTTACTCAGTTAAGAGAAAGAAGAGAGAAGAACATACCATATTTTATGTTTACCCACGGAGTCACTTGGAAAACCATTAAGTGGTACCACATGGGGATGTGGACATGCGAGAGCCAAGTTGTCTCTGTGCCTTTCTGTTTGTTGAAGGCCGACCTGTGCAAAGCACACTGGATTGGCAACTGGATACTTGACATACGTCCAAGATTCTACTACTTATGAGCCGTATAACCTTGAGCTGGTCCCAGCTTCCCTATATGTCAATTAGGATTCTAAGGGTAGAGGAGCAAGGTAACAAAGGGAAAGTCTTACACTTCTCTTTAAACAGTCACCACAGGTTCTATGCCAGTGAGTCAGACCATGCTTGGCTCGATTTTCATCAATAATAGCAAACACTTATTAAATGTCCATGAATCCTCAAGTACCGTGTTCAGGGCTAGGATGGAAAGATAAGGAAAAGGTCTTCCTCCCATAAAACCTGTTAGGGTTCACCAATGAGCAGATGAGTAATGCTGGGAAATTAAGATGTTTTTAAACAGAATGTGCTATGCCCCAGAAAGTCTCCTCTGGATATTTAAGTGCACAGAGTCTCAAAGAAGATTCTGTGGAGAGAAGCATGAGGTGGAGAAAAGCACATTCCAAGCAAAGGAAAGGCTCAGAGACAGAGTTTAAGAAAATCCAGGGACATGGAACAAATATCCCCAAGTGGCTTACTGATGGAAAGGTGAGACCAAGAATGGGTAGGTTGGGAAGAGACTGTGAAGGGTCATGAGTGTCCTGATAAGGAATTTGGGCTTTATCCTCTGGGCTTCTGAGGCCCATCAGAGATTTTTTTCACCCGGGGAAGCCCACGACCACTTTCTTGTTCGGTTCACTGTTGTCTGCCTCCATTGATGGCGTCCTGAGCCTCCAGGAGCAGGGCCAACATGACCTGATCACATTTTTGTTCAGAAACATCACAGGCCATTTTACACACGGTACTGCGGGCACAGTTCCCCCTGCTACTGGTTTTGATGACACATAGTTGAAATTGCTCTTAGTTTATGCTGTTGCCACTGACGATCAATTTTCATTTTAGATCCCCTGTGCATAAAATGCAGGAGAAATCGGACTCCAGATTATAGTCAGGCAGATTTGTTCGCTGTATAAGCTCTCCCTCGGGCTCTTTCAAGCCATTAAGATGAATGTCTTGCCTTGGGCTATGACGTATTTGTTTTCTGAAAGAGTTAATGCAACTCCTTAAATGTGTGTAGCTTATTCCCCGAGAATATTTGATACGAAGGAAGAATCTGTATTGCTTAGAACTACAAAAGCCAGGATTTACCTAACTGCTTCTTCAAACACAGTGCTGTACACATTATGAGATTCCTAGGGGCTACAGAGAAAGAGAAACGGGAGAAAGGCTAGTTTCTGTCCTGGAGTGTTGACAGTCTAAGAGGAGAGGCTTCGTGAGCACAGACCTAACGACTGAAAACACTTCGTTAAAAACATTAAGGAGAAATGTGACTGTGACATACTTGGAAGAGACACGCTCCCCAGAGTAAGATTTCAACAGCTTCTAGGCGATACCTTTCCTAGAACATGCCACGGTATGTCTCCATCCATGCTTTTACAGTAAGACTTGCCAGGAAGAAAAATTTTAAATATAACTTTACTTGGTAGGTGCTGTCCTTCTAATTTTGAGCTCTAAATGCCTACTCTAAGTCATTTTCTTCAAGAGTTCACATTCCCAGGTACAGAAAATTATGTCTTCTCCTTTGCTTTTTATGCAGTCATTTTGTCGGGTGCAAATGCTGAAAATGAAATTTTCTAGAGAGAGTAGTCAGCACAATAGTTTCCCCAGAACGAAGGAGGGCTGCCAGGCAATGTAAGAGACCAGCTCAGCCTTCTCCCACCCCTCCCTGAGGGCACGTAGCTGAGAGGCTCTGTAGCCTGCCTTTAGGACCAAGCAGAAATGATTTTGAAATGGATAGTTCAGGCCTGCAATCCCTTATTGACAATTCCAAAACCTCCAAAGCTCTGAAAACCAAGCATTTTTCTAACTTGTTGGTGACAAAAGCTGGCTTGCACTGATAATTGGGTTTATTATTTATTCCATTTGGTATGAACATATTTTCCTACAGACACAGAAACGTGTTTGATCATAGAATGCTGCTCGTCCCCCGCTCAGCACAAGTATATAAAATTTATGCTTTATCATTTAAAGATCTGAAAATTCTGAGGTCTAAAACAAATCTGGTCCCAACAGTTATAGATAACATATCATAGCCATGTCATGACAGCCACTTATAAAGCCCCTCTCCCATGCAAGTGCTGTACCAAATCCTCTCATTTGATCTTTACCGTGCCCTATGAATGTGGCATTAATAGTACCGTTTAAATGATGGAGAAACTGAGGCCCAGCAAAGTTAAGCGATTCGTCCCAACATCCCACATCAACCAAGTGGTGAGCAAAAGACTCAAACTTAGGTTCATCTGATTCCAAGGCTCATGCTCATTGCATTCTGCCTGAGGTTCTCATCATTGTCCCTGTTCACCGTCCCCATATAGCCATCCGCTCAATGGTGAGCCCTGGCTTCTGGGATCCTTCAAGTCTAGGCAGATGCCGAGGGAAATGAAGGTGGTAAGCGTCTACTAGAGCTGGTTTCTCTTCTTGACCCTTTGAACTATGAATGGGTGTCTTCTTGCAAGACCTGCATTTTTATGCCGATTCATTGCCATCTAGTGGTCATTTTTAAGATCAGTTTTGCATACTATGTTAGGATGAAAATGAAATTTTCTAGAGAGAGTAGTCAGCACAGTAGGATTCTTCTAACAGGCAGGGGGTTTGGTCCTTGGATGCATTGGAAAAAAATAACAAGATGTGTAGTAAAAAGGAGCCTAACCCAAGTAAATACTTATAAAATGAAATAAATGTTCATCTTCACATTCTTCAGGTGAAGGACTCGCAAGACGGGCGGGGTTTGCTAAGGCTTTATAAAATCTCACCTCTGATCCAAATAATCAGATTAAATCTCCCCGACACAGGCTACTTAGGAAAATAAAAGCTTTCTCTCAAACCATTTTATCAGCCTTTCCTCAAAGTTTGCCAGGGACGCTCTCTGTTCTAATTATAATATTTACAGTACAAATTGGCGGTTGCCATGTACATTCTCCCCATGAAATTTTAAAAAGTCATTCATGTCCTCATTTACATATGTTCCTTTCCAAAACTGACAAACTGTTCATCTTTGGTGATAATGATACAATGTAAAAACTTGAAAGTGGGTGAAAGGGAATCATAATATCACCCATCTAAAGGAAAGTTTTTAGGCATTATAAATACTTAGTGTATTTCAGTTTAATAATATCTATTGAGCTTCTGTCAAGTCCTGTGACAGATTCAAATATGGACTTAACAGTTTCTTGACCTTAAGTTGCTTAGAATCTAGAGGAGAGAGATCACCAAGTACACAGTTGAGGGAAAATACAGAATGTGATGCGGGAGAATCTGTCCAATAGATTTACAAATTGGAATAGTAGGAAAATCCTGAAGACACTCACTAGCTTGCTGGTTTCAGAGGCCAGGACCTAGGAACGTCATAACACAAAGTGTCCTTAGATGAACCGAGGTCAACCTCAATACTTAATTAATGGACCCACAGGAGAACTAAAGTGGCTGAGCAGTTAAAAATGAGTACCTTTGGTGGCAAAACACACAACCTTCCACTTCTTCTTCCAGCCTAACCCTCCAGCAGAAAAGTCATTCGAATGTCAGCATCACATGAGTCTCCCATGACATGGTACCTGTGGGTTAAACGATGAATCTTGTGAGGCGGGAACATGAAATAGTGAAGCAGATCCCCCAAATTCACTTTATTTTAACATTATGTGGCTTGCAAGGGGGAAAAAAAAGGATATAATACTGTATATAAGGATATTATATTATATTATTATAATATATTATATAAGGATATAATACTGTAAGGATAAAATGAGAAGCTTAGGTATTTTCTTTTTTGAAAGCCAGAAGTCTTGATCAGAACTTAGTACTACGCCCAGTGCCATTTGTCTCTGCTTTTTTCCCTTCTGCATGTTTCTCTCGGGTTCCTTGGTCTCTTAATTCTGAATTGTGAGAGTGTCTTGCTTTGGTACACATGTTTATTCATGGGGTCTTGTTTGCAGATTTCATTCTATCCAAGTAAGAATGCAGCAGTAATGAGCTTTTTTTTTTTTTTTTTTTTGCCTTTGGGTGTGTGATGTCATTAAGAGCAAAGGCAATAAAGGACAAGAATCAGAGACTCAGCACGGAGCGGAAGAACCCAGCAATTTGCACAAGGGCAAGGGCGGATGGAAGGTACAGGTCACGCTGGAGAAGGGCTTCTGAGCTATGGCCCAGAAACAGCACAGAGAGGAAGGGACAAGGGACCCCACCGGCACTTAACCGCCCAGTTCTTTATGAAGACTCAGGACATCCTTATTTATTCCTGAAATTGATCCAAATCCTCATTAGGAAAACAAGAGATTCTCATTTAGGGAAGGACAGCACGGAACATACTCCCTTGTCCATCTGGAAAACGAAAGTAATGAAACTCCCCAAATGATTTCCAGAGTTCCCAATATATGCACAAACTTCATCTGAGTCTTTCAAGAAGCGAGGCTTTGGATGAGAAGTACAGCTGCGCAGTGCGTTCATTGGCAACATACCCTGTTGGAAAGCGGTGCGGAAATCGTAAAGGCACCCACCAACTCTAACTTGAGGCCGCTTAGATTCAACCTCCATTAGCTACCCTGAAGCTGGGCAAGTTTTGTGACTCTTCTGTATCTAGACCCCATTATCTGCAAAGTAGGAAAATGATAGGATTTGCCTCCTGGGCCTTTTCAAAGATTGAAGAGTGAATCGGTATAAGGCACTCAGCATACCGGGTGCACTGAGAAATCCCTCAATAAACACTAGCTGTTACTATTACACGGAAGTGTTGACTTAGCTTTAAGTAATTCAATCTGAATGCACTTATCAAGTGGTTATTACAGGCAACAAATAGTAAAATGAATGTTCATAGAAAAAGAAAAGATGGTTATTATCTATATGGGAAGAGAAGTCAGCAATCGTTGACTTAGTCAACTACCATGGCAATATTCTTGAATGCAGTGTTATGAAAAAAAAAAAAGATGTGTTTTGGGTAATTGATTTTGGGGGGTAAGTTTTCCCTGTTAAATTCCACCTTACCGAAGATTTTTCTGGAGGCAGTGAACATAATGTAATGACAGACAGACAGTGCATGGCTTTCTTGTGATCTAGCTCATTTCAAGAAGTTTGGGAAAACTAAAGGGAGAAAATGCTAAGCACGTCCTTTGGACAGTTTTCCCTCGTATCTCAATTTCTGGAAAATATCTCCTCATTTATTGATTTCGTGACTGGGTTTTTCTTCAGGAGCGACTCAGTAACCAATTTAGCATTGAACTCTCAGAAAATGGCAAAAGTACTAAGGAATTAGGACATAACACTGTTCAGGATTCAGGGTAACTTTTTCCATTTTTTTTTTAAATGTATTTTTTAAATGCCAGCACTACCAACTGTGCAAAGAAGAAAGTCATAAAAACAAAACCCCCAATCCTCAGTGTGTACAGTAAATGGAGAGGCAAAAATTCAATGAAAAAAAAAAAACAATTTCAAGTTTTGGCTTCTGTGGAGTTCCATACACCATACGGATTCAGAAATCTTTTAAAATGAGAAACCAGCAAAGTGTGAGAGACCCCTAATAATTAACGGTTTATTGGAATCCCGGGACAGGGCACAAGCAGTGGTGTAATTGTCACATGGAGAACGTGATGAAAGCGTTAATGTTTGTAAAACATTTAGAAGGTGGGTGAATGCTAGAAAAATGATGGAAACAAAGCTCTAGGGTTCTGCCCGGTTTTTGTTGTTATTGTTGTTGCTTTAGCCTGGCCCCAACCTTGGAGAGAAAAGTGCTCACAGGCATGTCCTTGAAAGGCCCATCTTGGACCTCCAGCCTAATTTAACATAAAAAAGCCAAGCAACCTAATTTTTTCACAGCCTCTGCATTGCAGTAAAGAACAACCTCACGTGTCCACTTCCAATTCCTACTAAAAAAACAAAAAAAAAAACAACAACTCTGGGGTCATTTGTGGTTCTGTTCTTCCTCTCAAACCCACGTCTATTATGTCAGCAAACCCCATCAGCTCTGCCTTCACACTCTGTCCTGCATCCAGCCATGTCTTACCCACTATGTGCCACCGTGGTCCCTGCCAACCTGGTCCCTGTCCCCATCATCATTATCCCGCTCATGGCCATCATTTCCAACTGGCTCCTGGCTTCCTCTGGTCTATTTTCAAAACAGCAGTTGGAGTGATTCTGTTACAATGTTAAGACAGACCATGTCAATCTGTTGCCCCAAAACCTTCCAATAATTTCCCTTCCCACTCAGTAAAAGCTAACATCACTGTAATGGCCAAAGGCATCTCCTATCCATGGGTCCCTGCTCCTTTGGGATCTCTGACCTCATTTCTTCTGTTTCATTCCTCTCTCTCTCTCTTTCCTCTTCTTTCTCTCCCTCCCCCTCAGATGCTAGTCCCACTCAGATACTCTGAACTGGAACACATCCTTCCCTCTGACACCCACCTTGCCACGAAGCCCCTTACCTCACCCCTCCTTTCTTGGTGATATGAACTTAATAGTCTTCTCTTGTGGTATTTAAAAGTGCAAAGCCCCTTCCATACCCTTTCATTCCCTTTCCCTACTTTTCTCCTGAGCACTTATCATCATCCAACTTACTGTGTGTTTCATTTTACTTAGTTATCTAACAGCCAATGCTGTCAGAATGTAGTTCCAGAAGGGAAGGGAAGAGAAATGTTGTATTCACAGTGTCTGTCCCTGATACCACGCAAGTGATGGACAGGGTTCCATTCAGGTTTATGGGCCCTGAAACTTTAGTACACAATCTGAAGGACACGCTTTAAAAAAACAAAAGCAGAGGAGTCAAGATGGCGGAGAAGTAGCAGGCTGAGACTACATCAGGTAGCAGGAGACCAGCTTGATAGCTTATCTAAACATTGCATACACCTACAAATCCAACGGGAGAGCGAAGAGAAGAAGAACAGCAACTCTAGAAACAGAAAATCAACCACTTTCTGAAAGGTAGGACTGGCAGAGAAGTGAATCTAAAACGACGGGAAGATAGACCGAGGGGGGAGGGGCCGGCTCCTGGCAAGCAGCGGAGGAACGGAGCACAAAATCAGGACTTTTAAAAGTCTGTTCCACTGAGGGACATTGCTCCAGAGGCTAAACCAGGGTGAAGCCCATGCGGGATCAGCGTGGCCCCAGGCCCCGCAGGGTCACAGAAGGATCGGGGGTGTCAGAGTGTCGGAGAGCTTGCAGGTATTAGAACGGAGAAGCCGGCTACAGAGACAGAGCCGAGGACTGAACTCTTAGCTCGGGGTTACCTTGAACTGGTCGCGGGCTGGGTGAGCTCGGAGCGCGGCTAGAGGCTGGGGATACGGGAGTGATTGGGTGCTGTCCTCTGGGGGCGCACTGAGGAGTGGGGCCCCAGGCTCTCGGCTCCTCCGAGCAGGAGACTGGGAAGCCGCCATTTTCATTCCCGTCCTCCGGAACTCTACAGAAAGCGTTCAGGGAACAGAAGCTCCCAAAAGCGAACCCGAGCCGATTACTTAGTCCGGCCGCTGGTAAGGGCGGTGCAATCCCGCCTCGGGCAAAGACACTTGAGAGTCACTACAACAGGCCCCTCCCCCAGAAGATCAACAAAATATCCAGCCAGGACGAAGTTCATCTATCAAGAAAAGTAGGTTCAATTCCTAAGACAGCAGCGCAATTCCAGAGGAGGAGAAAGCAAAGCACGGAACTCATGGCTTTCTCCCCATGATTCTTTAGTCTTGCGGCTACTTCAATTTTTTTTTTCTTTTTTCAATTTTTTTTCTTTTTTTTTCTTCTGCTAAATTTTTTAAAACTTTTACCCCTTTCTTTTTTAACGTTTTTTGACTAGTTTATCTAAATATATATATATTTTCTTTCTTTTTTTAAATTTTTTTCATTTTTTTTTCCTGAAGCTCTTTTTATCCCCTTTCTCCCCCCCACAATTTGGGGTCTCTTCTGATTTGGTTACAGCGCATTTTTCTGGGGTCTTTGCCACCCTTTTAGTATTTTATTTGCTCCTTCATATCCTCTTATCTGGACAAAATGACAAGGCGGAAAAAATCACCACAAACAAAAGAACAAGAGACAGTACCGAAGGCTAGGGACCTAATCAACACAGACATGGGTAATATGTCAGATCAAGAGTTCAGAATGACGATTCTGAACATTCTAGCCGGGCTCGAAAAAGGCATGGAAGATATTAGAGAAACCCTCTCTGGAGATATTAAAGCCCTTTCTGGAGAAATTAAAGAACTAAAATCTAACCAAGTTGAAATAAAAAAAGCTATTAATGAGGTGCAATCAAAAATGAAGGCTCTCACTGCTAGGATAAATGAGGCAGAAGAAAGAATTAGTGATATAGAAGACCAAATGACAGAGAATAAAGAAGCCGAACAACAGAGGGACAAACAGCTACTGGACCACGAGGGGAGAATTTGAGAGATAAGTGACACCATAAGACGAAACAACATTAGAATAATTGGGATTCCAGAAGAAGAAGAAACAGAGAGGGGAGCAGAAGGTCTATTGGAGAGAATTATTGGAGAGAATTTCCCTAACATGGCAAAGGGAACAAGCATCAAAATCCAGGAGATGCAGAGAACCCCCCTCAAAGTCAACAAGAATAAGTCCACACCCCGTCACCTAATAGTAAAATTTACAAGTCTTAGTGACAAAGAGAAAATCCTGAAAGCAGCCCGAGAAAAGTCTGTAACATACAATGGTAAAAATATTAGATTGGCAGCAGACTTATCCACAGAGACCTGGCAGGCCAGGAAGAGCTGGCATGATATATTCAGAGCACTAAACGAGAAGAACATGCAGCCAAGAATACTCTATCCAGCTAGGCTATCATTGAAAATAGAAGGAGAGATCAAAAGCTTCCAGGACAAACAAAAACTGAAACCAGTTCTACAGGAAATATTGAAAGGGGTCCTCTAAGCAAAGAGAGAGCCTAAAAGTAGTAGATCGGAAAGGTACAGAGACAATATACAGTAACAGTCATCTTACAGACTAATAATGGCACTAAATTCATATCTCTCAATAGTTACCCTGAATGTTAATGGGCTAAATGCCCCAATCAAAAGACACAGGGTATCAGAATGGATAAAAAAACAAAACCCATCAGTATGTTGCCTATAAGAAACTCATTTTAGACACGAAGACACCTCCAGATTTAAAGTGAGGGGGTGGAAAACAATTTACCATGCTAATGGGCATCAGAAGAAAGCTGGGGTGGCAATCCTTATATCAGATCAATTAGATTTTAAGCCAAAGACTATAATAAGAGATGAGGAAGGACACTATATCCTACTCAAAGGCTCTGTCCAACAAGAAGATCTAACAATTTAAAATATCTATGCCCCTAACGTGGGAGCAGCCAACTATATCAACCAATTAATAACAAAATCAAAGAAACACATCAATAATAATACAATAATAGTAGGGGACTTTAACACTCCCCTCACTGAAATGGACAGATCATCCAAGCAAAAGAACAACAAGGAAATAAAGGCCTTAAATCACACACTGGACCAGATGGACATCACAGATATATTCAGAACATTTCATCCCAAAGCAAGAGAATACGCATTCTTCTCTAGTGCACATGGAACCTTCTCCAGAATAGATCACATCCTGGGTCACAAATCAGGTCTCAACCGGTATCAAAAGATTAGGATCATTCCCTGCATATTTTCAGACCACAATGCTCTGAAGCTAGAACTCAATCACAAGAGGAAAGCTGGAAAGAACCCAAATACATGGAGACTAAACAGCATCCTTCTAAAGAATGAATGGGTCAACCAGGAAATTAAAGAAGAATTGAAAAAATTCATGGAAACAAATGATAATGAAAACACAACAGTTCAAAATCTGTGGGACACAGCAAAGGCAGTCCTGAGAGGAAAATATATAGCGGTACAAGCCTTTCTCAAGAAACAAGAATGGTCTCAAGTTCACAACCTAACCCTACACGTAAAGGAGCTGGAGAAAGAACAAGAAAGAAACCCTAAACCCAGCAGGAGAAGAGAAATCATAAAGATCAGAGCAGAAATCAATGAAATAGAAACCAAAAAAAACAATAGAAAAAAATCAATGAAACTAGGAGCTGGTTCTTTGAAAGAATCAATAAGATTGATAAACCCCTGGCCAGACTCATCAAAAAGAAAAGAGAAAGGACCCAAATCAATAAAATCATGAATGAAAGAGGAGAGATCCCAACTAACACCAAAGAAATACAGACAATTATAAGAACATACTATGAGCAACTCTACGCCAACAAATTGGACAATCTGGAAGAAATGGATGCATTCCTAGAGACATATAAACTACCACAACTGAACCAGGAGGAAATAGAAAACCTGAACAGGCCCATAACCAGTAAGGAGATTGAAACAGTCATCAAAAATCTCCAAACAAACAAAAGCCCAGGGCCAGACGGCTTCCCAGGAGAATTCTACCAAACATTTAAAGAAGAACTCATTCCTATTCTCCTGAAACTGTTCCAAAAAATAGAAATGGAAGGAAAACTTCCAAACTCATTTTATGAGGCCAGCATCACCTTGATCCCAAAACGAGACAAGGATCCCACCAAAAAAGAGAACTACAGACCAATATCCTTGATGAACACAGACGCAAAAATTCTCGCCAAAATACTAGCCAATAGGATTCAACAGTACATTAAAAGGATTATTCACCACGATCAAGTGGGATTTATTCCAGGGCTGCAGGGTTGGTTCAACATCCGCAAATCAATCAATTTGATACAACACATTAATAAAAGAAAGAACAAGAACCATATGATACTCTCAATAGATGCTGAAAAAGCATTTGACAAAGTACAGCATCCCTTCCTGATCAAAACTCTTCAAAGTGTAGGGATCGAGGGCACATACCTCAATATTATCAAAGCCATCTATGAAAAACCCACCGCAAATATCATTCTCAATGGAGAAAAACTGAAAACTTTTCCGCTAAGGTCAGGAACACGGCAGGGATGTCCATTATCACCACTGCTATTCAACATAGTACTAGAAGTCCTAGCCTCAGCAATCAGACAACAAAAAGAAATTAAAGGCATCCAAATTGGTAAAGAAGAAGTCAAACTATCACTCTTCGCAGATGATATGATACCATATGTGGAAAACCCAAAAGACTCCACTCCAAAACTGCTAGAACTTGTACAGGAATTCAGTAACGTGTCAGGATATAAAATCAATGCACAGAAATCAGTTGCATTTCTGTACACCAACAACAAGACTGAAGAAAGAGAAATTAAGGAGTCAATCCCATTTACAATTGCACCCTAAACTATAAGATACCTAGGAAATAAACCTAACCAAAGAGGCTAAGAATCTATACACAGAAAATTATAAAGGACTCATGAAAGAAATTGAGGAAGACACAAAGAAATGGAAAAATGTTCCATGCTCCTGGATTGGAAGAATAAGTATTGTGAAAATGTCTATGCTACCTAAAGCAATCTACACATTTAATGCAATCCCTATCAAAATACCATCCATTTTTTTCAAAGAAATGGAACAAATAATCCTAAAATTTATATGGAACCAGAAAAGACCTCGAATATCCAAAGGAATATTGAAAAAGAAAGCCACAGTTGGTGGCATCACAATTCCGGACTTCAAGCTCTATTACAAAGCCGTCATCATCAAGACAGCATGGTACTGGCACAAAAACAGACACATAGATCAGTGGAACAGAATAGAGAGCCCAGAAATCGACCCTCAACTCTATGGTCAACTCATCTTCGACAAAGCAGGAAAGAATGTCCAATGGAAAAAAGACAGCCTCTTCAATAAATGGTGCTGGGAAAATTGGACAGCCACATGCAGAAAAATGAAATTGGACCACTTCCTTACACCACACATGAAAATAGACTCAAAATGGATGAAGGACCTCAATGTGAGAAAGGAATCCATCCAAATCCTTGAGGAGAATGCAGGCAGCAACCTCTTCGACCTCAGCCACAGCAACATCTTCCTAGGAACAACGGCAAAGGCAAGGGAAGCAAGGGCAAAAATGAACTATTGGGATTTCATCAAGATCAAAAGCTTTTGCACAGCAAAGGAAACAGTTAACAAAACCAAAAGACAACTGACAGAATGGGAGAAGATATTTGCAAACGACATATCAGATAAAGGGCTAGTATCCAAAATCTATAAGGAACATAGCAAACTCAACACCCAAAGAACAAACAATCCAATCAAGAAATGGGCAGAGGACATGAACAGACATTTCTGCAAAGAAGACATCCAGATGGCCAACAGACACATGAAAAAGTGCTCCACGTCACTCGGCATCAGGGAAATACAAATCAAAACCACAATGAGATATCACCTCACACCAGTCAGAATGGCTAAAATTAACAAGTCAGGAAATGACAGATGCTGGCGAGGATGTGGAGAAAGGGGAACCCTCCTCCACTGTTGGTGGGAATGCAAGCTGGTGCAACCGCTCTGGAAAACAGCATGGAGGTTCCTCAAAATGTTGAAAATAGAACTACCCTATGACCCAGCAATTGCACTACCGGGTATTTACCCTAAAGATACAAACATAGTGATCCGAAGGGGCACGTGTACCCGAATGTTTATAGCAGCAATGTCTACAATAGCCAAACTATGGAAAGAACCTAGATGTCCATCAACAGATGAATGGATAAAGAAGAGGTGGTATATATACACAATGGAATACTATGCAGCCATCAAAAGAAATGAAATCTTGCTATTTGCGACGACGTGGATGGAACTAGAGGGTATCATGCTTAGTGAAATAAGTCAATTGGAGAAAGACAACTATCATATGATCTCCCTGATATGAGGACATGGAGAAGCAACATGGGGGGTTAGGTGGATAGGAGAAGAATAAATGAAACAAGATGGGATTGGGAGGGAGACAAACCATAAATGACTCTTAATCTCACAAAACAAACTGGGGGTTGCTGGGGGGGGGTGGGATTGGGAGAGGGGGAGGGGGCTATGGACATTGGGGAGGGTATGTGCTATCGTGAGTGCTGTGAAGTGTGTAAACCTGGCGATTCACAGACCTGTACCCCTGGGGATAAAAATACATTATATGTTTATTAAAAAAAAAAATTTGGAAGTGGAGGCGAACCATAAGAGACTATGGACTCTGAAAAACAACCTGAGGGTTTTGAAGGGTCAGGGGTGGGAGGTTGGGGGAACAGGTGGTGGGTAATAGGGAGGGCACGTATTGCATGGAGCACTGGGTGTTGTGCAAAAACAATGAATACTGTTATGCTGAAAAAATTAATAAAATAAAAAAAAATGTTAAACTATAATAAATGTCATTTTAAAATAAAATAAATAAAACAAAAACAAAAACAAAATTACCAACACAAAATTCGGTATAAAAGTGAATATTTACTTAGAATTGGAAATCACAGTAATTATTTGTTAAATAGTCAAAATCTAACATAAGAATCACCAAGTCCAAAAAAATGACACATTTATTTAGTCTATTTATGTCTATAATACTTTTCTCTACATTTTTAGCTATTCCCTCTTTAATACCCTAATACTTCTTCTTATAACAATACTTTTAATAGATTTTGTAGAGAAAATTAAAAGGTCATTTGGTTTTTCCCCTGGTGTAGTTAACTGAAGTTTTGTTTTGCTCTTTTTAAATTGATTGCTTGGTTGATTTATTGTTTGTTTGTTTTTTAAAGGTTTATTTATTTGTTTTAGGGAGAGAAAGTATGATCCGGAGGGGCAGAGGGAAAGGAAAGGAGGGAATCCTAAACGGACCCAACACAGAACACAGAGCCTGATGTGGGGCTACCTCTCATGACCCCATGATCATGACCTGAGCCAAAACAAAGAGACTCTCAACCACCCAGGGGCCTTAATGTTTGGTTTGTATTGAAAGTTAGCTTTACAGCTTGCTGTAGATAATGTCACATAAGTTACTAGGATTGGCGTCTAATTTTCAAGAATGTTTTCAGGATTCTTTCATGTAGAGTTAGAGGGTTTCAGTTTCCTGTGCCCTGACCAATCTTAGATACTCCTTGAAACAACGACCCTCGACTGTTCATCCTCACTGGAATGGCCTGATAGGAGTTTCATGCTAATCTTTGTAAATGTCCGTGGGGATAATATTTGCAACTTAACACACAATTTCACTGTTTTTGTTTGTTGTCTTTTTACAAATTCACTGCTTTTAGTATACAGGTTTGTACCTTACAACAATAGGACATCCAATAATATCTAGTACATGTAATTCTCATCAGAAAGAAAACATTGCCTGGTGCCTTTATAATCGTATCTGCTACACTTTTAGTACATTCCTGACTGGGGATAACTTTGGTTTTAACCAGGAGAATGGAATCGACTGTTTTGAGTTTTACAAACCTAGTGATTGGAAGAGTTTTCCTCTAGAGTTCTGCCAGGTTTTTCTTGTTACTGCTGTTGCTTTAGCTTGGCCCCAACCAACTGAGCCACCGAGGTGCCCTGAATGTGGTACAGTCTTAACTGATGGGAAATTCAAGCTATACATGCAATGAGCCCTGTCCCTCTAGGTTAAAAGGAACGTTGTGAGGATTGACAGCAGGAAGGAACACTGAAGAAATGGTGGGAAAAATGTTATAAAATTAGGGAAATTCTATTGATGCTCTTGGCACTGGTCTGGAGTTAGAGAGGCCAGGAGGTAAGGGACACTATGACTTTGGACAAGTCCTCTCTCAAAGCCTCAGTTTTGCTTTCTACAAACGTTTGGCCCATAATGGGTAATTAGTAATGGTGCAACAATATTGTTGTTTTGTTGGTGGTGATGGTGTTATGTAATGACAAGACTGCTGTGATACATGAATGGGTTATTCTTTCACCTCAACTTCTTCTGGTTACTTTTCTGGATTCTGCTATTCCTTCTTCTTTAAACCACACACCAAAGTGAACAAGGTGGGAGCCCATTTCTGGCTGGTCCTTGTGCTGATACTCCTGAGCACTGATGGTAGGTAGGGCACCTCACAAAGCACAAAGTCTGTCATGAAAGTCACAGGGCTCACTATTTCTGCCTTCATTTTCTGTTTTTGCCATAGAGCTCAGAGCTTTTTCTGAAGCCAACTTCCCAGCTGGCTGCCTAAGCTTAATCCATTTTTGCCCTTTCCCAGAAGGTAGACTGGTATGAGAAGAAGAAAATATCTAGACCAATTTTTTCCCCACCCACTAGGAAGAATTTTAAAACCCCGGGATTCATGAGTTTTCACCAGATGTGACATACGCAGTGGCCCTCTAGTTGACCAGTCCCTCCTAGTTCACTGTTGAAGACTCATGTGACTATAGCCACAGACAAAATATTACAGCAATGGACACAAAAATTTGCCCCCTAAAGTAAATAATATCCTTTGTGAATTACATTTGAAAGCTAAAAGTCTATTTTAAACTAAATGTATCTAAAGTTCTTTATTCATTTTTTTCTTGTGGTAGAAAAATCCCAAGTTCATAGCCATTGCAATGAGAAGGAAGGCAAATGGCCCTTCAGTCGGCAAACGTGGGAAGGATGGCCAGCCGCAATGACAGATGGCTGGTTCCACTCTGCCATTACCAAGTTCAAGCTTTTCCAAGTACATATAGAGCTCCTGTTGTCATAGGGTGTCCATGTATACAAATCCATGGAGAAAGGGATGTGGGAGTCCAAATGGGTAAGAGTGATATGAAAATTCAATAGGAATTCAAAGAAATTATTTGGAAAATAGAAGTAAACACTCTTGGAATTGTCTCTGGAATTTATATGGCTTATAAAGCAGATACAGATATCTATTCCAATCAGTGTCGGTTTTGTGGCCCAGGAATTTAAATTGAAGTGATTTTTTTCCTTGAGAACATTTGACATCTGCACATTAAGTTTCTAATTTCCTTATCCAACAACTTTGCACCCACTTGCTGACCTATAACTGTACAGTGACTTGACACTGACAATCGGCCCTGTGTTCATTCTCAAGCCAAGTGCTTTTTTCAGGTGTGTTTTTTTTTTTTTTCTTTTTTGGTTTCTAGACAATTTCATGATAAACTTTGGCCTCAATTATATACTTTCTAAAATCAATGAGAAGGAGTTATTGCTCCTTTCTCCTTATATAGCACACAAGTTAGTGAGACAATACTCTTGTCTAATGTTATACATATTTTTTTCTTTGCAGTGATATCGATTGCCCCATTTTTCTCACTTCTCCCTGTGAAAGCCCATGGGGCAGACGGTGAAGGGAGGCTCATTTGTTAAATGACCCCATAGCAGATGAAATTAGTTCCCACTTCTTTCCAGAGGCTTTCTCTGCCAGGGTTAAAGCCATTCTTTCATAGCAAAACACCACAAATGCCAATAATGTATTTTAGATAAAATATGTCCCGAAACAAAGAATGACAACAATTACAATGGGCTTGCCCAGGATTCTGCACAATTATTTATCCTGAAGTTTGGACCTTAATATCTAGTAGATTTTTTAAATGTTGCAAAATTAGAACAGATTAATTATAACAGTATACTGTAAATAGATTAGCTCAGTGGAGGACAGGTTGGTGTTTACATAGAACTTGTTTAGTGCCTTTGATGCCTACTTTTGTTTCCTTTTTTTTTTTTTTTTTTTTAACTTCACCCCATATCCATAGGGTGGACACCTTTCTCCAGCCAGCCATGTCAGAAATGCATGGGTTTTGTCCCAGGTGAAACTGGGAAAATCAGGCCATCACAAATGCATCATCCCTTCTTGGAAAATGAACTCGAGTTGCTCAACCAGAGGTGGACCATTGACATCAACCCAAACCCTCCTTAACAGGGGAACGAAATCCACTCTGCAAGTCCTATGAGCCCTGAATTAGCACCTTTGCATTTTCACAGGAAATAAAACCTGTTTTAGTGCTTATTTGTGTACTTAGTTTTCTGTTCTGAAGCGGTGTCATCTTGATGTCTCAACATAAGGAGGGATGAGAGCAAAGATGAAAGTGTCTATGCAAATTTGAATAACCCAGTTACTGAGTTTAACATCTTTGCATTTCCACATTCAATTCCATTTGAATAAGAATGACTTATTTCTTCTTTAACATAAGAATTCACCTTCAATACTCTCATCACAAGCCAACCTTACCTATGAGTTGGGACCAAGTGGGAAGGTAGCAAAGTAGCATTATCATTCTAAAAACACCTTATTCTTTTACAAAGTTCATGGTAATTTTTATTTTATATATATATATACACACACATATATATAGTTTCACATTTGAGATTGGTAAAAATCAATTTTTCTAAATATATTTGGGGGTGAGGGGAAGAAAACGTAAGCTCAAAAAGGTCAAACAGACCTCGTAAGTTAGGTAGTCTTCATTCATTCACCCATCCATTTGATTATTCATACATTAATTTCTTCATTCATTCATTTAGTGAATATTTGTTGAGGCTACAGTTATAAAACAATTTGGTTGGGGAGTATGTGTGCCTGTATACATGAGTACAACACACTCTAAAAATGCTTTTAATTATTAATGTATCTGTTATACTCTCATGTGTGCATTACTCTTTATTCTTATACCATTAGGAATAATTAATTTAACATTCCCACACATACAAGATTAAGACCATCTCATATCCTTAGAAAGGAAGCTTCAGCCAGATACTCAATTTAAAATGTCAATTCAGTGTGTTAAAACACCAAATATTCATATTAGGATGGTGAAAGCAAATATCAAGGCAGCATAAAACAAACACTATTACAAGACAGATGAATATTTCATCAATTCTTGTTTTCTTGTTCCTTTAGACTGGCCAGTGTCTGTGTATGTGGCTGATGTTGGAACAATGGACTTAATGGAAGTCATGTTAGCACTTAAATGAAAAGTCCTACTTGAGTAGTAATTAGGGGACTGAGTTTCTTGATATTCTATCAAGATATTCTCGAGTTTCTCAAGTATCTGTTAACTGTCCTAGACTGACTTCTCTGAGCAAAGCCTTCCCCATGGTATGTACTATCATAGAAACACAATTCTCAGGGAGAAAAAGAAACTTTAAATAGGTAGCAAGGTGGAATACAGTACTTTGTTCAAACCTCAAGTTGTTAAATCAATTTCAAATGGCATAACCAGCACTGAATGGAACAGAACAGAACAGATTGGAAAGGAAAGGAAAACATCAGAATGATTCTCATGGAATGCCATAAGTTGGGTATTGGGTGAAAACGTTTTCCTTATATATAAACTTTTGCATCATCAGCTACAAATATTCCATTATAAACACGGAATTATTTCACTTTAAAACAAAATTGCTCCGAACCTACTAATCACCCTGGCTACTGCCCCAATTCTTTCCCTTCCTTTAAAGTAAATTTCCTGAAAGTAGTACCCATCCTTTCTCATTCTCTTCTTCAGTTTATCTTGACTACCCTTGCCACAGCTTTTTGAGCTCACCACTCCAACAAAACTACAGTCAAAGTCACCAGTGATGACCATATTTCCAAATTCAATGACATATTCTAAGCCCTCATTTGCTTGGCCAACCAGTAGCACAGGGTGTGTTAGTTCACGCTTAGAAACACTTCCTCTTGGGGCACCTGGGTGGCTCAGTTGGTTGAGCATCCATCCAACTCTTGATTTTGGCTCACGTCTTGATCTCAGGGTTTTGTGATCAAGCCCCACATCAGCTCCGAGCTCAGTGAGGAGTCCACTTGAGATTCTTTCCTGCCCCTCCACCCACTCTCTCACTCTCTTTCTCTCTCAAATAAATGAAGAAATCTTAAAAGAAAAAAAGAAAACTTCTTCTTACCTCTCCATTCTATCATTCTGGTCCAAGTCATCTTCTGTCTCCATGTATCTTTGTACTAGTCTCCTAGCTGGTCTCTTGGCTTCTGTCCTCATCCACTATCCCCATTCTCCCCCTGTTACAAGCTGTTCTCAATGAAATAGCCAAATCATCTAATTCTTTCGCTTAAAATCCTCCATCACTTCTCATGTTATTAAAGCTAACGTCAACATCTTTTTTTTTTAAAGGTTTTATTTATTTATTTATCAGACAGAGATCACGGGTAGGCAGAGAGGCAGCCAGAGAGAGAGGAAGGGAAGCAGGCTCCCTGCTAAGCAGAGAGCCCGATGCGGGGCTTGATCCCAGGACCTGAGCCGAAGTGACCTGAGCCGAAGGCAGAGGCTTTAACCCACTCAGCCACCCAGGTGCCCCTAACATCAACATCTTTATGGGAGCCTATGAGGCTCTACACAATTGCCCCCCATCCTGACCTTGCTGCTTACTACTCTCATTCTGATCTACCATTTCTGACCACTCTAGCCTGCTCCCTGTTTCCCAAAGCTGACCAGACATGCACATTATGGGAATCCCAAAAGAGGAAGAGAGAGAGAAAGGAAAGGAGAGCTTACTTAAAGATCTAATGGCCCAAACAACTCAAAACTGAGAGAAAAAAAAAAAAGACATGTAAATTCAAGATGCTCAAAAAAAACAAACCTAACTAAAATTAAAAAAAATCTAACTAAAATCAAAGAACCACACAGGGACACATTACAATCAAATTATCTAAAGTTAAAGACAAAGAGAGACTCTTAAAAGAATCAAGAGGGAAGAAACTTGTTATATACAAGAGAAGCTCTATAAGACTATCAGAGGATTTCTCAGTAGAAACCTCATAGGTCAAATAGGAGTTTAAAGTGTTGAAAGAAAAAGAAAATTGTTAACCAATAATACTGTATCCAACAAAACTGTCCTTTGAAAACAAAAAAGAAATGAAGACATCCCTAGATAAACAAAACCTGAAGGAATTCATAATTAATAGACTTACTCTATTAAGAAATGCTAAAGGGAGTCTTTGATGTTGAAATAAAAGGTACATAGAATGTAAAAGACAGTAAAAACCTAATCTGTATTAATGTATAATGTATGATAAAGTTGTAATTTATAATTCAAATAATATAAAATGTGGAGAGATGGAGGTACAAAATAGCGGAGTTTTTGTATGTGATTGAAATTAAATTGTTAGCAATTCAAAATAGAATGCTACAACTTTAAGGTATTTTATGCAATTGCAATGGTAATCATAGAGAAAATATCTATAGAAAATACATAAGAGAAATGAAAAAAGAATCAAAGTATGTCACTACCAAAAAATATATGAAACACCACAGAAGGCATTACAAGAGGAAAGAGGGGATGAAAATGCTACACATGATACAGAAAACAACAAAATGGCAATAGTAAGTCCTTCCCTATCAGTAGTTACCTTAAATTTAAATGGATTAAACTCCTTAATCAAAAGACACAGATTGGATGAATGGATGGTTAAAAAAATAGGATTAAAATAAAATAAAATAAAAATAAAATAAAAAAATTAAAATAAAATAAAAAAATAGGATTAAAATAAAATAAAATTAAAATAAAATAAAAAAAATTAAATAAAATTAAAAAATAGGTTAAAAAAATAGATGAAATGGATGCATTCCTGGAAAGCTACAAACTCCCAAAATTGAACCAGGAAGAAATTGACAACCTGAATAGACCGATATCTAGTAATGAGATTGAAGCAGTGATCAAAAACCTCCCAAAAAACAAGAGCCCAGGACCTGACGGATTCCCTGGGGAATTCTACCAAACTTTCAAAGAAGAAATAACACCAATTCTCCTGAAGCTGTTCCAAAAAATTGAAGCAGAAGGAAAACTTCCAGACTCTTTTTATGAAGCCAGCATTACCCTGATCCCCAAACCAGGCAAAGACCCTACCAAAAAGGAGAATTTCAGACCAATATCACTGATGAATATGGATGCAAAGATTCTCAACAAGATCCTAGCAAACAGGATCCAGCAGCACATTCAAAAGATTATCCACCATGACCAGGTGGGATTCATCCCTGGGTTGCAAGGTTGGTTCAACATTCGCAAATCAATCAGTGTGATAGAACACATCAATAAGAGAAGAGAGAAGAACCACATGGTCCTCTCAATTGATGCAGAAAAAGCATTTGACAAAATCCAGCATCCGTTCCTGATGAAAACGCTTCAAAGTATAGGGATAGAGGGAACATTCCTGAACTTCATAAAATCTATCTATGAAAGACCCACAGCAAATATCATCTTCAATGGGAAAAAGCTTGCAGCCTTCCCGTTGAGATCAGGAACACGACAAGGATGCCCACTCTCACCACTCTTGTTCAACATAGTATTAGAAGTTCTAGCAACGGCAATCAGACAACAAAGAGAAATAAAAGGTATCCAAATTGTCAAGGAAGAAGTCAAACTTTCTCTCTTTGCAGATGACATGATTCTTTATATGGAAAACCCCAAAGACTCCACCCCCAAACTACTAGAACTCATACAGCAATTCAGTAATATGGCAGGATACAAAGTCAATGTACAGAAATCAGTGGCTTTCTTATACACCAACAATGAAAATACAGAAAGGGAAATTAGAGAATCGATTCCATTTACTATAGCACCAAGGACCATAAGATACCTGGGAATAAACCTAACCAAAGAGGTAAAAGACCTGTACTCGAGGAACTACAGAACACTCATGAAAGAAATTGAAGAAGACACAAAAAGATGGAAGACTGTTCCATGCTCTTGGATTGGAAGAATAAACATTGTTAAAATGTCTATACTGCCTAGAGCAATCTATACTTTTAATGCCATTCCGATCAAAATTCCACCAGTATTTTTCAAAGAGCTGGAGCAAATAATCCTAAAATTTGTATGGAGCCAGAAGAGACCCCGAATTGCTAAGGAAATGTTGAAAAACAAAAACAAAACTGGCGGCATCACGTTACCCGATTTCAAGCTTTACTACAAAGCTGTGATCACCAAGACAGCGTGGTACTGGCATAAAAACAGACACATAGACCAGTGGAACAGAGTGGAGAGCCCAGATATGGACCCTCAACTCTATGGTCAAATAATCTTCGACAAAACAGGAAAAAATATTCAATGGAAAAAAGACAGTCTCTTCAATAAATGGTGCTGGGAAAACTGGACAGCGATATGTAGAAGAATGAAACTCGACCATTCTCTTACACCATACACAAAGATAAACTCGAAATGGATAAAAGACCTCAACGTGAGACAGGAATCTATCAGAATCCTAGAGGAGAACATAGGCAGTAACCTCTTCGATATCAGCCACAGCAACTTCTTTCAAGATATGTCTCCAAAGGCCAAGGAAACTAAAGCAAAAATGAACTTTTGGGACTTCATCAAGATCAAAAGCTTCTGCACAGCAAAGGAAACAGTCCACAAAACAAAGAGGCAACCCACGGAATGGGAGAAGATATTTGCAAATGACAGTACAGACAAAAGGTTGATATCCAGGATCTATAAAGAACTTCTCAAACTCAACACACACAAAACAGATAACCATATCAAAAAATGAGCAGAAGATATGAACAGACACTTCTCCAATGAAGACATACAAATGGCTATCATACACATGAAAAAATGTTCATCATCACTAGCCATCAGGGAGATTCAAATTAAAACAACATTGAGATACCACCTAACACCAGTTAGAATGGCCAAAATTAGCAAGACAGGAAACAACGTGTGTTGGAGAGGATGTGGAGAAAGGGGAACCCTCTTACACTGTTGGTGGGAATGCAAGTTAGTGCAGCCACTTTGGAGAACAGTGTGGAGATTCCTGAAGAAATTAAAAATAGAGCTTCCCTATGACCCTGCAATTGCACTGCTGGGTATTTACCCCAAAGATACAGATGTAGTGAAAAGAAGGGCCATCTGTACCCCAATGTTTATTGCAGCAATGGCTACGGTCGCCAAACTGTGGAAAGAACCAAGATGCCCTTCAACGGATGAATGGATAAGGAAGATGTGGTCCATATACACAATGGAGTATTATGCCTCCATCAGAAAGGACGAATACCCAACTTTTGTAGCAACATGGACGGGACTGGAAGAAATTATGCTGAGCGAAATAAGTCAAGCAGAGAGAGTCAAGTATCATATGGTCTCACTTATTTGTGGAGCATAACAAATAACATGGAGGACATGGGGAGATGGAGAGGAGAGGGAGTTGAGGGAAACTGGAAGGGGAGATGAACCATGAGAGACTATGGACTCTGAAAAACAACCAGAGGGTTATGAAGAGGCAGCAGGGGGGTGGGGGGGGGTGGGAGGTTGAGGAACCAGGTGGTGGGTAATAGGGAGGGCACGTACTGCATGGAGCATTGGGTGTGATGCCAAAACAATGAACACTGTTATGCTGTAAATAAACAAATAAAAATAAATATATAAAAAAATAAAAAAAATAGGATCCTATCATTTATAGTCTATAAGACATTCGTTTTAGATTTAAAGAGACACACAGACTGAAAGTGAAATGATGGAAAAAGATATTCCATACAAATGGTAACCAAAAGAGAGAAGTGGTTATACAAGTATCAGGCAAAATAGATTTTAATCCAATACCCATGATAGTGATAAAAGAATCAATTAACCAAGAAGACATAATTATTTAAATATTTATGCACCAAACCTCAGAGGCCCTAAATATATGAAGCAAACTTTGGTGGAACTTCTAAAGGGAGAAAGACAGAATCACAGTAATAGTAAAAGACTACAACCCTCCCCTTCATTAATGGATAGAACAACTAGATAGAAGATGAAAAATACCACACTTCAATAACTAGATCACTCTGACAAACCAGACATATACAAAACAACAACCAACACCTTTAGAATATACAGTGTCCTCAAGTACACAAGGAACATTCTTTAAGCTAGACCACAAATGAGGCCACAAAACAACAAGTTTAGAAAATTCAAGAAGACTGACCTCATACAAATTATCTTTTCTGATCACAGTGGAATGAAAATAGAAATCTGTAGTATAAGGAAAACCGGAAAATCCACAAATATGTGGAAAGTAAGCAACACACTCCTCAACAACCAAAAGAAGTTACAAGGGAAATTAGAAAATACCGTGAGGTAAACAAAAACAAAATGCAAATTATGAAAACTTATGGAACACAGTAAAAGCAGAGCTAAGAGGGAAGTTTGTAGCTGTAAATGTATACATCAAAAAATAAAAAAAGATCCCAAATCAAAAACCTGACTTTACTCCCCAAGGAACTAGTAAAAGAAAAAACTGAACTCAAAGCTAGTAGAAGAAAGGAAATAGAGGTGCCTGGGTGGCTCAGTCAGTTGAGCCTCTGCTTTTGCCTCAGGTCATGACCCCAGGGTCCTGGAATAAAGTGCTGTGTTGGGCTCCCTGCTCAGCAGGGAGTCTGCTTTCCCTCTCCTTCTGCTCTTTCTTTCCCCCTTGTGCTCTGTCTCTTTCTCAAACAAATAAATAAAATCTTTTTTAAAAAGAAAGAAAATCATAAAGATTAGAGCAGGGATAAATGGAATGGAGAATAGACACACAAAAAAATCAACAATACTAAGAATGATTTTTTAAAAGGATCAACAAAATTGACAAACCTTTAGCTAGATTAACTATAAGAGAGAAGACCCAAATAACTAAAACAGCAATGAAAGAACATTATAACCAATGCCACAGAATAAAAAGGATTATAAGAAAATACTCTCAGGGCGCCTGGGTGGCTCAGTGGTTTGAAGCCTCTGCCTTCAGCTCAGGTCATGATCCCAGGGTCCTGGGATTGAACCCTGCATCAGGCTCTCTGCTCGGCGGGGAGCTGCTTCCCTTCCTCTCTCTCTGCCTACTTGTGATCTCTGTGTGTCAAATAAATAAATAAAGTCTGTAAAAAGAAAAGAAAAGAAAAGAAAATACTCTAAACAATTGTACATCAACAAATTTGATAAGGAAGAAATGAATAAATTCGTAGAAATAAACACTCAACCCACAGTGAATTATGAAGAAATAGAAAGTCTGAACAGACCAATAAATAGTAAGGAGATGAGTCAGTAATCAAAAACCTTCCAACAACAACAACAAAAAATCCTAGGATTAGATGGCTTCGCTGGAGAATTCTAGCAAACATTTAAAGAATTAACCGCAACCCTCCTGAAACTTCTCAAAAATTGAAGAGAAAGGAACACTTCCAAGTTCATTGTTTGAGGCAAGCATTATCTTGATACCAAAGCCAAAGAAGCTACAAGAAAAGAAAACCATGGAGCAATATTCCTGATGACATTGATGCAAACATCCTCAACAAAATCCTAGTAAGCCCGATTCAACAACACATTAAAAGGATCATATACCACAACTAAGTGGGATTTATTCCTGGAGGGAAGGATGGTTCAACATATGAAAAGCAAACAATGTAAGTTACCACATTAACAGAATGAACAAAACCCCCCTCATGATCATCTCAACTGATGCAGAAAAAACATTTGACAAGATCCGACATCCTTTCCTGTGTTTCAAAAGCACTGACAAATCAGAATTAGAAGAGATTTACCACAGGGTGACTGGGTGGCTCAGTTGGTTAAACATCTGCCTTCAGCTCAGTTCTTCATCATGGGATCCTGGAATCAAGCCCTAGGTCAGGCTCCCTGCTCAGTGGGGAGTTTGCTTCTCCCTTTCCCCCTTACTCTAACCACCCCCCACCCTTGGCTTGTGCTTGCATTCATGTACACGCTTTCTCTCTCTCTCCCCTTCTCAAATAAATAAATAAAAAGTCTTAAGAAAAAGAAAAAAAAAGAATTACTTCAACATACTAAAGGTCACGCTGACATCCTACTCAATCATGAAAGACTGAAAGCTGTTTCTCTAATATCAGGAACAAGGGAGCAATGTCAGGCCCACCATTTCTATTCAACATAGTATTGGAAGTCCTAGTAAGAGCACTAGGCAAGAAAAAGAAATAAAAGTCATCCAAATTGGAAAAGAAGTAAAATCATCTGTTTGCTGATGACATGAAATTACATATAGGAAACCTAAAGATTCCACAAAAAACTGTGAGAATGAATGAATTCAACAATTTATGGGATACAAAATTAAAACACAAAAATCAGTTGTGTTTCTACACACTAACAATGAACAACTGAAAAAGTAAATAAAGGAAATAATTCCATGTATAATAACATTAGAAGAGGATAAAATATTTAAGAATAGAGTTAACCAAGGTGTGTTGAAAAACTTGTCCCCTGAAAACTATCAAACTATCTCTAAAAGAAGTGAAAGATGACACACATAAATGAAAAGATATTCCATGCTCATGGATTAGAAGATTTAATATTGTTAAGATATCTGTAATACCCAAAGTGATATAGATTCAGTACACCCCTTTTCAAAATTCCAACAGCATTTTTTGAAGAAATAGAAAATTTCAGACTAATAGCCATACGAAATCTCAAGGAACCCTGCAGAGTCAGAAGGATTTTGCCAATGAAGAAAAAAGTTGAAGAACTCACATTTCTTTATTTCAAAGCTTATTAAAAATCTGTAGTAATCCACATAACGTTGTACTGGCATAAAGAAGGACACAGAGACTTGAAGAAAGCCCATCAATAAATCCTCCCATACATGATCAAATGAGCTTTGATAAGGTCGCTAAGACTACAAGGAAAGGAGGGTCTTTTCAACAGTTGGTGTTGGGAAACTGGATATCCACATGCAAAAGTATGAATTTGGACCCTTATCTTACACCAAAAATAGAAATTAACTCAAAATAAATCAAAGACTTAAATGTAACTCCCCAAAGTGTAAGCTCTTAAAAGAAAACACAAGGGGGAAACGTCGTGACACTGGATATGGCAATGATTTCTTGGATAGGACACTAAAAACTTAGGCAACAAAACCAAAACTAGACAAATGGAACTATATGTAACTTTTAGTCATCAAAGGACATAACCAACAGAGTGAAAAGGCAACCTACAGAATGGGAGAAAATATTTGCAAACCATACACCCAATAAAGGGTTAATATCCAGAATACATAAAGAAGGCCTACCACTCAAAAACAAAAAATTAAAGAGCCCAGTTAAAATATAGGCAAAGGACTTGAGTAGATATTTCTCTGATGATATACAAATGGCTAATAATTACATGAAAAGATGCCCAACATCACTAAAAATCAAATCAAAACTGTAGTGATATAGCACCACACAGGATGACTACTATCAAAACACACACACACACACACACACAAGTATTGGTGAGGATGTGGAGGAATTGGAACCCTTATGCATACCCTGTTGGTAAGATTATAAAAGGGCGAACTTATATGGAAAACAGTTTGGGTTAAAAATTAGAAATGCCATATGATCTAGCAATCCCACATCTGGGCATAAATCCAATTCTTGAAAGCAGAGTCTCAAAGAGATATTGGTATCCCTATGTTCTTAACAGCAGTATTCAAGATAGCCAAGAAGTAGAAGCAACCTACAAGTCCATCCACAGATGAGTAGCTAACCAAAATGTGGTATATACATATAATGGAATATTATTTAGCCTTGAAAAGAAAGGGAATTCTATCACATGCTACAACACAGATTGACCTTGAGAACATTATGCTAAGTGAAATAAACCAGACTCAAAAAGACAAATACTTCAGGATTCTACTTACGTGAGATTTCTAGAGCACTGAAATCCCAGAGACAGAAGGTAGTATTGTGGGTGCCTGTGGGTATCAGGTAAGGGGAAGTTCTTGTTTAATGGGTACAGAGTTTCTGTTTTGCAAGACGAAAAAATTCTGGAAATTTGTTTCATAGCAATACGAATATGATTCACACTGCTGAACTGTGCACTTAAAAATGGCTAAGGTGGTAAATATTGCTTTATTTTTTTACTACACTCAATAAAACACCAAAAAACTAAAAGCAACTATGTGTCTTCAAGGAGTCAACACTGGTTTATAGTTTTTCTTTTGAAAACAAATGGAAGAGGCAGATATTTTCTGAAACAAGTATGTGTTTAACTCTAGTTTATCAACTTTTCAACTGCTGTTACTGAGTTTCTACACCTTTTGGGGTCACTGAGGTATCTGTCATCGACTTCCACAACCCAGCTCACAGCCTTCAGCTACTTGGAGATTTGGTGTCAATTTCGGAGAGAATATGAAAGAGCATAATGTTAATTCTGAACATGCTCTGTGCATAAAACAGAAACAGATGTTACCTTGGAGGGGCTGTGAGTTGCACTGGGGTCCATCTTGCTTCAGGTGACTTGCCTACGCAGAATCGTGGAGGGACTCAGAGCTGCCAGAAATCTGGAGGAGAGCTATATAACGAGTGCCTCAGGAATAATCCCTCAGCTCAGCAAAGGTGGGTGGCTGACGGCAAGCCGATTGTCATTTTTCTCTGCAGTCACCATCGCTATATAAATCCGTCTGCTGCGAAGGCTGCTTTAGGGGAGCCAAGGCAAACGCCACACTCTTTGCCAGATATGTCAAATGAATCCCCGTATTTCTGACCAGCAGCCCGTAGACATTTTCCTGGAGTGGGTAGGCGGGTGTACCTCGGGGCAACTGCTGTTTAATTCACTTTTTTTTCTCCTCTGGGGAAGGACAACTTTGGCAAGAACTCTAAAGTCTGAGGAGATTAAATTAGTTTGCACTAAAGGCAGACAATTTCTGGGTAATTTGTTCAGGCACCTATGTGTCCCACTTGGATTACTTCCCCAATTATGCGGAGTAGTTTTACGGTCCCCAGGGGATTGGGTTTCAATACCCTGGCTCTTCGAAGGACACTATCCTGGGGGGTCGAAGGGTCCCTCCCAAGGAAATGCTGCTTTAGCGGATTCTTAGATGAGCTCGTGAGGGTAAGAAAGTTCAGGTGTAAGCGCTTCCTTACCATGAAGGCATAGACAACACTCCCTACTTAGAATCTAATCACCACAGACTCGTGTGGCTTTGTGCTACCTGCAGATGTTGCTTACAAAACATTTTCATTAAATAAGTCTTGCTCCCCTAAATTAATCATTTACCCTTCTTTGACTCCATCTCCATTAGAAAGATGGAGTTGATCTCATCGTGGCCATGACCCATCAGCTGTGACTTCTCAGCATCACCCAGATATACATTACATAGGCTGTGGGAAATCCTAACATGAAGGTACAAGCCCTGCAGTCCCTTCCCTATCCCCTTTCCCGATTCTAGAACTCAGAGAGGACCAGGACTGACCTGACTTCTCCCCTCCCGCATTGGCTCTGAAACCAAGCCCCGCCCCTCACCCTGCACTCTGCTGTGATTGCAAACACTTCGCTCCTGGTGAGGAATGGTGAGGGCTAGGTGCTAATCAGAAGCAGAATAAAGACTGGATTTTAAATTTCAGACAGAGAAAATGGGAGAGTTTCAGGAGTGAGAGGTTGAGAGGCACATCCAGGCATAAGGTTAGGGGGTGACGGGAGTGGTGGGAGCAGGAAGTTACCAGATGTAGGAGAAATTTGAAAGCTGGGACCATAGTGTGCACAGGTGGGTCCTAGGGCTAGTTTGATGAGATTGTGGGTCCTTCCCCCAACACCTTGCCCTTTTACCACCCATCCTTCCAGGTTTCCCCCAACATCACTCTCAGCAGAGGAAGAAGATGTTGATGGGAACAGCAAAAACTGGTTAAAACAATACCCATCCCCCACTGGCGTTGCCCTGGACATACACTGTTGGAAGCTACAATTCAAAGGGTGCATATCTGAGTAGTCCCAGGGCCAGGCCAGAGCCTCTGTAAGTGAAGTGCTGGGCTCCACCCACACTGTACGGTGGAGAACTATGGCAAACTGGGGAGCGGCCCTGCCTTGCCCAAGGTCATCAATTAAAAAAAAAAAAAAAAAAGTCTGTGCTAAACCAAGTATATGTCCAATGGCCCATCTTCAGACACTCTTGAGTCCAGTTCCTCCAATATTCCCTCCAAAAAGCCAGCCAGCACTGGGGGGCCCTGAGAAGGGTTCCTCTTACCTTTAACAGAAATCCCAGTGCACCAAATGCTGTCATCAATGTTCAGGCCCCTGGAACACTGCTCAGCACATAGTAGGTTCCCAGGAAAGGTTTGTAAGAGGTCTGAAAGTCATCATCAAAGAGCAGGTGTGCGTGCTGCAGGTCAGCCCCATAAACACCTGTGCATAACAGCCCTGAACTGCGATATGAGAAATACTGAGCTCTCTTGGTCCAAGCGTACTGTTGCTGGATCCCATTGTTTCACCAAGCTTCCCGAGATCCTGGAGAAGGAAGGCCTTGCCACCTGCCTGTGTGTCATTGGGTGACGGCCACAACTGTTAGAGGGTGAGAAGGTACCATTCAACCAGTGGGCCCAGAGAGCTTTGAAATATTCATCATGATGACCGTTGGGCAAGTCTGAAAAGTCACAGCATCCCTGAGTGGTGCATGGGAAAAAAAGGAAGAACAGAAGAAACAAATTCAAGTATTCTCAGCTTATAGAGAAGCTAATTCTTCATTCATTCATTTATTCAGCAATTTGGTTTGAATTCCTGAGCGCCAGGCGTGGACAAGGATGCTGGTTCTGTGTTAAAAGTAAAATATTTCAAGGTAAGTAAGGGGAAGGAAAAGCCTCATGAAGCGCAATCTTGTTAGCTGGTCAATGATTTGCATCAGGTGTGTTGTGATGCAGCACAGGATGGGCGTTTTGCCCACAGCCCTGCTGCCCACCTCTACTCCGCAAAAACTGCTCACTGCAAACACCTGCCATGGTTTGTGACAATGCCTGAGGGAATTTTTTCCCAACTTCCGGGACATACTTGGCTCTTAGATTTCTTTCGGGGTGAGCCAGAAGTGCCAGGAAGATAAACTCTTGGGAGCATACCTCAACCAATGAGGATGGGCAACTCCTGGATGAGAAATTACCTCACAGGGGTGCCTGAGTGGCTCAATGGATTAAAGCCTCTGCCTTCACCTCAGGTCATGATACCAGGGTCCTGGGATCGAGCCCCGCATCGGGCTCTCTGCTCTGCAGGGAGCCTGCTTCCTCCTCTCTCTCTGCCTGCCTTTCTGCCTACTTGTAATCTCTGTCTGTCAAATAAATAAAATCTTTAAAAAAAAAAAGAAATTACCTCACAGTCTTGACCCTTTACTGGGATGAACGACAAGGCTGGCTTGCTCTATGCTGCTCCTCGTGGCTCAAGAACGTTATGTGCTTCCTTCCTTAGCTCCTCATTCCCCTACCAGTGCTTCCTGGCTTCACCTGGAGAATTAGCCACGTGCATTCAAATCCTTATCTTAGGGGCTGCCTCTGAGAGAGCCTCAACCAAATTACCACATTAATTACATTTTTTCCAGATAGTTTCAGTTTAAAATATTCCATCCCACCAATATATGTCACACCCTCTGGTTTAGAGAATCTATTTGCCATGCGTATGAGCCACATAAGGTATCTTCCCAAGGGTGATCTTTGTTTTGAATCAATAACTCTCCCCTACCTCTACCATTCCACCTCCAACTTTCGATGCTAGAAATGGACATAGAATAAAGAGAGAAAAAAATTTTAGTTTCTTTTTATTAAGAAATTTCTTTTTACTTTAATTTCTACAAATGGAGTCTGCTTTATTTTTCCTGACACCTGGGACTATATGAAGTTTTCTGGTGTAAAGTTCAAGTCTCACCTCCAGCCATGTTGAAGAGAATTGGGTTAACGAGCCCCATGATGCTGGCCCTGCATAGCCCTGGCTCCTGTCAATATGCCCCTTGCTCTCTGGGGTGGCATTGTCAGCAAGCACCATGCTTACAGAAGAGCCTTAAAAGCCAAATAAATAAATAAATAAATAATTTTTAAAAAATCAATTTGATTGTAGACAGTCTAGATAGGAGTACACATATGGGATCCAAAATGGAAAAGAGATAAACTGTGAGCTTCAGAATTTGTTTAGTATCATGTCACTTACCTCCCCAAAGTCTTGATTTTAGCCAGAGTTTCCTCAGGCCAGTTTTAAATAAGGATATTTTTGAACTATTGAATAATAGCCAAATTGCATAAAAGGATGATGATTTGTTTTTTCTATATATTATGCAAGGGATAGTGGGGGGGCGGGAGAAGCATTTTAAAAGCAGATCTATGTAACTGTAGCTCAAAGAAGTCATAAAACTTTATGAAAATCTGTGCAAGGTATTTGGCTGATTGCCTCGTCCTATAAGAATTTAAACATCAGAGAAAACACAGTGACAGACAGACACACACACACGTGTGTGTGTGCACACGCCAAACGCCCACCTGGCTTACCATTTTCTCAGAAGCATGTATCAACTAGTAGCACGCTGCATATTTGTTCACAAAAGACAAATTAATCTGCAACAGTCACCTGTTCGGCACCCTCACATTTGCTGGAGCATCTCAACTGGCGTTTATTGCCTTCACGGGCAATGTGAAGCCAAATCTCATGGGGCTACACTGAGAAGTGACATAAGCAGACAATTTTAACAACAGCGACTTAGTGACCTTAGTCCCTGGGAAAAACAAAAGAAAAAAGGAAATTACAGATGAAAGACTGATGTTTTTTGTTGACAATTTAACACAAAACGGAATATACTTAGAACATGGAAAAACAAGAGTGAAATTTTTTATTAATTACAATAAGCAAAACCATTAGAAAGAGAGTAAAACATTAGAAATAGTCAAATGTACACGAGTTCTATTTTGTATTAAGCCTATCATGCACCAGCCTTTAGGTAAGTATTGTAGAATATACCTTAAGTTCTGAGACAAGTAAAAAAATCAAAATAAGGATGTATTTTTATGTATATCAAGATTAGACTAAAACTCATATCACTATGTCGATTTCAAAAAAGTAAAGTTCAATTCAATTGAGAAAATATTTACCAAAAAATTACCAGGAACTGGATACTATATTTAACCTCTCCATGCATTAGTTTCCTTCTCTGTAAACTGGGGATAACCATAGTACTCACCTCTAAAAGTAGTCATGTGGGTTAAATGAGTTAATAAATGTAAAACTCTTAGAAGAATGCTTTGTAAATAGTGAGCTTTCATCATCACCACCATCATCACACATTATCATCATCACCATCATCACCACCACCATCATCATCACCACCACCATCATCACCACCACCATCATCATCGTCACCATCATCACTATCATCATCACCATCGTCCCCATTATCACCATCACCATCATCACCACCACCATCACCATCGTCACCATCATCACTATCATCATCACCATCGTCCCCATTATCACCATCACCATCATCACCACCACCATCACCATCATCACCATCATCACTATCATCATCACCATAGTCACCATCATCACTATCATCACCATCATCCCCATTATCACTATCATCATCACCACCACCATCATCATCACCATTGTCACCATCATCACTATCATCATCACCATCGTCCCCATTATCACTATCATTATCACCATCGTCACCACCACCATCATCATCACCATCATCACCATCATCACTATCATCATCACCATCATCACCATCACCATCGTCACCATCAACACCATCATCATCACCATCATCATTATCATCACCACCCCTATCATCATCACCATCATCACCACTACCATCATTATTGGCATTATTCAGTTCTGAACACCACAGGAGATAGAAAGCTGAGGTAGTCCTGCCTACATGGGATTTGACATGTTTGTGGGGGAAATATGCTAACTACACAAGTAACTATAACCCAAGGCACAGATGGAAATTTCCCTCCAAACTAATCCCAGTACACTCAGATATAGAACCCTGGTTCATTAAGAAAAAATTACATCAGAGAGCTTGCACGTGATATTGCTCATTCTAGGTATCAGAACTTTGACACCTACAATCAAAGGGTCCACCCAGTTCTGGTGTCTAACACCCAGAAACAGTCTTTAAACTTGGGACTTCATATGAATGGAAAAAGGAGTTGCTTAAAATGAATAAAGCTATAGTCTGTAATAAGAACTCCACATCCTCAGGCACAGTGAATCATAAGGATATGCTGGTTTCCCTCTCCAGGCCACCATCTGTAACACTAGTGGAAGCCATTCCCCAGAGTGCCAGTCATCCACCTGCATTCTCCTCTGCGATGTCTAGACACCAGAATGTCTGCCTCTTACGTCAGGGCACTCAGGGTTAACCACTGATAGTTTCAACTCTTGCTTTTTAACCCAGAGGTGGCCACATAATGAACGCTGCAGCTGTTTCAATGCCCTGAGCACGTTTTGAGAGCCACTGGCCACTCGTCTGTTCCATCTGCAACAATGAGCAGTGGGCCGTCCTAATCTGTGTGTTCTCTACCTGCTGTGGCCATGGGGGACATCATGAAGCCCCTACGAGAAGATCACCCATCTTTCTTTTCCCTCTCTACGGTTCCCATTCCCCTTTTCCCTTTCACTTTCATTCTTAAAATGCCTACTACATATTACTTCATTTATAAAGCACATATAATTTATAACTTATGAAAAATTAAAAATAGTCTATGCAGTAATGTATTTATTGTCATGATTTCATAAAAGATGTGACTGCCTGTTCCAAACAATGAGACAAAGATGACTCTTTTCTGGCCTTCCAATCACTGTCTTAAAGTCAGCCAAATGGAACAGGGCTCCTAGGATAGATGATCTTCAAGGTTAGAAACACGCTAACAAGTCTATGTGTCATAAATAATATTGCATTTACAGAGAGATTTGAAAAAGGTCAGTGCATTTTCTCCACTCTTTTAAAGCTGTTCTCTTTATTTATTAAAGTGTTTGGGTTACAGATTAGCTTTCTGCCTTTATTAATGTCTCTTCTACCTTGAAACCAAACTGTGCTTGGAGAAACAGTGAAGGACTGGCTTACTTTATTGCATTTGTAAGTACCTTTAAAAATCATTTCATTTGTGAATTTGATTACTGGCTTGGGGGAAAACAAGGAGAGGAATCAAAAAGAGACAGAACTTAGTGTTCACCAAGAAATGACATTTTGTCATAGGAAACTGTTAGAATTTGAACCTCATCTCTTAAAAAAAAATAGAATTCTTTACTTTTTTTTAAAGACTCGGTACTCTGGAAAAAAATTGCATTATGAATAATTAATAATAGAATTTGAAGTTTCCACTTTTTTTAAAAGCCATACTGATTAGCATACTTTTTGCAGAAACACCTTGAAAACATAAAAGGTGGCTCTATTGAGAACCTTGATGCAGGTTTTTTGCTTTCCTGGGACCACATGACTCACCCAGCATCTGAGTCACTCCAATTCTGTCCCTATATCCCTGGCCCGGAAGCATCGGTGAAGGTCAGTCACTCTTCGGGGAAGCAACGTCCTTCCCGGAAGCCTGCCTCCCTTCCCTAGATGTCCCCTCAGCACGCAGGGATTTTTTTTTCTTCTCCTCATCCTTCCATCCTTTCTTTCTTCCTTTCTTTCAAATTCTTTTCAAATGTCTTCTCTTCAAATTTACAGAATTTATTTTAGCCTCACAACAATATAAAAATATATTCTCATTGTGGAAAATTCAAAAACAACACCATAATCCGAATTTGCCTTGACCCCTAACCACCAAGGCAGTCTCTCTTTTTAGAAGTAGGCACTGTTTTCAGAGCAGAACTTCTGTTAAAGCAACCACATACTCACGGATGTATGCAGTTCTGTCTGCGTGGGTTAACCTAAAGGGTATTACCCTGTATTCTGAAATTTATTTTTTAAAAAGTGTTTTAATATATTATTAAATCTTAGATATGAACTAATCTGTAACGTGTGTGAGGTATACAGAATTGCCGGTCAACAAGCACCTATGCACTTAACACTCAGTTTAAGAAATAGAATCTTGGGGCGCCTGGGTGGCTCAGTGGGTTAAAGCCTCTGCCTTCGGCTCAGGTCAGGGTCCCAGGGTCCCAGGGTCCTGGGATCGAGACCCACATCGGGCCCTCTCCTCGGAGGAGAGCCTGCTTCCTCCTCTCTCTCTGCCTGCCTCTCTGCCTACTTGTGATCTGTCTGTTCAAATAAGTAAATAAAATCTTAAAAAAAAAAAAAGAAATAGAATCTTATGTTTGATTTTAATCCCATCCCCTACTTTTCTTCTTCACAGTAACCACTCATCATTCCTCTCCTTCTCTGGATAGTTTTTCCATGTACGTATCCTCCCTAAACGATTTGTTCTGTAGTTTTTCACATTTCTTGTACTTTACGTAAATAGGATCAAATCCATGTACATAGCTGCAGCTCATTCATTTTCATTGTTCTACAATAGCTCATTGTATGATTAGACCAGCCTCAATATATACATTCTATGACTGTCTATAATTTAGATCACTGCTCATTTGTTTCTATATATTTCCTTGGATAGATCCTTTGACATCTATGTGTGGAAGTAGGGCATGTGCCCAGGACTGGCCTGGTCAATGGGTATGCCCATTTTCAATTTAACAGATAATATTCAATTGTTTTCCATATTGGTCATGCCAATTCCCACTCCTACAAGTAGTATAGAAGTTCTGGTTACTCCACGTCCTGCCCAGCACTTGGGAATGACTGGATTTGTGAATTTTGGAGAATCAGGTGGCTATGAAATAGTGCTTCATTGCTTTCATTTTCACTTCCCTGATGGCTCATGGGATTGATCATCTTTTCCTCTTCTATGAACAGCCTATTCTTGTTTCAGGTCCATTTTTCTAGATGATTATTTGCCTTTTGGAGTGGGGGCTTGTGGGAATTATTTATATTGTTGGTTATGCATATTACAACTCTTTTCTCCCTGTTTTGGCTTATCTTCTCACTTAATTGATATCTTGTGATAAACAGATTTCTTAATTTTAGTATAGTCAAATGTGTTAATATTTCCCTTTTAAATTTATGATATTTTGTCTATTTTTAAGAACTGTGCTTCCCCTGAGATTATAAAGGGAGTTTCCTTTCTGTCTTGTGTGAATTGATGGTTTTGCCTTTTACATTTAAGTTTTTAATCTACCTAGAGTTGTTTCTGTCTGATGAAAAATAAGATTCAATTTTCACTGTTTCCATATGGATAATCATTTGACATCACTCCATTTATTGAAAAGTCCATTCTCAGTTGATTTGCAAAGCCAGCTCTGCAGTAAATCAGGTTTTCATATACATGCGAGTAGGCTCTGGGGCTTGTTACTTTCCTGCATTTGATGTTTCTTTTTTTTTTTTTGTATTTTTAAAAAAATTTATTTATTTTTTCAGCGTAACAGTATTCATTGTTTGCACAACACCCAGTGCTCCATGCAAAACGTGCCCTCCCTATTACCCACCACCTGTTCCCCCGACCTCCCACCCCTGACCCTTCAAACCCCTCAGGTTGTTTTTCAGAGTCCATAGTCTCTTATGGTTTGCCTCCCCTTCCAATTTTTTTTTTTTAAACATATAATGTATTTTTATCCCCAGGGGTACAGGTCTGTGAATCGCCAGGTTTACACACTCCACAGCACTCACGATAGCACATACCCTCCCCAATGTCCATAACCCCCTCCCCCTCTCCCAATCCCACCTCCCCCCAGCAACCCCCAGTTTGTTTTGTGAGATTAAGAGTCATTTATGGTTTGTCTCCCTCCCAATCCCATCTTGTTTCATTTATTCTTCTCCTATCCACCTAACCCCCCATGTTGCTTCTCCATGTCCTCATATCAGGGAGATCATATGATAGTTGTCTTTCTCCGATTGACTTATTTCACTAAGCATGATACCCTCTAGTTCCATCCACGTCATCGCAAATGGCAAGATTTCATTTCTTTTGATGGCTGCATAGTATTCCATTGTGTATATATACCACCTCTTCTTTATCCATTCATCTGTTGATGGACATCTAGGTTCTTTCCATAATTTGGCTATTGTAGCCATTGCTGCTATAAACATTAGGGTGCATGTGCCCCTTCGGATCACTATGTTTGTATCTTTAGGGTAAATACCCGGTAGTGCAATTGCTGGGTCATAGGGTAGTTCTATTTTCACGTTTTGAGGAAACTCCATGCTGTTTTCCAGAGTGGTTGCATGAGCTTGCATTCCCACCAACAGTGGAGGAGGGTTCCCGTTTCTCCACATCCTCGCCAGCATCTGTCATTTCCTGACTTGTTAATTTTAGCCATTCTGACTGGTGTGAGGTGATATCTCATTGTGGTTTTGATTTGTATTTCCCTGATGCCGAGTGACGTGGAGCACTTTTTCATGTGTCTGTTGGCCATCTGGATGTCCTCTTTGCAGAAATGTCTGTTCATGTCCTCTGCCCATTTCTTGATTGGATTGTTTGTTCTTTGGGTGTTGAGTTTGCTATGTTCCTTATAGATTTTGGATACTAGCCCTTTATCTGATGTGTCGTTTGCAAATATCTTCTCCCATTCTGTCAGTTGTCTTTTGGTTTTGTTAACTGTTTCCTTTGCTGTGCAAAAGCTTTTGATCTTGATGAAATCCCTATAGTTCATTTTTGCCCTTGCTTCCCTTGCCTTTGCCGTTGTTCCTAGGAAGATGTTGTTACGGCTGAGGTCGAAGAGGTTGCTGCCTGCATTCTCCTCAAGGATTTGGATGGATTCCTTTCTCACATTGAGGTCCTTCATCCATTTGGAGTCTATTTTCGTGTGTGGTGTAAGGAAGTGGTCCAATTTCATTTTTCTGCATGTGGCTGTCCAATTTTCCCAGCACCATTTATTGAAGAGGCTGTCTTTTTTCCATTGGACATTCTTTCCTGCTTTGTCAAAGATGAGTTGACCATAGAGTTGAGGGTCTATTTCTGGGCTCTCTATTCTGTTCCATTGATCTATGTGTCTGTTTTTGTGCCAGTACCATGCTGTCTTGATGATGACAGCTTTGTAATAGAGCTTGAAGTCCGGAATTGTGATGCCACCAACTGTGGCTTTCTTTTTCAATATTCCTTTGGCTATTCGAGGTCTTTTCTGGTTCCATATAAATTTTAGGATTATTTGTTTCATTTCTTTGAAAAAAATGGATGGTATTTTGATAGGGATTACATTAAATGTGTAGATTGCTTTAGATGTATGTAGCATAGCAACATGTAGCATAGACATTTTCACAATATATATTCTTCCAATCCAGGAGCATGGAACATTTTTTCATTTCTTTGTGTCTTCCTCAGTTTCTTTCATGAGTACTTTATAATTTTCTGCGTATAGATTCTTAGCCTCTTTGGTTAGGTTTATTCCTAGGTATCTTATAGTTTTGGGTACAATTGTAAATGGGATTGACTCCTTAATTTCTCTTTCTTCTGTCTTGTTGTTGGTGTACAGAAATGCAACTGATTTCTGTGCATTGATTTTATATCCTGACACTTTACTGAATTCCTGTACAAGTTCTAGCAGTTTTGGAGTGGAGTCTTTTGGGTTTTCCACATATAGTATCATATCATCTGCGAAGAGTGATACTTTGACTTCTTCTTTGCCAATTTGGATGCCTTTAATTTCTTTTTGTTGTCTGATTGCTGAGGCTAGGACTTCTAGTACTATGTTGAATAGCAGTGGTGATAATGGACATCCCTGCCGTGTTCCTGACCTTAGCGGAAAAGCTTTCAGTTTTTCTCCATTGAGAATGATATTTGCGGTGGGTTTTTCATAGATGGCTTTGATAATATTGAGGTATGTGCCCTCGATCCCTACACTTTGAAGAGTTTTGATCAGGAAGGGATGCTGTACTTTGTCAAATGCTTTTTCAGCATCTATTGAGAGTATCATATGGTTCTTGTTCTTTCTTTTATTAATGTGTTGTATCACATTGATTGATTTGCGGATGTTGAACCAACCCTGCAGCCCTGGAATAAATCCCACTTGATCCTGGTGAATAATCCTTTTAATGTACTGTTGAATCCTATTGGCTAGTATTTTGGCGAGAATTTTTGCGTCTGTGTTCATCAAGGATATTGGCCTGTAGTTCTCTTTTTTGGTGGGATCCTTGTCTCGTTTTGGGATCAAGGTGATGCTGGCCTCATAAAATGAGTTTGGAAGTTTTCCTTCCATTTCTATTTTTTGGAACAGTTTCAGGAGAATAGGAATGAGTTCTTCTTTAAATGTTTGGTAGAATTCTCCTGGGAAGCCATCTGGCCCTGGGCTTTTGTTTGTTTGGAGATTTTTGATGACTGTTTCAATCTCCTTACTGGTTATGGGCCTGTTCAGGTTTTCTATTTCTTCCTGGTTCAGTTGTGGTAGTTTATATGTCTCTAGGAATGCATCCATTTCTTCCAGATTGTCCAATTTGTTGGCGTAGAGTTGTTCATAGTATGTTCTCATAATTGTCTGTATTTCTTTGGTGTTAGTTGGGATCTCTCCTCTTTCATTCATGATTTTATTGATTTGGGTCCTTTCTCTTTTCTTTTTGATGAGTCTGGCCAGGGGTTTATCAATCTTATTGATTCTTTCAAAGAACCAGCTCCTAGTTTCATTGATTTTTTCTATTGTTTTTTTGGTTTCTATTTCATTGATTTCTGCTCTGATCTTTATGATTTCTCTTCTCCTGCTGGGTTTAGGGTTTCTTTCTTGTTCTTTCTCCAGCTCCTTTATGTGTAGGGTTAGGTTGTGTACTTGAGACCTTTCTTGTTTCTTGAGAAAGGCTTGTACCGCTATATATTTTCCTCTCAGGATTGCCTTTGCTGTGTCCCACAGATTTTGAACTGTTGTGTTTTCATTATCATTTATTTCCATGATTTTTTTCAATTCTTCTTTAATTTCCTGGTTGACCCATTCATTCTTTAGAAGGATGCTGCTTAGTCTCCATGTATTTGGGTTCTTTCCAGCTTTCCTCTTGTGATTGAGTTCTAGCTTCAGAGCATTGTGGTCTGAAAATATGCAGGGAATGATCCTAATCTTTTGATACCGGTTGAGACCTGATTTGTGACCCAGGATGTGATCTATTCTGGAGAAGGTTCCATGTGCACTAGAGAAGAATGTGTATTCTCTTGCTTTGGCATGAAATGTTCTGAATATATCTGTGATGTCCATCTGGTCCAGTGTGTGATTTAAGGCCTTTATTTCCTTGTTGATCTTTTGCTTGGATGATCTGTCCATTTCAGTGAGGGGAGTGTTAAAGTCCCCTACTATTATTGTATTATTATTGATGTGTTTCTTTGATTTTGTTATTAATTGGTTGATATAGTTGGCTGCTCCCACGTTAGGGGCATAGATATTTAAAATTGTTAGATCTTCTTGTTGGACAGACCCTTTGAGTAGGATATAGTGGTCTTCCTCATCTCTTATTATAGTCTTTGGCTTAAAATCTAATTGATCTGATATAAGGATTGCCACCCCAGCTTTCTTCTGATGCCCATTAGCATGGTAAATTGTTTTCCACCCCCTCACTTTAAATCTGGAGGTGTCTTCGTGTCTAAAATGAGTTTCTTGTAGGCAACATACTGATGGGTTTTGTTTTTTTTTTTTATCCATTCTGATACCCTGTGTCTTTTGATTGGGACATTTAGCCCATTAACATTCAGGATAACTATTGAGAGATATGAATTTAGTGTCATTATTAGCCTGTAAGATGACTGTTACTGTATATTGTCTCTGTACCTTTCTGATCTACTACTTTTAGGGTGTCTCTTTGCTTAGAGGATCGCTTTCAATATTTCCTGTAGAGCTGGTTTGGTGTTTGCAAATTCTTTCAGTTTTTGTTTGTCCTGGAAGCTTTTTATCTCTCCTTCTATTTTCAATGATAGCCTAGCTGGATAGAGTATTCTTGGCTGCATGTTTTTCTCGTTTAGTGCTCTGAATATATCATGCCAGCTCTTTCTGGCCTGCCAGGTCTCTGTGGATAAGTCTGCTGCCAATCTAATATTTTTACCATTGTATGTTATAGACTTCTTTTCCCGGGCTGCTTTCAGGATTTTCTCTTTGTCACTAAGACTTGTCAATTTTACTATTAGGTGACGGGGTGTGGACCTATTCTTGTTGACTTTGAGGGGGGTTCTCTGCATCTCCTGGATTTTGATGCTTGTTCCCTTTGCCATGTTAGGGAAATTCTCTCCAATAATTCTCTCCAATAGAACTTCTTCTCCCCTCTCTCTTTCTTCTTCATCTGGAATCCCAATTATTCTAATGTTGTTTCATCTTATGGTGTCACTTATCTCTCGAATTCTCCCCTCGTGGTCCAATAGCTGTTTGTCCCTCTTTTTTTTTTTTAACAAAGTTTTATTTTTTTTTAGATTGTATTTATTTGACAGAGAGAAATCACAAGAGAGGCAGGCAGAGAGAGAGGAAGGGAAGCAGGCTCTCCACTGAGCAGAGAGCCCAATGCGGGACTTGATCCCAGGACCCTGAGATCATGACCTGAGCCGAAGGCATTGGTTTAACCCACTGAGCCACCCAGGCGCCCCTGTTTGTCCCTCTTTTGCTCAGCTTCTTTATTCTCTGTCATTTGGTCTCCTATATCACTAATTCTTTCTTCTGCCTCATTGATCCTAGCAGTGAGAGCCTCCATTTTTGATTGCACCTCATTAATAGCTTTTTTGATTTCAACTTGGTTAGATTTTAGTTCTTTAATTTCTCCAGAAAGGGCTTTAATATCTCCAGAGAGGGTTTCTCTAATATCTTCCATGCCTTTTTTGAGTCCGGCTAGAACGTTCAGAATCGTCATTGTGAACTCTTGATCTGACATATTACCAATGTCAGTGTTGATTAGGTCCCTAGCCTTCGGTACTGTCTCTTGTTCTTTTGTTTGTGGTGATTTTTTTCCCGCCTTGTCATTTTGTCCAGATAAGAGGATATGAAGGATCAAATAAAATACTAAAAGGGTGGCAAAGTCCCCAGAAAAATGCGCTGTAACCAAATCAGAAGAGACCCCAAATTGTGGGGGGGGGGGGGCGAAAGGGGATAAAAAGAGGTTCAGAAAAAAAAAGAAAAAAATTTAAAAAAAATAAAGAAAAAATATAAAAAAGAAAGAAAGTATATATATATTTAGATAAACTAGTCAAAAAACGTTAAAAAAAGAAAAGGGTAAAAGTTTTTAAAAATTTAGCAGAAGAAGAGAAAAAAAATTGAAAAAAGAAAAAAAAGATTGAATTAGCCACAAGACTAAAGAATCATGGGGAGAAAGCCATGAGTTCCGTGCTTTGCTTTCTCCTCCTCTGGAATTGCACTGCTGTCTTAGGAATTAACCTGCTTTCCTTGATAGATGAACTTCGTCCTGGCTGGATATTTTGTTGATCTTCTGGGGGAGGGGCCTGTTGTAGTGACTCTCAACTGTCTTTGCCCGAGGCGGGATTGCACCGCCCTTACCGGTGGCCGGACTAAGTAATCGGCTCGGGTTCGCTTTTGGGAGCTTCTGTTCCCTGAACGCTTTCTGTAGAGTTCGGGAGGACGGGAATGAAAATGGCGGCCTCCTAGTCTCTGGCCCGGAGGAGCCGAGAGCCTGGGGCCCCACTCCTCAGTGCGCCCCCAGAGGACAGCACCCAATCACTCCCGTATCCCCAGCCTCTAGCTGCGCTCCGAGCTCACCCAGCCCGCGACCAGTTCAAGGTAACCCCGAGCTAAGAGTTCAGTCCTCGGCTCTGTCTCTGTAGCCGGCTTCTCTGTTCTAATACCTGCGAGCTCTGTGACACTCTGACACCCCCGATCCTTCTGTGACCCTGTGGGACCTGGGGCCACGCTGACCCCGCATGGGCTTCACCCCGGTTTAGCCTCTGGAGCAATGTCCCTCAGTGGAACAGACTTTTAAAAGTCCTGATTTTGTGCTCCGTTCCTCCGCCGCTTGCCGGGAGCCGGCCCCTCCCCCCGCGGTCTATCTTCCCGTCGTTTTAGATTCACTTCTCCGCCAGTCCTACCTTTCAGAAAGTGGTTGATTTTCTGTTTCTAGAATTGCTGTTCTTCTTCTCTTCGATCTTCTGTTGGATTTGTAGGTGTTTGCAATGTTTAGATAAGCTATTGAGCTGATCTCCTGCTACCTGATGTAGTCTCAGGCTGCTACTTCTCCGCCATCTTGACTCCTCTCCCCATTTGATGTTTCTTGTGCATGCTGATACTTAGTAGGACAAGTCTCCCACCTTCATCTTCTCTCAAGAGTGCTCTGTAATTTTGTTTGTTCTTTATTTTAGATTCCTCTCATCAAGTTCCAGTAAAAGGAGCCCTTCCCCTCTCCCAAAATTCCTATTGGGATTTTGACTGGAATGTGTGGAATCTGTAGATTATATTGGGGAGAACTGATATTCCTATGTTGTTAAGAATTCCAATTTTGGATACATAAGATGGCTCCCTTTATTTTGATCTGCTTTAACGTCTTTCAATACTATCTCAGTATACTATACTCAGTATACTTTCTCAACATACTCTCTTCATAAAATTCTTTTATACCTTTTATTAGCTTTTTTCTGTATAGTTTATATTTAATGGTTTTTATTTATTTATTTGACAGACAGAGAGCCCAACTAGGCAGAGAGGTAGGCAGAGAGAGAGGGGGAAGCAGGCTCCTCGCTGAGCAGAGAGCCCAATAAGGGGCTCAATCCCAGGACCCTGCGATCATGACCTGAGCCAAAGGCAGAGGCTTTAACCCACTGAGCCACACAGCCACCCCTATTTAATGGTTTTTAAATGGTATTTTATTATAAATTACAGTTGTCACTATAGTATAGGCATGGCATTGATTTTTCTTTTTTTGTTTTAAAGATTTATTTATTCATTTTATAGAGAAGGAGTAAGCATGATTGGGGTGGGGGGTAGGGACAGAGGGAGAGGAAGATACCTAGACTCCTTGCTGAGTAGGAAGCCAGACCTCGGGTGGATCCCACAACCCTGAAATCATGACCTGAGCCGAAATCAAGAGTCAGATGCTTAACCGACTGAGCCACCCAGGTACCCCATGCCTTTGGTTTTTACATTGATTTTAGGAAATAATCTTGTTAAACTCTTGTTTATTATAAAAAAATCTATAGATTCTTTTGAATTATCTATAGACAATGATATCATTTGAAAATGAGTATTTTTTTCCTTTTTTTTTTCATAGTACTTGTGAATTTTATTTTTTTCTGGCCTTATTATATTATTTAAGACCTCTAGTACAATGTTGAATAAAAAGGTGATAATACGCTATCTTGTCTCTGTGGTTTTAAACAGAATATATTTATGGTAATGTTTCACATTACTTCCAAGATAAAGAATTAAAATCTACCAGGCTGTGGGAGGAAATTAAATGGAGTACAAAAAATTAAGCCTAACAGCAATATGAGTGAACAACATAATCATAGTGGAAGAGGTGGAGAAAAAAGAAATAATCTAATCATTTTGGAAGAACAGTATCTTGGCTGTATAGTATGAGTTTAGGTTTACCAAAGAACCGTACCCAACTCTTGGACTTGGGATAGTAAATTTGTATTTCTCAAGGGCATGGGTTAGAGCTTCTGGAACTATTTTAGGTATTCTAGGATTGAGAAAATAATGTAATGCAGATAATGGGAGTCAGGTTTCTCATTGTCAGAGAAAGGAGTTACATATAAGGAAAGGGGGGACAGCCTAGAATGAAACTGTGGTGTTGGATTGGAATCCAAAATGTCTGCATGGACTCCAGTGTTTTAATTACATAGAGATAGACAGATACAAAAGATTGATTACTCCTTACGTGTTTCAGACCCTTCTTTGATATTTTATCATATTTTAAAACACATATTAATACTCTATATTCATCATAATATCTAAAATATTTTAGATCTGATTGTGTTGATTTGTGTGACTCTTCCTCAGTGTTTTTGTTTTCAGTTAGGCAGATAAATAGGTGATTAGATAGATAGAAAGTAGATAGGGAGAGAGAGAGGAAGAGAGAGAAAGAGCTCCCATTTTTCAGACTCTTATCTCTGGGAGTTCTTTGAAGACTTGGTTGAATGTGGATCCCACTAGAGCATTTATATTTGTATCTTAGGTTGTCTGGGTACAAGACAGAGGATCATAGGGGAAGGGAGGGAAAAATGAAACAAGATGAAATCAGAGAGCGAGACAAACAATCAGAGACTCTTAATCTCAGGAAACAAACTGGGGGTTGCTGGAGGGGTGTTGGAAGGGAATAGAACAGAGCCACACACTTGATTTTAGGTGTGTTTTGGTTTGTTAGAAGAAACTGCCTCCCAAAATTTTAAAGAAAGAAAAACTTGTGTGAAAGAAAAACACAAGTTTTTCTTTCTTTAAAATTTTGGGAGGCAGTATATATATATATATATATATATATATATACACACATATATATGTATATATATATATACACATATATGTGTATATATATATATACATATATATATGTGTATATATATATACATATATATATATATATGTATATATATATATATGTATATATATATATATATATATATACACACACACACATACATACATACACACACATATATATACACACATATATATGTTTACCCATATATATGGGTAAACATGATGAAGGGATGGAACATGACTGTAAAGATGAAAATTTTAAAAAGATTTTAAAAAAGGAATTGCTAAGATAAGAAGTTGGTAGAAAAAAGAAAAAAAAAAGGAGAGCATGTAAGAATGTGATCAGGCTGGAGACTAGAACAAAGCCATAAACCAGATTTAGGGTATATTTTGGTCTGTTAGAAGAAACTGTATCCCAAAATTTTAAAGAAAGAAAAATTTATATGTATTCAAAAAATAAGGTTAAATACAATGAAGGGATAGAATACGACTATAAAAATGAAAATTGAACAAGATTTTTAAAAAGGTATTTTAAAAAAAAAATGCCTTTAAAAAAGGTATTGAGGGGTGCCTGGGTGGCTCAGTGAGTTAAAGCCTCTGCCTTTGGCTCAGGTCATGATCCCAGGGTCCTGGGATTGAGCCCCGCATCGGGCTCCCTGCTGAGCAGAGAGCCTGCTTCCCTTCTTCTCTCTCTGCCTGCCTCTCTTCCACTCTCTCTGCCTGCCTCTCTGCCTACTTGTGATCTCTGTCTGTCAAAAAAAAAAAAAAAAGGTATTGATAAAATAGGTTAAAATAGGAAAGAGGAAAAATTAGAAGAAAAATAGAAAAAGAAACAAATAATGAAAATTTAAAAAAATTAACTTCAAAGGACTAAAGAATCATGGGGTGAAAGTCATAAATTCTATGTGCTGTATTCTGCTAGCACTTGTGATTTGCAGTTCTCATTGATCAGTAAACTTGGTCTTTTTTTTTTAATATTTTATTTATTTGACAGAGAGAAATCACAACTAGGCAGAGAGGCAGGCAGAGAGAGAGGAGGAAGCAGGCTCCCTGCGGAGTAGAGAGCCAGACACGGGGCTCCATCCCAGGACCCTGGGATCATGACCTGAGCCGAAGGCAGAGGCTTTAACCCACTGAGCCACCCAGGTGCCCCAGTAAACTTGGTCTTGACTAGATGTTCTTTCTGATCTTATGGGGCGGGGGGGGGGGGGCTATTGCCGTGATTCTCAAATGTCTTTGCCTGAGAGGGAATTAGACCATGCTTGCCAGGGGCTGGGCTAAGCAATCTGCTCAGGTTTACTCTTCTTTTTTTCTTTTTTTTAATTTTTTATTTATTTCTTATTTTTTTATAAACATATAATGTATTTTTATCCCCAGGGGTACAGGTCTGTGAATCGCCAGGTTTACACACTTCACAGCACTCTCCATAGCACATACCCTCCCTAATGTCCATAACCCCCCTCCCCCTCTCCCAACCCCACCTCCCCCCCAGCAACCCTCAGTTTGTTTTGTGAGATTAAGAGTCATTTATGGTTTGTCTCCCTCCCAATCCCATCTTGTTTCATTTCTTCTCCTATCCCCCTAACTCCCCATGTTGCAACTCCACGTCCTCATATCAGGGAGATCATATGATAGTTGTCTTTCTCCGATTGACTTATTTCACTAAGCATGATACCCTCTAGTTCCATCCACGTCGTCGCAAATGGCAAGATTTCATTTCTTTTGATGGCTGCATAGTATTCCATTGTGTATATATACCACCTCTTCTTTATCCATTCATCTGTTGATGGACATCTAGGTTCTTTCCATAGTTTGGCTATTGTAGACATTGCTGCTATAAACATTCGGGTGCACGTGCCCCTTCGGATCACTATGTTTGTATCTTTAGGGTAAATACCTGGTAGTGCAATTGCTGGCTCATAGGGTAGTTCTATTTTCAACATCTTGAGGAACCTTCTTGCTGTTTCCCAGAGTGGTTGCACCAGCTTGCATTCCCACCAACAGTGTAGGAATGTTCCCCTTTCTCCGCATCCTCACCAGCATCTGTCATTTCCTGACTTGTTAATTTTAGCCATTCGACCGGTGTGAGGTGATGTCTCATTGTGGTTTTGATATGTATTTCCCTGATGCCAAGTGACGTGGAGCACTTTTTCATGTGTCTGTTGGCCATCTGGATGTCTTCTTTGCAGAAATGTCTGTTCATGTCCTCTGCCCATTTCTTGATTGGATTATTTGTTCTTTGGGTGTTGAGTTTGCTAAGTTCCTTATAGATTTTGGATACTAGCCCTTTATCTGATATGTCATTTGCAAATATCTTCTCCCATTCTGTCAGTTGTCTTTTGGTTTTGTGAACTGTTTCCTTTGCTGTGCAAAAGCTTTTGATCTTGATGAAATCCCAATAGTTCATTTTTGCCCTTGCTTCCCTTGCCTTTGCCGTTGTTCCTAGGAAGATGTTGCTGTGGCTGAGGTCGAAGAGGTTGCTGCCTGCATTCTCCTCAAGGATTTGGATGGATTCCTTTCTCACATTGAGGTCCTTCATCCATTTGGAGTCTATTTTCATGTGTGGTGTAAGGAAGTGGTCCAATTTCATTTTTCTGCATGTGGCTGTCCAATTTTCCCAGCACCATTTATTGAAAAGGCTGTCTTTTTTCCATTGGACATTCTTTCCTGCTTTGTCGAAGATTGGTTGACCATAGAGTTGAGGGTCGATTTCTGGGCTCTCTATTCTGCTCCACTGATCTATGTGTCTGTTTTTGTGCCAGTACCATGCTGTCTTGATGATGACGGCTTTGTAATAGAGCTTGAAGTCCGGAATTGTGATGCCACCAACTGTGGCTTTCTTTTTCAATATTCCTTTGGCTATTCGAGATCTTTTCTCTTTCCATATAAATTTTAGGATTATTTGTTCCATTTCTTTGAAAAAAATGGATGGTATTTTGATAGGGATTGCATTAAATGTGTAGATTGCTTTAGGTAGCATAGACATTTTCACAATACTTATTCTTCCAATCCAGGAGCATGGAACATTTTTTCATTTCTTTGTGTCTTCCTCAATTTCTTTCATGAGTACTTTATAATTTTCTGCGTATAGATTCTTAGCCTCTTTGGTTAGGTTTATTCCTAGGTATCTTATAGTTTTGGGTGCAATTGTAAATGGGATTGACTCCTTAATTTCTCTTTCTTCTGTCTTGTTGTTGGTGTACAGAAATGCAACTGATTTCTGTGCATTGATTTTATATCCTGACACGTTACTGAATTCCTGTACAAGTTCTAGCAGTTTTGGAGTGGAGTCTTTTGGGTTTTCCACATATGGTATCATATCATCTGCGAAGAGTGATAGTTTGACTTCTTCTTTGCCAATTTGGATGCCTTTAATTTCTTTTTGTTGTCTGATTGCTGAGGCTAGGACTTCTAGTACTATGTTGAATAGCAGTGGTGATAATGGACATCCCTGCCGTGTTCCTGACCTTAACGGAAAAGCTTTCAGTTTTTCTCCATTGAGAATGATATTTGCGGTGGGTTTTTCCTAGATGGCTTTGATAATATTGAGGTATGTGCCCTCGATCCCTACACTTTGAAGAGTTTTGATCAGGAAGGGATGCTGTACTTTGTCAAATGCTTTTTCAGCATCTATTGAGAGTATCATATGGTTCTTGTTCTTTCTTTTATTAATGTGTTGTATCACATTGATTGATTTGCGGATGTTGAACCAACCCTGCAGCCCTGGAATAAATCCCACTTGATCCTGGTGAATAATCCTTTTAATGTACTGTTGAATCCTATTGGCTAGTATTTTGGCGAGAATTTTTGCGCCTGTGTTCATCAAGGATATTGGCCTGTAGTTCTCTTTTTTGGTGGGATCCTTGTCTCGTTTTGGGATCAAGGTGATGCTGGCCTCATAAAATGAGTTTGGAAGTTTTCCTTCCATTTCTATTTTTTGGAACAGTTTCAGGAGAATAGGAATGAGTTCTTCTTTAAATGTTTGGTAGAATTCTCCTGGGAAGCCATCTGGCCCTGGGCTTTTGTTGGTTTGGAGATTTTTGATGACTGTTTCAATCTCCTTACTGGTTATGGGCCTGTTCAGGTTTTCTATTTCTTCCTGGTTCAGTTGTGGTAGTTTATATGTCTCTAGGAATGCATCCATTTCTTCCAGATTGTCCAATTTGTTGGCGTAGAGTTGCTCATAGTATGTTCTCATAATTGTCTGTATTTCTTTGGTGTTAGTTGGGATCTCTCCTCTTTCATTCATGATTTTATTGATTTGGGTCCTTTCTCTTTTCTTTTTGATGAGTCTGGCCAGGGGTTTATCAATCTTATTGATTCTTTCAAAGAACCAGCTCCTAGTTTCATTGATTTTTTCTATTGTTTTTTTGGTTTCTATTTCATTGATTTCTGCTCTGATCTTTATGATTTCTCTTCTCCTGCTGGGTTTAGGGTTTCTTTCTTGTTCTTTCTCCAGCTCCTTTACATGTAGGATTAGTTTGTGTACTTGAGACCTTTCTTGTTTCTTGAGAAAGGCTTGTACTGCTATATATTTTCCTCTCAGGACTGCCTTTGCTGTGTCCCACAGATTTTGAACTGTTGTGTTTTCATTATCATTTGTTTCCATGAATTTTTTCAATTCTTCTTTAATTTCCTGGTTGACCCATTCATTCTTTAGAAGGATGCCGTTTAGCCTGCATGTATTTGGGTTCTTTCCAACCTCTTGTGATTGAGTTCTAGCTTCAGAGCATTGTGGTCTGCATGATCCCTGATCATGCAGGGAATGATCCTAATCTTTTGATACTGGTTGAGACCTGATTTGTGACCCAGGATGTGATCTATTCTGGTCAATGTTCCGCGTGCACTTGAGAAGAATGTGTATTCTGTTACTTTGGGATGAAATTCTCTGAATATATCTATGATGTCCATCTGACAGTGTGTCATTAAAGCCTTTATTTCCTTGTTGATCTTTTGCTTGGATGATCTGTCCATTTCAGTGAGGGGAGTGTTAAAGTCCCCTACTATTATTGTATTATCCTTGATGTGTTTCTTTGATTTTGTTATTAATTGGTTTATATAGTTGGCTGCTCCCACGTTAGGGGCATAGATATTTAAAATTGTTAGATCTTCTTGTTGGACAGACCCTTTGAGTAGGATATAGTGTCCTTCCTCATCTCTTATTATAGTCTTTGGCTTAAAATCTAATTGATCTGATATAAGGATTGCCACCCCAGCTTTCTTCTGATGCCCATTAGCATGGTAAATTATTTTCCACCCCCTCACTTTAAATCTGGAGGTGTCTTCGTGTCTAAAATGAGTTTCTTGTAGGCAACATACTGATGGGTTTTGTTTTTTTTTTTATCCATTCTGATACCCTGTGTCTTTTGATTGGGGCATTTAGCCCATTAACATTCAACTATTATCATAATAATAGTTATTATCATAACTATTGAGAGATATGAATTTAGTGCCATTGTATTGCCTGTAAGGTGACTGTTACTGTATATTGTCTCTGTACCTTTCTGATCTACTACTTTTAGGGTGTCTCTTTGCTTAGAGGATCGCTTTCAATATTTCCTGTAGAGCTGGTTTGGTATTTGCAAATTCTTTCAGTTTTTGTTTGTCCTGGAAGGTTTTTATCTCTCCTTCTATTTTCAATGATAGCCTAGCTGGATAGAGTATTCTTGGCTGCATGTTTTTCTCGTTTAGTGCTCTGAATATATCATGCCAGCTCTTTCTGGCCTGCCAGGTCTCTGTGGATAAGTCTGCTGCCAATCTAATATTTTTACCATTGTATGTTATAGACTTCTTTTCCCGGGCTGCTTTCAGGATTTTCTCTTTGTCACTAAGACTTGTCAATTTTACTATTAGGTGACGGGGTGTGGACCTATTCTTGTTGACTTTGAGGGGGGTTCTCTGTATCTCCTGGATTTTGATGCTTGTTCCCTTTGCCATGTTAGGGAAATTCTCTCCAATGATTCTCTCCAATAGACCTTCTGCTCCCCTCTCTCTTTCTTCTCCTTCTGGAATCCCATTTATTCTAATGTTATTTCGTCTTATGGTGTCACTTATCTCTCGAATTCTCCCCTCGTTGTCCAGTAGTTGTTTGTCCTTCTTTTGCTCAGCTTCTTTATTCTCTGTCATTTGGTCTTCTATATCACTAATTTTTCTTCTGTCTCACTTATCCTAGCATTGAGAGCCTCCATTTTTGATTGCACCTCATTAATAGCTTTTTTTATTTCAACTTGGTTAGATTTTAGTTCTTTTATTTCTCCAGAAAGGGCTTTTATTTCTCCAGAGAGGGTTTCTCTAATATCTTCCATGCCTTTTTCGAGCACAGCTAGAACCTTCAGAATTGTCATTCTGAACTCTAGATCTGACATATTACCAATGTCTGTATTGATTAGGTCCCAGCCTTTGGTACTGCCTCTCGTTCTTTTTTTGTGGTGAATTTTTCAGCCTTGTCATTTTGTCCAGATAAGAGTATATGAAGGAGCAAGTAAAATACTAAAAGGGTGGCAAAGACCCCAGAAAAATGCACTTTAAGCAAATCAGAAGAGACCCCAAATAGTGGGGGGGGGGGGAGAAAGGGGATTAAAAAGAGGTTCAGAAAAAAAAAAGAAAAAAATTAAAAACGAAAACAAATAAAGAAAAAATATAAAAAAGAAAGAAAAAATATATATTAGATAAACTAGTCAAAAAACGTTAAAAAAGAAAAGGGTAAAAGTTTAAATAAATTTAGCAGAAGAAGAAAAAAGAAAAAAATTGAAAAAAAATTAAATTAACCGCAAGACTACAGAATCATGTGGAGAAAGCCATGAGTGCCATGCTTTGCTTTCTCTTCCTTTGGAATTCCACTGCTGTCCTAGGTATTGAACCTATTTTCCTTGGTAGATGAACTTTGTCCTGGCAGGATTTTTTGTTGATCTTCTGGGGGAGGGGCATGTTGTAGTGACTCTCAAATGTCTTTGCCTAAGGCGGAATTGCACGCCCTTACCGGGGGCCGGACTAAGTAATCCTCTTGGGTTCACTTTCAGGAGCTTCTGTTCCCTGAACGCTTTCCGTAACGTTCCGGAGGACGGGAATGAAAATAGTGGCTTCCCAGTCTCTGGCCCGGAGGAGCCGAGAGCCCGGGGCTCCACTCCTCAGCGAGCCTCCAGAGAACAGCGCCCAATCACTCCCATATCCCTTTCCTCCAGCCACGCTCCGAGCTCACCCAGCCTGCAACCGGTTCAAGGTAACCCTGAGCTGAGAGTTCAGTCCTTGGCTCTGTCTCTGTAGCTGGCTTCCCCGTTCTAATACCTGCGAGCTCTGCGACACTCCGACACCCCCGATCCTTCTGTGACCCTGTGGGACCTGGGGCCATGCTGACCCCGCATGGGCTTCACTCCGGTTTAGCCTCTGGAGCAATGTCCCTCAGTGGAACAGACTTTTAAAAGTTCTGATTTTGTGCTCTGTTGCTCTGCCGCTTGCTGGGAGCCGGCCCCTCCCCCCGCGGTCTATCTTCCTGTCGCTTTGGATTCACTTCTCCTCCAGTCCTACCTTTCAGAAAGTGGTTGATTTTCTGTTTCTAGAATTGCTGTTCTTCTCTTAGGTCTCCCATTGGATTTGTAGGTGTTTGCAATGTTTACATAAGCTATTGAGCTGATCTCCTGCTACCTGATGTAGTCTCAACCTGCTACTTCTCTGCCATCTTGACTCCTCCCCTCTCAGGTTTGCTCTTGAGAGCTTTCATTCACTGAACATTTTCTGTTGAGCTCTGGAGGATGGGAATGAAAATGGCGGCCTCCCAATCTCCAGCAGGAGGAGCAGAGAGCTCGGGGCCCCACTCCTCCATGCACCCTCAGAGAAAAGCAGTCAATCCCTCCTGTCTCCCTGGTCTCTGGCCGCACTGTGAGCTCACCCAACCTGCGACCCAAGGTTTCTATCTTTGGCACACGGCCCCGTTTGGAGTCTCTAAACTCAACAGATTCTTGCCACACCCTCCCGCGAAGTTCCTCTGGGAGTAGGAAGGTGAGTCTCCCTGAATCTGCCACCTGTGGTGTCCCTGCTTGAAGAGCAGTGGCCGGAATGCGACTTGGATCATGGTTGTAGGTAGCCCCGAGCTGAGAGTCCCCTCCTCAGCTCTGTCTCTACACCCGGCTTCCCTGCTCTGATACCTGGGAGCTCTGCTACTCCCACACACCCCTGGTCTTTTTGTGTACCTGTAGGTCCTGAGACCATACTGTTCCCACAAGAATTCCACTCCCCACTGCCACTGGAGCGAAGTCTCTTCTCGGAGCTGACTTCTACAAGTTCTGCTTTTGTGCTCCACTTTGTCTCACTTGCTGGTAAGTGGCTGACAGAGGCTCCCTTCCCCCACAGTCTGTCTTCCCAAATATGACCTTGGATTCACTTCTCCACACGTCCTACCTTCCAGAAAGTCGTCGATTTTCTGTTTCTAGAGTTGTTGCTCTTCTTCTCTTCGATCTCCTGTTGAGTTTGTAGGTGTTCAGGATGGTTTGATAACTACCTAGCTGGATTCCCGGGACCAGCAAAATTTAAGTCTCCTGCTCTTCCGCCATCTTGTTTCTCCCCTGAGGATTCCTTCACTTTTGCTGGCTCATGACTACAATCTAAAACACTTACCCTTGTATTTTATGCAGAATGTGCTGCTGTTCTCTGCAGAAGGATTGGGGTCTGGCAACCTCTGGAAATACTAACAAAATTTAGTATATGTGGAGGATTTGTTTTCTGCCAGGGCTCTGGTCCATAGATTATGTCATGTAATCCTCACACTAACCCCAGGAGACAGGGACAATTGTTTTTGCTATTTTATAACTACTTTATAAGTGACATTATTTAAGGGACTCACTAATGTGGTTCTGTGGTAAAATAAGTTTAGGTAATGTAATTCTTGTACCTAATGCTCTGTTCAGGATTATCTTCCAAATCAGCACAGGAAGAGCAGTTAAAGGTGAGTTAAAATCCTGGGTGGGTATTACCTCTGAGTCATTTCATATTGCGTATTAGCTTGTAAGAATTATTTGACTAGTTGGAAAAGAAAGGTGTTCCCTGAAGAAGGAACAAGATACAGACAGCTCATCTCAGAGGGAGGCATCCAAGGCCGTCATTATGGAAGACCTTTAGAGGATTATTGTTTACACGGGGAAAATGTCTAAGGATGTGTGCACCTGGCAAAATGAAAGATTTTGCTTCGAAATTGTATCTGTTATTTTTTCCAGTTAAGGTCTGGTAGAAGGCTTGCCATAGATATTTTTGATTTATCATATTTAGAGCATTAGATTGAAATTAAAAATTATTAAAAATTCATTAAAAATTTATTACTGGGCACCTGGCCTTTCGGCTCAGGTCATGATCCCGGGGTCCTGGGATCGAGTCCTGTGTGGGGCTTCCTGTTCCACGGGGTGTCTAGTTCTCCCTCTGCCCCTCCTCTCACTCATTCTCTCAACCTCTCTTTCTCTCTCTCTCCCTCCCAATAAGTAAATAAAATCTTTACAAATTTTATTTTGGGACTTAAAAATAGCCCTGAAAAACAAAGCAAAAAACAAACAAATATATTCCTGGGAATTCTATAAAATGTCAGGAATAAATAGTCCTTTTAGCAGACACAACAAATTGAACAGTGTAACAGGCATTGTTATATTTGTTTGGGGTTGTTTTCCATAGAAACTTATTCTAAGAACAAAATTTTCAAGCAGAATATGACATATTCACTCTGATGGCATTTGAGTCCAGCCATGATTTGACAAATTTTTAGACTTCACAAAGAGATTTTTTTTTTTTAAACTCTGAGGATTTAAACATTCTTAAAATCTTCTTTGGGATAAAGCTGTTCTTGACTTACTGTCAACATGCCACAGGGATAAAACAGGTCTTGCTTTTCTGGTAGTAATTTTTCCTACGTAGTGGAAGCTGCATTTAGTACACATACCAGAGTGGTTTGCATTTTTATGTGTTTAATCTTTATAATATGTATCCATCCCAAATTGGATGAATATGTTTTAGCTCTAGGATAAAATAATATTTTAACTTCCCTTTCTCCTCTATTTTCATTCATGTCCCTGTTGCAGTCAACATAACAGAGACTTTCCTATGAGAAAAAAATAATTCATCCACGGGATTTGTCAGGGGAGGTAGAAATACATATATGACTGCACCCCCTCAAGTATGAAATGAGGAAGGACCAACAATGCTAAGTGCTTACGTCTTCAATGATGTGCTTTCCCACTGGCCAACCCAAAGACCTGGTGTCTAGCTAAAGAACCAGTTTCCTTTATAAAGATGTATAACACTAGTGCTTTGACAGTAGTAAGACTTTAAGAGTTTGGTGTAAATGCCAATGTCGCTAGCAAGTCAAATGATGTTGAGTTTGATATCATTTGGAACTCTAGTCCATCTTCTGCATATGGCCCAAGTTAGGTTATATCTGTGCCATGGGATGATGGAACCACCTGAAATCCTTTTGGGATTTGATTACACGCCAAATCCTTGTGTGTGTACCTATGCACCTATACAGACAAACAACTAGATGACGTGCTTGCATCTGAATCCAGGGAGGCAGAAGGTTTGATAGAGTGCAACAAAAGTAATATTTTTCAATCAGAATTTGTGTATTTTGATAAGAAGTTTGTAAAAATATTAATTGTAGTAAAATAACACATAACATAAAATTTATCGTCTTAGCCATTTTTAAAACATTTTATTTATTTGTTCATTTGAGAGAGAGAGGGGGAGAGAAAATGAGCACAACAGTGGGAGGCAGTGTTGGAGGGGAGCAGTAGGCAGAGGGAGAGGGAGAAGCAGACTTCCTGCAGAACAGGGACATGAGTTGGGGCTCGATCCCAGGAACCTGCGATCATGACCTGAGCTGAAGGCAAATGCCTAACTGTTTGAGCCACCTGGGTGCCCCCCCATCTTAACCATTTTTAAGTACATTCACTGTTGTGCAACCATCACCGTTTGATAAGAAATGCCGTTTTTGCTACTTTCTTGTTTTTTAATTTGTACCTAATATCATTCTTCCTTAAACTTTAATGGACTTTGGCCTTTTTAAAGGAAGTGAATAAAATAATAGTATCTTCAAGAATATGAAGAGATAGTATGTAAACTCTGGGTTGCAACGTGTGCTGTTTCCGACCCATAAAGCCAGTGCCCCTGAAACATCAATAGGGCAAATGCTATAAGTTGTCTTTTCAAAAACAGTGAGGATTTTGCTCTGATTAACCCTGTTCTCTTAGTCTCTGTTGGGATCAACAGCAGAAGTTGTTTAAATGATCGGCTGAAATTTGGGGATTTTCATTTATTCATACGGGGCTCCCATATGGTTTGATTTTTTTTTAAAGAGATAATTCTGATGAAATTCTAATAATGATTTTGATGCTGAAAGAGATCCTTTGTTTTTAGCAATGAAAAGATTTTAAAAATATAGATCACATCTTCCAATCCGTCTAACATTTACTTCTGCTTTCTCTCCACTTTATTTACCCAGAGAACTGGTCAAGATCAGAAAACAAATGCTGTCACCATTACGTAGGAAAATTTATAGAGTCAACTTGGTTAATTGATGGTTTCTAGTCCATTAGAGTGCAGTGCTGGTTTTTTTGTTTTGTTTTGTTTTGTTTTCAGGTATAAACTGTAACCTTACATCATTTTTAAACTTGCTAATTTAAAAAAACAATAAAATAAAAAAGAACATAAGGGGGAGGCTGGTTATAAAGTTTCTTACCCAGAGGAAACCAAGTCCTTTTTTGTTGTTCAAAAATGTCCATGATATTGAAAAACAAAAATAAAATTATATCAATCAGAAATTTGGGCTAATGGGGCGCCTGAGTGGCTCAGTGGTTTAAAGCCTCTGCCTTTGGCTCAGGTCATGATCCCAGGGTCCAGGGATCGAACCCCACATTGGGCTCTCTGCTTAGCAGGGAGCCTGCTTCCTCCTCTCTCTCTGTCTGCCTCTCTGCCTACTTGTGATCTCAGTCTGTCAAATAAATAAAATCTTAAAAAAAAAAAAAAAGAAATTTAGGCTAATATGTCTTATTTGGGACCAGAAAATACTCATGAATATTATGCAACCAGCTTAGTGGATAATGACATAAAATGTCTTATTTTAAGACCATAATGAAAATGGTTGTGGGAAGAAACAAACAAACAAACAAAATATATAGATCACACCCTAAATTATAATCCTAACACTGACCAATGAATTTATAACCATATGATTTTTTTTTTTTTTTAAAGGGAAGAAAGAGAAAGGAGGAGCAGGAGAGGGAAGACAAGGCAAGGAAGAAGAGGGGGGGAAGAAAAAGGCCAAATACAAACTCACTCCTATGGAAAAATCGATATATACATATAAAAGATACATATTTTTTAAACCTTCAAAAATAACTTTATGTATTTATTTTTGTTTGTTTCTTATTTCAAGTTTTTTAAAAAATTAGCTAATTAACATGTAGTATATATTCGTTTCAGGAGTATTATTTAGTGACTCATCATTATACCTGTAAAAGATAGTGATCCTCATGTGGCTACTGTGGCAAAGACTGCCAGTTGCCTACAGTACTTCCATCCTCTCTTCCTCTCTTATCAGTGGGTCTTGATTTTTAACTTAGCGCATTGCCATCTAACTATGAGACTATGTGTTCAATCCTCCTTTGCAAAAGTTAGATATGGGTGATGTGTTGTGTGGAGTTTCCACACATCTTGGCCCGTGAGGATTTCTGATGCTGTCATCTCTCCAGGTTCCTGGTACTAGAACTGTACCTACCTGGGGGCTGCGTCTTTGCAGACTTACAGGGAAAGAAATCAGCTTTTCTCTTACTGAAGTTGCTGTTGTACGGTTTCTTTTACTTGTAGCAAAACCAAATCCTAACACATAGAGCTGCTTAACTCTATCAATATTAGAAAATAGTTTCACAGTTATTACTTCTTTATAGATTGAAAGTAAACCTGTAATATAGGTAGAGAAGAGATTACAATCTCAGTTTATAGATGAGGAAATGGAGACTCAGGAGAAGTGAGTATCTTGTCCGAAGTCAGAAGGCTTTCAAGTGCAGAAGCAAATCGGGCATTCATGTCTTAATCTTACTTTCCACTCTGTCACAGAGTCTCTCTGGCCTGCAGAAATTAGCTTGCTAACATCTTCATTTTGCAAATAATATTTAATATTTAATGACCATCGCTACGTGCCAGGCATTACCGTAAGTTATTCAGCTTGGAGCCGATTAGTTCTATGGAGTAGGTACTCTTAATTGTTCTCCTTTATTTTTTTTTTAAGATTTTATTTATTTCTTTGACAGACAGAGATTACAAGTAGGCAGAGAGGCAGGCAGAGAGAGAAGAGGAAGCAGGCTCCCTGTTGAGCAGAAAGCCCGATGCGGGGACCCACTTCCTACACATCCATCTTTCTGCTCAAGGGACGATCTATCTGGGGTCTCTTTTATAAGGGAGCTAATCCCATTCATGAGGGCTGCATTCTCATGACCCAATTACCTCCCCAAACCCACACCTCTTAATAGTATCAGTGTGGGCATTAGGTTTACAACATGAGTTTGGAAATTTAGACATTTCACAGACACTCAGACCATAATATATATATATACTGCATTATAATTCCCAATATTGAGAGGGTTCATTTGGAAGGACTTTCTTACCATCGATGCCAAGAAAAAATCTAATTCTTTCAAGAGTTTTGTAATACCTCATTAATTATTCACTTGCTTGGATGGGCAGGAATCTCAGGTAAACGATGGGCTTTTTCTCCTAATCCTAGGATGTTTTAATCTTTTTTGAGCTAATGAAGTTTTTAGATCAAATAGGTAGCAATCTAGAATATAAGGAGAATGGGAAGATATGTATGTCGCTGAATTACATAGCTAGGGAGAACCAAATAGAAAAAGTATAAAGTAAAATTAAATTTATACATGTTTATATTACATAGACAATGCCTAGCCTGTAGTTGGCCCTCAGTAACCATAGCAGCAATTACCGAAATGGTCCTCATGTGTGGCATACATTTTGCTTGTTTAACTAATTTTTTTTCTGCTTAGCCCTCGTTTCAATTTCTAACAGTACTTCCAACAAGAACTACAGTGAGTTACTGAAGGACATTCAGTCAGACCACTGGTATTCAGGCCTATGTAATACACACAGTGACAGGAGCAGCTAGGAGCTCAAAGGATAGGATTCACTTCTTTTGAAAAGTAAAGTGTGGGTATTTCAATGTGACTGAGCATCATGCAGAAACGTTGCTCCCATTAGAAATGTGACTTCGTGTGTTGTATTGGCCTCCCCGTCTCTGAAGATTTGCTGCGGCATGAAGGGCCATAAAGTCTGTATGTATGATTGACTCATTTCCCCCTTATTTACATTGGAGAAGTTTCTTTCTCTGGAGAAGGGGAAAAAGAAAACCTCTTTTGTTTCATCTCCAGGATACTCCCAGGAAAAGTGCCTCTGCTTTCAGACAGAATGACAACTTTGCCATCATTTGCTGGCCATTGGCTTCAGGCTTAGTTACTGTGATAAGCTAAAATTTCTCAGTGCAGGACAGAACCCTAATTCTATTATGAGAACAGCATGAAACCAAATCTACAGACAGAAAGCCTCACTGAAAAGATGGTGTGCTTGTCTTCATGGGATAGCATCGGCCTTCACAGAAACAGATCTTTGGGGGAACTTTATCCCATGGCAATCTGAAAAGTTACAGGTGCGTCATAGCCGTTGCTATGGAGATAGCAAGGCTAAAGGAAGCCTTGACAGTCCAATCTTCCCTAGACGGCTGGCTGCCAGGTGAGTTCTCCCAAAAGGTGAGGGCTAATGTAAGGCAGGAATGCAAATTTTCTTTGGGGAAAAGAAAAGGGGTGGAATTGTATTTAGCATAGAGAATGCTTGAGTGGTTATAACCTGCTTCTCAAGGAGAACAGGAGTCTAGAAGGAGCAGACAGCCAAGAAGTTAGCAATGCAAATCAAATCTGCCTTTTTAGATTAGCTCAGGAGTAGTCATTTTAAAGAGAAACGAAGAGAGCGCTGAGGGTGGGGTGCAGGAGAGAAAGAGAGAGGAGCTCTGATGTTTTAGCAAAGAAGGCAACCCCCTCCCCAGGCAGGAGACAGACAAAGATTTTGATACAATGTGAAATCACGGAGCCTAGAGCTATACAGGTACATAGGGGTTGTTGCTAAGGCCTGAGAGATGTTGCTAAGGATTTCTTGTTTTGAAGCCATAAAGGAGGAAAAAAGGAATCCTAATACTTAAGGATTAGTGAGATAGGTACCAACTTCTGGCTCTGCCAGAGATTCTCAAGTGGTAATGTGCATACTTCCCCTGGGGGGAGAATCATGTCTTTCACAAAGCAACTTAAAAATCCTTCAGTGATATCCTATTGCTTTAGAAATAAAATCCACTCTCTATCATGGCCCCTAGGGCTGAGCATCAGCTGGTCGCAACACTCCCCTCCCCACCCCCCAGCCCCTGCCCCTTCCCTCTCCTCTCATTGTGGTCTAGAATGAGCTGGGCTGTTCATCTTCCTCCTGGACTCCCTCTTGCTGCCTCTGGCTGGATGACATGTACTGTGACATCCTCATCCCTGGGTCTGTGCTTGTCACCTCCCCCAGAAGACTGCCCCCCCCCCCCAGGGGCCTCCCTGATTACTCACTTTCTTATCATTCAGCCTGTGTTACAACCAGCAATTACTGGGTTTATTCATTTGTTTGTTTGTGCATCTTTGAATGGTTATCCACTCAAATGCTTATTCATTCAGGCAATATTTCCTGAGCCTACCAGGTGCCTAGAACAACAGGTGCTTTTAGAGTTTATCAGGGAACAAAAAACACGGAGATTCCCACCCTTGGGAACCTGACATGAGAGAGGGGAGAGCACAATAAATAAAGAAATTACCTAGTATGTCCCATGGTGACATTTGCAAGCTGTAAGGCAGGGAAGGCCTAGTGGGAGGTGGGGGGGTGGGGGGGAAGGGACTGCAATTTGAGAGATTTTGTCCTGCTTCAGGTCCAGGGCACAGAGCAGTGTGGATCAAGTGTGGGAGACAGTGTGTGAGGGAGGGAAGAGAAATAGCCGACACCCAACCCAGGCATCTTTCCAAAATTCCACCACACCTGTAATCATGGTCACATCCTACAGAATTTGCTGGGGGGGAAAAAGTAGAGAAGCACAGCCTTAAACATCCTCTGCACCTTCATGAAACACACTTGTTTAGGTGCTGTTCTTCTGCTATATAGTTCAGGATTTTCTTGTGCCTATGATGGAACGATGCCAAAGCTCACCAGGCAGCGTGATATCAAATATGGTTGTCAGTCCTAAGACGCATCTTGATTTAAGACACATTAAAATGAGAAAATGTTGATATTTTAACCAAGGAACTATTTTAATTATATCTTTAGAGGAGATGAGTGGATTTTAGAGGAGATGATTTGGATTTTAACCAAAGCACTTGCCTTGTAATTCAAGGCACCAGAAACCTATTGCCTGTAGGCTGTAAACAGTCATTATAGGAGAAAGTGCTGAAGGAGGGAGAGACAGCCTTGGTGCTTTTCATGATGATGACTCTTAGAGTGCTAATGGCAGGTGTTTGAGGTCCCGAGGTGCTACCAAACGGTCTAAGAATGCTATGCAGGAACCCTGCCACTGCAACATAACATGAAGTTTTCCAGTGGATGGGAGTTTTAGATACTAAATCATAAAGAAGAACTTGAGCAGAGAACAATGCTTATTTTGTGTTTGCATTTTTGAAAAATTTTTAATTAATTTTTAAAGATTTTTTATAAACATATAATGTATTTTTAGCCCCAGGGGTACAGGTCTGTGAATCGCCAGGTTTACAAGTGTGTTTGCATCTAATGTGTCCCTTTTGCATTTAAAATTGTGGTGATCATCTCCAGAAATGTGTGTGATAAGTAAGCCAATAACTGACTCTCCCTTCCTACCAAATGCTACCCCAACAACGAAGTGATTGATTTGCTCCCAGAGTAACGTGTCTTGCCTGCCTGGACAGGAAGCAAAGAGACCACAAAATGTATCCTTAACATGGCAGTAATGAAGAATCCAGTGTTTATTGCTCAGGGTCAAAAATTATTATAATAAGCTCTAAGAGAATGTTCACATAGTTTGCGTGTCTTGCAATTTGGTTGTATTGAATATGGTTTTTACTATACCATTGGTATTGGTCTCCAAGTCTTTCATTGTAATGGGATTCAATTTGAATTTCCTTTGGATTTTTTAATTATTCAGGCTCAATGGAGAAGGCTATTAATTATTCAATTAATCCGTCTCTCTGGTAAAATGCTCTTTGGATCCTTATTATGCATTTTGCTACCTAGTTAGACATAATTAGCCAAATAAATAATAACTCTTTGTTTTTTATGAGCCATTCATGCATAGCCTTGATTTCAAAAATGGATGTGTAAGCATAATATTATTATGTGCAGCAAGACTGCTGACGTCACAGTCTGACAGTGCACTCATCATGTGTGACCAGGGGTAGTTTTTTACAGACTATACAGGCTGAAAGGTGGCCCACACTCTTCCCAACCTAGCAAAGCTTCCACGCTTTTCCACCTACCCGATCAACCAGTAATGTTTTAATGACTTAGGGGGCTGTTACAAGTCATCCATGACATGGCCAAAATATTTTATTGTAGAGCCAAAAGAGGATCATACTTGAACCAGACACCTCTGGCACACATTTCACGATCCTCCAAGGCCATCGCTGTGGGGGCTCTGACCATGTCTTGCTGGTATTATAGTCCCACGTGTGCATGCCTCTGCAGTGTTCCCCCCTGTGCTGTGGGGCCTGCTGGAGACTGCAGTACACAATCCAGAGATGGTGTGGGAGATGCAGGCAAGGGTCCTGCCTCCACTCTGCAGAAGACAGTTTTGTCCCAGGTCACGATCTCAAAGTCAGGAGATCAAGCCCCACACTGAACTCCGCGCTATGCTTGGAGCCTGTTTGCCTGTTTAAGATGTTCTCTTTCCCTCTTCCCGTGCCCCTTCTGCCTGCTCTGTCTCTCTCTCAAAAAAAAAAAAAAAAAAAAAAAAAAGATTCAAACTGGACAGAGCTTCAGTAGTGCAAGCCCTTGGAGAAGATGTTCCATGAGATAAACTAGCCATGTGCAAGCCTTTGTCTCAGGCTCTGTTTGTGGGGGAGTCCAGGCAACTCTATATGGTTTATGTCTTTCTACAGTGGCAAACTCTTCATTTTCTCTTCAAAGTCCAAACAAAAACAATCCTGATAGAAAATCCCTAACCCCATATATAGCCTGGTAAAATGCTAAAAACAGCCCCGAGAATCAGAAAAGAGCGGCCTGGGCCCTTACTTTTCTGTGAATATATGCAGTGGGCCTCTGCCAGCCGCTGGCTCTCTGCCACGGTGGGTGCACAGGGGAGTGTGAGCTGAAGTCTGCCTTGGGCCACCCTCTCCCAGGCATCTCCTTAGAGGACTTGCATAGAGGACGACGGGAGTCAAGGGTCAAGTTTCCAGTTTCAGCTCTAAGTTATGCGATTTTACTGTTGTTACCTGTATTAGATATTATGTGCAAACAAAATAATGATTCCCCTCTTGTAGTACAGAAAGCAATCACATCGCTTTCCGTGTGCAGGTCCCACTGGGCTGGGAAGCTGTGGTAACGCCTCAGGCCTGGGGTTCCAACCGGCTTTCCCCACCACGATATCCCGCCTTCCAGCAGCATTTCCTCCAGGTGGTCCAAAGAGGCAGCGGGGAGGGGGAGCAGGCAGCTGCTCGGTTGGCTGGACCATTCTCCCAGGAGCCAGTAGGTGGTGCTGGGGCAGCATGGGACCCGGGGCTACACGGGGGCTTAGCACTTTCTAGGTAGGAAAAATGCAACTTAAGTGTTCCTTAGACATTAAACAGGGAGTGAGTTTTGTAATCCTTTGCATGTTGCAGCTAAAATCTCCAGTGCTTTTGTCTTGAACTCATTTCTTACTTTATTCATCCCAAAAGTTCAAAATAGTTTCAAGGTTCTTTGAAAGAAAACCTACCAAGCCAGAGGCCTTGTCTTATTTACCCTTGTGTGATCGAGACCTAACAACTTAGTAGAAGCTCTAGAAATGCTTCTGAAATAAACAAAGCATCTATGTAGCTAAATCATTTATAGATAAATAAGCCAGATTCTGTGGGTCAAAGTGGCTTGTTCAAGACCACACCAACAGCCTTTGACCAGCCCCAGACTAGACCCGGGGCTCCAAAAGTTCTTTCTGCTGTCCCGCTCCACCTAGCTGTCGCTTCTGAAAAGTGCTGGATTATTCTCTTTATTTTGTTATTGTTTTTGAAGCATTTTTGAAAGTTTTTAAGCATTATGAATTTAAGATCTCAATCAATGAGAACGTTTGGCTCCGTGTACAGAGAAATTCAGCTTACAGGCATATCTGTTTATTAATACATATTTAGGATATTTAATTAAAAAAGAAATCTTTGTGTCAAGGTTCAAAAACTTCAATTTCCATATATTTCAAATTATTCAGCATGGCATCATTATACTCAGCAGGAGAATTGTATGATAGCAAAACTTCATTTATTCATCTTTAGTGGGGGTACAATAAACTAATTAAAAATGTGAACTCACCAAATCTTACTTTTATAGTCCTCAAAACATTTTTGGAAAATGTTAACTATTTTGGATGGATAGATTTCTTAAATATAGTATATATTTCTTGCCAGGAAAAATATGGCATTTAATCTAAGTGATCTGTTATGGCTGAGAGTCCCCCCTGAACTTGTTTTGCCCTGTGCAAGGATGCCATCCGGGGCGTCAGAGGTCAGTTTGAACCAGCCCTCTTTGTTGTGACAATAAAAGACTCTGGGCAATCTTACCCATTTTAGTTCTTGTTTCTGCACATTTGGGTTTCTTGTCTTATGATCATTCCGTCTGTTCTGCTTCTCCCTGCTGTATTTGGCTTTCTCCTGCCTCTCTCTCTAATGGCTTTCTCCACACTGCCTACAGTCACCCAAAGCTAAACACACACACACACACACACACACACACACACACACACACACAGCTGTTTCCAATTTATTGTGGGCTGGGAAATAATTATCGTAAAACTAAAATAAAAGCAAAATCCTGAAACTGTTGCCTTGCATTAGAACACGGTACAAGAAGTCTTGATAGGTTTATTGACATGCATTGCCTTTATGTGAGTATGAGTTCTGTGCCCAATTCCAATGGTGGGGAGGGGTCCCAAACCACTAAACTATGTTCAGACATCAGCTGGGTGTCCCACAATTCAATTCAATAGGGATATCATCTATCTGGACAGAGTGTCAGATCTCTCAGGTTAAGGGCTTAGTGGTATAGGACTGCCTCCCTACACACACACTCTCTCTCTCTCTCTCTCTCTCTCTCTCTTTCTCTCTCCGGATGTCAGCTGCAAGCTCAGGTTATCACCTGGGCTCCTGACTCCCTGGTAATTGATGGGAGGCTCCAGTGACCCCTTCTTTAGGTTTAATTAATTTGCTAGAGTGGCTCACGGAATTCAGAGAAACATGGTACTTATTGGATTAACAGTCGATTCAAAAAGGATGGAACTCAGGAACATTCAGATAGAAGAGATATGCAGGGCAAGGTAAGAGTGTGGAGCTCCCAGGCTCCCATTCCAAGCAGCCACTCTCCCCACTCTCTGGCTGTTTACCAATCCAGAAGCCCTTTAAACCTTGTCCTTTGGGGGTTCTATGGAGGCCTTGTTACATAGGCATAATGGTGAAATCATTGGCCTTTGGTGGTGGAACTCAATCTCCAGCCCCTGACTCCTCAATCTCCATCCTTAGGGGCTTTCCAAAAGTCACCTCATTAACATAAACTCGGGTGTGGGTGAAAGGGGTTTGTTATAAATATTAAGACACTTTATGGCTCTTAACACTTAGGAAAATCCAAGGTTTGTTTTTTTTTCCTTTTTTAAGATTTTATGTATTTATCTGACAGTGAGAGAGATAGAGAGCATGAGCAAGGGGAAAAGAGCAAGGGTAGAGGGAAAAGCAGACTCCCCACTGAGGAGGCTACCTGATGAGGGACTTGATCCCAGGACACTGGGATCATGAACTGAGCCAAAGGCAGACACTTAACTGACTAAGCCACCCAGGCATCCCAGAATATTCCAAGGGTTTTAAGAGCCCTGCCAGAGGGGCACCTGGGTGGTTCAGTGAGTTAAAGCCTCTGCCTTCAGCTTGGGTCATGATCTCAGGTCCTGGGATCGAGCCCCGCATCGGGCTCTCTGCTCAGCATGGAGCCTGCTTCCCCCTCTCTCTCTCTGCCTGGCTCTCTGCTTACTTGTGATTTCTCTCTGGGTCAAATAAATAAATCTTTTAAAAAAAAAAAAAGAGCCCTACCAGACATAGAGAAGAAGACCAGACACAGATTTCTTATTCTACGTCACAACATCACAGATCACCTGCTTCAGAGTGCAGAGACTTTGGGGTTGACCATGCCCTATGCAGTGAGATTGCTTGCCAAACAGTTTCCAGTTTTGGGAGATTTTCACTTTTCTTGCATATGATGTTTCATGTGCTTGGCATATCCACTTAGCTCGTTTTTGACTTTGGTGAGCTCTTGCCTAAACATTTGTAAAACGCAACACACCAGTGTAGAGACAGCTTACATGCCAGCAACGACTGTGTGAGTTTTGAGACCTTAAAAGAAAGAAAATCTGACAATTTTCAAGGAAAAGAAACTAAGCAATATTTACTTGCCACAGTCTGGGAGAAAAGCCAGTATTTTAGGGGTAGCTATCTCAAGAGCCTCAATTTTAGAGAAGGAGCTGGGAGTCAAGGTTGCTGGCTGAGGACAGGATGTTCTAAAAGTATCCATACTTTCAGGAATTATGAGTAAATGTGTGGCCTGACTCCAAACACTTTCTTTCTGAGCAGGACTTTTCTTTGTCTGAAGACCTATTTGGCTGTTCTATAATTACTGGCCTTTTTATCTTAATTGTAGAACCATGTCTTATCTTCTTTATTGTGGGGCATGTCACATCCTTGGCTTAATTGCAAAAATTTCCATTTAAAAACAGCCCTATTATTAATGATATTATTCAACCAAACATGCTAAATTGAATATTGTCCGAACTGCCCTTGATTTTAAAGACTCCAGGGAGTATAAAAATCTTTAGAATGCCATGATTTCAATACCATACATACACTTAGCTTCTTTGGTCCTTCACTGACTGGTTTTCATCCAACCTCTACTTTGACTCATTGTTTAGCCTCTGCATCTTGGCTCTTCCTCCCTCCATCCTCTGAATGAGGGGTCTTCCCAAAGCATGGCCTCTGGCCCTCTGCCTTCCCTGCCCACAGCCTCTCCGGAAGTACTTTTCCCTGTTCATGACTCCACTAACAACACATGCATACAAAAGATTCCCAAACGTACATCCCATGCCAGCCACCCTCTCTCACCATCCTTTCAAGGTCAACCCAATCTTCCCAGTCACCCAATCTTAGAATCTAGAATAATCTTTGACTCCGTCAATCCTTCAGTAGTCTTGAAATATCAGGTAAACAACTTTACATCAATTTCTCCTTCAAAATGTTTCCAAATCTTTTATTCTTTGCTACACCTGTCCCCTTTCCCTCCACCCCCCTCCCCAAGCCTCTGGATAATTGTGCTTGCCTTCTAAATGATCTGTCTGACTTTACTTTTCCTCTTCTTTAATCCCAACTGCATATCATCTTCAAACAAAATTTTTAAATACACTGTTCTAATTATATTACTTCCCGACTTAATAATCCCCATTGGTTCCTTTTTTAAACTTATAATGTTGAGTATAAATTCCTCTGCCTGCCTGGCCAAGCTGTCTCCATTAGCTGGGGGATGGGCTCCAGGGTCAGCAAACACAGTTTCATATCCATTTCTGTCACTTGCTATCTGTAAAATAAGGATAATCATACCTGCCTCTGAGGATTTTGTGAACGTTAAATAAGATTTGCAACATCAAGAACAGAACTTGAAAGATAGCAAATGTTTCTTTAGAAATATGTGCCATTTCCCACCCAATTTGTTTCTTGATGAGATTGAAAACAGTAACATTATCGACACTGTAACAAACCAGGCAGAACACTTATGAAATATGCTTGAGGAATGGATACATGAGGCTGGGAATGTTCATATTAGTGAGTGTTTGGGAGATGGCACAGTTTCGGAGATAACAAGTTCTACATTAAGACAGTGGCCATGGGTGGCTGAGATGGCAGGAAGTCGGGAGGTTGGTGGTAAGGAAGACTGTGATCCAGGATGAGCACAATGATGAGACTATTATGGTCCCAACCTAGGAGTCAGTGTAAGTACCACTAATTGTAGGTATTCCAGATGTTGTGTGGCTTCTAAATTGATGCAGTGTGAGGTCCACAACATCACCAATGATCCATTCTAGCCAAACACTCTAAATTCTATCCATTAACTTTTTAGATACAGTTTCCATTTAGATACAATTTCCAGGAAACACAGATGTAACAACCATGCAACACAAGACTCAGGTCAGCTGTTGGGGGTATAGTTCACCAAGGACCTCTGGACTCGCACCGGCATGGCTGCCTTCTTTTGCTCACCTCACACCTGTAAATAGCTGGGAACTTCTGGGGTCCTAGTACAGGCCATTCCTGTGAGATGCAGGTGTCCTTTGGTCTGCAGCTTCTGGCTAAGAGCTCTCCATTAGCTCAGCTGGAACGTTCTCAGAGATGAACTGTAGTCTGTGATTATACTTCCCAATTCCTACCTTCCCCTTCTCCCTCAAAAACTCAGACCTGCATGCATCATGGTCTGACAGCTCACCAATTTCCCTTCCTCCCTACGATTTATAATTCAAAGGCATATCCATCAATAAGTATTTTACACATCTAATCCCATTTTGACATCTGCTTCTCAGGGGACCAAAACTAACACCAATGGTTCGAGGAGTTTTCCCAAAAATTGAACTGTAGGATTGGGGTTGGAGACTGGCACATTTATCTCCTAGTGGACAAAAACAATGTTATTCTGAAAGTTATATGAGATGAAGGTAGTCCCTCGTCCAAAGAATGGCTCAACTACTAAAGATTTTATGGGTAACGGCCTGGGGGGAGTGCCAGGGAAGGAGACTATCCTTGTAGGTTGAATTATTCAAGCATTTGAAAAATATGGGGGATGGGGGAACAATGTCTACAAGGATGGCAGAGTTGGCTGGTTACTGCTAGACTGTACTGCTGCCCTGCAGAGGGATAATGGGAGACTGGGACCAGTAGCAGGCTGAGTGTGAGAAGCAGATGGCCTCTTCAGTAGCTTACAAAGGGGCCCTTGTCTCTTGCAGCAGAAGAGTAGACACAGCTGCATAACAGACACAGGCCCGATAGAAGCACAGAGCTCTGGAGATGTCTAAATGCTCAGCCAAATTCTGTTATGCTAAGGGCAGGGCCCATGGTACACTGCACCCAGCTCTTCCAAGTTCTTCCCAGTTTCAAGTATTCGTGTCTCTTCAGAGCTTAACGTTCAAGGACATCATATTCATATCTGAAATTAGCCACTGTGGGATATTGATACCATGGAAATCAAGAAATACCAAGATTCAGGGGGATTTCTGCCTGAGATCTGATTGTTAAACACTTACCAGAACACCCCTAGTCAGGGCCTTGGCTGGCAGTGGCTAGGATTCTGAAACATGGGATGGAAACACCTGGATGAAAATTCTAGAAAATGCTGGCTCTGCAGACCACGTGAACCCTTAGAAGTTGCAGAGAGGGCCCACCCTTCACTAGGAAGAGCCAGCGTGTCCCTGTGCTCAAAGATGCTGTAGAGGTCTTCCCTCTGCAAACAGTAGGTATTGCTTCCACTTTCTCTTCCAGACTCCAGGCCTCTAATCAGGACTAAATGTGTCTGGGAGTGTATTGGACCAGACAAGGGAAGAAGAAGAATATACATGGAAGGAAGGTGTTGTAAGAATTACCTGCAATGCCCTGATAGGATCCGGGGAGTGGGAGGTACCCCGGCACTGGATTTTTGAAGATGCTTGATCAAGGGGAACAGAATTTAAGACTAGATAAGCAAAAATTTATTTGAGTTGGGGACACAGGATATAAAACCCTGGCAAGGACCCCAGGGAGGGCTGCCAGATAAGATAAAAGCATGTTTTGTGCAACATTTGAGATATACTTACACTGTAAAGTATTTGTTGTTTATCTGACAGTCAGCCCTAACCCCAAGAGATGGGCAAACTTGCTGCTAAGGGAGTTCTTTGGAGCCTGGAGAGAGTGATGGCCAACTCTAAGTGAAGTGGGAATGCCTGAGTTCTCCTGGCAGAAGGTGGAAAGAATAGGCTAAGGGAAGTGAGCATGCTGGAATGCATGTTATGAGGCTGGAAAACCGTCCAGGAGACTGTGTTCCACAGGTGGACTGCAGGGACGCTCCATCCATTGAGGTCATTGGCAATGCCCTTAAGCGAGGGCAGGGACATCACGAGGAATTTCAGAGGTGCTCCTCTGCTGGCTGGGGTGATGGCAGCAGAGGCGGGCCGGGAGCTGAGCTCATGCACCTCCGTGGTGTTGATGGAGCCCCAAAGTGACCAAGGCCAGGCTGCCGTCTTACAGATGGTGGGCTGCAATTTCTCTGACAACCAAGGACAGACAACCAAGGCGACTTGTGGAGATGTTGGCATAAGATGGTGAGGGAACCCAGAATTTGCATTCTCAGATGCACTCATAAATGCAGCCAGACAGACATGCACAAGAATAATACTTAGAGCATTTTTCTAACAGTAGAATAATACAAAAAGCCTAAATACCTAGGGCTAGTTACATAAATTATACGTTCAACCCTAGAATGGCTTATTACCTGGAATCAGCTTGGAGTCTATGTGTTGAAGGAAAGATCTCCACAATGCAGTATTGAGTGAAAACAGAAAGTAGTGAAAGAGTGTTGATGTGTATATTCACTTTGAGACAATTTATCTAACCGATGGGTGCACTTTTCTGTATATATGTTATACTGGGGAAAAAGTATACTAATAAACTGAAATTGCGAATAGTATGATCTCCTTTTCTAAAAACCAACATCTATGTGAGCATGCAGATACATGCGCGTATATTATTACATGTGCACAGGAGATGTCGGTTCTTGTGTGTCCATAAGTGTACATGTTAGTGTAAAGATGCAGGCAGGACATTTGTGTACGTGTGACATGTGCCTATGCAGGGACACTTACATAGATGTGCAAGTGGATGGCTGGGGGGCTGCGTTCTGGGGTATCCCTCATGTGAACTTTTGATTGACCATTTCTATTCTTCTTATATTTAGAAGATACATTTTATAATTCTCAAAAACATAGAAGGATGGAGAACTGTGGTCAGGAATTGGTACTGGAGGAATATGGAGGGGCGCTTACTCTGACTCTCAGGTTTTAGTCTGAGAATCTAAACACCCTGTGTGTGGGACAACTGAAGGACGTTACCGTCTCCAGAGGACAAGACAGGCTTCAATTAAGGCAAGGTGGCAGGGGGAATGTTTAGAGAAGGACTGGAGGAATTTGCTGATCCCTGAGTGGGAGTTCCAGAAAGCACAAGGACTGTGCTGGAAGGAGATGGGTGCAGTGAAGCATTCACTCCGCAGCAAGAATATGCAGGGTAGGACAGGGATGAGAACCTTGGGGGAACTGGAGGCTATATAAAGACTGTGCTTTGGGAAATAAGTGAAATCGTTTGAGTAGGGGGTGTTTAATTCTGATAGGTACTTGGAGGAAAGTCTAAGAGTGAGACCCAAGGGGAGGAGAGAGGGCTCTGTCACCTAGAGCAAGCATGTCACCGCTCTTGATAGCAACAAGCAAACGAATATGAAGCCAGTTCTTTCAGTTGGTACATGGCAAACATGGCGCATGTGGGTGTGGAATGTGACCTCTGTAAATCCACGTAGTGTCTGCTAGGTCACCTTCTCTGGGGGATCAGGCTTCTTTGTGACCTCCTGCTTGTTTGGCCCTGGGATGGGGGTGGGTGGGTAGAAGTTAGGTAGGGAGTACTTAGCATGTTCTAGCAGGCATAGCATGGTGGATATGGACCTGGAAACCAGGGAGAGCCTGGTGATGTGCAGATGAACACAACAGGTCGGAGAAGTCCAGGTCACGCAGGCCACTTTAGGCCTTTGCAAGGGCTTTGGCTCTTACTCTGTGAGTTAGGTGAAATGACAGATTTTAAGATCATTCTATGTCCCTTGGTTGGTAACTCCCCACTTCCCCTTCCCCTTAGCCCCTCGCAGCCAGTGTTCTACTCTCTGATCGTATGAGTTTCACTACTTCAGATTTCTCATATTCATGGAATTATACAGTATTTGTTCTGTGACGGGCTTATTTCCCTTAGCATAATATCCTTATGTTGTTGTATTCCATAGGATTTCCTTCTTTTTGAGGCTGAATAATATTCTATTGTGTGTATATGCCAAATTTGTTTATCCATTCATCTGTTAAACTTTTGGTTTTTTCCCACATCCGGGCTCTTGTGGATAGTGTTGTGATGAACATGGGAGCACTAATATCTCTTTGAGATCCCGATTTCAGGTCTTTTGAAAAAACCCCCAGACATGGGATTGATGGCTCATATGGTAGTTCCATTTTTAATATTTTGAGGAACCTCCATATGGTTTTCCACAGCAGCTGCACCGGAATTCCAGTGTTTCCACATACTTGTAAACAGAGGTCTGCTCTACCATTCTCCCTATAATTAGCAATACTGAAAGGTAAACGTCAACAGAAATAGTTAAGAGGTTTAATCTCATGTTAACGGCTCTTACTACAATAAATTTTTCTTTTTTAAAACAAGATCCCAATATGACCTAGTTTTTTTTTTTTTAAGATTTTATTTACTTATTTGACAGAGAGAGAGAGATCACAAGTAGGCAGAGAGGAAGGAGGAAGCAGGCTCCCTGCTGAGCAGACAGCCCCATGTGGGGCTCGATCCCAGAATGCTGGAATCATGACCTGAGCTGAAGGCAGAGGCTTTAACCCACTGAGCCACTCAGGCGCCCCACTACAATAAATTTTTAAGAGTTTTTTAAGAAAAGACTTTATTTATTTGAGAGAGAGAGATAGAGAGCATGAGCAGGGGAGAGACAGAGAGAGTGGGAGAAGAGGACTCCTCACTGAGCAGGGAGCCTGATATGCGGCTCTATCCCAGGACCCTGGGATCATAACCTGAGTCGAAGAAATATGCTTAAGCAACTGAGCCATTCAGGAGCCCTATTTTTTAAAAAAAGATTTTATTTATTTATTTGAGAGAAAGAGATCCTCAGAGAGAGCAGGAGCTGGGCGGGGGGGGTGGGGGTTGGGAGGGGCAGGGAGAAGGAGAACCAGGCTCCCCGCTGAACAAGGAGCCCAATGCAGGACTCCATCCCAGGACTCCAAGATCATGACCTGAGCCGAAGGCAGACACTTAACTGATTGAGCCACCCAGTGCCCCATTTGTTTACACTTTTATGTGGATTTGCTGGATTTATGCCTTTAGCTGGTGAGTTTTACCCAGAGGCTCCTGAAGAATTTGCCCTGAGCAGATACTACACCCTGTCATTTTCTAGGGGTGGCTCTGGGCACTCTGTCTCCTCAGGATCCCAAAGGGTGCTTAGTTGCTGCCTTCTTCCACATTACAGGTATTGGCATTCAGTCAGAGACTGATGATTTCAAACTGCGTATTGTCACGATGCATTTGAAACCAAATGCATTTGAAGTCTAGCATTTGAAACCTAAAGTGCGCCTAGCTTTCTTCTCTATCGGATAGGTGTACTACATAGCAATAGAAGTAGCAGATCAAGTATTTTTTAACTGGGGAAGGAGACAATCTCTATAGAGAAAAAAGCTGGAACCAGAATTCATACTTTAATAACATAGTATATGCTCAGAATTCCATCTTTCTTATTGTACAAAAGCTATTTTAAGAAAATGCCTTATGTGCCTAATTTTGACGAACGTGAGTATAGTGACATAGTTCTAATAAAAATCTGGGTATCGTTTAATTCTAACTAATTTTGTTATTGACATGTTACTTGAGATACAAAAAAATGTTTTCTTCCTAGTCTTTACATGGCTCACAAGAAAAGCCTGGAGGATTCTACCAGAGTACAGAGGTAAGTTCTGATCATATCCCAATTACACAAAATTTATTATAAAACTAGTTGGAAGGATGCTTAACAAATCATTATTAGACTCACATAAAAGACAACTAAAGATGGGATACCTGGTGGCTCAGTCAGTTAATTGTCTGCCTTTGATTCAGGTCATGATCCCAGGTCCTTGGGATCAAGTCCCACATTAGGCTCCTTGCTCAGCCGGAAGCCTGCTTCTCTCTCAGCCTGCTGCTGCTCTCTCTCTATCTGACAAATAAATAAGGAAAATCTTTAAAGAAGAAAAAAAAAGACAACTAAAAATACTCTCACAGTCTATTGTGACAAAAGCCTCAAGTTCTCTGTCCATTGATTAGTTTCTCCAATCTGATTCCATAAACCAAAAATAAATGCAATATTGAGTGTTAGCACAGTATTCTAAGAAGGCATTGTTTATAGGACATATACAACTAAAAGTCAACAGTCTAGTGATCTGGGATCATCCACATTTAATATTAAATATTAAGATTAAGGGATTATATATTTTATTTAGCCTTAGGCTGAGTCACTCTGCCTCATTCATCTCTGTTCTCATATGATGCACGAAAGAATCTAAGTTTATTCCAAAGTAACAAATCCAATGTCCTGCTCCATGAACCAGAAGCTAAGGTACACCAGCCATGACATTGAGCTTATTTCAATCCCATTAAGTAGTTGTCCCTGGATGGGCATAAAAGGAGCACTCTGATGTATCTTCAGTGTTCACAAAATTGGCTCTGCAATATTTCCTTTTAACTTGATCATCTGTATGGACTGGAAAGGTGTGCTCCCTGCCCCCGCGCCCCCTGCCCCGGGTCATACGTTCACATCTAACCCCAATGTGACAGTATTAGGAGATGAGGCCATTGGGAAGTGATTAGGTCATGAGGGTGAATCTCATGAGTGGGATTAGTGTCTTTATAGTAAGAGGCCAAAGAGTTGAGCTGAGCCATGTGAGGACATAGCAAGAAGGCAGTAATATATAAACCAGGAAGCAGGCTCTCACCAGGTACTGAATCAGCCAGCACTTTGATCTTGGACTTTCCAGCCTCCAGGTGTATGGTATTTTGTTAGAGCAGATTGAGCTAAGAGATTTTCCCTCCCTTTTCCTCTTTATTCTCATTTTGTAACCTTAGCCTATTTCTTAGTCTCGTGTGTACATAACTAAAATAGAAGACTAATTTCTATCTTTCCAGGTTTTGATCTCTGATTTGTTTTAATTGGAATACTAGCTTCATTGCTCTAACAAAGGCCAAAATAACAGTGGCTTCAACAAGATAGGACTGTGTGTCCACCTCATGTAACAGTGTGAGTGCAATGGCCCAGACCTGGTACGGTGCCTCTGTGATTTGGGGAGCTAGACTCCTTGCTCACTGTTCTGCTCTTCTCAGTGCATGACTTCCAGCTTGTGGTTTTTGATGATGCTCCTTGTTTCATCTTCTGTCCTACTTTCTAGCCAGTGGGAAAGGAAAAAGAGAAAGTGGAAAACAACAATCTTTCTTTTTAGACAATTCAGAAGTTGCGGGTGTCAGTTGGACTCATAATTCATTGGCCAGAATTTAGCTTCATGGCCACACATGGCTGCAAGAGAGCTAGGAATGTAGTCTTTACATGGGTAGCCATGGGTCCAGCAACTTAAACTGGGGTTGATGGAAGAAAAAGAGAATGGACAACAGGAGACCGACATTCTCAATCACAGATTCCATTGCCTGTTTTCATTAATAACTATGCCCTAGGACTGTTTTTCTCATGGGTGGGTTTTTCTAATTTAAGCCCCCTTTGGGTACTGCTCTGGGGATTTCTTCTATTTGTGTATTGTTCATACCTCTGGCCTCTAACAGGTATCACTGGGTCTAGGAATAGTCTGGACACAGAATTTAGTGGCGGATCACTGATATGAGAGCATGACCTAATCGTGCAGAATATCCTAACATATGCTCTGACATTTCTATCTTGGACACTTTAATATTGCTTCAGGATAAATGTGTGACAATTTTGCTGATGGGAATGCGGCCAAGCAAACATCTTTTAGCAAGCTTGCTTTGCCAGAGAATTACATCATGAGCTCTTTGGGACTAAGAGGAAAGAGAAAGGAATCAGGACCTCACCAAGTGGCCTTAGCAGGTCTTGTTAGGGTCACTAAAAGTAAATATACAAACACCTGTTTAGGAATTGGTGGCCTCAGAGGCTTTCTTTCACTTGGACTGTGCACGGCAAGAGGATAGCAGCCAATTTGATTTGTGGTTGACTGGGAATATTTGGTGTTTCTGAAATGTAAAGAGGCCTTTTCAAAAGGAAGGCTATGAGATCACCTAATTCCCAAAGTGCTTGGGCTTTGCCTGATAGCAAATCTTGAACAGTTCCAGAAAATGTAGATGTGAAAATCCCATGGACCATTTAATAAAATTAAATGTAGCTATCATATATAATTTTATTCCCAGGCCATAATCACCAGGTTGTAATCAGAACTTAATTAGACTTTCTAGAATCTCTTGGGAACCACGAGTTAGCCAATATTTTTCTTCTTAGGGATGTCTTGACATATATCAAGGATGAAGGATGGCTGGAAATAGGCCCCAAAGCTCTTTACATGGAACTATCTATGAGGCCCAAAGCCCTCACATACAAAAGAGTTCCAGAATATTCCATACACACTAAGAATTCCTCCAAGAAACTAGGTGAATAGGTTGCAAACCAACACCAACAGTCTTTTCCAAAAAAGACTGAGGTTCCTTTTTCTTCAGCAGTTACTAGTAATCATCATCAAGTGTCTCACTTGATGTAAACCCCAAAGTTTTCTTTAAGCAAATGCCTAATAGATCATTTTAATTTTTAATGAGTCAACTTAAAATATAATAGTTTGAATGTGTACTTAAGGAGTATGAGTCTTTAAAAACCATAGATCGAGCAGCTGGGATGAAACTGAAACAGAAGACTCACTGAGCATCAATACTGGAAGGAAGATTCGACTTGAAAGGAAAGAGTAACCTTTAAGAACATTTCAATGAAATGCAATTACTCTTACTAATTTCAATTTGGGATTAGTTGGAGGTATTCAATCTGGGATAAGAAAAGGTGATCCATTTGGGGAAAAAATAGTAATTAAAAGGTTCAGATAAAAATGTGGTCTCAAGACACAGATAACAGCTACAGTTAAGAACATCTAAAAATTTAAAACAATGAAATCAAAAGCAGGCTTAATGAAAATAGATCCTATGCTTGTTTTTGTGGTTAAGCTGTATAATGATCCTGTCTGTTCCCTGAATGTGCCTTTCTCCTAGCAAGCAACTTGGGAAAGAGCTAGTGAGGCAGAGCAATAATCCCTTTAAAATATGAATTCATTTTAATAAATAAAAGTAATAACCCAAGTTACAGAATGTTTGGGAAATAAAAGAAAAATAATCACTCATAATACCATTACCATAACACATTTAATGTTTTATTTCTGGTACTTTTCTATCTTTAAACTGTATGTATATTTTCTTTTATTTTTTTTCAGTCATTCAGTCATTCATTCGTTCATGTAACAGTTGAACAACACGGACTAAAAAACTCTTGCCCTCATGGAGCTTCCGTTATTAGAAGGGAGCAGCAAACAAAGAAAAGTATGATGGAGAAAATAAAGCGGAGTGAGGAGGATGGGCCCAGTGGATATGTTGTAATTTTTAATGGAATGATCAGAGTGAGGCTCAGCCAGGTAATTTTTGAGCCAAAGCCAGAAGCAGGTGGGGAGTGAGCCATGAGGATATCTGGGGATCAAAGATCTAGGCAGAAGAATGGGGAACTGCCAAAGTCTCCTGGGGAAGCTTGCCTGGCAAGTCTGAGGCGCTTCAACCCCAGCCGGGCTAGCTCAGGTCTCCTTGAGCACCTGCTTCCAGGCTGCCATGGACACGGGCAGACCCTATCTTCATGTGTATCATTTCGTTTAATCTCTCCAATGCTCCATGGTTTGCCTTTTTTCCCCATTTAGACCACGACAATTGTTTTTTTAAAGATGGTGTGCCGAGACATACTCTCTGATTGGTTACTATTAAGAGTGGAAACATTTTAAATTGTAATTTCTTTATAAGTGGTCATTGCTGCTATATATGAACAATATATGTTTTTTTTTCACTTTCATTTTATTTATTTTTTCAGTGTAACAGTATTCATTCTTTTTGCACAACACCCAGTGCTCCATGCAAAACGTGCCCTCCCCATTACCCACCACCTGTTCCCCCAACCTCCCACCCCTGACCTTTCAAAACCCTCAGGTTGCCCCAACCTCCCACCCCTGACCCTTCAAAACCCTCAGGTTGTTTTTCAGAGTCCATAGTCTCTTATGGTTCGCCTCCCCTCCCCAATGTCCATAGCCCGCTCCCCCTCTCCCAATCCCACCTCCCCCCAGCAACCCCCAGTTTGTTTTGTGAGATTAAGAGTCATTTATGGTTTGTCTCCCTCCCAATCCCATCTTGTTTCATTTACTCTTCTCCTATCCCCTTACCCCCCCATGTTGCTTCTCCATGTCCTCATATCAGGGAGATCATATGATAGTTGTCTTTCTCCGATTGACTTATTTCACTAAGCATGATACCCTCTAGTTCCATCCACATCGTTGCAAATGGCATGATTTCATTTCTTTTGATGGCTGCATAGTATTCCATTGTGTATATATACCACCTCTTCTTTATCCATTCATCTGTTGATGGACATCTAGGTTCTTTCCATAGTCTGGCTATTGTAGACATTGCTGCTATAAACATTCGGGTACACGTGCCCCTTCGGATCACCATGTTTGTATCTTTAGGGTAAATACCCAGTAGTGCAATTGCTGGGTCATAGGGTAGTTCTATTTTCAACATTTTGAGGAACCTCCATGCTGTTTTCCAGAGTGGTTGCACCAGCTTGCATTCCCACCAACAGTGGAGGAGGGTTCCCCTTTCTCCACATCCTCGCCAGCATCTGTCATTTCCGGACTTGTTAATTTTAGCCATTCTGACTGGTGTGAGGTGATATCTCATTGTGGTTTTGATTTGTATTTCCCTGATGCCGAGTGACGTGGAGCACTTTTTCATGTGTCTGTTGGCCATCTGGATGTCTTCTTGGCAGAAATGTCTGTTCATGTCCTCTGCCCATTTCTTGATTGGATTGTTTGTTCTTTGGGTGTTGAGTTTGCTAAGTTCCTTATAGATTTTGGATACTAGCCCTTTATCTGATATGTCGTTTGCAAATATCTTCTCCCATTCTGTCAGTTGTCTTTTGGTTTTGTTAACTGTTTCCTTTGCTGTGCAAAAGCTTTGGATCTTGATGAAATCCCAATAGTTCATTTTTGCCCTTGCTTCCCTTGCCTTTGCCGTTGTTCCTAGGAAGATGTTGCTACGGCTTAGGTCGAAGAGGTTGCTGCCTGCATTCTCCTCAAGGATTTTGATGGATTCCTTTCTCACATTGAGTTCCTTCATCCATTTGGAGTCTATTTTCGTGTGTGGTGTAAGGAAGTGGTCCAATTTCATTTTTCTGCATGTGGCTGTCCAATTTTCCCAGCACCATTTATTGAAGAGGCTGTCTTTTTTCCATTGGACATTCTTTCCTGCTTTGTCGAAGATGAGTTGTCCATAGAGTTGAGGGTCGATTTCTGGGCTCTCTATTCTGTTCCACTGATCTATGTGTCTGTTTTTGTGCCAGTACCATGCTGTCTTGATGATGACAGCTTTGTAATAGAGCTTGAAGTCCGGAATTGTGATGCCACCAACTTTGGCTTTGTTCTTCAATATTCCTTTGGCTATTCGAGGTCTTTTCTGGTTCCATATAAATTTTAGGATTTTTTGTTCCATTTCTTTGAAAAAAATGGATGGTATTTTGATAGGGATTGCATTAAATGTGTAGATTGCTTTAGGTAGCATAGACATTTTCACAATATTTATTCTTCCAATCCAGGAGCATGGAACATTTTTCCATTTTTTTGTGTCTTCCTCAATTTCTTTCATGAGTACTTTATAATTTTCTGTGTATAGATTCTTTGTCTCTTTGGTTAGGTTTATTCCTAGGTATCTTATAGTTTTGGGTACAATTGTAAATGGGATTGACTCCTTAATTTCTCTTTCTTCAGTCTTGTTGTTGGTGTACAGAAATGCAACTGATTTCTGTGCATTGATTTTATATCCTGACACTTTACTGAATTCCTGAACAAGTTCTAGCAGTTTTGGAGTGGAGTCTTTTGGGTTTTCCACATATAGTATCATATCATCTGCGAAGAGTGATAGTTTGACTTCTTCTTTACCAATCTGGATGCCTTTAATTTCTTTTTGTTGTCTGATTGCTGAGGCTAGGACTTCTTGTACTATGTTGAATAGCAGTGGTGATAATGGACATCCCTGCCGTGTTCCTGACCTTAACGGAAAAGCTTTCAGTTTTTCTCCATTGAGAATGATATTTGCGGTGGGTTTTTCATAGATGGCTTTGATAATATTGAGGTATGTGCCCTCTATCCCCACACTTTGAAGAGTTTTGATCAGGAAGGGATGCTGCACTTTGTCAAATGCTTTTTCAGCATCTATTGAGAGTATCATATGGTTCTTGTTCTTTCTTTTATTAATGTGTTGTATCACATTGATTGATTTGCGGATGTTGAACCAACCCTGCAGCCCTGGAATAAATCCCACTTGATCGTGGTGAATAATCCTTTTAATGTACTGTTGAATCCTATTGGCTAGTATTTTGGCGAGAATTTTTGCGTCTGTGTTCATCAAGGATATTGGTCTGTAGTTCTCTTTTTTGGTGGGATCCTTGTCTGGTTTTGGGATCAAGGTGATGCTGGCCTCATAAAATGAGTTTGGAAGTTTTCCTTCCATTTCTATTTTTGGAACAGTTTCAGGAGAATAGGAATGAGTTCTTCTTTAAATGTTTGGTAGAATTCCCCTGGGAAGCCGTCTGGCCCTGGGCTTTTGTTTGTTTGGAGATTTTTGATGACCGTTTCAATCTCCTTACTGGTTATGGGCCTGTTCAGGTTTTCTATTTCTTCCTGGTTCAGTTGTGGTAGTTTATATGTCTCTAGGAATGCATCCATTTCTTCCAGATTGTCCAATTTGTTGGCGTAGAGTTGCTCATAGTATGTTCTTATAATTGTCTGTATTTCTTTGGTGTTAGTTGTGATCTCTCCTCTTTCATTCATGATTCTATTGATTTGGGTCCTTTCTCTTTTCTTTTTGATGAGTCTGGCCAGGGGTTTATCAATCTTATTGATTCTTTCAAAGAACCAGCTCCTAGTTTCATTGATTTTTTCTATTGTTTTTTTGGTTTCTATTTCATTGATTTCTGCTCTGATCTTTATGATTTCTCTTCTCCTGCTGGGTTTAGGGTTTCTTTATTGTTCTTTCTCCAGCTCCTTTACGCGTAGGGTTAGGTTGTGTACTTGAGACCTTTCTTGTTTCTTGAGAAAGGCTTGTACCGCTATATATTTTCCTCTCAGGACTGCCTTTGCTGTGTCCCACAGATTTTGAACTGTTGTGTTTTCATTATCATTTGTTTCCATGAATTTTTTCAATTCTTCTTTAATTTCCTGGTTAACCCATTCATTCTTTAGAAGGATGCTGTTTAGTCTCCATGTATTTGGGTTCTTTCCAGCTTTCCTCTTGTGATTGAGTTCTAGCTTCAGAGCATTGTGGTCTGAAAATATGCAGGGAATAATCCTAATCTTTTGATACTGGTTGAGACCTGATTTGTGACCCAGGATGTGATCTATTCTGGAGAAGGTTCCATGTGCACTAGAGAAGAATGTGTATTCTGTTGCTTTGGGATGAAATGTTCTGAATATATCTGTGATGTCCATCTGGTCCAGTGTGTCATTTAAGGCCTTTATTTCCTTGTTGATCTTTGGCTTGGATGATCTGTCCATTTCAGTGAGGGGAGTGTTCAAGTCCCCTACTATTATTGTATTATTATTGATGTGTTTCTTTGATTTTGTTATTAATTGGTTGATATAGTTGGCTGCTCCCACGTTAGGGGCATAGATATTTAAAATTGTTAGATCTTCTTGTTGGACAGACCCTTTGAGTAGGATATAGTGTCCTTCCTCATCTCTTATTATAGTCTTTGGCTTAAAATCTAATTGATCTTATATAAGGATTGCCACCCCAGCTTTCTTCTGATGCCCATTAGCATGGTAAATTGTTTTCCACCCCCTCACTTTAAATCTGGAGGTGTCTTCGCGTCTAAAATGAGTTTCTTGTAGGCAACATACTGATGGGTTTTGTTTTTTTATCCATTCTGATACCCTGTGTCTTTTGATTGGGGCATTTAGCCCATTAACATTCAGGGTAACTATTGAGAGATATGAATTTAGTGCCATTGTATTGCCTGTAAGGTGACTGTTACTGTATATTGTCTCTGTACCTTTCTGATCTACTACTTTTAGGCTCTCTCTTTGCTTAGAGGACCCCTTTCAATATTTCCTGTAGAGCTGGTTTGGTGTTTGCAAATTCTTTCAGTTTTTGTTTGTCCTGGAAGCTTTTGATCTCTCCTTCTATTTTCAATGATAGCCTAGCTGGATAGAGTATTCTTGGCTGCATGTTTTTCTCGTTGAGTGCTCTGAATATATCATGCCAGCTCTTTCTGGCCTGCTAGGTCTCTGTGGATAAGTCTGCCGCCAATCTAATATTTTTACCATTGTATGTTACAGACTTCTTTTCTCGGGCTGCTTTCAGGATTTTCTCTTTGTCACTAAGACTTGTAAATTTTACTATTAGGTGACGGGGTGTGGACCTATTCTTGTTGACTTTGAGGGGGGTTCTCTGCATCTCCTGGATTTTGATGCTTGTTCCCTTTGCCATATTAGGGAAATTCTCTCCAATGATTCTCTCCAATAGACCTTCTGCTCCCCTCTCTGTTTCTTCTTCTTCTGGAATCCCAATTATACTAATGTTGTTTCGTCTTATGGTGTCACTTATCTCCCGAATTCTCCCCTCATGGTCCAATAGCTGTTTGTCCCTCTTTTGCTCGGCTTCCTTATTCTCTGTCATTTGGTCTTCTATATCACTAATTCTTTCTTCTGCCTCATTGATCCTAGCAGTGAGAGCCTCCATTTTTGATTGCACCTCATTAATAGCTTTTTTGATTTCAACTTGGTTAGATTTTAGTTCTTTAATTTCTCCAGAAAGGGCTTTAATATCTCCAGAGAGGGTTTCTCTAATATCTTCCATGCCTTTTTCGAGCCCGGCTAGAATGTTCAGAATCGTCATTCTGAACTCTTGATCTGACATATTACCCATGTCTGTGTTGATTAGGTCCCTAGCCTTCGGTACTGTCTCTTGTTCTTTTGTTTGTGGTGATTTCCGCCTTGTCATTTTGTCCAGATAAGAGAATATGAAGGAGCAAATAAACTACTAAAAGGGTGGCAAAGACCCCAGAAAAATACGCTGTAACCAAATCAGAAGAGACCCCAAATTGTGGGGGGGAGAAAGGGGATAAAAACAGCTTCTGAAAAAAAAAGAAAAAGAAAAAAAAAAAAGAAAGAAAAAATTTTAAAAAATAAAACAAATAAAAAATATAAAAAAGAAAGAAAAAGTATATATATTTAGATGAACTAGTCAAAAAATGTTAAAAAAAGAAAAGGGTAAAAGTTTAAAAAAAATTTAGCAGAAGAAGAAAAAAGAAAAAAGAAAAAAAATTGAAAAAAGAAAAAGAAAATTGAAGTAGCCACAAGACTAAAGAATCATGGGGAGAAAGCCATGAGTTCTGTGCTTTGCTTTCTCCTCCTCTGGAATTGCTCTGCTGTCTTAGGAATTGAATCTGCTTTCTCCTTGATAGATGAACTTCGTCCTGGCTGGATATTTTGTTGATCTTCTGGGGGAGGGGCCTGTTGTAGTGACTCTCAAGTGTCTTTGCCCGAGGCGGGATTGCACCGCCCTTACCGGCGGCAGGACTAAGTAATCGGCTCGGGTTCGCTTTTGGGAGCTTCTGTTCCCTGAACGCTTTCCGTAGAGTTCCGGAGGACGGGAATGAAAATGGCGGCCTCCCAGTCTCCAGCCCGGAGGAGCCGAGAGCCTGGGGCCCCACTCCTCAGTGCGCCCCCAGAGGACAGCACCCAATCACTCCCGTATCCCCAGCCTCTAGCCGCACTCGGAGCTCACCCAGCCCGCGACCAGTTCAAGGTAACCCCGAGCTGAGAGTTTAGTCCTCGGCTCTGTCTCTCCAGCCGGCTTCTTCGTTCTAATACCTGCGAGCTCTCCGACACTCCGACACCCCCGATCCTTCTGTGACCCTGCGGGGCCTGGGGCCATGCTGGCCCCGTGTGGGCTTCACCCCGGTTTAGCCCCTGGAGCAATGTCCCTCAGTGGAACAGACTTTTAAAAGTCCTGATTTTGTGCTCCGTTCCTCCGCCGCTTGCTGGGAGCCGGCCCCTCCCCCCGCGGTCTATCTTCCCGTCGTTTTAGATTCACTTCTCCGCCAGTCCTACCTTTCAGAAAGTGGTTGATTTTCTGTTTCTAGAGTTGCTGTTCTTCTTCTCTTCGCTCTCCCGTTGGACTTGTAGGTGTTTGCAATGTTTAGATAAGCTATCGAGCTGATCTCCTGCTACCTGATGTAGTCTCAGCCTGCTACTTCTCCGCCATCTTGACTCCTCCCCCCCAACAATATATGTTTTAATAACTTTATTTTGTAAGCACTTCATTGTATTTAAAATTCTCCTAATTTTTCATTTGATTCTTTTGCCACTTTTAGGCTTACAATTATGCCATTTACAAGGTGTAATAATTTTATCTTTTGCTTTTCTATACCTAGGCATCTAATTTTTGTTTTATGCTCTCTTGTAATTGTAAACATTGCCTATTAAATAATAATCATAATATTAGGCTCCTTTATTCTGGATTTTTTCATGAAACTGTTTCTGGTAGTTGCCTTTTTAAAAAAAAACTATTTTATTTTACCTTTTTTCAGTGATCCAAAATTAATTGTTTATGCACCACACCCAGTGCTCCATGCAATACGTGCCCTCCTTAATACTCACCACTGGGCTCATCTAACCCCCCACTCCCTTGTTCACTAAATTTTCATTTCTGTTCATGATTTTATTAGGTATAGGTCAAATTCCATCATCTATTTAGATGATTATTTTGAATAGAGAACAAATTGAGGGTTGCTGGAGGGGAGATGGGTGGGGATGGTGTAACTGGGTGATGGGCATTAAGGAGGACACTTCTAAAGAGCACAGGGTGTTATATGCAAGTGATGAATCAGTAAATTCTGCCCCTGAAACTAATAGTGCACAATATGTTAACTAACTAGAATTTAAACAAAATCTTGAAAGCAAAAACAAAAAACAAAAACAAAAACCAAAAACCAAAATTTTAATCCACTGATGGGATATACCAATAGCTAAGCATCTTTTAAAACTGAACTTCCCTTATGTTCCTTTTTTTAAGAGTGGGATTTAATTTTTATTTACATGATACTGTAAGATATGAGATTCCACATAGAAATAAGTAACCCACTGAGAGGAGGACCTTCATAGACCTTCATAAACAGTTTGGAACTGTTTAAGTAGTTTCCCTGTAAAAAGTGTGACAATTAAAAAAACACATTAAAACAGACTTCTTAGTAGAGAAAGAATAAGACAAACTTATACCAACATGATACACAACAAACTATTTTATGCCTTAGCTGTACAATCTAGAAGTTCTATGTCCTGGGAGTGCCATCTTGAACTTGGGATGTAGAACTCTCAGAGGTAGTTTCTGACCCAACATTTAGATCTTCATTTTCCACTACAGAAAAATACTTCTGTCAAGTTTGGTTTTTCAAATTTATTTATTTATGAGAGATAGAGAAAGCATGTGGGTGAGGGGTAGGAAGGGCATAGGAAGAGGGAGAGAGAGAATCTCAAGCAGACTCTCCACTGAGCATGGAATGCAACGCAGGGCTCTATCTCACGACCCTGACATCATGACCTGAGCAGAAATCCAGAGTCGGGTGCTGAACTAACTGAGCCACCCAGGTGCCTCTCAATCAAGTTTAATGAAGCTGTGTACACAGACTCATTTTCATGGTTTTATAGCCCTTCAGTTTTGTTCAGATCTCCACATTCTTCAATCATTATACCAATTTTCTCATTTTCACCTAGTTTCTCAGCAGCCTGAAAGATAATTGAAATGGCATCCTGAATAAGCAAATACCTTTGGTATCTTTCTCAGTTGAAAGGTTCCTCAATAATTCTATTATGCCACAATGAACAAGATACACAATCTGTTCAAACGTTCTGCCCCTTGTATGGTTGATCACCACCCAGACAGCTTCCTTTTGTGTCTGAAGGTCTGCCTTAGAGAGAGCACCAGCGAGGAGTGGACTAATCCATGATTCATAGCTTGCTGTATCTGCTCCTGGCGACCAGCTGTGATGTTTGACACTGTCCACCTGGCTTCCTTTTGAATATTAATTTTGGGGTTCGTTAGCAGGCTGGGAAAGACAGCAAGTGCTCCTGCATCTACTACAACGTGCATCTGTTCATCTGTCTCCATGACAGTATTTCCTACGGTTGGTTTGTCACAATGGATGATTCAGTAGCTCCTAGAAGCTTCATAAGTTGGGGCATGACTCTTGTTTTCACAGACATTTCAATCCATTCGTTTGGACCATCAGGAAGGTAGCAAATGTCCCAGCAGGTATCTGCCATTACTTCTGGATCATCAGATTCAGGAGACGAGCTAAGGTAGGAAAAATCTGCTTAACAGCTTCTAATGGAGGGCAGGACGCTTGTTGCTACAGAAGTTTGAAAGTGTCCAGGCAAGATTAGGTAAATACTACATGCTAAAGATGATGTATCGGGAATTGCAAGGAGAGCCAATGGGGGGTCAGCTGCCCATATGTGATAACAAAGTCTCTGAAAACTGAACCATCACCTGCAGTGTTTCCTAGAGCCCACACAGCTTGTTCACGGATGTGGGCATGGGGAGATGCCAACAGAGAAATGGATGTGGGGATAGCACTTGCATCTTCTGCAGCCTTGGTCAGGTCTGATGTCCTGGAAGCAAGGTTAGTGAGAGCCCAAGCAGATTCAAACTGAATGTGGCTACGATCACTTCTGCTCAAGAAGGACACACATTTTGGAATCAAACCAGCCCAGATTAAACTGTCTTTGGGGGGCTACTTTTCCTCAGAAAGGAGTTTCCTGGCAGCTTGAGTTACCCAGAGCTGGCTTTCAAATTGTTGCTATTTATGCCTTGGATGATGTCATCAACAGACCAATTCACAGCGCCCTGGTTGGTGCGGTTTTCCCTGCAGTGGAGAAGTAGCCTCATCAGGATGGGAGCTTACATTCCTCCTTATCAGCATTTGGTCATCCTTCTTAGCTTTCCTCAGCTCCACATTAACTTCTATTCAGCACCGCCTCATTTCTGTACTCTCTTTACCGGTGTTCTTGAATCTGTTAAGAGGGGCAGCTGGCGAATTAGCATTCTCATTGGTGGGCGTGCCTGTGAGGCAAAGGGAGAAAGAGGGGCAGGCTCAGGCTTCCATGGGGTGGGAGGCGGTCGGGGTGTGCAGGCTGCAGGGAAGCTGCTCTCAAAACATCCCCCAGGGCTCAGCCCAAAGATGGCCTCAAACTTTCCTCATATTCTTGAGATGACTTTGGTCATGAGGGGGCTTACACTGTGGTATTGGATGACAGTCACTGCCATTACATAGAAGGTGTTCACATCTGTATTGCTCTAGCTTTCTTGGGGGAACAGGAATTTGAGCAACGTATTAAGCAATTGGGAGTTTTGGGGGACCCCAAGCTAACCAGCGTAAGACAGGAACAACATAAAAGAAGGACTAGGTGTTGCAGCAGAAACCATGTGATGGAGCGCGGCTGAGGGAAAGGGGTGGTGTGCGCTCTCCAGAAGCCCGGGTGGGCACTGTGGGTCAGGTCTCGGCACGTGAGCATCATCGAACCAACGGCAAGATCTTGCTGTTCTGCTTGTGGGGCTACTCAAAGTTTGGTTTGGAGTCTTTGTGCTGCCTCCGGTTGTTATCAGTCTGGCTTGATACAGCTTCTGAAAGTTGATTTCTGAGCACATGTACAAATGTATCTCGTCTGTGCAGGGCCTCCTTGCGTGCAACCTTCCATAGGCTGAGCCATGATTCTTGTAGCAACAATTCTAGAGTTTCTTAAAATTGCTTGTAAAATGCTGCCCAGGGGCCAGGGGATGGGAAACGATCTCTGAGGAAGTCCCTCTAGGGAGACATTGTTTGTTCGTGGTCATTTAACAGGTTTAAAAAGTTGCTTGCAAAAACAAGCACAGAGACAACATTTCCCCTAAATTGGAATTCCAAAGCAGCTCTGGCAATTATCTGTTAAAGAATAAGGTCAGTGGGAGCTAAGGAATATGTAAAACATTCCTTACTAAAATCTTTGGAAAGCTACTATCTCAGCCTAAATTCACTTCCTGGGGACATCACGACATCTCTGTCACGTTTTGTGTAACAATAATAATATCAGAACATTACTGAGCACATATGAAATACCAATTATCTTGTTTAATTTTCATTTCAACCCATGATTCTAGAATCAAAACCAATGGATAAGTGACGATTCAGACTCAAATGTGTCAATTACATTTCCCTTAGTCATAGGGCTAGAAAGCGGGAAAATTTGCATCAAAAATGTTGCTTGCTGGGGCGTCTGGGTGGCACAGTGGGTTAAACATCTATCTCTTGGTTTAGGCTCAGGGCCTGATCTCAGGGTTGATATCAGGGTTGTAAGACCGAGCCCTGTGTCGGACTCCTTGCTCAGCAGGGAGTCTGCTTGGGATTCTCTCTCCCTCTGCTTCCCCAAACCCCTCTCTCAAATAAACAAATAAATATTTTTTAAAAATATTAGTTGCTAAGAATAACATCTTTTAAAAAATGTTATTTGCTAAGAAAGAGTTATATAGATGGTGAGAGGGTCAATTGCATTAAGTCAATTAAACAAATATCTGTTGAATATCTAACATGAATCAGGCACCATTCTGGACTTGGTGATAAATGTCTAGACTGAGTTGATGACGTAGGCAAGAATCTAAGGTCCCCACTCACTTTTGTGCCCTTTTCCTACCAACCTCTTTCCTTCTTCCCTACCATAGCCTCCCTATGACTCACTGTATTTTTAAATTCTTTTGTGTACACTGTGACTGAAAGGTAATAGTACTGAAAAGTAATAGTAGCAATAATGACAACAACAATAACAACAGAAATAATCACTAACGTTGAACACATACTTTGTACCAGCCACATACTTCTAACTGCATTAACTCGTTTACTCCCAACAGCACTGGGTTAGCACTGTGAATACTGTGCAACTTTACATCACTTGCTTAAGTTCACATGGACAGGAGAAGTACCAGAGCCAGGCTTTGAACGTGATCTCAGTTTTTCTAGTGAACAGTCCATGAGCCAGGTTCCAGCCAACGCTGGTCCATGAGCACCAGCTGGTATGTTTATGGAAGGAATGCGCAACAAACGTTAACTCAGCTGGAAAATAGCGCTCTTTTCACTCTGGCCTCCGTATTTAGGAAGCAACATGAAGAAATTTGACTGAAATCAGAGAAAAAGAATAACAGCCCAAATTAAAAAGTAATGAAAAAATTAGGTTTGTGAAAAAATATTATGAAGAGTTTGAATTATATGATGCCAAAAAAGTCAGCAGAGGGACAACCTGAGTGTTTTCATGTGTAAGATGAGCCGAATGAAAGAGTTAGGACTGGTGATTAGCCACTTCTACAGAAGGTACATCAGAAGGAATAGAGACCTTTGAGTAGAAGAGCTAAGTAAGATATAAGGTAATGCTTCCTGACAGCTTAGCAAGACCCATTGGAAAATCTGCAAAAGGGGATTCATGAGATTTAGAGAAGAGGGCATGAATTCCAGATGGTTAAATTGTCATTCTGTCAAAGCTTTGGACAAATGAGTGCTTTTCAGAGTGTTCTCTGTGCAGTTCTAGCAGCTAATTTATTCCCTAGGACTTTATTGAGTATCTACCATTTGCCTGTTACTGTGTGCGCTGCCTGGTTACAGTGGTGAAGGAAAACATGTGGGTTCAGCCTTTGTGGAATTTACAGTCTAACGGAGCAAACAGATAAAAAATCAAATCACCTCCTGATACATAGAAACCTGCCTGGCTAGATATCCTGAGGGCATCTCCCTCCTTGCCACTCCCCCACCCCAACCATGTCCTGCTTCCATAGACCTAGCCAAACTGGGAGCCCAGCCCGGCTCAAAACCTCTGGGGAGGTAGGGTGGGGCAGAAAAAACCCTAGAAGTTTCCAGGGCTGGCGGCCTCTGTAAAATAAAAACACAAACCCTCAAGGAATGAAGATTCCCTAGGGTAGAAGAAGTAGTTAGTTAGAGCAGGCTGTTCTAAGGTTTTTTTTTTTTTTTAATATTTTATTCATTTGACAGAGAGAAATTACAACTAGGCAGAGAGGCAGGCAGAGAGAGAGGAGGAAGCAGGCTCCCTGCGGAGCAGAGAGCCCGATGCGGGGCTCGATCCCAGGACCCTGGGATCATGACCTGAGCCGAAGGCAGAGGCTTTAACCCACTGAGCCACCCAGGCGCCCCAAGAGCAGGCTGTTCTAAAACTAGAAAGTGTTTTCTTCATTCTTAAGGGGAAGAAAGAGAATGGGAAAGGGGGGAAGAAAGAGAAAGTCCAGTGATTCCACGGGAGAATACCTCTAGAAGTAGAAAGATCCCTAAAGGTGTGCAGGATCCCAGGAGTTGGGAGGATCTATGATTCCTGCCCAACGTCACGGTCCCACTGGCGGGTGGTGACATCACAGGGGAGAAATCTTTTCAGACAGAGAAGATTTCAGACATGAAATCCCGATTTCATGCGGGAAAAGGATTCTGTGGCTAAAATTTGAAAACTGCTCTACAAAACCATGTCTTGATGACTTTATTCTGAGCATTTTATACTTTGAATCCAGGCTAAATAGGACCTTTATTTTTCAGCACATAGGCACGAGCAGCTGCCCCCTCCCTTCTCCCTGCCCAGCATTTATGCTCTCTAGTCTCCCCTCCCTGAGGCTGTGTGCATGAGATCCTGCCCCTGTGTGGGGGACCCTAAGATCGCTCTGCCACTCCTGGATCCTTCTTCCAGTCCTTCCCCTTTTTCCCTCGTAGTCTTTCCACACTCTTCCCTCTTTGTTTTGGTTCCACCTCTTTGCCTACATCGCACTGATGAATTAGAAAGTTAGAAAGAAATCAACAAAGTATGAGTTTAGGTAGGGGCGCCTGAGTGACTCAGTGGTTAAAGCCTCTGCCTTTGGCTCAGGTCATGATCTCAGGGTCCTGGGATCAAGCCCCGCATCGCATCGGGCTCTCTGCTCAGCGGGGAGCCTGCTTCCCCCTCTCTCTCTGCCTGCCTCTCTGCCTAATTGTGGTCTCTGTCTGTCAAATAAATAAATAAAATCTTTAAAAAAAAGTATTAGCTTAGGTAGTACTGTCACAGATTAATTTACATTTTAAGAAGGGTGATTTTTTGGGACCATCACTCTAGTCATGGCAGCGAATGTTTACCCTATGCTTGTTATTTGCTAGGTGTCAGGTTAAATATGTTCAAAGGATAACCTCACTTAATCCTCACAATAAACAATATGGGGAAGGCATTGTTATTAGCCCCTCTCTGTAGAGAGGAAAATTAAAGCACAGAGATGTTAGGTAATTTGCTCAAGTTCACGCAATTAATAAAAGCGACAGAGGTAGAATTTTAATCCAAGCAATTTGATTCCAGAAGCCTAGTTCTTCACCGCTTTGCTCTCTTGTCCCCAAACAAAAAGAGCTTATTCTCCTAATCTAATGTATTTGTTGACTTCCTTACCCAAGTACAGCACTGTTCTAGATGTGCTCCTATCACCATGTAATCCTTGTTACCTTTCTATGGAAAGATAACAGAAGGCTTCTTCAGTAAATCCTTGCAATTTCTAAAACATACGTAGAGAGTAATAGATGCTCACTACACGTCTTTCCTAAGATTGAGAAGTAACCTTGGAAGATTGAAATTGTCCAGATGTATAAGTTTATATTATATATAAAACAATAATCTACATACAGTAGACTAAAATTGCATAAAATACATATTTTCTATTTTTTCCTTTAGCCCCAGAGTCTATATGCTTATTATTTAATCATTTATAACCACTAATAAACCGATTAAATAAATCTGATTACATTTGTCAAACTATTAGCTTTATCTGCGAATTCCTTTTTTCTTTTGTCCTTCCTTTGGGAATCATTGAAACTGGGGCCAACTTTTGACATTTGGTGAATCTTAGTAATATACCACATGCTGGTAAACATTTATAAATTGATGCCTATGTGTATGAGTGTTTATGCAGGAAAACAAAACTCTGGGTGCATTGGAGGAAAGATGACATACATCAGAGTCACTCACAAGTTTCAATACATTTCTAACATGTGGGATTGCCTCCAAAATAAGATACAAAGTAAAGTTGAAAACTGGTTCAACTGCCTACTTAATTCTAATCCAAACATGTTTCATATCAAATATGTGCCTAATTAGGAATACGTATCTGAATATACAATACATAGATTCAATCTTTCACATCCCCTCAAAGAGTCTGTGCACTCTGTTGACTCCCAAAGCAGGACGAGTTTCTGTCTCTTCTTGGTAATGAAGCTAGAGCATAGTTAAATATGATGCCAAAATTATGTTACGTTTTACAGTTCACAAAAGCTTTTCATGTACACGAGTTCATTTGTGCATAAAAGCTGGGCTAAATGGCCAGCCTAAGGGCCAGAGGGCTGAGCCTCATTTTAAACCTCTTTGCTTCCTCCAAATCCATGCTTTTTCTAATATAATGCAGTCATCCTGTGTGTTGGTCCACAGCTTTCAACAAAAATTATTTTGCAGAGTCATATTTGGTTAAAAATGTCCCTTCATCTGCAGAACTATAGGACGAAATGTTCTTACCGTGAGATCCATGAGACTCCAGGGGGTTCACGCAGGGAGGCCGTTAGGGCTGCATGGCCCTTTTACTGTCAGATGCCAGTTGTTCTGTGCATATTCAGGGCAGCATTTATTTGAGGATATAGCTAGTGGTTTTTGAAACATTCTTAAATCTGTGGACCTTCTGCTTCCAAAAACATAAGAGTACTGCATTAGATGTCCCCAAGTGAGTCCCCACCTTTCTTATTTGGTTATGTGCTTCATGATTAAGCATTAAGTATGACACATATGAAAATATGTATATATATGTAGGCATGACAAGGACGCAAATAATGTTTTCTGTATGAATTTATGAAACCATGTGTCCTAAGTCTCATTGCTCTGCTTCCTGCTTGGTTAGATAGCTGGGAGGTGACATTTTGGTTCTTATCAATATTTGGTGGGGGAGAATTTTACCATCAATTCTGAAATTCCACTACTCAGTATTTTTCAAAGTAGATATTTTAAAAATAAAAATTTTCCTCATTACGTACTTCAGAACCACAACCTAGAATTAAGAGCCCAGATTCTACAGCTAGAAAATGTGGCTTCTAATTTTGGCTCTGGAATTTAACTAGGTAAAAATCTGTGAACCTCTCTATCCTTAGGTATTTTTTTTTATTGTGACATACATAACATGACATTTATGTGACCATTTTTTTTTAAAGATTTTATTTATTTATTTGACAGAGAGAAATCACAAGAGAGGCAGGCAGAGAGAGAGGAAGGGAAGCAGGCTCTCTGCTGAGCAGAGAGCCAGATGCGGGACTCGATCCCAGGACCCTGAGATCATGACCTGAGCTGAAGGCAGCGGCTTAACCCACTGAGCCACCCAGGCGCCCCATGTGACCATTTTTAAGTGTACAGTTCAGTGGCATTAAGTACATTCACAGTGTTCTGTAGTCATTGCCACCATCCATTTCCAGAACTTTCTCGTCATCTGAAACTGAAACTCTACACCCATGAAACAAGAACTCCCCTTTCCCTATTCTCCCCACCCCCAGAGAGCCACCTTTCTACTTCATGTCTATATGAATTTAGCTACTCCAGTTGTCTTACTTAAGTGGAATTGTATAGTATTTGCACTTTTGTGACTGGATTATTTTATTTAGTGTAATGTCTTCATGATTTATCCATGTTGTAGCATGTGTCAGGATTGTTTTCCTTTGGAAAGCTGAATAATATTTCATTGTATACATATACCACTTTTTGCTTATCCATTCATCATCAATGGACATTTGAACTGCTTTCATTTTTTGGCCTTTGTCAATAATGCTACAAACACATTCAAGAGTCTGTTTTCAATTCTTTTTTTTTTTAAGATTTTATTTATTTATTTGACAGACAGAGATCACAAGTAGGCGGAGAGGCAGGCGGGGGCGGGGGGGGGGGAGCAGGTCCCCTGCTGAGCAGAGAGCCTGATGTGAGACTCCATCCCAGGACCCTGAGATCGTGACCTGAGCCCAAGGCAGAGGCTCAACCCACTGAGCCACCCAGGTGCCCCAAGCCTGTTTTCAATTCTTTTGTGTACATACACAGAAGTAAAATTGTTGGATTATATAATAATTCTGCTTTCATTGTTTTGTGCAAGTGCCACACTGTTTTCCATAGTGGCTGCGCCATTTTACATTCCAACCAGCAATGCTTAGGATTCCAATTTCTTCACATCCTCATCAGCATTTAGTATTTTCTGTTTTGTTTTGTTTTTAAGGTAACCATCTTAATAGGTATGAAGTGAGATTTCACTGTGGTGTTGACTTGCTTTTCCGTAACGATTAGTGATGTTGAACATCTTTTCATGTGCATTTTTTTGCCATTTGTTTATCTTTTTTAGAGAAAAGCATACTTAAGTCCTTTGCCCATTTATTAATTAGGTTTTTATTTTTGTTTTTTGGTTGTTGTTGAGGTATAGTAGTTTACATATTGTGAATACTAATCTCTTATTAGATATATGATATGCCAACATTTTCTCCCAGCTATACTCTTCAAAATGGAGATTCTGTCAGTTCTCACTTCATAGGTATACTAATTTCCATGGCTGTTGGGAAAAATTACCACAGACTTAGTGGTTTACATGAGAAAAATTTATTTTCTTACTGTTCTGGAGACTAGAGTCTGGAGTCAATCACTTGTTCAAAAATCAAGGTATTGGCAGAGCTCTGCTCCCTCCAGAGGCTTTAGGGGAGTCTGTTCCTTCCCTCTTGCAGTTCAGGTGGCTGCAGGAGTTCCTTTCTCTCTGAGTCCATGGTCACATGCCTTTTCCTCTTCTGCCTGTCTCCCATCTTCCTCTGCCTTCCTCTCAGTACACTTATGATGGCTTTTGGGGCTCACCTTGTCAATCCAGTATAACCTCCTTATCTTAGGATCTTAAATTGAATCACACCTACAAGACTTTTTCTCCACGTAAGGCAGCATTCCCAGAATCTCGGCATCAGGACCTGATTTGTTTGGGTGACCATTATTCAACTAGGTAGAGTAGGATGGCCCTGAGGAATCATGAATGGACCCATGTTAACACCTAGCACTGTGCCAAGGCTGGGGTAAGCCATCACGAATGTGTGAGTTGTTACTATTACCTATTCAATAACAGTGGTGTCAATCACTTCAAGTGACTATGACTTGAAATCATTAATGGGGCTCTTCCTTTAAATTTTTCTCAAGATTAGTGGTGATGCCAACTGGAGGATCCCCAAGAGAGAGCAAGATGCTGCAAATCACATGGCCTGTCATCTCCACCCATCCATTTCTATAGAGATAGAGTCTGGTTAAGGCCAGTTCAGACCTTGTAAAAGAAACTTGCTTTCAAAAAGCACAGTCTGAAAGCCAACTGAAGGCATGTGACCCGGGTGATTAGGTGGGACAAGGTTGTGGCCTGATATGCCTGTGAACCTCGAGTCTCTTGTCTTCCCCTGGGACGGTGGTACATGTCAAGAACAAAAGAGTGGGGAAGAAAGAACAGTTTGTAGCAAGTTTAATCACTGAAAATTCTTCTCTACAGACAGTGCTTATATCAAGTAAACTTAGAAATATGGTCATTTTGGTGATTTTGCTCAATTTCCCTAAGTGAACATTAGTTATATCTAAATGGACAAACCATATAAAAATATTGAATTATGTACATAACATAGAATATATAATGTACATAGAAAGTATGCATGTACATAATAAATACACATACATATAGGAAATATCTATATTCCCTTTGAGATACAAAATTTATGGAATTTATTTAAAAATTCAGAAAATAAACATTGCTTTCCTCCTATGTGTCAGGCCCTTTCAGGGCTGGTGAGAATATGTGAAAAAAATTGAGCAAAGCTTTGCTTTGATGGAACCTGCATTCTAGTGGGGAGAGAAAAAGACAGAGGGAACAAAGAAGTAAACAAATACCTCGTATGTCACATGATGAAGTGGTGGGAGGGTGCTGTTTCCTACAGAATGATGATTTGAGCAGGACTAAGCCCTAAAGACTGTGAGAAGACTTCCAGGAAGGTAAAGCTACTTAGCATGTCGTAGTTCTTTCTTATTAGTACACAGATAATAGTGTAACTAAAATCCCATAGTGTCTTAGAGCCCCTGAGGTATACACAAAAACCTTTATACTGATAATCGTTTTTATTTTCAAGGCAAATTACATTAGAGATCATGCTTCTCACTTAAAATGAATTAAGCCAGAAAATAATACCATTCCCTATTGTCTTCTGTACTATTAATTTTGAGGCATCTTTGTGGAAAATATGCAGTAACAGAAATCATGGAAACCCAACAAACTTTTTCTGATAGCCTAATCTTCACCAATTAGATCATCATTGTTATGTGTCCTCTTGGAGATCAATACGTTGAAGTCCTTGACTTCAGTATCTTAGGATGTGAACTTAGTTGGAAATAGGATCATTGCAAACATAGTTAAGTTAGCATGACCTCATTACATGGGTCCTAATCCGTATGACTTTATATATAGGGAGAAATTTGGACACAGAGACAGATACACAAAGAAGAAAGACAATGGGAAGACACAAGGAGAAGAAGGGGCCGTCTCAAAGCTGAGGAGTGAGGTCTGACCCAGATCTTTCCCCAACTGCCCTCAGAAGGAACTGTCTCTGTCAACTGATGCCTTGATCTCTGACTTCTGGCCTCCAGAACTGTGAACTGACCTGTTTCTATTGTTTAAGTCACCTAGTTTGTGGTACTTTGTAACAACAGCTTTAGCAAACTAACACAATCATCATTTTAAAACTATAATTTAGAAATTCATAATGACAGAGAAATGAGTATCTAGCGATTAACCCCCCCCAAAAGAATTCCAGAATGTTCCTATGTCATGGATGTTGTTACCATTAGATAAGAATCCGTCCTTAAGCAAAACAGTCCCCCAGTTTCCAAAATTTTGGCTCCAGTGGCATATAGACAGCACACATTGTCTTCGTACCCTGTGTGTGATAATTACATAGGTCTCGACAAATGTGTAGCTTTCATTATTCGCCTAATAATGAGACACTCTAGATTTTCAGGCCTTATTCTGCCTAATGACAGAAATTGTAGTTATGTCTCTGGTGTTTCAGATTTAAACTTTAGTGAATTCATGATTTTGCCTTCTTCCCGAGGGCCATTCCGTTTTGAGGGCCGCTACGGAGTCATGGCTGTGGGTGGGTGTGTTGAGGAGGGGTGTGTTAAGAGCAGGATGACACAAGACTTCTGCTGTGCTCAGCCTGTTCTTTCATCTTGTGGCATCCGCTGAGCCATAACCATTGTGCTTGGGGCCCAGCGGGGACGCTTTCTCCCTGTTGGTATATTTGACTATTGCCACCTGCTTTGGTAGCGCGTGGCACCACTGTGGAAGCCGGTGCTGGATGTACGCCGTCTGTCCCGCGCTGATTTCTAGGCTCCTTCAAGTGCACTCATGCTCCTTCTTGGGGGGGTGGTAGGAAGATTTGGGATCGCTCTCCTGCCCTTCGGAGGTTGAACACAGCTGCCGGGACTGTCCTAGCCTGTCTTAGCTTACTTAGACCCATCATCACCACTCTATAATGGCTGCACGACAGAGGAGAATGTCACATTTGGTTTGCTCTATCGGCTTTTCTGAGCCTTACAAGTCCCCTCTATCTTGGGATTTCCAAAATTTCTGGGGGATTTTTCAATGGACCTACGCACTGAACACACTTTCTGGAGCTCAGTTGGCCTTCCTGGAGGGCAAGGAAGCACAGGGCTCCCTCAGAATCATCACCACGACCAGCCCCGGGAGCACTTCCCTCTACTTACACAGAAACTTGCTCTTCAAGTGAGCTGTCAGCTTACACCTGGATCAAGTATTTTGTTTGTCTTCCCCCTCCTGAAAACTAAGAATTATGAGATCTCTAGTCTCTGGAGCAGAAAAGACCTACATCTGGACGTCAAAAAGGTGAATTCCTAGGAAAACAGAAGAACAGCAATGCAGTGATGCCCCAGAGGGACTTAATATGTCAAACACTACTCTGTCACATGTTTTTCATTTTGATATGGTGTATTTCCAGCAGGATTTTTTTTTTCCTCACAGAAGGGGGATTGCTTCTTTTATAATATTTTTGTTGTCGATGAGAGCCTTTGTTCTCCCTAGTGTCTACATCAGACCCTATTAGTTAGTTGGGTGCTTGAGAAAGCACATTATTTTGCATATTAGAAAAATTAGTCAGTATGATGATGTTCCTGCTTTCATATCATTGTTTAGGGAATAAAGCATACAGTTAATGATTGGCTATTAAATGTAAGTTGAATATTTTCACAAAGAAAAAGTACCGTTTCAGCCCTCTTCTAGCGTATGATTTAAGATGCAGTAGAAGGGTGCCTGGTTGGCTCAGGCAATAGAGCATGTGACGCTTCATCTCCAGGTGGTGAGTTCAAGCCCCACATTGGGTGTAGAGATTACTTAAATAAATAAATAAACTTTAAAATACAGTAAAGCAACCAGTAAAAAGGACCATTAAGTAATTTTTACTTTCTTTCTGTACTGATATTTGTTTCATTCTTCAAAAATGCATGTAATTTGGGGCACCTGGGTGGCTCAGTCTGTTAGCGTCCATCTGCTTTCAGTTCAGATCATGCCCTCTGGGTCCTGAGATTGAGCCCTGTGTGGGGCTCCCTGCTCAGCGGAGAACCCGCTTCTCTCTCTCCCTCTGCCCACTCGTGTTCTCTCTCTCAAATAAATAATAAGTAAAATCTTTAAAAATGCATATAATTTATTAGCATTTCTTTAGAAGTTTAGTTTTCTTCATATTGAATCAACTTTAGAGTTAAGAGGTCTTTGAAATTTTAGTTTATAATTTTCTAATTTTATGGGATAGAGAATCAGAAAATTCACATGATTTGCCCAATCAAGATCTTCTGCCTCCCCAGACCAACCCTTTTTTTTATTAATTAAAAAAAAGGGTTTTTTTTTTAGTTATGTTAGTCACCATATAGTACATCATGAGTTTTTGATGCAGTGTTCCATGATTCATTGTTTATGCACCATACCCAGTGCTCCATGCAATCCATGCCCTCCTTAATACCCACCACCAGGCTCACCCATCCCCCATCCCCCTCTCCTCTAAAACCCTCAGTTTGTTTCTCAGAGTCCACAGTCTCTCATGGTTTGTCTCCCCCTCCAATTCCCCCCCCCCTTCGTTTTCCCCTTCCTTCTTCTCCTTTTACTATCCTGTGTACATCTTACACCAGATTTAGAATGTTATTTATGAGGAAATGTTGTTTAAGGTATGCCTGACTATACCTGCAAAAATAGTAGTGGGGTGGGGGGCATAAAATAGGGACAGAATCCAATTTGTTAATATACTTTGCCTGCCATATATTGTTCCATTAACAGAAAATTCCTCAGAAATGTAGTTCACAGCCATTCTGAAACATATTCCAGGTCTCTGTGAGTTACAAAAGATATGATCAGCACTTAAGGGTATTTTTTAAAATATAGGATATAGTAAAACAAAATTGAGTCATTTTTCCCCATACATAAAAGTAAACTAGATTGAGCTATTTTATGTTTTCATCCACTTTCAGAAATAATCAGTGATGCAGCTCTGGAGAAAGAGGAGTGGACCATGTATTACAGTATCATTATTTCTGGAAGAATTGTTAGCACATCAGATAATGCGATCCAGGGAACAGAAATTGACTTGCAAAAAGTGGGGGGGGGGGGGTGTGAAGAACTCTATTTAAATGTGTAAAAAGTGGGGATACTGTAAAGAACCAAGGATGGAGATGGACAGTAAGGCTTCTAAGATGGTAATCATATGTCCACAAGATTGTTAGTTTGAATAACAGTAACCCATATGTGATAGGAGAGAAACGATTTTAAATGCTATTAAGGATTGTCCTGCCAAAGCAACAAGTTTGAATGAGAAATGTGTCTTTTCGAAGCTGGCAAAGTCCTTTTCCCTTTGCCCAGCTGGTGAAGGAAAATCTTTGTGAAAGAGGGAATAGGGAATTCTTAACATAGATGTCTTATTTTCTGAATAATAAAGTGTTTATTATAAAATCCTAGCACAGAATTATACATAGAGTTTCATAAATTGTAGCCATCGTGTCATGATAGGAATATAGATTTATAAACTCCAAAAAATCAGTAAAAAAATCTTTAAAATAAACATGTTCAACCAGGTCGCAGGAATACAAATACACAAAAATCTATTGCATTTCTCTATAAGAGTAACACACAGCTTAAAAGTGAAAAAGAATTCATTTACAGCAAAGACAAAATATTTGATTCTTGAAAGTTTTTTCAACTTGAACATTATATTTTGTTGAACAAATTAAATCCTGGGGGGAAGAAAGAAACTTGAGAACAAAAAAGAAACAAATACAAGTAATTCATTAAATACATTAACTCAATTACCCTATGAAGTAGACTTTGTTTTTATTTGACAGAAAGAGAGAGAGTGAGCGAGTGAGCCCAAGTAGGGGGAGGGGCAGATGGAGAGGGAGAGGGAGAAGCAGACTCCCCACAGAGCGGGGAGGGCATTGTAGGGCTTGATCCCAGGACCCTGAGATCACGACCTGAGTCAAAGGCAGACGCTTAACTGACTGAGTCACCCTGGCACATGAAGTAGACAGTTTATAATATATATTATACAGAAAAGGAAACTGAAGTACAGAGAAATAAAATAACTTGCCCAAGGTCACACCCACACTAGAACTTTCTCTGTCTTGAAATGCGTGCACACAAAAACACTCAAAAATACAAAGAAATCTTCAGTGAAACAGACAAAAATCCAGTTGTTTGTTCATTCTGGTTCTGAGATGGGTATAACCATGTTTATTAGAAAACAGAGCTTAACATCAAAAATGAAGAAACTTGTCTGATAAGTTCAGTTATGCAGTCAAATGCTCTGCCACTGAGCTACACCCCCATAAGTTCAGTTATGAAGTTAAATGTAGCAAAATAAGTACATTGATACTTTCACATCCCAAATTAAAACAAAAATTTTATTCCTCACCATAATGGTACATTAACTTCATACTTTGAAGTACTCCCTCAGCTTCAAATGCTTGGCAACAAAATGAGTAAAAAATAAAAATATATAACTGAAAGAAAATCCAGGTTGGTAAAAGTAAAACAGAATTTTAGAAGCACCTCAGAGCAGTGAACAAGGATAGAGATAACCACAATCTTTGTTCCATGTCTGGAACGAGGAGGTGGTCACTATGGAGTCCAGTTACTGAGATGGGGAGAGAGGGGCCCTAGAGTTTTCACGGGGTGTGGAGTGGGGAATGAGAGCTGACTTGGGAGGGGCTCCTACATACTGAAAGGAGTTAAAAAAGGGTTGAAACCCACCACCTTAATCTGTGAATTTTAGCAAACTGTAGGTCTAAGCAGGTAGGAGGACAGAAGGCCCGGCAGCCAGGAATGGAACCATGCCAATCACTGGTTTCAGGAATGGATATGTGCTATCCCCAATGTTCCTAAGACAATCTAAGAACTCAGTTTTGAGAGTGGCCATTCTCCTTAAACTGAAGCATAAAATAAATACATTTTTTCCCCTGGAAATTGATGGACTAATTCAAAGACATCTCTTTAATATGTAGAATAAATAGACATATACATGCAAGAGCAAAGGGCCAAGAATTGACATCAGACTTTTGAGGAAGAACAAAGAAGTGGAGGATATTTCTATCAAACATCAGACTTTCATAAAGATAAAGTTTGGGGAGAGACTAATACACCAATGAATGAGAAGAAAGAGGCCTAAAGCCCAACCATATATATAGAAATCAGATAAATGACAGAAATAACAAATTAGTGGCGAAAGGAAGTGTTCAATAAATGGTACAAGGAGAACTGATCGATTCTTCTATGGAAGAAAAAATTGCTCTCTACTATATACACCATGAACAAAAATCAATCCTCAGGTGGATTCAACATCTAAGTGTGAAAATTGAAACATGCGACAATATCTTCATGATCTCAAGTTTCTTAGAGAATAAAAAAGCACAAAATATACTTAAGATGATATACTTAAGAAGGTAACTATTTTATTTTATTTTTAAAAAGATTTTATTTATTTATTTATTTGACAGAGATCACAAGTAGGCAGAGAAGCAGGCAGAGAGAGAGGAGGAAGCCGGCTCCCTGCTGAGCAGAGAGGATCCTGGCAGATTCTTTAACCCACTGAGTCACCCAGGTGCCCTGAAAGGTAACTATTTTATTTTATTTATTTATTTTTAAAGATTTTATTTATTTATTTGTCAGAGAGACAGAGAGAGAGAGAGAGAGAGAAAGAGCACAGGCAGACAGAGTGGCAGGCAGAGACAGAGAGAGAAGCAGGCTCCCTGCTGAGCAAGGAGCCCGATGTGGGACTCGATTCCAGGATGCTGGGATCATGACCCAAGACAAAGGCAGCTGCTTAACCAACTGAGCCACCCAGATGTACCAAAGGTAACTATTTTAAAAAGAAAAATTTCATGTGTGAAAAACACTATATTCTGAAGGTATAAGTCATTGATTAGTATAAAATATGTAAAATGTACATACACCACAAAGGATTTGTATCCAAAACATAAAGATCTTAAAGAAAAATGACAAACAATTCAACAGAAAAATGATCAAAGTATGTGAATAAGCAAATGACAGAGGAAGAACCCGGAAAGATGTTCAATTTCATTTGTCATCAAGGAAATGTAAAATTTATAAATTGGTAGAAAATGTAACATTTTGCAGAGCAATTGGGTAATAAGAATTCAGTCATGTTACTTCTGAGTGTGTGTGTGTGTATACTTCAACTCTATGTATATACATAGTGTGTGTATAAATATATGTACATATATTAAATGAGCAGAAAAAAGAGATACAAGAGAATTTTCATTGAGTTATAAACCAGCTTGTAATCTCAAAAAATTAAAAACTGACATTATATTCAATCAGAAAAAGATATTTGGAATAATATATAACCACTAATATAAATACACTAGATATATATGTTTTGAAGTAAATGAAATTTAAACAGCTAGAAAAAAAGTAAAACTAAAGTATGATATGCACAGAAAATACCAGTTAAATGAAGTTTTAAAACGTGAAAAACACAACTTGCATGTTTTATATCTACATATGTATGGAGGAACAGTATAAAAAGTCACATGATCATAGTAAACACTACCTTTGGAATGATGGTTAGTTCTAGCAGGGGTGGGAAGGATCCTGAGTTGAGGAAGGTTACATTGGAGGCTTTAGCTACATCAATTGTATTTCATTTCTCCCCATGTGGTGTTTTCAGGGTATATTTAATATATTTTTTATGCATTACTGTGTGCTTGATACAAGTGATGCTTTTTTTTTGGGGGGAGGGACAAGATTGCTTTCTAAGGTATGGAAGTAATGAGACAAATTTATAATGCCTAACACTCAAATTCTATTTGATGTTTGTTTAAAGGAAATGAGCATTCAATAATAGGAAACTACAAATAAATCATCACACCGATTAATCCATATCTCTATCATTTGTTAATAAATACAAATTTTGGCAACATTAAGAAACCATTTTATACATATTACCAAATAAATAAAAATTATAAAATGTTAATTTTGCACCTGTTGGATCTGAGAATGCCATAAATTTTAAATATTTCTGATCACATTTTCAATGGTTATAGATTTTTCTGGAAAAAATAAACTAAGAAACTATTGGATGTCATTTGGCACAATAATCCTACTCTTTGGATCTCTCTAGGAAAATAAACAGATTAAAAAACGATTTCATTAAGAATATTTATAGTGATGCTATTTATGATTGCAAAAACAAAAATTTAATAGGGGAAACCCAGATGTCTAAGAATAGGAGATGGCTAAGCAAAATAGGTCATATTACCGTGGAAGATCACTGCAGAGCTATAAAAATGTCAACTGTGTGGCTCATGCTGATGCATGAAAATATGAAATAAAATTAATTTTATAAAGCAGAGTTATAAACATGTCAACTGTGAAAACCATGCTGACACATGGAAATATAAATTAAAATTAATTTGAAAGAGCAAAGCAGAACACTTCCTGACTTCATGATTTCCACTGTAAAGTAAAAACAGCAATAGTTGGCAAAGACAAGAAGAGAATTTGGAGAGGAATAAATACATTACGTTGAGCTTATTGGATTATTATTCTTTCCTTTAAAGTTGTCTGTTTGACGTGTATTCATTAATGAAACAAGACCACAGGGACTCTATCATAAGTGTAATGATTTTGTGTATAAACAGACATACATGTGATTCTGTGGTATGATTAGAAAGTACCCATCGTTTTCTCTTTTGATATTGTTCATCCTCTAGGCAGAGGACATCATGATATACTAGGGAAGAACATTTTTCTTAATAGGTATGCCTAGTCTGAGCCACGTTAAGATTTTACCATGGCAATGGTCATTGATTAGTTTCTTATTTTGTAAAGGATATAGCTACTGCACAATAAGGTGTTAAACCACAGATATAATACTGACGAGAGTCGTTTATAACAATCATGTCAGCATGAGCTACAACCCTATATTTCATGCACATTTCTATATGTCATTCTGTGCCATAGCTAGGGTTAATCTTTCACTTGGATCAATGTATGTATGACTCAAAGGTACAAATAACCCCCCAAACACTCAAACACTGTAGCTTTGTCCCATGGCTAAAAATCTTTTTTTTTTTTTTTTTAACAAATGAATGTGTGAATGACATTATGGAGGAGATGAAATTCTAACAGAAAGATAATACTAGAAAATTAAAATTAGCTCTCTGGGATAGAGAAGATGTGAAATAATTTTTCTAGAAGGACAAAATTATTTTTGAAGTCTTCTGTCTTATCTTAAAAATCCACGTACTTTTGCCTCTACTCTATGATAGATCCATGTTATTTTAGTATAAAAATAATGTTTCAATGGGGCACCTGGGTGGCTTAGTGGGTTAAAGCCTCTGCCTTCAGCTCAGGTCATGATCTCAGGGTCCTGGGATCAAGTCCTGCATTGGGTTCCCTGCTCAGCGCTCAGTAGGGAGCTTGCTTCCCCCCAACTCTCTCTCTCTCTCTCTCTGCCTGCCTCTCTGCCTACTTGTGATCTCTGTCAAATAAATAAATAAAATCTTTAAAAAAATAATGTTTTAAGTCATCAGCTAGATAATTTGATTCTACCTCCTGCCAAAGCTAGAGGAAGACCAATGTCCCAGGAAGATGCCCATGGGTTTGTGTATTTCCAGCACAGGGTTGCCCACACCTAGGGAGGGTGCAAACCCTGGTTGGTGAAGCGGGACTCAAGGGTACACCCTGAGTGGGAGGATTTGAATGATAACATCAAAGTCAAAGGTGGGAGAAGAGTTGATGTTTGCTTTGCTCATAGATTATTTTTGCATTTAAGCTTCATTTATTTATTTTTAAGCTTTTTAAAATTGACACACATGTAGTTGACACACACATTTACACTTTTTTTTTTAATTTCAGAAAGAAAATGAAACCACTAAATCTTTTCCAAGATAAAGGATGTTTATACCTATTACTACAAAAAAAAGTTTGTAAATTGTTTAATAAATTGTTTTCCAAGCACTAGACTTACAGTTGGTGAAAAATAATAGTATTAACTTTGCTTCATAATATTTTTATTTGTGGATCTACAAAATAAATGCTTTACTATCAGGGATCTTGTTCTTTAACGTAGGATGTTCTCAAGGTTGTATTGTATTGTCAGAAATCAGTAAAACCTAATTAACAACACTGTAGAATAAAACTGAAGACCATAAAAATAATAATTTTTCCATTTATAAACTAAGAAGAATGATGCTAATAACTCAGTGTGGTGAGAGATGATATTAAGACTTGTGAAATACTTAGAAATAAAACATTAAAGGGGTATTGACAATGTGACAACTGAATTTGCATAATTAGCTACTTCAAATTAGCTATTCAAAGAAGCACCTGGATAAATGTCAACCAAAGCCTCTATAAAGAAGATTATTGGACAAAAGTTTTGAAAATAGTATTAGAATACGGCATAAGTATTGTAAAACATAAGTACAGTGAAAGATCTTCACTAATATGCTGAGTAAATGAGGGATTCAATGCACACAATTGACATGTGGTACTCTGGCTTATTGGTACTTGTATCGTGGAAAATTCAGTTTGGTTCTTAAGACTGTTTGTGATAAAGTAGGTGTCCCACCTTTTGATTCATGTTTGCTGTTCATTTATTGTGGTGGTGGTCCATTTCCAGGTTTAATTAGAGCCTTTGGAAGAAAGATGAGAACAGAGAACAAGCCTATGCATTGGAACTTAGAACAGAAACCAGGGTGTCATACCTATGTGCTGAGTTGGGACCCAAGGTAAGATAAGAGTTAAAAAGAACAATTGTATGGATTTTTTTTTTTTTTTGGAAGATGGAGGTTTATCAAGTTGCATATCCAAAGCTCTACTTAATAGCACCCGAGTCATTCCATATGCCAGAGTCCAAAGAGTTGGCACTAAATAGAGCAAGAACTAAAGGAAAAGGAACTAAGAGGTGGAAGGGAGGTGGACATTAGCTTAGGAAATGACAGGGATTAAAGAGTAGACTATAACCCCAGACAAATAGGCTAGTTGCTTGCATACATTTATTTCACTGTAACAATGATTAGTGAAGAGAAAGAAAAATCTGAAGCAGAATATTGAAAACATATACGAAATATCACATAGGTCCCTTGGGGTTAAATTGTAGCCGTAGCACCTCTCACACCATCCTTGTCATCCTCAGGTATATATCAAGCAGTTGGTAATCATCTCTTCTGGTAATTGTTTGAATGTGCCTATCTTCAGAGCCACTCTATTCATGTAAACAAGCGTGAAATCTTGGAATCTCCAACACAGAAAGGCTTAATAAATTTCATCTAGGTCAAGCCTGTATTGATGAATGAATTTCCTCTACGGTGCATTTCTGATGAGCATTCACCCAGCTTGCCCTGGAACAGGATCCAGTGGTTTTTTTCCCCAGAAACTTTTTTTTTTTAAGATTTTATTTATTTATTTGACAGAGAGAGAGATCACAAGTAGGCAGAGAGAGGAAGGGAAGAAGGCTCCCTGCCCAGCAGAGAGCCCGATGTGGGGCTCGATCCCAGGACCCTGGGATCATGACCCAAGCGGAAGGCAAAGACTTTAACCCACTGAGCCACCCAGGTCCCCCTGCCCCCGCCCCGAAACTTTTTGAGCATATAATGTGCAAAGAATTGTGCAAGGTCCTGAGAGGGATATAAAGTTAGATTAGACATGGAAACGTGGAGAAGTTATTGAGTTCCTCTCTGAACTCCCTATCCTGATCCAAACAAAGCCACTGAAACAAGTTAAAATGACAAGACAGTCATTCCCATGGTCTAGAAACATACAAACACAGAGACACACAGTGGACTGCAGGGGCTAAAACTATCAGAGACAAATGCAGGTACATTCCTCTCAAAAAAGCATTTCATGCCAGATGGAGGGCTGGAGCAAGACTCAGTATCTAAAACTGGGGTCAGGTACTCTCACCTGGCTCCGCAAAGGAGCCAGAAAGCAGATACTTCTGCAGGCTTCTGGCAGTACAGCCAGAGAGAGGAATGTTTAGGACCTAGGCCAAGTTTCTCCCCATCAAGACCCTCACTATCACCATAGGCTGGAAGTCTAGCACAGGACAAGCCCTGAACCTGAACAAGAAGGTGGGGACCAGGTGGAGGCAGAAAATGGGAGGCAGTAGAGAGAGGAAGGGGAGAAAACACATCTCTACTCGAAGACTCCAATGACAACTGACACTGAGAAAAACAGGCAACAAACCAAAATAGGAAGAGGAATTTACGTGCATTAGGGTACAAACAGGAAAACAACATCAAAATAACTTTGAAATAAGCATGGCTAAGATTCCGCTCCCCCGCCCCCAGAAATAAAGGAATAAAATATATGAAAGAAGTCATTACAAAAGGGAAAAACAGTGACCATCTCATTAGAAATTGAATGGGCATCTGACAATATCCAAACTTGTTCATGTAAGCAAAAACAAACAAAAAACACTAGTAACAAGAGATCCTGGAACTTCTTTAACCTGAAAAAGGATCTCTACAGGAGACTACGGTAAACACGGTAACTTTAGAAGCATCCTTATTAGAGTTAGGAGCAAAATAAGGCTGCCCCGTATCCCCTACAAGTTCATAAGTACTTGAGGCCCTAACTAATACACGGTGATTAAAAAGTATTTAAGAAATAATATCATCTTTTATAACTCAGAATAAGAAAAATCATAAGGATAGAGGCTTATAGTAAAGGATGCACCAAATTCATCCTAACAGTTGTTGTCCTTGCAAAAATAGACAGCAAGAGAGGAAGGAAGAGATGAGAAAAGAATTTAACTTTAAATATTATGTCTTACTTCTTGAAACACATCAAGTATAAAGTGTGAAATGATAGTCTTTCTAATTGGTGGATGCATGGGTGTTAATTGCATTACCTCCTACAATTTCTAAAAAAAAATTTGTCGAAAAGGACAAAAAGTAAAAGTAAAATCCCACAGATAATTAAAAACGTAAACACTAAGTTAAAAGAGAGATAGTTCCTCTTCTTCAGAAAACCATAGTTCTCAGAACCATAGTTCTCTATATGCAAACTAATAAGTAATTACAGTTAAAACCAAAATAATATAAATGCAATATAGATGTATAAACAAAATGCTATAGGTATGTAGGAGAAAGAAAAAATAAGGTAATACAGTTGATAAATGATTCATGGGAGAGATTTCATTAAGTGTTGAATCCTCAAAGGTACATCGTATTTTAATATTCAGAAAGCCTTGATAGAAGAGGGCTCCCGGATAAGGCTTTTGGGCAACTTGACAAAACTTGCAGCCATTCTGAGAACAGGGAGTGTCTTGTCTTCAGCAAGAGAATGGAGATGGAGCTGGTTGTGATGTGTGGGGTAAAGTGTGGTGACCTTGAAGCATTTCAAGTAACGTCTAAACTTGGAAATATGGGCCAAGGATAGCCATGAAGGGTTTTTGAAGCTTCTGAGAGGAGACAGCACTTGGGGCATCTGCCTATCCCTTACAACAACACATCCAGGTGTGGGCATCTATAACCTTCTGAATATGTATGCTGCCCACTTAGAAGTTAAGAGTAGACACTTGAGTCAATCTGGGCCAATTAATCTTTCCCTCCCAGGAAGGAAGAACTAGCATCCAGCAAAGGGGATCAGTCTGTCAGGTGCGTGAACTACGGAGAAAGACACCACAAGTCCAGAGGGCAGGAGAGACTTGAGAGACCAGAGTATAGACTTGAGAGACCAGAGACTTGAGAGACCAGAGTATCACCTGGAGTGATAAGGACCTGACCCCAGAGAGTCAAGCTGTTCTTCCCAACTTTGATTCTAGAAATACCTCTGATTCTGCCTGATAAAGTTGCTTTTTTTCTAAGCGACCTCCATGGGGTTTTGTCACTAACCAAGGCCAAAGGAGATGAGTAGGCTCAGTGTTGTTAGAAGTACAGGGGAGTCCAGCAGGTAAATAACCAGATGATGACATGAACTGGGACAAATTATAGGGCCATTTATGACCTTTAAGAGAACAATTTCAGCAGACTTCTGGAGTAGACTTCAGGCTTGATGGAGTTAAAGTGTAAGTATGAATAGATTTCTATAAGACTTTGGTTACTAAGGGGAGAGGGTAGTAGGGCTATCAATGAGGGAGACAGAGTCAAGGGAAGACTTCGGTTGCTATCCCTCAGGATGAAACACTTGAGCCTCTGTGTAAACGGAGGGGGGAGAATTAATGAGGTCAGAAAGGCTGAACAAGGAAGAAATTTAAAGGACAGTGATGATGATTTATACACTGACCCACATTTGTGCAAAACATAAACAGCTGCATTTGGACCCAATGACTTTGTCCCTGAAATCAACAATGCTGAACTTATGCACCATTCAAATTTTAGGGGAACAGAACACTTAGGTAGTTACTGAATTTGCTCCACAAGGAAAAAATTACATTAATACTATAATAAATAAACCCTTTGTATCACATGATTGTTGTTGCATAAAGAAACAGCCCAACACTTGGAGATTTATTTATCATTTCTCATGAGTGTATAGGTTGGCTGATGGCTCTGCTGATCTTGGCTCAGCTGGTCTTGTTGGGGTCACTCATTCATGCATCGTGGTTAGCTGGTAGGTTGGCTGAGCATTATATGCTCTTTCACACATCTAGGGCCTGAAATGCAACAATTGGACTCTGTCCCATTCAGTAGCAGGAGCACTTAATTTCAGGGAGATCACATAGGAGCAAGACAGAAATAAGGACACAGAGTTTTTGAGGGCTACACGTGGAACTGGCTCACCGTCACTACATCATATTCTCTTTTTTTTTCCCATTTTATTTATTTTTTCAGCGTAACAGTATTCATTCTTTTTGCACAACACCCAGTGCTCCATGCAAAACGTGCCCTCCCCATTACCCACCACCTGTTCCCCCAACCTCCCACCCCTGACCCTTCAAAACCCTCAGGTTGCCCCAACCTCCCACCCCTGACCCTTCAAAACCCTCAGGTTGTTTTTCAGAGTCCATAGTCTCTTATGGTTCGCCTCCCCTCCCCAGTATCCATAGCCCGCTCCCCCTCTCCCAATCCCACCTCCCCCCAGCAACCCCCAGTTTGTTTTGTGAGATTAAGAGTCATTTATGGTTTGTCTCCCTCCCAATCCCATCTTGTTTCATTTATTCTTCTCCTATCCCCCTACCCCCCCATGTTGCTTCTCCATGTCCTCATATCAGGGAGATCATATGATAGTTGTCTTTCTCCGATTGACTTATTTCACTAAGCATGATACGCTCTAGTTCCATCCACATCGTCGCAAATGGCAAGATTTCATTTCTTTTGATGGCTGCATAGTATTCCATTGTGTATATATACCACCTCTTCTTTATCCATTCATCTGTTGATGGACATCTAGGTTCTTTCCATAGTCTGGCTATTGTAGACATTGCTGCTATAAACATTCGGGTACACGTGCCCCTTCGGATCACTATGTTTGTATCTTAGGGTAAATACCCAGTAGTGCAATTGCTGGGTCATAGGGTAGTTCTATTTTCAACATTTTGAGGAACCTCCATGCTGTTTTCCAGAGTGGTTGCACCAGCTTGCATTCCCACCAACAGTGGAGGAGGGTTCCCCTTTCTCCACATCCTCGCCAGCATCTGTCATTTCCGGACTTGTTAATTTTAGCCATTCTGACTGGTGTGAGGTGATATCTCATTGTGGTTTTGATTTGTATTTCCCTGATGCCGAGTGACGTGGAGCACTTTTTCATGTGTCTGTTGGCCATCTGGATGTCTTCTTTGCAGAAATGTCTGTTCATGTCCTCTGCCCATTTCTTGATTGGATTGTTTGTTCTTTGGGTGTTGAGTTTGCTAAGTTCCTTATAGATTTTGGATACTAGCCCTTTATCTGCTATGTCGTTTGCAAATATCTTCTCCCATTCTGTCAGCTGTCTTTTGGTTTTGTGAACTGTTTCCTTTGCTGTGCAAAAGCTTTTGATCTTGATGAAATCCCAATAGTTCATTTTTGCCCTTGCTTCCCTTGCCTTTGCCGTTGTTCCTAGGAAGATGTTGCTACGGCTGAGGTCGAAGAGGTTGCTGCCTGCATTCTCCTCAAGGATTTGGATGGATTCCTTTCTCACATTGAGGTCGTTCATCCATTTGGAGTCTATTTTCGTGTGTGGTGTAAGGAAGTGGTCCAATTTCATTTTTCTGCATGTGGCTGTCCAATTTTCCCAGCACCATTTATTGAAGAGGCTGTCTTTTTTCCATTGGACATTCTTTCCTGCTTTGTCGAAGATGAGTTGACCATAGAGTTGAGGGTCGATTTCTGGGCTCTCTATTCTGTTCCACTGATCTATGTGTCTGTTTTTGTGCCAGTACCATGCTGTCTTGATGATGACAGCTTTGTAATAGAGCTTGAAGTCCGGAATTGTGATGCCACCAACTTTGGCTTTGTTCTTCAATATTCCTTTGGCTATTCGAGGTCTTTTCTGGTTCCATATAAATTTTAGGATTATTTGTTCCATTTCTTTGAAAAAAATGGATGGTATTTTGATAGGGATTGCATTAAATGTGTAGATTGCTTTAGGTAGCATAGACATTTTCACAATATTTATTCTTCCAATCCAGGAGCATGGAACATTTTTCCATTTTTTTGTGTCTTCCTCAATTTCTTTCATGAGTACTTTATAATTTTCTGTGTATAGATTCTTAGTCTCTTTGGTTAGGTTTATTCCTAGGTATCTTATAGTTTTGGGTACAATTGTAAATGGGATTGACTCCTTAATTTCTCTTTCTTCAGTCGTGTTGTTGGTGTACAGAAATGCAACTGATTTCTGTGCATTGATTTTATATCCTGACACTTTACTGAATTCCTGGACAAGTTCTAGCAGTTTTGGAGTGGAGTCTTTTGGGTTTTCCACATATAGTATCATATCATCTGCGAAGAGTGATAGTTTGACTTCTTCTTTACCAATTTGGATGCCTTTAATTTCTTTTTGTTGTCTGATTGCTGAGGCTAGGACTTCTAGTACTATGTTGAATAGCAGTGGTGATAATGGACATCCCTGCCGTGTTCCTGAACTTAACGGAAAAGCTTTCAGTTTTTCTCCATTGAGAATGATATTTGCGGTGGGTTTTTCATAGATGGCTTTGATAATATTGAGGTACGTGCCCTCTATCCCTACACTTTGAAGAGTTTTGATCAGGAAGGGATGCTGTACTTTGTCAAATGCTTTTTCAGCATCTATTGAGAGTATCATATGGTTCTTGTTCTTTCTTTTATTAATGTGTTCTATCACATTGATTGATTTGCGGATGTTGAACCAACCCTGCAGCCCTGGAATAAATCCCACTTGATCGTGGTGAATAATCCTTTTAATGTACTGTTGAATCCTATTGGCTAGTATTTTGGCGAGAATTTTTGCGTCTGTGTTCATCAAGGATATTGGTCTGTAGTTCTCTTTTTTGGTGGGATCCTTGTCTGGTTTTGGGATCAAGGTGATGCTGGCCTCATAAAATGAGTTTGGAAGTTTTCCTTCCATCTCTATTTTTTGGAACAGTTTCAGGAGAATAGGAATTAGTTCTTCTTTAAATGTTTGGTAGAATTCCCCTGGGAAGCCGTCTGGCCCTGGGCTTTTGTTTGTTTGGAGATTTTTGATGACTGTTTCAATCTCCTTACTGGTTATGGGCCTGTTCAGGTTTTCTATTTCTTCCTGGTTCAATTGTGGTAGTTTATAACTACATCATATTCTATTGGCCCAAGTAAGTCACAAGACCTCCCTGATGCAAGCAGTGGGGGATTGTTGCTGCTTCATGATGGAAACAAATACAAAGTTACATTGTAAGGGGGATGGATAAAGGTAGGCCACTACAGATTTTCCTCGATTTAGGATGGAGTTACATCCCGATAAACCTATCCTAAGTTGAAAATATCGTAAGTAGAAAATGCATTTAATACACCTAATGCACTAAACATCACAGCTCTACCTAGCCTACCTTACACGTGTTCAGAACATAATGTTAGCCTACAGCTGAGTAGACTCATCTAACACAACGTCTACTTTATAATCAAGCTTTGAGTATCTCATGTAATGTATTGAATACTGTACTAAAAATGAAAAACAATGGTTGTATGGGGACAGAATGGTTTTCTGTATATTGGTTGTTTACCCTGCGATGGCACGGCCGCCTGTGAGCTACAGCTGCTGACCAGCATCACTAAGGAGAATATTCTAGTAAATTACCAGTCTGGGGGAAGATCAAAATTCTGAATTTGAAGTATAGTTTCTACTGGGTGAGTGTGGCTTTTAGCACACCATTGTAAAGTTGAAAAGTCCTAAGTCAAACCAAAGTCCTGGGCCATCTATAATTGAAGACATTAATTTAATTAATCCACCACACTCACAAAGAAGGTTTTTTTTTCCTGTTTAGATGGAGTAGGGAAGTATCTGAAGGTCAATGGGGGGGTGGGGTTGGGTGTTTCAAGGATGTCATAAATCGCTGAGAAGTTTAGTACTGAAATAGAAGGCTTAAAATTACTTAGCAATAACTTCCTTATTTTTGTATTTTATGTTGTTGACTCAACTAGACCAACTGGTGGGCTTTGTTCCATTCAGGGATATAGATAGATAAAAACCTTATTTTCTGGGTAATATTAATAGTTCAGTAATACAGAGAAATCAACTGTCTTCAATCCAGAAACAATACACAATATTTAAGTTCAAGGTATTCACTTGGTAACTGAAAGCCTAAAGAAACATGCATCTTTTTTTCCTATGAGAATGGATAGAGTCTTTTTATTTCTTCAAGCAAATGTCACTTTAGTAGTTTTAGGTTGATTCATACTTGAAGAATTGAAGAATTTGTATTGGAGGTATTATAATGAAAAAGAATACAGGCATATTCAGTCCAGAAAAAGTGGACTCTGTATTTTTTCATGGAATCATTGATGTTAAGGTAAAGTACTAAACAAAAAACCCCTGACCTTTTAATTTTGGTTGAAGTTTTAATAAAATAGGGAAACTAAATGTAAAATGGAAATAATTCAAACACACTTTAATATAGGCAGTTAGTATGGAAGGGATCATTGATACTTTTGGATTTTTGGGGTTGGGGAAGAGAAAGTTAAGAAAAAGTCATCATTTCAGAGGGTTGAAAAGAAAAAATAAATCAGCGTATTATTCTGCAGTACCAGCCCTCACAGAAGATGCTTTGTAAATATACTGCTGATGGAGTTCTTTAAAGCACCCAAATCCAGTGAAGGTGACCCAGAATATCCCAAGGATTGGAATGCAAAAGGAAAACGGACCTCAATGAAGAGCATCATATCCAGCTGACACAGTCTTTGGGCATCTTGGCTGGAGACGTCCCTTTATGAGAATGGTTCTATCAGTCAGTGGTCAATTGTCGACACTACCCACTAAGAGCCGGCTTACCTTGTTTTGATTTCATGGCCATTGGGCATTCCTTTAACTAACTTGCCTTCCTTTGTAGGCAAGATAGGATGCCCACCACCGCCACAGTGGTGGGAATGTGGTGGTGGGAATGTACTGACCCCCAAACATCCATCATTTTGGCATTTATATCTGCCAGTTTCATTGGTATTCTTGTTTTTAACTGGTCGCCTTAGCCCAGTCACTTCTGGGAGAATTAACAGACTCAGACTTCTGGACCTATAATATTAAGAACTAGACCCAGAGCCTAAACTTGGTGATTTCGAAAGGAAGTACTCTGCCATGAGACATACCCTCTGTAGCCAGGTGGCTTCTTCCATGATGGATCAATGGTAGAGGCAGGAATAACAACCGTCTTTCCTGACACCTGCCATGTGTTCTACATATCATCCCACCTGTTATTTCTTAGAGAATGCATGTCTAGCCACTGTTATTTGGGGCATATATCTTTTTAAGAAAGTATCAACTGCCTACTCTGAATTTTCCAGGTCTCTCACCTTGGAGATGGTATGGTTGTGTCATCAATATCTTAGAAAATGCGACTAAAGGGATTCATTGCTTGCCTTCTGCAGTTTTCAGGCCTTTCTCCAAATCCTATTAGTTCATTCTGTATGGTTGTAGTGGAAATTGAAGTTTGCCTATTGATGTAAGGATCCTTATCTTGTTCAGTTTACAGATTTTAAATATCATCAGAAAGACTGTGTAGAAGTTGAATTTTTAAAAATTCAAGGGAGTGTACTTGGAAAAGTTTTTATGCTATTTTATGAGAGCTTTGCTCTACCAAAAAAAAAGTACAAGTGTAAAAATAAATAGATTTCTATATAAATTTTAAATCTTTAATTCAAAATTGTATAATGTGTATATTGTTTTATTTATGAAGCTTTTTAGTATCATCTGAAGTTAGCTTTAATTCTTCAATATTATTTACATTTCTGTCTGAACCAGTGTTTATACTGGACTACATAGATCAGAACTCTATGTAATTATTTATATCTCAACTCATTAAGAAAGTTTAAAGTTGGACAGTCTACTTAGGGAAATATTTCTGTAATAGAGAAAATGTGGTGTGGTGTGAGTAAAATTATTTTTTTTTGTGAGTAAAATTATTAACAATGGCATTAATATGAAAATAAACTTGAGGATAATAATTATTGATGATAAATGGTGACCAGTGAAATGATTTTAGCTGCTAATGGACAATTTGTGGAGTAAGCATAGAATGCTGTTAAGATAAACTCTCTTCAATTATACAGAAGTGTATAAAGGTATTTACTCTGCTTAATTCCCAAATGGTCCTAAGTATATGCTAGGAAACAGTCATGAATTTTAAAAACACTTCTGTGTCAATGGGTAATACCGTTATTGATCAAATAATAAAGCAGTGTAATTTAATTCTACTTAAAATAGCATATATACATATAAAAATAACATGTATACAACATTGACAAATAAATCCCCAATTAGAAAAAAGTAAACAAATTTAGCAAATTTTAAAATCAAGGTGTTTTTTTTTTTAAAGATTTTATTTATTTATTTGACAGAGATCACAAATAGGCAGAGAGGCAGGGGGAGGAGGGGGGAAGGAGGCAGGGGGACGGGGGAAGCAGGCTCCCTGCTGAGCAGAGAGCCCAATGCGGGGCTCGATGGGGGGCTTGATGCTGGGCTCATTCCCAGGACCCTGAGATCATGACCTGAGCCGAAAGCGGGGGCTTAGCCCACTGAGCCACCCAGGCGCCCCTAAAATGGAGTGTTATTTAAATAAAGACCATCGCTATCTCAGTAAAGGAGGAGTTTTCATTTCCACCCATGAGGTAAACATTCTAGAACTGCCATGACTCTGTTATGTCTTGATGACATGCCTAAAGGGGCTCTTCTGCCACCAGTGATTTCTATCTAACAATAAGCCATCCTTACCTCTCTGGTCAACGTTAACTTTGCCACTTAGTTTGTTAGATTCAACTGAGTTATGAATAAAAAAAATGCCTGAGAACCATCAATGTTCTAAACCCCATTGTTCACAACAGACTGTTGGTAACATTGCAATACTTAACAATGTGGCTATTTCATTTTAATGGGCAGCTGTTCAAATAAAAGGGGTTTACTACAACAGCTTTTCAAAAATTCTGTAGTAAGTGTACCAATGCTTAAACTGCTTATATTTCCATATAATTTGAATAACAGTATCGTTTAAAACAGATGTCAGCTTCTTTGAATATAATCATATGTGGTTGTCAGCATTATGCACCCATAGATTTACATATAAGTAACCCAGGATGAGGTTCTCTGCCTGTGTCACCTATCTCATTGGTGCGTTCTTCCTCTCATTTAAACCTTGCCCATGAACACAGTGTTTCCGTTTTCATCAAAGCAAGCCAAATATATTCAATAAACATAATAACTGTTTCCTCAAAAAAAATGAAGACAAGGTGATGTAAATTCACTCTATTTGGATTTCAACCCAGCTTTCTTTGATTTTCTGTAATATTAACATTGATTTGTCTAAGGTACGGGTGGAACCAGAAGTGCTTTTAACTCTTTCCGTGCTGGGAACATTTTGACATTTATAGCACTAAGATTTAGCGTCTTTAATGATAGACACTGTTGGGAGAGACCACGGTTACACTGCAGTAATCGGAACACTTGTCCTTTGCCAAAATTGTTGTCTGTGCTCCCAAAGGTAGCAGAGGGAGGGGGAACTGTCATTCATCCTCTGGATTCCATTCTAATTTCATGAAGTCAGGTGAGTATGTCAAGATAGTCTCCTGATGTGTGCCTGTTGTCACAGAAATATATCACAACTCTATAAAGTCTTAGCATAAACATGGTAAATGGGATGAAAAAAGTACACCACTTCAACAACTGTTTTAAATGCTCTCTGTATACTGATGCCCTCTGTTTCCTTTTTTTTCTCTTTGCCCCAAATCTTTTCAATTGATTAGAGCATAGAACCCAGTTTGTGTGTGTGTATACTTGTAAATTTCTATAATCATGGTTCCCAAATCGAAAACTGCATTAGCAAAGGGTTTTATATTTCTCTTTTCCGTAACAACACTAAATTATGTTTGTAACCAAGGGACCAGTCTCACCTGAAAAACAAAACAGTTTCAGGTGTTCGTTTATGGTAGTCAACAACAAAGCAAAAGATCATTTTGGAAATTATTATTGTTAATCATGTTAAATTACCGCATTTCTTGCTGGACTCAACAACATATATATATAGTACACTAACGGCTATTATTTGCGTATTAGAATTTTATACAAGACATCTTCATGAAAGAAAATTACATTTAAAAGTCACAAAATATGGTCTTCGATTGCCAGCTACTTTGAAATATAAGCCAAAATAGACGATTTAATAAATTTCTCTCCAAACCGGTAACAACGCTTTGTGAAAGCCTAACGCTAACCACTAAGACTAGAAGTTCCATGAGGACAGGAACTCCTTAGCTCCTGCTTCCTACTCAATCTCAAGCCGCTAGAACAGGGCTAGTCAACATTTGCTCTCGCCACCTGGAAAGAGTATCCTTTTATTTTGAAATGGTATCCGTCGTCCGGTGTGTAGCAAAGTCTAGAGCGGGAAAGGGGCATCGGAGACGAGGTTGCAAAATCATAAGAAGGACGGAGAGGAATCCAGAGGCGAGAGAGGGTATTTGGAAGGTGAACCCTTAGAGCGGGGTTGTGGCAGGGATGAGCGCCCCGGGACACCACTGCGCGAGCGGGGAGGGGCCAGGCAGGAAGTAGCCAAGATTTGGGGAACTCCTTCCCAGGGAGCAAATAAGAGAAAGACGCACGTGAAGAGAAAGCCGCAGCCACCTCCCTCCCACGTGAAAGCCCGAGCGGCCGCCCTGCGTCCACTGCGCTCCCGGGGGAGCGGAACCCGGAGCGAGGCAGGTGCGGCGGGAGCATGCGCGCGGGGCGGGCAGGGGAGGCTCCCGCGCCCCCACTCGGCGCGTGCACCCTCGCGCCCCTCCCGCCGGGCACCGCGGGGCCAGCGGCGCCGCAGCCTGGGCCGGCCGATCCTCGCCGCTCCGGCTCGCGCCCCGCCGGTCTGTCGCCGAGTCGGCGTTGTGGGCGGCCCGGCTCTGCTGGGGTAAGGAGGACGCCGCCGCCCGAGCCGTGTGGTCGGGGGACCGCGTGAGCGCCCACGGCCGCCACCGCCAGGGATGGCCCCGGGCCCCGCGCCCGACCAAGGGGCGTGCGCGTCGCCCGCGGCGAGGCCGGGCCAGGGGGCGGTGGCGGTTAGGAGTCACCTACGCTCGGAGCCGGCTCTTTCTCTTTCTCTTTCGCCGCTGGGCGCGCGCCGGGCTCCCCGCGCGAGGCGCTGCCCCACTTGTCGCCCACTTCGGACGGGCGTGGCGTGGCCCCGCACTGTCCCGCTCCCGGCCGCAGGGGCCACCTGGGCCGGGGGTATTGGCGCCGTTACCTGGGCGGGGAGGCGCCGGCGCAGCCCAGGGCCGCGGGACAAGGGGCCGGGGCGGTACTCCCGGAGGTCCCAAGCCGGCCTCAGGCCACCGGGCGCCCGGCGGTGGGCGTTTGGCTTTTGTTTTCTCTCGGGGCGGGCGTCCCCGGCCTCCCCGTTCTCCGCTGACAACTGTCGTGTGTGCCGGGACTCGGCTGCGGCCAAGACCCCCGCGGGCGCTTCCTTACTCCACCCCCTTTTCGTCCCCGGTCCTAGTCTCTTTAAGTTCTGCCCAGCCTGGGGCGGGAGCAGAGCAATTGCGCGCTGGGGGACGCCTAGCCACTATGTGGCAGTTTATCTAGCTCGACCCCCCTCCACTCCCCGCCCCCCAAGCCCGGAACTGCGCGGGCTCGCGCTGGCCAGGTCTCCCTCGCCTTCTCTGCCCGAGGTGGGCCGAGGGGGAGGCTAGTGGACCATACACTTGGGGCGGCTACAGTTTCGTGCGGGATTGGTGTAAGCCTTTTCCCCAGGTGGGGGAATTACGGTGGGTATGGTGCCCTGCCTTTTATATCCTGTAGTCACTGATTAAAGTCCACAGGATGTACTTAATTTTGTATATGCCTTTATCCACTTAGAGGCATAGTCTTAATCTGTCCATGCCTGGAGGTGGAAACTAAATACAAAGAAGGTCTGGACATTGTTATTGTTGAGACTCTTGCGTGTGATTACTCCATGAAGTCAGTCTGGTCGCTGTGACCCCTACTGCTGCGGTGTTTCCATGCCCAACACTCACCCTTCAGGGTTATTTGGTCTCCAGGACCAAAGTGGCATTGTCTCCTGGATCACACTGTTGGAACCGTTTCCGGAAGTTGCTCGGGGCAGCCTCCAGTTTAAGTCCTTCGCTTAAATAAGTGTGGTGGAGTCTCCGGGTGTCTTTTAGTCCCCTCAACTCCAAAAAGGTGAAAGTGACAAACAGGTGGAGTTTGTTCTTGATGCTCAGTAATAGATTTTGAATGCATTTAGCTCTTGACAAGATACTGAAAATGCCAACTTCTGTTTCTCCTCAGGATACCCTAGAATTGGGAGAAAGAGTTTTTGAAAGAGGAGAGATTTCAGGAGCATCCAAGTGGATCGGATTCTGCTGTACCCGCGTGGGGTGTGATTGTTAAATAGGAAAGATGAGCTTAAAACTGCAATTGATTATGTTCTCATATTGTGAGGTACATTGATGAGTTTGTATGGGAGGTAGCCCTTGACTTTGGAGTTCTTTTTTCAGTGCTTTTTAGGACAATATGGGTCTACCTCTACCATGACATCTCAATCTGTTTTCTGAGAAAGGATATTGGTGGGAGGATGATCTGGTGAAGGTAGAATTAAGGAAAACTAAGGAACTGTCTTTTACTGTAAGAGAATTGTGCTTTTAAGTTCATCTCAAGGATTTTAGGTGAGCTCTACCATCTACCAACATATTTCATTGCAATACTGTGTGCTTTGTATCTAAAATTACACTTCTAATTCATCTTTACTTCTCTTAAAAAATTCAATTGTCATTTGCACAATAAACCATTTACTATGTAATTTACTGTGTATGTTCATACATTTGTATGACAAACCACTAAAAAACTTGAGCTTTTAATATGTTGGGAGATCAAATATGCCCACCAAATGTTTGTGAACAAGATGATATACAGGAACTAGTAAATGGGATTTGAGACTAAAACAATCTAAAATAAAATGCTGTTAGTCTGAAATGGGGGTCAGAGGGTCTGGCAAGGAGAGGGTCTTTGGGGTCTGGTGTGATTAGAAAAGAACACAGAGTTGGGCCTTGGGCTGAGTCTTGAGGAATGTTTCTTCCACAGTTTGAAAAGGTGAAGGCCAAAGATATTGAGGGCCTAAGAAGGAGAAGGGAGTTTCATGCCTCAAAAGGGATAATTATGATTTGTTCAGGACTAAGAAAAATTGTTTGTAGTGTCCACATTGGGAAATATGATTGTGCATGCTCTTCCCACCAGCCCCTACCCACCCAAACTCGAAACCTTTTATTCTTCATGATCCAGTTTAATTCTTCCTCTGCGAGGTGTCCCTGATTTTCACAACAGACTTCTGTTCCTTGACTCCTACTTTTCCTGGTTCACCTATAAGTGCGTATGTAAAGACAGTTTTTTTTTTTTTTTCTGATGGCTCAGGCTTTAGCTTTTGCCATTTCCTGTTTATTTATTTTTAAAAATTGAGATAAAATTGACATTTGTTTTAGGTGTATGACATGATGATTTGATATATGTATTGTGAAATGATTATGACAATAATTCAAGTTAACATACATCACCACACAGTTACAACTTTTGTTTCTTGTGATGAGAACTTCTAAGATCTGTTGTCTTAGCAACTTTCATACAATACAGTGTTATTAACTACAGTCACCATTAATTGTAGTCATCAAAAAAGTTTTATATATTTTTCACAATTTAGCTTCCATCTTTAAGTAGCACATATTCCGTAAGGATATGAACAGGTCCCTAGTCGTCTTTTTATTCAGAATATTGTTTGCACTGTAGTTCTGGCCTTTTAACTTAAACGATAACCCTTCAGGGCCTGGCATGGTACTTGACAAGTGGTTAAGTGCATAGTCAGCAGATATTTGCGGGACTGAACACCGATTCAGTGTAAGCAGGCAGCTGCTGAGCGGAGGCTTGGCATGATAAAAGCAGCAGTCAGGAACATCACTCTGATGATGAAGGAAGATTTTCAGATGGAAAGCTCTGGAGTTCTTACTGCGAAGAAGAGGGAGACCTGAAGCCACTGGGGGAGAAGGGGGTATGGGAAGCGCCAAGGCCACCCAGTCTGACCAAGGAAGCAGAAGGAGCCCCAGTCTCTCTGCCCTCACCCCATTCCTTCACCTGTGTCTTTGGTTCCCTTTCTCTAGAGCTGAAGGAGAGTTTGAAAATCACAATTAGGAAAATGTTCGTTTTTTCAGCATATTTAATTCGGAAAGAATGCTGCTGTTGAAATGGGGAAATTAGCAGGAGAGCCCGGTAGGTGGTTTGGGAGCAGGGTGGAGTGGATAAATTCAGTGTTTAAAATACTGAACTGAAGGAGACACTGAAGTGATGAGTTTGGAGAGAGGAACTCTGATGTTAGGCAAGGAGAAAGCCATCTAGGAAATGCTCAGCTGGAATGGGGGTGATAGTAAAAAGCAGGAGACAGTGTGAATACATTATCACAGTGGGGAGCGGAGGACAAGAGAAGGTCCAGTGACTGTGGGGTCCAGTCAGTGATGGTGTCAGTGAGAGCTGGTGGTCAGAAGGAGGAGGAAAACCGGGCATCACAGGAACAGGGAAGCCAATGGAGGAAGTTCCACAGATAACTCCCTGTTAAGCCTCATCTGTTGCTGATGAAAAACTGAACTGAGAAGGTGTGGTTGAACTTGGCTGGCAAGAGGATATCTCAGTGGTAAGGCTTCAGTAAGAGCTGTTTGTAGCCTTTGCTTTCTGTTTTAGGTATGTAGATGTCCCCCCTTCAATTTGAATAGTGTTTTGTAGTTTACAAAGCATTTCCACCTTGTAGTATTAGTAAACATATTTTGAACATAGTGTTAGTAAACATATTTTGAACATAGTTTATTATTAACATAACTCCAAGTGAAAACTATTTAGATTCGTTAAAAAACCAACAGACTATTCACATACCCTTACAGCAAGTAGTATAAATATAGATGCTATCTTGTATTTCAGCAAAATAAAAGCAAAAACAATGAATTAGAACATAATTGGGGGAAATGAAACTCTTCGCTCACACAGGTAATACTATCTTTTGTTTAAGTATTTGCACTCATTTTTCCTTTTAGAAAAGTGCCTTAGAAGAATTTATCCCTGTTTTATTTTGCAAATACAAAAAAAAAAAAGTTTTCCACAGTAGAGATGGAAAAATGAAACATTTACTCTGATGCCATCAGTTGTCACTGCTCTACTCCCCCAGTCTGTGTGTGCCTTTCTGGGAAGATGTCACTGCAGGAGGGCCGCTGCTCAGCATCACCTGCTGAAACTTTCTTCATTTTGTATTGATTTCAGCTCATGTGTGAAGAGTTCTCTTAATGAAGCTAGCTAGAGAATGCTTATGCATCCCCTCTGAAGATGGATCTTAAATGATGAAAGTGTGGTCGCTGCCACAATTAATAATTGATTAATAGTTTGGAAAGTATCAGGTGTGGGATGTGGGCAGTGGAGCAGAAGTGCATGCATCTTTCCTTGTCACCATGACTGGCTACAGAGAACGTGTTTAACGAGGACAGATGGACAGTGCAATACTTTCATACACTGTGCTTTGGTGTGTAAGCTATTATGATAGCTTTTAGGATTATGATAGCTTTTTAGATTAAATCATTGTTGCCCTGTTCCCTGTCCTTTTGAGGGAGGAATGAGCTGAGGAACTCAAATGGGGGCAAGGCATTTTTTTCTAGTATCCACTCTGTGTCAGCTGTGTGCTCTGTGTATGGGTGTGGCTGATACAGACCTAACTCCTGCCTTCTTGGCCTGTATAGGCAGGTGAGGGGACAGATATTAAGCAACATCCCAAATAAGTGTGAAAGGGCAAACCTTCAAGTGTCCTATGAGAAAGACCAACAGGATTGCCTAATAAAGGTTTGTGGGTCACAAAATTTCTCTCTAAGGATGAGTAGCTGCTAGCCAGGTAGGAGCAGGGCAAAAAGAAATTCAGGCAGAGGTAAGCACACGTGTGACGCCCCCAAGTGGGAAAGAGCTCGTGCTCTGGAGGAAGGGAGAGGAAGGGAGAGGTGCCAAATGGTAGGAGAGCAGTTGGTGGGGTTGTTGAGGCTAAAGCATGTTGAGGCCCCCTCCTGTGTGTGGAGGCCATGCTGAGGCCGCTATTTTTCTTGCCATGAGAAGACTTTGCAGAGTCTGAGCAGAGCTTGACATAATCTGCTTTGTAGCCAGTGAGGCCCACTCTGGCTGCCATCTACAGAATACTGGCACCTGGGGAGAGCAATTAAGATACTATTGCAGGTGTCGAGGTGGGAATCCTGGTGCTTGGCCCAGGCAGTTAGGGGTGGAGATGGGTAGAAATGAAAGGGCTTCAGGAATATTCTGATGGTAGAATTTATAAAATTGCTGATAGGTTAAAGGGTAAGGGAAAGTAAGGTTAAAGGGTAAGGGAAAGTAATCCGAGGTTATTCTTTTGATCTTTAGCATGAGAAACTGAGTGAATTTTAATAGATGGGGAAGATTAGTAAGAAGCAGACTTGGTAACTTTGCGTTGACTGTTTTTTCCAGTGAAAGATATACCAGACGTAAAGTATATTTTAGGGAGATAACTGGATATCATTGTGATATGTGTTATTTATCCAGCACTGTGCTGGACACATGTTTTTGGAGTTTAGCAAATATGGGCTTTCTTTTCCCCTCTTCTGTGGCTGTAGGCTTTTTGTATTCTGCTTAGCTCACACCAGACCTAATGGACCTCCTGAATTTGAATAGCCAGTCTGTCTGCAAATGGACATACGCATCCAAATATGTGTAGTCTCAGAGCCTGCTGGCAAGCAGCTTTGGGGATAGCATTTTCAGTCCTGACCAAGGAGGTCTAAACTACTGGCTGCACCGCATGGACCATTTATTACTCAAGTTTCCTTCTACCGTGATGTCTCAGTACTGATTCTGTCACTGGGAGACACTCCAAGGCCCGAAACGCTCTCTGGTCCTGCAACTACAAACCGTCGCTTGCCTTCATGGTTCCTTCTCTTGTGAGTACATCAGACTTAAAGATGAGATTTTCTTGAGAGACATTTAAAAATTGCTTTTGGTTATTATTATTGTTGTAATCTGTTTCTAAAGAAAAACTGTGGAGCAGATGATAGACATGCTTCCATATCTGTGTAAATGGATCTGAGTTAACCTTGATACCAGTTCAAGGCCCAGTTCATAGATGAGTGTATATTCCGCTCTTGTCTTTGGCTTTCTGGATTTCACCATGCATGAGAAACTGGATGAACTGCAGGAAGACTGGCGAGAAGCAGACCTGATAGCTTTGCTTCGATCACTTTTCCAGTGAAAGACCTACTGGGTATAGGCTGATATTAGGGAGACAAGTTGATGTGGGTTGTGTTATGTCTCATGTGTATACTGACTTGGCAGTCTTTGGCAAATGGAGTTAAGACTTAAATCCAGGGTTGCCAATTTGGGCATGAAAAGGGGCTAGCAGGTAAGGGAACTGAGTGAAGTAGACAGATCGAAGAAAACTCACAAAGCGCCCTTGATTTCACTTCTATTTTCTCACCTTTGAAAACTGGGCATAGGTACTTGTCCACTCTAGGAAGTTCTTTCAGTACAGAACTGTGGGAAGGGAGAAAAATGCCCTCCGTGCTGTGCAAACAGTGGGGAGTAGTTTTATATGGTCTAACGGGGTAGCTGTTATTAAAACACACACAACAGGGGCGCCTGGGTGGCTCAGTGGATTAAGCCGCTGCCTTCGGCTCAGGTCATGATCTCGGGGTCCTGGGATCGAGTCCCGCATCGGGCTCTCTGCTCAGCAGGGAGCCTGCTTCCCTCTCTCTCTCTGCCTCCCTCTATATCTACTGGTGATCTCTCTCTGTCAAATAAATAAATAAAATCTTCAAAAACACACACACACACAACAACAACAACAACAACAACACCAACAACCAAAAAACCTCAGATTGGAAATCTGCATTTTAAAAAAATGTGAAACCTCCCTACTCAAAAATACTGGCTCACACTTTTTCGGGCACTGCTAAGGTAGACAATGTATTTGCAGACCAGACGAAGTTGTGGGCTGCCTTTTTACAACCTTTGACTGGTGGGGTCAGCTCTGTGATTCTGTTTAATCATTTTGTCTTTCTTATCATGAATGCTTTTCTTATTATGGTGGAGAATATCAGGAAAAATACCAGCTTGTTGCCCTGATTCCTGTCCATTTAAGTCTGCCTTGATTAACTCTGTGTGTGAGGAGTGGGCCGTGGGCCTGACCCTGATTCTGGAAGGCAAATACTTGTGCAGGGGGCTAGAATTTCTTAAATTTGGGTAGAATCTAGGCATTTTAAAGCTTTCTGTCATGTTTCTGTGGAATTTTTTCATGTGTCTCCATTGTTCAAGTATGTCTTTTCCACCGGTTGTCTAAGAGTTTGTGTAACTTACGGACACTACTTTCTGTGATTGGAGGGGAACAGCGTTTGCTCTCGCTTATGGACTTTTGCACATTTGTACCTGCCTTTCTTGTGAACTTTCCTGCTCCAAGAATCCTCCAAATCTCCCTAAAAGTGGATCACTCCCATCCCCCTGCCCTTTCCTCCACAATGTGCTGTTGTCTGCTATTTCACTTTGAAGGGTGGAGCCTTACTCTTCTGTGTTTCCCAGGGAAATTTTTGGATTCAGTTCACTACTCTTTCTGAAGTTTAGCAATTTCCTGACACCTGTCAAAGACCAGTAAATAAAAGTTGAATGATTTTGAGTCGATTAATGACAGGCTCATAAACCAAAGAAGTTCCACAAAATCATTAGCACATTGGGATTCTGTTGAGTACCTAGCTAAGACTTTGAGTTTGATTGAAAAGGTAAGCACTGACCTTTCAGCCACTATTTTTTTAATCATTATTATGGTCACATATCAAAGGGAATGTAAGGGTTCTTCTCTTTGTGCTTTATGGCAAAGAATATTATTTAACTGCCTATCATTATACCCTTTAGTCCTGGTCCTAGACATTATCAAGGAGAATTATTGCAGATGCCAGGATAGCACTTCCAAATCTATATTTTATGCTCTCAATTTCTGAGGATGGTTAGAACAAAGATTTTGTTCTCCTTTCTCTTCTAAAATTGTGAGCTTGCTGTGATTTTTCCCCCAGAAGATATCTGTATGTTTCTCTGGCAGCTGAACACATTTGGGTTTAGAATAGGAATTGTCAGGGCTAACAGACCAAGAATTTGAGAAGCCTTGACCAGCACAGGAGAACATCTTTTTGCTAAGAGCACATGGAAAAATCCAAGGCTTATAGGTGATTTTCAAGTTGATAGACTTCTGTGTAGGACCACGAGTGTATTTCATTTGTTTTGTTAATTGAACGTCATGGATACTTGGTACTTTTTAGAAAGATAATAGGGTAAGTCACATTGCTGGATTCTGCACCCCATGTAAATAAGCAGCTGTCAGCGTGCTGTCTTGTGCAGAGACTCTGTGTACAGTACAGACGTGTCCTCGCTTCCGGCTGTTGCCATCTTTGTGTTTTGTGTGAATGAGGGTGCTCAGCCATTTTACTGCAGTCAGTCATTAGTAATCTTTAGGGCCACTTTATTCTTCTGCTGAGGACAAGGAGAACATCATTGGCAGTCTTTTCAGAACTGGCTGGCATCTGTGTCCAAAACAAACAATGCCCATTGCTGTGGAGTAAATGGTGAGGAAAAAGAAGCTGTGGAGGGTGTAGTTATACAGCAATTACCAGTGTGATGCACAACGTGTAAGCCTAGTAGACATGGTTTTAAATTAGGCTTCCGTCCAAATAAGTTGTCTATCAAGTTTTTAGAAGTTTCAGCTCAGAGTAGCTGTGACTACTGTCACGGAACAACCACAGCTTAGGAAGAAGTTTTGGCTGTTCCACATTTAACAGTTTAGAGTCATAATTTTTTTTTTTTTTAATATTAGAGGGTTTGGAAGAAGTCTAATTCAGTTCTCTCTCAATCCCTATAATGAACAGGTAATGCTTTTGTTCTCAGGTGGCTGTCCTGTGCGCTGTGGGATGTTTAGCTGCAGTATCCCTGGCCTCTGCCCACTACAGGTCTGTAGCACCTCCTCCGGCTTAGTCTTGACAGCCCAGACTGCATTCTGACATTTCCACTTGTCCCCTGAGGAGGCGACCAAGAGGGCAGAATCACCCCCGCTGAGAACCACTTACCCAGTTCAGCCTGTTTTGTAGAGGACATATCAGAGGTCCAGTTGTATTAAGCAGTGTGCCCAAGATCGGAAGTCACTATGTGAGAGTATGAATTCAAAAACACATTATCCAATGGTAAGGGATTTCTTAGCAATTCCAAACTCATTTTTCTCATGTAAAAAACTAGTTTATGACAGTCCCTGTTGATTCTGTCTTGCCACGACTAGCCAAATACAGCTGTCACTGCTGTTAATCAAACTGTGGCAAAGACATAAATTATTAATAGTACTTCAAAAGCCAAAAAAAGTTGTAAAGTAATTGAAATTTTACCACATTGATAAGTCATGTATAAAATTACTTGGTTTTGAGATCTGTCTTCTTATGTCTTAATGTTCTTTACCCACATCATAAATTTCTACCAATAACAAGGATAAACAAATCTTGTCACATGTATTTCTAATCCAAACCCCTTATTGCAGAAAGGGGAAAATGAAAGCCCCGTGAAAGGCCTGATTTACTCAGGTTCCTCCACCTGAGTAATGGCAGAGAGTGGGAGGCTTGACTTGGCCTTGCTGAGCTCTAGCTCCGGCTGTTTGCTAGTAGAGCACATCACCTTCTGTTTCCCTTTGCCAGGCTGTGCAGCAAAGTTGTGTTCAATAGCTTGGCCAATCTTATTCTAGAGTAATAAGTAATCCTTTGTGTGCTTGCACAGTTGGGAATTATGAATCCAGTAATAGAAATATCTGCCGAGTCAGAGGACCCTCATTCAGTCCATAAATGTTTATTCAGTGTCTGCTTCGGCCAAGGATGTGCTAGGCTGTGAAATGTAAGGGAGGCAAGAAGGAGTCAGCCGTTATGATGCTGGTCCTGCCCCCAGGAAACTCACAACCAGAGACACATTCAAATTTGAGGCTTCTCTATATCACAGGAGAGAAGATGTGCTGATTTATTTATGTATTTATTCATTTAGCTGCATTTTTGAGTACCTGCTGCATGCCGGGCCAATGCCGGGCCCTGGGTACTCTGTCCTTTTTAGTCTAGGAAATATCCAGCATGAAGCTGAGAGGCGACGATGTCTGCTAATGAGTGGTCCCTCAGGCTCTACAAGAGTGGTCCCTCGGACTCTACAAGAGAGGTGTGAAAAATATCAATGCCTATGCTGACAAGGGAGTGACCAAGCTTCTCAAAGTTAGTGAGAGTGAGAATATCTTTGTCAAGTTCATAGCTGATGAGCATTACTGTTCTGCTCCACAGATGGTGCATAGAAACTGACTGTGGAAGGTCACACAGTGGCAGGGCTGAGTTACCTTCACGCCAGTTCTAGTCATTGTCAGCTAGATCACATAGCACTCCCTCCAGAGACCAGGTGTAACAGAAGGAAGAAAACTTCCAAGGTTTTAATCAACCCCTTGTAGGGATGATTGATGTCTTCAGGGTTGTGTTATTTCCATATTGTTTATGTGGCTACTGTTGGCATATGGCACAAAAGAGGAGGGAGTTCATTTTTTTTCTTGGAAGTTGACAAATCTCTGTCCTCATCTTTGAATGTGCTCCTTGAGTGTGATATCACAAATGAAGATAATAAATTCGCCAATATGTACACTTCTGCATGAACATGAGAAAAGTTCTCCACCTTTTCCCCAGGCTAAGTCACTAAAAATGTCAGTCAAAGCCAAAAATAAAAAAAGTGGTTTATAAATTATTTTGAGAGATGATTTAATTCGCTCATCTTCTTTAAATTATTCTGATTTTTTACCTAATCTACTTCAGACTTTCCGTAATGAATATTCTTATGGCTAAACAAAAGCGCAGGTCCATTTTATATCCCTCCTTAAGCTCACACTTTCCTACAGGCAATGAGGGTCTTATTCTTATGAGACTAAAAGTCAGGAAACCTTTATTTATTTATTTACTTACTTACTTTTAAACTATTTATTTGAGAGAGAGAGAGTGCGTGCACACGCGTGCCCATGCACACAGGAGGGAGGTACAGAGGGAGAGAATACCAGACTTTCCACTGAGCACAGAGTCCAACTGCACACTTAATGCCATGACCCCGAGATTGTGACCTGAGCCAAAATCAAGAGTTGGATGCTCAGTCAACGGCACCCCACCCAAGAACCCCAAAAGTGATAAAACGTTTAAAGAGGGAAAAGCAAATTGAGGGTTTTTTTTAAATTCATTTTGCTCCTAGAGTTTGTACTCCCACTCCTGGCTAGGCATAAAATAAAAACTTAAGTGAATGGCTTAGACTGTTCCTGTCACATGTATTCCTTTTTCCCTTGTTTGTTGAACTTGATAATAGGAAGAACCAAGGTCTATGAATGCTTTGGAGACAGGGGTTCCAACATTACCAACTCTTTGATAACATATATTTGTAACATCCTTCTTAGTATCTTGAAATGAAATTATTAGGTAAATAATTTACCTGCACATGCTTTCAAAAAAGTCAATATAATGTCCATATATAGTAAAATGGGAGAAATAAATGGAAGGTAATTTATAATTAAGTGATAACACCAAATGTTTGGACATGATTAGTCTAGAAAATAAAATGAAGTAGTTGGATGGCTTGTATTATATAAAAATTCGCCAATAAAGATGCTGACTGTGTATGTGGGGGGCACCTGGCATAGTCCTTTCAGCTTCCAATGAACGCGTGGTTTCAGCTCATGTTGTGATCTTAGGATCCTGAAATTGAGCCCCATGTCGGGCTCTACATTCAGCAGGCAGTTTGCTTGAGATTGTCTCTTCCTCTCCCCTGCCCCTCCCTGCTGCATGCCCTTTCTCTCTCTCATATATAAATAAATCTTTAAACAAATGCTGACAGGGGGATTGTATCAGGGAAGGGGAGTCTTTGAGCTGTCATGTGCTTAATTACATAATTTTCTAAAATGGTGGAAATAATTGTCAAAATTCTCCTTGAAACAAAGTAAAACCTTTCCTCAGTTTACATGGAATTGCATTCCTGGGAAAGGCAGGACATATTAAAACCATTGCAAAAAAGCACTTTCTGAATTTATTTAAAATGAAATTATGCTCCATGTTTAGAGAAACATGAGTAGGTTTTGCATATACATGACTGTCAGGTGAGAGATTCTGACCTTTTAAAAGTGAGAGCCTTTGCAGTACCCTGTTTCTTCCTTTTTTTTTTTTTTTTTTTTTTAAGGAATTGAGAAAGAAGATCAGTGTAGGGGGTTTATCCATGTATGGTTTGGCTAGAAGAGTCCTATATGCAAACTGTTTGTTCTACTCATTTGTACCATATCTACATTTTATAAGCTCTTCCTGCCCATGCAGTTGTTGCTCTGGGCATGTTTTGAGGTGTTGGGGAGGTAGGGGTGGGATTAGATTCCAGCACATTCTCACAGCTTGAATAAGATGTAAAAAGCCACAACAGGGACTTAAATTTCTACAAAGTAATATTTTAATGGTGTTTGACATCTAGTTAAAATTCCAAGAATGAAATATAATGTATAAAATGATTATGCAATGATATCTATAAATAGTGCTTGTAAGGATCTAAAGTTAATACGTACCATGCACTCATAAACACTGAAACACCTCCACACTCATGCTCACATTGGACGATTTTGAGTTTATTGTTTTTTTTTTCTTTTTTCTTGGCGAGGTGGTTACTGTTGATTTGGTAATCCTTACTGTCCATGAGAGGTATAAAGGTATATTCACCTATATTCAGTTTGCTTGCCACTGTATAATTACTATCAGATATAGTGTAAGATTGTGTTGAAAGGGTGGTATGTGTGATCTTCTGAGGTCTGTTTTTAATGATACAAATTAGAGGTGAGAGTAGGTGAACACATCTGGCAACCAACAGATTAAACTGTGTCCTGGTCCGACAGTGCAAATGGGGGAACATTGTAAGTATTAGCTTCTGACACTCAACAGCGAGGATGCAGGCAGCGTGGGAATCTGAGGGGATGGCTTTGTGGGTTTGGCCTCTTTCACTGTCTGCATTGAGGATACAGTTCAAAGCTTGGTGCCTCTCTGAACCTGTCTGTTCTCAAGAGATGTGTATTGATTTTGGGGGTGAGCATTAAGCCATTTTCTTGATTATTGCTTGCATGTGCAGAGCTTTTGCTGAGCTTCCCAAGTAGTTTACAAAAATCAGACCCACAGGTTTTATAGTCACTCTTCTTTGATATCATCCCTGGTCTTTCTGTGTTTTTTTTGTTTTGTTTTGTTTTTCCTCTTGTTTTACTCTGTATCTAGAGGCCAAGGTAGAAACACCTGGGCAGCGTGCATCCCATGGTTTGTCAATTAATATGGATTTAGAGCTAGACCAGATGTAGAGGAGGCAGAGAACATTGACATAATAAATTGTTTAAGAGTCACTCTTTTGAGTTTTGGAAGGTTTATGATAGTTAATTTTTTTTTCTTAGCAGAAAAATTTTTTTAAAATTTAATTTTATTTTTTCAGTGTTCCAAGAGTCATTGTTTATACACCACACCCAGTGCTCCATGCAATACGTGCCCTCCATAATACCCACCACCAGGCCACCACCCTCTAAAACCCTCAGTTTGTTTCTCAGAATCCACAGTCTCTCATGCTTCATCTCTCCCTCTGATTTCCCACAACTCACTTTTCCTTTTTTTCTCCTAATGTCCTCCATGTTATTCCTTGTGCTCCACAAGTGAAACCATGATAATTGACTTTCTCTGCTTGACTTATTTCACTCAGCATAATCTCCAGGCCCATTCATGTTGATACAAAAGTTGGCTTTTCATCCTTTCTGATGGAGGCATAATATTTGATTGTATATATGGACCATATCTTCTTTATCTGTTCATCTGTTGAAGGGCATCTTGGCTCTTTCCACAGTTTGGCAATTGTGGCCATTGCTGCTATGAACATTGGGGTACAGATGACCCTTCTTTTCACTACATCTGATCTTTGGGGTAAATACCCAGTAGTGCAATTGCAGGGTCATAGGGTAGTTCTATTTTTAATTTCTTAAGGAATCTCCACACTGTTTTCCAAAGTGGCTGCACCAACTTGCATTCCCACCAACAGTATAAGAGGGTTCCCATTTCTCCACACCTTCTCCAACACTTGTTGTTTACTGTCTTGTTCATTTTGGCCATTCTAGCTGGTGTTAGGTGGTATCTCAATGTGGTTTTGATTTGAATCTCCCTGATGGCTAGTGATGATGAACATATTTTCATGTGTCTGATAGCCATTTGTATGTCTTTTTTGAGAAGTGTCTGTTTATGTCTTCTGGTAGCTTAATTTTTGGGAGTGTGAAAGAATGTGAAAGGTCATGATGCAAAACATCTTAGGTTAATTTCTTCCCACACTTGTTTTTAGCACTATGTCAGGTGTCTTTTTAAAGTTTGTTTGGTATTTCTGTAGTATTTTATACTTTTAGAACATATCTATATGGATTTCAGTTATTACTGTTTCTAAACATGTGCTGATACTGCTACATAGTGATTTCTCAAGGTCTACTTATTGGTGGCAGTAAACTCATAGCCAAAGTATTTAAGATACCTGTTTTCGTCTTTATTTAAAATTTTTTTTTCTTTATTTTTTAAAGGATTTTATTTATTTGAGAGAGAGAGATTGAGAGAATGAGTGGGAGGAGGGTCAGAGTGAGAAGCAGACTCCCTGCTGAGCATAGAGCTGGAAGCAGGACTTGATCCCAGGACCCTGGGATCATGACCTGAGCCCAAGGTAGACGCTTAACTGGCTGAACCACCCTAAAAGGTGTCCAAAAATTTTTAATTAAATAAAAACATTTTTTTGCGGGTCATCAGCTACTCAGAATTTCTGTAATAGAAGTAATGGTTTTGTGAGAAACTAAAATGATTAGTATTCTGAATATCTCAATGTGTCATATGAAGAAAATTCATATGAAAAGTCTTCTTAAGATTGGCTGAATGAAATTTACTCTGTTAATTTCCCATTAGCTCTGTTATCTAAGAGAGTTAGAATTTGTTACTTCCTAAGAGGTAAGTATAGCGAAGCCTGACATTTTGCTGGCTTTTGAGAAGATGGCAACTGCTGTGATTTCTTTGCTGAATTATATCCAGTCATTTGTGATAAAAATGAATTGGAAATAAATGGTTATGGCTGAGGATTAATGTGCAGTAAAAAAACCCCTTAAGAACAAAGCTGCTATACAGTTAGGTGGCACTGTTTCCTTTTTCTTTTCAAAGGTTTGACTAAGTGTAATTAAATATAAAGAGGTTTCATGTGGCCTTCTTTAGATCTAGCCAGATTAAAAACAAGTAGGAAAAGTAAATTAGAAACCAGTTTGAGGTGAAGATACAGCCCCCATCTGTTACTGAAATGTATCTTCCAACCCATAGTTATTTAGAGCTGCTGAGCAAATATTGGGGTGCTGTCTCGAGCTGCTCAGGGCAGGCTATAAGGGCCAGTCACTAAAGGAGGTGAGGTGGCCCTGGGTTTAAGGCAGGAGGGCACTAGTGCCCTTCGGGAGTTTGAGCTCTTTGTTGCTGGGCCTAATGTTTTATTTGCTTGATTTGTTTGATTGTTTGCTTGATTTATTTGCTTGATTGTTTGTTTCAAAATCAGAAATCCAGTGGTATAAAATATGTATGTAATCTCTGGTCTACTGTAGAACCATCTCTCCCTTTTCTGGTCTCCAAACTCCTAACACCTAGGGTCTGAAGCAGAGGTTCTGAGCTTTGGGGCTGTTTATACACCAGTGAAACTACATGTTAGCTTAAGGGAGTTGCTGATTTTTTAAAAATTTTCACAAACAGAAAAAAACCAGCTACCATGTATATAACCTCCTCTCAGGAAGGTCACCGTAACAAAAAAATGTAGGAGAACGATCATCTCACAACACTGAATTTTTCATTCCAAGCAAGGATAGGTGGAAATTTTTATAAAACTGACCTAGCTGAAGAAACGGACTTATGAGACTTTTCATATGTGAAAGTTTTAATATTTTAAAAATGATTTTTATGATGTCACACTACGATACTGCTTCACGTTGATTTTTTTTTTAATAAGGATTTTTTTAGTCTGGACTCCTCTTTGGGCAACATTTGAAATAAAGACAGGATGCTTACTTGTTCTGGCAACTTAAAAACAATTACACAGGTATGGACAATAGGGAGCAAGGGTCACCATTGGTTTGCTCAGCTTGCTGTCATTGGCATGATATAGGATGTTGCCAGTTATAGTAGTTTTTGAAATAAAATACTGTGTTTACCTGCTGTTTTTAATGTTTGTCTCCCAGTGTCTTGCAGTGCTGTGTTCAGAGATGGGGAATGCTTTGCTCGGGACTTCCCTGTGGATGGGCTTCTGTCTGGCTCTCATCAGCCCTGCCTCCTGATGCCCTCCTCTCCTCCCCTTCTTTGTTGTCTTCGCTCTTCTGAATTTCATCTCAGTGTGGCTGGCTTAGCTGCTCATGCTTATTCAGCATTTTTTTGGTTCAGTTTCTCAGAATTCCTGAACATCAATTTTTACCCTTAAAATTTTTACCTATTTAAGGGTAAACAGATGTTTACAACATCTTGAGTAAACAGATGTTCAGAAATGCCCCCCAGCTCTGACTCCTTGCCTAGCCTTTTATGGCCATGTGAACTTATTTACTATACCTCGGCTTTCTCAGCTGTAAAATGGGAATGACAGTAGTGCTGTAGGAAGAGGAAATGACTGTAAGCATAAAACACTCAGAACGAAGTAGCAGATAGTTATTGTTCAGTAACTGTCAGAGACGGATTGTCAGTTGTTATAAACACTTACTTAAATACTGCCTCAAATGGGTGTAAATTTAGTTACACACTGCAGAATGACATGCTAATTCCCCAAAAGAATAAGTAAATGCATGCTGAGGAATGTATTCTTTTCTTTGGGAAGGTCACCGTTGGCCTTTGTCCGTCACAGGACTAGTCTGCGTGGTAACCGATGCTTCCTTGTTAGTTGGTGGCAGCACGGGTTAGGAATCCACACCTTCCTGCACCTTGCCTGCAGGGCACAGGTGGGCCTACTCCGTGGGAGAGAGGCACCGATAAAGGCGGCGGGTGGTGGCAAATGGGGAGCCCAGTGCCCAGGCTGCAGAACCAGCTGCTCCATTCCCTATTGGGTGCCACCTTGTACTCAGGCCCTCACTGTGTGACTTCAGGTGCCCATGTCCAGGTCCAGCCTCTTGCAGTCAGAGATACCTCTGGAGGCTTGTGGTGTTTGCGGGAGAGGCCCCCCTGAGGCTTTGTAATACCCCATGGCTGTATAGCAACTGTTTGCAGACTGTGTGGTTGGTATGAAAAGAATTGTGTAATCTTAAAAGAGGGGGGCTCTGTTTGATTCTTCATTTGGGAGATACTTTCTCATAACAAAACACTTAAATACCAAAAATTCAGTTTCAGAATGCGGGTCATCTACATTTACTGTAATAAACTCAAAATTGCATTCTTTTTTTTCTTAAGATTTTATTTATTTATTTGACAGAGAGAGATCACAAGTAAGCAGAGAGAGAGAGAGAGAGAGGGAGAAGCAGGCTCCCCACCAAGTGGAGAGCCCGATGAGGGCCTCGATCCCAGGACCCTGAGATCACGACCCGAGTCAAAGGCAGAGGCTTAACGCACTGAGTCACCCAGGTGCCCTACATTCTTGTTTCTTAATTCATACAAATTGGGGCTTTTTTAACCCAGAGAGGGGGAAAAATCATTGATTAATATGTATTGTGAATATGCCACTTTTAGTACTAGAAGAGCTTGGATTCAAGTCTTGGTCTTGTCCAATACTTACTCTAAGACTTTGGGGAAGAAGTAATTTTATAATGCTCTTTCCTTTTCTGCTTCTTTATTGAAGATAATATCCCTGGGGGTTAAATTATAAAAATAATCAAAAGGAAAACTGAATATGAAATACCCGTGTGATATGGTAATATATTTAGCTGTTGTGGAGTACAAATGACAGTCATGTCTCAATTTTTACTGTGTTTAATTATGATTTACTGCTCCCCAAGTGAAAGTTACCTCTGGTTTTCAAGTGTTGCTACTACTCATTATATTTTTTGAGATCTATGATTGAAATTAATGCACCAAACATATTTCAGTGCATATTTTTAGCACTGAGAACCGTAATTTGGGTATTTCAGCACACATGTCACAAATATTGTGTCAGACATGCTTTGTTAATATTACACTTTTTAAAATAAAGAGAAATTTCCCTGACTCAGGGCTGAGTTGATCTTTTGGAGTTAGGTGCATCTTCACTGTACACACATATCCTTCTTCCTTCATCTGTGTCAGTAAGGTGGGACAGTTATTTTGATCATCTTTGCCAAAAGAAACCAGAAAAATATTCGGTGAAATATGAGGAAAGCAGAATATGATGAATAGCGGTAAGACAGATGGTCATCTAACCTAATGTCATATGATGGAAGAAATAAGGCTGTTGTGCAGGAATGATAATTTTTTATTATTGAAGATAATCTTGAAAGTAGAAGTTCATATATATTTTATATAAAGTAATGGAACAGCTAAGAAGGAAAGGAAAATATATGTGTGGATTTATATATGTATATATATGGGAACAATCAGTTTTGTAAAGAATGAGCTATATCCTTCTGTATATTGAAGGGAGTATAAAATTTATTTTCATGAGATTACATTTGCAAATGATCTTTCCCTCCATTTTTTATATAGTCCCTTCTATGTGCATTAAACACTCTTGAAAATGGTATAAAAATAAGAGAATTGGAGCTAATTTGTTCTTGGTGGTAAGGTGGGATCTCTCTTTTTTTCTTCTTTCACTAGATTTAAAAAGTTAATGGATTAGGTAAATATAGTGGCATTAATTCAAATAGAATCATTCAACAGGTGGGGTATAACACCTAGTTTCTTTATTCCACAAGTAATTATTGGGGGCTTGGTGTGTAACAGGCACCGTTACAGGCGTTGGGGTGCATTAGTAAACAAAACAGGCCAAGATCCTTTGTGGAACTTACATCCATGTAGGAGGGAGACAGTCAGTAACAGATGAGCTCACTAAACAGGTAAATCATTTAGAATTTTAGAAGATGACATATTTTTTTTTTTAAAGATTTTATTTATTTATTTGACAGAGAGAGATCACAAGTAGGCAAAGAGGCAGGCAGAGAGAGAGAGAGGGAAGCAGGCTCCCCACTGAGCAGAGAGCCCGATGTGGGACTCGATCCCAGGACCCTGAGATCATGACCTGAGCCGAAGGCAGCGGCTCAATCCACTGAGCCACCCAGGCGCCCCAGAAGATGACATATTATGGAAAAGAACAAATAATGCAGGGTAAGAAGTACTGGCAGTGCTGGCTCGTCAGATACAGGCATCCATGAGGAGAGATTCCAGCCAAGTAGGTGACAGGTAGGCAAAAGTTCCAGAGAAAGGGAGCAGCTAGAGCAATGGCCCAAAGGCCCAAGGGACAGTTTGGAGACTGCTGTGAATAGGGGAGTAGTAGTTAATGAGGTCGGAGAAGCGAGGTCGGAGGTGAGGGAGGGGAGGTGAGCCCTTGTGTGGACTTGGTGTTTATGTTGACATGGGGAGCCTTGGGAAGGTGTGGTTGGAGGGTTGGCATGGATGGATTTGTGCTTTAGGACCATCACTCTGGCTGTGGAGTGGAGAACAGTGCTGACGGATACCTGCTGGGGAGGCTCTTATAAACAAGGTGTGAGACAGTGTGGCTCTGACTAGGGTGATCGCAATACAAGCGGCAAGAGGTGACTGTTCTGGATGGATGGTGAAGGTTGAGCCACGGGGCTTTCCTGAATGGGTGTGGCTGTGAGAGGAATCCATCATGGCTCCTGGCTTTTTGGCTTAAACACCTGGCATGAGAAAGTTGCCACTTGGGATGAATAAGTCTCGAGTGGGCAGATGATTGTTGTGAGAGTAACACATGCCAGCATGTGTGAAGCTCTTAGACCACGGTCTGCTCAGGGTTAGATCCTCAATTAATGTTGGCGTCTGTTGGTAGCATTAATAGTAAGTTGTAATTGAGTGGTGGTGGTGGTGGTGTTTTTCAGTCTGCTCCGAGCATATCTTCTTAATGCTCCCTATGAGGAGTAGGTAGTATAGAACAGAGTCAGCAGGGAGCTGGACTCCACAGACATTAGTCAGGTGGGTGGGTTCACCTTTGCCCACTTGCTGATTTCCAGATTAGGGCAAGTCATTTCTCCTTCTAAGCCCACAAGTATGGAAAGCTCACAAGAGAGAGCAGACAAAAAATTAGGTTGCATATCTAAGAAATTAACATATATAATACATGTAATATATGATTATATTTGGTCCATTGATTTCACAAAATTAAATATGATCTATGGTAGGCTCTATAGGGGTTTTATTTTTAAAATTTTCATTTTTTTAGCACAGTGATATACTCTATGACACATGAAAGAATTTTAAAAAGCTTCATGCCCCACTTTCCCTATCCCTAGCTCTCCCAGTTCCTAGAGGAAACCTCTTTTGTTTTAAATGCTTTTTCTGGTTGCCTCCCCCTGGTCCCCTAACCGCCCTCTTCTCTCCCCTGTTAGGGACAGCTGACACCTGGGTCTCACTGCTCTGTTACATCTCTGGGCTCAATGGCCTATTTAGGAGGACCCAGGCTGTCTCTGACCACAGGGCATGTCCAGCCTGTCCTGGACCCATACCATCAATTCTACTTCTCATTGGATTATCTAGTTCTAAAAAACCCAACAAAAATCCCCATAGTTCTTATTAGTTATACAGATAAACCCATACACAGAGTTTTGCTTGGCCAGTATAATTAGAAGGGTGTTTTTCCTTGCGTTTTTCTTTTCTCCATTTTAGCTTGTCTCTTCCCTCTTCTTCTACTTCCCTTTGACCCACCCCAGTGTCTTCTGTCTCTACTGGATCTTGCTTTCTGTGTCCTACTTTTCTCACACAGCACCTTTCCCAGTCAGGTGAGACAAGTCTACTTCATTCTTTTAAAGGCTGTTTAATATTCCATAATTATGATGTGCCATACTTTATTCTGAAATTTCCATATTGTTAGGCATCAGCATTTTTTCTCCCCAAATTTGTCTTCAAGTAATGCCATAGTAAACATCTATGAACATATTTTATTCAACCGTCTCCATATTGTTGAGGATTAATGTTTTCGTTGTATATACTGGTGCTTTCATTTTTATGACATAGATTTTGAAGAGTGGATTCTTGGGATGATGGAGATATATATATATATATATATACATATACATATACATTTATATACATATACATATATATAAATACTTAAAAGCAGTCTAAATATGCATGTGTGCATGCATGGGTATATAAATATGCATGTGTGCATGCATGGGTTTTAAGAAAATACTTTTCTTAAAACAAAAGCAGTCTAAATATGCATATATGGATATATATATAGATACCTATATATAATTTATATATACCTATATATATTCATACATGCATATATAGACTGCTTTTGTTTTAATAATTTTATTTATTTTAAAAGAGAAAAATTGTACATATTTAGGTGTATGATGTGATGTCTCTTTATATAGACACACATATATATAGTGAAATAAGTAAGTACCACAGTCAAATTAAATAACATATCCATTATCTCCCATAGTTACCTTTCTTTAGTGTGTGTGGTAAGAATCCTTGAAATTTATTCTCAGCAAATTTCAAGTACATAATATGTTATTATTAACTATGGGGACTGTACTGTACATTAGGTTTCCAGAACTTACTCATCTTGTAAATGAAATTTGTGCCCCTTTCCCCTACATCCCAGCCTCTGGTAACCACCATTCTATTTTTTATTACTATAAATTTGACTTTTTTTCTTATTTTTTAGATTTCACATATAAGTGAGATTATTCAATGTCTAGCTTATTTCATTTAGCATAATGTCCTTCAGATATATTATGTTCTCTCAAATGGCAAGATTTCCTTCTTTTTAAAGAAGGCACAATGTGTACCTGTATGTCTATCTATAGATTTAGACATAAGTGTGTGTGTATCATATTTTCTTTATCCATTCATCCATCAGTGGGCACATAGGTTGTTTCCATATCTTGTTTACTGTGAACAATGTTGCAATGAACATGGGAGTGCAGATATCTCTTCAAGATAGTGATTTTATTTCCTTTGGATATATACCCAGAAATAGGATTATTGAATCATATGATAGTTCAATTTTCAAGTTTTTGAGGAACCTCTGTACTGTTTTCCATAATGGTTGTATCAATTTACATTCTCACCAATAATGCACAAATATTCCCTTTATGCCACATAATTGCCAACCCTTACTGTCTTTTGATTTTTTGATATCAGCCACTTTAACAGGTGATAGCTCATTATGGTTGTGATTGCATTTCTCTAATGACTGGTGATATTGAGCATCTTTTCAGGTATGCATTGTACATCCATATGTCTTTACTGGAAACATGTCCATTCAGGTCCTTTGCCCATTTTTAATTTTACTTATTCTTTTTGCTGTTGGGTTTTAAGACTTTTTAAAAATATATTTTAGGTATTAATCCCTTATCAGCTATATGGTTTGAAAATATTTTTTTATCTTTCCATAGGTTGTCTTTCCATTTTGTTGATCATTTTTTGGCTGCGCAGAAGCTTATTAGCTTGATGTAGTCCCATTATTTATTTTGTTGCTTATGCTTTAGGTGTCATATCCAAAATATCATTGCTGAGTCCCAAGTCAAGGAATGTTTTCCTGTAGAAGTTTTGTAGTTTTAGATCTTATATTTAAATCTTTAATCCATTTGGAGTTAGGTTTTCTGAGTTGTATAAGAGGTCTAGTTTCATTTGTTTACATGTTAATATCTAATTTTCCCAGTATCATTTATTGAAGAGAACTTCTTTTCGTCATTAAGTCTTCTTGGCTCTCTTTACAAATATGAGTTGACCATATATGCATGATTTTTTTTCTGGGCTCTCAGTTCTGTTCCATTGGTCTATATTTGTTTTTATGCCAGTACCATAACTGTTTTGATTACTCTTGCTTTATATATAACTTGAAATTTGGAAGTTGATGTCTCCATTTTCTTTTGTCTGAAGATATATATATATATATTTATATATCTAGATATTTGTCTATATATGTGTGTTTGTGTATATGTATATGTTTGTATATATACATATTTTATTAAATTTTTAATTTTAATTTCAGTTTTGTTAACATACAGTGTTATGTTTTAGGTATATAATATATGATATATATTTTATTTTATATATTTATATTTTTATATTTTATATTTATATATTTATATTTTATATATTATATTTTATAATTAATATAAATATATATAAATAATATATTTATATATTATATTTTAGGTATATAATATATGATTCAAAAATTCATGTTTTAAAAAATTTTATTTGAGAGAGAGAGAGTGGGAAGGAGAGGGAGAATCTGAAGGAGATTCTACACTGAGCACAGAGCCTGACATAGGGCTCTATAAGACAATGAGATCGGGACCTGAACTGAAACCCAGGATCAGACACTTAACCAGCTGAGCCGCCCAGGTGCCCCTGATTCAGCAGTTCTGTACATTACTTAGTGCTCATAATGATAAGTATACTCTTAATCCCCTCACCTATTTCACCCATCCCCTCCCCCACCTCCCCTTTGGCAACCATCAGTTTTTTCTCTATAGTTAAGAGTCTGTTTCTTGATTTGTCTGTCTCTTTTTTTTTCTTTGCTTATTTTTTTGTTTCTTAAATTCCACATATGAATGAAATCATATGGTATTTGTCTTTCTCTGACTTATTATGTTTAGCATTATACCTTCTAGCTCCATTCATGTTGTTACAAATGGCAAGATCTCATTCTTTTTTATGACTGAATAATATTATATCATAAACATATACCACATCTTCTTTATCTAGATATATTTTGATTTGTCTTTTAATTTTTTTTCTTTGATCCATTGGTTATTCAGGAGAATTGTTCAGTTTATACCTGTTTCATGAATTTTCCAAGTTTCCTCTTTTTATTGATTTCTAGTTTCATACCATTGTGATTGGAAAATATACTTGATATGATTTCAGTCTTTTTAAATTGTTGAAACTTGTTTTGTGGCCTAACATATAATCTACCCTGGAGAATGATTTGTGAGCCCTTGCGAAGAATATATATAGGCTGCTGTTGGATGGAATGTTCTGCATATGTCTATCAGGTCCATTTGTGTAAAATGTAGTTCAGGTCCAATGGATGTTCAGGCCATTCTTTTTGGATGATCAGTCTATTGATGAAAGTGGGGTATTGAAGTATCTACTATTACTGTATTGCTCTCTACTTATTCCTTCAGATATGTTAAAAATTACTTTACATTCTTAGGAGTTCTGAAGTTGGAGATGTATCTATCTGTCTACATCTATATATCTATAAATGTATACACACACACACACTATTGTTATTTCTTCATGATAAATTGACCTCTTTATCATTATATAATGACATACTTGTCTCTCATAGTTTTTGACTTAAAGTCTATTTTGTCTTTATATATCTTCTCCATTCTCTTTTGGTTTCCATTGATATGGGGTATGTTTTTCTTCATTTTACTTTCAGACTATGTATTCTCAAAGTTGTAGTGAATCTTATATGTAGCATATAGTTGGGAATTGTTTTTCAATGCATTCAGCCACTCTGTGTCTTTTGATCAGAGAATTTTATCCATTTACTTTTAGAAGAATTATTGACAGGTAAGTACTGCCACTTTTAAAATTATTTTCTGGTGTCTCCCCTGCCCCCGGCTGGTAGTTTTATAAATCCTTTTGTTTTTTTCCTCTTTTGCCATCTTTCTTTGTGACTCAATGGTTTCCTGTAGTCATATGCTTTGTTTCCTTTCTCTTCATCTTTTGTGGATATGGATCACAGATCAGCTGCATTTTCCCCAGATTTTGTGGATCAGCTGCAGAGGTCTGGGTTATCATGGTGGTGTGGGTGGAAGAGGGAAGAGCAGCAAGGGAGTCAGTAGCTGGTGTCAGTGAATGTGAAAACCTGGAAGACTCTCAGCAGCAAAAGCCGCAGTGGGTTGGTGGCAGTGGTACTAGCTGTTGGTTTCCTCAGTGGTGCAAGCATGCCTGGTCTTCTGCAGAGTGGTGTGCTGGGGACCGTGAAGAAATCCTCCATGGTGAAAGCTATAGGTGTCCACAGCACCTGAAAGGGTGGGTGAGGTCCTCAGCACCTCAGAACTCAGGCTGGTATCCTCTGCAGAGCAAGACACCGGGTACTGCAGCTTCTCCTACTACATGGCTCATAAAGGTAGCCCACGTCCTTTTCCCTTGTTTCCAGCCATTTCTAGATGTCTAAACTCCACCAGTCTCTGGGTGGGGTGAAATTGAAAGGGATCATTCTTGCAGTGCCCAAAAGGTGGGGAAAGTCGGTCACTCACCCTGTTCTGCTTTTCCTGGTGAAGAGAACTCTGTCAGGCTGGGGAATTCCCTCTGGGTGCTGGGCAGTGCCAGCCTGGGAGGTGGGGTGATGCAGGCAAAGGAAGCTTTTTATTAGCCTTTTGGTGCAGTCATTCTCATTTTTTTTTTTCTCCATTGCATTCCTGAAGCTTACATGGATTCCAGAGCACTTGCAGTGATGTCTTCATTTGTGGATAGCTGTCTGATTGCTGTTACGGGAGGATGGAGACTGGTGTCTCTTACTCTTCATTTTGATCATGTCAGAAATCTCAGGTTGCTTTCAAAAATCACATCTTCGGGTGCCTGGCTGGCTTAGTCAGTTAAGTGTTTGACTTTTGATTTTGTCTCAGGCCATGGTCTCAGGGTTGTGAGATCGAGCTCCGCATCAGGCTTCATGCTCAGTGTAGTCTGCTCGAGTTCTTTCTCTCCCTCTCCCTTTGCCCTTCCCCCACTTTTGCACTCTCTTTCTCTAAAATAAATTAATGAAATCTTTAAAAACAAAACAAAATAAAACAAATCACGTTTTATGTCCAGCAACAAGTAAGAAGGTATCTTTTCCCCACATCTTTAGTCAGAGCTCTTTTTAATATTTTGTCAGATTGATGATTATAAAAGGACATTTAGTTATTATTTTAATTGTATTCTCTAGAGTCTAGCGAATTAGAGCATCTTTTCATCTGTTTGTTGGCTGTTGGGTTTGCTGTTTTTTCCATTAATCTAGATAAAATTTTTATACCTCTACATCTTGTTTTATCAATTTGCATATACTATTTGTTAACATTCAGATGGGAAGGATGGGAATTACCCTGTATTTATACTACTGCTTCTTCTTTATTTTAGTTTGTTTCTTATTCCATCAAGATACTTTTGACAGTATCTTGGCTCCCACTTTTCAGGATTAGGATATTTGCAACTTTCCTTTTCCTTCCACTTTCCCCCATTTCTCTAATTTAACTTCTGCTGGTTGCATTTGAACACTGTGAAAGATGTTGAGTTATATTTTATTCTGTAACCACAATCCTGTACACTATGTTTTGCACACTAGAAGACAGTAAAGGTTGAAAGCCAGTAAAATTTGTTTACGACACAGAATATTAAAGTATAAGGGTCCAGAGATACTATTAAACCACCCCTTCTCATATTCTTCTATCAAAGCATACCAGTGTCAGTGAGAAGAAATACAGTTCTTCTCTCATAAACTCATACTGTTAGGTACATGTTCAGGCAGTGTTTTCTCTTCTCCATAATATATCAGTTTTCTGTTTTAAGAAGTGTAATTGGTAAATACAAACCACTCCCTGGATCTGTTAATACAGTTAGCTCTCTGGCGAGATTTGTAAGTTTGTATTGGGGTTTGAGTACTCATGTGGGTACTCTAGTTTGATAAGCATAGATCTAACCCTTTGATTGATTGTATGGATGAGGGAGTGGTAGCAAGAGAGATGGCATGATCCATCCAAGTTCTTTTAGGTGAGGATCTCCTGTTTTAGATTCCCCTTGTGGCTCCCAAGACGTTAATTTGGTAAATGATATATAGTTAAGGCCTACCTGTATTTCCAGCCTTCTTTTCTTTTGAGTATGCTTAGCCCCCAATCCTTGGAGTCATTACCCTGTCTCCATAATCAAGTCAGAGATCAGATCCTGACATCTTCAGTTTTGAGATATATCCAGAATCTGGGCCCCTCATGTGACCTCTGATGCCACCATCTCTACCTATGCCATTGTTTTCTCACCTGGACCTCTGCTGCAGGTTCTTGATTGGCCTCCTGGCTTATACTCCTGCCTTTCGTAGGGCCCCATGTGGTCTTTTCTCTGTTCAGAATCCTTGAATCTCATTCACATTTCGTTAATGGTAAAATGAAAGTCCTCTCCATAAACTGCGTGATCTGGCTGTTCTCTGCTTCCCTGATCCCATCTCCCACTTTCGCCCCCATTTACTCTGCTTTAGCACATTGGCTTCCCTGCCATTTTTGGAGCCTGTCATTAGGCAACTACTGCAGGCCTTTTGCATTTCCCTTTGCTGGAAATGCTTCTCACATAGATATATCAGGCTTTTGTGCCCTCATTCCTTTCAGATTTATGTTCAAATTCTCCCTCACGGGAGAGACAGCTTGACCTTAGCACTTAACCCCTTCCTGCAGTATATATTATATGTTTTTTCATGGTCTACTTTCTGACTGGAGTGGAAGCTCCATGAAGACAGGAGCTGCCTTGTTATTGCTCACCTTCATATGTGCAGTGCCCTGAATAGTGCCATGTACATAGTAGGTGCTCAGTGAAATATTTGTTGAGTAAATGAGTGATTCTTGCTGTTAATTGCTCCTGGCCCTTAATATCTGACTTCAGTCACACAAAGGTGCATCCAGTCATTTAAATCCCAAATATTTATTATATACCATCTGTGCCAAGCATGATGTTCTCCGCCTTGTCATGCCTTTGCTCACACTGCTCACATTTTCTCAAATGATTTTGGCTTATTTTTTTTACTTGTTCAAATCTTTCCCATTCTTTAAGCTCAGTTCAGATACAATTTCTTCAATGAAACCTTCAATCCCCAAGTTGCAATTAAGTGCTTTCTCCTCTGCATGCCCAGTGTGCTATTTGTAGCTCTATTTATTACCGTCTGTCTTGTATTACAGTTATTTATATACATGACTTATCTCTCATCCTGGGTGGAAGGAGCTGTTAGGAAATCTTTGTACTCCCTGAGTGCTGGGTTCTGGTGTTTTGGCACGCCAGGTACTTGTGAAATGATCATTGAAATAAATTATATGTGATACTTAACCCATGGCATTGGCTCAGATTTAGAGATGGTTTCGCATTGTAATTGTAATTGATGTAAGGAAGACTGGGGATTTGGGTGACTTCCTGAAGATATAGTAGAAATTAAAGGGCTGGCAGATCACCATATGGGAATTGAGTCCATCTGGCCTAAGGAGGAAGATTTAGGAGTAGGAAGGTTTTTTGGAAAGGACTGCCTTGGGTAATCATTCTTGCCTTCAAAAGGATAAAAAGTTAATTTACATAGTAACTAATAATTAAGAACTAACATGTGGAACAATGTTGAACTAAGAGCTTTAAAACTCTTGGCTCCTTCCACACTTTGGCGATTGTGGACATTGCTGCAGTGAACATTGGGGATTCCGACATATTTTTTTTGAGATCTTGAGGAGTGGTTAAACCACAGTTGCTTTGAAGGAAGGTGGTAATAGGCTTAAAGGGGAGTGCACTTTTTAACCTTGTTGAACATGGATGGTGCCTCTCACTGGTAACCTTGTCACTTCTCTTTCCTGTATTTTAGCTACTCTTGCAGATCTCTACCTGTAACTAGTAGCTTTTTATCTTACTCTAACTTCACAGAAATACTGAGATCTTTTGCTTTGAATTTATTGCCAGCCTGCCTGTCTGCATCCAGATCTGTGTCTGTGTCTCTTTTTTTTTCCGTTCTCCATTCTACCTCAGAGGAAGGATATCCCTCCTCTTTCCCAAGTCTGGGGTCCTGTTGGAACTCTTCACCTCTCCTGCTTCCTGTTCAGGTGTCTTTACTGGTTGTTACTTGTCTTTAAACTTCCTACTCCTTTTCCATTCGTCCATGTGCCTCTCCATGTTCTGCACAGATAGCTTGAGGGTCCTCACAACATGGTGGCTGGCTTCCCTCAGGGGTGCTGTTGAAGAAAAGTGAGCCAGGCAGGAGCTGTCTTTTCTGTCCCAGACTTGGAATGCACGTGGCATCACTTGTGCACATTCTCTTCGGCAGAAGTGAGTCCCCAACTAGCCTTCATTCAAGGGGTGCAGGATTAGATCTGACCTCTTGAAGCAAGTAGTTATGAAAACATCTGCGGGCATATTTTAAAATCATCATGGCATTGCTGGGAATGGTGTCCCACGTTCATTGCAAGAAAAGAGAATTTTATAACTTAATTGGTTTTTCAGTAGATAAATGCGAGCGGTACACAATTTGAAGGGGAAATAAAGGTCCTTTCCACACCATACTCTCACTACCCACTTGAACTCCCTGAGGACAGCCACTGTAACCACTTTATGTCTGTCTTTCCAGAGAAATTCCAATCCTGTATGAATATAAGAAAGTGTACATGCATGTGTGTGTCTGCATAAACACATGTGTGTGTATAAAAAAGCACCTTAGATATGATTATATATTCAGGAGAGAAATCATGGGAGGGGGCTCTGGCTTTCCTACTCAAGAGGTCCTGCACATAGGACAGCAGTAGCTTCCTCCCTCTGATTGGTGAAGACCGCACCTTTCTGGGGAGGACGGCAGTTCCCAAATGTGGCCGGTCATCACAACTACAAGGAGAGCTGGTCCTAAAAAGTCAGATTTGGCCTCAACCTTCAGAGATTCTGATTCATTAAGTTTGAAGTGGGTTTGGGAATTTTAATTTTAGATAGTTACAAAGATTAATTCATATCCTCTATATGGAGGCAATTTGGTGATATCTTTTAAAAATTATACCCGATCTTAAAGTCTTACTCAAAAGTTTTTAATCCTACAGTTACAGCAGCCAATGTATGAAATGATATGTATTCAGGTTGCACAAGAAACTTATTAAGGCAAAAACCTTAGAAAACTTCCTAGAAAGGGATGTGTGTGGGGGTAGAGAATGGGGTGAATAGGGCCAGCACAGGAAGGGCGATTTCTCCATGTACACCTGTGTGTATTGTTCGGTTGTTCAAGATGAATGTATCACTCATTCAGTGTATGCATGAGTGGATACATAAATAAATGAGTAAGTACAACCAAATACAGCACAGTGTTCCTATTGGTCAGCCAGGGTTGTGACCCTGGAGATAGGAAGTTTTGAGGAGGTAGAAGAAATCCTTCACCTCTCTTTTGCCTTTCCCCATTCTGGCTCCCTTAGGAGTTTTATTTGCCTTTGTTAGAACTTATTTCTGGAATTCCCGAGATGACTAGTCAGCATTTTTAGGTTCCATGTATAGTTGACACTTTGTATCCCTTTTTGTGTTTTACAACTATTTCAGTGATAAGGCAGGAGGAGGGCAAAACCTGTGCTGATAACTTTATTCATCCATTCACATATTCATGCAATGAACTTACTGAAATATTAGCAAGGGCCAAACTCCATTGTAAGTCCTGGGAGCTATGCTGGTGGAGGACAGGGTGAGGGGCTGAACTTTTGGGAATTTACACTGTAGGTAGGATAGGCAGACAGTAAATATGCAAAACAGCAGTCTGAAGCAACTGTTAGGGAGTCAGGGAGGGCTGCTTCGGTGATTGTTCTGATTGGCAGGGAGGGCCTTCAGGAGGAGGAGAGAGCTGGGATGAGCCCTGTGTGATGAGAGTCACGTGAGAGTCTGGGCAGTGTTCCAGGCAGAAGGTCCAGTGGGTGCTGGGATGCTGAGGAGTGCCTTGCTTGGCACCTCCAAGGGACTGTGAGACCCACTGTAGCCAGAATGAGGCAGGCGGGGGAGAAGTTAGTGGAAAGGATATTGGAGGGTTAGAGAGGGCTAGACCATGCAGTGCCTCATAAGACACAGTAATGAGCTTGGAGTTGATGTAAGTGCACTGGGAAGTGATGTGCGTCTTGAGCAGAGGAATGATGTGTTTTTTTTTTTTTTTAAAGATTTTATTTATTCACTTGACAGAGAGAGAGATCACAAGTAGGCAGAGAGGCAGACAGAGAGAGAGGAGGAAGCAGGCTCGACGCGGAGCAGAGAACCCTATGCGGGGCCCGATCCCAAGACCCTGAGACCATGACCTGAGCCGAAGGCAGCGCTCAATCCACTGAGCCACCCAGGCGCCCCAGGAATGATGTGTTTTTAGCTAAGTCCTCTTGGACGTATGTCAAGGGGCACCTCACATTCAGCATGTCTAAAACTAAACTCATTACCTTGTCCCCTGAATTTGCACCTCTGTCTACTTTGTGGTGAAAGGCACTGTTTGTGTTATTGCCCAAGGTGGAAATTTGATTTCCCAGACACTCTGTCTTTATTACTGATCATGTCTGGTCTGTCACCAAGTCCTACTTGATTCCCCCGTGTTGTATTTGCTTTCTTCTCTACCTCTCCCTCTTCACTGCTGGGGTCAACCCATCAGCATTTCATGCATTACAACCATCTCCCAGGCATTATTGCTGGTGTCTGAGATACAGAACTAGGGAAGTCTCCTTGGAGTGTAGTCTATTGAAGAACAAATAGTGATGAAATGTGATAAGTGCCATGGTAGGGAAAGTGCTGATGGAAGCCTGTAGCAAATGTCCCTCACCTGGGAGGCCTTCTAGGAAATGCCATTTAAACTGAGACCCAAGGTCAAATAGGAGGTAGGAAGGGCTCTCCTGGGAGTAGGAAGTGAGAGGGAGCAGGGTAAGTTTGCTGCATGGCTGGCTAGGATACGAGGTCAGTGAGCTTTGGGGAAGTTAGGTCAGGAAGTACCTTATGAGCCAGATGAGCCTAGACTCTGCCCTAGGACAGTGATCAGCTGGGCAGAGCCAAGAGCAGAAGCAGATTTTTGGGCCACACGTGGACAGAGGATTTAGAGGGAGAAAGAGTGACAGTGATGGTCGGGGCTGCGGCAGTAATCTATCTGGCCACCAGTGAGTCAGTATTTGAATTTCTGGTGTGGACCTATAAATTAATTCATCAGATCAAATTTGAGTTATGACACAGTAGCAGCCAAGATTTCTCTCCTTTTTTTTATTTTATTTATTTGACAGAGAGAAATCACAACTAGGCAGAGAGGCAGGCAGAGAGAGAGGAGGAAGCAGGCTCCCTGTGGAGCAGAGAGCCCGATGTGGGGCTCGATCCCAGGACCCTGGGATCATGACCTGAGCCGAAGGCAGAGGCTTTAACCCACTGAGCCACCCAGGTGCCCCCAAGATTTCTCAATTATACTAAAGTGGAATCTTTTTGGAAACCAACATTTTTTCATATTATTGGGAATGTCTTCAGAATATAAAAGCTTTATTGAATTGGGTCTGAAATGAATTTCATGTAAATATTGAATTTAATTGAAAACCTTGCTTCTGAATATTTTTCCATACATTTCACGCTCCTTTAGAAACTTCATTTTGGCTCGTGGTTTAATATTGGTGATAAATACTGGTAATGGAGGAGGCGGTGTTGAGAGCAATGACAGTGGGAAGCATGGCTGATGGTCTGCTTGGAAACTCTCCCCTTTATTATAGGAAGGGAGTGGCGTGGTGGAGGGAGGCCAGCAGATGTGGTTTTATGGTTTCCACTGGGTCCAGGACTGGCGATGTAGGAACAGGTAGTATCCCTCACTGGTGAGGACAGCACTCGGTCCCCAATTTACCATCCTGATCATTTGAATTTAATGAGCTGTTTGGAATTTCAAACATAACCATGGAAGAAGGGACTGGTTTCTTCATTTGTACAGCTTTTGGGGTCCATCTGTCCCGCACATATTTGTTGATATTAAATGTGTTTTAGTCACTAGCCAACAAAAAATATGTATTTTTCACATGAGGTAGGCATCAAGCCTGCCTTTTGTCTAAAAGAGATATTTCGAGATATTTTGAGATACTTTGATTTTATTTTGTGGCTCTTTTCATAATACTTTTTAACAAACACCTGTGTGCCAGGCTTGGTTCTAAGCATTTGACCGATATTAATCCCTTTTGTCCTCATGGCAGCCCCATGTGGTCCGGTGTCATTGTTATTAGCATTCACGTGCAAGGGAGCTTAGGCACAGAAGACTTGCCTCTGTTGCCCAAATCTCAGGAGGCACAGCTAGACTCGCCCTCAATGACTGATTCCAGTGTGGTCACTGTGGGGACAGGAAGCAGGAGGATGTGACTCTTCTGCCAAGGGTCAGCAGTGTGTTCATGGGCTAAATGTGGGTGACCACGTAGGGTTTGCATTCTGCTTCTACTTTTTACGAGAACACTTCCACATGTGGACGACAAAAGATTAGAACAATTAAAAAAATCCTCCTTTACACACATATTTTTGTTTCTGCTATAAATTTCTCAGGCCCATCCTTTAAAGAAAACAATAGTTCAGCTTTGTCTCTTACCCAGAAGAAAGCAACACAGTTTCTATTTTGATTAGTCTATCACTTTCAAGTTTATTTTTATAATATTTTAGTCTCTAGAAATGATGGAATGAGTTTATCTCTTTTTATTAATTCACTTGACTTTTGGGCACATCTGAAGCAGTTTGTAAACCAAGACCTACACTGTAATTTACTTTTACTTTCTTTAGGATTATCCTGTGGCTTACTTGAAGGCATGTTTTGTACAGTCCCTGATCTGTTTAACCACATGCTTACTTTGCTGACACTGGGTCTTCTTCCTTGTTTATGACAGAGATCACCATAATTTGGGGTAGAGTGACTTCCTTTTTCCTTTCATCACATCTTCAAGATCTTCTTGTATGTGTAGGGGATGCACAGGGCTGGTAGGAGTGGGGTTTGCTAGAGAGCTGTGCTTGGCTGCTGAGCCCAAGCATATAGATGAAGAGGGAGCCATCAGGGACTCTGAGCTGAGTGATTGCCCGTGTTTCTATGTGAACAGTACATGGAGGGGACCTTGCTCCATTAAACCTGGTGGAGGACATGTAGAAAGTTGTTCAGATGCATGAAACACTTTGGCTGCTCTTTGGGAAGGTTTGAGAGAGGACTCCTCCATTTGCATTGTTTCTCTGCAGAACATGAGATGAACTGTCCAACTCCCAGCATGGATGGGACTGCAGAGACAAGGATATGGAAACTGGATGGCTTCCCAGAATCTACAAAGTCACATCTTAATGGTGCAGCCTCATTATTTTCTTGGCGGATTTTTTCCCCCCAGATTATTGTGGGTGGAGGGGCCAATGTTTAAATATTAACGTAAAATTTAATCAAATGTGTATGATTTTTGTATCATCCCCAATTTTAAATGATGATTTCCTGAAAGGAAAAAATAAAGCCCGTCTAAGTGTGCTTTGCAACAGTTAAGCTCTTAACGAGCATTCATTGTCATCTTCTGTCAGGAGGGTACTGAATATAAAACTTTCTTTCCATTATTTGCAAAATATAATTATAGTGGATCAAATTCTTGGGGAAAAATTGTTTTCAATGAAAGAATTAAAGTGAGATCATGTTTTTCCATTTTGTTTTTAATAAAAATCCCAAATAAAAAATTTAAACAATTAATATATTTGCAAAAAGTATAAATTCCTCTATTGGCTTATAAGGTGATCATATATTTTAATATACAAGCCAAGACACTTTTGAGAGGGAAAGGGGGGACTTACTGGACAGGAATTAGTAGGTCAGCAGGCGTGAGCTGGGCCATCTTTTGCAAACAAACAACTTCACTTTGATCAACCTTCAAATAAGAATTCCTTCTAAAATGAATATCAAAAAAAGGAAAATAAAATCAAGAGTTTCAAATTTTATTTAATATTGAAAAGCATTATTATTTGTTCTGAAATTTGATGTTACCCTGCTTACAAATTAATAAGTTAGCTTATTACTGTTTCACTGATGTGGGCAGAAGACAGGAGACTTTTAGGTCAGACAACAGCTTTTACACTTTTTGGCACAGCAAGCACCATGAGCATCCTCATAGGCATGCCACTTTCCCGACTTGATATGGTCCAGATGGAGGGTGTGCATATCAGGTGTCTGCATCACAGTTGAGTTCTGCACTGGGGCTGTCCCCTGCTTTTATAGCAAGCAGTAAGTAAGCCTGGTCTTTGCTGAGGGTGGGAGAGGAGGTGAAGAAAGGAGGAGAGAGATTGACTTATCTGTCAAGGGTCTCAGTTACATAAACAACCTTAAATGGCGTGGGTGGAAGGTGAAAGAGCAGGGCTTTGCAGCTATGGCACATCTGGCAAGATGTGTAGAAGGGCATGACACCAGGAACACAGTCTCACCCAATGATCTGTTATAAAATGTATTGTCTTTATGGTTTCAGGCCTGTATTCATTGTATAGAAGTAGAAGGTGAAGTAGAAGAGGAGACATTCATGGAATTCAAAGGGCTTCTTAATAGTGATGTTGATAAGCTTCCTGAGAAACCAAGCCAGACATTTGCAAACATGTGGAGTTTCTATTTCTTCATAAAATGGGAATATGATATTAATATCTGCTCCATAGGGTATGCTGAGGATTAGATGAATTTCATCCATATTTTGTGAACAAAGTTTGTGGCATCTCTTAAAAGGCAAATCATAGTCTTTTGTGACCATTAATACTGTTGACGATGTACCTTTCCAGTGATGATGGGAAATCTGGAAATGGGGTGGCATTCTAGCCAACAGCCTGGTCCTCAAAGTACTCCATCCAAAAATCTCCTGCCCTGAGGCCGGGTAGTCCCTGAAAATTTCTGCTGAACACACACGAGCTGCTACAGCTACTTGGTGAAGGGCTGTGGTGGTGAGGAGACTGCTAGCTGTCTGTCCCAACTCTAGCTTTCTTTCTTTCTTTTTTTTTTTTTTTGAAGATTTTATTTATTTATTTGACAGACAGAGATCACAAATAGGCAGAGAGGCAGGCAGAGAGAGAGGAGGAAGCAGGCTTTCCGCTGAGCAGAGAGCCCAACGTGGGGCTCGATCCCAGGACCCTGAGATCATGACCTGAGCCGAAGGCAGAGGCTTTAACCCATTGAGCCACCCAGGTGCCCCCCAACTCTAGCTTTCAAGGGGAGGCTCAGGATGCCTGTTGTACTCAGATGGGAGAGGACAAGTAAGGATCCGTCCTCTGTGGGTCCAGGACCAAGACCACCCGAGGTAGGCCATGTCATGACAGTTAACACTTAAACCTCCCAGACCTGGTGGGAAGCCTGCTTTCTCTAGGAGACCCCTCATTTTCCAGGAAGGGCACATTGCCAAACAGCTCAAGAGGGTTTAACTTGAACTGAGCTAAGCTGTCAAGGGCAGTGGGGTATCTGTGTGCTTGTTTTCCCAGCCTTCCCAGTGATTGTTTCTAAGTAAGTTTTGAAATGAGAATGCTCTGTTCTGTATTTTACTGGAGATTGAGGATTGTTCTGTGTACATATACGGAGAGTAATTTTCTTACCCTTCAGAAAAGATGTCATTTCAACTCATCAGTAGAACCTTTATGGAATGAGTTAACTCCACGGTAAAGCTCTCAGGTCGTGGACCTTAGCTCTTACTGGCTGAGCCTTCCTCATGGCTGTGCCTTCTGGTGCCTGCAGCCCAGGGTTCTGTGAGGAAATGATGTCTCTGCCCAGTCTGGGGTTTCAGTTAGGCACATCACAGCAGGTTCCTGCTGTGTCTTCTCTTTGTAATGCAGAGATCTGTTCCACAGATAGTGGTTTCTTTGGCTAGAATAAAATAAAATGTTCTGTGGTTGTAGGGGTACAAGTAATTCATGAATTTCCTTTAAAGGCAATGATTTACTTTCTTGAATCTGTTGGAAAAAGGCAGGCAAACTGTGATAGAAAAGCTAGCATTTTGATGGCTTCCCAGTATCTTGGGGGCATAAAACAAACATCTGTATTCAGCAGAATATTAATGTTACAACATAATCTAGTCAACTGGATTTTCTCTCAGTGAATATTCTTTTTGGGGACATATGAAATTAGATTCCCATTTAAAGTTGTATTCACTGTTCTGCAGCATAATAGAGATATTTAGAACTTTTGAATATTAATTCTTTTGCATCATGAACTTAATAGCTATGTGTTTCACATAGAAAGACTCCTAAATCTTACCCAGTCTCTGTTTTGTACACTTCTTTTTTTTATTCTGAAAAAACTATTTCTAATTACTAATGTCATTATATAAAAACATTGGTTTTTCTGTCTTAAGAATTCCGCGATACTATGGACAATTTCAGTTGTTGGAAGATGACCTTAACATATACTTACCATATTATGATTCTCTTGTTGAGACAAAGTAGCCACAAATCACTCTTTGATCTGAAAGTGCTTCTCTGTGTCCTAAGTATGGCTACGTTTTGGGGGGATTTGTATATTTCAGTTGTTTAATGAGGAATGGGCTAATCATTTGTGGACAGGAAATATGTTAATACTGTAAGGAGTTTATGTTATATATAATTATTAAGTTTATACATTTAGAGAAGGAAAAGACTAGAATTCTGTGGTTGAAAATCTCTTTCTTCAGTCTAGCCCATGCACATATATATATATGATTGAATTCACAAAAGCACGCTACCTCTCTGCCCTTCACACCTGCCCTCCTGACAGGATGGTCCCTATTGACGGCCTTCCGTGAGGTGCATTTGGCTTAGGCTCTGTGGCTTTTCCCAAGCTTATGCATTGACTGTCTCCTCTTTATTCAGTATAGGAGAATAATCTTGATTAATTCAATTTAGTCTAATAATTATAAAATATTAGAAAGTGAGGGCAAAATCTATTGTCCCTTGAAGAACTAGCAATGCAGGAATTTGAAGATCTCTTTATTTACAAACAATGCAGCATTTCAAGTAAAGTTTTTCAAGTTGGCATTTTTGCAGAAGGCAGAAGGGACTGAGGAGCCAATTTATATGAGGAGATAGTGATCAGGATTTTGCTTTTTCCTTGACTTTACAAGCTTGTCTTGCTCTGTGGGCCTTGTTTTCTTATCTGAAGTACGAGATCGGATGATTCAAACCATTGTTGCTGCCTTAGCTTCGTAAGAGAAGTCTGAACAATTTTCTTCATTTAGATGGCTAAAATGTCTATTTTCAAATAGGAAGGTGACAGTAGGAGAAATCCTTCATTTCTTTATTTCTCTTAGGAAGAAGCAGATAGAATAATTTCGAGCCGGTCTAAATTAGCCTAAATAGTTGTTATTATGTGCATTTATGATTAACCTACTTGTATTTCTTTTTGAGTTTATACTGTGTATCTTTATTTCAAAAGCTAAAAGGAAAATATCTCCTAAGACATCTTGGTCTTGATGGACAGTGTATTTCTTTGATCTCTTTGTCTCTTTGTCTGTGTGTGTTTCTTTTTCTCTTTTTTTCTCCTGTATAAAACATCATGTTTATACATTTGGGTTTATATACTTTGTAATCTTTATAAACTTTTTTTCTGGAAGGAAGCATGTCTGTTGCATAAAACATATTCATACATACTTTACATCTTGATATGATCATCTCTGCCTTTAATAGATGTTTTTGGCAATGATGATTGTAATTGCATTGATTGTAAGTATAAATATTCAAGCTTCAATTTTAAAAGATATATAAACATATCTTAGTAACAGCAGCATGAATTAACATTCTATTTAATTTGAGAACTTACATTATACTTATGATTTTTCTTTTTTGGTTACCTGTCTTTCTTTTTTTGTATATTGGTATGGATGTTGATAGTACCTTTTGAGGAGCTGCTTTTGTAACATACCTTATATATTGTTTGTGAATATAAGTCATCAAATTGAACTGTCTGGATGTTAAAGACATAGCTACTGAGGTCTGAGATTATAGTTATGGAGTTATTAGGTGTAATATAGAAAGCATATATGATAGATAAAATATTTTGGTATTATAATTATTCCTAATTAATTTAAATATGATTAGTCAACCACAAAAATACATTCTTTTGATTACGCTTAGATGTAAATTTATGTAAGTGTAAATTTATGGGGTAATCTAATTTGGTCAGTTTTGAAATTTATCAACTCATGTAATCATGAAGAATTGGGGGGGACAGGGAGTAAGTTCCCAGTGAGTCTTATCTTCCAGTTAGGAAGCACCACTGAAACTTTTAGGTTTGAATTATGGACTCTCTGTCCCATATAAAAGTAAAGACTTAATAAGTATATTGTTAGATGGTAGTTCTTAAACTTTTGGTCTCAGGACTGACCTTATTATACTCTAAAAAATTACTAAAGACCCCAAAATTGCTTTTATTATTATTATTATATGTTTTATATATCAATATTTATTGCATTAGAAATTAAAATAGGAAAAATTTAAAATATTTGTTCATTTAGAAATAACAAGAAAGTTGTTAACAAACAAAATTTTAATGAAAACTAGCTATTTTATAAAACAAATATTTAGTGGAATTGTTTTATGTTTTTGCAAATGTCTTTAAATGTTTGACTTCACAGATGACAGCTGGAACCTCATATCTGCTTCTGCATTCAGTTTGTTGTGATGTGTTGTGCTGGCCAAAGCATATGGGAAAAATCCAACCTCACATGGATGACTAGGGTGGAAAAGGGAAGACTCCTCTGGGAAGTGTCACGGAGACCCCCAAGGACACTCAGACCACACTTTGCGAACCACTGTGTGAAGATGTTGAAGATGTTGCTATAAACATTTGAAAGATCCCTCCCTCCCTCTCACCCTTCCTTCCTCCCTGGCTTCCTCTTCTCCCCTCCCCTCCTTCCCTGCTTCCCTCCCTTCCTCTCACTGTCCCTTCCTTCTTCCAGTGTAACTGGTTGAAGGAGTATAATGATAATGAGAAGTCATGGAAACTTCCTGGAGTAGGGTCTACTGCTGTTTCTAGTTATGTGAATTAAACATATACTGTTTTTGAAACACAGTATCTGTATTCTGTGATATGAGTTAGTATAGCCTTGTGGTCAGGCAGTGGGGGAACTCTGGATTGGGTTACCTGCATTCAAAGCTAGGCTTCTCCGCTTGCTGGCTTTATCAGCGTGGGCAGTTTCTTAGTCTCTCTAATTCTCCTTGTGTTTTTCTATAATACAGGAATAGTAAGTGTACCTGCTCTCTATATTTATGTAGGCCTTGGTGTGAAAACTATAAAGTATTTGAAAGTCTGGAATACAGTAAGCATTCAGCACGTTAGCTATTATTATTTTGATTGTTGCATTTGGGTTCTTGAAAGTAGCTTAATGGTTATGCTGGGAAGTAAACACCACTTTCTTTATCTTTGTAACTTTTCTCATCATGCTTCATTTGCTTTGGTATAATATACTTGCATATACGTTTCCTGATTGTCGACTTTCATCATATTACAGTTTGGAATATGCAGGGATTCCTGGAGCCACACGGGCTACTACTGTCAGGCCTGGGTATGGGTGGGGAAGTATAGGTAGTGAATGGTCAAGGTCTGCTTTTATAGCTGGCTTTCTGTAAATGAGTTTGTCTGAAGAAATGCTTGTGAGGTTAAACAAAGTATGAAATTCACTTATTGTTAACTGCCACAGTTTGCCAGCTGTAAAAAGGAAACTTGAACATATTTGGTGATTTTTCTTTTATTTATTTTTTCCACTAGGGATAAAGTATCTGTGTTCTGTGTTAAGCATTTAACTGTGTTCTTGATGTTTGTCCTAGACTATTATCTCTATAAGATTTCATAGAAAACAACCTCTTCATTTGCACAGGAATCAAGGGAAAAGTGCTTTAGAACAGAGGTTACTTGTGGCACCTGGGTGGCTCAGTGGGTTAAAGCCTCTGCCTTCGGCTCAGGTCATGATCCCAGGGTCCTGGGATCGAGCCCCGCATCGGGCTCTCTGCTTAGCAGGGAGCCTGCTTCCCTTCCTCTCTCTCTGGCTGCCCTCTGCCTACCTGTGATCTCTGTCTGATAAATAAATAATAAAATCTTAAAAAAAAAAAAGAACAGAGGTTACTTGCTGTAATTCACAGAGGACAAGTGCTATCATTGGGCATCAGTGTGTTAAACACATACACACCTGCTACCCCCTTGGCTCCTCCCCCCAAAGCTAGAATAACTTCGGAATTGTGATTTAACATTTCTAAAAAAAGTGCATTTATTTCCCTATACTTTATATTGCTTTTCTTTTCCCATTACTTTCTAATACCATATATAAGAAAGTGGCCTCTTAAATATTGTTCACGAGTTGATAGTAAGATGTTATAAGACACAAGGGAGGGAAAGTTGGATATGAAAAAGTACACATTTTGAAGTCAGAGATACTTGGGTTCAAATTCTGGCAGTTACGATTTGGGGCAAGATGATGGATTTCTCTCTCATTTAAAAAATAGTTATGATGGTACTTCACAGGGATGTTGTAGAGTCTGTAGATTATATAAATGAAATGTAGCCAGGATTAGGGTATCATCCCCTTCTGGAGTCACATGACTGGTAAAGTGGGGAAGGAACATTTTTCCGATAGAGAGGGAAACTGTTGCAGAAGGAGAGAAAGGTACTGAGTGGACAAGATGTAGAGACAGTGTATGTGAGGTCTCCCGGTGCGGGACTTGGCACCTGCTCATACAATGTATTTTCTACTACTTAGGCCCTTTGGTTGCTTGAAACAAAGACCCAACTAGAGGTAGCCTAAGGTAGGAGAGGACATCCACTGACAGTTTCCTGAGGTGCTCATGGAACCCAGGGATGAGATAGCAGCTGGACTGAAGAACAGACCCCAAGATTGCTACTCTGCTGAGGACTCCTCTTCTAAGTCTCCTTCCATAGTTCCTTCATTTTTTGTCTCTATAGTTTGTTTTAGTCCATTTCCACATTATGAAGATTGGGTTGGCAACAATTCCCAGTCTGTGTGTTACATTCTAGCTGGCCAGAGAAAGATTAATCCGATCTGCCAGAATTCCAGTTACAGATTTCTTGGGATGGAATCTGATGTGTCTGGCTTCGGTCCGGAAGCTACCTCTGGTCCCATCAGCTATTGCCAGGGCCTAAGTTCATGTGGTGACCACAGGGCAACTGCCGGGATAACAATATGGTTGGGAGATGGGGCAATTCCTGGAAAAGGAATGTTGGCAGGAGAGGCTGGCAGACTGTTCATTATAATTTATATGAGAAGGAGAACTGAATTTAGTGCAAGAAGCTTTGTATTTGAGTCTTGACTTGCTGTTTTGAGCCACAGTGGCCCTGAGCATTTCTCTTAATGGGAGTCTGACTCCCAGTGTCCTCATCGATGCCTTATGTATAACATATTGCAGGATGTCACTGAAAAATGAACAAGGGCTCTTGCCATTACCATTGCTGCCGTGTTTATTGCTATTGATATTGTTATAATTATCATCATTATCTAGTCCGCCCACCCAGTGTCACTCCTGAGACACAGTCAAATAAGCCAATGTATGTGAAAACAGATTAACTACACACACACACGTGCACGGGCACACACACACACACACACGAAGGTATTACTGTTTCATCACTATCTTCTAGTGAGTCCACCTTGGATTTCTCAGCTTACCTCATTAAAACGTTAAAATGATAAATCCCCTTCCAGAATTTCTTGGCTGCTGTAAAGTTTTTGGATGGTTGATATATAAGACCTTAGAAAAGTGAAAACCTCTAGAGCAGTGACTGGTTTAGTCTCCTGTCTCATCTGGCTTTCTAATATCCTCCCTAACAAGTTCTAATTCTATATTAAGTATTGTATTTATGAGACAGAGAATTACCTTTTACTTGCCAACTTGTTATTAGCATGTCATATGGTGGCTCAGAATTATCAACTCATACTTAAGTAATTATGAAACACAAAGAGAGGAAAAAGGGGAAGACCATGGTTTTCCCATGCATTCTCCCCTGGAAGCCATTGTGATTGCCACATTCTGCTTGCTACACACATGGACGGACATGGGGAGTGAGGTGCAGAGAAGGCCCGGTCTGTGTGGTTGAGAAACAAACTTGTAAGACATTCTCAAACTCTCTTTTTAAGTAAGGCTCTGTTTTGGTCATCTCATACTGTAGCGCAGCATTGGAGTTTCATTCTCTCATAACTCTGGGCCTATTTTCTGGGATTAAGGTTGATTCACTGTAAAATTCCTCTCAATATTCCTTAGAACAAACAATTTACTTAGGATGCTTTGTAAAAATAATTTCTTTTAAAAAAATATGTCATGGCCTAGCCTTCTCCTTTTGAAGGGTGATATATGTACAAATGAAAAAAAAAAGGTTTAGTGAAAATTCATTTCAACCATTTGCTCAGGAATATAGTTAGGAATTATTTGTGGTTATGCCGTATTGTTACACATTGACTTGAGAATTAAGGAAATTACACAATTTTATTTTATTTTATTTATTTATTTTTTAAAGATTTTATTTTATTTACTTGACAGAGAGAGAGCACAAGTAGGCAGAGAGGCAGGCAGAGAGAGAGGAGGAAGCAGGCTCCCTACAGAGCAGAGAGCCCGACGTGGGGCTCGATCCCAGGACCCTGAGATCATGACCTGAGCCGAAGGCAGCGGCTTAATCCACTGAGCCACCCAGGCGCCCCCACAATTTTATATGTTAAGGCAATTTCAGAATGTCTTATATATATGATTGCTGAAATAAACTTCTTATGTTGTGGGACCAGGCTGTGAAGTTGACTGGCACTATATAGAAATGTTGGATTTTCATCAGTAAATACAAAAAGACCAAAATGGTTGCCTTTTGCAAGGCATTTTCATAACCCATTCAGTTTAATTTCGTTCCATCTCCTGTGCTCTTGCACAAAGACTTTCCTGGTAGAAACCACCAGGATGCACAGTAGGGTATCTCTCTCTCCCCGTAGGCCATCTGACTTCCCTGGCACTGTCCTCTCATTTGTTGTTTGTGAATAAAGGCCAGTCTGAGCATTTGAAAAGTCAAGTTTGTTGAGTAGAGAAATTGTGAATTTATACTACCCACAGGTGCTCTGACTCTTGATCCAGGAAGGATGGTACAAGTTCTTGGATTTACCCTAGAGAGACTTACTAGGCCGATGGGCAGGGAAACAAGGGCGAGGTAGCTGATGTAGTTCGGGGTTACTTTCTTATCCCCAAAGCCTTGACTTTTGCCACTGCTTTCTTCCATGTTGGGTAAACTTTTTGATACTGTGTTCTAAACCTCTGCTGGTTTTGGAGGAATCTGCTTTGGAAATGTGGTAACATTATTCATGTGGCACCTTTTTAGAGGGTACTCTTAGCTAGGCAGCAGGGCATGGTGCAGGCAGCCCTGAAGAGGATGTTGTCCAGCAATCTAGGCCTGAGGCTCTTGTCAGCTGGCCTTTGGACCCTGTCTCTGATTTGTCTGGGCCTCAGTTTCTCTTTCTGTAAAACAAGAAGGTTGGATTGATTTGGATGGGTATTTTATGAACTTTACTTCCATCAAACACAGATTCATTTAATAAGTGCTCTGGTGGGGGAAAGGAATTATTTACAACTAAGTTTAAAAATAAGGTTTGGATTCAAGTTAACACATTTTGTTTTCAATTGCAGATCTCGCTACTTTTACTTTGTTAAAATTCATCAAGAGGAATGATTTAGTGTTCAGGTCTTCTCAACCTTATTTAGTCACAGAGGATAAATAAGGGTTAGGAGTGTGAGGTTTCCAAGATAGCTCAGTTTGAATCTGAGCCATGCCATTTGCTCGTTGTATGATCTTGGGCAAGTTATACTCAGTTTCCCCAACTGTAGAATAGGGACCTGAAGATTATATGATGTCTGAAGAACAATTTGTAAAATTTCTTTCAATTAGTAAGTGCTCAGTAAATGTTAACAAGTCTTAGAAATAGTAGATTATGATTCTATGACTGACATATCTCACCTATCACATATATTTTTATATGATGGTGGTAGATAAAATCATTTCCATTTTACAGAGAACAAGATAAAAATCTGGAGCATTTGAGTGCTTTGCTGCAGGTAAAGGTATACCAAGCTGTAGAGCCAACACTTGAATAGGGATGCTGTTTTTTTTTTTTTTTTAAAGATTTTATTTATTTGAGAGAGAGAGAGACAGAGATAGTGAGAGAGTGCTTGAGTGGGGAGGGGAGAAGCAGGCTCTCCGCTGAGCAGGGAGCCCAACTCCGTCTTCAATCCCAGGACCCTGAGATCATGACCTGAGCTAAAGGCAGAGGCCTAACCAACTGAGCCACCAGGCACCACTTGAATGGGGCTTCTGATTCTCTGTCCAGGACTCTCCTCACAGGACTGCTTCCTGTAACACAAGTAACACAAACATTTCTTAGCTTAGGAGTCTACGTTTGGAGTACCATCAGTGTGGAGACAATCTGTTACCCAGCTGGCCAGAGTCCAAGTTAAAGACATTGTCCCAAATAGAGTTACAGAAGTGTAAATTAGAATTAAGTCTTACAGGTCATCTTCTAGGGGGATCTAATGCAGTTATTCTGCAGATGAGGCCATAAACTCCCAGAGCAGCAGAGTCCTGGCTTAAGGTTGCATAATTTCTAGTGAGATCAGCTTCTCCTCCTGATGGAGGGGATGACTTTCGTGGATGAGACTGAAAGAGGACGGAATCTTCTGTGATGTTTTCCCTGCTTTATCTGTATCTGTCCATGGCTTACTTGAAATTTTTAGTGGCTACAGTTTGTGATTTCACATGAACTGCAGGAGAACAGTGAGAGAATAAGATTATGTTCTGAACTTTAAAGCACTAAATGACATCAGACTGAAGATAAAGCTTTTAATGAGGGGAGGCATGAGTAATTACATTTTGATGGTTGTATCACAGTTTATGCATCTTACATAATCCATAATGTTTAGGAAGCTGATTTATCCATCGAATAACCAGCAAATCCTGCCAGTCTCTTTCCTTTATGCCTGTGGTCTAAACTTTCTCTAATGATTTTTTCCAAAAAACCTAGAGTGTGATAACCGGGGCCCACTAGTTGAAAGGAAGTTTCATAATTGCTTTATAGCATTTTGATAAGGGAAATTTAAAATCAGGCAATCAGCATTTGGAGTATTCTAGCATTCATATTGAGAAGAAGAGCAATCTCTCTCTCTCTCTCATTTTTTTCTCTCAAATTTTAACTGTCCGGAATTAGAATAGTTCACTGGTTGAGGAGGGAGCGTAGATAGTTTAATAGAAGAGATAGCAAAGTTAAATGAGCTGCAGAATGGAAAGAAGGTACTAGTTACCTCACCTCAGGATTTCTTGTTTAGTGCTTTTATATATTACTAAACTTTATCTCTTGCAGTTCCGTTCAGTACAAACTTAGGCATTTCATATAATGGCCAAAAGTTTGACAAGAAAATAACAAAATATAAAGTAGTGTCAAAGACTAGTCTGTCATCCCCATTTCTATTTAAGAAAAATGAGGTTTCTTAATTACATTTTTTGGAGACAGACATAAGCTGGACAAAGTGAAGTTTCAAATGGGACCTAATTTGGTAAGATAGTGCTTTGAACGAGGCACTGCCAAAGTCAAATATGTTTAGAATGATCTGGAAAATCAGGAGAAGCATCGATACGTGAGGATGTGCACACAGATAATTAAGTTGTACTTTGTATAGAATTTGGAAGTATGCTGATGTATATTATGTTGATTCCTGTCCTCTCTCTGAGCCTTTGGGTTCCTTATGAGTAGAAGTAGTATCCTCTGCTTCCCCAAGGTGTTCTTTGGAGTGTAAGTATCATCTTGTACCAGGTCCTATGCAAGCACAGAACTATTTTGGATTTAAAATGTATAAAAACAGAAAGTCCAAATGACTCCTGTGATTTTTATTAGTAACTAGAAGAAGAGCTTCAAGCAGATGGCACGAGGGTGAGGTGGAAAGAATGGCATTTCACGGCTTTGGAAGACCGTGACCCAGTGACCTGAGAGTGGAGGAGCCTGAGAGGCCCTAAGCCTGCTACTAACTAATGTGGACTTAGATTTTGGTTCCACAGAAATGGGCGTGGCTGACCCCACTGGGGATAAATCAGACAAATACTGATGAATCACTGTGCATGCACATAGACCTGGCATAAATCTTATTGCTTTAATCATTATAAATTTAAATTAAGGAAAAATAATTCATATTAAGGTAAGGTGGGGCTAATGAAGTTTTAACCTTTATCTAGCTCAGTGTTTAGGCATGCATGATGTAAGTTAATGGCGTTTTAATATTGCAGGGGTTGACTTGAATACCACTGAAAGATTTTTAACTCATTGAGATTAATTTATTCAAACTAGCCCTATGTTCTTAAATTTCATCAAATGGTAATTCTTTACAACTATTGCATTTCCAGACCTTTTATGTTCAGATGGTTTTTTCTAATTGGTAGATTGTGCCTGTTGTTAACCTTCCTTACAGTAGCCCTGGGTTTTACTTGAGTTCTGAGGTGCTCTGTAGATAAAATGGAAGGGGGTTATGCTTACCTAGCACTTTGGCTTTTGGACTTAAAGGAAAAAAAAAAAAAACCCACAAATATCTTTGTGTTGTCCTAATGCTATTGCAAACATTTGAGTGACTAAAGGGTTAATTTATTAAAAATCTGTTGAGAAATGTGCTTAGTGTGCTCTTGACAGAATTCATTTTAAAAAGCCCATGCCACTCATATTTTTGTACCTTTTATTTCATCACATCTGCTTAACTGAAGTCCATAGAATTCTTGGCTTATCATGCATAATATAAAAATTCTGTAGTAAGAATGCTTATTAAAAATAATGAGTGGAATGCATATGTGATTAGTAGCAAACAAATATGCATAGCTTTTTTGCTTTAATCATGGTCTTTTGAAAGCTGAGGTTTTAGAACTGCCTCATAAACAGTCCTGTTGATTTGTATCTTACTATGAGTCATGTCAGTGGCAGCAAGCCCATATATTTTCCAACCTAATTTTTCAAGTATGTTTTTATCAGAGGTGAAATATCTGGAAAGCCTATGAAACAGAATGTGCCCATTTAAAAAGATACCGCATTAGGTTGTATTTTATAGTAACTTATAATTTATATGTTTCAGTTCAATGTATTGATAAACCATGATTTTCTTCATTTAATTTATTCTAGAAGTTCACAGGAGGCACAGTTGACCCTTGAACAACTTGTCTTTGAACTACACAGGCCCACCTGAATTTTTTTTTTGATAAACACAGCACAGTACTGTAATGTATTTTATTTTCCTTATGGTTTTCTTAACATCTTTTTTCTCTTGCTTTGTTGTAAGAACACACTGTGGAATACAAGTAACATATGAAATATATATTAGACAACCATTTATGTTATTGATAAGACTTCCAGGCAACAGTAGGGAATTACTGAGTAAGTTTTTGAGGAGTCAAAAACTTCTGTGGATTTTCGACAGCAAGGCAAGGGGGTTGGAACCTCTAACCTCTGCCTTGTTCAAGAGTTAACTGTATTTGGATTTAAAAAAAATAAAGTAAGAATTTATATAAACTCTGCATGATACATAAGTATTTCTTAGGAAGGTATGAAGAATAATTTAGGAGAAAATGAAACCTAAGAAGTAAAATATTTTTGATAATAAAGTACCTGAAAGAAGTCTACCTTCAGTTTCTTCCAGCTTTGAGGCGAGCAACTGTATCTTCTTTTCTTTAAGTCTTCAGCACATAGGAAAGGTCGGGAACAGATGGAGTAATTTTATCATCCATAATACAGCTTCCCTGTGCATTTTTCTGAAGAAGTGAGGTCACTGCCTGTATCCTACTTTCAGGGCAGTCTGTGGCTCAGGGCTTTTCAGCCTCTAGTTTGGAGAAGGCAAGATTCATAATGTTGGAAATTATTTAGATGTTAGGGAGTGATAAATGACAACTAGTTACAGTAGAATTCGTAATAATCTTATCAACCACTTTTATTGTTCCAGACCAGAAGATAGAACATGTGATATGGAAGTTTCTTAGTGTGAGAATATTTACCTTCTTCTTTATCATAATAGGTTCTTAACAAACTTTGAATGAATAGTAATATTTAAAATTTATAGAGTTCCTGTTTTTGGAATGGAGTAAATGCATTAAGTGATAGATATAAACTAAGCTAAAGATTTGACACATAATGTTGAACATATTTGATTTGGATAAAAGGATAGAATTACTAGGAAGGGGACTGATCATGGTTTTTTTGGATCTTTGGTTTTGAGCTATAAGTGCATAGGTATTCCAGACTTTAAGAGATTTCAAAGAGAATAACTAGAATGCCCCCCTTTTCAATGATTATGAGGAATGAAATGAATAAAAATTCACTTGTAATTTCATCAATTAGTACAGTGACTGGAAAAATAATGCATGCTCAATAAACCTGAAAAATCAATTAGAAAAAATTTTGGTAAAATATGTATAGCATGAAATTAATCATTTGAACCATTTTAAGTATATAGTTCAGAGGAATGAAGTATATTCACGCTGTTGTGCAGTCATTACCACCATCCATCTTTGGAACTTTCTCATTATCCTGGACTGAAACATTATGCTCATTAAACAGTAACTCCTTATTACTTTCTTCCCCAGTTGCTGGCCACCACTATCATATTTCCTATCTCTATAAACTTGATAATTATAGATACCTCATATAAGTGGAATCATACAATATTTTTTAATCTGTTTTTTTTATTTGACATAGTTTTCAAGGTTAAATAGTGTTGTAGCATGTGCCAGAATTTCACTTCTTCATAAAACTGAGTGATACTCCGTTGTATATATATATATACATGTATATACATATACATATATGTATATGTGTATATATACCACCTTTGTTTATTCATGAATCTGTCAGTGGGCATTTGGGTTGTTTCCATCTTATAGCTACGGTGAATAATGTGGCCATGAACATTGGTGCACAAATTTCTGTTCGGGCCTCTGCTTTCATTTCTTTTGGGTATGTACTTAGAAGTGGGTTGCTGGATCATAAGGTGATTCTATGTTTAATGTTTTGAGGAACCTCTATACTGTTTCCCATAGTGGCTGTATCATTTTATAAACAGTAATGTACAAATGTTCCAGTTTTTCCATATCCTTGCCAATATTTATTATGTTCTACCTTACTGGGTATGGAGTGTATCCCGTTGTGGTTTTGACATGTATTTGCCTAATGCTAAGTCATATCAAACATGTTTTCATATGTCTCTTGGCCATTATTATGTATTCATTGAAGAAATGTCTATTCAAGTCCTTTGCCCATTTAAATTTTTTGGTCATTGTTGAGTTTTATGAGTTCTTTATGTATTCTGGATATTATCCCTTATATGATTTGTAGATATTTTCTCCTTTCTATATGTTGTTTTTTCACTCTCCTGACAGTGTTTTCTGATGTACAAAAGTTTTTAATTTCACAAAGGCCAATTTATCTCTCTTCTATCAATTGTTGCCAGATCCAATGTCATGAAGCTTTTCAACTGTAGAGTTTTATAGTTGTTACATTTAGGTCTTCCATCCATTTTGAACTAATTTTTATATATGGTGTAAGATAAGGGAACACGTCATTCTTTTGCATGTGGATATCTAGTTTTCCTAGGAGCGTTTGTTGAATAAGTATACTCCCAAGTAAATTTCTTATTGAGCTACAGAATACAAAAAAAGTTCACATATCATCAGAATACAGCTCAATAGATTTTTATAAAGTGGGTACAATATGAACACTAGTACACAGGGACTCTTGCACCTCTACATGCTGGCTATGTTACGAGGACCACAGACGCCTCCTCACTCTTGCCCTGCCAGTCATTCCCCATAGTGTTCCATCTCACCAATAATGATTCCCCTGCATAAGTTAGTTTTGCCTGTTCTTGAGCTTTTATCAATCAGATCAGACAGTATGTATTCTTTTGTGTCTGTCTCCTTTTGCTTAGGGTATTATCTGTGAGAGTCATTGATGTTACTTTATGTATCAATAGTTTTAAAAATGAATGTATGTATTATTCATTATATGAATATACCACAATTTATTTATTTATTCTCCTATACATTTTGCTTGTTTCCGTTTTGAGGTATTAGGAATAGTGCTGCTGTGGATGACATTCTTGTACTAGTTCTTGGATGATTATATTCATTTTTATTGGATATATACCTAGGAGTAGAATTGCTAGGTCATGGGAGGGGTACACAATCAGGCTTATCTACTTCCAGATGGTTTTCTAAATAGTTGTACTTATTTACATGCCTACTAGCAGTAAATGAGAGCTGTAATTGCTCTACATCTTGTCTACCACTTGGTGTTCTTTTATTGTTAATTTTAACCATTTTGGTGGCTGGGTAGTGGTAGTACTTTGTGATTTTAATTTGAATTTCCCTGATGACTACTGAAATTAAGCATCTTTTCTTTTCACATGTTTACTGGCCATTTGTATATTTTCTCTTGTGAAGTGCCCATCCATTCAAAGCTTTTGGCCACTTTCCTACTGATTGCTGTTTTCTTACTGATTTGTAGGAATTCTTGGTATTTTCTGGGAGTCTTCAGTTTCACATATGTATTGCAGATACCTTCTCTTGCTCCTTGGATTGCCTTTTCACTTTCTTAACAGGACCTTTTAAAGAATAGGTATCTTAAATTTTAATGCAGTCTCTTGCATGTACCTTTTTCCTTTATGGAAAAACAGTCCCTTTTTGTGTACTGTTTAAAGAATCTTTACCTAAAGTCATGAAGATATTTCTCGTTAATTTTTCTAAAACCTTGATTATTTTTCTTTAATTACTTAACTAGATCTATAGTATCTGAAATTCCTTCTGGTGTAGGGGTAAAGTAGAGATCAAGATTCTTTTTATACCACATGGATACCCAGCGATGAAGACCATTCTTTCCCTATTGTATGCACTATTGCAATTCCTTACTTCTGACTGTGTGATCTTTGTCATAATTTGTGTCTGTTTCTGAACTCTCTGATCTGTGTGCTGGTGTCTACTTATCATTCTATTGATGTTGGCTGCCATATTTTACACTGTAGCTTTAGAAGTAGTGTAAACATAGATTTGTTGTGCTTTTTTTTTCTAAGAGAGAGAGAAGCTGGGGGAGGGGCAGAGAGAGAGAGAGAGAGACTCCTATAGGCTCCAACCCTGAGATCATGACCTGAACTGAAATCCAGAGTTGGACACTTAACCAACTGAGGCACCTACACACCCTCAATTTGTTCTTATTCTTAGCCCTCTGCATTTTTACAGAAATATTAGGATAAGTTCATCAATTTCTTTGTAAGAAAGACCACACATGTTAGGATTTAAATAGAATATATTGACTGTGTAGATTGCTTTAGGGAGAATTATTATCTTTTCAATATAGAACTTCCCATTCCATTGCACAATTAACCCTTAAACAATGCAAGGGGTAGGTGCACTAGCCCCTCATGCAGTTGAACATCCACATCTAACTTTGACTTTTCAAAAACTTAACTACTAATAACTTACTGTTGACCAGAAGCCTTACCGATAGTTAACACATATTTTGTATGTTATCTGTAGTATGTACTGTATTTTTATAAAAGGCAAGAGAAAAAAATGTTATTAAGAAAATCAAAAGGAAGAGAAAATGCATTTACAGGATTATAATGTTTCTACTGGAAAAAATCCAGTTTTAAGCAGACTTATGCAGTTCAAACATGTTGTTTGAGGGTTAATTGCATATGGCATATTTTTTCTTTATTTGAGTGTTAAAATTTATTTTCAATAATGTTTTATAGTTTTCAGTGTAGAGGTCTCACTCATCATTTGTTAGATTTAGTATTAGATTTTTAATATTAATTAATGCCACGCTAAGTAACCTTTAAACATTTTAAAATCTTGATTGGTGATTTATAGAAAAAAAATTTTTTTTACATTGACTTGTATCCAGCAATATTGGTAAATGCACTTATTTCTAGTAGTTAGTTGATTGTCTTGGATTTTTTGGTCTTTGGAATCATGTTGCCTGCAAATAAGGAGAGTTTTATTTTCTTCCTTTCCATTTCTTACACTTTTTATTTCTTTTTCTTGCATCATCACATTAGTTAGGATATCTAGTGTAATACCAATAGGAATGCTAGTGGGCATTTGTCTTTTTTTCTCTCTCAGGAGAAAAACTTTCAGTAATTCACCATTAAATATGATTTTTTAAATTTTATGTCTTTTTTTTAATTGAAGTATAGTTGACATTATATGATGTTTAAGACTTCTAGATAATATTTGTTAGAATTAGAGCACTTATATTCCTATTTTGATATGTGTTTTTTTAATCATGAATTGGTATTGAATATATCAGTTGCTTCTTTTTGTATCTATTGAGATAATCATAAGATTTTTTTCTCTCTTTAAAAATTTTTTTTTCCCTTTTTATTAATTTTTTCAGCGTAACAGTATTCATTCTTTTTGCACAACACCCAGTGCTCCATGCAAAACCTGCCCTCCCCATCACCCACCACCTGTTCCCCCAACCTCCCACCCCTGACCCTTCAAAACCCTCAGGTTGTTTTTCAGAGTCCATAGTCTCTTATGGTTCGCCTCCCCTCCCCAATGTCCATAGCCCGCTCCCCCTCTCCCAATCCCACCTCCCCCCAGCAACCCCCAGTTTGTTTTGTGAGATTAAGAGTCATTTATGGTTTGTCTCCCTCCCAATCCCATCTTGTTTCATTTATTCTTCTCCTATCCCCCTAACCCCCCATGTTGCTTCTCCATGTCCTCATATCAGGGAGATCATATGATAGTTGTCTTTCTCCGATTGACTTATTTCACTAAGCATGATACGCTCTAGTTCCATCCACGTCGTCGCAAATGGCAAGATTTCATTTCTTTTGATGGCTGCATAGTATTCCATTGTGTATATATACCACATCTTCTTGATCCATTCATCTGTTGATGGACATCTAGGTTCTTTCCATAGTCTGGCTATTGTAGACATTGCTGCTATAAACATTCGGGTACACGTGCCCCTTCGGATCACTATGTTTGTATCTTTAGGGTAAATACCCAGTAGTGCAATTGCTGGGTCATAGGGTAGTTCTATTTTCAACATTTTGAGGAACCTCCATGCTGTTTTCCAGAGTGGTTGGACCAGCTTGCATTCCCACCAACAGTGGAGGAGGGTTCCCCTTTCTCCGCATCCTCTCCAGCATCTGTCATTTCCTGACTTGTTAATTTTAGCCATTCTGACTGGTGTGAGGTGATATCTCATTGTGGTTTTGATTTGTATTTCCCTGATGCCGAGTGACGTGGAGCACTTTTTCATGTGTCTGTTGGCCATCTGGATGTCTTCTTTGCAGAAATGTCTGTTCATGTCCTCTGCCCATTTCTTGATTGGATTGTTTGTTCTTTGGGTGTTGAGTTTGCTAAGTTCCTTATAGATTTTGGATACTAGCCCTTTATCTGATATGTCGTTTGCAAATATCTTCTCCCATTCTGTCAGCTGTCTTTTGGTTTTGTTAACTGTTTCCATAGGCAGTTTTAATAAGAGATTCATTTTATTTTACAGGGAAAGTTGGATTCAGATTTAAAATTTTCTTTTCATGACCTGAGTTGAAAGTTTGATTTAACTGACTGAGCCATGGAGGCACCCTGATTTTTTTTTTTTTTAATTTTTCTTCCTCCTGCTTTCTTTGGGTTTGATTTTCCTTTCTTTTTCTAGCTTATCGATAATTCATTTAATGCTATAATTTCATTCTAATCACCCATTTTAGGTGTATCTCACAAATTCAGATATGTCATATCTTAATTATCATTCATTTAAAAATATTTTCAAATTTCTTTTGAGATACATTCTTTAGTAAATGGACTGTTTGAAGTATACTGTTCAATTTCCAGGTAGTTGAGGATTTTCTCATTAAACATTTATTATATAATTCTACTGTGTTCAGAAAATATATTCAGAGTATTATGATTACTTGAAGTTTGATTTATGCCTGAACATATAGTTACTTTTGGTAAATGTTCTATATGCTTTTTGAAATGTATTTGTATATTATTTTTGTTGGTGCAGTTTCTGTGCATGGTCATATTTGTTCATTGTATTATTCAGATTTTCTTTAGCCCTAATGATTTGATTTCTTGGAAGGACTGGGGTAGAATCTGTAGCTTGATGTAGTTCATCAATTTTGGAACTTTTTTTTTTTAAGATTTTATTTTTCTATTTGATAGAGAGATCACAAGTAGGCAGAGAGGCAGGCAGAGTGGGGAAACAGGCTCCCTGCTGAACAGAGAGCCAAATGTGGGGCTTGATCCCAGGACCCTGGGATCATGACCTGAGCTGAAGGCAGAGGCTTAACCCACTGAGCCAACCAGGTGCCCTAGTTTTGGAACATTTTTGACAATTTTGTTTTCAAACATTGTTTTTTGCTTAGTTCTCTCTTTTCCTTTTTGGGACCCAATTACATTTTACATGTTTAAACTGAGTCCAACACATCTTTTATGATCTTTTTTCTGTGTTTCCCATTCTTCATTTCTTTTGCTTCAGTTTGGATATTTTCTACTGATTTGTCATCAGATTACTGCAATATCAACTAGCTGTTAAACCCATCTGTCGGCGCATTTCATATAATGTATTGTCCAGTTTGAGAAGTTTGAGAATTTTCATTTGGTTCTATATATTCCAAATATCTGGTGACATTCTCTATCTTTACATCTTTTTTTTTCACACCTTTTCCTTAATATTTTTAACATAATCTTGGTTATTTAAAATTCTTGACTATTACCTTCAATATATATATTATCAATGAGTCTGTTGTGGTTTTTGGTCATCTCTTATCATGCATATAGTAATTTTAGATTGAATGCCAGGCATGTGTGTAAGAAGTTATAGAGGTTCTAAATGTTATAAATTGCAATTATCTTACTCTAGAGAAGGTTTACTCTTTCCTCTGCAAGGCAGAAACACTGGAGATTGATCACCTTAATCTAGCTGAGCTGATGTTGGGTCAAAATTTCTGGTTCCTTTTCCTTAAGGACACCCCTCAAGGACTTTAACTGAGATTTTGTTGTGTTTACCTCTTCTCCTTGTGGAGTCTTAAATTCTGATCTTTGTTTGCACAGTACTGTGAGACTTTAGAAAACTTTACATTGGTTATAGATGCTTATGGCTTAGCTTTTTCATTTTTCACATTGCTGTATATCAGAGTAAAATGGGTCAAATGTTTGAGGACCTACAGGTGTTTAATTTTGACCCTGTAACCCTCACAAGATCACACAATCTCCATCCTTGTCCTTTGTACATGCAGGTAAAACCAGGAAAGTGTTGATGAGGATCAACAATTAACCTTTCTGAACTTTTCTTTCTTTTTTTAATCTTAGCTTTTTTAGTTCTCATTACTTTCATACCTCTCTGATGCCTTTATCGATTTAGTATTTTATTGACATTTTCTTTTTTTTTTTTTTTTTTTTCAACACTAGTTTTATTGCCCTTCTTTTTTTTTTTTTCTCATTTTATTTATTTTTTCAGCGTAACAGTATTCATTCTTTTTGCACAACACCCAGTGCTCCATGCAAAACGTGCCCTCCCCATTACTCACCACCTGTTCCCCCAACCTCCCACCCCTGACCCTTCAAAACCCTCAGGTTGCCCCAACCTCCCACCCCTGACCCTTCAAAACCCTCAGGTTGTTTTTCAGAGTCCATAGTCTCTTATGGTTCGCTTCCCCTCCCCAATGTCCATAGCCCGCTCCCCCTCCCCCAATCCCACCTCCCCGCAGCAACCCCCAGTTTGTTTTGTGAGATTAAGAGTCATTTATGGTTTGTCTCCCTCCCAATCCCATCTTGTTTCATTGATTCTTCTCCTATCTCCTACTGACATTTTCTTGATGTTATTCAGGGAAGTATTGGTTTGATACTAAGCATGAATTCTAAGTGGATGTCCTCAATAAATGTTTATTTGCAAAAATTTATGGCTTTTAGAAGCATGTGATATCATAGGTCTGAACTATGATTGTAATTGAAGTCTTTAACTACTAAATTTGACTTAATAAATGAATGCTAAGTATTAGGAATTAAGGAATGACTATGGCCTTTGGAAAAATGGTTCAGAGTTGATAGGGGATCTTTAAGGCTTTTCATTAAAGTAAAGAAAATGAATTATTTTTAGTTTGTAAACTCTACTTATTTTAGAGCAGTCACAAAATTCTAATACCCATATAATTAGTGTGCTGTGAGATCATATTATTTTTATCTCTAAGAGAGAAATTGATTTCTGAGAGCCTTGATACCTTAGACAGATTTTGGAGAGACAAAAGTAAAACCTTAATGGTTTAGGAGAGGTATTAGTACACGCCTTTTTAGTGTTGTTGGGGATATAGTTTCTTTTCAGTGATTTTGACATATATAAAAGGGGACATTTTAGAAGAAATGACATGACCTTTTTTAACTCCAAACACAGATTTGGCAAAGCAAAGATACAAAGAGTTATGTCAATAGAGAGTTAAATTACATGAACAATATTAAAAAGAAATGAATTCATATCTTCTTGGGAATCACACATCTCCTTACCCAAAACAAGCCATAACTTCCACAAACCAGATATGCTGCTTACGACTGTTGTATAGATACAAACCACTGCATTTCATCTGTATAAGACACTATTGATTTTAAGTAATTCCATTATTTTAAGGGCCAGTAGTATGAAAAAGCAATGCCAATTAAAGTTATATGGTGTTTTCATATCACTATGAATTTATGTTTTGTTGAAAGAACTCTTCTGTACTTTCTTAAACATATACTTTTTTTAAAAATTTTTTTTAAGATTTTATTTATTTACTTGACAGAAAGAGATCACAAGTAGGCAGAGAGGCAGGCAGAGAGAGAGGGAAGCAGGCCCCCCGCTGAGCAGAGAGCCCGATGTGGGACTCGATCCCAGGACCCCGAGACCACGACCAGAGCCGAAGGCAGCGGCCCAACCCACTGAGCCACCCGGTGCCCTAAACTTTTATTTATCACTCGTACATATTCAAAAAGGAAGATATCAGTTTAATACTTTGAATTGAACTTTTCTAAACGTAATCACCTTCAGAGTACAACTCCACTGAATCACCACGACTCACTCATCATCATCTGTGTTTTCCCACACAGTATCAGCCTCTATGCCCTCAGGAATGCTAATGTTGAATCATTTCTTAAAAGAATGTTTCAATACTGTCTCTGGGATTTCTTCCAGGCTGTTGGCATACATTCTATGCATTTTGATGATATCATCAGATGGTTTATCTGACAACAACAAAGACTCAGTATTCTTTCTTCAAAGGATCTGCAAGTGGTTTGTTGACCAGAGCATCAAAGTGTTGTCATTGTTCTGTCTAGCCCCCAGGAGGCACTGCCAGGTCTATGCATGGTCAGGCAGTGTTAATTACATAAGAATTGCTACCTGGCTGGCAGCACTGCAAGACAGTCGTGGTTTCAGATTTGTTATAAATTGGGCAAGCTGTGTTTTATCATTTTGTTAATATGGCTGACATTGGTATGTATTATGGCCACTTAATTAGTATCTGGCTGCCCTGTACATGACGTGTCCTGTATTTCTGGCCACAGAGAGACATTTCTTCATGCAGACAGTATGGAAAGAAAGGATGAATTTAGCACACTGCTTGACATGAATATTTGATATTTGGGGCTTATGGGAAGATCATTTTAAGATTATTGAGTGACTAGGAACATAAAAAGGCACAAGAGGCTCTAAAAGTGGATGACAGTAAAAAGATGTGTTGTTTCTATTGATTTGCCTGGGAGACTTTTGTAGTCTCTTCTCACATAGTCTCCAAATTACATCAATACATATGTGAGCATCAGTCTCTACCCCAACCTTATCCTTCTCCTACATGCTCATCTTATTCATAAACAGTTAGGTATTTGTTCACATAAGACAATTGTGTTGGTTCAGTGCACCAAAATCTCACCAACTATTGCTTCTACATCTTCCAGAACCCAGTCATTATCATTATTATTGATTCCTATTCTTTTAAAGCTTTAATGATGTTTTTATCTTGTACCATCTCATTTCCCTAAAATTCTGAATGTCATATTTTTAAAGCTTCAAATAATTAATAATCATTTTGTTTTGAAATTGTTGTTTATAATTTTGTGAGGTCTTTTAAGGTGGTTGGAAGAGCACAGAGACATTATAAAATTAAAATTAGATTCACAGAGTAAGATTTGGCTGTTGAGTTAGAGTAATGTTGGGATTACAATCCAAATCGTTCTCAGTGATCTAAAGTGGGGAACTATTTAGAGAGCAGCTGTCCTCTTGATGTTGCTGCTGCCATTGCTGCTTCTTTGCTACTAAATGTTTTTGTTAGCCTAGACTCTTTTAGTTGCAATTGACAGAAATCCAATTCAAATTGGCTTAAGCAGAAAAGGAAAATTATTAGCTCATAAAACTAAGAAGTCCTGGTGTGGCATTGGATCAGGTATGGCTGGATCCAGGGTCTTATCATTCTCAACAGTTGGTTCTGCCTTCCTCTGTGTTGCTGTCAGTGATACTGTCTTTTACTTGGTGGCCTCTGCAGCTCCACACTTAGCTTCTACATATTTAACAGTCTCAGAAGGAAGGTTCTTTTGCCCAGTATCTCCAGTCAGAGTCCTAGAATTGGATTTCTTTGATCTTTCTTAGTTTGCATATCTATTTTGGAAGCACTAACTGTGGCCAAGAGGGTGGATTTTATCAAGTTGGCCCTTTTTTAACCTTCCTGAGTTACCTGCCTACTCTGGAGTTATGTGGACTCAGAATGGGGCTTCCAAAATTAAAAGCCAAGTAGCTGGACAAGGAGGATGTTGGGCTAGCCGAACCAATGGTTCTCTTTATTGGTGCTATTATGCAGAAGCTGGTGATGGACAGCACATGTAATGTAGTTGGCTTATGTGAACAAGTAGGGAAAGGAAAAAGTCACAGGGGAGTAGATCCCTAACCTAAGCTCTGACTCTCTCAGGCGTATAGGGTAATAGTACTTCCCCACTTCAAAATGATGTTAGTCAATCAAGTCTGAAGGGGGCTATATGATGATACACTATGGAGGTAGAGTGTTAAGATTAGAGGAGTCCTTCCCTGGGAGTCAGAGTCTCAGGTACTACTATCAGCTCTGAGAACATAGACCAATAAGTTTTTTGCTGCACTGTGAGCTCCTAGAGGGTGAAGAATGTGCTTGATCTTGCCTTTTTTTTTTTAAATATATTTTTGTTTATTTGAGACGGAGAGAATGAGAAAGAGAAAGCATGAGAGGGGAAAGGTCAGAGGAAGAAGCAGACTCCCCACTGAATAGGGAGCCAGATGCAGGACTTGATTCCGGGATCATGACCTGAGCTGAAGGCAGTCATTCAACCAACTGAGCCACCCAGGTGCCTTTGATTTTGCTTTTTAAACATTTTGAGTCTTTAAATTGTTTTCTTAATCTCTCCTTCTAGATCTGTTAGATGTATGTTGGGACCTCTCCCATTATCCTTTATATCTCTTTCATAATTTTTGTACATGCTCATCCTGTGCTTATTATTATGAGTGACTATCTTAGTTCTGGATTCTAGTTTATCAGTTTTCACTTTTAAAAAGTATATATATTTAACATAGCTTTCATACCATATTCTGCATTTCATTTCCATATTTTCTATTTATTTTTGAAATCTGATTTTTTTTTAATTTGTTTATTTACAGCATAACAGTGTTCAGTGTTTTGGCATCACACCCAGTGCTCCATGCAGTACGTGCCCTCCCTATTACCCACCACCTTGTTCCTCAACCTCCCACCCCCCCGCCCCTTCAAAACCCTCTGGTTGTTTTTCAAAGTCCATAGTCTCTCATGGTTCATCTCCCCTTCCAGTTTCCCTCAACTCCCTCTCCTCTCCATCTCCCCATGTCCTCCATGTTATTTGTTATGCTCCACAAATAAGTGAGACCATATGATACTTGACTCTCTCTGCTTGACTTATTTCGCTCAGCATAATTTCTTCCAGTCCCGTCCATGTTGCTACAAAAGTTGGGTATTCGTCCTTTCTGATGGAGGCATAATACTCCATTGTGTATATGGACCACATCTTCCTTATCCATTCATCCGTTGAAGGGCATCTTGGTTCTTTCCACAGTTTGGCGACCGTAGCCATTGCTGCAATAAACACTGGGGTACAGATGGCCCTTCTTTTCACTACATCTGTATCTTTGGGGTAAATACCCAGCAGTGCAATTGCAGGGTCATAGGGAAGCTCTATTCTTAATTTCTTCAGGAATCTCCACACTGTTCTCCAAAGTGGCTGCACTAACTTGCATTCCCACCAACAGTGTAAGAGGGTTCCCCTTTCTCCACATCCTCTCCAACACACGTTGTTTCCTGTCTTGCTAATTTTGGCCATTCTAACTGGTGTTAGGTGGTATCTCAATGTTGTTTTAATTTGAATCTCCCTGATGGCTAGTGATGATGAACATTTTTTCATGTGTCTGATAGCCATTTGTATGTCTTCGTTGGAGAAGTGTCTGTTCATATCTTCTAAACTTCCAGACTCTTTTTATGAAGCCAGCATTACCCTGATCCCCAAACCAGGCAAAGACCCTACCAAAAAGGAGAATTTCAGACCAATATCACTGATGAATATGGATGCAAAGATTCTCAACAAGATCCTAGCAAACAGGATCCAGCAGCACATTCAAAAGATTATCCACCATGACCAGTTGGGATTCATCCCTGAGTTGCAAGGTTGGTTCAACATTGGCAAATCAATCAATGTGATAGAACACATCAATAAGAGAAGAGAAGAACCACATGGTCCTCTCAATTGATGCAGAAAAAGCATTTGACAAAATCCAGCATCCGTTCCTGATGAAAACGCTTCAAAGTATAGGGATAGAGGGAACATTCCTGAACTTCATAAAATCTATCTATGAAAGACCCACAGCAAATATCATCCTCAATGGGAAAAAGCTCGCAGCCTTCCCGTTGAGATCAGGAACACGACAAGGATGCCCACTCTCACCACTCTTGTTCAACATAGTATTAGAAGTTCTAGCAATTAATGGCAATTAGACAACAAAGAGGAATAAAAGGTATCCAGATTGGCAAGGAAGAAGTCAAACTCTCTCTCTCTTCGCAGATGACATGATTCTTTATATGGAAAACCCCAAAGACTCCACCCCCAAACTACTAGAACTCATACAGCAATTCAGTAACGTGGCAGGATACAAAGTCAATGTACAGAAATCAGTGGCTTTCTTATACACTAACAATGAAAATACAGAACGGGAAATTAGAGAATCAATTCCATTTACTATAGCACCAAGAACCATAAGATACCTGGGAATAAACCTAACCAAAGAGGTAAAAGACCTGTACTCGAGGAACTACAGAACACTCATGAAAGAAATTGAAGAAGACACAAAAAGGTGGAAGACCATTCCATGTTCTTGGATTGGAAGAATAAACATTGTTAAAATGTCTATACTGCCTAGAGCAATCTATACTTTTAATGCCATTCCGATCAAAATTCCACCAATATTTTTCAAAGAGCTGGAGCAAATAATCCTAAAATTTGTATGGAATCAGAAGAGACCCCGAATTGCTAAGGAAATGTTGAAAAACAAAAACAAAACTGGCGGCATCACGTTACCCGATTTCAAGCTTTACTACAAAGCTGTGATCACCAAGACAGCGTGGTACTGGCATAAAAACAGACACATAGAGCAGTGGAACAGAGTGGAGAGCCCAGATATGGACCCTCAACTCTATGGTCAAATAATCTTCGACAAAACAGGAAAAAATATTCAATGGAAAAAAGACAGTCTCTTCAATAAATGGTGCTGGGAAAACTGGACAGCGATATGTAGAAGAATGAAACTCGACCATTCTCTTATACCGTACATAAAGATAAACTCGAAATGGATAAAAGACCTCAATGTGAGACAGGAATCTATCAGAATCCTAGAGGAGAACATAGGCAGTAACCTCTTCGATATCAGCCACAGGAACTTCTTTCAAGATATGTCTCCAAAGGCCAAGGAAACAAAAGCAAAAATGAACTTTTGGGACTTCATCAAGATCAAAAGCTTCTGCACAGCAAAGGAAACAGTCCACAAAACAAAGAGGCAACCCACGGAATGGGAGAAGATATTTGCAAATGACAATACAGACAAAAGGTTGATATCCAGGATCTATGAAATCTGCTTTTTAAAAAAAAATTGAACAATGTTCTTGTCTTAAGGAGTCAGTATTGTCATTTATTTCTTCAAGATTTTATACATTGTTATATTTAAGTCCTTCTAGTCTTTTTCTATTATGAAGACTCCCAAGGTGTTAATTCTTCTGGTTGCTTTTGCTGATCTTGTGTGTTTCCTTGTGTAGTCTGTGGTGTTAGTCTATGAGTTCATGTTCAGGGAGAGATTCGTGTGAGTTCTGAGATTGTCTTTGGTGGGTGAGATATTGCCATGGGGCACTTTTTTAATTTTTTTTTTCTTTTTTTTTTACAGATAGAGAGAGAGAGAGAGAGAGAGATTACAAGTAGGCAGAGCAGCAGCCAGAGAGGGGAGGAAGCAGGCTCCCTGCCAAGCAGAGAGCCCGATACGGGGCTCGATCCCAGAGACCCTGAGATCATGACCTGAGCTGAAGGCAGAGGCTTAACCCACTGAGCCACCCAGGCGCTGCCATGGGGCACTTTTACTGTCACTGATCTGTACTTTCTGGATACGGGGCAGTGGAACCCCACACCTGTGTATAGTACAGATCTGTGTTTCTGATTTCTTGGTGATTATATTTCCACCAGTGTTTTAGGAAAGGTGACCCTCTTAAAACCATGCTTGCATCTGTGGTTTCAGTTCTTACCCCCCAATGGGAGTAAAAATCAAAGCTCCTAATTCATATATCTGATTTCATTTCCTCAGTTTTATCTTTGTTTCTGGCATCTGAAGATTTCCCTTTTTTAACATTCTAGAGCTCAGTTGTGTAATACAAATATTTTTGTTATGTTTTCCCAGTGTATTTTTCCGCATCTGTTGTATTTCCCATCTTGATCAGAAATCACTTACTTACTTTGCATTCTGTAGCTCCTAGTATATTGTGTTTCACATAGTGGAAATTACACAGACATACATTCACACACACACACAAATGTATTTTTAAAATTTAGTTATGTACTTAGTAACTGCAAAAATGTTTTTTCAGTTAGAAGAATTACAAGGCTGACAGAAGAAACTAGATTTGTTACATAGAAAGAAAGAAATTTGAGTTTGCCATAATATTATAATAAAATGTTTATAATACCTACAAGTTTTAAAAACATGTCCAAAATACATGCATACTATGGGAAGAAGAATAATGATCCTCAAAGATGTCCATATATTAATCCTTGAAGTGTATGAATATGTATGATATAAGGCAAGGGAAGTTAAGGTTGTAGATGAAATTAAGATTGCTAATCATTAGACCTTAAAATAGGGAAATTATTCTGGACTATTCAAATGGACCCATGTAATCACAAGCATCCTTAAATGTGGCAGAGTGAAGCAGAAGAATTAGTGTCAGGGTGATGTGCTCTGAGAAAGAATTGACTGGCGATTTGGCTTTAAAGATGGAGGAAGGGGTTTCAAGCCAAGAAATGGTAGAAACAGCAACAAAGTGGATTCTTCTCTAAAGCATCCCTTAGAGCCTTACTGGCTTCTTGACTTTAACCTAATAACACCCATATAGGACTTTTGACCTCCATATATAATGTATATATGTATAATAAATTTCTGTTGTTTTAAGCAATTAAGTTAGTAGTAATTTGTTACAGTGTCAGTAGGAAAGTATTGCACATACTGTATGACTCAGCAATTCCACTCCTAGAAGAAATTTGATGAATGTACCTTTCAGCAGGAAAAATGTAGTAAAATGTTCGAGCAGCATTGTTTGTAATACTGCATACCTCAAAATTACCCAGATGCTCATCAGAAACAAAGCAGATAATTATGTTGTGACACACTGCAAAAGTGTGTAAGAGTAAGAGTGAACTATCCCCATGTGCATGCAACAATATAGATGATTATTACAAAAATGATGTTAGCAAAAGAAACAAACCCAAGAACAATGTGTACTGGGTAAGTCCATTGATATAGTGTATAGAAAATACAGAAGTTATAGACAGTATTTGAAGTTGGCATAATCATCAAGATTATCTTTGATGAATAGACTGAAAGGGAACAGGATTGTAATACTCTGTTTCTTGATTTGGGTACTAGTTACATATGTTTAGGTGTTAAAATTTACTGAGCTACATACACTTATATGTATTTTCCTTTCTTTTTTTTATTTTTTAAACATTGTATTTTTAAGTAACTCTACACTCAGACTCACAGCCCTGAGATCAAGAGTTACAGCTCCACCCACTGAGCCAGCCTGGTGCTCCTTTTACACATTTTTCTGTGTGTATGTCACACTTTCATTAAAAAAAGAACATGTTCCAATCATTGGGTCATTTTCCATAAGAACAGCAGTCTAGTCAGTGGGGCTGAGGCTTAGTGTCATTACCAGTGAGTTAAGGAATCAGACCGAGAACTTGTGATTTGATGAGTTTTCTGCTACCCTGGTCTGACTTCTTCCCTGTCAGTGTATCAGAGAAATAGACACAGAGAAAATTTCTGTAGTGCTAGTTTTTGATTTGCCTGATGAAAATTCTGAGTAATAGAATTCACATATATCTAATGCAGTCTTGAAAAGCTAGTGGTAGATACATGATCTAGTAACAAAACTACCCACCCCCTGTTTGGTTGGTTGGTTGGTTGGTCATTTATTTATTTATATTATTAACATAAAATATATTATTTGTTTCAGGGGTAAAGGTCTGTCATTCATCAGTCTTACACAATACACAGTGCTCAACACAATACATACCCTTTCCAGTGTCCATCACCCAGGCACCCCATCCTTCCCACCCCTTTCCACTCGAGCAACCCTCAGTTTGTAACAAAACTATTTGATTTTTATTTCTGTAAATAATGTATTTTCATGTCATTTAATGTGTTTTGCCATTTTAGGCAGCAGTTCCAGTTACCACATTCAAGTGCCAAAGTATTAAAGATATTCCTGGAAGGAAATTTATTTGAATGTGCTTAGTGGTGCTTAGGAAAATTTAACTTGGGCAAGGCTTCATAGTGACATTTGTTGCAAAGTCTGTTTTAATGAGTGTAGTCTGTCCTCAATAAAATATGAAGTGGTCTGTTGTCCAAGCCATATTTACACATTTTCCCATTATCTTGTCATCAAAAATGTATGTCAGTACTACTGCTGTGCACTAAACACATGCTTTGTCTCCATGTTGTAGCTAAAGGCAGCAATAGTGGTTTTTAGATATGGAGTCATTAATTAAGGTATACAATTCTGCATTAGACCTCTTCAAGCTTTGCCCTGACTGGCCGTGTCACTAGGGGCTTGTTAATTTCAACAGGGCAGGTGAGAGGGTGCCACCACATGGTTGGTGCATAGAAGAAGCTGACTTAATAAATAATAGTTACAAGGATGATGATATTTATGATTTGTTACATGTCCCAGTTGTCATTTAAGGTTCTGAATGAATGGTCGATACTGAGTGAGGATATAACTTTGTAACTTGATGGTAATATTCATGGGAAAATGAAACCTTTGTAGAAGTAAATATGAAGATGTAGCACTCCTTCTCTAAGACCACCCATGAATGCTGAATTTTCATCATAAATATTCCAAATACGTAGTGAAGAGTTGAGAATAAGCCAATGAACAGCCCTCTGCCAGCCATCTAGACTGAATAACGTCAGTGTTTTGTCGTGCTTACTTCGACGCTTTCCAGGCAGTGGAACTGCTATAGTTACAGGTGCAGCCTCTTTATCCCCATTCCTGTTTCCTTCCATGCCCTGCTGAGATGCAGCACTAAGCGGCAGTTTTGTGTCCTTCTCAGTCATGTGCTTACATTTTGAATAGACCTCTGTGTATCCGTAAGCAGACGTTACGTAGTTGGGTCTGTGGTGTGTATATCATCCTGCACCTTGACCTTTTTGTTCAAATATATTTTAGAGATTTATCTGTGATGGGATATATATTGAGCTCATTTATTTTTAAATGCTATGTAGTATTCCCTTTTAAAATATATTCCTAGTTATTCATTGACTTTCCTATTAGTGGGTATTTGGAATATTATTCAATTTTTCTTATTTCAGACAGTGTCACAGTAAACATATTCTTTTTGCATCTGTGCCAGAGTTTTCCTGTGTACCTAGAGGCATTTGGATCCAGTTGGTAGTTATGCGAGTTTACACTTCAGCAATATGTGAGAATTCCTGCTGCTTCACATTCTCTCTACAACTTGTTAAGTCCTTGCCAGTCACTTTCCTGGGTGTAAGAGGATATTTATTTTTAATATGTATTTCTTTGTTTCTACCTGATCCTGCCATAAAACATTACGTTTCTGAGCCCTGGATGTTCTTCCAGTAAATGCCCTTTTGCTTAGGAGAACCAGATTCTTTCTCTGACTTGAGATTTATATGTTTATCTTTTGTCCCTGCTGAGATTTTACTCAGTGGAACTAGAAGTGCTGGGGCTCAGCTTATGCCCTGGGTCTGACAAGCAGAATGGAGGAGGCTAATGCCCCTGGTTCAGTTAATACCCCTGGTTCTCCTCCACCTTTGAGAATAGCTGATCTAATGAAGGCATGCTCCTGGCCTATCCACCCCTTGCTAACTGCACTCAGTACATGCTCAGAAAGGGTCTAGTGAGATATTTTTTCCCCCAACATAAGAGAAAAAGGCAGCAAGTCTTGGTTAAAAAAAGGATTTAGCAATAAGAAAAATGGACTGTTCCGTTAGAAGAAAGTGCTATGTGCATTTTCTCTCTCTCTCTCTCTCTCTCTTTCTTTTTTTTTTTTTTAACCTCTGTTGGCTTTTCTTATCTTGGATGACTAGGTTAAACCATTAAAAATGGCTAAATAGGGGCACCTAGGTGGATTAGTTAGTTAAGTGTCTGCCTTCAACTCAGGTCATGATCCCAGGGTCTTGGGATCGCACCCCACATCAGACTCCCTGCTCAATGGGGAGCCTGCTTCTCCCCCTCTCTCTGCCTGCTGCCCCCTCTGCTTGTGCTCTGTCGCTCTTTCTCTGTCAATAAAAGAAAATCTTTTTTTTTAAAGTTACTAAAAAAACTCTTTGCCATTATATATATATATATAAAACATATTTTAGGATATATTAGAGAAAGAGAGATTGGGGGCTGAGGGGCAGAGGGAGAGAAAATCTTGTAAGCAGACTCTGCTCTGAGCCCAGAGCCCCATGTGGGACTTGATCTCATGACTCTGAGATCAAGACCTGAGCTGAAACCAAGAGTCAGGTGCTTAACCAACTGTACCACCCAGGTTCCCCCCCCAAAACATATATTGTATATCAGTTATGAAGCTTAGTAGAAAAATATATACCTATGAAGCCAATATCCAGCTTAAGAATGAAAACATTACAGTGCTGTTAATTTTCTTCTCTTGCTTTGCTGCATTTTATGTTTATTATTTCCTTGCTTCTTCAAAATAATTTGCCACATAAGAATGTATCTCTAAGGCACATATTGAATGCTTTTGCTTGATTTCTTGTTTTAAAACTGTAGTATACAGTCTTCTGGTTTTCTTTGTTTATCCGATGTTATTGCTAATTAAGTTCTTATATATGTAGTTGCACCTGATTCATTTTCACTATGTAACGTTAAATTGTGGGAATATTACACAAGTTATTTTTTCAGATTCCTGTTGATAGATATTTGGATTGTTTCCTGTCTTTTTCCCCCATTAATACAAACTTTTCTCGTAATGGAGTACAATTACTAGAATTCTAGTGTCATGGGATTTTCTGAAACATCTTAAACTTCAACAAAACTTCAGTTGTTTTTCAATGGTTATTCGGCTGCCAGAAGAGTATGAGAGTTCCCATTGCTCCTCATCCTTGCCAACATCTGGTATTGTCAGAGTTTTACATTTTTGACACTCTAATGGTCAGGAATTGGTATCTCGTTGTGGTTTTATTCTTAATTTCCCTGATTACTAACAGTGCTGATCAACTTCCTTAAATTTGTGAAATACTTATTCATGATTTTGTCCCCTTTCCCCCCATCTTATGGACTGTTCTGTCTGCTATTGCTACCAAAAACTACTGCATCACAAGATCTTAATAGATCTTTGTGTAATTTGTCATTGGGCTTGCCTAGGTGATTTATGAAAGACTTGAGACCATTCATATGCTGGTCTTGGCTACAGGTGGAGTCGGGTTCAAGTGTGTTCTGCCTGCATTCATTTTGGGGTCCGCTCTGAAGGATAAAAGGCCAACTGAGGCATACTTTTTTACTGGTGGGTAGTTGTAGTGTAGTAAGGTCAACAGTAATTGCACAAGCACATTTTAAGCCTCAGCTCACATTGTATTTCCCATTGGCCAAAGTGAGTCATAGGCAAGCCCAAATTTAATGTATTTGGTTCATATGGAGCCATGGCAAGAGTGAGAATGTCTCACTCTGTTACAGATCAAGAATTTAAACTGAGAAAAGTGAAGGCCTGGAAAAATATATTTTATATAAATGGAAACAAGAAGAGATCCTCTTAGCTGCTATAGCTAAGAGAAGTGGCTACACTTTTATCAGACAAAATAGACTTTAAATCAAACACTGTCACAAGAGATAAAGAAGAACATTATTTAATGATAAAAAGGTCAACCCATCAAGAAGATATGACAATTATAAACATATATGTACTTAACATTAAAGCAGTTAAGTATATGAAGTGAACATTGACTGAACCAAAGGGAGAAATGGTCAATGGTAACTGTGGGAGTAGGAGACTTCTGCACTCCACTTTTAGTGATGGATAGAAGATCTGCAGAGGATCGGTAAAGACACAGAGGACTTGAACAATTGTATAGAGCAAATGGACCTAACAGAGGAATATAGAACGTTCCACTCAACAGCAGCAGAATACCTGTTTTTCTCAAGCACACACAGGACTTTCTCCAAGATGGGTCATGTGTTATGTCTCAAATGAAGTCTTAACAAATTTAGAGTGATTGGAATCACACCAAGTATCTTTACTGATCACAATGGAGTGAAGGTAGAAATCAGTAGCAGAAGGAAAACTAGAAAACTCACAAATATTTAAAATTAAATAAACACTCTTGAACAACCAGTGGGTCAAAGAAGAAATAAGAAAGAAAATATTGAGACAAATGAAAACAAAAATACAACATAATGGAACTTATGGCATACTTAGTATGCAAAAGCAATGTGAAGCTGAAATTTGACTGTGGTAAGTGAATACATTTAAAAGAAAGATCTCAAATAAACAAGCTAACTTTACACCCCAAGAAGATAGAAAAAGAATAAACTAAACCCACAGATAGCAGGACAAAGAAAATAACAAAGTTTAGGGCAGAAATAAATGAGTTAGAAAACAGAAAAACAATAGAAGAAATAAAATAAGAATTGACTTTTTTGAAAACATAAAATTAAAAAGTCTTTAGCTAAACTAACTAGGAAACAAAGACAAAAGACTCAAAATCAAATACGTGGGGACATTACAGCTGATGCTACAGGAATAAAAAGGAACGTAAGAGACTATCATCGACAATTCTACACCAACAAACTGGATAAATCAGAAGAAATAAAAAAATTCTTAGATATATATAATCTACCAAGACTAAATCATGAATAAACAGAAAATCTGAACTGATCTGTAACTACTGTGGAGGGTGAATCAGTAATCAAAAAACTTCCAGCAAAGAAAAGCTGAGGAACAGGTGGCTTCATTGGTGAGTTCTACCAAACATTTAAGTCTATGATCCACTTTGAATTAATATTTGTATATGGTGTGAGGGAGGGCTCCAACTTCATTATTTTGCATGTGAATATCCAGTTGTCCCAGCACTATTTGTTGAAAAGAATGTTTTTACCCTAGCAAATTGTCTTGGCACCTTTTTGAAAATTAAGTGAACAATGATGTATGGGTTTATTTCTAGAAGATCAATCTATTAAATTGGTCTGTATGCCTGTCTTTATGCTGGTGCCATACTGTCTTGATTATTGTGGCCCCCCCAGTTTTTATTTAAATTACAGTTAGTTAACATACAATATAATATTAGTTTCAGGAGTACAGTATAGTAATTCAGCACTCGCATACAACACTCAGTGCTCATCACAAGTGCACTGCTCAATCCCCATCACCTATTTAACCTGTTCCCCCACCCACCTCCCCTGTGGTAATCATCAGTTTGTTCTCTGTAGTTGAGGTTCTGTTTTTCAGTTTTCCCCCCTCACTCCTTTTGCCTCCTTTGTTCACTTGTTTTGTTTCTTAAATTTCATATATGTGTGAGATCATATAATTATCTTTCTCTGATTGACTTATTTCACTTAGCATAACACACTCTAGTTCCATGCATGGCTTTGCAAATAGAAAAAATTCATTTTTTGATGGCTGAGTAATATTCCATTGTATATAGCTATCACATCTTTATCCATTCATCTGTCGGTGAACATCTGGGCTTTTTCCATAGTTTGGCTATTGTGGACATTGCTGCTATAAACATTGGGGTGCAGGTGCAGGATACATTACATTTGTATCTTTGTCCCTAATAGTGCAATTGCTGGGTGGCAGGGTAGCTCTATTTTCAACTTTTTGAGGAACCTCTGTACTGTTCTCTAGAGTGGTTACACCAGCTTGCATTCCCACCAACAGTGTAAGAGGGTTCCCCTCTCTCTGCATCCTCGCTGACACCTGTTGTTTCCTGACTTGTTAATTTTAGCCATTGTGACTGGTGTGAGGTGGTATCTCATTGTGGTTTTGATTTGTATTTCCCTGATGTCGAGTGATGTTGAGCGTTTTTCATGTGTCTGATGGCCATTTGCATGTCTTTGGAGAAATGTCTGTTCATGTCCTCTGCCCATTTCTTGACTGGATTTGGGGGGGTAGGAGTGTTGAATTTGATAAGTTCTTTATAGCTTTTGGATTCTAACCCTTTATCTAATAGGTCATTTGTGGATATCTTCTCCCATTCCATAGATTACCTTTTAGTTTGTTGATTGTTTCCCTTGCTGTGTAAAAAAGCTCAAGTCATGATCCCAGAGTCCTGGAATCAAGTCCCACATCAGGCTCCCAGCTCTGCAGGGAGTCGCTTCCCCCCTCTCATACTCTCTCTCTCTCTCTCACAAAAATAAATAAGTAAAATCTTTTTTAAAAAAATGCTTTTTATCTTGATGAGGTCCCAGTAGTTCATTTTTGTTTTTGTTTTCCTTGCCTCTGGAGACATGTTTAGTAAGAAGACGCTGCAGCTGAGGTCACAGAGGTTGCTGCTTGTGTTCTCCTCTAGGATTTTGATGGATTCCTGTCTCCCAGTTGAATTTATTTTTGTGTGTATTAAGTTTTGAAACCAGGAAGTGTGAGTCCTTTCTCATGATTGTTTAGGTGGTTCTGTGGGGTTTTGTCAGTTTGTTTTTTTTTGCATTTCCATATGAATTTTAGGATCAATTTATCAATTTCTGCAAAAAAAGCAACACTTGGGATTTTGATAGAGATTGTATTGAATATGTATATCAATTTGGAGAATATTGTTATCTAAATTGGTAAATCTTCCAATCCATGGATAAGGAATGTCTTTCCATTTATTTATTTTTACAGTGTTTTATAGTTTTCCGTTTGTAAGTCTTACACTTCTTTATTAAACATATGTTTATTTTTTGATCCTATTATGAATCAATATTTTAATTTTGTCTTGTCAATTATATTTGTATAAGAATGCAACTGATTTGTTTATGTTGATCTTATTTAACTTATCTATTAGTTCCAATAGCTTTTTAGTTGATTGCTTAGGGATTTTTTACATACTAGATCATGTCATTGTAGACAGAAACATTTTTAATTCTTCCTTTCCCATCTGGATACCTTTTATTTCTTTTTCTTGGTCAGTTGCCCTGACTGGAACCTCTCGCATACTGTTAAGTAGAAGTGTTGAAAAGCAGACATCCTTGTCTTGTTTGTGGTCATGGGAGGAAAGCTTTCAGTCTTTTACCATGGAGTATGATCTCAGGTGTAGGTGTTTGATAAACACTATCAGCTTTAGGTAATTCCTTCTATTCTTATTTTGATGAAAGTAATATTTTTTAATGACTGAAAGGTCTAAGTTTTATCAAAAGCTTTTTCTATGTTTATTTATATGATTGTGTGGTTTTTATCCTTAATTTTCTTTTTTTTTAAAGAATTTTATTTATTTATTTGACAGACAGAGATCACAAGCAGGCAGAGAGGCAGGCAGAGAGAGAAGGAGGGGAAGCAGGCTCTCTGCTCAGCAGAGACTGACATGGGGCCCGATCCCAGAATCCTGAGATCATGACCTGAGCCAAAGGCAGAGGCTTTAACCCACTGAGCCAACCAAGTGCTCCTTATCCTTAATTTTCTTAATGTGGTATTATATGTTCATTGATTTTCTAATGTTAAACTAACTTTCCATTTCTGGTCATGCTGTGCAATTCTTTTATATGTTGCTGGATTCAGTTTGTTAGCATTTTGTTAAGGACTTTTGAATCTGTGTCTGTAAGGAATGTTGGTGTATAGTTGAATTTTCTTGTGTTATTTTTGTCTGTAGACAAATTGGGGCAGTACTGAGTCTGTCTCATAAGATGAGTTGGAAGTATTGTTTCTCTTTTTTTTTTTTTCCCATTTTATTTATTTTTTCAGCGTAATAGTATTCATTCTTTTTGCACAACACCCAGTGCTCCATGCAAAACGTGCCCTCCCCATTACCCACCACCTGTTCCCCCAACCTCCCACCCCTGACTCTTCAAAACCCTCAGGTTGTTTTTCAGAGTCCATAGTCTCTTATGGTTCGCCTCCCCTTCCAAATTTTTTTTTTTTAATAAACATATAATGTATTTTTATCCCCAGGGGTACAGGTCTGTGAATCGCCAGGTTTACACACTTCACAGCACTCACGATAGCACTTACCCTCCCCAATGTCCATAGCCCCCTCCCCCTCTCCCAATCCCACCTCCCCCCCAGCAACCCCCAGTTTGTTTTGTGAGATTAAGAGTCATTTATGGTTTGTCTCCCTCCCAATCCCATCTTGTTTCATTTATTCTTCTCCTATACCCCTAACCCCCCATGTTGCTTCTCCATGTCCTCATATCAGGGAGATCATATGATAGTTGTCTTTCTCCGATTGACTTATTTCACTAAGCATGATACGCTCTAGTTCCATCCACGTCGTCGCAAATGGCATGATTTCATTTCTTTTGATGGCTGCATAGTATTCCATTGTGTATATATACCACCTCTTCTTTATCCATTCATCTGTTGATGGACATCTAGGTTCTTTCCATAGTCTGGCTATTATAGACATTGCTGCTATAAACATTCGGGTACACGTGCCCCTTCGAATCACTATGTTTTTATCTTTAGGGTAAATACCCAGTAGTGCAATTGCTGGGTCATAGGGTAGTTCTATTTTCAACATTTTGAGGAACCTCCATGCTGTTTTCCAGAGTGGTTGCACCAGCTTGCATTCCCACCAACAGTGGAGGAGGGTTCCCCTTTCTCCACATCCTCTCCAGCATCTGTCATTTCCTGACTTGTTAATTTTAGCCATCCTGACTGGTGTGAGGTGATATCTCATTGTGGTTTTGATTTGTATTTCCCTGATGCCGAGTGACGTGGAGCACTTTTTCATGTGTCTGTTGGCCATCTGGATGTCTTCTTTGCAGAAATGTCTGTTCATGTCCTCTGCCCATTTCTTGATTGGATTGTTTGTTCTTTGGGTGTTGAGTTTGCTAAGTTCCTTATAGATTTTGGATACTAGCCCTTTATCTGATATGTCGTTTGCAAATATCTTCTCCCATTCTGTCAGTTGTCTTTTGGTTTTGTGAACTGTTTCCTTTGCTGTGCAAAAGCTTTTGATCTTGATGAAATCCCAATAGTTCATTTTTGCCCTTGCTTCCCTTGCCTTTGCCGTTGTTCCTAGGAAGATGTTGCTACGGCTGAGGTCGAAGAGGTTGCTGCCTGCATTCTCCTCAAGGATTTGGATGGATTCCTTTCTCACAGTGAGGTCCTTCATCCATTTGGAGTCTATTTTCGTGTGTGGTGTAAGGAAGTGGTCCAATTTCATTTTTCTGCATGTGGCTGTCCAATTTTCCCAGCACCATTTATTGAAGAGGCTGTCTTTTTTCCATTGGACATTCTTTCCTGCTTTGTCGAAGATGAGTTGACCATAGAGTTGAGGGTCGATTTCTGGGCTCTCTATTCTGTTCCACTGATCTATGTGTCTGTTTTTGTGCCAGTACCATGCTGTCTTGATGATGACAGCTTTGAAATAGAGCTTGAAGTCCGGAATTGTGATGCCACCAACTTTGGCTTTGTTCTTCAATATTCCTTTGGCTATTCGAGGTCTTTTCTGGTTCCATATAAATTTTAGGATTATTTGTTCCATTTCTTTGAAAAAAATGGATGGTATTTTGATAGGGATTGCATTAAATGTGTAGATTGCTTTAGGTAGCATAGAAATGGATGCATTCCTAGAGACATATAAACTACCACAACTGAACCAGGAAGAAATAGAAAACCTGAACAGGCCCATAACCAGTAAGGAGATTGAAACAGTCATCAAAAATCTCCAAACAAACAAAAGCCCAGGGCCAGACGGCTTCCCAGGGGAATTCTACCAAACATTTAAAGAAGAACTCATTCCTATTCTCCTGAAACTGTTCCAAAAAATAGAAATGGAAGGAAAACTTCCAAACTCATTTTATGAGGCCAGCATCACCTTGATCCCAAAACCAGACAAGGATCCCACCAAAAAAGAGAACTACAGACCAATATCCTTGATGAACACAGACGCAAAAATTCTCGCCAAAATACTAGCCAATAGGATTCAACAGTACATTAAAAGGATTATTCACCACGATCAAGTGGGATTTATTCCAGGGCTGCAGGGTTGGTTCAACATCCGCAAATCAATCAATGTGATAGAACACATTAATAAAAGAAAGAACAAGAACCATATGATACTCTCAATAGATGCTGAAAAAGCATTTGACAAAGTACAGCATCCCTTCCTGATCAAAACTCTTCAAAGTGTGGGGATAGAGGGCACATACCTCAATATTATCAAAGCCATCTAGGAAAAACCCACCGCAAATATCATTCTCAATGGAGAAAAACTGAAAGCTTTTCTGTTTCTCTTTTTTTTTTTTTTTTGAGAAAGAGTTTGTAAAGGATAGGTATTAATTCCTTGAATATTCAGTGTAAATCTTGCAGTCCTCGCCTTTTCTTTTTGGAAAGTCTTAAAATTACTACCTCTATCTCTTTACTTGTTATAGATATATTCAGATTTTCTATTTCTTCTTGAGTCATTTTCAGTAATTTGTGCTGTAGAAATTTCACTTCTTCTTGAGTCATTCTCACTAATATGTGTCTTTGTAGAAATTTCGTGTAAGTTATCTAATTTGTCTTCATTTGGTTTTCATAGTACATTTGACCCTTGATCGACATAGGTTTGAGCTCCGTGGGTCTACTTATACATAATTTTTTCTTGATGAGTAAAGTACAGTATTGTAAATGTATTTTCTTTTCCTTATGATTTTAATAGCATTTTCTTTTCTCTATTTATTTATATAAGAATACAGTATATATAAAAAAGAATACAGTATATAATACATATAACATACAAAATATGTGTTAATCAACTATTTATGTCATTGAAGCTTTGGTCCATAGTAGGCTATTAATAGTTTTTGAGGAGTCCAAAGTTATAAGTGGATTTTTGATTGTATGGGACATCCATGACCCAACCCTTGTGTTGTTCAAGGGTCAACTGTATTCCCTTATAATCCTTTTGATTTTTGTAAGATCAGTATTGATGTAACCTCTCTTACTCTGCTTTTAGTAATTTGAATATTCTCTTTTTCTTGTTCTAGCTAAAAAATTAAATCAGGCTTGGTTATCTTGTTGACTACACTTAAAATTGGAAAGGTTTTAAACTTTTTTCATATCCAGCTCTTTTTCTTTACATGCTTGTATTACTGTTCATAATTTTTTATTTCACTTTTTAGGACTGTCTTTTCTTCATTTACGTTTTTGAGCATCCTAAACTTAATTATTTGAAGAATACCTATTAATATTTTCTTTTTTAAAAGACTTTATTTATTTGAGAGAGAGAGAGAGAGATTATGAGCAAGGGGTGGGGGGTTAGAGGGAGAAGCGGACCCCTTGCTGAGCAGGGAACCTAATGAGGGACTCCATCCCAGGAATCTGGGATCATCACCTGAGCTGAAGACAGATGCTTAACCAACTGAGTGACCCAGGTACCCTCAATATTTTCTGTAATTTAAATTTTATCAAGATGAATTCTACCTCCCAGTAGCTGATTTTACTGTCTTTCTTAGCATTTGATTTCTTTATCTATTTTTGAATTTTGATTTGCAGATACAATTGGAGTGGGATTACTTTATTTTCTTATTCTATACATGCCTTCTCTCTCCTGACTTTTTAATGTTTGTGGTTGCCTGTGTCTGGCTCCTCAGAGCCCACTTCCTTGTCAGAGTTAGCGTTTGTTCTTCCTGCCTTCTCAGACTCATAGTTATAACCCATCATTCCAGGCATTTGTGGCAGAAGTTCCATTTGACTCCCATTCACCACTGGTGGAGCCTCCTGCCACCTTTGGCTTCAAGGGGTAAACCTGGCTCCAGTACCCATCTTGTGTTGACCACTGGCTCCTAGTTTCCTCTGCCTTTCTCTTGTTCTGGAGCCCAACAGACTCAAGTCTTGCCACTTTGTTTCTGATGTACTACATGTTTACAAAGAGGGTTATTTGGGTATATTTTAATGGCTTTGTTCTTTGTTTAGAGCAATGGACTGTTTCCTCATCTGTGAAAAAAGGAGTGATAGTGGTACATATCTTGGATTGTCATAAGTATTAATTGAAAATGTATAGGTAGAGGGGTTCTAACTATTTGCCAACTATATGCTAACTATATGCCAGGCATATATGAGTATTCAGGTAATATTAGCTATTAATGCAATTAAGAGAGAGCAGGAATTCATGCATAAATTGTCAAAGTACACTCATTTGCAATTGTTTATTAATTTATTCAGACATCAACTACTGCGTATTATAATCGACATTGAGTATCAATGGATACATTTTAGCCTGGTAGCATGCACTGCAAATCAGTGCAATAATCAAATATTTGTATTTGATATTGTGGTGCTAAATTCACTTTAAATTCTGAGCAACATCCTAGAAGCAGCTGAAATGTTCCTCCACAGTGCATTTTCTAATCAATGTTAGACATACTTTCCTTTCTGGGAACAAATTGCCCACTTTAATTCTTTAATGGCATGTATTATGTTTCTTGTTAACTTATATATGTTTCTTGCCACACAGTGACCATAAAATTTGCTGTCTAAACTGGAACATTTTGGGGAGTGGAAGGTGGTGTTATTGATAATTATGCCAGTATGGGTGGCATGAGACAGAATTATCCAGGGTTATCCAGGGCAATAATGGCTACCTTCATTATCTTCCTTTCTGGAATGTCTTATGTATCATCCTTAATATTCTGTAAAGTATCTGTGACAGTCTTGATGGTAACAGGTGGTCAATAAGCATTTTGTGCAAGAATTACCAAATAGCAAATGGACATAGGCAGGCAGTGCATTATTTTTGTTATTTGCAGACTTTTAAAAATTTGAATTGAAATTATTTATAGGTTTTCTAATAAGTAATCTAATTTGTCTTCTTAATTATAAGGTCAGTAACACAAGTGTTTGGCAGTATGCAGTGTGAATATTCCACTAACTGAAGGAAAATCAAACTGATTCAAAGGATTTATTTGAAAAATCAGTGCACTATTACCAAATTTTCTACAGAAATACAGATCATTTACATATATTAGCTGTCTTGTTTTAATATACTGTTAGGAGAGTCTTTAATTAAAATCATTTAAAATCACGTCTGTTATAGTTAGTGCGTGGATATAATTACAAAGCCAGCGTGCACTGGGGAGTAGTGCCACCTGTCATTATTCTTCATTTCCTCTTGATAAGATTTCTCTGATGTGTTTTAGAGTCCAAGGTTATTCTTCCTTGGCTCTAATTTTTTTTTATTTCTTCCAGACTCAGAAAGGAGGCATGTGACTGATGTGACATTTGGGGCATTTTGGGACTGGGCATTGTTAAGACAATCAGAATAATCCATATATTTTGAAATCATGCCAAGGATAGCAGGTTAAATTTATATCAGAGGAAGTGTTCTATCTTGTTGATCAGAATATATCTTATGAATTGACATTTGAAGGGAACAAATAAAATCTCCTTGCCTTCCTGTGTGTCATCTTGTCTTCTGTCTGTCATATCATCCATCTCATTTGTTTTGCATTTTATGGAATATTATATTTGATTCTTTTTTTGTCTGGGAACAAAAACTTATATGGGATGTTAGGTATCTTTTATATTTTTGGTTGTATTATCTAAAGGGAATCCAGTTGTTACCAAATTGTATTTTGAAACTTCTCAGTGGAAAAATTTTCATCTTTTTTTCCCAATACATAATAATATGAATTCAGGCTTCTTGTTTTTTTTTAAACAAACCAGAGTTATTGAGATAATTACTAGGGATTAGCAAGACAGATCACTCTGGTGGCAGGAGAAAAGCATTAGTAGCCAGATGATTTCAGTTTGACAAGCCATGGGGTGTTATTAGTCGTGAAATGCAAGCTAGCCTTGGCAGTGCTTATGTCTTGTGCAATAATACTTTGCTAAAGGCATCAAGTCTAAGCTGTTCATTTGCATACATGTTCAGAGTATTCCTGGGAGCTGGGCATGATAAATTGTATTTACATCCTACAAAATGAATGTAATGTTATTGAATTTAATAGGTAAGTGCCTATCTTAAGGACATAAATATCAAATGACTGGAAGGAAATGGATATGAGGAAATGTGTTTTGTTTGTTTGTTTTTAATATATGAAAGAAAGAGGGGTTGTCACATTAGAGAACTACACTCACACTAGTGAAACAGTACTATAAAAGGAATAATGTATGGATCAAGGACTGTAACACTAACTTAAGGTGTTTGAAGCTTCTCTGTAATTCAGAGATGTGTTTATGCAGTTCAGGGCCACAAACACATACTGAGCCAGAAGCTATGTAGACAATAGGAAAATAAGGATCAATAATTCACAGTCCTTGTCATCGGCCACATAAGGGGAGACCTATATATAAATAAAAAATATATAGTATAAGGTGTTGAATAATGTGACAAAGATAAGCACAAGTACAATGAATTTTATGTCAGATGCACCTTGTCCTTTGGGAGCAGGAGGTGAGCAAGGAAGGCTTTTCTCAAGGCCATGAAGTCTCTTTAAGTTGAGTCATAAAGGATGAGTAAGAATTCAATTGAAAAAGGAGGGATGCATAGTAGGGAAGGTGTTCCGAGGTTGAGGGACCAGCAAAAGTGGGGGCTGAGAAGCAGCAGGGGTATAGTGTTCCAAAGAACTTGATGGGATGATAAGATTGGAGGTGGTCAGATTTAATAGGTGTAGGGGGAGAAAATAAATTCAAGAACTGTAGAGGGGCGCAGTTAAGCATCTGACTCTTCATTTTGGCTTAGGTCATAATCTCAGGGTCCTGAGATTGTGCCCCATGTTGAGCTCCACTCTGGGTCTCCCTCTCTCTTCCTCTCTCTCTGTCCTTACCTCTCCTCACTTTCTTTCATTCTCTCAAATAAATAAATAAATAAATATCTTAAAAAAAAAAAGAAATGTCAGATTAAAAATGAGCAAAACCTGATAGGGGTGATGTAATGGTTGAAATGATGCTAACTGCTATTCCTCTGGTTCTGGCAAAGTCAGGGCCACCTGTAACCCAAGAGGTGTCTTTTAAAAAAATTTTTTTAATTCATTTTTTAACATTTCTCTTCAGTGTTCCAAGAGGTATCTTTGTTTGAATCAGAAGAAGATGCATTTTCTGATACCTGTCCAGGGGGAGTGGTGTGTGTGCAGAGCCCAGAGTGGATTTCGGCCTGCACTTGCCCACTGGCTTGGTTGCTCCTGGGCAATGTCTTGTCTGAAGAACCACAAGGGGCATATGGGAGCAAACAGGTGGACCAGTCATGTCTTTAGTGCAAACAGGAAGAGAGAGTGTAGCTGGGAGGCAGTGGGAGGGACAGTGATGAGTTCAGTCGTGAGTGTGTTCGGTTTGTAGCATCCAGGGTCATTGTGCAGGAGGACAGATCAGGGAAGAAGTTTGGGTGAATGATTCTAAACACTGGGGACTATAGATGATTTAGGACTGCTAAACTCTTTTTTTTTTTTTAATTACATGTTAGTCGTAGCTAAAATTATTCAAACCAGGGTGGCTCGGTGGGTTAAAGCCTCTGCCTTCATCTCAGGTCATAATTCCAGGGTCCTGGGATCAAGCCCCGCATCGGACTCTCTGCTCAGCGGGGAGCCTGCTTCCTCCTCTTTCTCTGCCTGCCTACTTGTGTTCTCTGTCTGTCATATAAATAAATAAAATCTTAAAAAAATAAAATTATTCAAACCAAATTATTGCTTCAGTGGTACTCTGATAATGCTAAGGGCTAAGTTCTCTAAAATGATGAACCTACTTATCAAAAACTCATTCCAGATAACTATTCAAAGAATGTCTACTAGTGTTTATTCATTTTTTTAATTTTAATTTTTTATTGAACTACATTTGATGTATAATATTATGTTAGTTTCAGGAATATAACTTAGAGATTTGACAATTAGATACATTATGAAATGGTCACCACACTAATGGTGACCATTATTGTCACCATTATTATTATCATGTTATTGAGAATGATTATCATTATTATTATCATGTTACCACATTATTATCATGTTAATGATAACATGTTATCTGTCACCATACAACATTATAATATTACTGACCATATTTCACATGCTGCACTTTCATCTCCATGACATATTTGTTTTATAACTGGAAGTTTGTACCTCTTAATCACCTTCACTTGTTTCATTCATCCTTCTATCTCCCTCCCCTCTGGCAATCACCAGTTTTGTGTCTGTATCTGTGAATTTATTTTTTTGTTCATTTGTTTTATTTTTTATATTCTACATATAAGTGAATCATATATTGTCTTCTATCTGACTTATTTCACTTAGCCTAATACCCTCTAGGGCCATACATGTTGTCATGAATGCCAAGAATTCATTTCTTTATATGGCCAAGTAATGTTCCATTGTGTATATTTTATATATAGATATATATCACATTTTCTTTACCCATTCATCTGTTGATGGGCACCTTGGTTGCTTTCATATCTTGGATTTTGTGAATAATGCTGCAATAAACACAGGGGTGGGTGTAACCTTTTGAATTAGTGTGGTGTGTTATTTTTTGGGGGGAGTGAATACCTAGAAGTGGAGTTACTGGGTTGTATGGTATCTCTCTCTCTCTCTTTTTTTTTTTTTTTTGAGGAGCCTCCATACTGTTTTCTATAGTGGCTGCACCAGTTTGGATTCCCACCAACAGTGCAAGAGGGATCCCTTTTCTCTATATCCTCACCAACACTTGTTATTTATTGACTTTTTTTTAGTAAGCTCCACACCCAGCATGGAGCCCTACGTGGGACTTGAACTCATGACCCCAAGATCAAGACCTGAGCTGAGATTGAGAGTTGATGCTTAACTGACTGAGTCATCCAGGCATCCCTTTATTGATTTTTTGATACTAGCTGTTATGACAGATGTGAGGTGATATCTCATTGTGGTTTTGATTTGCATTTCTCTGATGATTAGTGATGTTGAGAATCTTTTCATGTGTCTCCTTTTCAAAGTCTCCTTTGGGAAGACTTTTCCTTTGGGAAACTGTCTATTCATGATTTCTCTCCATTTTTGATTGGATTATTTGCTTTTTTGGAGTTGTTATATGGATTAATTCTTCCTTCCTTCCTTCCTTCCTTCCTTCCTTCCTTCTTCCCTTCTATTCACATTTATTTATTATAGAGAGTGGGGAGTGGCAGAGGGAGAAAGAGAATTCTCCAGCAGACTTTGCTGAGCGTGGAGCCTGATGTGGGGTTTTATCCCATGACCCCAAGATTACAACCGGAGCCAAAACCAAGAGTCTGACACTCAAATGACTGAGACACTCAGGTGCCTTGAATTCTTTATATATTTTAGTTGCTAACCCATTATCAGATAGAGCATTTGAAAATATCTTCTCCTGTTAGTAGACCACCTTTTTGTTTTGTTGAAGGTTTCCTTTGCCGTGCAAAATCTTTTTACTTTGATGTAGTCCTATTTGTTTATTTTTGCTTTTGTTCTCCTTGCATGAGGAGACAGATTCACAAAAATAATACTAAGGCTGATATCTAAGAGATAACTGCCTACACTTTCTTTTAGAAATTTTATAGTTTCAGGTTTTACATTTAGGACTTAAATCTATTTTGAGTTGATTTATTGTGTATAATGCAAGAACGTGGTCCGTTTTCATTCTTTATTCTTTTGCATGTAGCTGTTCCAATTTTCCCAATACAATTTTTGAAGAGATTTTTCTTTTATCATTGTATTATATTCTTGTTTCCTTTGTCATACATTAACTGATCATGTATGTTTGGGCTCATTTCTGGGTTCTCTATTCTCTTCTGTTGATCTGTGTATCTGATTTTGTTCAGTAACATACTGTTTTGGTTACTATAGCTTTTTTTTTTTTTCCTAAAGGTCTTTTTTTTTTTTTTAAGATTTTAGTCATTTATTTGAAAGACAGAAATTACAAGTAGGCAGAGAGAGAGAGGGGAGGAAGCAGGCTCCCTGCTGAGCAGAGAGCCCGACGCGGGGCTCGATCCCAGGACCCTGGGATCATGACCTGAGCCGAAGGCAGAGGCTTTAACCCACTGAGCCACCCAGGCACCCCAGTTACTATAGCTTTGTAATATACTTTGAAATCTGAGAAATCCAGCTTTGTCCTTCTTTTTCAAGATTGCTTTAGTTATTCAGGGTCTTTTGTGGTTTCAAATAAATTTTAGGATTATTTGTCCTAATTACGTGGAAAAATACCATTGGTATTTTGATAAGGATTGCAGAGAATTTGTAGATTACTTTGGGCAGAATGGACCTTTTAACAATATTAATTTTTCCAATCCATGAGATTGTGTTTGTTTTATCTTTAGTTTTTTTCATTAGTATCTTATATTTTTTAGAGCACAGGTCTTTCAGTTCCTTGGTTAGATATTTTCCAAGGTATTTTATTATTTTTGATGCACTTGTAAATGGGATTGTTTTTGTAATTTTTTTCTTTGACTTTTTTAATGGTATATAGAAATATTGTATCCTGTGACTTTACTGAATCAATTATTAATTCTAACAGTTATTTTGAGTCTTTAGGGTTTTTTATATAGTTGTCCCTGAACAATGTGGGGGCACCAATTCCAGTGTCGTTGGTAATTTGTATATAAACTTTCAAACCCCCAAAACCTTAACTACTAAGATCCTACTGTTGAACAGAAGACTTACTGATAACATAAACAGTCAATTAATCCATGTTGTGTATAATATGTACTATATGTTATATTTCTACAATAAGGTAAACTAGAGAAAAGAAAATGTTATTAAGAAAATTCCATAAAGAGGAGAAAATACATTTACAGTATTTTACTATATTTATGTAAGTGAACCTGTGTAGTTCAAACTTGTGTTATTTGAGGGCCAGCTGTATATAGTATCATGTCATCTGCAAACAGTGGAAGTTTTACTTCTTCCTCATCAGTTTGGATGCCTTTTATTTCTTTTTCTTGTCTGATTGCTGTGGCTAGGACTTAACAATACGTTGAATAAAAGTGGTGAAAGTGGACATCCTTATCTTGTTTCTGATCTTAGAGAAAAAGATTTTAGCTTTTCACTGTTGAGTATGATGTAAGCTGTGGTTTTGTCATATATGACCTTTATTATGTTGAGGTATATTCTCTCTAAACCCAGTTTGTGGAGAGTTTTTATCATGAGTGGATATTGAATTTTGTCAGACAATTTTCCTACATCTTTTGAGATGATCACATGATTTTTATTCTTTGTTTTATTAATGTGGTGTGTCATGATTGACTTGCAGACATTGAACCATTCTTGCATCCTTGGAATAAATCCCGCTTAATCAGGGTGAATGATCCTTTTGATGTATTATTGGATTCAGTTTGTTAATTTTTTTTGAAGATTTTGCATCTGTACTATCAAGGATAATGGCCTGTAATTTTCTTTTTTGTGATACCTTTGTCTAGTTTGGTTTCAGGGTAACACTGGCCTTGTAGCATGAATTTGGAAGAATTCCTTCCTCTTATTTTTTGGGAAGGGGATAGTTTGAGAGAGATAGGTATTAACTCTTTACATGTGTAGTAGAATTTACCTGTGAATTCATCTGGTCCTAGACTCTTGTTTGTTGGAAGGTTTTTGATTACTGATTTAATTTTGTTACTAGTCCACTACTGTTTATTAGTATACTGAAGAATGGTCATGATAAATTGGATTCATAAATTTTTTTATTTTCTCTGTTCCAGATTTCTGTGCTATGCCTTGTATGAAAAAAGTCTTCTCACCAAGAATACTTTTGCCTTGATACTTGTGGACAGTCAGACCATGTGAGTATGGAATCTGAATAGGTAGATTGCAGTGAACCTGAATTAGTTAAATTAAGCAAAAAAGAAAACAAAAATAAATACAATCACCTCCCCAAAACTGCACAAAACAGCCAAAAATATTGTGCTAGATAGACCAAAGAAATAGTATCTATTTTCTTTATGATACAAATTCTAGGTGAAGTAGAAAACTCATCTCTTTTCCCCATTAGCTTATTATTTTAGTGGGATCTATAAGAGCAACAGTGAAATTTTTATGTCAGCTCATTTTTCAGGGTATTTATGGCAACCAGTTAGAAGTTTAATGAAAGCATTATTTGGGTTTGTTTTTGTTATTCTAAAGGGGCAAAACTCCTAAACTTTTTTATGTGGCACTATTTTGCAGAAAAACACTGCTAAGGAGTGCTAAAGTGGCAATGAAACAGCCCAACAGAAAGAGGAAGCTTAGTATGGATTCCAAAGAGCATTTGAATCAGGATGGATGCTTGGTAAGATGTCAAGTTCCTGGGCCCTTAGTTTGTGCTAACTGTGGAAATTTACAATGTAATTGTATAGTTTGTGTAACCACAGCAGAGGCTGTTTTTTCAATGAGCAGGCGCTGTCTGCTTCTGGTTGAGTTTTTTTGTTTGTTTGTTTTTTGTTTGTTTGTTTTTTTTTTTGAGACAGAGATCACAAGTAAGCAGAGAGGCAGGCAGAGGGAGAGGGGGAAGCAGGCTCCCTGCCGAGCAGAGAGCCTGATGTGGGGCTCGATCCCAGGACCCTGAGATCATGACTGGAGCCGAAGGCAGAGGCTTTAACCCACTGAGACACCCAGGCGCCCCCCGGTTGAGTTTTATATACAGAGATATAGATGTTTTATATACAGAGTTTTATATACAGAGATATAAATGTCATTAAAGCCTGACAACATTTTAAAGGGTAATAATTCATTTTAAAGTGAAAAGAGAACTTTTTTAAAAGTTTTAAAAACATTTTAATGCATATCCTTTGAGCACATTTACATGTGCATGTATTTTAAATATAACATATCGCAGAAAAGTAAATATAATATTTTACTATGTATATCTCATATGACATGGTAATTCATACAGTTATATCTTATGATATTCTGTGACTGGCCCACGTTGTCCAAGATTTTATGCTGGTATTTACAAACACAATGCATTGCTATGATAAGATAATTACTTCTGCGAAAAATACTTACAGGATTTATTTTTCTCAATAAATGTTTTGATACTTAAGATTTTATCAAATAAAATTTGTTAAATAATCTTTTCTCCTAATTCCCCACCAAATATAGCACAAATAATTTATGTCTTATCAGAAAGGGATATTTCTCCAACTGAAGGTAGTTATTTAATAATTAGTAATTAATAATCTCAAAAAATATAAAACATAAAAAGAAAAAATACCTCCCCCAGTCAGCTATTAGACATTTAAGGAGGAGCTTTAATTTGTTGTGGAGACAGACTAAAATATTGAGTAGTTATTACTAGATGATTGGATACAGGTGCTTTTTATATTGTCTTTTCTATTTTTTTTAAGATTTTATTTATTTATTTGACAGAGAGAGATCACAAGTAGGCAGAGAGGCAGGCAGAGAGAGAGGGGGAAGCAGGCTCCCCGCCAAGCAGAGAGCCCAACGTGGGGCTCGATCCCAGGACCCTGAGATCACGACACAAGCTGAAGACCAGAGGCCCAATCCACCGAGCCACCGAGGCACCCCTATATCATCTTTTCTATTCATATACTTTACCATTAACATGTGTTACTTTTTGAATTAGAGATAAAACTATACATATGTATGTGTAGGAAAATACCAGGAAGAAAATCCAAATATTAGTCATGGTACATTTTAGTGGGAATTTTAGAGACCTTCTTCTCCCCCCTCCTTCCCTCCCTCCCTTCCTTCCTTCTTTCCTTTTTAAAGATTTATTTATTTGAGAGTGAGAACGCACATGCACATGTGAGTGAAGTAGGGGGAGAGAGTGGGGGAGAGAATCCTCAAGCAGACTCCATGCTCACTGTTGAGCCTGACGCAGGGCTCAATCTCACAACCCTGAGATAATGACCTGAGTCATTATCAAGAGTCGTACATTTAACTGACTGAGCCACCCAGGCATCCCAAAGGGAATTTTCTTTGTAACAATGGAGGTAATTGATCATTATCAAGTGAGGGACAGAGACTGTGAACTGGAGGGTGTTGTGTTTGTTAGAGTCCTCCAGAAAAAGAACCAATGGTAGTAGTTGACTGTCCTGTCACATCCCTGTTCACAATCTTTGTCCCTACTTGATAATGATGAATTAGATGTATATGTGTACATATGTATATCGAAAGATTTACTCTAAGGAATTGATTCATACAATTGTGAGGGCTGACAGGTCTGAAATCTACAGGGCAGGTTGGCAGGCTGGAGAACCAAAATAGAGTTAATGTTGCAACCTTGAGTCCAGAGGCGTTCTGGAGGCAAAATTCCCTCTTTAGAGAGGTCAGACTTTTTTTCTCTTAAGGCCTTCAACTGATTAGATGAGGCCCCTCCACATTAAGGAAGATAATGTGCTTTACTCAGAGTCTACTATTTGAGTATAAATCCCATCTAAAAAATACCTCACAGTGACATCTTGACAGCTGGAGGGTATAATACGCATCTTGCTTCTAGTTACTTATGCTCTTTCCCTGTGGCAACTTTTTGTATTTCTACACATTTCAAGGTGGCAGAAGTGACCAGGATACGTCCATCATGATGGTTTTGGTGATAGTGGGGCATTAGAACATTCTCATTAGACCTCTCATGGGCTCTTACTATGTATTGGTATGGGTTTTGGGGTCTTCAAGTGGTTTGTGGTTATGCATTTACATATTGCAGCTGGTGAAGTGACACAGTGTCATACACTCTTTGGTTTGCTGTCAGGTTAGGTATGGTTTAATGAACTCCCAGCATTAAATAAGACATGCCAAGTGATGATCTTGTCCACAGTTGGTTTTCAGATATTAACTGTATGTCTGTGTCTAGTCACAGAACTGTTTCCTTCAGATCAGCCTCACTGGGAGGTGAGATGGTTAATGTGGGGCCGAGATCCAGTTCCCCCCGAGGTCCAGACTGGCTTCATCTCAGTTCTGTGAGAGTCGATCACTCTCAGTGTACCCCAGAAAGCTCGCTTCAAAGGGGTTCCTTGGACCAGACTTAGACCTGAACCATTCTCAACTTATGTGAGGATGATGCTTTTCTCAGCATTTTTGGTTTGTTGTGTCATGCCCTCTGAGGAGACAAGGTACTCAATGTGTTCACAGTTATCCTTGGATAGCGGTTCTTCAGCTGTGGTCTCTAGAACAACAGCATGGGCATCACCTGGAGGTTTGCTAGAAATGCAATTTCTTGGGCTTTACTCCAGACCTCTTGGATCAGATATGTTGGGAGTGGGGCTCAGCAGTTTGTATTTTATAAGGCCTCCCCGTGATAGAGGTATGCTCTCATGTTTGAGAACCACTGTCTGAGAGAGTTAGGACTGTCTTCCCTACTAATTGTCCTAGAGTCATTCAGTAATGGCTGCTTCATAATTCTTACATTTTTGTGTTTAATATTGGACACTACCTCTCCTGTCTAAACACATTTGCTATTTTTTCTCAGTATCATTTCTTGTCAAGCTGCTAAAATTATTACCATCCATTCTCAGCACTTGCGTTATCTTGCTCTACAACATGAGTATTCAGACTTCTGTCTTTTCTGTATCGTCACAAATCCTAGTTTTCTCTTGAAGCCGAACTTGGTTTCTAACTTGATGCCAGTAACTTTACCATTATTTCCTTTCCATGTTGGGATTTCCCCATTTTTGAACCCCAGAAGTGCTCAACACTTACATAGATGCTGTTCGAGTGTAGTGCCTTACGTGGTTGGATTTCCAAAAATATCTGTTGAATGATGTTCCTGGTGTTTAATGATATCTCTAGGCAAGTGGGCTTCTTTGATCATACTAAGATAATTATATTTCAAAGGGCCATATTATTGATTTAAGTTTTGAGGTGGTTGGAGCATACACTTATTTTAAAGAATGTTCACATAGGATAATAGAAAAGATGTGCATTTAGGATGAATTCCACATTATACTGTCAGCTAGGAGCTTGTTGTCAAAGTGTCCACTTTAATTAGTTAAATTTAATAGTTTAATATAACAAACTGATTTACATCTGTGACTGCATTCACGGCGGAGAGAAAGGGGTTCAATCATGCTTGAATTTGATTACTAAAATCATGTTTGAAATTTGCTTGAATTATCACTAACATACTTTACATTCTGTGTAACACATATAATTTTACACGTGACATTTCCTGTCAACTAAGCAAAATAGCATTTCTAGATTAAGCACATTAAACATAAAACTAATGAACAGTTGGGTACTTTCTTTTTTTTTTCCATTTTATTTATTTTTTCAGCGTAACATTTTTTTATTATTTTATTTTATTTATTTGACAGAGAGAGATCATAAGTAGGTAGAGAGGCAGTCAGAGAGAGTGAGAGGGAAGCAGGCTCCCTGCCGAGCAGAGAGCCCGATGTGGGACTCGATCCCAGGACCCTGAGATCATGACCCGAGCCGAAGGCAGCGGCTTAAACCACTGAGCCACCCAGGCGCCCAGTTGGGTACTTTCTAAACATCTGCTTTTGGGGCACCTGGGTGGCTCAGTCATTAAGCGGCCACCTTTGGCTCAGGTCCTGATCCTGGGATCTGGGATGGAGTCCTGAATCAGGCTCCCTGCTTGGCGGGAAACCTGCTTCTCCCTCTCCCACTCCCCCTGCTTGTGTTCCCTCTATCGCTGTGTCTCTCTCTGTCAAATAAATAAATAACATCTTTAAAAAAATTTAAAAAATAAACATCTGCTTTTGAGGTAGTAATTTCATATCTTCAATATCTAGTAATTTCCAGATGTTGATAATAGTATCTGCCAATGAATGTCTTCTACTAAAATTTTCTATGTATTTCTTCACAGAAATTCAGAAACATTCCTTTATATTTTTCAATATGCAGGCACAGGGTTTAAAAAAATAGTACAAATAGTATGAAAATAAGAAGTAAATTCTCTACTGTACCCACTTACACACGTGTTAAACCCCCCAATTTTATTTTTTAAGATAAGGAGAAAAAGAGCAAGGGAGGGGCAGAAGGAGAAGGAGAGAATCTTAAGCAGGCTCCATGCCTAGTGCAGAGCCTGACTCAGGGTTCAATTTCAGGACCCTGAGGTCATGAACTGAGCCAAAATCAAGAGTTGGATTAAGTTGATTAAGCCCCCCCGGCGCCCCTCACAAATCTTTATTTAAAGATGTGACCCCGTTTTTATTTTCTCATCTATCTGTATAGGAATCAAAAGCAAAAATAGGAAGCTAAAAAACCCAAAGCCCTTATGCACACATATATTCATAATACCTACTGCATGTATACATGTATCCCAATTGGGCTCATATTCTACTTCCTGGTCCGTATCTTTTTTTTTTCTTTTGCTCTTAAGCACGTATGTCTTGGAACACATGCAGAACATGTCACTGTTTTCAGTGGTGCTTAGCATTCCACTCTGTGAATGTACCATAATTCATTTAAACAGTACTCTTCCCTAAACATTTAGGGGATTTTTAGTTTTTGTTGTCGTCTATTGTGTTAAACCCAAATGTTCTTATTCACATGTTTTCATAGGCTTTTATAGTTGATTCATGGATAAAATCTTATCAGTAGACTTGTTTTACTAAAGACTACATGCATTTAACATCTTGATAAGGCTTTTATATCATCTTCTGAGGTCACCCCAGGGTATACCCTCTCTTATGCCATCTGCACGAGTGCTTTTTTTGCTAAGGTTTTATTATTGAATGTCTGATGCCTTTGTTTACTGAGATCTGTCATGTGGATGAGTTTCATTTATGGGCTGGCCCATGGTGCTGCTGCAGGTTTGAAGAGGGGCATTGCCCTGGGTCTTGTAGATTCCTTAACATGTTATGCTTCTTCATACATCCAGCATGAAGACAGGTGTCCTTTGTTATCCTTTTCCCACTCACCACCGTCAGAATTGACTGGTATAGTGTAGGTACATGATAATTGAGGAAACAAACATTTTTTTTTTTTTTTCCAAAGTGATTTCTTAGGTGTTTGGTGTGCATGTGGATGTTCTGGTCATAAGATCCCAAACCATGTGTAGGTTGTAAAATTTCAGATTTACAACATAAAAATGTAAGTTTCCTAAATAAAAAAGGAAATTTTATTTGACTCTAGAAGAATAAAATAATTGTGTGTGTAAAATATCTGATACTGCCTAAATACTGGTTTCCATTCTTTCTCTTCCTCTGTACCTCTTAAAATCTAGGCATCTATATCTGATTAGTGAACTCTAAACTTTGAGAAATAGAAATAGGAGACATCTGTTTTCTAAAGTATCTGAATAAATCTGAAAAATGAACTTATTGTTGTTGAATAGAAAAGAACTAACTTATATAGGGCAATGTGAGACAACTAACTGCTCATGCACATGAGTGCTCCTACGTGCATTCAGCCTTCAGAGAAAGGTAGAGGCATTGGAGCCTACGTCTTGGCTTTGAAGGATGAGGAGAATCTAAGATGTCTATATTTAATGCTTTATTTAATGTATTTAACAAATAAAATTTATCTAATGCATATTTAATGCTGTTGTAACAAATGGTTCATAAGTCCAACCTTATGGTAAATAAGGTAAAATAAATCCAAATTTATGGTAAAGTAAATCCAACCTGGTAAAATGCAATATGAGAGAATCTAACTTCTTTGTACTTTAATATCTGGGTGCTCTAGGAAACTAACTTTGAGAGATAAGGAAGTTGAAGGGTCAAAAGAGGGATCATCTGAGCCAAGGAAGCAGCATGACCAAAGGTATGGGGGTGGAAGCAAATATGATATATGTGATAAATGACGAGAGTATTATGACTTGTCTGACTGAGCAGATGTTGCTATTGGCAGTTTTGTAGAAAGAGTGGTAGGCCAGGGGTCAGAGTATTTGTATTTTAGTCTTTGGCTCTGGAGGTAATTAGCTCTATGACCAAGGATAGATAAGTCCTTCATCAGGCTCTGGCTCATTTTCTTTGTTTATAGAACAAAAGTCTTAGATTAAAGTATCTTAAGGGTCTTTCCCTTTCAGTGAGTCTGAGATTTGGTATGTAATGTAATAGTAAGATGACTGGAATGGACGTGAGTGGTTAAGCTTAGAGAGTCTTGACGGCAGAGCAGAGGAATTGTACTTGATATTGTGTCTGCTGACATTGATATACTAGAGGAAGGAGCCATGGTTGGCTTTGACCTAGGCATAGAGTAGTGAAATTTTTTATAATATACTCAAACAGATATTGAGAAAATATTTAGGGTAGGGTTGTATTAGTTTCTTAATCTTCAGTAGTACCTAATTTTTTTTTTTTTTATCATTTTGCTGCCCTACACTTGACTGCTATACCAGTTTACATCAGCCAGTAGAATTCATTTATATATGGGGGAACCATAGAAAGGGGATGTTCTCTCTCTCTCTCTCTCTTTTTTTTTTTTTTTTTTGGTGGAAATCTTAGCCGATACTGTTTTAAAATATACTTGGAATTTTGTTTTTATTCAGGTAGAGTGAGGCTAACAGATCTTTAGGTGATTTCTGAAAATTAGTTTGTTACTCACATTTCCCAAGGGGGGAGCACAGCACATCGTGCAGCACTGTCCCAGGAAGCCTTAGTATGTTCAGGGACAGAAAGAAGGAGGGGAAAACATGGGCAAGAGTCTTTAGTGTGTGTGTGCGTGTGTGTATGTGTGTGCATGTGTGTTTAAGGTTTTATTCATTTATTTGACAGAGAGCGAGAGCAAGAACACAAGCAGGGGAAGTGGGAGAGGGAGAAACAGGCTTGCCGCCAAGAAGGGTGCCCAGTTCAGTCTAGATCCCAGGACCCTGGGATCACGACTTGAGGGGAAGGCAGATGCTTAACAATTGAGCCACCCAGGCGCCCCCTTTATTGTGTTTTTTAAAAGGAATGAATGGATGAGGAGGGTCAGGAAACTAAGGAGGCTTAGGATTGGCTGGTTTTAATAATTTCTGTAGTTTCTGGCTTGGGGGATGTTCTTTGATTGTCCGGTACCTGACCCTGGGATGATTTAGGGGTGGAAGATAGCCTCCCAGACTGCAGGAACTCCATAAGAAGTAGTGAGTGGGGAATGGGCTCAGGGTTGGTTGGTTTGCATTTCAAAGACATGATCCAGGCAAGTTGTTGGCTATCTCTAAGAATTAATTCCCCCGCCCACAAGCCTCCAAAATGTCACAGCATTATAAAATACTAAAAAATAAAGAACACGATGAATACAAATACTAGAGAGAGATTTCTTTCAGAGATTATATTATTGAATATTTGAATAAAATGAGATCATTTCCTTCTGTCTGTCTGCATCTGAATTCCAGGAGAGCAATGGAAAGTAATCCTTTCCTGTTTTATTATTATTATTTTTTAATCTGAAAGGTTAATTTCATTTGTCTTAGTTTGTCACGTACATTGGATCAGAGACAAAGACAATTTGAAAAATGAACTTGACAACAAATGAAATTCAAATGCTAGCTTATTACTGGAGTTACTAAAGGAGATTTCAATGGTTTTCCATAGTCCATGAAACCAATAGTTGTCACCGTCTGCTTCTATGGAAGAGAAGCAATGGTGGCTGGATAGTTGTCTTGTGTTCCAGGGGCTGGTCTGAGGGTGAGAGAGGAAAGGGCAGTATATGGTAGCTCCAAAGTTAGGACTTGAAATTGCTAATCACAGATCAGTGGGTGAAAATCCTTTGTTTCGCTTCCTTAATTGGAATTTGTAGATAGGGAAATGTGGACACTGATTAATTAGAAAAATCACTGTAACTTGTAGTAAAAGTACATGATGCATCCACATCCATCAGGAGGTAACAGAACATGAAGGCTTGTTGGTTATTTTACCACCTTATAATCCTATCTTCCAAATGATGCATTTTAGGTTGGCTAATGGAAATGTACTGTAGCAAAGACTTATTTTGTGTTCCTTGAACCACTCTCTCCCCCTTTTCAGAGTGTTTTTTTTCCCCCCTAATGCTTTATTTTCAGTTTTCGGAACGGAAGTTTGAAACCTGAGAAATCACAGTAATGGTTTTATTTTTCTCAATTCATACTGATTTTCTTAAGTGTTCTGTCTGAGAAGATAAGGAAAAGTGCTCATTTTATCTTTCCTTTTTTTTAATTAACTCTCTATTCATTAATAGCAGTGTGGATTTATTACATTTATGAAATAATTAGCTCAGACAGAAGAAAAGAATGTTAAAACTAGCAGGAGCTTTGGAGAACATTTAGTCTAATTCCTTTATTTTATTTTATTTTATTTATTTTTTTAAAGATTTTTTTTTATTTCTTTGACACAGAGAGAGAGATCACAAGTAAGCAGGCAGAGAGAGAAGGGGAAACAGCCTCCCTGTTGAGCAGGGAGCCCGATGCAGAGCTCAATCCCAGGACCCTGAGATCATGACCTGAGCCGAAGGCAGAGGCTTAACCCATTGAGCCACCCAGGTGCCCCAATCCCTTTATTTTATAGACAAGAGAAATTAGGTCCAGAGAATATATATCATTTGTTCATGATTATATACTTTTGTGGGTGGGGCTGGGATTTGTCCTTATCCCAAATTCAGCATTTTTCCTGTTCTAAGGTATGATATTAAGTACTCTTTTATTTACAAAATTGTCCCAAAAATGAGGTCAGTGTATCTTTTTTTTTTTTTTAAGATTTTTTTTATTTTTATTTATTTGACAGAGAGAGATACAAGTAGGCAGAGAGGCAGGCAGAGAGAGTGAGAGGGAAGCAGGCTCCCTGCCCAGCAGAGAGCCCGATGCGGGACTCGATCCCAGGACCCTGAGACCATGACCTGAGCCGAAGGCAGCGGCCCAAACCACTGAGCCACCCAGGAGGTCAGTGTATCTTAAGAGAAACATGAATTTATTCTTAAATACAAAATTGTGATCTTTCAGGTGTATGTCTAAGTATCTATAACCTTGATTCATCCAAAAAACATATGGACAGAAGGAGCTTGGGTAATTTAATTCCGAAGTGAGAGGTAAGATTATTTTTTGGAGGAATATGATTCTTCTATCTAGGCAGAATTTCAATAGCAAATAAAGAAGTGTGAACCAAACATCCTAATCTACAAACGGAGTGACAGGCAGCATATTATATATTTCTTTTTATATTTGAATGATACAGTGATTATAAAAATGCTTCAGTAACTGTTGTGCTCACATAATCAACTCTTGAATACTATTTCTTGTTACCATTTTCAGTTTTTGCAGTAGAACTTTCATGAGAAAAGACTGGTGTTGTTTTGAATTATGTAAATTTCCTGTGTATTGAGTGGGTAAAAAGGGATGAAATTGGGGTAAGGAGCTGCCTTAGAAAATTAGACCGATTCAGTTCATCATTTTACATGCAGTCGAACAGGATTAGATTGGATTGGGTTATGGCATTTCTATTTCCACCCCCTGCCTGGTAAATGGCGTTGTGGGGCTCATGCTGTGATCCATAGGTCTTCAGGAGTGGCATCAGCAGGGGCTTATAGGAAACTGGTCATCTCAGGCCCTATCCCAGACCTATGGAATCAAGGTCTGCCTTTTAACAAGATACCCAGGTGACTCATATGCATGTTAAATTTTGAGAACCTCTGGATTATAGTTTTATCAGGTTCTATTGTTTTAATTGCATAAAGATATCCATGATACCTTTGGGTGTGAAATCAGCCAGGTAGAAAAGTACTTGAATTCATGCCATCATTCAGCAAATATTTGTTGAGCTAGATTAGGTGCCAAGTTATGTTTTGGGGATGAGAGATGGTTAAGATACTGTCTGCTTTCAGTAAGCTCATCAAAGCAGGTGAGACCAATAAGATAGATGATGGTAGTGCAATGTGATAAGCCCAATAATAGAAATTTGTATATGATATATCCAGGCTTCAGTAGGTTACCTAATTTTCTTTTTTTTTTTTTCCCATTTTATTTATTTTTTCAGCGTAACAGTATTCATTCTTTTTGCACAACACCCAGTGCTCCATGCAAAACGTGCCCTCCCCATTACCCACCACCTGTTCCCCCAACCTCCCACCCCTGAACCTTCAAAACCCTCAGGTTGCCCCAACCTCCCACCCCTGACCCTTCAAAACCCTCAGGTTGTTTTTCAGAGTCCATAGTCTCTTATGGTTCGCCTCCCCTCCCCAATGTCGATAGCCCGCTCCCCCTCTCCCAATCCCACCTCCCCCCAGCAACCCCCAGTTTGTTTTGTGAGATTAAGAGTCATTTATGGTTTGTCTCCCTCCCAATCCCATCTTGTTTCATTTATTCTTCTCCTATCCCCCTACCCCCCCATGTTGCTTCTCCATGTCCTCATATCAGGGAGATCATATGATAGTTGTCTTTCTCCAATTGACTTATTTCACTAAGCATGATACGCTCTAGTTCCATCCATGTCGTCGCAAATGGCAAGATTTCATTTCTTTTGATGGCTGCATAGTATTCCATTGTGTATATATACCACATCTTCTTTATCCATTCATCTGTTGATGGACATCTAGGTTCTTTCCATAGTCTGGCTATTGTAGACATTGCTGCTATAAACATTCGGGTACACGTGCCCCTTCGGATCACTATATTTGTATCTTTAGGGTAAATACCCAGTAGTGCAATTGCTGGGTCATAGGGTAGTTCTATTTTCAACCTTTTGAGGAACCTCCATGCTGTTTTCCAGAGTGATTGCACCAGCTTGCATTCCCACCAACAGTGGAGGAGGGTTCCCCTTTCTCCACATCCTCTCCAGCATCAGGTTACCTAATTTTCATGGGTGGAGAGGGGAGGAGGAAGTAGGAGCAAAGAAATCTCCCCGAGTTGACTCCTAAAGGAGAAGTAGGAATGTATTAGTTTTCTATTGCTGCTTAACAAATTACACCCAACTTAGTGGCTTGAAACAGCTAGTTATTATTACGTCACATTTTCTGTAGGCCAGACACCCAGGCATGACTCAAATGAATTTTCTGCTTAGGGTCTCAAAGGGTAAAAACAAAGTGTTGGCCTGGCTGAGATCTTTTTGGGAGTGGAGGGTGTGCTCAATGTCATCTTTCCAAGCTCTTGTGGTTGTCGACAGAATTCTGTTCCTTTGGTTATAGGACTGAGTGTTCTGCTTTCTGCTGGGTGTTGAGCAAGGCTCTAAGAGACCCTGTAGTTCCTTGTTACAGGCCCTTTCACAGCATGGTAGCCAGCTCTTTCAAGGCCAGCAGGAGATCCTTCTGCTTTAGTCAGCTAAGGTGGAGCCATCTGTTAAAATGCAGTCAAGGGACTTTGGATCTGCACTTTGAAACCTGGTGGAGAGAGATGTGGATCCATTGGCCATCTTGTCTGTGAGTCAGAGTGAACAGGACAGAGGTGGGCAGGAGGGAAGCTCTGGAGAGCAGCAGGGATGGTTGCATGCAAGGTGCAGGAAGGCAGGGAGGCAGAGGTGAGGTCAGAGTGGTGCAGGGAGAATGTGCCAGTACAGGGTTGTCACAGAGGAGGTGAGCATGTGATAAGGAGTGGGGGACAGCTGAGTACATTTAAGTCTTTATTCTTTCCTCCATTAGCCATTCAGTAGTAAACACCTATCAGATGATGGGTAGTCCATGTATAAACACTGGACATTGTGTTTCATTTGTGCCCCAAATCCACCATGGTTCCTGTTATATAATAATGGCTCAAAAATGTTATTTATTTATTTATTTATTATTATAATTTTAAAATATTTATTTATTTGAGAGAAAGAGAGGGAGAGAGCACAAGAAGAGTAGAGGAGTAGAGGGAGAGCAGGGAGCCCAGTGTGGGACTCAGTCCCAGGACCCTATGATCATGACCTCAGCCAAAGGTAGATGCTTAATCATCTGAACCACCCAGGCACCCTTGATAAATGTTTTTTAAATAGGTAATTAATTTGGTTAGGGTTTTGAGATTCTTTACTCTCCCCTCAGTATTCTTTCATCAGAGATTCTGTTCATTTGAGATATGTTTCTTCAGTCAGTCAACAGGAATAGGTAGGCTTACTTAATTTTTATGAAGTCTGGATATATTCTTGGCAGTTTGAAATCCAGCAGAACACTTGACAGCTACCATGGGGAGTCCACCATGTGTCATGTGCTGCAATAAGGCTTTCTCCGTGGATCTCAGTTCAGTAAAGAGGTTATGATTATCTCCAAATCACAGCCTAGAAAACAGACTCCCAGAAATGAAATCACGTGCTTAGAATTGTTACACTAGTAAGGTGGACTGGGGATTGGACTGTCAGATGCCTGACTCTAACACTGAACAGAAGAGAACTCTTCTGTGTGTGAAACACTAAATATCCTAAGGAATCCTATTAAAACACAAGGTTGTCATAATTAAAACAGTGTGTCACTGCTAACTGAAAAGATAACCCAGAGAACCTGAAGAGAAACACCAGAAGGAGGAGCAAATGCACATGTGAGTTTAGTGTATTGTATACACATGTTGGGACAGATGAATGGCCACCTGGAGAAGATGCTGGGTGCTTACTTCACATTATAGTGTGAATATATTCAGATTTATCAAAGATTCAAATGTGGGAAATCGTAAATGTAATAGAAAAACAAAGTAGAAGCTTTTTATAATTTAGGAGTAGAAAAGGATTTTTTAACTTTTATTCAAATCTAGAAGCCATGAAAGAAAAGTTTGGTAATTTCCATTCTTAAACAACAAAAATCTCTGCATATTAAAAAATATCATAAAAAAGTTAAAAAGACAAATGACAAACTGGGAAAAAAAGAATAATGCACCTCATAATGTAGACAAAAGACTAATCTTCTTAATTTATCGAGACCCAAAGATGAGTAATCATTCCAACAGAAAATAGACCAAAGATGTAAAATGATATTTGACAGAAAAGGAAAAACAAGAAGCTTTTAAATATACAAAGTGATCTTCAGTTTCGTCCTAATGAAACAAATTAAAATTACAGTAAGATATTTTTCATTCATCATCTTGGCAAAAATCCAAAAAATTGATAATACACCCTGTTGACAGGCTACAGGAACACAGGTCCTAATCCAAGATTCATGGGACTGTTGAGTGGGGCAGCTCATGTGGAAATGAACAGCAGGAAAATATGAGTCTCTGTTGACCAGCAGTTTCACTTCTTTCTTTCTTTTTTTGAAGATTTAAAAGATTGATTTCTTTATTTGAGAGAGAAATTGAGCAAGCATGAGCAGAGGGAGGAGCAGAGAGAGAATCACAAGCAGACTCCATGTTAGATGCAGAGCCCAATATCTTAAGAGCCTGAGATCATGATAGGAGCCAAAACCAAGAGTCAGATAGATGCCGAACCGACTAAGCCACCCAAGCCCCCCCCACCTCCCGGCAGTTTCAGTTCTGAGAAGCCATTCCACAGATATCCTAGCACAAATGCAAAATGACACACGTGCTAGTTTTTCACTGTAGTGTGATATGACTGGGAAGAAAGATCAAAAACAACCCAAACATCCATAAATATGGAATCAGTTAAGTAAATAATGAAATATCATTCAGTGCAATATTTGTATTTTTAAAAGTAAGTTCAAAGACCCCTGAAACCCTTCATTTGGACGATTTTTAAAAAGATTTTATTTATTTATTTTAAAGAGTGAGAAAGAGTGAGAGAGGGAACACAAACAGGGGGAGTGGGAGAGGGAGAAGCAGACTTCCCGCTGAGCAGGGAGCCTGAAGTGGGGCTGGATCCCAGGACCCTGGGATCATGACCTGAGGTGAAGGCAGACACTTAATGACTGAGCCACACAGGTACCCCAATTTGGAAGACTTCAAAATTGGGAAACTGTTCCCCAATTTTTAAGTGTATAATTGTGAGTTTGTATGTGGGCATACATTGTTTATGGCCACAAAACTATGTAAATGAAACATATTTCTCGATACCCATTAACAAATCCTCTTTGCTAGTGGGTATCTTTCTTTTTTTTAATTTTTTTGTGTTGTGTTAGTCACGATAAAATACATCTTAGTTTTTGATGCAGAGTTCCAAGATTCATTGTTTATGTACAACACCCAGTGCTCCATGCAATATGTGCTGTCCTTAATACCCACCACCAGGGTCACCCATCTCCCATCCCCTCCCCTCCAAAGCCCTCAGTTTGTTCTTCAGAGTCCACAGTCTCTCATGGTTCGTCTCCTCCTCTGAATCCCCCAATTCACTATTCCTTTCTTTCTCCTAACATCCTCTAAGTTACTCCTTATGTTTTACAAGTAAGGGAAACCATAAAATTGACTTTCTCTGCTTGACTTATTTCACTTAGCATAATCTCCTCCAGTCCCGTCCACACAAAAGTTGGATATTCATCCATATATTCGATTGTATATATGAACCACATCTTCTTTATCTACCCGTCTATCAAAGGGTATCTCAGCTCTTTCCACACTTTGGCGATTATAGACATTGCTGCTATGAACGTTGGGATACATATGGACCTTCTTTTCACTACATCTCTATCTTTGGGGTGAATACCCAGTAGTGCAATTGCAGGGTCACAGGATAGCTCTATTTTTAATTTTTTGAGGAATCTCCACACTGTTTTCAAAGTGGTTGCACCAACTTGCATTCCCACCAACAGTGTAAGAGGTTCCCCCTTCTCCACATCCTCTCCAACATTTGTTATTTCCTGCTTTGTTAATCTTTGCAATTCTAACTGGTGCAAGATGGTATCTCAATGTGGTTTTGATTTGAATTTCCCTGATGGCTAGTGATGATGAACTTTTTTTCATGTGTCTGTTAGCCATTTGTATGTCTTCATTGGAAAAGTGCCTATTCATGTCTTCTGCCCATTTTTTAACATGATTATCTATTTTTTGTGTGTTGAGTTTGAAAAGTTCTTTATAGATCTTGGATATCAACCCTTTGTCTGTAATGTCATTTGCGAATATCTTCTCCCATTCCGTGGGTTGCTTCTTTCTTTTGTTGACTGTTTCCTTGGCTGTGCAGAAGCTTTTTATCTTGATGTAGTCCCCAAAGTTCATTTTCACTTTTGTTTCCTTTGCCTTTGGAAACCTGTCTTGAAAGAAGTGCTGTGGCCAGTGTTGGAGAGGTTACTGCTTATGTTCTCCTCTAGGGTTTTGATGGATTCCTGTCTCATGTTGAGGTCTTTCATTCATTTTGAGTTCATCTTTGTATATGATGTAAGAGAATGGTCAAGTTTCATCCTTCTATATATAACTGTCCAGTTTTCCCAGCACCATTAATTGAAGAGAATTTTTTCCACTGTATATCTTTTCCTGCTTTGTTGAAGATTATTTGACCACAGAGTTGAGGGTCCATATTTGGGCTCTCTACTCTGTTCCATTGGTGTTTGTGTCTGTTTTTGTGCTAGTACCATGCAGGACCCATCCATATGCTGTCTACAAGAGACGCATTTTGAACCTAAAGTTACATCCAGACTGAAAGTGAAGATATGGAGAACCATCTTTCATGACAGTGGGCCTCAGGAGAAAGCTGGGGTAGCAATTCTCATATCAGATGAATTAGATTTTAAGCTAAAGACTGTAGTCAGAGATACAGAAGGACACTACATCATTCTTAAAGGGTCTATCCAACAAGAAGATCTAACAATTATAAATGTTTATGCCTCCACCTGAGAGCAACCAACTACATAAGCCAACTGTTAATCAAAATAGTCATATTGATAAGAATATGTTACTTGTAGGGGATCTTAACATGCCACTTTAGCAAGAGATAGATCCTCTAAGCAGAAAATCAACAAAGAAATAAGAGCTTTGAATGACACATTGGGCCAGATGGACCTCATAGATATATACAGAACATTCTACCCTAAAACAACAGAATACTCAATAATATACCATATACTGTGTCACAAATCAGGTCTCAACTAATACCAAAATATTGAGATTATTCCCTGGATATTCTCAGACCATAATGCTTTGAAACTGGAACTCAATCACAAGAAAAAGTTTGAAAGAAATTCAAACACTTGGAAGCTAAAGACCATCCTGCTCAAGAATGTTTGGTTCAGGGGGCGCCTGGGTGGCTCAGTGGGTTAAGCCGCTGCCTTCGGCTCAGGTCATGATCTCAGGGTCCTGGGATCGAGTCCCACATCGGGCTCTCTGCTCAGCAGGGAGCCTGCTTACCTCTCTCTCTCTCTCTGCCTGCCTCTCTATCTACTTGTGATCTCTCTCTGTCAAATAAATAAAAAATAAAAATCTAAAAAAAAAAAAAAAGAATGTTTGGTTCAATCAGGAAATGAAAGAAGAACTTAAACAATTCATGGAAACCAAAGAGAATGAAGACACATCGGTCCAAAACCTATGGGATATAGCAAAGGCAATCTAAAGGGGGAAATTCATAACCATCCAAGCCTCATTCAAAAACATTGAAAAATCCCAAATACATAAGCACTCTTTACACCTTAAAGAATTGGAAAATCAACAACAAATTAAGCCAACTCCACCCACAAGACAGGGAATAATTAAGATTGGAGCAGAGATCAATAAGTTAGAAACTAGAGATATAGTACAACACATCAACGAAACTAGAAGGTTGTTCTTTGATAGAATTAATAAGATTGATGAATCACTGGCCAAACTAATCCAAAAGAAAAGAGAAAAGACCCAAATTAATAAAGTTATGAATGAAAGGGGAGAGATCATGACTAATACCAAGGAAATAGAAACAATCATCAGAAATTATTATCAATGGCTATATGCCAATAAATGAAGCAAACTAGGAGAGATGGATGCATTCCTGGAAGCCTATAAACTTCCAAGAGTGAAACAGGAAGAAACTGACAACCTGAATAGACCAGTTGAAGCAGTGATCAAAAACTTCCCAAAAAACAAAAGTCCAGGACATGACAGATTCCCTGGGGAATTCTACCAAACCTTCAAAGAAGAAATAATACCTATTCTCCTAAGCCTATTTCAAAAAATAGAAACAGAAGGAAAACTTCTAGACTCTTTCTATGAAATCAGCATTACCCTGTTCCCCAAACCAGGCAAAGAACCCATCAAAAAGGAGAATTTCAGACCAATATTCCTGATTAATATAGATGTCAAGATTCTTAAAAAGATCCTAGCTAATAGGATTCAACAGTACATTAAAAAAAAAAAATTATCCACCATGACCAGGTGGGATTTATCCCTGGAATGCAAGAGTGGTTCAACATTTGCAAATCAATCAATATGATAGAACAAATCAATAAGAGAAGAGGGAAGAACTATGTGTTCCTCTCAATTGATGTAGAAAAGCATTTGACAAAATACAGCATCCTATCCTGATTAAAACTCTTCAGAGTATAGGGATAGAGGGAACATTCCACAACTTCATAAAATCCATCTATGAAAAATGCACAGCAAATATCATTCTCCACTTCAGTATTAACTATTATTAAACCTTAATCTCTCTCCTATTTTAGCCAGCAAAGAATTAAGACAGTAATAAAGGATTCCTCCCATGTCCAAATGATCATGTTGTGCCTCTGGGATTTGCATACCCACCTGAGGGCCTGGCTGCTGATGTACTGTCCCCCTTGTTACAATGCTTTTCATGGCGTGGCTTCCTGCATACAGAGGAGTTCTGGTGTGTCAAACAGTTATCCAAAAATACGGTCTAAGCCACATTTTCTGTGTTCTAGGAGCAAGCTGAGGAAGAAAAGAAGCCCAGAGATGGTGCCACTCCATTGAGTCACGGTAATCATCCCCATCATTTACAATTTTAGTACACAATGAATAACTTTTAAATGAAGTTTTTATTAGATTGCTTTTGTTGTCTTAGGTTTATTAATTAAGCTTATAATCATAGTATCATTTATTGTCATTGCTGTTACATACTGTTCTGGAGACTTTATCAGAGTCATCTAAGATTTCCAAATAGGTACAGCAAGAAAAGTGCTGAAGCTCTGGCCTCATTTATTTGCCTTTTAAAAATGTTGTAAGTTAAACAACTTCCATTTTATAAACCTTCCCTGAGAACAAGACAATAAGCAGTGCTACTTAGTTTAGTGTAATTCTTTGAGCTTTTCTCAGAGTAGTTTCATCTTCTAATGATCACATTTGTGCTCTTCCACTGAAGTCTTATTTTAGAGGAGATTGCACATTTGCTCTAAATTGAATGTCCCTCATTATGGTTAATACATCAATAGGTTTTAGATAACAGCTTATTAATATTCAGCTAATTCTCTGATGTTTTAAATTTATTTATTTAAAAGAGAAAGCACAAGTGGGGGCCATGCAGAGGGAGAGGGAGGGAGAGACCCTTTAGCAGGCTCCATGCCCACTGTGGAGCTCAACACAGGGCTTGATCTCACAATGCTGAGATCATGACCTGAGCCAAAATCAGGAGTCGGATGCTTAACTGACTGAGCCAGCCACGTTCCCCTCTGATGTTTTTCATTTAAATCAACAAATGCAGATGGTATTTTCCTGGAATATATATTCCATTATTTTATGATTATTACTATACAAGCAGATACCTGCTATTATATTTTCTGTAAAATATAGTTGAATTTTCAACATTTGTGCTCCATGGGAAGAAAGTATATACATTTGATAAATCTTTTCTAATGATCTTTTTTTTTTTTTCTCCATTTTATTTATTTTTTCAGTGTAACAGTATTCATTCTTTTTGCACAACACCCAGTGCTCCATGCAAAACGTGCCCTCCCCATTACCCACCACCTGTTCCCCCAACCTCCCACCCCTGAACCTTCAAAACCCTCAGGTTGCCCCAACCTCCCACCCCTGACCCTTCAAAACCCTCAGGTTGTTTTTCAGAGCACATAGTCTCTTGTGGTTCGCCTCCCCTCCCCAATGTCCATAGCCCGCTCCCCCTCTCCCAATCCCACCTCCCCCCAGCAACCCCCAGTTTGTTTTGTGAGATTAAGAGTCATTTATGGTTTGTCTCCCTCCCAATCCCATCTTGTTTCATTTACTCTTCTCCTATCCCCCTACCCCCCCATGTTGCTTCTCCATGTCCTCATATCAGGGAGATCATATGATAGTTGTCTTTCTCCGATTGACTTATTTCACTAAGCATGATACGCTCTAGTTCCATCCACGTCGTCGCAAATGGCATGACTTCAAGCTCTATTACAAAGCTGTCATCATCAAGACAGCATGGTACTGGCACAAAAACAGACACATAGATCAGTGGAACAGAATAGAGAGCCCAGAAATCGACCCTCAACTCTATGGTCAACTCATCTTCGACAAAGCAGGAAAGAATGTCCAATGGAAAAAAGACAGCCTCTTCAATAAATGGTGCTGGGAAAATTGGACAGCCACATGCAGAAAAATGAAATTGGACCACTTCCTTACACCACACACGAAAATAGACTCTAATGATCTTTTAAAATTATTTTTAACATTTGTTGAATAAGCTTTTTTTAAATAAACAATGGAAACAACTAAAAATACCTTGAAAAAAAATGACAAGCAAAAGTTGAGGTTTTTACTGCAATTGCATTACTGGGTATTTACCCCAAAGATACAGATGTAGTGAAAAGAAGGGCCATTTGTACCCCAGTGTTTATAGTAGCAATGGCCACGGTCGCCAAACTGTGGAAAGAACCAAGATGCCCTTCAACGGGCGAATGGATAAGGAAGATGTGGTCCATATACACGATGGAGTATTATGCCTCCATCAGAAAGGATGAATACCCAACTTTTGTAGCAACATGGACGGGACCGGAAGAGATTATGCTGAGTGAAATAAGTCAAGCAGAGAGAGTCAAGTATCATATGGTTTCACTTATTTGTGGAGCATAACAAATAACATGGAGGACAAGGGGAGATGGAGAAGAGAAGGGAGTTGAGGGAAATTGGAAGGGGAGGTGAACCTGAGAGACTATGGACCGTGAAAAACAACCTGAGGGTCTTGAAGGGGCGGGGAGTGGGAGGTTGGGGGAACAAGGTGGTGGGTATTAGTGAGGGCACGTGTTGCATGGAGCACTGGGTGTGGTGCAAAAACAATAAATACTGTTACGCTGAACAGAAATTGAAAAAAAAATTGAGGTTTTTAAAGACCATTTTATATTGTTTAGTTTGGGGACAAAATATTGAAAATTCGTGATCTTCCATCTAAATGCTTTTACAATAAATGTTGTTTTCTGTTCTAAGCAAAATATGCTGCTTTAAATTCTTTTCTTCTCTTGTTGTCAGACAGTCTCGTCATGTTCTTTGCTGAAAAAGCAAAGTAGAATACAGTATTTGATAATAGAATACAGTAATTTGATAATTATGTAACTTGATGTTTAGCTCCATCGAGATACATTTTAGTTATGCAACATTGGAATTCTAGAAATAAATTTGGACTGTACCTGGCCCTAACAGCGGGGCTTTTTTAAACATTATTTTTTTCTTTGTAAGAGAGAAGTTGTGATTTACAATGTTGTTGTTCTCCTCTGCAGGTATATTTTCACTCTAATGCAAATTGTTCTAGATTCTTCTATTCCATGTTTACAACATTTATTCTAGAAAAAGAAGATGCAGTTAGACCAACAATTTAAGAATGTTTGGTCCTCAGAATTTAGATTTTTTAGTAATATAGTATTTATAGTTTTATTATAGACAAATATATGTTTGTTGTAAATAGTATTTTCAGTTTTATTGGAAGTGCCTTTTTGCTCTTGTTCTTCCGTTGTCAGACTAGTTTTTACGGTTAGTGGTCCATTCTCAAAAGTTTCACCTGTGGTTTATTCTCAAATCTGAGGTTGTTGCTATTTGTTCCAACTATTGTCCATAGGTGCATGTTTAGAAGGATGGGATTATTTTGTGTATACAGATGCAGACTGCCTGTGGAAATGGAAATTAAATTATTTGAGGAGGCTTTTGAGGTCCTGCTTTTAGTGGGATGAAGGAAACTGTTCTCTAAATTGCCTATTGTAATATTACAGTGAGGATTTTCTTCCTCTAAGTTTTGAAAATTGTTTAATTTTTTTCTGCAGGCTTCTTGCAAGACAAAAGATTTAGTCCCTTACTTTTGTCTTAAAAATAATAACAAAAGAAAAGCAAAAAAATTGAATACATACATATTTATATGTAAACAGAAAATTGTATTAAAAAATAAACACTTAATTCTTTGTCCTGATTTTACAACAAGGAAGACATTTCTTTGGAAATCATTACAAAATAATTTACTGAGAGCACAATCTGTGCCCTAATACTGTCCTGTGTTATAGATGATGAAGCTTTGAGAGGCCCTTTGATTTTTTTTAGGGTAGACAATTAGTGAATGGTGGATCCAGGGTTTAAGCCCACATCTAGTAATTCTAAAGCTTATGTCCTTTCTGCTTTACCTGTTACTTAACATCCTCCTTTCTTTGTAGCTATTAAGACAAAAATAGAGAAAATGAATCTTGCTAAGAAATGTGATTGGAAAGATAACTGCTCATAATCAAGGTGCTAATGCTGTGTAATTCAGCCCTCTGTGTCCATGGGAACTGGCTGAACTAGATTTTTCCTGACATAGTCATGCCTTGGAATTAATTTTGTTTGGTTCTTTTGGAAACTCTCTGAGCTAGAGTATTCCTGGTGATTCAAAAATTTTAACAATTGTCTTGGATACCTCTAAGAAAAGGTTTGTTTTAGTAAGTATTATTTGTTAATAATTATTTATGACTTAAGGTATCCAGTTAGTATTATCAATCACTCCGTAATCCCAAGCCTCCACAATTGAAGTCTCCAAGATAAAAACAGCTCATTTCTTCTGCTGGATGAGTGATCTGGCTTTTTCCCTTCTAAATTTTAAGTGTTTTTTTTAACTAATGCTAATATTTTTTTGGTTGAGTGTTGGGGCAATGAGGTCTTTATAAGCATAAAAAGAGTAGAATAAATTATAAAGGAAAATGGTATATATATGTAAATTAAATAATATATAAAAATATATATAATATAGAAATATATTTATATATAATATAAAATATACGTATAAATTAAACTTTGTACATCAAAGAACATCATAATAAGAATTAAAATGGAAATAAATCAGCAAATATTTACCACAACTACTGACTGAAGGTCCATGCACACAACGGATTTAGAAGAAATAATGAGCTACACTAAGATCTCAGTGCAGAAATAGACAAAAGACATGAACAGGCAATTCATGGAAGATGGAATAAAAGTAGCTAAAGCAGAAATGTGTTAAATACATTTAATTTACTAGAAAGCAAAGAAATACACATTTAAATGTAATGATGAACATTTTTTTAGCCTCCTAATTAACAATTAAAAAACATGCTGAAAAAAAAACATGCTGACACCACTTGCTGGTGGACTAGGAGAGCTGGCTGTCCATACGCTGCTCTTGGGAGTGCAAGTTGTTCCATTGTTTTAGGGAATATATTGTTGGCATTTATTGTTAAATAAACATTTCCTTCAACTGTGGAACTCCATTTTTTGGACTTTCTCCCAGTGAAGTAAGCCATCTGCATTGAAGGTATGCATATGCTATTAGTTGTGGTACTGATTATAAATGGAGAAGAGCTGAGAATAATGTAATTGTCCTATGAATTTCGAATAGGTAAAAATTATGGTACAACTGTGTGTAGACAGTTGTGTGACCACTTAAGTGCTTTGGAAAAAAATTAAATTACATGGGAGGGAAAGCTTATGGTAACATATTAAGGAGGAAAAAAACTCAGGTGAGTAATCTCAGTGATGGTTGAAAAAAAATCACCTATATATAGCATGGAAAGAAAGATGTTAACAATTATTATCTCTAAGTTGTGAAATAAAAGAATGTTTTCTATAATTTCTAGGGTTTTGTTTTTTTTTTTTGCTATTAGTAGGTAATCATGGTACAGTCAGGTAAATATTGAAAAATTAATTTGGAAACTTCTGAACATAAAAACTTCAGTTTATGGAGTAGAGGATGCTGTTGGAATGTCTGTTTTTGGATTTCTTCTTTTTTTTGTAAGTAAACTTTTCATTTTGGAATAATTTTAGATTGAGAAAAGTTGCATAGTACAGGTAGTCTTGTATGCCCTTCATCCAGCTTCTGCTAACATCCGTATCTTATATGACTGTAGGACATTTGTCTGAACTAAGAGATGAATGTTGGTACATCACTGTCAACAAACTGCTTAGTTTATTCAAATCCTACCAATTTTTTTTACTAATGCTTTTTCTCTAGATTATAATTAGAGGCCTCTGGGCATCTGGCACTTTGACCGGCACCTGCCACTGAACGCTGCCTCTTCCCATTTTGCTTTGGCCCAACAGAATATGCTGTCTTGGGGCACCTAGTTGGCTCAGTCAGTTACGGGTCTACCTTTGGTTCAGGTCATGATCCCAGGGTTCTGGGATGGAGCCCCATGTTGGGCTCCCTGCTCAGTGGGGAATCTGCTTCTCCCTCTGATCCTTACCTTGCTAGTGCTCTCTCTCTCTCACTTTCTCTGTCTCTGAAATAAATGATAAAATCTTTAAAAAATAATAATTTGCAGTCTAGACCTTTTTCTGTCTTTTGCCTGGAGGCCTCCTTTTCTGGCTTATCCAAGTAGCTGGCTCCTTCAGAACAGTATTATCTTCTCTACTTTGTTTATTTTGTGTTTTTCTCCCTCTTCTGTTTTCTTACAGCATACCCTAGGGCATTTGGCTTTTAAAAATTAAGCTATACAATATGCTTTGTCTCCCACTTAAATTGGGTATCTTTTAAAAAGGCATGTCATCAGGTCCAATCGGCTGGTAGGATTTATCATTTAGTATACTGAGGTAATAATTTACTAGCACTCTGAAGGATTAATTAGCTCAATGGCCTGAAGAAGAATTAGCACAGCTTCCAAAAGTGCTTAACTAACTTTCAGGGAGTAGTTTTGGTACTGGGGGATATGGTTCATTAAATGATTCTGAAAGATTCAAAGATAGTCCTTTGAGCATTGTACTTTTGTTAGAGTAACTAGTTCATTTTCTGGGTGTAATGACAGAAATACTACCTTACAAAGTAATTGTATGTCAGTGGATATAATACCCAGCTTTTTAAAACTTTGTGAGCGGTCTGTTCATTTTCACCAACATAGTTCCTTACCTAAGAATGGACAGCAACACCAGCAAAGGGAAGAACCAAGTCAATCTTACTTTAGTCCATTCTTCTTTTTATAAATGGCATTTATTGTAAATAAATGGATAGCTAAATGTTTAGGTATTAGGCAACTTTGAATGTAAGGAATTACATTTTCGTTGAGCCATGTAACTGTCACTGGAGGATAAGCAGGGGACTTCTTTGTAACTAACAGACTTTTTTGGGGGGAAACTTTAGCAAAACGTGTTAAGATGCACTTTAATTTAAAAAGAAGATGTTTTCTACACACACACACACACACACACACACACACACAATACTACTCCGTAAAAAAATAGTTTTTAGTATATATTTTCAAATTATTTAGTCTTGAAGAGTGGTTTATAAGTGAGCTAATTTTTGAACTTAAATAGTCAAGTTACCAAACCTACCTATAGTATTCTGACACTTCCAGGTGAATTAGCGGTGCTGTGAATATACACTCTCACAAAGGAAAGAAGCACATTTATTTTCTTCCGGGGGTCAGTCAATAGATGATACTAATTAATAAAACTCAAAAAGTGCAAAGATAGAGGAAAGGCCTGTATTCATAGGAGTTTTTATGGGCCATGTTGAATTCTTTACTATATGAAAGGAGACATCATATTAAAATTTTTACCACATTAAATAACTTCCTGAGAAAGCCTCCAGATTATGTTCTTCAGCTGTCCTGCAGAACAGTCTCTCCTACTTCTGTTTTTGGAGGTCCCTGGTAATAAATATTGAACTCTGGAAAAGGGACTGAGGGCCCTGACTTTTGGATTGGCTTAGCAAAAGGAGTTGTCACAGAGAGTACTTAGTTCCCGTGGAGGTGTCAGGGAGGCTTTCAAGCTCTGCAGGCCTCATAGTTCTAAGGAGGGCCTGACTGCATCCGGCCACCATCTCCTCCCGAGGGTCTTCCTTGTTCTGTTCCTAAAACCAGAGACTTGTTTAACCAAAGGATTCTTTCCACTAATGTGCTTTGCTGTTTTAAAGCATATTTGATTTTTGTTCAGCATAATTATCTTTTGCTACTGAGATTAAAGCTGTTTCTTTGGGGGCATTTCAATATCCTTTTGAACCTAAACGGTTTCCCTGTGAAATATTTGATTTGGACTCTAGACTTATTTGCTGACATGCTTGTGTTTAATGACTGCTTCATCTCCCTGTGCTCTCTTAGCACTGTTGAGTGAAGCATTCTTCTTTCTTTAACTACATTTCTTAACAATTTGGAACTATTTCAAACTTACAGAAAAGTTGCAAGTACATCTCAGAGACCTTTTTTTTTTTCCTGGAATACAGAGTACATTGCCATTCTGATGCCTTCTCATGCCCAGATGCTTGGGTATGTATGTCCTACAACCAAGATCATACTCTAGGGGCGCCTGGGTGGCTCAGTGGGTTAAGCCTCTGCCTTCAGCTCGGGTCATGATCTCAGGGTCCTGGGATAGAGCCCCACATTGGGCTCTCTGCTCGGCGGGGAGGGTGCTTCCCCTTCTCTCTTTGCCTGCCTCTCTGCCTACTTGTGATCTCTCTCTGTCAAATAAATAAATAAAAATCTTAAAAAAAAAAAAAAAAAGATCATACTCTGCCCAGGCAGGAAGTTAAAGTCTATACCTTACTGCCAGGCAAGCCGCAGACCCCACCCACGTTTCCCCAGTTATCCTGACAGTGCCCTTTGTGGGAAAGGATCTGGTCCAGAACAAGACCTTCATTTAGTTATCTGCCTCTCCAGGCTCCTTCATCTGGACCAGCTCCTCAGGTTTCCCCAGACTTGAACTCGACACTCCTGAAGCTCATAGGCCAGTTATTCTGTAAATGTTCCTATTTTGGGGTGTGCCTGATATTTCCTCACAATTAGACTCAAGTTATACATCTTTGAGGAAATATCACAGAAGTGATGCTTTTTTCCCCTTTTGGCCTCCTATCAAATGGCATACAATCATGATTTGTCCCATTTCTGATAACTTACTTTGGTCTCTTGATTAAGTTGGTATCTGTCAGGTCTATCCTCTGTAAAGCTACAGTTTTTCCTTTAGAATTAGTAAGTATTATAGAGAGGAAATTAGAAGCTCTAGATATCCTATTTTTCACCTTACTTACATATTTTCTTTCTCTCTCTCTCTCCTTCCTGTTTTCTAATTTATGTATTTGAATATGGACTTATGGTTCCTTGTTTTTTTTAATTCATTTGATTTTAATCAATTTCTGTCAGTATTTTGGTGTCAAATTGACTGATATTTGGCCAGTAGGAGCCCCTTTAAGTTGGTTTTGATATCTTTTCGATAAGCCTGTATTATTCTTTGAGCCCTTGCATATTTTGTAACTCAAGATGTTTTAGGCTCATCTTATACTCTCCAATCAGTAATATCTCCAGAGGGCTCTGGTTGTTTTTCATGGCTGGGGCTAAGTGTGTTCATTGCTATTAGGCTGTCATTGCTCCCAGGCCTTCTCCCTGGACAGAGCTAAGGAATATCTCTTTGTATGTTTATACACACACATCTACATTCATACAGATTTATATGCCATGCACACACATGCTTCATGCCAGCATATACTTTTATTTATATCAGTCTCTCTCTGTATCTTGAAATCTATGAATTCACAGCTCAGGATTCGTTCTTCTTTTCCCCTTCATAGATTTGAATTTCAGCTTTTGACAGTGAGAAATGTAGCTCCCATTATCTTTAGTATATTTGCTTGCTTCTGAATCTTCTATTTATCCTTCCATTATCTTTAGTGTGTTTGCCATTTGCTAAATCAACCATTGTTGTCACTGCCCCCTCCCTTGCTTGTGTGACCACCTTACCTCACTCAGGCTCCACCATCCTGGGCTGGCCCCATTCAGATGCCATCCTCAACTTCCTTTGCTAAGACCCTCCTCTGTGGGACACCTTCCCCACCCTAATTGGCCTTGGATGCTCTGCACCAGGCTGTCTATCCAGGGGGCGCCCTCCTTGGCCCATTTGGACTCTGACTTTACACTCTGGGCCAGCTTCCCAAGTGGATGCCCTCAACACCATGTTTAGGATTCGTCCATCCCCTGCTCCGTGCTATTGCATCCTTCCGTGGTAACATCCCCTCACCCTGCCAAGTTGTCAGACTCTGCTGGACTCCCCGACTTGTGAGTATTTTCCTTATAGCCCCTCACCCTTGCATCCTCCCATGTGGATGCCTCCCTGTTCTGTCACATAGGGCTTTAGAACAGGGGAAGGGAGGGGAAGACAGGAAGGAAAGAGAAGGGGAAAAAGAAGGCCAGAAGGGTGAAAAGAAGAACATGATACCATTCGTGAAGATGAGATTGGGAGAAAATGAGTAGCATCTGAAGTGGTGAAAAAGCCAACAGACAGGGCGGTGAAGAATTCTGAGTGTGGGGGTCCTGCTTATGTCTTGAGGCTGGCTGGTTATCTGCCTCGCCCAGGTGAACACCCTCTGTAAGCAGGTCGTTCTTTTTTTTTTTTTTTTTTTAAGATTTTATTTATTTATTTGACAGAGAGAGATCACAAGTAGGATAGAGGCAGGTAGAAAGAGAGGGGGATCCCAGGACCCTGAGACCATGACCTGAGCCAAAGGCAGAGGCTTAACCCACTGAGCCACCCAGGCGCCCCTGTAAGCAGGTTGTTCTTGAAGCTCTTGTGTTTTGGGGTAAGCCAGTCATTAACAAGTCATCTGAAGGCTCCCACTTTTCTGTGTGCCTGGTACTTTCTGATCTCACGGTAGGCTTCAGATCTGCATTCAGCAGTGAACCCTCGTTCTTCCCCCAGCCCTGAGGCTGACCCTCCTCCATTGCATTTGGGCATAATTCCCAAAGTTATGAAGCACAGGGGAGTATGACAGTTGTGTTTTGAATCTCAATACATGGGATCAGTGTGGATATGACACAGAGGCTTCCAAAGAGTGCCCGTGGATTTCCTTCCATGGCCAGAAGGAGATAGGAATTGCTGGTGCATTCTTGCTGCTTTGTTTGTTAGTTGTTTCAGTATTTAAGTTCAAAGCTACATTTGTACAGTAGCTCACTTCACAGAACAGATGAATCCCTTAGAAGTTCACTTGGAATGTTCATAACTAGAATCTTATTTTTCTCTACTAATTTTCATACGTATAATAAAAAAAACTTTCTTTTAATATAGAATCTAACTGACACTGAAAATGTCATCGTGTAATACACGGAACCTTTCCTAGAGCTCAGGCCAGAGTGTGCAGGCAGGTGGGCCCAGATAGAGGGCTGGGTCCTGGGGGTCTGGCCGTGGGTTTGTGGTGAGCCCAGGGTAAATGTTATCTCTTAGAAGTCCAAACTTTTAGTTTCTCTTTTGATATGTGAAAGGAAATAAAGAGTGTGTGCTTAGAATTAAGAAGACCTCGTTTGAATTTCGGTTTTGCCACTTAACTGGCTGTGTGACTTCCAGTAATTGTTTCACTTCTCTAAGCTCTAGTTTTCTTGCTTGTGAAATGAGAGTAATAGGTAATCTCTCTTAGCCTATAATACTTCCAGGATTGAATGAGAAAGTACTTATAACGTGTTTGGCTCTTGGTAGATACTCAACAAATGCTATTTTTCTTGAATAGCTTAATAAATAGGGAATTTTTGTGTTTGTTTTCAGTAGGTTTTAGGTTCTTTTTGATATCAGTTCTCATATTTTGCTTAGGAGATTTCTTAAGGACAGTTTAAAAATTATCTACTCTAGAGAATTAGAATTAGGTGAAGCATTTTTTTGAAAAATGTTTTATCTGGCCCCCAGGGTGGCTCAGAGGGGTAGGCCTCTGCCCTCAGCTCAGGTCATGGTTTCAGGGTCCTGGGATGGAGCCCTGCATCAGGCTCTCTGTTCAGCAGGGAGCCTGCTTCCTCCCCGCCTCCCACCCCTGCTGCCTGCGTCTCTGCCTACTTGCGATCTCTGTCAAATAAATAAGTAAATTCTTTTAAAAAAAAGTTTTATTCTACTTAAGAAAGAAATTATTTTTCTTTGAGGAATAGACCAATACAAAGTTTAAACCTTTAAAGTTTATTTATTTACTTATTTATTTTAGTAATCTCTACACCCAATGTGGGCCTTGAACTCATCACCCTGAGATCAAGAGTCACATGCTCCACCAACTGCACCAGCCAGGTGCCCCTAAACCTTTTAAACTCATTTGGTTGTCTTCTCTGCTGTAACTGGAAGCAGCATAGTGTGTTTGTCACAAGTCTTTCTGAAAAGCCTCTTTGGCGGGTAGCTATGTGTAGAAAATAAGTTTTTGGAAAAACACTTTAAGTGAAAAATGAAAGATTGTTGCCAATATTTTCTGACAGTTGTGAGGAAAATGAGGAGCATGGGAAATGATAGTGCCATGGGTCTGATCTTTAGTAAGTTGAACAGATATAAAAAGCATATGGGGTTATAAAAAGATACACATTTTTGGAAAACTTGCTGAATGGGTCCATTATTTTGGGATAAAAGAGATCTTATATTTGACTTAAAGTCATCCTGTCTTAGCAGAGCCCTTGCCCAGCAGCCTTGTAGAGAAGAAGACACTGCCCAATTTGGTGACAGGCCTGCCCATCAGATGTCCAAGCTGAGACCTGGATGGACACCTTAACACCTTTTTTTTCTTTCTTTTTTTCTTCTTTTTTTTTTTGGCTTTTCCTGGGCAGTCTGTCATCAGGGGCTGTTGGTTTTGCTTCTGGAATATTTTTCTAGTCTGTCTACTCTTTTCATCTTTCCTTAACTGTGAATCATTCTTCTCCCCAGTGACCTTCCTCCATTGCATTTCAACATAAAGCCCAAAGTTGTGAAGCACAGGGGAAATCCACTTGAATCCAAGCTGTCGCCCTTGTCTGCATGCCCCAGCTCATCTCCCAGACCTGTTCTTGAGATGACCTAGTCCAGTCTACACATTGCAGCCACACTGTTCTTTTAAAACACAAGCCCAGTCTTTTGCTTTGCTTCAAACTTTTAAAATGCTTTCCATTGCCTATAAGATAGGATATGGGAAAATCTTAATAAGGATTTAGTAGAACTTTGGATACTTTGGATAATCTGGAATCTCTTCCTTCCTTGTTTCCTCAGCCTCCTTTCCAGCCAGGCTTCTGCCCATCCTTCATGCTCTGACAGCCATCTTTATTTCACGTTCTGTCGCTGGACCCTGTACCTGCTATGCTTCTTACCACAGTATCCCTCCTCTCTCTTTCCAGGTCTGTAGACCTGGTGTAGTAATAGGTGTCATACTCAAATACTCAAGTGTAGTACTCAAGTGTACTACTTGCCTAGGTGTAGTACTCAATTGTTGCTAATGCCTATAGAGCCTCATGTTTTCACCTTAGGAAAGCTTTCTCTGTTCTTCCAGACTAGGTTGAGCTGTCTGTTCTATGCCCCTAAGACCCTATATTCTATGAAAGAAAGCACTTAGTATAGTTTATAATATTTTTGAATATTTTATTCTTACCCTATTTGTTTTAAGAGAGTGCACACACATGTACGCAATCATGTGAGTGGGGTAGCAGGCATAGGGAGAAGGAGAGAGAATCCCAGGCAGTCTCTATGCTCAGTGCAGAGCCCCTCGCAGGCTCGATCTCACAGCTCTGAGATCATGACCTGAGCCAAAACCAAGAGTCGGTGACTTAACTGACTAAGCCATCCCCTAGATTAATAGCTTGTGAGTGAGGCCTCATGTCCACTGTTGTGTCCACAGAGCTTAGCACATAGTAGGTCCTCCATAAGAATTTGTTGAGTAAATGATCAGAGAAAGCAGTTGATGAGGCTGAAAGTTGATGTGGGCCATTGGAGAAGCACCTTATTTGCTGTGTGATGCTGATTGGATTTTGTCTTCTAGTTAATAAAGAGACTTTGAAGCTTTGCACAGGTGAGTGATAGCTTCTCTTGTGGAGAGGGAACTGCAGGAGAGTCTCTGGAGAAAACTGGGGAGAGGTGGTGGGTAGTAGAGGAATGGAGAGATCAATGTACTGGTGAGAGCTGGTGAGATGGGGCCGCTCAGCTACCACAGAGCCGGGGCACCTAAGAGGAGGAGATGGTTCCAAAGGTATTATTAAGAGGTGGAGCCATGGGAATGGTAAATGGGTGACTGCAGGGGCTGCAGGAAGCATCATCGGAACTAGTGTGTGGAGACCAGTCTTGGACTTGGGGAACATGGAGACTCATTGGGAACAGTGCTGGATTTTTGTGTGGTGATTGGGGCCTGTGGAACCCTCCAGTGGTTTGCATTAGAAGCTGGTGAGAGGGGTTGAGGGGCAGCTACATCAAGTGTGTAGGTAATAGAGGAACCAGTGAGTACAGGGAAGGCTGAGGATAACCGTCCGGTGTGGAGAGGAAGAGAATCCACTGCAGAACCAAGATGGAGCCCTCAGAACCATGGAAAGAGTGCTGGGTGGCCAGGCACCTTTGGGGTGTTCTTTGTGTGCCCCAGGACTGACCGTACTGCACTCTGTATGAGTAGTTGGGACATAGAATAAATCTGTCTCTGTGATAGAGATTTTGAAATAGAAACTTTTTTTTTCTTAATTAAGCATGAATTTCTATAAAGCCACATTTTAGAAGTTTATGACACCGCTATTTTAGTTTTTCTGTACATTAAAAGTATTCTAACAATATAAGCCTATGGGTTGCCATTTTCTTTGTACTTTTAATTATCTGTAGTTGTCTTCACAGTGCTTAGGATCTTATGAGAAATTATTTCACTATGGTAGTTGTTACAATCTTTTACAATGGCATATCTGAATTCAGTAGTTGAGATCTTAATTTGACAAGGAAGCCGTATTTTATTGATGATTTTAAAAGCATAGGCAGGATGCTTTGAAATTGAAAACAGTTATTTAAATGAATGCACATTTAAGGCTTATCAGGATAATAGGTCCATTGGACTAAGACAATTATGCCAAAACTAAACCTTGGGAAATTTTTTTTTTCATCTTAAAAATGATTAGCTGATTTGTTAGATACCTCACATCCCTAAAACTTTGACCTCCCATCCCTAATTAAAAAAAAAAAATTAGAGAGTTAATGCCATAAGGTTTCTGTACAAAAGAGTTCTAGGAGAGTGAAGGATTTTGCTGCTGTCTATATGTACTAATATAAATGAATTCCCTGAACATCAGAAAGGGACAGGAAAATATTAGCTATGAGTGCATTATCCTAGTTCTTTTATAGTTCCTTTATTTTATACAGTGAACCTCAGTTCAAATCAGACGATATAGTATCTACTATGTGGTAATTTTTGTCCTAAGCTAACTTACCATTTGTGGATTCCTTCTTATTTTTCAAACAAATAAAAATGATTATTTGGTCCACTTTTGTAGTACTGAGTATTTAGAAAATGTTTGGTGGTGAATTTGGACAGTTTACTGAGTATCAGTACTTACTGTTTCTGACATACAATTCTTTATTAGTTTCTCATAAATATGACTTAGCAGTTCCAGCAGCAGAAATTTATATTACAGTTCTGCACATTAGAAGTCTGACATGGGTCCCATTGGGCTAATGTGAAGGTGTGGGCAGGGCTGCATTCCTTTGGAAGCTCCTGGGGAGGATCTGGTTCCTTGTGTTTTCCAGCTTTGAGAAGCCAGCTATACTTCTTGGCTTGTGGCCCATTCCTCCATCTTTAAACTAGCAATGTAGCATCTCTCTTAACCTTCTGTCATAGTGACATCTTCCTTTGATCACAGCTGGGAAAGCTTTTCCCCCTTTTTTTTTAAAGATTTTATTTATTTATTTGAGAGAGTGAGCAAGAGAGCACACACAAGTGGGGAGAGGGGCAGAGGAAGAGAGAGAAGCCAACTTCCTGCTGAGCAGGGAGCTTGACATGGGGTTTGATCCTTGGGATCATGAGCTGAGCTGAAGGCAGATCCTTTTTTTTTTTTTAAGATTTTATTTATTTGTCAGAGAACGAGCACAAGAGGGTGGGGGGTGGGGTGGCAGGCAGAGGGAGAATCAGACTACCTGCTGAGCAAGGCCCAATGCATGCAGGACCTAATCCCAGGACCCTGGGACCATGACAAGCTGAAAGCAGATGCCCAACTGACTGAGCCACCCATGTGTCCCTGAAGGCAGATGTTTAAGTGACTGAGCCACCCAGGGACCCCAAAGATTCTCCACTTTTAAGGATCCCGATGATTACTTTGGGTCCACCTGGAAATTACATTGGGTCCACCTTATTCTTATTCTTATCAATCACTTTGAGCTTCTTCATAGAAAACGAGAATTATTTTGTACCTGTTGCTCAGGGAAAAGTGCCATTATTGTGCTTCTTAAAGCACCTTTTTAGGTGCTAAAGTTTAGGGTCTTTTACTCATTAGGTCTGCAGTTGCTGCACTTTCTTGTTGCCTTTATACAACATTGTAATTCCATTGTAATTCCAAAAAAGTCCAAAAGAACTCAGTGGAGAAAGAGGCCAGTGGGAACTAATGGAGTTTTCATTGCTGCGTTGCATGCACTTTCTAGGAATTTAATTTTATGAAACTGGTTTAGATGTTTTTAAATGAAAATTCTTTCAACAGTGCTAATTATCTTTCCACTAATAACAGTACTCTTCTTTGACCCAGATGGTCTGCTAGTGAACCGAATTTCAGTGTTCCTTCATGGATTTTAAACTTACATTCACTGAGAATGATTAGTGTTTTAAAAGGTTAGGCATCTGCAGAAAGAGCTGGCATGATATATTCAGAGCACTCAACGAGAAAAACATGTAGCCAAGAATACTCTATCCAGCTAGGCTATCATTGAAAATAGAAGGAGAGATCAAAAGCTTCCAGGACAAACAAAAACTGAAAGAATTTGCAAACACCAAACCAGCTCTACAGGAAATATTGAAAGGGGTCCTCTAAGCAAAGAGAGAGCCTAAAAGTAGTAGATCAGAAAGGTACAGAGACAATATACAGTAACAGTCACCTTACAGGCTAATAATGGCACTAAATTCATATCTCTCAATAGTTACCCTGAATGTTAATAGGCTAAATGCCCCAATCAAAAGACACAGGGTATCAGAATGGATAAAAAAACAAAACCCATCAGTATGTTGCCTACAAGAAACTCATTTTAGACGCGAAGACACCTCCAGATTTAAAGTGAGAGGGTGGAAAACAATTTACCATGCTAATGGGCATCAGAAGAAAGCTGGGGTGGCAATCCTTATATCAGATCAATTAGATTTTAAGCCAAAGACTATAATAAGAGATGAGGAAGGACACTATATCCTACTCAAAGGGTCTGTCCAACAAGAAGATCTAACAATTTTAAATATCTATGCCCCTAACGTGGGAGCAGCCAACTATATCAACCAATTAATAACAAAATCAAAGAAACACATCAATAATAATACAATAATAGTAGGGGACTTGAACACTCCCCTCACTGAAATGGACAGATCATCCAAGCCAAAGATCAACAAGGAAATAAAGGCCTTAAATGACACACTGGACCAGATGGACATCACAGATATATTCAGAACATTTCATCCCAAAGCAACAGAATACACATTCTTCTCTAGTGCACATGGAACCTTCTCCAGAATAGATCACATCCTGGGTCACAAATCAGGTCTCAACCAGTATCAAAAGATTAGGATTATTCCCTGCATATTTTCAGACCACAATGCTCTGAAGCTAGAACTCAATCACAAGAGGAAAGCTGGAAAGAACCCAAATACATGGAGACTAGACAGCATCCTTCTAAAGAATGAATGGGTTAACCAGGAAATTAAAGAAGAATTGAAAAAATTCATGGAAACAAATGATAATGAAAACACAACAGTTCAAAATCTGTGGGACACAGCAAAGGCAGTCCTGAGAGGAAAATATATAGCGGTACAAGCCTTTCTCAAGAAACAAGAAAGGTCTCAAGTACACAACTTAACCCTACGCGTAAAGGAGCTGGAGAAAGAACAAGAAGGAAACCCTAAACCCAGCAGGAGAAGAGAAATCATAAAGATCAGAGCAGAAATCAATGAAATAGAAACCAAAAAAACAATAGAAAAAATCAATGAAACTAGGAGCTGGTTCTTTGAAAGAATCAATAAGATTGATAAACCCCTGGCCAGACTCATCAAAAAGAAAAGAGAAAGGACCCAAATCAATAAAATCATGAATGAAAGAGGAGAGATCACAACTAACACCAAAGAAATACAGACAATTATAAGAACATACTATGAGCAACTCTACGCCAACAAATTGGACAATCTGGAAGAAATGGATGCCTTCCTAGAGACATATAAACTACCACAACTGAACCAGGAAGAAATAGAAAACCTGAACAGGCCCATAACCAGTAAGGAGATTGAAACAGTCATCAAAAATCTCCAAACAAACAAAAGCCCTGGGCCAGACGGCTTCCCAGGGGAATTCTACCAAACATTTAAAGAAGAACTAATTCCTATTCTCCTGAAACTGTTCCAAAAAATAGAAACGGAAGGAAAACTTCCAAACTCATTTTTTTTTTCTCCTGAAATCATCTTTTTTTTTTTATTTTCATTTTATTTATTTTTTTCAGTGTAACAGTATTCATTCTTTTTGCACAACACCCAGTGCTCCATGCAAAACGTGCCCTCCCCATTACCCACCACCTGTTCCCCCAACCTCCCACCCCTGACCCTTCAAAACCCTCAGGTTGCCCCAACCTCCCACCCCTGACCCTTCAAAACCCTCAGGTTGTTTTTCAGAGTCCATAGTCTCTTATGGTTCGCCTCCCCTCCCCAATGTCCATAGCCCGCTCCCCCTCTCCCAATCCCACCTCCCCCCAGCAACCCCCAGTTTGTTTTGTGAGATTAAGAGTCATTTATGGTTTGTCTCCCTCCCAATCCCATCTTGTTTCATTTACTCTTCTCCTATCCCCCTACCCCCCCATGTTGCTTCTCCATGTCCTCATATCAGGGAGATCATATGATAGTTGTCTTTCTCCGATTGACTTATTTCACTAAGCATGATACGCTCTAGTTCCATCCACGTCGTCGCAAATGGCATGATTTCATTTCTTTTGATGGCTGGATAGTATTCCATTGTGTATATATACAAACTCATTTTATGAGGCCAGCATCACCTTGATCCCAAAACCAGACAAGGATCCCACCAAAAAAGAGAACTACAGACCAATATCCTTGATGAACTCAGACGCAAAAATTCTCGCCAAAATACTAGCCAATAGGATTCAACAGTACATTAAAAGGATTATTCACCACGATCAAGTGGGATTTATTCCAGGGCTGCAGGGTTGGTTCAACATCCGCAAATCAATCAATGTGATAGAACACATTAATAAAAGAAAGAACAAGAACCATAGGATACTCTCAATCGATGCTGAAAAAGCATTTGACAAAGTACAGCATCCCTTCCTGATCAAAACTCTTCAAAGTGTAGGGATAGAGGGCACATACCTCAATATTATCAAAGCCATCTAGGAAAAACCCACCGCAAATATCATTCTCAATGGAGAAAAACTGAAAGCTTTTCCGTTAAGGTCAGGAACACGGCAGGGATGTCCATTATCACCACTGCTATTCAACATAGTACTAGAAGTCCTAGCCTCAGCAATCAGACAACAAAAAGAAATTAAAGGCATCCAGATTGGTAAAGAAGAAGTCAAACTATCACTCTTCACAGATGATATGATACTATATGTGGAAAACCCAAAAGACTCCACTCCAAAACTGCTAGAACTTGTACAGGAATTCAGTAAAGTGTCAGGATATAAAATCAATGCACAGAAATCAGTTGCATTTCTGTACACCAACAACACGACTGAAGAAAGAGAAATTAAGGAGTCAATCCCATTTACAATTGTACCCAAAACTATAAGATACCTAGGAATAAACCTAACCAAAGAGACTAAGAATCTATACACAGAAAATTATAAAGTACTCATGAAAGAAATTGAGGAAGACACAAAAAAATGGAAAAATGTTCCATGCTCCTGGATTGGAAGAATAAATATTGTGAAAATGTCTATGCTACCTAAAGCAATCTACACATTTAATGCAATCCCTATCAAAATACCATCCATTTTTTTCAAAGAATGGAACAAATAATCCTAAAATTTATATGGAACCAGAAAAGACCTCAAATAGCCAAAGGAATATTGAAGAACAAAGCCAAAGTTGGTGGCATCACAATTCTGGACTTCAAGCTCTATTACAAAGCTGTCATCATCAAGACAGCATGGTACTGGCACAAAAACAGACACATAGATCAGTGGAACAGAATAGAGAGCCCAGAAATCGACCCTCAACTCTATGGTCAACTCATCTTCGACAAAGCAGGAAAGAATGTCCAATGGAAAAAAGACAGCCTCTTCAATAAATGGTGCTGGGAAAATTGGACAGCCACATGCAGAAAAATGAAATTGGACCACTTCCTTACACCACACACGAAAATAGACTCCAAATGGATGAAGGACCTCACTGTGAGAAAGGAATCCATCCAAATCCTTGAGGAGAATGCAGGCAGCAACCTCTTCGACCTCAGCCGTAGCAACATCTTCCTAGGAACAACGGCAAAGGCAAGGGAAGCAAGGGCAAAAATGAACTATTGGGATTTCATCAAGATCAAAAGCTTTTGCACAGCAAAGGAAACAGTTAACAAAACCAAAAGACAACTGACAGAATGGGAGAAGATATTTGCAAACGACATATCAGATAAAGGGCTAGTATCCAAAATCTATAAGGAACTTAGCAAACTCAACACCCAAAGAACAAACAATCCAATCAAGAAATGGGCAGAGGACATGAACAGACATTTCGGCAAAGAAGACATCCAGATGGCCAACAGACACATGAAAAAGTGCTCCACGTCACTCGGCATCAGGGAAATACAAATCAAAACCACAATGAGATATCACCTCACACCAGTCAGAATGGCTAAAATTAACAAGTCCGGAAATGACAGATGCTGGCGAGGATGTGGAGAAAGGGGAACCCTCCTCCACTGTTGGTGGGAATGCAAGCTGGTGCAACCACTCTGGAAAACAGCATGGAGGTTCCTCAAAATGTTGAAAATAGAACTACCCTATGACCCAGCAATTGCACTACTGGGTATTTACCCTAAAGATACAAACATAGTGATCCGAAGGGGCACGTGTACCCGAATGTTTATAGCAGCAATGTCTACAATAGCCAGACTATGGAAAGAACCTAGATGTCCATCAACAGATGACTGGATCAAGAAGAGGTGGTATATATACACAATGGAATACTATGCAGCCATCAAAAGAAATGAAATCTTGCCATTTGCGACGACATGGATGGAGCTAGAGCGTATCATGCTTAGTGAAATAAGTCAATTGGAGAAAGACAACTATCATATGATCTCCCTGATATGAGGACATGGAGAAGCAACATGGGGGGGTAGGGGGATAGGAGAAGAATAAATGAAACAAGATGGGATTGGGAGGGAGACAAACCATATATGACTCTTAATCTCACAAAACAAACTGGGGGTTGCTGGGGGGAGGTTGGATTGGGAGAGGGGGAGCGGGCTATGGACATTGGGGAGGCGAGGTGAACCATAAGAGACTATGGACTCTGAAAAACAACCAGGGTTTTGAAGGGTCAGGGGTGAGAGGTTGGGGCAACCTGAGGGTTTTGAAGGGTCAGGGGTGGGAGGTTGGGGGAACAGGTGGTGGGTAATGGGGAGGGCACGTTTTGCATGGAGCACTGGGTGTTGTGCAAAAAGAATGAATACTGTTACGCTGAAAAAATAAATAAAATGGAAAAAAAAAAACCATGAGAAAAAAAAAATAAAGTGAATAGTATTTACATTTCAAAAAAAAAAAAAGGTTAGGCATCTGTTAGGTTAAGATATGATTTGGGAAGGAATTTATTTTAAGCACTTTTAGTATCAAGAGAAAAAATAATTTTGAATAATATTTAAAATATGTTCATTAATTGAAGCCCTGCAGGGGATATGTTGAATAGAGGAAGGTCTAAATTCTGATCAACAGAATTAATTAAATTAATGAAACTTGGAATAGCAACTGGAGCTCTGTTTTATTTAGCAGATTATATTAGATATTTCTAAGATATATCAAAGAAAAAGGTCAAGGGAATTATGCAGTTAATCACTTAATGAGGAGAATATTGCCATCTCATATAGATGGATATTAATTTGAAGATTTGTAGGTATTTAATAGGGGAGTATTTTAATACCAGTCAGTAATTATAAGGGTCTTCTTTAAGGATTCTCGGTGATGAAAAACTGCCCGCCCCACATTTACTATGTGTCAAGGGGGAGATCAGTTACCAGCAGGAAATCTACACACAAGATTTTTACACTTTACTGTGCTCTTTGCCGTTAACCGAATATTCTAGTAAGAACTTTGAAGTTCCTTAGTTCTTTATTCTCCTCTAGTGACATGACTGGCCCCACTTAGGAATCCTTATCCTCATTCAAACCTCTTGTTAAAGTGACCCTTCATCTCTGAAAGTTTCTTCTTGTCTTCATCTTGTATTCACCTACCTGTCTGACTGATCTCTCAGGTGAGGTGTTTACTATTTCTTCCTCTTCTCCACCTCCTCCTTCTTCTCCCTCTTGTCTTCCTTCCCTTATTCCCCTCTTCCCTTCTTTCTCCTCCTCTTTTTTTACATGCTCTTTCCTTGTATTCTAATACAGCAGTCTGTCCTTGTTTTCATGTCTTGGTGCTTTCTCTCTCTCTCTCTCTCTCTTTTTTAAAGATTTCATTTATTTATTTGACAGAGAGAGAGGTATCACAAGTAGGCAGAGAGGCAGGCAGAGAGAGAGAGAGAGGAGGAAGCAGGCTCCCTGCGGGGCTCGATCCAGGACCCTGAGATCATGACCTGAGCCGAAGGCAGAGGCTTTAACCCACTGAGCCACCCAGGCGCCCCTGGTGCTTCCTCTTTACCAGTTCTTTACTCTCTACCTCCACAAAGTGTTGGGATTTCCTTGTGTTTCAACTATCATACTTTTTTTCGTATTGCACTTTTTCTTTTGGTAATTTCTGTTATCTGGATGCTACCTCAGTTATTTTTGCCTAGCTGCAGATTCGTATCTCAGCTCTGCACTGGAAGTGGACTCCACCTGCTTATCCCTCACAGTATCAATTCACACCCTCCTCAATCTTCTTTTCTTTTTGTCTTTGATCTCTCTCTCTCTCTTTCTCTCTTTCTTCCTTTTTTGGGGGGGAGGTGTGGGGGACATTGTTTCAACAATGGAACAGTTTGATATTGTAAAATCATTCAACATAATTCATACCTCAACAAACTAAAAGGGAAAAACCATATAATGATCTTTAACAGTGAAAAGGCTTTTGGCAAAATTTAGCTGTCATTCCTAGCAAAAATTCATTTATGAAATAATTAATTATAATAAAAATTACCAAAGTGTGATAGTAAATATACTAAATAGCAAAACAAAACCATTTCAATTAAGATCAGGAAATAGAGATGCCCATTACATTCATTGGTACGCAATACTGTCTTGGAAATTTTAGTGAATGAAATAAAAAGCAAATTTAATGAGTAATAGAAACTTGGGAAAGAAAAGATAAAATTATGTAAATAGATCAATAGTTGCAGATATATCATCTTTATATCTAGAAAACTCAAAAGAATCTAATTATAAGCTATTAGAATTACTATAAGAATTTTGAGGTGTTTGGATAGAGAATAAATATAAAAACTCATTAGCTTTTCCATAAATTAGCCACCAGTTCCTAGAAGTTGAAAAGGGAAAAATATTGTACCCATAAAAGAGATAAAGTATACAGATTTTAGAACAAACTGAACAAGAAATTTTATATGATGAGAACTAGAACATTCTATTCATGCATATAAATTAATATCTGAAAAAATGGGAATATGTACCACAAAAATGTCAACTCCTCCAAATTAATATTTATTTATATTTGTTTTCTCTTTACATTCTTTTTTTTTTTAAAAAGATTTTATTTATTTGACACATAGAGAGAGAGCACCAGCTAGGGGAGCTGCAGGCAGAGGGAGAGGGACAAGCAGACTCCTTACTGAGCTGGGCCCTGGGATTCCTGGGATCATGCCCTGAGCTGGCTGGACATTTAACTGACTGAACCACCCAGGTGCCCCATCTTTTTACATTATTTAAAAAAAATTTAAATCCCGGGCATCTGGGTAGCTCCGTTGACTGGGCATCTGACTCTTAATTTCAGCTCAGATTGGGGTCTCAGTGTCCTGGGATCTAGCCCCGAGTAGGGCTCCATGTCTAGCAGGGAGTCTGCTGGAGATTCACTCCCTCTGCCCCTCCTGCCCCCTCTCTTAAATAATGACTAAATCTTTAAAAAAAATTTAATCCCAGTATAGTTAACATACAGTGTTGTATTAGTTTCCGGTATACAATACATTCAGGTGATTCAGCTATACATTTCTCAGTGCTCATCAAGATAATTGTACTACTCTTAATCCTCTTCACCTAGTTCACCCAACCTCCCCCACTCCTCTGGTAATCATCTGTTTGTTCTCTATAGTTAAGAGTCTGTCTTTCAGGGGCGCCTGGGTGGCTCAGTTGGTTAAGCGACTGCCTTCAGCTCAGGTCATGATCCCAGAGTCCTGGGATCAGTCCTGCATTGGCTCCCTGCTCCTTGGAGAGTCTGCTTCTCCCTCTGACTTTCTCTCCTCTCATGCTCTCTCTCACTGTCTCTCCCTCAAATAAATAAAATCTTAAAAAAAAAAAAAAGAGTCTGTCTTTCAGTTTGTCTCTTTTTTCCCCTTTGTTCATTTGTTTCTTAAATTCCACATATAAGTGAAATCATAATGGTGTTTGTTTTCCTCTGACTTATTTGGCTTAGCATTATATTCTCTAGATCCATCCATATTGCAAATGGCAAGATTTCATTCTTTTTTATGGCCATATGATATTCCATTGCATTAACACACACATACACACACACACATCCATTATATATATATTAAAAATAAATATATATCTTTTGTGGTACCATAGAATTTTAGGATTATTTGTTCTAGTTCTGTGAAAAATATTGTTGGTATTTTTTTAAAGATTTTTATTTTTTATTATTTTTTATTTTTTATTTATTTGACAGAGAGAGATCACAAGTAGATAGAGAGGCAGTCAGAGAGAGAGAGAGAGGGAAGCAGGCTCCCTGCTGAGCAGAGAGCCCGATGTGGGACTCGATCCCAGGACCCCGAGATCATGACCTGAGCCGAAGGCAGCGGCTTAACCCACTGAGCCACCCAGGCGCCCCTATTGTTGGTATTTTGATAGGGATTGCATTAAATGTGTGGATTACTTTAGGTAGCATGGACAGTCGAACAATATTTGTTCCAGTCCATGAGCACGAAATATCTTTTCATTTGTCATTTCCAGTTTCTTTCATCTGTGTCTTTCAGGTATAGGTCTTTCACCTCCTTGGTTGAGTTTACTCCTAGGTATTTTATTATTTCTGGTGCAATTGTAAATGGGATTGCTTTAATTTCTCTTTCTGCTGCTTCATTATTAGAATATAGAAATGCAATTGAATTCTGTATATTGATTTTGTATCCTACAACATTTATCATTTATTGGTTCTAATAGTTTTTTGGTGGAGCTTGTAGGGTTTTCTATGTACAGTATCTTGTCATCTGCAATTAGTAAAAGTTTTGCTTCTTCTTTATCAATTTGGATACCTTTTATTTCTTTTTTTTTAAATAGATTTTTTGTGGTTAGGACTTCCAGTACTATGTTGAATGAAAGTGGTGAGAGTGACAGCCTTGTCTTGTTTCTGATCTTAGGGGGAAAGCTCTCAGTTTTCACCACGGAGTATAACAGCTGTGAGTTTTTCCATATATGGCCTTTATATACTGAGGTTATGTTCCCTCTGAACCAACTTTGTTTAACATGGATGGATGCTGTACTTTGCCAAATGCTTTTCCTTCAGCTATTGAAATTATCTTATGGTTTTTATCCTTTGAATTATTGATATGATGTATTTTATTTATTTATTTATTTATTTGACATAGAGAGCCCAAGCCCTGAGACAGAGGGTGAGGGAGAAGCAGGCTCTCTGCTGAGAAAGGAATCCAGTTCAGGGCTCGATCCCAGGAGCCTGGGATCATGATCTGAGCTAAAGGCAGTTGCTTAACTGACTGAGCCACTCAGGTGCCTCAATATATCTCATTTATTGATTTATAAATATTGAGCTGTTCTTGTATCTCTGGAATAAATCCCACTTGATTGTGATGAGTGTTATTTTTAATGTATTGTTGGATTTGGTTTGTTAATATTTTGCTGAGGATTTTTTTCATCTGTGTTTGCCAGAGAAAATGGCCTGTAGTTCTCTTTTACTACAATGTCTTTAGCTGGTTTTGGTATCGGGGTAATTCTGGCCTTGTAGATTGAATTTAGAAATTTTTCTTCCTCTCCTATTATTTGGAACAGTTTGAGAAAAATAGTATTAACTACTCATTAAATGTTTGGTAGAATTCACCTGTGAAGCCATCTGGTCCTGGACTTTTGTGGTTTTTTGGGGAATTTTTTGATTACTGATCCAGTGTCATTGCTGGCAATCAGTTGGTCTGTTCAAGTTTTCTATTTTCTTCCTGATTCAGTTTTGGGAGGTTATATGTTTCTAGAAATTTATCTATTTCTTTTAGGCTATTAAATTTTTGGCATATAATGTTCCTATTTTTTCCCTTATAATTGTTTGTATTTTATGGTGTCAGTTGTTATTTCTCCTCTTTCATTTGTGACTTGTCTAAATTCTCTCTCCTTTTTTTTTTTTAATTTTTTGATGAGTCTGGCTAAATGTTTGTCAATTTTGTTGATCTTTTCAATGAACCAGCTCCTGTTTTCATTGGTCATTGATCTGTTCTATTGTTATTTGTTTGTTTTTAGTTTCTATTTAATTTATTTATGCTCTAATCTTTACTATTTCCGTCCTTCTAATGGTTTTGGTTTTTTGCTTGTTCTTCTTTTTCTAGCTTCTTTAAGGTATAAGGTTATATTATTTATTTGAGATTTTTCTTGCTTCTTGAGGTAGGTCTGTATTGCTATAAACGTCCCTCTTAGAATGGCTTTTGTTTGATCCCAAAGATTTGGACCATTGCATTTTCATTTTCATTTGTCTCCATATATTTTTGATTTCCTCTTCGACTTCTTGGTTGACCCATTCATTGTTTAGTAGCAAGTTATTTAACCTCTGTGTGTTTGTGCTCTTTCCAGATTTTTTTCTTGTAGTTGATTTCTAGTTTCATATCATTTGGTCAGAACAGATGCATGGTATGAGTTTGATCTTTTTGAATTTGTTGAGGTTTGTTTTGTGGCTGAATATGTGATCTCTTCTGGAGAATGTTCCATGTGCACTTGAAACGAATGTGTATTCTGCTGTTTAGGATGGAATGTTCTGAATATATCCCTTAAATCCATCTCGTTCAATGTGTCCTTCAAAGCCACTGTTTTCTTGTTGATTTTCTGTGTGGATGATCTATCCATTGATGTTAAGTGGGGGTGTTAAAGTTCACTACTATTCCCTACTATTGCTGTATTATTTTCACTTAGTTCTCTTATGTTGTTATTAACTATTTTAAGTATTTGGGTGTTCTCATGTTGTGAGCAAAAGTATTTGCAATTATTATGTCTTGTTGGATTGTTGGGTTAATGATTATATAGTGTCCTTCTTTGTCTCTTGTGACAGTCTTTGGTTTAAACTCTATTTTGTCCAATATCAGTATTGCTAACCTTTCTTTTCACATCCATTTGCATGATAAATGCTTCTTCATCCCTTCACTTTCAGTTTGCATTTGTCTTTAGTTCTGAAATGAGTCTCCTATAGGCAGAATATAGATGGGTCTTTTTTTTTTTTAATCCATTCTGTCGTCCTGTGTATTTACATTGGAGCATTTAATCCATTTATAGTCACACTTATATATATATATATAATATATATATAATAAATATATATATTAGTGTGACTATAAATGGATATTATATATATAATATATATATATATGTATTTATTCCTACTTGGTTACTTGTTTTATGGTTGTTTTTGTAGTTTTTCTCTGTTCTTTTCTTCTCTTATACTCTTCTTTCATGATTAGTTGGCTTTCTTTAGTGATATACTTGCATTATTTTCTGTTTGTTTTTTGTATCTGTTACTCGTTTTTGAATTGTGATTACCATTTGGTTTATGTGTAACATCATCTGCATATAACAGTTTATATTAAGTTGATGATGACTTAAGTTTGTGCCCATTCTTGACTCCTCTCCACATTTTAGGTATATGGTGTCATACTTTACATCTTTTTGTTTTGTGAGTCCCTTTTTAAAAAAAAAATTATGTTATGTTAGTCACCATTATTAGTTTTTGATGTAGTGTTCCATGATTCATTGTTTGTGTATAATGCCCTGTGCTCCATGCAGTACATGGCCTCCTTCATATCATCACCAGGCTTACCCATCCCTCCATCCACTTCCCTTCTAAAGCTTTCCATTTGCTTCCCAGTGTCCATAGTCTTTCATGGTTTGTCTCCCACTCCAGTTTCTCCCCCTTCATTTTTCCTTTCTCCTAATGTCCTCCATGCTATTCCTTATGTTCCACAAATAAGTGAAACCATATGCTAATTGACTTTCTCTGTTTGACTTATTTCACTTAGCATAATCTCCTCCGTTACCATCCGTATTGAGCAAAAGTTGGGTGTTCATCCTTTTTGATGATTGAGTAATATTCCACTGTGTATATGGACCACATCTTCTTTATCCATCCATCTGTTGAAGGGCACCTTGGCCCTTTCTCACATTTTGGCTCTTGTAGACATTGCTGCTATGAACATTGGGATGCATATGGCCCTTGAATGATTTTTACAGATATTTTTACTGCTCTTTTTTCCCTACTTTCCTTTTTCTTGCTTTGATCTTTCCTCCTCACTCAGAGAGGCCCCTTTAACATTTATTATTTTTTTTAAGATTTTATTTTATTTATTTGGCAGATAGATCACAAGTAGGCAGAGAGGCAGGCAGAGGGGAAGCAGGCTCCCCACTGAGCAGAGAGCCTAATGCGGGGCTTGATCCCAGGACCCTGAGATCATGACCTGAGCTGAAGTCAGAGGCTAAACCCACTGAGCCACCCAGGTGCCCCACCTTTAACATTTCTTGTAGGGCTGGTTAGTGGTCATGAATTTCTTTCCATTTTGTTTGTCTGGAAAACTCTCTATATCTCCTATTCAGAATGAAATCCTTGCTGGATAAAGTATGAGTGGCTGCATATTTTTCCTTTTCAGCACTTTGAATACTGTCATGGCACTTTCTTCTGAAAAATCCGCTGATAGCTTTATATGGTTTCCCATGTATGAAATTGTTTTCTTTTCTCTTGTTGTTTTTAATATTCTTTTATCACTACTTTTTGCCATTTTAATTGCTATAAACCTTTGTGTGAACTTCCTTGGGTTGATTTTGCTGGGGTATCTCTGTGCCTCCTGGATTTGGATTTCTTTCTTTCCCCAGATTTAAGAAATTTTCCACTATTATTTCCTCAAATAAGCTTTCTGGCCCTTTTTCTCTCTCTTCTCCCTCTGAGATTCTATAATGTGAATATTATTATGCTTGATGGTGTTGCTCTGTTCCCTAAATCTGTTTTCATTTTGCGTAATTTTTTTTCTCCCCTCGTCAGCTTACATTCCATTACTCTACTAGGTTGCTGATTTGTTCTGCTTTCTCTAATCTACGATTTATTCCATCTAGTATATTTTAATTTTCATTTATTATGTTTGTAACTTCTGACCTTTTTTAATCTTTGTTAAGGGTCTCTCTGATGTCCTCTTTTCTCATGTCCAGTAGTTATCTTTATGATCATTACTTTAAATTCTCAATCAGTCATATTACTTTTATCTGTTTCTCTTTCATGTGGGACATATTTTTCTGTCTCCTCATTTTGACTGACTCTCTGGTGTCTGTGTGTTAGGAAAATCAGCTATAATGCCTGCTCATGAAAGCAGTGACTTTAGGAAGAGAGGTCCTTTCATGCCCTGTGGTGTCTCCTGTTCAACAGAACCTGGTGTTACGGGGTATCAACTCTGTGTGTTGTGTGTGCTCTACTGTTGTGGCTGAGCTGTTTTTTCTATTGGTGCTGTCATCTGCAGTAGCTCACTTTGCCTGTTGTGGACAGTGCTGGTCCCTGTGTTGTTAGTGAGCCAGTCTGGGAATGCCTAGTGCTTAACTTGAATCAGACCGTGCATTTACCAGAGATGCAGTAGCACCAAAGACAGGGCACTTGCTCTGTGTTGTCCCCTGTGAAGCTTTCATTGGTAGGCAGGGCCTGCAGTTAAACCAGCTGTCTGCTCCCAGCCCTTTGTGGTGTCTGCAGTTTGACTGCTGTGTGTGGTTCTCTCTCCCCTTCCCTGGGGCAGGAGTCATTTTGAAGTGGCACTGGTTCTTGTTGGGGCCGCTTGCACACTGCCAGGTTTGTAGCTCAGTTTTGATGGATTCCAGCTGAGCGCACTGGAGGGATCAGGACTGCAGAAGTGTGTGGGGCTGGAGGCGCAGTGTTAGTGAGCTTTGTGCTGGCCCACGGGACTGATGCAGGCTGAGTTGAAGAGGGTGGATTTGCAGAAGTGTGAGGGAGGGCATGTGTGATTTTCACAAATTAGGTAGCAAGTGTCAGCACTACATTGGTTCCTGTAGGTGGCTGTGTGTTTATGTTGGGGAGTAGGGGAGAGAAATGGCACCCACCAGCTCCTTTGTTCCAGAAGTCTCCCAACAGTCCCTGCTCTTCCAGCACAGGCTCGGAGATGAGTAAACACATTGTTCTTCTTTATACCCCTGTTGTATTTTAAACTGTTGCTTCTATCCTATATCTCCTCAGGGACATTTGTTTGTGCTGTCTTTTTAAAGGTGGGGACCCTGTTTCCTCTCGGCCTCTTCGCTTTTCCAGAGTTGAACCTGCTGCTTGTTAATGTTCCAGATTTTAAGTCCTGCTGGTTATAAGAACTCATGAAATGTGGCTCCTCTGGTTTTCAAAGCCAAATGTTATGGGGATCTGTCTTCCCCATGGGCTCCCTGGGGTGAGAATCTCTTTCTCTCCCCTCTCCATACCCAAGGTGTCCCTCGCTCCTGAGGCCAGCCCTGCCCTCCTGTGGCCAGTCCTGCATTTGTTTAGCTCCCTACCAAGTCTTTGCCCTTTCTACCCTCTTCAGCGAGGCCTCTTCTCTACATGTAGATATGGAGAGTCTGTTCTACTAGTCTTTGGGTCTTTTTCTGGGTTATTTACACTGATGTGAATGTTACTTAGTTGTATTCAGGCATGAGGTGATCTTAGGGTCCTCCTCCTCCACCTTCTTCCCTAGAGGCACCCAGATTAATATTTAATTCAGTTCCAAAGTAGAATCCCAATAGCTGGACTCCCCAAGATTCCAGTTGTATAGTAACAGGCAAGAATCTGTAGCACTGAATAGAGAAACCAGAAAGAGGTACGAGTATGTAATATATTACATAGAGGCTAACATCCATAGTATATATGGGTAAATAAGCTCAGGAGAATAAAGCGTAGACTTTTTGACAGATTATGTGTGTCAAATTGGCCATCTGTCTATATAAAAATGAATTACAAATAGATTAAAGACAAATTTTTTTTATAAAAGGTTTTACAAGAATATTTTTAGAAGACTAAAATGAGTTCTCTTAGGAGTGAGGTGGAACTTGGTCAGGAGTGGAAACTATATTCTGTGACAGAAATGATAGACATGTCAAAATAAGTTTTTATTTAATCTGAAAATGTTGTTATTTCACTCATTTTGGAGGATGTTTTCATTGGATATATTATCTTCCTTGACAGTTTTATGGCTTTCTTTGCTTTAAAGATGCTGTTCTGTTATGTTTTTACCAGCATTGTTTCTGAAGAAAAGTCATCGTATTAAAATTACAGAGCACCGGGGCACCTGGCTGGCTCAGTGGGTTAAAGACTCTGCCTTCGGCTCAGGTCATGATCCCAGGGTTCTGGGATCAAGCCCCGCGTCGGGCTCTTTGCTCAGCAGGGAGCCTGCTTTCCCTTCCTCTCTCTCTGCCTACTTGTGATCTCTTTCTGTCAAATAAATAAATAAAATCTTAAAAAAAAATTACAGAGCACCACCTGCTGCTAATATTGTCTACCCCTTTTCTCTGTTTTATTTTCTCCTTAACCCTTACTGTCACCTGATACATTATCTCTTTTATTTATTTATCTTCTCATCTGTTTTCACTCACTAGAATTGATGGAAAAAGGAAGGGATTGTTTTTGTTTGTTTCATGCTATATTATGAGCTCCTAGCATATAGTAAGCATTCAATGAATATTTCTTGAAATCAGAAATAAAAACAGAATGGATAATGTCATCAGGACAGTGTTAATTTTCTTGTCCACTGTGTTCTCACAGCTCCTAGCTCACATCTCTGCAGTTGCGATTTTCCTTGTTCCATAATAGTTACCTTGTTCCCTGCTAAGCTGCATGCTCCTTAAGGGCAAATACTATATTTTATTCATCTTTGAATCATTAGCACTTAACAACACAGGTTCGCTGTCATAGAAGATTCTGTTTGTAGAATCATTGAGCGTACTTGTTTCACCTTGGTTTTCTCTGTCTTACAAGGCTCCTCATGACCAGAATCTCAAGGCTCTTTGAGCTTGTCACTTCTGAAGATTACTCTTTCCTGTATACATGTCCATATGCATACCTATGAACCTTGTCCTTTTCACAGAGCCTGCTTCCAGTCTTCCTTCTGGGCATCTCCAGACTTCCTTGCACCAGGGTCCATTACTGGTTTTCTGGAAGTATTTATTTCCTCCCTCATTTATCTTGTTTCTCTTGTTGTCCTTTCTCACTATCCTTTACTGATTGTTTTCTTGGGTTCACATCTTCAGTGCTGTCATTCCCTAGGATTCTGTTCTTGGTCCTATCTACTTTGTGCTCTGCACACATTCCCTGAGAATCTCCTCAGCTTTAACCCCTTATTCACTCATGGCCACTAAATCCGAGTCCTAGTCCTGATTTTTCTTCTCAAAAATTTGTGTTTTTAATCCCTCCACATAGTTTGCCCTAAATATCATTTAGACTTCTTTATATTTCAGAGATTTGTCATTTCTGAAAGTGTGTTCATGTTGCTCTCTGAGCCTATTCCTCTGAGTTTTGTCTTGCTTAGGGGCAGGCACATTCATAGACTCCTGTTTCCTCAGCTTGAGATGTCGAAGTCCTCATTTTCCCATCTTAACAGTTGTCCAGTTTAGTCAGTTGCCATTCAGATGTTCCTCTGAATTCTTTCTGCTCCTCTCAAACTCAGTCCTCTAAGCCAGAGCAGCTGTCTGACGTCCAGACCTCACCAGCTCATGCCTTCTTGTTGAGACAGCCTTCTTTCTGGCGTCTGTTACCAGTCCTCCCTTCTTGTACAATTCCATCATCTGTACAACTTCTACCAGTCGTATCTTTTGTTCATTTGTTTCAAATCTAAACAAGTATAAAACCAACAATGGGCAGGGCAGAGGAGAAATAAGGTCCAAACTTACGGCATGCTGTGCTACTGAGCTTAAAAACATTCACTGGTTTCCCAGCATATATAGGCTAAGACTGAAATTCTTCACATGGTGTTTTATTTTTTTTTTATTTTTTAAAAGATTTTATTTATTTATTTGACAGAATGAGAGAAGGAGCACAAGCAGGGGGAGTGGGAGAGGGAGAAGCCGGCCTCCCACGCAGCAGGGAGTCCGATGCGGGCCTCGATCCCAGGACGCTGGGATCATGACCTAAGCCGAAGGCAGACTCCCAATGACTGAGCCACCCAAGTGCCCAGAATCTTTCTTTTGCAAGAGAGATCACTCAAGCTTTCTCAAGTAATGGACTCTACTATAAAAGTTGGGGGAGATCATGGAGACTCATGGAAGTTGGGACAAGACTGTGGGCAGAGTACCTATCCTGCCCCTGTCTTCAGGGCCATTGGTAGCTGGAGCCTGGTCCCACTCTAGAGCAATGGTTCTCAAACGTTACCTGCATCAGAGTCCCTTCCAGGGATTGTGAAAGCAGATTGCTCGGCCCAGCCCCAGAGTTTCTGATTTAGTAGATGCCGAAATTTTAATCGATGCCCCAAATTTGTGTTTCTCACAGTTCTTCAGGTAAAACTGATGCTGCAGATCCAGGTACCACACTTTGAGAACATTTTTCCTTTAAGGCAAATGTCATGTCATCTGGAAAGTCTTCTTTGATGACATTAGTCAGAACTCGTTTTCCCTCTAATTTTCAGATTTTTACATATTATGTTAGAACAGCAATTCTTGGGGTATCCAAGTGACTCGGTTGAGCATCTGACTCTTGGTTTCATCTCGAGGTTGTGGGATGGAACCTCCACATCAGGCTTCACAGCTTGAGATTCTCTCTCTCTTTCCCTCTCACTTTGCCCATCCCCTGCTCTCTCTCTCAAATCTGTTTTTTAAAAAAAGATTTTATGTATTTGAAAGAGAGAGAGAGAGGGCGAGCGAGCACATGAGCAGGGGAGGGGGATAGGCAGAGGGACAAGCATCCTTCCCACTAGGTGGGGATATCCAATGCAGGGCTCGAGCCCAGGACCCTGAGATCATGACTTGAACCAAATACTTAATTGACTGAGCCACCAAGGCCCCCCAATAAATAAATATATCTTTTTTTTTTTAAAGCAGTACTCAAACTTTATCCTGTATCAGAATCACTTAGAAGGACTGTTAAAACACAAGTTGATGGTCTCACTTCCAGTTTCTGAATCATTAAGTCTGGGGTAAGCCTCCAAAACTTGCATTTCTGACAAGTTTCCAAGGGACACTCATACTTGGAAAAACCATGGTATTCAAATAACTTGCTTACACACCTCTCTTCTCTGCAAAACTCAGATTTCCCATGTTCATCCCTTACATTTTACTTCTGGCCACTTGCTGCAACATCTGAACATAAGGGCCAGCCATCCATGTGCACTGGAGAAACTGTTGATTTACCAGATCTTGAATCTAAAATGCTCTTCAAGATCATATCCTCAGAATCCCTACGTCTCCTCATACTTTCATTTCTGGAGAAGCTTTAAAAAATACTTACGTGCTGTATTTTAGCTTTTCTATTCCTTCTTGTTCTGTGTCTGTTGTTTTCAACCTTCCTCTGCCTCCCGGGCCAATTCGGGCCCCTTACACATTTTACCTCATGGTCACATGTTCCCCAGTCCTCTTGGCCATCTCCCTCCTCATCTGCTTCCAGCTGTACTCAAACATAACCATCTGCTCCTGCTCCCAGACTGCCAAGAGCTGATGGAGAAGGGTCTCTGATGCCCGTCGCCCCTGTGCAGAATCACCAGTTTAACAGAATGGGACTCTTAGGACTGCTCTGGGTTCCTTCCATGTGGTCCTGTTTGAATTTCTGCCATGCTCCCTTGCCCCATTAGTTCCTTGACTCCCAGCAGATGCCCTCCTGCCTCATGAAGGAGATAAGGAATGATGTCCCTCCATCGTCTTCCTTTGCGCCCTACAAGTCCTCTCTTTGATTCTCATTCATCACCAATCTGTTCCTTTAAGGGTCCTTGTGGAAATGCTTCTCTTTCTGCTTCTCTCCACTACTGCTTATCCCCTTTCCTCTAAGAGCCACACTTCTCTCAGTTCATTTTCCTCAGCTCAGGAACAGAAATGTTCTCTTCTCCCTGGAGTCCTGAAAAAAAGAGGAATTTCTTTGTCATGATTGTTGTTCCCCCTCTGGGTCTCTGATGACCTATCTCTTCCCTTTCATTTGCAAACCTCTCCAGGCATAGACCCTACTTGTGGCTTTCACCAGGCCTCCTTTTCACACTTTGGCCCCTTGAGTTTGATCTCTGCTTGCATCCTTCCACTGACATCTCTCCCCATGACATCACAGGAACACTGTGGCTGCCAATCCCGGTGGTTTCTTCTCCCTGCTTAGTCATACTTGACCTTCTCCAACATTTGATGGTGCTGATCTTCAGCCCTCAGGAAACTCTCTCCCGCCCCTGCTCCCAGCTCTTATATGGCTCCTTGGGCCCCTTCCAACTCTGAGTAGTCCTCGTGTTTTCCCTGCGCCTCATTAACCTCTGCCATGGACATTCACGTTCTGTCCTTGTTTTTTTCTTGGGATTTCTTCCATTATTGCTTCTTTCTGAAAAATTTGGAACTGCCTTTTCTTGAATTTATATACCGAGCTTATTCTAGCTACCTAAAATTCAACATCTCTGAAAATAATCCCACCTTTTCCATAACACCTAGTTTCCCTCGACTTGCGAATCTCTCGGTGCTCGGGACTGAACCGCATGATCATCTCAGCCTTCTTCCTATACCATCCCGCTCCAGGCAGTTGTTTGCTGTGGCCTGTTAGTTTCATTTCTGCATTGCCCCTTGATTCTGTCCCCATCTTTTCTTTAGGGAACATCCACAATCTCTCTTGCCAAATCTGTTACATTGTCGTTGTCGGTCTTCGCCCTCACATCTGCTTCAACATTACCTAGCCTTGCTTAGTGCATTCTGATGATACCACTCAGCGCACAGAAGTCTCGGATGCTTCTCTAAACCACAAGAATAATGATCGGGCTCCTTAGGCAGACTCTCAGGAGCTTTCCTGATTGCGATTTGCCTCTTTGCCATTTGGCAGCCCAGCCTCCTGTCCCCTGTGCCCCTGTGAGCTTTACGGTCATGCTTAGCAGACTCTGGCACCTGCAGCAGCAGCTCCTGCTTGTGGGCGTCTCTTGCTTTGCTCCCGCTGCTCCTCTTCTGGTTGCCTGCTCAGTTTCTGTTTGTCTCAGAAAGCGGTAGTCTCCAGGAAGCGTTCCCTGGTCGTCATTCATCCTCCTTCACTTTGTTCCCATACACATTGTTCGGGTTCCCTCCCCAGTGCTGATTAGAACTCAGGTCTTCTTGTTTATTCACCAAAACAACGAGTCTTGCCCTGTGCCAGGTTGGGCGTGACATTTGTCTGTCTGCATGTGTGTCTCCCCAACCCGAGTAAATGCCACGTGAGGACAGGAGTCAAGCTCCTTGTGCATCTCCCAGCACTTGGTACCTGCTTGGTCTGGGAGAGGAGCGGTAATTGATTCCCGAGTTCAATTGTACTGACACGAGAAGCAGCCTGAATGTGCAAGTGAAAAATGTTTTAGCAGAGCATGGACAAGTGACACAGCAGAGTTATTATTAAAGTGTGGGTGCTTGGGAAGTGTGGATATCTTCAGGGAGCTCCTGCTTCCAAGGTTGGTACTCAGCAGTGATAAGCCGCTAACACTTGGAAAACTGTATCATTCCGTTGGTGCCACAAAAGAAGGCATTATTTACATCCGTGTGTGATAAGATGGGTGAGTTGCTACTGAGAGCTGTTTCCTCACATATCCTAAGTTGTCACCTGACGGAATTGTATACAGCACATCTTTTTTTTTTGGATTTTTTTTTTAATTTATTTTTTCAGCGTAACAGTATTCATTCTTTTTGCACAACACCCAGTGCTCCATGCAAAACGTGCCCTCCCTGTTACCCACCACCTGTTCCCCCAACCTCCCACCCCTGACCCTTCAAAACCCTCAGGTTGTTTTTCAGAGTCCATAGTCTCTTATGGTTTGCCTCCCCCTCCAATTTTTTTTTTTATAAACATATAATGTATTTTTATCCCCAGGGGTACAGGTCTGTGAATCGCCAGGTTTACACACTTCACAGCACTCACGATAGCACATACCCTCCCCAATGTCCATAGCCCCCTCCCCCTCTCCCAATCCCACCTCCCCACAGCAACCCCCAGTTTGTTTGGTGAGATTGAGCCATTTATGGTTTGTCTCCCTCCCAATCCCATCTTGTTTCATTTATTCTTCTCCTATCCCCCTAACCCCCCATGTTGCTTCTCCATGTCCTCATATCAGGGAGATCATATGATAGTTGTCTTTCTCCGATTGACTTATTTCACTAAGCATGATACCCTCTAGTTCCATCCACGTCGTCGCAAATGGCAAGATTTCATTTCTTTTGATGGGTGCATAGTATTCCATTGTGTATATATACCACCTCTTCTTTATCCATTCATCTGTTGATGGACATCTAGGTTCTTTCCATAGTTTGGCTATTGTAGACATTGCTGCTATAAACACTCGGGTACACGTGCCCCTTCGGATCACTATGTTTGTATCTTTAGGGTATATACCCAGTAGTGCAATTGCTGGGTCATAGGGTAGTTCTATTTTCAACATTTTGAGGAACCTCCATGCTGTTTTCCAGAGTGGTTGCACCAGCTTGCATTCCCACCAACAGTGGAGGAGGGTTCCCCTTTCTCCGCATCCTCGCCAGCATCTGTCATTTCCTGACTTGTTAATTTTAGCCATTCTGACTGATGTGAGGTGATATCCCATTGTGGTTTTGATTTGTATTTCCCTGATGCCGAGTGACGTGGAGCACTTTTTCATGTGTCTGTTGGCCATCTGGATGTCTTCTTTGCAGAAATGTCTGTTCATGTCCTCTGCCCATTTCTTGATTGGATTGTTTGTTCTTTGGGTGTTGAGTTTGCTAAGTTCCTTATAGATTTTGGATACTAGCCCTTTATCTGATATGTCGTTTGCAAATATCTTCTCCCATTCTGTCAGTTGTCTTTTGGTTTTGTTAACTATTTCCTTTGTACAGCACATCTTTTGAAATGAGGTTGGAATATTGGCATGAAGGGTTGTGTTTATGGCTGTTGAAATTAAAAAGGTATTGCTCTGCCACAGGGGCCTTAGAATTTACACAGTTCTAGCCTTAAACATGATAATTAATTCATTCTTTACCCCCTGCCATTTTTAATTTTAGTTCAGAGAGTTACTAACAAATGTGCCGTTTCCTAGAACCGGATGTTCCCACTGCCAAAGTGAGGGGTTCCTCTCTCAGCTGTTTTTCAGTCTGTGATCCCTGAGGGGGATCCAGGGGAGGCTAAACAGGCAGAGTGGGGTGCAAACCCCAGTGGGGTTTCTAATCCTGGGGTCCCTAAGAGGAGGAAGATTGGGTCCTGCTAGAGAGAAATTTAAAGTTTGGAAAAATTCACATTGTTATAGGACAACTAGGGGTTCTTTCCATATTTAAATAGCATGCTATGCTTTATGGGTGATGGATTGTAATAAGAGTTGAGAACAGAAACTCAAACGCATGGATGGAAGAGTACTCATCTGAAGAATTTACATACAAAGTAAAGGCTTTTTAAAAATTGATTTTAAAGTAAACTCAATTATTCAGAACTCTAGATCTGAAATGATATAAGAGGAGACAGCTGTGGTTTATGAATTGAAAAATATTCTCAAGATTAAGGGTATCCAATCTGGGATATATCATACTCCATGCATGACCCCCTTTTTTAAAAGGGTGATATTGCTGCCGATCCTGTTAGAGGTTATGAGCATTTTAGGAAAGGAGTACTTCTAAGAGCTAGAACTCTGGTGTCTCAGTGAGCTGCTCTCTGCAAGGAATGGCCTGGTTCAGTGAAGTGCACCCATACGTGCGTGAATACCATATGAGCACACCATTCGGAAGATGAGTCACTGCACCAGCCTTTAACTTGTCCACACACTGACCCTACCTTCCCTTGAATTGCGACTTGGGTTCTGCTTAGCTCCGTTGTTTTGTCACCCTGTTAGACTTGTTTTTCTCAGCAGTTGAGCCTCCTGTTTCACTGTCCAAAGTTGAATCCTCTCTCCCAGCACTGGATTTGCCTGGACCACTATTTCTGGAGCTGACCCCCACTGTGAATGGTCTGGTGACAGCTTTGGCTGGGCTGAGTATGGTTCTTCTTATCTGCGCCTTCTTGTTGATACCTGGGGTTGCAGGCAAGAAAAATGATTGTGGTCAGTGGAGGAGGACACTGGTTCATGGCCATGAAAAAAAAAAAAAAGCCCAGGTGTGGGGACGATGGGGAGGGTGCTTGCTGTGGAAGTGTGACATGTATGCTTTGACTTCAACTCCTGTGAAGATTTTTCAGTTTGTTTCCTTGTGTTCTTTGCTTTCAACTTTTAGCTTTTGCTCTTGCTAATCTGATGAATAAGCCAACAAACCTCAAGGTGTGTGTAGAACAACAAAGCGAAATTCAGTGAGGTGGTAAAGCGTGGATGTGTCATCTCGGCAGGCACAAATTGCTGCTTGTTGTGGAGGAACTGCTGTGGTTTCTGCCGATCTGCAAATTTGGCTGAGGCCACGTCAGCCGGGTGCCACAAGTTTGCATATAAGTTGAGGGATCTTCTTTACTTTATAAGAAAGGAAACCCACACTCGACAGCATCACCTAACCCTGCCCAGAGAAAGAGAGGCAGCTTGACTTATTTCCCACACACGGTAACGGGTCGTGTTGTGTTGCTGTTTTGTAAATGCCACATCTACTCCCTTCTGTAGATGAATGACTCTGCCATGGTGTCTTGGCCACCGTGCACGTATGCAGCTGATCAGGTAGACGAGGCTTACCATGCAGATGACCTCAGTCTGACAGTGTGCCCTGTGATCCTCCGGGCACAGGAGGCTCTCAGGGAGCTGCTCCAAGAAAGCCAGCCCCCGTCATGATAGTTTCTTGTGTTCCCCTCTGCTCCTCACCGGATTCTGATGAGGCCTGAGTCCTTCTGCGTCACCTGTCCTCAGGGTCTGCCTTCAGGCTGTTGAAGCGCAGAAGGGCAGCATGGAATGGGCTTCTCAGGAACAGGGCATCTGAGCCACCCATGTGGCAGTATCTAGACAATTTGTCTCAGTGTCACCCTGTGCAGGGACATGGGAGCTGACTCCTGCGGCTGCTTTTGCTTTTTGCTGGCCATGTAAGTCATAAACTGTCTGAATATTAAAAAGATGCCTGGTTCTTTACTGACCAGATCTGTCAGCCTCTGTCTTGCATTGCTTGACAGATCTCACCACCTTAACCCAACCATTCTGCTGTGGAGGTGCTTATCAACTGTGCTCTAACCATGCTTAATCTAATATTTGCAAAAGTTATACTGTGGGGCTCTCATCACCATAATTTACTTGATCTCTGTTGTTGGATATTTGATTTTTTCCAACTGCATACTGTTGTAGAGACTGTATTTATTCCTTTTGCATTTTTTTTTTAGAATGTAATGTTAAAGTTGGGACGAATTGATCAAGTATTAGCACCTTATTCTTTGGCTATAAACACAGGGATACTTGCTTCATTGTGCTTCACATATATTGAATTTTCTGCACATTGAAGGTTTGTGGGAACCCTGCATCAAGCAAGTCTTTCAGTGCTGTTTTTCCTGCAGCATCTGCTCACTTTGTCTCAGTGTCATATCTGTCTCACAGTATTTTAAACTTTTTCAGTATTACTGTATTTGTTATAGCATTCTGTGATCAGTGGTCTTCGAGGTACTTTTATAAATGTTGTGGGGTGCCATGAGCTGTAGCCCTCTAAGATCGTGAACTTCATCAATGAATGTTGTGTGTGCTCTGATTGCTCCACTGCCAGCTGTTCCCCTAGCTCTCATTCTCTTCTTAGGCCTTTCTATTCCCTGAGGCACGACAATATTGGAATTAGGGCAATTAATAACCCGACCATGACCTCTAAGCGTTCAAGTGAAAGGAAGAGTCATTGGGTGCGGTAGACTTCATTGTTGTCTTACTTTAAGACATGGCCACAGCCACCCCAGCCTTCAGCAGCCCCTGCCTTGATCAGTCAGTAGCCACAGCAATGAGGCAAGACCCTCCACTACGCAAAAGATTATGACTCACTGGAAGCTCAGATGACAGCGTTTTCTTAATCAATACAATATATATATTTTTAAAGATTTTATTTATTTGAGGGAGAGGGAGAGAGTGAATGAGAGAGAGATGTAGGGAGAATCTGAAGAAGACTGTGCACTGAGTACAGCCCCACACAGGGCTTGAACCCGCAACCAAAAGATCATGAGCTGAGCTGAAACCCAAGAGTTTAAGCTTAACCAACTGAGCCACCCAGGCTCCCCATCAATAAAATATTTTTAAACCAAGTTATGTATGTTGTTTTTTAGGACACAACACTATTGCATACTTAATAGGCTGTAGTATAGTATAAACATAATTTTTATATACACTGGGAAGCCAGAACATTCATTTGACTTGCTTTGTTGCGTTATTTCCCTGATTATGGTGGTTTGGACCTGAACCTGCCGTATCTCCAAGGAATGCATGTATGCATTGTCAACATGACTTCCCAAGTTTGAGTCTAATTTACACAGCCACCATGAATGAGTGAGCTTGTTAATTACCCTGCAGACTTAATTTATGGTGCTTTTAACCTTAAAAGTTATTAATTTAATAGGCTTTTCATTTTCACCATGAATGCCAAAATGAGGCAGAATTGTATAATGGGAGTGCACGGGTTAGAAATTTTGTTTGAATCTAGATTTTTCCAGATGTGTGACCTCTGTAAGTCTGTTTCCTGTAATTTTAAAATGAGGCTACAAATCTGATATTTACTTTTATAAAGAATAAATGGAAACTATACCTTCATACATACACACTTACATCATGTACATGCATGCATGTACACACACACACACACACACACCACACACCCTGTAATTTGGCACCTGGCATGTAATAGGTGCATATTATGTGACAGGTCATGTATAATCACATATATGTTGTATATTAGTATGTGTGGCAGAAGAGTAATAATTGGAATGTTTTGCTGTAGCCACTGTGTATAGAGAAAAGAAGTGGAATTTAAGATTTACAAACCTGTGTGCCTGTCTAATACTCTGTGAAATGAGTGTCGTCGTATCTGTAGAACATTCAAGAAAATTACATAAAAAATAAAGAGAATTCAGTGCCTGAAGCAGTGCTGTTGGTAACTGGTTCCTTCTCTTCAGGAAATTGAGCAATGAGTTGGTCAAAATAGATTATCTTTGAATTCATTTTAAAAGCCAGAATTATTATCTTGCCTGCTTTCCTTCCCTTTAATTCATTAAATAATTATTTATGGCCAAGTATGGTTGTAGCTCCAAGGTACAGTCATAGACAAGATCAATGAGATCCTTTCTTTTTAGGCATTTCCATCACAATTCTAAATAAGCAAACTGGTTCCTTTCAGCTGGCATGAGTCCTCCTAGAGTCAGTGGTGACTCCAGGCCTGTGTGTGGCCCCAGGAGCAGAGGAACATGGTATTTCCTTGTCTCACTGGCCAGTACCATGTTGCTGAATAGTCCTCTTGCTTTACAGAAATACTGGATTCATGGAAAGTTGTTATTTTTGATACCATGTTTTCTTTTTCTGACAAAATTTCAAGGGGTTATTACAGACTTATGTGATCATAAGAGATGATCATAGATATGATTTACTTCTGGTGAAATGATGATATATAACAATGGGAAATATGATTAAATTGAGAAATTATATACAATCTTTTTAAGAACACAGATGTTGTAGAAAATGAAGTATCTATATTTGCTTTAGAGACAACACTGCCATAATGTTTTTTTGTAAAGCATATAATTGTAATGTAGTAAAATGCTTCTGTGAAAATAGGGATGTTGAATAATCTTACTAGTGAATCTTCAGGGTTTGTCAAATTGTTTTCTCTATTTAAAAAAATAAAATATCCATAGTCTGGCTATTGTAGACATTGCTGCTATAAACATTCGGGTACACGTGCCCCTTCGGATCACTATGTTTGTATCTTTAGGGTAAATACCCAGTAGTGCAATTGCTGGGTCATAGGGTAGTTCTATTTTCAACATTTTGAGGAACCTCCATGCTGTTTTCCAGAGTGGTTGCACCAGCTTGCATTCCCACCAACAGTGGAGGAGGGTTCCCCTTTCTCCACATCCTCGCCAGCATCTGTCATTTCCTGACTTGTTAATTTTAGCCATTCTGACTGGTGTGAGGTGATATCTAGATGTCCATCAACAGATGAATGGATAAAGAAGATGTGGTATATATACACAATGGAATACTATGCAGCCATCAAAAGAAATGAAATCATGCCATTTGCGACGACGTGGATGGAACTAGAGCGTATCATGCTTAGTGAAATAAGTCAATCGGAGAAAGACAACTATCATATGATCTCCCTGATATGAGGACATGGAGAAGCAACATGGGGGGTAGGGGGATAGGAGAAGAGTAAATGAAACAAGATGGGATTGGGAGGGAGACAAACCATAAATGACTCTTAATCTCACAAAACAAACAGGGGGTTGCTGGGGGGAGGTGGGATTGGGAGAGGGGGAGCGGGCTATGGACATTGGGGAGGGGAGGCGAACCATAAGAGACTATGGACTCTGAAAAACAACCTGAGGGTTTTGAAGGGTCAGGGGTGGGAGGTTGGGGCAACCTGAGGGTTTTGAAGGGTCAAGGGTGGGAGGTTGGGGGAACAGGTGGTGGGTAATGGGGAGGGCACGTTTTGCATGGAGCACTGGGTGTTGTGCAAAAAGAATGAATACTGTTACACTGAAAAAATAAATAAAATGAAAAAAAAATAAAAAAAAAAATAAAATATCTCATATTGTGGTACAAATGGCAGTAAATATGTAAGTGCTATAATGGTTGAACAGACTGTTAGCTCCTTGATAGAAATCACACTATGATGTCTCATTATTTTCAAACAAAGCAAGAAAAGCCATTGATGACAATTCTTTTAGCCTTATTTGATGATTAAAGTGTTTTTCAATACACTTTAGTAAGTGTATTTCTTAGCAAGAATAAGTATGTTGTGATTGATAAATAGTAAATATTAATGTATATACTATTTCTAAACTCTAAATTGATATGATTTCTCTTTATAATCTGAGCTTAAGTTACTCCCTTTTGGTCAGTTATGTATACATGTATGTCAAAGGATACATAGTATATATCATTTGTTTATTTTTCATCTACTGGATCAGGGACTGGGTTATATTTCTATTTCAATGGGCAGCACACTTCTTGTTACATTAAATCTCATCAAATCTTTTTTAAATGATTAGAAGTCTGTGTGATCACAGCTTTGTAGTAAAGCTTGAAATCGGGTAACGTGATGCCGCCAGTTTTGTTTTTGTTTTTCAACATTTCCTTAGCAATTCGGGGTCTCTTCTGACTCCATACAAATTTTAGGATTATTTGCTCCAGCTCTTTGAAAAATATCAGTGGAATTTTGGTCGGAATGGCATTAAAAGTATAGATTGCTCTAGGCAGCATTTTAACAATGTTTATTCTTCCAATCCAAGAGCATGGAACAGTCTTCCATCTTTTTGTGTCTTCTTCAATTTCTTTCATGAGTGTTCTGTAGTTCCTCGAGTACAGGTACTTTACTTCTTTGGTTAGGTTTATGCCCAGGTATCTTATGGTTCTTGGTGCTATAGTAAATGGAATCGATTCTCTAATTTCCCTTTCTGTATTTTCATTGTTGGTGTATAAGAAAGCCACTGATTTCTGTACATTGACTTTGTATCCTGCCACGTTACTGAATTGCTGTATGAGTTCTAGTAGTTTGGGGGTGGAGTCTTTGGGGTTTTCCATATAAAGAATCATGTCATCTGCGAAGAGAGAGAGTTTGACTTCTTCCTTGCCAATCTGGATACCTTTTATTTCTCTTTGTTGTCTGATTACCGTTGCTAGAACTTCTAATACTATGTTGAACAAGAGTGGTGAGAGTGGGCATCCTTGTCGTGTTCCTGATCTCAACGGGAAGGCTGCAAGCTTTTTCCCATTGAGGATGATATTTGCTGTGGGTCTTTCATAGATAGATTTTATGAAGTTCAGGAATGTTCCCTCTATCCCTATACTTTGAAGCGTTTTCATCAGGAACGGATGCTGGATTTTGTCAAATGCTTTTTCTGCATCAATTGAGAGGACCATGTGGTTCTTCTCTCTTCTCTTATTGATGTGTTCTATCACACTGATTGATTTGTGAATGTTGAACCAATCTTGCAACCCAGGGATGAATCCCACCTGGTCATGGTGGATAATCTTTTGAATGTGCTGCTGGATCCTGTTTGCTAGGATCTTGTTGAGAATCTTTGCATCCATATTCATCAGTGATATTGGTCTGAAATTCTCCTTTTTGGTAGGGTCTTTGCCTGGTTTGGGGATCAGGGTAATGCTGGCTTCATAAAAAGAGTCTGGAAGTTTTCCTTCTGCTTCAATTTTTTGGAACAGCTTCAGGAGAATTGGTGTTATTTCTTCTTTGAAAGTTTGGTAGAATTCCCCAGGGAATCCGTCAGGTCCTGGGCTCTTGTTTTTTGGGAGGTTTTTGATCACTGCTTCAATCTCATTACTAGATATCGGTCTATTCAGGTTGTCAATTTCTTCCTGGTTCAATTTTGGGAGTTTGTAGCTTTCCAGGAAGGCATCCATTTCATCTAGATTGCTTAGCTTATTGGCATATAACTGTTGGTAATAATTTCTGATGATTGTTTCTATTTCCTTGGTGTTAGTTGTGATCTCTCCCTTTTCATTCATAATTTTATTAATTTGGGCTTTCTCTCTTTTCTTTTGGATTAGTGTGGCCAATGGTTTATCGATCTTATTGATTCTTTCAAAAAACCAGCTTCTAGTTTCATTGATACGTTCTACTGTATCTCTCGTTTCTACCTCATTGATCTCTGCTCTAATCTTGATTATTTCCCTTCTTGCATGTGGAGTTGGTTTGATTTGTTGTTGATTCTCCAGTTCTTTAAGGTGTAGAGACAGCTGGTGTATTCTGGATTTTTCAATGTTTTTGAGGGAGGCTTGGATGGCTATGTATTTCCCCCTTAGAACCGCCTTTGCTGTATCCCATAGGTTTTGGACTGAGGTGTCTTCATTCTCATTGGTTTCCATGAATTGTTTAAGTTCATCTTTGATCTCCTGGTTGATCCAAGCATTCTTAAGCAAGGTGGTCTTTAGCTTCCAGGTGTTTGAGTTCCTTCTGAACTTTTCCTTGTGATTGAGCTCCAGTTTCAAAGCATTGTGATCGGAGAATATGCAGGGAATAATGTCAGTCTTTTGGTATCGGTTGAGTCCTGCTTTGTGACCCAGTATGTGGTCTATTCTGGAGAAGGTTCCATGTGCACTTGAGAAGAATGAGTATTCTGTTGTTTTAGGGTGGAATGTTCTGTATATGTCTATGAGGTCCATCTGGTCCAATGTTTCATTCAATGCTCTTTTTCTTTATTAATTTTCTGCTTCGATGATCTGTCTATTTCTGAGAGAGGCGTATTAAGATCTCCTACTATTATTGTATTCATATCAATATGACTCTTTATCTTGATTAATAGTTTTCTTATGTAATTGGGTGCTCCCATATTGGGGGCATAGATATTCACAATTGTTAGATCGTCTTGGCGGATAGTCCCTTTAAGAATTATGTAGTGTCCTTCTGTATCTCTGACTACAGTCTTTAGTTTAAAATCTAATTTATCTGATATGAGAATCGCTACCCCGGCCTTCTTTTGAGGCCCATTGGCATTAAAGATGCTTCTCCATCCCTTCACTTTCAGTCTGGGTGTATCCTTAGTTTCAAAATGGGTCTCTTGTAGACAACATATGGATGGGTCCTGTCGTTTTATCCAATCTGCAACCCAAAGCTGTGATCACCAAGACAGCGTGGTACTGGCATAAAAACAGACACATAGACCAGTGGAACAGAGTGGAGAGCCCAGATATGGACCCTCAACTCTATGGTCAAATAATCTTCGACAAAACAGGAAAAAAATATTCAATGGAAAAAAGACAGTCTCTTCAATAAATGGTGCTGGGAAAACTGGACAGCGATATGTAGAAGAATGAAACTCGACCATTCTCTTACACCATACACAAAGATAAACTCGAAATGGATAAAAGACCTCAACGTGAGACAGGAATCTATCAGAATCCTAGAGGAGAACATAGGCAGTAACCTCTTCGATATCAGCCACAGCAACTTCTTTCAAGATATGTCTCCAAAGGCCAAGGAAACTAAAGCAAAAATGAACTTTTGGGACTTCATCAAGATCAAAAGCTTCTGCACAGCAAAGGAAACAGTCAACAAAACAAAGAGGCAACCCACGGAATGGGAGAAGATATTTGCAAATGACAGTACAGACAAAAGGTTGATATCCAGGATCTATAAAGAACTTCTCAAACTCAACACACACAAAACAGATAATCATATCAAAAAATGGGCAGAAGATATGAACAGACACTTCTCCAACAAAGACATACAAATGGCTATCAGACACATGAAAAAATGTTCATCATCACTAGCCATCAGGGAGATTCAAATTAAAACAACATTGAGATACCACCTAACACCAGTTAGAATGGCCAAAATTAGCAAGACAGGAAACAACGTGTGTTGGAGAGGATGTGGAGAAAGGGGAACCCTCTTACACTGTTGGTGGGAATGCAAGTTAGTGCAGCCACTTTGGAGAACAGTGTGGAGATTCCTGAAGAAATTAAAAATAGAGCTTCCCTATGACCCTGCAATTGTACTACTGGGTATTTACCCCAAAGACACAGATGTAGTGAAAAGAAGGGCCATTTGTACCCCAATGTTTATTGCAGCAATGGCTATGGTCGCCAAACTGTGGAAAGAACCAAGATGCCCTTCAACGGATGAATGGATAAGGAAGATGTGGTCCATATACACAATGGAGTATTATGCCTCCATCAGAAAGGACGTATACCCAACTTTTGTAGCAACATGGACGGGACTGGAAGAAATTATGTTGAGCGAAATAAGTCAAGCAGAGAGAGTCAAGTATCATATGGTCTCACTTATTTGTGGAGCATAACAAATAACATGGAGGACATGGGGAGATGGAGAGGAGAGGGAGTTGAGGGAAACTGGAAGGGGAGATGAACCATGAGAGACTATGGACTCTGAAAAACAACCAGAGGGTTATGAAGGGGCGGCAGGGGGGCGGTGGGAGGTTGAGGAACCAGGTGGTGGGTAATAGGGAGGGCACGTACTGCATGGAGCACTGGGTGTGATGCCAAAACAATGAACACTGTTATGCTGTAAATAAACAAACAAACAAAAAAAAACTAAAAAAAAAAAGTCTATGTGAATTCTTCCTGTACAATTTATGGATTTTTATGTTTGTCACTGCATTATGTTGCTGTATTGTCTTGAGAGGTTTCAAATGTTTGACTTAGAGGTGTATCTTACCACCTGTCACTACCATTGCTTATGCAGGTCTGACCTTTTACCATCTGTCCCTTCTTCAGGAACATTCTACAGCATGATAAATGTTAAAACTCACATAGTGCTTTTTGGCCCTTCTTCTTCAGGGTGTGTGCATATGAGAGAGAGAAAGAGAGAGTGTGTGTGTGTGTATGTGTACATGTATGGTACTAATACTTGTAGAGAATCTTAAAATAGTAGAAAGTAACAAAGAATATTTACATTAATCCTACTACCCACATATAGCCACTATTCATATTTTGCTGTTCCTCTTCAGTTGCTTTTCTATGCATGTGTGTTGTATGTGTGGACATGTGCCTTGCACAAAGAAGGTGTTTTATAAATGTGTTGAATAAACAAATATCTCAATATATGTAAAAAATTATATTTTAAAACTTAGGATAATATAATCTATTTTATGTTTTATGATCTTTATCTTGATTTTACTTAACCTAGAAAATTTGCAAGATATTTTGTTACTTAAAAAATTAGTTTTCAGGGGCGCCTGTATGGCTCAGTGGGTTAAAGCCTATGTCTTTGACTCAGGTCATGATCCCAGGGTCCTGGGATCAAGCCCTGCATCGGGCTATCTGCTAAGCAGGGAGCCTGCTTCCTCCTCTCTCTCTCTGCCTGCCTCTCTGCCTACTTGTAATATCTGTCTGTCAAATAAATAAATAAAATCTTTAAAAAAATAGTTTTCAGTAACTTCAAAATCATATGTACACATGTGCCTATGTATATATGTATATGTATATAGTCTTTTTGACCTTCTTCTCATATTACTATTATTTCATGTTTTTGTTGTAATAACGTTTTGATGTATATTTTTACTATCAACTTTTATCAAGACTACTTAGCATGTTAATCCTAGAGGGGAAATTACTGGGATGTCAAAGTATAAACTTAAAAACAGTTATCAATCCTTTTCAGATTTTGAATTTTTAGAAAATTTGGAAAGCAGAAAGATAAAGTGCAGAGAAGATTGGGAAGAAGCCATAATCCTGGCAGTTAAAGATGACTTCACTTAAGATTTTGATTTACAGGGGCGCCTGGGTGGCTCAGTGGTTTAAGCCGCTGCCTTCGGCTCAGGTCATGATCTCGGGGTCCTGGGATCGAGTCCCGCATCGGGCTCTCTGCTCGGCAGGGAGCCTGCTTCCCTCTCACTCTCTCTGCCTGCCTCTCTGCCTACTTGTGATCTCTGTCTGTCAAATAAATAAATAAAATCTTAAAAAAAAAAAAGATTTTGATTTACATAATTTTAGTCTTTCACATTTCAATTACGTATTTTACCAAAAAGGATCATTTTGTTTTCTAAACTGCTATCTTTTTCCCCACTGGTAGTGTATCATTTACATAGTCTATCTCTGCCATTAATCTTCTATAATGTAATTTTACAGCTTATTATTAAAGTGACACGTCTGTATAATGCATTTAATTAACCTTCTCTTTGTAGACCAGTAGTTTGTTTCCAATGTTCCGTTATTATGAGGAGTTCTAGGATAGAAACCCTTGTGCACATTCCCTGTAATCGCATTAAGACAGATTCCTCGAAACAGAATAGCTGGTTCAAAATTATATATGAATAATTTTTAAGGCTTTTGACATATATTTCCACAATTGTCTTCCAACAAGTTGTACCACTTGATGTTCATCCCAAAAAGAGGTATGAAGACAAAAGGAGATTATACGGATATTTGCAGGTCATTCACCTTAAAATGAACCAAGTCATGTTTTAGAAAACCAGTACCTGTTTACTCTTCTTTGAGAGGAGTAAGAAACTACCCATTTTTTAAAAAAGATTTTATTTATTTATTTGACAGAGACACAGTGAGAAAGGAAACACAAGCAGGGAGCAGCAGAAGGAGAGGGAGAAGCAGGCTTCCCGCCAAGCAGGGATACTGATGTGGGGCTCCATCCCAGGACCTTGGGATCATGACCGGAGCTGAAGGCAGAAGCTTAATGACTGAGCCACCCAGGCGCCCCAAAACTACCCATTTTAAGTGTTTATCAGTGCTATTTTTGGGGAAGGGGATATATTCATAGACTTGTTCTAAAACAGGAGAAGCTGCACATGGACTGGTTAGATGATTTTACTAAATGCTCATGGAAAGTGAGAGAGAAAGTTTTTATTAGTTGCTAGTTCTCCTGATTACCTATTTGATGAATCAGGCTGCTTGTTATGTTTATCTTCAGTTAGATACTATTTTTCTGTCCCTAACTGCTTCAAGAAAAGTCACTGTGTTTTCTTTTCCAGTCCCTTCAATGGCTGCACAGGAAGCATGGTCATGGGAGCAGTATTTGACAGAACAGAAGGCTATAGCTGCACCTGTTGAACTGTTTTCCAAGGTGAACCATTAACAGTCTTATGTTTTGGCAAGAAATGGGCACTTAAGAGAAATAATCAAAAGGAAATCATTTGCGTACACAGAACACTCAACTGATTTCATTTGTAGGTTTCACTGGAAAGGAACCTAACAAAGGTAATGGAAGCCTTAGTGATTCAGAATGTGTCCTCCGGAAACCCAGTGCTACTCCCTTCCAGCTCTGTGACCTTGGGCAAGTCATTCAGTCTCTTTCTGCTTCAGTTTCCTCATCTATAATATAAGGAAATTACCATACCTACCTTCTGGGGTTGCTGGAGGATAAAATCAGTTGTTACACCTAAAGGGCATTGAATGCAATGCGCACATAATCTTTCTTTGTATTAGCAGATATTACTTGCACAGGACCACCCAAGGATTAGGTCTGAGGGGTCTGTTTTGATGTGTTGCATGGAAGTGGTCGGTCAGGTAACATGCTGGAGGAGATAGTGAAACCCCATGTTCTGCCTGATTCTAACAATGTCCAGAGCAGCCTGTGTGGGCTTGCTTGACCAAGTGACTGCTGGCACGGGGGTGGGGAGAGGTTTTACTTGAGGGGAATCATCTTTACCCAAGGTACCAAATCTCCTGCTACCCTTTCTATTCTTCTTGGTCTGTGTTTTCAACACTTCAGGGGAATTTATATTAAAAAAATCGCATCAGGTTTCATCATTATATTGCATTTTAACCAGCAGTGAGAAAGTAACGCTTTTTATTTGCTTTACTTTTCATGATATTTTGTTGAGTTACATCTAGTACTTTTTATTATGCAAAGGGGCGAGCAATATTTTAAAAGATTTAATTATTTATTTTAGAGTGAGAGAAAGAGTGCAGCTGGGAGGAGCTGAAGGAGAGGGAGAGAGAATCTCAAGCAGACTACCCACTGAGTGCAGAATCTGACACTTGGCTCGATCTCATGACCTTGATATCAGGACCCTGAGATCAGGACCTGAGCTGAAACCAAGAATTAGGTGCTCAACCGACTGAGCCACCCAGGTGCCCCAAAAGGGCTAACAATTTTAACCCTGGCCATGGCAATAGAATGGGGGAAGAAGTAATGCTAATAGGGAAAGAAAGAGAAACCAAACACTGGCAGCTTCCATTTAAGAAATACTAAATATTGCGTACTCAACCCAGTCTTCACATTGAATGCCTTTCTGGAGCTTTGGAAAACCCATGTGTATAGGTATTCCCGAAACCTGCTAAATTAGAACCTCTGCGACTGGGGCCTGGCGCCCTGGAGCTTGAGAACCTCCTTGGGCTTCTGTGTGCAGGATGGAGGTCCAAGCTGGTAGTAGCTTGTAGGAACTGTGCAGTGCCTGCTGACTCCCGATGAGTCTGTCACTTGATGAGAATTAGGGTTCAAGGTCCCTAGGGAAGGGGTATCTTCTTCTCTTTCACGTTTCCTCACAGTCTCTGTTCTTAGTGTACTCATGATCAGCCAATGTTGAATGACTTCTGGGTAAACGCTTTTCATTTCTGAGCATAGAAGGTCCTTAAAGAGAGTTGGCTTTGACTGGAGCAATCCAGGACAACCTGTAGTTACACTTTCTCTCCATCCTTGGGCCCATCTTGTGCCTGTGCCGTGTGGTCACTGCAAGACAGAGTGTAGAGTGGACTGGCCCCAAACCCAGCTAAGGCCTGTCAGAAGCTGTGAGCCCCAAGGGCACATGTAGTCCATCCGGGCCCATGGTGTGAGGTTCAACCACAGGACACCAACGAGACTTGTGACCCAGTGGGTGGGCATGGATGAGTGTCGTAGGGTCTCAAGGCAATCACGGACCACAAAAATATAAGACCAGTCAGTGATTGAAGTCAGGACTTCCAGGTAGCAGTATTGGCCATGAATGATTCAGGGTCTTGGGAATCAGACCCCCGTGGGTCCCCTGGCTGGGGTCCTCTCTTCCTTCTACTGAGAATTGAACCACTTTTTAATGTGTTTGGCTGAAATGGGCCTTTGTTTCCAGAGCAAGACAGGTTTGGGCTGATGACAGAGAGCCATTAGATTCTGGCCAGTGCCTGCATTCTTCCCTCAGCTCAGCTAGTGAGTGGATTAACACTATTTCTTGGTTTCTCCTTCAGGACACGTCAAGGTCCAATAGCTAGTGCAAGAACACCTACAGAACAGAAAATTTCTCCCCCAGATTTTCCCTTGTGACTGAGTAATAAATAAACCACCAAGAGGCAAATGTGAGATTTCTTTTCTGTTCTTGAAATAAATCCCTACATTGGTACTTATTTAATAGTAGGTTATGGGTCATAGAACTCTCTCCCTTGACTTTCTAGAGATCTGATAAGAGAGGTACTGGCAAGCGCTAAGTGAGGGGAAACATGGCATTGTGAAGGCAGTGGTGGGTTCCCTCTAGAAGGTATAAGTGAATCTGTGACTCTGTCCACAGAGGAGAGATGAGCAATGAGCAGGGAATGCAGTCTTTGAGGATTCCTTGGTTCATCATGTGACCTTTTTTTTTTTTTCATTTTATTTATTTTTTCAGTGTAACAGTATTCATTCTTTTTGCACAACACCCAGTGCTCCATGCAAAACGTGCCCTCCCCATTACCCACCACCTGTTCCCCCAACCTCCCACCCCTGACCCTTCAAAACCCGCAGGTTGCCCCAACCTCCCACCCCTGACCCTTCAAAACCCTCAGGTTGTTTTTCAGAGTCCATAGTCTCTTATGGTTCGCCTCCCCTCCCCAATGTCCATAGCCCCCTCCCCCTCTCCCAATCCCACCTCCCCCCAGCAACCCCCAGTTTGTTTTGTGAGATTAAGAGTCATTTATGGTTTGTCTCCCTCCCAATCCCATCTTGTTTCATTTATTCTTCTCCTATCCCCCTAACCCCCCATGTTGCTTCTCCATGTCCTCATATCAGGGAGATCATATGATAGTTGTCTTTCTCCGATTGACTTATTTCACTAAGCATGATACGCTCTAGTTCCATCCACGTCGTCGCAAATGGCAAGATTTCATTTCTTTTGATGGCTGCATAGTATTCCATTGTGTATATATACCACATCTTCTTTATCCAGTCATCTGTTGATGGACATCTAGGTTCTTTCCATAGTCTGGCTATTGTAGACATTGCTGCTATAAACATTCGGGTACACGTGCCCCTTCGGATCACTATGTTTGTATCTTTAGGGTATATACCCAGTAGTGCAATTGCTGGGTCATAGGGTAGTTCTATTTTCAACATTTTGAGGAACCTCCATGCTGTTTTCCAGAGTGGTTGCACCAGCTTGCATTCCCACCAACAGTGGAGGAGGGTTCCCCTTTCTCCACATCCTCGCCAGCATCTGTCATTTCCTGACTTGTTAATTTTAGCCATTCTGACTGGTGTGAGGTGATATCTCATTGTGGTTTTGATTTGTATTTCCCTGATGCCGAGTGACGTGGAGCACTTTTTCATGTGTCTGTTGGCCATCTGGATGTCTTCTTTGCCGAAATGTCTGTTCATGTCCTCTGCCCATTTCTTGATTGGATTGTTTGTTCTTTGGGTGTTGAGTTTGCTAAGTTCCTTATAGATTTTGGATACTAGCCCTTTATCTGATATGTCGTTTGCAAATATCTTCTCCCATTCTGTCAGTTGTCTTTTGGTTTTGTTAACTGTTTCCTTTGCTGTGCAAAAGCTTTTGATCTTGATGAAATCCCAATAGTTCATTTTTGCCCTTGCTTCCCTTGCCTTTGCCGTTGTTCCTAGGAAGATGTTGCTACGGCTGAGGTCGAAGAGGTTGCTGCCTGCATTCTCCTCAAGGATTTGGATGGATTCCTTTCTCACAGTGAGGTCCTTCATCCATTTGGAGTCTATTTTCGTGTGTGGTGTAAGGAAGTGGTCCAATTTCATTTTTCTGCATGTGGCTGTCCAATTTTCCCAGCACCATTTATTGAAGAGGCTGTCTTTTTTCCATTGGACATTCTTTCCTGCTTTGTCGAAGATGAGTTGACCATAGAGTTGAGGGTCGATTTCTGGGCTCTCTATTCTGTTCCACTGATCTATGTGTCTGTTTTTGTGCCAGTACCATGCTGTCTTGATGATGACAGCTTTGTAATAGAGCTTGAAGTCCGGAATTGTGATGCCACCAACTTTGGCTTTGTTCTTCAATATTCCTTTGGCTATTCGAGGTCTTTTCTGGTTCCATATAAATTTTAGGATTATTCGTTCCATTTCTTTGAAAAAAATGGATGGTATTTTGATAGGGATTGCATTAAATGTGTAGATTGCTTTAGGTAGCATAGACATTTTCACAATATTTATTCTTCCAATCCAGGAGCATGGAACATTTTTCCATTTTTTTGTGTCTTCCTCAATTTCTTTCATGAGTACTTTATAATTTTCTGTGTATAGATTCTTAGTCTCTTTGGTTAGGTTTATTCCTAGGTATCTTATAGTTTTGGGTACAATTGTAAATGGGATTGACTCCTTAATTTCTCTTTCTTCAGTCGTGTTGTTGGTGTACAGAAATGCAACTGATTTCTGTGCATTGATTTTATATCCTGACACTTTACTGAATTCCTGGACAAGTTCTAGCAGTTTTGGAGTGGAGTCTTTTGGGTTTTCCACATATAGTATCATATCATCTGCGAAGAGTGATAGTTTGACTTCTTCTTTACCAATTTGGATGCCTTTAATTTCTTTTTGTTGTCTGATTGCTGAGGCTAGGACTTCTAGTACTATGTTGAATAGCAGTGGTGATAATGGACATCCCTGCCGTGTTCCTGACCTTAACGGAAAAGCTTTCAGTTTTTCTCCATTGAGAATGATATTTGCGGTGGGTTTTTCCTAGATGGCTTTGATAATATTGAGGTATGTGCCCTCTATCCCTACACTTTGAAGAGTTTTGATCAGGAAGGGATGCTGTACTTTGTCAAATGCTTTTTCAGCATCTATTGAGAGTATCATATGGTTCTTGTTCTTTCTTTTATTAATGTGTTCTATCACATTGATTGATTTGTGGATGTTGAACCAACCCTGCAGCCCTGGAATAAATCCCACTTGATCGTGGTGAATAATCCTTTTAATGTACTGTTGAATCCTATTGGCTAGTATTTTGGCGAGAATTTTTGCATCTGTGTTCATCAAGGATATTGGTCTGTAGTTCTCTTTTTTGGTGGGATCCTTGTCTGGTTTTGGGATCAAGGTGATGCTGGCCTCATAAAATGAGTTTGGAAGTTTTCCTTCCGTTTCTATTTTTTGGAACAGTTTCAAGAGAATAGGAATTAGTTCTTCTTTAAATGTTTGGTAGAATTCCCCTGGGAAGCCGTCTGGCCCTGGGCTTTTGTTTATTTGGAGATTTTTGATGACTGTTTCAATCTCCTTACTGGTTATGGGCCTGTTCAGGTTTTCTGTTTCTTCCTGGTTCAGTTGTGGTAGTTTATATGTCTCTAGGAATGCATCCATTTCTTCCAGATTGTCCAATTTGTTGGCGTAGAGTTGCTCATAGTATGTTCTTATAATTGTCTGTATTTCTTTGGTGTTAGTTGTGATCTCTCCTCTTTCATTCATGATTTTATTGATTTGGGTCCTTTCTCTTTTCTTTTTGATGAGTCTGGCCAGGGGTTTATCAATCTTATTGATTCTTTCAAAGAACCAGCTCCTAGTTTCATTGATTTTTTCTATTGTTTTTTTGGTTTCTATTTCATTGATTTCTGCTCTGATCTTTATGATTTCTCTTCTCCTGCTGGGTTTAGGGTTTATTTCTTGTTCTTTCTCCAGCTCCTTTACGTGTAGGGTTAGGTTGTGTACTTGAGACCTTTCTTGTTTCTTGAGAAAGGCTTGTACTGCTATATATTTTCCTCTCAGGACTGCCTTTGCTGTGTCCCACAGATTTTGAACTGTTGTGTTTTCATTATCATTTGTTTCCATGAATTTTTTCAATTCTTCTTTAATTTCCTGGTTAACCCATTCATTCTTTAGAAGGATGCTGTTTAGTCTCCAGGTATTTGGGTTCTTTCCAGCTTTCCTCTTGTGATTGAGTTCTAGCTTCAGAGCATTGTGGTCTGAAAATATGCAGGGAATAATCCTAATCTTTTGATACCGGTTGAGACCTGATTTGTGACCCAGGATGTGATCTATTCTGGAGAAGGTTCCATGTGCACTAGAGAAGAATGTGTATTCTGTTGCTTTGGGATGAAATGTTCTGAATATATCTGTGATGTCCATCTGGTCCAGTGTGTCATTTAAGGCCTTTATTTCCTTGTTGATCTTTGGCTTGGATGATCTGTCCATTTCAGTGAGGGGAGTGTTCAAGTCCCCTACTATTATTGTATTATTATTGATGTGTTTCTTTGATTTTGTTATTAATTGGTTGATATAGTTGGCTGCTCCCACGTTAGGGGCATAGATATTTAAAATTGTTAGATCTTCTTGTTGGACAGACCCTTTGAGTAGGATATAGTGTCCTTCCTCATCTCTTATTATAGTCTTTGGCTTAAAATCTAATTGATCTGATATAAGGATTGCCACCCCAGCTTTCTTCTGATGCCCATTAGCATGGTAAATTGTTTTCCACCCCCTCACTTTAAATCTGGAGGTGTCTCGCGTCTAAAATGAGTTTCTTGTAGGCAACATACTGATGGGTTTTGTTTTTTTATCCATTCTGATACCCTGTGTCTTTTGATTGGGGCATTTAGCCCATTAACATTCAGGGTAACTATTGAGAGATATGAATTTAGTGCCATTAGTAGCCTGTAAGGTGACTGTTACTGTATATTGTCTCTGTACCTTTCTGATCTACTACTTTTAGGCTCTCTCTTTGCTTAGAGGACCCCTTTCAATATTTCCTTTAGAGCTGGTTTGGTGTTTGCAAATTCTTTCAGTTTTTGTTTGTCCTGGAAGCTTTTGATCTCTCCTTCTATTTTCAATGATAGCCTAGCTGGATAGAGTATTCTTGGCTGCATGTTCTTCTCGTTTAGTGCTCTGAATATATCATGCCAGCTCTTTCTGGCCTGCCAGGTCTCTGTGGATAAGTCTGCCGCCAATCTAATATTTTTACCATTGTATGTTACAGACTTCTTTTCTCGGGCTGCTTTCAGGATTTTCTCTTTGTCACTAAGACTTGTAAATTTTACTATTGGGTGACGGGGTGTGGACCTATTCTTGTTGACTTTGAGGGGGGTTCTCTGCATCTCCTGGATTTTGATGCTTGTTCCCTTTGCCATATTAGGGAAATTCTCTCCAATGATTCTCTCCAATAGACCTTCTGCTCCCCTCTCTGTTTCTTCTTCTTCTGGAATCCCAATTATTCTAATGTTGTTTCGTCTTATGGTGTCACTTATCTCTCGAATTCTCCCCTCATGGTCCAGTAGCTGTTTGTCCCTCTTTTGCTCGGCTTCCTTATTCTCTGTCATTTGGTCTTCTATATCACTAATTCTTTCTTCTGCCTCATTTATCCTAGCAGTGAGAGCCTCCATTTTTGATTGCACCTCATTAATCGCTTTTTTGATTTCAACTTGGTTAGATTTTAGTTCTTTAATTTCTCCAGAAAGGGCTTTAATATCTCCAGAGAGGGTTTCTCTCATATCTTCCATGCCTTTTTCGAGCCCGGCTAGAATGTTCAGAATCGTCATTCTGAACTCTTGATCTGACATATTACCCATGTCTGTGTTGATTAGGTCCCTAGCCTTCGGTACTGTCTCTTGTTCTTTTGTTTGTGGTGATTTTTTCCGCCTTGTCATTTTGTCCAGATAAGAGGATATGAAGGAGCAAATAAACTACTAAAAGGGTGGCAAAGACCCCGGAAAAATGCGCTGTAACCAAATCAGAAGAGACCCCAAATTGTGGGGGGGAGAAAGGGGATAAAAACAGCTTCTGAAAAAATAAGAAAAAGAAAAAAAAGAAAGAAAAAAATTTAAAAAATAAAACAAATAAAAAATATAAAAAAGAAAGAAAAAATATGTATATTAAGATGAACTAGTCAAAAAATGTTAAAAAAGAAAAGGTTAAAAGTTTAAAAAAAATTTAGCAGAAGAAGAAAAAAGAAAAAAGAAAAAAAAATTGAAAAAAGAAAAAAAAATTGAAGTAGCCGCAAGACTAAAGAATCATGGGGAGAAAGCCATGAGTTCCGTGCTTTGCTTTCTCCTCCTCTGGAATTGCTCTGCTGTCTTAGGAATTGAATCTGCTTTCTCCTTGATAGATGAATTTCGTCCTGGCTGGATATTTTGTTGATCTTCTGGGGGAGGGGCCTGTTGTAGTGACTCTCAAGTGTCTTTGCCCGAGGCGGGATTGCACCGCCCTTACCGGTGGCCGGACTAAGTAATCGGCTCGGGTTCCCTTTTGGGAGCTTCTGTTCCCTGAACGCTTTCCGTAGAGTTCCGGAGGACGGGAATGAAAATGGTGGCCTCCCAGTCTCCAGCCCGGAGGAGCCGAGAGCCTGGGGCCCCACTCCTCAGTGCGCCCCCAGAGGACAGCACCCAATCACTCCCGTATCCCCAGCCTCTAGCCGCGCTCCGAGCTCACCCAGCCCGCGACCAGTTCAAGGTAACCCCGAGCTGAGAGTTTAGTCCTCGGCTCTGTCTCTCCAGCCGGCTTCTCCGTTCTAATACCTGCGAGCTCTCCGACACTCCGACACCCCCGATCCTTCTGTGACCCTGCAGGGCCTGGGGCCACGCTGGCCCTGCGTGGGCTTCACCCCGGTTTAGCCCCTGGAGCAATGTCCCTCAGTGGAACAGACTTTTAAAAGTCCTGATTTTGTGCTCCGTTCCTCCGCCGCTTGCCGGGAGCCGGCCCCTCCCCCCGCGGTCTATCTTCCCGTCGTTTTAGATTCACTTCTCCGCCAGTCCTACCTTTCAGAAAGTGGTTGATTTTCTGTTTCTAGAGTTGCTGTTCTTCTTCTCTTCGCTCTCCCGTTGGATTTGTAGGTGTTTGCAATGTTTAGATAAGCTATCGAGCTGATCTCCTGCTACCTGATGTAGTCTCAGGCTGCTACTTCTCCGCCATCTTGACTTTCATTATGTGACTTTAAAATTTGACTTTCTAAACCTTGTGGACTCTAATTTTGGTCAGTTCTGAAACTGACCATAGAGTATGAGCACATGAGAAAGTGGACATGTCTGACCTGTAGGCATGGCTTTGTCTTCACTCAGAATTTAACAGTCAAGCTACTCACGTTTTTGAGGCTCCATCTCTACAAAGCTCCATGTAAGATGTAGACTGAGACACTAAGGGATTTATGGCATGGTTGCTTAAAATCTTGCCATCTATTGGGATATAAGATATGTTTGAAAACATGACAGTGGTGTGAGGTAGAATGTTCCTTGTGAGTCGAATGTGCATGTAATGAGCTGGGTGTCCTGAGAAGAGACAGCATCTCCTCCAGGCCTTATCGAGGAGGAAGAAGCTTACCAGTTACTAGATCTGATTTGTCCTGATGACTGAGGATGCTGTGTTCAAATAACAGTGTTACTCTGACTGGACATTTACATTCTGAGGTGAAATGACATGGCTTATAATTGAAAATAGCTTTCAGTAGAATAAAAAAGGCAAATGGGCCAGACCAGCTTTCTGAGACAGATGATCAGATTGAATTCAGTTTTGAAGTAACATTGTGCTCTTGACTCTTCCTGTCCATTTTAAATGTGTAAATATTGTAATAATGGTGTTCAGGTTAGCCTGCCGAGATGGAACTTTTCAGGACACCGAAATGTCGAAAATAAAATGAAACTGTTTGCATATCCTGATTGGAAAACTATTAAAATGTATTAAGTATTTTACTTTTAATATGTCATTTCCATCCTAACATTCAAGTTTTAGATGGTGTACCAGTGACACACACACACACGAACCGTTCCATCATGCAAATCAGACATGTATTCTATGAAAAAATGTATGTGTGTATTTTAAGAGTATGCTTATTTTATTTGCACACAAGATTTTTGCATATCTATAGGCCTATTTTGAATTTCTTTTTGTGTAAGACAAAGTAAAGTGGTTTATAATTTATGGTTTATTTTACCATCCGGGGTAGTGAGTGTACAAGGATATAAACACCTTCTGTTGACAGAAAATGTAAAAACATTTTCTCTTCATTACTGGTGAAATGTGCCTATCGTGACTTGATTCAAACTTTAAAATATTTTTTCCTTTGGTTTTGAAGTTGGTTCTAGAACTTTCTCTCATCTCTCCTTGCCAGTCATCTGACCATCCACTGGATCTTCCTGAAGCATTCTTCCTACCCTGTTGCCCATCACAAGCTCAACTATGCCAGCCTGGAATCCCAGTCGCCACAGTCTGGCCTCATCTGCAGATGCACATGAACAGCTTCTGTGCCGGTCAGCCAGTTGCTGCCCTGCTTAACTGTTCAGAGCCTTTATCCACGTGGGAGGCCTCTGTGTCTCTTCTTGTTCTCTGAACTTCCTAGGTCCCTGTCCCTCCAGGACCCTTCCCCTTCATGAAGCTGTCCCAGCCTCTGCATTCTGACCTGTGGGCTTGGCAGCCTCTGTCTGCCTGGCTCTGGCTGGTGAGAGTGAGGTTTGGGAGCAGTGTAGGACCAACATGAAGGCAGGTGCTGTCCCTCTTGTTGTCTGGCCATGAGCCAAAGGGACCCCCACCTGCACCTGTCCCAGCGTTCTAGGAGCAAGTCTGACAGAGGGGGCATAGCCCTCCCTTGCCCCAAACCGCCCTTGCCCCACAAACCACACATCCTGGTTGTCCTTAGTCACTGCCCTGAAAGCTCTACTTTTTATGCCCAGCAGATGTTCCTGTCTCCCTAGCCAGTGTTCAATGGCTGAGCAGATAGGCTAAATGTGTGCTTGGGCTCCTGAGGCCAGGGATGCTTGAATATTTTTAAAATGATTGGTATTTCAGAACAAGATGAAAGTCATCATGGAAAAGCTAATACTCCTGGACTTCTCTGTGTGTCTTTTATAGTATATGTAGTTATAGTTTGAATTTTATATAGCAAGGGGGTTGTTTTTCTTTTTCTCTCTCTCTCCTCTCTCTCTCTCTTTTGTACTTGTAACAAATTACCATGAACTTAGTGGCTTAGTATAATACAAATTTATTATCTTAAATTTCAGGAAGCCAGAAGTCTAAAATGGGTTAGCCGAGTTATGTTACTTCTGCAGGCTGTAGGGGAGAATCTCTTTCCTTGCCTTTTCTAGCTTCTGAAGGCTTCCTACATTTCTTAGCTTGTGGGACCATAACATTCCAACCTGTTTCCATGGTCACATCTCCTTCTCTGGTCCTTTGGCTTCCCTCCTACAAGGACACTTGTGATGACATTGGGCCCACCTGGATAACCTCTCCATCTCGAGATGGTCCACTTAATCACATCTGGAAAATCCCTTTCTCCACATAACATACCATATTCATAGGTTCAGGGATTTGGACATGGCTCTCTTTAGAAGCCACTGACCACAGGTGCCATCTTCTTTCCATTACTGTGCTGATCTGTCCCTGCCCCTGGCCTGAGTGGCTTCTCATGGCTGGCTCCCTCCCGTCATTCTCCTGTGACCTCTGCAGCACCCTCTGTGGTAAAACAAATGATGTACTGGGGCACCTGGGTGGCTCAGTTGGTTAAGCACCTGACTCTTGATTTTGGCTCAGGTCATGATCTCAGGGCTGTGAGATCGAGTCCCACGTCAGGCTCTATGCTTGGTGCAGAGTCTGCCTGAGATTCTCGCTCACTCTCTCAACCCCTACCACCACCTGTTCTCTCTCTCTCTCTTTCTCACAAATAAACACATAAAGAAATCTTAAAAAACCCACAAGGGATGCACCATCCTTCATAGCCCCCCTTTCTTCAGGCGGCATGCATAGCTGCTTTGCTGGAACCTCTGTGTCCCCAGAGTGCACTGTTGTCTCTTCCACACATGCTTCTCTACCCCTCAGGGTCAGGTCTCCACCACAAGCCTTCTCCTGCCTGCTCCTTAGTATTTTGTCACTCTGCACCTGGCCCTCCCTCCCATGAGGTTTATGCTATCTCCTCCCTATGGTTTTCACTCTTGTTACTTCATTGGACCGTGCCTGTGTACACCTATGTGCACGTGTACACCCACATGCTGCCTCCCCGAGCTTCCCCTCTGCTCTTGCCTGGGTCTCGTGCTCATCCCGGGACATCCTTTGCCATGGCACCTTGTACCTTACGTGCCAGACCCCCCTTCCCAGGGCTGTCACTTGCTTCCTGCCACACTTGCATCAATTAGAACTGGACCTCTCCTGCAGTGTGGAACTTTAAGACCCACATCTGATCCCATCCACTGTCTTTGCAGACCCTCTTGCTCCCATTTTCTCATAGCACCAGTTTTTCCTTTAATTAAGACCTGTGGTTGTTGAATTTGTCCTTTGCCTTCCTTCTGGCTTCATGTCTTCCCCCGGCCAGGCTAGGCCCCCTGGTTCCATCATTTCAGCCATTTTTTTTGCCAGGATCTTCAGCTGCCTGTACCCTGTCCTCCTTTCCCCATAAATGCCTGCCAAAATCCCAGCTCTGGATGGATCACGTGTGCCTTCTAACTTCTGTGCCTAACTAAGCTGCCAAGCCCTGCTACAGAAGAAGCACAAACATCAAAGCCTTGCAGCTTGATGGCACTGTAGACTAACAGTCTCTGCTAAGAGGGCAGTGCCTGGCTGTCCTTCCTGCCATCTGTCTGAGCACTCCCTACTCCCTGGGAAGACACTTCTCTCAGGCCTCTGCCCTCCCTCCCAGCAGAAGATATCACTCCTTGGATGGACTTGGTGCAACCTCCCTCCATCCCCTGCCACAGAACTTCACTCACACCAACTCAGACCTCTTTCCCAGGCTGAACTGGGAGAAGTACCCTTTCCTCCCCCTTTTCCTTTTACTTACACTCTGGAGCCTTCCCATTTTTGCTTTTCTAGAGAGAATTGATCAATGACCCATCAATCATCTCATGTCCTGCTTGCAAGTTACCTTTGCTTCTCTTCCAAGCATTTGTGTCTGGAACATCAACACATCTGTCCGTCCCATCTTTAAGAAAGCATACCAGCCCTTGGTCTTGCACTCCCCTTGATAGCTCATCTCCTTAGTCTGCTCTAGCTTCTTGAAATGTTGGCCTGCATTTTCTCTTTTCTTCATTTTCTAACCTTTTCCTCCTCCAGCTGTGCATCCTGACCTTTACTCCCATCATGACCTGAAACTGTGTCCACAGAAGTGCCCCCCACCCACTCCCTACCCTGATTTCAAAGCCACACACGTCAGGCCTTGGCTTACACTCCCTCTGCTCCAGGATGCTGTCCTCTGTTAGCTGCTCCTTTTGCTTGGTCCTAGCTACTCCTTGCCAGGCACTTCCGAAAATCCTTTTCTCCTGGGCTTCTGTCTGGGGCCGCACTCTGCATGGCCCCTGGGGCATCTCATCTACCCCCTTAACTTGAGTTCCACCTAGACCCAGTGGAGTTTGTAACATCCTAGACCTTTCTCTTGGTCTTCCTACCTCCTCATTCTGTGTGATTACACATAGTGTGTTTTGTCTCTGGGTAGAGCTGTAATCTCTGTGAAACTGACTGGGTTTCTTTCCTTTTTTAAGTTCCTCTCTGCTTTGTGATTCTCTGGGAGAGGTGCACCTTGGAGCATCTTGTTATTGGCTGGGTGCTGGTACATGTGCTGCCTCATTAAGCCCTTTCAGCTTCTTTCCCTTCACTTTATAGAAGAACCCTGTGATGCATTTCTCTGACTCTTAGTTTTTAACTGAAAGTGGCAGATTATATCACTTGCTTAGAGACTGTTGAAGAATTACATAAAATATATATACAGTGTTTAGTCCAATATAGTGTCTGACATGTAGTTCGCTTTATTAGATGCAAGAATTCTTAAGATGACACGTGTCAGATTCTAGTCCTTCACTGTCCCTGGAACCTGCCCCTTGATAGCATTCATTCAAAGCCCTAGCCAGGACCCCATCTCCCGGGACTGCGTCCTCATCGGGACTGGCCTCCCTTTGACCACAGCAGTACTCTTGGCTGCTCCCTGTGAAGCATGGCCTCCCAAATGAGGTGCTCGAGCGCAGTCTCCTGATCTCCTGTGCATCAGGGCGAGTGTCCAGTCTGAAAGCCACACATCACTGGAGCTTTGTCTGAAACCGTAGTGTCGGCAAGTCCTGCCGTTCCACACCTTCCACGCTTGCTGTGATGCCGTTCCACAGCTTGCATGCTCGCTCCTCCTGCCTTTGTGAGGGGAACAGAAATGTCTCCTTGGTTGCTCTCCTTTGTCTCCCTAAAACAAGGCAAAACAATGTTGACTTTGGCATTTCTGCTTTTCCTCCCCCTGCTTTTCTTCAGCAGCATGTTTATCTCAGACACTCCTTAACATGTTCTTGTATTGTACTGTCCCTCCACCTCTCTTAAAATCTGTAGTAATCTCCTATGATTTGGGAAAGAAATACTTTGTGTCCAGATAAGGAAATTTTAGCCATCTGTAGGATGATGTGGTGGTGGTGGTGGGGGAGGTTCATTTGGTAAGTGTTGGGAGTAGTTGGGGAACAAAGACATCTTCCTAATTTAACCCCCTAATTGCCCTAGATATGACAGCTTTATTTGAACACACTCCTGTTCTCACTCAGCCTTCCTTAGTAAAGTCCAAGTGAAAGGAATTTTAACTTTAAATTTAACTTCTGTACCCAGACCTGAATTACATTTTTAAAAATCTATTTTTTAAAATATGCCAGTACATTAAATAGAATCTGAGAGACCTGTGTCTGTGTTTTGTTTTTGATGAAGTCTGGAATTGTGTTTAGCATTGCAGGTGCAGAAAGACGCTGCCATGAAAATTCATATTTGTTATAACCCCCTGTAGAATGATTTCAGACAAGTAGGACCTTTCCAACCCAAACAATTCAGTTAGATGTCAGGTTTTTTGTGCTTTAAACATGCTTCCAAATGACTTGATAATCACTGAGAACACTATCATAGTTCTCATGTAGATCCTTCTTAGATAATACTTTAAATATTAATCCTTAGCCACATGACCATGCGTGGCTTTTTTAGTAGTTAAAGTGAAAATTAAATATCTCATTATATTATGAATTCTGATATGGTTAGAATCAGATTATTGCCTGGATCTATATCCTCTTTTTATTTACTTAAAGTGTGTGCTTGTTTGATTTTCTATTTGTTTTTGCCTTCTAATGTATTTTTGCTGCTTTTGCTGCCCCCCAGTTTTAAGATAACCTCATTGATATTTAAGAGTTCTCCCGGGAAAGAGCACATTTTGTAAAAAAAAAAAAAAAAATACTGTGTGTATTATATTCACATGTTTGATTGGGGCTTAAATCCCAAGGCCTATTGGGCAGAGAAAGACGTGCGTTTAAAAACTGGACTGTAGCCTTGGTACGTGAAGTCATTTAAGCTGATTAATGGCTGGCACTCTGAAGAACAGAGGGAATTCTCATTCATGTTCATTTCTCATGTTCTCTAAAGCTGTAAGTTCTGGGGCAAAACTGAAGATACATCCTGATCTTGCAGTTCAGATATCTTTCCTATTCTTAGAATCCACTTCTCTGTAATAGTGAGATTCAAAGTACCAGAGGCCTGGGAGATAGTTGAGCAGATCTGAAGCAGTGAGATCAGACAGTCCAATCAGGGCTGCTTTCTCCTGCTTGGAAGGGGCTTGGAGCCCCTGTGAAGGTTGCTTATCTGCAGTTCCAGCTGGAAGCTGAATGTCATGTTCCAAGTTGTTCAGAGGAAGAGAAATTAAAAGAAGAAAATAGTGGTATTCAGAATCAAGTGTAAACAGTTTCCACAGTTCTTCTCTTACAGTTGAAGCAAATTTATATTAGAAATATCTTTGTCTTTTTACCCAAGGCAGGTTTAGTCCCTTGGGGGGGGAAATACGTGGGCTTATTGCTTTAGACACTATTCTCAGAGATTTGTGGCATCTACTCATGTTGGCCAGTGAATTATCAGGCAACTTCAGAAGTTATTTTCAAAAGTTCTCTCTAGGCAGTTCTTTATTTTATACTGTGTGGGTTCTTTCTCTTTGTTCATAAAGATCTTTGTTGGTGTAAAGCTGCCTAGATCTAACAGTATTCCACCCACTCCACTGTGAGCTTTCCTTTTGTTTTTGAGACTGTAATTCAGTCAGTAGGTAGGTCAGGGTGCCTGGACACACACACACACACACACACACACACACACACACAGTGTCAGTGGGCAGGTCAGAGTGTCTGGATACACACACACACACACACACCTCCAACACACACACACACACACACAAACACACACATACCCCTCAGCCAAACTTCCTACTACCAATAAGGTCAGTAGTTCTGGTGAAATGAGAATGTTTGCATCTGAGATTACAGTAGAATAGATTCACAAAAAAGCAGGAGGAATTGCATCCACTGGCTTCTAGAGAATACTTGTGTTGTGCCATGAGTTCTTTGTTCTCTTTTTGTAGAGTGCTGCTTGGTATAATCTTGGCAACAGTTTGGGATACAGAATTAACCTATGAAAAATGTTCAAAATAACAAGGAAGTAGTCTCCAAAATGAGAGTTTAAAAATACACAACCAGCCATCCTTCACTGCCGCCTTAACTGAAGCCTTGCAGCAAGTTATGTTTAATTATGTAGGTGACGATTTTTCCCCATTAGCCTAACAAATAGATGGCAAAAATAGGCATCAGTTTGAAAAAGCAGGATTTGAAGCATGTCTTGTTGCCTGGCCTGTATATCCATGAGGACCAGCTGCAGGAACTGCTTGGGACTGCTTATTGAAGACTCCTGAATATGTTGTATAGTCAGGGGATTGATTAGTGACAGATTCCCTTAAAGGACAGCCATGTGGCTCTTAATCTTTTTTTAGATATTAGACCCTTTTGAATATCTAATGAAAGCTATTGGTAATCTCCTTAGAGAAGTGCTTATATCCATTCTCACACAAAATTTTAAAATTTAGGAGGTTTCTAGAATCCCAGAAGACATCACAGATGCCACTTCTACTCTACCATCGAAACCAAGGACCCTATACATGAGTGCGTGTGTGTATGTATTTATCTGTATCTGTATATCTATAGATACAGGTGTATTCAAGGTCTCCATTTTCTCTGTGATTGAAAGAACAGAAAGCCAGGAGGGATTCTCACATTCCTGGGAGGTTCCATTGTTAGCTCACGTGAAAATCATAAGGTCCCAGAAGAGAAAGCAAGGAAAGAGTTTCATAACCTTTCATACCCTGTCAGTATTTGCAGTGAATAGACATTTAAGATGAAAGATTCATTGCAAGATACTGTACCCAGGGGGACACTGAAGCTATAGTAATGCACTAGAAATTTGGAATTGAAAACTATGTACAAAAATGTCATTGTTCATGAGCTGTATATAGATAGAGTCCTTGAACATATCAGTCAGTACTGATAACATTATAAAAGTAAAAATCAACACATTATGGAAAATATGGGTATTTCTTCCAAGCCTGAAACCTGGGTGTCAGTTTAAAATTCCCTGCCTTGGGGCATCTGGGTGGTTCAGTTGTTAGGCGTCTGCCTTCGACTCAGGTCATGATCCCAGGGTCCTGGGATGGAGCCCCACATGGCATTGGGCTCCCTGCTCAGCAGGAAGCCTGCTTCTCCCTCTCCCACTCCCCCCTGCTTGTGTTCTCTCTCTCACTGTGTCTCTCTCTCTGTCAAATAAATAAATAAATAATCTGGAAACAAAAAATTCCCTGCCTTTTTTGTCCTCTGCATCCGGCCAGTCCTCAAGTACTCCCTGTCTTGCCTCCTCTGTAGGTACTAAATCTGCCCTTCCTACCTGTTCCCAGCTCTGGCTCCACATTGGTCACAGTCCTCTTCGTCACTTATCCAGGCCCCTGCCATGTTCTGGAATGGAATGTAACTTTGCAGTGAAGCAGGCAGACCAGGGTTTGAATTCTCTTTCCAGCTTTTTTACTGACTGATTATGCAAGTAGGATATGTGTGAGTATCTCATGCCTCAGATGCGACATGGGGATTGTAGGGTTCCAATACACGGGATTTTAAGGCTTCAGTGAGCTGAGTTAGGTACTATAGATGGCACATGGCAAATTCTCAATTATCGGTAGATATTAAAAGCCTCCGTAACCATCTTCCCTATTTTTAGTCTTGTTATTTTTTAAGTTAATTCTCTACACTGCCACTAATAAGATCTTTATAGAAGGAAGAATGTTTTTTTCTGCCCTCTGCTTAAAAGCTTTTGCTAGCATTTCATCAACCAAGAATAAACTGAAAGGTCCTTGATAAGACCTTACATAAGGCTTCTTGTGACCTGTGTCCTGTCTTCTTGCCTAGCATTGTCATCACTTAATTGCGTGTGTGTGCTGATTTTTAAATTACAATGCCATTTAAAAAGTCTGTCAAGACAGAAGAGTATGAAAGTTTTAAAAAGCGTTCCCTCTGCTGGTATCCCTCTCTAGGTGAACCACTCAGAATAATTTGATATGTATACTTCTGTGTCTGGATGTATGTAGTTACGTGGATAGGTGAATGATGGTTGTCTGAATAGTTGTGTTTTCCTCATCTGGTGATTGCTTCATATTTATGAGTACGTTACAGCTATCGTGGTACCTTTCCAGATTGAGGCCTGTATCTTGATTATTTTTTAAATTTTATTTTTAAGTCCTCTCTATACCTTTTAACTTAACCTGAGATCCAGAGTCACATGCTGCTCCGACTGAGCCAACCGGGTGCCCCTGTCTTGCTTTTGTAATAGCTGCACTGTCTTTCATTGTATTGTGTCTGTTTTCTCACCATCTGAAATTATTTTTACATACGTTGTTGTGGTAGGCATATAACTGAGTTTTTCTCCCCAAAGGATAGTCATGTGCATGTAAAAGTCCTAATGACCTTTGCCTTGATTCTCCTGACTTAAAATGCCACCTTTACTCTGTATTAAATTCTCATACGACATTGGGTGATCATTTAGTGGTCAGATAGCATATATTCAGACCATCAACTTTGATTTTTTTGTTCTTTTTAAAGCTCATTCTAAGTTTTAATTAGGAAGGTTTAAAAATGTTGAAGTCTTTAGTCAGTGAATGGGATGATGTTGATTTACTATACTGACTACTCGCTCTTAAACTAAAGCCAGATACACACTGTGGTCTCAGGCACATTACATTACCGCTTGTGCCCCAGTTTCATTCTCTGCAAAATGTACATAATGCCTATTTCATAGGACTTTTATGATGATTTAATGAGTTGGTAGTTGTAAAGTGCTTAGAACAGGATTTGGCCCAGAGTTAAGTGCTACGTACATGCTTGTTGTTTAAAAGCCATCTGTATATGGCCCAATAAAGGATAGCTCAGGCTCTATACCCATTCCTTCTTATTCCCTGTTCTTCGTTTTTGCTTATTGAGATAACTATATATTGTTATTAGAGGTTGTTGGCTATGATAGCAGGTGTTTGATGGTTCTTCAGATAGATCTCTGTGGTCCTGGATATATTGATTAAACATAAATTCAGAACATTTTGTTTTATCAACCGCTAAGCCAGCAAGAATACCACCCTTAAAACCCAGCAGATGGACTCTCTCTGCTTCTCGTAACTTCTCTTTGGTTGTATTTGTTTTAGTAAAATGCTTCTTTATGTTCCCTTTGGCAGTGTTTGAATGATTTTTTTTTATCCCATCAATAACATGATTTTTTTTTTTCCCTCACTGAGTAAAGAAAATCATCAAATGTTGACTAAAATTTAAATTTTCTCTGGTCAGGCTGTCTATATCCTAGTTTGCCTGCATAAGACTTCTTGTGATCTCACCTGTCACATTAAAATTGTGACATTTCAGCCTAGGAGATACACATGGAGACAGTTTGAGATTTTTGAAGATGTTGCTGAGATAAACCAGAGAAGAAGACCACTGGACTCATTTGCAGTGGTCTTTGGTATTATAAGGAATCTTACCTCACCATCTGCATATAAAATTTGTATGAACGTCTTTCGCTTTGACAGCCATCCCATGAAGGTTCAGAAATCAGCGGCCTGTCGTCTTGGACCGGTCGTCTCCACAGCCTGCTAGAGGTGTGTGCTTCAGCGGTTGTGACTCCCTTGCATGCCTCATTTCTCCCATTTCTCTCGATACTGAATTAAGATCAGGAAAATATTGTTGCTTGCCAGTGCTTGCCTGTGAATAAAATAGAATGCCTGTGGGCATGCAGATAGAATCTTCCATTTAGAGGATTGATACGGCTCTGTAACACACATCTAGCTGCTGTTCGGCTGGTGCTGATGGCCACCAGCCTTCTGCCGTCTCCACAGAGTGGCTCAGAAACAATCAGTACCAACATAATATCTCTGGTCCTATGATGTGGTGCTCAGTGTCAAACAGAGTGAAACGTCCAGAATTTCTCACAGATATCTACTGAGTGTCCAAGAGCTGTTTACAGGGTACGTTTGTGACTTTGGAGCAGAAATCTACTGGCACGCACATGTGATGAGTGCCTTATGCATTGTATTTCATGAAGGAATTCTGCCGGTAGCCTGTCTGCTTTGCTCTAGGCATGGCGTTTTGTTTTGTTTGGGTTGGTTTTCTTTTTTTTTTTTCCTAATGCTTGCGCTCATTTTATTTTTTAGTAATAGTATGCAATTTGTACCTGCTTTTGCTATGTGGTATAGAACTTGGAATAATTCTTTTTATCATTAGTGACAAACTTCATTATTTTGCAAATATCTGGGAAAAGAAAATGATGAAATAAAACAGCTTTACTTCTGTGCTCAAGAGTACATGGCACATCCTTGGAAATGCCTTCCATGGCCTTGAGCCGGGTTTTGTTTTGCTTGTTCTGTTTCCACATCTGTCCTCTAATGTGGAACAAACAGTTGGCTGGCTTTCAGAAGATTTGGGTCCTTAGTTACGATCTGCTACCAAACAGGTTCTGTGACCTTGAGAAAGTCTCTTCACCTCTCTGGGTTTGAGTTTATTTAACTCAAAAAATTTTTTTCAGGTCTACAGACCTTATCATTTTTTATGACTGAATTTAACAGACTATTGTTTGTTTTAGCATGTGATTCCAGTTCCCTTTTGTCACCATAAAATATAATTTTATAGCACAGCTATCAATTGTGTTAATAAAATACATGATTTTTAGAAAGAAAAAAATTAAATCTGCTATGAATAAACCATTAAACAGAAAAGAGACTGATGAAAGACAATGCTGTTTCTCACTAGAAGCTGCCTTTCAGATTGTTAAAATGAATGTTTTGTCTTTTATTTGAAACCCTCCAAAGAAGCCGTGACTGTTGTAGCCGTGTCGTGTTCCTTGCAGTGCTGCCTGAAGCTCCCAAATTTTACTTGAGAAACCTTCTGAAAATGCTGTCAAGAACAACGTTGATCATCCTAACTCCCAGCTCTGAATTATTGTCAGTGTCTTGAATTTATCATTCATATGTGAAAAGAGAGCACAGTCTGTTCCATATAATCCTGGTTCCTTCCTGTCCCCAATTTTCTATCTTTCGGTTTTGTTAAAACATGAAAAATGTCCTCTCAGTTTTTATGGCTTCTTAACTTTCCTTTCAGAACTATTGATATATTCCCTGTGGCCTGTCCTCTTCTCTTGGTTTCTTATCAGTGTTGTGTGTACGCACATGCATGTGTGTGCAGTGTTTTTGAAGTTAACCAAGAAATTTCAAAGCAGTGAACAGGAGGCAGTCACATAAAACCTGTTATATACAGTCTGCTGGGAAACAGAGTAGATGTGAGAAGAAGGCTGGGGAATTAAACACACACATGACATTTATTTTTGCAGAAATAAAATATTTCTGAGAAATCATTCATTCTTGCCATTTCATTTTTGGGTTTTGTCATCCTTTAAATTTTTCCTTGGAAGCTTCTAAAATGATCTGTGAATGTTCTTACCGACATCTTACAAGCCAATTCATAAAGATTTAAAAACAATTTCATGTTCGTATAAAAAAGGCACACACTCAACTGTAGAAGGAGGTTGAGTAAACTATGGTACTTACACAGAGTGGAGTATGATGCAGCTGTGACAAGGACTGTGGGCAGTCTCTGTGACCTGACATGGAGTGGTTTCCAGGAGGTGTTAAGAAATGAAAAAAGCCACATGCAAAATAGCATATATAGTATGCTACCTTTTGTGTGAGAAGGAAGTGGAAAATAAGGCAAAACTTTTTTTTTTTTTAAACAAAAAGAAATCCAGGAAGGATAGACCAGAAAACAGTGAGGTTGGTTACCTCTAAAGAGGTAGAATGGGGAGGATAGGATATGGGAGACAGAGAGACTCTTCTTTGAGAACCTTTTTTGTACAGCTTAAACTCATGGAAGGATATTAACATTCTACATATTAAGAAATAAAAACAACCAGGTGGTGGGTAATGGGGAGGGCACGTATTGCATCGAGCACTGGGTGTTGTGCAAAAACAATGAATACTGTTACGCTGAAAAAATAAATAAATTTAAAAATTTAAAAAAAAAGAAAAATCATCAAGAACTGAAAGCACATTTAAATCAATGAACACAACCATATTTCAAATGGATACTTTAACTGCACTAGAGAGAGAGAGAAAAATGCAAATTCAAGTAGGATATGAACATGGTTTTTAACTGCATACCCCATTCGTGGACAGCAGAGCAGGGAGGGAGAATTGCAAACAAATCCTGAAATCTTTAGATTTGTTTATCATAGTACTGTGGGTAAAACAGTCCTGAAACTATAGTAGATATGCTATAGGATTTTGTATATGAGTAAATGCTCTGACCTGGTTAGAGGAGAAAGACAAAAATGGATGGGGAAAGGCAGAACAAACCCTTTGGGGTGGTCTGGGATTTGACATATCAGTATGAACTTAGGATTTGTAAAATATACTTAAGTATGCATATACTTACATCCATGTGTAAATATTTGTGTATGTATAGGAATGTGTGTTTTGTATGTAACTGTATAGTCAATTGGGCAACACTGTCATTGTGTGATCAAAATCAACACCACCAGTGAGAGGATGCATGGGTGTCCTGTGGCTCTAGAGGAGATATCCTGAGGACTCCTTGTCACCCATGTAGCACACTGGCAGAGAATGCATAACTGAATCTAATCATGGGGAAATGTCAGACACATCCAGAATGATGAGCTTTCTGTTTAAAAAAAATGGAGGAGGGGAAAGACTGTTTTCTTTAAAAATGTTGATGTTGGGGGACGCCTGGGTGGCTCAGTTGGTTAAGCAGCTGCCTTCGGCTCAGGTCATGATCCCAGCGTCCTGGGATCGAGTCCCACATCGGGCTCCTTGCTCGGCAGGGAGCCTGCTTCGCCCTCTGCCTCTGCCTGCAACTCTGTCTTCCTGTGCTCACTCTCTCTCTCTCTCTCATAAATAAATAAAATCTTAAAAAAAAATGTTGATGTTGTAAGAGATAAAGAAGTAGTATGGAAAATGTTCCAGATTAAAGGAGACTAAAGAAACATATCAACTAAATTTGATATCTGCCCCTACCTGAATCACATTGTGGAGGGGGAAAGTCTTATAAAGTGTCTTGTTGGATAAATTGGAAACACTAGAATATGAATTGAAGATTAGTTAAAAGTTTATAAATGTTACGTTTCCAGAAATTGATAAGTGAATTGTTGTTACATAAGAGAATGTTCTCATTCTCAAGGGAACTACACTGCCTGCTCTTAAGGGAAAATCATTTAGTATTTAAGGAAAAAAGGGTCCCTAAATGATTCAGAAACAGTCATATACACATGTGGATGTATATGCGTATCTATATTATATCAGTGTACAGGTACAGATACGAGAGAGAGAGAGAGAGAGAGAGAGAACACAAATGGTAAAACAAATGAGGTTTCTACTGTTTTTAACAATAAATGAGTCCAGGCAAAGGCTATGCATGTTCTTTGTATTATTTTGTTCTTGCAGCTTCTCTTTTAAGTTTGACATTATATTCAAATGAAGATATTTTTTTCAAAAGAATAAAAGTAAACATTAATGCGTTAACCAGTAATAAAGAGTAATAAAATTAGTGATTAAAAAGCAGCTCTTATTCTAATAAAACTAGATTTTAATCATCATTTTCTATTAGCATTCTTATAACTTACTTGCAATTAAGAGTAAATTGGCTAGTAATGCTGAATCTGCTCAAAACTGCTCAAAAGTAATGATAATTTGCTAGGCTGTGGGAAACAAGGCTGGTATTAAAATAATATGAATGGGAACACATTAGAAAGTCTATTACAAAGTAGATTCCATTTACAGTAGCAGTAAATATTAAAAGGTACATAGAAATAAACATCATAAAGCATTTTTGAAGATAACCAATGATGTCCATTTGAAAATTTTAAAAACATCTTGGACAAACAAAATGATTAGATTAAATAGAGAGGGAACAAGTTCCTGAATTAGAAAATTCAATATGATAAAACTTGCTCTCCATATAGAGTCATAAGCAAATAAGACAATGTGATATAGAAAAATATACCAATGAACAGAATAGAAGGGCCAGAAGTAGACCCACAAATGTGTAGAAACATGATATAACAGAGATAACTTTGCTGATAATGGAAGTATGGACTGTACAAAAAATTTTGTTGAATACTCTTTTCTATATTAAAAAAGTAGATCCTACCTCACACTGTAGAACAAAATTAATTTCAGTTGCATTGTAGATTTAAATATGAAAAACAAGTTTTAAAAGAATGCTAGGGGAATGTCTATGTAACTTAAGGGTTGTGAGGGATTTCATAGGTTGGATATGCACACTGAACAGGAAATAATTGACATATTTTACTACATTAAAATAAAAAAAAAATCTCTACAACAAAGTCATGAAGAGCCAACTCGCATACTGGGAATAGGTAATCATTACAATCAACAAAGGATTGTTTCCAGAGTACAGGAAGAGCTTCTTCAAATCACGAAGGAAAAATGGGCAAAAAGAATAAATGGGGAGTTCACAGGACATGTAGTTTCTCATATAAACTGTTTCCTAAGTAATGATAAAATGATCAAAATGATCAAACCATCTTTGAGGCCCAAATACAGAAAAGCAGCCATTGATCTTTAGCTGTGTTACTGAGCCTCCAAGCCTGTACTGTGAGTTTTTGATTGTATGCGTAGCAACACCAAGTGTGTTTTAATATCACATTGTGAAGGTATTTCAGTAGCTAATGTTATATCATGAAATTTCATAGGACCAATCCTTTCCGGAGCATGAAAATGGTTTTCAGGTTGGAATGAGATTAGAAGGCATTGACCCCCGACATCCATCTGTATTCTGTGTGCTTTCTGTAGCTGAGGTAAGAGATAGTGTTATTGTCTTGGGCTGAGTGCACAGTGACAGAAGAGAATTTTCTAGAGAATAGTGAATTTGAGTACTTTCCATTATAAACAAGTTCTAGTACATCACAGATGTATTTTAGTCAGTGATGGGTGAAATATGTTTCTTAATGAATCTTTTTCCTTCTGTGAAGATTAATCTGTTAATAAGTCCCTCATCACTAGCAGTTACCCTTGATTAAGTTGGTAAATAGTTTTCATTTGAGGTTGATAACAATCAGAGAATCCCACAGTGTTACTTTTGTCTGTTAAGAGAGACATAATTATTCAAGTTTTAGCTGAACTGACAAGAAATATGTATGAAAAATATCCAAGCACATGAAGTATCTATTTATATAAATGTAAGCATTTTATGAAAATTACTTAGAATGAAGAGCCATTGATGAAAGTAAATGGCTTATAAAATGTAATATTTACTAAACATTTTATATTATTAAAATGATGGAAAACTTCTATATTTTTAATTACCTCATGTAAAAAACCCCATTCACTTAATTTACTGATTGATTATAGCTATTAAACTTGTATAGCATGTCTTAAGGATGTATTCTACACTGTTTTATTTCCTTAATTGAGTACGTTGGATCCATGTATTAGAGTTGAAATGAAGATATACCCATTTTGGTTTTGCTCTGTACTTTAGCTTACATACTGTCATGGGACAGCAGGAGATGGGGTTTCCAAGAGCAATATTTGAGAGGTATTGAATGAACAATCAATTGATGGAGGTGTAAACACCTCAGATTTCTAGATTGAGTAAAAGGATAATTTTTTTTTACAGAAAAATTCTGGATACTTGAAAGATCGTGTCTGTCAGCATTTTGTTTTATTCAGATATCATCTCTAAATTTGCCTTTTAATACAAGCACATTTTTGGATGGAAGGGTTGGTTCATATTATGTTGATAGCACTGACAGAATATGTGAATATTTTGTTAATTTTGTGTACCCTTCAAATGCATGACACTTAATGAAGGATTGCAAACATTCCATTTTACAGGTGTGTGGTTACCGCCTCAGACTTCACTTTGATGGTTATTTAAGCTGCTATGATTTTTGGACCAATGCCGGTTCCCCTGATATTCATCCAGTAGGGTGGTGTGAGAAGACCAAACATGAATTGCACATCCCTAAGGGTAAGCCGGGATGGAAAGAGAGTTGGTTTTATTTTAACAACATTTCATGAAATACTAACAAGAGAGCCTGGTGTGAATTGATTTTCAAAATGAAAGTTTAATCTCCCCAAAGCAGTAAGACTACAAGGATACCATTTTTAGAAATGAATAAATGTCTTTAAAAGAAAAGCACTGGGGGCCTCTGGGTGGCTCAGTCAGTTAAGCATGTTTCGAGGATCCCAGGATCGAGTCCTGCATCAGGCTCCCTATTCAGTGAGGAACCTGCTTTTCCCTCTGCTCTCTGCTCATGCTCTCTCTCTTGCTATCTCTGTCTCTCTCTCAAAGAAATAAAATCTTTAAAAAAAATAAAAGCATCAATGACTGTTTAGGTCAAATACGCTGATCAGGTACCTATGGCAGAAATAAAATCTTATGACTTCATATAAAGTTTATTACACCTTAGATGAAATGAAGAAACTTATTTTACATCACGGTTGAAATGAACTCTTTCACTTAGTCACTGATGCCCTATGGTGAGGAAACTCGATTCACTGTATATTATTTGTTTCAAACCTATTATGGAAACGACGTAACTATGAAAGAAAAGAGGATTTCACTGTTTACTTCCTTTTTTTTAAAGATTATTTATGTATTTATTTGACAGAGAAAGCAGAAGTAGGCAGAGAGGCAGGCAGAGAGAGAGGGAGAAGCAGGCTCTCTGCTGAGATGTGGGGCTCGATCCCAGGACCCTGGGATCATGACCTGAGCCGAAGGCAGAGGCTTAACCCACTGAGCCACCCAGGCGCCCCTGTCTACTTCCTTTCGTTGGGAATCAAAAATCTGATCTTTGTCTCTTGTTATGTGCGAGAGGAACCTGGGCCTGGCAGATGTGACTGAAGCCTTTTTTATTTGCTGTGTGCTGCTGAGGTGAGGATTTGATCAGTTGAGATACCCATGGACCTATTTCCTTGCACAGCAGACTTCTGTGTGCCGGCTTCTGCTTGGATGCCAGAGTACTGGATGACAGTGACACTCTGGAGTTTGTGTATGGCCATTTTACTGCCCAACTCAGAGTGGCCTTTGGGGATCCACCCCTGAGACCAATCGCAGAATCCCTAAGATTGCTGGATTTGATGAAAGCTGGTCACGGGCTCATTTTCAGTCGGTCTTTATGGAGCCCTTGCTGTGTGCTGGCACTGGGGATAGAGCCGTGAATAAAATAAACCACCTCTGTCTTCATGGGGCTTTCATTCCGGGGTGGGGGGCAACAAGTCTTAGACAAAGGTGAGGTAGGGTGGCAAACAGTGACAGGGTTGGGGGATGGGACAGACTGCATGCTGAAGAAGGGCTTGAGAACGTGATGTCAGACAGACAGGTGGATGAATGAGGGAAGTCAGCGAGGCCCCCCTTCAGAGGGCTGTCTGAGAGAGTAAATGCCCTGGGGCTAGAGGCTGCAGCCACCAGGTTGAGGAATCTCAAGGAGGTGAATTTGGCTGAAGCATAGAAGCAAGGGCAAGGTGTGGGAGATGAAGTTAGAGGTGTAGCGCTGTGCAAGAAGCCTGACTTTTCTTCTGTGTAACATTCAACCAGAACAGTTTGTTGAGCCCCTCTTGTTTGGGCCAACCCTGTGGGAGCCACTTTAGGGCACACAGAGGGGAGGATCAGTACAAAAGGCAAAACCCACAAAGATAAGCAGCAGAAAGCTGTTGCTGCCAAATGGTGTTTGAAATTTGTTTGGATGGATTACTTGAAGGCTTTCTATAATTTCCCCAAGTGCCTGGAACCCTGGATTGTTGCATCATCAGGACCTCTGATGTTCTCAGTGACATGACTTCTTCAGGAGTGACCATGAGTTCAGGAACTTTTGTCTCTTCCGTCTGCCCATTTTGGAAAGCCTCACTAAGAGATGAGACTCCCATCAGGCTATCAGCAGACTAGTTCTATATCTTAATGAATTTAAACAATTTGTAAGGGCATGATATGCATGATGGGAAATCACGTCAACAGTTTTGAATTTCATACGTTGAAAGACATTGAAACAATTCAGAGATTTTAATTTAAATCACTTGTGGTCTACTACAGGACTTTGAATTTATAGCAGAAGACTGAAGAAGACTAATATATTGAATAGGCACATGGTTATATCCTGTGGGTATTTTGAATAATCCATAGTATTTTTAGGTTATAGAAAAGATAAATTTGTTTGGATGGATTACTTGAAGGCCTGCAAATTGCAAAATGCTCCCAAGAAATTATTCAGAAACAGAAGTTCTGTAAGTATTTTCTTCTTCAGTATAAATCAGATTTCTACTTGAGCTTAAATTTCTTAAAATTCACTATATATTCTGTTGTATTTTTTCAGAATCCTTAGCTTCATATGACTTTTCTCACTTAATTTGTCCATTTCCTATAGGTGTATCCCCCCCACCTTTAAATGTACAATTAAATATTTTATTTAGATGCAGAGAGTTGAAGACTTTATATTTAAATCCTGCTAAAATTTAAAATGCCTTTTGGAATGGTTTTTCCTTCTTGATTCCAGTGAGTTATTCGTTTGAACTTAGTTTGGTGTTTTGATTGTAATTAGTTTTATTTTTTTTTTCCATTTTATTTATTTTTTCAGCGTAACAGTATTCATTCTTTTTGCACAACACCCAGTGCTCCATGCAAAACGTGCCCTCCCCATTACCCACCACCTGTTCCCCCAACCTCCCATCCCTGACCCTTCAAAACCCTCAGGTTGTTTTTCAGAGTCCATAGTCTCTTATGGTTCGCCTCCCCTCTCCAATGTCCATAGCCCGCTCCCCCTCTCCCAATCCCATCTCCCCCCAACAACCCCCAGTTTGTTTTGTGAGATTAAGAGTCATTTATGGTTTGTCTCCCTCCCAATAGTTTGGTGTTTTGAGACCAGTAGATACCACAGGTGGACTTTGAATAAACCCAGCCTAGTTGGATTTCTGTGTAACAAGAATGAGGGTGACATTTTCTACAGATTCAAGGGGGGTATGAAGATATGACGATTTGGGTGGAGCACATTTGTTATGCCATCTTTGTCTCCAATAACCTGCCAGCTCTTCAGGAGAGAATGAGAACAAGGTGCAGCCCCTGCCTCCTCTGGGCCCGTCAGCCTGTCCCCCCTCACCCCCTCCAGTGAGGGGAAGGGGGCAGGGAACCCTAGGGTTGCTCAGCCAGCAGGCTGTGTGTCCCTTTGTAGGACACTCACCCTGATCTTGAAATCAATGTTATACAACTGCTCTGTGCGTTTCATAGAATTTTATCAATGAAAGAGAGTAATAGAAATGGGAAATTGCTTTTAAAGATGTAATACGCTAAAGGAAAACAAAAAGCAGGGCTCAGTATAGACCATAAAGAGGTAGAAAAAAACCATTTTCTAGTCCCCAGATCCCAGGACTGGCTAATTACACTGGGATAAAAGTGGGGTTTTGTTATTGTAATGTTACTTTAAATCATAGTCCTTAGTGTTTTTTACTATGAAAAAATGTGTATAGATACTAAAAAAAGCATTTGGATTTCTTTCAAGTATAGGTTTATTTATGGATTCTTGCATGTGTTTCTTAAATATTGAGAAAGCCACTGTTTTCAGATATCATCAAAGTAAATGATAATTTTGGTGCTAAAGAGCCTATCTTTACTATTTCTCCAAATACTGGTATTTGGAAACTGTTCAAGTCTGTGGGGAACAGAGAAAATTATTTGATACTCCTGTATCCAGTAAACATCATATTTTTAAATTAATATAATTTCTTCTAAGAACTGAAAAGGGAAAATGATGATGAGAGAAATATAACTTACCTGCACAACAAAAGAGAAAAAATACAAGGTAAAAGCTAGTTTCCTGGGTTTTTGTTAAGAATGCTAACCTCGTAACAGTTTGTTGGAATATTTGTACTAGCATTTGCTGGCTTCATTCTGGAGGGTAAGTGTTGCCTGTAGACTGTTCTGATGCTAAACATAGACGTTCTGACAGTAGCTCAGTCCTATCTGGTGTCCTGTTTCTTTTTGTGCCTCTCCCCTCTGGTGCTGTGTTAGAATGGGCCAATGCCTAAAGAATTTCAGGTTGGAATGAAGCTGGAGGCCGTCGACAGGAAGAACCCTTCCTTGGTGTGTGTGGCAACCATAGCAGATATTGTTGAAGATCGCTTACTAGTGCATTTTGACAATTGGGATGATAGTTACGATTACTGGTGAGACACCAATGTGCATTTTACTTCTGTGTGTTCATGTTTGGTGTTAAGAATTTATTTTCCTTCCAGTCCTGTCACTGTCCTTGCTGTTCTTAGAGTAATGAACATCAGAAGTTAGTGGCCAACTTTTCATGACCTTCTCTTCCACATGAATTGTTGAATTAAAGTGCCCAAGAAACTTCTCCACTCTATGAGAGGTTACCTAATGAGGCCTCAGCTGAAATAATATGACCAGGTCAGGGCACTTCACTGTGTTGTGTCTAGTTTGTAAGGGAGGAATTCCTATGAAGAGGAAGTGAAGAACTTGCAGCTACTTTTTTTTTTCCCTGAAAAATGTCGAACTCAGCCTGTCATATTTTTGAAAGGGAAGATTCACGGGGAGAATGGAGTGAATTATTTGAGATCCTGTGGGGAGCAGAGAAAATGTGTGCTACAATACCATTAAACTAACATTGCATGGATTACAAAAGGCTTTCTGGGTAAAACCCTGAAGTATGGAAGAGGGAATGGCAAAAATAATTTTTGTAGCATTTCTTCACAGTCTGTCCTGAGAAACCCCCAAGTCTCTGCCTAAGGCTACGGTTCTTCATGTACATGAAGGGGGCCCTGTTCTCTTCTTTGAACTAAGAAGCAGAGCATGGATTAATTGTTCTGTGTGTCTTAGCTAGAATGGTCTGGGTTCCTTGAAAAGGAGAGGGAGGAAATTGGAGGCATAAGGAGTCTGGTCTGTCCTGTTAAACTTGGGCTGGCCTATTAATATTTTTTCCCTTGCTGCTAGTAGGAAGTGGTGGGAGAGGCTTATTAATATGTTCACTCTTTGGAGATAACACTGGCAGTTCAGGTTCTAGTCAAACTCTTTCTAAAAAGTACTTTTAAATTTCAAGAAAGTTAGGTAAAAGAGAAGTTTGCTCACTTAGCTTAAAAAATACAGTACTAAAAATTACTTCTAATTTTTTTTTAGCTATAAAATATTTTAGCTATGTAATTACATCTTCCATGGTGTCTCTTAGTATCTAGAATGGTCATTACTCTTGGATTATTTCTCTGGCTTTGACCTGTGTAGGATCTGAAATAGAATCCTGTTTTGCAGGTGTGATGTAAATAGTCCTTATGTTCAGCCAGTTGGTTGGTGTCAGGAGAATGGAAGAACTCTGATAGCACCCCAAGGTAAGTGGACTGGCTATATTTTCTTTGAAGGCATCTCTGTGTGAGTGGCGATGGCTGGTCTTATTTTTTGTTGATGCAAACCAGATTTTAATAAAAGTGTATGATAAAAATACTGTGCAAGGGTCTTTTGATTACCCAGTAACTCATGTGTCTGAAATCTGCTAGCCTTTCCCATAATGAAAATGGACTGGGTTTATAAAGATGCATTAGGCAGCCATTTTTAAAAATGTTGCTGTTTATTCCTGGGTTTCGGCACCAAAAAAAAAGAAATGTTGCTAAAAATTTTTATCCAATGAAATGTGTACCATTGCTGCAGATCATTACTTAAAGCTAATTTTCCCCATGTGTTATCAATCTTTAACTTATGCTATCCATTAATTGAATCATAAGTTTATTATATATATATAAACCTCTAAATATTATATATTATATATTATTATATATATAAATATATAATATTATATATATATATATATATAAGTTAAATGAAGAAATGTAGAAATCTAAAGAGTGAGAATTAAGCATGAGTCTTCAGACTTGCCAGACCTCTTTACCAAACCAACTTGATGGTTCAGCTAAACACCACAGTAGGGACTCTTTCAGTTATTTATATTTTTTTCTCATTGTAGAAATATTAAGTATTTAGAGAGTTTCTGTATCAAATTTATGTTTTCTAATTTCAAAATTAGATATAATGGTTGTTTAAGCTTAGAATTTTAAAAGTAAGTATTCTAGGAGAAACTGATTTCTTTCAATTAAAAAAATGTAAAGAATGAGGTCATATGGGTGGCACCCTCAGTGAGGGGTCCAACTCCTGATTTGGGCCTGGGTGGTGTTCTCATGGTGTTGGGATCAAGCCCTGTGTTGGGCTTTGCACTCAGTGTGGAGTCTGCTTGAGATTCTCTCTCCCTCTCCCCTCTGGCTACCCCTCCATCTACCCCCTCCCGCTTATGCTCTCTCTCTGTAAAATAAATATATAAAACTTAAAAAAAATGTGGAGTATGTAACATGCCATTCTAGAATGGAGCAGATGTTTAATGTTTTGATTTGAATGATTCTAGAAATTTGCTGTGTTTTAATTTTTTTTTCCTTGATACAGAAAAATGATTAGGATTTGTCATCAAATTTGTGAGTCCAGTGAAAAAAAAAATTCGAAACAACAAACCAAACCAAACTTGAAAAAAAAAAAACCACAACCTATTTAAACTCTCCAATTAGTCTAGAAAAGTTTTTATAAAATATATAACATCTTCTCAAATTTGATTTTGATATGCAGATAGATTTAGAGTTGTTTGTTCTTTTTTCTGTAAAACTGGCTAAAGCTAACTTTAGAATAATCTTCTTCAAGATGAGGCGAAATGTTCGTCAGATCTCAGAATATGTGGTTTGAGTTAGTGTGCTGGAGGTACAGCACACTCTGTTTCCCATTTTCCTCTGCTGGAATAGCTTCTCTGCTACCTGCAGCTTATTCTCACTACATTTTACGGATGTAATCAGTAGTTAAGTTCATCTCCTTGTCTTCTCGTGCTTTGTCAGCCTAGAAATAGTCTGTGAAGAGATTTTAAGAATTCTATGTCCAGAATCTTTCCATCATTAATATGAACCAAGGAGCGAGGGGGCAAAGCTCCCATACAACAGATAAGGCCAAAGCTTTCAGGCCCTGATTGATGGGTGCAGGAGACTATTTAGTTCATAAAGTCCACAGAATACCAATGGAACTCAGCCCAGATTTATGGTTTTTCCCATACAATTGATTGCATATATAAACGTCATCACCAGGGGCGCCTGGGTGGCTCAGTGGGTTAAGCCGCTGCCTTCGGCTCAGGTCATGATCTCAGGGTCGTGGGATCGAGTCCCGCATCGGGCTCTCTGCTCAGCAGGGGGCCTGCTTCCCTCTCTCTCTCTGCCTGCCTCTCTGCCTACTTGTGATCTCTTTCTGTCAAGTAAATAAATAAAATCTTTTTTTTTTTGAGATTTTTTTTTATTTATTTTTATTTGTTTATTTACAGCATAACAGTGTTCATTGTTTTGGCATCACACCCAGTGCTCCATGCAGTACGTGCCCTCCCTATTACCCACCACCTGGTTCCTCAACCTCCCACCCCCCCCACCCCCCCTGCCGCCCCTTCATAACCCTCTTTTTTCAGAGTCCATAGTCTCTCATGGTTCATCTCCCCTTCCAGTTTCCCTCAACTCCCTCTCCTCTCCATCTCCCCATGTCCTCCATGTTATTTGTTATACTCCACAAATAAGCAAAATCTCTTTAAAAAAACAACAACAACAAAAAAAAAAGTCATCACCATGTCGAGACTTGAGTAAGAGTTGTAGCCAAGGACCAATTTAGTGATAGAAAGTCTTCACTTTGGGGTCATATTTTCTTCCCTAAGATGTAGGTTTAAAATTCTGAAGAGATTTCGTCCTGATATACAATGTCTGAATTAGAATTTTACAGTTAACCCACCTCTAAACCTCATCTACTTGTTAATATCCTTTTAACACATTATGGAGTGTTTTTACACACTAAAATACTGCCCTCCCCCAAGCCCCAATTTGTATAATACTTTGTTTCTCTGCAGTGAATTCTTTACCTACTTTTTTTTCCCTATTGAGATATAATTCACTTATAAATTTCACCCTTTGAGTATTTATTTCAGTCATTTTAGTATATTCACAATGTGGTACAACCATCATCTCTATTTTTTTTAAAGATTTTATTTATTGTTTTGTCAGACAGAGATCACAAGCAGGCAGAGAAGCAGGCAGAGAGAGAGGAAGGGAAGCAGGCTCCCTTCTGAGCAGAGAGCCCGATGCGGGCTCGATCCCAGAATTCTGGGATCGTGACTTGAGCTGAAGGCAGAGTCTTTAACCCACTGAGCCACCCAGGCGCCCCCATCTCTATCTACTGCCAAAAACTGTCATCATTCCCAAGAGAATATCCTCTTTTACTCAGTTACTTATTCTCTCCTCCCTCTCAGGCCTAGGCAACCACTACTCTATTTTATATCTCTTTGGATTTTGCTATTCTGAACCCTTCATTCATGGAATCATACAGTATATCGCCCATTAGGTCTTGGCTTCTTTCACTTAGTATAATGTTTTCATATTGTAGCTTGTCTCAGTACATCATTCCTTTTGTTTACAAATAATATTTTAGTGTATGGATATGCCACATTTTGCTTATGAATTCATTATTTAATGGGCATTTTGTTTGTTTTCACTTTTTTGACTATTATAAGCTTTCATGCACACGTTTTTGAGTGATGTTTTCATTTCTTTTGGCTATAATTCTAGGACTAGAATTGCTAGGTCATAAGGTATTTCTGTGTTTGAGGAATTGGCAAACTATTTTCCAAAGAGCTGCACAGTATACATTCCCACTGGCAACGAATAAGAATTCCAGTTTCTCCACATCCTCACCAGCATGTTATTGTCTTCTTGATTATAACCATCCTAGTGGGTGTGAGGTTAGATCTCATTGTGCTTTGATTTTCATTTATCTAATGACTAATGATGTTGAACATCTTTTCCTGTGGTTATTGGCTATTTATATGTCTTCTTTCAAGAAATACCTGTTCATATTATTTGCCCATTTTTGAGTTAGCTTATTTATCCTTCTATTATTGAGTTGTAAGTGTTCTTTGGATATTAAACAAACTGTTGTCCTTTTCACTTTCGTGATGGCTTTTTTTTAAAGTACAAAAGTTTTTAATTTTGATGAAGTCCAGTTTATCTGTTTTTTTCTTTTGTTGTACTTTTGATGCTTAAGAAAACTGCTAGTCCATGGTCACAAGGACTTGTTATAAAAGACTTTTATTTCCCCAATTGATTGGTCTTGGCAGAATTATTGAAAAACAGTTGATTATAGACAGATGAGTTTATTTCCAGATTCTCCATTCTATTCCATTACTTTATATGTCTGTCCTTATGCCAGTACCACACTGTCTTGATTACTGTAAATATTGTGAAATTGTGAGTTCTTTAACTCTATTTTATGTTCTTTTTCAAGATTGTTTTGGCTGTTCTGAGTCACTTGCAAATATGTCCCTATGAATTCTAGAATCAGCTTGCTGATTTCTATCCAAAAAAAGCCAATGGGGATTTTGATAGGGATTGATCTCCAGATCAATTTTTGGGGTAGCCATCTCAAAAATATTAAAATTTTCAGTCCATGATCATGGGACATCTTTCCACTTATATAAGTCTTTAATTTTCTTTCAATGATGTCTTACAGTTTTTAGTCTACCAGTCTTGCATTTTTATTAAGTTTGTCCTGTAGTGTTCTATTCTATTTTTAAATTAACATATAATGTATTATTTGCCCCAGTGGTACAGGTCTGTGAATCATCAGGCTTAGACATTTCACAGCATTCACCATAGCACATACTGTTCTATTCTTTTTTAATTGAAGAGAAATTTACATGACATGTAATTAGCCATTTTAAAGTGTATGATTTAGTGGTAGTGTATTCAGAATGTTATGCCACCACCAGCTCTCTCTAATTTCAAAACCTTTTCATCACCCAATAAAAACATTCTGTACTTATTAAGTAGACACTCTCTACTCCCTGCCTCCGACCCCCTGGTAACCTTTACTCTGCTTTCTGTGGATTTTCATATTCTCAATATATTATACATGTTATATATAAAAAGAATCCTGTAATACATGACCCCTAGTGTCTGACTTCTTTCACTTAGTGTAATGGTTTCAAGTTCATCCAAGTTGTAGCGTATATCAGTAGTTCATTCCTTTTTATGATTGAATACTTTCCCATTGTATGTTCATATATTATGATTTGTTTGGCCATTTATCTGTTGATGGACATTTGTATGGACATTTGTACTTTTTTCTATTATTACCCATATTGTGAGCATTCTTGTACAGTTTTCTGTGTGGATCTGTCTTAATTCTCTTTGGTGTACACTCAGGAGTTGAATTGCTGGGTCATATGATAATTATATGTTTAGCATTTTGAGGAATGGACAGCTGTTTTCTGAAGTACCTGGGCCATTTTACATTCCCACTAGCAACATATGGCAATGATTATTTCTGAACATACATGCCAACTTGTTATTTTCTGTTTTCTTGATTATGAAGTGGTATCTTATTGTGGTTTTGATTATATTTCTCAGATGACCAGTGATGTAGCTTATGTGGCTATTGGCTATTTGCATATATTTTAAGAAATAGTTATTCAAATCCTTTGCTTATGTAAAAATATTGGGTTGTCTTTTTGTTATTTATATATTTTGAAAATATTGTATCCATTTACTATATTATCATTATTATTATTATTATCTTGAGAATTGTTTAAAGATATATTCATTTATTTGAGAGAGAGAGGGTGCACATGGAGGAGGGTGAGGGGCAAAGGGAAAAGGAGAGAGACTCTCAAGGAGAGAGAGTCTCAAGCAGACTGCATTTTGAACATATGGAGCCTGACATGGAACCATCCAAGGACCGTGAGATCAGGACCAGAGCTGAAACTGAGAGCCAGACTTCCAACCAACTGTGCCACCTAGTCACCCCTGTGACAGTTTTTTAATGTATTCTGGATATGAAACCCATATTGTATAAATGATTTGCAAATGTTTTCTCCTATTCTATCAATTGTATTTTCACATTCTTGATAATGTTTTTGGCTATAAAATAGTTTTTAATTTTGATGGTCCAGCTTATCTGATTTTTCATTTGTTCCTTGTGCTTTGATATTAAATCAAGAATCCATTGCCAAATCTGAGGTCATGAGGATTTACCCCTATGTTTTTTCTATGGATTTTATAGTTTTATCTTTTATATTTGAGTTGTTGATCCATACTGATTTAATTTTTGTGTATGGAGTGAGGTAGTGGTTCAACTTCATTCTTTTGCATTTGGTTATCCAGTTAGCCAGTACCATTTGTTAAAGAAACTATTTCTCTATCACATGGTATTGGCACCATTGTTGAAAAGTAGTTGGACCTAGATGTTTAGGTTCATTTCTGGGCCCTTCATTCTATTCCATTGGTTTATCTACTTATCCTTAAGCCAGTATTATCTTTTTTTTTTTTTTTTTGCTCTATTTTTTTAGAAAAATGAAAGTTCACAGAAAAGTTGATAGGAAGGTACAGAGATACCTTTTATACTCCTGCCTTCACACATGCACAGGCAACCTCCCGAATTACCACTGCTAACCACAATGTACATTTGTTAGAATTTATGAACCCACATTGACACGTCATTGTCACCTGAAAGTAGATAGTTTATTTAGGATTCACTTGTGGTGTTGTGCATTCTATGGTGGGTTTGGACAGTAGCTATCATTTAGGGATCATACAGAATATTTTCATTGCTCTGAAAATCCTCTGTGTTATACTTAGTCATCTCTCTCCCACCCTCAAACCCTTGGTAACCACTGATCTTTTTACTGTCTTTATTTTTTTGCCTTTTCCAGAATATTGTGTAGTTGAGACCATACTGTAGGTAGCCTTTTCAGACTAGCTTCTTTCACTTTGGAATATGCATTTGATGTTCTTCCATGTCTCCTCAGGGCTTGATAGCTCACTTCTTTTTAGTGCTGAATAATATTGCATTATCTGGGTATATCTCAGATTATTTATCCATTCATCTACTGAAATACATCTTGGTTGTTTCGAAGTTTGAGCAATTATAAATAAATCTGCTATACTCATCCATGTGCAGATTTTTGTGTGGACGTGTTTTCAGCTCCTTGGATAAATGGCAAAGAATGATATTGCTGAATAGTATGGTAAGAGGATGTTTAGTTTCGTAAGAACCTGTTAGACTTGTCTTCCAAAGTGATTGTAACACTGCATTTACACCAGCATCATATGGGAATTCCTGTTACTCTATATCCTCATCAGCATTTAGTGTTTCAGGGCTTTGGATTTTAGCCATTTGAATAGGTGTGTAGTAGTATCTTGTTTTTAATTTGTATTTCTTTGATGACATATGATGTGGAACATCTTTTCATGTGGATATTTATCATCTGTAAGTCTTCTTTGGTGAGATATCTAAAGGTTTTTAGCCCATTTTTTAATCAGGTTGTTTGTTTTCTTATTGAGTTTTAGCACTTCTTTGTATATCTTGAACATGTTTTTTATCGTATGTGTCTTTTGAAATATTTTCACCCAGTCCATGACTTATCTTTTCATTCCCTTGACAGTGTCTTTAGCAGAGCTGAAAATTTTCATTTTAATGAAGTCCATCTTATCAATTATTTTTTTCATGGATTGTGCCTTTGGTATCATGTTAAAAAATCAAGACCAAACCTGAGGCATCTAGGTTTTCTTCTATGTTATCTTGTAGGAGTTTTATTGTTTTTGCATTCCATACTTACATCCGTGATTCATTTTGAGTTAACTTTTGTGAAGGGCATTAGATCTGTGTCTAGATTCTTTTTTTTTTTTTCATGTGGATGTCCAGTTGTTCCAGCACCATTTGTTGAAAAGACTGTCTTTGCTCCATTGAATTGCCTTTGCTCCTTAGTCAAAGATCAGTTGACTCTACTTATGTTGGTCTATTTCTGGGCTCTCTGTTCTGTTCCACTGAGCTATTAGTCTATTCTTTTGCTAATACTATGATGCCTTGATTAGATATAAGCTTGATTACATCCAAGTATACTAGTTGTATAGTAAGTCTTAAAGTTATATAATTTTGGTCCTTCAGTTTTGTTCTTTTTCAATATTGTGTGCTATTCTGAATCTTTTCCCTCTCCATATAAACGTTGGAATACCTGTCAGTATTCACAAAATAACTTGCTGGATTTTTGCTGGGCCTATTTTGAATCTATATATCAAGTTGAGAACTGCCATCTTGACAATTTTGAGTCTTCCTATCCATGAACATGGAATATGGCCACATTTATTTAGTTCTTTGATTTATTTCACACATTTTTATAGCTTTCCTCATTAGACCTTGTACATAATTTATTATATTTTATACCTATTTCATTATTTTGGGTGCTAATATAAATGGTATTTTTTTAAATTTCAAATTTCACTTAATCATTGCTGATACGCAGAAGAGCACTTGGCTTTTACCTATTTATCTTATATCCTACAACCTTGGGTTTCTGTTCCTAGAGAAATGACTGTTGAGATTTTGATAAAAGTTACATTGAATATAGAGTGCTTTAGGGAGTATTGCCATCTCAGTAGTGTTAAGTTTTCTAATCTATGAACATGGGATGTCTTTTCACTTTTTAAGGTCTTTTTAAATTTTTTTTTAAGATTTCATTTATTTGAGAGAGAGAGAGAAGGAGTGGTGTGAGGTGCAGAGGGAGATGTAGGCTCTCTGCTGAGCAGGGAGACCAATGCAGGGCTTGAACACAGAACTCTAAGTTCATGATCTGAGCTGATGGCAGACACATAACCAACTGAGCCACTCAGCTCACTTTTTAAGGCCTTTAATTTACGTCAGTGGTGTGTTTTAGTTTTCAGTGTATAAGTCTTTTTTTATATACTTGGTTGAACTTATTCCTAGGTATTTTATTATGTTGGAATGTATTGTAAATGAAATTATTTATCTCTCTTCGGAATTATTTATTCCTGGAATAGAAAAACAGCTAATTTTATATCCTGCAACTTAATTAATTTATTAGCTCTACTAGTTTTTTTTTAAGTGTGGATTCAATGGGATTTTCTTACATAGAATTAAAAGGAAAAAGTTCCAAAAGATTAAAATTTCCAATTTGAATGCCTTTAATTTTGTTTCTTGCCTCGTTTTTCTGTCTAGGACTTCTAGTACATCATTGAATGTAGCGGTAAAAGTGGGAATTCTTGTTTTTTCCTAATTTGGGGACAGAAAAATCTGTCTCTTACCATTATGCATGCTGTTATCTGTAGTTTTTAATAAATGCCCTGTATCATGTTAAGAAATTTCCCTTTACTTTTAGTTTTGAGAGTTGTTATCATGAAAGGATATTGGATTTTGTCTAATGCTTTTTTTGTATCTAATAAAACATTTATGTGGTAATTTCCTGCCCACCCCATGGTTTCAGGGTGTATAATCCTTTATATGTGCTGTTGAATTCAGTTTGCTACATTGTGCAGAGGATTTTTTAAAAATTATTTATTTTTTATTTTTTTATAAACATATAATGTATTTTTATCCCCAGGGGTACAGGTCTGTGAATCGTCATGTTTACACACTTCAAAGCACTCACCATAGCACATACTCTCGCCAGTGTCCATAACCCCACCCCCCTCTCCCAATCCCCCTCCCCCCCTCTCCCAATCCCCCTCCCCCAAGCAACCCTCAGTTTGTTTTGTGAGATTAAGAGTCACTTAGGGTTTGTCTCCCTCCCAATCCCATCTTGTTTCATTTATTCTTCTCCTACCCCCTTAACCCCCCCATGTGGCATCTCCACGTCCTCATATCAGGGAGATCATATGATAGTTGTCTTTCTCCGATTGACTTATTTCACTAAGCACGATTCCTTCTAGTTCCATCCACGTCGTCGCAAATGGCAAGATTTCATTTCTTTTGATGGCTGCATAGTATTCCATTGTGTATATATACCACCTCTTCTTTATCCATTCATCTGTTGATGGACATCTAGGTTCTTTCCATAGTCTGGCTATTGTAGACATTGCTGCTATAAACATTCGGGTACACGTGCCCCTTCGGATCACTATGTTTGTATCTTTAGGGTAAATACCCAGTAGTGCAATTGCTGGGTCATAGGGTAGTTCTATTTTCAACATTTTGAGGAACCTCCATGCTGTTTTCCAGAGTGGTTGCACCAGCTTGCATTCCCACCAACAGTGGAGGAGGGTTCCCCTTTCTCCGCATCCTCGCCAGCATCTGTCATTTCCTGACTTGTTAATTTTAGCCATTCTGACTGGTGTGAGGTGATATCTCATTGTGGTTTTGATTTGTATTTCCCTGATGCTGAGTGATGTGGAGCACTTTTTCATGTGTCTGTTGGCATCTGGATGTCTTCTTTGCAGAAATGTCTCTTCATGTCTTCTGCCCATTTCTTGATTGGATTATTTGTTCTTTGGGTGTTGAGTTTGCTAAGTTCTTTATAGATTTTGGACACTAGCCCTTTATCTGATATGTCGTTTGCAAATATCTTCTCCCATTTTGTCAGTTGTGTTTTGGTTTTGTGAACTGTTTCCTTTGCTGTGTAAAAGCTTTTGATCTTGATGAAATCCCAATAGTTCATTTTTGCCCTTGCTTCCCTTGCCTTTGCCGATGTTCCTAGGAAAACGTTGCTGCGGCTGAGGTTGAAGAGGTTGCTGCCTGTGTTCTCCTCAAGGATTTTGATGGATTCCTTTCTCACATTGAGGTCCTTCATCCATTTTGAGTCTATTTTCATGTGTGGTGTAAGGAAGTGGTCCAATTTCATTTTTCTGCTTGTTGCTGTCCAATTTTCCCAGCACCATTTATTGAAGAAGCTGTCTTTTTTCCTTTGGACATTCTTTCTTGCTTTGTCGAAGATTAGTTGACCATAGAGTTGAGGGTCTATTTCTGGGCTCTCTATTCTGTTCCATTGATCTATGTGTCTGTTTTTGTGCCAGTACCATGCTGTCTTGATGATGACAGCTTTGTAATAGAGCTTGAAGTCCGGAATTGTGATGCCACCAACTTTGGCTTTCTTTTTCAATATTCCTTTGGCTATTCGAGGTCTTTTCTGGTTCCATATAAATTTTAGGATTATTTGTTCCATTTCTTTGAAAAAATGGATGGCATTTTGATAGGGATTGCACTAAATGTGTAGATTGCTTTAGGTAGCATAGACATTTTCGCAATATTTGTTCTTACAATCCAGGAGCATGGGACATTTTTTTAATTTCTTTGTGTCTTCCTCAATTTCTTTCATGAGTACTTTATAGTTTTCTGCATATAGATTCTTAGCCTCTTTGGTTAAGTTTATTCCTAGGTATCTTATAGTTTAGGGTGCAACTGTAAATGGGATTGACTCCTTAATTTCTCTTTCTTCTGTCTTGTTGTTGGTGTAGAGAAATGCAGCTGATTTCTGTGTATTGATTTTATATCCTGACACTTTACTGAATTCCTGTACAAGTTCTAGCAGTTTTGGAGTGGAGTCTTTTGGGTTTTCCACATATGGTATCATATCATCTCTGAAGAGTGATAGTTTGACTTCTTCTTTGCCAATTTGGATACCTTTAATTTCTTTTTGTTGTCTGATTGCTGAGGCTAGGACTTCTAGTACTATGTTGAATAGCTGTGGTATAATGGACATTCCTGCCGTGTTCCTTACTTAGCGGAAAAGCTTTCAGTTTTTCTCCATTGAGAATGATATTTGCGGTGGGTTTTTCATAGATGGCTTTGATAATATTGAGGTATGTGCGCTCTATCCCTACACTTTGAAGAGTTTTGATCAGGAAGGGATGCTGTACTTTGTCAAATGCTTTCTCAGCATGTATTGAGAGTATCATATGGTTCTTGTTCTTTCTTTTATTAATGTGTTGTATCACATTAATTGATTTGCGGATGTTGAACCAACCTTGCAGCCTGGGAATAAATCCCACTTGGTCGTGGTGAATAATCCTTTTAATGTACTGTTGAATCCTATTGGCTAGTATTTTGGTGAGAATTTTTCATCTGTGTTTATCAAGGATATTGGTCTGTAGTTCTCTTTTTTGATGGGATCCTTGTCTGGTTTTGGGATCAAGGTGATGCTGTCCTCATAAAATGAGTTTGGAAGTTTTCCTTCCATTTCTATTTTTTGGAACAGTTTCAGGAGAATAGGAATGAGTTCTTCTTTAAATGTTTGGTAGAATTCCCCTGGGAAGCCGTCTGGCCCTGGGCTTTTGTTTGTTTGGAGATTTTTGATGACTGTTTCAATCTCCTTACTGGTTATGGGCCTGTTTAGGTTTTCTATTTCTTCCTGGTTCAGTTGTGGTAGTTTATATGTCTCTAGGAATGGATCCATTTCTTCCAGATTGTCAAATTTGTTGGCGTAGAGTTGCTCATAATATGTTCTTATAATTGTCTGTATTTCTTTGGTGTTAGTTGTGATCTCTCCTCTTTCATTCATGATTTTATTTATTTGGGTCCTTTCTCTTTTCTTTTTGATAAGTCTGGCCAGGGGTTTATCAATATTATTAATTCCTTCAAAGAACCAGATCCTAGTTTCGTTGATATGTTCTGTTGGTTTTTTTGGCTTCTATTTCATTGATTTCTGCTCTGATCTTTTATGATTTCTCTTCTCCTGCTGGGTTTAGGGTTTCTTTCCTGTTCTTTCTCCAGCTCCTTTAGGTGTAGGGTTAGGTTGTGTACTTGAGACCTTTCTTGTTTCTTGAGAAAGGCTTGTACCGCTATATGTTTTCCTCTCAGGACTGCCTTTGTTGCGTCCCACAGATTTTGAACTGTTTTGTTTTCTTTATCATTTGTTTCCATGAATTTTTTCAATTCCTCTTTAATTTCCTGATTGACCCATTCATTCTTTAGAAGGATGCTGTTTAGCCAGCATGTTTTTGGGTTCTTTCCAAATTTCCTCTTGTGATTGAATTCTAGCTTCAGAGCTTTGTGGTCTGAAAATATGCAGGGAATGATCCCAATCTTTTGATACCAGGCGAGACTTGATTTAGGACCCAGGACGTGATTTATTCTGGAGAACGTTCCATGTGCACTAGTGAAGAATGTGTGTTCTGTTGCTTTGGGATAGAATGTCCTGAATATATCTGTGATGTCCTTCTAGTCCAGTGTGTCATTTAAGGCCTTTATTTCCTTGTTGATCTATTATTGTTGATGTGTTTCTTTGATTTTGTTATTAATTGATTTATATAGTTGGCTGCTCCCACGTTAGGGGCATAGATATTTAAAATTGTTAGATATTCTTGTTGGACAGACCCTTTGAGTAGGATATAGTGTCCTTCCTCATCTCTTATTATAGTCTTTGGCTTAAAATCTAATTGATCTAATATAAGGATTGCCACCCCAGCTTTCTTCTGATGTTCATTAGAATGGTAAATTGTTTTCCACCACCTCACTTTAAATCTGCAGGTGTCTTCGCGTCTAAAATGAGTTTCTTGTAGGCAGGATATAGATGGGTTTTGTTTGTTTTATCCATTCTGATACCCTGTGTCTTCTGACTGGGGCATTTAGCCCATTAATATTCAAGGTAACTATTGAGAGATATGAATTTAGTGCCATTGTATTGCCTGTAAGGTGACTATTACTGTATATTGTCTCTGTTCCTTTCCGACTACTACTTTTAGGCTCTCTCTTTGCTTAGAGGACTCCGTTCAATATTTCCTGTAGAGCTGGTTTGGTGTTTGCAAATTCTTTTGGTTTTTGTTTGTCCTAGAAGCTTTTTATCTCTCCTTCTATTTTCAATGATAGCCTAGCTGGATAGAGTATTCTTGGCTGCATGTTTTTCTCGTTGAGTGCTCTGAATATATCATGCCAGCTCTTTCTGGCCTGCCAGGTCTCTGTGGATAAGTCTGCTGCCAATCTAATATTTTTACCATTGTATGTTATAGACTTCTTTTCCCGGGCTGCTTTCAGGATTTTCTCTTTGTCACTAAGACTTGTCAATTTTACTATTAGGTGACTGGGTGTGGACCTATTCTTGTTGATTTTGAGGGGGGTTCTCTGCACCACCTGGATTTTGATGCTTGTTCTCTTTTCCATATTAGGAACATTCTCTCCAATAATTCTCTCCAGTAGACCTTCTGCTCCCCTCTCTCTTTCTTCTTCTTCTGGAATCCCAATTATTCTAATGTTGTTTTGTCTTATGGTGTTACTTATCTCTCGAATTCTCCCCTCATTGTCCAGTAGTTGTTTGTCCCTCTTTTGCTCAGCTTCTTTATTCTTTGTCATTTGGTCTTCTATATCACTAGTTCCTTCTTCTGCCTCACTTATCCTAGCAGTGAGAGCCTCTATTTTTTATTGCACCGCATTAATAGCTTTTTTGATCTCAACTTGGTTAGATTTTAGTTCTTTTATTTCTCCAGAAAGGGCTTTTATATCTCCAGAGAGGGTTTCTCTAATATCTTCCATGCCTTTTTCCAGCCCGGCTAGAACCTTGAGAATCATCATTCTGAACTCTAGATCTGACATATTACCAATGTCTGTATTGATTAGGTCCCTAGCCTTTGGTACTCCCTCTTGTTCTTTTTTTTTGTGGTGAATTTTTCCGCCTTGTCATTTTGTCCAGATAAGAGTATATGAAGGAGGGGGCGCCTGGATGGCTCAGTGGGTTAAAGCCTCTGCCTTCGGCTCAGGTCATGATCCCAGGGTCCTGGGATCTAGCCCCGCATCGGGCTCTCTGCTTGGCTGGGAGCCTGCTTCCTCCTCTCTCTCTCTCTGCCTGCCTCTCTGCCTACTTGCCTACTTGTAATCTCTATCTGTCAAATAAATAAATCTTAAAAAAAAAAAAAAAAGAGTATATGAAGGAGCAAGTAAAATACTAAAAGGGTGGCAAAGACCCCAGGAAAATTCGTTTTAACCAAATCAGAAGAGACCCCAAATCATGGGGGGGAGAAAGGGGATAAAAAGAGGTTCAGAAAGAAAACAAAAAAAATTTAAAAAGAAAAACAAATAAAGAAAACAAATATAAAAAAGAAATATATATATATATATAAGATAAACTAGTTAAAAAACGTTAAAAAAGAAAAGCGTAAATGTTAAAAAAAATTAGCAGAAGAAGAAAAAAAATTGAAAAAAAAATTAAATTAACCACAAGACTAAAGAATCATGGGGAGAAAGCCATGAGTTCCATGATTTGCTTTCCCCTCCTCTGGAATTCTGCTGCACTCCTTGGTATTGAACCTGCTCTCCTTGGTAGGTGAACTTGGTCGTGGCTGGATTTCTTGTTGATCTTCTGGGGGAGGGGCCTGTTGTAGTGATTCTCAAGTGTCTTTGCCCTAGATGGAATTGCACTGCTCTTACCAGGGTCCAGGCTACGTAATCCACTCAGGTTCGCTTTCGGGAGCTTTTATTCCCTGAAAGCTTTCCGTAGAGTTGCAGAGGATGGGAATGAAAATGGCAGCCTCCCAGTCTCCGGCCTGGAGAAGCCGAGAGCTTGGGGCTCCACTGCTCAGTGCACCCTCAGAGAATAGCGCCCAATCACTCCCATGTCCCTGGCCTCTGGCCATGCTCCGAGCTCACCCAGCCTGTGACCAGTTCATGGGAACCCCAAGCTGAGAGCTCACTCCTCGGCTCTGTCTCTGTAGCCAGTTTCCCCATTCTAATACTTGCAAGCTCTGCAACACTCAGACACCCCCAATCCTTTTGTGACCCTGTGGGACCTGGGGCCACGCTGACCCCGCATGGGCTTCACTCCGGTTTAGCCTCTGTAGCGATGTCCCTCAGTGGAACAGACTTTTAAAAGTTCTGATTTTGTGCTTTGTTGCTCCACCGCTTGCCGGGAGCCGGCCCCTCCCCTGCGGTCTGTCTTCCCGTCGCTTTGGATTCACTTCTCCAGCAGTCCTACCTTTCAGAAAGTGGTCGATTTTCTGTTTCTAGAATTGCTGTTCTCTTCTCTTTGATCTCCCATTTGATTTGTAGGTGTTTGCAATGTTTAGATAAGCTATTTAGCTGATCTCCTGCTTCCTGATGTAGTCTCAGCCTGCTACTTCTCCGCCATCTTGACTCCTTGAGGATTTTTGTATTAATATTCAGAAGGAGTATTGGTATTTAGTTTTCTTGTCATGTCTTTTCCTTTTTTTTTTCATTTTTATACTATTGTAAATGGAATTGTTTTCTTAATTTCTTCTTTAGATTATTCATTGCTGTTGCTGTTGTGTGGAAATAGAGTTGATTTTTGTACAATGGTCTTATATTCTGAACCTTGCTGGATTTATCAGTTCTAATAGTCTGTGTGTATGTATTCCTTAGGATTTTCTATATGCAAAATTATGTCATCTCTAAGTAGTGAAACTCTTACTTCTTCTTGTCCATTTTGGATGGCTTTTATTGCTTCCTTAAATCCTCTGGTTTTTAAATAGTAGTGGCAAGATCAGACATCCTTTTCTTGTTCCTAATATTGGGGGAATGCTCAGTCTTTCCACGTAAATTGTGGTATTTGCTGCTGTTTTTTTTAATGGATGCTCTTCATCAGATTGAGGCAGTTCCTTTCTGTTCTTGGCTTGTTTTATTCTGAAAGAGTAGTTCTTTATTCTATTGATATGGTCTTATTATATTTATTGCTTTTTATATACTGACGTAGTTTTGTATTCTTATATTTATATACAGATACAGTCTTGTATTCCATATACCCTTTTAAAATTTTTTTTAAAGATTTTATTTATTTATTTGACAGACAAAGACCACAAGTAGGCAGAGAGGCAGGCAGAGAGAAGAGAAAGCAGGCTTCCTGCCAAGCAGAGAGCCCAGTGCGGGGCTCAATCCTGGGACCCTGGGGCCATGACCTGAGCTGAAAGCAGAGGCTTTAACCCAGTGAACCCCCCAGGTGCCCCTAAAATATTTTTTATTCCTAACAGTATATCTAAGGTTGCTGAGAGTGCTGAGGAAAAATAGGATACACAATAAGTCAGATGCTTGGTTATTTAAAATGTTCATCTACAGAATGATTTCCTATCTTTAGGAGGGGCTCAATGATGTCATAAAGGAGTTTCTTCTTATGGTGTTGGAGGGGACTGACCCTTCATGGTCACAGGACCACACTGGACCACAAGAAGCTTCCCATTTGATGTAGTGACATGTAAAATAAAATTTCAAGTAGACCAGCCATTTAATCAAAATATGAACAAGAGAGTGGAGTGTAATGAAAATATATGCAGAGGAAAAGTGAACAAACATTGGGTGAAGACAGTTAAAGCTTAGCAGTAAATGAAATGGCTTTAAGCTTGTGATGAGTTATGATTATGCTGGCCTGTAGGTTATGAAAACACAAGTGCCCAAAGATCTCAGGTCCCTATTAAGAGAGGAAAGGTTTGAAACAATGGATATTAGAAGGGGCCCTGAGGAAGGATGATAGAACGCTGTGTACTCAGGTAGTCCACAAGAGGGAATTTGGACATAAGATTTTTGTTTGTTTGTTTGTTTATTTTTATTATTTCTTTTCAGCATAACAGTGTTCATTGTTTTTGCACCACACCCAGTGCTCCATGCAACACGTGCCCTCACTAATACCCACCACCTTGTTCCCCCAACCTCCCACCCCCCGCCCCTTCTAGACCCTCAGGTTATTTTTCAGAGTCCATAGTCTCTCATGGTTCACCTCCCCTTCCAATTTCCCTCAACTCCCTTCTCCTCTCCATCTCCCCATGTCCTCCATGTTATTTGTTATGCTCCACAAATAAGTGAAACCATACGATAATTGACTCTCTCTGTTTGACTTATTTCACTCAGCATAATCTCTTCCAGTCCCGTCCATGTTGCTACAAAAGTTGGGTATTCATCTTTTCTGATAGAGGCATAATGCTCCTCAGTGTATATGGACCACATCTTCCTTATCCATTCGTCCGTTGAGGGGCATCTTGGTTCTTTCCACAGTTTGGTGACCATGGCCATTGCTGCTATAAATATAGAGGTACAGATGGCCCTTCTTTTCACTACATCTGTATCTTTGGGGTAAATACCCAGTAGTACAATTGCAGGGTCATAGGGAAGCTCTATTTTTAATTTCTTGAGGAATCTCCACACTGTTCTCCAAAGCGGCTGCACCAACTTGCATTCCCACCAACAGTGTAAGAGGGTTCCCCTTTCTCCACATCCTCTCCAACACATGTTGTTTCCTGTCTTGCTCAACATAAGATTTTAAAAGACCCACCAACCAACATACATGGTCTTCACATATTCCCTCTGCTGTGACAAGGCTGGAAATAGGATGCCAGAAATATACATAATACATTAGATATCGTATATATTTTATATATGTATTTTTAGAGTTCGAACATAGTAAAAAGAAATTAATATTATCTGTATGAATGATTTATTTCTGTTAGTAATTTAACACCACAACTTGTTAGCTGTAGTTATTTTACTTTAAGTGAATTTATATTTTAAGCATCATTTATGGCTATAGAATTTTACATAAAATTTTATTTTATGGTGGTAATTACATTGTTGTCAGAAGAAAATGTATTTGCTGTATTTGTTATAGCTTCTACGTGTGTGTGTAATTGCACATCTGAGAACGATTAGGGTGCTTGAAAGTAGAACAGTGTTTGCTGATCTGTATAGTTGCCCCTGGTGTATAATCAGATTCTCATAGATTCCAGATAAAAGAGACTTTTAAGAGAGAGAAAGAGAAAAAAAGGTCAGTTTTCAAAATGTGCAAATTGTAAAACGTAAAGGTGCTTTTCACTGATATAAATTTAATACAAGGTGTTACATATTCAATGTCTTTCTACAAAGGACTGAAAAAGTATGGGCTTCTTGTTCCTTCAGAAGTAGTAGTCTGCTGAAATTTTAGCTGAAGTTACGAAATGACTAAAAGTTGTTCGGCAGACCCTTTGGTGTTTGAAGGATAGAAGCTCCTTTCCAGAAGGTTTGCTGGGTCTCGTAGTGAGCTCTTAAGCTTCACTTGGTGATGAGCTGGCTATGTCCTATGAAGAGTCACTTCCTTATAACGAGGGGCAAGTCTCATCTTTTGTTGAAGTAAAATGTGCTAGTAGCATAGTTTTAGGTGGCTCATGGTATAGCCAAGTCTGTACAGTTAAAAATTAGAGCTGTCTATTAAAGAATATTAACTAGATTATCAGGGGAAAGTTCTATTTTGCTTTTTCAGTTCCTTTGAATGGTATGGCTGAAGTAACGCTGATTGCTTTGTAGTATATGAAATTCCCAGTATTCTACATTGCTTGGTGTGGGTTGTTCACCAGTGAGAACATTATTGTGAAGATTGTTTTCTCAACAGTGGGATTACTTGTGTGAAAATCTGTGGTGCAGTCCGCAACAGGAGCTCTATGCCATCCAGCCTCCTGCTCAGGGTGGGCGGGTGGACAGGAAGCCCTGCAGGGAGATGATGGCTGTGTGGGCTCCTCTAACTGACAGCAGGACCATGTCCCCCAGGAAGGATGACAGCCCTGCTTAGAGAGCCCCTCCAATTGCAGACCGCTGTTCCCATTTGAAGCATACTCTGAATCCAAACTCAGATTCAGTTCAACAAACATCTCCAGAGTGACTTCTGCGCTCCTAGAAGGGGGGGAACCAAATAAGTGTAAAACATGATAAAGGAAGGGTTCTGTCTATTTCTATAACACACTATTGAGATGGAATTTGCACACTATACAACTTATCCATTTATTGTGTACAATTTGGTGGTTTTAAACATACTTACAGAGTTGTGTGGCCATCACTGCATTCAATTCTTCAAAAAGAAATTCTGAACCATTTTGCATTTAGGCCCCAACCTTCATTCCCTTCTACCTTCTGTCTTTATAGATGTGCCTATTCTGAATAGTTCATGAATGCAGAATTTTATAATGCAGGCTTTCAGGTCTGGCTTCTTCACTTAGCATAATGATGTTAGAGTTCATCGTGTTGTAACATGGATCAGCACGTCACTCCTTTTAATTACAAATATTATTTGTGCTCGCTTCGGCAGCACATATAATTACAAATATTATTTTGTTGTATAGGTAATCCACAATTTGTGTATCCATTTATCAGTTAATGGGTATTTGGGTTGTTAACACATTTTGGTTATTTTGAATAATACTGCTGTGAACATTTGTGCGAGAGCTTTTGCATGAATGGTTCCAATTCTCTTGGGTATATACTTTGGAGTGGAGTTGCTGGGTCGTTTAGCAATTCTGTATTTAACTTACTCAGTAATTGCCAGACTCTTTACCATAATTTTAATTCCCACGGGTAGTGAGTGAGGGCTCCAGTTTCTCTCTATCCTCGCTTCACTCACTGTCTGTGTTCTTGTCCTTCACCATCATATGGAGTGTGAAGTGGAATCTTATTTTTGAATCTCATTTTTCTTGACTGCCCAGTATGACTTCACACATTTACCTGTTTTTATGGCAATTTTATGAAGAGTTTTTCAGTTATTTCAATTTCATAGTGGAAGCCCGGAGGTTCACGGAGGTCAGATAACTGGCCCTAGCCCTTTCATGTGCTGTGAAGGGGATTAGGTGGCAGGCCCTGTGAGTGGACTTCAGGAATTCCTTTACCTTTTCCTTTCCTCTGTGCTGCTCGAAGTCCTCCTATACATGAGCTTCTGACCATAATGGAAGGGACATTTTCAATAGACCACTGGGAACACAGGAGAGGGTCATGTAAGCTCCAACTCTGCATGTGGACATCTTCCTCTGGAAGCAGTGTTGGCATTCGTTTTTGAAAGATGGGCAGACATTCACCTGAGAAGTGGAGTGGAAGGGAATATTAGGTAGAAGGAATGATATGGACATCTTTAAAAGAGAAGTTCCAAGGGGTGCCTGGGTGGCTCAGTGGGTTAAAGCCTCTGCCTTCGGCTCAGATTATGATCCCAGGGTCCTGGGATCAAGCCCTTGTTGGGCTCTCTGCTCAGCGGGGAGCCTGTTTCCTCCTCTCTCTCTGCCTGCTTCTCTGCTTACTTGTGATCTCTGTCAAATAGATAAATAAAATCTTTAACAAAAAAAGTTCCTGGAAACTTCATATTACGGGCATATGAGTAATGTACTGGGCTGCAGGATAGGGAAGAGGGGGCAGGAGGTGAGAAGTGATTTAGAATGTTAGGCTCAGAATGGATTGACCTTGTAAATGTTTCTATTTGTTTAAAGCTGGAAATAATTTTAGACATTCAGAAGTCACAATAGCAAAACTAAACTCCCTGCCAAACCATTTGAGATTAACTTGCTGAAATGAAAGTTTTACATCACTGGTTATACCCTCTGTGAAGCAGGCATGCACGGATTTCATCCAGGATCACCTGTGTTTACTTGTCCAGTCTCTCTAGTGTTCTTTAATTTGCAACAGTTCTTCATCTTTCCTCGACTTTTATGAACTTGACACTTTTGAAGAGTCCAAGCTAGTTATTTTTTTTTATCACAAGCTTCTCACTTTGGGTGTGTCTGATGTTTCCTCAGGAGTAGACGGATTATGCACCAGGGGAGGAATATCCCAGAAGCAATGCATCCGCCCAGGTGGTGCTGTCCTTTTCCTGTTATTGTTAACTTTGATCTCTTGATTGAAATGGTGTGTACCATTTCTCCACTGCAAAATTACTTTTCCTTTTTAATTAATACATACTTGGAAGTGACTTTGAGATTGTAATTCTATTTCTCACCTAACTTTCACTCACTAGTTTTTAGCATCTTTTGATGTTTATTGGATAAATTAGTAATTATTATGGTGTTTGCCAAATGGTGATTTTCTAACTACATTATTTCCTCTACATTTATTAGTTGACTTATGCTACATGTGACTTATTTATTTGTTCATTTTTTATATATAGTAACTGGAGTTGTGGATTCCTATTTTATTCATTGTGTTTTAATCTGTTAATATCATTATACAGGACCCTGGTTGGGGAAGGTGGGATAAAAGGACAGTGAGCAGACTTTTCTTGATCCTGGGGAGCTGACAGTCTACTGAATTTATAAATAACTGTTATAGATGATAGCCAGGAGATTAGTAAAAAAAAAAAAAAAAAGTAGCATTTTTTTTTCCTTATAAATATCATGCTCAAGAGTAAATACATTTTAATGTGATATTAAAAAGACACTCAAAGCAGAAAAAATAAACGTGCATATGTTACTAACCATGGGACAGTTTTCTGGGACCATCTGATAATATGTCATTTTATGTTATTGTGTCTATGCCTCAGGGAGACATTTTCCTACCAGAGGTCCCGTAAAACAATGCCACGGTTCTATTAAAGGGTAATCCTGCCACTGCAGCATATGATATCATGCGCCTCTTTTCTTTAACTTGATTGCAAATCATATCATCTTTTCCCCAAGGCTTTTCATGGAAAGCAAAATTTCTACACAATTCTACAGAAACGCTGTAAAGCGATAGTATTCTCTCCTCTGTAAAGAGTATTCAGTCAGCGCTGTTCTCCTTATGAATCCAAGTTTATTTTACCACTGAATCCTTATACGTAATCACCAATGAAGTGAAGCAGAGAAATTAGTTAAGTCAAACTTACTTAAAATAAGTGTTAGTTACATTTTTCTTTTCATAAAAGTGTAGGAAAAGAATCAAATATAAAATGTAATAATGAATAAATTAAAATATTATTCTCACTACTCTATAGAGCTTAACCATTATTATTCTGTTATTTTATTTTTTCAATCAGCTTGTGTTTTTATTTGACTATATATTTAATTTAAAAATCAAAATTATAATTTATTGTTCATACTACTTTTGTAGCCATTTTTCCCCCTTTTACTTGAAAATATAATTTGGACATACTTACTCTTCTTTAAATAGCCTTTGAAAACCAGACTATTAATGACTGCATAATTATCTATTACAATATATACCACAGTTTATTTTGTTTTTTCTTCTGGATTAAATATCAAATTTTTCTAGTTCTTAAATAACAATGGAAGACATCCTTTTAAAAATAGTTTTGTATATTTGTTATTACTTTCTTGTTGTTGTAAGTGGAATTAATGGATTACAGAGGATAGAAACAATTTTTAAGCATTTGATAAATACTTCCAGATTACCCTCTAGAAAGTTTTTTCCTTCCAGCAATAATATTAGAAAATTCAGACATGAAAAAGAAAAAAAATGGAACAAGACCCCAGATCTCTCAAAATATAGACACAAATTTTCTTTGAATGTTGTATTAACAAGGACTATTTTGTTTTGTTCAGAATTTATCCAAACATAAAATAGGCAGTAAATCACAATTAAAAATATTTAAAACAAAATAACTTATACACAGGTTGAATCAGTAATCAGAAATCTCCCAACAAAGAAAAGCCTTGGACTTGATGTCTTTGCTAGTGAATTCTACCAAACATTTAAAGAATAACTAATGCCAGTCCTTCTCAAACTTTTCCAAAAAATTGAAGAGGCAGGAATACTTCCTAACTCATTTAATGAGCCTCATATTACCTTGTTACAGCCAGAAAGAGACACTAAAAGAAGACTACAGACCAGAATCCCATTTGAGCCCTGATGCAAATATGCTCAGCAAAGCACTAAAAAACTGAATTCAGCATCATATTAAGAGGATTATATGCTATGACCAAGTGGGACTGACTTCTGGAATGCAAGGATGATTCAACATATGAAACTTGATCAATGCAATAATACCAAATTAACAAATTGAAAGACAAAAGCTTGACATAATCATCTCAATTGATGGAAAATCACGTGACAAGATTCAATACCCTTTCATGGGGAAAAAAAAAAAAAAACCAAAACAACATTTAACAGCTTAGGAACAGAAGGAAACATACTCAATATAATAAAAGCCATATATGAAAAGCCCACAGGAAACATTATAGTCAGTAGTGAAAGACTGGAAGTTTCTCTTCTAAGATCAGGAAAAAAGCAAAGATGCCTGATTTTGCCCCTTTTTTTCAACATAGTACTGAAAAACTTAGAATAATTGGCAAGAAAAAGTAATAAAAGGCATTTGTATTGGAAGGAAGAAAATAATCTCTGTTCCTGATATGGTGATATGATCTTATATGTAGAAAACCCTAACACACCCACGCACACACACATCTCTTAGAAGTAATATATGAATTCAGCAAAATAACAGGATACAAAATCAAGACTCAAAAATCAGTTACATTTCTACACACTAACAATGAGCAATCTGAAAAGGATTTTTAAAAAATTTCCATTTACAATGGCATTGAAAAGAATAAAATGCTTAGAATTAACTGAGGAGGTGAAAGACTTGTACGATGAAGTACAAAACACTGCTGAAGGAAATTGAAGAAGACATAAATAAGTGGAAAGATAGCCCATGTTTATGGATTAGAAGACTTAATAAGATGTAATAAGATGTCTGTATTACCCAAGGTGACCTACAGAATCAGTGCAGTCCCTCTCAGAATCCCAAAGATGTTTTTTGCAGAAATAGAAAAATCTGTCCTAGGATTTATGTGAAATATCAAGGGACTCTGAGTAGCTAAAAGAGTCTTGAAAAGGAATAGAGTTGAAAGACTCAGTTTCCTATTTCAACATACTATATGTGTGTGTGTGTGTGTGTGTGTGTGTGTGTGTGTGTGTGTATGTAAATACATATTACAAAGCTGCAGTTATTAAAACAGTGTGATAATGGCTTAAATGTAGACATACAGACCAATGGAAAAGAGATCCTAGAAATAAACACTAAAATATAGGATCAAATGATTTTCAAAAAGGGTCCCAAGACCATTCAATGGAGAAAGAATAGTCTCTTCAACAAAGATTTCTGAGAAAGTTGCTTAACCACATGCAGAAGAATGAAGCTGAACCCCTATTTCACTTCATATACAAAAATTGAATCAAACCAAATCAATGACCTAACATAAGGCCAAAAACATAGCAATCTTAAAAGATAGGGCAAAAGCTTCACAACATTGAATTCAGCAGTCATTTTTTGGATATGACAAAGGGACAGATAACAACAACGAAAAAACAGACAAACTGGACCTCATGAAAATTAAAAACTCCTGTATATCAAAGGACACTATCAAAAGAGTTAAAAAGCAAACTCAGATTGAGATTGAACATTTGCAAATCATATATCTGGTAAGGGGTTATTTTCTAGAATACACAGAAAACTCCTAAAACTCAAAAATAATAATAAAAAGCAACCCAAACAAAAGTGGGCAAAGGACTTGATTAAACATTTCTCTAAAGAAGATACTGGAATGGCCGGTAAGCATATGAAAAGATGCATACCGTCAGTAATTATTAGGGAACTGCAATCTAAAACCACAATGAGGGGCGCCTGGGTGGCTCAGTGGGTTAAGCCGCTGCCTTCGGCTCAGGTCATGATCTCAGGTCCTGGGATCGAGTCCTGCATCGGGCTCTCTGCTCGGCAGGGAGCCTGCTTCCCTCTCTCTCTCTCTCTGCCTGCCTCTCTATCTACCTGTGATCTCTCTCTGTCAAATAAATAAATAAAATCTTTAAAAAAAAATAAATAAAAATAAAACCACAATGAAATACTACCTCATGTAAACTGGGGTGGTTACTATTAAAACACACACACACACACACACACACACACACACACAGAAAATAAGAAGCATTGGTAAGGATGTGTAGAAATTGTAACCTGTGATCACTGTGGGAATGTAAAAAGGTATAGACGCTGTAGAAAATAGTATGACAGTTTCTCAAAAAATTGAAAATATAATTACTGTATGATCTAGTATTCCTAGTTCTTGGTATATACCCAAAAGATTTGAAAGCAGGGTCTCAAAGAGATATTTGTATACCCAATGCAGCATTATTCACAATAGCCAAAATGTGGAAGCAACCCAAGTGTCCATGAACAGATGAATGGATAAGGAAAATATGGTGCATTCATACAATGGAATATCAGTAAGCCTTAAAGGAAGGAAATTCTGACAGATGTGCATGAACCATGCTCAGTGAAATAAACTAATCACAAAAGACTGGATAATTCCACTTATATGGGTTATTTAGAGTAGTCAAAATCAGAGAGAAAAAGTGATGGTTGCCAGGACTTGTGGGGAGAGAGGTGGGAGGGATCATTGTTTATGGATATAGAGTTTCAGTTTCATCAGATGAAAGGAGTTCTGGAGATGGATGATGGTGATAGTTGTATCACACAATGAATGTATTTAGTATCACTTAACTGTACATTTAAAAATGGTTAATTTGGTAAATTTTTTTATGTGTATTTTACCACAATAAAAAACTGGAAAACAGTTCACATATGTAGTTGTATTACAAGTCCTAATAATGAAAAACATTCTTTTCCCTACCCCAGATTTTTTTAAATCTAGGGGAAAACCTGTTACTTTTGACATTTACCTCCCTGTTCTTCAAGAATGTGTTTATTGCTGCATACTACTATATTTTTCAGTTTAGATACTATCTCTTTACCTGACTCAAGCACTTTATATTTAACGTGGTTCTTTGTATGACTGGATTTAAATCCTCCATGTTGCTAGTGGCTTTCTACTTAACCCATATGTTTTTGGTAATTTTTTCCCACATTTTCTCCTTTTAAAAATTTGTATTGAGTATTATTTAATGCTTCTGTTTTATCTTTGTGGTTGGATTTTTAATTTACTTCTTTGAAAATATTTCTCAGTTCCTACAGTATTACAGGATTTACAGTATGCCTATTTACCTTACCACTGCCTATTATACCACTTTTCCTATGATGTAAGAGCCTCATAGTGGTTTCTTCCATTTTCTCTCTCCCATTCTTTCTTATCTTGTCTTTATTTCCAGATGACTTTTTGTTTTTATAAAACAAACAAGGGAAATAAGAAATGAAAACAATTTCTTCTCTGTATACATTCTGTACCTCATAAATGCTGTTTACTATTTCCAATGCCCTTCATTTCTTTGTGTAGATCCACACTTCCAATTGGTAGCATACTCCTTCTCCCTGAAGAACTTTCTTTTGAATTGAGATTATATATATATATTATTATATATAATAATATATATTATATATGATATATCATATATAATATATATGATATTATGTATATCATATCACATATATAATATATATGTGATATATTCGATATTTGTATGTATTCAATATTTGTATGTATTGCAAAATGATTACAATGACAAATCTAGTTAACATCCAGCACATAGTTATACATTTTTTCCCTTATATTGAGAACCTTTAGGATCTACTGTCTTAGCAACTTTCAAATATACAATATGGTACATTGTTAGCTATACTTACATTATATTACATTACATGCAATACATGTAGTGTATTACATCTTCATAATTTATATATTTTATAATTGGAAGTTTATGTTTTTTGACCCCTTCACCCATTTTTTGCCCTCCCCCCACCCACTGCCTCTGGTAACCACCAATCTGTTATCTGTGTCTGTGAGTTTGTTTTTCTTTGTTTCATTGTTTGTATTTATTTGTTTTTAGGTTCCTTGTGTAGGTGATATTGACTTATTTCATGTAGCATTTAATCCTTCAAGGTTCATCTGTGTTGCAAATGGCACTATTTCCCTTTTGATGACATTCATAAATAATATTCTATTTTATGACTGAATAATATCCCATTTTCTTTGTCTGTTCATCCATTTATGGACACTTAGGCAACTTCTGTATCTTGACTGTTGTAGATAATGCTGCAGTGAACATGGGGGTGCAGATATAATTTTGAGTTAGTGCTTTTGTTTCTTTCAGATAAATAACTAGAAGTGGAATTGCTGGGTCATATGGTAATTCCAATTTTCATTTTTTGAGGAAACTCCATACTGTTTTCCACCAACAGGGCGCAGGGGTTCCCTTTTCTCAATGTCCTCCTTAACACTTGTTATTTCATGACCTTTTGATAATGGTGTGAGGTGATATCTTCTTGTGGTTGTGATTTGCATTTCCCTGATCATTAGTGATATTGAACAACTTTTCATGTATTTGTGAGCCATCTGTGTCTTCTTTGGAAAAATGTCTATTCATATCTTTTGCTCATTTTTAAACCAAATTGTTTATTTATATAATTTGGTTATTAAACACTATAATGTTGGTATATATATATTTATATATATGTAAATATATAATATTGGTTCTATGTTTTGGTTATTAACCAAATATATATATTTGGTCTCTATATAATTTTGGTTATTAACCACTTATCAGATGAATGATTTGCAAATATTTTCTCTCATTCGGTAGGTCGCCTTCTCATTTTGCTGATGGCTGCCTTTGCTGTGCAGAAGGTTTTTAGCTTGATGCAGTTCCACATGTTTATTTTTGCTTTTGTTCTCTTTGATTTTTGTGTCAAATCCGAAAATTCATTGTGAGGACCAAGGTCAAGGAGATAACTGCCTACATCTTCTAGGAATTTTATGTTTCAGGTCTTATGTTCAAGTCTTTAATTAATTTTGAGTTAGTTTTTGTATATGTTGTAAGATAGTGGTCCAGTTTCATTCTCATTTGTGGCTGTCTGGTTTTCCCAGCATCATTTATTGCAGACTGTCTTTTCCCCATTGTATACTCTTGCCTCCTTTGTTGTAAATTAATTGACTATGTATGCGTGGGTTTATTTCTGGGCTCTCTATTCTGCTCCATTGATGCCAATGCCATACTGTTTTGATTAAAATAATTTTGTAGTTTGAAATTAGGAAATGTGATGGTACCAGTTTTTTTTTTAATTTTTTTTAAGATTTTATTTATTTATTTGACAGAGATCACAAGTAGGCAGAGAGGCAGGCAGAGGGAGAGGAAGGGAAGCAGTCTCCCTGCTGAACAGAGAGCCCGATGTGGGGTTCGATCCCAGAACCCTGAGATCATGACCTGAGCTGAAGGCAGAGGCTTTAACCCACTGAGCCACCCAGGTGCCCTGATGGTACCAGTTTTGTTTTTCTTTCCCATGATTGCTTTATTCATGGTGTTGTGTAGTTCCAAACAGATTTTAGGACTGTTTGTTCTATTTGGTATTTTGGGGGATTGCATTAAATTTGTAGATTGCTTTGTATGGTATGGACATTCTAACAGTATTAATTCTTCTTGTCCCTAAGCACAGACTATCTTTCCATTTATTTCTGTCTTCTTTAATTTCTTTCATGAATGTCTTACAGTTTTCAGAGTACAGGTGTTTTACCTCTTCAATTAAATTTATTCTTAGGTATTCTATTCTTTTTGATGCAATTGTAAATGGAACTGTTTCCTTAATTTCTTTTTCTAGTAGTTCATTATTAGTGTATAGAAATTCCACCTATTTTCATATCTTAATTTCATATCCTAAAACTTTACCAGATTTGTTGATTTGTTCTAATGGTTTTATTTATTCATTTATTTATTTATTTATTTATTTATTTATTTTTGGTGGAGTCTTAGGATTTTCTATGTATATAATATCATATTCTCTGCAAATAGTGACTGTTTTACTTCTTTCTTATTTGGATGCCTTTTATTTCTTTCTCTTACCTAATTGCTTTGACTAGGATTTCTAATATTATTTTGAATACAGTGAAAAGAGTGGACATTCTTGTCTTATTCCTGATCTTAGAGGCAAGGTTTTCAGCTTTTCATCTTTGAGTGTGATATTGCTGGGGGCTTGTCATATATGGCCTTTATTGTGTTGAAATATGTTCCTCTATACCCACCTTGTTGAGAGTTTTTATCGTAGTGGATGTTGAATTTTGTCTAGTGTTTTTTGCAACTATTGAGATGATCATATGATTTTTATCTTTTGTTTTGTTAATGTGATGTGTCACCTTGATTAATTGCACGTGTTGAACTATCCTTACATCCCTGAAATAAATCCCACTTGGTCACCATGTATGATTCTGTTAATATATTGTAGAGTTCAGTTTGTTACTATTTTATTGAGGATTTTGGTATCTGTGTTTGTCAGAGATATTGATGTGCATTTTTTCTTGTGGCATCCTTGTTTGGTTTTGGTATCAGGGTAATGCTGACCTCATAAGGGATTTTGGAAGTCTTCCTTCCTCTTCTATTTTTTTGGGAGAGTTTAAGATGGATTGGTAGTAATTCTTTAAATGTTTGGTAGATTTCACCAGTGAAGTCATCACAGGTTTTTGGTTACTGATTCAATCTCCTTATTGGTAACTGGTCAGTTCAGATGTTTTATTTCTTCATGGTTCAGTCTTGATGGGTTGTATGTTTTTAGGAATTAATTCATGTCTTCTAATTTGTTGAACTTGTTGGTGCATAATTGTTTGCAGTAGTTTCTTATGATCCTGTGTGTTTTTGTGGTGTTGGGTTGTAACATCTCCTCTTTCATTTCTTTCATGTTCCTTCTCCCTAAATAACTTCCTTTAGAATTTCTTCTAGCACAGATTTGCTGGAAATGCATTATCTCAGCAGTTGTTTGCCTGAAAAAGTCTTTATTTTGTCTTAGTATTTTACAGATATTTTTTGCTGGATATAGAATTATGAGTTGACACATCTTCCCCTGCCTTTATTTCATTTATGCTGTATTGTCTTTTGGCTGGCATAGTTTTTGTTTGGAAGTCTACTTTGATCCTTTCCCATGTTTCCCTGAATGTAATTTTCACTTTCCTTCTAGCTACACCTTAAAATTTTTGTCTTCAGACCTCTGGAAGGGAGGTCTTGTTAGTTTTCTGTCTCACTCCTAATCTTTCCTGTGAGCATTTGCTAAGGCCTGATATAAAGACCTCAGGAGTGAAAATGGGAACACTCTTATGTCTGGGGCCAGCTCTTCCAGAGTGATGTGCTAACCCCTGCTTGACCTTTAAGAATTTATTTATTATTTCTTCTTACTTACTTGGGTGGGATCACCTCTTCCTCTGGTGCTCTGCCACGGGTTAAATATTTGAGGTTTTTAGCTGTCCCTAGAGGAACTGTGCCTCCTTATATTTCCATTATTTTTTTCCTTGGAACTTCAGCTCTTTGATGGGTTCTAGGAAATTTATAATTTTTCAGAGTATCTGGGTATTTATCATTATTAGGGAGTGAGTAACAGTATTCTGTAGCTTTCTACATTCTACACAGAAATGGCATTCTCCCTTAGTTTCCAATAACATTCTTATTTTATGAGTCTTATCTTTCTAAGGATATAAGTTAGAGGTTCATCTATATTTTAAATCTACTGGTTTAAATCTTCTGTTCCCTAAATTGTCTCTTTTCTCAATTCTGTTTTTTATAAATTGTTTTTGCTTGTTTTAGTATCTTATTTATTGGGTTATTCAGATCTCTGGTGAATCTTAGTTGTCCTTTCATTTTTTAGAATAAAGTCCTGAGAAGCAGAATAAAATCTTCTGGGTGCTCTAATGGAACTTCTGAAATTGTGAGTGTCCCTGTGGGGTGCTGAGATGTTAGCCAGAATGTTTTAGAGGATGCCTCAAAATGTCATAACTAGGACTTTTGGGTCAGTTCACACAGGAGAGTCTCCTTCCTCCTTCTGACTGAGGTGTGTATGTGGTGGGTGGTGGGGAGTGGGATCGTGGGAGTTGTTGAGACTGGGGAAGAGGGCTACCTGCAAGTTAAGGTCCAGGTACTGCAAGTAGCCATTGTTCCATGAATAGGCTTCCTCACTGTGTAAGATCCCAAAGTCTATACCTTCTTGGTTTCAGTTTGCCCAGAGACTAAATCCTCCAGCCTTTCCTTAGTATCAGAGGGATAGTTGCTTGGTTGTATGGGGCAAGGGAGATGACCTAATGTGCCTGACAGTTTCTATTAGGAGTTTAATAAAGTTAACAGTTAGCTCCACACTGCTGCTTTCAGAAGTATCTGATGCCTGCAGTTCCTGAAGAGTTCCAGGGTTCTATAACATAAATTAACTTGCTCCATTAACAGATTTGTTTTAGCTATCTCAGTGCTGTGAAGTCAATTCTCATTCGTTTCCTTTTCACACTTCCAGGGTTTTCTGTTGACATTTCTCATCTGCTTTTGTCTTTTTACCTATTCTCAATGTGGTTTTATATCCTTGTACTGGTATTGTATTTTGTATTTATCTATTTGTAAACTATATTTTATTTTTCCTATTTTTAAAAACATTATGTTTCTCTTTCCACTCAAATTAGTTACTCCTCTGAAGGAAATCACAATTGGTGCTAAGCCTTCTGTATTAATTATCATAAGCTATCTAGCATATCAAATGACTCCAAAATTTTAGTACCTTAACATATTAAGAATTGATTTCTTGTTCCTCTAATAGTATAATTATAGTTAGTTCTGCCCCATATAATTGTCCTGGGACCGGGGATTCCCCAGGTCCTTGGAGATCTTTTGGCAAAGGCTGAAAATGGTAAAAGAACTGATGTTTGCACATGAGATAAATTTAGGGACCTAACTCAGAAGTGGCTTATTACATCATTTCCATTCACATGCATGGGCCAGAACTCAGTTACATAGCTACACTTAACATCATGGGAGTCTAGGAAATTTATTTTCCCAAGAAGAAAAGAAAAAGTGGTTGAACTATTAGCAATCCTATGCTATCTGTATTTTATTAATTCTCATATGATTGCATATACATGTACACATACATATATATCCATGTATTTGTGAACCCCTATCCTTTTAAAATAACTGCTTGCGGAAAATGGGATTATATTATATACATAGTTTCCATTGTCTTTTTATTTTGCTCATCTGTGTCTAATGGCAAATCTCTTCCAACTCATTTGGTAAAGTTCTGAATCTTTTTAAAGGCTGTATAATATTCCATTATGTGTTGCATCAAAATTAATTCAGCATTTTCTCTGTTGATAAGTATTCATTTAAAAATGCCTTTACTGAGGGAGGAGGGGCAAGATGGCAGAGAAGTAGAAGACCCTGTTCAACAGATCCCCTGAAATGAGCTAAATATCTACCAGAACACTCTGAACAGCCTGAGATGTAAGATTATACACTTCTGGATCTCTATGAGGCTAGGAGATCATCTGTGGAGAGGTTAAGTGGAGTGGGAATGCTCAAAATGTTATTGGAGAATAAACAGAAGGGAAAGGGAGCAACCAGAAGCGACTCACTAGAAAGTAATATCCCAGTACGAAAGTGCCCTGTGCTTGGGGAACAGCATTAACTTGGGGTCTGGTATAAAAGCACAAAAAAGAACAAAAAGTCTTAAGGGGCAACAGGTGGAATCAGGTGGCCATGGGCACGGTCCTAAGCCCATGGTCTGAGGACGGTCACAGCCAGTGACCACCTGTGCCTAATAGAATCCAGTGGGGGCTCCAATCCTCCTGGGCCCATGGCTTTCCACTGCTTGCACCACCACTTGGGCTGGGTGCACCCCTGCCCGCCCCTGAGAGGGCCTGGTGTGGGCACTGGCTGGTGGTCTCTGAACCTGCAGCCTTCTGTAAACTGTACCTGCTGGGTCGTGGGCATGGACCCCAGATAGCAGTCCCAACAGCCGCCAGGATTAGGTTCCCCAGACCAAAATTGCCTGCGGTTTTAGTGGCATGGGTTAGAGAGACAAGTGGGGCCTTTGGCAACCCCTGAGATGGTGGCTGGAAGTGCACACTGCCTGTGGGAGGTTGTGGTGTTCAGAGAAGATTGCCGAGGGGGGTATGTATGTTCTGGACCATCCAGGGGGAAGCAGACTGAGGCTTCTCTCTGAGGCAGAGGACTGGGTGTGGACAGTTTACTTTTTGCACTAGCCCTCTGAAAAGGGGGTGGGGGTAGCTGCCCAAGAACAAAAACCTCCAGAGAACAAAAAAACCTGAAAAACTGGTTTCCACAGAGTCCAGTCCCTTCCTAGGGGGCAGGGCGACTCAGCCCAACCAAGAATGACTGAAAAACAACAGGGCAGGCCCCTCCCCTAGAAGACAAGCCCAAAGAACAAGAGGAAAATAACCACAGGTTCCCCATAAAACTGTTAAACCCCAACATCAGGGGAAACCAATATAATAAACCCTGGTATTGCCCCCGAAACCTATATATTTCATAGATACAACATTTTAAAAATTAGTCCTCACAATTCTTATTCTTTTATTTTTTTAACCTACTCACCATTACAAATAGATATTTAATATACCATATTACATAGTAACTTTCTAACTTGAACTTTTTTAATACATATACCTGGGTTTCTTTTTCTTTTTTAATATGTATAGACATAAGCTTCAAGGTAATCCCTTTTCCCTATTCAATACTATCCCTATCTATAAACTAGTTTTAATTTCCCTGTATATCTGGAAGGTTGAGTCCTTTAACAAAGATAACAAGATACACCCAGAAAGTACTGAAATAACCTTCCTTGCCCATATCAAGGGTTTATAACCACCTTCCCATCTTACTCTTATGTCAGTGTTTCTGTGTATTTGTTTTTGTTTTTATATTGTTTTTGTTTTTATACTATATAACTCTTACTCTTGGTGTTCATTTTGACTAGTTTTTCTTTTCTTTTTCTTTTTTTCTTGTTCTTGTCTTTTCCTTTTGCTGATCTTTTTGTTTGTTCATTTTTGGTTTATGTACCTTGTAAATCTTTTGGGATTCACTTTGGCTGGGTTTTTTCTTTTTTTTTTTCCCCCTCTCTTTTTTTCTTTCTTCTTTCTTCTTGGTGGTGACTTCCAGTTGTTCTGAAACTTTCCAAGGGGCACCTTGACTGGATCGTGGTTGATATATTCAGCTATACATCCCCTTAACCACTTTTCACCAAAATGACTAGAAGGAACAACCAACAGAGGAAAAAATCAGAGACTGTGATCTCTGCCACAGAACTATTAGATATGGACATAAACAATATGTCAGAAATCGAATTCAGGGTAAAATTTGTCCAGGCAATGGCCAGGTTGGAGAAGACCATTAGTGGCAACATAGAATCTCTAAGGGCGGAAGTGAGAGCCAATCTGGCAGAAGTTAAAAAAAAAAAAGCTCTGAAAAGATCCAATCTAATCTAAATACTCTAACAGCTAGGGTAACTGAGGCAGAAGATTGAATTAGTGATCTAGAAGACAAATTGATAGAAAAGCAGGATTAGGAGGACATCTAGAAAAAACAACTTAGAAGCCATGAAAACAGAATTAGGGAAATAAATGACACCATAAAACATCCCGATGTCAGAATTATTGGGATCCCTGAGGAGGTGGAGAAAGAGAAAATACTAGAAGATACAGTTGAAAAATACTGGATGAAAATATCCCTAATCTGGGGAACAGAACAACTGTCCATGTCCTAGAGGCAGAAAGGACACCCCCACCCCAAGATCAACGAGTCTAGAAAGACATCCAGACACTTAATTGTGAAATTCACAAATCAAATTTTAGACAAGGTATCTTAAGGGCAGCTGGGGGAAGAGATTCCTTACATACAGAGGAAGGGCTATCAGAATAACGTCAGACCTGTCCACAGAAACCTGGCAAACCAGAAAGGGCTGGCAAGACATATTCAGGGCAATAAATGAGAAGAGCATGCAGCCAAGAATACTTTATCCAGCAAGGGTGACATTCAGAATGGATGAAAAGATAAAGAGCTTCCGAGACTGGCAAGGTCTAAAAGATTATGTGACCACCAAGCTGGCACTAGATGAAATATTGAGGGGGGGGTGTTCTATAAAAGAAGAAAGAACCCAAGAGTGACATAGAACAGAAATTTACAGAGACAATCTATAGAAACAAGGACTTCACAGGCAACATGATGTCAATAAAAACTTATCTTTCAATAATCAGTCTCAACATGAACAGCATAAATGCCCCCATAAAACAGCACAGGGTTGCAGACTAGATAAAAAGACAGGACCCATCCATATGCTGTCTACAAGAGACACATTTGGAACCTAAAGATTAAAGATCAACTTCATAAAATCTATCTATGAAAAACTCACAGTGAATATCATTCTCAGTGGGGAAAAACTGACAGCCTTCCCATTGAGATCAGGAACACGACAAGGATGCCCACTCCCACCACTGTTGCTCGACATAGTACTAGAAGTCCTAGCAACAGCAATCAGACAACAAAAAGAAACATAAGGTATTCAAATTAGTGACAAAGAAGTCAAACTCTCTCTCTTCACAGATGACATGATACTTTCTATGGGAAATCTAAAAGACTCCACCCCCAAACTACTAGAACTCATACAGCAATTCAGTAATGTGGCAAGTTACAGAATCAATGCAGAGAAATCAGTTGCTTTCTTATATACTAGCAATGAAAATATAGAAAAGGAAATTAGAGAATCGATTCCATTTACTATAGCACCAAGAACCATAAGATACTTTGGAGTAAACCTAACCAAAGAGCTAAAGGATCTGTACTCAAGGAACTACAGAACATTCATGAAAGTAAATGAAGAAGACACAAAAAGATGGAAAAACCTTCCATGTTCATGGGTTGGAAGAATAAACATTGTTAAAATGTCTGTACTGCCCAGAGCAATCTATACTTTCAGCATCATCCCAATCAAAATTTAACTGGCATTCTTCGAAATGCTAGAACAAACAATCCTAAAATTTGTATGGAACCAGAAAAGACTCCAAATCACTAAGGAATTGTTCAAAAAGAAAACCAAAGCTGAGGGCATCACGTTGCCTGATTTCAAGCTTTACTCCAAATCTGTGATCACCAAGACAGCATGGTACTGGCGCAAAAACAGATACATACACCAGTGTAACAGAGTAGAGAGTCCAGATATGGACCTTCAACTCTATGGTCAAATAGTCTTTGACAAAGCAGGAAAAAATTGCCAGCGGAAAAAAGACAGTCTCTTAAATAAATGGTGCTGGGAAAATTGGACAGCTATGTATAGAAGAATGAAACTCAACCATTCCCTCACACCATACACAAAGATAAACTCAAAATGGTTCAAAGACCTCAACGTGAGACAGGAATCCATCAGAACCCTAGAGGAGAACATAGGCAGTAACCTCATTGACTTTGGCCACAGCAACTTCTTTCAAGACACGTCTCCAAAGGCAAAGGAAACAAAAGCGAAAATGAACTTTTGGGACTTCATCAAGATCAAAAGCTTCTGTACAGCAAAGGAAACAGTCAACAAAACAAAGAGGCAACCCATGGAATGGGAGAAGATATTCACAAATGACACGATAGACAAAGGGGTGATATCCAAGATCTATAAAGAACTCCTCAAACTCAACACCCAAAAAACATGTAATCATGTCAAAAATGGGCAGAAGACATGAACAGACAATTCTCCAATGAAGACATACAAATGGCTAGCAGACACATGAAAAAATGTTCATCATCATTGGCCATCATGGAAATTCAAATCAAAACTACATTGAGATACTACCTTACACAAGTTAGAATGGCCAAAATCAACAGGAGAGGAAACAAATGTTGGAGAGGCTGTGGAGAAAGGGGAATCCTCTTACACTGTTGGTGGGAATGCAAGTTGGTGTAGCCACTTTGGAAAATAGTATTTTGCAGAAGCCAAGATGCCCTTCAACAGATGAATGGATAAAGAAGATGTGGTCCATATATACAATGGAATATTACACAGCCATCAGAAAGGATGAATACCCAACTTTTGCATCAACATGGATGGGACTGGAGGAGATTATGCTGAGTGAAATAAGTCAAGCAGAGAAAGTCAATTATCATATGGTTTCACTTACTTGTGGAACATAAGGAATAACATGGAGGACATTAGAAGGAAAAGAAAAGTGAGTTGTGGAATATTGAAGGGGGAGATGAAGCATGAGAAACTGTGGTCTCTGAGAAACAAACTGAAGGTTTTGGAAGTGAGGGGAGTAGAAGCATAGGTGAGACTGGTGGTGGTATTAAGGAGGGCCCATATTGCATGGAGCACTAGGTTTGGTCCATAAACAATGAGTCTTGGAACACTGAAAAAAATAAAATTAAGATGTTAAAAATAAAAATAAAAAATAAAAAATAAAAATGCCTTTACTGATATTTTAGTGACATTTAGAAGGGGAATGGAGCTTAATGTATATGAACATTTCTACATTTTTATTTGGAAGTTTAGCATTCAGATTGGTTGTGAATGTATGCTAAATGCAAGACTATTTCCAGAAATAAAACTATAATAATTTATATTTTGAGAAGTAGTGAAATGTAGTTTATAGGAGTAATGGCAGTTGGCTTCCATAGATTCTCTAGAATCATCAATTTGCTGGCTATATTATTAGCAAATATCTTAGATGTTTGAGGAGCACATAGAAATATTTTAGCAAATTATTTTTTGATACCAAATAACTAGTTTAACTTTACTTCATAATTTCTTTGCAAAGCTAAAATACATTAAAAATTTGTAGTATAAATAAATCTTGCATTTATTTGCAACATTAACTGTTAACATTTTTTTGGCACATAAAATTACTATATTCTAAAGGGCATTTTGCTCTTTCCTATGGATAGATTCTATTAGCATAAGGAATGTAAGAGTTCAGAGAAAAATGTATATTATTGATTATCTGAACAGATATTAAGTACCTACTAAGCATGAGACCCAGCTATGAGCTAAGAATATAACAAAGAACAATATAGACATAACGTGTAAAGATTTTTAGTCATGGAACATTACTCAGTGGAATCTGAGTAACATCATGTGTTACTCATCATGATGTTACTCATCATGTTAGCTGGTGAACTTGAGGGAGAAACAGAAAATAACCAGTAGGCTTTTTATAATGTGAGGTACTGAGAGAGACAAACAGAGACAGAAAGAGAGGGAGAGGCAAGGGGATAGAGAGCAACAGAAGCAATCACCCCATCTTGAACACCTGTCGATTACCAAGCACTGGGTTGGATCCGGTGCTGTAGGAGCTGTGGTCCTTTTGGAGCCAAGTTCTGCTGGGAGCTTATCCAGTATAGTCTGGATTTTTTTTTTTTTTTCTGAAAGTGATTTCACTAGACAGAGAAAGGACTGTATTACCTTGTCTATTCCTAATGGACTTCATCTCAGCTTTGAGCAAAACAATCAATTACAAAATGAGCTCCTATTGATAAATACTTGAAGTACTCATAGTTTATCTGATAGATGGAAGTTCTCTGTGCTGTAAGATCTGACGATCAAGGAATGCATCTGACATCCTGTTATAAATGTTAGGGAGTCCAACTTGTACTCTTTATTCAGAAAGGATGTTTTAATTTTGATTGTGATGAGCTGAACATGAGTCCAAGACTTCTAGAGTCTAAGGTACCATCACTGTAAGGTCAGTTTCAACCTATTTTTTGAAAACAAAATTTAGTTCACCTGAATTAGGTTTAGCAGTGATTGAGACAACTTGCTGTCCTCATGCCTTGTATTTCTTTTGTACTAAATAGTGCTCCACTGTGTAGCATGGGCTGCTAGTGGTTCCAGATCATTCTCGCAAAGAACAGCTCCATGTGTGCAGAACCTGTTGAGTGGAGTCAGTGAGAACTGTGGACAATCTGTACCACCAGGAGGCCTGGATGTTCGGAGGAGCTACTTTCCTGCCTTGTCAGAACTACTGGAAACAGAGAAATAAATAGGCAGTGTTTGAGGGGCCCTCGTAGAAAATCCACTCTCTCAAAATGACCCAAATCCTCGGAGGGCTTCAGGAGGACTGGTTCCATGGCTCTCTTTCCTCTGCCGGTGCTTCCCCGTGGTCTTTGTGCCCAGCAGTCTACAGAACACTCAGCAAACCTCAGAGCAACTCTGTAGAAGTCTTGGTTTCTGTAGCTCACTGGTCAGCAGAGCAGGGTGCTCACTTTGGCTTCGTTTTCAGTTGTCATGCCTTAGACAAGTCACTTGAAATGCCAGGTCTCACTTTCCTCATTAGTACAATGAAGAGTTAAATGAAGTGCCCTCTTAAAGCCACCAATACCCTGTCTGTGGTGACTGACCCTTCTCAGTAAGACTCTTGACACATCCTTTCTTATTGTTGGTTATTAAACAGGACTATTGTCCATTACCTAAAAACTGCTTGTCCTGGGATGCCCATGATTTTTGGTTCCTAGATTGACCACTGATATAATTATTATTGTCACGCTTCTCTGGGTTCCATGGGGCAGGTTACACAGACCAGAATGCCCGGCATTTAAGGGTTTGTACTGTTTATTCATGACCATAATTCTTTAGACTGTTCCAGTGGCAAAATTATGTTTCTATTGAGGCTGTTGTTCTGGAGGTAAAATAATGGAGAATGTTGTTATAAGGGTCTGTAACTAATCTGATGCATAAATGGTTCTTTCTGAACAAGGGGAACATACAGATGCCACAAATCAGATGCCCTTCCTTTGGTACTGTCCAGTCTCTAGAGCTATTTGGAATCTTGGCCGGTACCAGTGCCAGAACATCAGCTTATTCTAATGGCGCCTCTGAACATCTGAACAACACCAGCAGGCAAACAACTATATATCAGCGTTCCACTCATTATTTTGAGGCTAGACCAATATAATTTTGGCTCATGTATCTGTTGTTCATGGCCACTGCAATATCAAATGCAAACTTATTAAGAAATATATTTTAGTCATTCAGTAAATATTTGCCAAGTATTTATTGAGTGATAACCACATACTAGACACTGTTTTAGACTCAGAGAAAGTGGTAGTGAGGTGAACAAATCCCTGTTGTAAGGCAGTTATGTCCCTATAAAGAGAGAGAACAAATATATAAAATATTTATATAATAAGTTAATTGGTGGTATGTGCTATGGAGAAAAATAAAACAGGTAATAAGGTTAGGAAAGGCACATGTATTTGGGGGGTATATATACAGGGAGTTCAGGGAAGGACTTACTGAGGATGTGGTATATATTCGAGCAACAACTTAAAGGAGGTGAGATGGGCAGTCCAGAGTCCGTGGGGAGAACTTCCCTGTGAAAAAGAAGCAGGTACAAGTCCTTGAGGAGGGGGGAAGTTGGCTGTGTCCCTGCTGAAGCAGGAGCAGAGTGAAAGGGAGATAAGGTCAGAGTGGTAAGGACATGCTTTTCCCTGAGTGATTTAAATAGCCCTTGGAATGACATGATTTAGGTATGTTTTCACTTATATTTAACTTGGTTTGACCTTAAGTTTCTCCATTCTTGTGCCCATCCCCATGTGTTGTATCTTCTTCACGGACTTTTTCTTTTTTTTTTTTAATATTTTATTTATTTATTTGACAGAGAGAGAGAGGTCACATGTAGGCAGAGAGAGAGGGAGAAACAGAATCCCCACTGAGCAGAGAGCCTGATGCGGGGCTTGATCCCAGGACCCTGAGATCATGACCTGAGCCAAAAGCAGAGGCTTAAACCACTGAGCCACCCAGGCGCCCCACAGACTTTTTCTTGACCCCCGGTTTTTGTAACTCCAAGCACCGAGATTGACCGCCATCTCTCAGCTTTTTCACACAGGGCTTTCTCATTGCCCTCTTGGGAAGGCGCATTCTTCCTAACCCTAATAGTCCTGCTGCTTCCCCCAGAACAGCTCCCAGCTCTTTAGAGAGGCTTCTCTTCCCTGGGGGCTCGAGCTCTTCCACTCCACCACACCTCCTCCCTCCTCTGGCTGTCAGCTGGTTGCCTCGTAGCTATCTGCTAACGTTAATTGAAGATATTTGTCACCTGGGTCTTCCTCTTCAGAGAACTGCCAGTACCTGGGGGAAATCCAGGGGCTGCCTGGCAGGTGCCCTGCTTTGTAGTTCCTTGATCCCAATATCAGATACATTTCCCTTGTTTGGTTCAGCCATCTGTGCTCACAGCCACAGTGTGGACCTCATCTTTCCTCAGCTTTTGCCCATCTCAGAAGTGTTAATGTCTCAATAGTGTGGAAAGAGGTGGGATGTGAACAAATGCGTTTGTATCAACAGCCTGCATCCAATCTAGTGATGGTCCCACTCTCACCCATGCCATACTACACCTTTGCCTTCAGGGGGAGCTCACGGCTCCCAGTCCTGAGTCCTTGGAGGATGGACCTCCTTTGACCATGGAGCTCTGGGTTATGGTACTAGGGGAAGCAGTGGTTGAGTGTGTGGATAATAGAGTTAGACACAATTGTTCTGATCCTCACTTATAAAATAAGGGTGACCAGGCACACCTCACAGCATATGTGAGGAATAAATGACTTAGTGCAAATGCAATACTCAGTAGAGAGGTTACTAATAAGGGGAAACCAGTTAGGTGTTGCTTCTTGGAGACAAATGAAGAGGTTAACGGCTATTGTTCCATGGGGTGGTCTCACATATTCTTGAAACAAGAAGGAATTTAAACTTGAAAAGCTTCTGTCTCATTGCCACACAGCTGTGTGAAGGTATCTGGCTCTAGCCCCTTCCTCTGTTGCCCCAGTTCTGCCTCCCTACCCCGAGGTGGGGCAGGACTCCGGGTGGGGTCCTGGAGGAAGGCAGGAGGAGCAGGTAGCTTTTACAGGCCTCCCTAGGCAATGAGACATTCTTCTCTTCTTAGGTTCATTGAACAGGGAAGATGTAAATAATACATGTTTTCCTCTTTTTGTACAAACCTAACTCATTTCTGGAGAGTGCCATAGAAGCAGTTTTTGCTTCAGAAACATTTAAAAAAGTGACATCTTTTTTTTTTAATTTTTACTTATTGATCACAAAAAGGGTGAAAAAAATGGTTTCTTTCATAGCAACCTGCTAGATTTCTTTCTTTTTTAAGCTTTATTTATTTGTCAGAGAAAGAGAGAGAGCACAAGCAGGGAGAGCAGCAGGCAGAGGCAGAGAAAGAAGCAGGCTCCCCACTGAGCAAGGAGCCAGATGCGGGACTTGATCCCAGGACCCTGATATCATGACCTGAGCCAAAGGCAGTAGCTTCACCAACTGAGCTACCCAGGTGTCCCCTGCTAGATTTCCTTAAGGGGCTCAGGCAACCGTAATTGCTTCTTCTCTTAGTCACTTCACTTGTTCCTCAACCCACTGCACACTGCTTTCTTTAGTCACCATTCCATGGAATCTGCTGCCCAGGCCCTTGGTGGGGAACCTGGACCAGGGAGGAGGGGACCTGGTGCTGAAGGGGCAAGGTATGAACATTATTCGGAACCCATGCAGAAATGTGGAGATTCTAAATACAAGGAATGAGTTTGGACAGTCATTAAAAATATAAAAAGCTACAAAAGTAAATGAAGCATAGAAATAGTGAAACAGAAGGTATGTCACAAGGACATATAGACAAGGACAAAAATCAAAGGGAATCCTAAGAGAGCTTTTTAAAAAAAATTCCAGCTTAAACATGTTTATAGAAGTGAGATAAAGCAAACCAGTTCTGAAAGTAAATGTAAATGTTTTCCAAAATCCATTAAGAAGTTTAAAATAGATGCACCTGAAACAGAATAATTTTTAAAAGATGGGGAAAATGTTATCAAGAAAACATAAACAGAAAGTAACAGGAAGGCATACAATTTAATTTTTAATAAAAAAAGAATTTGATGCAAAATGCAATCAAGGTGTCTAAAAGGGACTTTTTTTCTGTGTTTAATAAAAAGCACAGTTACTAGTGAGCATTACATATCCTTTTCTGTGTTAAGTAATGTAACATCAAAATATGAAGCAAAATACCCCATGATCTAGCAGTTTTACTCCTGGATGCGTTCCAGCTGCAGTGTGTATTTCTGATCACTGAGAGAATGTACTAGAATGTTTGTAGCAGCACTTTCCATAATAGTTTCCACATCAAAACTACCCAAATGACCGTCACCAACAAAATGGAAAAATAAATTTTGAAACCCTCACCCAATGGACTACTACACATCAGTGAAAGTAAACGTTCTGCATACAGCAGTCCCCATGAACCTCACAGAGTGCCGAGCAAAAGCTGTCCACCGCAAATGAGCACATGCCATATGATTCCATTTATACAAAGGAAAAAATGAAACTAGCTGAACTAATCTTAGAGGATGAGAGTTTCCCTTTGTGGAGAGGGGGCAGTGACTGGGAGGGAGCACAGTGAGGAGGTGGTGTCCTGACTTCTGGTTACAGGGCTTTGTTAATTTTGTGAATAGTTTTCAAGCTCTTTACTTGATTTGTATATTTTTCCTTAAGTATATTTTATTTTAGTAAAAAGTTTAAATATGAAGAAAAAATTATCAGAAAGTAGAACACTGTGTAGAAAAACTGTTTTAGTGATTTTAGCATATTGCTTCAGGCTTTTTATTTAAATAAAAAATAGATTTTTGAACAATATAGCCATTTATACTGAATTAATGCATACTGATATTATACATTAAAACATATACGTCTGTATCTGTATATACTTAAGAAAAGTTTTGACTGTTGATCCTATATTAGGCCAAAAAGAAATCCTGAAGTCTTCAAACAGGAATTATGCAGACCATGTGACATTCTGAAACTGAAATGTGACAAACTAGATACTATTATTAATATTTCAAACAACTATAAAAATTGGGGCCCCTGGGTGGTTCAGTGGGTTAAGCCTCTGCCTTCGGCTCAGGTCATGATCTTAGGGTCCTGGGATGGAGCCCTGCACTGGGCTCTCTGCTCAGTGGGGAGCCTGCTTCCTCCTCTCTCTCTGCCTGCCTCTCTGCCTACTTGTGTTCTTTCTCTCTGTCAAATAAATAAATAAAATCTTTAAAAAATTAATTAAAAATTAAAAAATAAATAAACACCTACAAAAATTAACCTTTGAGATCTCTCTTAAATAAATATTTGGCCAGTGATTAAATGAAGGTGACAATTACAGAATGTAATAATAATTATTTTTGAGAAATAAAAGTGAGAAAACTAAATATGTCATAAAAGTTTGTCCAGGTGTCTAAAGCTGTATTCAAGGGCAACAATGATTAAGTTCATAGTCTTGAATGCTTCTATTATTTAAAAAATGAAAATAAATTAATTTTCTTTATAATTCAGTTTGACAAGTAAAAACAATCCTAAATATGAGGAAAGTAATAAGAGTAAAGGCAGCAGATAAAATAATTAGAAAAGGGAAATGAGTACAATAGAACTGGTGAATAAATCTAACTACTTATTCCTTTAAAGGGAAAAGAAAACAGCACAGTAATAGGTAACATAATATAATTAGGAATAAAATAACACTAATGTGAAGAGAAACAAGAAACCCAATTAGAAATTTTTTGAAACAGAGTGCTTTATGCCAGGTTATACCAACATATATTTTTTAATTGCAATTAAAAATGGTAAACCTGGGAAATTACAATTACAGAGATGTAATTAAGAGAATAAAACCCTAATAGAGGCAGAAGTATTGGAGGAACTGGAGGTATTGGAGGAATTAGAAAGGTGCCCAGGAGCACCTGGGTGGCTCAGTGGGTTAAAGCCTCTGCTTTTGGCTCCAGTCATGGTCCCAAGGTTCTGAGATTGAGCCCCGCATCGGGCTCTCTGCTCAGCAGGGAGCCTGCTTCCTCCTCTTTCTGCCTGCCTCTCTGTGATCTCTGTCTGTCAAATACATAAATAAAATCCTTAAAATAAAAATAGAAAGATGACCAGTTCATGGTCTGAAGTCAGACCTTGATTCTGAGTTTTTTTTCAAACTTCCAAGGAGGACTTCTGGGTGTAACCTCGCTCTGCCCAGTATGCACAGCACCATTTTACCTTGGCCTTGTTGGGTGAATGAATGAACCAATGAATGAGTGCTCCCTTTAACCTCCCCCTCAGAGGTGCAAATGGACAAGTTAGGTAATGTATGTGAGGTTCTTAGCACAGGGGCTATTAAATAGTGAGCATTCAGTTAATAGTAGGTCAGATGTCTTACAGTACATGGGAATCAAAATGTCAATGTGTAATCTTTTGATATGTGTATATATTTTTCAGGTTATCCTGATCCAGAAAATTTTTCCTGGACAGAGTATCTGGAAGCTACTCAAACGAATGCCGTTCCTGCCAAAGTTTTTAAAATGGTAAGCTTGTATCTGAGTATACTCTCACCTTTAAGCAATGTACATTTCGACTTCATTTGACAGTTTTTAAATTATTCTAGGTTTTTTCTTTTTAAAGTTGAGTGTTATGTTCATAACCAATTTGCCTTGTTTTCAGTTAAAACTGCAAAGGAAGTCATTCACTTACAATGGTTCCTCTACACAAAAGTTAACGATGGTTTCCAACTAGCCCACTCTAGTGCAGTGAAAGTCACCTGGTCAACCTCAGATGCTGGTGGGGTCCTTCATTTCTGCCTGTATTCGTCCATCAAGTGGGAACTCTGTGCTCTCACAGTCTCGGGGACTGTCTGAATGTTCAGAACACCATGATAAAATCAGTGAATTGTATGGAGCCTGTGTGTGTTCTAGTTTTATCCATTTTGAGGGAAACATTGCTTTTAGCATTTGTTAGAACACCAGTTTTTAAGTTGAAATTTGTCCTTATACATTTATTCCAGGATTGAACCAAGCATAAATTATTTGGTAAAAGACAATGCATTGATAGTATAGTTAGAGATCTTTATGTCTAAAGTGGTTTTCAAGTTGTTCCCTTTCAACTTGTGTGCTCCGGGCTTCCTGACTCATCTTTAATCAGAATTTTATATAGTGAGCTTCCACATACGATTTCATTTATGAAAAGTTTTCTAGGGATCACAAGGGGTTTGAAACAAAATGTTATTTCATTTAAAAAATGATTATACAGTAGGCTGGATTTGAAAAAGAAATGTAACCAAATTAAGAAGGCTAGAAGTCCTAGAGCGCTTGGAAGGACATTGAGAATTGCAGAAACTCAATAAGCAGAATACCAGCTGCTTGTATTATCTTTTTCTCTTTTGCTTTCTGTCAAAACTCATTTTACTTTTCCAAGAAGAAAATTACAAGAAAACAAAATTATGATTTCGTTACAAAGGCAACTTCCAGGCTCTAACAAGGGTTATTATGGCTTCACCTCAAGCTATATATCTTTGGTATCTGCACTCTGAAACTGTACCTTTCTTACCGGGACAGTGACCTTGGGGAGATCGGAAAGATTTTCAAGCATCAAGGGCCTAATTATAGTCCGTGTTCTCCATTTAGTAGGTGTAATAATGCATTTTGGAAGAAAATATGCTTCCACAAAAGCTGGAGAGAAACAGATGAGGTACCGGAGAAAGATTTAACTATTTATTACTCATGAATCATGAAGGTTTTATTTTTCTAGTGCCATTTCTAGATTTGGGGAATTCAATGCAGTTTCATTTGCAGTGAGGTCAGTTGAATACTTTCGTGTGTAATAGCTTTCGAAGTGAAACTTTTGTCAGCCTATGAACACTGTCTGAGTTGTCTTTCAACTTTGATTTTGGTATTTAAATTTCCTTGGGGTCAGTGATTTTGTATGTCCCAGTATATTTTTTACCACTGAGATTTTTTTTAGTGTTTTCTGAGTGTCCATCATTATAGACTCCTGATTCCTAGCATTTTAAGAGTTGGAAGAAAGCTTGAATTTATTAATACAGTTTTTAACATGCTTAAGTTACAAGTAAATAACAAAAGCACAGGTTATGGTTTTAAATATATGGGGGTATGCCGAATGTTTATAGCAGCAATGTCTACAATAGCCAAACTATGGAAAGAACCTAGATGTCTATCAACAGATGAATGGATAAAGAAGATGTGGATATATACACAATGGGATACTATGCAGCCATCAAAAGAAATGAAATCTTGCCATTTGCGACGACGTGGATGGAACTAGAGCGTATCATGCTTAGTGAAATAAGTCAATCGGAGAAAGACAACTATCATATGATCTCCCTGATATGAGGACATGGAGAAGCAACATGGGGGGTTAGGGGGATAGGAGAAGAATAAATGAAACAAGATGGGATTGGGAGGGAGACAAACCATAAATGACTCTTAATCTCACAAAACAAACTGGGGGTTGCTGGGGGGAGGTGGGATTGGGAGAGGGGGAGGGGGCCATGGACATTGGGGAGGGGAGGCGAACCGTAAGAGACTATGGACTCTGAAAAACAACCTGAGGGTTTTGAAGGGTCAGGGGTGGGAGGTTGGGGGAACAGGTGGTGGATAATAGGGAGGGCACGTTTTGCATGGAGCACTGGGTGTTGTGCAAAAACAATGAATACTGTTATGCTGAAAAAAATAAATAAAATGGGAAAAAAAAGGTTTCAAAAAAAAGAAAAAATTTAAAAAAGAAAACAAATAAAAAATATAAAAAAGAAATAAAAATATATATATTAAAAATAAATAAATAAATAAAAATATGGGGGTATGATTTTAAAACAGTTTAACTATGATAGTCATGCAGGTTTTATCTATTTTAAAATTTAGATTTATAAAAGATTATGTTTATCCTTTCTAATTGTTTATTAAATAATTTTGTCTCTGGGTCACACACTCCAAAACTGGGCAGTGACTATAGTCAACAGTTTCTTAATTTATTAAGTTAATTTCAGAAAAAAACTTAATCAGTTAGAAGCTTTTCCAAATCTTATGATCATTTAATGAATTTATGATTTAATCTCTTTTTAGCTATCTTGAAAATTACCAAAAAATTCTTTCTCCTCTCACAAGTTTGAATAAGATTGGATAAAATAACATGCATTAGCCCTAGGTGCCTTTCAACCTAAATTCAGTTGTATTAAGGGTCTGAATGCAAAGTCAGAACAATTGCACTTTAGAAAACCTGTGTGTCTGAGCAGTTGGGTTTTGCTCACTTTACTCTTCTGACATTCCAGCGGACACCCCACGGCTTTTTGCCGAGCATGAGACTTGAAGCAGTGGACAGAAGGAACCCCAGGCTCATTCGCGTGGCTACAGTCATCGATGTGGATGACCAGCGGGTAAAGGTATGCACTTCCAAGCAGTGCACTGCTGTCCTGGCCGGTACCTGCCCCTCCCTCGAGGCTCTGATTTTTTGGCACAGTGGGAAGAGCAGACTTCCACTGACACCATTCCCAGTCCCAGCTCCTGGGTAGAGAGATGGCCAGCTGACGTGCACCTGACAAGGGGAATGTGGAGATTGCCCACAACTGATTTTGAGAGGCGTTCTAACATGTTCCTGTTTGAGTTTGCTGTTTAGACTTTATATGCTTTTTCTTTTTTTCTTTTTTAAAGCTTTTTTTAAAGCTTTATTGCTATTATCAGCTTTTTATTTATTTTTTTTAATATACTAATAATATTTATTTTTTTTTCAGCGTAACAGTATTCATTCTTTTTGCACAACACCCAGTGCTCCATGCAAAACGTGCCCTCCCCATTACCCACCACCTGTTCCCCCAACCTCCCACCCCTGACCCTTCAAAACCCTCAGGTTGCCCCAACCTCCCACCCCTGACCCTTCAAAACCCTCAGGTTGTTTTTCAGAGTCCATAGTCTCTTATGGTTCGCCTCCCCTCCCCAATGTCCATAGCCCGCTCCCCCTCTCCCAATCCCACCTCCCCCCAGCAACCCCCAGTTTGTTTTGTGAGATTAAGAGTCATTTATGGTTTGTCTCCCTCCCAATCCCATCTTGTTTCATTTATTCTTCTCCTATCCCCCTACCCCCCCCATGTTGCTTCTCCATGTCCTCATATCAGGGAGATCATATGATAGTTGTCTTTCTCCGATTGATTTATTTCACTAAGCATGATACGCTCTAGTTCCATCCACGTCGTCGCAAATGGCAAGATTTCATTTCTTTTGATGGCTGCATAGTATTCCATTGTGTATATATACCACATCTTCTTTTTCCATTCATCTGTTGATGGACATCTAGGTTCTTTCCATAGCTTGGCTATTGTAGACATTGCTGCTATAAACATTCGGGTACACGTGCCCCTTTGGATCACTATGTTTGTATCTTTAGGGTAAATACCCAGTAGTGCAATTGCTGGGTCATAGGGTAGTTCTATTTTCAACATTTTGAGGAACCTCCATGCTGTTTTCCAGAGTGGTTGCACCAGCTTGCATTCCCACCAACAGTGGAGGAGGGTTCCCCTTTCTCCACATCCTCGCCAGCATCTGTCATTTCCTGACTTGTTAATTTTAGCCATTCTGACTGGTGTGAGGTGATATCTCATTGTGGTTTTGATTTGTATTTCCCTGATGCCGAGTGACGTGGAGCACTTTTTCATGTGTCTGTTGGCCATCTGGATGTCTTCTTTGCCGAAATGTCTGTTCATGTCCTCTGCCCATTTCTTGATTGGATTGTTTGTTCTTTGGGTGTTGAGTTTGCTAAGTTCCTTATAGATTTTGGATACTAGCCCTTTATCTGATGTGTCGTTTGCAAATATCTTCTCCCATTCTGTCAGTTGTCTTTTGGTTTTGTTAACTGTTTCCTTTGCTGTGCAAAAGCTTTGGATCTTGATGAAATCCCAATAGTTCATTTTTGCCCTTGCTTCCCTTGCCTTTGCCGTTGTTCCTAGGAAGATGTTGCTACGGCTGAGGTCGAAGAGGTTGCTGCCTGCATTCTCCTCAAGGATTTGGATGGATTCCTTTCTCACAGTGAGGTCCTTCATCCATTTGGAGTCTATTTTCGTGTGTGGTGTAAGGAAGTGGTCCAATTTCATTTTTCTGCATGTGGCTGTCCAATTTTCCCAGCACCATTTATTGAAGAGGCTGTCTTTTTTCCATTGGACATTCTTTCCTGCTTTGTCGAAGATTAGTTGACCATAGAGTTGAGGGTCGATTTCTGGGCTCTCTATTCTGTTCCACTGATCTATGTGTCTGTTTTTGTGCCAGTACCATGCTGTCTTGATGATGACAGCTTTGTAATAGAGCTTGAAGTCCGGAATTGTGATGCCACCAACTTTGGCTTTGTTCTTCAACATTCCTTTGGCTATTCGAGGTCTTTTCTGGTTCCATATAAATTTTAGGATTATTTGTTCCCTTTCTTTGAAAAAAATGGATGGTATTTTGATAGGGATTGCATTAAATGTGTAGATTGCTTTAGGTAGCGTAGACATTTTCACAATATTTATTCTTCCAATCCAGGAGCATGGAACATTTTTCCATTTTTTGGTGTCTTCCTCAATTTCTTTCATGAGTACTTTATAATTTTCTGTGTATAGATTCTTAGTCTCTTTGGTTAGGTTTATTCCTAGGTATCTTATAGTTTTGGGTACAATTGTAAATGGGATTGACTCCTTAATTTCTCTTTCTTCAGTCTTGTTGTTGGTGTACAGAAATGCAACTGATTTCTGTGCATTGATTTTATATCCTGACACTTTACTGAATTCCTGAACAAGTTCTAGCAGTTTTGGAGTGGAGTCTTTTGGGTTTTCCACATATAGTATCATATCATCTGCGAAGAGTGATAGTTTGACTTCTTCTTTACCAATTTGGATGCCTTTAATTTCTTTTTGTTGTCTGATTGCTGAGGCTAGGACTTCTAGTACTATGTTGAATAGCAGTGGTGATAATGGACATCCCTGCCGTGTTCCTGACCTTAACGGAAAAGCTTTCAGTTTTTCTCCATTGAGAATGATATTTGCGGTGGGTTTTTCATAGATGGCTTTGATAATATTGAGGTATGTGCCCTCTATCCCTACACTTTGAAGAGTTTTGATCAGGAAGGGATGCTGTACTTTGTCAAATGCTTTTTCAGCATCGATTGAGAGTATCATATGGTTCTTGTTCTTTCTTTTATTAATGTGTTGTATCACATTGATTGATTTGCGGATGTTGAACCAACCCTGCAGCCCTGGAATAAATCCCACTTGATCGTGGTGAATAATCCTTTTAATGTACTGTTGAATCCTATTGGCTAGTATTTTGGCAAGAATTTTTGCGTCTGTGTTCATCAAGGATATTGGTCTGTAGTTCTCTTTTTTGGTGGGATCCTTGTCTGGTTTTGGGATCAAGGTGATGCTGGCCTCATAAAATGAGTTTGGAAGTTTTCCTTCCATTTCTATTTTTTGGAACAGTTTCAGGAGAATAGGAATGAGTTCTTCTTTAAATGTTTGGTAGAATTCCCCTGAGAAGCCGTCTGGCCCTGGGCTTTTGTTTGTTTGGAGATTTTGGATGACTGTTTCAATCTCCTTACTGGTGATGGGCCTGTTCAGGTTTTCTATTTCTTCCTGGTTCAGTTGTGGTAGTTTATATGTCTCTAGGAATGCATCCATTTCTTCCAGATTGGCCAATTTGTTGGCGTAGAGTTGCTCATAGTATGTTCTTATAATTGTCTGTATTTCTTTGGTGTTAGTTGTGATCTCTCCTCTTTCATTCATGATTTTATTGATTTGGGTCCTTTCTCTTTTCTTTTGGATGAGTCTGGCCAGGGGTTTATCAATCTTATTGATTCTTTCAAAGAACCAGCTCCTAGTTTCATTGATTTTTTCTATTGTTTTTTTGGTTTCTATTTCATTGATTTCTGCTCTGATCTTTATGATTTCTCTTCTCCTGCTGGGTTTAGGGTTTCTTTCTTGTTCTTTCTCCAGCTCCTTTACGCGTAGGGTTAGGTTGTGTACTTGAGACCTTTCTTGTTTCTTGAGAAAGGCTTGTACTGCTATATATTTTCCTCTCAGGACTGCCTTTGCTGTGTCCCACAGATTTTGAACTGTTGTGTTTTCATTATTTGTTTCCATGAATTTTTTCAATTCTTCTTTAATTTCCTGGTTAACCCATTCATTCTTTAGAAGGATGCTGTTTAGTCTCCATGTATTTGGGTTCTTTCCAGCTTTCCTCTTGTGATTGAGTTCTAGCTTCAGAGCATTGTGGTCTGAAAATATGCAGGGAATAATCCTAATCTTTTGATACCGGTTGAGACCTGATTTGTGACCCAGGATGTGATCTATTCTGGAGAAGGTTCCATGTGCACTAGAGAAGAATGTGTATTCTGTTGCTTTGGGATGAAATGTTCTGAATATATCTGTGATGTCCATCTGGTCCAGTGTGTCATTTAAGGCCTTTATTTCCTTGTTGATCTTTGGCTTGGATGATCTGTCCATTTCAGTGAGGGGAGTGTTCAAGTCCCCTACTATTATTGTATTATTATTGATGTGTTTCTTTGATTTTGTTATTAATTGGTTGATATAGTTGGCTGCTCCCACGTTAGGGGCATAGATATTTAAAATTGTTAGATCTTCTTGTTGGACAGACCCTTTGAGTAGGATATAGTATCCTTCCTCATCTCTTATTATAGTCTTTGGCTTAAAATCTAATTGATCTGATATAAGGAATGCCACCCCAGCTTTCTTCTGATGCCCATTAGCATGGTAAATTGTTTTCCACCCCCTCACTTTAAATCTGGAGGTGTCTTCGCGTCTAAAATGAGTTTCTTGTAGGCAACATACTGATGGGTTTTGTTTTTTTATCCATTCTGATACCCTGTGTCTTTTGATTGGGGCATTTAGCCCATTAACATTCAGGGTAACTATTGAGAGATATGAATTTAGTGCCATTATTAGCCTGTAAGGTGACTGTTACTGTATATTGTCTCTGTACCTTTCTGATCTACTACTTTTAGGCTCTCTCTTTGCTTAGAGGACCCCTTTCAATATTTCCTGTAGATCTGGTTTGGTGTTTGCAAATTCTTTCAGTTTTTGTTTGTCCTGGAAGCTTTTTATCTCTCCTTCTATTTTCAATGATAGCCTAGCTGGATAGAGTGTTCTTGGCTGCATGTTTTTCTCGTTTAGTGCTCTGAATATATCATGCCAGCTCTTTCTGGCCTGCCAGGTCTCTGTGGATAAGTCTGCCGCCAGTCTAATATTTTTACCATTGTATGTTACAGACTTCTTTTCTCGGGCTGCTTTTAGGATTTTCTCTTTGTCACTAAGACTTGTAAATTTTACTATTAGGTGACGGGGTGTGGACCTATTCTTGTTGACTTTGAGGGGGGTTCTCTGCATCTCCTGGATTTTGATGCTTGTTCCCTTTGCCATATTAGGGAAATTCTCTCCAATGATTCTCTCCAATTGACCTTCTGCTCCCCTCTCTGTTTCTTCTTCTTCTGGAATCCCAATTATTCTAATGTTGTTTCGTCTTATGGTGTCACTTATCTCTCGAATTCTCCCTTCATGGTCCAGTAGCTGTTTGTCCCTCTTTTGCTCGGCTTCCTTATTCTCTGTCATTTGGTCTTCTATATCACTAATTCTTTCTTCTGCCTCATTTATCCTAGCAGTGAGAGCCTCCATTTTTGATTGCACCTCATTAATAGCTTTTTTGATTTCAACTTGGTTAGATTTTAGTTCTTTAATTTCTCCAGAAAGGGCTTTAATATCTCCAGAGAGGGTTTCTCTCATATCTTCCATGCCTTTTTCGAGCCCGGCTAGAATGTTCAGAATCGTCATTCTGAACTCTTGATCTGACATATTACCCATGTCTGTGTTGATTAGGTCCCTAGCCTTCGGTACTGTCTCTTGTTCTTTTGTTTGTGGTGATTTTTTCCGCCTTGTCATTTTGTCCAGATAAGAGGATATGAAGGAGCAAATAAACTACTAAAAGTGTGGGAAAGACCCCGGAAAAATGCGCTGTAACCAAATCAGAAGAGACCCCAAATTGTGGGGGGGAGAAAGGGGATAAAAACAGGTTCTGAAAAAAAAAGAAAAAAAAAAAAGAAAAGAAAAAAATTTAAAAAATAAAACAAATAAAAAAATATAAAAAGGAAAGAAAAAATATATATATTTAGATGAACTAGTCAAAAAACTTTAAAAAAGAAAAGGGTAAAAGTTTTAAAAAATTTAGCAGAAGAAGAAAAAAGAAAAAAGAAAAAAAATTGAAGAAAGAAAAAAAAATTGAAAAAAGAAAAAAAAAATTGAAGTAGCCGCAAGACTAAAGAATCATGGGGAGAAAGCCATGAGTTCCGTGCTTTGCTTTCTCCTCCTCTGGAATTGCTCTGCTGTCTTAGGGATTGAATCTGCTTTCTCCTTGATAAATGAACTTCGTCCTGGCTGGATATTTTGTTGATCTTCTGGGGGAGGGGCCTGTTGTAGTGACTCTCAAGTGTCTTTGCCCGAGGCAGGATTGCACCGCCCTTACCAGCGGCCGGACTAAGTAATCGGCTCGGGTTCGCTTTTGGGAGCTTCTGTTCCCTGAACGCTTTCCGTAGAGTTCCGGAGGACGGGAATGAACATGGCGGCCTCCCAGTCTCCGGCCCGGAGGAGCCGAGAGCCTGGGGCCCCACTCCTCAGTGCGCCCCCAGAGGACAGCACCCAATCACTCCCGTATCCCCAGCCTCTAGCCACGCTCCGAGCTCACCCAGCCCGCGACCAGTTCAAGGTAACCCCGAGCTGAGAGTTCAGTCCTCGGCTCTGTCTCTGCAGCCGGCTTCTCCGTTCTAATACCTGCAAGCTCTCCGACACTCCGACACCCCCGATCCTTCTGTGACCCTGCGGGGCCTGGGGCCACGCTGGCCCCGCGTGGGCTTCACCCTGGTTTAGCCTCTGGAGCAATGTCCCTCAGTGGAACAGACTTTTAAAAGTCCTGATTTTGTGCTCCGTTGCTCCGCCGCTTGCCGGGAGCCGGCCCCTCCCCCCGCGGTCTATCTTCCCGTCGTTTTAGATTCACTTCTCCGCCAGTCCTACCTTTCAGAAAGTGGTTGATTTTCTGTTTCTAGAGTTGCTGTTCTTATTATCAGCTTTTTAAAAATAGTCATTAAATACCTTAAGAACAATCAAGGCTTTGTTTTCTACTGTTCCTTGTTAGATCAAAGAGAAATGAACAAAAGGACTTTAGTCACTGTGGCTAAAACAAAAATTGAGATTTTTGAAGTAAATATCTGGTGAACAGATTTCCATACTGTCCTTATTGTGAAATCTACTTTTTTAAATGCACACATTTTCAAAATGAAATTTTCTTAAAATGGAAGCGTTTCCATTTTCTAAATGTTGTATTTAATAAATCTGCAGCATATGACAGTTCAAAATGATTTTCCATCCAAACACAGTTTGTTTCATACTATTAAAAAGATTCAAGTCAACTGCTTTTAAATAGGCACCATCAAGAAAGAGGCATTTAAGTTTGATATACAATTTGCTATGATTAAAATAAATCTTATTTGCCATATGCCAAATTTGAAAACAATTTCTGTTTCATCTCATAAAGAATAATCAGTACATACATTTTAGTTAAATTTAGAGATGAGTATTTCACCATTGGTTATCAAGAATTAAAAAATATCTTTTATTCTTCTGACAAATGAAAATAATTATGCTGAGCACTATTCAGGACTAATACATGATAGGTATTTTGTCCCACATATGTTCTTTCTGTGTTTTGTTTTATATTGAATTTTGCTTAAATTCTTATTTGTGGCTCTTTATTGCTTATGCTTGTAGCACTTACTCTGGGAATGACTTTTGAATATTATAAATACTTTATAAATTCAAGAATTTTTTTTAAAGATTTTACTTATTCAAAAGAGAGGTTGAGAAAGAGGAAGAGTGCGAGAGAGGGTAGGGAGAGGAAGAGGGAAAGAATCCCAAGCAGTCTCCATGCTGAGTGTGGAGCCCCACATGGGGCTTGATCCTATGACCCCAAGGTCATGACCTGAGCTGAAACCAAGAGTTGGAAGCTGAACCGACTGAGCCACCCAGGCACCCCAAAATTCAGGAATATTTTGTCATTGAAAATGAGCCTCAGGTTTTTTTCTCTGAATTCTCGTTTAACTTTCATTATAAAATCATGGCATTTGTAGGAAAAATTCAATCTTAATAGTATATCAAGTCTTAGAATTTCAATTGACAGATTGTTTTCTTCCGATTCATAAGATAGATATTGTGTTATTTGTTGGATATATTTTCCGCCTTATTTATGTGAACATATTGGGTTAACACATGACCTTAAAATATTTGAAAAAAACTTAAGTTCCTAAAATGAATTTAGTGTATTTCTTATTTACCATCTAAACATTGATCCTTCCAAATCTCTGAGAATTTAGCTGGTCCTTCCAAAGGAATATTTCATGTATCTACTCCTTATTCTTTCTCTTTCATGGTAATTGCCTTGTCTTTGCTATAGGGAAAGAGTTGGTGAAAGTACATGGTCCCTCTAACAGGATTAGAACCTTAAGTGTTATCTCTGTGGTTGTGAGCACAGTGGAGATATTAGGATTTTAGGACTACATTAAGATGTGTTTATGTAGCTGTCACTCTCTGCCCTGTGAAATATGCTTTATAACATGTGCAATGAATTACTTCCACATACCATTCAGTCTGTCAGAATTTTATCAGTCCTGAAATAGATACAAATGTCTTAGGGGTTGTGGCTCACTTTTGATCTCACAGACAGCCTCTGCCCTCTTGCAGCCCATTCCTGGGATGGACTCTTCTGCCATGGATCCTTCATTCTACACCCTCCCCTAGTCAATGCTCCAGTTGGGTCCATGCTTGTCCTGTCCCATGAGGTAGAAGGGGAAGGATTGTGGGCTGGAAATTTTCCAAATAGAAACAAATCATAGAGAAGACTCGGAAGCTTCAAATTCCATTCATCATTGTTCCAGAAGAGAGAAAGGCATTGAAAATGAGCATATGGTATTCTCCTCTGAATTCTTGTTTAAAGAAGTTGAGGGCTGTGGATTGGGCTAGCTCTGCCATTGGGAACGCAGTTGACACTTCCCTGATCTCCTTGTTGTCGAGCACATTCCTCTGTACATTTACTAATGTGCTGACCATATTCTATATATTTTTTTAATTTTTATTATAATTTTCTCTTTTAAAGTCTATTTCCTTCCAAGACTGTTTTTTATCATTGATACTAGCACATAATCGTTGCTTAATATATGTGTGATTGAATGGGAATTGAGTGAATGAAGAAACAAATGGCATTGCATATACTCTGGCATCTTGTTACTTGAGTGTGTGAAATAATTGTATTAGTCAATAACTACTCTTCCCTCATTCTTCATCCCTCTCCTAATTACTCTTCCATTGGAAATACAGTTCAGCGTAATGTACTGGAAAGTGTCATAAGATGCACAGATCTGAATTGGAATTTCAGCTCCGACTTCTTTAACTGATATTAACTCAGTGGTTACTCAGTGTATTTGAACTTTTCTTTATCTGTAAAGCAATGTGATTAACAATGCCTACCTTGTTGGCTGGTTGTGAACATTCAGTGAAGAACACCCGAAAATGTGCATGAGTCTACACTTCAGGTTGCTGCTGTTACCTGCCAGTGCAAATGTCCAGTGCTGCTCTCCTTGGGTGCCTTTATTGTCTGTGTTAAGGAAGAGGCCTCATCAAAGTAGTTGTCATCAGTAGATGGGGAAGGAACAAGACCATGTGCTGTGGTGAGCATGACTGGAGTTCCCTTGGGAGGGCTCATGTGTATCTATGGGATGGTGCTGCAGCCCCTCGTCTGACTTTGGAGAGTAGAGTCAGTCAGCCTGTTGCACCAAAGAACAATGCCAGTGGAGATGATAATGACGACAAGCAGTTTGTATCAGATGACACTCTTATAAGGGCTTCCTGTGCATTAGGGTACCCTTACAGTAACCCTGGGACACGAGGTGCGGTTATCAGACTCATTTTGTAGATGAGGAAACTGAAGGCCAGGGAGGTTAACTAATGGGTCCAAGGTCACAAACTAGAATGTGGGGAAATGGGTTTATACCCCAGCTTTTGCACAGAGGTTTTCAGCTCTAGAGCTTATAATCTTCCTACTCCTTCTCATCTTAGGTTCTGCTTGTTATCATAAATATCCCACTTCATGATGGGACAGCGGGTGTGGAATGTGGGGACCAAGTTCACTCCTCACCCACCCTACTTTGTCCTTTGTGCTGGGTGCACGTTGCCAGGCTTCCCAGGAGATTTGTGTGGTGCTTCTGGCACTCCCTGGCAGAGTGAAGTACATCTGGAAGACTAACTTTTTTCCTTTCTGCCACTCCCCAGATATGTAGTTGCCCTGTGTGCTTGATTAATTCTATTTTTAAAGAGATTTTATTTTTATTTTTATTTATTTATTTATTTTTGATTAATTCTATTTTTAAAGTGGCTTTTTTGAGATATAATTCACACACCATAAAATTCACTGGTTTTGAATGTATTCCCAGAGCTGTGCAACCATTACCACTATCTAAGTTTAGAACTTTGTCATCCCCCCCAGAAAGAAAGTTCATACCCCTAGCAATGACTCTGTCTACACTTCCTCCCAGCTCCTGGCAATCAGTAGTCGACTCTCTGTCTCTATGGATTTGCCCTATTCTGATCATGTCCTATAAATGGAATCACATAAGATATGATCTTTTGTACCTGGCTTCTTTCACTTAACATGATGTTTTGAGGGTTCATCCATCTTGTAGCATGTATCCATGTTTCATTATTTTTTATTTCTAATAATTTTTTTAGGATTTATTTATTTGACAGACAGAGATCACAAGTAGGCAGAGAGGCAGGCAGAGAGAGAGGAAGGGAAGCAGGCTCCCTGCCCAGCAGAAAGCTCTCATTATTTTTTATTTCTGAATAGTATTCCATTATGTAGATCTACCACATCTTGTTAATCCATTCATCTTTGATAGACATTTGAGTCATTTCCATTTTTTGGTTATTTTGAATAATGCTGCTGTGAACATTTGTGTATGTTTTTGGGTGGACATGTTTTCTTTTCTCTTGGGTATATATCTCTAGGAGTAGAGCGACTGAGAGTCAAATGGTAACTCTTTGACATAAAATGTTTTCCATAGTGATTGCCCCATTTTATACTCTCATGAGAAGTATATGAAGGATTTAGTTTCTCTACATCCTTACCAACATTAACTATTGTCCGTTTTGTTTACTTTTTTACGTTTTAGCTAGCCTAGTGGGCCTATGTGTATAGATACAAAGATTCTGAATTATTACAATTGACCATATTACAATACATATACATATACATACATATACATATACATATACATATACAATATACATATACAATACATATACATATACAATACATATACCATATTGATCATATTACAATATGACCACTAATAATACATTGGCCAAAGGAGTGGGATCCAGTGACTTCTAGTGGTTGTACTAGTGGAAGTAATAACAGCAGTAGGTGTGATGTCAGGCTCAGAAGTCACAGAAGTTTTACCAGTAGAGTAAGAAGGCCCAGTTATTGAATATGGACTTTGTTCCAGATATTTAGCTAAGTATGTGACATAGTGTACCTTTATCTACACAGCAACTCTTTTTTAAACTTACATTTTTACTGAGGTCTAACTGACATGTGACGCTGTACTAGTTTCAGGTGTACAACATAGTGATTTGCTATTTGTTCACTCTGCAAAAGGACCACCACGGTGAGTCTAGCCACACAAAACTCTCACACGTGTATGTTATTTCTTTTTTACAGTTGGCATGGAGACTTTAAGTAATTTGAGCCAGGTTTCCCAGTCAGAGGAGGAAGAACTGGGTGCAAACTTAAATATTTCTAGCTCCAAAGCCAATGCTCTCATTTCAGATACTCCCCTGTAGCTGTGATAAGCCATGGGAAGTAGAGACCATCAGTTGTCGGTGTCAGTGGGTTGGAGCAGTGGCAGCCAGATTCAAGATATTCTCCACTCTTGTGCTCTTAACTCCACTGGTACTAGTCAAGCCAGATCCTCTGATTTTCATACTGCTGGTCATGTATCGTTTGCCAGTAGCTGAGTTACGAAGCTTTTCTTGCCTTGGGAGGTTTTTCAGATGTTGTTTCCCCTTGTGTTGATTACTGTGTTTATTAATTACCATAGTTACTCTAATAAATATTTATGATGTACTCAGTGTGTATCGTGTTCAATTTATAGCCAGCTATTATGTTTAATAATTATTCTTTTGTTTGGTTGCACAGTGTACTCTGTTATATTTGAAAGCCCATTACTGTCACCTTATCAGGAAATGCACATTAAATTACAATAGATGGATGGATGCTTTTAGGAAGTTTAGCCTTTATTTGGGAAAAAAAAATCTATTCTTCTGCAAATAAATGTAAAAGGAGGACTTAAAACAGAGAAATATTTGATAAATATTTGCCCTGTGGGACCACAGCTAAGCTGTGAAATGAATTATAAATGTATTCCAAATAGATGCTTTAGGAAGTTCTCCTGAATCATTAATAAATTGAGTGTCTTCAGCAAGTCTTTTCATATTTAATGCATTAACTGGATGTATTTGTGGCATTTCTAAATGAAATAAGAGCATCATGACCAAGAGAAATTGTCATGGTAAGTTGTCTACTTGTATGACTAGAAACTATTTTGAATTTTCAGTCAAGCCAATAAGTTCAAAGCTTTTGTCTGAAAAAACCTGCAGGTGGATTAGTGCAAAGCAAAAGTCCAAATACAAGTCAGTGAATGTTCATTTTAATTAAGGGTTTCCTGTGCTTCGAGAAAGTTGCTTGACCCCTTTGAGTCCTAGTTTAATTATCTGTCAAAAAGGGAGCAGAACTGGAATATATCATCTCTCTTTCCACTGTCTCTAGCTGGGATGCATTTTTGAAAATGGTTTTGAAATATGAGGACAGAACAAGATACTAACATTAAAAATGACTGTCCTTTGAGTTAAACTTCTAATTAGTGCCCATTACAGTACCACAGTGATTGATGACTGTCTTCATTTGGGAAGGAGACTGGGACTAATTTCAAAAATATTATGACCAATTAATGAAAAGATATTTTTTAAGAGTAGGTGAGACTATAAATTAGTGTCAACCCTGATTTCCAGACAGGTTTAGGAAGATAGAATGCCCTCCCCGGTAAAGGTGCATTAGTGTAATTCTGGTAGCAACAAACAGCAGCAATAGTGAAGTGAGAGCTGACTAACTCAGACGTGGTGCCCACGTGCTGCTGTTGATGTGCTTGGCATTTTCCTATTCTCAGAATCCACACGGCAGCCCTGTAAGGGAGAGATGGGTGGAGAGACAACCCCACAGAGCTCAGGCCTCTTGCGCCAGGCTGCCCAATGACAGCCAGAGCTCTGAACCCGCAGGGCAGCATCTTCTCCTGTAAAGGGACAGCAAATAACTATTTTGACCTTTATGGGCCTTGTGGTCTCTGCCACAGCTGCTCAGTTCTGTGGATTAGCACAAAAGCAGTCACAAACAGTAGGTAAGCGGGAGTGTGGCTGGGTTCCTGTAAACTTTGTGGACATTGAAATTGGAATTCTATATCATTTTCACATGTTACAAAATATTCTTTTGAACTTTTTTAGCCATTTTTACTGGGGCACCTGGGTGGCTCAGATGGTTAAGTGTCTGCCTTCAGCTCAGTTTGTGCTCTGTGGGTCCTGGGGTTGAGCCTGTGTCAGGTTCTCTGCTCAGAAGGGAGTCTGCTTTTCCCTCTTTCTGCTCATGCTTTCTCTCTCTCTCTCTCTCTCATATAAATAAGATACTTAAAAGATCTAAAAACCATTTTTTTTTGTCCTTGGGATGAACAAAAACAGGTGATGGGTCCTGTTTGGCCTGTGGGCTATAATCTGCCAACTCCTGTCTTAACAGATACACCAGACTGATTCAGTTATGAGATGAAATTAGTAAGTTGGAACTTATAGTATAAACAGTTTTATATTCTTACCAAAAATATTTTTTAATCAAACCACATCTGTGTTTATTTTCCTATATAGTTTTAGATATTCAGTAGAAAGAGGTAGAGGAGATGAGGCCTACCTTATCATCAACAGCTTCTAGACTTAAATATATTTCTCCTACTGTCAGTTGGTTACTGTCCATTCATTTGATGATTTTCAGTGTGAACATAGTCAAGCTCCCAAGATGATGTATAACCTTTCACAGGGCAGGCTTCCCAGTTGCTGGACTTGTATTCTCCAAGTACTATAAGTAGAGACTTACTTTTAATGTTTTTAGGAAAGTCGGTATGTGCTGAACTGAACTGTACACCCAACAGCACAGCTGGGAAGAACTGCCGTGGCAGGGAGTCAGACATCCCACTCTGGAGCCATTGCTGGCACTCCTTAGGTAGCCTTCACCCAGCTGCCTTCTTACCAGCCTGACCTGTGAGATCTAATGAGATCCTGGCATGTGATTATTTGGCTGGAGGCATCAGCTTAGTCATGAGCTGGGTAGAATAGAAATAGAACATTTCACAGTTTTCTGTGCAGAACACTGTCTGTGTAGACACTTCTTAAATAAAAGATGATGATGTCGTAGCACTAGTTGTTCTTAACCCTTATTTTGGGATTATGCATTTCTTTGAGTGTCTGAGGGATGCCACAGATCATTCGGCTGCAAAACGCACATACCTGTGGATACAAATGCTGGATTAGATTTGTGTTTCAAGGGTTGCTGGACTTTTTGGTAAGGATCTTATTTAAGACTAACAGTTCTTCGGTTAAAAGAAGGTTCTCCCTTTCTCTGTACTCTGCACTTTATTCAACACTTTATATTTACTCAAAAAGTCTGAGCCCCTTCGCTGCCTTTTATTTCCCAGATACTCAGTCAGAACCTGCAATGTGGACTGACTGTCTTCCTTCAGAGTGAGCAAGAGAGTCTCTTGGATTCATCGTGGCTTTGGAGGAGACATGCACACTTTTTGCTATTTTCCCGAACAGAAGTGTACTATTTCTGACCAGCGGCAGCTTTAACATTCCACGTGCCCTTACTAATACTGATACTTAGCTAATTATGCTGAATATCATCTCTTTTTCTCACATCTTCCTTTATAAGCACTCTATTTTTACCACTGGAAGACTATCTATCAAAAATAAATAAGTGAGCAAAAACACCCCAGAATAAAGTGACTAGGCAAGATGGTGAATTAATCTCCCCTCCTTGTTCCAAAATCTGTGTCATTTCTTGTGATAGAAGAAAAGACGATAGACTCAGGAAAATGAGCTGCTTCTGTGAGAAAAGAACAAGTAGATTCTTACATTAATTTATTCCCAAAATGGAGTTGTACTATTTTCCCACTTCCACCATAACAAATTACCACAAACTTAGTGACCAAACTTTAGTGACCTAAAGTGACACAAATGCATTATATTTCTCTAGGTCAGTGGAGTCACTAGGCTCAAACCAAGATTTCAGCAGGGATTCCTCTTGGAAACTCTTGGGGAGAATCTTTGTCCTTGCCTTTTCCAGTTTCTAGGGGCCAGCTCTGCTCATTGGCTCACATTCTTTTTCTCTGTACTCGAAGCCAGCAGCATAACATTTTCAAGCCTCTCTCTGATATTCCTGCCCCCCACTCATCAGGGCAGTTGTGATTAACGTGGGCCCACCGGACAACCCAAGATCATCTTATCCAACTCAAGATTACACCTGCAAATTTCCTCTTGCCATGCAGAGTAATGCCTTCACAGGTTTCCAGGCTTAGGATGCAGACATCTTTAGGAACTATTATTCTGCCTTCTGCAGTAGTGCTGGACAACATTAAGATGCTCATTAAAGTGAGGGAGAGGGGGTGTGGCCTACTGTAAAATCAAGAGCTTCTGCCTCACTGAAGAGACTGTTCCAGGATCTATAAGCCCTGGGATGGTGTTGAGACTTGGAACTTGCCCTCACCAGCTGGTTGGGAAGGTCGTTTCAATCCCAGTTCAATAGGGGGCTGTGGCACAAGCCGTCAAGTGCTGCAAAGGCCCCTTGTAAGTGCAGCAAGCCTTGTGAGCAAAGATGCTGCCGGGCAGATGGCTTCTCTAGGAGAACAGTTTTTCTTCTCTTAGAAAAAGTATATAACATGCCTTGTTTTATTTGCATTTCCAAACACCAAATGCCTTTATTTACTATAATGTAGAGACAAAGGAAATTTCAAATTTAATCTCTCTTAACGCGTATGTGTGTGTACGCATGTGTGTGTATATATACACATTCCTTTCTTTCTTAAATTGGAAGCCCCCTGGACAGGTGGTCTCTGTGTGATCTGTGTTTGGGCCTGAGAGCAGAGGAATCACATGAAGTTGCATAGCTGTGGGAGCCATCAGAGCTCCTCTGTGGGAAAGAGGCAACAGGGGTCTGTAGCTCAAGCAGTGGCTATAGATCTTCTTTTTCTGCTACTGCTTTTTAGGGGCTTATTCCCAGCCCCTTCTATCCCAGGACTTCAGCCAGGTATGTGTGTGTCCTTGCTTCATTGACAGAAATAGTGATGAGCCACGGAAACAATGGGACCAGGCCACATTCACAGGGACTGTCTTCCCCATCCCTAAGAGGTCCTATTGGTAGAAAAAGAAGGGATGTGTAGATCCTGTAAACTCAGAGGATGGATTGTGTTCCAGGGCTGTTGAACCAACAGGGGATAATCGAAATTGAACTACAAATGGGGTTCAGAGGTGCAGGCTGGCAGGATGACAGCCCCAGTGAAGAGGTGGGCAGGCCAAGCACAGAGTGGAAACAGGCACAGTTGAAAGTATTTAGGCAAGATTCCACATACCAGCTTCAGGGCAGAACTGAGTGTGGCATTCTGAGGGTTTAATACAGAAGAGGGTTTCCAACAATAGCAGAGTACAGATCCACCTTTATCTGGAAGAGTGTTGCAAATAGAGAATCCGGGCCTTCCCAGACCTGCTTGAGAACCTGCATTTTAACAAAAGCTCCACCTGTCCTCTTCTCAAACATGAGCAAGAATACTTATTTACAGTTAGAGAAGGGCAGTCTGCTTATTCTCTGCCCTTGTTCTTAATTCTCTTCTCCACATGGGTTGAGGAGGTTGGTACATGTCTACTGCCCTCCACAGTAAGCCAGGCATGAGCAGCTGCTGTTGGACTCTGAATTCAGCAGACATCAAGATCTGGGTGGTTCTCTGGGGAGCCCTCGAGACTGTGATACTGTAGGAGAACTCAGTCTTGTAATAAACCCCTTCAGATGTCTGTTCCCTAATTAGGTGTCCACTGTGAGGCTTAATGTCAGAGGGCCATGAGATTGGCATACAGTCTTCAGATTCCTAATGGCCTGATCAGTATTTCCCTGTCATTTTCTTTTGGGGAGTGGTAATTATTATTATAGGGTCTATACAACTACATTTACCTGGTTCTCCTCTACTCTTTGCTCCTTTTGAGTCTTCTCATTGGCTTTTCTCCTAAACTTCTTGCCCAAGGCTTTGGTCCCTTTGTCTTTTCTTCCCTATACTGGTGGCTCTGAAGCCTGAGTGTGTATTTAAAATGTCCCGTCATTTGTAAGCTCCGCAGGTGATTCTCATGCACTGCCTGGGCTGAGTACCTCTGCTGGGTTCTCTCTCTGTGAGTGAACCCCTCCATTCCCCCGGTTGTCAGTAACTTTTACTAATAACTTTCAAATTTGTATCTTTTGCTTTGACCTCTTTCCCAGAACTCCAGTGTCATATATTTAACTGTTACTTGACATGTTTTATGTGTTTCATGAACTCCCCAGCATGCAGACCCAAACTTGTTTCTTCCTTAGGCATCCTTGACTTAATAATGGCAGCCTACCCACCATATTGCTTGAACCAGGCACTTGGGAGTCATTCCTAAAATTTGCACATCTTGGAACAACCACATTCAGTCAACCTCCATCTTCTATTGGTTCCAACTCCAGATACTTTATCCCTAGTCTCTATATTGCCCTCCATCTCATGACAGCCACACTACTGATGGCTGACATAATCTCTCATTTGGACCACTGAAGTTACCTCCCAGCTGGTCTCTGCCTCTACGTGAGTCCCTGTTGATTCATACTACACAAAGATGCCAGTGTGAACTTTAAAATGTGGGTTGGATCACATGACTCTCCTGAATACACCCTTCAGTGTCTTCCTATGATTACATTTAGGTAAAAAAAAGAATCAACTCTTTTAATGTGCCCCCCTAATCCTGGGAAATCTTGACTTCTCCAATCTTACTCTGTACTTTTTTACCTTTAGAGACAATTGTAAAATTTGGGGGAAAAAATGCTGGGATTTGGCTAATGACTTTGGACTTAAGTTTGAGGACTTGAGTTCAACTTCTCTTTTAAGTTGAAGGCAATGCTTCCCTCTTACCTTTACATGAATGGGTCACATGTAACCTTCTCTTCTGCTTTTAAAAAAATGCCACAATCATTTTCTTGAAGAACGGGCTATATTCAAAACCTGTGGGCAATCACAGCTATTTTGTGACCAGCTTCTCTGATAACTGGCAAAATTCTTCACAATGGATTGTAAGGTGCATCTTGATTTCATAATCACTGAACTTGTAATATAGGGGTGGGATGAGGGATGTGCATGATAGAATCAGGGAAATAGAATTCTTTTTTTTTTCCCATGCTTTTTTTCAGTAGAGATTTGTTTTATGAACTTAGCAGATGTGTTTTTTCTAATATGTGAAAGTGGGCTCAGTTTCATGTGAATGCACCAAAGTTATAAAAAAAAGTCCACCAAAAAAAAAAGCCCAAAGCAAATATGTTTAAAATTTGTACAAATGAGCTACATGCAGATGCTTTTAGGGTTGTTCAAAGTCAGTAGGTTCTGGGATGACTTCAGGTTCTGGGATGCCATAAAGAGAGACTCAGTGAAGCAGGTGTTGTCTTGTTTACCACCTGCCACATCTCTGACATTTGCCTTCGTTTTCCAAGTGGGCTGTCTTCTCCTGCTCTGAGTGTCTCTGTAGTCTCTTGGTTCACCAAGAATGTGATATTTAACCAAATGGTTGCCTGTTTGCAAATTTCTGAGTGAGACCCAATCAGTCTTGTGGCTGGGGAAAAACAGCCATTCTGAGATGTCTAACTTTAAATTTATCTCCACAAATGTCCATGCAAACCCTAAGGGCATTCTTGGGATTCTGCTCCATTTCTTTTTTTTTTTTTTTCTTTTCCATTTTATTTATTTTTTCAGCGTAACAGTATTCATTCTTTTTGCACAACACCCAGTGCTCCATGCAAAACGTGCCCTCCCCATTACCCACCACCTGTTCCCCCCAACCTCCCACCCCTGACCCTTCAAAACCCTCAGGTTGTTTTTCAGAGTCCATAGTCTCTTATGGTTCGCCTCCCCTCCCCAATGTCCATAGCCCGCTCCCCCTCTCCCAATCCCACCTCCCCCCAGCAACCCCCAGTTTGTTTTGTGAGATTAAGAGTCATTTATGGTTTGTCTCCCTCCCAATCCCATCTTGTTTCATTTATTCTTCTCCTATCCCCCTACCCCCCCATGTTGCTTCTCCATGTCCTCATATCAGGGAGATCATATGATAGTTGTCTTTCTCCGATTGACTTATTTCACTAAGCATGATACGCTCTAGTTCCATCCACGTCGTCGCAAATGGCAAGATTCTGCTCCATTTCTTGAATCAGTGTATGTCCCCATCATCCAAGAAGACTATTTCACACATCCTCTGTCCTCATACCTTTCTCCTCACTCCCCTTGTCTAATCTTGCTTCTCATTCTCGGGGAAAATAGAAGAAATGCTGAGTAAAAGTGATCCTATCTCCACGCCCAATCTACCTTTCTATCCATGTCTGAATGCACATACTCAGAATTCCTACCTGTTGCTGTGGGAGAATTATCTATGCTCTTGTCTAATTATCTCTGCTTCTGTAAAGCAATTTACTCTCCTCTTACATGAATTTAATTTTCATCATAAGACTTGTGGTTATCTGACATTAGATTATGTATTCACTTATTTCCTTTGTCATCTGTTTGAATGTAAGTTAATAGAGGAAACCCTTTTCTCTCTTGATTACTCAGGTGCTCTTGGTATCCCCAGTGTCCATAGAACAGTACCTAGCATTTCAGGGGTGGCAAATAAATACTTGCTGAATGAATGAATGTGAGCTGCAAATAAAAATGTACTGATAGAGTATTTACTATAATGAATATTGCTTATTAATGGTTACTTCTTATTCCTTATCAGAACAAATGTACATTAACTAGATGCCCTCTACATATTCCCTCACAGAAGAGTAGCTATTTATAACACCACATGGAACATTGGATTAATTGGTGGTTTGTTATTACTAATGCACCTTTGATAAGCAACATGGTAACTGTAATCATGGCTAAGAATGGTATAATATTTGAATAATTGAAGTCATGCATTATTTCATTGTATATGATGCTTTCTCCCTTGTAATATTGACATTGTGAATCATGGCAGTTGTAACAGTGTCAAAGAAGCAGAGCCCGTTATGGGGCAATTATACTAATAACACATAACAAACCATGGGACTGTGGAGTGGTAACAGATACATAATGGGTAATAAACAGTTGGGATTCTGAACAGTTATGGTTGCTCATGATTTTCTAGTAATAATAACCTTATCTTAAAATGAATGCAACTTTAATGTCAAAACTGCCAGCCACATGAAGGGTGCACATTACTTTTTGAGGGCAACTCATTTCGCTTGGCTTAAACCCCTCTTTGCTTTGCAGCTGACAAGGCCTGTTCCTGCACCAGCCTGTGTCCAGAGTGTCCACAGTATAGCTCCATCGGGGAACTGGCCTGGCAAACCCCGGCCCCCAAATTGCCGTATCCTAAAATCTACAAAATATCATTAGGTCTTCCCTTCTGCTGTGCTCCACACTTGCATCCAGTATTCCTACAGGAACGGTTTCACACTACAGTTCTTTGCGCAGCCTTGACCTCTGCAGTGTGCTCCCTGAAGCCCTGCTCAGCACTCCTTCCTGTCTTTGGGGTTCCAACAGGGCTTTCGTGGCAGCTCCCTTTTGCCAGGGAGGTCATTCATTACTCTATTGGCTTTGCTGCCTGGCATCTTCCTCCGAGGCACTCCTAAGCTCTTTAGCTGACTTGAGCTGGGGCATGGCAGTGAGGCCTCAGTGTTTTGTTCTGATTATTAATTACAATTTTTCTCTCACTATCCTGAGCCAATTCAGTGCTAAACAGTAATTCCCTTCTGTTGAAGCTCATTTTAATGTTTCCATTTCAGTTGCACCCCAAAACTACATTTATTCAACACATGGTATCATAGCAGTTCCCTTCTGACCCCAAGAGTCTACTCCTTGTCCTTCAGATTCCCCCTTCTGCTTAGGGCTCTGGGTAACATAGCTAAAGCCTCCCCTAATTCTGCCATTCCTACCATCTCATGGCAGTAGAGCTCATGGTTACTTTCTCAAGATCAGATCGCCCCTTGTCCAGGTGGTAGATTGTATGCACAGTGCCTACCAGTAGGCTCTATACAGTCATTGTGGGAACATTGCCTCCTGGCTCTCCCCAGTGAGGTGGCCACTGCCCACATGTGGCTGGCAAATGTGACTGAGGAGCTGAATTTTCAATTTCAGTTAAGTTTAAGGAATTTAAATGGAAACGGCCACACATAAGCAGCAACTCTCATATTGGACGGTGCAGCCGTGGGGCATTCAGTGGCAAGTCCAAGTGGAGGCTGGGGCACACCCACTGGAAGCAGCCCCTTGCAGGGCATGAGGGGTTGATTAGCTGCCCCAGGAAGCTCATCCTTATCAGGTTTGGGATCATGCATATGCTAGCTTTTCAGCCAGCTTGTGTCTGAAAGTCAGGCTCCTGCTGTCCCTTTAACACCACTAGGGAATATCACAGGCTTAAAAGGTAGAACATATTTTTTACCCAGTTTGGAAACCAAAAATGTAATTCAGATGAGAGGAAAGATATACTGGTTAAGCAGTAGGCCGAATCAATAATTACTCAGTGACTAATTCTCAAGACTGAACATTGTCTAAATATTTAAATTGAACTTTCGACTACCCCCTAAAATGTGTTTTCAGGATTGTGAACATCACAATAAATAAATATTTCCCTCCTAGACTATCAGAATATGTCTGCAGTTTAGCAATTTAATAATTATCCCCCAGGACTAGAGGTGACCTGTCTATCATTGTCAACATTTAAATTCCCTGTCATCGTTGAAAATTCTGAGAGACCTTCATCTGATACTTCCTATAACACAGGATCATTTCTTTTCCGTGTTCACCGATTTGTAGAATTTTAGAATTTTGGCTTTTTTTGGAATGGCACTGAATGTACTGCAGTTCAAGGCAGTTGGCTGCAAGGGAGAAACAGACCAAGACAGGGAAGAAGAAGACAGTAGAAACCAACACGTTGAGAGCCTGTTACTCATTTCTTATACAGTCAGTGGGCAGAGCATGACAAAAGCAGCAGAAATAAGGCCAAGGACTCTCTTGGAATTGCAATCTCAATAAAGATTAGAGTAAGTAAAGGACATTGAGAGGAGTGTAGAATTCCTGGGTTTTGAGGCAGTGGTTTATCTTTCCCCGCTGAATGTCGGAACCCTTATCAGATCAGCAGGTGGGGGAATGCGACACAGATGGAGCTCCAGTAACCGCTGTACTCATGCTGTGTGTGAGTGGTTGCAGTTCTGCTTTGGTGCCGGGAGTAGGTCGTGTTCAAGTTGTGTTCCTTCCATTTCCATTGTGAGGATGTGTCTTCTAGGAGCAGTGTGACCTTTCGTCAGCAATATCAGGCCTGCAAAGAGGGGCTGCAGGAAGATGAAAGCACTGTTTAGATGAGCTTGAGAGGCCGCAGTGGCATGGAGGGGGTGGGGGATCAAAGAAGCAGGCTGCATGAAGAGGCGCTGGAAGGAGAGGGGTGGGGGAGAGAGGAGGGCACTATGGGCCCAACCCAGCGCTCCACTGACCTCTGCTTAGGAGCTGCTGCTCCTGACGCATGGCCCGCAGCATCCGAGCATCTGAGCTTCTAACTGCTTCCCTCAGCGGCTTCAGAGGGTGGGGTGATTGGGAATGAGTAGACACCTGGGAAAATTTGGGTCTGGCAGTAACCCTACCTGGAAGCCCATTCAGGCACTGGAACGAGAGGATGACACAGGCCCCTGCAGTCTGAAGCTGTGCAGGGAAAGGCCACCTGAGGAAGCTGGTGGCAGCCACTGCAGACCCACAAAGAGGCCCAATGAATGGTGTCAAGACTGGTGTGAGAAGCTGGGCTTTCTGCACCAGGAGCAACTGCCCACTGCTGTTTTAGGCCCAGTTTTCTAGGTTTGTCTGTAAGTTACTCAGGGCCCTGCTTGGCCTTCCCTTTTCGGTGGAGCTTGTGATTTTGAAAGGGTTCCTTAAGGAATAGTTGTGAAGGCTCTTCTACAAGTGAGAGAAATCTAAGGCTAACCCAGCATAGGTTAAGAAAATGGGGGAGTTGGGCGCCTGGGTAACTCGGTTAGTTAAGCAGCTGACTCTTGATTTCATTCAGGTCATGATCTGAGTGTCCTGGGATTGAGCCCTGCTTGGGCTCCACACTCAGCACAGAATCTGTTTGAGATTCTCTCTCTCCCTCTGCCCCTACCCTTTGAGCACAGTCTCTCTCTCTCTGCCAAATAAATAAATTAGTCTTTAAAAAATGACGGTGGAGTGGGGCATCTGGGTGGTGCAGCCAGTTAAGTATCTAACTCTTGATTTTAGCTCAGATCATGATTCCAGGGTCATGAGATCAAGCCCTGATTGGGCTCTCCACTCAGTTGGGAGTGTGCTTAAGACTCTCTCTTCCTCTCTCTCTCTCTGCCCCTCCTGCAGAGGCGTGTGTGTATGCTCTCTCTCTCTCTCTCATAAATAAATAAATAAATAAATCTTTAAAAAATGGAAGCATGGGCGCCTGGGTGGCTCAGTGGGTTAAGCCGCTGCCTTCGGCTCAGGTCATGATCTCAGGGTCATGGGATCGAGTCCCGCGTCGGGCTCTCTGCTCGGCGGGGAGCCTGCTTCCCTCTCTCTCTCTCTGCCTGACTCTCTGTCTACTTGTGATCTCTCTCTGTCAAATAGATAAATAAAATCTTTAAAAAAAAATTTAAAAAATGGGAGCATGCCAGCAGGATTTATTGTCTCACTGAAATCGGAAGATATGTGTGGACCCGTGAATCAAGGCTTTCAAACAGCACTATCAGTCCATCCCTCCATATCTCTTTCTCTAGGCTTTTCTGTCTCTGTCTCTCAGCTCTCCTCGCTGTGTGTGTTAATCCTTCCTCCAGAGAATGGGCTGTCTCCATTTAGTTGTGAGGCCACCAGCAGGGCCATCCCTACGCCATGCCAGCACAGCGACACCTATGGCAATAGTGTTCCCTACTGCTCTAGCCGGAGAATCATGGGGGGATTCCGATGGGGTCAGGAGCCCACACCCAGACCTGTCACTGTGGCCAGGACTGAGGGTTCTCTGCTTGGCCATTGTTGACCATGCTGAGGACTGGAATGCTGTTGAGTCTGAGGCCTGTGGTTGCGGAGGCCAAACCTCAAAGGGAGGAGCTCACTGGTCAGACAGACTGCCAGACATCTGTGCAGCACCACTCACCCCAGAGTTAGCATTAGCGGTCCTTGCTATCTGTCTCCACATCTTCAGGATACAGGTCTGAAGTCAGAGCTATTTCTCCATCCACTGGGACACACTGTGGCTTAACACTGAGACCATCAGATCCTTGCAAATTTCAGGCTTTGTGTTTAAGTCTCTCAGCATCTCCTTGAGCATTTTTCACCTGCAAAGGGGGATCAGAGTTTTACACTTAAAGGCTTTGGATATTTTCTTTTGAATAGATAGGGTCCTAGGACCAAATAATTTTCATAAATGATATAACGTTTCTAGTGATTATCTATTCAGAACTTGAACTTAAGACCCCAATTTTAAGAGTAAGAATTATGTGTACTCAAAGTTAAGATCCCAAGGTTCTATTTAGGAGGAACCTAGGTTAGGGACTAGTTAGGGTATTTCTTGCTTCTTGTGGGAGAAGTAGACACATGCAAAGCCTTTGAGTCTGCCTGCGTGTACCTTGGGCACTATGGGTACTTAGAACGTGACCATGGGATGCAGACATGTGAGCCAGGGGCAGAGTGGGTCACGTCCCCCAAGTGTGCATCAGGGTTGAAGTGCACCAGCCCTCTTCTCTGTCTGCTGACTGTCCGTGGCCACCGAGGATAGTATTACCTTGTCTGCCCCGGGCTGCCTGGCAAGGAGTTCTTTAAAATTCAATTTTATTTTTCTGGCTCAGGAAAACCAGGTTTTATGGAAAAGCTAATAAGGCGAATCAGATAAGCAGTAGGCATCTGCAGAAATTAAACTGAGCAGAAGCTGGGATGGCATGGAAATTTTAAAAAATGTTTTCTTCTGGGCAACAAAATATTTATCCCTAAATAATGTTTTCATAATAAAAATCAATTTCTGCCAGTTTTCAACTACAGCAATGTTGGTGAGTCTTTCCTGGGTTTGCTGTTTGCATAAGTTTGTATGTATGTACCTCGGAGAGTCCGAGGCTTGTAGAAGATGGCTTCATCCCAGTCTGTCTGCCCCAAGTGACTTGTGTGCCTGTAGCCATATGTAACTTCGCACCTCACAGAAAACCCTGACCAACAGCTTTAGCTCTACTGGATAATTATACAAACAATCTAGTAACTAGTTGGAGGTAAGATATTAGATGTGGCATCTCCGGGTGCATGGGTACCAGGTTGGGGGGGCGCTGCCAGAGATCCATGGGGACAGCAAATTCTAAAGCCAGATGAGAATCTGGCTCCCTTTCCTTGAACCTCCCCCTAAGGGCACGGGTCTCTTAGTGCAGCCCAGGGAGGTTTGTGCTCAGTGCTAGAATAGACATTCTGTTCATCTACTAGAACCTCAGACCACAATCTCTTGATGAATTGTATCATTCCCGACCTAATGTCATTGTCACTTCCAAATATTTCTTTTCTTTTTTTTTTTTTTCCATTTTTACATACTGTCCTCAGCCACGGTCGCTACTTACCTAGCCATGCCCACTCTGCATCAGGCACTTTCATACGTTACAACCAAGAGCTAGGAAACCTTGCACTTAGGCAAATTTGGCTTCATTACCTCCGTTTTGTAGGTGAGGACATCGAAGTTCAGGCTGTGTATGTGTCTTGCTTAAGGTCACTGAGCTAGTGAAAGGTGGAAGCTGGATTCCATGTGGTCTGTATGTTTTGAAACGTCCTGTGTGGTTCTTCTGTGAAGACGGCTTCCCTGCGTCAGTCAGAACAGCCGTGAGGGCTGTTCCCTGCCCCACCGACCTGCAGGGGCTCTAGTGAGGAGCAGAGACTGGGGGTTCCTCTGGAGCTGGCCTTGCAGCCTGTGCCTGCTGCATCGGATTATAGATTTATTATCCATACCCCAGGGAGGAAGCGGTGCTGGGGGCAGGTGCTCTGTGTCCCTTACAGACAGTGACTGGGCAGTTCCAGGTTAGGGACCACCACCCAGAGGACAAGGAGGTAGAGACCTTACCATCAGGTATTCGGGCTTGGCTGGAATAACTGTGAAGTACACTGTTTAGGCTGCGTGGCACATGGGCTATAATTAATTAAATGGGCCACTTCCCACTGTGCTTGCTTTTAAATTGGTAATAGCTATGATGCCATACTTGTCACTTCACAGAAAAAATATTTTTAAAAGAAATGGTGAAGATGACTATGACGGTGGCATTTAGCAGCCTACATGTGGCATTTCCTCCAAATATGGTATTTGGGCCAGTTTGCAGAGGTGGGTGGGCAGCTGTGACCAGCACCCTGAGCCCTCTTCATGAGCACAGACTCATGCAGGTCCTCTGGCTGAGTCCCTTTCCTTACCTGGATCATGGGGTGTTAACTTGTTTTCAGGGCCAATGCGGACAGGGATACTGCTGAATTGCAGGAAAGTGTGAAACAGATCACTGTATATTGGGAATTTAACACTCGCTGATGCCTAAAATTCTTAAACGTTAAAACTGCAGAATATCTTTGATTTTTTTTTTTCCCCAGTGGGAAGGACTTAAATAGGCTCCAATCTTTTTCCCTTTTCTTAACTTAATTTTGGAGAGCTTGACTGGAGGACATTTAACGGGTCGCACTTCTCTCCTCAGTCCCACAACATACTGCTGTGAGCACCGCGGGGTCCACCTTGGTTGTCCCTGTTATTCCTTGAGGTGCTTTCAGCCAAATAGCAGGAGTTAGGGGCTGTGTATTGAATTTTTGCTGGTACCAGATGATTAAGCACACTCAAGAGTGGTCTGTTTGTTGGGCGTGTGAGGCAGTCTCCCAACTCTGCCTCACCTTCCTCCACAGACACCAGAAAGAAGACCCCGCCACCCAGACTCACAGTCATGCCACTGCCCACTCCTTTGATTCTGCCGAAAATTGTGCCCTTCATCCCTGTTTATGGCAGTTCGATTAAGAGCTTAGAACCCCCAGGCCCTTCAACTCCCCCCTCACCACAGTCCCCAGTCTTTGCCTTGTGCTCTCTGGAGTCTTTTTTTTTCTGGGCATTCTCTTCACTCCTCTACTCTAGACAAAACGTGGGTCCCCCAAGGACACAGCCTCTTCTGCAGCCCTGTCTGGTGGGAGCCCCCAGGGTCTGGAGGTGAGAAAATTGTGCTTTTCATTCTTCATCGTTATTTTCAGAACTCCTCCCTTTCCCTCCCTAAAGCCCTCCAACTTGGAAACTCATTTCCTCAGACTCTACTTACCACTACTCCTCATAGTTACAGTCGCCTACCAGTGCCCCCTCAATCCTTGGTTATTTTAGCTGCTGGCTTATGGCCACTGTTGCCAACACAACCCCAGTCTTCTTTCTTGGTGGCTTCAATATATACATATGTGGTCCTTCCAACATTCTGTCTTCTCAATTCCTTGAGCTTCTCTCTTTGGATTATCTTGTCCTCCACACTGGCCCCTATGATTCTATTTTCTACTTTAATCCTATGATCCTAGTTTCTACTTTAATTCAATATTGTTGGTGGCAATAATGCAATGCTTTTCTAATCGCCGTTTCTGACCACCACTGTATTCTTTCTTGGTGAATCTCTCGAATACCCCAATTCCGACAGTCCTTCCACCCTCACGGGACTTCTGATCCATTGATGTACCACTTTTTCACTGTTTGTCACCTTCTCCTTTTCCTCCCCCCACCCCTTTCCACAGCACGGATGCAGGAGATGAGGGGTCGAATCACACCACTGAATACACTTTCAGCTTCCTCGTTCTTTAGTTCATCTTACTGGTCAAAAGCACAGCCTTGGCAAAATCTAGCTCTGCCTACTCTGTACCTGCCTCCTGAAGCTAAACATGGCTAGAGAAACTCCCACGTTGTGCTGACTGGGCTTCCTCCCACACAAAATGCACGTGTTACCTGGACCTCAGTACTGACTGGGAATCGTTATGCTTCCTTAAACCATTGACTCTCCCATTGTCCCAGATAACTTTCATATCTGTTTTCCTCTCCTGAATTTATCACTCCTGTTGCCTCATCATTGTTCTCAGATGATGATGCTTACTTATTATTTTGTACCCCACGTAGAAAATGAAAGCAACCAGAACAGAAATTTCTCACATTCCCAATACTGTATGTACCCACCTGCCTGCTGCTGTCCCCATAGATCCTGTGTGCCTTCCTGTTATTAAAAATGACCCCTCCATGTTCTGTTGAAGGCAGTACCCCCCTTCATACACAGTCCCTCGTCTCCAGCCTCCTCAACCTCATGTCAGCAACTTTTTCCTCCTTCCTTTATCATCTATTTTTCTTTCCATGAGATAATTTCTTGTGGAATTACGAAATTTCTGTTATCTTAAAAATATCATTTCCTAGCTCCACTTCCCCATTCATTTTTCTGTTTCACTGAAGCCTCTTTGAAAGAGTTGTCTGTACTTCTGTTAACAGTTTCTTCACCTGGTTTTCTGGGCACCATATTCTGTGAGTTTTTCTCCTTACTCATTGGTAATTCCTACTCTGACTCCTTTTATTTAATTCCTCTTCATGTTCCCAAGCTCCTAATATCAGTGTGTTACCAGGGCGTGTCACTGAACCTTTTCTCTTCTTCATCTATATTTAATTCCTTTTAATTTCATCAAATGTCATGGCTTTAAATATCTATATACTGGTGAACTCCACAAACTTCTGCATCAGACTACCTACTCAGCACGTCCATTTGGTATCTAAAAGGTTATCAGGTTTGATGTGTTCAATACCACATCTTCTTTCCTAAACTTTTTCTTCCCACTGTCTTCTCCCATCCCTGGTAATGACCATTCCATCCCTCCCATTGCTCAAGTCAAAAGAATGGTGTTATCTTTGACTCCTCTCTTTCTATCACAACTAATATTCAGATCTGACAGTGAACTGTTTGGCTCTAACTTTAAAGCATGTAACACTGGCTGCCTTCTTCTGTAGATAGCCCTCTAGTCCAGGCCACTGCTGTTTGTACCTGGATATTTTTTTTTAAGATTTTATTTATTTATTGGAGAGAGAGAGCACAAGCAGGGTTAGGGGCAGAGGGAATGGAAGAGGGACAAGCAGACCCTGAGCAGGGAGCCTGATGTAGGGCTCAATCTCAGGACCCCAAGACCATGACCTGAGCTGAAGTTAAACCGACTGAGCCACCCAGACATCTCTCCCACCTGGATTATTACAGGATCCACCTACCTACTCTCCCAACTTCCAACCTAGCAACCTCTCTGCAGCCTCAGTGGTTTCAGTGCAGTAGCCACACTGATTCTCGTAAAACACAGGGCAGATATGTTGCTCTTCAGCAGAAAGCCCTCTAGTGCCTTTCTGTTTCTCCAAAGGGTGAAAGCCAAAGTCTGTAAAGCCTTACCTAACAGGGCAGAGAGGTTACCTCTCTGACTTTAACTCTTAGACTACTTCTGCACTTGCTCAGCCTGCTCCAGCTAACCGAGACTTCTTGCTGTTCTGAGCAGGCCTCAGGGTCTTTGCACTGGCTATTCCTTTTGTCTGTATGATCCCTCCTTATATATCAAAATCTCTCACTCCCTCAATTCTTCTAAGCCTCCCTTTGCCAGTTTTTTAAAAACCAGCAACAACCCTCAACTGGAACTCTCCTACTCCCTCTAACTCTGCTTTATTTTTTTCTATCTTTTCTGTCTTTTACTGCCTTTTAACTTGATGAAATTCACTTATGTGATAGTATGTGATTTTCCCTACTAGAGTGTAAGCTTTAAAAGGCAAAGATGTTTTCCCCCTCTTTTGTTCTCTGATATATTCCTACTGCATGTAGTAAGCACTCAGTATTGGTGTGTTGAATGAGTCAGTGAATGATGGTTTAGCATTCTGTCAGTTCTGAAACTGCCTCATTTTCAGGTAAGTAAGCATGCCACAATGGAGGAATTATTTGTGGACCCCTCCCTGATTTACTTTGTTAACTAAAGGATAATTTATATAGAGTCCAAGGTACATATCTGAAGTGTACAGTTCAATAAATTATTACATATGTACTATCCCAATAACTACCATCCAGGTCCAAAAAAGAGCATTTCCATGTTAATAAATTCGGATTTCATTATTAATAAAGATAATATCTTTCTTTGGTTAAAAAAAAAAGACATTTCCATCACTCAAAATTTCCTCTTGAGCTCTCCTCAATCGATGCAACAACAATCCCCTTCCTACCTCTAGAGAGGTAGCTGTTTTTCTGACTTGCATTTTACCATAGATTAATTTTTCCTATTCTTACATTTTTTAGAAAGGGAATCCTACACTGTTCCTTATAAATGGAATCAGACTATTTTGTGTCCGACTTCTTTAATATTTTTGTTTTCAAATTTTCTTTGCGGAGTTAGTCAGATTCAAAACAGGTATAAAAACAGATACAGTTGAGGCTTGTTTTTCATTTAATGTGACAATCTCTAGATCTTTTGTTTTAAGCAGTTTTAACTGATGTGCCTGAGTCAGGGATTTTTTGGTATTTCTCCTGTTTGGAATTGACTCAGTTTCTTGAGTACATAGATTTATATTAATCGTACATGTTGGAGAATATTCAGCTGTTATGTACTCAAACATTGGTTGTGCTTATTTTCTGTGTCCTGCCCATCTGGTATAATAGTTACATATGTGTCACACTGTTTGCGAGTATCCTGCATCACTCATCATCTGTTTTATCTATCCTTTTATCTTCTTTTCCTTGAATTAAGGCAATTTCGACCTACCTGTCTTTCATACCTCTTGTCCTTTCTTCTGCTATTTCCAGTGTGCTGTTAAGCTCCATCCACATTCTTAATTTCAGGAATGGACTTTTAATTCTAGAATATCCTAAAAAAACTATCTAAAAAAATGGTCTTTTTAAATTTTTATTTATTTATTTATTTATTTATTTATTTATTTTAAAGATTATTTATTTATTTATTTGATAGAGAGAAATCACAAGAGAGGCAGGCACAGAGAGAGGAAAGGAAGCAGCCTCTCTGCTGAGCAGAGAGCCCAATGTGGGACTCGATCCCAGGACTCTGAGATCATGACCTGAGCCGAAGGCAGTGGCTTAACCCACTGAGCCACCCAGGCACCCCAAAAAATGGTCTTTTTTTAGATAGGACATTGTCTTCTGTTGAATTTCTCTTTTTGTCTACTTGGCTTACCTTTTTTTCCCTCTTTCCTCTAACATATTTAAACCAACTGTTTTATAATATTTGTGACTGCTAATTTGAACATCTGGATCATTGGTTGGTTTGCCTCTATTGTCTGTATTTTCTGTTGATTACAAGTCACCTTATCCTGCTTCTTACATGTCTCATAATGTCTCACATATGCTGGATGTTGTGTATTAACGAACTCTAGATACTAAAGTAGATGTTATGTGCCCCCAGAAAGGATATGCCCTTTCTGCTCTTAGGGCAGCTAGTGAGAGAAGGGCCCCTTGTGGGTTGAATGGTAGCCCTGCCAAAGATAGAGCCACTCTGTTTCCAGAAACTTTGTGACAACCTTATTCAGGAAAAGGCTATTTGAAGATATAATTAGGTGAAACATCTTAAGGTGAGATCATCCTGGATTTTCCCAGCTGGGCCCCAAATCCAATGATGAGTGTCCTTATAAGAGGCAGAGGAGAGGATGCAGAGGAGAGTGGGATGATGCAACCTTGAGCCAAGGAAGCCTGGCAGCCCCGGATACTGGAAAAGGCAAGGGAGGATTTTCTCTTAGAGCTTTCAGGGGAGGGCTGCCTCGCCAGCCCTTTGATTCCAGACTTCTGACCTCTAGAACTGGGAGAGTTACATTTTATTTTTATTTTTTTTAAAGATTTTATTTATTTACTTGACAGACAGAGATCACAAGCAGGCAGAGAGGCAGGCAGAGAGAGAGGGGAAAGCAGGCTCCCTGCTGGGCAGAGAGCCTGATGCGGGGCTCAATCCCAGGACCTTGAGATCATGACCTGAGGTAAAGGCAGAGGCTTAAACCACTGAGCCACCCAGGTGCCCCCTACATTTTATTTTTAAACTATCAAGTTTGATTGAGGTAACTTGTTACAGCAGCTCGGGGAAACAAATTCAAGGACTGGTTACTTTGATTAGTACCCTATAAGGACTAGAACAGGCTGGTGCTTTAATTTTAGTTCATCTCTGCTTTCAAATGAATTGGGAATGAGGACTCTTGTGTGTACATTACAGATCCTCTTTCTAGTGATGGAGACCGCAAGAGATCTCCTGCTCACCAGCCCCTCCTCACAGCCTCTGGTGGCCTGGGCCTTCAGCAACTCACAGAGCTGCTCACAGCTCCAGTGCCTGCTTCTGCCTCTGGCAGAATCCTGCCCCCTGTGTCGGGGAGATCTTCGTTACCCCAGGAAGCAGCCGAAGATCTTGGCTTTCTCAGGGAGGGGCCCTGCCCTACCCAGTATTTGGAGCATTTAGACCCCTTTTGCAAATACTGCAGTTTTAAAAGTTTTGTAATTAGTTTCCAGATATTTTCTAATTGCAGTACTTCTAATTCTCTAATGTTCTACATCCCAACCAGAAGCAGAATTCCCAAATATGTCTGGTGGAGTTTAAAATTATTAATAACTAAGCATTTAATGTCAATATTATATAAATATATGGCACATATAAACATATATATAATTATTTTAAAATACATTTGTATGTAATTATACATGTAATTTAAAATATAATTACCTAATTATTAATACCTTTGTGTATGATTTATGTGGAAGTTAACAGGACTGGTGTATGATCTGCATGAGGACCTGTAGTTGCTAATTCTGGATTCTAGGCCCTAGATATTCAAGGTAGAAAAGTGGGAGAAAGGGAGTAAATAGATGAGCATAAATACTCAGGAACATATGTACTGAAATACTGGAAATCATTTTCTGGCTGGACAGTAATGATTGTATTTGGCTTTTATTTATTTACTTATATATATGTATTTTAATCTTTTTTTGAGATTTATTTATTTTAGAGAGAGAGAGAGAGCAAGAACCTGCAAGCAGGGGGAGGGTTAGAGGGAGAGAGAGAGAGAGAATCCTCAAGCAGACTCTCTGCTGAGTAATGAGTTGGGTGCAGGGCTCGATCCCAGGACCCTGAGATCATGACCTGAGCCAAAACCAAGAGTTGGATGCATTACCAACTGAGCCACCAGGGGTCTCTTGGCTTTTATTTAAAATAAAGTGGAAAACTAGCCCTAGATGATTATTTTTTTATCTTACTTTTAATCTTTTTTGTCTTATTTTATTTAAATTCAATTAATTAACATATACTGTATCATCAGCTTCAGATGTAGAGTTCAGTTAGTTATGCATCAGTTGCATACAACACCCAGAACTCATCACATCACTTGCCCTCCTTAATGCCCACCACCCAGTGACCCTATCCCCTTAACCCCTTCCCCTCAAGCAACCTTCAGTTTGTTTCCTAGGGTTAAGAGTTTCTTACGGCTTTCTCCCTCTCTGATTTCTTCTCATTTTATTGTCCCTTCCCTTCCCCTATGATTATATCTTTGTATGATATTTGAATTTACATTACATTTAGCTGTTGTGGCATGCAAAGTCTTAAAGGGCAGAAGCCAGATTGTGAATAGTTTTGTTTGTTGTTGTTGTTGTTTTTCTATACCAAGAGCTCTTTGGGCAAGAAATGTATTTCAACAGAAATAATTTAGACTTCTGATATTGAATTATGAGCAAAAATATAAGAAAACATGAACAAACATGCTAATTACAAATATTCATTCTCCTCTGTTGCTTGAAAGTTATTCACTGGTTTGAACATTATTTTTTCTCCAGAAATTTAATCCATTTTCAGAATGCATTGTTCTGGTTGAGATAATTACTCAGTTATCATGAAAAGAGAAGGCTCCTGCAGTCAACTGGATGAATTACCTGTTTCAGAGAGTGCAGCACATGTAAATATGAGCAATTTATAGAGAATTTTAAATTCATAACAGTTCTGCACTCCATCTCCTTGTTCTTTAGAAGCAATATACATTTATTTTAATGATATGGTGTAGTGCATGGGACATGAATATAATCAGTATGTAAATGAAACCTACTGAACATAGATATTATTGTTGAAATTGAGCCAAGATCTTCATTTATTTTGATTTGACTTTTTAGATGAAATCCTTTGAATTGAGTAATGTTGGAGTAAATTATAAGACTATTTTTTTTGTAAAAAGAGGCTAAACAAATCATTAAAAATGACATCTCAAGTATATTTGCTAAAAATAAGCATCTAGGTCTTACAAACGTTTACTCTGTGTGTGACTAGGCAGTTAGGCTATTTTCACCCACATGATTGGTAACCCAGGTCAGAGCAGAGAAAACAAGCATTGTTGATGCCAAGATCTCTAGCATCATTTCTTGTCTGCCTTTTGCCCCCATCCCCACACATTTGGGCTTCAGCACTGCACGTAACAGCTTCTTCTTTAAGATTTTAAACTCCAGGATCATAGTTTCTGAGTGGAGTTTTCTCTCTGTTAAGCTGTTCCCATCGCTTCTTGCTCTTCAGCCCACAGTCCTCCATGCTGCCCTCCCCCACGGCCAGGTCTGTCAGCTTCCCCAGCTCCCCTGTCCGACCAGACTGCAAGTTGACCACGTGGGGACATGCTGTGTGTCCCTACTTTTCTTCAGCCCTCATTGACTGAAGGAAGCAAACATCAACTGAAAGAATAGTGCCTTGGTGGGTTATAATTTGCTGTCCCAATTTGCCTTTCCAGTCTGCGCAGTCCTTACCTTGATCAACGACTTGCCTGGGGTTTGCCCGAGCAACTAAAAGCCACCCGTGTTTATTCCTCAGCTTCTCGCCCCTCTGGCTTTGCTATCCTCAGTCTGTCTCACATGCCTCAGCGTCCCTTTTCTGAGACTGTTCCAGTCATTTATCCCTGTCCACCCTCTCTTCATTCCCATCATTAGTCACTTGAAGCAGGGTCTTCTGCTAACATGGGATCAAATTTCTGAGGTCCTAACCACATCTTCCTGAGGAAGCCCAGCTGCTGTCCTTACCATTCAAGATTATTCAGAGTGTGTGTTACACTTGTTTTCCTTCTTCCCACTCTGTCACCTGCTAGCACTTGCTAAGCCAAGGGGTTGTAAATTCTCCCCATGCTTTTCTGGGGCCTTGACACAGCTGACCATACCTTCCTTTTTGAAACAGTCTTCCCTGGGCTTCTTCCTCACCATCTGGCTTGTTTCTCTACTTTCTTGTTCTAAGGGTTCTTTATGGCTTCTCACTGCTCTGTCAACTTTTAAATAGAATTCCTCAAGATTTCTTTGTAGATGTGCAACAATCAGGGTCCTGTTGGAAACAGGTGGCACATCATACACTTTATTTTTCATATCCAGCACTATTTCTTTCTCTGTTTTTCCCATTCTTTTTTCTGTCAGCACATACATGCTCATGGATTCACCAGCCACCTCCATGTTTATGACTCCTGAATCTATGCCTTATCTTTCCCAACCAAGATCCAGGTACTAATTTCATTTGTCTGTAAGACATTTGCACTTGAATATGCCAGGCACTCAAATTTAATGTGATTGAAATGGAATTCATTACACTCCCTAATCAACAAAATTAAATCGAACAAAACAAAAATCGGAACCTGTTTTCTGTATTCCTTCTTCAACAATGGCACAGCCTCCCGTTGTCAGTATTAAAAGTTGTTTTTATTTTTTTTATTTTTTATTTTTTTAAGATTTTTTATTTATTTATTTGACAGAGAGAGATTACAAGTAGATAGAGAGGCAGGAAGAGAGAGAGAGAGGGAAGCAGACTCCCCGCTGAGCAGAGAGCCAGATGTGGGACTCGATCCCAGGACCCTGAGATCATGACCTGAGCCGAAGGCAGCGGCTTAACCCACTGAGCCACCCAGGCGCCCAAAAGTTGTTTTTATTTTTATCAAAGTTAAAATTATACAAAGTGCCAAAAGCAGTTCTAACAAGTTTTATTATCCAATAGTTGTCCCAAGACCACCTTCTCCCAAATCTTCCCCAGTACAGAGACAACTGCTTTTGTTAACTTTAGTTGTTAGAGCATTTATGCCTGTGATTTTTTTTTTTTAATAATATATAATGTGGGGCCTCTGGGTGGCTCAGTGGGTTAAGCCTCTGCCTTCGGCTCAGGTCATGATCTCAGGGTCCTGGGATTGAACCCTGCATCAGGCTCTCTACTCAACAGGGAGCCTTCTCCCCCCCGCCACCCCTCCCTCTCTGCCTGCTTGTGATCTCTTTCTCTGTCAAATAAATAAAGAAAATCTTTTTAAAAAATAACATATAATGTATTATTTGCTTCAGGGGTAGAGGTCTGTGAATCATCAGTCTTACACAATTCATAGCACTCCCCATAGCACATACCCTCCCCAATGTCCGTCACTCAGCCACCCCATCCCTCCCACCCCACTCCCCTCCAGCAACCCTCAGTTTGTTTCCTGAGATTAAGAGTCTCTCATGGTTTGTCTCCCTCCTGATCCTATCCTGTTTCATATTTCTCTCCCTTCCCCCCAGGACCCTCTGCCCTGCCTCTCAAATTCCTCATATCACAGATCATATGATAATTGTCTTTCTCTGATACCCTCTATGCCTGTGATTCTAAATACAGTCTTGTTTTGCCACTTTTTGACTTTTATGTGGGGTTTTCACTCTGTGGCTGGAGCTCTCTTTCTTCCCCTGCTCCTGGCCATGCACACTCTTCACTCTATTCATCCTCTCCATGTAGACAGACCATAATTTTAGCTAAACCAAAATTTGTGTTTACCTATAAACAGTCACTATAACCCAGAGATATATTTGTCCACTTTTGTTTCTAAAGAATAAATAGCTTAAAAACATGTCAGTCACTTTCACATATTTTGGTGTTATTTTACTTGAAAGGGAAAAAATGTTGGTAATTCAGAAAATAGATCTGTAAAATAAATAGATCAGTAGGTTTTGATTAAACTTAAATAGATTTGTTGAGTAATGTTTACATAATTGGAACAGGCATATTTGAATCTGTACTTTTTTTTTTTAATATTTTATTTGTTTGATGGAGAGAAATCACAACTAGGCAGAGAGGCAGGCAGAGAGAGAGGAGGAAGCAGGCTCCCTGTGGAGCAGAGAGCCCGATGCGGGGCTCGATCCCAGGACCCTGGGATCATGACCTGAGCTGAAGGCAGAGGCCTTAACCCACTGAACCACCCAGGCGCCCTGAATCTGTACATTTGTTTGTTTATTCATTTTTCCAAAAAACACAGTGTTAAAATGCTTCAACAAACATGCTCCAGATATTATCTGGTGCTGATAACAAAAAATTTGGAGGAAATCTTCAGTTTTCGGTTCTGCAGGTAAGGAGTTTAGAAGTTGCCATACTGTCCTAACAACAAGTAAAAAGTTGAACAGGCTAGAAAACCAGCAACTCTTCTTGGATCTGAAAGTGAGGGGAGTCTGCAGGGCACACTGTTGTCCTGAGATTGGAGAGATGGCAAGTGGATACAGGGAGTCATGACCTCCTGGAACATGAGGAAAACCTGAACTGGAATCGACAAATTGCTGGAGGCTGTGTGTGGACAACTCAGAGTTAAAAGCTCCAGGGAACCCAGTCATGGGGGCCTCCACAGTATTGTGAAGTTTACCTCTAGGAACTTGACCAGATTCTAATAGGAGCTCAATTACATTAAATACTGGATGCAAATCTCACACATCCAGCAATGGGAGGGGAAAGGAAACCATTTTGAAATAGGCCAGAGCACTCTGTTCTTAGCAAAGCCTGTCCTCAGGGGAAGCTAGCTAACCAGAGCCTAACCTACTGAGGTGTTACCAGTAGGAACTGGTAACAGTTGATTTGAAGGAAGGGAAATACCTACCTCTAGCCTGCTGTAACCATCTTGTTCCAGCTGAGGGAGGAGAACAAACCTGAGAAATACCAGTGAAGTTCACAATCCAGAAGCTCACTAAAAAACAGACCTAATCACAATTCTCTACAATCTATACCCTCCCACTACACCTCACCCCCACAGTAATAAAGGCTTGTTTATAGTTGTTCCTTTTACCTGATATATCATGCCTGACTATCAAGAAAAAATTATAAGGCATACCAAGAGGCAAAAAAAAAATTTTTTTGAAGAGACAGAGCAAGCATCAGAACCAGACATAGCAAGGATGTTAGAATTATCAGACTAGAAATTGAAAACAACCGTGATTAATATGTTAAGCATTCTAATGGTTAAAGTAGACAGCAGGCAAGAACAGCAGGACAATATAAACTGAAGGAAATCCTAAGAAAGAACTAAAAGAAAGTGCTAGAGATAAACAACACTGTAGCAAAAATGTAGAACGCTTTTGATGGGCTTCTTAGACTGGTCATTTCTGAGGAAAGTACCTCTGTCCTAGAAGATGTCTCAATAGAAATTTCTAAAACTGAAAAGTGAAGAGAAAAAAGGAAAAAACAGAATATCCGGAGACGGTGGGACAACTACAAAAGGAATAACGTATATGTAATGAGAATACCAAAAGGAGAAAAAAAGAGGAACAGTAGAAATATTTGAAAAATAAGGATTGAGAATGTCCCCATATTAATGTTGAACATCAGGCCACATATTGAGGAAACATAGAGAACATCAAGCTGAATAAATGCCAAAAAACTACACCAAGGTGTACCACCTTGAAAACTATAGAATATTGAAGATAAAGTCCTAAAAGAAGCCAGGGAAGGGGGATGTTGTACCAGTAGAAGAACCAACGTGGGAACTACATCTGTCTTCATCTCAGAAACCAGGCAAGAAAGAAGAGAATGGAGTGAATTATTTAAAATGTTGAGAGAAAAACCCTCACCAACCTAGAATTCTGTACCCTGCATAATTATTCCTAAAAAAAGTGAAGGAAAAATAAGGACTTTCCAAGACAAACAAAAATGGAAGGAATTTGTTGCCAGTAAGTCTGTCTTACAAGAATGTTAGAAGAAATTCTTCGGAGAGAAGGAAAATGAAATAGGAAGAAACTTGGCTCTACATAAAGAAAGAGTATTGAAGGAATAAATGAAGAGAAAGTGAAAACTGTTATTTTTATTCTTAATTGATATAACAAATTACAGTTAATTCTAAATAATAAGAGCAACAATGTTTCTACTATATTTATATATATTATAGGTATATGTTTGTATGTATATGTGTATGTATGCTTATATATGTTCACTGAATGACAGCAATGATATCAGAGGCAGGAGAAAGGAATTGATATTATTTTATGACTGAAATGGTATGGTATTATTTGAAAGTATACTTTAATTAGTTGTAAATGTATATTGTAAAGTGTAGGTCAACCACTGAAAGAAGTTTTTTTTAAAAAAAGTATAATTGATGTGCTAATAATGGAAAAATAGAATAATAAAATACACATTCAGAACCATGAAAGCAGAAAAAAAGTAGAACACAAGAATGGAAACTGAGAAAAAGGACAGTGAATATTATAGATGCTAATCCAACTATGTATATTGGTAATTATTTTGAATGTCAATTGAATGAATGCACCAGCTAAGACAAAGATTGTCAGAGTATATAAAAATACATGATGCAAATATATGTTATCTCCAAGGAACCCACTTTAAATATAAAGATACATATAGATTAAAAGTAAAATGGATGGAGAAAAATATACCCTGCTAACACTAGTGAAAAAAAAAGTATCAGGAGTAGCTATATTAATTATAAGCAGAGCTGACTTCAAAGTAAGGGAAGTTATTTAGGATAAAGAAGGACAGTAGATAATGATGAAGTGGTCAGTTCTCCAAAAAATAATTCTTATGTACCTAAGAATAGATCGTCAAACTACATGAGGCAAAAACTGATAGACTTGCAAAGAGAAATAGATGAATTACTATCACAACTGGAGACCTCAGCACCCCTCTCCAAGAAATGGGCAGATCCAGGAGGTAGAAAATCAGTAAAGATCTAGCTGAACTCTACAAAACCATCACTCAACTGTATAGACTCTCTTATCCAACAACAGCAGAATACACATTCTTCTCAGACTTATATGGAACATTCACCAAGACTGACCACATTCTGACCCATAAAACACACCTTAATAGATTTTTAAAAATATATAAAACATATAGTATCTGCTCTCAGACCACAATGGAATTATAATAAAAAAACAGAAAGATAATTAGGAAACCCCAAAATACATGGAGATTAAATAACACATTCTAACTAACACACGGTTCAAAGAAGAAATCTCAAGAGAAAGTAAAAAAATATTTTGAACTAACTAAAAATATCAAAAATTGTGGGATGCCTCAAAAGCAGTGTTTAGAGGGAAATTTATAGCATTGAATGCATGTATCAGAAAATAAGAAAGATCTAAATTAATCAGTAATCTAAATTTCCACTTTAGGAAAATAGAGAAGAGTAAATTAAATCCAAAGTACACAGAAGAAAATAAATAAGAAGAATTAGAGCAAAAGTCAGTGAAATTGCAAACAGGAAATCAGTAGAGATTCAGTAAGCCAAAGTCTGGTTCTTCGAGATCAATAAAATTGATAACACTCTAACCAGGCTGACTAAAAAAATATAGAGAGGACACCAATTACTAACATCAGAAACAAAAGAGGAGACATCACTATGGATCCTCTGGATGTTAAAAGGGTAATAAAGGAATACTATAAGCAACACTGCCCACAAATTTGATAATCTAGATGAAGTGGACCAATTCTTTAAAAGACACAGTCTGCCAGAACTCACACACAAAAAAACATAGACAATCTGAATAGACCTCTGTATATTAAGCAAATTGAGTCAGAAATTAATAATCTTCCAAAAGAGAAACCACCAGGCCCAGATGGTTTAACTGGTGAATTCTATCAAACATTTAGGAAAGAAATTATACCAATTTTCTATAATCTTTTTTTAGACAATAGAAGGAGAAGAAATACTTTCTAACTCATTCTGTGAGGCCAGCATTAACCCTAAATTCAAAGCCACACAAGAATATTACTAGAAAAGGAAACTATAAACCACTATCTGCCACGAACAGGGATGCAAATATCCTCAACAAAATATTCACACATTGAATCCAGAAACATATAAAATGAATTATATACCATGACCAAGTAGGATTTATTCATGATAGGCGAGGCTGGTTCAATATCCAAAAATTAATGTATTCCATCATATCAACAGGCTAAAAAAATGACATAATCATGTCAATAGATGGAAAAAAATTTGATAAAACCAAACATACATTCATAATAAATGCATATATCCTTTATGCAAGTAATTTAGACCTGGCCACTAGTAAAATTGATGTTGTACTAATAAATATAAGGATGGATAGAAAAAATATGTAACCCACCCATGGCTTCAAAAATTTAGAAATAGTGCTCATGATACATTCAGTTCATAAGTACAGCTGCAAGTATGTGCTTTTGCTGATACTACCCATATAGATATGATAGTAGTTGCATAAATCATTATTTATGCCTTATATTGTCTATTGTGTTATTCAGTGTTCCCTATTTAAATGTACAATAAATTCTTGTCAGTGATAATATGGGAATTTAAACTAACTGGTGTAGTTTTTTTCATATTATAATCAGAGTTGTGTAATATTTCCCCTTTGCCATTATTTTTTTTGGAGGGATTATTTATTTATAGAAGTCTTCTTTAGACTACCAAAGGTAATTACGTGTTTTGGCTTACCTGGGATAATCTGGGATTATACGTGTTGTAATTGTGAACTCAGTAGTGCTCTCTCTCTTATGCTCTAAAACGTCCCATTTGGACAGTAAATCCTGTGGTCCCTCAAAATATAACCAGCTTTTCTTCTCTTTCACTTGCCTTATGTCCCACTATTCATATTTAGAAACACTACCTTCCTTTAATGTAAGTGGCTAAACTCCTTTTTGTGTTGGCGGTTTGTAAATAATGAGTATGAAGAATTTGTAGTTTAGTAGAAAAACCTTGATGATTTGATAGCAGATCCAAAGTGGGAATTCGGGTTGCCAGGACAAATAGAGAGTGCTTGTTGCAGCAGTGTCCGCTGTGAGGGCCGGTGTCCTGAATAGAAGAGGAAGGGAGCACACGTTATTCTAATGAATAACCAGAAAGGAAACGGCCTTTATGTTCATGATGGACGTGTAGCATATGTCGCTTCAGTGCTTAGCACATTTCAAATCTCCCAACAGAGCTTAAAAAGGTATTTATGTTAGTTACCACCATAAACCGATTTTGAGGTTGTGTGTCTTCACACTGCTTCTGGAGGAGGTTTTTCTTCCTAAGATAATATCCACAGACCTGTGACTGTGGGGCCCTGAATGTGGCTACAATTATGCCTAACTCTGAGAAACTATTTAGATTTCTTTTTTTTTTTTGTTATTATTGCATTTTATTTATTTTTTCAGCGTAACAGTATTCATTCTTTTTGCACAACACCCAGTGCTCCATGCAAAACGTGCCCTCCCCATTACCCACCACCTGTTCCCCCAACCTCCCACCCCTGGCCCTTCAAAACCCTCAGGTTGTTTTTCAGAGTCCATAGTCTCTTATGGTTCGCCTCCCCTCCCCAATGTCCATAGCCCGCTCCGCCTCTCCCAATCCCACCTCCCCCCAGCAACCCCCAGTTTGTTTTGTGAGATTAAGAGTCATTTATGGTTTGTCTCCCTCCCAATCCCATCTTGTTTCATTTATTCTTCTCCTATCCCCCTACCCCCCCATGTTGCTTCTCCATGTCCTCATATCAGGGAGATCATATGATAGTTGTCTTTCTCCGATTGACTTATTTCACTAAGCATGATACGCTCTAGTTCCATCTTCCCAAGAATTAAAGCCCTGAGAATTCTATCGGAAATTTGGCATTTTTATTTCTTGTGGGAATCTTATGGAGAAAATATATTTTATAGGAAAAACTAATTGTATTTGTTATAACAGTAACCATAGAAAGAAATGGAAACTTACGTAGACATAACACAGATGGAAATATTTGGAGTTGAATGTCTTCAACATTAGGCCTTCAACCAGATCCCTCTTGGACTGGTTTCTTACAGAATTAAAAAAAGATTTGTGACAATTTTAAAAAATAACCATAAATGACTCTTAATCTCACAAAACAAACTGGGGGTTGCTGGGGGGAGGTGGGATTGGGAGAGGTGGAGGGGGCTATGGACATTGGGGAGGGGAGGCGAACCATAAGAGACTATGGACTCTGAAAAACAACCTGAGGGTTTTGAAGGGTCAGGGGTGGGAGGTTGGGGGAACAGGTGGTGGGGAATAGGGAGGGCACGTTTTGCATGGAGCACTGGGTGTTGTGCAAAAACAATGAATACTGTTATGCTGAAAAAAAATAAATAAAATGGGAAAAAATAAGTTATTCTTCATTGCTTCAGATGTAACTGAGTTTAGTGGCAAGTTCAGTTGATTAACAACCTTGTTGCCATGGGGATACCCTAAGGAAGCATTTTTAAAAGTTTTATCCAAAAACCACCTTTAGCAGATAATCTAGGATGTGTGGTTAAAAAAAAAAGACAATTTCCAGGCATTGTTCCTGACATCCCCCACCCCCTGAATTAGAGTTCTGGTAGGGCAGGAGACAGTTGGTATTTTGCTAACTGAAGTTTGAAAACCACTGTCCAAGAAATATGCTGAATTTGGGTCATGGCCTTAAAAAATGACATGTAACATGGGGGGGTAGGGGGATAGGAGAAGAATAAATGAAACAAGATGGGATTGGGAGGGAGACAAACCATAAATGACTCTTAATCTCACAAAACAAACTGGGGGTTGCTGGGGGGAGGTGGGATTGGGAGAGGGGGAGCGGGCTATGGACATTGGGGAGGGGAGGCGAACCATAAGAGACTATGGACTCTGAAAAACAACCTGAGGGTTTTGAAGGGTCAGGGGTGGGAGGTTGGGGGAACAGGTGGTGGGTGATGGGGAGGGCACGTTTTGCATGGAGCACTGGGTGTTGTGCAAAAAGAATGAATACTGTTACGCTGAAAAAATTAATAAAAAGGGAAAAAAAAAGTAGGGGGAAAAGGCATTATCTTCTTCTGCGATACAAAATAAACAAGTAATGTTAAGTGTAGTAATTACTGTTTTCTCAAATCACAGCATGCAGCCAAATGCTTATAAAAGGCACAGGCAAACCAAAAAAAAAAAAAAAAAAAAAAAAAATGACATGTATTTTAGAATAGCTATTGTGAAGCTGTTAATTTTTCTATTTAATGATTACATGTCTTTCTTTATAATACTTGTTATAGGAATGTACTAAAAGGAAGATGGAAGCAATTGTATTTGTAAAAGAGAAGATGGGTTTAGGGAGAGGTTAGCAGGGAAAGGGAATTGAAGTAATTTACCGAGAGTGGGTGTGGAAGCTCTGGAAAGGACCGTAGGTAGGGGCTGCCAGTCCCAATACTATTGAACAGCAGTTCAGGCTCATGGTCAGGAGGACGAGTGAGGGTTCCATATCACAAGCAAGGACTGGAAATGCTGGGCACATTTCCTTATCCCTATGTATCTCATTGGCTTCTTATGTAAAATGGAGGTAGTAATGTGTGAGACTAATTTTAAAAGTCTATATTCTTGTTTGTTATAACATCTTTTCTTCATGTTCCCTCCCCCTCTGTTCTTTCCTGGATAGACCCCCAAACAGACTGGCTTAGTGTAGAATTAATGTTGAATGTGCAAAAGTATGCGTAGTTCTGGCCTGCAGCCCTGTATTCTTCCATGCTATTTTGTTTTCACTATGAAAATTCCTTTTTATACTTTAAAAATGCAATTTACCTCTGCTACAGTAGATTGTTAGGTATAGTAGTCCCAAATATCCTCACAATTTATATTCTTGTATGGTTCTCTCGAGAAATTGTTCTCAGCTGAAGCCTGATTTTGCTGTTTACTAGGGTGGGATCTCAGTGAACTTCTTTAAAGTCTCCTTTCCAGAATCTACGAAAACAACATATTGTAGACATTAAGTGATGATGTATATATTTTACAGCTGTGTCTGGAATATATAAGCATACAATAAAAATGAGTCCCCTGCCATACCCAGTGCTCTTGCAATTAAATGATGGTGTTATTTCTGTGAAGGTGTGATGTGAGCTTGCTTGTCCTACAGAGGAACTTAGGTCTAGACTCAGCACTCTTTCTGCAGCCCCCGCACCATCCAACAACAGACGTCTGCATCACAGGAAGCGAGATTTACTATTGCCTTATGAGCACCAATAGTTATGAGTAATAAATATCAGGAATAATATATGAAAACTCAGTTTTTCTTTCTAGAATGAAATGTAAGGTTAAGTCTAGTTAACTAAAAAATGTATTCAGTTAAAGCAAGAGGAGTTCAGGTACAGTGAAGCCTCTTTCTGAATAAATTAACATCATCTACATGCTTATAATTTGTTCACCATAGGCTTTTAAAATAGATTAGAAGCCTCTGACAATAAAGTACACATATCCAATAAGCTCATTAAATGGAAATTACAAATTTAAAAACCATATAGCAGAAGCAAAGAAGCATAGTAATATCAGTTAGGCTAGTAAAATTGTTGTGATTGAGCATTAAATTTAGCTTCCAGTGTTCCTAGACAAAAAAATGTTTATTTTCCAGCTGCCCTAAGGCACAGTGAGGAGTGATGGTTACTGCTGTGTATCTCATTCCACTGATGGCTTTTTGAGGTCTGAGAGTGTGTAAGTCATTGAAGATGGCTGAAGCATAGCGGTAAAGCTAGAGGGCTGAGGGGCAGTAATGATAAGGCAAAGCGAGAAAGTCTATGTCAGAGATGACTGGCGACTTTGGATATGCATTAAGGCGTATGGCCTTGTTTTTTAATATGCTGATCTAATTCTTAAATGTCCAAGTTATTTTACCAATCATTGAGACTATTAGGTTCAGTTATCTGACTTTTACCAAATTGAGACTCTTTGATTCAATTAGCCAACCTTTGTTTTCCAGTTTATCAAAACCCGAGGTAGAAGTATCCATGTGTTTACTCAGCTTTATATAAACCCAAATATATAAAAATCATAAATTCATGAAATGGAGATGATTTGATTTCAAAATAATTCTTTCCTTTATGAAAGAACTCTGTAAATATTCTTAAAATGCCAATCTCCTTTATTAACTTGACCATCTGGTTAGAATTCTTAAAATTGGATTTTCAACTCCAGAGATATGAAGATCCACAGATATGAAAATATCTTTCATAAAGATGTATATGGGTCAGATTTTGGTTATATGTTCCAAGTTTAGATGGCCCTTGTGGGGGAGGTGGAGCATTGCATCTTTGGATTAGGAAGGGCTCTTTTTAATCCCCATGGTTTCATTGTGAGTGATTACATACAGCACTGGAAAGGGTAATTTAATATTTCTTAGTGAAAGTAAGATAAAAAATTGAACAAAGTACTTAAAAACATTGTATCTGCTTTCAAACATTTTTTAAAAAGATACTGTCATTTCAGTTTTTCCGTTTTAGACCTGAATTCCACAGTAGGATTCCCAAGTCCAGATACAATAGCAGGAATAGAGAGACCTGACTCCTTGCAGCAAGATTTGGCCTATCTTGTTTGTGCTTAGAGGACGTGGTCTTGCTTCTGAAACATAAACAGTTGCACTGTAAACTGAAAAGAGAAGGACATTGAAAGTTGGAGGAAATATTAAAATTTGGGAAAACTTTCTATTTCTCCTTCTCTCCATTTTACATAATTTCTGCTGTTAAATCCAGAGCAACAGGCATCATTCTTTTATTTAATTATTTATATGTTACATTAGTCACCATACCGTACATTAGTTTTTGATGTCATGTTCCATGATTCACTGTTTGTGTATAACACCCAGCATTCCATTCTTGAAAGGAGAGCCAATTTTTGCTTGTCACAACTAAATATTTAGTTGTCTGGTACTGATGGTATTATGCAGTTTGGCGATGTCCAGAGTGCTGAAACATCACAATATATAAATATAGTAAAATATCAGAAGAGCCCCATTTGATAGCAGCTGCATGTAGAAATATTTTAAATAAGATAACTTTATGGAGCTATAATTTACAAACGATAAAAGGTTACAGATTTTATGTATGGATTTTGATGACTTGAAAAATGTACATCCTGTATAACCACCGCCCCAATCAAGATTTGACAGCTATCCAGTACCACAGAAGGTTCCTTTTGTGCCCCATTGGGGCAGTTCTGCCCCCTACCTTCTCCCAGACAAACATGGATCTGATTTCTGTGGCTGTTCTCAAACTTCATATAAATGGAACAATACAGTATGCATTCTTTTGTGTCTGCCTTCTTTCTTGATATGAGGTCTGTTTGATTGACGCATGATTGTGCATGTATAAACAGACTGTCCTTTTCTGTTGGTGACTACTATTCATCTTATGCCCATACTACACTTGCTTGTGAATAGATGTTCATTTGTTGCTGGCATTTGGATGGTTTTCAGCTTTTGACATTTTGAATGAAATTGAAAGGAACATTTGTTTACAAATGTATTTTCATCTTTTGGGTGGAATTGCCAGGAACCACAGAGTAGGAACATCTTAAATCTATAATAAAATAGCACAACATTTTCTAAAGTGTTTGTATAATTTTCCAACCCTGCTGACATTGTATGAATGTTCTGGGAGCTCCACAGCCTCACCAATAATTGATGTTGTCAGTCATTTAATTTAAGTCATACAAGTGTGTGTGCAGTATGTCTCATTTTGGTCTCTTTGATGAATAGTGAAGTTGAGAATTTTTTCATTTACTTATTGACAATTCATGAACCTTTTCTTCCATACAGCATGTTAAGTCTTTTGCTCATTTTTTATTGGGTTGTCAGGTCTTTTGTCAGATAAATATATTACAAATATCCTTGGCTTGGTTTTCTTTTTTATCAATGATGATTTTAAAGAATTTATTATGATTAAAATTGAGTTTATCAATTTGTCCTCTTTGGGTAATGCTGCTTATATGTTAAGAAATCCACTAATAACCCAGTATCATGAAGATTTTATCTTAAGTTTCATATTTGAGTTTGATTGTTTTAGCTTTTTTTTAGGTCTGTGGTCCATTTCAAGTTAATTTTTATGTGGGAGGTGAGGTAGAATCAGCTAGCTAGTTTGGATTTTGTTCACATATGGATATCCACTTGATGTAGTATCATTTGCTGAAAATGCTGCTCTTGCCCTATTTAATAACCTTGTCATAGCTGTTGAAAAGCAGTTGAATGTATATATGTGTGTGTGTGTGTGTGTGTGTGTGTGTGTGTGTGTGTGTATGAATTGATATAATCTTTTCTGTTCCAGTAGTGTATTTGCCTATCCTTAAGCCAAATGACACTGTCTTCATAACTGCGGCTTTACAGTAATTGTAGAAATCAGTAAAAATGGGTCTTTAAATTTGTTCATTTTTATTCCAGATTCTTGTCATTCCATCTGATAATACTAACCTTTCACTTGAAATATTTTCTAGAATATTTCTTGCAGTGCAAATCTGTAGGTGAATAATTTCTCAGTTTTATTTATCTGAAAATTAATTTTACTCCCTTTTGAGGGATATTTTTTGTAATATATAAAATCTCAGTTGACAGTTTATTTCCCTTACTACTTTAAAGATGTCATTTCATTGTCTTGTTGCCTTTTCTGTTTCTGATGAGAAGTTGGCTACATTTCTGTCATGTTCCCTGTATGTAGTATGTTATACTACTTTAGCTGCTTTCAAAGAATTTTATTTTGTCTTTCATTTTTAGTGGTTTGCATTTATTTATCAAGATTTATTTATTTATTTGAGAGAGAGACAGGAGAGAGAGAGGAGGGGTAGTGGAGGGGGAGAGAGAGAATCCACAAGAAGACTCCTTGCTGAGTGCAGAGCCCTGACTCAGAGCTTAATTCCAGGATCTAGAGATCATGACCTGAGCCAAAACCAGGAGACAGGCATTTAACCAACTGAGCAACTCAGGCACCCCATTTTCCTTTGTACTTATTATGCTTGGTTTTGCTGTTCTTCTTAAGATTGTAAATTGGCTTTTAACCAAAATAGGGAAATTTTGTTGATGTTATTTCTTCAGCTTTTGTCTGCTTTGACCATTATTCCCACTCCATTGTCTGTCTTCTCCTTCTGGACTCTAAATACATGTCTCTTAGGCCATCTGATTCTTCTTACAAGTATCTGAGGCTCTGTTTATTTTCAAAATTTTTTATTGTGTATGCTTTAGTTTAATAATTGCTATGAATCTGTTTTAATGTTCACTTATTAATTTTTCTGCCATGTCTAATCTGTTATTAAGCCTATTCAGAAACTTTTTATTTCTGCTTTTAAGTTCTAGAATTCTATTTGTTTCTATCTTACAGTTCCCATTTCCTTGCTGAGATTCCCTATCTGTTCCCTCATCAAGACCATTTTTCCTTTAGGTCCTTAAACTTTAATAGCTACTTAATAGCTTTAATAGCTGCTTAAAAAGTTCTTGTCTACTAATTACAACATCTGGGCCATCACAGGGTCTCTTTTTTAAAAAGTGAGTAAGGCTCACATTCACCTGCTTATTTGCGTGCCAAATACATTTTTATTTTATGTTGGACATTATGAATGTTGCAGTGTTTGGACTGGGGAGAACTTGTTGTGTCAGGCAGTTAATACTGATGGCTGTTCTTAAACTCGTTGAGGTTTGATTTTAGTCTTTTTTAGGGCTGGTTCAGAATACTCTAGGACATGGTTCTTACTGCAGAAGTATGGCCTTTTTGGTGTCTCAGTCAAATTCTCAAGGTGTTTTACGATCTCTGCACTCTGGTCTCTCCACTCTCCCAGTAAGTGTGACCTCTGCTATCTTCATTTTACTTGCAGCTCTGTATCAGATGTTTTCTTCTTCACTTCACCCTCTCACCTTGTGCAGGTACAGTCCAGCCCTTGACCAAGGTCTTGCAAAAAAAAACAAAACAAAACAAAAACAAACAAAACCCCAGAGATTTCTGGGGTCAGTTCTCTCTAGTGTTTGTCCTCCAGTTTCCAGCTGCTTCACCAGCACTGAACTGCAATGTGTGTCTCCTCAACACAGTAAGACTGCCTTTTCTCCACCTCTGCTGCTCTCAGGAAATTGTCCACAGGCTAACAGTGTCATAGGGCTGACAGTTGTACTTAGGAATTCTGTTTCTGCGGTGCCTGTTGGCCAGTGTCTAAAAACAGTCACTTCCTGTGTTTTGTCCAGCTTTATAGTTGTTTCTGGGAAAGGACAGTCTGTCTCAGCCAGAAGCCTACATGTGGTACAAATATGCTTTTGAAAGTTTTTCTTAAGGTATTGGTTCTCAAACTTCAGCACATATTAGATTCATCTGGAGGACTGGTTTACACACAGATTGTTAGGCCCTGTCTTTTAGAGTGTCTGATTCAATGGGTTGAGTTCAGGCCCAGCAATCTGAATTTCTAACATGTGTCCAGGTGATGCAGGTGCTGACAGTCTGGGAATCAAACTTGGAGAACCACATGTTTAGAAAGATGGACCTTGAGAAGAAGTGTTGGACTCTATTTGGGATTTACTATGCACAATTTTACCTTTTTTTCTTTTTTTTTAGTCCTATATCCTGTATAACAGACTCATGTTTCAGTTGGTTTATTATAATGCTTGAAATCTTGCTCTTTTTATAAAAATTATGATTTTCATACATCGTGGGGGTTTTTTCATTGAATAAGGGATGCACCATCTAATTGATAGAAACAGAAAATATATAAGAGAGTAAGTAGGGTTATTAAATATTGTCATTCTTATTTTTTTTGTTTGCACAAATAATTTGGATCGTTCATCCTGATAAGAAACTTACATAACATGGAGTTCGATAAGTTTCAGAAACAAGTGTGTGAATTTTGTTTCGGAAATCAAGTTTCATTTTAATTATTCTTGGACCTGTGTGTGTATATGTGGGTTATATGTATGTGTGTTTTGTAGGTAAGATGCAAAATAGTGATAACCATTTGCTGGATTGCTGGACTTGAGCCATATCTCTTCCTCAGGTTTCCTAAAAGCTCACACCATTCTTTATAGCTAGCAAGAGCGCTATTAATCCATCTACATCAGCATATTCTGCCCGCTCCTTTACCTTCATTTCCAATGGCTCTATCTCTCCTTGTTTGTCAGGATTTTGAAATTTCTTGCTTTCCTTTATTCTCTTTAAAATCCATGCATTTCCCAGTAGTATAAGGCTGTACTGATGTCAAACTGATGTCCATGAAACTGACATGATTTTTGCAATGGCAGCCAGGAGAGAAAGTGTCTTCCCACCAACATTACAGTATTTATTACTTGGTTGGGAAAATTGATTGGCATTATCCCTTCAAATTCTAACCAATCTCTGACAGATTTTTTTTTATTTATCAACTTTCATTTCTCAGAAAAATTGGTACAACAGCCTTTGGTGGTTAGATTAAAAGGGTCTTTGATGGCACATTTAAAAATATTGTTCTAGTTGTAATGTATGATTATTATAATTGCAGTCTCAAATTCAGAGGTCTGTCTTCCAATATTTAGGTATAGGCATAATGAAATACTAATTACTAAATACTAATTCCTCAACAGGTTCATTTCGATGGCTGGGACCACAAATATGACTACTGGATGGATGCAGACAGCCCTGACATTCACCCGATTGGATGGTGTGATATAACAGGGCATCCACTGGAAATCCCATATCGTGAGTATTTTGCTCTTTGTTGTTGATTTTTAAATACTCAGCCTGAATTCCTACCTGAATGCTATTTTTTATGTCATGATAAGTATTTTATAAATATCAGAGAGGTGATTTGACTAATCAGTGTTATACCTGTGCTGCAATCTAATTATTCAGTTAAGCCTCAAAGGAGATACTTTATAAAAGAAAACTCATAATAATCATTAAAGAATTATTTTGATAGCGTTGTCTAGAAGAATCTTTATTTTCTACATTTTAGTATAGAAAACTTAACCAGTCTAAATCCATCTAATTTGTATCATTGATTTTTCGCCAAAGTGCATTTTTTTAAACATTCCATCTTAATTAATTTTTTATAGATTAGATTTCAAATAGTTTTAGAAGAAACAAATATTTTAAATTTCAGCAGTAAGAAAAACTTTAGTTGAATAAAAAGTCAGCTGTTATGTTGGTATCTTCATTTCTTCTTCCTTTCTAACTACTTAAAGTTAAGGAGGAAATTAACCACTCTAAATTTTAATGAGCCTTGAACCAAAATATCTTATTCTTTTGTCTGAAGGATTTCTTTGATCAGATTAGGCTGACATGACTAATAGCGGGTTCCAGACACATGGGCAGGCACTGCAATCTTTTGTTTGTTTTGTTCCCTCACTGCCTCTGTGGCTCTCCCGTTGGCTTCTTGGGATGAAGCTAGCACATTATTCTGTTAATGAGGCTGTCTTCCATTGAGCCAGCCCGATGATGCTTGAAGCGCAGCTCTAAAAGGACTAATAGCATCTTTGAAGTAATTCCTTGACTTCTTATAGAAGTGAGAAGAGGTCCTGACTTAATAACTCAACAGACATGTTTACCTTGTGGTAGGTGCTTCAAAAACGACAAAAAATCAATAAGGTACAGGTCCTTATGTAACGTAGAGTGCATTAGCCAGCATGGCGTCTCTATATACAGAATGTAAAACCAGAGACCGTGGTCAGCCCTGTGTTGGAGGGATGGTGTTAGTATTTGTGCTTTGTGGGGTTTTCCTGATTTCACTCTTTACTCTGCCTGATTTCACTGCCTAATATGTCAAAGAGATGTTTCTCATTTTATGATAACGTCTCCTCTCCCCCCATTGACAAGCACACATCCATCCTCATCACAGTAACATTCTCAAGGAGGAATGGTCTCTGTGGAGGTGGGGATGGGTCAGCATTTCAGGGACAAGGACAGCTCTCTACACTCCCTCTCACTCGTTGCCTGCTTCTTTGTGAAGCCGCCTAATTGGTTTCTGGAACAGAATGTCTCACAAGCATCCCAAAGTCTGTGGAAGCTGAACTTTTTCCCAAGCCAAAAACAAAAACAAAACAAAACAGACAAAAAAACACAAAACTTGACTTTCTACTAAAGTTCCTACTTGATTTCAAAGTTCTTACTTTTTTTAAATTTTTTATTATGTTATGTTAGTCACCATACAGTACGTCATTAGTTTTTGATGTAGAGTTCCAAGATTTGTTGTTTGCATATAACACCCTGTGCTCCATGTGGTACATGCCCTCCTTAATACCCATCACCAGACTCATAAATCCCCCCACCCCTCTCCCCTTTAAAGTGCCTACTTCTTTTTTTTTTTTTTAAGATTTATTTATTTATTTATTTGACAGATCACAAGTAAGCACAAAGGCAGGCAGAGAGAGACAGGAGGGAAGCAGGCTCCCTGCTGAGCAGAGAGCCCGATGTGGGGCTCAATCCCAGGACCCTAAGATCATTACCTGAGCCGAAGGCAGAGGCTTAACCCACTGAGCCACCCAGGTGCCCCATAAAGTGCCTATTTCTTAAGCAGAGTCATTCTGGCCTTTGTTCCTCCTTATCCCTTCCTCACCCCACACATACAATCAGTGACCAACTCTTACTGATTTTCTTACTTAATTTCTCCAAAATCTATCTCTGACCCCTGCCTGCTCCCTCCCAATGCCATTGCTTTTGCTCTATCATTATAGTTATGCAGTCTACGAGTTAGTGAGTTACACAAATCGTCCTGACAAGTCAAAATAGATCTCAAAATTCAAGCTCTAGAGGCAATATAGCCTGCTTATTAGAAGTGTGGAATCTGGAGTCAGAATGCTTGCGTTTAAATCTCAGCTCTGCTACTTACTTAGCAGTGTGACTCTCTGTGCCCATTTCCTCATGTAGAAAATGGAGATAATATTAGTCTGTCTATCTCAAAAATTTGTAATGATTAAGTGGGATAAATACATACATAATACCTCAAAAACTACCCAACCAGTAGTATGCACTGATTTAATGTTGGCTATCAGGAAATGGAAATGATATAATATTCTATAGATTTTCATTTTTATATGAAAATATATGAATTATTAAGGATTGTGAAACTTGAAATTATGCTAAAATTAATACAAGTAGAGTTTTCCAAATATTTAAATTTCTTTCTTCTGTCCTTTCTTTCTATTCATTTATTTATATTTATTATTGAATTATAGGTGACATACAGTATTATATTAGTTTCAAGTATACAACACAGTGATTTGACATTTATATACACTACAGAATGGTCATCATAAGCCTAGTTACTGTCTGTGACTTCAGTTACAGTTATACAGTTATAAAGTTATTATAATATTATTGGCTACATACTCTATGCTGTATTTTGCATCCCTGTGACATGTTTTCTAACTGGGAATTTGTACCTCTTAATCTTCTTTACTTACTTCACCCATTCCAATTCCCTTTACTTCAGCAACCACCACTTTGTTCTCTATATTTATGAGTCTATTTCTGTTTTGTTTTGTTTGTTTAGATTCCACATATAAGTGATATTATATGGTATTTGTCTTTCTCTGAGTTATTTAACTCAGCATAGTATGTTCCAGGTCCACTCATGTTGTTATAAATGGAAAGTTTTTATTCTTTTTATAGCTGAGCAATATTCCACTATGTCTATATATACCTATACACCACATCTCTGTATCCGTTCATCTGTTCATCTGTTGATCGGTTGCTTCTGTATCTTGGCTACTGTAAATGATGCTGCTAAAAAATGTAGGGGTGCATATCACTTTTTGAATTATTGTTTCTGTTTTCTTCAGATAAATACCCAGAAGTGGAAATGCTGGCTACTATGGTAGTTCTATTTTTAATTTTTTGTGGAGCATCCATACTGTTTTCCACAGTGGCTACACTAATTTACATTCCCACCAACAGTGCAGGAGTGTTCTCTTTTCTCTACACCCTTGTCAACACTTGTTATTTCTTGTACTTTTGATACTAGCCATTCTGATTAGTGTGAGGTGACATCTCATTGTGATTTTGGTTTGCATTTCCCTGATGACTAGTGATGTTAAACATCTTTCCATGTGTCTCTTGGCCATTGGTATGTTTTCTTTGGGAAAATGTCTATTGAGGCCTTCTACCCATTTTTTAATTGGGTTGCTTGGGTTTTGTTTTTTTTTTTTGGTGTTGGTTGTCTGAGTTATATATATATTTTGGATATATATATATATATAAATATATATATATAGAGAGAGAGTATACTATTTGCATATATCTTCTCCCATTCAGTAGGCTGTCTCTTCATTTTGCTGATGATTTCCTTCCCCATGCAAAAGCTTTTTAGTTAGGTGCAATCTCATTTCTTTATTTTTGATTTGGTTGCCCTTGTCTGAGGATACAAATCCACAAATAATATTGCTAAGAACTATGTTTAAGAGTTTACTGCCTATGTTTTATAGTATTTTTATGATTTCAGGTTTATATTTAGGTCTAAATGTATAGTTTTATCCCCCTCATAATTGATTTCTAGTGTTTAGAAAAAATGCTTCTTATGATTTTAGTCTTCTTACATTCTTTGAGATTTGTTTTGTGACTTAACATGTAATCTATTTTAGACAATGTTCCATTTGCACTTAAAAAGATTATATATTCTGGATGGAATGTTCTGAATATATCTATTAGGTCTATCTGGTCTAATGTGTTTTTAAGGCTACTGTTTCCATATTGACTTTCTATCCATTGATGTAAGCAGGGTATTAAAATTTCCTACTATCATTATAATACCATCAGTTTTTCCTTTATGTCTGTTAACATTTACTTTATATATATTTAGGTGATTCTATGTCGGGTACATGCATATTTATAATTGTACTATCCTTTTATTGGTTTGAACTCAGTATTATGTAATGTGTTTTTTATCTCTTGTCATAATCTTTATTTTTTTTTAAGATTTTATTTATTCATTTGACACACACACACACAGAGAGATCACAATTAGGCAGAGAGGCAGACAGGGAGAGAGGGAGAAGCAGGCTCCCCACTGAGCAGAGAGCCTAATGTGGGGCTCGATCCCAGGACCCTGAGATCATGACCTCAGCTGAAGGCAGAGGCTTAACCCACTGAGACACCCAGGCGCCCCCATAATCTTTATTTTAAAGTTTGTTTTCTCTGATGTATGACAGGGGTATTGCTACCTCTTTTCTTTTCTACATCATTTCTTTTCTTTTCCATTTGTATGTAATATATCTTTCCATTCTTTTACTTTCATACTTTCTTTATGTGTTTTAGTAAATCTGTTATAGGCAGCATATAGATGGATCCTGTTTTATTTTGTTTTGTCCATTCAGCCCCCTTTTGTCTTATTTTTTTTTATTTTTTTAAAGGTTTTATTTATCCATTTGACAGAGAGAGGGATCACAAATAGGCAGAGAGGCAGGCAGAGGGAGAGGGGGAGGCAGTCTCCCTCCTGAACAGAGAGCCCGATGCGGGGCTCAATCCCAGGACCCTGAGACCATGACCTGAGCTGCAGACAGAGGCCCAACCCACTGAGCTACCCAGGCGCCTCCCACCTTCATCTTTTTTTTTAAAATTTTTATTTATTTCTTATTTTTTTATAAACATATAATGTATTTTTATCCCCAGGGGTACAGGTCTGTGAATCGCCAGGTTTACACACTTCACAGCACTCACCATAGCACATACCCTCCCCAATGTCCATAACCCCCCTCCCCCTCTCTAGCCCCCCCCTCCCCAGCAACCCTCAGTTTGTTTCGTGAGATTAAGAGTCACTTATGGTTTGTCTCCCTCCCAATCTTTTAATTGGGCATTTAGTCCATTTACACTTAAAAGAAATTATTGATAGATATGTACTTATTGCTCTTTCCTTAATTGTTTTTTGGTTGTTTTCATAGTTCTCTGTTTCTTTCTTCTCTTATTCTTTTCCATTGTGGCTTGATGACTTTTGTTAGTGTTATATTTGGACTTTTTTTCTTTATTTTTTTGTTTATGTATTATAGGTTTTTGTTTTGTGATTACCATGAGGTTCATATAAATACCCTGTGTATACAGCAGTCTATTTTAAGTTGATGGTCACTTAAATTTGAACACATTCTACTGATTACTCCCTCTACTTATGTTTTGTGTTTTTGACATATATTATTTTGTGTATCCCTTGACTATTATTGTAGATACAGTTTATTTTACTTCTTTTGTCTTTTAGCCTACATGGTAGCTTTATTAGTGTTTAATCAGTGACCTTTACTATGTTTGCTTTTAGCAGTATGAATTTTTCTTTCACAATTTTCTTCTACTTATGGCCTTTTGTTTTCTGCTGGAAGAAGTCCTTTTAAACATTTCTTGTAAGAAGGTTTAGTGGTGATGAACTTCTTTAACTTTTGTTTGGGAAACTCTTTCTCTTTCAATTCTGAATGATATCCTTTCTAGGTAGAGTATTCTTGGTTGTAGAATTTTTCCTTTCAGATTAACTACATTCTGCCACTCTCTTATGGTCTGCAGAGTTTCTGCTGAAAAATCAGCTCATAGTCTAATAGATGTTCCCTTGTGTGTAATTACTTGATTTCTCTTGCTGCCTTTAAGATCACCTCTTTAGGGGCGCCTGGATGGCTCAGTGGGTTAAAGCCTCTGCCTTTGGCTCAGGTCATGATCTCAGGGTCCTGGGATGGAGCCCCGCATCGGGCTCTCTGCGGGGAGCCTGCTTCCTCCTCTCTCTCTGTCTGCCTCTCTGCCTACTTGTGATCTTTGTCTGTCAAAAAATAAATAAAATATTTTTTTCCCATTTTATTTATTTTTTTCAGCATAACAGTATTCAATAAAATATTTTTTTTAAAAAAGCCATCTCTTTATTTTTAAATTTTTTACCTTAATTATTATATGTCTTGGTGCAGACCTCCTTGGGGTTCCTCTTGTTTGGGGTTCCTTGTGCTTCTTGGACCTGGGTGTCTGTTTCCTTCCCCAGGTTAGGGAAGATTTCAACTATTATTTCTTCAAGTAAGTTTTCTAGCCCCTTTTCTCTCTCTTTTCCTTCTGGGACCCCCATAATGTGAATGTTAGTTTCTTCTTACATAGGTCTCTTAAACAGTCCCTTTCTTCCCAGTTGCTGGTCCATTCTCCTGCATCCTCTAATCTGATGGTGATTCTGTCTAGTGTAATTTTCCTTTCAGTTATTTTATTCTTCAGCTCTATTTAGTTATTTTTCTATTACTTTTTTGAAATTCGAATTGTATTCATCACTTTTTTCAAGTGTGGTATCTTTATGACCATGACTTTGAACTCTTTATCAGGTAGGTTCCTTATCTCTGTTTCATTTAGTTCTTTTTTTTTTTTTTGAGGTTTTGTCTTATTCTTTTTTTTTTTTATTCTTTCTTTGTCTTTTTTTATTCTTATTCTTTGTCTTATTCTTTCACTTTTTTTTTCTCTGTCTCTTCATTTCACCTGCCTATCTGTGTTTGTTTCTATGTATTAGGTAGGTCAGCTATGTTTCTCGGTCTTAAAGGGGTGGCTGTATATAGAAGGTATCCTGTGGGGTCCAGAAACACAATCCTCCCTGCTCAGCAAAATCATGTAGTCCAGGCATGTCCCCTATGGGAAGCATGTGTCTGGACTGTGACTATTGCTGATACACGGATAGGCAGTGCTGGTGCCCTCCCGTAAGGGAGAGAGACATTTTGGGGTGCATCAGTCCAGGCTGAGGCTGCTCACCAGGTGTGGTAGGGCTGGAGATGCTTTGGAAGGACATCCCTGGATTTCCTGGTCCTGGTTCTGGTTCTGCAGTACCTGCTTCTGGGAGTTGTTTTCAGTGGATGCCAGTCCCAGTTCAAGCCACTTGCTGGGTGTGGTGGGGGTGGGAGCCACACTGGGGGGTGTGCCTTCTGGCTTGTGGGTTGTTGTGTTGGGGACCACTTCTTTGCCCCTCCCTTGATGTGGCTTTTGAAATGTATTGTCAGTTTTCTGACATCTGGGTGGCTCAGCTGGTTAAGCGTCTGTCTTCAGCTCAGGTCATGATCCCAGGGTTCTAGGATTGAGCCTTGTGCCCAGACCCCTTCTCAGTGGGGAGTCTGCTTCTGCCTATGCTCCCTTCCTACCATTGTGCTTTCTATCTCTCAAATAAATAGATAAAATCTTTAAAAATATACCTTTAGTTGTCAGTTTTTCTTAAGTTTGACCTCCATATGTTCTTGACAATATTACAAAATTCCCGTTTTGTGTTCACACTTAGGTCATTGGAATCTTTATAATTTGGGGAAATTGGTACCTTCATTTGGTCTTGATATTCTTTTACTGCTGTGCTTATTTTTCTGTTATAAATTTTTTGATAAATCATTAATATAGTTTATTATATGTTGCTTGGTTGACACTATGGTTTATATTTCTTTATATCTGGACCATTAGTATTTTAATTTTTAAATATGTAGACTTTAAAACATGGTTATAATATGAATAAATATATATCATCCATGCCTCTATTGTTAAAGCAAAAATATTTTCACACACATACACATACCCACACACACAGTACTACTCCAAAACTTATTCTGTTACTTCTTTATTTATCATTGAATTTTTCCCCCCACTGGAAACTAGAAATAGTGGTTGGTCTAGGTATCTAACAAAATGGAGTGAGAGGGTATAGTGTTGATGATTGCAAAAGAGATGACTATCTTTTCTGATTTCTTTCCTATAATTATATAAAACCCAAATCTAATGTTATTACCTCTATTCTTTTTTTATTGAAGTAAAGTTGACATTATGTTTCTCCGTTCTTTTTTTTTTTAACTCAATTTAATGAACATATAGTGTAATATTAGTTTCAGAAGTAGAATTTAGTAGTTCCATCAGTTGCATATAACACCTAAAGGTCATTCTCTTCGAGTTCATTGTTGGCATTCATTGTCTTCCAGACTCCTTTTCGTGTGCACAAGGCGCTTCACACTCTGTGCTTTGCTCACTGCCATGCTTACTCTTCCAGAAGCAGAATTACTTCATTTACACTGAATGGAATTACTCAGAGTGCCTTGAACATTGACCTTATAAGATTTTGAAGCCAAGACATCACCTTTCTATGCATTCCTCCATATCTTAGCTTTCTTTACAGAAAAATCACCTCCTCAGTTTGTGTCACATCCCTGCATGGTGAGAAGCTGGCAGGAGCACTTGCTCCACAGTATGAATTACACCGAACATCTTGGCTCTTATCCTGTCTTTTATGGATTATATTTGTACAGTCAACCACATCAAATCAACTTTTATTGCCAAATGCTACATTAAGTCAAAAGGTTGATTTTATTTACTCATATAATTCAAACTGACCTTGTTATGTCCAGGATCTTTGAAAATCAGATCAAAGTAATTATATCTTGTACATAGATCTATAAAACCACACAGAGCATTTTCTCATCTGTGAGCAAATATAAGAGACTTTATTTTTAATTTGCAAGTATTTTTAAGGTATTTTCAGATATTTGAACTGTCATTTTTTTTACACTCTTGTTTTACTTTTGTTATATTTATGTGACTCAACAATTGCCTTCAGTACTTTATTATATATGATATACTAGATTTATAGGTCAAACATTGCAAGAAATACTGAAAGTTTAGAGTTTGGGAAAAAAATCTTAGGAATCATCTGATCTACCCTACCATTTTATAGAGGCAGAATCTGACTTGAACTTTATCTATTTTATCTATTTGCTCCAGTGAAATTTTACAAAAAGTATCACTGCAGGTTGTATACTAGTAGTATTCTGTGAAAATAAGAGCAATTAAAAGAAAATATGAGGAAGACAGTTTTCTAATCTATTAATCTCATCTGTTTCTCATTATGGAGACTTTTCCTTTGACTCTTTTCCAACATATTTGTATCTCAGTATTACAATAAATGCTTTGGAAACAAAGGAAGAAAAAATATATATAACATAAATTATTTCTTTCTTCCATGAACTTCAAATTTATGTCGAGGGAACTGTAGTTTGCAGATCTATGAAACAGAATAAAATCATATAGCTGCCTAAGAATGAGTACAAACTAAATCTACATTGCTACATTTCTAAATGTGGTTTTAAATACAGAGCAGAATGACATAGGGCTACTTCAGCCAGGTCTTTTAGAATGGTGTTGATCTAGGCCCAGAAGAGAACAAAGGACCTGAACCAGTGGAGGGAGTATGGTGGCCTCTTTAGAGATAGAAATGGCACAAGCACAAGTAAGATTAATTTGTTGGCTATCATACAAATTTTATTAGAATTAAAATTGAATTTTTATATTTTAATGGTTTTCTAAGTGAGTGGTAGTCACTCTATTGTCCGTTTTTCTTCTTTTTTCTTTTTTTTTTTTTTGAGAGAAAGGGGGTGGGGGAGGGGCAAGAAGAGAGAGGATCCCAAGTAGACTCCCCACTCAGCATGGAGCCCAAAGTGGGATTCAGTCTCACAACCCTGAGATCATGACCTGAGCTGAAATCAAGAATTGGATGTTTAACCTACTGAACCACACAGGTACCCCATTTCTACTTTTGTAAAGCCATTTAATCAATTTATTTATACTTACTGAAGAAATTGAACCCAGATATAATACATGTGATAGCCCAAGCTTCTGCAAAAATGTTCATACAGTATATTCTTGCCAAGACCAAATATTCAATAATTCATAGCATTTAGTCTCTAAGACCTAATATAAGTTATTGAAAAGGTAACTGTGAAAAGCCACTTGAGAGTGAAAACTTGAAAGTTCCCATTCAGATGGCAAGAGCACCAGTTTGTACGGCTAGGGAAGGATTTCTTTTTAGCTGCCACTCCCAGCCACAGATGCTCACCTGCAGTTCACCCTGTATTCCACTGTAAGATTAAACTCTCCATTTCTCATGCCGTGAGGGCAGAATTTGTGTTTCATTTGATGTATAGTCCTTCATGGTGGACTTTTTCTACACTTAGGATCAAAATGAAATACCTAAGATATAGCACTAAGTTGTCAAGACCTTTCCATTGTGCTTTGCATTCCCTGAATGTACTTAAAAAGATATAAAAATATGGGGCGCCTGGGTGGCTCAGTGGGTTAAGCATCTGCCTTCAGCTCGGGTCATGATCTCAGGGTCCTGGGATCGAGCCCCGTATCGGGCTCTCTGCTTGGCGGGGAGCCTGCTTTCTCCCCTCTCTGGCTGCTGCTCTGCCTACTTGTAATCTCTCTCTCTCAATCTGTAAAAAAGAAAAAATAAATAAATAAATAAATAAATAAATAAAAATGATATAAAAATATCAGAACCAAAAAACCATGTCTACCTCGGTCATCGACAGAATTGCCATTTGGCAATCATTTTAGTCAGTCATATCATTTGGAAACTGTAATCCCATTCACATTTCATGCTAAATTTCTTTATATAAGTCTAATTTCTTTTATTATATTGTGAATTATGTGCCCACAGATTACCTTCTCCATTGGACAGTGGAGTGCCCAATAGTTCTTGCTTTGGAAATTCACCAAATTTGAGAAAGAAAATGATGGACTTTGGAGTTAGAAAAACTTGGATTTAAGTTTTCATTCTGTTCTGACTAGCTCTGTGTCTTTGGGCAGGTTGCTTTACCTCTGGGACTTATAGACTTGGGCACTTAAACACCTTAATGGCCACTTTCAGTTGTCTGGCACACAATGGGCCTTCAGTGAAGAGCAAGTTGGGGTGAAGAGCGTAGACATGTTTGCTTCCCCTGTCACCATTTCTCTTCATTGATCCAGAAAAATGGGAGTTGATTTTATTTCCTAAAACTTACACAACCAGTGTGTTTTTTTTTTTCTCAGTACTTGTTAAAATTGTACTATCCATAAAAGGGTTGCTGATCTCCAAGTGAATATTGACTGATGTTAAGGACAGTTCAAAACATTGAGAATTACTGATTTAGATTTAAGATTAGCAGATGACATAAGCCCCATTAAATTCAACTAAAGAATTTTGCAGTTCTTTAAAATAAAAATCTGAATACATTGCAATTCTGCACCTAATTCTGATGTCTGGGTTTTTACCCCACACCAAGGGATTTTCCGACTCTGGCTGGGTGTTCCGCAATTCAGCTCAATTCTCACAGTGTTTACCCGGAAATAGTGTAAGGGTCTGAATTTCAGGGCTCAGTTGTAGAAGATTGCACCCACCAACTTCAAATGCTAGTCAGTCTAGGTTGTCACCTGTGCTTCTGGCCATAGGTCATAGTTTCCAATGACCAATCTTTGGGTTTAATTAGTTTGCTAGAGCCTCTCACAGAACTCAGAAAAAAACATTTTACATACTAGATTATGTGTTTATTATGAAAGGGTCTAACTCAGGAATGGAAGCCAGAGGGAAGAGATGCAACGGGCAGAGCTTCCATGTTCTCTCCTGACTAGACATCTTCCCCATATCCTCATGTGTTTCCCAGTCTGATGGGAACCTCTGAACCTCATCCTTTTGGGTTTTTATGGAGGCTTCATTACATAAGCATGATTGTTTAAATCATTGGCCATTAGTGATTGAACTCTGTCCTTGACTCCTCTTCCCTCTCCAGAATTGGGGCCAGGGGAGTGGGACCCAAAAGTTCCAACCCTCTAATCACTGGTTGGCTCCACTGGCAACCAGCCTCCAGCCTTCTGTGCTTTCCAAACTCACATTGTTAACATAACAAAAGGCACCTTTATTGCTCTCATCACAGGCAATTCCAAGGGTTTTAGGAGCTCTATGCCAAGACATGGGGGAAGACTAAGTATATGTTTCTTATTATAAATCACAATATCACAATCGTAAATATATCACCAGTGAAATAAAAGTATTCTTACTGAGTTGTTCACTAGCTTTGTGGTTGTCAAACCAAATGGTTATAAACCGTTTTTCACCTGAGCCTCTGTATTAAACACAATTTTCCATTCCTTTATCCCTGATTTAGCAATGGTACTTTCTTCACCTTTCTTTCTACCTCTCTTTTCAGTCTACACTTACTGCTTCTTCCCTCTGGGTAGGCTTTGCATTCCTCATGCCTAGTGCTTATCTGCTAGCATTTGGGCAGCAGACGAAGTCCTTTGTAGTCAAGGGTCATCTCCTCTCCCAAACTTTGTGTGATGTCCCCAGGGAGATGAACTGTCCCCATCCCCACCATCCTACAGCATTTCATCCTGTCATCTTTCAGGTCAGGAACATGTTTCTTGCCTTCCCAAGCCCAGAACTTTCTACTGGCTTCTCATCTCACACAGAGTACATTCAGTTGCAGAAAGCTTACTCACTCCAACCTAGAGGCCCATCCAAAGTCTGCCCCAGCTGGCCCCAGCAGGGACCTCCACCCTTGTCTTTGCCACTCTGGCCCTTGCTGTGTCCGTGCCACACCGGCTTTACCGCCACTTCTGCCTCTGCTGTCCCCTGGGCTGGGAGCTTTGTGCCGCCACATGCCACCTGGGTTTGTTCACCTGTCCCCTCCCAGAGGGAGCTTCTTTACCCAAGCTTCCACAGACAACAGCACTGCCATTCTCTAGCTCCTTAGATGCCTTTGGATTTCCTGATGGCAGGTTTCACAGGCCAACGTGTACAGTACGCAGACATGTTTCTGTCTTTACCCCTCCTCCGTTTAGAGAGTGCCTCTCCTGTGGTGGCAGGGACATCGTGCTGCTGTTGGTCCTCAGGGCACAGTCTGTCCTGCCTCCACGCAATAAAGCAGACTTGGAGCTCAAGAGATGGTCACTGAATGACTGAGTGAGTGAATGGATGGCTTGCCTTTGAGACCACAAGTTCCCATAAGCAGGGTCTTTGTATTATTCACCTTTGCTCCTTGGAATGTTCACAGCTCTTGCGGGTGGTAAATGCATGTCAGAAATACTTGTGGGGCGCCTGGGTGGTTCAGGCAGTTAAGCGTCTGCCTTCCGCTCAGGTCATGATCTCGGGGTTCTGGGATGGAGTCCCTGCTCAGTGGTGAGTCTTCTTCTCCCTCTCTCTGTATGATCTTTCTCGCCCTTGCTCTCTCACAAATAAATAAAAATTTTAAAAATCTTTAAAGAAAAAATACTTGTAAAAGAGTCTGGAATGTAATGAGCCAATCTGCCAATAGAGCAGCTTCTTCACAGAGGCTGTGGCTCTGTGTCCTCCCCTGCCCCCTGGACTGCATGCTCCTTCATGCCATGTGCTGAGATGACTCAGCCTGTATCCTCCGTGTGGGCCCTCAGGAAATGTTTGCTGTGTTTGCTTGTTGTTTGCCTCACTCCATACATTGGATAAACGTAATCCTTCTGTACCTGCTTCACCTCCCTGCTCCTTCAGCCCTTGTTTCAAACACTCTTTTAGAAATCAGAATTAGACGGAATAAAGTATCTGATTGCGTGGAGATGCTTTCTTACTGTTTTAAGGTAGGAATAAAAAGATCAACATAGAACTATGACAAGGCCCAATGTCTCTAATTAGGCATTAGAGGTTAGAGACAAAAAAGAACCTTTTTTTTTTTTTTTTTGGTTTAACAAGTGAGGTGTGGGATGTACCACTTCATAACTAATAGACTTTTCTCACCAGGGTACATGGGAAGTATTCTTTCTTCAGTGACAAAGAACAGACACACAATGACAAGCACTGGTGGGGGTGTGGAGTGACAGGGCAGACCACCCAGTCCTCCAGGGTGGGGACCAGCAGTGCAGGTGCCCATCCCATCAGACAAACCTGGCCTCACCATTTATGCCAGGAATACGGTCCATCACAACCTTGAGGGGAACAGAGCTGCTCTCTCAACGTGGATATAAAAACATGTAGCTGCAGGACCGGGTTTGATTCATATTCTCAGGAAGTATAAGCAAACCTCAAACAAGTGCTTTATCCTTGGGAGTCACCAGAGATGTGGCTGAAGAAGATAAACCCGAAAGAATCCTCCCAGCTCACCAAGCCCCAGCATATCATGCCCAAGTGAGGATGCAGTGGTTAGCAGTACCTATTAGAGACAGGTGGGTGGGTGGCCCCAGTCAGAATGTGCTTCCTGGCTGACCCGACCCCAACAGAGTGTCCCTTTATGGTCAGAGAAGTCTCCCTTCCCCATCACCCACACTTAGACAGGAAGGTGGTCACCCCAGCTGTTGGACAGGCCTGTTGAAGAGCCGAGTTGGGTGTCCAGAAAGGGACAGTATTGTCTGCTTTGCAGCCGTAGCAGTGTTGCATGAGGCATGATGGTCTTCAAAAAGGGTGGCAAAAAGCAGAAACAGTTTACTCTGCTGCATAGCCTCATACCGGTGATAACCGCACACCATTCATGACCAGCACTCGCCGGGTGTGCAGCTGTTTCTAGAGAAAAGGCTGAGCCTTACTTTTCCTTAAGGAGGAATCCCTGTCAGGCCTGGGAGGAATCTGAGGAATCTGCCAGGTTGATGCCTCAAGACACTTCCCAGATTGTGTGGTCCCAGCTGTTTGCTCCAGTCCCCAAATCTCTGTGCAACTTTGCATCTTGATACCAGGTTCTTGCTCACCTACCAGTGCTCTCAAAGACCCCGTGCCTCCTTACTGAGGCATAGAAGAACATCTGGGTCCTTTCTGGGTCTGACACAGGGTATGTCAAAGCTGAAGTATGGCCTTCGGCTCATTAACTTGACCACAGGCCTCTGCTGTGTCATTACCTTCTGCTGTATGGGATCTTTTATTAGAGATGTGGGGCCACACTTTTGTAGACCAAAGGAAGCAAATAGCCGGCTTTTGCCCCAGCCTCATATCAAATGGGTCTTACCATTTATAAATAAATGCCCACTCCAGTGCTAGCTGAAGAGGGGGGAATGAGAACAAAAGAGGAAGAGCAAGAAGACAGAATGCGAATACACACACCTCTCACCTCCTAGTCTTTCTTTCTCCTCTCATCCATCCACTCACTCCTTTCTTTCAGTTTCTTGAACACAGTCTTTTCACCCCAGGGCCTTTGCATATGCTATTGTTTCTCTCCAGAATGTTCTATCTGCTCTTCTAATAGACTACACATTCATACCCTTTAGAATTCATTTCAGATGGACCCTTAGGAAAAAGGCCTTCCCTGACACATAATCTAAAGAATGACCACCCCTGTTTTCCATTTTATCACCACCTCTTCTCCATAGTACATATCATAATATCGTAGTACATATCATAATATGTAGTTATTTTAATGGTTTGTTTCATTGCTTTTTGTCAGTATTATACGCTTCATGAGTGGAGAGATAAAGAGTGTTGTGTCTATCAGCATTTCTCCCATGTCTGGATTCCAATAAATATTTCTTATTTTTTTTATAAACATATAATGTATTTTTATCCCCAGGGGTACAGGTCTGTGAATCGCCAGGTTTACACATTTCACAGCACTCACCATGGCACATACCCTCCCCAATGTCCATAACCCCCCTCCCCCTCTCCCAACCCCACCTCCGCCCAGCAACCCCCAGTTTGTTTTGTGAGATTAAGAGTCACTTATGGTTTGTCTCCCTCCCAATCCCATCTTGTTTCATTTATTCTTCTCCTATCCCCCTAACCCCCCATGTTGCATCTCCATGCCCTCATATCAGGGAGATCATATGACAGTTGTATTTCTCTGATTGACTTATTTCACTAAGCATGATACCCTCTAGTTCCATCCACGTCATCGCAAATGGCAAGATTTCATTTCTTTTGATGGCTGCATAGTATTCCATTGTGTTTATATACCACATCTTCTTTATCCATTCATCTGTTGATGGACATCTAGGTTCTTTCCATAGTTTGGCTATTGTACACATTGCTGCTATAAACATTCGGGTGCACGTGCCCCTTTGGATCACTACGTTTGTATCTTTAGGGTAAATACCCGGTAGTGCAATTGCTGGGTCATAGGGTAGTTCTATTTTCAACATTTTGAGGAACCTCCATGCTGTTTTCCAGAGTGGTTGCACCAGCTTGCATTCCCACCAACAGTGGAGGAGGGTTCCCCTTTCTCCACATCCTTGCCAGCATCTCTCATTTCCTGATTTGTTAATTTTAGCCATTCTGACTGGTATGAGGTGATATCTCATTGTGGTTTTGATTTGTATTTCTCTGATGCCAAGTGATGTGGAGCACTTTTTCATGTGTCTGTTGGCCATCTGGATGTCTTCTTTGCAGAAATGTCTGTTCATGTCCTCTGCCCATTTCTTGATTGGATTGTTTGTTCTTTGGGTGTTGAGTTTGTGAAGTTCCTTATAGATTTTGGACACTAGCCCTTTATCTGATATGTCGTTTGCAAATATCTTCTCCCATTCTGTTAGTTGTCTTTTGGTTTAGTTAACTGTTTCCTTTGCTGTGCAAAACTTTTGATCTTGATGAAATCCCAGTAGTTCATTTTTGCCCTTGTTTCCCTTGCCTTTGCCGATGTTCCTAGGAAGATGTTGCTGCGGCTGAGGTCGAAGAGGTTGCTGCCTGTGTTCTCCTCAAGGATTTTGATGGATTCCTTTCTCACAGTGAGGTCCTTCATCCATTTTGAGTCTATTTTCGTGTGTGGTGTAAGGAAGTGGTCCAATTTCATTTTTCTGCATGTGGCTGTCCAATTTTCCCAGCACCATTTATTGAAGAGGCTGTCTTTTTTCCATTGGACATTCTTTCCTGCTTCGTCGAAGATGAGTTGACCATAGATTTGAGGGTCTATTTTTGGGCTCTCTGTTCTGTTCCATTAATCTATGTGTCTGTTTTTGTGCCAGTACCATGCTGTCTTGATGATGACAGCTTTGTAATAGAGCTTGAAGTCCGGAATTGTGATGCCACCAACTTTGGCTTTCTTTTTCAATATTCCTTTGGCTATTCGAGGTCTTTTCTGGTTCCATATAAATTTTAGGATTATTTGTTCCATTTCTTTGAAAAAAATGGATGGTATTTTGATAGGGATTGCATTAAATGTGTAGATTGCTTTAGGTAGCATGGACATTTTCACAATATTTATTCTTCCAATCCAGGAGCATGGAACATTTTTCCATTTCTTTGTGTCTTCCTCAATTTCTTTCATGAGTACTTTATAGTTTTCTGCATATAGATCTTAGCCTCTTTGGTTAGGTTTATTCCTAGGTATCTTATAGTTTTGGGTGCAATTGTAAATGGGATTGACTCCTTAATTTCTCTTTCTTCTGTCTTGTTGTTGGTGTAGAGAAATGCAGCTGATTTCTGTGTATTGATTTTATATCCTGACACTTTACTGAATTCCTGTACAAGTTCTAGCAGTTTTGGAGTGGAGTCTTTTGGGTTTTCCACATATGGTATCATATCATCTGTGAAGAGTGATAGTTTGACTTCTTCTTTGCCAATTTGGATACCTTTAATTTCTTTTTGTTGTCTAATTGCTGAGGCTAGGACTTCTAGTACTATGTTGAAGAGCAGTGGTGATAATGGACATCCCTGCCGTGTTCCTAACCTTAGCGGAAAAGCTTTCAGTTTTTCTCCATTGAGAATGATATTTGCGGTGGGTTTTTCATAGATGGCTTTGATAATATTGAGGTATGTGCCCTCTATCCCCACACTTTGAAGAGTTTTGATCAGGAAGGGATGCTGTACTTTGTCAAATGCTTTCTCAGCATCTATTGAGAGTATCATATGGTTCTTGTTCTTTCTTTTATTAATGTGTTGTATCACATTGATTGATTTGCGGATGTTGAACCAACCTTGCAGCCCTGGAATAAATCCCACTTGGTCGTGGTGAATAATCCTTTTAATGTACTGTTGAATCCTATTAGCTAGTATTTTGGTGAGAATTTTCGCATCTGTGTTCATCAAGGATATTGGTGTGTAGTTCTCTTTTTTGGCGGAATCCTTGTCTGGTTTGGGGATCAAGGTGATGCTGGCCTCATAAAATGAGTTTGGAAGTTTCCCTTCCATTTCTATTTTTTGGAACAGTTTCAGGAGAATAGGAATGAGTTCTTCTTTAAATGTTTGGTAGAATTCCCCTGGGAAGCCATCTGGCCCTGGGCTTTTGTTTCTTTGGAGATTTTTGATGACTGTTTCAATCTCCTTACTGGTTATGGGCCTGTTCAGGTTTTCTATTTCTTCCTGGTTCAGCTGTGGTAGTTTATATGTCTCTAGGAATGCATCCGATTCCAATAAATATTTATCTGTTTTTTTTCCTCTAAGGGTTGGTTCATCACTTATGCCAAAGCATGCATCTTTAAAGGCCACCTTGGGTTCTTACCTGCAACCATTATGGAGTGAATTCTTGAGTAGCAGTTGTAGAATTAGTTCAGGCCTAGTAGCAGAGATATAGGCCAAAATACTTCCACTACCAACAAAGAGAACTTTCATGAATAGGAAGTTGACAGGAAGAAAAGGATTTCCTAGCTGACTTCCATGTCTGAATAATTTTTCATTGTTCTTTCTTTAGTTTCTGTTTGATTTATATTTGGAAGTAATTATGATGCCTGATTACAAAGTAAATTAAACATAGATAACGTTATTATGAAGTTAAATTGTATATTAATAGACTAGTTTTACAAACTATAATAATAATAGCTATAACATTTATTATAATTTATTTTAAAGACCCTGTAAACATTGCTAATTTATTTAACTGTTAAGCAAAAACAAACAAAATAGAACATAACTTGATAAAGGACATACCCATTTTCCTTTCAGTTCATTACACAGCAGATGTATAAATATAAGAGAATGATTTGTAAATATACCAAATGGTCTGGTATGTTTTTTATCCTATTGAGTAAATAAAATCCTGAAATCTGAAGTAGGAACTCAATGATTAAGAAAACTCCCTTTGATGACATTTGGGACCCTGTAGAACTAGAAAAGTTTTATTCTGGTGGAGATGAAAATTCACTTAAATTATAAAATAAAACTTAATGCAATTTTAGTCCACATCTGGAATGATAAATATGATGATGGATAGATGTCATTCTGAGAAAAAAAGGAAGATTATCTTAGCCAAGTAATAGCACAATTTCAATTTCAGTCTATTTTAAAGAGAATTTTATAAGGAGAGTTTAGTTCTTGTTCTTCCAAAATCCAGCAAGCAAGTAATCAGCAGTTTTAAGAGTCCCTAAGTACTCATTGACTTAATAGACAATTACAGCATATTGTGTTTAAAAAAAAGTTAGCTGTTTTAGAAGTCCCTAATTACAGATTTATATGATAGACTTATCAAGGAAAAATAATACATTTCAAAATGTACTTATAATCTTAATGATATTATCTGTTTTAAATGTTCCTTGTTGAAGTGCTTATCCTGTGTGCTCTATCTTCTGAAGGTGTGAGGGCAGAATTCATGTACTTTGTTCTAAAACTTGGTATTTGGGTACCTAATTCTAGCATGAAACAGTTTTGCAAATTATTTTCTCATCATAGCTAGATGACTTCCTTTGCTTCTGTTCACAGTTATTGAAATGAAATATGACAAGGTGGTCTTAGTTGTCCCATTACAGACACTATTAGATTGTCTCTCATCAAAGCACTGTTCTGTTCTCTAAGTTACTGATACTACAAATGCACACAAACTTCTAAAAGTCCTGGAATAGCTCAGTGGTTTGAAAGTAAAGCACTGTATTCCAGTCTGAGGGTCCTGTCCCAGTATGTAGGTCCTATCTGGCCATAGATTTGTGGATGTTGGCACATGGTTGTCCTGTAGAGACCCTGGGTTAGGCAGCAGACTTTTCAGGATTTCTCAGAAAGGTTTTTACCCTATCCAGAAAACCGTAACATCTTCTAAGGAAAGGGAAAGTGATAATATGCAATTGTTACACCCCTGTGTCTACGTTGCCCTACAGGTTTGGATAATGGAAACCTTGAATGATCAACAGACTGCCTGAGAATATTGTTTGAGGAAGGTTTACCATCTTAGAGGGTAATGTCAGTGTTGTCACTGAATAAAGACCTTTTTTGGTCTTTTTTTTTGGCATCTTAACTGTACTGAGCACTGTGCCAGGCTTGGAAAATCCTGTGGGACATGGTTTTACACTGGTGACCATAGTGGGTGGGGCAGCTAGGATGGACTCTGAATAGGCACCTGGCCAGGGCAGGGGAGGGCAGGTCCCACAGGAGGCGTTGCTGGGTCACTCTGCTGCTGCAGATACCAGTTCCAGTGGGAAGAGATTCAAATTTCTCCTCCTAAGATTCTAGTCACACCAACGTCATGTTTTGAGCTTGGGGGTCAGAGTGAATATGGGGAGCTTGTGAGGGCAACTCCATGTGTTGGTTTACAGACAAGCTTAGGGGTAGTAGCATCTCGGAGATGTCTTGTTCCCTTTCTTTCCTGATCTTAGAAAACCTGGCAAATACCTGTCCATTTTATTTTCTAAGTAGATCTATCCTTAAATGACACATTGGAACGAAAATAGAATCAAATATTTTTAACATAAAATAAATATTATATATTTGCATTATGAAGGAAGCTGCATCGAGATTATGGTTTGTTTTTTCACTTCACTCTGCATTCTAAACAACCAAGAATCATGAAGTTGGAAAGGTACACAAACCTAAAATTCAGTGAATAATGCGAGAGCCTTTGGCTTATATTTTACTTTTCATGTATGCTTTGATACTCATTTCAAACCAGAAAGTAAAAATTGGAGTATTTGTTTTCTTGGCAAAGCAATAAATTTTAACTTCAACACATATGAATATTGTAATTTTAAGAGATGTCAGAAGAGCCTCCCTGGGTCTTTGGGATAACAGACTCCGCACTGTCGTATCCAGCTGGGCCGCCATGGGGTTTTCCTTGCATGACCTGCCCGTGGCAGGACTGGAACATTTAGGAGCTCCTATCCTAGCCACTGCAGACCCAACGTCAGAGTTACTCTGACCCTCCAGTAGCCTCTACCTATTACATATGACATAAGCCTGTCTTCCGTTGCCACTTACTTGCCCTAGAACGTTCTTTAGAGTGCTCCTAATTTTACTTGCAGCATTCCTTCGTAAAAATGTTCTGCGTGTAATGTTTCTGTGATCACCAAATAGTGGGAAGCCGATATGAGTGAGGACATGGCTGCTCATAGCGTATCATTGCGACTCTGTTACTGACCCACTCCTTCAAGACATTATTCCCTTCGAATAATCCTACACTCCTTAACGCTGCTTTGCTTGACTCTTTTCTCTGCACATTAAAAGCTTTTATGTCCCAAGGAATGGCAGAGCAGAGTGAAAGAAGTGGCTGTGGACGTTTATAATCTTTAATGCGTAACTGGTGTTTTTTGCAGGGAAGAGAACATCTTCCATCCTTTGCTTTGAAGTCGGCACTCTCTTCTTCATATCAATGGGCCTGTTTTGTAACGGAAGTCATTAGGAGCCGACTCTTTATGTAATACCTGCCCATGAATTCCCTACCGTGTCAGGTGATCAGGGAAAACAGCAACACAGTGAAGTCTCCCATCTGATTCCAGGGTTAGCCTCCACCTTCCCCAAGTAAAGGCAGGACATGTTTTTGGTCACAATTACTGAAAGGCGTGTCTTGCTCAGCCTAGTGCAGAGGGTTAATCTTTCATCACGAACTGGACAGTCAGCATGTACTGAGCAGAAGGTGCAGTGAGTGGCCTGAGTTCAAGGTCATGCTGTATGAAAACTATACCTGGACCATTGCCAGCTCAGGAAACTACACCCCTTGTGAGGAGCGTGTGAGGATCAGGAGCAGTGGTGGTCTCTGACTTGCTCTGCGCGCTCTCGTGGTGGACTCTGACTTGCTGTGTGCGCTCCCATGGTGGTCTCCAACTCGCTCTGCATGCTCCCGTGGTGGTCTCTGACTCGTTGTGTGTGCTCCTGTGGTGGTCTCCGACTCGCTCTGTGCGCTCCCGTGGTGGTCTCAGGCTCGCTGTGCGCACTCCCGCTGTATCTGTTGCTGTCACTGCGTAGCATGGTGCAATCACCCAGACTTCACTCTGTTTATTCCAGATATTTGACTAACACGTGTGTGGTTACCCTTGCTGTCGCTTAAAGCAAGGAATAGTGGGTTCAGAAGTTTTGTGTCTATAAACCTATAGAAGTTTTGAGTACAGAGGTTGCACCTTGGGCAGCATAGCAGAGTGAAAAGAGCACAAGTTAAGAAGTTTGCAAGTTAAGTCTGCAAGTTAAGAAGCTTGAATTCTTGTCCTGACTGCCATGATATGATTTATGATCTGGCACAAAGAATTTGATCTCCCAAAGCATTATTTCCTTATTGCAAAACTTAGAGTGGTCTAGGTCAGTGGTTTTCAACCTGAGAAGGAACACCTAAGTAAGATCCACAAGCTTGGGACACCTGGGTGGCTCAGTGGGTTAAAGCCTCTGCGTTCAGCTCAGGTCATGATCCCAGGGTCCTGGGATCGAGCCCCGCATTGGGCTCTCTGCTCAGCGGGGAGCCTGCTTCCTCCTCTTTCTCTGCCAGCCCCTCTGCCTACTTGTGATCTCTGTCTGTCATGTAAATAAATAAAATCTTAAAAAAAAAAAAAAAAAGATCCACAAGCTTACCCCTGGAATTCAGATTTTTGGGGACTTAGAACTTTATATGTCCAAATATCTGAGTCCTTTCCAGCATCTCCTGATCCTCTGCGTCTGTGCCCATGGTGTCTGGCCTACGCAGAACCTGCTAGATTATTGTCCTGCTGCTTTAGAGTGGACTCAAAGGGCAGGTACCATGGACACTTACCCAGCCATCAGCAAGTTAGCATTTCATGGTCAGACGGTCTGAGGGGCGCTTTCTCTCCTTCTCAGAATGGAACATCTTCATGTCTGTGATGAAAGGGGTGTTGTTATTTGCTGTTTTGAGCAGGCAGCACAGAGCAGGTGTGGTCTCTTGCCTATCTTGCACAGAAGTCCCTCTGGGCAGCACTAACACTTTACAGGCAGAAGCGCTCATCCTTCTCCCTCAAGCCAATAATCCAAACTAACTCAAAGCCCCCAGTGAGTAAACTAGTACACAAGTCTTGGAGGAAAGGTGAGTTGCTCCTTCCATTTCATCCAAGCATGTGTTACCGACCTCAGGGTGGAGGGTTTCCTTCCCACTAAAACATGGCAATTCTGCCAAGACTAATCACAAGTTACTCAATACAAGAGTGTCATTAATTGTAGAGTTAGGTTTAGAGTAGAAGTCACAATTAATTATATACATATAAACAAGCTTCCCAAGCAACTCTCAACATTTAGAATAGCCGAGGTGTTAACTTTTGGAGGGATTGGGCATTAATGCCCAGTTCTACTTTAGGAGTTATTTGCAGGTTATTGGAAAGATGTTATCATCACCCCTTTTTAGAATCACTCCATAGTTTAATTCTTCTAAATAATTTCTTCTTTCGGTAAAAGGAGAAAAAAATCAGTTAAAGGATTGGAGATGCTCAAAAACAAACATGAATATGGTTTTAAGTCAGTTTTGTATCTCTCTTCACACAAATAAGAAAAGTTCTAGAAGTAAGGAAGGCATAGTTACCATCCTTTGGGATTCTATTTAGTTAGTGTCCTGTTGCAGGGGCAAAGTACAGGGAGAAAGAAAGGGAGGAGAGGGGACAAAGAGAGCATGAGGTCGGGGAGGGGAGAGAAACAGAAATAGTATAGAGTGAGGAGGGAAAGGGAAGGTTGCAGAGTTTTCATTTTGATTAGATGGGAGTAATTCATTTACATAAAACAAATACCAAATTAGTTTTTGCTGTTGTTGTTGTTTTTAAGAAAGCTGATATCATGAAACAAGATGGGATCAAGAAGGAGACAAACCATAAGAGACTCTTACTCTCACAAAACAAACTGAGGGTTGCTGGGGGGTGGGGGTAAGGATAGGGTGGCTGGGTGATGGACATTGGGGAGGGCATGTTCTATGGTGAGTGCTGTGAAGTGTGTAAGCCTGATGATTCACAGACCTGTACCTCTGGGGCTAATAATACATTATATGTTAATAAAAAATAAAAAATTAAATTAAAAAAAAAAGAAAGCCGATTTCATATAAAAGACAAATGAGGGGAGATGCAGCACAAAAGAAAGTAGTTTTAGCTTCTATAGTAGCTGGGGTTTTTTTTTTTAAGATTTTTATTTATTTATTTGAGAGAGAGCACAAGCCAGGGTGAGGTGAGTGGGGAGGGCAGAGGGAGAGGGAGAAGCAGAATCTCTTTGAGTAGGGAGTCTGACACAAGGTTCCATCTGGGGACCCCTGGGTCATGACGTGAGCTGAAGGCAGACTCTTAAGTGACTAAGCCACCCAGGTACCCCAGTTTTTATAATACCTTTGAAAGAATTTGTGTAAAAGTTAAGAAGACAAATGCATCTACTTTTATTTCTTTCTTAAAAGTAATGAAAACCCCCCGCCTGCCTCTCTGTCTACTTGTGATCTCTGTCAAATAAATAAATAAAATCTTAAAAAAAAAAAAAGTAAGGAAAACAATGATACAGTATAGTCTAGTGAAGTAGTTTTGTTTGACTTGCTGTTAGACACATATTGCCCCCTACCACTTGCCCCTCATCCCAGTATGGTTATGAGTTAGAGGCAGGTTTAATTCAATTTAGTTCAGTAACATGTGAACCAGATATTTCATGTGTACCAGTACACCCAAAGTTTTTTCTACTCTTAAAATTCTGTGCTTCTGCGTTATCTATGTGGACCTCTCCCAATTTTTCCATTCCATAAATCAAGAGTGTTGTTTTTCTGATTTTTTGAAAGGTTAAAAACTGGGTTACAAAACAGGTTGGCATTTTATGAAGGTCTCTGCTATTTGGTAATATGAGAAGAGCCTAGTTTTGTGTAAACAGTTGGGTACAAATTGACGCCCTCATCCTGTGCCCATACTTAAGCGCGAGATCTGATTTTTTTGGGCTCCCCTTGTTATTGACCAGTTACCCACCATGTTATTCTGTCTCTTATTTAAAACTCCACATGTGATAAATGCATTTTATATTTGCTAAGGAAATCTTTGCCCACTGTTCTGTCTCCTTTTGAATACTGAGCAGAGCCCAGTAGAACACATTTCACTTTTTACCGTAAATGTTCAGTGGGAAGCTCTGGTTGGATCCGTGGGAGGGGCTTTCAGAAGCTGCCATTGCTACTGAACTCTTCTCACCGCGGGGTGATCGTGGTGCTCGCCGCGGTAGAATAAGTATCATTGTCACCACTGGCTACAGAGCAGGACTCGGGCACATTTCTAGATGGGGTCCTGCATCAGGTGAGTGACTAGTTTGCCTTCCATTACAGCTATTGCCATGGCTATATTTTAAAGGTTTTTCTAGATCAACAGGTTAGACAAAATAGTCACATTTGTAGGAACCTTTTCTTATTCTTAGGTTGCATTTCCATTTCACAAAATTATTATTCTATTTTGCTTACATATCATGAAACCTGACAGCCTGAAACCTGGGACAAGCAAACATGGTGTTTGGTTACATTATTTTCTTCAACACTGTTTTCGTCTTCTGTTTGAGAAACTCATTATTACAGCACAATGGGTATTTGTTGTCCCTAATTTCATTAGGAGATAAAGAATAAGTATGATTAATCTATAATTTCAGTTTGAAAGGTATGCTTATTCTTTGCATTCTCTAGCATACAGGGGTAATTATTTCATTAAATCTTCTTAACAACTGTAAAATAAATTTCCTGGGGGCAGGGTGGGAGAAAAAAAACAAAATTAAGCAAAACAGGGTACTGCCCTAAAGGTTTCTTTCTAAAATAAAGACAGTGAAATCCTAATTATATGAAATGAGAACATGTGCATATCTGAATAGTTTCCTTTATTTATTTCTTTTTAGATCCAGCTTTAAATCTCCTCCTTCCCTTGCTCCATTCTTAATTTCAGCTGATGGTCTTGGGGCCTGTTTTGCTTAGAAAACTAGTGCTCTGGGTGGAGAGCAGTTAGCACCCAGGTCTGCCTCTTTTTTCTCTTCCACACTCCCTTACCTTGAGTAGGGCTCCTTGGCATCCAGTGACCAAAAACGGTCCCATTCCAGTCCTAGCAGCTCTGCGCTGCATACGCACAGCCAGGGAACAGGTGCCCTTCCTCATCATGTGGTCACAGCTCCTGACTTGCTTCCTGGTGCACTGTCTGCATGTCCTTCTCCGTGGAAGATGCATGGCTCTGCCTGGCTGTGCCTTCTCCTCCCCTTCCTCACGTTCTTTTCGTCTCTACCTACTCTGTTTCCCAGAGCTCAGTCCTCAGGCCTCTTCTCTCCTCCGCTGACACTAACTCACCATGGGATCTCACCTAGTCCATGGCCTCAAGCACCGGGTGTAGACATCCTGGCTGCAGGGTACCTCTAGACCCAGCCACAAGGCACAGCCTGCCCCATGCCCTTGCCTACTGTGCCCCTTAAAGAACAGGCTCAGTAAGTGTATTCTTAGTTATTCTTCAGCCCTTTCTATTCTCCAGAGCCCCCGCCTAACCTAGAATGTCGCTTTGGCTTGTGAGATCTCATCTCTTGTCTGCTTTCCTTTTTGGCTCCAACCACACTGGCCTTCCTGCTGTTCTTCCAGAAACATGCTCTCACTCCGTGTAGAATCGAATGTCAGGACTTCTCCCCTGACTACCAGCCTTAAGAGCATCCCCACTTCTGCCCCATGACTTTATGTCTTCCTAGCACCATCACTATCCGACATTCCATTGTGTTTCTCAATGAGTGTTTATTCTATCTTTGGCAACAGAATGTAAGCTCCAGGGATGACAGGTCTTTCTGTTTGGTCTGCTGCCATATCCTTGGCCCCCTTAAATCCTGTCTGGTACTACCAGGCACTCAGTACCTCTTTAAACGAGTAAATAACTCTCAGTGTCCATTCAAAAAAGCTATTATTTAAAAAATAGTATCAAGAAAATAAGAGTTAAAATATCTTAACTTGTTTGCTAGCAGTATCACATTGAAATCTGTTCCACTTTTCTGTGTATCCTCCAGCAGATATTACCAGGCGATGCTAAAGTCATTTCTCTGTAAAACACTTATGAAATGAATCAGGTTGAACTGAAAACTTTTCTGGCAGTGGATTATTAGCTAGGAAGCCTGCTGCTTGAGCCCTGTGCCCTGATGTGGGCCCACATCAGTGCGGAGCTCACATATATACGTAATGGACCAGAGCCCCTTCATTTGCTTTGGTGCCATTGTCATTCTGCCCCAATCCCCTCTAGACCCAATAAAACAACAGTTCGGAGAGGGGGCTGCTTCCTACTCAGAAAGAGGGCAGTGAACGCAGCAGCCTCTGACCCACACTGACTGGCCAGTAAGCCTTTTCACTCACGTCACTTGTGGTCACCACTTTTGGCCATTTTGAAATAAAGGCCGGTTCCCTTTCTCATTTTCTAGCAATGGGTGCGAGCTCTTTAGTGTACTGATTTTTCCGTTGATATCTTACATCTTCTTTACATGACAAATAGATCTAATGCTCATATTCAATTCTTGTTTTTGTCTTAGAACAATTATTTGATTTCACAAAAGGATAAACAATAAAATCGCTGTTTTCTTGTATGGACTTTTAAGATGCAAGTCACACAAAAATCTGTTTACAATGGTTTAATCAAAGAGAGGGTTATTCTTCAACACTTCCGCTTTCATCTTTGTGCTTGTCAACATTGTGAGCTCCTACGTGTGCATTCCACCAAGGTCGAAGGAGGAGGACATGGGCACAGCAGCACTGGCATCACCTTTACCCTCCTGCTGGGAAAAAGCAGTTGTGGATATCCTTATATTGCATTTTCCTTAGGTCTTATTGTCCCAGACGGTGTCAAATGACCACATCTAGATGTGAGAGGCTGGCAAAGCCAACATTTTTAGCTGGACACGTTGCTGCCTTGAACCAAATGAGGGTTCAGTCAGCGAGAAAGAGGGAATGGACGTTGGGTGGGCAACTACCGTGTCTGCCCGGGCTGCCGATGGCAGCCACATACTTCCATGTGAATGGAGGACCCACCAGGGCATTTTACTTACTGTATCATGTGAGTGTGAAGCATTGCTCCCTACTCGGATAATTTCCAGTCTACAAGGATATTTTCAATTTTGTTTTGCCTTTGCGGGAAGAACTATGCCATTAGATTGACTCCTGCCTAAGTACAATTTTCACAGAAGACTCAGAATACATTAGGAGCTATTCGTGCTGCTTGATAATAGCTCATGGTATTCAGAAATAGAAAACCAGAGATTGATTTTAGACAAGCTAAGCTCTGAAATAGGAGTAAAGTGGAGATTAGCTTCCAGCATGGTGGTCAGGATATGCCAAATAATGCCTACAGGTGTTAATTGTTGCTGTCTTTATGATTTCTGATTCATTTGTAAAATGTTTTTATTTGGTATTTATTATGTGCCAGTTGCTGCTTATAGTGGGTTCTGGGGCTCCAGTGGTGGACTCATTAGATAAGCTCAATGTCCTGATTCTAGTGAAGGGAGACAGGAGCTCAGCAGATAAACTAGGAAATCAATTTCAGTTAAAGTGGCAAAAAGCAAGCAAGGTAGGGCAAAATGTTCAGGATGGTCTCTCTGAAAAAAATGATTTCAAGTTGAGAACATTTTCTTCTTGAGACTTAATTCTTTAAATATCCAAGTTAAAAGGAAGATATTCTTGGTAAAAATGCAATTATTTTCTGAGGGAAAAATACATTCATTTCATCATAGTTTCCCTTATCCTAGAGGCAATAATATGAAGGATTATAGAATTCACAGGTTTCTTTTCCCCAACAGATGGCTGTCTAATTCACCGTTGAGTCAACCCATTAAACTTCATCATACAAAATGTACCAAGGAAAATTGTTAGATTCCATGCTTTTTTATTGCATGTTCTTCTCTACTTCTTCTTTGTTATGACCCTTGCTTGCGGTTCTTAATGTAATAACTCTTCTCATAATAGTTGAGGTCATACTTTTCCTTACATATCTAACAAGTAGAGAAATATCACCCCCATCGGGACATTTGGAGATAAGTGTGCATTGATAAATATTTAAAAGGTCACTTCAAGCCTAATTTAATCAAGTGCACTGAAATAGTCCTGAAAACCATATTAGAGAGCCTTCACTGATAGTTTACTGGAAAGTTGTCCACACAGAGCGACACCCGGACTGACTGACAGAGAGCGTTTGTTTAGTGGTTTGTTTATAGGTATAATATTCCAGGTCTTTGTGACGGTGGCCTTAGTAGTGCATTGTGAGGCGCTGTTTGGAGAAAACTCTACTTATATTCTGTGCTTCTCTCTTATAAATCTTTTTATTTACTGACTGACATAAGCATACTTCTTAATTAGAGACTTGTTTACAGTTCTTTAACTATAGTTTTCATTGAATTTGTTTAAAAGTTGTTTCTTTCTCAAGGCTGCTTCCAAAAGCTACCTTTGGATGGGGCAACATGTTTCTCTCTGTTTATCCCTCAAGGTGTTTTGCAAAATTATGAAGGCATAATAAGTGTCTAAAGACAGATTTTCTTCTCACTCAATAAACTTACCGAAAATGTCTCTGAGGTCTAAATATTTGCTGTGGTACCTTCTAATATTTGTTATACATAGGTCGTGGGCTTGTATATAGCCTGTGAGCATCTGCAGCTTGCAGGTTATAAACAAAGCTGTGGAAATGGCAGCCCAGGAACATATCTTGAGGTTCTCTGACATCTTCAGGTTAACTAAAGGAGGGAGATCTGGCAAACAGTATTCCAAGAGAATGCCCATATGCACCAAGGAAACTGTCGGCGGGGCGGTGGTGATGGTGCTGCCACCAAAGCCTGTGGACAGTAACAACTTGAGAAGGGATAGTTCGTAATCACACCAAGGCAGCAAGTGTGATGCATCCTCAATAGCCCATGATGGGCTTCATGCACAGAAGTCGTTAGTTACTTGAGAGAACTGACTTGGTTTGAGAAGCGAGATGTGGGGAAACAGAAATAACATCTCTGAGAAGTCTGACTGGGAAGGGCAAAACAGTGATTGGCTCATAAACGAGAATGTGAGTCCCAAGGAGAGCGTTAAGCTTTTGTTTGCTGTTTTGTCTTGTCTTTGTTTGTTTCTTTTTGTGACGGGGAAAATGGAATTTGTTGAAATACTGGCACAAAAGATTCAATAGTGCAGGAGTGACAAGAATATATTAGAGCCTAAAGACCCTATAGATAAGACCCAAATGGAAGGGGTGAGAGACCCACCCTGGAGGGGAGAGAGCTCCTCGTTGTGATGGAAAGGAAGGAGGGAATGCTGTACCCCACGGACAGGCTCCTGTTTTCCCAGTGAAGTACAGGCAGGGGCAGCTGTGAGAACCACAGGTAGAGGCTTGCGGAGGCCTGGGAGAGTGGGGAGGGGCTCAGGTGACACTGAAGACCAGAGTTTTGGTAACAGTGAATCTGCACTGTTGTGTAATTTTTTCTGGGAGAACTTAGTCCTGCGAAACAGAGACCAGCAGGGTGGTGCCGCTGACCCATGGCAGGCTCTTTATATCCTTCCTACAGTCACCTGTCACAGAAGGTCTTCGAGGCAAGGGGGCTTAAGTTATTTGCAACAGAGGGGGAGCTACTGGTTGGCAGAATCGAAGAAAAGGGAAGGGAGTTATGAAGGGAGAGAAGTGAGAATGGGAAAGAAGGGACTCCGTGGCCTGGAAACTCCCAGGATATTGAACCATCATCGGCAGCTGGGCTACCTCAGCAAGCAATCTGGAAGGATACGATTTTGTAGTCAGATGGCCTGTTTGCTTAGTGCTTTTGGAAGCAGTGTCATTTTGTGTGATGACAAGATCCAGAGCATTTTTTCTAGAGGGAGAACAGACTGAGGAAAATCACAGAACAGAGAAACAGGGTTGAGCTCCTGATAATCTTTAGAGATAGATTGCCCTTGGGCTTGATAGAGTTTCTTTCTGGCCTGGAGTGGTTACATACAGTACATATTAGCATTGAAATTAATATTAAGTGCATACAGCATTATAATAGTATTAATACAGCATAAGTGTTACTGTACATAGTATTAGTGTAGCGAAGTAGGAGTCAGTGCTTTTTTCAGCTAGCTTTGAAAGCTACTTAAGCATGGCTAGGGCTATGTTCACCATCTTTGGCATGTCTCATTTATTAGCTGAATTTTTTTTTTTAAGATTTTACTTATTTATTTAAGTGGGGGGGAGCGGAGGGGCAGAGTGAGAGGACCCTGGGATCATGGGATCCTGGGATCCTGACCTGAGCCAAAGGCAGACTCCTAACTGACTGAGCCACCCAGACACCCCTATTTACTGAATTTCTGTCCTATATTTGGGGGAGCCTTGTTGTGGTTGAGTGAGAGTTTCAAAGGGAACCACAAACCAGACCTCACTCTTTCACATTCTTAGCTCATGGTTATATCGCCTTTGCCACTATGATTCTCTAAAAGAAATGGGTGAATGTTCTCATATTTTTAAAACATTTCGATGCCTGTATATTTCGCTCTGCCTCAGATATCAGTTGTGTTAGTTTTATCTATGACAGCACTGATATTTTCTGCTAAATCATGTTATAAAACATCACAAGTATCCAGTAAGTGTTTTAGTGATGGTTTGTTTTAATTTGCAAAGTCTCAATGAATATCATTTACATATGTTAGTCTTTCTAGTTCTTTACTGAGGGTGTTTTCAAGGTATGTTCTTTTACTTCCTGAAGGAGCAAATGATGTGAAAATCCTTCCAGGGCAAGCTGTTTGTCCTACTCCAGGGTGCCGAGGAATAGGCCATATCCGTGGTCCACGGTATTCAGGACATCACAGGTAAAAACTTTTCTTATTTAAATTATTTTAGGGATGAATTGGAACAGTGTGCAGATTAGCAGCTATAGGTAGCATCATAAATGACTCTCTTGGAGCCAAATGCCTTCCCATCATGCTCCCTTCTCTGTGTCTCTAAGGCCCCTCTTGACATTTCCTGCTGCCTGCCCACCTCTGCCCTTCCTGGAGCTTTCTTGGACCCTTGAGGTCTTTCCTGGACCTGCATCACTTCCCAGAACCTCTGCTGTCTGACACTTTCTTTAACAAGTGCCTGTTCCATGGGACGTGCTCACCACTCTGTGTCCCACCCCAGGCCTGAATTTTCTCCACACAAATGCTGCATCCTGCTGTCTTCTAGAGAAATTCCAGAGCTTCTTGCCTCTCCCCCCTATTGTTTTCACCTTGCCCCTATTTCCCTTTCTCTATGTCTTAGTCATTTGGAGATGAGATAATTCTGTGATAGAATAGAAAGTATTAAGTATAAGTTATATTGAAGCATATACCCATGTATCCAATATTTCAGAAAAGTTTAGAGAGGATAGTGCTTTAAGAAAAAGTAAGTACAAATAAATCTGTATAAGTCCCTACTGTTTTTTCTGTTCCCATCAATTGGTAAAATAACATAGAGATGAATTATTCATATGGTGCTATAGTTACAGAATATGTAAACTAAAAAAAAATTTGTTGAAATACAAAAATGCATAAAATAAATGTCATAGATAAGTAGAAAGAAAAGAGAATAAGTTATGAAATGTGTGACGCAAGGTAATATTTGTTTGAACAAAAGAGATCCATGTGGAAGTCTTGCTTTACCAGGTGGTTGCAATCCTGGAAGCCAGCGCTGAAAACAGTTCTAAATGAACCAAAGCAAATGTTACTGTAAGGAATAATGGTAAACACTCCCAAATAGCATAAATGGATATGTTTTATGTGTAAATGTAACATTAACACTTAAAAGGATGTCATATAGAATCCATAAAAAAAGAAATAAAGATGTGTGGACATCTTGGGTACTTGGGCAAATGTGTAGGACTCATGGACTAGGAGACTGGGGAGAGATCTCTGGAGACATTGAGGTGTTATATGGGGGAAGGAGGAAAAGAGAGTAAAGGACAAAAAGTGGGAGGGAAGGGGAGTGGTCACACCATTTGGGGGACTCTGTATTAGGTGAAGACCCTGTTGAAATAGAAAGCCATTTTTCAGACATCCTTAGGGGAATATAGCTATGAAGAATCTTCCTCAGGCTTTTGCTGTGGGCTTCTTTTTGTTTTTTTTTAAATCTAGAGCTGCATACCCCTTTATGATTAGTCACGAGTCATATATGCCTGTTTAAATTAAAATTAATCAAAATTATGGGGCGACTGGATGGCTTAGTGGGTTAAGCCTCTGCCTTCGGCTCAGGTCATGATCCCAGGGTCCTGGGATCGAGCCCCGCATTGAGCTTTCTGCTCAGCGGTTAGCCTGCTTCTCCCCTCCCCTCTCTTTGCCTGCCTCTCTGCCTACTTGTGATCTCTCTTTCTCTGTCAAATAAATAAAATCTTCAAAAAATTAATCAAAATTGGGGCGCCTGGGTGGTTCAGTGGATTAAGCCGCTGCCTTCAGCTCAGGTCATGATCTCAGGGTCCTGGGATCGAGCCCCGCATCGGGCTCTCTGCTCCGTGGGGAGCCTGCTTGCTTCCTCCTCTCTCTCTGCCTGCCTCTCTGCCTACTTGTGATCTCTCTCTGTCAAATAAATAAATAAAATCTTTAAAAAAAAATTAATCAAAATTAAACAAAAACTAAATCTTCCGTTCCCTAATCACATGTAGCCAAGTTTGCCCAGTGCCCACCATACTGGATGGCACAGAAAGTAATGTAACGTAACTGTGAGAGGGTTTACCCTGTTCTGCCTTCTCCTAGTAGATTTTTGAGTGGCAGGTATTTCCAGATGAAAAGTGAGTCCTTCCTTCAAAACTTGGGTCATACCTGAAAGTTAGCAAGACAGTAACATTGTGGTTGGCCTAGTTTACCCTCCTGAGGCACTGGGGCTAAAATAACCAATATCACCCTGGACAGCTCCAGTGTGATTACCCTGGAGATAAGATTACCAGGTAGCTCAGTCAAGGTCTCTTCTTCCACTTCATCGCAGTGGACTTGGCTCCCACACTGTTCCTACATGTGGTTCACTTGCTTCTCCCTGCTTGGATTCGGAAAACATAGCGAACAGAGTCACAATGGGTGTGCTCCACTTTGTTCCAGCAGCTTCCTGGAAATTTTCTCATTCAGTATGGCACAGACAGACCCAGTTGTTGTTCATATTTGTAGTATCTAATTATGAATAATATTGAGACTGTCCGGCATGATTTCCTCCATCCACCACGCAGCTTTTAAAGGTTGGCCTCAGAACTTCTGAAGAAACTAGAAGAGTGTGGAATTAGAGTTTAAAGAAAGACATTCAGTGAAGCCTAGCAGAATAATCAAATACTGCACCTATATGACAGTCAGAAAGAAAGCACAAGGCAGTCTTTCTCCAGATCTAACGATACATAGGGCTGCTCGGGGCAATGCCTCTGTGACTGGGTCTTGGCTCTCTTCCCGCCCTAGACCTTGTTATGATAGAGCAGGGCTCCTATAAATTAAAGTCTTCAAAAGCTTAATGATTCCATTACCTCAGAAAAAAAATAACTACCTGTGATGAGCTTCTTTCTAGATTAGAAAAGACAAAAATTAGATAACTGGATGGTTCTTAAACTTGCTTTTAGAATTTATACGGGATTAAACTGTCAGACAAATTCTTACTTACGTGTGAAAAGAGATTTTATTTTATTTAATACTATTTTGTATTCATGGAATGAAGATAAGTTCTTGGGGGGTTAGTGTTGATTGTAAAGCAGTTATGGAGGGCAGAGGTTATAGGCAATATAAGGTTAGCTCCAGTAGGCACAGAACATTTCTTTCTCTTGCTTTAATCATTTTCAGTGACTGATCTTGTCTTACCAAGTTTAGCTTTGAGATGCTAGAGTTACTCATTGACTGACTGTATCAATTTTTTTTTAATTTATTTATTTTTTCAGCGTAACAGTATTCATTGTTTTTGCACAACACCCAGTGCTCCATGCAATACGTGCCCTCCCTATTACCCACCACCTGGTTCCCCCAACCTCCCACCCCCACCCCTTCAAAACCCTCAGGTTGTTTTTCAGAGTCCATAGTCTCTTATGGTTCGCCTCCCCTTCCAATTTTTTTTTTTTATAAACATATAATGTATTTTTATCCCCAGGGGTACAGGTCTGTGAATCGCCAGGTTTACACACTTCACAGCACTCACGATAGCACATACCCTTCCCAATGTCCATAACCCCCTCCCCCTCTCCCAACCCCACCTCCCCCCAGCAACCCCCAGTTTGTTTTCTGAGTTTAAGGGTCATTTATGGTTTGTCTCCCTCCCAATCCCATCTTGTTTCATTTATTCTTATGACTGTATCCATTTTTAATTAATACTTTGATTTCTTTTTAAACTAACAATTCTTGTTTTCACTTCTCTATAGGTTATCACATTCTGAATACCATTTACTGAGTTAGTCAATGTACAAATGTAATGTTGAGTATAACTTAAGAACTTGGAACTAATTGGGCAAGAACAGTTATGATAAATCATTCATATTCTTTGGGGTTTGTTTTTATGTATTCCCATTACTGTAGTATTAATTTTACATAGTTGTATAACATGAAAAATGCCATTCGTCAGTGTGTATCTTTGGTGGTATCTGTTGAGAATATTACACACACACACACACACACACACACCTAACTACACCTACTAGGAATTTGCCTTAACATACCCAAAGTTGTCATTATACATTTTCCATCTTATTTGTGAACGAGACGGTAAGCAGGAGGTGAGAATTTTAAAATGCTGCATTCTCCCAGAGCCCTGGATTTGTTGTCATAATCATCTCTAGCTTGAGTTTCCTGAAACATGTGAATTAGACTTGCATTTTCTAAAACGAAAGTTTTCTTTTCTTCTTGTCATAAATATGTACCTTTACCGAGGAGTCATCATTTTACAAAATGCTTTTTACAGTTTCTAGTCCAGAAGAGTTTTAGGCAAATATTTTTACATTTAAAAAGAGGAAGAAAATAATATAAGTAGAAACCCCTCCAGCTTCACAAAGTCCTGTACAAAACAGCTCAATTGACCTCTGCTTCCAAAGCGTTGGGGAACGCTTGGAAGTATAGTAAGACAGTGATTTTAGTTGTTCTGTAAAATACTCTGGGCAGCAAAGTGCTTGCAAGGAGTGAGTCTTGTTTTTATCATTTTATGTCAGAGTTTCTGATTCTGATATTGAAGGCATGGTGTTTTGAAAGGAAGTAAACAATGTACTTAAAATAAGTTGTCAGTGTCTTGTTTCATACAGCGGGGAAGGATAGCTGTGACATCAGGACATAGCTGACGACATCTGAAAATAATAGACCACTTTGAGAGATCAGGTGGACCTCTTGGTAGCCTTTTTAGATGGATTTCAGACAGGTTGACTCTAGTTTTCATTAAAATAGTCAAGGGGTTAACAGTAATATTCAAAGCTGTTTAGAGCTGATGTAAAATCTGCATAAGCCATTATTTAGGAAAAACTGCATCAGTTCTTATCTGTATGAAAATAGGACTTTTGGTACACAATTATCACACAATTTACATGTTATTTGAATGAATTTGCATAGTGAGTAAAATGAAGTAGGTGTGTTTGTTAACACAGAAATATTTAAAGATGACAATATTGGGACTACAAAATGTAAACTTAATTTAAGCCAGGGTCCAGGATTAGACAGGAATTTGTTCTTTCTAACTGAGTAGAACACAGATTCGGAAAGACTTGGTCGACCTCTGTGTCATAAAACATACAAAAGTGGGGCTCCTGGGTGCTCAGTCTGTTAAATGTCTGCCTCTGGCTCATTATCCCAGGGTCCTGGGCTCAAGCTCCATGTCGGGGCGGGTTTGATGGGGGGGGGGGGATGCTCAGCGGGGAGCCTGCTTCTCTCTCTGCCCCTCACCCCTCTGCTCCTGCTCTCTCTCAAATAAATAAATAAAATCTTTAAAAAATATACAAAGGTAATTAGTTAAGGAGTTAATAATGACATTCTTTACACAAAGAGCCAGATATTGTTACAAGGTAGGGACCTCTCACGCCAGTGCTCCCAGGTGAGATACAGAACACATATTGCTGGTGTCACACCATAAAGAAAACACACACACACACACACACAAATAGAAAAGGGATGTCTACTGCTCAGAAGAAAGGATATCTGATAATCTAAGACATTTGGGTGCTGTTCATGGAAATTTATGGCCCAACTTGGCCTCTATTCATGATTTATAAATCAGTTTGTCAGTGTGTGTGTGTGTATCATGGCATATATGTGTGTGTGGTATGTATGAATGTGTATGTATATGTGATGTGTGCATACGTATGTATAATGTGTGTGGGTACAGTAGGTACATCTGTGGGGTGTGTAGTGTAGTGTGCGGTGTGTGTTGGGGAAAGTGTGTGTGTGTGTGTTTGTGGTGGGGGTATTGTGGGGGGAGTATGTTGGGCTGTGTAAGAGTGTGTGTATACGTGGTGTGCAGTTGGGGCCTGTGGAACTCCTCTGGCTCTTGACCTCATCGACGAATCTCTTGGCATTCTTAGAAGTAGATTTTCATCTTTAGGGAGAGCATTTGCTGTACTGTCCCCCTACTTCTTGGGTGGGTTTCCTTCCTGGTTGCCTGGCAGGACGGCCTCTGCGCACAAACCCTTGCATCCCTTCTGATCTCTCCCAGCCCTACCTTCCAGGCCCGGACTCCTTTGACAAAGCCATTCCCCTCCAAATCCTCTCTCAGCAGCAGTTGGGCCCCTTGGATGGTCCATTCATCATTTCTCTACACTGGGAGATCATACCCAGCCCCCTGCCCTTACCGGTTTCTCTACAGGTGAGCTGCACAGCCATATTACTGGAACTCCCCTGCCTCCTGGGATTCCCTTTGCCGCCTTTCTGCCACATACTTGATTTCCTGGGTTTTAAGTCTTGGCCCCTCGTTTATTTTCTCCCAGGTTTTGGGGTAGGATTTGTGGGAGGTAGTTGGATTTTTTTTTAATATCAAAAGTATCTTTTATCTCTCCTCAACTATAGTCATTGACTTGTGGGTAGAATTCTAGTTGGAAACCTTTTTCTTCAGAATATTGAAGGCATCGCTCCATTTTTCCCTCTGCATACCAGAAGTCAGCTGCCATTCAAATTTCACTTCAGGAAAGAATTGGTCTTCCTCTTCTTCCACCCCACCCTCTGCAAGAATCTCAAGCCCTGGGCATTTTCAGGACTTTCTCTTTATCACTGGTATTCTGAAATGAGGTTTCATTCATAGGTTCAATCAGTAAGCTCACGTCTTTTTTGTTTCTGGGAAATGTTGCTATGGTAATTTTTGAGTAATGCCCTCTTTTCTATGTGCTCTGATGTTCTCCCCTAGCACTGACTTCCCTGTCTTTTGTTCTTTCCTATGGACTGTTTCTTCAACCTTGACTTATAGTCCTTTGGTTGAAATTTTTAATTGTACTGGGATTTTTTTTTCACTTTCTTGAAATGCATCCTTATTCTCTGATTTTTTTGATTGTGTGTCTCTTTTTTTTCTCTCTGACAGTATTTGAGGCTATTGTTTTCCTGCTCCCTGCATCTCCTTTCTCCCCAGATACTTGTGTTTTGACTTGGTTTGGGTGAGGTTGGTTGGCTTCTTTCTATTACATGAAGGACATTCTGGTAAGCCCAGCAGTCCTTCTCTGTGTTCACTCTTGAGAGAGAGGCACCAGAAGGCTGCTGTGGGGCCTGCCTGCTGGTGAGCTTCCTGGACTGGTCAGGCAACTGCCCAGCCAAGGCCAAGGAGCCTGTCACCAGCAGTGAGCCTCCTCCTCTGAGTAATTTCCTTCCAGCAGACATGATGTTTCCAAACGTTTCCTGGGTACTCTTATGCCATCCTCTCCCTGCAGACTCTTGGCTCTGTCCTTGTCTGATGTAGGAAAGATGCTAGGGTCTGAAGCCGACAGCTAAGAAGGAATTCTTGAGATGTCTTTGGTGCAAAAAGATGATTTTATTAAAGTACAGGGGCAGGACCCATGAGCACAAGGAGCTGCACTGAGGTCAAGAGGAGTGGCCCATTATCTAGTTCCAAGTTGGGAGGGCGTTAGGGATAGCGGAAGTTCCTAAAAAATTTTGGAAGCAAGGTTTCCAAAATTTGAGGGGGCTAGCTATTGTTGGGAAAAGATTATTTATTACTGTCTAATAAAACCTGAGTCATGAAACCCTTCAGATGTTATCAGTGGGTCATAGCTTGGGGAATGATTGCCAACATGTATCATGGGGAGTTAGAGATAAAGGAAGTTTCTAAAGGAACTTTTGTATATTAAAGTAGACTTAGAGGATCCTGGGGGTTGTGCTAAGATTGTCTTTTGCCCTTAGTGAAGTATTAACATGGAGACTGCAGAGTTCCTAGAGGAATGGCACTCTGTTTTCAAGGACTTGTCAATGGGCTATAGATAGTAAGGAAATTTAGTACTTTTTCTACTGCCTTTGTTTCCCACATCATTATCCATTTTCCACCTTCAAAAATGTGTTGATTTATCTGCTGTCATTTTTTCTTTTGTGCTTTTTGTTTATGTATTTATGCCCTCTCATTCATTTATTTGATTTTTTTAGGAATGAGAGAAGGGATTTATTACCAAGAAAGGAAAATATAATTTTCTAGTCTGCCATATTTTCTCTTACTTTTAAAACTTGGTTTACCCCTAAAGTAATCATTTAGTTAACAGTATATAATTTTATTTTTCTTTATTGTTGTTTTGCCTTATCATTATAACATTTTCTTCTTCATATCCGTAGAAAATAAAAGATTGTGGAAAATGACTTTTTATTGGCTCTGTAAATTTTATGAATGTACAATGACTGGAATACTGTGTTGAAAAGGATTCTCAAAAGCATAGTTTTAATTTTATATGCACAGTACTTCTTAATTTGTTGTCACCTGCAGTTAAAGTTTTATCATGCCAAGGGAGTACCTTTATGACATGTGTTCACGTTTATCTGATTCCTTTGTCACTTGGCCTGTCATTTTCTTTGACTTTATGTAACCACATTGTGAAATTGAACTGGGTAGAAATTTAAAAATAAACTTGTAGATGTATTTTTACTTTAATAAGAAAAAGAACAAGAGGATCTGACTTGGAATAACACTTTTAATTGTCAAAATGACATGATTAACTACCCAATTTAGTAAAAGCATTGATAAAGTAGTGAAAGATCAGCCTTGGGTCTTTAAATCATTTCTATCCATTACTTAGAATTCTTTTTTTTTTTTTTAATTTTATTTATTTATTTGACAGAGATGACAAGCAGGGGGAGCAGCCAGCAGAGAGAGAGAGGGGAGCAGGCTCCCCGCCAAGCAGATACCCCGATGCAGGACTCAATTCCAGGACCCTGGGATCATGACCTGAGCCGAAGGCAGAGGCTTTTACCCACTGAGCCACCCAGGCACCCCCATTACTTAGAATTCTTGAAGGTTAATGTGTATGTCTGATTTTGCTCACTGGGAAATAATTGTATAAGAATTCTGATTTTTCCCTTTAAGGAAGAAGATTGCATATGGGATCCTTAATTTTATAGCAACTGGGGCATTGATTTCCAAAGACACAGTATTCTTTGACATAATCTAAGGATTTTATTTTGTACAAAATTTCAAATTATGTGAACTGTCAAGGTTGTAGGAATTGCATCCTTATTATAATGAAGGTAGATGTGACTTTAGTTTATTTCTACGTAAGACCAGTTTATAGCAATTAATGGTAGGCCAAAATGATAATATCTGGTCATTTTAAATCACCTTAAAAGCCAAAATCAAGGACACCTGGGTGGCTCAGATGGTTGAGCAACTGCTTTCGGCTCCTGGAGTCCTGGGATCGAGTCCCGCATTGGGCTCTGTGCTCCACAGGGCATCTGCTTCTCCCTCTGACCTTCTGTCCTCTCATGCTCTCTCTTTCTTTCTCTCTTTCTCTCTCTTAAATAAATAAGTAAATATTTATTTATAATATAAATATATATATATAATATAATATAAATAAATATAAATAAATAAGTAAAATATTTTTTAAAAAATCAAAGTAAAATATAGACAAAGTCCATTCTCTTAAGAACTAGAAAGTTTGCCACCTATGTTACTTTTGAATTAATACCATTTTATTAAAGAACAAATCCATGGCCAATAGTAAAATTTTGGATAATATACAGAAATATTCAAGAGTAAATAAAAACCATTCATATTCCAACTATAAACTTATATGCCTTAAATATGTTTCGCTTTTCAGGTTTTTTCATATATGTGTATTTTCCATGAGTAAAATCAGACAGGATATTCAAATTTTGCCATTTGTTTCTCAGTAAAAGATCAAATAGTTTCTCATTTTGTTAAAAATTTCTCAGATACATTAATCAGATGTTATTTGGTGCAAAAGTTTTATAACTGTTGTGTCTCTGTGATGGATTCTGTATTAGTTAGAAATGATTCTTAATCTTTATTTTTCCTTGTCCTCTGCATTGTCTCATGTTAATAGTGCCAAGCAGGATTTTTTTTTTTTGAGAAAATCTTGATCTATTCTATTATTTTTAGCCCTTCATGTCAATTTATTTAGGTATTCTTTTTGTGAGAAGCATATAACTGTCTTAAAAGTAAAATCCCATCTATGAGTCTTTTCCTATTGATAACATAATTTGACCTATTTGCAGTTATTGTTATAATTATTATATATTGTACATATTCTAAATTTTTTATGTCATAAGTTTTTGTCTTTGTTTGCTTGTTTGTTTGTTTTTTAGTGACGGTTGTGGAGCAAGGAATGGGACCTTCCTTCATTCTTTTCTTCCTGTTCCAGAACATTTTGTTTGTTAATGAGTTCTAGTTTAAAGGGAGAGTTTTTAGTTTTTATAATGGTTAGTCTGAACTTTTCCAATGCATTCCTACAACTGTGTTTATGTAACTATCAAAGTCATAGAACATTAATCTGGCTTTCTTTTGTGAAACTTGAAACACTGAATGCTATTCTTTTTTCCCTAATCCAACATACCCACTTGTATTAATTGAACTTGCGATTAGATACCGTACTCTTTTTTCTAAACTTTTCAGTTTTTAAGCAATAGAGTTCAATTCTTAGAAAGAACAGAAATGGGCAAACAATTTTGCAGCCATACTTAAAACAACCATGTACCCTTACTTCTATATACTTTACTGGTTCCAGAGGTATCCTCAGCCCTTTCAGTGCAGTTATTGAATTTTTTAGTTTTTATTTCAATTGCAGTTAGTTAACATACAGTGTGATAGTAGTTCCAGGTGTACGATATCGTGATTCAACACTTGCATACATGACCTGGTGCTCATTACAACAAGTGTACTCCTTACTCCCATTCACTTATTTATTGATCTAACATCTATTATTCCTTGTTTGGCACTATTCTTTTCGAGGTTTGTTTTAATTTGTCTGTGGCACCTATATATTATATTTAAAATCTTTGTGTATCTCATGCATGAAGTCAGTCTGAGAGGAGATAAATGTCTTAAGCCCAGAACTTTTCCTTCAGAGTTCCATCAGCATTGCTCCATATCACCTTCTGGTTTCTGTGCCATGTGGGCAGAGTCTAATGCCAGCCCCGCTGATGGTGGCAGAGCTGATCTGCACTTCTTTTGTCAAGGTTTCTTACAGAATGTGTTTATGTGTTTATGTATGTTCTATGAAATTTAAAATCGCCCTGCATATGTCTAGATACGGTTCTTCCTTCTTTCTTTCTTTCTTTCTTTTTTTTTGAGTTTATCTGTAATACTGTATGTTCTTTCATAGCTTCTAGGCCAAAGTCCTCTTTTATCTCAGATCATCTTCAAGTATTTTGTATGGTATCTGTAGTCTTCTCTCCACAATTTCAATTAGATGACATTGGGTCATCTGCATCTGTCCTTCCTGTCTCTCATTCTGTCTCTTATTGTTTTCAGTTCTTCATTCTTCCCTCTGCATCCTGGGGCAGAGCTAATTTGATCTTTTGTACTGACCCTTGGCAGTCCTCTTGCACCTCCTTGCCAGCTTTCCTGGCCGCGCTCATTCATCTCTATCACCATGTACTACCACCAGTGGCTCCTCTTCAGCAGGTATTAGGAGAGACATTTCACATGAAAAATTCTTACCTGATCCTGACACATAATCATCCCTGCACTGGAAAACTTCATTTCTCCGTTTATTTTTTTCAAAATAAAAAGTTTCAAGTGCACGTAACCCTTAATTAAAAATAATTTAAGAATGTCCCTTATAATTTCGAATGGTTGGACAAGGGGTAAGTTCACATCATCTGTGGGTCTCAGTTTTTCCATCTGCAAAACAAAGTTATTGGGCTAGATGATTTGCCATTTCCCTGTTAATTACCTTACCTACTTTATTGTTACTCTAAGTGAAATTCATCAGCATAATCTTCTGAAGAGCTAGAGCATATTGCCTGGACAGAACTTATTCCATTTGCCAGGAACTCACCCAGATGTAAATTTCACTATTTGTTAAAATGTGAATATCTTGAGTTAAGGATCTATATTCCAAATATAAGGCCCATAACTACAAAACTATAGCCAATAGAAAGAACTGGGATGGAATAGCCCCCTTCCTAAAGACACTGCAAAAATCAAAATTAATGATCCTTCCATTACTGCAGGCACACCAGAAAAGAATATGATTCCCCAGTCAGTTTGTTATGACTTCCTAGAGTTACTCAAATTGTCAAAGAATTTGTCCTAGCTAATCTCAATGTGTAGGGAACTCTGTAATCTAATTTAAAATGGATTGTTTTCCCCTAAGAAGTAACATCCCTAAGACTAGGAGGTTTCACCCACTGTAGTTTCTTTCTTTTAGGTAAAGCTTCTTCTAGAGACTCTTCTCCTAATTTTTGAAGAGGTACCATTATTAAATGTAATATAGCCAGAGCCTGTCTGCCTTCCATGTGTTAGGATAATTTTGATAGTACCCCTGATTTTTGGAAATTACTTGGAGTGCAGACATTAGGGTGGACCAAGTTTGGTACAAAATTTGAATGTTGATGTTTCTCCTTTGGAAAGAGCCTGTTATACAAGATAAGAATACCATGAATAACATGTTATATTTGCACATCATTTAACCTCTCTGAGAACGTTTTCACATGCAATATCTTAATGCGCAGAGCAGCCCTACGATGTAAATTTTATTGTCTCTATTTTATGAATGAAGAAAGTGAGTTCTGGAGAAACTGTGTCTTCTCTTGCGGGCGCACAACTGGCAAGTGGCTGATGTCCACAACTCACTACTTCTGGATGCATGGGTGCTAGTTGCAATTATGTCTTTGACTTGTAGATGAGGAAGATTTAGGTCAGAAAGGGAAGTGGTAAGATTAAACTACCCACAAAATTACTCCATCTGGATAATCAGTTGTTAAGAAGACAGTCAAGAACAGTATCCTCACGAGGGAAGAGCAATACCAAATGATCTCCAGGATTCCTTCCAAACTATACATTTTTGATTCACAGTTCTGGAATACATACATAAACACATGCACACACACAGAAGGCAGGGACTCTTTAAGACAATTTCAGTTGTTGCTTATACTTTGCTCTAGACAATAAGGAAAAATATAAGCTACCTGAATGTCTGCCTCCTCTTTGGTATGTAGAGATGTTCAAGTACTCCTTGTCAAACATGAACTATCAATAAAAACTTACAAATCAGAAATCTGAAATAAAGTCTCAGGCTGTGAAAATATTAAGCTAGATATGATGATTTTAATTACCCCTTTGTCTCAGTTCTTCTCATCTTGATGATATAATAAGTACAGCATCATGCTCTAATGTCTGTTATTATAATTCAGTGCCCACATATGTCAGATTTAATATTCATTTGTTCATCTTTATGTGGAACCAGATGGTAGAGGTGAATTGCCTATTTATAAGAACTAGCTGCAATTAGTGAATTTTCTAATTCATTCAGTGATAACAGTGGGTGCATTTACGATGGTTTAGGACTGTGTTAGAAATGGCAGAGCACCAATGCGAGGTAAATAATGCGGTGCTATGTATCCCAAAAGATCATGTTGAATACTAAAATAGACACAGTGTCATTGACCTCAATTACAATGATGCATGCTGAAGAAAGTTCATGTATGAATGGAGAAGAGATAATTCCAATATAATAAACCAAACTTTGATCTCGGAGGCAAGTCATGCAATGTGGTAAACATCAATTATGAAGTAAATAACAGAATTTGTTTTAAAAGATACGACTATTCTGTGCCTGGTTTTATGCCCAACAGGAATGTGTGCACACGTCCACTAAAAGATACGTACAGGAATGTCGGGGCTCTGGTTACCCTTGGTGGTGTGACTGGAAGAATGGGAAGCAGAGGGGCTCTGTTTCTTGGTCTGGTGCTCATGTCAGGAGCATATTCAGTTGGTGAGGACAGTTTACAATCTGCTCATTCTGAACGTAAGGTCCCCTTCAATAAAAAATTGTTCACAAAAAGAGATTACCTCAACAGTATTGAAGTGACCTTCCCGGGACACATTACCCACAGGTTTCTGCACATGGATCTCGATGGTCTGATGTGTCAAGGACATCAAGCTGGAAGGAAGCTGCCTGGCCTCTCCTACCCCTCCAGAGACCTCTAATGACAGGACAGAGAGAACAGACACATCCAGGGTCAGGGCTGTTAATCAGCTCCCTGGGGCCCCTGGGCTATTGACCAACTCAGGAGGTGGGTGGTCAGCTTCTAAGGCCCACATTACCGAGGCCTGTTGTCATCCCACTGTCTAGTGACCTGGAAATGGACCTGTGTTGGCCTGAGTCTTCGTTGGAGCCCCATGGCCCACAGTGTTCGTCTTAGGTTTTCGTCTGCTTTGCATGTTTCTATCATGGGTTAAAATTAAACACAGTACAGAGTAAAATATTGAAATTTCACCGCATTGGGAATTAGGAGCCCTTGCTCTTCAGCCCTCTGTTCTGGAGGATATTACCCAGTTGCTGGCCTGGTTTTGCCTCCTTTATGCCAGACACTGAGTGGAGTAGAGAAATGACTTCTCCTTCTCTGAGACAACGGGTCTTGCAGGCAGAGATATCAGGATAATGAAAACAGTCGTAAATCCCTTCTAGTAAAATTTGTATTTTCATGGAAAACCATGGTTTCATCCTGGAATCAAGTCTTCCACACACCTGAAGTGGGCCTGAGCCTTCCATCAAGCATATCTGGCCAGGCTTCTGTGCTGTTTAAACTAGCTCGTAAAACAGATCGACAGAACCTTGGAACAAAAGAGCGTGCACCACTGCTTTGAGTATTTCCTGAGTAGGGATGCACAAGCCTGCAAGCCTGACACCCTGCCTCTTTCTCGCATCCCACACGTTTATCTAAGAATTCTTTGCTGGTAATTCACAAACACGAAAACCGTCTTTCAAAAAGGAACTAAGAACCATGTCCCATTAAACAGCAAACTGACATTCAAGCCCGCATGAGAGGAAAGCCTCCAGGACCGTTCCAGGCATTTCCGGGCCGGCTGCCTGCAGACAGCCACTTTTCGCCCCTGTGCTCACAGCAGATCCTGGCTTCTTCTGACCATCACTTCCAGCAGGCTCTAGTCTTTGTTCACAGGGATATGTGCTAAGAATTTCAGCACAGTACTCCCCAGCTACTGTATTTCTAAAACATCAAGCTAGTGGCTGGAAGCAGGAGAAACCAGGGATCTCCCTCGTGACCTGTGACTTGGTAGAATACTTGTTGTTAGTAGCTGGTGGGAATGCGGGGATGGGCTGGCTGCGGGCCACTCTGGTAGAGGTATGGGTCGGGCTTGGAAAGGAAGCTCTTGGCAGGGAAGGATATCGTTCTGGTAACAAAATAATCTGCATTATAATCATTAGGATGTACCAGATAAATATAAATACACAGCTGTGCCTTGATGTGAACATTTGTGCACAATGGTCAAAGCCCTGCTCTTCTATAATACATGAAAACAAATGGCAAGGTTTGAGAAGAACAAGGTCCACTCATTTAATCGAGTGCTTTTGGTCTTACTTAACAGTATTTAAAAATAAGGCAGTGTAAGTGGCCAATGAAATTTTTATGTGTATCAAGGGTTTATTTTGAATGGAATAGCTAGGTACTAAAGAGAAAAACACTGTAGAAATTTATGACTTAAAAAGCAGTTAAAATTTATAGATACATGTTTCATAAAAAGAATTACTTATGCCTTTAACAAAAATATATCACATGGAATGGCTTATGTTTCTCTCTTTCTCATACAGTTTTTATCCTTTCATTGAGCAAGGATTTACTGAATGTCCTTTATACGCCCAGCATTTTGCTACATATAGATCTGTTCCTGTTCTAGAAGGTCACAGTCTAGGAGAGGAGATAAATAATACCTATAATGTTAACTACATGGTATAAGAATAGTATGTTTGGGGAGCCATGTGTGGGTGGTCATGTGAGGGTCCCTTGAGCTAATCGAAGAGTTTCAAGAAAAGTGTCCCAGAAAAGAGGGTATCTTCCCTGAGTCCTGAAGGATGAGTTAGATTTAACCAAACAAAGGAGGAAAGGATAACTGAGATACAGAACAAGTGAGTGCATGTGTGCCCCTGTGTGCGGTTGCACATTATTTCAAATATTGGGAGCTTGGATTTGGGTGGTGATAATGGGGGATAAAGGGGACAGATGAGGCTAATGATGTGACCAGAGCCATGCCCACCATGCTGCTAAAGCATTCCAACCTTTGCTGGCCCTGCCTTCATAGCCTCTGAGATAAGAAGTTGAGAGTAGACATTTCACGTTGCATTCAGGTCCCAGTGGTGGTGGTTTTCCTCGGTTGCATATGTTGGTGGCTGGCTGGTCCCCTATTAAGACATCTGTATAGTAAGGGCTAGCTTGTCCTTCTCACATTACTAATACCGAGCCTCAGACAGTCTTTCCATGAGTTTATGCAGTGTTCTCCAGCTAGTTCAGGATGCCAGCATCAAGAATATTTATTTTCTAACAGTGCCATGGTAGTTTCATTGTTAATAATCCACTGAGAATTTTTTTAATACTTGACACGTCAAGATTAGGTTCCTGTTGTGTGCCAAGAATCTTGACATATGATGCTATAATCAACCGTCACAAAAAGAGTTTTATGATAGATATTATCTCCATTTCATAGATGAGGAAACCGCGGTCAGTTTCAGAGGACTGGCTTTTGGGTTATCAATCAATGGCAGAGCTAGATTTGAATATAGTGATTTGGGTCCTCACTGCCCTCAGTGCCATCTCCCTCCCCTGCTGTGAAGCCCAGGAGGCAGCTGATAAGAGGACGGAATTTCCACAGCTAGGGCCACCTGTCAGCCCAGCGCAGGCCCTGGGGCCCCTGCTCGCACTCAGCAATCTCTGGGAAGTCTGTGAACATCTCTTACTATAACTATTTCATAGAATTTCTGTGTCCTCCTGTCCCTTGCTTCACCAGCTCTTCTGCCCCCTGCCCCCGACTGACCTCAGCTCCTACTGAAAACATAACTATCCAGTCAGGCTTCCTCCTATGGGCACAAGAGAGGAGCCCTCCTACTCAGCACTGCTATGGAACACCCCCCACCCCCGCAGCTCTCATCACCTGTCTGCCTGTAGATCAGTCTCTTCTTTTCTGAGGTCATCTTCCATAAAAGATCTAAACAGATGCTTAGTACATCTGCATGACGGAACATGACGCAGCAGAGAAAATGAACAAATGACAGCCAGACACAGGGATGTGTGGGGTTCTCACAAATGTCATGTTAAATGAAGAGGCAACAGTGAAACAGTTTGTGCAGCACGATGAGATTATATACAGTTTTGCAACAGGCAAACCCAAACACTATTGAGTAGGGAACCGTTCAGAGCTGGTACAACTGTAGGCACAAGCAAAGAAATGAGGAGGGAAGAAGGTATAGACACGGGTCCACTGGGCACCTTCACAGTGCTGGCAGTGTTCTGTTGCTTGGCTGTGATGGTACATAGGTAGGGGTTTGCTTTATAATTATGTTTTAAACATAATTCACAGGTATTTTGGTTTTTTGTATATAGGAAACATCTAACAAAAAAAGAATAATAAAAATTTAAACACACCTAAATCTATTAAAAAAAAAAACACCCTTTTTTTTCTACTTACGTCCCTCTGTAACTTTCTCCATGTCCCCCCTTCAGGCTCCCCCCCCCCCCCGCCCGGATATCCAGACGGGTGCTGTGTCCCTGCCCACCTGCCCCTCCAGCACTCCTCCAGCCCTGTCATGTGGCTTCTGGCCAGGAGGCCCTTGGACACTGTTTTCCTAGGTCACCTGCTGCCCCTGTTGCTGACCCCATGGTCATTTCTGACCCTCCCCAGGTCCTGCTTTCCTGCAGTGGTTGTTACTGACCTCTCTGCCTGGTTTCCAAGACAGTACCTTTTACGTCTTTCTCTTTCTCCCAGTCTTCCTTGTTGGATTCCTCTATGACCTGCTCCTAACATGTTCTCCCTTAGAGTCCTTCCCAGGACCCCCTCTAATCACTCCACTTCAGGGACCCTTCACACCGGTTGTGGATGGAAGTGCTGGGAAAGCTTTGTATAAGCACTGATGCCCGGACCCCACCTCCCAGAGACTCTGACTTTACTGATGTGGGGTAAGACCCAGGTTGTGGGGTGCCCTACAGCTAAGTGGTTCCAGTGTGCATGGGGCCTGAAAACCACTTCTCTCCTGCCTCTTCTGCAAACTCATGGCTTGGTCATGACCATGGTTACTGTGATATCCAAGCTCTCATGACTTCCCATTTACCTCCAGCCTAAGGCACTCCTGGGCAGAGACCCGTATATCCAACTGCCCAGTGAACACCAACTTCTGGACGCTTGCTTGGCGCCTCAGTCTTGTCATGGTCAAAGCTCCATTTATTGCCCCCACCAGAATTTCAGTGCGTGGTGTGATCACTTATCCAGTTACCTGACTTGCAAAGTGAGGAACCATCCTTACCTCGTTCTGCTCCCTTACACGTGGCAGTCAGTCAGTCAGTCATCCGGTCTTCTAAGTAGATTCTGCTTCCTAAATGGTCTCAGTTGTTTCACTTCACTCTGTGCCACTCTTTCTCAATGATTCGGTCAGCCCTTTTCTGTGTGATTCCCTTGCTGCAATCAGACTGGTCTTTCTCAAACGTTAAGCAGACGGTCTCATCACTCTGCTTTCAACACCATTCCGTGGCTCCTGTTTCTTGCCAAAGCATTACCGTGGCTTCTAAGGCCCATCTCCACTGCAGCTGCATACAGGTTCCAGGCTCCCAGTGCCTGAACGTGTTTTTCCTACTTCTGGAAATCCTCTTGCAGTCCCTGTTTGTGTATATACTTCCCTTGGGTGACCCCCACTCATTGTAACACAACGTGGACATCATTCTTAAATTTCCATGACTCCCCCCATCTGTTGTGTGACTTCACACGTGCCCGCAGAGCATCCCCCCTGCCCCAGCACACCTGTCCTGTCTTGCAGCTCCGCTGACTTGTCCTTCACCCTCCGGCACCAGCCAGCGATCCTGAAGGCAGCACTGGGTGCTGATCGTCACGGGACCCAGTGTCCTCACCAAGTACCTGGCACACATGGGATGGATGAAAAGTAATAAGATAGCCTTCCTATGTTTTTTTAAAAAATATCGAAGGATTAGAGTATAAAGAATTAAGTAAGGGAAGACACTTTTCTGAGGAAATCAAATGGCACATATTTATTGAGCAGTGAGAGATGTAGTTTTCAAAATGCAATTTTGTTTCAGTGATATTTTTGTCTTCATCTGTTCAAGCTAGTATAACAAAATGCCACAGACTCAGTGGCTTATATATAACAGAAATTTAATTCTCACCATTCTGAAGGCTGGAAGTCCAGATCAGGGTATCAGCATGGTCATGTTCTGGTGAGAGCCCACCTCCTGGTTCATAGCCGACATCTTCTCATTATGTTCGCACATGGTGGGAGGGTCAAGGGAGCTCTGTAGAGTCTTTTTTAGGGGAGCACTGATCCCATGTATGAGGGTTGCACTCTCATGACCTAAGCCACCTCCCAAAGGCCCCCCTCCTAAGAATGTCACATTGGACATTAGAATTCCAACATATGAGTTGGCTTGGGGGCACAACAGTCAGTCCATTGCACTAATTATTCCAGAAACATTGGTTGAAATATTGTTGTGTCCCTGCACTATGATAGAAGCCACAAGAAGTCATAAAGGAAATATACAAACACACAAGGAGCATGTTGTCTAATAAGGGTGAGAATATATGAATACAGATGATTTAATACAAATAGAAAAGGACGAGTATCCTAGAACAAGCACAGATAAGTACTTAGAGCTTCAGTGGAGGGTGGATTAATTTGCAGCAGGTCAGTGACAGCTTCCCAGAGGAAGTGACGTCTGCACTGCACATGGTCAGCCAAATGCGGGGTGTGGAGAAGGTGGGGAGAGAAAAGAGCTTCTTAACAGGGTGGAGGGTGGTGCTGGCTCTTTTCTTCACCTCATTCCAGTTACCTCTGTGCTTTATTTGCCTTCACTGGAAATGTGTGTGTATGTCTATGTGTGTGTGTGTGTGTGTGTGTGTGTGTGTGTGTGTGTGTGTGTGGTATGTCCACCTAGAACCCTTCCTGGCACATGTTAGGGGCTGAATATTTTTGGAAGGAAGAAGGAGAGAATAAAAGGAGGAAGGAATTTGGTTTTAACCTCCAAGTAGGTATGCTATGGGTACTGCAGAGGTGATGACAGTGAGTTTCAGGTGGCGGGATCCTCTGTGCTGTGTCTAAGTGTACATTGGAGCGATTTAAAGCACTTTGTTCCACATTTATTGGGGCACCTGGGTGGCTCCATGGGTTAAAGCCTCTGCCTTCGGCTCAAGTCATGATCCTCGGGTCCTGGGATCAAGCCCTACATTGGGCTCTCTGCTCAGCGAGGAGACTGCTTCCTCCTCTCTCTCTCTGCCTGCCTCTCTGCCTCCTTGTGATCTCTGTCTGTCAAATAAATAAACAAAATCTAAAAAAAAAAAAAAAGAGGATCTATCTACCCAGGAAAAATTACAGGCAATAATGAGCAACTGGGTACAAAATGAATTTTTATAAATAAATAAATAAATAAATAAGGCACTTTGTTCTACATTTATTATTATCTCGGATTTAAATCCAGTTTTTTGAAAAAGTAATTACGACAGTGAAATTAAATTGTCTTTGAGTTGTCCCTTAGTCATAGGGCATGCCCCAAGAGCGGAGCAGAGGAAGGTAGTGGGTTAGTTCTCTTGAAGCAGGTCAGTCATTGAGTTTCTTTGAGAAATCCTTATCTGGTCCTATTATGTATATTTAGCAAATAAGGAAAAGGGAAAATAGCAATTACAGGACTCCAAGGAGCCTGTGAGAGCCACTACCAAATACTTATTTGTAATTCTTTCAGCATTTTGGAAGTGAAGTGTTCTATAAATACAAATTGCTACTCCTTGTTTCTCATTTTTCCCCACACATCCCTCCAATTACATATGTGTTATAGTTTTGCTTTAAATGCAACAAAGCTTGATCGGTTTTGTGATTATATAGCTTTTTGAACTATTTTTAATATGCTTTCTTTTTGAGTCTTTGTTCTTTTTTCTCACAGTTTCTGAAAGCAGAGGAAGCAATTCCCATTTTAGCTTATGAATATGTTAGCCGCCAATACTAATCAGATAACACTCAGACATGGGCAAAACACGGGAGAGTAATTTTCAGTTCTCCGAAGACTCTTGTCCATTTCCTTTGTTTTGATATCAGGATATACAATTCTGTAAAGTATTTCTCATCATTTTGTTTTTTCCTGAAATTGCTTTTTGGGAAACATTGAGTGAAAGATTCAGTATACAAACAAATTGAATTAAATATGGAAGATAGATGATTTGGGCTCTGTTCTTCTGATGTGCCGGGGAGTTAACCAGGCACAGTTCATTAACACTAATGGAAAAATTCATCATTTACCATGTGCATTCCCAGACATTGTAGAGGCAATTTCTCCCCCTAATTTGTTACATAACTTGATTGTTCGTAAATGTGCTAAGATCCAGAAAGGAGATATTTTTATCATTCATGCATCTTAAAGATTAGTTCTCATTAATTTAAATTTTACTTCCATTGAGAAGAGATTTCCTCTTTAGAAATCAACTTTTTTTCTTTCTGTAAATACATCTCTGACATCCTAGACAGTATATCCTTCTTTAAATTTCCAAATAATGAGAGTTTATATTTGCCATATTTTAAGTGTAACTTACATTCTTACTGTATTTTAAGTACGGTTCAAGATTTAGAACAAAATTGTTTTTATCAATTTGATTCAGCAATCTCTATGGAGTAGAGATTCCAAAATATGCACACCGTTTCATGCGGGGAGTGAGTGTTGTTAACAGCTCTGTCTCTGTCGCCCAAATCTGAGACAGGATGTAAGCAGGACAATAATGTGCATACTGTCTGTGTACCCTGTTCACAGGCTCTCGAATGTGCTATACTCAGCATAAATATTTCTAAAGACATGGTCATTCACTTTTCTGTACTAAATGGGAAGTGCCAAAGCAAAAAAAGGGAGAGGGATTTTATTGGACGTACACGAACTACAGAAAAAGATAGGTTTCTTGTTTATAAAAGAATTTAGGATTAAGATTAGTCCCTTTTTAAAAAGAGATTTAAAAGTTTAGTTCTTATTTGGAATATAAAACAAGTTTGTTTTTATAGTGACACGAAGTCAAGAATTTGGGTTCTAACATTGGTAAGCAGGTGGGCATCCCTACAAATTAATTCTCAGTTTTCCCTAATTAAAAATGTGTTCAGGAACTCGAAAGATAAGGACTGATGCTCATCACTTCAAACACAAGAAAAACAGATGACCCTGTTTCTGCAGCAGGCTGTTTCTTGTTTCCTGTATCTCTCTCTCCTGCATTTCAACTTCATCTTACAGATTCCTAGTGACAAGGAAAGGCCACCTGCCAGGGAGCCTCCATATGCCAGTGACCCTGTGGCCTGAAGTGGGGCTCTTTGCAGAGCATCTCTGCTATGTGTGAAGCTGGCCCAGGGGCTAGTGTGCCCTGAAACATTCATATGTCATTATTTTTCAAATCCTACTTCACTTTTTGCAACTATAACAGCTTCATTAAGACGTAATTCACGTACCGCTGGGAGGAGTCAAGATGGCGGAGAAGTAGCAGCCTGAGACTACATCAGGTAGCAGGAGATCAGCTCGATAGCTTATCTAAACATTGCAAACACCTACAAATCCAACGGGAGAGTGAAGAGAAGAAGAACAGCAACTCTAGAAACAGAAAATCAACCATTTTCTGAAAGAACCTGTTTTTATCCCCTTTCTCCCCCCCACAATTAGGGGTCTCTTCTGATTTGGTTACAGTGCATTTTTCTGGGGTCTTTGCCACCCTTTTAGTAGTTTATTTGCTCCTTCATATCCTCTTATCTGGACAAAATGACAAGGCAGAAAAAATCACCACAAACAAAAGAACAAGAGACAGTACCGAAGGCTAGGGACCTAATCAACACAGACATTGGTAATATGTCAGATCAAGAGTTCAGAATGACGATTCTGAACATTCTAGCTGGGCTCGAAAAAGGCATGGAAGATATTAGAGAAACCCTCTCTGGAGATATTAAAGCCCTTTCTGGAGAAATTAAAGAACTAAAATCTAACCAAGTTGAAATCAAAAAAGCGATTAATGAGGTGCAATCAAAAATGGAGGCTCTCACTGCTAGGATAAATGAGGCAGAAGAAAGAATTAGTGATATAGAAGACCAAATGACAGAGAATAAAGAAGCCGAACAACAGAGGGACAAACAGCTACTGGACCATGAGGGGAGAATTTGAGAGATAAGTGACACCATAAGACGAAACAACATTAGAATAATTGGGATTCCAGAAGAAGAAGAAACAGAGAGGGGAGCAGAAGGTCAATTGGAGAGAATCATTGGAGAGAATTTCCCTAATATGGCAAAGGGGACAAGCATCAAAATCCAGGAGATGCAAAGAACCCCCCTCAAAGTCAATAAGAATAGGTCCACACCCCGTCACCTAATAGTAAAATTTACAAGTCTTAGTGACAAAGAGAAAATCCTGAAAGCAGCCCGAGAAAAGAAGTCTGTAACATACAATGGTAAAAATATTAGATTGGCAGCAGACTTATCCTCAGAGACCTGGCAGGCCAGGAAGAGCTGGCATGATATATTCAGAGCACTAAACGAGAAGAACATGCAGCCAAGAATACTCTATCCAGCTAGGCTATCATTGAAAATAGAAGGAGAGATAAAAAGCTTCCAGGACAAACAAAAACTGAAAGAATTTGCAAACACCAAACAAGCTCTCCAGGAAATATTGAAAGGGGTCCTCTAAGCAAAGAGAGAGCCTGAAAGTAGTAGATCAGAAAGGTACAGAGACAATATACAGTAACAGTCACCTTACAGGCTAATAATGGCACTAAATTCATATCTCTCAATAGTTACCCTGAATGTTAATGGGCTAAATGCCCCAATCAAAAGACACGGGGTATCAGAATGGATAAAAAAACAAAACCCATCAGTATGTTGCTTACAAGAAACTCATTTTAGACGCGAAGACACCTCCAGATTTAAAGTGAGGGGGTGGAAAACAATTTACCATGCTAATGGGCATCAGAAGAAAGCTGGGGTGGCAATCCTTATATCAGATCAATTAGATTTTAAGCCAAAGACTATAATAAGAGATGAGGAAGGACACTATATCCTACTCAAAGGGTCTGTCCAACAAGAAGATCTAACAATTTTAAATATCTATGCCCCTAACGTGGGAGCAGCCAACTATATCAACCAATTAATAACAAAATCAAAGAAACACATCAATAATAATACAATAATAGTAGGGGACTTGAACACTCCCCTCACTGAAATGGACAGATCATCCAAGCCAAAGATCAACAAGGAAATAAAGGCCTTAAATGACACACTGGACCAGATGGACATCACAGATATATTCAGAACATTTCATCCCAAAGCAACAGAATACACATTCTTCTCTAGTGCACATGGAACCTTCTCCAGAATAGATCACATCCTGGGTCACAAATCAGGTCTCAACCGGTATCAAAAGATTAGGATTATTCCCTGCATATTTTCAGACCACAATGCTCTGAAGCTAGAACTCAATCACAAGAGGAAAGCTGGAAAGAACCCAAATACATGGAGACTAAACAGCATCCTTCTAAAGAATGAATGGGTTAACCAGGAAATTAAAGAAGAATTGAAAAAATTCATGGAAACAAATGATAATGAAAACACAACAGTTCAAAATCTGTGGGACACAGCAAAGGCAGTCCTGAGAGGAAAATATATAGCGGTACAAGCCTTTCTCAAGAAACAAGAAAGGTCTCAAGTACACAACCTAACCCTACGCGTAAAGGAGCTGGAGAAAGAACAAGAAAGAAACCCTAAACCCAGCAGGAGAAGAGAAATCATAAAGATCAGAGCAGAAATCAATGAAATAGAAACCAAAAAAACAATAGAAAAAATCAATGAAACTAGGAGCTGGTTCTTTGAAAGAATCAATAAGATTGATAAACCCCTGGCCAGACTCATCCAAAAGAAAAGAGAAAGGACCCAAATCAATAAAATCATGAATGAAAGAGGAGAGATCACAACTAACACCAAAGAAATACAGACGATTATAAGAACATACTATGAGCAACTCTACGCCAACAAATTGGACAATCTGGAAGAAATGGATGCATTCCTAGAGACATATAAACTACCACAACTGAACCAGGAAGAAATAGAAAACCTGAACAGGCCCATAACCAGTAAGGAGATTGAAACGGTCATCAAAAATCTCCAAACAAACAAAAGCCCAGGGCCAGACGGCTTCCCAGGGGAATTCTACCAAACATTTAAAGAAGAACTCATTCCTATTCTCCTGAAACTGTTCCAAAAAATAGAAATGGAAGGAAAACTTCCAAACTCATTTTATGAGGCCAGCATCACCTTGATCCCAAAACCAGACAAGGATCCCACCAAAAAAGAGAACTACAGACCAATATCCTTGATGAACACAGACGCAAAAATTCTCGCCAAAATACTAGCCAATAGGATTCAACAGTACATTAAAAGGATTATTCACCACGATCAAGTGGGATTTATTCCAGGGCTGCAGGGTTGGTTCAACATCCGCAAATCAATCAATGTGATAGAACACATTAATAAAAGAAAGAACAAGAACCATATGATACTCTCCATAGATGCTGAAAAAGCATTTGACAAAGTACAGCATCCCTTCCTGATCAAAACTCTTCAAAGTGTGGGGATAGAGGGCACATACCTCAATATTATCAAAGCCATCTATGAAAAACCCACCGCAAATATCATTCTCAATGGAGAAAAACTGAAAGCTTTTCCGTTAAGGTCAGGAACACGGCAGGGATGTCCATTATCACCACTGCTATTCAACATAGTACTAGAAGTCCTAGCCTCAGCAATCAGACAACGAAAAGAAATTAAAGGCATCCAAATTGGTAAAGAAGAAGTCAAACTATCACTCTTCGCAGATGATATGATACTATATGTGGAAAACCCAAAAGACTCCACTCCAAAACTGCTAGAACTTGTCCAGGAATTCAGTAAAGTGTCAGGATATAAAATCAATGCACAGAAATCAGTTGCATTTCTGTACACCAACAACAAGACTGAAGAAAGAGAAATTAAGGAGTCAATCCCATTTACAATTGTACCCAAAACTATAAGATACCTAGGAATAAACCTAACCAAAGAGACTAAGAATCTATACACAGAAAATTATAAAGTACTCATGAAAGAAATTGAGGAAGACACAAAAAAATGGAAAAATGTTCCATGCTCCTGGATTGGAAGAATTAATATTGTGAAAATGTCCATGCTACCTAAAGCAATCTACACATTTAATGCATTCCCTATCAAAATACGATCCATTTTTTTCAAAGAAATGGAACAAATAATCCTAAAATTTATATGGAACCAGAAAAGACCTCGAATAGCCAAAGGAATATTGAAGAACAAAGCCTAAGTTGGTGGCATCACAATTCCGGACTTCAAGCTCTATTTCAAAGCTGTCATCATCAAGACAGCATGGTACTGGCACAAAAACAGACACATAGATCAGTGGAACAGAATAGAGAGCCCAGAAATCGACCCTCAACTCTATGGTCAACTCATCTTCGACAAAGCAGGAAAGAATGTCCAATGGAAAAAAGACAGCCTCTTCAATAAATGGTGCTGGGAAAATTGGACAGCCACATGCAGAAAAATGAAATTGGACCACTTCCTTACACCACACACGAAAATAGACTCCAAATGGATGAAGGACCTCAATGTGAGAAAGGAATCCATCCAAATCCTTGAGGAGAATGCAGGCAGCAACCTCTTCGACCTCAGCCGTAGCAACATCTTCCTAGGAACAACGGCAAAGGCAAGGGAAGCAAGGGCAAAAATGAACTATTGGGATTTCATCAAGATCAAAAGCTTTTGCACAGCAAAGGAAACAGTTAACTAAACCAAAAGACAACTGACAGAATGGGAGAAGATATTTGCAAACGACATATCAGATAAAGGGCTAGTATCCAAAATCTATAAGGAACTTAGCAAACTCAACACCCAAAGAACAAACAATCCAATCAAGAAATGGGCAGAGCTACTTGTAATCTCTATCTGTCAAATAAATAAATCTTTGAAAAAAAAAAAAAAAGAAATGGGCAGAGGACATGAACAGACATTTCTGCAAAGAAGACATCCAGATGGCCAACAGACACATGAAAAAGTGCTCCACGTCACTCGGCATCAGGGAAATACAAATCAAAACCACAATGAGATATCACCTCACACCAGTCAGAATGGCTAAAATTAACAAGTCAGGAAATGACAGATGCTGGAGAGGATGTGGAGAAAGGGGAACCCTCCTCCACTGTTGGTGGGAATGCAAGCTGGTGCAACCACTCTGGAAAACAGCATGGAGGTTCCTCAAAATGTTGAAAATAGAACTACCCTATGACCCAGCAATTGCACTACTGGGTATTTACCCTAAAGATACAAACATAGTGATCCAAAGGGGCACGTGTACCCGAATGTTTATAGCAGCAATGTCTACAATAGCCAAACTATGGAAAGAACCTAGATGTCCATCAACAGATGAATGGATAAAGAAGAGGTGGTATATATACACAATGGAATACTATGCAGCCATCAAAAGAAATGAAATCATGCCATTTGCGACGACGTGGATGGAACTAGAGCGTATCATGCTTAATGAAATAAGTCAATCGGAGAAAGACAACTATCATATGATCTCCCTGATATGAGGACATGGAGAAGCAACATGGGGGGTTAGGGGGATAGGAGAAGAATCAATGAAACAAGATGGGATTGGGAGGGAGACAAACCATAAATGACTCTTAATCTCACAAAACAAACTGGGGGTTGCTGGGGGGAGTTGGGATTGGGAGAGGGGGAGGGGGCTATGGACATTGGGGAGGGTATGTGCTATGGTGAGTGCTGTGAAGTGTGTAAACCTGGCGATTCACAGACCTGTACCCCTGGGGATAAAAATACATTATATGTTTATTAAAAAAAAAAATTTGGAGGGGGAGGCGAACCATAAGAGACTATGGATTCTGAAAAACAACCTGAGGGTTTTGAAGGGTCAGGGGTGGGAGGTTGGGGGAACAGGTGGTGGGTAATGGGGAGGGCACATTTTGCATGGAGCCCTGGGTGTTGTGCAAAAACAATGAATACTGTTACGCTGAAAATGGAAAAAAAAATAAAAAAAGACGTAATTCACGTACCATGCAGTCCACCCATTAAGGAGTAAAATTTCAGTGGCTTTTAGGGAGTTCACAGAGTTGTGCAACCATCTCCACTATCAATCTTTGAAAACTTTTCAGCCTAAATACATCTTTACTCATGTGCACTGCCCTCGCATTCACTCCTCTGTGCAATGCTACTTAGCTCTTCCTTCTCTTCTACTTTCCGTCTCCACTTATCTCCCTTCTTCTCTTCATCCTCTTCCCTCTGTTTCCTTCTCTTCTTAGGTTTTCTTTCTTTTCCTTGCAAATGGCAAACACCCTCTGGGTCTCACTATGGTTCATCGCCAAGCAAGGAGGTAAGGAGAGAGAGAAAGGAGGTGAGGGCAGCAGGCACAGGGCAGGAGTGAAAGAAGAGAGAGCCGTTTGCCTGAAGGTCTGGAGCACCTGGAGATGAACAAGAGCAGACACAGAAAATAAGAACTCAGCTTCCAGCACTTTCTCCTGCTGGCACGTCACTGCTTTGAAGTTCTTTCTCATAAGCTCACTTGCTGTGACAAGACGCACTGCACTTACCTCAGTCCTGTCCTTCTATCATTCTCCAAAATAGTAACCACAGACAGATTGCTGATGTAGATAGGCTGCTCTCATGGGCCGTGCACTCGCTTGCTCTCTCTCTCTCTCTCCCTCTCTCTCGCACACACTCACCCCGCAGATACAGGGGAGAGAAAGAGATGTAAATGCAGAATGCAGTGTGTGTGCAAAAACGGACTCACCTAAATGTGACATTTCAAAAAATATTGTTTAACTGCAACACACATTTGTTCCACTACTTGAAGATTAAATTTTGAAACTTGACAGAGGTCGTGGGCATCAGTGGGAATAGAGCATATTCCCACAGGAAACAGACACACTCCAGTCTGCAAATCACTTGGTTGAATATTAAGCAATTACACTTTACCATATTAATTTCAAATAATCTCTTTTGACTTGTAGTAAATATTCATGATAAGATTTGCCCTTAGCTCTACAGCTTGACACCTAGTAGGGTCCCCCCTCCCTTCACTCTTGAGTGTGCAAATCCCCTGAGGCCCGCCTTGGTTCCAGATGCAGGCTCTGAGCAGTGGTGCCTGTGTGGTGACAGGAGACCCGGGACCAGAAAAGCACCTCAGCCTTCTGCTTTTCTTTAACAGAACAAGAAAATACTAGAAAGAGACTGCAGGAAAGTATTTTAAAAAGTCATGAAAATCTCTCTCAGTTTTAAAGAAAATGAAAAGGTCAGGAAAACTGTAGTTGTCGGACACCTTCTGTGTGTTCAGACCCTCAGTGGCCTGAGCGTTTTCGGGGGTGCACAGAGGGCTTCCAGAAGGTCCGTGGAGTCAGGAGAAGTCTGTGCCAAGGTTTGTGTATATTTGCACATGCGCACATTCAGCCAGGGAATCTGCGATGTTCAACAGATTCTCAAAAGGATTTTGTCCCCAAATAGGCTCTGGAGTAATATTGAGGAATCATTCAGAAAGGTCCTACAGAGTGAAGAGCTCACCCAAGGGAGTGAGGCCTGGATGGACAGAGGACCCTCCAGCTGGCAGAAAGCAGGGCCATCCACGGGCGGAGGCTGGCACCAACAGGGTTGTCCCAGTCCTAGAAGCGAGAATTACCAAACAGTCTGACGGCAGTGACAACAATGGTTAAATGCACCTGCATCTGCGGACACACTTGCCTCACGCCTGCACACGGGGTGTGGATAGGAAAACCAGAAGGAAATAGAGAAATAGGTTGGTGTTTTGCAGTGGGAGTAGAGCAACACTTTCTCTTCCACCAACATTCTACACTAGAAATTATATAACTTCTAAATTATATATTATAACTTTTATCATTTTTTTAAAAACGCAAGCGGGCTATGGACATTGGGGAGGGGAGGCGAACCATAAGAGACTATGGACTCTGAAAAACAACCTGAGGGTTTTGAAGGGTCAGGGGTGGGAGGTTGGGGGAACAGGTGGTGGGTGATGGGGAGGGCACGTTTTGCATGGAGCACTGGGTGTTTTGCAAAAAGAATGAATACTGTTACGCTGAAAAAAAATAAATAAATAAAAAGGGAAAAAAAAAAAAAGTTATATAATAAAAAAAAAAAACAAAAAAAAAAAACGCAATCCAGTATCAAGTAAAAGCTCAAACGAGAACACATAAAGCCTGTGCAGGTCCTAAGGTAATAAAATTCCCAAGTAATTTTCATGGTCTTAAAAAGATAAGGAAACCTTGCAGACGTGTAGATAGAAAGCATGGAGCTGAAACTGAAGTCTGTATAGAATCGGAACACTTATAAGTAATTCTCTGTCAAACTGATGAAATTTGATGAGTCAATAGAGATTTTAACAATTCTGTAAATCCAACAAACTGAACGTGTAGAGTGCTTGAACTCCCAAAGACACTTACCAACAAGGAACAGCCATTGCCATGATGGAGTCCCGTGACAAATTTCACATTTGTGTCAAGCATTGCTTTAAAAAGGTGGCCCACGACTGATCTAAGAAATTGACCATTTTTCAGGGAGACGCCAAAGCATAACGCCTATTGAGGAGATTTCACATTTTAGACAAAGAGGTAATGTTGTTAACTTCCACTTCCTTCTCTCCTCCAGAACATCACTGCATTCAGCTCTCGAAAACATACCCATCTGCACACACTCACAGCCCCCTGAAAACCTGCAGGTACCCAAACAGGTGGGGGGGCAATATTTCAAGGTGCTCCAGACCTTCAGGCTAATGGTTCTCTCTTCTGTTCCTTGGAAGGCTGGGAGGGAGGGAGGTGAGACAGCCAGGGCTGCTGTGCTCCTACAATCTTGACAAGCCCATCTGCCCTGAGACAGACTGCGTTTCCAGTCTTTCTCAAGGATGGCTTCCCAGTCAGTCACTAGCTGGGAAATCCAGCTCTGAGAGCAATTTATGGACCTGAATAATCTATGCTTCTGCAAATTGGAGCTTGTTTCAGCTTTCTCAGATTGCAAAACTTAACATATCTAGAGAGCTTGAAATGCCAGCTTATCCAGACAGATGTGCTAACAAAAACATACAACTAGAACGCTTCCATTAGGACGATTTTTGTGCAAGTGAGGTTTTAAAAGATGGTAATTGACAAAATTAAAAAACAAGAAAACTTTTTCTTCCTTGTCACATATCCTTTACCCTCTGGGCTATATCCTAGTCCCCCCTCCTCCCTGGGATCTCCCACCAGCCACAGCAGAGATGGCTTTCTCACCTGAAGAATGCTCTTGACCACTAAGCATATCTCCTTGCTCCATTTTACCCTGTTCTAAAAGCTGTTCCCCACAACCATATGCTAGACCCGGTTGTGTCTAGCATAGCAAGTGGCAATGTGAGAGGCACAAGAGTTGATCAGTTCAAAGCAGAGGAGAATCAAACACCAGGAGTGTGCGGGGAGTAAAACAGGGGTAGGAGAGGCCTGTTCACACCAGGTCCTGCCCATTGTCATGTCACGAGATGAGGTGGGTGACTCAGCATCTAATTCAGTGATTCAGAATAATTTGACATGCAGGCATGTATCCAAGGGGAAATGTGCGGAATAGGCAAAACCTTTGGAGATTCTCAGCAACTTTCAGCTGTGCAGGTGCATGAAATGAGGGCAACTGGCCAGTGCTCAGGCTGGAACTCGGAGAACGCATCTATCCTCTGCTGCAGCCATAGGTGTCTGCTGGCAGGGTGCCCCAGACGTCTTCCTGTCCGACTTCTCATTCTGTTTGGTTGTCTCTCTTAGCCACCTGTAGGAGGAGTCCAGAATTCTCCCGTCAGTCCCATGGTTTAAAATGTTAGAAACAAATCAGTGAGCCTGCCTTGCTCACCTTTGATATCACACACACTCACAAGATTCTAGCTCAATGTTTTCTTTAGCAACTCCCAAATTCAGTAAGCCCCACCGATTAATTCTCTGCGATATGTGTCAGAACCACGTTTTCCTTCTGTTCCTGCTGCTCGTATGCGGACCCTTGTGGCTGCTGTCTAGATCTCACCCCTGCCAAGCCTCAAGCTGGTCCAGTGGCCCAGAGCCACTAGAATGACCTTCTTGAGCTTTGAGTAAGCACCAGCTTTCCCAATTCATGACCTGCTGCAGCTCTGACCACTAGAAATTCTCAGCTGGGCATTCAGGGGCCCCCATATGGTGAGCAAGTGCCATCCAGTCCTGCTCCCCAGCCCACTAGGACTCTTCTCCTGGTCTTGCATCTCTGTCTCCACCCTTGGGACTGACTGAAACCCGTCCTATTTCAAGAACCTGCCCCTGAGCCCTCCCCATCCCAACTAAACCAACAACAGTAGCTGCTGCAAGAGCAGTTTCATGAAAACAGTCTCTTCCTAGATTTTATTTATTTAATTAAATGCTGCATATAATGTGTGCACTTATCATGATGTCTGGCTGTATATTAAATATTAAGTCATATTCCTATGGCTTTAATTATATCATGCGTTATTAAACATAGGCTATCCATGAAAACAATAAACCACAACAAATGCTTCTTTTGCCCTTTAGATTTCTGTTTGTTTTCCGACCCTTGAGCTAGGATCTTTGCTATACTTGGGTTACCCTGATGCCTGGTACTGTGCTGTTCACGTAGTGACACTTGGTCAGTACCAGTGGATGAAATGAATTGACAGCTGCTTTGCCTCCTTCTGCTGCCTCCACTGAAGCAGGGCACTGTTGGGACGCTCGTGTAGCCGTAGAAGGTAGAATGTTCTATTTGGTCACATAGATGCAACCTGAGTGGAGATGTATGTGGATGTGAATTATTCAAATTCTCATTTAAAAACACGCTAAGGACAGAGCTTTAAAGTCTCTTTCTGGCGGCAAATCAAGGCGATCTGCTCTCTATTTTCTTCTCCTTTCTCACAGTTTTATAAATTACAGCTTGTCCCAATAAAAAATTATCCAGATGGCCGGTTCTTCACATTACATTTCATTCCATGCAGGGGATGCGCCTTTGTTTCTAAAGAATCCCTTCTTTAGCACATGTTCTATTCTTGCAGCAGCTCAGTAAATTTCAGAATGAAATTTTAAAAACACGAAACAGCTGAAATTCTTAAAGTAGTCTAATTTCCCCACTTGCTCTCTCTATATAATCAACAATGCCAAAGATGTTATATAAATATATTAATATCATCAATATCCATTTGGCAAAGCACCTAGTATGTACAAGGCATTTTGCCAGTTGTTCCAAAATTTCTATTTTCTCTAATCCATTCAGAGAAAGATCTAATGCCAGAGGCACTTTGGCGTAGTAGTTAAAAGTCTAAGTCTTGGCATCAGTTTCCCTGGGTTTCAGTCCCTTCTCTACAGCTTCTTAGCTATGTGGCCTTTAATGACTGACACTCTCTGTGCCTCAGTTTCTTCATCTATAAAATGCAGGTAGTAAGAGGGATACTGTGAAAATTGAATGATAAAACTTGTCAAGAGAGCTTAAGTCAAGTCTGTATGACCTGTTACAAATATTAGACTAATCAAGTTGTGTTCTGGTGGTACATTTAAATTTTTGAAGAATCTTACTACCTCAATTTAATAGAAATAAAAACATCTGTGTATATATTTTAGATTAACCTGGTCATCTTTTAGAAAATATTTTATGTGTTGATTTTCAATAACAAATAGTTAAATTACTTGAGCAGTATTTTAGAACAGTTCATGGTAGAAAAAATAGTATTGATCATATTTTCTTGAAAGAAGTAGAAATTCGTTTTTAACCATGATTACATAGATGCCCCAGTGTTAAATATCTCAGGATTGTTTTATTTAAAAAAAAAAAAAAGCCAAAAACCTGTTTTTAAACAACTCCCTTCAAGATTTAATGAAAGATTTCTAATTCTACTCTTGGTTCTTATTTCTAATTAGGACAATACTGCTTTACACACACTAAATTATAGTACACATTTGCTTTGGTGTGTTAACTAATTTAGAGGGAAGAGAATTGGCAATCAAATTCCTTAATTTAATCCAAATTCCAAATATGCCTGTCTGTGCATATTTGAACCTACAGATCAGTTTTATTTGCAGAGTGTGGAATGATAAAATGTCACCTCTTAAACAGAGATCCAAAATGTATGCCTTTATAGTACTCCCAAAATATTAATGCATTGCTTACAGGGGAGAGAGGGGAAGCAGGACTTCTGTAAATTTTCCTTTATCTGTTAGTGTTTGGAACTCCTAAGCTCAGGTCACTGAAGGATGTCTTGTCCTCTGACATGGACTGGTTTGGTTTTGCTTTTTCCATCATACACACTACACTCCTAATCTTAGCTTTTATGTTTGTCAAGTTGGTGGTGAATTTATCATTCTGAGAAAGAACATCCCAAAACAACCTTTGAATGCCCTGTTCAATATTGGATCAATATTAGCATTTAACACAAGGGTTAGATGCTTGTGAGTATATATAAATAAATATAGTTATAAACATATCTTCATCCGTATCCAAATAACATTTTTATAATTTTACTTAAATTGAGTATATTAACTTTAAAACCATACTAAAGATGAAATTATTTCATTTTTATCTGTAGCCAAAGTATATACCTTTAATTTATGGATAAAAATAAATTTTTATCCATAAATTAAAGATATTTTGGAATATTTTTAAGTTGAATTATTCTTGGAACATTTTTAAGTTGAATTATTCTCCAGATGACCTTTGGACAACTGTCCTGAAAAATGTTCTCTCTTCTGAGTGAAATTTTGTTTTAAAACAATGCATATTTATAGAAAGAGGAAAAATATACTTTAAAAACCTTTGCAGAAATTAAATGTATTTCAGATTAGAATATTCCACTTGAAAATACAGTTCGACAACTTAAGCTACAAAAAATAACCTTGAAATGTTTAACACTTAACCAAAATATTAAAATTTAAAAGGTGACTGCTATATAGTATATAGTAATAATATATAGTAACATATAGTATTGGTATATAATAATAAAAACGTTCTTTGTAATAATAGAAACACAAATTTATTACTGTAATTGTTTTGATTGAATTAATAATACAGCATAGTAACCACTTATCATTCAAGAATTTACTGCTTAATGTTAACCATGTAGATAGTATTCTGTTCAAAATTTTTATATTGTAGATTCTATTCATCAGGTCTTCTCCATGCATAGATTACACAAATTATTTATTTAGTATATTAAGCTGGTTTCAGAATAAAATTTTAAATGCCCCTAGTGTGCTATTTAGCATACTATTACATTCCTTGAGAATAATTTCTACCTTGAGTGTTTATAGTAACCATCCACTAAAATACTTCGGAGGAACGAGAGTACACACACAAACACACACACCACCCTTTAGCCTTCATTGTTGATGCATCTTTCCTTCCCTGTCTAGTTTAGAGACAATATTACCTATTCTGGAATAGCTAAAACATTTTTGTACACCAACTAAAGGGTATCTCCTAATGAATACCAAGTAAATATCATATGTTATATTTGACTTTTTAGTATTAGACTTTAATGAAATTAACAAATTCATATCTAATAAAAAAAGGAAATTGCATTTAATTTTGTCTATTTCTGTATGCACCAGTGGAGTTTCTATTATTGGCATGTACTCTAGCCTTTATCAGTTTCAAATCTGTGGATATTTTAAAAACCACATTAGGAACCCAGTAGGCTAAGTTGTGATAAAGGCTAAATTCTCCTCCCAGTAAGGGCTTGTTCTCCACTTCTGCAGTTGGGCCTTTGTTGTTTCATCTGGGAAGTGGGTAGAGATGCCAGAAAGGACTAGATTAATTTTTCTCTAAGAACTGAAGAAGTTTTTAGGAGTGAAGATTCGATGTGTGAGAGCTAAATAGGGAGACTGCAAAGAGAAGAGCCAAAATGTACTGTTACAAGACACTGATTAAAGGAGTAACTTCTGGGCTGATCGAGATGGTCTTTTCTCTGGGTTTTATGTTTGAAATCCTGCATGGCCACAACTTGAGTGACATCCATAAGGAGATATAAATTATATGTATGTAAATTTTATATCTATTTATCTGTTATTTATTTAGCAACTGATATGCTGCTGAGGTGCTGAAGCACAGGATAACCCCAGTCTTATTCAGGTTACACTTATGTGAACAACTGTGGCCTCTTATTTTAAGAAACTTACAGTACAGAAGATACATATAAACAAATAACAATATAATAAAAATATTCATAAAAGTTGGAAAATTTGTGTTAAATCTAGAAAGCATTGATTTTTCTTCTTATATGACCAGAATTTAGGTTTTATGGGTACTTAAGGTGGAGATGGCTTTGCTAGGTAGTCAGATCAAGGGAGTCCTTGAATGTATGCAAAGAATTTAAATTTGGGTCTAAGAGTATACATTTATAACAAGCAATATGAAAAACAGAGGGATAAATTAAGGTTAGAATAGCCTTCATTGGATGCATATGGACCAGTTATTATGCTACATCTTCCTGTAACATGTGAAGAATCCATAACTGATAGAGGGTGAGGACTGCTGGTAGAAGGAGGATTGATACTCAGTTTGGTCTGTCTCTAAAGCCTCTTTACCCACTGCAGGATTCCTCAGGTGCTTTAGATAAGTAGAATAAATTATTCTCTTAAAAAGAGAGGTAAAGAAAAGAGGAGGCTTTAATATAGTTTCTTAACACTAAAGGGATCATTAGGATCCAGATTTTCTCTATTACTCCTGCTAAAACCTGGACATTATGTATAAAAGAAATAAGAGGGGGAAGCCTGGGTGGCTCAGTCAGTTAAGCAGCTGCCTTTGGCTCAGGTCATGATCTCAGGGCCCAGGGGTGGACTCCCACATGGGGCTCCTTGCTCAGCAGAGAGCCTGCTTCTCCCTCTGCTGGTTCTGCCTGCTCTGCCTGCCACTTCCCCTGCTTGTGTGCTTTCTCACAGATAAAGAAAATCTGACAAAAGAAATATGAAGGCTATGAGAAGTAGAGAGGACGAAGCAGACCAGTTAGAGAACTCAAGACCTGAGTAGCAACACAGCAATAAATTTCATGTTTTCTTTGTCCTTGTATATACTGGATTGGTGGTGGTTTCCATTTTTTCATTTGTTTCAGATGTGTTCGTAATTGCCTGTTGAAACTTTTTTTAAAATTATGGCTCCTTTACAATTCTTGTGAGCTAATTGTGTCATCTGTGTCATTTTAATGTTGGCAATGGCAGTGTGAAAACATGAAATTATCAAACTCACTAGTAAAATGTAGGTATAAATTGAAATTCAATATACTCTTATATTGTAATGGTGGTACATCAGTCACTTTAACTCTAGTAAAAAAAGGTTTTTTTTTGTTTTGTTTTGGTTTTTTTTTTCATTTTATTTATTTTTTCAGTGTAACAGTATTCATTCTTTTTGCACAACACCCAGTGCTCCATGCAAAACGTGCCCTCCCCATTACCCACCACCTGTTCCCCCAACCTCCCACCCCTGACCCTTCAAAACCCTCAGGTTGTTTTTCAGAGTCCATAGTCTCTTATGGTTCGCCTCCCCTCCCCAATGTCCATAGCCCGCTCCCCCTCTCCCAATCCCACCTCCCCCCAGCAACCCCCAGTTTGTTTTGTGAGATTAAGAGTCATTTATGGTTTGTCTCCCTCCCAATCCCATCTTGTTTCATTGATTCTTCTCCTATCCCCCTACCCCCCCCATGTTGCTTCTCCATGTCCTCATATCAGGGAGATCATATGATAGTTGTCTTTCTCCGATTGACTTATTTCACTAAGCATGATACGCTCTAGTTCCATCCACGTCGTCGCAAATGGCATGATTTCATTTCTTTTGATGGCTGCATAGTATTCCATTGTGTATATATACGACCTCTTCTTTTTCCATTCATCTGTTGATGGACATCTAGGTTCTTTCCATAGTCTGGCTATTGTAGACATTGCTGCTATAAACATTCGGGTACACGTGCCCCTTCGGATCACTATGTTTGTATCTTTAGGGTAAATACCCAGTAGTGCAATTGCTGGGTCATAGGGTAGTTCTATTTTCAACATTTTGAGGAACCTCCATGCTGTTTTCCAGAGTGGTTGCACCAGCTTGCATTCCCACCAACAGTGGAGGAGGGTTCCCCTTTCTCCACATCCTCGCCAGCATCTGTCATTTCCGGACTTGTTAATTTTAGCCATTCTGACTGGTGTGAGGTGATATCTCATTGTGGTTTTGATTTGTATTTCCCTGATGCCGAGCGACGTGGAGCACTTTTTCATGTGTCTGTTGGCCATCTGGATGTCTTCTTGGCAGAAATGTCTGTTCATGTCCTCTGCCCATTTCTTGATTGGATTGTTTGTTCTTTGGGTGTTGAGTTTGCTAAGTTCCTTATAGATTTTGGATACTAGCCCTTTATCTGATATGCCGTTTGCAAATATCTTCTCCCATTCTGTCAGTTGTCTTTTGGTTTTGTTAACTGTTTCCTTTGCTGTGCAAAAGCTTTTGATCTTGATGAAATCCCAATAGTTCATTTTTGCCCTTGCTTCCCTTGCCTTTGCCGTTGTTCCTAGGAAGATGTTGCTACGGCTGAGGTCGAAGAGGTTGCTGCCTGCGTTCTCCTCAAGGATTTGGATGGATTCCTTTCTCACATTGAGGTCCTTCATCCATTTGGAGTCTATTTTCGTGTGTGGTGTAAGGAAGTGGTCCAATTTCACTTTTCTGCATGTGGCTGTCCAATTTTCCCAGCACCATTTATTGAAGAGGCTGTCTTTTTTCCATTGGACATTCTTTCCTGCTTTGTCGAAGATGAGTTGACCATAGAGTTGAGGGTCGATTTCTGGGCTCTCTATTCTGTTCCACTGATCTATGTGTCTGTTTTTGTGCCAGTACCATGTTGTCTTGATGATGACAGCTTTGTAACAGAGCTTGAAGTCCGGAATTGTGATGCCACCAACTTTGGCTTTCTTTTTCAATATTCCTTTGGCTATTCGAGGTCTTTTCTGGTTCCATATAAATTTTAGGATTATTTGTTCCATTTCTTTGAAAAAAATGGATGGTATTTTGATAGGGATTGCATTAAATGTGTAGATTGCTTTAGGTAGCATGGACATTTTCACAATATTAATTCTTCCAATCCAGGAGCATGGAACATTTTTCCATTTTTTGGTGTCTTCCTCAATTTCTTTCATGAGTACTTTATAATTTTCTGTGTATAGATTCTTAGTCTCTTTGGTTAGGTTTATTCCTAGGTATCTTATAGTTTTGGGTACAATTGTAAATGGGATTGACTCCTTAATTTCTCTTTCTTCAGTCTTGTTGTTGGTGTACAGAAATGCAACTGATTTCTGTGCATTGATTTTATATCCTGACACTTTACTGAATTCCTGGACAAGTTCTAGCAGTTTTGGAGTGGAGTCTTTTGGGTTTTCCACATATAGTATCATATCATCTGCGAAGAGTGATAGTTTGACTTCTTCTTTACCAATTTGGATGCCTTTAATTTCTTTTTGTTGTCTGATTGCTGAGGCTAGGACTTCTAGTACTATGTTGAATAGCAGTGGTGATAATGGACATCCCTGCCGTGTTCCTGACCTTAACGGAAAAGCTTTCAGTTTTTCTCCATTGAGAATGATATTTGCGGTGCGTTTTTCATAGATGGCTTTGATAATATTGAGGTATGTGCCCTCTATCCCCACACTTTGAAGAGTTTTGATCAGGAAGGGATGCTGTACTTTGTCAAATGCTTTTTCAGCATCTATGGAGAGTATCATATGGTTCTTGTTCTTTCTTTTATTAATGTGTTCTATCACATTGATTGATTTGCGGATGTTGAACCAACCCTGCAGCCCTGGAATAAATCCCACTTGATCGTGGTGAATAATCCTTTTAATGTACTGTTGAATCCTATTGGCTAGTATTTTGGCGAGAATTTTTGCGTCTGTGTTCATCAAGGATATTGGTCTGTAGTTCTCTTTTTTGGTGGGATCCTTGTCTGGTTTTGGGATCAAGGTGATGCTGGCCTCATAAAATGAGTTTGGAAGTTTTCCTTCCATTTCTATTTTTTGGAACAGTTTCAGGAGAATAGGAATGAGTTCTTCTTTAAATGTTTGGTAGAATTCCCCTGGGAAGCCGTCTGGCCCTGGGCTTTTGTTTGTTTGGAGATTTTTGATGACTGTTTCAATCTCCTTACTGGTTATGGGCCTGTTCAGGTTTTCTATTTCTTCCTGGTTCAGTTGTGGTAGTTTATATGTCTCTAGGAATGCATCCATTTCTTCCAGATTGTCAAATTTGTTGGCGTAGAGTTGCTCATAGTATGTTCTTATAATTGTCTGTATTTCTTTGGTGTTAGTTGTGATCTCTCCTCTTTCATTCATGATTTTATTTATTTGGGTCCTTTCTCTTTTCTTTTGGATGAGTCTGGCCAGGGGTTTATCAATCTTATTGATTCTTTCAAAGAACCAGCTCCTAGTTTCATTGATTTTTTCTATTGTTTTTTTTGGTTTCTATTTCATTGATTTCTGCTCTGATCTTTATGATTTCTCTTCTCCTGCTGGGTTTAGGGTTTCTTTCTTGTTCTTTCTCCAGCTCCTTTACGTGTAGGGTTAGGTTGTGTACTTGAGACCTTTCTTGTTTCTTGAGAAAGGCTCGTACCGCTATATATTTTCCTCTCAGGACTGCCTTTGCTGTGTCCCACAGATTTTGAACTGTTGTGTTTTCATTATCATTTGTTTCCATGAATTTTTTCAATTCTTCTTTAATTTCCTGGTTAACCCATTCATTCTTTAGAAGGATGCTGTTTAGTCTCCATGTATTTGGGTTCTTTCCAGCTTTCCTCTTGTGATTGAGTTCTAGCTTCAGAGCATTGTGGTCTGAAAATATGCAGGGAATGATCCCAATCTTTTGATACCGGTTGAGACCTGATTTGTGACCCAGGATGTGATCTATTCTGGAGAAGGTTCCATGTGCACTAGAGAAGAATGTGTATTCTGTTGCTTTGGGATGAAATGTTCTGAATATATCTGTGATGTCCATCTGGTCCAGTGTGTCATTTAAGGCCTTTATTTCCTTGTTGATCTTTTGCTTGGATGATCTGTCCATTTCAGTGAGGGGAGTGTTCAAGTCCCCTACTATTATTGTATTATTATTGATGTGTTTCTTTAATTTTGTTATTAATTGGTTTATATAGTTGGCTGCTCCCACGTTAGGGGCATAGATATTTAAAATTGTTAGATCTTCTTGTTGGACAGACCCTTTGAGTAGGATATAGTGTCCTTCCTCATCTCTTATTATAGTCTTTGGCTTAAAATCTAATTGATCTGAAATAAGGATTGCCACCCCAGCTTTCTTCTGATGCCCATTAGCATGGTAAATTGTTTTCCACCCCCTCACTTTAAATCTGGAGGTGTCTTCGTGTCTAAAATGAGTTTCTTGTAAGCAACATACTGATGGGTTTTGTTTTTTTATCCATTCTGATACCCCGTGTCTTTTGATTGGGGCATTTAGCCCATTAACATTCAGGGTAACTATTGAGAGATATGAATTTAGTGCCATTATTAGCCTGTAAGGTGACTGTTACTGTATATTGTCTCTGTACCTTTCTGATCTACTACTTTTAGGCTCTCTCTTTGCTTAGAGGACCCCTTTCAATATTTCCTGGAGACCTGGTTTGGTGTTTGCAAATTCTTTCAGTTTTTGTTTGTCCTGGAAGCTTTTGATCTCTCCTTCTATTTTCAAGGATAGCCTAGCTGGATAGAGTATTCTTGGCTGCATGTTTTTCTCGTTGAGTGCTCTGAATATATCATGCCAGCTCTTTCTGGCCTGCCAGGTCTCTGTGGATAAGTCTGCCGCCAATCTAATATTTTTATCATTGTATGTTACAGACTTCTTTTCTCGGGCTGCTTTCAGGATTTTCTCTTTGTCACTAAGACTTGTCAATTTTACTATTAGGTGACGGGGTGTGGACCTATTCTTGTTGACTTTGAGGGGGGTTCTCTGCATCTCCTGGATTTTGATGCTTGTTCCCTTTGCCATATTAGGGAAATTCTCTCCAATGATTCTCTCCAATAGACCTTCTGCTCCCCTCTCTGTTTCTTCTTCTTCTGGAATCCCAATTATTCTAATGTTGTTTCATCTTATGGTGTCACTTATCTCTCGAATTCTCCCCTCATGGTCCAGTAGCTGTTTGTCCCTCTTTTGCTCGGCTTCCTTATTCTCTGTCATTTGGTCTTCTATATCACTAATTCTTTCTTCTGCCTCATTGATCCTAGCAGTGAGAGCCTCCATTTTTGATTGCACCCCATTAATAGCTTTTTTGATTTCAACTTGGTTAGATTTTAGTTCTTTAATTTCTCCAGAAAGGGCTTTAATATCTCCAGAGAGGGTTTCTCTCATATCTTCCATGCCTTTTTTGAGCCCGGCTAGAATGTTCAGAATCGTCATTCTGAACTCTTGATCTGACATATTACCCATGTCTGTGTTGATTAGGTCCCTAGCCTTCGGTACTGTCTCTTGTTCTTTTGTTTGTGGTGATTTTTTCTGCCTTGTCATTTTGTCCAGATAAGAGAATATGAAGGAGCAAATAAACTACTAAAAGGGTGGCAAAGACCCCGGAAAAATGCGCTGTAACCAAATCAGAAGAGACCCCAAATTGTGGGGGGGAGAAAGGGGATAAAAACAGCTTCTGAAAAAAAAAGAAAAAAAAAAAAAAGAAAGAAAAAAATTTAAAAAATAAAACAAATAAAAAATATAAAAAAGAAAGAAAAAATATATATATTTAGATGAACTAGTCAAAAAATGTTAAAAAAGAAAAGGGTAAAAGTTTAAAAAAAATTTAGCAGAAGAAGAAAAAAGAAAAAAGAAAAAAAAATTGAAAAAAGAAAAAAAAAATTGAAGTAGCCGCAAGACTAAAGAATCACGGGGAGAAAGCCATGAGTTCCGTGCTTTGCTTTCTCCTCCTCTGGAATTGCTCTGCTGTCTTAGGAATTGAATCTGCTTTCTCCTTGATAGATGAACTTCGTCCTGGCTGGATATTTTGTTGATCTTCTGCGGGAGGGGCCTGTTGTAGTGATTCTCAAGTGTCTTTGCCCGAGGCGGGATTGCACCGCCCTTACCGGCGGCCGGACTAAGTAATCGGCTCGGGTTCGCTTTTGGGAGCTTCTGTTCCCTGAACGCTTTCCGTAGAGTTCCGGAGGACGGGAATGAAAATGGCGGCCTCCCAGTCTCCGGCCCGGAGGAGCCGAGAGCCTGGGGCCCCACTCCTCAGTGCGCCCCCAGAGGACAGCACCCAATCACTCCTGTATCCCCAGCCTCTAGCCGCGTTCCGAGCTCACCCAGCCCGCGACCAGTTCAAGGTAACCCCGAGCTGAGAGTTTAGTCCTCGGCTCTGTCTCTCCAGCCGGCTTCTCCGTTCTAATACCTGCGAGCTCTCCGACACTCCGACACCCCCGATCCTTCTGTGACCCTGCGGGGCCTGGGGCCACGCTGATCCCGCGTGGGCTTCACCCCGGTTTAGCCCCTGGAGCAATGTCCCTCAGTGGAACATACTTTTAAAAGTCCTGATTTTGTGCTCCATTCCTCCGCCGCTTGCCGGGAGCCGGCCCCTCCCCCCGCGGTCTATCTTCCCGTCGTTTTAGATTCACTTCTCCGCCAGTCCTACCTTTCAGAAAGTGGTTGATTTTCTCTTTCTAGAGTTGCTGTTCTTCTTCTCTTCGCTCGCCCGTTGGATTTGTAGGTGTTTGCAATGTTTAGATAAGCTATCGAGCTGATCTCCTGCTACCTGATGTAGTCTCAGGCTGCTACTTCTCCGCCATCTTGACTCCTCCCCTCGTAAAAAAAGGTTTAATAAAAGTATAAAAATAGCTATAGCTATGATAATACATTACAGATACACAATATAAAAAGATGTGAATTGTGACATCAATAACATAAAAAGTGAGAGAAGTATAAGTGTAGAGTTTTTATATGCAGTGGAATTTGTTATTATATACTTAAAATAGATTGTTATTAGTATGTTTTATGTTAGTCTTATGGTAATCACAAAAAAAAATCTGTAATGGATACACAAACTCTAAAGAGACAAGAATCAAAGTATACTGATAAAACAAAAAAATCATCAAACTACAAAAGAAGACAACAAGAGGGAAGAAAAGAATAAAGAAACTATAAAACATTCAAAAAACATTTAACGATGGGATTGGGAGGGAGACAAACCATAAATGACTCTTAATCTCACAAAACAAACTGGGGGTTGCTGGGGGGAGGTGGGATTGGGAGAGGGGGAGCGGGCTATGGACATTGGGGAGGGGAGGCGAACCATAAGAGACTATGGACTCTGAAAAACAACCTGAGGGTTTTGAAGGGTCAGGGGTGGGAGGTTGGGGCAACCTGAGGGTTTTGAAGGGTCAGGGGTGGAAGGTTGGGGGAACAGGTGGTGGGTAATGGGGAGGGCACGTTTTGCATGGAGCACTGGGTGTTGTGCAAAAAGAATGAATACTGTTACGCTGAAAAAATAAATAAAATGGAAAAAAAAAACATTTAGCGAGATGGCATTAGTTAGTCCTTGCCTACAAATAATCATTTTAAATATAAAAGGATAAAATTCTCCAATCAAAAGACACAGACTGATTTAATAGACTTAAAAAAAAAAAGATTCAACTATGTGCTGCCTACAAAAGACTCACTTTAGCTTTAAGGACACACATAGCCTGAAAGTGAAAAACATGAAAGAAGATATCCCATGCAATTGGTTACCAAAAAAGAGCAGGGGTGCCTAGATTTATGTCAGATGAAATTACCTTAAGTCAAGAATTGTCATAAGAGGGGCACTTGGCTGGCTCAGTCAGTGGAGTGTGCAACTCTTGATCTCTGGGCTGTGAGCTTAAGCTCCATGTTGGATATAGAGATTACTTAAAAAAAATAAAAGCTTTAGGGGCAACCAGGTATCTCAGTCAGTTAAGCATCTGCCTTCTGCTCAGGTCATGATCCCACGGTCCTGGGAATGAGCCCCACAGCAGGCTTTTTGCTCAGTGGGGAGTCTGCTTCTCCCTAAGCTCCCCTCCCCACACTTGTGCTCTCTTTCTCTATCTTCTCTCTCTGTCAAATGAGTAAATGAATGAATGAATGAATAAAATCTTTTTTAAAATTGTCATAAGAGACAGAGTCATTATATAATGAGAAAGGACTCAATTTATCAAGAGGATATAACAATTATAAATATGTAGCCAGCAGTGGAGAACCCAAATATATACAGCAAACATTAACAGAAGTAAAGGGAGAATAGGTAGCAATAAAATAGTAGGAGACTTCAGTACTTCACTTTCAGCAACAGATAGATCATCCAGACAAGAACCAATAAGGAAACAGTGAATTTGAACAGTAGTATAGACCAAATGGACCTAACAGACACATACAGAACATTGTGTCCAAAAGCAACAGAATTCACTTTCTTTTCAAGCACATTTTGAACATTCTTCAGGATAGATCATATGTTACATAACAAAACAAGTCTTAACAAATTTATTAAGATTGAAATTACATAAGGTATTAATCAGGAACGGATGCTGGATTTGTCAAATGCTTTTTGTGCATCAATTGAGAGGACCATGTGGTTCTTCTCTTATTGATTTGTTCTATCACGTTGATTGATTTGCGAATGTTGAAACATCCTTGTAACAGGGATAAATCCCAACTGGTCATGGTGGATAATCTTTTTGATGTGCTGCTGGATCCTATTTGCTAGGATCTTGTTGAGAATCTTAGCATCCATATTCATCAGTGATATTAGTCTGAAATTCTCCTTTTTGGTGGGGTCTTTTCCTGGTTTGGGGATCAGGGTAATGCTGGCTTCATAAAAAAAGTCTGGAAGTTTTCCTTCTGCTTCAGTTTTTTGAAACAGCTTCAGGTGAATAGGTGTTACTTCTTCTTTGAAAGTTTGGTAGAATTCCCCAGGGAATCCGTCAGGTCCTGGGCTCTTGTTTTTTGGGAGGTTTTTGATTACAGCTTCAATCTCGTTACTAAATATCAGTCTATTCAGGTTGTCAATTTCTTCCTGGTTCAATTTTGGGAGTTTATAGTTTTCCAGGAATGCTTCCATTTCGTCTAGGTTGCTTAACTTATTGGCATATAACTGTTGATAATAACATCTGATGATTGTTTCTATTTCCTTGGTGTTAGTTGTGATCTCTCCCTTTTCATTCATAATTTTATTAATTTGTGCTTTCTCTCTTTTCTTTTGGGTTAGTGTGGCCAATGGTTTATCGATCTTATTGATTCTTTCAAAAAACCAGTTTCTAGTTTCATTGATACGTTCTACTGTATCTCTAGTTTCTATCTTATTGATCTCTGCTCTAATCTTGATTATTTCCCTTCTTGCGTGTGGAGTTGGCTTAATTTGTTGTTGATTCTCCAGTTCTTTAAGGTGTATAGACAGCTAGTGTATTCTGGATTTTTCAATTTTTTTGAGGGAGGCTTGAATGACTATGTATTTCACCCTTAGGACCACCTTTGCAGTATCCCATATGTTTTGGACCAAAGTGTCTTCATTCTCATTGGTTTCCATGAATTGTTTAAGTTCTTCTTTGATTTCCTGGTTGATCCAAGCATTCTTAAGCAAGGTGGAATTCTGTTATGCTGAAAAGAAATTTTAAAAACTTATATAAAGTATCCAAACATGATGGCATGAAACTTAGAAATCCATAATAGGAGGAAAATTCAGAACTATGTGAATGTCAACACACTCTTGAACAACAAGTAATTCAAACAAGAAATCAAAAGGGAAATTAAAAAAAAAACTTGAAACAAATGAAAATGAAACACAATATATCAAATTTATGATATGCGGCAAATGTAGTTCTAAGAGGAAAGTTCGTATTGATAAATACCTACATGGAGGAAAAAGAACAATCTCAAATAAACATCCTGACATTATAACTCAAGGAACTAGGGGAAAGAAAAGAACAAAATAAGACCAAAATTAGCAAGAGAAGGAAGTAATAAAGATTAGAAATAAATGAAATAGAGATTAGAAATACAATAAAAAGATCAATGGAACTAAGTTATCTTCTTGTAAAGATTAAAAACATTAGCATACCTTTAGCTAGATTAAGAAAAAAGGAAGAAGACTAAATAAAATTAGAAAAGAGAGAGAAGACATTACAACTACAAGCATGGGAATATGAAGGATCATAAAAGACTAATATGAATAATTACATCACAACTAATTGGCTAACCTAGAAGATAAAGTCCTAGAAATATATAGCCTTGCAAATGTGAATCATGAGGAAATAGAAAAACTGAACAGACCAATAATGAGTAAGGAGATTGAAAGAGTAATTAAAAATCCCAGAACCAAGGAAAGCCCTGGATCAGATGACTTTCTAGTGAATACTACTAAACATTTAAAGAAGAATTAATTCCAATCTTTCTCACATTCTTCCAAAAAAGTGAAAAGGAGAGAGTACTTGCTAACTCATTTTATGAGGCCAGCAATTCCCTAATACCAAAACCAAACAAGGACACTATAAGAAATTTATAGGCTAGTATCTCTAATGAATATAGATGTAAAAATCCTCAACAAAATACTAGCAGACCAAATTCAACAGCACATTAACATGATCGTATACCATGATTGGGTGGGATCTGTCTCTGGGATGCAAGGATGTTTCAACAAAAGCAAATCAACAAATGTGAAGCACATTAACAGAATGAAGAATAAAAGTCATATGATCATAACATCCAGAAAAAGCATTTGACATAATTCAGCACACTTTTGTTATAAAAACTCTCAACAACTTAGGTATAGAAGGAATGCAGCTCAACATAAATAAAGATCATACGTGAGAGGGAGGAGTCAAGATGGCGGAGAAGTAGCAGCCTGAGACTACATCAGGTAGCAGGAGATCAGCTCGATAGCTTATCTAAACATTGCAAACACCTACAAATCCAACGGGAGAGCGAAGAGAAGAAGAACAGCAACTCTAGAAACAGAAAATCAACCACTTTCTGAAAGAACCTGTTTTTATCCCCTTTCTCCCCCCCACAATTTGGGGGCTCTTCTGATTTGGTTACAGCGCATTTTTCCGGGGTCTTTGCCACCCTTTTAGTAGTTTATTTGCTCCTTCATATCCTCTTATCTGGACAAAATGACAAGGCGGAAAAAATCACCACAAACAAAAGAACAAGAGACAGTACCGAAGGCTAGGGACCTAATCAACACAGACATGGGTAATATGTCAGATCAAGAGTTCAGAATGACGATTCTGAACATTCTAGCCGGGCTCAAAAAAGGCATGGAAGATATGAGAGAAACCCTCTCTGGAGATATTAAAGCCCTTTCTGGAGAAATTAAAGAACTAAAATCTAACCAAGTTGAAATCAAAAAAGCTATTAATGGGGTGCAATCAAAAATGGAGGCTCTCACTGCTAGGATCAATGAGGCAGAAGAAAGAATTAGTGATATAGAAGACCAAATGACAGAGAATAAGGAAGCCGCGCAAAAGAGGGACAAACAGCTACTGGACCATGAGGGGAGAATTCGAGAGATAAGTGACACCATAAGATGAAACAACATTAGAATAATTGGGATTCCAGAAGAAGAAGAAACAGAGAGGGGAGCAGAAGGTCTATTGGAGAGAATCATTGGAGAGAATTTCCCTAATATGGCAAAGGGAACAAGCATCAAAATCCAGGAGATGCAGAGAACCCCCCTCAAAGTCAACAAGAATAGGTCCACACCCCGTCACCTAATAGTAAAATTGACAAGTCTTAGTGACAAAGAGAAAATCCTGAAAGCAGCCCGAGAAAAGAAGTCTGTAACATACAATGATAAAAATATTAGATTGGCGGCAGACTTATCCACAGAGACCTGGCAGGTCAGAAAGAGCTGGCATGATATATTCAGAGCACTCAACGAGAAGAACATGCAGCCAAGAATACTCTATCCAGCTAGGCTATCCTTGAAAATAGAAGGAGAGATCAAAAGCTTCCAGGACAAACAAAAACTGAAAGAATTTGCAAACACCAAACCAGCTCTCCAGGAAATATTGAAAGGGGTCCTCTAAGCAAAGAGAGAGCCTAAAAGTAGTAGATCAGAAAGGTACAGAGACAATATACAGTAACAGTCACCTTACAGGCTAATAATGGCACTAAATTCATATCTCTCAATAGTTACCCTGAATGTTAATGGCTAAATGCCCCAATCAAAAGACACGGGGTATCAGAATGGATAAAAAAACAAAACCCATCAGTATGTTGCTTACAAGAAACTCATTTTAGACGCGAAGACACCTCCAGATTTAAAGTGAGGGGGTGGAAAACAATTTACCATGCTAATGGGCATCAGAAGAAAGCTGGGGTGGCAATCCTTATTTCAGATCAATTAGATTTTAAGCCAAAGACTATAATAAGAGATGAGGAAGGACACTATATCCTACTCAAAGGGTCTGTCCAACAAGAAGATCTAACAATTTTAAATATCTATGCCCCTAACGTGGGAGCAGCCAACTATATAAACCAATTAATAACAAAATTAAAGAAACACATCAATAATAATACAATAATAGTAGGGGACTTGAACACTCCCCTCACTGAAATGGACAGATCATCCAAGCAAAAGATCAACAAGGAAATAAAGGCCTTAAATGACACACTGGACCAGATGGACATCACAGATATATTCAGAACATTTCATCCCAAAGCAACAGAATACACATTCTTCTCTAGTGCACATGGAACCTTCTCCAGAATAGATCACATCCTGGGTCACAAATCAGGTCTCAACCGGTATCAAAAGATTAGGATTATTCCCTGCATATTTTCAGACCACAATGCTCTGAAGCTAGAACTCAATCACAAGAGGAAAGCTAGAATGAACCCAAATACATGGAGACTAAACAGCATCCTTCTAAAGAATGAATGGGTTAACCAGGAAATTAAAGAAGAATTGAAAAAATTCATGGAAACAAATGATAATGAAAACACAACAGTTCAAAATCTGTGGGACACAGCAAAGGCAGTCCTGAGAGGAAAATATATAGCGGTACGAGCCTTTCTCAAGAAACAAGAAAGGTCTCAAGTACACAACCTAACCCTACGCGTAAAGGAGCTGGAGAAAGAACAAGAAAGAAACCCTAAACCCAGCAGGAGAAGAGAAATCATAAAGATCAGAGCAGAAATCAATGAAATAGAAACCAAAAAAACAATAGAAAAAATCAATGAAACTAGGAGCTGGTTCTTTGAAAGAATCAATAAGATTGATAAACCCCTGCCCAGACTCATCAAAAAGAAAAGAGAAAGGACCCAAATAAATAAAATCATGAATGAAAGAGGAGAGATCACAACTAACACCAAAGAAATACAGACAATTATAATAACATACTATGAGCAACTCTACGCCAACAAATTTGACAATCTGGAAGAAATGGATGCATTCCTAGAGACATATAAACTACCACAACTGAACCAGGAAGAAATAGAAAACCTGAACAGGCCCATAACCAGTAAGGAGATTGAAACAGTCATCAAAAATCTCCAAACAAACAAAAGCCCAGGGCCAGACGGCTTCCCAGGGGAATTCTACCAAACATTTAAAGAAGAACTCATTCCTATTCTCCTGAAACTGTTCCAAAAAATAGAAATGGAAGGAAAACTTCCAAACTCATTTTATGAGGCCAGCATCACCTTGATCCCAAAACCAGACAAGGATCCCACCAAAAAAGAGAACTACAGACCAATATCCTTGATGAACACAGACGCAAAAATTCTCGCCAAAATACTAGCCAATAGGATTCAACAGTACATTAAAAGGATTATTCACCACGATCAAGTGGGATTTATTCCAGGGCTGCAGGGTTGGTTCAACATCCGCAAATCAATCAATGTGATAGAACACATTAATAAAAGAAAGAACAAGAACCATATGATACTCTCCATAGATGCTGAAAAAGCATTTGACAAAGTACAGCATCCCTTCCTGATCAAAACTCTTCAAAGTGTGGGGATAGAGGGCACATACCTCAATATTATCAAAGCCATCTATGAAAAACCCACCACAAATATCATTCTCAATGGAGAAAAACTGAAAGCTTTTCCATTAAGGTCAGGAACACGGCAGGGATGTCCATTATCACCACTGCTATTCAACATAGTACTAGAAGTCCTAGCCTCAGCAATCAGACAACAAAAAGAAATTAAAGGCATCCAAATTGGTAAAGAAGAAGTCAAACTATCACTCTTCGCAGATGATATGATACTATATGTGGAAAACCCAAAAGACTCCACTCCAAAACTGCTAGAACTTGTCCAGGAATTCAGTAAAGTGTCAGGATATAAAATCAATGCACAGAAATCAGTTGCATTTCTGTACACCAACAACAAGACTGAAGAAAGAGAAATTAAGGAGTCAATCCCATTTACAATTGTACCCAAAACTATAAGATACCTAGGAATAAACCTAACCAAAGAGACTAAGAATCTATACACAGAAAATTATAAAGTACTCATGAAAGAAATTGAGGAAGACACCAAAAAATGGAAAAATGTTCCATGCTCCTGGATTGGAAGAATTAATATTGTGAAAATGTCCATGCTACCTAAAGCAATCTACACATTTAATGCAATCCCTATCAAAATACCATCCATTTTTTTCAAAGAAATGGAACAAATAATCCTAAAATTTATATGGAACCAGAAAAGACCTCGAATAGCCAAAGGAATATTGAAAAAGAAAGCCAAAGTTGGTGGCATCACAATTCCGGACTTCAAGCTCTGTTACAAAGCTGTCATCATCAAGACAACATGGTACTGGCACAAAAACAGACACATAGATCAGTGGAACAGAATAGAGAGCCCAGAAATCGACCCTCAACTCTATGGTCAACTCATCTTCGACAAAGCAGGAAAGAATGTCCAATGGAAAAAAGACAGCCTCTTCAATAAATGGTGCTGGGAAAATTGGACAGCCACATGCAGAAAAGTGAAATTGGACCACTTCCTTACACCACACACGAAAATAGACTCCAAATGGATGAAGGACCTCAATGTGAGAAAGGAATCCATCCAAATCCTTGAGGAGAATGCAGGCAGCAACCTCTTCGACCTCAGCCGTAGCAACATCTTCCTAGGAACAACGGCAAAGGCAAGGGAAGCAAGGGCAAAAATGAACTATTGGGATTTCATCAAGATCAAAAGCTTTTGCACAGCAAAGGAAACAGTTAACAAAACCAAAAGACAACTGACAGAATGGGAGAAGATATTTGCAAACGGCATATCAGATAAAGGGCTAGTATCCAAAATCTATAAGGAACTTAGCAAACTCAACACCCAAAGAACAAACAATCCAATCAAGAAATGGGCAGAGGACATGAACAGACATTTCTGCAAAGAAGACATCCAGATGGCCAACAGACACATGAAAAAGTGCTCCACGTCGCTCGGCATCAGGGAAATACAAATCAAAACCACAATGAGATATCATCTCACACCAGTCAGAATGGCTAAAATTAACAAGTCCGGAAATGACAGATGCTGGCGAGGATGTGGAGAAAGGGGAACCCTCCTCCACTGTTGGTGGGAATGCAAGCTGGTGCAACCACTCTGGAAAACAGCATGGAGGTTCCTCAAAATGTTGAAAATAGAACTACCCTATGACCCAGCAATTGCACTACTGGGTATTTACCCTAAAGATACAAACATAGTGATCCGAAGGGGCACGTGTACCCGAATGTTTATAGCAGCAATGTCTACAATAGCCAGACTATGGAAAGAACCTAGATGTCCATCAACAGATGAATGGATCAAGAAGAGGTGGTATATATACACAATGGAATACTATGCAGCCATCAAAAGAAATGAAATCATGCCATTTGCGACGACGTGGATGGAACTAGAGCGTATCATGCTTAGTGAAATAAGTCAATCGGAGAAAGACAACTATCATATGATCTCCCTGATATGAGGACATGGAGAAGCAACATTGGGGGGTAGGGGGATAGGAGAAGAATCAATGAAACAAGATGGGATTGGGAGGGAGACAAACCATAAATGACTCTTAATCTCACAAAACAAACTGGGGGTTGCTGGGGGGAGGTGGGATTGGGAGAGGGGGAGGGGGCTATGGACATTGGGGAGGGGAGGCGAACCATAAGAGACTATGGACTCTGAAAAACAACCTGAGGGTTTTGAAGGGTCAGGGGTGGGAGGTTGGGGCAACCTGAGGGTTTTGAAGGGTCAGGGGTGGGAGGTTGGGGGAACAGGTGGTGGGTAATGGGGAGGGCACGTTTTGCATGGAGCACTGGGTGTTGTGCAAAAAGAATGAATACTGTTACACTGAAAAAATAAATAAAATGGGGAAAAAAAAAAAAGATCATACGTGAGAAGTCCACAGGTACAGTCATGGTGAAAACCTGAACGATTTTCTTCTAAGATGAGAACAAGACAAGGAAGCCCACTCTTGCTACTTGTGTTCAACAGAGTCTTATAAGGCCTGCCCAGATAATTAGGCAAGAAAAAAATTAAAAGTCATCTAAATCAGAAATGAAGAGGGGCACCTGGGTGGCTCAGTGGGTTAAAGCCTCTGCCTTTGGCTCGGGTCATGGTCCCAGGGTCCTGGGATCAAGCCCCGCATGGAGCTCGCCACTCAGCGGGGAGCCTGCCTCCCCCCCTTCTCTCTGCCTGCCTTTCTACCTACTTGTGGTCTCTGTCTGTCAAATAAATAAATAATTCTTTTAAAAAAATCAGAAATGAAGTAGTAAAGTTATCTCTTTTTGCAGTTGACATGATCTTACCTATGGAAAACCTAAAAACTACACTGAAAAAACTGTTTCTATATACTAACAATAACTATCTGAAAAAGGAATTAAGAAAACATCACAACAGCATCAAAAAGGATAAGATACTTAGGGATAAATTTAACCGCTGAGGTGAAAGATATGTATAATGAAAATGATAAAACAATAAAGAAATTAAAGAAGATATAAATAAATGGAAAGATATCCCATGTTCATGGATTAGAAGAATTAATTTTGCTAGAATATCCATACTGCTCTGAGCTATTTATAAGTTCAATGCAATCCCTATCAAAATTCTAATATCATTTTTCAAAGGAATAGAAAAAAAATCCTAAATTTCATATGGAATTAAAAACACCCTGAGTAGACAAAACACTCCTGAGAATAACAAAGAATAACAAAGCTGTACACAGTACACTCTTCCTGACTTCAGATTATATTATAGTATCATTAAAACACAGTATTCAAGACAGTATGCCACTGGGATAAAAGCAGACACAGTATAATGGAACAGAATAGAGCCCAAAGATAAACTGACGTATATATGGTCAGCTGATCTTTGACAGGGGTGCCAAGATTACATAATGGAGAAAGGATAGTCTCTTCAAAACATGGCATTGGGAAAACTGGATATCTACATGCAGAATGAAACTGAACTCTTACACCATACACAAAATTCAACTCGAAATGAATTAGAAACTTAAATGTAAGGCTTGAAACTTTAAAACTCCTAGAAGAAAACACAGGTAAAAAGTTCTTTGACATTTGTCTTCGCAATGATATTTTGGATGTAATACTACTAACACAAGCAAAAGAAGCAAAAATAAGCAAATGGGATTACATCAAATCAAACAGCTCCTGCACAGCAAAGGAACCACAAACGAATGAAAACACAGCTTTCATAGGAGAAAATATTTGCAAACCATACATATCTGATAAGGATTAATATCCAAATGTGTAAGGAATTCATACAACTTAATCACACAGACCAAAAAAAAAAAAACCCAATTTAAAAATAAAGGACCTGAATAGACATTTCTCCAAAGAGGACTCAGAGAAGGCCAACGGGTGCATGAAAAGTGCTCAACATCACTCATCATCAGAGACATGCAGATTAAAACCGCAATGATGTATCACCTCACGTTGGTAAGGACTATAATAAAAATTAAATAACAAGTATTGATGAGGATGAGAAGTGGGAATCCTTGTACATTGTTGGACAAATGTGAAATGGTGCAGCCCCTATAGAAAATGGTATGGAATTTCCTCAAAAAATTAAAAATAATACTACCATATTACCCCGCAATCTCCCTTCAGGTGTGTATCCAAAGGAATTGAAATCAGAATCAGATTTCTATCCAAAGGAACTGAAACCAGAATCAGAGATATTTGCACTCCCTTGTTCATTGCAGCATTATTTGCAATAGCTAGGATATAGAAACAACCCGAGTGTCCATCAGTGGATGAATGGATTGAAAAAATGTGACATGTACATACAACAGAAAATTAGTCTGCCATTTACAACATGAATGGACCTGGAGGTCATTATACCAAGTGAAATAAGCCAGACTAATACGGTATGATACCACTTTTATGTGGAATCTATAATAGCCTCATAAAAGCAGAGAGTAGAATGGTGGATGCTATAGGCTGGTGGGTGGGGGAAATGGAGAGGTGAAAGGTTAAAAGGTACAAATTTCAGTTATGCAAGGTCAATCCTGCAGATCTACTATATAAAGCACAGTGCCTATAGCCAATACTGTTACGTACACTTAACATTTTCTAACAGAGTAGGTCTTACATTAAATGTTCCTACCACTGAAAAATAAACACATACTAAATGTGGCAGGAGGAGTTTGGGAGGTGATGTGTATATTTATGGCCCTGTTGGTAGTGATGGTTTCACAGGTGTATACTTACCCCAAATGGCTAGTGTTGTTTACTTGAAATATGTACAGCTTTTTATGTGTCATTCATACCTCAATAAAGTTGCTCTAAGCAATGAAGAACCAAATAAAAATTACAGAACTGAAAATATAATAAATTGGATCATTAGTATTATATTTCACATCAGAATAGACCTTTTAACATTAAAAATTCATGACCATCAAATTTGGGTTAGTTGTGATACCAGGAGCTCGCTTGATTTGTCTCATTTGGTTTTCACAAAAATCCCTGTAAGAAAGATGTCGTCACCATTTTATAGATGAAGAAGTGAAAAAAAGAGATTGAATAGCTTGCCCGAGGTTCTGACGCTGGAAACTTTAATCCAGTTTCCTCTGATTCTTAACCTGCGCTGCTCCACACTCAACTAAACCGATTACAGTGCTCCATGGGTGTAGTAATTCTCTTTCAACTTCCTAACTGCTCATTTTAGCAAGTTCATAATATCTAGCCTGACTTCGTAGGCTGCATTACCCCCCACAGAAATGTGTTTTTAGAACAAAATTTATTTATTTTTTATTTTTTTTTAATCTATATCTTTTTTTATTTACTCAAATTTTACATTCACAGAATGTGAAAATAGTATGGATAATTAAACCAAGAACACTCCCTAATTAGAACAAAATTTATTTTATCCAGCCTTTTGAACACTGAGTTCTGTAGCTGTCAGTTTCTTTTAACTCTACTTACAGAACTTTTGTTTTAAATATTTATACTTTTTGTTTACTATGTGCATTCAATTTGCTAATACTTTTAATGACAATTAAGTGATGGTATAATCTATTTTCTAGGCAAAAAACTAGTCAGAATCAGAGAAAATTTACCCATAATTTATCCTGGGCAAATTCATTTTACTTTAGTGTATTCTATTGTATTTTAGTGGGGCAACTTCATTTTAAAATCACCTGAATTTGAAGAAAATTAGCTTCAAGAACTTAGAACCTCATATCTATACCTGTTGGGTTTTGCCTGTCTCTGTGTTGGAGAACAATATAATAGAAATTGGGTTACCTCCTCAGTTGATATTAGACCATGATATTTCTTTCTTCCTGGTCTGTATTCTAACATGTATCATTTGTACTTGTTTCTTTTTTTTCTGGCCTTGAGAAATTACTTAGTTTTATTTGGTCAGCTGTAGTGATGAATATCCTGAGTATTTGTGCCTGCCTTTCATCTTCACAGAAGCAAAATCATCAACAATTTAAGTCGTTAGCTTTTAAAAGTTTCTGTAGAGACTATTAGACATATTCCATAATTTCAACAAATGCATTTCATCATTTATCATGTTTCTCAGTTCCATTTGGCCAAAATATCAGTATTTTCTTAGGAATAAAAGATGTTCAGGGCACCTGAGAGAGAACATCTCTCTCTCTGTCAAATGAATAAATAAAATCTTTAAAAAAGAGAGAATAAAAGATGTTCATTTCATTCTTATGCTGTGCAAGTTTAGAGTTACCTACATATTAAAGACTGAAAAGGAGTAGCTTCTTTTCTTTTTTTTTTTAAATTTTTAAATTTTATTTATTTGACAGAGAGATCACAAGTCAACAGAGAGGCAAGCGGGGGGGGGGGGGGGGGGGGGGGAGGGGAGGGAAGCAGGCTTTCTGCCTATCAGAGAGCCCGATGCAGGGCTTGATCCCAGGACCCTGAGATCATGACGGGGGCCAAAGGCAGAGGCTTAACCCACTGAGCCACCCAGGAGCCTCAGGAGTAGCTTATTTTCATAAAGTCAAATGACAGTGAGAACAAACCGTACTGAGTGGACTGGGAAACAGTGAGGGGGGACGCCTGGGTGGCTCAGTTGGTTGGACCACTGTCTTCGGCTCAGGTCATGATCCCGGAGTGCCGGGATCGAGTCCCGCATCGGGCTCCCAGATCCGCAGGGAGTCTGTTTCTCTCTCTGACCTTCTCGTCGTTCATGCTCTCTCTCACTGTCTCTCGCAAATAAATAAAATATTAAAAAAAAAAAAAAAACAGTGGGGGGGGGGTGTGCAGGGAGGTGCTGCTCTTCCTACGTGACCCGTGTGATGCCAGGCACCTGTCCCAGGATGGCTCTCATCGCCTCAGGGCCCAAGGGCAAATTGCAAAACAGGAAGCATTTATTTTTCTAGCTCCTTCCCATTTCCTCGCTGACCCCCATTTCTCTGCGCCTCCTTTAAGGCCTCTCATAGGATCTGACGGTGGCGGCCATTGAGAGCCTCCCCGCTGCCTGTTGTTTTGGGGAGGCAGACCCCTCAGACCGTCTCTTACATGAATGCTTCCAAATAGGAGGCCTCCACCCACTCCCACAAGTAATTCTTTGTCTTTTAAAGATAGATGAAGAGACTTAGAATCTAGTCTCCCAGCTCGGATATGATTCTTCCGTGTCATCTTTTCTAGGTCATGGTAGGAAATTGAGAATATAGTTGGCTTATAAGATAATTGAGACTAAAATCTAAAACACAATAGGCCTCGTCGAGGGGTAGGTTAGTTGCATTAGAGAACTGTCTCTAATTTTGGCCTAGCTGAGGGCTTATTCCTAGAGAAGGACTCCTCCTGGGAGCTACTGTCTGTTTCTGGCAACTTCGCTTTTCAGGATTGGGAGAAAGGTTGTCAGCGATTTGACACTCTTCCTGAAATACTGCTGACCTCTGTGTTGTTGGTGTTTATTTATGTCTGGGTGTACAGCACTGAAGGGGCTATTTCATTTTTGTTATTTTGCTGAAATTTGTCATGCTTCCCAACATTTTCATGTCTTGCCACAGAGAGAAAATGATAATCAGTACTTGGGAACTAGAAGGAATTTAGAGCTTGGAGGAGGCTGCTCGAGGCTGGAAGGACTGACCTGGGACTCTGGCCCTTCCTGGCTGCCCTGAGGGTGCAGTGGGACACTGGTTGGGAAGCTACCATTATGTAAGTGCAGACAACTCAGTTATAACCTTAGGGCCCAAACTGGCCACCGCCTAGGATCTGACGGAACATGGCCTATTATTTTCAGCAGAACAGGGTAGTCAGAGAAGCAAGAACGATATCTGCAGCTTGGGTATGAGAAGATGAACACACGGTTGATACAAGATGACGATCTAGTAGAACAAGCAGAACCGGAGTCCAGGGGGTTTGGTGATCAGTAGTCACCATCTAGACTCAGAATCAGGGCCAGATGGGAGAATCCGTGATGCAGGAAGGGACCCCAGTTAGAGAGCGACACTCAGTAATAGAAAATAACTCAGGGTGAGGAGCACGTGAAGGACTGGCCGGGTAGTATCTGCAAAGTGGAGCCTCGCTTCTGGGTTGGGATTGAGATGCAGAAATCCTGTCCTGGGAAGGAATGGAGAAGAAAATGGGAACATAGGGATTCTGTCCCAGCAGGGCCACCGAATTGTAGCTGTGGCAGCAGACAAGGCATTTAAGTGCAAGGACAGAGGCATGTGCCTCTCTAGGAGACTCAGAGCCAACGAGGCTGCATAGACTCATAAACTGAGCATGATCACAGCTGTCAGCACTGGGCACCGCTTCTGGTGGGGAACTTTGAAACACTATAATGCACAACAGGGTTTAGAAAATTATCTTTGGCCTTGGATCAGAATTGGTCCTGGGAATGTGGGGAAACTCACCAACGTGTGCACAAAAGGAAGGAAAATTCAAAGGCTAAGGGCCATCCTGGGCTGGACTCACAAAGAAGTGATTCAGCCTCAGCTGCCAAGCTCTGCTGCGTCCAGCCCTCCACCGTTGCAGCTCGAAGGCAGTCAGGAGTGCTACTCTTAAAAGGAGTACAGGACGTTTTCCTAAAGAAAAAAAAAAAATGTATATTGATAAAATTTAATTTACTTTTATGTTTATCCTCAGATATTAATATTATGCTTAAATATTCCAAAAAGAAAAACTAGTATTTTATTTTTAAAGATTTTTATTTATTTGTTAGAGAGAGAGAACAAGTAGAGGGAGTGACAGGGAGAGGAAGAAGCAGGCTTCCCACTGAGCCGGGAGCCAAATGCAGGGCTCGATCCCAGGACCTTGGGATCATGACCTGAGCCAAATGCCGATGCTCAACCAACTAAGACACCCAGGTGTCCCAAAACTAGTACTTTTTAATTGCCATTATTTTTATGTTTCTGTTTATGAGGACTGTTAGGACCTCGGTTTTAGATCTGTCAAAAGATCTCTTTTAAAACTTGTCTGCAACTGTCTGGTACTTTTTGCTGTGTTTAGTGTTTACCCTCTGTTCATATGCCTTGGTGCTATTGGTGAGCTTGGAGCTGACATTCTTTACCAATTATTCGGTCAAACCATATGAAATTCAGGTAGTTGACTGTCTTTGTCTTCTAGAAACTACACTTTCATATGGGTCAACTGACTAGTTCCTGGGCTCTCTTCCTCCTTTCCCTGCACACAGCAAATACCCCCTTCACTAAGGAGGGCCAGGGAAATAGTCCGTTCTGTCAAAGCCACGTCTCCACACAGCACCGCTGCTCAGGGCTTCCCCCTCAGCCTGCAGTTTCTACATCTGCTATCGTGGTCCTAATGAGCTCAAATTTCAATGTACTACTTTCCCATCAATCAGAAGTTGACACTTTGCCTTCACCCACAGAGCGTTAGGCCGTAGAAATTTCAGCTTATGTCAAGTTTTCTAAAGAGACTTTATCTTCAGAACCTCCTTTCTTCCTCAGTATTTAACTAAACCACAATGAGTTTTAAAAAGCTTTGTCTTGGGCCTTGACCCCAAGGTCCTGGAAACAAGTCTCACTTTGGGCCTCCTGCTCAGTGGGGAGTCTGCTTCTCCCTCTCCCTCTGCAGGTTCCCCTGCTCCTGCTCTCTTTCTCTCTCCTCTCAATTAAATAAATAAACTCCTTCAAAAAGAGAAAGATTTTTAAAAAAATAAAATAAAAAGTTTTATCACACACATGTAGGACAACCAACTCAGTGGGTTTTTTCCCTGTACACACACGCACAAGCACATGAGTAAGGTTCTGCATTCGCAGAAAGGCAGGGCGAAGTCGGGGATGCCATCTCGTTCACATAGCTGTGTTCTCTCCAAAGAGCACAAGTAAGCACGGTGTCGCAGTACGGAAATGTGTTCATAGCACAGTGGCAGATTGGAAAGGACTACTGAGATATTCACATCCCCTCTTCTCTTGTACTTCTGTCTCCCATCATCACCTTTCGACTTCTTCACCAAAGCAGGCCACACCTGGTTTTGTCATTTAATATGTTCTTTTGCACTTCACACTTCCTTCTGATCCATGTAGCCTGGAGGTGTGGTGTCACTGGGCTTGCCTGGTGGAATCAGGAGGTGTGGCACCCCGGAGACACTCCAGGTGTTCCATTCCTTACCGCTGGAGACACAGAGGGGTTGGAATGGAATTAGGAAGCAACAGGCAAGGGACAAAATGACTAGAGGGGACTGACTGATGAGTGAAGGTTGAGGGAATCCACATTTCTCTCCACTGAAGCAAGTCCTGAACAAGAGCATCTGTGACAGCTGTCTGCACTGCTGTAACAATAAGGCTGGGCGACAGAGCATCAGTGCCGTGCAGCACGAATCAGGTTGGGGGATGATACGAAATTAAGAAAATTCATGACCATAATGCACAATTTAAAAGTTTCAACTTGAGAATATGTATTAGATGGATAGCAGAGCTTCTGAATCATAGTATCTTAATGAAAATTCAGTTGTGCTTGAAATAAACACTTCGCAGTTTCTCTTAGGATAGCCTCATGCCTTTCAACTTTTATCTGCAGGGAGTTCTTTCTAGAATTTCCCTTAGATCTCGGACGCTGCAGCTTAAACAGTTCACTGCCTCTGCGCTGTTATTGGAAACAGTTCTTAATCACATCTTAGCTTCTCACACAGGACTGTAGTGGCTGCGGGCATACTCTAGCCATTAGTCACAGCGAACAGGATACTGCTCTCCCCTGTAAACACCTGCCTCGGCTTCTCTTTGCACAAGAATTATACCGCACTTCTCTCCTGTTTCTTCTTTCAGTGATGTGAAAAACCTCACATGGTGCTAATTATTAAGTGATCTATTTTGAGGTTTCACAAGAAAGTGCCAAGCAACTTTGGGGAGGTGGCTTATCCTGTGTGTGACTGTTTTCTTACCTGCACAATAAATCTATTAATATCATCTTTGAGTAGTTAGTAATAAATGTAGAAATAATATATGTTAAATCTTTATTTTTAATAGTCCTCTAGTACATGCTCAGTAGTGGTAGCTTTTTTGGTTTTATTATTATAAATTATATTTATAAATATATGTTAACTTCTTCACTGGGTTTATTTTCAATAAAACGCTTATGATGTAGCAGATGCTCAGCTAATGGATTATTGAATCGGTAACTGAATAAACCAATAAATCAGCACCAAGTATTACAGGTTACAGAACATGCATATAGAGAGGACTCTCCTGTGTGTAGCAAAGGTTATCCTCCCTGCTTATCCTCCCTACTGCCTGCTCAGATTCACTCTGTCTTGTTGGGCAGACTGATGTCATCCAGAAGATCAATTCTAGATATAGGTTGATACTAAAGGCTTCTGGGGTTAGATTGTATATGGGCTGTCCTTGGAAAACTCCATCTACTTGAAAATAAGGAAGGGGGCACCTGGGTGGCTCAGTGAGTGAAGCCTCCGCCTTTGGCTCAGGTCATGATCTCAGGATCCTGGGATCAAGCCCCACATTGGGCTCTCTGCTCAATGGGGAGTCTGCTCTCCAAACCCCCCTGCCTGCTGCTCTGCCTACTTGTGTTCTCTCTGTCTCTGCCAGATATATAAAATCTTAATAAAATAAAATAAAGGAAGAAATGCATTGATCCCTGATTTTGTCATGCCATTAAAATAAAAAAAAGAAAATGTTCATGCATCCAAAAAGAATTTATTATGCATCATATGTCAGCAAATGTACAATAAATTGAAAGCAAATTCCTCAAAAAGACCAGACTGCCTAGATATTGATGCATTTGACTCTGTGCTTCCCTAGATAGAGAGGATGATAACACTATGATAATAGTAACAACTATCATGTTGGGATGTGTGTGTGTGTGTGCATGTGTGAGATTTGTCATGGTTCCAGCACCCCTTGGAATTGAATCTGATTTTCCCATGTAACTGGAGAGAAACAGAAGCTTGAGCATGAAATACTTTCCCCCGGGCTTGCCTGCAGCTGACCCGTCACCCCTGGGCTTTCCCCGAGAGTGGTTCCCTCACTCCTAAGCAACAGCAGAGGTTTGGGGCTTCTTTAGAGACAGGGATGCAGGCACAGAAATCCGACGGAGACTACCAGTCTGTAGAAAGAATCAGATCATGTGTCCCAGTAGCTCATTGCCAGTTAGGCTCCAAACAACATCCAAGACTGAGGATTCAGCCTTTCCTATGGTCTCTCCCTTTCATCTCAGGTGTTCCTTCACATTCAAACACAACACTTTCTAGCAGATACAGTATTTCTAGATACATGAACGTTGAGAAAGAAAAGCATAATATTCTCCGATAACGGTGAATGTTTTCATGGCCCATAGTATCTGGTGATGTGGGTAATCAAATCAGAGCATACATATCAGAAGATACAAACTTTGAATCAAATGTTTATATAACATTGCCATTGCTCTCCCAAAAGCACATTATTACATTATTCTTAGATGTTTAGGTTTCCAAAATGGTAAAAACTATATGTCTATAGCAGATGACTATACCTTTCATCAGTGTCTGTCATCTGGAATGTGAGAGTTCTTTGAAGGGCAGTATGAAGGGAAGCTTATTAGGGTGTCCTCAGTGGAAGAAGAAGGCCTCCCTCCAGTTCTTAAAATTTGGATCAGTCTGTCCCTGTGATGGTGGATTCCTGGTCTACCACTGTAAACTGACAACTGTATGTTCGTTTTTATACAAACCAGTGCTTTTGGCTGCCCATATTCAGACATGAACCTGAAAAAGGAGGCAACTCTTCATGATCGTCTGAGAGAACAAACACAGGCAAATTTGGAACCCGACCCTTCACATCCGAAACCGAAGAACCTCTGTGGCTTGAACTTCAATGGAAAACATGAAATGGTGAACAGTCAGCCCAGGTAAGGAACTTTTGAAAATGTAAACCAGAAAGCGAACCACGTAGAAGAGTAAAAGAACAACATTTTTAATAATAATACCTCGTTCCTTGTATTTCTTTGAAATGGCTGTGTTTGGTTTTGGATATTATTACGTTCACTGGCTCATGGGATTCACCTAAGATTTGGTCTTCATTTAAAATAATACTTTTTATGTCTCTGTTTTCAAAAATTTAGATTCACCTCTTTCTAGATGTACATGTTACACGTGAGCAATAAGAAAGCACATCTCCTCTATAAAATTCCCTAAGATTTGCTTTTGCCTTGAGAACATCTTTGTTCTGTGGATTGGTTTCATCTCTGAAACCAATCTCTGGGCTCTCTTTAGGACGTGGAGTATGGCGTCCACGCCGTCCTACCAGGATTTCCTGTCCTGCCTGCTATCTGCCTTGTCCTTGTTAATCCAGGTGCCCCCCTGATGCGATTTCTTCTAACTCGGAACAGTTTCCCTGTTGATTCATAACTCGGAACAGTTTCCCTGTTAATTCATTGGTAACATGTTATCCTTTGGTTCTTAAATGTGAATTTACCGCTTGAAGCAACAATTTCCAATTTTCATTTACATGTTACAGTTTTCTAGGGAGCTGCAAATGCAGCCTTATTTTTGATATGTTTTAACCTATGGCAGGAATTATAAACATAGAAAAATCTGACACTCAGTAAATAATGGGAGACCAGACAGAGGAGGAGTCAAGAAAGGCTGGTCAGAGAAGCAAGGAGCGGGTGTTTTTCAGACCCTGCTGCAGGCAAAGGCACTCCTGTTCAAGCCCTTCAGAGACTGTAGACTCCCTGAGCTCTGAAGGAACGGCTACTTGAGGGGGGCGGCTGTTTCTCCCCAACCTCCAAAGCCTTGCTCTTTTCACTCAGCCCTGTGTGGAAGGAAGAAGCAGGTACCTCTCATCATGTGGGAGCCTGAGCTTCCACTGGAACAACTTTCTGCCCATTTATGCCTTCAGTCCCAGCGAGGCTGCTGCTTCCCTCTCAACAAGACACCTACCTGTTCATTGGGAGAGTTTGGTGTGAAGTGTGGGTTTTGTTTGTTTTGTTTTTTTCAAGCAAATGTTGGTATAGCGTATTTGGGTGGCATTTCCTTCTTGTTGAGTAGTTGATTTTGCTTCTGCACACCTCTGTGCAGATTACCTCTCCTTTACTGCACCATCTATTTCCTGTAAATAGGCATGCCTATTTTCGTAGCTGGGTCGTGCATTTTTTATTATTTGTTAGACGCCCACTTCTCTTGTTGAAACTTCACAGGGTCTAGCTGTTCTTTACTGCCTCTTTCCCACCCACACTGTTTACAACTGTAAGTAGTTGAGAGCTCCAGCATCCTTTCCGTGTCCTAGTTGAGGGAGAACTTTTTCCTTTCCCTTTTTTAAAAACTGTTTTCCAAGGAATGGTGTTTATTTATCCCAGAATTATAGAGATCAGTACATCCTTTTGCTCATATTCTTTCTGTCCTGTTACCTTTTTATTTCCCAAATAAAAACTTAGCTCGTGTCTCTTGTAAACATTTTAGACATTCATCCTCAATGTCAAAAGTCAGAGAGACAAAACAGATCTTTGAACTGCTTTAAAAAAAAAACACAAAAAACCCTTGGGGTGCCTGAGTGTCTCAGTGGGTTAAAGCCTCTGCCTTCCCCTCTGGTCAGGATCCCAGGGTCCTGGGATTGAGCCCCCCATCGGGCTCTTTGCTCAGCAGGGGGCCTGCTTCCTCCTCTCTCTCTCTCTCTGCCCGCCTCTCTGCCTACTTGTGATCTCTGTCTGTCAAATAAATAAACAAAATCTTTAAAAAAAAAAAAAAAAAAACCTTAAACTGCCACATTCTCTGGGGCTAGCTAAGCCTTTCTTTTCAGCAAACTCGGATATATGGCCTCTCCTCTCTTGAACTCCTCTTTGGAACTTACTCTTTTCAATACATTATTCTATGCTTTACCATTTTGAAGGGGATTTACACTGAAATAGATCAGATAAGCATAATTACTACAGATAGAAAGAAGAAGTAGAGAACAGTAGTTGATTACCACATAGAAAAATCACACATGACCCTGTCCTGTGGAATCCTATTTCATGTATGCCCTGTGCTGTGTAAGTAACTGCGTGAGGGGAGTGAGTCATACTGTACACATCTTGAATTCCTTCTTAAGCCTTCTTTTGTTTTGCAGTCTCAAGACCAAAGCCCTCCTTGTGCTCCAGTCCCAGTCCACTTCTTTTCATTTAACCAGCTATCATGACAGTGCTTGCATGGTATTGTCTGGAATGCCCACTTTGATTTTACCCCCATCTCTATGATGTCCTGCTCATGGTCCAGAATTCCAGGGAGGGGGAAAAACAGAGCAAAGAAATCATCAAGGAATCATATGTAACACTAGTTATGAGCAGAAAAAAAATATATTTTAATTCTCTTCACAGTTTACTTATAGTGGTTTCCTGAGGCTGACTTTGCTCTAACCCAAATCATTGCTCTTAAAAATCACAAGATAGTAGATATAGGTGGAGGATATTTAAATTCAATCTCTTTCTTCTATCTGTTGAGAATGATTCTCACCTGGCTCATGTCCAAGGATAAGAATGGGGGATAAATTAGTGAAAATGAGAGTTACAGTTTCCATCCCCCCTCCCATCCATCCATCCATCCATCCATCCACAAATACATCACTGAGCTACCTACAGGCCTTTTGTAATTGCTTATTCCAGCAACACTTGTCACCTTAGAATCGCCAGACTTCTGACAACTCAAGTGCAAAACGTAAAATTAATTCTTGACATTCTTCCCAAATCAATTAGATGCTGCCCAGAAATTTAGGGAATATTGTCTTTTCTCTAATTTCATTCCAGTTTTGTAATTACTTTTTAGAAGTGTATTTGTTTCCATATTAATCTTGGTAGAGGGAGTTATTATTAGTAAATCATTTGATTATGTTCACATCTTCTGAATAGAAGGTCAAGTTTTAAAATTGAGTAGATTATATACTACTAGATGTTTACAAGATTCACATTCATGGAAGTAATATTACATGTTAACACAACTCTAAAGACCCAGTCTCACAATAGGTCCTCATTACTAAGACTGTCCTTTTCCCTTTATGCTAATAGAGTGAGAAGTATTACGTTCCTCGTGCATTAAGTACAGGCAAATGATCTTGTACTTGAGTTTCTCTCATTTAGGTATGTACTTACTCTAGAGGAAAGGGGATATTTTTAATTTGACAGTTTATAATTTGCACTTATGTTACCTTTGAAGCTTCCCATAATCTTGTGATGTAAGCAAAACAGATATTATTGTCAGCATGGTATTGCCATTTACAGGTGAGGAAACTGAGATCCTTAATAATAACTGATTTGGGGGGCGCCTGGGTGGCTCAGTGGGTTAAAGCCTCTGCCTTCGGCTCAGGTCATGATCCCAGGTTCCTGGGATCGAGCCCCGCATTTGGCTCTCTGCTCAGCAGGGAGCCTGCTTCCTCCTCTCTCCCTGCCTGCCTCTCTGCCTACTTGTGATCTTTGTCTGTCAAATAAATAAATAAAATCTTAAAAAAAAAAACTGATTTGGGACCCAAATATAGGTGTTCTGGTTCAATCCAGCATATTCCTGTTTCAGTAAACTAATAAAGTAACACTAGAAGTATCAGTAATAATAACTATCTAATATTAATATCACCCTCACTTTGGGCCACAAAACACTGTGTTAAACAGTCTGTAGACATCATGTTAGTTTAATTTTATCCTTACAACAACCCTATGTGTAGTAAGTATTCTTATTCTGATTTTATAATGTGGACACTGCAGGTTCAGAGAGGTTGGGCAGAGTTGGCAGGATCGCACAGACATTTAGTAAGAAAGTTAGGATTTGGGTCTAGAATGGCCTGACTCCAAATCTTATACACGTTTCAACTACGTTAGACTAGCAAAAGAATGTCAGCTTAACGCTCTGAAGGGCTTGGCTAAATTTATGTCTAGATGACTTTCTACTGTGTCCGCGATTTTCAGGGTCATCTTGTGATGCATTTATTTCTTATTTCTTGAAAACAGAACTATTGGAAGGGAAGAATCTTACCATGATTTCCCTAAACTATTTATTTTTATTTATAATATATATAATACAATATCTTCTATCTTGAACACATTTCATTATAATAAACTAAAGGCCACTCTCTGCAACATGGGAATAAAATTATACTCATTAAAACGTTTCATTATATAGAAATTACTTTGAAATGCAACTGTCCCCTCCCCCCATATTATCTGTTAGCTGGCTTCCCTGTGTCTGAGTGGAGCATTTTTTTCCGGCATTTCCCAGCCACCTAAGTATTCTTTAATAACTTCTTTTGCCTCCCCAAAGCAGCTTAACATATTCTAATTTACATAATTTGTAGAACACCTTTGTTAATATTCAGTCATATTCATACTCATTGCTATTAAGAAAAACCTAAGAGGGACACCTCAGTGGCTTAGTCATTTAAGCATCTGACTCTTGATTTTAGCTCAGGTTATGATCTCAGGGTCAAGAGATCAAGCCACCATTAGGCTCTGTGCTGCTGAGCATGAAGCCCGCTTAAGATTCTCTCTCTTCCTCTGCCCCTCCTCCATGCATGCTCCCTCTCTCTCTCTCAAAAACAAAACAAAACAAAACAAAACTGAGAAAATGCCTAGTACATCTCATTTTTCTTTCTCCTAATGCCTTCTATATTATAAATTTTATGCACTTCCCTAAGGCCTATACTGATAATAAAAATGGCTGAGGAAGTTATGGTAATCAGAGAGAATGGCGTGTAGTGAAATAGTTCCTTAATGATCCTCATAATAAATTGTGCTGCCGTGAGCCAGCTAGTTTATTTCCACTACTCAAATTAGCTGCCCTGTAAATACCTGCTATGGGGTCCATTCTCAAAATTAAAACAGTGTTAGTCTGTTGTTTTCTATATTAACCTTCCAAGTCATTACATAGGTTTTCCTTAATCCATCAATGTTTTTCTTACAACTTCCCACATAAATTCTCTGCTTGGGGAGATAAAGCCTACTCAGTGTCCCACTCACTCCCTACACAATATTGTTTTTATTCCTGGGCCAGTGCCTTTGTTCCCATTCTTCCTACTTTATCTACTCCCACCTGCATCTTCTCCCTTCTCAGAGGCTCAGCTCTATCCTTAAAGTTTTCTACAGCAGTTCCAGCCCATATGAGCTTCTTGATGTCAGAGACCACGTCGTACACATTTCCGTATTTCTGACACCTAGTATAATGCCTGATGCTCAGTCAGCACTCAACAAATTAAATAGGTTTTGAGCAGCTGCTCTGTGCCAGGGACTTGGTAGGTTTGGGGATATGAATCCAATAAGAGATAGTCCCATTCCTTGTTCTTAACACTCCTTTGTGCTTTGGTCTATACCACACATCAACAGCTTGGGTGTTTGTGTCTACGTGGGCCTTCTTAGAACTTACTTTATATGTGTGTCTTATTTTCTCAAAAGAACAGGAAGCTGCTACAGTGTATGAACCAGTTTTCATCATGCTTTTGTTTTTTTCCTCATTCCTGGTCACATTATAGGTACTTAGTAAATCTAAGTTGATTGGTTCAGGTGTATACATTAGTTTGTGTATTAAAGTTTCAATTTCCTCCCCTGTGAAATGAATATAATGTGTGAGGTGTAGATCTTGAATATAGATACATGGAAAATATGACTGGGCCTGACACATAATAGAAACTATTGATATCTTTTTCCATTTTTATAAAACTGTTGATTTTAATGTCTTGCAACTGGGCCAGTTGTAATTTTGTATGTACAACACACCTTTGCCCCCAAAATAGAAATTTAGACCTTTATTTAGTCTGAACTATTCCTCTGCATTGGAAACTCAGTTACACCCCTTAATCAAGGGAGCAGTGGTCAAACGTCAGGATTTTTCCTGGACACCCAGGAAAACCTTCTGTACAGGTTGTGGCTAGACAGGAAATCCCCCCACCATCCAGACAAACTCCCTCCTTCTCCACACCTCCAAGCACACTCTGAGGGACCTCTAGTGGGTTATGACAATTCTGGGGTCTGCAGTGGAAAGGGACTCCCAAGATCATGTAGTCCTGCTTCCTCATCAGAGAAATAAGATTACTAGAGCCAAAGTATTGAGTTCCCTATTGATACTGTCATGAATGGCCACTCGAAGCCCTCTGACTTCTGGGTCATTGCTCTGCTCACTCTTCCGTTACTTCTTCCTCCTCTAGAATTAAGATTAGGTCAGATAGAAATGGTTTATGGAGGATGAATGCCTGAATGACACTTAACCTTGCAGAATTGGGATCCTGCCTATAGCTACTTCCTGAAATTGGATTCATTCATTCATTCATTCATTCAACATTTATCCTTTGAACAAATACTTACAAAAGTTGTATTCCAAACTCTAGTGATACAGCTAGAACAAAGCAGACTAAGATCCTTGTCTTCAGTAAGCTTTCACTTGGTGGTAAGAACATGGCCCAAGCTAGTGAAGCGGCGGGATGAGGTCTTGAACTCAGGCAGGAAGAGTTGGCAGAAGGCACATTGATTCACTCATTGTATCAACATTTATTTGTTCAGCAAATACATGTGGAGCTTCTACTGCGGCTGATGGTATGGCAGGTGCCAAGGATATGACAGGGAACACAACTGCCCCATCCCTGCATGGAGCATATTGTCAGGAAAAGGAGGGGAGGAGAGCAAACAGAAGTAAACCAGAGACTGTGGCTAAGTGCCACCAAAGTAACAAGGGAGTGAACAGGCAACATTTGCAAAGTTTCCAGCAGTTTCCTATCTTAACCTCCTAGAGACCATAAGCAGATCTACGCCATTAGGGCAAAAAGTGGGGGGTGGTGGTTCTGTTGAATATTGTGCAAATTGAGAATGGAGTTGTGTCAAGATCAGCTCAGGAACGTAGACAGTGACAGTGCTGGGGGAAAAGGACTTAGCCCTCATGGGATTCTTCATGCCGTGCTTCCTGTGGCGCCTCGTAGTAGTCTGGTGATTTGTAAACAAATTTACGCTTCTGCTGGAATGTTATAAAATACTCAATGTATGCCTTAAAAAGATCTTTAAAAATATTTCTCTGAGCTGGTTCTCACGAGACATTTTATAATTTATTGTGGATCTCTGGATTTCTGGAATCCTGCCTTGGCCCAGCTTCTTAGTAATTAAATGCTTCAGAACAGTGTGTGCTAAGATGTCCACGGTTCCTTGCATAAAGGAATACTGGTGTTCCCGCATGCCAGAAAAACAGAACTTTGTTGCCCAAGCACCAGTGGGCATTTGTTCTCAGCTACATCCTTGATATGGCTTTAAAACAGTTATTTTCCACTCATCGCAAATAATAAAATGGGGACATTTAACATGATTTTTTTCCTCATAACTAAAGCAAGTTTTTGTATTATAGGAAAGTTAGAAAATATAGAAGAGTAAAAAGAAAAAAATTAAAAATTAAAAAATTAATAATACTCAGCCTTTTTCTGGTTAAATAACCTAACATATAGGCTTGTAAAAATATGATAAAATTCCCACTGCAATCACTCAGGTAATAGAGAAGTTTTTAAAAACATACTTTCTCACTCCCCACTTCTCAGTGCATCCTGAGGTTACTTGTATGAATAATAATGTTCTCTTTTACACTTTTTCTGTGTTTATGTATGCATATGGATATTCAGATATACATTCATTTTTTTAAAAAATTAATTACAGTAATTTTATGCTAATGTTTCTCTCAAGGTTAGCTTATATCACTTTGGGTAGATTAGGATGCAATCATATTGAATGTAGGGGAAAGAGGCTACGTTCCTGACAGGTTAACATGTCAGTGACATTTTAAAGGACCACGACATTAAATGCTGAAACTTTAATAAAATGCACTCATATTTTTGTCCCAAGTTTACAATGGCACTCTGAACAAGGCACCTGAACAAGTCACAGGAAGTCAGCATTTGTGGCCAGAAGAAAAATAATCTGGTCTTGGACTTTTACTTTTATATGGCAAAGTTTTAAAGACTTAAAACAACTAAGTCTACTCACAAAGAAAAAGAAAAAAACAGATTTTCCTTGTCTCTTATGGACTGCCATATAAAAATATTGTTTGCTGGCTTAAAGTCTGACAATAAGAGATACTAGCTTAAAAATATGTTTTATTTATTTAACAGTATGTCATGGGTAATTTGTCATATTCACACAAATGGGTCCAATGCATTGTTTTAAATAATGTATCATTTTTCATAGCGTAGACATACTCTAATCTATTCAACTAACTCCCCGATCAACAGATACTCAGATTGTTTCCAGTATTTTTCCTCCTTAAATAATGCTGCAATAAACATTTTCATATGTATGTCATTTATTGATGGTTGATAATGCAGTAGTTTTAAAAGTTGAATTACATTTTATTTATAAACTAAACATACTTGTATGAATCTGTCCTTAGATTAGAGTCTCATAGGTTCTTGAGTTATTTTACATTACTATAACTAAGTTCACATATACAAACACACATACACACAAGTGTACACACACATACACACACACACACACACAGAATCCATACATACATGTGTAGAAAGCCCTTGCAGTCCTCATGACACGTCCCCAGCCTGCACATCTCACCTCATCACACACCGCACCTAGCATGCATTATTCCCCCGGCCGACCCACCACCTGTCAGTGTTTCTTCAACTTTCATCTTCACGCTTCCCTTAGTAAAACTTGCTTGGAGGCCTACACAAACTCCTCTCCTCCTGAAAGGTTTTTCTGATCTCACTGGCCTTTTAAGCAGAAAATCCACTCCTACTTTGTCATATCAAAGCAGTTTCTCATCTCTACCTGGAGCCCTTTTCTCAATCAGCTTTGTGTGAAAGTTGACGCTGCACACATCTGTATCTTCTGAGTCTCTTGGTGGCAGATACCATTTTGGTTGAATGTAATATTACCTGCATGTAGGTAAAGCTACATGAATGAGTTTGAATGAAATGAATGTAATACCTGCATGTAGGAAAACCTTAAGGAAATACCGATTGGACCTGGGCAATCTGTTTAAAAAATAAAAAAGTCAGAGCTCAATATTTGCCTTTGAAACCCTGTTCTAAGTTACTAAGACAATTTTGTGAAAATGTAGTATGTAAAACCTTCACATGTCATATGTATATTTTTGGCTTTAGGAAACTTTTCCTTTACTGCTCGAAAGGGAGTCAGCAAGCCTTTTTTCTAACGGGCCAGAGAGTAAATATTTTAGGCTCAGCCAGCCTTACGATTTCTACTGTAGTTCCTCAGCTTGCCCAGTGTAGTGGGAAAGCAGCTGCGGACAGTAAGTAATGAATGAGCAAGGCTGTGTTCTACTATAGTTCCATTCACAGAAGCGGGCGATGGGCAGGGTTTGACTCACGGGCTGCTGTTGGCAACTCCTGTTCTAGACAGCATCTGACTACATTTAGACTAACCTGACTTAATTCCAAATTTTGATTTTTCCACTTTAGGTCTTCAGCTTACTGTGTGACTTATTTAACCTCTGTGGTTTTTCAGCACATAGATATAAGAGTAATATTACCTCCTTCATGTTAGACATCTAGTTCAGGGCCTAGAAACAGCAGCCACTAACTTGCCTTGTTAAAAGTAGCAGCAGCATAGAAAGGGGGGCAGAGAGCATGCAGCCCCTTTTTTCCACTGGAAGTAGCAAAATCCAAAGGACAAGGCAAGTGGAAAATCAATGGAGTAGCAGAGACTATCGGGTGACAGACTCCAATAGAAGCAGTGATTCTCTAAGTTGTGCACTGCTATGTAGAGGGAATCAGGGATACACACACGCTAGCCTGACATTTCTGCTGCACCAACAATCACATTAATAAAAGATTTTGAAGGTTGTTTGGAGCACCTGGAACTATGATGAAAGGTATGGGCCAGGTTTCAAGCAGAATTACCGTTGAAAGAATAATACCTGGAGATCTCAATGGTATGGCCTTTTTAGCTAAAATACAAACAAATAATCTTTGGCACTTCACTGGCCTAATCATCACCAAACATTTCTGCTGCCCACCGGTGTGCAGGAGACTCGTTCCAGATGCAACACTTCAATCACTTTTCCTCTGCCAGCAAGAGGAAGTCCAATACTGGAGAACAGTGTGCAAGGCTCTCCACGACTTGGCTCCAGCTTGTTCTTTTAGCCTCGCCTCCAAGCCCTCCTTTCCCTGCACAGTGCAGGTGATTCGGCCCAGTAGGTTGATGAACCTCTTTGTGGCTGTCAAACATCCTCCCTCTTACTGTGCTGATGCCTGGTCTGCTGCAGTTCCTGCTTTTCTCCCACCTTAATTTTCTAGAACTTTATAAGCCCGCCGGTCCTGCATGTCTCCCTTCTTTTAGGATCAGACCCAATTGCATCCTCCATGGAGTTCCCCTCTCGCCTAGCTCCAGGCGGTCTCTCCCTCCAGCTGTCGGGAGTGTTCCTGACTCTCCCTTTCTTTTGCTGTGTCTTGTGACACCTTCTTGATGCCTTCCGTGAGTGCTCGGCAAGCCCTAGACAGAAATGCACAGAGTAGGGGGAACCTGGATTTGGAGTCTGCAGACTTGAGTCTGTGTCTCACCACTGACTCACCAAGATGGAAAAGTGGTTTAGTGTCTCTGAGCCTCTGTTTCTTTATTTATATCCAGGGTCCTATACCTCTACTTTATAGAGCTTTTGTGAGAATGAAATGAGGATGAACAGAGTGAAGAGTCCAGGTCCTTAGAAGGTGCCTGTCTCCCTCAAGAAATGTTACTGAGCCTGAACTGATTACAGGGTTTGACTTGGTGTATCTCCCTAGTGATGTAATCACTTTGAAAGCAAGACTGTACTGAAATACGTCTGTGGTTAATGGCAGTGCCTGGAATTTTATTTTAAAGCCACTCAGTAAATTTATTTCATTTATTTTTAAATTGCTTTTTAAAGTCCCCATCAAAGTTATATAAGGCATCCTAGATTCCATTTTTCAAATTTTGAAGATAGAATCAAGATCTTCATCAGGATCTATTGTAAAGGGATGCTTTTAAGATTGTTTGAAAATCAACACAGTTTCATCAGATTTATAAAGTTTGGGGGAATATACCCAAACAAATATTTGCCAAAATGTATAAGCAGACTAAAATGGTTCTTTCTTCCATTTTATTCTTTGCAAAATGACGACACCATGGCTATTGAGTGCGCACGCTGTGCCTCTGGCTTTCCATGTTGACCAGCTCTCTCCACCAGCTGTTCACTGCTTAAATCCAAGCCCTCTTCCTATTGCTCATATTCTTTCCTACAAGGAGATAAATAAACCCTGATGATCTGTATATATGCAGAGCATAATGAATATTAAGCATATTGATTAATGAAAGTATTCCTCACATTTTTGTACACATCAGTGCTGAATAAAAGTTTGCAAACTATTTTATAATACAGAGCTTCGCAAATTGTTCAGTCTCCATTTTGCACGTTGGGAAGCTAAGACCTAAGCTGAGAGTTTAGAGATGAGCTCCAGGGTACAAGCCTAGAGCCTAGATGCAGGTGTTCTCTGCCGAGGGTGCTGGTCTCCCCACTACACTGCAGCTTCACTACCCGGAGCAAGGGTTCCCCACAAATAGCTATCTAGGCCTTCCTTTTAAGATCTACGGTGGGATAGCAGAAGAAATTCTTCCTCTGTTTTTTTCATTTTTTATTAAAAATTGTCTAATGGGGGACAACTAGGTGACTCAGTCAGTTAAGTGTCTGCCTTTGGCTCAGGTCATGATCCTAGGGTCCTGGGATCAAGCCCCGTGTCCAGCTTCCTGCTCAGCAGAGAGCCTGCTTCTCCCCCCTCCCACTGCTTGCTGCTTCCCCTGCCAAATAAATAAGTAAAATTTTTTAAAAATGTCTAATGATAAAAATATATATGTCTAATAGATAGAATATGTTTTTACCATGACAGATATTATAAATATAATGTCATAAATAGATAAAATTACCTCCAATTATGTATAAGTCACTTAGATTCCTGTGTAAGGTTTTGGTGACTGAATTGGTGTCCTCATCTAAAACAAAAATTGAAACAGTACATGAAAACTTGTCAGTGAGGACAAAAGGAGAAAGCTGCTGTACAAGTGCAATAGAAAATGCATTTGCAAAGCAAGCTATTACAACTTTCGTGAAAATCATAAATATATACAGATAAATTAATCAACGATTTCAAGGTCTCTCTACTCAAAATGATACTTAGTAATTAACAACACTGGAAAAAGTTTCATTTTAGAAACTTCCATATTCACTACAAACCATGAGCCTCAAGTTTTTAATAAAGTTGCATGACGGAAGAGTTACAGAATTAGTCCTTACTGCATACAGGAGCATTTTAAAAGTTAATTAATTCTCTGACATTCAACTGTGTAACTAAATTACTTTATACAGTTGTTTAAGCACAATGTCTATAATCTTCTGATTAAAATAAGAGCTAAAATCGTCAGTAGCATCTACTATTTACCCTCTTGCTAACCATACCATCCATTATCATCCCTGATAGCTCCTTCTCAGAACCTGAAGGATCATCCCCCAGAGAGTTCTAGAAACTTTCTGCTGTAACAGACTGAAGGGGATTCAGAGGGGGGAGAGCTTTCAGGTTGCAGTTTCAAAGTTAGATTTTCTGACGGAAAATATCTTTTTAAAATCTTAAACTGAGAATTGTAACAAGGCTCTGTGCAGCAGAATACCTGCGAATTCACTAGTGTTTAGCCTGTGGTTTCTATTTAAATTTGTGCTTCTGTCATGATTTATTCTTACCTCACCGGATAATGAATCTAGATTTTATTTCTGTTCTTTGCCCAGACTTGTACAGCAGGCAAAGTGTTTGAAAATCAAAGGAAAAGAAGATATTGACTTGGATAATCTCTTCAGAGGTAAAAAACAAAAAAACAAAAAACACTAGCAAAAACACAGAGTATGCTTTTTTGTTGTGAAGAATGTCTGATTTGTTTGCCGGGTTGGTTTTATCATTCCAGGAGGGGATAGTGGAAAGAGCTTGACGAGACAAGAAGAGATTTGTGTTCTAGTCCCAACCCTACAGACAAGTAGGTTCCAATACTTCTCCACCCCAACCTTGATTTTCTCATTTTATTTTTTTTATTTTTTATTTTATTTTTTTTTCTTTTAAAGATTTTATTTATTTATTTGACAGAGAGAGAGAGAGAGATCACAAGTGGGCAGAGAGGCAGGCAGAGAGAGAGGGGGAAGCAAGCTCCCTGCTGAGAAGAGAGCCTGATGCAGGGCTCGATCCCAGGACCCTGGGATCATGACCTGAGCCGAAGAGGGCGCCTGGGTGGCTCAGTGATTTTCTCATTTTAAAGTGAAAGGACTAGACTGTAATTTCTGTGATCCTCATTCGTGATAAGACAAATCAAGACCTATCGAAGTAAAGGTCTCAGTGGCGGAATTTCTCTGCCATCTGCCTAGGGCATGAAGGAGTATCTCATGGCATTTTTATATGTTGAGGGACTGGGAAATGTACCTCAGTATTAAGACACCAAAGGAAGTTGTTGGGCGGCAGGGGAGTGGCGGGGGCGGGAAGCTTTGTTTTAAACTTAAAACTAAAAGCTGAAGGATTATTGGTGTAGGAAAAAGAATTGCATGTTTTCATTTGTTTCTTTCCAAATAAGTTTCACTCTTTTAGACAGAATTTCATCTATAATTTTGAGGTTATACTGTAGCAAGCTAGCTAAGGAATAAGTTTCCCCTTAGTTCTGTTCTTTTAGTGCAATAACTTTTATTCGATCAGATGAAAACATTGGTGACTGGTAATGAGTATCCTATGTCTTCAGCCATAGTAGTTCTGCATGTTTGTATCTCCCAGAACACAGCAGGAACCCTGTTTCTCCTACAAAGGAGAAGAAAATTAGTGAGTTTTTTGCTGACTTGGTCAAAAACACAGCAAATTAAAACAACTTGGTAGCACTGCATTCCTCTCCAATATGATTGCTTATTAGCCTTTTCTTAAGGAAGAAAGAGTGCTTGGCAGCCATTGTCCAAAAAGAGCTCTGACCTCTGAGCAGAGCTAACCCATTCACTCCAGGCAGGCACCAAGCTCAGCTTGCGGCTGAACGATTCCTGATTCCATCTCAGCCACAAAGGGAGGAGGAATCTTTTCCGAAGAAAATGGAAGGCGGTGAAGTTACTTTGGTTTCATTGTGCATCTACACTTTGCTCCCTAACCAGAAGCATTTCTGGGTAATATCATTAGATCTGAACGTTGCCTTAAATAAAATAAATGACTGATATTTTAGAAACTGCTCCATACAAATGTTCTAATCCATCTTACAGAGCCTCCGTTCTGTAAACAACATGTGTTTTGGAACCGTATAAGGAGCCCTTAAAAAGTGTCAGTGTTTTAATTCATATTTTGACACTTTTGAAAATATCTCCACAGAGTAATTATGTATATGTTCCTGTTAAAACAGATACACAGTCAATTTTATAATTCACATAGTAAAAGTAGTAATGAGGATCATCCTTATAAAAATAGAAAATATCACTAGCAAAATGCATTTGCATAATGTGAAAGATGAAATCTCTTCTAACTTGTTCACTGTGTACTTATTCTTTCCTGCATCACTTTTAAAAGGTTTATAATGCCGACCTTAAAAATAAAACAACCAGTTATTTTACCAGCAAAATGAGTTTACTTGGAAATAGCAAGGAATTGCAATTAGGGACAAGCCGTCTCTGGTCAAATCATGGGCAAATCCAGAGAACAAAAGAGAGGAACATTGCTTTATAGAGAAAAAAGAGGAAGTTGCTCTGAATGAAAGTTGTTGCAGAGAAGGGAGAGTCCAGGGTGTGATTGTGACATTAAACAATTAGTATTTTCCTTTTATTTTTTGCAAGCCTATAAATCTGAGCATAAATTCTAAGTTCTTACTCTTATTGTTGTCCTGGGTATAGATATGAATAAACACCCTCTTAATTCATCAGAGTACTTTTTTAAAAAGGAAAATGGGCTAAAATGTGTCCTCCATTTCTCCTATGAGGGGAAATGCTGTACTTTTGATATTTAAAGATTGTGCATACGTGTGTACACATGCATGTGCAGCTTGTGTTTTTCACATCTTGCGTGTGCTTTCAGTTTTTACTTGGAAACATCTTTGTTTCCTAAATCATCTTATTCACAATAGCTATTCCTGGCAGATATAAAATTTAAAAATCTACCCATAATTTTCAAGGATACTTCTTAGACATATGATTGTCTTTCTTTCACCATAATAATGATTAAAAGTCAGATTGGATGGTAGAAATTTTTAATTAGTCATATAAATTTATTGTCTTCCTAATCTACAGGTTTGCAGGTAAGCCTGTCGAATGTTATGCATGAGACATGGCAAATCGTAGTTCTCTTCACCATCTTTTGTTAAGTAAAATAATGCATGATGATACTGTTGCCGTATCTGCTGTGCCACATCCCTGCTTTGGACTTGAGTTGGGCATCTGCGTGGTGACCTTTCAGGGTTTTACCTTCTCTCCATGAATGTTCCACAGATAACTGCACAAAATCTGCTCCTTTGAGCACAAGTTGAGTGAAGCTAATGAAAGCTCATTTCCATCAAGTATAAAGGACCTGCTCGTCTTAGCGACCTGCCCTTTTGCTCACTTAGAAAGCCCAGAACCAGAGCAACTAAAACTTAGCTATTGGGTACCACAGATGCATGTCACTGGCTAGGCCACCGCAGTGCCCCAGGGGACATCTTTGGTATTGTAGAATGTTCAGCTAGAAAACCTGTATTTTAACTGTTTACTATCTTTTGTTCTCAAATGTGTAACTAAGGCTCACTTTTTTACAAATCCAAACATTTCATAAGGCAAAAAATAACACAATATAAGCATGAAAAAGGTAAACATTGTTAAGAAATCCCTCACAGATTTATTTTGGATCTGTAATTCACCTTTTTGTTTTGTTACTAGTGTAGAATCATGTTTGGTGAACTAGAGTTGACTTTTTTCCTCTAGCTGCATGATATACATGACTCTCATGCACACCTGTTACGTTCTTTTATTTTTTAAGTAATAATTTTAGACGAGTTCAGGAGATTATTCTCACTTAGTCGCCATTTGGGTCAAGAAATAGACTCTGAGCAGAAGCCTCCCTCGTGCGGTCCAGTTACCACCTCCAGTTAGGACATCACACTTCTGATTTCCGTCACTGTCCATGGCTTTGCCCTGTTTTGATCATTTTATCATTGCAATCACACAGTATGTATCCTTTCACGTCTGACTTTTTGCTAACATTATGTTTGTGAGATTCATTCGAATCATGGTTTGATTCTTTGCTTATTCTTAATACTGCATATTACTCAATTTTATGAGGATGCCACAGTTTATCTGTCCATTTTAATATTGGTTGCTTTCAGTTTTGCTCTCTCAGCAGTGGTGCTGCTAGAAAAGTTCTTTTATGTGATTTGGTGGATCTATGTGTGCATTTTTGTAGGGTACAGACTGAAGAGGGAAATTTCTGAGTAATTGAATGGGTTTGCATTTAGGAGCTGGTGTCAAGTATTTTTACAAAGTGGTTGCACCAACACATCCTTGCCAGCACGGTTTGGGACTTGCAGGCACTCCAAATCCTTGCCAGCAGTTAATACTCTCAGACTCTCGTCTTAGCCAGTTATTTGGGTTTGCAGTGCTAGTTAATCATGCTCTTAATTTTGCATTTCCATGAGGCCAAATAGGCTTGAACACATTTTCGTGTTTATTGGCTATTTGAACATCCTTTTTTTGTGAAATGTCTTTCCCATTTGTCTTTTAGATTTTCCTTTTCTTATTGATGTATAGGAATTCTTAATTTCTGTAAACAAGTCTATTTTTGGTTAGATATATTGCAAATACCTTCTCCAGTCTATGATTTTCCATCTCACTCTCTTAATGGGGCCTTGTGATCGATAGAAAGTCCGAAATTTAATAGGGTCCATTAATCCTTTCCATTTTGGTTAGCATTGCTAGTGTCCTGTTTAAAAAAATTTGCCTATTATATGTTCATGAAGATATTCTGCTGTTTTTTATTCTAGAATCTTTACTGTTTGATCTTTCAGATTAAAATTCACCTGGAACAGATTTTTTTATACATGACATAACAAAGGAGCCAAGAGTCACTTTTTATATGAATCTTCAGTTGACCCAGCTTCATTTAGTAAAAAAGACCTTTTCCCCATTGCTTATCATAAATCAAGTGACCGTGTATGTATGGGTCTGTTTCTGGATTGTGTTCTGTTCCTTTGGCTTGTCTGTTCTTGTGCCAATACCGTACTGGTTTAGTTATTATGACTTTTTAACTTTATATCATAAATCCTGATAGCCAAAAAGGCCACTCCTCCAATTTTGTTCTTTTTCTTTGGGATTGCTGGGCTATTCTTGTCCCTTTGCGTATCTAAAGAACTTGTCTATTTACATACATACACTGGAATTGACTGGAATTGCAGTGAATGTATAGATCAATTCCAGGTGAACTGGCATGCTCTCATTCATGAGCATGGTACATCCTTCCTTTTAATTAGGCATTCCTTAATAGTTCTCAATAATGTTAGGCAGTTTCTCTGAGCCAGGACCTCCTGTGTAATGTTGAATAGAAATGTGATAGCAGGGGCACCTGGGTGGCTCAGTGGGCTCAAGCCTCTGCCTTTGGCTCAGGTCATGATCCCAGGGTCCTGGGATCGAGCCCTGCATCAGGCTCTCTGCTCCGCAGGGAGCCTGCTTCCTCCTCTCTCTCTCTCTCTCTGCCTGCATCTCTGCCTACTTGTGATCTCTGTCTGTCAAATAAATAAATAAAATCTTTAAAAAAAAACCCAAAACAAACAAACAAACAAAAAAAGAAATGTGATAGCAAGGTATCTTTGGCTCATTCTCGTCTCAGGAAGAAAGTGTTCAGAAGTTTACTTTTAAATATGAGGTTTACTGTAGTGTTTGTAGTGCCCTTTAATAGGTTGAGAAAACTGCCTCCTCTTTTAGTTTGTCTTTTTATTTTTATGAATAGGGATTGAATTTTAGCAAATGCCTTTTTCTCCATCTATTTGGATGATCACATGGTTTTTCTCTTTATTTTGTTAATGTGGTGAGTTACAATGATTTTTTATTTAATTTCTTTTCAATGTAACAGAATTCATTGTTAATGCACCACACCCAGTGCTCCATGCAATACATGCCTTCCTCAATACCCACCACCAGGATCACCCAACCCCCCCAACCCTCAGTTTGTTTCTCAGAGTCCACAGTCTCTCATGGTTGGTTTCCCCCTCCAATTTCCCCCAACTCACTTCTCCTCTCCATCTCCCAATGTCTTCCGTGTTATTCCTTGTGCTCTACAAGTAAGTAAAACCATATGATAATTGACTCTCTCTGCTTGACTTATTTCACTGAGCAGAATCTTTTCCAGTCCCGTCCATGTTGCTACAAAAGTTGGGTATTCATCCTTTCTGATGGAGGCATAATACTCCATAGTGTATATGGACCACATCTTCTTAAGGAAATGTCTTGTTGAGGTTTACCATATTTTTTGGAAAAGTCTGGAAGTTTTATGTGTCTTACTTCAATGAATTTCAATAAATAAATATTCATGTACCAGCACCCCAGTCAGAACTTAGAACCAGTATTTCTTTACCAATACAGGTAGGCCTCACCTTGCTGAATATGCAGTGAAATAATTCCAGTCCCCTAACAACACAATTCAGCTTTCAGTTACCACAGTATGTTAACTATGGACCATTGCACAAAGTGCTAGCCCTTTAGTACACAAATCACCACATAACTCACAGATCTGCCTAATGATCAGTGACCAATAATATCTGTTCTTTCAAAGGCTGTCAGTGACTGGCCTGAGCACTTCTGTTATTCAGTTCACATACTGACAGCACAGCATGGATGGTATGGCCTTCTTGCTCCCAGAGACAAACACATGGGATGTTTTACAGAAGTGGATACTCCATTGGCTCTGACTTACGAAAGTACAGTAAAGAAACCAAGTGATAACATTGGAAGTGAAAGTCTAATCAAACGTTAACAGATTTGTAGAAAGAAGAGCCCACCCTGGAGATGCTGCCACTGCCCTCATTTGAGAGACACTAACTGTGCTGCCAGAGGGGCTCGGGGAGAACAGACTCTGGGACATTAATGAGAAGCTGCTGGGACAACCAGGTGAACATGTTCTGCAGGAAGAGCCCTTCACGTTAAAGGGACTTGCAGAGATATTCAGAGCATTGTACATGTGAAAGATACGATGGTAGAAACCAACCCAAACTCGGAAAGGAGTATGGCATTTACCAAAGCACAGAAACGATGCTTGCTCTGTATTGTACATATAGGACAAGAGGAAAACCAACACTGCTCGCCTCTGATATGTTTTTTAGAAAGAAATAGAACACTTTATCTCAATGTTTTTAATGTTTTAAATCACAGTGTACTAAAATTATTACCCCTTCTATTGTTTAAATCTTCCTGTACAACCATAATCAACAGTAAAATATTTTTAATATTTTGATCAAAATTTGCAAAGGTCATAGAGAAATCAGTTTTCCCCATTAATTATTAAGCTCACCTTGTATTTAGCTCATGCCGAGTGAGAACGTCTGTATTTTATAAAGGACATTTTCAAATATGCTCATAAGAGAAGTTGGTCTGTGAATTTTCTTTCTCATAAAGACCTCATTATGTTTTGGTATGAAGAGTCTGATGACCTCATAAACTGAATTGGGAGGGTGTACTCTTTTTCCATTTCCACAAAAAATTTATGGAAGAAAAGTGACATTTCTTTCTTAACTATTTAGATAAATTCACCAGAAAAGCTATCTGAGTCTGGACTTTTTTAATGGGAAAATTTTAATTATAGATTAAATTTCTTTAATAGATTAAATACTTTAGATTTTTAAAATTTCTTACTTTGGACTATGTTGATTTTTTCCTACTGTGCATTTGTTTTCTCTTTTATTAATTTCTGCTATTATAATTCAGTCTTCCTGATTCCCCTTTTTTTGTGGTTTATTATTATTGTTTCTTTAACTTCTTTAAATGATTGCCTGGATAATTAATTTTTAAGTATGCACTTAAAGCTATTAATATTAATCTAAGATCACTTTCCTACATTAAACTATTTTTGATTTATCAAATTTCATAACCATTTAATTCAAATTTTTTCACATTTACATTCACATAAAAATGGATCATTTTATCTATGGGTTGATTATTAATCCCTCACTTCCAGATACTTGTGGGCTTTATTATCTTATCTTTATTGGTTTCTAGCTTTATTCTACAGTGGTCAGAGAACATATTCTGAACAATGATTTTGTTTATCATGTTATTAGATCTTTATTTTTACTGATAGTACTTTTACTTTTCTTTTCTTTATTTTTTTTGTCTGCTTGTTTTTCTGCTTTTTTTTTTTCTTCTATTGGTTCCTGAGAGAACTGTGTTAAATCTCTCTTCTATGATTGTAGGATTAATGATGATTTCTCCTTTTTCTATACATATTTTTTCAGGCTATGTTATTAGGTTAATGTAACTTTAGAATTACTTTATATTCCTAATCAATTTCTCCTCCTATCATTTTGAAATGTATCTATATTTATCCTAGTATGTCTTTCCCTACAGTCTGCTCTATCTGGTATTAATGTTAGCACATTGGTTTTCTTTGGTTAACATTTGGATGGTTAGTGTTAGTCTTTCCATGCTTCTATGTTCTCATCTCTGTGTTTATATTTCAGTATGTCTCTTGGAAGTGTCATGTGATACTTACTTTGATATTCATCTGAATATAGTAGTCCTTTAATTAGAGTATTTAATATATTTATTTGCAATGTTATCACCATAATATAATTCATACATTATTTATTTATCATTTTAATAATTGTTCTCTATTTTTCTTAATAGTGTCATATTTATTTTTATATTTCTTGCTTTATTTTTTATTCACCAAGAATTTATTTTATTATACTATTTTCCCTCTATTACCTTGTTGGATATACATTTTTATTGTTCTTTTAGTAGATATCGTAGCTAGTATAATATCCATCATTGTATAGGATATTTTTCCTCTGTGAAAGTTCCTTTTTGTATTTCTTTTAGAGTGTCTCCTAGCTATGTTTTTTTTCTTTTCCATAAGTGTCTTTCTTTTGCCCTAACTTTTGAAGAATATTTTTGCTGGTTATAGAATTCTCAATTGCCAGTTGATTTTTTTTTTCAGGTTTTAAAAAGATGATATATTATTGTCTTCTGACCTCCATAGTTTTCCTCAAGAAGTCATTTGAGGTTTTATTATGTCTCCTTTGAAGAGAATGTGTGTTGGAGTGTATCTTGTTGTCTCCAGTTGCTTAGAATATTCTGTTGTCTTTGATTTTCAGAAGTTTTATTATGAAGTGCCCAGATGTAGTTCCCTCTGTCTTTGGGGGGTTCATAGTGCTTCTTAAGTCTGTAGGTATGTTTCATTATTTTGGAATTTTTTTGACTTTTATCTCTTCAAATATTGCTTATGCTCCATTTTTCTCCTCCTCTTGAGATTTGATCTACAAATATATTACACTGTTTCTTGTTTGTATGTCTTATATGCTATTTTCTGTGTTTTCCTTTCTTTTTGAACTACATGCTTCAGTTTGACTTTCTTTTTCCACTAATCTTTCTTCAGGATCACTAATGTTCTCTTCAATAGTCTCCAGACTGCTCTCCCCAATGAATTTTTAGTTAATTCTTTGCATATTTCTGTTCTAGAATTTTCACATTATGATTATTTATTTGAAAGAGAGTGAAAGAAGAGGGGGGAGGGGAAGAGGGAGAGAGAGAATTTCAAGCAGATTCCTTGCTGAGCACAAAGCCTGACATGGAGCTTAATCTCACGACCTTGAGATCATGACCTGAGCCAAAACAAAGAGGTGAACACTTAACTGAGCCACCCAGGTGCCACAACACATTATGATTTTTTAAATGGGTTATAATTCTCGAGTAAAATTCTCTATTTTGTCATCTGATTTCTTAAACACATTAGTCACAGTTATTTATTCTGTGCCTTATAATACTAATCTGAATCATCTGTGGGCCTGCTTTTCTTGTCATACTTTGTAGGAGGGTTGGTCTACTGAAGCTACTCCATCATACTGAGGGTGGAATTCCTGCCATATTCTTGCTTAACAGCCACAAAATTTCACTGGGTGATTCTACCAAAATTTATTTAATGAAATGCTCATTCATGAATATATTTATTTATTTATTGGCCTTTACATTTCAAACAAAGTCACAGTCAATACTCATACAATTATATGAGGACATTTGTGGGAATAACCACCACTGAAGGAATAAGTTGTTGCTCCTTACCCTGCATGCTACAATACAGTGTCTGAGAGAAGGAGCTTAATGGCAAATTGATATTTATATCAACTGTGGGGTCTTGGTTTTGGGGGGTGGTTTTTTGAGGTTCATCTTTGAAATTCGTGTTCTCTCTGTCCAACCATCTGTCTCACTCTGTGTGGCATGACCCTTCAGACCAGCAACGACCCTAGCTACCGCTCCACAGCCACTGATGGCTCAGTTTGGAAATGCCCTGTGATCCCTAACAGTGAATTCCATGCTTACTACATAATATTTTCGTTAGATTAGAGACTACCACATGTCCTTTAAATTTGGTGAAAATACATTCTGCCATTTTTAGTTTAGGTGAAGGATAGATAGAAACAAGTTATCAGTGTATAATACACTTTGTGTATTATATTATTTAGAAAACCAACTTATGCTATGAGCTTGGGCTTCATGCCCTGTGGGTTTTCTCTCACAGGGAACTGAGGGGAGAAGTGACTCTGCCACAGCATTCTTACTGACATTGTTGGCCTATGGAATCATCACAGGTAAAAGAAATTATTGGTTTCAGTTTTGATGTTCAAGTCATCACTCTCATCCTCACAAAAAAGAAGCTGAACAAACTGAAAATCAGCAACACTTTCAGGGCTATCAGAGAGTAGAGGTCCTGCCCTTAAGGGAAACTATTTTGCCAATGGTTAATATGTCCTGGGGGAAAGGCAGTTAAACAACTCCAATCCCCTCTAGCTGTGTGTCTCACATAAGGGAAGGGAAAAGAGAAAGTCTAATAAACTCTTCTAAGGCCACAGGCATTCATACCCATAAACAAAACAAAATAAAAAACAAAAAACTGGCTTTAATCATAGGACTCTAGACATCTTCCCCAACCAGTACGTTGACCACCACATCAATAGGATGCAGTAAAATAATAGTAGATTTATAACAGAGAATTCTGAGACACAGACTCTGTTTAAGGAGTTTCTAGAGAAACCCAAAGAAAATAGAGAGAGAAACAGGATTCTAGAGGAACCTCTGACATCCAACACATACAGATGAACCAAACATTGAACAGCCTAACTACTAGTTGTTTTAACATATAATCTCACACCAAAGACATTTTACCTAAGTTCTTATTACCTGATACATCATGTCTGGCTTTCAACAAAAATGACAAGGCATGCTAAGAGACAAAACAAACCCACAACAGACTAAAGAGATAAAGCAAGCATCTGAAACAGGCTCAGATGTGGCAGACATTTTGGAATGATCAGACTGGGGATTTAACCATGATATAGCTTTGCAATTATGTAACTATGATAAGAACGCTAATGGAAAAAAGAGAATATGCAAGAATAGAGAGGTAATATAGGCGAAGAGATGGAAACTCTAAAAAGGAATCAACAGGAAAAGCTAGAAATCAAAAACACTGGGAGAGAAATGCAGCATGCTTTGGGTAGTCCCATCAATAGACCAGATAGGGCCAAGCAAAGGATCGGTGAGCTTGAAGTGATGTCAGTAGAATTTCCCAAACTGAAAAGCAAAGAGGAAAATGAAAAGGTGCTACAGAATACCCAAACTGATGAAACATTAGAACGAGTGTAAAATATGTGTAATGGGAAGATCTGAAGAAAGATAAACAAGGGCAGAAGAAATATTTGAAATAATAATGGCTGAGAATTTTCCAAAACCAACAAGACACCAAACCCCAGATCCAGGAAACACAAAAACACTAAGGAGGATGAATATGAACAATTCTACACCTAGGTATGCCATATTCAAACCAAAAAATTTGAAGACAGAAAATCTTGAAAGAAGTCAGGAAAAAAAAACATCCTTACCTATAGGGAAGCAAGAAGAATTACACTCGACTTTCTTCAGAAGCCATCTAAGCAAAAGGAGAGTAGGGTGAAATATGTAAAGTGTTAAAAGAAAAAAAAAAACCCACAACCAACAATTCTGAACACAGGAAATTATCCTTCAAAAGTGAAGGAGGAATAAAGACTTTCTCAGACAAAGAAAAACAAAGGAAAAAGGAGATTTATCACCAGTAGACCTGTCTTGAAAGAAATGTTAAAAGAAGTACTTCAAAGAAAAAGAAAATGATATGGATCAGAAAGGCAGACCTATATAAAGAAAGGGCATTAAAGAAGGAGTAAATGGAAGTAACTTAAAATCTCCTGGTTTTCATATTTTTAACTGGTCTAATAAATCACAGTTCAAATGCTTTTTAAAATCATCATAACAACAATGTATGCTAGTTTATGGATAAGTGAAATGAACGAAATCTTAAAGAAAGTATAATTAATATGCCAAGAAAGAGAAAATCAAATTACACAAATTTTCCATTAAAATGAGAGAAGGGAGAGAGAGAGAAAAGACAAAAAAAGGAAAGACATCACAAGTGCAACAAATCCAAAATGGATCACAGACCTCAGTGTAAGACACAGCTATGAAACTTCTAGAGCGCTACGCAGGAGAAAATCTCTATGACTTTGTGTTTGGCTATGAGTTCTTAAATACAACACCAAAGGCACAATCCATGAAAGAGAAACATGAGAAGTTGGATTCCATTAAAACTTAAAACTTCTGTTCTGTGAAAGACACTGTCAAGCAAATGAAAAGACAAGCCACAGACTGGGAGAAAATATTTGGAAAACATATATCTGATAAAAGACTTGTGTCCAAAATATACAAAGAAGTGTTAAGAATTAACCATAAGAAGACAGCCCACTTTTTAAGAGGGCAAAGATAGGAACAGAAGTGTCAGCAGACACAGACCTAAATGAGCACACAAAATGACGCTCAGCGTCCTATGTCATCAGGCAACGGCAAATTACAAGGTGCCTACACACCTGTTGGGATGGCCCCAATTCCCCAATTCCCAGTGAGCAACAGGCTGTCACTCCGCGTGGCTGAGAACACGAAATAGCATGGCCACTCTGGAAAAGTCGGGCGGTTTATTTCTACAACTAAACACAGAACTATCATAGGATCCAGCATTCCTGCTCCTAGGCCTTTACCCTAATGAGCTTTAAACTCATGTTCACACAGAAACTTACACACAAATGCTTATAGAAGCTTTGTTCCTAATCACTAAAAGCTGGAAGCCACCAAGATGTCCTCCAGTAAGTAAACTGTGGTACATCCATACAGTGCAATATTATTAACATTCAAAAGAAATGAGTTAAGGGGCACCTGGGTGGCTCAGTGGGTTAAAGCCTCTGCCTTCGGCTCAGGTCATGATCCCAGGGTCCTAGGATCAAGCCCCGCATCGGGCTCTCTGCTCAGCAGAGAGCCTGCTCCCCTTCCTCTCCCTCTGCCTGTCTCTCTGCCTACTTGTGATCTCTGTCTGTCAAATAAATTTAAAAAAAAAAAAGAAAGAAATGAGTTAAAACTGGCATATTGCTAAGTGAAAAGAAGCCAATCTGAGAAGACTGTATACTCTATGATTTCAGCTATATAATATTCTATAAGAGGCAGAACTGTAGAAACAGCAAAAAAATCAGTGGTTTTTAAGAGAGGGGAACCGTAGGGAACTTCTGTACTATCAGGTCAACTTTCTATAAACTCAAAACTGCTCTCAAAAATAAAACATTTTTTTAAAAATGTGATTGTAGTACTTAGGAGCTCTGTGATGACTCAGCAGTCCTTGGTGTGATGCGGACCAGAAAGAGGGATGAATCAAATTGGAGTCCGTGGGGCAAGTTAGGGAACTATTTGCAAGGGGCTGAAAGGTGATTCTAAGGACAGGACCTTGGTACCCACAATTAAATCAAGACAGACATTCTGACAAGTGAAAAGAAACTTATGGCGTAATAGGCATAAGTAATGAATCTTCTCAGTTCTGTCTGGAAAGATGTTAACAGCCTTCACAGACATCTGTAGCCCAGTAAGACCACATACATGATACACTGGTTCTTCTGGGGCATTGATACTGTCTTTCTTCTTGCTAATGTTCTCCTGCAAGCAGTCTGCTGCTTCCTGCAGATGTCAGTTAAAATATTCATAATAAGAGCTTTCAAGGGAGAATTGAACATAATAAAAGTTTCTCATTAAAAAGGAGAGCTTTGCTTTAAAAAATAAATAGCAGAGCCCTTAGTCCCAATTCAGAGACCAGCTGAGATTAGAGGCGTTGAGATAGAGATTTTGGAGGTGCCGAGATTTGAATGATGAGTTTGTTTCTCTGCCAGATGCTCTGAAACTCCTACACTCTTGGGCTTGCTAGAGCTTCAGCATGGCCGCCAGTGAGTCTCGAAGCAGGAAGAAAATTCTTGGAAGTAGGTGGAGAGGTCTGGATGCCTCTTAGCCTTCTTTCTAGGATATCTTGAGCTTTTTTTTTTTTTTTTTTTGCTTATTTTTTTAATATGTTCTATATTATCTTTCCAAACATTCCCTTCATCCTGCTTTTCGAGAAAACTTTTCCTGTCAAGTTCTAGAAGCACATGAAAATGAGAAAGCCAGTTTTTATTTTTTTGATGGAATCTAGACATAGTTTATAGCTTATGGATTTTGAACACATAAGCATTATTGACAAAATATTTTGAAAAGTTATAGTATAAGAATAAAAGTCGGAGTAAAAATAAATCTGCCTTAATAAGTAGATATTTATTTTTAGTTATAAGGCTTGAAGGACTGACAACTCTGAAAACTCAACTCCACAGCACCAAGTCTGGTGCAGTGTGGGCAGCCATGCCATACGCTTCCTTGGAGTATTCCAAAAATAACCCTCTCAAACTGGAATCTGCCTCTGACACATCCTCTTCCCCACACTGACACCGTCCCTGGTTATGGGAGAATACAGCTCTCCCTATCCCAGTCTCTAAGCTGGCATGCTTAGCTGGTCCCATGAACATTGTCAGGGGATGGGGTGCAGACACCAGTTGTCAGCTGATGAGCCTCTACTTGTTTCTGTTGAGAGCTGTGAAGAGTGGACAACCCAGAGACAACCAGAGAAACAGAACTTTTTTTTTTTTCTAGAGTACAGTCACAGCTTGTATTCCAACACTGCACCGTAGTCTTTCTCCAGGCTCAAAATGGGATTCTTATGTTTTTAGATTCAAGTGCATCATCCCAGGCAAGGTGACGGGGGAATTCTAATAAGTTTGCCTTGTTCCCAGGTTTGGGGGATGTGAATATTCCCTTCCCAGACTCTCTGAACGTGGAAGATCCCCATGACTGTGGGTAGAGTGGATGTTCCTCACAGCAGAGCATTTATCTCTTTTGTTTGCGAGTTCTCCCTGGGCATTTACAGGCTCGTCTCCCCCATCTCTAATTTTAGTGCCAAAGGGAAATATTCCCAGGCTACAGCAAAGAAGCTTTACCTTTCCAATATATCAGGGATCAAAGAAAGAAAGCACCAGAATCCCTCCAACAGGCTGATGTTGGTTGACACTTTTTTTGCTTTGATGACAGGTGCTGAAGCTTTGAAGCAAAGCAAAAAAAAAAAAAAAAAAAACTGCCCAGATGCACTGTCTCCTTGAAGAGAACATGCCTGCTTTATAGGGAAAAGTTTTCTAAACTTGGGATTTATACCGCATAAGGATATAGTTAATAAGAGTTCGGGGCTCATTCTAAAGGATACAGCAGAAGGGTTAGAGAGGAGAGAATGTTCGAGATGCTGGAGCAGCTAAGAGAATGAGATGGTAGAATTCCTTTTCTTAAAAGCCTTTCCAAACATTGTCCTGGGTCCCTTTATGTAGACAGCACTGCTATTCTGACATTTTGTGACTGTGGAAAACATGTAAGCGGTGATGCCAAGCACCTTGTGTCTAAATAGAGAATCAGGATTCAGTATCTTGAATATATATAAATTATTCTTAACTATATCATCAGACAGTCATCACTGTAGATTTCTAAACTAAAATTCTTTGGACCTAAAAATCATTACTGAGGGGTGCCTGGGTGGCTCAGTGGGTTAAGCCTCTGCCTTCAGCTCAGGTCATGATCTCAGGGTCCTGGGATCAAGTCCCGCATCAGGCTCTCTGCTCAGCAGGGAGCCTGCTTCCCTCTCTCTGCCTGCCTCTCTGCCTACTTGTGATCTCTGTCTGTCAGATAAATTAAAAAAAAAATCTTTAAAAAAAAATCACTACTGAGAAGTACAAAATGAGAGTGTTGTTGCCGACCCCAGTACACTTAGGTTGTTTTCTCAAAAGTCGTGCTGATATTATATAAGTTGAAAGGAGAAATTTTTCTCTCTGTATAAATTGAAGGAATAGCTATTAAAATGAGTAATTTTACCTAAATAAGGGGTGTATATTACTTCAGTACCATATGAAAATATACGTGAATATGCTTAGTATGTCAATTAGGTGTTTGGTTGAGTCACTCAGAGTACATTGCATCTCTTCTTGTTGCCATAGTTACTGTTGCCTTGTGGGGGTACATCCTGTATCATTTATGTCGTAGACTTTATTTATTAGCAAAGACAACAGTTTGTTCTGTTATTTACATGATTCTCCCCCATTCACTGTTTTCTTACTCTTTTCTTTAATGATTTGTTTTCTTTTCCTTGAGTAATTTTACATGATGCCATTTTCCTTCAGATTCAGATTTTGACTGCTAAGACTTCAGTGGTTTTGATTTGCAGATTATCAGATTATAAAATAATCATAAAGTAAATAATAAAATAACAAATACTTCAGGAAACTGGACACCAAACTAAAAAAACAGAAGACAAGATGCCTGAACTATTGTAGATGATAACTCTCCTGGTGACCTTTTTATTTTCTTTTGTTTTGCCTTTAGAAAGATGAGGCTTTAAAATTTTTTCCCCCGGTGAACATAAAATTTCATTCATATACTTTACCTACTTTTTATTCTATAACTTTGAAAAACACATTCTTTTAAAAAAATTTCTTAGCAGTGGCATCAAATAATAGTTGTTTCCTTAATATGTCACTGTGATGGTGGTTGTAAGGATTGTAACAGATTCATCTGGCACTCACTTCCCATATCACAGCACATTCGTGTTTTTTGTCCCTTTTTTCCATCTAAAGGTTGTGGTTACCATTTTACTTACTGTTCAGATAACAGAGGCAGAGGACAGGTGACTTGTCCAAAGTCAGACTTACAGCTTGGATTTTCCTTGTGAGTCCACACCGCCCTTAGCGCTGACTGGCTGCCTGGCCCTGTGGGAGGTCCAATTAGGAGGAAAGCTAGGAGCACTGACTTCAAGCCCAGCCACACACTTGCTGCCTGATGCAGCTAAACCATTCAGACTGTGAGCCTTGGTTTCCTCACCTGTCAAATGGAAGGCTTTTCTCTGCCTCACAAAGTAGTAGCTGACCAGATCGAAGGAGAGTTAATATGGAAGGGCATTAAAACAAGCACTGTGTATATGAGGGTATGACCAATACTTAGACATTTCTCTGTATGCTCATCAGAGGTGAATTAATAACACTTTTGGCTGAACCCCCTACAGGGAACCTCGTGCCCAGCTGGGCTCACAGGGATGAGTGTGTTCTAGACGCCTTGTGATTTCACTTCCTCTCTGACCCTTGCTAAGTCCTCACTTAAACATAAAAGCAAACTTCTTCTGCAGAAACATGGAGGATTTTGCTTTGTGTTGAATAGATTGGCACTGAAGTCTGTGTCAAAAGCCATTTCAGTGTCTCTGACATTTTTACTCTATTTGTTGACAGGCCTTTTCTTGAGAAGAATGCTTTTCTGCTTGGTCAGAAATTTCTCCTCAGAGATGTCAGAACTGCTGTCTTACCTCTAATGCATTTTGTAGCCCAAGTCCTTTTTATTTCAAAGAAATATAGACATATCTACCCAAAGCCATGCTTTAACACAAAATAGAAGGAAAAACCCAGGTGTTGTCAGCCTTGCTGGTAAACACACCTTTAGATAATCACCTCCTGGCCATTTGCAGAAGCAATTGCTTTCACAGTTCATATTGGTCTAATTAAAAAAGAAATGCTCTATTTTCAACTTTTTGAGGAATCTCCATACTGTTTTCCAGTACGGTTGGTGGGTGCACTGTTGGTGGGAATGCAAGCTTGTAGAGCCACTCTGGAAAACTGCATGGAGGTTCCTCAAAGAGTTGAAAATAAAGCTACTTTATGACCTAGCAATTGCACTACTGGGTATTTACTCTACAGGTACAAATGTAGTGATCTGAAGGGCCACATGCACCCCAATGTTTATAGGTTTAGCCAAACTATGGAAAGAGCCTAGCTGTCCATTAACAGATGAATGGATAAAGAAGATGTGGCATCTATCTGTCTATCTATCTAACTATCTAACTATCTATCTAGATAATGGAATACTATGCAGCCATCAACCCCCCCCCCCCCCGAAATCTTGCCATTTGCAATGATGTGGATGGAACTAGAGGGTATTATGATGAGTGAAATAAATCAATCAGAGAAAGACAATTATCATATGATCTCACTGGTATGTGGAATTTGAGAAAAGAGACAGTGGATCATAAGGGAAGGGAGGGAAAAATGCAACAAGATGAAACCAGAGAAGGAGACAAACCATAAGAGACTCTTAATCTCAGGAAACAAACTGAGGGTTGCTGGAGGGGAAGGGGGTATGAGGAATGGGGTGTCTGTGTGTTGGACATTGGGGAGGGTGTGTGTTGTGGTGAGTGCTGGGAAATGTCTAAGACTGATGAATCACAGACCTGTACCCCTGAAACAAATAATACATTATATGTTAATAAAAAAAGAAAGAAATGTAAATTTGTGTATACAGGAAAGAGACTGAGAATAAAAGTTTAGTCATCTGTGTTTCACACATGTATCCTGAAGTATAGTGGAGAGATTCTTCCCTGAGATCCTGAGACTCTAGGTTCAGTCACTAACTTTTTCCTGTGGCATTGGACAAACCTCAGGGCACGTCTGTCAGAAGAGGGTTGCATTTGGCTAAATTGCAGGGGGTGGGGTTGTTTGTTTCTTCATTATGCTTATGTCAAAAGATTAATTTTTTTCACTTTTTTGAACTTAGGGGTTGGAGGATAAGTTGTTCAAATAATCTTTGTTTGACTTGTTTTACTGTTTAACCTTAAAATTAAGACTGTTCCCTGAAAAGATCTTTCTAAATCACTGCCCTAGAAGAAATTCTACATCTTGATCATGCTATCAGAGAAAGCTTTCTTTCAAATATACCTGCTCAAGCAATGGTCTTGGTGGTCATGGCAGTCTGGATTGAGCTGCTTAGAAGCCTACACCTCTATCTAGTGCATAATCACTTTTAAGCCCTGTGATTTGAGAGCTACTTGGCTATGAGTGAATTGACCATGCTAATCCCAGACATCATCTATCAGTACAAGTTAATCTTGGAAGAAATGCCAAAATATTAGAAATTTTCCTTGAGTCTCCATTCTACCTAAGGTTAAAACTCCTTTAAGTACTTCTAGAGATTTCCTTAGAGAAGTTATAGTAGCTAAAATACTTTCTCTTTTCTGTATGTTTTGGGGTGATATAACTCTTCACCAAAAATAAGTGTGTAATTTGAGTTGCTTCTTCAACAAAAGACAGCATGGAAGTACCTAGTCATAGCATAGATTCCTGCAATAAAAGCTATTAAGTTCCTGTAAAGAGTTATGAAAGCAAGGAGTTTTCAAACTATACTTTGTGTCTTCCAGTGAATTCGTTATCCAGTGGATAATCTAGAAGTGAAAAGATAAAAGCTGAGTGTCCAGGAGGGGAAAGAGGCCGGAGCCCACTCACTTTGTGCTGTCCCCTCACCAAGTAAGGGCCTTTAGGCATTTCCACAGAACTGTTTTTGTGGTGCCAGAATCCCTCATCCATCTTGTGGCCATTCAGCACATACTTTCTACACACCCAGCACAATTCTAGGCATGGAGGAGACCACAGTGAAAGAGAGCAGAGCTGGTCCCAGCTGTCACAGAGCACACAGTGTTGTGAGGGTGACTAACACAAAGCCGTGGGAGGTTATGCCAGGTAAGTGCCAGGAAAGAGCAGCACAGGCTCCAGAGGGCCAGTGAGGCTTCTCTGAGGAAGTGACTTCACATCCACTTTTGAAGGGTGAGGAGACATAAAAACTGGACATTAGAGGAGGAGCAGAGGCAGACGTCAAGGAGAGAAAAGGATGTTCACCAAGTGTTTCCCTGAACTGACAATATGAGTACCATGTGTGTTGTTTACTGGATGCTCTGAGCTGATAGTCTCAATGCTATGTAAAAGACCCTATTTCTCACCCTGTTTTACTGAGAGGAAACCAAGGTATAGGAATAACATTGTGTACCTTGGGTCCCGCTGCCAAAGATGACAGATCCAGGATTTGAACCCAGGTCTTACTGCGGAGCCTACACCCCGGGCCACCACTCTGTCCCCTCTAACGTGAGCAGACATTTCCAGGGACTAGAGTGATGGCTACGTGTGCCAACAGTCTGTTTGCCAAAATGATGGGTCAGGTGTCTCAGCCCATTACTTCTCCCACTGAGACGTGTGATGCCATAAAGATGGGGCGGTGAGAGGCTTCAGTGGGAGAGTTGTGGTCACTAAACAGGCAAGCTCACGGGAGCACCGACAGCCTGTCTGCAAGGCTAAAGTGGAGCAGGGAGCTTGAAGCATTCTCAGAAGAGAGGCAGTGTTTGCCAGCACGCTGGTCACACAGGCAGGACGCGTGAGAAGGACCGAGCTTCACGGGGCCCAGTGAGTCGGACTCTGCAATAGCATTTGCGTGCCGTGATTCGTCCTCAGTCACCTTGCAGATAACAGTGAGTTCCTCTGCCCTTGTCATACACAGTGTGTAGATGTCTCTTAGATATGTCCACTGGACTGTGACCTTGTCGTCGGCCAGGAATCTTTGCTTATTGCTGTATCTCTGGGCCTGGCCTCGTGCCAGTCCTGCAGTGGACACTCAGGGCTGAATGAATTTTGTAGCATTTCTGGAATGGAGTCTCTTTTGCCCCTTTCTTTGTAGGTATTCATTGCTTTATCAAATTTATATTTCAGCTGTGCGAGCACTTGGCTTACTAATAAACATAAACAGATTACAAATGTCTTAACTCCGTCAGCACACTGTTTTACAGAGCCAACACAGGCTGGGAATATGTAAGACACCTCCTTATCCCTTTTAAAAACAGGAAGGCATAAGAGACCAGGGCAGGCTGATCACATGTTCCAAGACTGGACTTGCTCCTCTGATATTAAATTTGTGGTTGAGAGTGTAAGTTGACAGAACATTCTATTGGAAGTCTGTGAGTTGTAAATGGTTTCTGCCTGGCCATCCACTGGGCACCATAGTTAGAGATCTGTGGCATTCAATTTGCATAGCCCACTTCCGGGCTACTGCGGCACATTTTCCAGTTTGTTGATTTGTTCTTTCTTTAAAAACTAACAATGTCAGAATTCTTTATGCACATTAGCCTACTTATTCACTGAATCTTGAAACAGAAGATTCTTCACTATTGGCAAAGTAAGAGCCCACTATTTGCAAAACTTAAATTGAGATTCTCTCTTTTACCTCAGAAGGTTGGATGGGAAAAAATACATATGAATTTTCTAACTCTCTGACCTTTCAGCTGCAAAGGTCAAGCAAGGATAGTTGAACTTTTTTTCCATTTGCTTAAATGTCTGGAAACTGGTGTTTATCATTCCACAAGAGACATATAAGGTACAGTAAGCCCTGTTGTTCACGGTATCTGGCAGGGAGAAGGCACTGATCCGTATTTATTATAATCCAGCATATTGATTAATCCAAGGTATTGATCTAAAATATGTTAACTGCCATATTCTGAAAATTGCAATTAATTTGATATTGAAAATACACTGAGCATAATTTTATTGTTTTATGATTTAAAAAATTCCACAGACTTCCTACACTTCTAAGTCATTGTTTTTTTGCTTTGTTTTTTTTTTTAACTATTAACATATAATGTATTATTTGCCCCAAGGGTACAGGTCTGTGAATCATCAAGCTTATTTCACAGCACTCATCATAGCACATACCCTCCCCAGTGTTCATAACCCAGCCACCCTATCCCTACCCTCCCCAGCAACCCTCAGTTTGTTTTGTGAGATTAAGAGCCTCTTGTGGTTTGTTTCCCTCCTGATCCTATCTTGTTTCATTTTTTCCTTCCCTACCCCTCACAACCCTCCGCCGTGTCTCTCAAATTCCTCATAACAGAGATCGCATGATAATCGTCCTTCTCTGATTGACTTATTTCACTCAGCATAATACCCTCTAGTTCCATCCACTAGTCATTGCAAATGGCAAGATTTCATTTCTTTTGATGGCTGCATATTATTCCATTGTACATATATACCACATCTTCTTTATCCATTCATCTGTTAATGGACATCTGGGTTCTTTCCATAGTTTGGCTATTGTGGACATTACTGCTATAAATATTGGGGTGCATGTGGCCCTTCGGATCACTACATTTGTATCTTTAGGGTAAATACCCAGTAGTGCGATTCCTGGGTCTTAGGGTAACTCTGTTTTCAACTCTTTGAGGAACCTCCATACTGTTTTTCAAAGTGCTGAGCCATTGTTTTAACATCACTTTAAATTACATTGATTGATGCAACAATGCCAGTTAATAGAAATTTCCAATCGATAACATTCTTTCAGTATCTGTCTACATTCATATTTTTTTAACCAAATCATTAAAGAAAAAAAAATGCTTATGAAATTGAGTTAAAGGCAGTATTTTAGTCATTACTAAGAGTTTCTCTAAGTTCTTCACAAGTCTTTCGAACAACCTCCAATTGCTTTGCAAAGAGCTCCAAAAGGGACATTTTATAATTGAACGGTGAAATATTAGAGAAGCCACAAGGGAAGCCCATCAGTAATCAAGCACTGAGCTCAGTGGCCAAATATGCACCAACAGTGTTTAATGAGACAGAATAGCTAACTGATAGAAATATTGCAAGTCCCCACTGGTTCCTGGGATGTCTGCTCCCACAGCTACAACTGCACTTTCAATTGTCCCTTCTATTAACGCTCATCCTGAAAAGCCAGGAATTTGTAATGCAACAAACTGAAAGTCATTGCTAGTGAGTAGGGTACTTATAATGCCTGGGTCCATTAATACAGTGCGGCACCCTTCCAGACCCTTTTCATCAGCACTGGTACTATGTCCTTCAGACACCCACCAAATGCAGGAGAGTGGGTGGCGTCCCAGGGCAAAGGCCAGGATCTCCATCAAAGTTACAGAATAAATTCCATCCACTGCTGAAATTTTCAAGAAACGGCTGAATTCACCCACTGAAGGAAATGCAGCAGGATGTCTACCCAATTCCTGAATGAATGAGAACACAGATGCAGGCAGCAATGTCCGCGGTGCCATCTCCTGGCTCCAGGGCCCGAAGGGTTTAATCAGAATATTTCTGATTAAGATTAAGAGGGCAGCCAAATTAGATTGGCGCTGCATGTTCTTGACTGCTGTGGGCTGAGGGCACAGAGGACCCCTCTGCTGTGTGGGAGGCCTGGAAAGAGTCGTCAGATTGACTGGAGCGTTCTCACAGCCAACTGTGACCCTCGAAGTGACTGCCACCATCACCTTCCACGTGCACTTCCCCCAGAGACCTGGAGCAGGAGGAAAACCAATCTCACAGAACAGAAGGAACCTCAATAGGTTTCCAACTTGTTCACATCACTTGCCCAGGATTATTTAATATGTACCATATTGAGAAAACATTTAAGAGCAAATCAATACATGTTCTGCAACAATATTTGCTTAACAATTTTTTCCCATTATGAGCAGATCACCTACTAGGAAAAAAAAATATTTCCTTTATTTTCCCTCCTTCTCTCCAGAACACATGACAGACCCATGTCATTGCCCTAAGAGGAAAAAAAAAATCTCCATTAAAAAACAGATGTTGTACACATCACAGCAGCAGCCCGTGGAGCTACTGGGGGACAAAGAAGATCTTCAAATAGCAAATCAGAGAGCTGCTCTGCCCACTGGACTCAGACTACATTTGCATTTTGGAAAATATTAGGCATTGATTTTGTTGAATTGCTTAAAATTAAATACTTTAGAAATTAATGTGCACAGGGATTAATAATAGAGAGCATTACCATTTATAAAGACTAAGAAACCTTGCTCTTAAATTAGAAAAACTGTGCAAGGACATTATTAATATTTTTATCATTTTGAAGACTACAAGGTTAATTGCTTTTCACAGTGGTGAGACTAACTAGTCTTACAGAGTTTCTACCTAAAGGAAAAGGCTAAGACTAGATTAGCCAGGATTTTATATGGTCGTGAAGAGTGTCTTTGACACACTATGGGGAAGTACAGACAAAAGAGGATTCGGTGAGAAGTTAGACTATACAGAGTTCTTTATCTAGAGGAAAAAAATGTACAGAGAATTAACATTGAACCCTTCCTTTGACCTCCAAAATTGCATCACTTTTTATAACATTTATTGAATAAATCCTGGCAAAACACTTTGTAATGATTTTTTTAAGTTTGGTCTCTTGACAAATGCTATACCAAATTGAGTAGCATGAGTGCTGTGGTCAGTTGCTTTTAGTACTCAAAATACTGTATTTATTGCCTTACTGAACTCACATCTATGTTTTGTGGCATTTTGGTAGCTTGTATCTTGACTGGTTAACAATTTTTATTAGCAAATGCAGAATGTAGTAGAATTGCATAGCTGTTCTGTGCAATTATAAATTGGGCTTATTGTGCAAAATTACTTTCCTGAAACCATTTTTATAGCACAAATTGAAAAGTTCCTATTTTTGTTTTTGCTCCCTCTTTTCCCAAGAAATAATCAGAACCGTGGAGGAAGGAAGGATGCAGATATTCCTGAGCTGCAATTGCGGCTGCCATCCAGCTCTCTTATGGGCCAGCGGGTGCTGTGGGGGCTTCTCAAGACCCTCATTAAGTCTCCTGGGGAGGTGTAAGTTTAACTTACAGGCAGATCTATTGTCAAGACTTAGAAAATATTAGGTAATGAGAAGCAAAGCCTTTTTGGTTATCTCTAGGACCAAAATTATTCTTCTGATGAGCCACTCAAGGACTGGAAGGAGACCGGATGAAGGTGAAGGGTGCTCACTCTGTAGCAGGCACCAGCAGGTGCTTCTCTCTTGTGTTATCTTCTTTTCTTTACTATGGAGAAACAACAGGACATAACCTTTCCAGAGATACATAATCAATAAATGGCTGACTGGCACCAGCACCCAATTTTTGGTCCTTCACCATGAAGGTAGCATGGTGGCCATGGTAGCATATGGCAACAGAGGCTGGGGTCTCCAACCTGTATTAAAGCTGCATGAGGAACACTTTTCCTGAGTGCCAGTTTGAGACAAAATGAGAGATGGATTGGCCAGCCCCGCCATGAGACAAAATGAGAGACGGATTGGCAAGCCCCCATCACATTCATTTGTGGTCATAGCATGAACATAGACTCAAATGAAGGATATGTGTTTTTTCATCAAAAGGTAATGAGTCATTGAAGTGCTTTCACTCTCCTTTGGAGAAGTAGTGCCATGAGTCAATATTAGTCTTTTACTGCATTCTTAGAGGGACTTTGCTTAAAGTAGTCATCTGGGCACTTACATTCCTAGCACAATTCAGTACCTTGCCTAGTCCGAGCATACTCTAAAAACAAAAGTAGTTATCAGTGACTGGTGCTCTTGAGAAAACAGCCATATTTAACTTTGATTCCATGAAAGTAAATTACAAAATAATGAGCCTACTAAGTGATGCTGATCCTTTTACTCTAAGATCAGCTGCTCAACAAACATTTTATGGAGCAATTACTGTGTGTCCAGCTCTATGAGTTTTCAAACAGTCAACCTAATGGTAGCCAGTCCAAGTAAAGAAATACAGAAGCACGTAATTTTTTAGTTAGCAAGCTATGGAAAATCTTGGTCATTGGAAATGAAGTTAAAACATTCATTATTCTTCAATTTAACTCAGAAATTTAGATCTCTATTTGCACTGTAGTTAAGAGCATAAGAATTAGAATTTATTCATGCATCCATTCATTCATCTATTTAATAACCATGTATAGATAAGTTACTGTTTGATAAGCTCTGTATTAGACATTGAGGTATATTGCTTGCCAAAACCAGAAACAGACTACCTTCACTAAGTATTATATTCTATCTGGGAAGATAGATTGAACAAATGACCATATTCTTTTTTAAATATCAACCTGTACCTGTGGCAAGTGCTATAAAGAAGAATTTGTGTGACTTTTTTAAAAGATTCTTATTTATCTGATAGGCAGAGATCACAAGTAGTCAAAGAGGCAGGCAGAGAGAGAGAGAGGTGGAAGCAGGCTCCCTGCTGAGCAGAAAGTCCAATGTGGGGCTCAATCCCAGGACCCTGAGATCATGACCTGAGCCGAAGGCAGAGGCTTAAACCCACTGAGCCACCCAGGCACCCCATGTGAGACTTTTATTTATTATAAGAGGACTTGACATAATTGAATGGAAATAATATGAGGTTTCTGAGAAAGAGACATTTGAGCTACAACAGAAGGGATGGACAGAATGTAATGATGAGGCACAGGGAGGAAAAGGAACATAGCAGCAGAGGGTTGTTGTTGTACAAAAGCCTCATGAAACATGGGACAGTAGAGCATCAGGGACTAAAGGAAAGGATAGCTTGGGTGGAGAGAAGGAATTGTTGTGAAGCTAACATGGTTCAGGATGAACCTGAAGAAGTAGAGTCTGGTCTTTGTACTGAACACAATGGCAAGACATTGCTGGATTTAAAGCAGAGATTTAAATCCACAGTGGATTACAGGGAAGTGGGCAGAGTAGATATGGGCTGATCAATTGGAAGACTAGCGGAGTTTCTAAGATAAAGGTGATAGAGAAGAGAATATATTCAAGATGTATTCAGAGGTAAATATCAAGAGGATATTGGGGATGTGAGGCAGGGAATATTAAGGATGACTTGGGCAACTGAAGAGTTGTAGTATCTTTCATTAAGGAAATTTGAAAATGACCAGGTTTGGGATTTGAGGGCAGTTGCGACAGGAGTGAGAATACTGAGTCAGGTTTGAATGCATGGAGTTTTGAAAAGTCTTTAAGAGAGCCAAGAGGAAATATCAGGGAGCAAGTATGTGGTCTGGAGCCAAAACTGGAACTCAAAAGTGAAGTTTGGTCTGGAGATTAACCTTTGTGGGTAGTGTGCATGGAGGTGGTAATTGAACTCCTGGGTCTAGGTATAATCAATTAGGGAGAGGGTGTGAAGGTTCTTGGCCTTTCTAGAACCAAGTCTCAAGGAACTCTAACCCTTAAAGATTGGCTCCAGGGAAATGAGTCATAGGGAGAGAGTGAATCATCTGTTCAGAAGGTAGGAGAGGCAAGGACTGCTATGTCATGAACATCTAGAGAAAAGAATCCGTTAAGAACAAAGGAGGGATGGGGCACCTGGGTGGCTCAGTGGGTTAAAGCCTCTGCCTTTCGCTCAGGTCATGATCCCAGGATCCTGGGATCGAGCCCCGCATCAGGCTCTCTGCTGGACAGGGAGCCTGCTTCCTCTCTCTCTCTCTCTCTCTCTCTGCCTGCCTCTCTCCCTACTTGTGATCTCTATCTGTCAAATAAATAAATAAAATCTTAAAAAAAAAAAAAGAACAAAGGAGGGATCTCAGCACTGAATGTACTGAGCGGTCAAGTAAAATGAGGACTGAAAACTCTATGTGGGCCTGAAAATAAATTACGTTGAATTGAGTGATGTCAGAGTCACTGAGGACATCAGTGAAAGCCATGGTAGAGCTAGGATCAGATTCAAGTGACTGAGGAGAGAGTGGCAGGTATAGACATGGAGACAGCCAGTAAGACAACTTATTCATGAAAGTCAGCTGAGAAGCTCAGGAGGGAGATAGGATGAGGCCTGGTAGCAGATGGGGCATCTAGGAGTTTGGTGTGTGTGTGTGTGTGTGTGTGTGTGTGTGTGTGTGTGAAATGAGAGGACCTCAAGAGTGTTCTAGCATCAGAGGAAGGATCCTGTGAAGCAGGTTGAATTTATACAAGATAGAGGGGCTCACTGAGGTCATAGTTTCTGAGAAGGCTCCAGAAGATGCGATTAGCCTCAGATGGGCAGAGAGACCATTTCCACAGGTTCGGTTTTAGGAAAATGCAGGCGGTCCAGTTTGTGGCTTCTATTTTTCCGAAAGGTAGGCAGCCAGATCATCTGCTGGAAGGGTTCAGAGATGGGCGGCAGGGCAGGGGGAAGGGAGGCTTGCAGCAGTGTTTGTGGAGAGTGGAAAAACAGGTGAGTCAGGGCAGTGCCGCGGGACCACTGGGTGGGTGACACTGAAAGCCCCCTTGCTTTGATGCTTGTGAATGTTCGATAGGACCAGTCTGCCCTTAAGATGCCTCCGCAGGCACAGAAAAAAGCAGTTAGGGACGTTCTTCTCAGACTGCTATGTTGGCCAGATGGTTGCAATGAGATGACAGAGAAATAAGGAAATGTGAAGTATTTGTAGGACATGAAAAAATTTCCACTGCATCTGAGCAGACAGTGGAGGGGAGTGAAGAAAGAAGGCCAAGAGGTTGGGAGCAACTACGGGAATGAATCCCCGTGAGGGGAAGATCCCCGTGAGGTCCAGCAGCTCATCAACCAGTTGGAAGCTGATAGGCGACAATGGTGGGGGCTGTCCTGGAAATCCCTGTTGCTGCTCAGGCCCAAGGCTTGTGGTTGCAGGATCCTGCATCTCCCCTGGTGTGTGACCCTGGACCCAGACATGCAGGTTTCACAGGCCTCGCCAGCAGGATGGATGGCCTAGACGGCTGAGGCCTCCAGCTTCTGCCACAGGCAGGCCACATGTACAGAGCAGACCTCTTCACCCCAAACCTAGGTTTGCTCATCAGGAAACTGGGGTTGGCCTTCTGTGGTTGTGAGCATTGAATGAGGTTGTGGTTAAACCACACCACCAAACCTGACTCTTGATTGGGAATGCACCAAAAGTGTCAGAACCTGCTGTCTATTTCTTGTGACACAGGCATTTCCTAGGCAGGCCACATGTTTCATTGTCATTATTGTTTTATTTTAACTCTTAAGAGTCAAGGGCAAAAAGACATTTTGGATTTTATAGAAACAGTGTGATTTGTAATGTGGCAATAATACGATGTCCACATACTCTTTCTTCCTCTGACTCCACCAACGAGAGTTGAGAGCCACAGGTCAGCTGCAGGGGTGCCAGGGTGAGGGGTGAGCTGACCTGAAAACAGGGTATCTTAGGTGCCTGCTGTTCTTGAGTGCCCCTCTTTTTCAGACTAGGACTAATTTAGGTTCCTTTCATAAACCATAAATTGCAAGTGTCAGGTCTGGAGGAGTTAGGCCCCTCAAAGTGTTCCTTGCCTCAAAAGAAATGTGAGTAAAAGGTTCACTCATTTAGATTTATTTGTTTCTCTGTCAATAGTCAACAAAGTTGAGCCTGGGTCTTATTTATCTTTGAATATAGACAGTCATGTAGGTGCTCAGTAATTGCTTGTTGCATGAAGTAGACCGATCGGTAAGGTTTTCAGTCCTGTAATGGATTAGGGCGGGGCTTCCCCTCACCTGAGCACTACTTAGGCCTACAGTTGGGGCCAGATAATTCTTTGCTGTTGGGACTGCCCGTGCATTGTGAGATGTTTAACAGAATCCCTGGCTTCTATTCACTTAATAAACTTAATTTTTAAAAAATCAGTCTGTAACAATCCAAATCAAAGAAAGATGAAAAAGAAAGGATCTAGGGCACCTTTACTTCACCCATTAATTTGCATTGGTTTAAGTGAGGGGGAAAACCTAAAAAGCGAAGGCTTTCTTTTAGCACAGACATTCAGAAAAGGGGACAAAAAGTCATTAGGCAAAGATAAAGAGCCAACCCTGGCATTCAGATACGTAGCAGAGTATTTTTTAAATGCAAGAAATATTTTTCCTTTTTCTTTTTCCTTCAATATTTTCATCACAACAGTGATCTTTGTTGGCTTGGACTGCCATAACAAAATAGTACACACTGGAGGCCAGAAGTCCCAAATCAAAGAGCCAGCAAGATAGTTTTCATCCTGAGTCCAGTTCTTGGCATGTTGGCAGCTGCTGTCTTGCTGTGTGCTCACACGATCATGACCTCTTCTTTGTGTGTGTGTAGGGGGGGTGATGGGGGAAAGTGGGGTGCAGCAAGAGCATAAGCTCTCTGGCATCTCCTAATAGATGGGCACTAATGCCATCATGAGGGCCCCACCTTCATAACCTAATCCAACCCTAATTACCTCCCAAAGTTCCCATCTCCAAATATTATCACTCTGGGTGTTAGAACTTCAACAATGAATTTAAGAGGGGGACACAAACATCCAGTACCTAACACACCTACTCAATAATAACATGCAGAAATGGATGATAGAATTGTTCATTATTTATGAGGCAATGATTGTTAGACCAAAAGCTCTCTCAAATAATTTTTGCTTGCTCAGTAGAACGTAGGCGTTTGTGTTGTTGACATCTTTCTGTCAGATACTCCTTCAATGTGGACACAATTGTAACACCCATCTTTTATTTACTAATGTGCCCTCTCCTCCCTTCAGTGTAACTGTATCTTAGAATTTCACCAAGTCAAGGGAATAATCAAGAAATGATTGTAGTATCCTCTAGAATCGTTTTCTAGTGTCTCTATTAAAACAATGTTTAAGTAACTTATTTTGATCTGCATTGGTATTGGTTAAATCTCATTATGACATAAAAACTTAATACAGCAAAATTTCATTACAGCAAAAGTTATTTGTTAGCCCTTTGGTCCCATTAAAATGAGATTAGAAAACCAGTGTGTTAATGCTGAAGAATTTACATTGACGAGAGCATGTAGGTTACATAAATCTATATAAAATACTGAGAAATAGGGAAGAGGTAATGATAAGACAAAAGCAGGATATTTGGAATCATTTTAAAAATGCATTTTCTACTCTGGAAAATCCTATTTTTCCTTAGTGCGCAGATGGGTCTCTTCCCCTGGAGAAGCCACCTGTGGCTATGACATACTCCTTGCATTTTCTTTACACAGAACCTTATTTTTCACAGATACTGAGAAGTAGAGTTTCTTGCTCCATCCTGGAGTCCATCTTTCCCCCAAACCCAAGGAAATATTTGGAGTCTGTCTTAGACAAAGGTCACAGTTGGCTTCCCCAGTTGGGCAGGTGGTTCGTGTCCTCTCTCCTGAACTGAGTGCAGTTACAAATGCTTCCTTTTTGCTGGATCTTTCCCATAATGGCTAAGACCAAATGAGATGCAGAAGCACAGTGTTTCTCACACGGTGCCCATTCTGCTGAAACTGACAGAGATAGAGGACAGCATGTACCTCCATATATACTTGCTCATCTGTCTTGTAAGTGTTCGTGTTCACAACTTCCCCAGTGGCGATAAGCTTTCTCTGGCAGCACTTCCCTCCACCCCACGTGGAGAGTTGTGTGTGTTATTTGTAGACTCACTAGCTCTGTAGATGCCTGTCACCAGGGCAGTGCCCCAGGAGCTAGGTCACACATTATCTTTGAGCGGTGTTAACATTTGTTATAGTGTGGTTTGCGTCAGTCTCCAACCTGGGGAGAGCGAAGCCTACTGGCCAGGCCCAAAAGATCGATACAGTCAGTAAATTCAGTGTCCTTGTCCTTCTCTCTAATCACTGGACCAGAATGGTACACAGATGCTCCACTTATCCTAACTCATTCCAGGTATTATTTCTCCTGCTTGTCTTACTCCTTGTGTCTGTTCCACGTTCTTCTATCAGATCTTTCGTCCCAGTGCCAACTACTCCTCTGGAACCAATTTTTATTTCCCTGTCCTGCACAAAACCAGCATTTTTATACATTAATTGAAGTATTATGCTGTCCTCATCTAAGAGACTGGGAGAGAGATGGGGGCTGGGGCAGGGGTGAGTTGCAGACTTGGATCTTTGGAGAACCAGGTGTTTCCTAACATTGATCATTAAGCTTCCTCTGTATGATCTCAAATAGCATTACGTGGAGGTACAGAATAAAGTTTTCCAAACCATAATCCCTCAAGCCTACGTGACCAGAGGCTAGAGTTGGCTATGCAGTTGTACGTGGTTGTTGTTAACAGATCTGCGTTCTACCAGTTATTCATTTGCAAATGGCTTAGAAGTTGGGCTTAGAGAAGTAGCATCTCTTGTATATTCTCTGCCTCTCTGAAATGAGGTGAAGGAAGGGATTCATTTTCTCAAGAGCACAGGAACACCGTGTTCATGGTTCTGTTATGCTCCTTGGAAACAGGTGGATCAGCTTGCAAACGTCCCTTAAATTGACACTAAAATAATGCTTCATCATCACCCTGGTCCTATGGGGGGAAAAACAAAACTCAGAAAAACACCTGGGCTTGAAATTCGGGTCCCATGAGTCTTTTCTCTGTGACCACAAACTCATTTCCTAGCAAGTTACAATTGGATAGAGTAAGTATTTTAATGGGTAGGTCCAGGGAAAGAGGAACTATGTAACTGAAACCGCAGAACCAGCTAGGTAAAGAGAAACATGAGATGGTAGAAATACTGGGTTTGGTAGTGCCTTGAGTAATTCACAGCACTATGCTGTTTGTATTTATAAAGGAAAAATACCATTGGGTTTGATTTAGCTGTCTGGCTGTTTATGATTTATTTAGGTCAGTTGCAGTGTATTCCGTGTTCATATGCCTGTTTTTAAATGTTTTACATGTTATTATAAGAGATTTTTTTTATTTATTTTTTCAGCGTAACAGTATTCATTGTTTCTGCACAACACCCAGTGCTCCATGCAATATGTGCCCTCCCTATTACCCACCACCTGGTTCCCCCAACCTCCCACCCCCGCCCCTTCAAAACCCTCAGGTTGTCTTTCAGAGTCCATAGTCTCTTATGGTTCGCCTCCCCTTCCAATTTCCCTCAACTTCCTTCTCCTCTCCATCTCCCACTGTCCTCCATGTCATTTGTTATGCTCCACAAATAAGTGAAACCATATGATACTTGACTCTCTCTGCTTGACTTATTTCACTCAGCATAATCACTTCCAGTCCCGTCCATGTTGCTACAAAAGTTGGGTATTCATCCTTTCTTTCTTTTTTTTTAATAAACATATAATGTATTTTTAATTGTAGTGAAATTTCAAACCAGAAAATTCTTAGAAAACTAATGAAATAAGAAAAAATCAGGATAGCAGTAAATAAGACAATTTTGAAACAGTTTATTTAGCAAAATTTGAAGTGTAGAGCAAAAGCAAATATATTAAGCCTGCTTGAATGAGATGACTGGCTAAGTTTTATCATCCTTGAGACTCTGGAATCAAAAAGATATATATTTTTTTCTTTTTTTTTTTCCTCTCTCTTCTCTGCAGTAAACTTGCAGTGCTCCAACTGATGTTAGAAACACACACAAATTTGAGAATGGAGGCCTGCTAAACCAAAAGTGAATTAGTATTGCCTCTTTCCCCCATAAAAACCTCTTCTTTCTGAACACAAACCTAATACTTCATTTGTTTTTAGTAAAACAATAAAAATTGATACTTGATAAACAGTCAGAAAACGTACATATGCATGTATTCTGTCTACTTTCACTTAACAATGTAAGTCTCCCAGACTTGGCTTTTTGCTAGCTACTGGGTCTATCAGCCAGATCTTTAGAAAGCTAAAAAGCATATTCTTGATTTTTAATAGGCATGACATGGGCAAATACTAAGTTCAAAACGTATAAAGGGGTACCCAGTGGAAACCAAGTCCTATTCCTGTGCCACAGAACCAGCTTCCCTCCCCAGGGTAATCACGCTGACCTCTTCCTGTCATCTCTCCAGAGAGAGCTCTCTACATACTTCATGTGTGTTATGTACTTATACACATGATGGCATGCTGTATATTGTTAAGGACTTCCCTCTTTTCGTTTAGCAATAAAATGTGGCAGATGGTTCATATTAGTACATATGGCACTGCCTCACCCTTTTTTACCGTGTGGATGTATTATAATTTATTTGACTGGTTCCCTGTCAACAGCCGTTAAGGTGGTTTTCAATGTTTGCTACGTAAAGAATGCTTAGCAGAGTGGTCTACATTCATCATTTTACAGTTCTGGGAGTCTATAGAATAGATTCTGGAAGTGGAGTTGTCGGTCAGTAGGGGTGTGCCTCTTTGATAATGCCATACTCTGCTTCATAAAACCTAGACCCATACACTCCCTCTGACAGTGTCTGAGAGGGCCTCTCTTGCCATATATTGTATTGGGAAATGTGTTTGTCCACTCTAATCAAATAGGCTTAAAAATAATATTAAGAGTGAGAGTGAGCATATTTTGTTTCAAATTGTTTGTAATCATTTTTCTGTGAATACTTGTTTAAATCCTGTTTCCGTTTTTCTTTTTAGTTGTGGCTCTGTGTGTATATGTAAGGAAATCAGCCATTTTTCTGTATTGCAAATTGTAACTACTATTTTTCAGTTTATCATTGTCTTCGGACTTGCTAATAGCACTTTTTATGGCTTATAAAAATTTTTATATTCAAGTACATCAATATTTTCCTTTGTGGCTTCTAAATTTGTATCACATTAAGGGGTTTTTGTTTCCTTAGAAAGAAATCTACCTTAGTTTCTTGTCATTTTACTGCTTTTTCTTTTTCTCTCTCTCCTTTTTTTTTTTTTTTTTTTTGTTAGTTGGCAGTATTGTTCCATTTGGAATTTATATCTGTGTCAGGTGTGAGATAGAGATTTAACTTTCCTTTCCCTTAGCTCCTTGTCCAGATGTCCCTACTCCCCTGGTTGAATGGGAGATCTTTCCCCCACCGGCTCAAAATCCACCTTTATCATATGTCAAATTCCCTTATGTATTTTAGTTTATTTGAATTGATGTGCCTGTCTGTTCATGTGTTAGTACCACACAGGTGATTTTAATTGCTCTAGCTTTATACAAGATCTTAAAATCTAAATAGCAACTTTGTCTCTGTTAACACTCTTCCTTTTCAGAAGTTCCCCAGCTACTCTCTGCTTACTCTCTTTTCCAAATGAACTTTAGTATCAGCTTTTCTGGTACAAAAACAAAATCCTATTAGTAATCTTACTGAGATCATATTAAATTCATTATTTAACTTTGAATTTGCTTCTTTATGGAGCTAAACATAATAAGCCTTTCCCTGCTCAGATATTTCCTGTTTCTTGATAGTGTTTTCAGTTTCCTTATGTGGAAATCACAGCCCTCTCATGAAATTTATTCCTAAACTTTTTAATATTTTCATTGCTACAACAGATGGAATAATTCCTTCCTCGATGTCCTCTAGCTAGTATTATTTGTATGTAAAGCAGTCAATTTCTATCTGTTAATTTCCACCTTACCACTGGGTCATTTTTTTCTTCTTATGTGTAGCTTTTCCGTGGAATTGTTTTGTGTTTTCCAAGTAAATGAATGTGTCATCTATAAATAATGATCGTTTTACTGGTAGAAAGCTATTTATTCTCTTTTTTCCTTTACTGAAGTAGCCTCATGACTTTTTTTTTTTTTAAGATTTTATTTATTCATTTGACAGAGAGAGAGATCACAAGTAGGCAGAGAGGCAGGCAGAGAGAGAGGAGGAAGCAGGCTCCCTGCAGAGCAGAGAGCCCGATGCGGGGCTCGATCCCAGGACCCTGAGATCATGACCTGAGCCGAAGGCAGCGGCTTAATCCACTGAGCCACCCAGGCACCCCGCCTCATGACTTTTAAACCATATAGCCAAGCATTCTCTCTGGCAAGAAAGAGGGGGTTTTCTGAGACAGCAGACCTATGTCTCCCATTTGACCAACAAGAACCCCTCCAGTGCTTACACTTAATTAATTCTACCTGTGCTTTTATTGTGATTTTTGTTTGATTAGTCCCTTACTTACTGAAAGAAATTACAATAATTCATTTCTCATATTTGTTTAGTAGTATAGAACATGGAATAAGATGTGGTCACAGCTTCAATAATTTAAACTTTGATTTTTATTGGTGTCCTTACAAATTCTGTTTAACATTCAAAGAGAAAAAAAATGTTTAAGTTGCCAAAGTTTAAAATTACCCAGTTAAAAATGTATGGAGTGTTATTTTAATACTGAGCATGTTCTACTGTCGTCTCATTATCTGAAAACTGGCAATCTTGTAAGGAACCAAATTGTTTCTTTTCTTTATAACTGCTGTCGTGGTGGTCTCCTGTGTCAGAATTCTCATAGGTCTCATCTGCACGGACATTGCCCATCCACTAGCAGGCTTGCAAGCCGCTTCAGATTCTTTCTTGCGAGAGGATTGATCATCTTCGTTTTACTGTGGTTAAATTTAACATGGGGTGAGGAAGCCATGTAAGAAGTTGTGGATAGAATCTTAGCTCAGAAATCAGTTTTTGTGCAGGCATTGGCAAATCATTTAACCTCTCTACTTTGAAATTTTCAATTTTATAATGTAAATATCATTACTCATTTAATTGGCATTTAATATTAACATAACTCTTTTTTAAAATATTTACTTATTCAAGAGAGGGAGAATGAGCAGGGTGGGAGGGACAGAGGGAGAGGGAGAAGCAAACTCCCCACTGAGCAGGGAACCCTACACAGGATCATGACCTGAGCCAAAGGCAGACGCTTACCACCTGAGCCACCCAGGCACCCCTAATATTAGCAAAATTATTAGTAGACAGTCAACTTCTTGTGTCTGTAATCATACTATTAAAGGAACTCAAGGTTCTTGTCTCACGGAGTCAAAGAGTGAATCTTGTGGACAAAGGAGAGTGAACCAAGCTATAGGGTTTATTAAGCAAGGATCCAGAAAAAGCTCTCAGAAGTGAGAGGGGTCCCGAATGGGTTGCCACTGAGGGCTATTTGTGGCAGTCTTTTATTGAGAACTGACTGGGAATCTCATGGCCTTGAGTATCTTATGCTGTCTCGGTTTGAGCATGAACTATTAATAATACCCTTAATGACTTAATTCTTTGAAGTGTGGCCATTTCTTATAATACAGTGTAGCCGCCAAAGAAAAATACTCCCTAATATTCAAGGCTACGTGATCTGTTTCCTTACCTTTTGCTCACGCTGGCTTCGCGCTTCTGCCTGCAGGGAATAGTTTTAGAGCCCAGCCAGGGGCTCCTTATCTCCCCCTGCCTATACTTTAATGCTTTTCTTATTCAGTCCTCTGTAGTTGTTATTATAGTCCTCATTAAAGAGCCCTTTGCACTGATACTGTTATTCACTGTGGTTGTTCTGATCCCAATATGGCATTTTAGCTGTGGAAACTGGGTAGGTTTTCATGTTCCTTTGGCAGATTGAAGGAGCAGCTGGGATAGAACCCACAACCTTAGGTTTTTCATAAGTTGCCGCTCTAGCACAGACCTGTACCCCTGGGGATAAAAATACATTATGTTTAGCAGACCATAAATCCATCAGACCACCTTCCTGCAGTTTGTCTACCACTTTCTCAGAAAGTAAAGGATTAACACTTACCTATTGCAAACGTCATTGTAAATGGCACATAATGTAAGTCAAGTAGACCTAGCGATAAGATGCTGGCATCAAAATCTCTGTGAAAGCTTGTAAAATATTTTAATTAAGCAAAGTGACTCTATTTGAAATAATAGTCAGTGGGGGCAATGACCCCACTTTCCTTTAAAATTATGCATACAACATCTTTTTCTTTCCTCTAATCTGCATTTGACTAAAGACTAGATAAAAGTGAGTAAAACTGGGAAAAAGTCCATTGCAGAAAGAGCCAATAAAAGGAAAATGCCACATGAAAGAGGTCAGTAAGAGTGTGATGAATCTATGAACTTCCTAAATTCTTGTTTATCTGCAGGTGACATAATGTAAGTGATGCTATGTGACCAACAGTCATTATCCTACCAGACATCAGAGAGATGACAGGCAAAATACCCACCAACACAGCGAAACATGGAGTAGGGATCTGGGAACTAAAGAGCAATATGGAACTACGAAAAGTAACGGATTTGTGAAAGTAAAAGGGAGTGAATTTCAGAAACAGCAAAAACTGGAGCTTACTCATCCACAAATGGGCTAACCCGACACCAACAGCCTGGAGAAATCCAGATTTGTCTTCGGGTTATGGTTCATTTTGAAAGATCAGATGAAGCTTGGGTTTCATTGGATAGGTGAGGACTATGGGGTAAGGGATAGGAAAGTGCATGCTCTATCTGAATTTAGAGACCATCCCCCCCCCCCCCCACCCAGAGGCAATGGGTACACTCTTCTCAACCTAGGAGCAGTGGCTTGTGAAGTTTATGCTTGTCACATTTACCTGGAAGATCAATGCTGTAGATAGCCAGTGGATGCTTAGCTAAGTATTCTGGAATGTTCTGGAATGTCATTTTTTTTCAGGATTTTGTGGCCACCAGAGCCAAACCAGAATCCTTGCTTTCTAATGCCCTCCATGTTGCTGAGGCATTTGGGGGATCTCATGTAAGTATGATCACCCTGAGGGAGAGAAGTGGTATTGATGGGCATTCATGAGTAAGCAGGGAAAAGAAAAGAACCTGCTTTGAAGAGAGGAATAGAAATTATTTTTAAACACCCTCTGTGACTATTTAGCTAAATGCGGGAGGCGTACTGAACTTTATTTTCAAGTATGTGACCTTTTCACAATCATAAACTGCATACTGGAATGTGCCAAAATGTGCAGTAGTTTTAATTAGCCACCCTATTGTGTAAAACCACCAACCAAACTGAATATGAGGGTTTCTTTTTTTTAATGCCCATTGATTTGAGTAATTAGAAAAACGGAGTCATTGTAAGCAACATTCTTCAGTTGGGTTTATCCTGGCCTTTTTAATTTTAACTAGAGTAGGACCAAAAATAAATAAATTACACTATCTGGTTACATTTATTAGTTCAGAAAAATGAATATGGCCAGCACTAATTAATTAGCAGAGGGACTATTTCTGTGATGGCATCTTTCAGCTAGCACACCTTAGAGGGGAAAAGGTAGGTGGTTTGTGTTATTTTGTTTCTGTTGGCTCTAGCAAGGCAGTATCCTGGAATATATTAGCAAATAACAATGACAGATTCATTTTGTATTTTGTGCCCTGAAAAACCATTTATGTAAATGTAAATGCTGTATTTGTAATATAAATATAGCTGGAAATTGCCATCTTCTGAGTGTTTCAGAGAGATGGCAAGAGAGGAGAAGTTAGGAACCCCCAATTGCATGGAGATTATTAACTCTTTTTAAAAAATGGATGGTAATACCCTCATTTCATTGAATTCCAATAGATGTCCATCTAGCCTTCAAAATAAATAATTACAGTGGTCCTGAACATTGCAAAAAGAGTACAGTCAGATAAGAAACCATAAGACACTCTAAATCTTAGAAAACAAACTGACGGTTGCTGGAGGGTTGCTGGGGGAGAGGGGGATAGGAGGATGGGGTAATTGGTTATGGACATTGGGGAGGCCATGTGTTGTAATGAGCACTGAGCATTATATGACTGATGAATCACAGACCTGAAACAAATAATACATTATTATATGTTAATTAATTGAATTTAAATTTAAAATATTTTAAAAAGAAATAAGGAGGAACTTGCAAGAGAGTTGTAACAGTGATAATTTTATATAAATGAGAAATTGAGAGGTTCTCATTGTAAATCTGTCGTATGCAAAAATACCAATATAACAAAAAGTAGAAATAGAAACTATTAAGAAAATGTTATTTGTGGATAACTTTTTGGAGATATGTCTATTGCATAAAGTGGGGTACATTTATTTTTAATCTCAATGTGACTTTTTCCAGTATGGGAACTGTGATATAAATAAGCCACACTCGTAGATTTTTAAAACAAGACTAACAGGCTTGTTTGTTTAAGAAGTGTGGTCACTATGTATTTGCATTGGCATTGTGCAGTAATAGAAAGCATATTGGGTTCAAATCATTAGTCTGCCCCTTTTAAACTTGGGCAGGTTTCTTAACTTCTCTGAGCCTTAATTTTTACTTGGAAAGTAAGGGATAAAAATACTCCCCAATGTGACTGAGGACCAGTGAGATGATGTGGGTGGGGCACAGCCCAGCACTAGGCAAATTGTTTGTTATTATCCTTCTTTATGAAAATGGCTTCTAGTTAAAATTACTTTAAACACTTCTTCCAAGGATTTTCAATAGATACGACCCCCTCCTTCCCCCATCCCCGCCTCATATTTAAGTGTTTCCCACAATACCTTGCATGATGCTTGGCAAAAGGTGGTACTTAATAAATGCTGGTAGTGAGTCGAGCCATTTAATACTAATTAATTTACTTTTTCCTCGTTTGAAGTATATGTGAAGTAGAGGCTAAATTTTTCCATAAGAAATCAGCCATTTCCATGCCATCAGCCTGCATTTTCCACCGGAATCTTTTGCACTCTATCAAAAGTAAAATGAAGCTGACACCTTCTGTAGATTTTTTCTTTTCCATTTGAGGTTGAAGGACTATAAAAAAAAAATAGAGCTTCCTTTTATCTTTCTGCAAATCTTGAATCAGTGCATTCGAATGCAAAGACCATTTTCCACTTTTCTCATTTTTTCCAGTTTTTATTGTCATCCCTGAAGCTAATCAGAGCACCTGTTCCAGTATATGCTCTCGCACAGAAGTCAGTATGTCTAGCCACAAAAGTGATTTCTTTAGACTCTTAGTATAGTCACAGATTTACCAGGGAGAGGAGAGTGCCCAGGAGAGTGACCTGACCACCCCCAGGCTCACCCTGAAAAGGGTTAGCCCCTATAATCTCGTTGAATCCTCACAAGCATCCCAGGTGCCCTGGTTTTGTCGGGGAGAAACCAGAAGTCTGAGGGTACTGGGAAGTGGAGGCACGGTCACCAGGTTGGAAATGAGGGTGACAAGAATCACACAGGGCAGAGTGACTCAGGAGTCACTGTTGTACATGGCTGCCTGTGGGGAGTGACAGATGTACTCTCCAGACAGAACACGCACGTGTTCAGTGATACACATGGAGTTAGGTGAAGTGAAGAACAGTAGAACATTGTGAAATGCACAAACTCTGGGTCTGACTCTGAGCTTGGTGTAGCATAGTGACCCTTGGCCAGACCGCTTCATCTCTTGGTCCTTCATTTCTGCAAAGCAACAAAAGATGATAGTGCCTACCCTCCAGCAGTGGTGTAGGGCTTCTGTGTGATAACTCATACGACGCGGGAAGCATAGGGCATGGCACACGGACGGACAATGAGGTTGTAAAGATAGATTTTTAAAGAGCTTGTGAGCAATGATCAAGAGTTTCAGCGGTCATCTGTTGACAGTAGGCATTACTGGAAGTTTATAAACTTGTCCAGGAGGCACATGATCAGACCTGTGTTTTAGAATGAAGAGTTTGAAGGCATCACAGAGGATTAATGGGTGAGCAGCATTGGACACGTGGTCAAAGGCTTTCCTGTGATCCAGGCAGGAGAGAGTGAAGCTTTGAAATAGGACAGGGCGGCAGAAATGGGTGAGCGGACCCTAGGTACGGTAGAGGATGACTCGAAGGGGTTGAGTTCCCGTTAATAGAGGGGAAAGGAAATAGAGTAGTTACACATTACCTTGAGGGCTCTAGTAACCCGATGTTGTGTGGCTGTGATGTTATTCACCAAAAACAGGGAATATTAAATGAAAAATAGATTTTATGGTGAAAATAGTAAGGCTGGTTTGCGACATGCTGAATTTTAGGTGTCCTACCAAAAAAGTCCTGAGAGAAAATGTCTATCAGAAATTGGCTTGGATTCAGAAGTTACATCTGATATGGACCAACATTTGGGGATTATAGAGGGGATGGCAGAGGTAAACCAGGAAGTGAATGACTACCAGCTCTATTGATTCCTCATTAGCAAAATAACCATCATGATGGGGCTTCTAGGGGGTGCTCAATAAATCTTCGTGGCAGGAAGGCAGGAGGTTAGTAAGATGTAGGAAGGGGATGGCTTCAGAGAGAGGGTAGAGCTCAAAGAAAGGGCCAAGGAGAGCAGAGTAAAGTAGGGTAGGGAGGGAGAGCCAGCAGAGGAGGTTGAGAAACAGAATTTACAGGAGAACCGGGGACATGATCTCCTTCCTAACCATTTGTCTGTATTGAACAAGATTTTACCGATACCCTAAAGCTGAGTGTTTTGCCCTTTGTTCACGCCTCAGAAGTAGTCTGAATACTGCTATTTAGTCACTTCAGTGCAAGGAACGCCATGAAAGGCAGGATCTCCTCCACTAGAGAGCAGCTCCTGCTCCAGGCAACAAAGGGAACAGGCACTGTAAGGAAAAACTGTGTCTTTGAAAATAGTGACTCATGGTCCTCGCTCTTTGTCTCTTTCAGTCTCTTTTTCCATTGTCCCTTTCTGATTTGTTCAAGCGTCATTCTCACCTGCAGATAGATCTTTTGGCAGCATCTCCCACAGCTACGTGGAAATTCACTGAATATAAGAAACGAACTCAAGTTTCACCATGCTCTGGATTTCGATAAGACTTGGGTTCCAGACATGCCTTTGCCACCAAGGAGCTCCTTGGCCCACAGCAGGCTGGCGTCCACTGTCCTCGGGGCCCTGGCACTGCCCCTCCTCGAGGTGAACACTGGCCACCTCCTTGAAAAATCCTTCTTGAAACCTTCTTGAAAAGGTGGCATCCTTTTCTGGCATCCTAAATATCACACCATCCTGGACTTTCTTCGCTCTGGCCTCTCCTTTCTCGGGGTTCTTTGCTGCTTCCTTTCCCCCTATTTGACTTTAAATGTGGTTCCATGGAGCTCTGTTCTCCACCAGTCTCTGGGTAATCTCATTCATTCTCATGGCTGGTAACTTCCCAAGTTCTGTTTCCGGCTCCTGTCTCACTGAATGAGCACGTCTGGTCCAGACAAAGGAAGCCAGCCTGCCCACAACTAAACCCAATATCTTCTCCTCTACACCTAAAAATGGCTCCACTGTCTATCCAATCGCCCAAGCCATAAACCTAGGATCTTCCTTATCTTCTCTCGTTCACTAATCACATATCTAGTTAGAAACCAGACCCATTGCCTCTGCACTCAGAGTCTTCCCTCCACGCACACTGGCGCTGTCCTGGGCCAGCCACTGACTTCTCAGCTCCACTACCAGACTGTGTCTTCTTACCTGGTCTTCCTGCCTCTCTGCTTCTGCCCCCACATTTCACTCTCTCCTTTGTCATTAAAATGACTTTCAAGTCCAATCATGTCACTAAGTGCTTAAGGCCCTTTCGCAGCCTTTCTAGTGGCCTTTCTAGTAGCCTTCATGGTCTGGTCCTTGCTCACATCTCCAGCCTCCCTTTCATTTTTCTTCTCACCTCTTGCCTTTGCACATACTGTTTCCTCTTCCCAGAACATTTTCCTCCTTCTCACCTCCACCAAATATTGGCTAAATTGGAACCGACCCTGTCACCTCAACCTACACGTCTTCCCTCTTTAGTCTCTGTCACCACCAGTGCCCCCCACACCCCCTTCCCCCAGCAGGATGTGGAGTCCTGCTCTTTAATCTCATAAACCCTACAATCCCTATACATCTCCCAGCATGGCATTTATAGTGCTTTATTTTATTTTGTTTTGTTTTATTTTAAGAGAGAGAGCATGAGTGGAGGTTGGAGGGGCAGAGGGAGGATCCCAAGCAGGCTCCATGCTCTGTGTGAAACCTGACATGGGGCTCGATCCCATGATCCTGGGATTGTGACCCGAGACAAAACAGGAGTTGGACACTTAACCGACTAAGTCACCCAGGTGTGCCATTACACTCTATTTTAATTGCTTGTTTAACTGCCCATTCTCCTAGAGTGTGAGCTCTGTGGGGCAAGGACTCTGCCCGTCTCATCCATTCCTCTGCCTGCAGTCTTAACTTAGTTCACAGCACACGGTAGGCATTCGGGAAACTGTCAGTGAACAAATGCTGCTCCCGCGGAATGCAGAGATAGACAAGGAGATCTGCATCTTGCCTTCAAGGAACTCGTCTTCTTGTAAAGAAGCAAAACTTATAGATAAGTATCACATAATAGGCACAGAAATAGAAACACATACACCTTCCAAATTAGCACAGAAAAGAAAATGGCTCACTTCATCTGGAAGACTTGAGTTGATCTTTAGAAAGTAGAAGGAGCTGGCATAAGGTGTTCCCACCCTGGACTTAGCTCTGCCACTAATTAGCCTTTTTATCTTGGGGAAATTACCTGTAATCTGGGAACTTCAATTTCCTTCTCCAGAAAACTGAAGATAAGAAGGCTTTGCTGCACAGAACTGGAGGATTATGTGGAGGGATTTAAATGACACATAGAAAGTGTGGCACTGAGTAGGTGCTCAAGAGATCATAGCTGTTTTAGAATTTGAATGGACTTAAGTATATTTATTCAAGGCTGCTTGAATGAATGCACCAGAAGACAAATGAGGAAAAAAAGAATCTATTTCTTAAATGTGACTAAATTTACAGCTTCGGCCTATGTCAACATAAAAGAAGGTTCTGACCTGTGGCCTAAAATGTAATTTATCATTTGCTTCCCTTAGAATTGCAGTACTCTATTAAGAACCAAAGGGGCAGCCGTTGTGCTAGAAAACTCCCTTTAATACAACCTGAGGGAATAATTTGCGCTGTTACCGTCATGCACGGAGTGATTTGCTAGGACTGGATCATCTTTATTCATCCATAGTTTTGAGTCTGCATAATATTATGTAATAAGCTCCTCGTCCTTGGACCGTGGACTTCCCAGCCTGGTATACTGAGGGATATATAATTTAAAATACAAAATCTGTGGCTCTGTGCAACAGTAGAAATAGATGCTTTTGGAGACATGTGCTGTGAAATGTAATTCTGATCCAAAGGTGTAGGCGCATTTTATTTCCTGGGGAAAAGAGCTATGTCCTGTAAGCGTTATGCTCGATGTTGCTGGTGATCTTAACTATCTGAGTACTTCATTGCTAAGAGATAATATGAAATTTCTGTCACACACTTCCACACCAATTTCAGAACATCAGCAAGTTGATTTCAGTTAGTTTGGGGTCCCGGAGATAAGGTTAATTATTAATTAATGCTCATAGCTGTGGGCGACTTTGTTGGGATCCATGTAGTTCTCACTTTCTCCTTGCTAATCAGAGTCTTCGCTCTCAGATATTTTCCAAACCTGAACTCTTTCAGAGTGCAGGTGTGGCACTGGTTTGACGTTCCCTAAAGAATTCTCCAGTTATCTGAATTAATGTTTCTGGTTGGATTCATAGAAGTGGTTTGTTTACAGGAAGAACAAATTCCAACCTGCCCTCAGAACTCAGAGTGGAGAGGAAACATTAGAGCTTTTTCCTGTCTTAGCACTTTTTAAGAATCACGTTGCATGCTCACAACACATGAGATTACCTCTCACTTTTAGATGCAGTAGATACCACTGAAGTCTTTAGTGAACAGTAAATGGTAATTGCCATTCGAGAATGTACGAACATTCTCTATGAGGATGTCCATGGATAAAAGAAGGAACTGGATATGATGCTTGACTTCAGAACCTCCAATGGTTCTACATTGTCCATGCAGGGTACTAACCCCTGCTGTAAATGGGAATCACCCGTGTAACCTTTATTTAAATGCACCTGCTCAAGCCCCACCAAAGAGATTATAATTTAGAAATTCTGGATTTTACTAACACAGGCTGTTTGGAAATACAAGTTTGGTAATCACTACTCTATGCCTGACAGGGGTCTTTATAGCTACCCCCTGGTCTAGCTTCCACCTGTCCAGGAGTCTGGCCATATCTGTCCCTTCTACATATCCTTCATGATGTCACTTCCGCTTCAAGTCCCTTTGTCCATATAATGACCTACTCATCTCCTGAAACAGTGGCTTGTAAACGTCAATGTGCATAAGGAAAATTCTAGAACATCTGAAAAATTCCAATTCCCTACTCGCCATCCCAGAGATTCAGATGCAGTAGGGTTGGGACGGGGCCCAGGTGGGGCGCCATTTATAAGCTCTCCAGTCAACTCCCAAGCAAACATGGCAGCACTTTTACACAAATACTGTAAGTTTTTCTCTGCACACCCTTTCTGGTTCCAGCACTCAGCTTCCGTTCCTCTGCTCCATAGGCTATGCTCACCCAACTCTCATCCCCACTCTGTGCAACACTAGGGGCTGCTGTCCAGGGGTCTGTGTCGGGAGGGATGGGGTTATCTTCACTTTTGTGTCCCAACCCTTAATTCCGTGCCTGGCACAGATCAGAAAATGTGTGTTGAATAGACTGTAGTGTTTTGTGACATAACATATATTTATCATTATAAATTACAGTGTAAAATCTAGAAAAAGTAAATAAAATTCCACAGCTACTGCTCCGTGACTCAGTGTCAGAATCAAGAGTAGATTGTTTTCCTCTCGCCGGGGCTACGGCCATGCCAGCATCTCCCACACTGTCACGTCTTCAGAAAGGTCTCGTCACCAGCAGGCCCAGAGCTGTCCTTTAGAATTTAAAGGCTGTCTAAATCCATTTTACACATTTCTTTAAACATCAGCTTCTGAAATATCTTTCTGGAGTGGGGGAATGCAGTCTTCTGTGAGGACATCTTGTGCTTGTAGTTGTTGTCTTCTTTATTTTGGCCCAATTTCTAGAAGACGCAGGACCAGAGTCCTGCTGCGGGTGTTCACCCTAAGAGTCTGTGGGCTTCCCCTCCCAGGCACCAGCTCAGGTGGGCCATTTGCCACCCCCTCCGCCCTGTGCTTGGGCTCTCTTCTGGGCAGGTAGAGACCCTGGGCTGGGATCCAGCCGACTGCCTCCTCTCAGATCCCCCAGGGCCCTCACCCTCTCAGCGGAGCTCCACACAGGGCTCCTCCCCTTCAGCTCTGTGCTGGGATGAAAACTGCCCTGACCCGCCTCACACTCACTCGAGGGGCCCTCGTGACTTTTACTGCTCTCCTCACTGGTGTGATCAACTAAGCACATGACAAGAAAATGGCCTCTTGTTGGCCGGAACTCGCCAGAGCCACCATTTTTTCTGTTACCTCACACTATTCCTGGCTGTAGTAAATATTCAATTAATATCCATTGAATGCTGGTAGAGCACAAGAAGCTCAGTTCAGAAGTGGTAATGGGAACAGGGTAGTGGCTCCTGAAACAGGGAGAGCTCTCAGAACTACACCCCACTGCCCTGTTAAAACCAAATGCCATGGCTGTTCTTCCACGTGCCTCCATTCCTGGCCTTCAGAGACCACAAAATCATCTCGGTGGTTTCATCCATACGAAGAATACTTGAATTAGAAGCACTGAACTAATCCCTGTGAATAAAGATGAAAAAGACACGTCTCCTACCTGCAAATTGCTTTTCAAAGAAATTAGGGCATGACCGTACATCTGAGATTAATGCAGATGAAAGCTAAATGATGTCCAAGGAGTGACCATTATACTTAGCTTCCCAGTATCTGCAGAATGAAATTCAAAATCCCAGCTGTTTTTCAAGACCCACCTCCATCTGGCCCCTTCCAAATGCTCCTGCCGGGGACAACAGTGTAGGTCAGTCAGTTAAGGTCTGCCTTCAGCTCAGCTCATAATCCCAGAGTCCTGGGATCCAGTTCAGCCTCAGACACCCTGCTCAGGGGGAGCCTACTTCTCCCTCTGTCCCTTCCCCTGTTTGTGCACTCACTCACTCTCTCTCTCTCTCTCTGTCAAATTAACTAATTAGTTAACTAATTAATTACTTAAAATTTTTTAAAAAACACAAATACTCCTGCCATGTCCCCTCTTGCTCCCCTAAAAGAGTCCTCTTCTCTGACAGTATGATCTGTTCCTTGTTCTCCAGATAAACTCTGCTTAATCCTACCTCCCCACCTTCGCGTTCCATCATAACCTTACTTAGGATATTCACTTTTCTTGGATTTTCTAAGTTATGCCCTTTAAGACCCAGCATCAAGCCCTCTGCAAAGTGGGATCTTCCCTCACAACCCCAAAAGAGCACTTACCTTCTGAAACATAAAAAGGACACTCTATAGATCACATTCAGTGCAGTTTTGACTTCTTTTTATGTAAATGCTCTCCTTTCTCAATGACCATACATCACTTTGTTTTAAATGCCCAGTACAGAAGATAGTTTCAATAAAAATTAGGAGAGGATGATCACCTCTGGCTGGAGGAGACAACAAAAAATTCAGACGACATAAAGTGAAGAAAGACATTGGGGACGGGCCTACCTCCATCACTCCTGGGATACAGAAATCTGAGTTCTGCATTTTGGGGCACAGTGTTGAGAAAACCGTCTTGCTTCAGGTCTTAGCTCCGAACAGCACTGAACATGGCTGATTTGCCTTCCTCCATGGGAGCTTCACCAGCACCGTGTTTCCCTGGTCCCCTTCCCATATCACCAGTCCCTCCTTCTTGGGTTTGCATACAGATTCTTCTTCCTCTGCCCACCATTGAAATTCAAGATCCTCAGGGCCCTGTCCTTTCTCAGGACTCACCTCTTCTTTTCTTACACACTCTTGGCTGGGAGGGGGGGATATCACTTACTCCATGACTTTAGTTAGCAATCTGCCCGCCAAGCTGAACACTTTGAGATCTACCTGTATCTCTCACCCACATCTCTTTCCTGACCTCCAGAGCCAGAAATTCAGCTGCTTGCCAGACACTCCACTGATATGTCCCCAAGCCCCTCCACGTCTGTGTGTCAGCGGATGGTATCCCTTTTCACCAAGTGAAGCCAGAAACCAGAGTAAGGGCAATGGTTTGTCCCTCTTTTCTCAACATCCTCTTACTGTGTTTGAGTTCTTTTGGTTTTTCCTGTCAATTCTTACACCCCCCACATCCATGTCTCCATTCCTCCTGTGACTTCCTGAATCCCAACCACCAATATTTCTCACTTGATTATGACAAGGGCCAACCATTGTTTGCCCTGTGTCCACTGTCACCCTCCTTAATCCATTCTTCATGCGACAAGCCAAAGTCACATGTAATCATGTCATTTTTCTGCTCGAAGCTCTTCAGGACTTCCCCATTGCTCTTAGGATAAATTCAAATTTTCTTACAAACCCCTTCATCGTCCATTCCCTCCTAGCCTTTCCTCGCACTCCATCTCCTCTCTGGCCATGTCCTGCTGTCCTTCCCCGTGCTGCATGGCGGCCACCACAGCCCTCTCCTGTTAGATTCCTCCCTGGTCCTCGGGCCGCCAGGCCTCTGCCCTTGCTGGTGCCCACCAGCGCCCCTCTCAGCATCACAGTTACGCTCAGCCTGCCTGGCGGAATCCTCCTGGCCTAGATTTAGATTGCGGTGTCAGCTTCCCTTGCCTGGCAGCCTTCTCTGACCTCAGGGTCCAGCCGGGGCTCCCGTACCTGCCACCCGAGCAGCTCTGCTTCTCTCTTCACAGATTTCATCGTGCTGTCTTGTCACTGCCACGCTGTTTATGGCTCAGTGACGTTCTGCCTGGAGGATGGATGGATGGGTAGATGATCTGTTTACCCAAAAGGTAGCTTCTGTGGAAATAAATCTTTTAAGAAGAAGGACCACATCCAAGGGATTCATTTATGGCATGGGAAATTGTCAGAGATGATAGGAGAAGTGCCACCAAGTATTTTATTTTAAAAATGCATTGTATTTGTGTGGTGTATACAGCACCATTAAAAATCAGTTTCGTCACACCAGCAGCCCAGATGAGTCGATAGCCCCACATGACAAAGAAGGGGCAGTGAATATTAAGCTTCATTCATCAAAGACAAAATTGAGGCCCAGAATAATGAAGGTAGTGGCTTAAGGTCACACTGGCTTGGGAACCACTACCAGAAGAAAGTCTCCTCACTGAGGGCCCAAGAAGCCCCCCTAGAGGCTGCCTGCCCTCAGGCCAGTCACTAGAAAACAGAGTAACTCTCTTCTCTACCAGGAAGGTCTTGGAAAAGAGAAAATGGTTGAGAAAGCATATAATGAGAAAGAACAAATATCAGGTCAATCCTATTTATTCAGTCATTCAGCAAATATTTTGGGGTGTCTACTGTGTGTCTCTGTGCCACACATTGGGGATGTAGTGGTGCATAAAAATGGACATTGTGTCTGGCTTGTGCATTGACAATGGAGAAGCAGAGAAATCAAAAACCTGGAAAGTAGTGTGAAATTTTAGTCATGGGGAGAGTTAGGAAAGCAGGCACATGTGGTACCTCAAGAACAGGGAAAGGGACATCTGACCAGATCAGGGAGGTTTTGAGGCTGTCCTAGGGAAAACGGGTATACTGGGGAGGAGCGGGGCTGGGTTGAGAGAGGCAGGAGCAGGAATCCTCTAGTTTCTTGAAAGGTTAAAGGTCAGATGAAGAACACAGAGCCTCACTTTAACGGAACAGTGAAGGAGCCAAAGTATTTAACTTAAAGGTTTTCCCACATTGCATTCTGAATTAGCACAAGACTGGTGCTCCAGCCAATTACAGCTGAAAAGTTAGGGGAAGAAAAGACAATGCAAGAAGCTGGAAGGAGAGCAAGCTGGCATGGAAAAGGAGCAGATGCATTTTCCTTTCACCGTTAATATTCCATCGTCAGAAAGCTCTCTCCCATTGCCGGGGGGCAGGTGTTTGCCTGCCAGTGCCTGCCTCTGGGAAGGACTCACTGAAGGTCCTTCTGAGTCAGGACCTTTCCCCTGGCATCAGAATTGAACCTTCAGGAGCCCTGCAGGTAGGAAACGAGGACCTGTGCTGATTTGGCTCTCTGTAGGAGAGTGAGTACGTGTGAGTGAGACACCCGGCCCCTCTGATCCCTCAGTGAGGATCCCTGGCCTTCCCTGGATCAGGAAGATGCGTGAGGAGAAGAGGGAAGGAATCAGGTGCCAGGAGAGCCGATGAGAGATGGGACAGGAGAGAAGGGCTTGCACGGCAAGTAAAGGAGCAGCATGTCTCCAGAAGTGTGTAGATCCACAAGAAACCACATGTGCAGTTCTCACAGGCTTGTGCAGAGTTCAAGGTGAGAAATGCCAGGGCTGTCAGTGTTCGCCTGTTTGCAAAATATGTTCGCACTGTCACTACGAATCCAAAGAGAAAAATGGCAAATCCAGTTAATTGCTGGCAAAACTGATGTCAAAATCGGATGCCTGTGTCTGTTTTCAGAACTTATTTTCTAGCCAAGGGCTTGAAACCTGCAATTCTTCTTTATTACCTTGGTGACAGTTTCCCTTGTTTCATGAGGGTTTCCTCCTCCCTGATCTTTATTTCATTGACAGGCAAATAAATATAACTGTAAGTTCCCCAGTGCGCCTGCTGTGTCCCTTCCCGACAGCTCTTCAGGATTGCTGTCCCTCAGCCAGTCTGCCTTCCCTCTAACCTGCTTATCCCCACAGGAGTTAGGCAGCTCTGCAATGCAGCTTCCTGAGCCAGCACTCGCAATGCCCAGCCCGCACATTGGGGTAGTGACCAAAAATTCTGTTTTAAAGAGGAAAGCAGCCCAGGCCATTGTTTAAAGAGGGAATGATGATTCTTTCTTGACTTAAAAATCCCTTTGAGAATTCTTCTTCAGCCCCAAATTCTGCTACTTTGTACTGTGTTTGTATCTGTATGTGTTTGGGTTACCCTAAGGTATTATGAACCCAGGGAAGCACTTTGGCCTCTGTCCTCTCTAAGAGGTCAGTAGCAGTCTTCAAACCCACAGTGTTTCTGTCGAGCCAGTCGGCCTGTAGCTGATGTGCACCTGCTCACCGAAGTTGGTGGAGATGGAGCAGGGTACCCCAAGGGTGTTGGTATGTTGCTGCCTTCACAGTGGTAAATGAATCCTGGCCTCAGTGGCAGGGAGGAGTCAAGTGGTTCCTTCCAAACAGATCAAGTAGGGAGTTAGAGTCTTGGTGACCAGGGAATATGGAAATAGATTAAGTAACAATTCAGATGAGGATCAGTCAAAATACAACTGGATCAGCATCTTTACACGCTGACTTGTCACCTGTCCCCTCTCCTCTTTTTCACTTGAAGTCTATAGAATGATCTTTGTCGGGTTATCAGTCTGCAGAAACTTTGACCTTACCAGCAAATACTGTAATTATTCTGAAATGACAAGAGAATCTATTTCTACCTCTTGATCTTTTTTTTATTTTTTTATGTCTTTCTAAATATGCTATTATGGCTGACAGACTGAATGAGGACTTGTCACATGCCACTTTAGCTTGTCTTTCTGTGTATTTTCAGCCAACATTAAAAACACATATAGTGGTAATTAAGTCTTCTTTAGAAATCATTTCTTACTGGTAATGTGCTTTTCAGTTCCCTCAATGAGACACCATAACTTGATAAGTTATTCTGTTGGCAGCGGTAACAACAGAGCCTGCATAATTGTAAACCCTTCCCATGCTGGTACTTAGCAGAGCAATTATGCAGCCTGATTTCCTCAGTTTGGAATAGAGGCCACCATTATTAGGGTTCCAGAAATATTCCTTCATTCGGTCTTTTGGGAGGAGTCACTAGTCACTTGACAGATGAGATTCCAAAGTGATGCTGCCTTAGAGAACGGTTTTGTTGTTTTAGAGTCTCACCTCATACTAATTTTTTATTTAATGTGGACCGGTCATGAGATCCAGTTGGGTATAAATCCAAAGAGATGATCCCAAGTTTCCCTTTGTGATGAAAAATTTTCCATTTATTTTACTTCCATTTCACCTTTTTAAAAAACTTAGAATTATCCAGGGAAAATATATTATATTATGTAAATAAAAGGAGACAGATGGGTTAAAGGGGGAAAAATATTTCCATTTTAGCTCAGCTTCGGAAATCTAGGCCAACACTGATAAAAACTAAAGAAACACAGATTGAAACCAGATCTGTCTTACGAGAGAAATGGTGCAGTATTAAGACTCCAAACACAAGTGACTCTGACTGGAGAAACCATTTACACCAGCTTCAGAGACATTGCTTTCCAATGGACTCGTTCAGATTTGCTTTTTTTTTTTTCTTTAATGATGTGAGTCATTACTGATCAAAATGAATCACAAATGATTTTTTATGTGAAATTTGGAGGGCGTTTCAAAGGCATTAAACAGATCATTTCAGAGAAGTTCCACCCCTCACATTCATCCTGTATTTCTTATTAGATTAGCAACGTTTTAAAATCTACACTCTCACTTGGTGACATTTTCATTAGCACTTCTTATTCCATGTTCTGGCTTTTAAATTTTAATGCATGTCTTAAAAAGAAAGAGAGAGCAAAGGTTCCTTAAGAGGAAATGTATTACTTTCAATTTACCATCTTCAAATGAATAAATAAACCAATGACAAGCAAGCAGACCTCGCAGAATAGCTAGTCCTAACTAGAATTCAAAGGAGTCACAGAGAACTGATGAGGGCAGGGAAGGCAGCCTGGTTCCGAAGAGCCAAAAATGCTGACTCTAAGGGAGGGCTGCCACGTGCTTTTTAAATTCTGGAGGAACAATGACTAAGGAGCGAACTGAAATGTGATTCCAAGGCCCTGGCTGACCTGCATAAGGGACAGTGGCCAATTTGGTCTTCGTTTCAATTAAGAATAGCAGTTAATTAAATAATTTTAACCTTCAAAGATGAGGGAGGCACTAAGCATCCTTGAGTATTTGTACTTGCTTTGTTTTCTAGAACGCTGGCTTGTCTATGTGCTTTGGGAACACGAGGGTTATAACGAGGCGAGTCGGAGAGGCCTGTTGAGTGCTGGGAATCGGAGGCTCCGGGGGGAGTCTCCTCGGCCCTGACCTCAAGGTCCTCACCCAGTCCATGGCATTCTTGAGCTCTGGCAGCCAGCCTCATTCTGGGCTGGTTGCTGTTCCTCCAAGGCTCGCCCTGCTGCTGACAGCCTGGTGCCACTGCTCCTGCACTCACTCTCCCACCCTAACCTGTAAGTCACCACAGACGTCCAGGCCTTCCTGCATCCCAGGGCTCTCTGTCCAGCAATCCCAGGCCTGTCCTGACCTGAAATACCTGCCTCCCCACGTGCTGCCCTGCCCTTGGACTTGTGCTGACAGTCACCTATCTATGGCTTAAAAGAAGGAAGTCCCTGCCCCCCTGAGAGCTGGTCAGCCCTGAGGGAGGCTCCTCAGGGAGGTCCGTAGAAATAGGAGAAATTCTCCTTTATCAGAAATGTTTGCTGTCAGTCAGAAAATACATAGACCAACGCGTGCCTCATCAGTGGAGTCAGTGAACCTTAGGTTTTGGAAACGCACTGGCTAAAGAGAAAGGCCAAATTGTAGAAAAGAGCTGCTAGTTTGGGAATTTATACAGAATCCAAATGCTTAGATGGAAACCTGCACCATCTTCTATCCTTCTATGGTCAAGGAGTCCACATACATCTCTCTGTCAGGTCCAGATGGACCCATGCCCCTGTTACAGCAAAAATCAAGATTAGCCTTGCTGTGGGGAAGAGAGGCCTGCATCACTGAGAGGAGGGAGGAGCAGTGCCGCCCAGGACTGCAAGGGTAGATCCTCATGACCACCTGTCCTTAGAGATAAAAAAGGATCATGTTTCCCAATGGATTTTTCTACAGCATGAAATAAGATAAGGAAAGGGCCTTATTTTACAAATCTTATGGTAAAGCAAGACACAACACATGACTATCATAGCATTTTTTTCGCCTTTTTTTAATGTAATTTTTGAATTGGTAGCCTATTCACATGATAATGAAGGTTCTAAAATATATAAAAAGGCACACAATGAGAAGTCTCCTACCCACTCCCATCGACACAGTACTCCCCCTCCTGACAGATACCCACTGTTAGTCTTGGGTGCATCCTTCTAGAGTTTTATACATACAGGAGTGAATATAAATATATTTTCTTATCCCACCTCCTTATTTTTAACACAATAAGCAGTATGCCGTATGTACTGTTCTCACTAGAAATTTTTTGGCTTGACAGTATACCCTGGGGATTGTCCCCATTTGTGCACAGAACCTTTTCCCAGTGCCTGGAGCGTGGTCTCACGACCACATACTACTGTTCCACAGAATGATGAGCCACTGTGTCACCCGACTACTTCCAGTCTTGTGTGTCATTTTGCACACGGGCTAGGAGGTCTGTATTCCCGAAGTGGGGGGAATGGCAGAATGAAAGGGAATATACCTCTCTCACTTGCTCCACAAACAAACACACTAATTTATACTCTTTCTAGCAATTTTTTGAGGATGCCCGTTTCTCCATACCAACAAAGTCTGTTCTCAAACATTTAGATTTTTTTTGTAACCATGGTAATTGAAAAATGCTATTTGTATAATTTTAATTTGCATTTTTATTGTGAGTTAGATTGAGCCTCTTTTCCTGTGTTTAAGAGTCATTCGTGTTTCCCTTTCTGTGAACTTTGCCAGTTTTTCTGTTGCCATCTTAGTCTTTTTCTTTCCAATTTCAAAGAGCCCTTTATTTTTTTATAGATTTTAGGAAATGTGCCCTGTCTCCATGTATGGGTTGCATAGATCTGTTCCAATTTCGTTTTGCTTTTTCAGTTTTTTATTTTACTTATGAGTATTGTGTTTATTTGGCTGGTTGGTTGGTTTAGGTTGACCTCGCCCTCACTCATCAATTGTTTTACTTCTCTTGAGAGGATTTAACACAGTGAAAGAGGTCTTTCCCATGCCGTGACAAGGTCCTGTTATATTTTATTCTAGTACTTTTATGGGTTTTTACTTTTTTACATTAAATCTTGCATTTATTTGGAATTTATCCCAGTGTATCATGCCAGCTATAAATCCACCTTTGTTTTATTTGGTTTTGATTCAGAAGACTACCCACTTGATTCAGCCAGGTCTGCACCATTTCCTCACTGACCTGGGAGGTCACCTTAATGTGCACTAAATTTTCGTAAGTACTTGGTCTGTTTCGGAACTTCTTACTCTGTTCCATTAGTCAGTCAGCTAATGTACTGTGCTACATCATTTTAATTATTGAGGTCTCCTAAAGTGTTCTAACATCTCGTTAGTGAGTCACATGTCATCACTATTTCTGCTTGTTTTTGTTTTGTTTTGTTTTCCATGTGAACCTCACAGTTGTCAGTATTTTCACTGAGATCATGGTAAATGTATGAGAGTAACTAGATGTGAGATCTTTATGATGTTGATTCTTCTTCTGCAGGAACATGTTGTCTCTTCATTTACTGGAATCTTTTGTGTCCCTCAGAAGTGTTTTAAATTTTTCTCTAACAGGTCTTACACGTTTCTTGTTAAATGTCTTCCTGCGTACTTGACTATTGTATATTGGCCCTTCCACCTTTTCTTCTAACTGGTGTTACCTGTGTATATGAGGGCTTTTGTTATCAGTGTTTTAATTGTATACACTGCTAATTTACTAACATTTCTTATTTTTTGCTGGAGTTTATTGACTGATTCTCATGATTTTCTGAACTAACAATGATACCATTTGCAATAATGATAGTTTGAACTTCTGCTTTGTAAATGTGACATCTCTCATATCTTTCTCTGATGTAATTGTTTTGGCCTGGGCCCCAGTAGGACAAGGATACAATAATAAGTAGTAATGGTGATAGCAGGCATCCTTCTTGTCCACAATTTTGTTTGAAATTTCTCTAGTGCTTCTGCAATAAAAGTTAGCATAAAGCTCAGTTTGAGACTAAAGTAAAGATATTTTATTGTGTTAAAAAACTATACCACTTAGCTCCTCTATTGAGTGTTTCTATCAATAATGATTATTGACTTTCAATAAATGCCTTTTAAAAATCTGTAGAGATACATGATCTCACCTTTTTCTACTTAGACTTTTTTATAATAAAATTTATAATAAAATTCCTATTGCTAAATTGTTCTTGCATTTCTGGAATAAACCTCATATTTTCATGATACATAATATTGCATGCTATTTAGATTTTGGCTTTGAAATTAATAAACAAGAATGGTCTATAGTTTTTCTTGATATATATGTGCATGCACTCTATCAAAAATTTGAGTATCAATATTATACTTGCTTCATAAAATGAATTTGGAAGTTTTCTTTTTTTCCTGCACTCTGGAGGAATAGCACTAGAATCTTTTGTTCTCAAATAGTTCGGTAGGAATCCCCTACGAATCCACGTAGACCTTTTTAAGTATACAGTTTAATGAACTGGAGCTTTGCCAGGAGTGAAGAGTGTAGATTTTTTATACTGTTGTCTGTTTCTTCTATGGGGAAAAAAAAAAACCGTTTAGATTTTCTATTTCCTCTAGGAGCAGTGTTGGTAAATTACATTTTCCCAGAAAATAATCCATTTATTCTGCTTTTCAGATGTATTACCTAGAGCTAAGCGTAAAGAGTTTAACATTTTTTGTTTTCTGTATTTTCCCTTTAGCTTACCTTATTTTCTATTATCTTTTTACATTTTTTATGTATGATCTAATTGCTCTGATATTTTTGTGTGATTCTTCTGAAATTAACAAGTTTTATTTCTTTTCAAATGGTCACCATTATAAATATCTTAACTGATATTTACCTTTGTACTGTTAATGTGTGTGCACTTCTCTTACTTGATTTGTCAACTTTCAGTAAAGAAACTTATTCTACTTTCACCTTATCCCCCTTCCTTTTCCTGCATTCTCCATTGTCAGAGTTGGTATTGTTAAACCATCCCATTCTCCATATTTTCTTTTTGTTTTAGATCGAGAGTTAAACATAGTCAGAGCTCAGCACTAATCCTTCTATTGGACTTTTCTTCTTCTGGAAGATCTTTAAGAAGGACTAATAGGAAACATAGTCTTTGAGTTCTTCCATGTTCAAAACATGTCTATAGCCTATGTATCTGAAGGACAATTCATCCAGACATAAAATCCTTTTTTAACACTTTCTTTCCTTGAATATGTTATACATGTATCTCTCCTGTCTTCTAGTTTTCTTTTTAAAAAATTAATACAGTTAAATATACATGACACGAAATTTACCATGTTAACCACTTTTAAGTGCACAGTTCAGTGGCATTAAGTATGTTCACGTTGCTGGGTGATCATCAGTGTCATGCATCTCCAGAACTTTTTCATCATTACAAACTGAAACTCAGTGTTCATTCAGTGGTAAGCCCCATTCCCACTCCCCAAAGCCCCTGGTAGCCACTGTTCTACTTCCTGTCTATATGTATTTGACTCTTCTAGATATCGCCTATAAATAGAATCATACAGTACGTACACTTTTCTATTTTAACTTCACTTAATGTCTTTAATATTCATTCATGTTGTGGAGTATATCACAATTCCATTCCTTTTTAAGGTTAAATAATATTCCACTGTATGTATATACCTCATTTTGTTTATCCATTCAGCCGGCGATATACCCTATAGGATTTCTTTAGGGTTTTATATATGTAAGATCACATCATCAGCAAAGAGACAAGCTTACTTCTTCCTTTTTAATTTGGATGCCTTCCTGTGAGTTAGGAAGTGTTCCTTCCTCTTTAATTTTATTGTAAAGATTGACAAGAACTGATGGAAGTTTTCTGAGTGGTAGCATTCACCAGTGAAGCCATCTGGTCCAGGGCATTTCCTTGTCCAGGGATTGTTGCTTACTGATTCAATCTCCTTAACTAGGTATGGGTCTATTCAGATTTTTTATTTATTCATGATTCAGTCTTGGTAAGTTTTGTATTTCTAAGAAATTTTCCACTTCATCTATGTTATCTAATTTTTGGACATACAATTATTCATAGTACTCTCTTAAAATCTGTTTTATTTCTGTAGAGCTGGTAGTAGTGTTCCCGCTTTCATTTCTGATTTTAGTAATTTGAATCTTCTCTTAAAATTTTGTCATTTTTATAAAACTTTTTGAAAATCAACTCTTGGTTTCATTGATTTTCTCTTCTCTATTTTATTTATCTCTACTCCAATCTTTGTTATTCCCTTCCTTCTGTTAGTTTTGAGTTTAGTTTGCCATTTTTCTAGTTCCTTGAACTGGAGAGAGATTGTGAACTTGACGTGGTTTTTTTTTTTTTTTTTAATGTAAGTATATACATCTATAAGTTTTCTTCTTTCCACTGTTTTTGCTGTATCCCATAACTTTTGGGATATCGTGTTTTCATTTAAATTTGTCTCTAAGTTTTGGGCACCTGGGTGGCTCAGTGGGCTAAAGCCTCTGCCTTCGGCTCAGGTCATGATGCCAGGGTCCTTGGATCGAACCCTGCATCGGGCTCTCTGCTCAGCAGGGAGCCTGCTTCCCTTCCTCTCTCTCTGCCTGTGATCTCTGTCTATCAAATAAATAAATAAAATCTTAAAAAAAAATAAAAAAATTGTCTCTAAGTTTTAATGATTTCCTTTTGATTTTCTCTTTGACTCATTGATTATTTAAGAGTGTGTTAATTCCCACACATTTGTGAATTTTTCAGTTTTCCTACTATTGACTTCCTACTATTTCCTACTATGACTTCTGATTTCATCCCGTTGTGGTCAGCAAAGATATTTTGTATGATATTTATCTTAAAATTTGTTAAGACTTGATTTTTGGTCTAGTATGATTTACCTTTGGAGAATGTTCCAGATACACTTGAGAATAATGTGTGTTCTGTTGTGGAGTAGAATGTTGTGTGTAGGGGCGCCTGGGTGGCTCAGCGGTTTAAGCCTCTGCCTTCGGCTCAGGTCATGATCTCAGGGTCCTGGGATCGAGCCCCGCATCGGGCTCTCTGCTCAGTGGGGAGCCTGTTTCTCCCTCTCTCTCTGCCTGCCTCTCTGCCTGCTTGTGATCTCTCTCTCTGTCAAATAAATAAATAAAATATTAAAAAAAAAAAAAGAATGTTGTGTGTATGTCTTTTAGATCTAGTTTGTTTATTTTGTTGTTCAAGTCTTCTGTTTCCTTACTCATCTTCTGTTTGTTGTTCTATCCATTATATGAGGGGAGTATTGAAGTCCTCAATTGTTACTGTAGAGCTATCTCTGTCTCCCTTCAATTCTGTCAGTTTCTGCTTAATATTTTGATAATCTGTTATTAGTTGCTTAACAGTTTATAATTGTTATATTTTCTTACACATTGAACATTTTATTAGCATATAATTCCATTATTTTCTCTTGTAAACTTTTTTTGATATAAAGTCTGTTTTGTCTTATATTGGTATTGCCACCTTGGCTCAAAGGGTACTCTTTGCTTGGAATGTCTTTTCCCTTCCTTTCATTTTCAACATATTTGTGTCTTTGGATCTAAAGTGAGTCTCTTGGAGACACCATATAGTTATATCATTTTTTAAAATATCTTATTTATTTATTTGACAGAGATCACAAGCAGGCAGAGAAGCAGAGAGAGAGGTAGATGCAGGCTCCCTGTTGAGCAGAGAGTCCAATGTGGGGCTCAATCCCAGGACCCTGAGATCATGACCTGAGCTGAAGGCAGAGGCTTTAACCTACTGAGCCACCCAGGCGCCCCCTTTCTCTTTTTTTTTTTTTCCAACGGTTTGATTGTAATGTATCTCAATTGTGTGTGTCTTAAAATTTATCCTATTTGGGATTCATTCTTAGGTTTGTATATCCACATCTTTCCTCAAATTTGGGAGGCTTACTCCTATTCCTTCCCATCTCTCTCTCTCCCCTCCCTTTTCTTTTGGGATTCACACAATATGTATGTTGGTCCATTTGATGCTGTACCACAAGTTCTGTTCACTTTTCTTCAGTCTTTTTTCTTTCTGTTTCTCAGACTTGATAGTTTCCATTGGCCTATCTTCAAGTTTACTACTTTTTCTGGGTGTTCAAATCTGGTTTTGAATCCCTTTAATAAACCTTTCATTTTAGCTATTGTACTTTTCAGATTCAGAATCTCTTTTTAGTTCCTTTTTTATTTCTGCCTCTTTATTGATATCTTCCTTTTCTTTATATGTTGTTTTCTTGACTTTTTATCTTTCTCCCTTTAACTCTTTGGGCACTTTTAAGAAAGTTTTTTTAATGTCTTTGTCTAGTAAATCTGTAATCTGGTCTTAGGGACACTTCCTTTTTTTTTTTCTCTCTCTCTCTAAATGGGTCACAGTTTCTTATTGTTGAAAACTAGATGTTTGAATCTCATAATATGGTATCTCTATTAATCAGAATTTTCCCCTTACCTAGAGTTTGCTATTCTGTCTTTGTTTTTAATTGCTGTAGGTTGTTTCTGTATTGGGGATCAGTCTGAGGTATCAACTTCAGGTCTTCTCAGATTTCTCTGAGCCTACATTTTAGCCTGGTCATGTGCAGTAACTTTATAAATTCTCTTTTATATGCAATTGCTTTTGGATGTCTTAATCGTTAAATATCTGGTACCAAAGGGGGAAAGGGAAGAAAATTTAAGGTACTGTTTCTTTACATGTCCTGGAAGCCACTTCAGCAAGTGCGGTTTCAACAACAGAGGCTGCCTCTGTGCCTGTGCTTACACAATCAGAAGCAGCAATCAGTGATCACAACACAGTTTCTTTTTTTTTTTTTTTAAAGATTTTATTTTATTTATTTGACAGTGAGAGAGAGAGATCATAAGTAGGCAGAGAGGCAGGCAGAGAGTGAGAGGGAAGCAGGCTCCCTGCCGAGCAGAGAGCCCGATGTGGGACTCGATCCCAGGACCCTGAGATCATGACCTGAGCCGAAGGCAGCGGCTTAATCCACTGAGCCACCCAGGCGCCCCACAACACAGTTTCTTGATATCTAGAAGACAAGGTCCTTATTGCCTACTCTGGCTCCTTCAAATCACATGCAAGCCATTCTGGGCACATGGGCTCAGCTGCCCACCATCAGGCCAGCAGGTGGGAAATGGGCAGGCACTACCCCATTAATAGCTGAAACTGACCAAAAGTCACAGGGATTTACTGTCTCAACCTTCGCTTGGAAGGTAGAAGTCTTCACATATATTCCAGAGTTCCACAACGGTTACAGAATCGGAGTCAGTCAGGGCCTGCCAGTGCAAGCACTACGTAGAGGAAGCAGTGGCCTCCTGGCACCTCCTGCCTACCCTCCTCCCTATGTTCTGTTCTTGAAGGTTTTGAGGACATACCTGAGGCTCACCTGGCACCCAAATGAGTCTTTATCTTTAAACTCCAATCATTTTACAAAGATGTACCTTGTGATTGAATTCTAATTCACCTAACATGGCAAATAGTGTACCCTTTCAGTATTTCAAGTATGTTTAAGCATATAGATCTAAGTGTTTAGAAAGCGTTGTTATTACTATTTAAATATTTGTTTTGTTTCATTGTTTTCAATTTTTCCCAATATACTAGTTACACATTTGCTAGATCTCCTCTAATCTTTTGTTTTTTAAAAGCTTTTGTTATTTCAATTTCGTTTTGCTTACATTTCTTTTTGTTTATCTTTTAGGTCCCTTATGCTGTATTATAAAAGATGTACTCTTCCTTTCTGCTCCTTCCTGTTTCATCTTCATTTCAATGATAGTTTTAATTTTTCCTTCTCCTTCTTTCTTGAGTTCTGCCTTTCCTCCTATCCACTGCCATTTCTCCTTAAATCCTTGCATTCTTTGTGTTCTTCATTCACAGAGTTAATTGCTTCACTAACCTTTGTTTTGTGTTTCTAAATGCATGTCAACATGTCGGATTACTTTTCGCATCTCCTCAGTGGCAATATTTTTCCTGCTTAGATTTTTAATTTATAATAGCTTCTGTCAGGGTCCTTGCATTTGGTCACAGCATCTTTGCACTACACTGTACCAATTCTTTTCTTTTCTTTCTGCTTTGAAAGAAACCACTCATTATTGAATGGGTTGGATTTTCCTGGACTAGCAATTTGCATGCACCCCACTCCAGAGTGATGGGAACTGGGGGTCAGGCTTCACAACTAAAGGTTTTCTTTTTCTTGGCTGACATTGAGACAAATAGCTGACTGCCGATATGGCTCCTCTGAGTTATTCTTTGTGTAGTTTTGAGTTCTCTAACTGAACCAAACTGAGCCCAGGAGGGCTTCTTCTACCACCTTTGCTGACCCCAGGTCCTGTGTCCATTTTTCAGAAACAAGGAACATTCTGTGGTTGGATGCTTATAGGGATCTCCCACCTTGGGGCCCCTCTTTTCCTTGCTGTCTCCGCACAACTTCGGCAATCCCCATTGCTTCTGACCCCTCTTACAGATATATTAGAATCTGGGGACTATGTTTATCTCTTAGTGTCCCTAAAAAAGAATCTGCACTGTTTCATTTATTTTCTTTGTTTTTCTGTATGGTTCCAGGAGGAAAAGAGAAAATGCTCACAGCCATGTGTCTTACTGATTATCATATTTGAAAAGAGAATGTGAAAAAACCACATTCTCTTTTCTTCTATTCCATTCAACACATCTTTACGAAGCATAGTACCTTCTGTTGGGACCATAGGGTGTACACAGGAGGAGAAGTTGTTCTTTAGTGGGGGTTTAGAAATGGAAACAATTGTTATAGAGATGAGGTAACATGGGACCAGTGCTGCTTTATGGGTTCAAACCAAAAAGTCTGGAAGAGAGCAAAAGATTCATTTTCTGTGGAAATCAGAGAAATTTTCAGGAGCAGATAGCAGTTAAACTGGACCCTAAATACTAGGTAAAGTTCGACAAATATACATAAGAGAAAAGAGATTCCTGATGGGCAAAATCACTAATCAGAAACACAACACTAGAACCATGCAGGCACTTTCAGGAGAGACCGGGAAACTGGATGCAGGACACATCAGAGAGAGAGTCACAGAGAGCAGGTGGATGGACCGTGAGAGCCCACAGTCTGGAGCACCGTGCTAAGGAGAGCCATCCTGGACTTTATGGGAGAGAGTGTGCCAATGCTTTGAATTCGGCCATTGTTCGTCTGTTTGTTGTTTGCTGTTTTGTTTTGATTTTGGAGAAAATGCAATGGATAATTTTTTGCCAGAGAAAAAATCTGGCTGCAGGTTGGAGAAAATTCAGAAATAGAAGAGCCTGAACATAGAGGCCATAGCATGCAAGTGGCAGCTGAGTAGGATGCTGTCATTAAGGACAGAATGAGGGGACAGGGACCAACAGTGTAGACCACTGCTTACCTGTAACAAAGGCCTTCCACATTCCCATTCTTTGCCTTATAAATGATTGACTGAACTGGGAACAAGGTGCCTCTTAACCAGTGGTTAAGTTTCTCTTCTTCCCCCAGACCCCTAAACTTCGGTCCACCCTCAGCCTGAGCCAGCAGACAGCCCCCCCACCCCACACCCTTTTAAGGGCCCTCCAGGAAACCAGACCAGCCTCTTCAAGCTGCAGACAGATCTTATTGCCCTTCGGTTCCTCTTCCCCCACACCCTGTTCTTTTTAGCCTTGTTTTCTCCCCTGTCTGAAAGAAAAGCCATTTTTGCCCAGCCCTTGAGAACTTGCTGATGTTATGGTCAGAGCAGCCACCAGTTGTGACAGCCCCTTCCCCTCTTACAAATCATCCCATGGCGTGGCGTCTCTCTTTATTTGACAGCATCAAATCAGTTAGGATGCAGGGTCAACCAAACCAACTGACTGGACAGGAAGAGTTTTTTAGAGGTGGAAGGGGGAGGAAAAATCAAGCAGAGCAAATTTGGGGCCAGAGTGGCCACCCGAGGGAGAAACACACCCATGGATTTTCAGCTGGTTTCTTTTTTTGTATCTGTGGTTTCAGTTTGGTTTATTTTTCTCTTGTGAGGAAAGGCAAATTCCTCTATTTAAACTTGTAAAAGAAAAAGAAAATAAACTTGGGGATAAGAAATCTTTGAGGTCTTTATATTTCTAAAATGCATCTGACCTAAGTTAGTTTTTCTCCTCATCTTTTAAATCCCCCAAACCAACATCCAAATGAGTTGAAATCAGGAGGGAAAAGAAAATTAAGTGCTGTTTTTACATTGATGATTTGGGCTTTATTTCCTTTTATCCATTTATAAGATCATAAATTTAGTATCCAATAATGCCTAAGTCATACCCCTTATAAGATAATGTCTGTCACCCGTCATTCCCCAACCCCTCAACAACTCTAGGACCCTTCGTGTGCTTTTTGCTGCTTTCCAGAGTCTCAGACATTGGGCTTAAAGTGCATAGGTCCTGGCATCTTCAATGTGTTTCATAATCCCCACTTATGTTACTCCGCAACCAGAAACAGTAGGAACCGTCAGGCCCAGCTCTTACCCATGGAAAGGTCACCCCTGGCTTCCATTTCCAAGATGATGAAATAGAGCAGTGCCCGGGGCCCAGACCCCAGTAAACCTGTACCCCACCGATGCCTTGCCTGGGCTTTCATCCAGCTCCGTGTCCGGCGTGGTGTTTTAGCCCCGGCCTGTTTGATACACGAAAACCTCCAGCTCTCCTTTAATGGAGGGTGAAGGTGCAGAGTAACTGAAACAGCATTGCTTGGACTAAATGGAACCCCTGCAGGGCCCCCTCCCTTTCCACGCTCCCTGCCAGCCATGGCCCTTGGGTTGACGTTTTCCTGTTTCTCAGCCTCTCTTTCATTTTATTGCGCTTGTTCTCACGATGTGAGATGTGTCTTCTGAGTCCCCTGAGCTGTCTCTGCTTAGATCTGTGTCTGCGGAAGTGTGAGGCCTTAGTAATGTGTCCCAGACGATTATTCAAACCTCAGCGAAAGCACGAAACCAGACCCTCACTGGATTGCCCACGAACGTACTTGCTTCACCTTCACCTGTGCTGAATGCTGAGTTCCTCTTCTTCTAAATAACTTTTCAAAATAACCTATCTGTAGTGTGTTGAATTGTTTGGAAGCCAGCTCTCATGTTTGGCTTCCAGCATCCTCTCCCCAGGACAATAAAGCTGGTGCCTGGTGAGAACACAATGCTGAGAAGTTGGGAGAGAATCAAATCCGGGAGCCTACTGCTGTTTTATTTTACATGTCCTTGATTGCATCTCTACCTAGCAGCACCCCTGCATGGCACGGTCCCCCCTGTGGAAGGCGCCGATGGTGGCTGTCAGGCCGTGCATCAGCCCCACAGCCCCCTGGAAGTATTCGGTTGCTCTGGCGGGTGTGGGGAGTGTAGCTATTTTCTTTTTTCTTTTTTTTTTTTTTTAAATATTTATTTATTTGACAGATAGAGATTACAAGTAGGCAGAGAGGCAGGCAGAGAGAGAGAGAGGAGGAAGCAGGCTCCCCGCTAAGCAGAGAGCCCGATGCGGGGCTTGATCCCAGGACCATGGGATCATGACCTGAGCCAAAGGCAGAGGCTTTACCCTGCTGAGCCACCCAGGCACCCCAAGTGTAGCTATTTTCTAACCATTTTAGAATTAGCCTTAAATCTGCTTTCGAAAAATCCCATTTCTACATTCACTCTCTTGTAATAATAATAAAGTCTCATAAGTCAGAATGATGTAAAGGGGGGCTTATCTGAGTAGAGGCCAAAATGCCTGAATTGTGAACTGCTTGTAAAGGCCAACAGAGGCGTGACATCCAAATGTACGATAGGAGCGTCATTTTATACGTGAAAGAGAAAACTGACTATATCAAGGGAGTTCCAGAGAGTGGAACTGGAACTGATGGAGAGAAGTTCAAGGAGGCACTGTGGCTTCAACCTGAGGAGAGCCCGGGATGTGTTCACTGCTGTGCTGGGACAGAGCAGTTTACCACGTGGAGGGGACGCTGCTGCTGGAGGCGGCAGGTCTGGGGAAACCCCGATCCCCTGCCCTCTGAGGGGCCAGCTCAGCAGAGTGGCTGCCAGAGCGGAGTCAGCCCACTCGCCAAGCTCCAGATCCTGCTCAACTCATTCAGTTTGTACCCTTGGGCAACTGACTTAACCCCTCTCTGCCTCAATTTCCTCCCCATAATGGCGTTGGTAATTCTGAGAAGTTGATATTTGGGGGGGGGGGGGGGACAAAACACCACCGATGAGTAACAAGGACATAGTAGGTGCCATGTGACTATTTGTTAAGTGTAACTAAGGAAAATATTTTCCAAGCTGTGTGAGACACACCAAAGAAGATTTTTTTTGAACGCCTCCTTAGTGCTAAGCAGTAAACAAGATGGACACAGGCCCAGAATCCACACAGCTCATAGCTCATGCTGGAGAAAGTCAGACAGGCCCCCAGCCCCCAGCCTGCAGAGGGCTCCCATGACAGACGACGTCTGAAGCAGGCCTCGCAGTGGTTCCTGGAACCCGGGGGAAGGGCTGGGAGACCAGGATCAGGGAGATGCAGGGAAGCCTAACCAGGGGCTGATCCTCTCCTGTACCCTCAGCTGATGCTGACATTCTGAGGCTCTAGTGATTTCTTTTAGAGCCATGACTCTTTACAGCCACTAACTCCGTCTGTCTGTCCATCTGTTTACTTAACTTTACCAGCACCTGAGTCTCTACAGCTTCCTAGGGCAAAAATATATTTTTTAGTTACCTAATAAGAACTTTAATCAGTTAGAAGCTTGCATAAATTTGTTCACTTGTTGCCAATTCCATTCTTGTGCCATTTGAATAAAAACTGTTAGGAAAAACAGCATTTAATTCATTTTGTATCCTTGTGGAAAATAATGGCTATAATCACAATTCCACTTGTTAATTATTTTTACTACATAGGTTGAAATAACCAAAGACATTGTATAAATGCAAAATTTTATAAATTTTTTGTTTGAAGGATCTATCGGTGGAGTTATTATTATTTTTTTCTCTTTTCTGGTGAACCATGAACAGTGAAGCTCATCTGGTATAAATGAACAGCTGTGATTATGCCTAATCCTAAGGAAACAGAAAAACAGCAAAAATACACAATCATCAGCATGCTCTGAAAGAGGCTTCCAGGTCAGCCCATCAGGTTTTAGTTGGGAAATAAAGGGTGAAATCACAACACTGCTTCACTGCCTATAAAAGGGAACATATTCTCTTTCAGATTCAGTGAAATGACTAAATCCTTGCGTATTCAGTTTGGCGAGACCTGTCAATGGGTTGATGACTTGAGAATGTAGAGTCTTGTCCCAAGATCTACCCAGAATATGCATCCCATTAGGAAAAAACATGGGGTATTCCATGTCTCCTCAACAGAGCACACGTGTTCCTCAGCCTGGAAGGTCCCAAGTTCCGCCCCCCTGGCAGCAGGCCACCCATCCCTGGCATTGCCTTCCCTGAGCCACCACCATCTTCTCCGTGCCCGTCCTTGAACTCTGTACATGACTTTGCCTTTGTGTTATTTCATTGCCACAACGAGGCCTTTGAACTTGTGCCTTTCTTACTGGATCATGAATTCCATGAGGGCAAAAAATAGGTCTTGTTGACTTTTGTCTTCCAAGCACCTGGCATCACTTTAGATGAATGGCTGTATTGTTGGCAAAGTCTAGAGCCCAAAGCCATGCCGTAGAGGATACTGGATAAGAGGGAAGAAGAGAAGTGGCAATGTGAGAGTGGGCCCACCAGTGCATGGGAGGAACCAAGCCAAGGATGCCCGTATCCAGTGTCCCTGGGGTGGCGCCATTCTACCCCAGACTGGGACACACATTTGAAATTTTCAGATGACTTAATAATTTCCAGCTAAGCAGAAGTAGTTCCCCAAAATTCCAATGTAACTAAAGTTGATATATTAAAATTTTATTACAGAGATTTTAAAGGTGGTCTAGCTAAGTAGAGGGAATTTTTTGTTAACTCTTTGCCATTTAAATTCATTCAAAATTTGACATTGCTGGTTGTGGTTTTTTCCCTGTTTTACCTCTATCATCGTCCTCTTTCCCCACTCTAGCTACAGAATAGTGTTAAGTGTGAGAATAAGTAAACAGGTAAATAGAGAAGGCAGCTCTGGTGTAGAAAGAAGGTATTTTGAAGGGTCAGGCGACTAACTTGCAGTGTGACTTGTGGCAAGTCACTGAAAGTCAGTCAACAGAACTTGGAAATGTCTATTAGCCATCAAGCCCTGTACATCTCAAGGACCAAATGAGAGAGAGACTCTGCCCCCCCAAAAGCTTACTATTCATCCAGTCCTTTGGCTGACACGTACTTGGGCCCTATGTATGCAAGGCACCGTGTGAAGCCTGTATTACGGGAGCAGAAAACACAGATAGATGCACATTTAAGTACAGTGATGCGGGGAATGAAGAAAAAGGTTAATACTGCTCCAGAGAGGATGAAAAGAATGGATGGAGGTGAGAGGATCCTAAGTCATATTTGGGAGCCAGAAAGGGTCTGTCTGTGGAAGTGCCATTGCTGCTGACTAAGGAAAGACAAGAGGGGCGGGCATCCCAGGAGGGAAGAAGTGGGAGACGCATTTGGGGGATGCACTATGGCTGGCCTGTCGGAACAGGGAGGACAGAGAAGGAGGGAGGGAAATGAGTACATTAGGGAGAAAGAAAATGTTGTTTATTCAGTCCCTGGTACCATGATTTGTACACACATATCTCATCGTTAGCACCACCCTTGACTTCCTGGCCCATGAAAGGTACTCTTGGTCAGCTCCGGAACAGAAGCATAGCCCATCTTCATTCATTGGCGAAAAAAAAAAAACAAAATAATGTGAACGATATTACAGACTGCAAGGAATTCTCAAGGTGTCTACTGGACTTTCAGGACTGAGAATGTGTAATAACGTGCTAAGTTGAGCTGATGGCTCCCTTTGCTATCTCAGATGAGATGGCATTTTACAGAAGATGAAATGTGAGTTCCAGAGTGGTTAAGTAACACGCCCAGGTCACACAGCTTCACGCTGCAGTCGTCGGATTTGGTACCCACATCTCTGTGACCTGAAAACCCATGCCTCCTCCTCCCACCACAGTATGCTTCAGGCATAATAAGATAATTCCTATAGTAGAAGTATGTAAGCTTGTGAGGAAGTGGGAGGGTACCTCCATCCAGGAAAGAACAGGGACAGTGTTGCAGGGCCTTCATTACAGTGAAGAGTGGGGCAGGGTCACTGGTGTTTTAGCTTCTTTGACCTCCAAAATGCTCTGCTTCAGTAAAACCCGCCTGTCCTCTTACAGGAAAGGGCTCTGACTTACACCATTCCTCTCTCTGTACCTTGGCTCACATGCACTTAGTAAATGTGATAGATTATGACCCATGCCCAGAAACAAGACAGAGAAGGACAAGATCTAGAGAGTCAAGTATGCTCATTTTCTTTAAAAGGTCCTTTTTTGCCACAGGGAAACATAATTCTGGGTTTGTGACTAAATTCCATTTGTTTGGAGGTGAGGTGGTTCGATTTCACCAGAGTGGAGATGCATTCTTTCCTACAAGAAGGTTCCAGTGTATTCTGTTTCTGTGGATCCCCATGTGAATTAATAGCAGGCAAACACTGCCTTCTCTTTGTTCTCTGGTTTTCTTCAGGTTTATTCCTTCTAAGGAGACACAGATTTCTCTGGGTGAAAGAGTCTCAGGAAATCCAGCAGTGGGCACTTAAGCAAGAGCAGAGCTGTAAAGCAGTTGCCATTTGAGAAGGTTTATTTTGTGTAGCAGAAAAGGGAACTTGATGACCAGCAGCCAGCAGGACCAGTAACCGTCCTACCTTGGGAAGCTTCATTTCTGAATCAGAACCCTCAAAGGACCTCGTCCTAGCAGCCCTCTGTCACATCACTATCAAAGTAGTCTTAAAATCATACTCTGATTATCTTACTTCCCTGCTTCACTGCCTCTCCTGCTCCTATGGCCAAACGAATAGAACCCATGCCCCTCTGACTGAGTGTCCGTTTATCGCTGGTGTGCATCCTCTGATGGTTCCCTGGCTAGAAACCACAGGCCCACCTCACTGGGCATTGTCCAGATGACTGCATCTTTCCCCCCTACCTGAACTGTAAGACGGGCCACCACCACCCCCACCCCCACCTTCCAGTAGCATCTACCCAAGCACTTTGCTTGGCCTGCAGGGGGAACTCTCCAAACCGATCCTTCACTCAGTCACTCCGTAAGTACTGATTGTGCTCCTGGTATGTGCCGGGCATAGTGGAAAATGACACTATGTGCCCTTAGGAGGTCACCAGTCTTCTAGTTTGATAGGCTGTGTGATTATGGCCAGCCTCTGTGCTTTAAGGCTTTGCTTTGGCATCACCTAAGAGCTTGTAATAACTATCAGATCAGAGCTCACCACCAACCATCCTGCACTAACAACATTCCCATGTGAACTGCGTTGTACAGCAGTGTGAGAATTTCTGCATTAAGAGTTGGGGCACCTAGGTGGCTTAAGTCAGTTAAGCATCTGATGCTTGGTTTGGGCTCAGGTCATGATCTCAGGGTTGTGAGATCACACCCTGTGTTGGGCTCTCTCTGTAGTCTGTTTAAGATTCTCTCTCTCCCTCTGCCCCTCTCCACCTATCTCTCTCCTCCCCTCTCTTAAAAAAAAAAAAAAAGGCTTAGAGTAAGTTTGGGTGGGCAGCTTGGTTTGTACATTTGCTTTGCTTCATGATTATATACCTATAAGTTTAAATTGTTCTTCGTTTAGCAAACTTTTTGAGGACTTGTTAATATAAGTTAAACTACTTGGTTTTGCAGAACACAACCACCTTATAAACAAGCAAATGCAGACTTACCTGTATTGTTTAAAAGATGAATATTTTCCAGATACGGTTCATGTCATATTCTGCAAATATTTGAGATATACTTACGTTCAGGGCATGGTACTAGTGCAAAGATTATAAATTAGCATCTGGAGGCCATTTTTGGTCATACACATGTTTGTGTGGTCAACATGTTTCATCAGTTTTTGATTCATTACATTCATTAGAAATGAACAGTTTTCCACATAAAAAGCCAGACCTCTGGCTTCTCTGGAAAACAGCCCTGGGCCCATTTTCCTGATGCTGTGAGCTGGCACTGGGGGTGGTCTCCTGTCAGTGGGAGATGTGCTTTCCTGTTCAGCATGGCCTCCACCCACGTCTCTGGCCCTTGTAGACAGTGGGGTCTATGCCAGGACCTACCAGCACTCCGAGTGAGCCTGCCTCGTGGAGTTTGCCCCATTATAGTTACCTTCAGAGTCTTTGTCAAGAAGTAGCCCCAGTGGGAACGTACCATGAATGAGGACAGAGACATGACTCTCGGCTAACGATTCTCAACCCGGGTGGCAGGAGCTTATAAAAACGCCAGGGCCCACTTCCCATCAGCACTGCCCAGAAATCCTGACTTAGCAGATTTTCAAATCTCCACAGCTGATTCTAACCTGACTTGAGCCCTACTGATTCAGCCCATTTATCTTACTTGCAAAATAAAACTGAAACACATGCCAAAGTCAGAAAAAAATATACACATATACTTACATGCATAAATTGAAAGGATTTATGATGAATCCTCATTACTCTGGGCATGGTAGATTCAACATGTATGACAGTTTTGTCTAGTGGCCCATCATTTACCTTTCTTATCTACAGAAAGAGCGGGTTAAGCAAATGAGCACAATAAGTGAGATTGCTTTAAAATGCCTTATAGAGACCCGATTTTTTTTTAAGGATTTGAATTCAGACACTGAGTTAGTCTAAATATAATTTGCATTCCACATTACAAAAACAAAACTTTGGAAGATGCCAGCAAGCACTGTGAATATGTCATACGGAGCCCCTTCAACAATCGTGGAATGGCTTTATCGCCTTGTCTGTTATCACCTAGTCTAAAATTCCATTTGTGCTGTAATTACTTTAAACTCATGTTTATTACAGTCAGAATTTGACCGTTTATGGCACAGCAGTGTTCATCCAAGGGTGTCATTAGAGGGAAAGTTCTGCTCATGCTGCTGCTTTAATGAAACCATTCCCCTCCCTCAGCCCCCCGATTCACTGGTGCACTCGAGGCCTGGCCAATGGAATCTCTGCCATCTGGGACAGATTCTCTTGATCAGGGGTCTGACAATCACCAGAGTAATTCATGAGATGACTTTAGGCAAGAAATTTCATTATTTCTAATAGCTTAGAGTGGTTTGATATTTTAATGTAATTATGCTTAATTATATATTGTAATATGCATGGGCCAGGCTTTGGAACTGGGTCTTGGTAAAATATAGCTAATGGAAAATTTTCCTCCTGTTTTTCTGAAACAAGGAATTAAATCCTAACGTGAAACGGAATGCAAATCCAACAAGCGGTCTCTTGCCAGAGAAAATATTGGTGTAATACATTTGAATGGCCCAGTTTCAGTTTGCTTGGCTAAATCCCCAAATCATACGCTGTTTGAGAATTGTTTCAGAAGTGCTGTTGCTCACCTTTCCACTAACCTAGTTTTAGTAATTTCTGCGTGACTTTATGAATTTTGACCAACAGACAGTCGTGGGGAGGGAGATGTCCAGAGATTCATACGGAATAATGTTATTTATTGCGATCACCGGTAAAGGCACAGAGGGAGAGAGGTGAAACTCGTGCCTGGGGCAGGTTTGGGGGTCTTGCTGATCTGCGCTGCCCATGGGTGGGTGTGAGGACAGAAGGAAGAGCAGAAACTAAAATATTGCTTGTTCCTGTTTGGCACATCCCCCAGGAGCTAAGCAGGGATGGCTGTTTTTTATTCCATTTGGCCTCTCGTTGGGTTTCTGGACATTCGGGGCTGTAACAAAGGAGGACGGTGGACAAGTGTCAGGATCCATGCGAGTTTGCTAAGGCTTAAATCTCACTCTTCCAAGAAATAAACCCATTTTAGAGTGCTCTCCCTCTCTCTGCTCTGTTGCCGCTCTCCTCTCTCTGGCACCTTCGCTCTTCCGCATGGAAGTCAGAATGCACTGAGCAGGGGCACCTGGGTGGCTCGGTGGGTTAAGGCCTCTGCCTTCAGCTCAGGTCATGATCTCAGTGTCCTGGGATCGAGCCCCGCATCGGGCTCTCTGCTCAACGTGGAGCCTGCTTCCCTTCTCTCTCTGCCTGCTTGTGATCTCTGTCTGTCAAGTAAATGAATAAAATCTTTAAAAAAAAAAAAAAAAAAAAAAGAATGCACTGAGCAGAGGGAGCATGGGTGCCCAGACCCTTCCCAGCCCGGAGCCTCTTTAGAAGTTCAGTGGCATCTACTGTGGCCGGGTCCCTTGAGGCCAGGCTACCTGGAGCCCGAACCAGACTGTAGGCCCCAACCCCAGCCGAGCGGCAGGATCTCAAAGGCACCATTAACAGACGGTTCCAGCCTTCTCATGGACGGGAGGAGATGGCTACTTGCTTTTTCCTTTGGGAGTTGCTCACTCCCTGGCCTGGAAGGAAAGGTAGAATACAAGAAAGGGGTAGTTCCTGGCATTTACATTTGTAAATGTCAGGCTTAAGGGATGGTAAGCAGTCCCATATCAGTGACTTAATTCCCTGAACACTTCCATGTTCCTAAGTCCATTTTCCAGTTGAAAACACTGAGGTTCTGGGAAGTCAGACACCTAGATGAAGCTGACACAGCGAATACGCAGTGGAGTCCGATTGTGGACTCAGGTCAGTCGCCTGAGTCCGTGGCACCCTCCCCGGCGCCGTGCCACAGATAGATGCACACATTCACGCAGCTCCCCGAATAGGACAGGCTCTGCCTGGGACAGAACTCTCGCTTCATTTTTAGCAGATTTTAATGGTGCCTATTTTGAAATCTTTGCTTAAGGGCACCTTATGATGTTTAGGAAAGGAAAAAAGAGAGAGAGAGAAACCTAGCCACCAGAGGGGAGGGAAGGAGATGAAACCTTCCTCTAGAGGCTTCCAGGGGAAGTTTATGAAAGGCTCCTTCATCATACGACAGTGCACGCAAATGCTGACTGTACACACCTGGTAGAGATGAGGAAATAGCAATAAGTTAATGGAAAGAGCCGCGAGATGGGAGTCAGGTGCTGGCTGGAGCCCTGTCTCGGCCATTTGCCAGCTCTGTGACTGTGGACAGATCTCTGGGCACCCTGTATATCCGGGACCATGGTGTCCCACAGGACTGAGGTGGAGCTCAGATGCCACAGCATACGAACCGCACAGCGGAGCCTCCGAAACACTGCACAGGGGAAAGGGATTCTCACGCGCAAGTGCTCCTGGCCTGTGGTCTGAGTGGGACAGAGCCAAGGCACGCACCTCCTTCACGGACCCCAGCACCTTCTTGTTCTCAGGGGATCAGCTGCTCTAGCAGTAACCATTTTGTGGATGGCTCATTCTCTTTGACCAGGTCACTCTAAATTGCAGACCTAAATCAAGACCTCATTACTGTCCCCTTCAGTTGCTGGCTGGTCCTAGAGAGGCATGTCAGAGTCATCCCTAAAGTATGTCCCTCTCCGAGCCTCAGCAACATTCGCTCCCTGGACCCCAGCTGCAAAATCCACCTACGGAATTAGCCTGTCTCCTGGTGTCCCATCTGCAGTGTCCTCCCTTTCTTCAACCCTCACTCAGTGCCCTGCTGTCTATATTCTATGTTTTCTAGCCCAGTGCCGGGTACATTAAACTCTGCCCCCACACACCTCACGCCTCAGGGTCTCACTACCCCCTCACCTGCCCGGGCAGGCGTCTCCCTCAACATGCTGGCTTCTGACACCCCCATATCCAGACCAATTGCTGCCTACATGTTGACAATAGTCCTTGTAACTTCAGTACTCAGAAATCGCTCAGAAATGTCTGTGTCATACAGTGGTTGAGAGCACAGACCAGGAAGCCAGACAGCCTCACTGGGGATCCCAACTCTGCCACTCTCTAGAAGGTTTCTTAGGCAAATTCCATTCCCTCTCTCTGCCCCATGTTGCTTACTTTAAAAGTTTAAAACAGTGCCTGGCACACAGAAACCACTGCATGTATGTGGGGCCTTATGGGGCGAGCCCTGCTTGGGGAGGCAGAGAGGAAAAGGCCAGGATTTTACTGCTAGGAGCAGAACAGTTTACACAGTATTTAGTAAAATATTCTCCACCTGTAACAGTAGCTGCCCTCGAAGGCCATTTCGGATCAGCCTTAACTAAGGCCGGTCCTCTGGTTGCCCACTGATTCTCCCAGAATCACCTGTCACACGCTCGCCTTTGGTTCAATATTACATACTTGGTGGCCCAGGCCGTGTGCTTTGCCTCGGTGTCTTCACTCGTTTGCCTTGTGTTCTCATTTGAACTTTGAGTAGGTAAGCACTTTCTACTTGAATTTCAGAGCCGTTTATAAATAGGCTGCTTAGTTTCAGCCAGCAGGTAAAAGCTTTCATTAAATTGTTCCTCCTTCCCATAGTGCTATTATCTGGAGATCTCAGAAAGGAAAAGTTAAGAATGATGTTTCCTATTTGTTAAGGAAGCCCAGTTTGAGGCCCGGGCTGCTGTTTTCCATTTCCCGACCTATAATTGATTGATAGGACTCTGACCTACACCTGTCAGCTTTTAACCCCCTCTGAGAAAATTCTCCTGAAGTCCCCTAGATTATTATCCATGATTCAGGACCAAAGTCCAAAAATAATTCAGAAACAAGGTTCAGGTTCACCCTGCATGCAAATTTTTTTTAGCATATCCATTAATTTTCTCACCAAGAAAGAAATGGGAACATAAGCAGCATTAGCTGCCTTTGAAAGAATAATAAATGAAAATGAGGGGTGGGAGGCTACCCAGAAGTCTCCTTTTTCTATTCAAAATCTAAAATGGAATAGCCTCTGAAATATTTTGAAAGGCAATTTCCCCCCAAATATTCAGTTCTATCAAGAATTTTTTGCATTGTTACAGTGACATAATTAAATACATGTAACATTTTCTTTGGAGTTGTATTCACTTCTCAACATCTTCAGGTTTTTGTTGTTGTTTTTAGAGATTTTATTTATTTGACAGATCACAAGTAGGCAAGGGGGGTCAGGAGGAAGCAGGCTACCCACAGATTAGAGAACCCGTTGCAGGGCTCAATCCCAGGACCCTGGGATCATGACCTGAGCCGGAGGCAGAGGCTTAACCCACTGAGTCACCCAGGCACCCCAACATCTTCAATTTTGAAGAACATACTAGAAACCTCTAAAAAGAGGAAGTCATAAAATGACGGAAGAGAAACCATTTCTTGGCGGCGCGTACAAGTTGTAACAGGAGATTTGAGCAGGAAGTGTTCTAGAATAAGACAAAATTCAGTGATGGGCTTCTGTAGCCTTGTCACACTTCAGAAATGTAGCCACGATGATTTATCTTGGCATTTCCCCCCAAATGACACTGCTATGGCCTCATAAATGTATGGGGCCTTAGAAGAGAGTTCCAGATGATTTTGCTATTCCCCAGTGAGAACAAAATTTGACACAATGCAGCCTCACTGTGTAATTGAGGTATATATTGAGTATGAATGAGGACATCAGCCCAAAAGGAAGACTGCAGAGGGGAGGGGCAGTCTCATTGCCTGAAAATCCGAGGTTACTGGGGAGGCAGGAGGGATCTTCTCGCCTCAGAAACTTGTTTCTCATTTATTTCAGGCACATGTTCCATCCCCGCTGCTGTCTTCTGCCACCATTCCATCTTGTTCTCAGTGTTTTCTCTTTCAAATGGTTTATTAGAAGCTCTGCAGAATGTCCCTAAATATCACACCTTTCAACAGACAAGGGTTGTGAGAGTGCGGTGACGCCTCCCTGAGTCAGTCTTCCTCAAACCCAGGCTGCATTAAAATGCTCTCCTTCTTTTACGCTGTTTTTAAACCCCACCCACACAAACTCCCAGGTATTAGCAGCTTACGTTATGTGGTCGATAATTAAGAACAGGATTCTGTGATTGTTTGTGGGGTTGGTGTTACCACCTTATTCTCTTAACTTATTAACAGAGATGCAGGTATCTGGTGACGGAGTAATCCCGGAGCATTCAGCTCAGTCCTTCAGACATAACATTCTCTCTTTGAGTGACAGCACTTCCACAAGATCTTCAAGAGGAAAAAAGCATTTTAGAGAAAATTACTGATTCCAAAGGCATTTGCATTTTTGACAGAGGTCCAAAGCGTGGTTTTGCAGGCAAGTATCATTTACTTGAGAAAGCGGTTTCCCTATATCAATGCAAAGCAAGCATCGCCTCCATGCTGGAAATGAAGGTCTCGATGAACAACAGGCTATTTCTTTATGAGATGGGCCACATTTGTCACGAGGCTCCCGTAACCAAGTCCTGTAAGTCTCTCATATTTCTACATACAGAAGTGAAAGACCCAAGGAAATTGTCACCTTGTTGCTGAGGCAGTGGGGCCCTCAGCCCGTTTCCTCAGTTGCCCCACGGTTGTTACTTGAATTTCTACTATGACAGGTTTGAAGTAGTTACCTAGAAGTTACCCTGAAATAGTTACTCAACATTTACTAGTAGTCATAGTTTTTATGACTTAAATACATAAAAAGTACCTGGGTGGCTCAGTGGGTTGGGCCGCTGCCTTCGGCTCGGGTCGTGGTCTCGGGGTCCTGGGATCGAGTCCCGCGTCGGGCTTTCTGCTTGGCGGGGAGCCTGCTTCTCTCTCTCTCTCTCTGCCTGCCTCTCTGCCTACTTGTGGTCTCTCTCTCCGTCAAATAAATAAAATCTTAAAAAAGAAAAAAAAGTAAAATTTTAAAATTCTACATCATTTTATATGTTCACATACATGGGAAATAATAATTAATCAATTCAGGATAAATCATACTATCTTTTATCCCACCACATTCCTGTCCCTCTAGGCATGCCTGTGATAAATGTGACAGCTTTGATCCAATCTTGTGCACTTTTTAAAAATGGAAATTAGACTGTCATTCAGCGAGGTATTATGAATGTGTCAACTAGACATCTGCCTCAAAAACCCTGTAAATACAATTGGTTCATAAACTTGACTCTTCTGAGCTATAATTTATCCTGGTTACTTTTGGAATCTGCAAAGAACATATTTTTCAGCCTGTATTTTCTAGAGGTGTGCCCACTGGCTCTGTGGTGGACATTTTCCATGACATGTTCCATGATGTCTGGGAGACTCTATGCAACCCAGGCTCCTGAATGGTTCTGTTGGTGGGTCCTCTGGTTCTGTGCTTCTGCATGGAATTCTGACTGGACAATGTGAATTTCAGGTGACAGAGACCCTGGTTCAGACTAACTGTATGTTCTTGACTCCTGTGCTAACACATCATCAAGAAATAACCTCCAACTGCGTCCACAGCTTGGTGGATCTGGGAAATCACTTCTGCACAGCACAAAGAACTCCCTGCCCCCACTGAAGGAAGAGGGCACATTGCTCTAGGCTGGCACTCAAGGGGCGTGTCAGGAAAATGTGCAATGGGCAGGGCAGCAGGAGCAGGACCAAGGTGCAGGGGGAGTGGGCAGCGTGCAAGGGAAAAGGGGGGCACAGGTGTTGCTCAGATGGAAGTGGATGTCTCCGTAGGCTGGCCTCCCGATTTTCAAAAGGAGGATGAAATGCAGACTGTAGTGGCAGATCTGGTTCCTTCATTATCTCTTTGCTTCCTAATTTGTTTTTAGCTTGTGCCAGGTACTTGTTCCTGCCAGTTAAATGTTTGGAGTTCTTTTCCTTTTGCTTCTTTCCAACACACACACACACACACACACACACACAATGTGAGAACAGTAAAAGCTTTCTGTTTACTTGAGGCTGATAAATAAAAAGAAGTCAGATATATTATCTGTGCATATTGGCATCAAGTGAGGTTCGTTTGGGGACAGACCATAAATGACGGAACGGAGCAGCTTATGTGGGGCTTAAACCCCAGTTTCTGACAACACTTGAATCATGTAATGAATGTAAGGTTATTCCATATTTTTTGCTTCTCCAGAATAAGTTGATTTTCTTAATTGCTGGTATAGTGTTTCTTTTCATACTTCTAATAATTTCGAAGGAAAAGGCTGAAGTCTATAAAATACCAAGCTTACTAATTTCTTCTTATAACTAGGAGAGCTAGACTTAAAATTATTTTCTGCTCCACCCGTATGTCTTCCAGTCTTCAGGGTCCACTGTGCCATCTGGGATGGACAGGTGAGCCTGGGGCCTAGGAGGGTGAGGACCCAAAGGGGGCAAGGGTGGTTCCTGCCACGGTGCGTGGGAAAATACGCGTGCTCTGTGAATATAGGAAAAAACAGGAAAACGGGCAGGAGGGGCTCACCGGAAAGCCAAGTAGTAGGGAAATATGGTGTGGACGCGAACACGAGCCATACTTCACGAACAGCTGCTGCCAGGGATTTCTGCCTCTCTGCCCCTTGTCTCAGTATTTACGAGGGAACCAGAACAAGGACCACAGGAGCAGCAGCCTCTCCTGGGGGCACCGTTGTGTCTTGCCTCTCTGAAAGCAGGGAATACGTTGGAAATACGCACAACTCCCAAAAAAAGAAATATCCCCTGAGCTGCTTCCTCATTGAATTTGCCCAGAAGGGAAATGTGAAAAGAAGCCCACAAACTAATGTGTCGATGTGTTTTCGACAAAAGAAAGGATCGCATGTAAAAGATGGGATGAACACCTAAGAGGCGGCGCTCAGTATGGATTCACAAGGGGCAAGCTGGCTTCTGCCAAGTGCCTCCCTCTCCCAGAGCAGAAGACAGGCGAGGGAACATGCCTCAGAATGGAAACTGCTGGGCCTCCGGGGCTGTCCCAGGCTGGAAGAGTTCCCCCAGGACCATTTGCGAAAAAGAACAGCTCCTCCACCGGGTGGATGGAGCACAGAAGCCTATGAAAACACGCCAGCTTCCAAGACACACAGACCCATCACTTGGACCTCTGAGCGCCCCCACGACACAGGCTGATTTCTCTGATTCTGTGAACACGTCAGCACCTCCATGAGGGGAGCCCTTGGCACTGCTTTGGAGGGAGCGTCTGTGCCGAGCTCCTTGCCAAGGAAGGAGGCAGCTTTTCTTGCCAGAGACGGGAAAGGATGAGCAGCCGTGCTAAATTCCCCAGCCAAGGTGGGTGGGCCCTTGGGCTCATGAACTGGGGGCTGCTGTCTTCTCCCTCCTGCCAAGCTGTCATCTCCAAGGCTCAGAGTGCTTCTTTGATCAGGTCTATACAGTTTCCAGGTAGAGTCCCGGAAAACATGTTTATTTTGAGATAAGTCTGGCAATACTCCCAAAGATGTGTCTGGAGATCTGTTGTCTTAGTGGTGCAGCACTAAGCACTTTATAAGGCTTTCCTTATAAAGGAGAGGCGCCTCTATCTTCCCCAGAATGATCAGGCCCCACAATCCCTACCTCCCCAAAATGTCACTTTTGCCTCTAACACTTTATACAGAAATCCGGAGGCAGTGACAGAAACTTCTTTCAAGGGATTGGAGGAAAGGAGTGCCCCTGCTGTGGTGGGCTCTGGGGTTGGCATCCCACCCTTGCCATTGCCTGCTGAATGTCTTCTGCCAAGTTCCCCAGGGTGTTTGAGATCCTTGATAACTAATAGAACTACCCCCACGAGGTCAGGTGAAGAAAATAAAGCCGTCAGTAAGAGGCAACCAGCAAACGTGTGTGCTCTTGGTTCCCAGCTCACTCCAAGTCCAGACTGGTGCCAGCAGAGGGCTCTGAGGCCCCCCGTGGCACTGGCAGCTCCGGGGCCCATCCCCTCAGGTGCCATTTTGCCATCCTGATGGAAAGCTCCCAGCTGGTGTGCACAGTGGCCTGCCCTGTGCTGGCTGGGCTTCACCGCGAGCCTGGCCACCATGGAGTCCTCAGGAACTGTTTGACCCGAGGTTTCCCTGAGGTTGGGCACCCAAGGACTCCTTGCCCCAGCAGTCCAGACATTAGGAATGGGGCAGCGCAGAGAGGAAGGAGGTGAAATCCAATGAGGTGTTCCCTGAGAGCACGCACATAGTGGGGATCCTCAGGCTTTCCATCAGTCAACACCGATCATCCTCCCTCCTCAGGATTTCTGCCTGTCCTGCTGCCTGTGTATCAGCAAACAGCCCTTGAGCACCTGCCCTGAGTTGGGGCCATGCTAGTATGCTGCAGGTGGCGGGGGGTGGCACAGAGAGAAAGGACAGAGGTGTCTTCCCCCTTGCAGGTGGGTTGTGTGAGATTTTCAGGTTAATGATGTATTAGCTCACTCGTTGCTCCCCACCCCTACATTACCAGAGATGAGAAACAGCCGAGGGAGTTAGGAACCCGGCACACTCACAGGCCTGGGCTCTGACACTGGTCCCACATGCTGCCACCCTAGGTGCCTCCGCCCTGCCCTCAACTCAAATCTAGCGGCCTTCTTCCAATCCCGAACCACCATCCACAGCTGGGATTAAGTGGGCAATTTAACTGTTCCTCACGCTCGGTACTGCTTTCTTTCGTGCCACACTGACACGGGTCTAAGCAGGGCAGGGCATTTCAGACTTGCTAGTGTTCGCTCAAATAGGCTGTGCTATTGTGACTGCACGCAGAGAGCAGGGATAGGAAGTGAACAGGTTGGGGAGGCAATTTGAGAAGAGAGACTCCGTTTCTTGGTCAAGTTGGCACCAGTGTTCTTTTTTTTTTTAAAGATTTTATTTATTTATTTGACAGAGAGAGATCACAAGTACATAGAGAGGCAGGCAGAGAGAGAGAGAGGGAAGCAGGCTCCCTGCTGAGCAGAGAGCCCGATGCGGGGCTCGATCCCAGGACCCTGAGATCATGACCTGAGCTGAAGGCAGCGGCTTAACCCACTGAGCCACCCAGGCGCCCTGGCACCAGTGTTCTTTCAATTATGGTCTCACGTCTGCAAGTGAAAGGAAATGGTCTTGCAGAGGATTAAAAAAAAAAAAAAATGATGAGCGATTGGGTTGTAGTATTCAATCAAAAGGAGTTAATTAATGATGTCTCAAGCTGTGTGAAGCAGATACTAAATGAAAAGGTCACCCTTTCACCATCAAAAAATATGCTGCACTGAAATCTTTTATTGGATGACTAACATGCCAAAAGTTAATACGGATTTCTCTGCATTTTCCTTGAAATGAAACCAGGGGGTGTCTGCTTCTCAAGTATCAAAATTGAGATGTAAGTTAGATTCCATACCACAAACAATTCTCAGCCTTTTCAATAATGAGTCTATTTGGCAAACGAGAGCCCACAGGATGGAAACTCATTGTTTTCCCTGGCACAGAGCGAGGTAGCATTTGCCACCGCGTTATTTGTCTCTGCGGTACAATTCCTCAGATGGCTCAGCGCTCCCATCAGGTAGGAAGCACCTGGACTCCGCCGTACCATGTGTCAGATCGGTGCCGCCCGCGGGGATGCAAGGAGGAACTGGAAAGGACTGCCCTTGAGTTTATACTCCACGAATCAAGACGGCAGAACAAACAGACAGTCTCTGTATAGGGTAGCAAGTGGTGGGGGCCTTGTGGGAGTGGCCCTGATGAGGCAGGACGCCCCCTGCTGATGGCTGAGGAGAGTGAGGAGGCCTGAGGACCTCTGTGCGGGGAATCCTGAAGGGCTGGAAACTGACAGGTAGACTCCTGGCATTGGAGACCCCTTACAAGAGAGTTTGCTGCTCTAGGATCAAAAGGAGGAGCGAAAACCCTGCCCTCGGAAATAAAAGCTGGCGGCTGAATCCTGTCACAGACGAGGGGACTGAGTCTCACTATAGGAGTTAGTATTATTTGCCACTCCCCTGCTTGTGAAATGACTTGTCCCATCGGGATCTGGTTGTGTTTGGCTATAAACTGGTCGAAGGCGCCTTTGTGAAGGCAGCAAGGCAAGAGAAGCCAGGAGACCAGCAGTCGAAGGGCAGGAGGAGCCAGCTGAGGACCAGAGGAGATGTGGAAGCCATGGAAGGAGCCATGGAAGGAGGCACAGCCTTGAGTTCCTGTGGCGGGGCTGGGGAAGAGAGAGCCGTGCGGGGGAGAAATGGAAGACTGCAGTGTCTAGCAGGGGGTGGATACAGTTTGGGTGCTTGCTGAGTAGGAGCTGCGAGGAGACGCTCAGTCAGTAGGGAAGAAGGCCAGCAGTGGGCTGTGGGACTGGATGGCCGCCCGTGAGGAGCGCTGCTTCTCGGTCTTCAGAGATGTGACAATGAGGACAGGCAGGAGGGGTGTCAAGGGGATAGGCCAGTGTGGTGGCACCTGCTCACAGGGAAGGCAATCCTGGAGGACCAGGGACTGTGAGCTGGGGCACTGGGTTTTCACTGAGGGAGCAAGGCTGAGGAGGGAAGGCCAGTTGGCTCCGAACGGAGGTAATGAATTATAAAGCCCAAAAATGGGGTCTCAGAGGATGCTGGGCTTTTCTGTGACAATCGAGGACTCTCAGAAAATGGCAATAGGAAGTCTAGAAACTTCAAAGCTCTGTGTCCGTCCTCCCCCTAGGACCCACTAACCAGGAAGGAAAGAGAGGAGCTGATTTACCACAGGATCCTTGAGAATTTGATGATTTGGGGGTGTACGGCCACACTTTTAGAGAAAGTGGCTTGAAATCTGAGTGGTTCCTGATCTGGTTTTGAAAGCTGCCATTCTTTTGCATTTGTAGTAAATGAAGTTAGTTCCTACTTGCCTGATAAATGCATTTCTTCCTTCAGTCATTTATTTACCAACTCTGGAGACACCGAGCATCCTCTGTGTGCCAGACCAGTGTACCAGTGCGCAACTCCAGCATCCCGGTCGGTTGACTGTGGAGCCAGGATGGGAGCACAGGCCGCCATCTCCAGTGACACTCCCCCACCCAGGAGGGTGGTCTCTAATCTCTAGTCTCCTGTCTTCCTCCACCCTCAGGCTTGCAGTGGCTGGGGTCGTGCAGGCCCCCCGGAGCTGTACGGTTATCACGGTGGCACAAGGAGTCATGTGGACTCTAGTCAACGCCCTGGACTCCCTGCACATGACCCAGGTGCCATGACTCTGCACTCCTCCACACGGCACTGTCCAGTGGAAATACGCTAGCGGCCTGCGAGCTCCAAGTTATCTAGCAGCCACATTTAAAATAACAAAAGAAAGAAGAAAAGTTCATTGATTGGCACTTTATTTAACCCGATATATACAAAATATCATTTCACATGTAAATCAAGATTAAAAAGTGTAAGGGTATATTTTACATTTTTTTTTATAAAAGTAATCAAAATCCAGGACGTGTCATTCACTCACAGCACATCTCAGGTTGTAGTCCAGGGCCACGTGTGGCCAGTGGCTGCTTTGTGGATAGTACACAGATCTAGAACATGCAGCATTCTTCATTCAGCTTCTGATTCTACCAATTGGCCCCCTGGGAAGTCCCAGACATTTCTGTGCTTTGTCTCCCACATTCATATAAAATCAGTGCAGGTTTGTGATGAGGAAACACAAAGACGAAGAACCACGATCATAAAGCACTCTGCAGATACAAATGTATAGGTTCCAAACAATAAGGTTATGAAAAAACAGAACATGGGACGGCAAATCACCCCACTTGCTAGCAGCAGAAGTTAGGGCTGCAAACCAGCAGTGGGCAGAGGGCCTGCTGGAAACTGACCTCCTGTTCAGGTGTATTCCTGAATGCAGATGTTGTGTGGTTGTCTCGTCTCCCAGATGCTGTTCGGGTTCCTCTTGCTCTGGGTTTCTTTTTGTTTTGAGGAGCTTGAGGGGTAAAGAAATAGAAATGAGGAGGGACTGAGTGAGTTCAGCCTGGTCAAATCAAGAGAAGATGAGGTAGCATAGAAATGACCCCACCCCCCAGGGCTCCTGGGTGGCTCAGTGGGTTAAGCCTCTGCCTTCGGCTCAGGTCATGATCCCAGGGTCCTGGGATCGAGTCCCACGTTGGCCTCTCTGCTTAGCAGGGAGCCTGCTTTCCCCTCTCTCTCTGCCTGCCTCTCTGCCTACTTACGATCTCTATCAAATAAATAAATAAAATCTTGAAAAAGAAAAAGAACTGACCCCCCCAAGTCTGTTAAGAACAAAGACCTGAAACCCAGGGATCGTGAGAAGAAACAAGTTTGCCAAGTGCAAAGCCCATCCTGAGCCTTTCCAGGCTTCCCCAGGAGAAGCTGCTACTGGGGCACAAGGCTGCAAGCAGAGTAACTCCTCAGGAAGTGATGGGTAAATTGAGGAAAGTCTGACAGTGATCGTCACGGTATACAGTAAGCAAGAAAAAACATAACAGCATACGGGGACCCATTGCCATTTTATTTTTCACTTGCTCCTCTTTAGAGCAGAGAACACAGCAGAATTGCTACCCCTTTCATTGAAGAGAGGATTGCTTGTGAAATGGGTCTCTGTAGTTAGTGGGATTAAAAATAACTCGAGGCCCAGCCGTGCAGCCTCTGGTTACCATTTATGACTCACTTGCTTCAGTTTTGTTGTGCGCGCCTTTGTGAAGAAACAACCATATTTTTAAAGAACATTTCCATAAAGGATTTTTTCCCTTTGTGGGAGAGGAGCAGAAGCTGGGAGAACGAGAGGGGCAGAGAAGAAATCAGGGACCTACTTTCATGTTATTTGCAAATGAATTGAAATCTTTTCCTCTCAAAATCCTTGAGATTTTGTTGAAGTCTGTAGGATGGGGAAGCTGACTGTGCTCCTACCATGTCCTGCATCTGTCTGGTCATGACACCCAAGAGGCAGGCCTGAGTCCCAGAGCCTCCACCACTGGGCAGGTCTGGCTCTCCCCGTGGACTTGGAGCAGAGGGCCTGTCTGTGTCCAGCTAGGGTTTCCCTTTCAGAGCAGACGGCACTTGCCGTGGAGACTCCTGTCCCATCAGAGAGTCCGCTGGATTCCAGCAACTTGTTGCCTCTGCAAGAAAGGCACTGACTGACTATTTTTGGAGGTGGAACTATTTATTTCCTCCTCTCTGAATGCTGCTGAATGGATACGATCCAAGCACCAGACCAAGTCTCCTGGTTTTCTAGTTAGGGCCTCTCCTCCCCTAGAGCTAGACACACAGCTGAACGTGCTGGCTGCAGGAACTAGTGAGTGCTCCAGATCTCAAAGTGCCTGGGCCAAAATCAGTAAACACACCGTAATATATTTTTTAAATTCATAAAGCCCAAAAGAAACACCCAGTGAGAGAAAAATAATATCCAAAAACTTGTTACAACCAACTATTCTAGAAACAGCAAACCACTGAGGTGACAAGTACTACATGCTCAGTATTTTCTGGAAGGGGAAAGACATCTTAAGTGTAGGGATAGCTTTCTTTATTGTCATTCACACGTTGATGTTAGAGGCAAAGCCAGGATTACACATGCATTTCACTTTCTGACCCAAAAGGCATTTTGACTAATTAAAATATTAAAACCTCTAGTAGGAGGGCTGCTTTCACAGGCTGAATTTTCTTGACTGACTTTTAGGGGAGTGGGTAGGAACCACTTGATGCAGTGAGCAGTGTAACTGGGAAGCATCCCATATCCCTCAGCTGTGCTAGGGGGAGACTGGGGCTGAATGCTGGGCCTCGTGGATGAAGTACATAAGTCACCCAGTTAGGAAGCCCCCTTCTGTCCTGTGTTCATGGTGGACATCCTTTTTAATCCAGAAGCCTCTGTTTACTCAAAGAGCCCCAAGACAAATGATCTGATTCTTTTCACTTGATAATAGTTTCTGAAGACAGTATATACCTTCATCACAGGCTTCTGCTTTTTAATTTATTAGCAACCATTTAGGGAGTATCTAATATGACGTGAGCTGTGCTGGGCTTGGTAAAAAGTTAAAATCAGTGCATTCACATTTCATAAAAATGTATGCAGATTTTTAAGTGGATATTTTCAAAAGCCTAATTTTATGCACAGAATTTAAAATGATGCAAATCACCCCACATTTAAAAGTCTGTCAAGAGCCACATAATTTGAAAGCTGGCAGGCTGAATGTATTTTAGCGGCATGACTCGGTTCCTGCACATTGGCACCGGTGTGCCCGGGCAAGATGCCCTAGCCGGCGTCGGCATTGGCCGTGGCTCCCACACTCCTTTCCTCCCACTAGGATTTGGCAGACGACTTTTGTGACCCCGACACTGTCATTCTGGGACCACTTGGGTGTGCAAGCTGAACATGGCCTGAAGCCCTTGAGTTTCAGACTGTATTTTAGCTTTCATAGGTTGTAGGCATATTCAGCCACACTGGCTTTGGAAATCTGTGTACAAACATTCCATTAGAAGTTAAAATGTCTTTGTATCTTATGTTAAAAAACAAAATTCAACTTTAAATTTTAAAGAGCTCATTGGCTTTCTTCAGTGATTCATGAATTGAACAACGTCCTCTCTAGCAGATAGAAAGTGATGTAGGAAAGATGTTAGGTTCAAAGTCGACAGCCGAGAAAGAATTCTTGAGACGTCTTTTGTGCAAAGGTGATTTTATTAAAGTTCGGGGGCTGGACCCATGGGCAGAAAGAGTTGCAGTGGGGTTGTGAAGAGTGGCCCATTTTATACTCTCTGGTTAGGAGGGGGTTAGGGATAGTGTAAGCCTCTAAGGAATTTTGGAAGCAAGCTTTCCAGGACTATAAAGGGTCTAGCTATTGTTGGGAAAAGGTCATTTGTTATCGTCTAATAAAACCTTAGTCCTGAGACCCTTCAGATGTATATCGGTGGACCATATGCTTGGGGAATGACTGCCAAAACTTATCTTGGGGGGGTTTAGAGATAAAGGAAGCTTCCAAAGGAATTTCTATATATGAATTTTATACATTTTTATACTTACAGGATCCTGGCGGGGGGGGGGGAGGTTCATGATTTTGGGCTAGGATTGCCTTTTGCCCTTAGCAAAGTATTAACGTTGAGGTAGTTGAGTCCCTAGAGAAATGTCACCCTGCCTATTTCGAGGACTTGTCAGGGGGATCTAGGTAGTAAGGAAATTTAATAATTTTTCTTCTGCCTTTGTTTCCCATATCAGAGAGGAGTTCCAAGGAACTGTATAAAGTAGATTTTTCAGGCAGAAGGGGGCAGGGACAAGCAAAGAATGGGTTGTTTTGGTCACCTTTGTTTGGGGGATGGCAGGGATCCAACAGTCAGATTACCTCACAAATGCTCACCAGGAAATTCCAGACTGACTGGCTAAGATTACATTCCTGGGAGAGGCTGAAACTGCAGCTAGGCCAGGTATTAATTCTGGGTTTGCTGATGTGGGGCTAAGCACATATGACTCCGTTTTGAGCTTGTCTCTTTTATAATATTTGTAACAGTAACATAATCCCTAACATGTATTGAACACTTATCATGTCCCAGGAGCTGTTGTAATGCCGACAACTCAGTGGGATGTAAGTATTATTATTACCCCTTCAAACACCTTGATATATGGAGGCTAAGTCACTCAGCAACTGCATGGGCACCGGGACTCATGAGTAGGCGAGCTGATGTGGACCCTACCCTTCCCCTATTGCCACAGTCCTCTGACACAAGACCCATCCTAGCATTCCGTGAGCCAGACATGAGGATCTCACCCCAAAATCATCAGCTTTGGAAGTAGTTGGACCCGGTAAATGATACAAAAAAAGGCAAGACAAACCACCACAAAATGCTCTCCAAAATCCATTCCCTCTTTCCTGTTACTGCTAGAAAATTAGTCTTCCACAGTGTTAATTTTGAAAAATGGATCATCCCTCCACAGGGCATCAATCCTGACCTCAAGGAACTTACAGTCAAATTTAGAGTAGCCCTTACCCTTTAATGGATTGTTAGGATATTCTGGGAACCACACTATGCCCTCATTCGCATTCTCCTTCCCCCTCCCACCAGCTCTATATGGTAAATGTTCTTGACTCCAGTCCTGCCTTTGAGTTGGCAGACTGCTTATTCCCAATTCCTGCTCTCAGACTCCCTCCCTAACCTTAACTTCATGTCTTTTTGAGCCCGAATACTCACCTTTCAGGCTTCCCATCTCATTTTATTGAGTTAATAATAGTGTAAGTACTATTTGTGCTCAGGATGTAACTAGTCTGGCAGTCATTCCCCAAAACATGAGGTTGTAGGTAAACAGACAAGAGCCCTTACACCCATGAGAACTCAAAGCCAGGCAGGAGACTGGTGACCCTGCACACTGACAGCAGACCTTTCTCGCCTGCCATGGGAGGACTTACTTTGTCATATAGAAGCTATTCTCCATTAAGTTCTGTCCATCCTTCGAGAAACCTGGCTTTCACCTCCCTTCAAGCAGATAGTTTGATTTAAATAGGAACACAGTTAACTGAATTCAAAAACTAGAGACAGCATAAAGTCTCGTGTGTTCAGGCATGCAGCACATAGCTCAAGGTCCCCACCTGTAGCTGGAACCTGAAGGCCACCTTGTTCATTGAACTGACCCACAGGCCCCATCTTCCAGGGCCCGGAATCCTGAGAAGTGGAGTACTGAGGACCCAGTGCTGTTCGGTGCTGGTATAAGCACACCTTAGACAAATTTCCAGGTGGACCCCTTGGCATTCAAGGAAGTGTAGTTCTGCTTCCAGAATTACAGTGTGGAAAATGTTCTTGCTGGGGAGCACTGTCGTTCTTTGACATTCTTAATGCCTTTGGCCTTTATTTGTGCATCACAGAAATCTATTCACCGTCCCTTCACATCTCTGTACTTCCAAAACATAAGACTCATTAACAGTGTCCTTTTAGAGTCCTTTACAGTTTGAAACAATACACAATTGGTTTACCCAGGACATGGGTTTAAGACACAGATGTGATTTTTTTTTTTAAGTCCACGTTATTTCAACAAAAAACCAAAAAGTGATTCATTTTCAGAATAAAGCCAGGCTTTAGCTCAGGTCTGAATCCCTCCGAGCGGATAGGGTTAACTCCTCATTGCCCAGGAGAGCCCTGGGTGGTCTTGACCCTGCGGCCTTGACCTCAGACACTCAGGGACGCTTCTGCCCCCTGGGTCTTCAGGGCTGGTTTTGTACATGCTCCTTGTCCAACCTGACACCTTCATTAAGGAACAGTCATATTTGTAAACATGCTGGCTTTTCCGAGAAGATGTGAAGTTCTGCTTCCAAATGGGCAGCCCTGAATACTGTTGGCTGATCTACACGGAAGGAGATAACCTATTTACATACTAAAAAGGTCAGTGTTGGACAATCAGCATTTAGAGATGAATTTGCTGCTGCTTGCAACTGGAGCATAAGAATTTGGGAGAAGGCCGCAATTTTGCTCTCTCTATCTGTGCAGACAGCAAGCATCGGGAAATACGCAGGATGTCTGTGCCCAGCACTCAGGGTGGTGATGAATGGGCTTCGTCCTGGTTTGGAACCTCTGATTATGAGAGTGTGTGTGACCGTGCGACCATGCCAGATGCAGGTCAGCCTCACCTACTGAAAACTATACAGAAATATTTGCATAATAGCTTTTCAGACTCTGTTAGTAAAACATAAACCATCATAATAGAGTTTAAATATGTGGCTACTGCTTCCTTCTCATTTGCACTGGGAAAGGTAGACTTCTAGAAGGCTCAAAACAACTTTTTATTGTCTTTTCTTCTCAAAGTATTTTAGAATAGCAGTTGCTTTATTTTGTTCATGTGTGTTGAAAGCATCTTTAAAAAAATGACAGTACAAAGGCATGAGTTGGGTTTTCTCTGAAATCTTTGTAATGTTTTTTTTTTCCTTACCCATTTATACATTCAAAGCAAAATAACTAGGGAATTGAGTTGAGATCTCTGGCTCCATCTCAATGTTGGGATATAACTTAAGAGTCAAGTCACTCTGGAAGGTGGAAAACCAGTTCCATAAGCCCGGAGACAAGTAAGAGGCAGGAGGGAGGCCTTACCCCTCCCTTAGTGAGAGCAGCCAATCCTGAGCCAGCAAGCAACCACTGCCCTCCAGGTCTTAGAACCAGAGCTCATTCAGAGCTCTTGCTCTGAAAAGAGTGTCCATTTAAGAGTTCCAATGTCGGGACAGTCACATCTCAGCTGCAGCTGCTTCCTGCAAGTCCCAAGAGGTCATAATGTCTCGGTGGGAGCTAGCTCAGCAGCTGCCACCCACATTCCCACAGAGACCCTGTGCTGCATTCCACATCAGTGTCCCCCCAGGGGACTGTGAAGCCAGATGTGGACCTGAGCTCATTGTGTCTTTGGAGGCATATGAAGCAGCTTCGAGGAAGAAGTTGTTCTTTGTGGCCACTCATGTCCCAGGTGGGTCGGTGGGCCACGTTCTGCAAGGCTCTGTGCTTCCTCTGACCTTCGATCTGGGGAGAGAGAAGCCAGTGGCAGTGACAGGCTAGCTCTGGGTTGGCATCAAACAATGTCTCCTAGAGATTACTTGACCTTGCTTCGCAAATAGCGGGAGTCATCTGGGCCTTATATAACATCTGTTTCTCCTGACAGTTGCTTTGAAACAGAACAGTGGCATGTCCTGTGCTTGGGGATGCCTCCTGGCAGTGATGCCATGGGACTGGAACACAGGGTCCCCGCTGAGTGTGCACCTGTCCTATCCTGGCCCCTGGGAAGAGGGGCTGACCTAGGTGTTACTCCCTAATTGGCCCCATGCGTGTGTTTGACCCACCCTGCCTCTCTTCCAGAATACTCGGCTGAGCAGACCCAGCAGGCGCTGCACCAGTCCATCTTCATGTCCTCCGTGTCGGCCTACCCCTTCCGGGACCTTCCCCTCGGCAGGGAGCAGCACTGCAAGCTCCTCCCAGGCGTGGCCAACATCCAGGCCAGCGAGGTGGCCCGATGGACAGTGGATGAGGTGAGCAGGGCAGCTCGGGGACCCTGGAGGGACTGGGCCCAGCTGCGGGGAATTTCTCGTGGGCACAGAATCCACGGCATCAAATTTTAGATCCACACTTTAGGGAGAAGGCAGGGCTGATTTTGAGGGAATTAGGACAGCCCAGTTGGTTTTGGCCCCCACTCCCCACGGGTACCCCAGAACCACCTCTGCTCTCTGTCACCTTCGGCCCAGCGCCACTTTCAGTAGAGCTGCCCAAGCTGCTCTGGTCCCACATCACAGATTTACTCTGGGGAAGCACACGTGTGTAAGCATCTTAGACTTGCCCCCAGGCAGCCCCCTGCCCTAAGCAGCATCTTGTCTGGGGAGCACCCCACCTAGGGGGCTTCTGCAGGGCCCCAGAGGACATACTGCTTCTCATGACGAAGTGGCTCTGGGCCGCCGTTTGTCCACTTGAAGCCACAGCTGAACAGTTAACCTTAGGTTTGTCTTTAAAGTGAATTAGAGCGCAACACAGTGTAAGATGCTGAACCCATGGGAAAACAGATCCAACTTTAATACCACCATGCCTTACAGTGTTGGCTTTTAATAAGGACCAGGTAAGTCCCATTGCTTGCTCTAATGCTGTAGAAATGCTGCATATATAAAGCAGTTTTCTCTTAAGGAATACACTCTTTGACATTTCTTTTGATAAAGGTATTATTTCCACTAGTCAGGCCTTAATTTTTTTAAATGAAGAAAAACTCTGGGTCACTCAGAGGATAAGGTAACAGCGGAGCTGGAGTTAAATTAGTCACAAAAGGTTCATTGAGCACTTTCCGTAGTCAGCTTGACTTAATGTTGGTCAGCATTAAGTTGGTCCAGCCTGGGACCAGGAGCAGGTCACAAAGGCCATGCTGAGCTGGAGGTTTGGTGCAAGCCTGCTCCATCCCCCTCCTCGCCGGCCCCTCATAGAATCTGCCGGGTGGATCACCCTGCCTGGTCCTCCTCCCCCAGAGCGACAAAGGCTGACACCCTTCCGTCAGCACAGCCCCCGGCTCCACCTCTCCTTGCCCTCTCTCCAAGTGCCCCCAGAGTCCCGGTCATGGAGCCTTGGCTGAATATGCCCGTGGTGATGAAATGTGATCCCAGGTCTGCCCCTGCCCCTCGCTGAGGAATTCTGACCAGTCTACAGAGCGTGAAGGGGCTTCATGACCAAGCCAACTGAACTAAGCCCTGATGTGTCTGTAGTCCAATCATGTACTACTTTGGCCTTTGAACAGCAGGCATATTATGGGGAGCTCAGGGGCAAGTCATTTGTTCCTGACTTTCAAGCCATTCACTCAAGGTTCTACTAACTTTTAAGTTAGACTGACAGTGGCTTCTCTTCCCTCACATCATCACCATCATGCTTAGAAAGATGTCTTGGGGGAGGCAGCCACCTGAATCCAGCCCCAGCCCTCTGTGCACAGAGCAGCTGAGTCCTGAGAGTGGATGAACGAGGTAGAGACACAGACCTCTGGGTGTGTCTCTGCCTACCTTCCCATAATCCCAGGCTCCCAGACAAAGTCCTTGGCATGCCTTAGGATCTGCACGGGCAGTCCTCCCTACCTTTCCAGCCCTACCTCCCACCATGCCCCCCATGGGCCTCCCACCCAGGGCTACAGTCCCCGCATGGGGACCTCACACTGGCACGGTTGCTACCCCGGCCTCAGATGCGATTGCTACCCCGGCCTCAGATGGCCCTGCCTGCTCTGCCCACGGCCAGTTCTGGCCATCAGCACGACACTGCCCTCCTGCAGGAGCCTCTCTGTGCTCCCATCTCCTCAAAGAGTCTTCGTCACTGACCTACACTCGCTCATCTGCCCCTCACCAGATGAGGAGAGACCTTATTTCACTCACTTGGCATGTATCTGGAGAACTTCTCACTGCACCTGGCACTTAGTAGATAACCCAGGAATGTTTGTTGAGTGATGTTGCATGACAAGGGCATCAGGGACACGTCCAAGCAGAGCAAAGAAGGGCGGCCATTGCAGTCAAAGGGAAAAATAGAAGATCGTCTGGAAGTGAGTATGACGGATACACAGATGGCAGATGTCTGGCACATCCTTTACTAACGTTGATAATGACGATGAACGTTGTTAATATACTGGGGGTAAGGCAAGCACTCTTTCGTTTTGCCCATGTTACAGTTAGGGAAGTCGAGGCACTTAGAGACTAAGCCACAGCCCCACAGGGCCCCACAGGCAGAGCCACGCACCCTGGGGCACAGACAGAAGTGTCCCAGGATGGGGAAGGTGCGTGCCGGGTGTGAAGCTGGACACCGTGCGTCCGGCGTGCGCGTCCATCAGCCGGCAGCATGAGCCACGTGAGGCGCTCACACAGAAAGTCCCCTGTGCAAATGGTGCTTTGAGGGGAGGAGAACGGCACCATCTGTGGAGGAGTATGTGTGAGAAGAGGCAGAGGCGAGGGAGCGGCCGGGGAGCACCACCACATTCCCGGTGTGGAGTCATCCGGGTCTGCACTGGGCACTGCCAGAAGAACCCCCCGACGTCGAGGTCGGCAGCCGTCTTCAAGCTGAAAGAACACAACACAGTGAACCAGCTCAGACACTGAAGGTGAAGAGTGGAAATGAGCCAAATGTGACTCCACCCGCAGTCTCAGCACCACGCAGTTTGGGACCCAGGACGGCGATATGCGAGCTAGAGCATGCATCTGGAAGAATGGGGACGTAGTGATGCCACCAAACGGAATGAAACTTTGGAGGAAAGAACCAGTTTGGGGGCAGGAGGAGAAGATGGTGAATTTCCTATGGGACTTCTTGAGGCCCCTTGAGGGATGATGTCACAGCAGTGAATGCACAACACCTGTTCCCGGGGCAGAACTACCGCCTGGGATGTCACTAATGGATGGGGGAGCTGAGTGAGCCTTCACCAAGGACACGGCTGTCCAAGGAGAGGCGCCGAGGACAGAGGTCAGAAGGGACCACAGTTGGAGAGAGAGTCCACAACAGAGATGTGTCAGCGGGAGGCAGGTGGCAAGTGTTCCATCCAGCAGGGCACAGGCCAGATGTAGCCCAGGGCTCCTGGCTGGGGCTGTGGAACTAGGTTTCCAGGGATTTGGAAAATATGTGGAAAATGTGTGTATTCCTTGCCTTAAGAGAAGGGCCAGGCCTTTTATTAATGTCTCAAGAGGACCATCGTCCAAAAAGAGCAGGACCTCTGTTTTAGGAGCATTAAGCAGTGACAAGGAAGTTTAGGGGGCCTCTGATCTGATGAGCCCCAAGCCTGGCACTGCAGGAAATCGAGGGCTTGGGGGGTGATGAAAGATAGTGGTGATCATGTTGCGAGTCTCCCTGGGACAAGGAGGGGCTCACTGTGGGGGACACTGAGGGTGCCATCAAGGACTATTGGGTGGCAAGGTCACAGTCCCTGAGTTCTCAGTAATGGATACACTTGGAACCCCAGCCCTTTATTGCTGAAAGAGGCCTTAGAATATTCTAGATTAAAAATAAGAACATCATCCCTGAGGCTGTCTTCATAAGCCACCCCGTTGTGATGCTTCCATAACCATGACTTCCTTCAAGGATGCATTCCAGAGAAAGTTTGGCTTATTCCCTCAAGTTAATATATCATAGTCTTGAAGTCTCCCTACCTAGATTCTCTTGAGGACAAGGAGCATGTCCTAAATTTCTTTCTGTATTCTCATACTCTTTTTTAATTTTTTTAAACTTTCTTTTTTTTTTTTTAAAGATTTTATTTATTTGACAGACAGAGATCACAAGTAGGCAGAGACAGGCAGAGAGAGGAGGAAGCAGGCTCCCTGCTGAGCAGAGCCGGACGTGGGGCTCGATCCCAGAACTCTGGGATCATGACCTGACTGAAGGCAGAGGCTTTAACCCACTGAGCCACCCAGGTGCCCCTGTATTCTCACACTTTTATAGCACGTTTCCTGGAATCAACATAGGCCCCTCAAGAAGAATCTTGGATGGGATGAGACTATGGTTTTTGTGGTGACTCTATTTGTATCTTTGAAGATAAGGCAGCCTTCAGATGGGGGTTTGCTTAGGGGGCATTCCAGTGAGTACCAACAATAGAGTTTGTGACTATTTTAGATGCCATTTTAAAAATGGGACTAGGGCAGCAAGGATTTGAAAAGGCCGTGCAGGGCAAGAGGAGACCAAGGGGGGTTGCTGTTCTTCTCTGCTTTGTTCTCATTAGGCAAAGTATTGGAGAGGAACCGCAGGAGCCCAAGACAGGATACATTGAAAATGGACTTGTGCATCCTTGCGTTAAGTGGCATTCAGGGAGACTCAAGGCAGTAGTCTGTCTGCAGCCAAAGAGGAAGAGCAAGAACGTTGCCTTTTGTCTGCTCTCCTGACCTGGGAGGGAGACCTGCTCTCTGCATTCTGTTACTCAGGAAGAGAAGCCAGCTCAGGGCCATGGTAACATTGCCCAGAGCATAGGAGCTGGCTTCTCACTCTTTTAAGCTGTTTCAATTGGAGCAGTGATTTTCAAAGCACAGGTAGGCTGTGAAGTCGATTTCGTGGTTCTAGAGTGAAAGACATGATGAGAGGAAAGACCATATCTGTAGTAAGGGTGATTATTTTGCGAAACCTTTGTTAGAAATGTGTGGGTGTGGGCAAACACTCCAGTCATGGTCAGTGTGAAGTGTATTTCGTACCCTGGGCCATGGAAATGTTCTATAAAAGAGTGTACGCACTAAAGAGTAGGAACTAAAATATTTTTATATTTCTTTATGTCATTATAGTAGAGTATCTTGCCCAGAGTAGGTGTGTGAGAAATGTGTGAGTGAATCAACAGGAGGAGGGGGGATTTTATCTGGTACCCTCCCGCAGGTGTGCATGGGCACGTGGTACCCTCCCGCCAGGTGTGCGCGGGCACGTGGTACCCTCCCGCCAGGTGTGCGCGGGCATGTGATACCCTCCCGCCAGGTGTGCGCGGGCATGTGGTACCTACCAGGTGTGTGTGGGCACATGGTACCCTCCCGAAGTTGTGGTACCCTCCTGCCAGGTGTGCATGGGCACGTGAAGACAGAGGCAGCGGGTTGTGTGTATGTTAGAGCCACAGGTGTGGCTCATGTATGCTTGTGGCACATATGGGTGCTTTTACTCCTTACGATCAGAAACGCTTTTTAAAGCAGCCCATATAAATTGCCAGAGCCTCAACCAATTTCTCCCCAAATGTCCATTAACTTTAAAAGATGGCGGCCGCTTTAAAAGCAATCTTTACACAGGAAGGAGTGTTTTGAAAAATTCAGGATACTGCTAACTAAGCATAGCAGCCTTATACAAGCGGGCCCTTAAGAAAGGGCAGATAACAAATTCCACTGTTAAAAAATGAGACCCAGGCTAGAAACATGGTCCCCAGTGGACTTGGAGCCAGGGCAATCAGGCACACAGCTCCAGGCTCAGCAAGATCGAGAACACCACCGTTCAGAAAGATTTAAGGGCGCAGCAGCCCCACGGAAACAAACAGGCCTGCTGAGCTCCGAGAGGATGCCAGGAAAAGTAGGTCGCTGGGGAAGTAAGTTGGGAAAAGTAATGGGCTCATCCAGGAGTTGGCACAGGGTCATTGTTCTTAGTCTTTCCAAAGTGCTGTGTCATCCCCAGGATTAACCTACTCAGTGGCTTTCCAAGACAAAGCTGGGGCTTTTGCTGTGGGACACCCTACTCCTGAGAACTCAGGGAACCGGGCATCAGGCAGCCTCCACACCAGCTGTGCCAGTGGGAGCCAAGGCAGAAGTTGGCCGCCCCCAGGCCCCAACAAAGGTGCCATCACCTGAGACCAGCAGACGCGTCCACAGAGCCATCTTGGCTGTGGGCAAACAGATGGTAGCTTCCTGCTTCCTAGAGCTCATGCCCGTCTGAACAGTTCACATTTACCACAGACTTGGAGAGAAAAACAGATTTTTATGAGGAGGATGAGAGGCAAGCTTTCGGATAGTACTACTCTATGCTGTGTTCGAGCTCACCACTTTCCATTTAAAATATGTAGCAAAATGGACTTTCTATTAAATCTCAAAATATAATTTATTCTTACAGGGAATAAATACTAACAGTACTGAATAATGACACTGAATAATGATCAAGGCCTTTAGATATTTTTAAATTCTGGCCAGAAAAGTCAACCTCAGTAGATTCCATGGAGCTTGTTTTTGACTTTGGAAAAGGACCGACTGCATAGACCCAGAACCTCTTTCCAAAGAAGCAGAGGATTTCGGGCCAGTGGTTCAGCAATGGAGATGAGGCTGCGCGGAGGGAGGTGGGACAGGGAGGGGCTGCGCCCAGGGCCCCGCTGGGGGCCACCCGACTCCCCAGTGATGCTCCATTCTGCTCTGACAAGTTCATTATTCCTGTTAAAAACCCTGTCTACCTCCACATGGACGGTGACTCCTTGGCTAACAGGAGAGGGAATGTGATTCTTTCCTGTGTGCCCAGAAAAGGACATTCTAACCCATGCAGACCATCAAAGCAACACACACCACTTTTGCTACAAATGGAAGTTCCTGGAACGTGTTATTTTTAAAAGACCCTCTCCCAAAGCTCTTCTCCTTGTGGGGAATCCGGGCTCCTCATAGCTGGCTTGGCTTTCCCACAGGAGCTGATTGAGCTATGACAAAATGTATGTCTTCCACTAATCCCTAGTCCTACTTTTTTATTTCTAATTTTCCTGCTGTGACATTCAGCCTCTTGCCCTGTGAAAGAGCCATCTCAGGAAAACCTGCCTCTAGAGCAGTGGCTTTGGACCAGGAAGACATGCGCGACAACTGGACACGTTTTTGTTGTCACAACGTGGAGGTGGGGGTGCAAGTGGCACATGGCGAATGGAGGCCAGTGTGGCTGCGAAACAGAATGCGCCACACAGGATGCCCCGCGGCAAAGAGTGCTCAGTCCACGCCAGTCGGTAGTGCCCGACACGCCTGCCCTCCAGTAGTTCTCCTGGACTCTGCTCTAATTTCTTTTGTCCCACACCCAGCCTGTGGGCAGATCTCAAGATTTGACTTTGCAGCGCCTCCTGCCTCCAGCTCTGAGCTCTGCCCCGTGCAGTGTCCAGGCCTTGGGCCCCCCCATCAGACAGATGCAAGTGTCTCCCAGTCACGTCCTATCCAGTGCCCTCCCGCTGCTAGATCACCTCTCAAGCTCTCTCTTGTGCCGGGGCCTCAGTACTGCCTGCATGTGAGCATCCCCCGGGGAATCTAGAAGTGCATGCCCAACACGTGGACCGGATCCAGCCTCGTGACTTCGGCATCCCTGTGGCCTGAGCCTCCCTGTCATTCCTGTGTAAAGCTGTCCAGGGGATTCCAAGGTGCGGCCAAGAGAGCGAACAGCCCCTCCAGGGCTCCTTGCTGCCCATACCAGGAAACCACATGGCGACACCCTCACCCCCATCTTTTTCCACAGCTCCCCTTCTGCTCTGCAGTCTAACCACGTGGGACTCCTCCCTGCCGATGCCGTGGCTGTCATGTGTCCTGCTTATGGCTTTGCCCAGACGCTCTGTGCCGAGAAGGTCTTCTCCACTCACCACCCTCCAAATCGCCCCCTGTGGAAACATGTCACCCAACAGCGCCTGTCTCAGCCTCCACCTCCCTTACGATCCCTTGCCGGGTTTGCATCTGAGATGCCATCTATCCCTGCTGGAAGCCCATAGCCTTTCCGCCTCTCTTCTAGAACGTAGCGCATCTGACAATGTATCAGTGTGGTGAGTAAGGCAGCCCTACTTGCCATTTTCCATTTATCCTCCCACCTCTGATCAAACCGTAAACGCGTTGGAAGTTCCCCCGACCTGCTCACGGATCCCGCTTCCCAGCGCACAGCAGGGGCCTCGCCCAGCAGGAGCTGGGGTGGGGGTCCCTGGCCAGAGAGCAGCCTCGGGAGCAAGGGGACTGCACCCCCCTCCTAGTGTCCCAGGCCTTAGAAGCTCTCTGTGAGCTCCTGCTGTCACCCGCCCCAGTTACATGTCTCCGCAACTTGACCAGCAGCGTTCCCACGCTTTCCTCAGCTCCGTGATTTCAGCCACCTGAAAAGAGCAAATCAGGTACCTCATCAGAAGAGCACCAGGCACTTGGGCGAAGCCGCTCGAAGCGCTAACACCTCCCAGGTGCTCCCAGGCCCAAGGATGCCATTGCGTGGTTTGGGAAGATTTTCTTTTTTTTTTTTTTTTAAATTCTCATCATCCTGCACTTTGGAAGGATGACTATCGTGACTCACGATAGAACAGACTTGCAGACACCGACGTGCTGATGGCCCCTAAGAAGTAGTTCTGGAATCCTCGTATTCAATATAGCTGTGAATCAGGGGTGTGCGCGCAGCGGGCAGGGCCCAGGTTCACGCTGCGGGTGTCGGTTCTTAGCCGCGTCGGAAGCCGGAGATCAGCGGAGGCTGCAGTGCTCTCTTCTGCCAAGTGTGGGGAGGGTGAGTGTCCACTGTCCTCTCCCTGCAGGGAGCCGGGGACTCCCAGGCCTCTTGGATTGAGGAACATGTTGATACCAGGGCCTGCACCCCCTGCCTTCCCGGGGGCCTTCTTCTTCAGAGGGGAGAGAGAAGGTTCGCGTTCTCCCTGCTCAGTTGGCACAGGACGCAGACAGCGTGTGAAGACAGTTGCTCTTACAAACATCCTCTCCCAGGTTTTGTCATTGCGGGCTCCTGGGTTGCCTTTCCTCTGCGCCACAGTGATGCCAGACCTTGCCAGAAGGGGCCGGACTCCCCTTGTCATTGGTCGTTGAGAGTCTACACTTTATCATGTTTGTTCACTCGGCTCCCTAGAAGCATCGCTGGGACATTCATGGCTTCCTGTTCATCGAGCCAGGTGCTGCTCTGGCCTCTCTAATTAGAAGGAACCTGGGCTGTGTGGCTGGGGAGAGAGGCGGGGAAAGAGCGGGAAATGAAGCTGAAGAGGTGATTCTCCAGATCTCCTGGTCTGGAGTCTGAAACCCTGAGTTTCAGAACCATCCCTGGCATTTCCCGGCCATGCATGACATTCAGAGAGTCATTGAGCCTTCTTGGGCTTCAGCTTGATTGTTATCGGTGAGGGAATTCAGTCAGCAGAGGTCCCTGGAGTCCCTGTGAGACTCAGATGGGGCCTCAGAGCCACTGAAGGGCCAGGTGCCCCGTCCTTTTCTCCGGCAGTCACTGTGGAGACTGTTACTCTTGGGCCACGCCCTCCTGCCTTCCCCGACTCCACAGGGAGGACATGAGGATCAGACGAGAGAAGATTCCAGAATGCTGGCAGGGCATCCACGGAGACTGTCATTGCCATCACAGCGGTAACCTGTGTAGGTCATCCGGGCAGTAAGAGGCCAGAAGAGAGACTGGGGCTGGGCTGATTGCTGAGCTGGGACAGGCTAATGGGCCTTGATAGTTCCTATTTCAGTTCCAAGAGTTTGAGGGATTTGCAGTATATTTTACTCAAATGTTGAGTTACTACAACCCAAGAAATTATTTCAGGTGCGTGTTGTAAATCAGGCTTTTCATCTTGCACCGTAGGTGGCTGAATTTGTACAGTCTCTCCTGGGCTGCGAGGAACATGCCAAGTGCTTCAAGAAAGAGGTAAGAAATACAAAAATTATATGTCTTTCCATAGTCTGGTCCCTGAAGAGCTTTGTTTTCATTGACTTGAGCGTAACTGAGAGTAGCTGGTGGGCCAGAGAGAGGGGTTGGGGAGGGACAGAGCCCAGCAGGGCAGTCGGGCCCAGCGGGGTCAGCCTCTGTCCTTGTCCTGCCTGTGCTGAGCTGTGCGTTGTCACAGAACACTCTGGTGCCTGGCGCATGGGGCCTGCTCGAGAAATAGACTCTTTGGGGGAAGAATAAATGAACGCGTCAGGCAACTCTTATGGGTGCTGTGCAGGCTCTGCTGTGATGACTTCAGGCTTCACTGGGAGCAGGAGGGGTGCTGCGAGGAGCCTATGCCCAGGGAGGAGAGGGGATTTGTCTACCCCAGGGTGACAGTGGGACTATCCTGTGTGTCTCTGCTCTGTACCTGCTTCAAGAGGAATGCAGAGAAGCCAAAGAGCCCTTCTATGGGGTTTCTGTTTCCTACTCCATGTTAGTTGGGAATGTCTCAAACTGCTCAATATTTGTCCTGGAATTAATAGCCATAGCTCTCGGGGCCCTAGAAGAGACTGGATCAGCTATAGAATAATAGTGAAAATATGGTGGTTCCTGTTTATTGTGGGCTGGCCCTGTGCTGGGCCATGCTGAGCACTTTACAGTTGTTGTCCTGGGTCCTCCAACAAGCAGTGAGGAGGCTAGTGCATAGCAGGAAAAGGGCAGCAGATTCCAGCCTCTGTTCATGATGACTCCATCATCATTGCTCTAGAAGTCTGCAAGAAAACACTTCCTAGAGCCTCCAGTGTGTAGCACACACCCTCCCGCTCCAGTGGTCGGGGCATGCTTGGTTCAGGGAAAGTACTTTTGGAGTTTGGGGTCCTGGGGTCCTCAGAACCCAACAAGTCCCACACCTCCAGGGAACTCAGCATCAGGGTCAGTCAGGTAGCAGTTTGGGTAGCTGCCCATTGAGACGTGACGTTCACCTGCTCTCCCCTGAGCCTGCACTGCTCAGGAGTAGCTAGCCTGGCCTCACACATTTGAGCCGCTTTTTGCTTCAAGCGGTGCCCAAGACCCACATTGTCCACAGGTGTCTGTAGGTCAGGTGGCTCCAGCTTGGCTTTTATGACCAGCAGTTCCCTGGTGGACAGAACACTTACCCTGTCTCATCCCTCCTCTGTAAAACACAGACTTCCAAGAGGGGCCTTTAAAGCTCGGGGTTAGCATGTTTCAGAACCTAAGAAAGTTCTCCAGGTATTCCATTCTCCAAATGGACGATTCTTCAACAGATGTTATCATAAATGCACAGGAAGGTGTTGCTGTTTTGTTTTGGTGTTTTTTTTTTTACTTTTTTAAAACTAACATATAATGTATTATTTGTCCCAGGGGAATGGGTCTGTGAATTGCCAGGTTTACACACTTCACAGCACTCACCATAGCACATACCCTCCCCAATGTCCATAACCCAACCACCCTCTCCCTAACCCCCTTCCCCCAGCAACCCTGTTTGTTTTGTGAGATTAAGAGTCTCTTATGGTTTGCCTCCCTCCCGATCCCATCTTGTTTTATTTTTTCCTCCCCTACCCCCCACAACCCTCCGCCCTGCCTCTGAAATTCCTCATACAGAGAGATCATGTGATAATTGTCTTTCTCTGATCGACTTATTTCACTCAGTGTAATACCCTCTAGTTCCATCCACATCATTGCAAATGGCAAGATTTTATTTCTTTTGATGGCTGCATAGTATTCCATTGTATATACAGACCACACCTTCTTTATCCATTCATCTGTTGTTAGGCATCTAGGTTCTTTCCATAGTTTGGCTATTGTGGACATTGCTGCTATAAACATTTGGGTGCACGTGTGCCCCTTCTGATCACTACATTTGTATCTTTAGGGTAAATACCCAGTAGTGCGATGGCTGGGTCATAGGGTAGCTCTTATTTTCAACTTTTTGAGGAACCTCCATGCTGTTTTCCAAAGTGGCTGCACCATCTTGCATTCCCACCGATAGTGTAACAGGGTTCCCCTTTCTCTGCCTCCTTGCCAACATCACAGGAAGCTTTTTACAACTTTATAAACACTTTAAAACTTTAACTTCCCACTTTAATTTAGACTTAATTTCAAAACTTGGGTCCATGGGGATGCTTATGTCTCAGTGAGTCATTGATATGAAGGGTCTGTACCAATTCAAAAAGGTTCAGGGAAGGAGGGTTACCATAGAAAACCCTTTCATTAGGCAACCAATTCTTGATTTCTACTTGGGTCATGATCTCAGGGTCATGAGATGGAGCCCCACATGAGTATCTGCAATCAGTGGGGAGTCTATCTGTCCTTCTCACTCTTCTGCCCCCCCTCCTGCTCACAGACTCTCTCTAAAATAAATATTTTCAAAAGTTAATAAAACATTTATTTTGTATATACTTCTGCTTATAATGGCATTTATCATAAAAAAATTTCAATGCATGTATGTTAAAAGGAGAAAATAAAAATGAAACCACTATCCCACAAGCCAAATCTGACGTCACTCGATATTTGGTATAAACACTTCAAATATCTTCATTATATGTACATATATATGTGGTCACACACGTTTAATGTTATGGAATCAAAAAGATCTTTCTATAGCATGTCATATTTTGTTGCTTAACAATTCATGAAAAATTTGCCAAATCATTGTTTCATCGAGATGTGAATTTCAGTGACTGCCTCATACCCCAACCTAGACGACACCATAATCCTGCTATATTTGAAATCATGGACTGTTTTCAATATTTCACTATTACAAATAACACTAGAGTGGATGCATTGCACTTTGTTCTCTCGGGAAAAATTCCTGGAGATTTACGTGGTGGATGAAAGTAGGGGTGTTTTTTTAAAGGTTCATGATACAAATTCAGGCAAAGATTTTTTTAAACATAACAGAAATTTCCCCTGTATGTTGAGTTCATATTTAACCGAGTCCTGGGTAAGAGCATGCGGTGGCTCAGCGGTCAGAGCTGGGTAGGAGAGGGTGCCGTCTTTTCCGTAGTTGGAGAGCTCTGCAGGGAGGCGGACACCATTCAGTGTCCATCCCCCTCCCATCAGCCCCCAGAAGTCGCCAGAGGGTAAACAGTATGTGTTTATTTACTCACAGCAGATTGATGGCAAAGCCTTCCTGCTTCTGACGCAGACAGACATCGTCAAGGTGATGAAGATCAAACTGGGTCCAGCACTGAAGATTTATAATTCTATCCTCATGTTCAGGAATTCCCAGGACCTCACTGAAGAAGACTCTCTCTCAGGCCAAGAAGCCAGAGTATAAACACACCACCTGAACGGCCATGGCACCAGGACCTTGTTCTTGCAGCAATAAAACTGGCCCACATTAATTTGATTTGAATGTCCCCATGGTCATATCCATATTTAATTTGGACTTTGAAAGCAGCTGTGGTTTTGATGTGTAGAGGGTATGATGACTTATCCAGGGCCGAGGATGCAGGGGCCCGTGTGTGGTTTGGGGCCATCTTTATCTTCGGCGGGGTCCTCCCAGCTCTGATGCGTTGCAACAAACAGACCAAAGAAGTCCACACATACACCTTCAGTTTTTCTCCTTCATCATTAACCATTCTTCAAAAAGCGGTGAAATAGTAGAAAAACAGCATTCATAAATACATTGTTCATGTTTTCACCAGAACATCTGAGCTTGGCTCAGATTTGCCATCTGGGTGCAGTGAGTCTAAGAGATAGAGGCCTGGTGCTTTAGAAAGACTTCATGTGGGATTTTTATGTACTTTACTCAGGAAAGTGCGAGTCTTTAAAAAAATAATAATAAGCACATATTTTCATGATCCATTAATTCTCCTTTTTGTTCCATTAAGTATTTCTTGTTTGTGCTCCCAGTGGCTCAAAGAGCACCTGGGGAACAGTCAGCCTGGGCAGGCAGCAGAAGCTGGCCAGACCCCCCCCCCCCCGAGGACCCCCTCACACACAGCAGCGCCTGGTGGACATCTGCGTGAACATGGGGGACCCTTGTTCTGCCACTGAGGCGGGCCCGAGGGCCAGCCACCCACCCGCACCACTGAGGCAACCTCAGGAGAATAGGTAGCTGGCCCCGCTCTCCCTCTGAGCAGGTGTGATGAGGAGCCGTGTTACATCTTCATAGAGACAAATCATGAAAAGGGAGGTTCTCTGAAGTAGGGAGCTTGGTGGCTATGATTTGTTTGAACAATTCTGATTTCTTGTCAGACCTTATTTGTTTTGTGTAAGTGACTATATCTGACACTTAAGAGGAATCAGCCCTACAATTTTGAAAGACAATCCCCTTTTTTACACCCACAAAGTTACCCAGGCCCCCACGGAAGTGGAGAGCCCTTGTTTTGAGGGGAGGGGGGTTGTGGGGGGAGAAAAGAAACAGACCTCACCCATTTGCTTCATTAAGAATCTTATGGTTGAACAAAAAAAAAAAGAATCTTATGGTTGAAGAAAGTTGATTCAGCTTGGAGAGATTCTCAAACTGTAGGTCACTGAAGAAAAACAATTCTTCTCTAAGAGGTGTGCGTGTATTTCATTTTTTTTTTTAGATCTTCACCTAAATGGAATTTTAATATATTATTGGTTCATGTAAATTTTTATTTTCTGTGTTTTGTTTGCTGTTTGTTTTCTGGTGGTTTTGTTTTTATTATTTTTTTTTAGACTGCCATGTACAATTTAATTCCTGCTTCTGCTGTGTTAAAATTTTAATATATTTTAAATGATAATAAACAGATAAAATAAAACCCCTACCTCTATGCCTTAATGAATATGTTGTTATAACCTGTTCCCACACCACAACCTGAAGGCTTTTTTCTCAGCCACGGAAGAACAGAGCATTGCGTGTGTTAGCCGACAGAGAAGTCAGCCTCGTTTGAGAACCTTATGTGTTTCCTTAGAGAAGCAGATTCAGCTGTTAATAAGTTCAGAAATTAGGGGCACCTGGGTGGTTCAGTTGGTTAAAGCATCTGACTCTCGATCTCAGCTCAGGTCTTGATCTCAGGGTCGTGAGTTCCAGCCCCGAGTTAGGCTCCATGTTAGATGTGGAGCCTACTTTAAAAAAAATAACTTGAGGGGCACCTGGGTGGCTCAGTGGGTTAAAGCCTCTGCCTTCAGCTCAGGTCATGATCCCAGTGTCCTGGGATCGAGCCCCGTGTCAGGCTCTCTGCTTGGCAGGGAGCCTGCTTCCTCCTCTCTCTCTCTCTCTGCCTGCCTCTCTCCCTACTTGTGATCTCTGTCAAATAAATAAATAAAATCTTAAAAAAAAAAAAACTTGAGAAATTAAAATGGAGAATTTTAAATTAAAAAGACCCTCACAATTGCTCATTGTATAGGCTCCATGGAAGACCTGAGATGCATGTTTTGTATATTTAATACTTGTCATTCCAACAGAAGGATCTAGAACAGACCACACAACACCAGAATAAATTGGGGTTGAAGTGTTGTGTTCCTAGAAGACAGTGTGATCAGATAGAGCTTAATCCGGTATCTAGCCACCTGCTGGACACCCTGACTTGTCACCCAACATCTTCACCTTGCCATACTGGAATGGCACCTCAGGTGGTCCCATCCTCGCCTCCTCATCTGAGTAACTACCATCATCAATGAAGCTACCTGACTCAGGAAACCAAAATATCCAACTCTGCCCATCTCTCTTACACATTCTCCTACGGGCATGGCCTCACTGAAGGTGGAGACTGATGGGATGTGGGTGAGCTCCTGAGGGCTCCCTGCTGGCCCCACGCACTGCGGGCTTCCACACCTCACCCCCCTCTTTCTCCTCGGTCCCAGCACTTCCCTCGTGCTGCCCTCCTGTGCTGGACCTCCCCTGAGCCCCTTTGTTCCTCCCAACTCGCCCTCCTAATGGGGCTCTCAGCCAGCCATAGGCTGATTCCTCTGCCCCAGGTGTTGTCTCCCTGTTAGCCCTGCCTGGGAAGACCGACTGCAGCCCACCTCCCCGTCATATGGCTCCTCACTCACCGTCCTCACCACGTGTTTGCTTCCCCCACTAGTCCACTACTCTGTGGGGACAGAGACAGAGACGGTGGCAGGCTTGCCCCTCACTTCCTCCCAGCCCTTGCTGTCATACCTGGCACTTAATCCACACATAGTAAGGGATTCTTGGTCTCTGTGAATGAGGCAAGCCCGTCAAAGTCAACTTCAGATCCCAGTTCTGTCAATTCCTAAATAGACATCACTTGTCTGTAAAAAGAAAAGAAGACCCACCCTGAGGAATGTTTTAACATCAGATTTTGTGGACATGTGGATGTGAATGTAGCCCACACAACACACCTAAGGGGCCAGACACCCAATAGAGACGGGTCACCATAAGTCAGGAAAAGAGCAGCAACAGCCATTCAGTTCTCGAGCATTCTTCCAGGAATGCCCACACATATACTCCTGAAATTTGCATCAACCCTGAGGTCCCCAAGAGGCCCCACTCTTCTCAAGGTGGTTATCTGCTAGGGGGCCCAGAAGCATGGTGAGCAGGCTCTGGGATGATCTCCGCATTACCATGCCCCACTTTGACTCCCACCTCTTCCCTCCCCTCACCCCATGCTCTCCAGACAGGCTGGAAACCTGACAAGTTGAAATCTTTCTTCCAGGAGGACTCCCCCCCGCCAGGAGTAAGACAGCATCCAGAAATGCCCCAGATGGTTTGAAGGCTTCGGCTGCCCCCAGATACCACCCCTAGTCTCTTACTGTCCTCTTTCCTGATTCTCACCTGGAATATATGTGAGTCAGGGACAAAGCAAAACATTGCCAGTAGGACTTCAAGAAATACAAACTTCTAGGTTATTAGGAAGAGTTCCCCTAAAGGACCATTTGTAAGACACCTCATAAGTACACATCATGGGGCTGGAAATTAGATCATTAGCAAGGATACTCAGGGAGCTTAGGACCTCTGAGACCATAGTGTTTGAATGCCTTTAATTTCGGATTCTTTTTCACAGAAATAAAATTCTCTACTTCCAACAACACACAGTCCTCCCAAGGAAAAAAAATCTCTCCTTAATCATCTCTGAACGACTCTTTTCTCCTAGCCTACGATTAGATCCTGACCTTGGTTAACTCAAGTCCTAAACAAATTCCAAGATTGATGAAAGACGGACCCCTGTTACCCCAGACTCTGAGTTTTGACCTCTTACCATTGTGAGGGCTGACCAGAACATCCCTGGCACTTCTTGGTGGAATTCTCTTTGTCTGTGGCATCTCCTTCTGCTGAGTGAGGGTTGGAGGCAGGGAGGTATTGGGGAAAGTACTTGGGCTTCAGAGTGAGGTCCGGCTTGTATCCTGACTCCTGTGCCCACTCCAGAAACGTTTCTTAACCACCCAGAAAATGACCAACTGGCCGCAATACTCATTCCTTTTGAAATACTGAGTTTCCATTGCATTACATTTTTTTCCTTATCATTTTAAAGAACATTCTGTTTGTCTCTGCAACTCTTAGTGCTGAAAAATATATTCTTGAATATGAAGTGTTCCTATGAATATATTTTTAATATTCAAGAACACATTCTTCATGAATACTTTTCTTGTAAGTTCTTCTTAAAAACTTACTCTCCTTTTAAATATATTCATGAAAAATATATTTGTTAATAGACTCTTGAATAGTCAGAATCTTCATAAATAAATTCTTATGAATAAATATATTAATGAATAATATATTCATAAAAACTCTTCCTTCCAAAAAATATATTCTGGCTATCCTCACCCGGTCTCCGCCCCCTCCCCACTTCCGTATGTAGCTGCAGCAGAAGCCGGGGACAGCCGCAGTCCTGAAGGAAGACCGAAGGAACCAAGCGGCTAATGCTCATGAGTTACACAGGTGACCTTGCTGACTGAGCGCTTGATTGAATGACCCATCGCAACTTGATTTCTCAGTGAGATCACCTGCTCCCCAGTCTTTGCACCAGAGATCCCTTTCAGGCAGAGGATGGATTTCGAGTCCAGTGATCCAGTAAAACACAGTCCAGCCCCACTGCTGAGTGCCCAGTGCCCAAGTGCCCAGGCTGGGATGCACAGACAAGTCCCAAGGGCCCTTCAGGGCCACGGTGAAGACTCAGTTCTTGAGTGATGTCAGCAGAAGACCACAGGCACATTGGATCAGGGCATGTCCCTTGGAGACCCCAGAACGTTGAGAGACAAAGCTGCAACGTCCCAATTCCTATTTGCCGAAGTGGCCATGGGAATGATTCGGAGATGGAAAAAAGTCAGGGAAAGAGTTGCAGGGTTAAAAAAATAAATAAAAATAACAATAATAATAATAAGAGCCACCATTAAAAAGAAAATGAAAAGTAAAAGGTGGGAGAAATAAGGCTTCAGTTTAAAATATTTTCTTCAAATTGTTCTAAGTCATGAGATGAGACTCCTTGTGTCCCCGTTTTGCCTGTAAGACAACACCCATTGTTTGCCCCCCTCGGCGGGTTTCAATTTAAAATGAGATTGTGTTCCCTTTGATGGAGGAATCTAGACATCAAGGTAAATTGATGCAGGGAGAACACAAATGCTCAGGAATCCCAGGTTAAACCCAGGCGTTCCCACAAAGGATATTTCACAGTTGTTGAATGGCGACTGATAGCAATTGTTTTAAGTATTCCTGGGGACTGTTTAGAAATGCAGGAGCCTGTATTTTACTGTGAAGTCCTGGGGCCTCAAAGGCCTTTTAGGGGGGGAAAAATACACACACACACACACACACACACACACACATACATTGAGAACTACTGCCTAGTATCAACTCAGTTGTATTTAAAAAAATAAATAAGGGGTGCCTGGGTGGCTCAGTAGGTTAAAGCCTCTGCCTTCTTCTCAGGTTATGATCCCAGGGTCCTGGGATCGAGCTCCGCATCAGATTCTCTGTTCAGCAGGGAGCCTGCTTCCTCCTCTCTCTCTCTGCCTGCCTCTCTGCCTACTTGAGATCTCTGCCTCCTCTCTCTCTCTGCCTGCCTCTCTGCCTACTTGCATCTGTCAAATAAATACATAAAATCTTTAAAAAATAAAAGATAAAAAACAAATAAATACAAAGTGTGTTTGCAAGGTCTCTTCCCAAAGAGCCTGAGTTGCTTCAGCAGTGAGCTGTGAGTGGGTAGAGCGTGTGTTGCTGATGCTTACGTGGACGGGGTTGTTTCTCTAGAAACTGTTCCATGACCTGGGGTTAGGATCTGCTCTGACAGTTTGCTTCAGGAGGCAGTGGAGAATCTGTTGTGTATGGTTTCTTGGGTTTTTTTTTCAAAAGAAGCAATTCGAATTTCATTTGCTCTGACCTCTCCAACAGAAAGAGTCAAACAAGTCAAAAATTAGTTTATTAAAGGAAAACTCACTCTGACAGGTTACTTGCTATTGGTGATTGAATTTTTTTTCTTTTATTTTTCAACCAATTTGCAAAGTTATCCTCCAGAACAACCAGCTTACTATTTCCCCCCCCTTTTCTATTTATTTTTTTTAAAGAATAGATTAGTTTTTCACATGCTATTTTTAGTATTAGTTTGAAACCTCCCTTCCTTCACAGAGATTTACCTCAGTGCCTTTGGGCCTGAAAAGTTAAGTCTAACAAGAGAAGAGACAGGATCGCAGATACACCTCCATATTGATTCAAAAATTTTCTTCAAATGAATCAGCAGACTCACCTGAACAGATGTCCTCATCTTTGTCCATTGTGGAAATGATTAAATTCATCCCATTCAACGAGTATTTACTGAGAAGCCCACTATGTCCTAGGCACTACTGGCATTCAGAATGCATCTGCGGACAAATAAATAAAAAATCTGCTTTTGTGCACCTTAAATTCAAGGGGGATAGAGACACAATAAACCACAAGCATAAAACTATGCAGATGAATAGGAGGGGAGCAAGGGGGAAAAGTCTAGGGTCTGGCAGAATGTAAATACAATCTTGCTGGGGCCCGGATCTTATACACAATATGGTCAGGGGATATGACGGGGCGAAATCCCCTGGCATTTAGGGAAGCGAGTCATAGAACACATACCTATGCAGACCCAGGTGTTACTCAATTCTTTCTAAACCTTTGTTCTCACTCTGCTGTTGTAAACTGCAGAGATGGTCTCACATGTCCCCGCGGGACCTGGAACAGTCCTCCGCACAGAGGTATCTCTCGGTACATTTTGCTAACTAGCTGGCTCAAGAGTGTGACTATTATTTCAAGTACCAGTTTGATGCTAGCAATTAAATTATCTGTTACCTGGAAATTTCTGGTCCTTTTTCTCCCCGCTCAGATCCTACGTAGCAATTAACAAGAAGTAATCAGCGACACTTGTAATGTGATTAAGTGAAAACTGTCATCAGGCGGGTGATTTTAAATACTACCATGCTTTAAATACAGACTCATTAATTTTCGCTCAGTGGTGTTCTAATATTTATTATGCATACATAAGAATTTTAAATATGAATCTGTTTTCACATTGCTATGCTTGGTAATCCTATCCCCTGAAAAAATTATCCTGCTAATAATTCTCAAGCCCTCCGGTAGGGTAGCTCAGGTTAATAATATGACTCACAAGAACAACACTGGACTACAAGGGACAAGAAATTGATGAAAGGTGTCAGATCAAAAGGTGGAAAGACTTGACACGTTCTGGGAGTCAACACTAAGTACCTTGAATAAGAGGTCCTGCTTTACGACTGTCTTCGATGCCCCCACATGGTGAATTTTTCAAACGTATCAGTTTGGTGCATGTTCATTTGAAAACTGATTAGCTTTTGAGGATGTACAATTTTCGGAAAAGTGATTAGCTAGCTAGTTAGCTAGCCAACATCTATCTGTCTATCTATCAATCATCTCTAGGCAAGTTCTCTGTACCTAGAAAGCCTCTAACAGTTTGTCAAGATATGAACTTGGGGCAGGTTACTGTTTGTGACTGAATTTGGCACGTCCGGGTGGCCTGAAGGGTCATTTGTAGCTCGTGATCACACTCAGCAGATTTCAGCGGACAGAAACTGACTTCACAATTCAATCTATAGTCAGTGCAGACAATTGGAATATTCTTGCCCTCGGAAGAAAATAATAAAGAAATAAAGAACTCACTGACTTAAAAACCTTTAACTCAAGGTTGTATACCCCATTTTTTTTGTACCAGCGTTAAGCTGGGGAAAAGGATTCCTTCCCATGAATCCATTTTGCCCTCATTTCCCTTTTCTCTGGGACAATAGATACTTACACACATCCATCCTTAGAAGTAATGTCATAGCTTTCTCAACCTTGATGAGTTTCTGAAAATAACATAACATAAATAGAACATGACTTGAATGATTGGGTCATGTGATTATTGTCATCTTCCTTCTTCTGTTTCCAAAAAACCCTAGTAAACACAGTTGTACAACCTCCTACAGGGACTCGTTCATGATAACACCTTGAAGAGAAAGATTATGTCTTGTGGAATTTTCTACCAAGCTCAGTGAGAGCACAGAGACTTACATACGCTGGGCAAACTGAATTTAATGTTTAACAAGTAGATGGTGTATAAGAGACATTCAATAGGTATTTATTGAAGAAATAAGAAAAAAAGATGTACATTTTCAGATCTACCTTCAATTATTCAAACTTCAGCTTAGATGTAAACATTCTGGGGACTCCTGGGTGGCTCAGTCAATTAAGTACCTGCCTTCAGCTCAGGTCATGATCCCAGGGTCCTGGGATGGAGCCCCATGTTGGGCTCCCTGCTCAGCGGGGAGCCTCCTTCTCCTTCTGCCTGCTGCTCCCCCTGCTTGTGCTCTGTCAAATAAATAAATAAAATCTTTTTTTAAAAAAATGATGTAAACATTTTGGTATCTCCTAGTCCTGCAAAATCATCTTTTGTATATTTTTGAAGACCCTAATGAAGTCACCCCTTAGCCTTCTCTTTCCAGATGACTAAATCCCCCTTGTTTTCACCTATTTCCATAGTATTTAACTCTGAAACTATCAGGTTTTACCTGTACTAATTTTGTTTTTTTTCCCCCTGATCTCCATCTCCACATACATTCATGGTCCTTTGAGAGATCCCTCCCATCATCCCTGAAATGGTCCTCTAGAATCCAGTTATTGTCACTCTGACTTATGTCTTATTTCTGGGAAAAGTCCAATGATGTCAGAGATAAACTCGCTCTTTGTCCCTGTCAAGTCTCGAAAAAGTGTGATCTGTGGGACATGAAGTGCAGATAGCCCAGAAAACCACTGAGTCATGAGGCCATGTGACACCTCGCTGGAAGGAACATGGCGGGCCACTGTCCTGAAGAGAATTCCCAGGGACTGTTACTTTGTTAATGGTTTGTAAAATGTTACACCAAACAAGCATCTAATGAAGAGGTGTTAGGCAAATGAGAATCCAGTGTTCAGGCTTAAGGATGTTACTTGGGTACTTCTATCGCATTTCCTATGTTTGATATCCCACGTGTCTAGTTATTTGAAGACTTTTCTGTTTGGCCATTTTATTTTCTTTCTTCCCAATCTGAATTTCTCCCTCACTTACAATTAACATCACATGATTTAAGCAACTCTAAGACTTCCTTGTATTTCCTGCAGCGCCTCACCTCTGGGCTAAGATTCTGACAACTCAACAATTTACCCAGCTACATAAAGTTGATTGTGTATTGAACTGAATTTTTTCCTGAAGACTTTACTTTTTTTTTTTTTTTTAAAGATTTATTTATTTGACAGATAGAGACCACAAGTAGGCAGAGAGGCAGGCAGAGAGAGAGAGAGGAGGAAGCAGGCTCCCAGCCAAGCAGAGAGCCCGATGCGGGGCTCGACCCCAGGACCCTGGGACCATGACCCGAGCCGAAGGCAGAGGCTCCAACCCGCCGAGCCACCCAGGCGCTCCAAGACTTTACTTTTAATCTGGGAAATGTCCATGACATAACTTGCTTCCAGTGAAAACAACACATATCAGCCACATCCTTTGTGATTCTGTCTCTCATGAGTATCTTAGGTCATGGGAAGAGACCCAGGTCAATGTGATCTATGATAACATGGATGTGACCAGAATCAGTATGGCCTAACCCAAACTAGGCATAGTCCTCCTTGGATGAGTATGTGAGCAAAGAGGAAAATCCTGCCTTGGTTATTACATTGACCTTGGGATATCCATCCAAGAAAAAAGAATTCGTGCTTTATTCCACCTAGAGTAATTACTTATTTAGTTTTCTAGGGAATAGTTTTCTATTCTTAATTTCTTAAATAGTTTAATTTCTTAAATAGTTTTCTAGGGAAAATTAGGGAAAGAATTACTATTAATTTAATCATTCATCCATTCGTTTATTCATTTTTCATTTACTGAGCATCTACTTAGGTCAGAAACTGTTCAGCATATAACGCAAGCAGTTACGTGCTTCATTTCAGTCTTTGAATTATAATGAAGGAATGATCAAATAACCACATTAATAAACAAAAGTCAGAATTACAGTATAATTGTTAAACTATAAAAAGCCTTTCATAGTTCACACAAATTCTAATAAAGTGTTTCAAAAGGTCTGAGATGTTGGAGTCAAGTACAGGCTTTCTGACTTTTTTGATTGTATCCCACAGAGAGATGCCTTAGATCACAACTTAGTCCATACACACACACACACACACACACACACACACACACACACACACACTCTCACGCACTCACTCACACACATTTCTGTTCAATTGCATTTTTTTTTTTTAATGCTGGTCCTAACCCATTAAAATTGATTTCATGCCCAACGGATTGTAACCACAAGTTTGAAAAGCACTACCATAGGATACTCAACATCAGTGGCTCTCAGCCCTAGCTGAATGAAGTAATCTCTGAAAGCATTTTTAAAAATACCAATGCCTGGGCCCTACTCCAGACCAAATCAATTCGAATCTGAAGGTGAGGTCTGAGCACAAGTTCCCCTTGTGATTCTAATGAGCACTGAGGGTTAGTAATCACTACTCTACATAATGGGAAATGTTCTTTTAAAATAAATAACTACCATTTTCACCATGTAAGTAATATGTGCATCTACTGAAAAAATTCAAGTTTATATTTATGAAATAGAAAATAAGTCTCTGGCTTAACTCCTCACCCCTCACTTTGGCTGTCTAGAGGTAAACATTATAAATAGCTTCTTGGGTATCCTCCCCCAAATTTGGGCATGTACAGGAATCTACAACCTTTTCACAAGTTTTGTGTTTCCAGAGAACTTTAATACTATGTTGACAAATTATAAAAATTACTGTTGGTGTTTGATGCAGATTACATTGGATTTATGGATTGATTTACAGTGAACTGATGTTTTCCATCTTGTATCTTATTCAAGAATATGATATATCTTGGGGCGCCTGGGTGGCTCAGTGGATTAAGCCGCTGCCTTCGGCTCAGGTCATGATCTCAGGGTCCTGGGATCGAGCCCCGCATCAGGCTCTCTGCTCCACAGGGAGCCTGCTTCCTCCTCTCTCTCTGCCTGCCTCTCTGCCTGCTTGTGATCTCTCTCTCCGTCAAATAAATAAATAAAATCTTTAAAAAAAAAAAAAAGAATATGATATATCTTTTCATTTGTTCAATTTTTTAAATGTCTTTCCAGAAAGTATTATAGTTTGTTTTTAATGTATATGTCTTATACATTCATTATTAGGTTTATACCTAGGTGTCTTATCTTTTTTATGTTATTATAAATGAGATAACTTGCCTCATTCCATTTTACAGCTACGTACTATTTTTGAAATTCTACTGAATGTGGTTAATAATTTTGAAACCAGTCCTCCTAACTGAATTATTATCTATTGCTAATAGAATTTCCCTCAATTGATTATTTTGCATTTTCTATACAATTATGCAGTCTGAAGATAGTAATAATTTGTCTCCTCAGCTGAAGTACTGACACCACATATTTTTCTCTTATCTGATTGCTTTGACTGATACTTTCAAAACAATGCATTTTAATTTGGGATGGTTCCAGAATGTTACATTATACAAATGACTTAAAACTAAAAATTATGTACATAATATATAGGCATGTTAAGACTGAGGAAAAAATAGGTAAAATCACTTCAACAATTGTTTTCAGTTCCTTTTTCCTTTAAAAGTCTGTCCAGGCTCCTGGGTGGCTCAGTCGGTCAAGCAACAAACTCTTGACTTTGACTCCGGTCATGATCTTAGGGTTGTGAGATCAAGTCCCAGGCCAGGCTCCTCACTGGGTATGGAGCTTGCTTGGGATTCTCTCTCTCCCTCTGTCCTTCTTTCCCTCCAACTCTAAATAATAATAATAATAATAATTGTCTATTTGGGACAGAAAATATGAATAGGCACTTTTCCAAAGAAGACATCCAGACCTGACGATATCTTGCCTTTTTTTTTAGCTTTTGACAAGTTCCTCATATTTTTCCACAGTAATTTATCTGTTTTAGCAGAGCTTCCAGATAAAATGTAGGACATCCAATTAAATCTGAATTTCAGAAAGACAAACAATAATTTTTTTAGTAAATATTACATGAGACATAACCCCCAAATCTTACTTATCTGAAATATAAATTTAACTAGAAGGGGGTCCTATATTTCCATTTGTTGAATCCGATGACCCTAGTTAGAAATCCTGATGTCATGTGAACTTTGGTAATATTTTTCCAAAAAATTTTTTCACTTTAGTTTTCAGAAGGATCAACATAACTTTGAGCAAAGTGATTTCTTGAAATATTTCTTCATTTCTAGTTTTATGTTTTCTCCCATTTTTTTTATTGGAACAGTTAGTGGTTTGTTTTGTTGGTCAAATGAAAAGCAGCTCTTGGAATTATCTGTTCTGTTTTTCTAATTAGTAAATTAGAAGTATTTATATGTTAATGTCTATGGATTCCTCCCTCCTCCATTCTTTGGTTAATTTTGCCATTCCTTGACTAGGAGAGCTCAGGCTAGAGAGGAAATTTTGGAATTCCCAGACAGTTGCTACTACAATTCTGAGTAAGCAGGGGATGAGAAGAGAAGAGACCCTGAAATGCCAACATTTATACCCCTAGTAGAGAAGAACAAAGTCAAAAGGAAGCCTGAGAAGGAGCAGCGTGAGACAAGAGTAGAGTAGAGTAGAGTGAGACAAGAGCCAGGAGAATATTAAATCTCAACAATTCTAAGTTTCAGCTTCCTCACTCATAAAATGGGAATAGTAGTATCTGCCTTATCATCTTAATGTGCACAACATTCCCAACACATGGTAGGTGATCTGGTATGATTACTGACAGCCAGTCCTTCCCAAGTTGGAGTGCCCCTCATTTGTCCTCACACCTCCCCTGTTCTTATTTATTGTTTTGGGGGCCCTATGACTGTGTCCTGCACCTCATGTTCCATTGTCACATCTTAAGGACCCACTACCATTGAACCAAGAGAAGTCACTGCTGCAGTCAGCACCCTACTCTTGGCCATCTGCCCATTTCTCTCCAGAACTTGTTCTCCCTGTGGCTCGTTTTTATCAGCTGTCCTCTCTTCTGGACTCAAGGCTTGACTCACCACAACTACAGAGCCTCCAGGGACTCGACCAGGAGCCTAGTCACACAGCTAGAAGATAAATAAGTCCCAGGGATGTAATGCCCAGCATGTTGACTGTCACCAACCCCACTGTGTGATACATAGCAAAGTTGTTAAAAGAATAAATCCTATGAATTCTCACCACAAGGAAAACAGTGTTTTCCTTCTTTCTTCTCTTCGTATTGTATCTACATGAGAAGATGGGTGTCAGTTGAACTTATTGTGGTAGTCACTTCACACTCTACGTAGATCACAACATCATGTACCTTAAACTTATACAGTGATACCTGTCGATTATTTCTCAAGAAAACTGGGGGGAAACCCAAATATTCCAACAGTGTGTCTGCCACGTAAATGGCTGCTGTGCCTCAAGAAACTTGCTCCCAGGACTTTCAGACCTTTTGTCTCTTTCCTTTTCCCTATTCTTTGGATGATGAACTCAACCCAGGATGGTGGCTGCTACTTGCCATTTGTTTGACAGAGCTTTTGTTTTGATATTATCATCCGGAATAGAGGTTATTTACATTTAATTATTAACGTTAAAAATTAGTTTAAATTTAATTAAAGTTAAATGAAAATAATTCCTTTTCTTGGTCACAACAGCTGGCCCTCCCGTGCACAGTAGCTCCCATGGCTCGTGGCTGCCATCTCTCCAGCATGGCTGAGAGAACACTTCCAGCACCGCACAAAGTGCTACTGGGCAATGCTGCCCTAGGCTATCGCTTGGCACACAGAGCCAGAAACTTTGCACACTTGGCCCTGGAAAGGCAGAATCAGGCAGATTAACCCCTGGGTCTTGCTCTTCTGATATCCAGGAGCCACACCCATTCACTGCTACTGGAGATTAGAAAAATCCGAAGCTGTCAACCCAGAAAACAGATATTTGATTCAAAATATTTCTGTGGGGAGAGGAAGAAATCAGGGGGTGTCACCTGGACTGTGTTTTCTGAATTCCCTCTACATTTTTAAAGAGAAAACAAAGGAGGCAATACTCCCTGCTTTCCTCTCTGTTTCTTCTGGGTCTTGGAGTTGCTGAAGCAGGTTTAAGAACAATGCTGTTGTCTCTGCATCCAGCCTGCCTCCCAGGTTCCAGGATGGGAGTGGGGGAGGAACTGGTGAAAGGGAGGACAAAGTCACCTTGTCGCTGACAAAATACTTGCTTGAAGTTCTATATGGACCCAATGTCGGGGCGGGGAAGCATGGACAGCGGCAGGAGCCGCAGGGGTGGAGGCAGTGAAGCTGGCACCAGAGGGTTCCTCCCCTCCCCTTCCCCTTGGCCTTGACTCTTGGTTTCTTTCTCATGCAGACAGAAAGCTGGCCAAGTTCCTTCTCTGCACCCAAACTCCTTCCTCAGTTGCTGGGTCTTCCCGGAGCCTGCGGGGATAGCATCACTGCACTTCGGGAAGGGCAGCCCCACAGCCTCGGGCCCTACAATAAAACAAAAATAGCCAGGTCCCTGGCTTTGCTTGGAACACAGCTCCCCCACCCCCACTGCCTGGGACCTGAGCATGCCAGAGTTCTGGGGGAAGGGCTGGCTGCGCCCAGGGCTGGACCTCCAGGGGTCTCATGGGGTCGGCTGCAGACTCCCACACAGGTGCTGCTACAGCTGCTCAGGATCATAATTTATTAGACACTTAACACATCTCACTCACCAACCTCTTTAATTCCCATAGAAACTTGTCGCCATAAGTCCTTCTACCATCCTCACCTTCCAGATGGAGAAACCTGCACAGAAAGGTTAGTTTACCTGCTCCAGTCACACAGGCAGCAGGTGGGAGCTCCAGCTAGATAATCTGGGTCTGCAGGGACCACTCTTAACCATTCTGCTTGGGGCCCAGCAGTCAAGTGGTGCTCCAGAAGCCCCCAGAGAAGTCGTCCAACGGGCTACCACCCCCACTTCTGCATTTCCCATTTTTTCTAACAATAGGGCCCAACTAATGTCTAACAAAGCCCATGGGGGCCAGTCCACCTGGCACAGAGAGACTTTGTAAAGAGAGCTCTGTCACGCTGCACTCCCAGCTTCACCCCAAGGTGGGACACAGTGGTCCAAAGCCTCAGGCTTGCAGCATCTTGCGGGAAGTGTACATAGATGAATGGCCGGTGCTTTCACAAGAGAGAGCCACGTCTGGTCCTCTGTTTGCCCAGTACTGCCTGAGGACCCAGGATGTGCTAAGTCAGGCGCTGGGCCTTACGGGTCACTGACATCCATTTCAGGCAAACTGGGGCTGGCGCTGAGCCTTATTTCAGACCCCTGCACGCCCTACGTGGATTTATTCCGTGGACATCCCCTCTGCTGGTTCTTCTGACACTGTCTCTCCTAATGACTTCCCTAGGACAAACCACATCGAGCTCAGCAGCAGCAACAGTGAATCGTACAGGGCTGGTGCTCCATGAACCGTTCCTGAATGATAGAAAGTGAACAGAAATATTTCGGTGGCCTCCACTGTAGACAATAATGCCCCAGGGTTTTTTGGTAGCTGTTGCACTGGGGTCCATCGCCATCCCGTTCCCTCTCCAGAAAGCTGCGGCTGAGCCCCTGGTTTCTGGCTTTGAGAACTGCACTGTACAACTTCTCATTCTGCCTCCCCTGTGCCACATTAAAGACAGAAAGCCAAGGGCATCCAAGTCCATTTTCAAAGGGCTGACCGAGCCGCAGGTGCATGACCCCGCAGCTTTAGAAATCATGTGACATCTGAGTCCCCCGAGCCTGCTGAGCCTGTGCTCTATCTGACAGCCCCCCTGCCTCCTCCGGGCCAGTGTCTGCCAGCACCGGGCAGGGTGAGATGAGAGTCAACGCCCGGGATGGTTTCCAGCCATGGGATCCCAGCGAGGCTTTCTTCCTGCGAGGACAAGGCTGGTTTGGCTGAGCCTGCTAGGGGCCTTCAGATAGTAATCCCTGCAGACCTGCTTCACACCGGCCCTTGGGGAATCCCACCTCGACACGTGGCTCAAAGGGCTGCCAGTGACTTTTCTGTTGAAACTCAATAATCCACTGAGTCATTTTAGAACATAAAAATACAAAACCATTTTGTATGCAACAAGCAATAACAAAATAAACCCTGGGAAAACAAATCTGCTTTCAAATACAACTGCATACCACTCTTGTTCAACATAGTATTAAAAGTCCTAGCAATGGCAATCAGACAACAAAAAGAAATAAAAGGTATCCAAATTGGCAAGGAAGAAGTCAAACTCTCTCTCTTCGCAGATGACATGATTCTTTATATGGAAAACCCCAAAGACTCCACCCCCAAACTACTAGAACTCATATAGCAATTCAGTAATGTGGCAGGATACAAAGTCAATGTACAGAAATCAGTGGCTTTCTTATACACTAACAATGAAAATACAGAAAGGGAAATTAGAGAATCGATTCCATTTACTGTAGCACCAAGAACCATAAGATATCTGGGAATAAACCTAACCAAAGAGGTAAAGGATCTGTACTCAAGGAACTACAGAACACTCATAAAAGAAATTGAAGAAGACACAAAAAGATGGAAGACCGTTCCATGCTCTTGGATCGGAAGAATAAACATTGTTAAAATGTCTATACTGCCTAGAGCAATCTATACTTTTAATGCCATTCTGATCAAAATTCCACCAGTATTTTTCAAAGAGCTGGAGCAAATAATCCTAAAATTTATATGGAATCAGAAGAAACCCCAAATAGCTAAGGAAATGCTGAAAAACAAAAACAAAACTGGCGGCATCATGTTACCCGATTTCAAGCTTTACTACAAAGCTGTGATCACCAAGACAGCATGGTACTGGCATAAAAACAGACACATAGACCAGTGAAACAGAGTAGAGAGTCCAGATATAGACCCTCAACTCTATGGTCAAATAATCTTCGACAAAACAGGAAAAAATATACAGTGGAAAAAAGACAGTCTCTTCAATAAATGGTGCTGGGAAAACTGGACAGCTATATGTAGAAGAATGAAACTCGACCATTCTCTTACACTGTACACAAAGATAAACTCGAAATGGATTAAAGACCTCAACGTGAGACAGGAATCCATCAGAATCCTAGAGGAGAACATAGGCAGTAACCTCTTTCGATATCAGCCACAGCAACTTCTTTCAAGATATGTCTCCAAAGGCAAAGGAAACAAAAGAGAAAATGAACTTTTGGGACTTCATCAAGATCAAAAGCTTCTGCACAGCAAAGGAAACAGTCAACAAAAAAAAAGGCAACCCACGGAATGGGAGAAGATATTTGCAAACAGACAAGTTTGATATCCAGGATCTATAAAGAACTTCTCAAACTCAACACACACAAAACAGATAATCGTATCAAAAAATGGGCAGAAGATATGAATAGACATTTCTCCAACGAAGACATACAAATGGCTATCAGACACATGAAAAAATGTCATCATCACTAGCCATCAGGGAGATTCAAATTAAAACCACATTGAGATACCACCTGACACCAGTTAGAATGGCCAAAATTAGCAAGACAGGAAACAACGTGTGTTGGAGAGGATGTGGAGAAAGGGGAACCCTCTTACACCGTTGGTGGGAATGCAAGTTGGTGCAGCCGCTTTGGAGAACAGTGTGGAGATTCCTCAAGAAATTAAGAATAGAGCTTCCCTATGACCCGCAATTGCACTGCTGGGTATTTACCCCAAAGATACAGATGTAGTGAAAAGAAGAGCCATCTGTACCCCAATGTTTATTGCAGCAATGGCCACGGTCGCAAACTGTGGAAAGAACCAAGATGCCCTTTAACGGACGAATGGATAAGGAAGATGTGGTACATATACACGATGGAGTATTATGCCTCCATCAGAAAGGATGAATACCCAACTTTTGTAGCAACATGGACGGGACTGGAAGAGATTATGCTGAGCGAAATAAGTCAAGCAGAGAGGGTCAAGTATCATATGGTTTCACTTATTTGTGGAGCATAACAAATAGCATGGAGGACATGGGGAGATGGAGAGGAGAGGGAGTTGAGGGAAATTGGAAGGGGAGATGAACCATGAGAGACTATGGACTCTGAAAAACAACCAGAGGGTTTTGAAGGGGCGGTGGGTGGGAGGTTGAGGAACCAGGTGGTGGGTAATAGGGAGGGCACGTACTGCATGGAGCACTGAGTGTGGTGCAAAAACAATGAGTACTGTTACGCTGAAAATAAAAAAAATACAACTGCATAGGGGTTATGATATATAAACACATCTTCAAAATGAATAAGACGATGACTCATAGGACGTATAGAGTATCGGCAACGGGCAGAAATAACAAAAGTAAAATCACACATTATCCTCAGAGAAGATAGTCCGTATCAGTCATCAGATAAACGTTGAAAGTTCAAATAAGGCCAGACCATATTTTGACACAGAAACACTTGTAAAATGAGACAATAATCCATGGGATCAGTGGACAGTGAGACAGGTTCACATTTTGTTCTCTCTCCCATAGAGGTTCAGACCTCTCAAACGATCTGTTGAACCTTTTGTCTTTCTTTTCTGCCTTCATAACACATAACACCCAGCAATACGGTGCCATCTCCACACCTGACAGAATCCGTGCTAGCACAGATGAGCAGCGAGTGAGCTCCTTGCGGCTAAACCCACTGCCAATCTTGGGTCACAATTCTTCCTCATTTTCCAGCTGCCTTGTGCACTGATAACCAGCCCCTCACTTCTACACCATTCTGCCCTCTGCCTCTTCGTTCTACCCCTTGCACCTCCCTCCTCTGTGAGGGCTTCGCGTCTGCTGCCTGTGTCTGCTCGCCTCCCTACCACTCTGACCCTAGAGATCTCGCTGGACCATCTTACTGACCTAGATGGCAGGCTGAGTCTGAGGCACGAGTTGCATGAAAGCTGATCATTTGTCACCCCTTCGAACAAAATATTCTCTAAATAATTGCTCGACATTTATTTAAAAGCAACGCATGCATGGCCCACACAGAAAAGCCAAAAGCCCTACAGTTGGTCAGACGCCCTCTTCAGAAGCAGACTATTATCTGTTGGTCCTTGAGGACCTCTCACCTCACCCCAGCTGACTTATCAGAATATTCCTCCCTGATGAGGGTTCTTGTGAATGTAATTATCACTATCTTGTTGGAGAGACGTAGCCCTCTCTCAAGGCTGGAGTCCTGGCCCATTCACTCCATCTCTGTGGATCGATGAAAAACAGACATGGTGAGTTATTTGGGGAACCCTGGAGAGGTGCCACCGACATTCCCAGTACTCTGGGGACCAGCCTTCCTCTTCCTCTCTAACTCTGCCTCCACCATTGCAGACCCTAAAACCAGCAGTCCTGCTTCCAGCACCTGCCGAAGGGTAGACTGCTGACCACAGATACACCCCACAAGACCTGCCGGGAGTGTGATGATGTCCAATGTGGAAAGGCGCTCCCATGCTGAAGGTGAGTCCCTATGTTCCTGGCCGGAGATCCAATCCTTCCTTCTTTTCAAGGCCCAGCTCTTTCACTGTTGTCTGTTCTTGGACTGTAGTCTGTTCTCCTCCCACAAGCAACACCAGTCCGTGGGACCAGTCTGATTCAGAATCCTCTGCCCCTCTGAAGTCTGCCTGGTGACCTCCATCAGTGTGTCCTGCTCAACTCTTCCTTCTCTCTGCGTGCCTTCTTCCTAGTCAAGGTTCTTCTCCCCAAGCTCATCCAGAGACCCTTTGTAGCCATAACCTTGCCACAGGACTCCGGATCCAGACATGCCTAAACCTGAAGTGATTCAAGCAAGAATGCTTGCTGCATCATTATACCTGCGATGAGCCAAAAATTCTGCGTGGGTGAGTGTCTTCAGCATCCCCCTCCCCCGAGCTCGCCCTCTCCCCCTGCTGTCTTGGGAGATTCTGCTTTTACCAGCTCCATCGATCATAACCTTGTGTGATGCCGAATAAGGAGTGGGGTGGGGAGGAACCCAGGTTGGAATTGCGAAGAATTTACTGATGGTTGAGAAAAAGAAACTTAGGAAGAGTTACTGCAGGCATTTTGAGGTATTTAAAAATTTGTTTCATGATGTGTTTCTTTTATCGGGTAATCTCTCTTGGGACTTCAACAAGAATGCATATTATTTTTGTGAAAAGTACTAGTGAATATGGCAAATGGTTTAATCTCTGTTTTTTCTTCCCATAATTTATCTATGTCAAAGAATACAGTAATATGCCACGTCTACCATAAAATACTTGGATTTGGGGGCAATGTATTAGAAACTAGGATAAAACAAATAACCTTCTTTAAAAAATCCTAACCCTTTTAGATGTTAACCATCTTAAAGATGCTATGGAACATAGCCAAGAGTGGAACCTCGAGGCCAGCTCTGGGCCAGCATGTGATTCACTGTGGTCTTGTTCTTCTCACCAACCAAGAAGCTTGAAGTCACTGAAGTATCGTCCAGGGCTTTCTAATTTCCAAGTGATTTCTTATGTATTAGCTAATCTGGATGTTCAGAACCACCTGGGATGACACGGACTATAACGTTAGCTCGATAAGAAGATGATAAATGTGAAGTTCACAAAGACATTAAGGAGCTTGTCCAAGGTCATGTGGCCAGAAGGAGCAGCTGCTGCTGCTGCTGCTGGAAAAAATTGTCCAGAATCCAGGTGAGTCAAATATCCCTGAAACTCCGTTGCGATTCAGTTGAGTGATTCAAGTATCTTTGATACTGTCAGAGAGTGGGAGTACTTATTAGTTGATTGTTAGCAGGAAAGAAGCCATTTAGATTATGATAGATGTTCAGCCCTGAAAATGAAAGAAATCAGGTTTGCTGTTCATTTAACGACTTCATACAGCGATTCTGTGGTACTAAGGACTCCCGAGGTCCCATGCTGAGAGCTCCACCGTCACAATGCCGGGGGAAGCATTAGAATCACTCAGGTAACATGGGGTCTTGACAATGATTCATTATGGTGGTACGAGATTTCAGATCTTCCAAGCAGGCTGGAGGAGGAGGCTGAAAATTCTCAAGCCAGAAACTTTGCAAAGTTGCTGACAGTAGACGTTAGCTCTACAACAAAGTCATCTGAATCTGCATTGAAGAGGAGAGGAAAAAGTGTTCCAAAAATTTCTCTAGTTGATTGGTATAAGAATATACCAAAACCATGCCAGTGAGTGCGGTAGCCCACACTCGGTGTGGGAACAGCATGGCAGGGAAACACTCTTCCACTGGTTACTGTGGTGCAGGTGCAAACAGGGCAGCAAGAGAAACTCACACTTATCTCTCCTTCAAATACGTTGACATCTTAAAAATGTTTGCAAAAATTCTTCCACTACACACAGTACCGGTGAGGCCCAAATTAGGGCCCAAGTACCCCAGGTGTGACCCTACTTCTATACTCCCATGGAGATGTCCTGAAAATCATTCTGTCCTTTCCTCAATCCACATAAAACACGGACGACTCATCCTCTTTGCGAAGAAGAGAAAAGGGTCATGGACTCAGAGTCATCTTGAGAAAGTGGAAGTACAAGATAAGATGAAAAGCAAGAGATGGGTACTTTCATACACCTGCAATGCTGACCTCTCATGGGGTGACCCTGAGCCTGCGCCAGTGACTTGCCCCCTGACAACACACTCACCGTCCCCGCCGCCACTCACTGACTCCTCTCTCCTTAAAGCTTTCTCCTTTCTGAAATGATCTTTTCATCTTTCTGTCTCCTCCTGAACTTAAAAGTACCAATGCTTTACCTCTGATTTCAAATATTCCTTATGAGACTTGTTGAACCTTTTATTTGTGGCAGACATATACAACATCCTACGAATGTACAACAGCTTCCTCCTTTCCCTTCTAAGGAGGGGTGGGTTACCCAAAAGATCCTGCTTTGGCCTGGCTCTCTTGGATATATAGAGGGCCAGGGACATACTAGCAGCACATGGTCTGAGAGGGAAGGACAAAGAAATTCAGAGAGGAAAAGAGAAAGGAGAGACATGAATGGAAGCTACGGGGATGATTTGGGGAAAGAGAAACAATATTCAAGGAGGATTTTTAGAAAGCTTCACTTCATGATGCAGGACGCAATTCCCACCTTTGTCTCCTGGGACCCACCCTTCAGAAATTTTTAGTAAGAATTTTTCACAGCATCCCCTCCGTGTGCTTATTTGGATGGAACAATACCCTGAGACTGACCTGAAGGTGGAAACTTACTGGATACATTCAAATTATAGAGTGTTCAGAAATTCCTTTACATAACGTTTCATGAGTGCATGCCTTGACTCTCTAAATTATATACTTCCTGAAAATAATAATTTGAGGTTATACAATTATATTCTGGATCTCTAGCATATTACCCACCACTGTGTCTTACATGTGATAAATACTCATTATATATTTTATTTCTTGATTGACAGGGTAAGCATGTTGGCAAGAATTATTACAATTTGGTACTGTAAGGAACCAATAGCTTACAATGTGAGAGAATCAAGAGCTTCGGCAAAAAGAGACACTTTTGTTGGGATTTTTTTTTTTAAATGATAGGCAGAGGCTAGTACAGGCTCAGTATAACTGTGTTCATATTAACCTTGGAAGAAAAATGTAGTGCTCAGTGCTAGGCTCAGAGAAATACAAATGCCTATCAGCCGCTGTGTGCTATTGGTGGTGTTACTTCTCAGGCAAATTATTTTCAGTAATTGTCAATACATACCAGATTGCTAAGCAGAGTAGTCTCTGAGAAGACCCTGCCTCAGGCTTAGAAAGGTGGTCTCAGGGGCAGAGAACTGTGGACTAAGAGGATTCTGAGCAGTTGGAACGCTGGTAAGTCTTTAATAACTTGAGTAACTGGCTGTCAGGCTATGCCAATCTCCATGGTGTAAGCGCTCTCATTGTGGCAGTTTTCATGACGTCATGGAATGCAGAGTTGGAAACAGATGTGCATAATCTGCTCTTCGGAGCCAGCACAAGCCAGCTCCAGCACACCACCGATCCTATCCTAAGGCCATCCCCTTCTGCACACCCAAACAACAAGTCTACAAACTGCAGGAGATGGGGGCGGGGTGTGTTTGTGGGAGTGTTTCTTTTAGAAACAGGAGGCTGAGACTCAGAAAAGTTACACAAGGCACCAGGAACTATGTTTAGAGCATTACAGAAAGGCAAAATACATAGAGAATACAAATATAAGTTCAGTCAACCTGCTAATAAAATACACCACCTCACAGCGAGCATTATGTTTGCAAAGACCTCTCAAATTTCATTACTGCCCTGGGCTAAAATGAGTACACCAGGAGAGCCAGAACGTCAGAATTACATACTGTTAAAACCTTAGAGGTCATCCACCTAGCTCCTTTGAGGAATGTGATTTTACTCCGATAAGCACAGAACAAGGAAAATGTCAGCATCTGAACTTAGGTCAATCACCTGAAGATTTCTCCTCTGTTGGCCCAAATTCTTTTGCTTCCAACACTCCATTAGAACTCTCTTCTGGGTCTTGTTTCCCTCAGAGCCTAACTGAGATGTGCTAACATGCACGGGTCTGGTGACCCACAAAACTGGAAACAAGCTTACAACAACCGAGACCCTGCTGTAAGTCAATTTTGTCAGTTTAAAACAATCTCATTCTCGTGTGTGTGTCAGCAGTGGTGGTAAGTGTGTGAGCAGCCATGACCCCCACACACTCTCTCCATCATCACTGCCCCGCGACCCACTGCCCAGCCCCAGCCTCATCCCTGTACCTGCCAAGGGAGAAGAGAGACGGAGAAGGGCTGGCAAAATGTTCTTCTCTATTCTGATCAACAGGCCCTTTTCTAAATAATTAATGAAAAGACCTACTCCACAGTAATTCTTGTAAAAGCTCCCAAAAAAGCTTCCTAGATTGAGTCTGTAAGCCGGAAGAGATGCAGAACAATACTCTCCCTTTTAGGCAAAAGAGGTCACGGACGGAGATGGATTGGGGAGGGTTTTGTACTTCACATGCTCGTGCTGATTCATATTTCCGACGATCTCTGTTACCTTTACCCCAGAATGTCTGTCCTTGACCCAGAGCTTGTTGGATTTTCAGAATTCAGCCTCTCAGGAAAGAGAGCCAGGATCTGAGAGCTCTGAATGAATTATTAATAAGCATTAATAACAATACAAAGGGGTCACACTGACTGAACTTCTACAGCTTACATACTTCCATTGTCCATCCCATTGATGTGAGAAATGTCAATTTTGTGCCACAAAATGATCCAAAGCAACTTTCTGCCTCTGACACGGGAACAAATAGGTACTTTGTGGAAGAGCTTGAGGATGCTCCAAAAATTTTCCCTAATTAACAAATTTGGCTTTGCATTTCATTTATCTAAATTTTTGGACCATATTTATTTTGTTCAGTCAAGATGGGCCATATCAGCCAAATTTTAACACTCTCTGTAAGAAAAACAGAATTTCCTTACCAGTCTAGCCTTTAAAATACTAAGGGAGTGTTCAGGTGGAATTTAATAAAATGTGTTGAGTTGAATAAAAATAAAGACCATGGATGTAGTTTTATAAATGCTAATGATGTCTGTCTCTCAGCTCTAATCTCTGTATCAACAAGTTCACAATTATTATAGCATCTGGTCTGATGATATATTTTGCTGCTGTTTTATTCCTGTTAGTGTTTTTTCCCCCCTTAAATTCTATTTTGCACTAGCTATCTTTTAAAATTTGGTTACTAAATAATTACCTGGTGTGCCTTTTTTCTCGTCCTTATTCCTTACAGATCTGTATCATTTTGTTTTACAGATGTTTCTTTAAAGTACAATACAGCTGAATTTTTTTTTTTAATTTAAGAGTTTAAGCAAAGTCTACACTCAACGTGGGGCTCAAACTCACAACCCCGAGGTCAAGAGTTCCACATCACTCCGACTGAGCCAGCCAGGTGTCCCAGTGGAATTTTTTTTTTTTTTTAAAGATTTTTTATTTATTTGTTTGACAGAGAGAGATCACAAATAGACAGAGAGGCAAGCAGAGAGAGAGAGAGAGAGAGAGGGAAGCAGGCTCGCTGCTGAGCACAGGGCCCAATGCGGGACTCGATCCCAGGACCCTGAGATCATGACCTGAGCCGAAGGCAGCGGCCCAACCCACTGAGCCACTCAGGCGCCCCAAGGAATTTTGTTTTTTATTCATTCTACTAGCTTCTTTCTTAAGCTAATAATAATCATGCTTACATTTGAACTAATAGATCACAGGTTGTGTTTTCTTCATCTTCATTTTAACCACTTATTTCCCTTCTCTTGTCTTCTATTGAATTTATAGAATTTTCTATATCCCAACTTTTGTCTCTCATGGAAAGTTTGGAAGATGGAGATTATATTTATATTATTTCTGTAATTTTTTAAAATATGTAACATACATACTGTTTTATGTATGTATGTATGTTACATACATACTTTGCTTTACCAAAGTTATAGCCCCTCCTTAGTTATTTGCATTTTGTAATCTACTGTTACTTACATTTAATAACATATTTTATTAATTGCTATCTTTATTACTGTGTGGCTTTTTGTCTATCTCACATCAGGTCTCCTTCTTCCTGATGAGATATAAGCTCAAACAGTGAAGGCCTCTGATTGGTGAAGGTTTGTGTCTTTATATGTCTGAAACATCTCTATTTCATATTCAGTCTTGAATGATAGTCTGGATGGGTATAAAATTAAAGGTTAAAAAGTGTTTCCCTCAGTATTTGAAGTCCATTATTTTCTGGCATCTGCTGATGGTGAGAAGTCTCTCTCACTGTCATGCCTTTGTAATAACCTGTCTTTTCCCTGGCAATTACCATGATTTTCTTTTTGTTTCTGATACTCTAGATTTTCATTCTGATGTCAAGTCAGAGATTTATTTTACTTAACTGTATTAGCATTTGTTGGTTGCTTTCAATCTGAGGATATGTCTTTCTTGGATTCTGGAAAGCTTTTAGCCATTAGATCTATCACATATCTACCACATATCTTAACTTCTCTTTCATATTTTTACTCTGATCTCCAGATGCGGTATTCTAGGTGATTCTTCAGTATGGGCCTTCAGTCCATGAATTCTCTCTTCATGTCCAATCTGGTGTTTAAATCATTCATTAAATTTTAAATGCCAATAACAACCTTTTATTTCCAAAGTTTTAAATTGATTCTTAATTGTGTCTGCATGGCCTTGTTTTATTACTGGTTGGTTTTGTTTCACAATCTTTTGTTCTTGTTATGAATATTCTTCCTGTATTTCTCTCTTTGAGCATCTAAACTTACCTAATGTTAATGTGTTTCTTGGACAGATAACCTGTTTTGACGCCTGGACTTTATTCATGTTCATTGCCAGTTTTGTTTTCTTTCTTAGCATCAACATCTTTGTGTATTTTACAAACCAAAAAAGCCTTTTGACGCCTATAGATTTGTAGGATCATTTTGAGGTGTTTGGTTGTTTGTTCTGGTTTTATGTCTCCCTTCTTCTGTGTTCCAGACTCCCTGCCCCAAAGTTTGGGGGCTGTGCTCATCCATCTGCCTGTATCCCCTGCCCGGAGTTAGGTCTCATGTCATTATTCAGACCCCTGCTCAGGAGGGGATATCCACCACATTCTTGGTCGATAGGAGGTTTCATGAGGCTCATCGCCATGCTGTGTCACATGTTCACAGCTTCCTCTTCTGAGCCTGCTGCCATCCCCCATTCAGGTGAAAGGCTGTCTCCCTTCTCCTGCAGGAGCCAAACTGTACTGCCCTCACCTGCTCCCAGTCCCAGAGATCAGCACACCCATAGCTCTGCCTAGTCACTGTTTTGCATTGTGGTTCCATTTCTAGTCTAGAGGGAGGTTTATACTAAATGTTAAGATAACTATGGTTATTCATTTTTTCCTTTTTAAAATCAATTATTGCTATATGCTTAAAGAATGTTAATACTTCAAACTGAATTTACTGCACCTTCCTGTCCACTTACAACAATAAAAATGAACATTCACTAAATACTTATGCGTCAGGCGTTGTGCTAAGTATTTTCATATCTTACCTCATTTACTTCTTTTTTTTTAAAGATTTTTTTAATTTATTTATTTGACAGACAGAGATCACAAGTAGGTGGAAAGGGAGGCAGAGAGAGAGAGGAGAAAGCAGGCTCCCCACTGAGCAGAGATCCTGATGTGGGGCTCGATCCCAGGACCCTGGGATCCATGACCTGAGCTGAAGGCAGAGGCTTTAGCCCACTGAGTCACCCAGGTGCCCCTTACCTCATTTACTTCTTAAGATACTTCTATGAGGCAGGCGCTCTTCTGTATCTCTATACCAGAAGAAATCAACACTCTGTAGAATTTAAGTCACAGGTTCTCTGACACATATTCCGGCCAGGACAAAATGGGATTTGAGTCCAGTATGTCTGACTTGAAAGCCAGAGCTACTGACTTTGATATGGTGAGGATAAGAAAACATCTCTTGATAATAATCTGACATTACTGACTTTATGACCTGGAGAAGAAGCCACAAGAAGAGGGAGAATGTGGGCTGTGGTTCTGTGGTGCTGGCTTCTAGCTAGGGTTCATTTACTAACTACCAGAGAGACCTGGGGAGTCACTGAAGCAAGCAAAGTATTCTCTCTATAAAATGAGACTATTAACAACTGATTTTTCTCCCTGTTTCCTTATGAAGGATATATATATACACACACACATATATATACACACACATACATATACACACACATATATGTGTGTGTGTGTATATATATATGCATATATATTAGATAATATATATTATATCTAAAACATTTTTAAAACATGAAATATCATATATTTTATATTTTATGTTGGTTTCAACCTTTTTTCCTGTATTGAAACCAAGAGATATCATGAGCAAAGTTTATATTATTTTCCTTGAATATATTGCCTTATGCTTGCCCACACTAAAGCTCATTTGCTGTTTTGCTACCCACTTGTGAAACCTCATGAGATCTTAACAATGGTTTATCCCTGTTTGACATTTCACTTCCATCTTTAATTTTGGAGATCTCACTGTGTACACTCTGATCCAAATCACTTATAACACTATTAAATAAACTCCTAACATTTTTTTCCATCCAGAGTAGTAACACTTTCTTCTATCTCTTATTTCTTATTAAGTTAATTCTTTATCTACAACAAAATAGATATACGCCCCCCTACACACACACCTCCTGATTGGTGGCCAATGTCTTGATGGTTCCATAGCTTTTTATCAGTATTTGTTCCCTTAGGGAAACATCCTATAATGGAAAGACCAGATTATGAAGCAAACCCACCTTGGGCATCTACAGTAGCCTGACTGGGGCGGGTTACTTAGCACCTTTGACTGACAGTTTTCTCATCTGTAAAATGAAGGTAACACCCGTCCTGAAGAAAGGATGCAATGACTTTGTAATTCCAAGTATCCCAAAGGCCAAGTAAAGTATCTGACACAGAGTAGATTTTTGTTAAATGAAGATTATCTTCATCACTCTCTGAAGCCTGAAAGTATTTCTTTGCAGCAAACTCATAGAAAAGCACATGTTGACTACATTAACCATACTCCAGTGATGCAAATAACTTGCTTCTTTCTTCATTTTTATTGCACTGTCAGGTTCAATAAAGCAGCAACACACCTCGATGTTCAATGTTGATAGATAATGATGACTCATTACAGACTCCAATAAGCATGTAGGCTTCATTTTCCACATAAGTGGTGGTCCCTTGTAAAGTGACTCTGAAGCATTTGAAAGGAAAAAAGTGCAGGATTCTGAGTAAGGTTGGTGACTGTGAGGAAGCCTACGGATGTGTCAGTTCCAAGCCCTAAAACCATCAGTGACACCCTCTATAAACTATGGACAAGTGGTTTGTGTGACTCATGGGTGGCTGCAACATGATGTACAGCCAAATGCAAATCTATCCCAGAGAAATCACTGAACTTGGCAATCATGTTTCATAACCCATGGTTCTATAGGTGGTAGACAGAAAGAGTGGAAGTCTGAATAGAACTTTTAGGAACTTTCTGGTCCAGGGTTTCCTAGGCTGAGTAAGTGCTCGCATGTGTGTGTGTGTGTGTGTGTGTGTGTGTATGCACACGCACATGTGTAGGGACTCAGGGAAACTGGAACTAACTGGGGAGAAGGGAAGAAGAGAAAACAGGAGGGAGGAAGGAGAGCAGGAAAGGGAACAACAGGGAGTCTCATTGCTGTCTCCATTTACCTTCCTCTTAAATAAGTATCCCCATCACCAATATGTGCTACTTTTCTAACTGCGTATTTCCAGAAAGTTGTACTGTCAGGTTCAATAAAGCAGAGACTTCTCTAATTTTCAATGTGGATAGCTAATGATGACTCATTTCAAACTCCAACAAATATGGAAGCTTCATTCTCCACACAAGCAATGGGACCTTTTATAGCTAACTTGCTAAGTGAATATTTCTGCATATTTCCAGAAAGTTGCACAGATTCACATTATTGTTAGTGTATACTATAGGAAATGGCATAATTTCTTCCTAGAGGAAAGGAGATATATTTGCAGGCTGTTCTTTCATAACTATATTTATTTGCACAGTAGATTTCTTTCCAAGTCACTGAGTCATATCTTCCCAGACACAAAACTGAAACCTCCTTTTATCAGGAGATTGACATTCTCATAACATTTCATAATAAAGTGTCCAAAGGTCACATTTAAAATATAAGAAATGTATATGAAATAAAGTCATTGAGAACTGGAGGTATTACAGGCCTCAAGCTAACCAGCGGCTTAATAAAAGGACCACAGTAGCTGGCAGAATAGAAATTCAGATAAAAACCCAGAATAAAGCTCTCCCTCACTTTTTATATGCTTGACTTCCAGTATTTTCAGGGGCTGCCCAAGGGAAACCTCCTTAACCAGATGAGTCCAAAACTAGTATTTTCCCACTTAAATAAAAATGTGCTGCGTGGAATAAAGAGCCTCACATTTAAAATAGGATGACTTTATATCTGTTGTAACCACCTTTCATACTACTACGGGTTTGGCACAGTGCTGAGAATTCCAGTAACTTCTTGAAAGACTGGCATCCTTCTGCTTGGCACTTACTGTTATGTCTCCAGTGTTGATGAAACCACCATCTTATATCATCTCAGGGAATTTTCTTCAGGGAAACTGAATTTATGTTTCTATTATCCCTGAAAACATGCAAAATTTTGTAAAACGAAAATGCAAAGTATTGCAGGATTGGTGAGCAGCCCTGAAATTCTGTCCTCCAAGTGAAGACGTGTGTAACAATAAGAGAAAAGCTATGGCTTCCCAGTTAAATATTACCCTCAGCTAGGAACCAACAACTTTCATTATTAGAAGGCACAAAAATAAGTCCTTCCCTACTTCTTCCCACCCACACCCCCGGAAGCTTCCAAGGAGTCATAACCCAGATGTCACTGCGGCTTTCCCAGACTCTTAGGAACTGTATTAGAATAGGTTAAACTCTCTATAGAAGCATAAAGCCAGAAACCTGTGAATTCCTGAAACTCTTAAGTTCTCAGAGCTACTTTTTCACTGGTTATCTTGCCAGACAGATGTGAAATTCAGCTTCTTCAACACACACGCGCACGGGCCTCATTATACAAAACCAGTTTTCTTGAAGGTTGAAGGATCATGAAAATGGACACATAGTCAACCTATTTCAAATGACAAAGCATCCCACTGTACATGTGGCTGTCTTTAGACATTCTTTCAGCTTTCCTCGGTCCACAGTCTCCATCACGGTGGTTCCTCATGGACCCTTTCTCTATGCTGCCTCTCCTCATTCCCTGTACTTCCCGGACCACCCTCTGAATTCTTCCCCCAGATCTCCTGTGGATGAAGAGCTGTTCCACACACACCGCCCCCACCCAGGTCCCGCTCCCAAATGCTGGGGGTGCTGGACAGACAAGACTGCCACAGGGTTACAAGGACCTCCTCCCCTAGAAAGAAAAAGCAGTCGCACACATCTTGTTCCCAATACGCAGCATACATGTCCCCTAAGGTTTTTCTGTCTTCTTAAAAATTTTAAAAAAGCATTTTACATCTTTTTCACTTTCTGTCAGAGGTCATCAAGTACATTTGTAGCTCATAAGGCTTCAGTGTCATGGTTTATTGACATAACAAATAAACTTATTTGCTCCCCCAATGGGAATCTTATAGAGGGTTTCTTTTGCTCTTTCACAATTTGACTGATAAATTGTCAGCAGTAAGCCTGATAGTAATTTTCTATATCTTATATGTCCTGATCGTGTTGCCACGAAGCTTTCTTAGGTCTTGATGAATAAATGCAGAGTCTCACGTGGCTTTGGGAGGCTTAGAAAAACAGACTCTCCCACAGTTGCAGGGCAAGTTGCTGCCATTAATCAATACTGGACTTGGTACTAGGTATTTACATCATTATGTTATTAAAGTCAGCATGTAGCTGGTTTTGAGAAATGTTCTAAATATACATGTTTAATAACTACCTCAGGATATAGTAGCATTACCATTTTTAGTATCAAGTAGATTTTTTTTTAAATTAAGTGACCCCATTTAATAGTTATTTTTTCTTTCATACTGGAATTCATCCTTTTTGTAACTTCTCAAGTATCAAGACTAAATTTTAATGTCACCCACTTTCATGGACCACTGCTAATTGGGGAAATGTGACCAAAACCTAGCACGCCTTCAGGAACATTCTCAGATTAAGGTGCATTTTGTTCATCGCAAGGCTACTTATATTAGCTATCCAGTCTCTGTAGACCGGATCGTCAGGAGAAGCCTCTCTGAGGAGGTAACATCTGAGCTGAGACATTAAAAGACTGTCGTGGAAAGATCAGAAGAAGAGCAAGTGTCAAAGGCTTGAGGGGAGAACACACCTGGGATGTTGAAAGGAAAGAAGGGGCCAGATTGGCTGGTATACTGAGTGAGGGCCAGTATTCAAGAGGCAGGCCGGGGCTAGGTGCCACAGGGCTTTGAAGTCAAGGTAAGAAGGTCGACCTTGATCGTCAGTGCAGTGGGAAGTCATGAAGGGATGGAAGCAGGGGGGAGGGGTACTGATGTCATTTCAGTCTTCACTAGATTGCTCTGGCTGCTGTGAGGAGAAAGACCGGAAGGGACTAGGGAGAAAGTTGATCTATAGGTATGCTCCTGCCCCAGGCTAGGTGAGAAATGATGGGGTTTGGCCCATAAGAGCAGATGAAGAGGGAGGAGGATGGAATGGGGACATATGCCACACAAATAACTATCACAGGACATGGGTACCAAATCAGATCACGCCACAATGATGCTCACGCATGGCAACAATGAGTGTCCATTTGAAGTCCTTGGTTATTTGTATGGAAACATAGCACCAGGTTCCCTCTTGAGAACCGCTGCTTTCGAATATTCTAGCAGGCATGGGAGGAGTCCCATTTGCTCCTTTACATCAGTTGGTGAACTTTCAGAAGGATCACATGAACTATCTTCATCTGCAGAATACTGGAGGTAATTCTCGCGCATCAGTGCCTGATGAAGCTTAATTAGTTAATGCTTACAGGGTGGTTAAAAATGAAAAATGAAAAATGTTTAAATGTCAACTCTGACTCTGCCTAATTGCATTGTAAGCACTTAGCTCAGAAGCTTGCTGAGAATTCCTCTTTGAACCGACAGCTATTCTCAAGGGATGGTAAGAAGGTAGGAGCAGCCTTTTCTAACTGCAATCAAAAGTCCATCTATCACTTCCCATTCTTCTCCAAAAAGGATACAGGAATCAAGTCCCATGCAGAGGTTCTTCATTATCTTCTAGAACACCATGCCAAAGTGTCATTTCTATGAGAAGATGATGCCCGTAGAAATACCACACTATTTAGTATTATTAGAGAATAAACATTTCCATAAACTGTCTACCTTGAAGCACCAAATTCTTCTTAGTTTAACTAATTCTGATGGATATCTCTCTTAAATGTCAGGCACACTTTCCTACATGTAGGGAGGTATTTTCCATACGACTTCATCTTTTTCCCCCCCCACATTTCAGATTCATGATTCCAACAATGAGTACCACGTCATACTGTGAGCAAGTGATACCTACAGAAGCTGTCACATTCCTGAGTCACCAGTACCACTAACTGGTCTGTCCTGTGTGGCTTTTTTGGGTACATTTTCCATCATTTGTGGTCAAGCTATCCATTGTCATTTACTGTAACTGTCATGTTTACTCTAATGATTCCTCATTTGTTTTTAGTCTGCTGCATGTGGAATCATGCATGAAATGACAAGGGAAGGGGTTTAAAGTGAGGAGATGAGGCTGCTCAGTTTTGAGTGAAAGTGTTTTGAGTTTTATCATCTCTGTTGGGACCATGTAGAAGACTGTAAAACACTGGCATTTTATAAATAGAAGAGCAAACTGCGAAGGGATTTATCATTACCACTCACGCTTGGTATTCAGTTTCCTGTTGCTACTGCAAAAACGCACTGTAGACTTACTGCCTAAGAACAACATAAATGTATTATCTACCATTCTGGAGATAAGAAGTCTGAGTGGGGCTTCCTGGATCCAGGTCAAGAGGAAAGAACGGGGCTCTTTCCTCCTGGAGTCTCTAGAGGTTAGTTACTGTGCTGCCTTGTCTTTTTCAGCTTCTAGAAGATGCCACTCTCCTTGGCTTATCGTTTCTTCCCATCTTTAAAGTCTGCAGCAAAGAGGGGCACTTTGGTAGCTCACTCAGTGAAGCATTCATTTCTTGGTTTCTGCTCAGGTTGTGATCTCAGGGTCATGAGATGGAGCTCCACATTGGGCTCTGAGCTCAACCAGGAGTTTGCTTAAGACTCCTTCTCCCTCACCCTCTGTCCCTTCTACCCCACACTCTGCCTGTGCGTGTGTGCGCTCTCTGTCTCTCTCTCTCCTTCCCTCTAAAATAAATAAGTAAATCTTTGGGTCACCTGGGTGGCTCAGCTAATTGAGCGTGGGACTCTTAAGTCCAGCTTAGGTCATGATCTGAAGGTTGTGAGATCGAGTCCCATGTCAGGCTCTGCACTCAGTGGGGAGTGTGCTTGAGATTCTGTCCCTCTCTCTCTGCCCCTTCTCCCTAAAATAACTAAATAAATAAATAAAAAATAAAGTCAGCAGCAAAGACTCTTCAAATCTCTCTCTGACTCCCACACTCTGCTTTTGTTATCACCTCTCCTTCTCTGACCCTTTTTAAGAACCCTTGTGATGGCATCAGGTACTTTCAGATAACCCAGGAGTGTGTGTCCATCCCAATGTCCCTAACTACACTTGCCTTGTCAAGTAACATCATCACAAGTCCCAGAGCGGATTAAGACATGGATATCTTTGGGGGCGCCTGGGTGGCTCAGTGGGTTAAGCCTCTGCCTTCGGCTCAGGTCATGATCTCAGGGTCCTGGGATTGAGCCCCGCATCGGGCTCTCTGCTCAGTAGGGAGCCTGCTTCCTCCTCTCTCTCTACCTCTCTGCCTACTTGCGATCTCTCTCTGTCAAATAAATAGATAAAATCTTTAATAAAAAAAAAAAAAGACATGGACATCTTTGGTGGGCCATTATCCTGCCCATCACGCTTGCCAAATGTGAGCCTCTTTAGCCTTGCATTGGACATGGAAACAGTTAGCTATTTAGCACTTTTTAAATTACCAATTTTCCTAAAGCTTCAAAGGATCTAATGATCTAAACCACTTAAGGAAACTGGAAGGTTCATTTCCTTTCTGTGTAAGTCAAGATGTAGGAATTCAACTATACCTGCCTTCAGGGCTAGGAATTCGCCTACACTTCTGGTCCTATATACACTATACACGATAGGGGCTCAGAGGAGTCCCTTATCTTGATTACATCTTTCGGTGTCCAATCAGAGAGGCTCATCTACACCCAGGTGACCCATCCCTTGTATTCAAAATACATCTGGCTCCTTGTTATACTTACATGTGGTGTGGGAGTAGAATGTATACACCTGTGTTAATAATCATCTGTGTTAAATGAATAATGAGATTCTATTAAATGATAAAAAAATTCTATTAAATGTTAAATGAAAAATGAGATTATAAAAAGTTGGGTAATTAAATAAAGAAATGTTTCTATTTACTCTGAAAGAGGACCAAAGTTCCACTATAGAAATCTGGAAATGTGCTTTCATTTATTCATACATTCGTGTGTTGAGAAATCGAGATAAACAAGAGAGATAAAGTCTCTGCCTTCCATGGGTTTCAAGTGTCATATGGAGAGGCAGATTCAAATAATCAAAACTAAAAAACTTTTTTAATGTGATTAGAGATTGTCATTAGGACCATCAAATAAACTGGGCTGGGGTGGCCAACTAGCTGAACTTCAGGGAAAACTTCTCTCAGATGGGACAGTTACTCTGAGCTCTGAACGATCAGGAGGCAACCGTGTGGAGACTGCTGTAGGCACAGGGAACAATGCAAAGACCTCCAAAGCAGAAAGAGCCAAACATGTGGAAAGATTAAAAAGTCAGATGGTGTGCAATGGGGTAAGGGGCAAGGAGACCCAGGTCAACATGGCCTGTTGGTTTCAGTTTTATTTGATGTTGAACAGGAAGCTATTAGCATTTCAAGCAGACAAATGCCTCCAAAGAATGACATCTTCTAAGACAGCTGTACGGAGATTAGATTGACAAGAATAAGAAGGGAAGCAGGAAGCCCACTTAGGTAACCAGCACAGCCCCCAGTGCAAGACAGTGGGTGGGACCCAGGGTGACAGACCAAAGGGGATGCTATATGGCAAGGTCTGGTTCTGAAGGTGGAATTGACAGGAAGTACCCAAGGGTGAGATGTGGTGGGGAGGAAAACAAAGAGTTCTGAATGATTTCTCCTTCTTTTTGGCTTATTAACTGGATGGATGGTAGTGACATTTATCAAGAAGAGGAAAAGCAGAGGGAAAACAGGTTTGTGAGAGAAAATTAAGAATTCCCTTTTGGATATTTATTATTCACAAGCCTGCTAGACACACAAGTTGAAATGTCAAGTAGGCCGCGGGATGGAGAATCTTAGCACGGGAGGAAACCGAGAGCAAAGCTGTGTACTGTAGCGTTTTCTCCTATGACAGGATTCCTCCTTCCTCAGGCACCACTCTGGGCCCTTAGTAGTTTCTAATCAAGTTATCCCCCTTTTTGGGGTGACCCAGGTTTGCTACTTGATGATGAAATATCCCAAGTGGTTAAAAATCTGACTCTTAGGATGCCTGGGTGGCTTAGTCAGTTGACGGTCTGCCTTTGGCTCAGGTCATGGTCTCGGGGTCCTGAGATCAAGTCCCACATCAGGCTTCCTGCTGAGTGGGGAACCTGCTTCTCCCTCTCCGCCTACACTTCTCCCTCTTATGCTCTCTCATTTGTGCACTCTATCAAAATAAATAAAATATTTAAACAAACAAACAAACCTCGGACTCTCAGACCTCAGAGTCTGTAGTAGTAACCAGAATTAATGACCACCCAAAGCTGTCACTGGGCATTCATCCACAAGACGTAACAAAACCAACCACTGAGTGTCTCGCTCACAGAAGCTACACAGTTTTGGTGAATGAGTGATTTCCGGTAATGTCTTTATTTTTTATTGAGGTTAGCAAGTATGAGACTAATTTTCCCTCAGATAAAACAAAAAGTTATTTATGGATCTGCATGCTAGACTTCTGTTTCTTGGACTTTAATGAATTGGAATGACTCTGTGACTCGTTGGGGGTCTTGTTAATAACAAGGCAAATTCTGATTCAATCAGTAGAGACCGTGCTTGAGATTCTGCATCTCTAAAAAGCTCCTCGGTTTTGCCGAAGCTGTGGGCTCTCAAATCACACTCTGATGCACCAGGGAATGTACTCAACCCTCCTGCTTCCATTCATCAACTTTTCCTGGGAAGGACATGAGGAAATGAGCAAGACTTCCACAGCCAAGTGGGACCATGGGTGCCATTGTCTCCCAGGGAGTGTACAGCAATTCTTTTTGATTTTATTATTTGACACCCAACATTTATCCCTGTACATTGTTAGTTATCATTCCTTGCTGTCTTAATTTAAAAAAAAGCAAACAAACTAAAAATGCATAGAGAGCAAGAACAAGTTCTGTAACTTTTTTTTTAAATCACTAGCTCCAAAACTCCATTTCCATACCTACACAAAGTAATGGCCCAAGCAATATTTGTTGACTGATTGATGGATTTCCCCAGTATGAATGGACCCATTAGCATTAACTAGACTCATACAGAAAAAGCAATGTGACATTTTCTGTGAAGCTTAAAATTGAAATCAGATAGAGTTATAAGTATACTTACATGTAATAAAGAGACAGAATGTGCATGTCTGTGTTAATAATCTGGGTTAATTGCATAACAAGATTCTTCTAAAAGTTGGATAATTGAATAAAGGAGTATTTCAGAGCACCTGGACCCTCTAACAGCTTCTCAGTTACAAAGGGAATTACACAAAACTGTACATCCATATTAAAAACAAATTAAACAATAATCATGAATATTATGCACAATAATAAAGTAACAGTGAGTAGCTGCTTGAAGTGAATTATCAGGAACATTTTCATGATTATTCCTTAATTAATTGCTCCATAATCCAAAAGCTTTCTCTCCCTCTCAGTATGCATGGCAGCATAATATTGTACTTCTTCCCCAGCACTCACCAGCAGCTGAACAGTTTGTTCGCTATACCACGGCAATGAAAAGGACATTTACTTCTGTGGGAAAACAACCTCTGTGTGGCTGCCACTTGGAATTCAGTACGGATTACATACTGTAATTAATATGAAGACCATTGTCTGAATGACGGCCGTCCCTCCCAGGGCCATCCCTTCCCCTTTGTGCTCACTGGGAACAGGGTGCCCGGTGCAGCAGCCTGGGGAAGACCGCTCTGGAACGGTAAGGATGGCCAGCTCTGATCTCTGCCCAGCGTGTTATCTCAGAGATGCTGCTCCAAGGGGTGGCCCCGTCCCAGGAACAGCTGAGAGGAAGTATGACCACAGCTGACTTTTCTTTTCATTTTTCAGAAGTGTCAATTACCCAGTCAGTCATTCTTTAATAAACACTTTAAAAGCAGCTATTCTAGGTTAAGCACTGTGCTCGGCTCTAGATAGAGCTACAAGGACAGATGCTCCCTCTTTACGAGCTCGTAATCCACTAGAACGGAGCTCTGAGAGGGCTGGAGCTTTATCTGCCTTGCTCACGCCGTAGTCCCCAAATCCAAGAGGGTGCTTGGCTTATAATAGGTCTTCAAAAAATATTTCTCAAGTGAATGGAGGGATGAATGAATGGGTTTAGTGGGGAGCTGAGATACATAAATGATGACCTTCTGCTTGATAGAGTACTTTGCATAAAATTACACCAAAGCTGCAATTTATCGAGCCTCCACTAAGCCACAGGCCAGGTACTGTCCTATCAGCTCCGCACATGACCTATTTTAATCCTCGCCATCTCCTCTGAGTAGCTGTGGTCATCACACCACTGCACACGTGGGGAGCTGGCGTGAAGAGTAGGCCCGGCTCACACCGTCAGTAATGAAGAGAGAACTTGGATTTCGGTCCGCTGGAACTCGTAACTGCTACACTATGCTGCTCTCTCTCCCAACTCCAGACAGCCAAGCGCTTCCAAATTGTGGGTCCAAATTGAAAAAGGAAAAAAGGAGAAGTGTGAGTAATTTTCTGCCATGGGAATGCTCAACGTGACAGCGAAAGGAATCTCTGTCCTCTAGTGAGACTGTTCTGCTTCCCTCCAGGTCTCCTTAAGTCTGAGCTCAAGGAAGAAGCAGGGAAAAAAAACAAGCTGACTCAAGAGCTTGCCTCCAAGAGAATTCTAATTTTCATTAAGCAGACAGAAGTCAGGTGGTCCTCCTTCTTTAAGACAAGCCACCGGGGGCACCTGGGTGGCTCAGTGGGTTAAAGCCTCTGCCTTCAGCTCAAGTCGTGATCTCAGGGTCCTGGGATCAAGCCCCATATCGGGCTCTCTGCTCAGCAGGGAGCCTGCTTCCCCCTCTCTCTCTGCCTGCCTCTCTGCCTACTTGTGATCTCTACCTGTCAAAGAAATAAATAAAATCTTAAAAAAAAAAAAAAAGACAAGCCACCGCAGAAAACTTCACTTTCAGCAGTTTCTAATACAGAGAAGCTCCTATTGACAGCACAGCTGGAAGGTGAGGGGAAAAAAACAAGTCAATTTTTTAAAAAGTGATTTTTTTCAGTGTACCAACTTCTAGATAATATTGCAACATACAATTCTGTGTTAAATGATAGAGGAAACAAGCATAGGTACCACGAATATTTGAAATCAGTCACAGACTGCAAATGCTGGAGATTTCCTCTTCAGATGACTTACCCACCACTGAAGCCTGAAGCGGGGAGCTGTTGGTAGAGCTGCAGGTGTGCTATGGAGGGAAGGTGTGTGGACAGCAGAAGTGGAGGACAGTCAGTCAGAAAACCCGCAAAGTCCACGGCTCTCAGGAGGGCAGAGAGATAAAAACTTAGAGAGGCGGAATGACACCCAAAACAAACGTCATCCCCCCTAAAATGTGCTGGGGGCTGACTATAGTCACTTTCAAATCCCTTTCCCCCCAAATTCTCAGGCATTTGCCGCATTCTGTTCGACTCCACGGCTTCCTGGCCTCGAGGAACACATGAACCCTGAGGATTGTGGGAGAAGGAGGGGTATTTAATAAAAGCAGTTTAGAGCGGTGGTTCTCAAAGTCAGCCCAGATCAGCAGCATCTGCTAGACCAGGGGGTCTGCAATTTTTTTTTTTTTTCCTATAAAGGGCCAGAGTAAATACTGTAAGCTTTGTGGCCAAGAGGCAAAAGCGAGGATATTACGTGAGTACTTACATGACAAGAGAGGAAATCAACATTCCACAGTTTTATTGATGAAAATCAACCTATAACAAGTATAATTTTTTATAATACAGATCCGCTAATGAGAAGAATGCCCTTCTCTTTGTAGGGGACAATTGACTTCATTGGGATTCAAAGCTAGGGTCCCCTATCATAGAATCAAAGGTTTCTCTGTAAGAACAATCAACCGGCTCGCTGAGCTTACTGATACAGGTTGCTGCACAGATTTGGCTCTTGGACTAATCCTGAGAATTTGTTAAAAATGCAGATCATAAGGCTGGACTCCGTACCTACTGCCTTATAAAATCTGAGGGTGGAGTGGGGCGGATGACCTGTGTCTTATCCAGCTCCGCCAGTAATTCGGATGCACCCAAGCAGTGGAGAACTACCGGTTTAAACTACCTGAGGGTCAGTTAGCCCCACCCACCCTGCTGTTACCTTGGTTACGGCCATTTCCCAGTCCTAGACTTCAGCCCTACCTTCCTACTGATATTATTTAAGGAGTTTGGGTGTATAGTGTTATTTCAAAAAAACCTTCTGAGTCTCAGGCAACTCATTTAAGAAACATGGCACGCCGATGCCTGCTCCGAAATTTCTGAGCAGAGAAGCAGGACTCCTCCGGGAAGAGACTCAAAGCCAATAAGTAGAAACCACTTGTAACCAATGTGCCAAGAAGGATAAACCCTCAGACACTTTGCTTTCCAGAGAGATTCGTAATGGAAGTCTTCCCATGATTTCCAATGATTTCACCTCTTCAGCTGCTACATCGGAGCGTGCCAGTGAAAAATTAAATGGAGTTACACCATAGATGCTGTTTCTTGACTGAATTGGTAGTCTTGGTGTTACAATCATTTCACACAATCCTAAATAAAATCTTTGTAGCAAAACCAGAGGGAAGAATTACAAAGACTGTTCCCTGGGCTAATTCTCACCCTGACTCGTCTTCTCTAATAAGCTGCCTCAGTTTCTTCATGTGTACAATGGACTTGATCAGACTGCACTGACAGGATTATCTTGAAAATAAACTGGGTTTGCGAAGGTCTCTGGAGCTGACAAATGCTGAGAATTATTATTAGGTGTTGTGTCTTAACAAACTGACAAAATGATGTTTACGCTGACAGAGTACGGAGAACCCATTATTCATGCAGAATGTCTCCTGTGGCAAAACAGACCGCTTCATTGTCCATCTGGCACCTTCGAGGCACTGGGAAATTTCTGCTTGAAATTCAGATAGCTCTTTAGACCCACTGGACCGGATTCTTCTGCAGACATTTTAAATAGGTTCCCCACTGGCCTGATCCCACCACCATCCACTATCTGAAATCGGGATTAGTGGAGTCCCTTGGGGGTTAGACATCAAAAGGAGAAGAGGAAGGGATATTGTCTCTGGAAGGGCTTATGGTAAGTCTTCTAGAAGCAGCTTCTGGGTATTTCAAATTAATATCAGGTAATTGATCACATCAAATTAGATGGGTGACTAGGAAGTTATAAGGAGCCAGACCCAAATGGTCAAGAGGTGGGATTCGAAGTTTCCTGTTTTCGAATTATGCGGGAAAAGCCAGGAAATCTGCAGTTGTTTGAGGGGAACCCTGTGTTCTCCTACTCTTAAATGTTTGCCTGAGACAAGCAAGGAACTCAACTCTGAGAGAGGCTGAGGTGAAGCTCAGTAGATGCGAAGGAAAGATACGTACACTCAGCAATGCACCCGGCTATCCAGGTGGATGGAGTGAAGGTACGTTTAAAAGAAGATGGAAATGAAGGAGGTGAGGGAGAATTTACAAAATGAATTCTTAGCCAAATATGCAGCTCTGCATCGACTTTAAAAATCTAAGACCTAATGGGGGGCACCTGGGTGGCTCAGTCATTGACCGTCTGCCTTTGGCTCAGGTCATAATCCTAGGGTCCTGGGATCAAGTCCCATATCAGGCTCTCTGCTCGGTGGGAGCCTGCTTCTCCTTCTCCTACTTCCCTTGCTTGTGTTCCCTCTCTCGCTGTGTCTCTCTCTGTCAAATGAATTAAAAAAAAAAATCTTAGAAGATAAAAATAAAAAATATATAAAAATCTAAGACCTGGGCGCCTGGGTGGCTCAGTGGGTTAAGCCGCTGCCTTCGGCTCAGGTCATGATCTCAGGGTCCTGGGATCGAGTCCCACATCAGGCTCTCTGCTCGGCAGGGAGCCTGCTTCCTCCTCTCTCTGCCTGCCTCTCTGCCTGCTTGTGATCTTTCTTTGTCAAATAAACAAATAAAATCTTAAAAAAAAAAAAAATCTAAGACCTAATAGGACAATTTGTTTAAACTAGCCCTGAAATGAAGAAGGAAATAACAGGAAAAAACATTACTGATGAAAAGAAAGCAAACCTTGTAAAGAACCCCACAGAATCAGGGTGCGTGGGTGGCTCAGTGGATTAAGCCGCTGCCTTCGGCTCAGGTCATGATCTCAGGGTCCTGGGATCGAGCCCCACATCTGGCTCTCTGCTCCGCAGGGAGCCTGCTTCCTCCTCTCTCTCTCTCTCTGCCTGCCTCTCTGCCTACTTGTGATCTCTCTGTGTCAAATAAATAAATAAAATCTTTAAAAAACAAAACAAAACAAAAAAAAAACCCACAGAATCAAGAGAACATGTAACATTTTAAAAGTAAAGATAAAATGTATACGGATTTGAGTCCACAACTGTCTCAAAAACTTTTACCTTGAGGGGCACCTGGGTGGCTCAGTCATTAAGCTTCTGCCTTCGGCTCAGGTCATGTTCCCCGGGTCCTGGGATCCAGCCCCACATTGAGCTCTCTGCTCAGCGGGAAGCCTGCTTCCCTTCCCCTCTCTCTGCCTGCCTCTCTGCCTACTTGTGATGTCTGTCAAATAAATAAATAAAATCTTTTAAAATAAATAAATAACAAAACAAAAATCTTTTACCCTGATAGAGGATACTGTCAATTGTTATTTCTAATCCCCACCTCATGCTGTGCTTGCTACTTAAATTATTTGCACAGTATGTATATTTTTTCCCTTTTGTTTTTTTGTTACGAAGCCAAGAATTCTAAAAGGCAGAGTACCTCAGTCTATTCCCATAAATAATCCAGGTGGCTTTTAGATGTTAACCTGTTGAGGCCAGTTCCATCAGGTGCTAAGTGGTCCTGAGAATTCCCAGCCCTGAGCTTCAGGTAAACAAAGTGTGACTGGTGACCCATAAGTCATGATCTTGTCTTATTTTGCTTCCTAACATGCTTTCAAGTAAGGATAGAGGCACTGGTTAGAACTTACTTCTAGAAAATTGCTTTTGCTAGAATTTACTTCTTTTCTAGAAGTTCTAGGGGCACGATAAGTAAGCTTTGTCTCTTCCCCAGCTTCAGAATACTAAAATGACATTGGCTAAACTATAAAGTTCCCTGTGCCTCCATTTCTTCTTCTTTTCTTTTCTTTCTCTTTTCGGCAGGGGGTGAGGGTGGTGAGGGAAGGGGTGGCTAAAATCCTTCCTATTTTGAAATTACAAATGCACAGGAAGTTGCAAAGCAATGTATAGACAGCAGATCCCACAAACACTTCCCCCATGTTCTCCCAGTGTTAACAGCTGCATCACTGTATCACGGTCTCAAAACCAGGAAACTAACATGGGTACAATGCACAGAGCTTACTCAAAGTTTGCCAGTTCTGTATACACTTGTGTGTGTGTGTGTGTGTGTGTGTGTGTGTGTGTGTCCGTCCGTATGCAACTTGATCACATGTGTAGCTTCATGGAACCAGCACTACAATCAACATGCTTCACTCCACCATCACCAGAATGTTCCTTTGGCAACTGCTTTGTGGCCACACCCACCTCCTCTCCACACCATCTCTGACCCCTGGAAACCATGACTCTTTTCTCCATTTCTATAATTATGTCCATTTCTTCATTTGAAAATGGGCTTGGGGGCGCCTGGGTGGCTCAGTGGTTTAAGCCGCTGCCTTCGGCTCAGGTCATGATCTCAGGGTCCTGGGATCGAGTCCCGCATCGGGCTCTCTGCTCGGCAGGGAGCCTGCTTCCCTCTCACTCTCTCTGCCTGCCTCTCTGCCTACTTGTGATCTCTATCTGTCCAATAAATAAATAAAATCTTAAAAAAAAATGAAAAGAAAAGAAAAGAAAATGGGCTTGGCATCTCCTATCTCTTCATTTATTCAAGAATTCCTTCACAAGGCCTGTTCATATCAATACTTTCCTTTTTACTGTAATTACAAAAAGTTATCCAGGTCACTATGGAAATGATGGACACAAAATAAAAATACATGCAAAGAAAAGAAGTGGAAAAAAAAATTACCTCTGGAATCCCATCATCCAAGAGATAAGAGCCATGCAATTTTGACATGTTTTTCTACACTCTCCTTGATTCTGGTCTCCATAAAATGGGCAACTAAAGTTCTCAGAACTCAGAACGTGTCTGGGGTAACATTGTTAATGTAGAATTTCCTTTCTATTTTGTATGAGTTAAGGAATGCATTCGGATGCACCTTACCAAAAAACCCAACCGATAATGGCTTAATCATATCCAGGGGTTTTGTTTCTCACATACAAGAAATAGGCAGGGCGGACATGGGGCATGGGCTCAGAGATGCACCATGAGGGACTCAGAGGGACTCAGGCTTTTCTTTGTGCTCTGCTAGTCTGAGCAAGTAGGATATCATCCCTAGGCTCATAGGTGCCCTTTTGTCCATAACATTAAAAGTTTTCTCACGAACCATCCTTTGTAGACTCTGCTTAAATCACATAGGCCAGAACTGGGTCACACAGCCGCTCCAAGCTGGGAAGCAGGATGCGATGTATATCTGTTTTCCTGGCTTCTAGAGAAAAACAGCAAGGAGAGGGAGGTTAACAAGAACTTTCAGGTAGCCAGACAGCACTATCTGTCACTTTTATCAAATTCCAAAATCATTTGTATTTGAACTTTAAAACAGGGTTACATGGACTTAAAAAAAATTCTGGTCTGCTGTTTTTACTTACTATGTCATGAATATTTCATATCAAATTCTGATCCAGTTACTGTACAGCAGGGATCAGCAAACGATGCCATTGCAGGGTAAAGCCATCCCACTCTCTGCCTGGTTTTGCAAATAAAGTCTCACTGAAGGACAGCCACGCTCATTGGTTTCCACACTGCTGAAGGCTGCTTTGGAATGTGAAGGGTGAGCGTTAGTACTCTACAGAGACCACATGGCTGGCAAGGTCTTAGGGAGTTACTATCTGGCCCTGGACATAAAATGTTTGCTAACCCTAACTGGACAGCATCTTTAACGGCTGCTGATTTTCAATACAGTGGATGGAGATCCCCTGGATTATCAAACCGGTTCTCTACTTTTCAATACTGACATTGTTCTAGTTTCCACCATTACAAAGAAAACAGTAATGAACATCCATGCAAAATTTTGCAAATATATCTATTTTTTAAAAGATTTTATTTATTTATTTGTCAGAGAGAGAGAGCATGCACAAGCAGGGGAAGCAGCAGGCAGAGGGAGAAGCAGGCTTTCCACTGAGCAGGGAACTGGATGTAGGACTTGATCCCAGGATCCCAGGACCATGACCTGAGCTGAAGGCAGACGCTTGACAGACTGAGCCACCCAGGCATCCCTAAATACCTTTATTTTTATAGGAAAGAGAAAGTATAATGTAGTCATTAACAGCATGTTCTCTGAGACTTGACTCCTGGGTTCAAATCCTAGCTTTAATAATCATTAGTTGTGTGACCTTGAGGAAATGACTTAACCTTTATATACCTCAGTTTTCTCAGTCGCAAAACCTACATCAGAACTGTTGTGACAATTATGAGTTAATACCTGAGTGGTGCTTAGAAAAATGCCTGGCATGAACTAAGTGCTATGTTTATTATCTCTTGTTGTTAGTTTTTTGTCATCATTATCATTAGCAGTAGGTTAAATCCCTAATGGTGGAATTGCTCAAAGAGGAGGCAGATTTTAAAACTTACATTACATTGTAACTATGTTTTCCTATTTCTGAGCAGCAGTGAATATTATGTTTTAGAAAGAAGGGTGTGTTTTTTTTCCATATTAGGAGGTGAATAATTGTATCAAAATGCAATTGTTGTTCACAAGTTTGTTATTTTCTCATTATTGGTGAAATTCATTGATTTTTGCCTATTTGCCATTTGAATTTCTTATCTTATGAACTGCCTTGTTTTTTTCCTTTTATCCATTGTTTCCAATTAAGATTTTTTTTTTTTTTTTAGGTATTGGAAACATTTTTATATATTATGTACTCTTTGGTGCCTACATTGAAAAATTACTCCTTGTTTTGTCTTTATTTTTTTTTCTTTTGGATATTCATTAACTAAAATAGTAAATGTTATGAGTGTAAAGTATCAACTTTTTTTCTTATGATTTTGGTTTTTGATTCCTGATTGGAAAGATTCTTACTATCCTGGGATCCAATACATAGTCACTCACATTTTCTTTAATTTTTTAACAGTCTAATTTTTTTACTTTTAAATCTTTAATCCACCTGGAATTCATTCTGGAATGTTGTGAAGCAGGAACCTAACTTTTATTTAACGAATAGCGAACTTTACAGGATTTGTTAAAAATCTTGACCTGCTAACAAGAAGTATCAGCTTGGACATATATAAAATCTCTTTCATTGTTTTACTCATCTATGTACATGTATATATTTAATTTATCTATTTTCTTTTAATTATTAGAACTTTAATAATTTACTCATTATTATAACTATAATATATTTAGGTCTTCATAGTTATTATTTCTTTACTAATCTTTCAACTTTTTATTTTTAAACAGTTACAGATTCACAAGATTCAAAGGTAGCACAGTGAGGTTCCACGTACCTTTCACCCATGGTTTCCTTGTGGTTACATCTTACATGACTATAGTACAAGATCAAAACCAGGAAACTGACACTGGTATGACATGTGTATGTAATTCACATTTATGTATGTATTCACATTTATGTAATTCTGTGCCATTTTTTATCACATGCGTAGATGTCTATAACCACCGTGGATATACAGATTCCAGTAATCAACTGCTACAATCAGGTCAAAAAGCTATCCTATCACTACAAAGATCTCCCTTGTTCTACCACTTTGTAATTATCCCCAGCTCCCTCCTTCCCCACCAGCCTGACTCTTGACCAACATCTCTGGCTTCTGAAAACCAGTAATCTGTTCTCCATTTCTATAATTTTGGCATTTAGAGAATTTTATAGAAATGGAATTATACCATATGAACCCTTTCAGACTGGCTTTTTTTCCCATTCAGCCCAATACACATAAGAATCATTCAAGTTATTGCATCTATCAGTAATTTGTTCTTTTTTATTTTTGAGTGGGTTTCCTTGGTAGGGAGGTAGCAGAGCTTAACTATTCACTTATTGAGGGACATTTTGATTGTTTCCAAATTTTGGCCATTATGTGTAAAGCTGCTATAAACAAATGTGTACAGAAATTTGTGTTAATATAAGTTTTCAGTTCTTCAGGATAAATGCCCAGACATGTGAATGCTAGGTCATATAACAAGGGTATGTTAATTTTTCTTAAAAGCAGCTAAATTACTCTTGAGTGATTATACCATTTACATACCCAGCTGCAATGCATGAGAGACCCTGTTTCTCCTCAACGTCATAGGCACTTGGTATTGTGACTATTTTTTTTTAAATTTCAGCTCTTTTAGGAGAAATGTAGTAGAAACTCTTCACAATCTTCATTTGCATTTTCCTAATGGCTAGTGATGTTGAACATCTTTTCATAGGCTTATTTGTCATCCATACATACTCTTTAGTGAAATGTCTATTCATGCCTATTGCCCATTTTCTGATTGGATTGTTTGTGCTTTTTTAAACTGTTGAGAATGAAGTGTTCTTTATGTATCATAGACGTGAGTCTTATCAGGACATATGTTTTACAGATATTTTCTTTCGGCACATAGCTTATCTTTTTATTCTCTTATTGAGTCAGTTTTCTACAGAGAAAGAAAATTAAATTTGACAAGGTCAAGTTTATTGGTTTTTTTTTTTTTTGTATGGATTGTGCTTATGCAGGAACTCTTCACCATGTCCAAATCTGTCCCAAAGAGTTTTCCCCTAAACGTTTTAAAATTTTGGATTTTACTTTAAAATTGAACATATTTTAGGTTATATCTTGTTTAAGGTGTGAAATTCTGATCCAGGTTTATTTGTTTATTCTCAATATAAACACATAAATATTTAGTTTATTCAAGTATTATTATTCCTGTTGTGTATAGACTTTACTCCAGAAATTCCCCTTCTAAGACTTTCTCAAGAGAAATGATTTTTGTCTTGTCGCCACATTTTGGTCAGAAGTGCTTTGGCTCCCCATACCTCCTTATGCTTACCTAAATACTTTGGAGTGTTCTATTTTGCTTTATGGAGATATAATTTACATAATATATAATTCATCCCTTTTTTTTTTAAAGATTTCATTTATTTCATAGAGAGAGAGAGATCAAAAGTAGGCAGAGAGTCAGGCAGAGAGAGAGGGGGAGGGAAGCAGGCTACCTGCTGAGCAGAGAGGCCGATGAAGGGCTTGATCCCAGGGTCCTGGGATCATGACCTAAGCAGAAGGCAGAGGCTTTAACCCACTGAGCCACCCAGGCGCCCCAATTCATCCCTTTTTGGTATACTATTTATTCGGTGTTTTTTATAGTATATTTACAGAGTTGTACAACCATAACCACAGTCTCATTTTAGAACATTTTTATTACCCTAAAAAGAAACCTTGTGCCCTTTTATAATCACTCCTCAATCCCACCCCAACACCAGACAACTAACTCTACTTTCTGGTTCTGTAGATTTATTTTCTCTAGACTTTTCATACAAATTGAGTGATAGATTCAAATATGTGATTTCTTGCACCTGGTTTCTTTCACTGAGTATAATGTTTTCAAGATTGTCCACATTGTAGCATGTCAGCTCTTCATTCCTTTTTTTTTTTTTTTCAAAGATTCGTTTAGGTGTTTGAGGAAGAGGAAGGGGGAGGGGCAGAGGCAGAGAGAAAGAGAATCTCAAGTAGGTTCCCCTCTGTGCATGGTGGGCTTTATCTCAAGACCCTGATCATGACCTAAGCTGAAACCAAGAGTCGGATGCTTAACCAGCTGAGCCACTCAGGCACCCCTCTTCATTCCTTTTTACTGTTCAATAGTATTTCCTTGTATGGATGCACATTTTGGTTATCCATTCACAAGCTGATGGACATTGAGTTGTTTCCACTTTTTAGCCATTATGAGTAATGCTGCTATAAATGTTCATGTACAAGTTTTATGTGGAAATAGATTTTCCTGTCTCTTGGGTAAAGCTCTAGAATAATGTTCATATGGTAAAAAGAAAACCCCAGTTAGATTTTTATTGAAATTAAAATGAGCTAAAAAAATAATTGGCATCTTTGCAAAATAAATCTTCGCAAATCTTTGTTATTATATCCAGAAAAATGGTGTTACTACATTTATTTAAATGTTAAAACCTCCTTCCAATTCTTCTGCTTATGTAGGCTTCATGATTAATGGGAGGCTGTCTAATATTTCTAATTAATTTCTGTATACCTCCCTTTTGTCCACAAATCCATTCACTGTCTTGTACATGGGCGATGCATGACAGGTACTCGCCAGTCACTTTCTTTGGTGTGCGGGATGCAGCAGGGAACAAAACCAAGTAGCTGCTCTCATTGAGCTTACTTTCTAGACAAATGAAGGGACAATTTTCCTGGAATCTTAAAATAGCTGATAGAATGGTTACCATAATTAGTGAGCCAGACTGGGAAGCGGGATGAAGCGGGGGAGGGAGGAAGTTAGTGTTCCAGGCAGAAGTCAGGCCACCTTTCCAATCCAGAAGGCCTTTGAGATGTAAAGGACCCACAGTTTTTAGATCCGCCTGAGACAGAGGTTTCCTCTTGAACTGTCAGGCCTACAGTGCTGGGAAAAGGCCCCTGATGAAGAACAGATCAGTGCAGTCTCACTGGCAGGGGAGGATGGGAGAGCCACACTCGAAGAAATAAAACAACCTGTGACAAAACCAATGGGACTTCCATTTACAATCTCACTAGCTTGTAGGATCCTGGAATCCCTGTCAATTCCTCCGGTGTATTATTTATATTCGGCTGGCTATTGGGCCATGTGATTGACAGCAAACCTCTAAAAAATGCTGGTGCGTTTGTTTGGAGGGAGAAGTGTGATAGTCAGGAAGAAACATCCCCTTCTGAGCGTGAATTTGGGGACCGCAATATCCCAAGGAGAAGAGAAGAGGGATGACGGTGGCTACTTATAGAAGAAGGCAGATGGCATCCCTGAGCCCTGCCGAGCGGATGGCCAGGAAAGCCCAGAGAGGATGTACAGATGAGGAAAGGCTTCCGGCAGAGGAAGAAGAAGAGCTTCCCTCCAGAGGCACAGGGCTTACGGTCCTTTTGCCTGGAAATCCTAGGAGAATGAGGATGGAACAAGGACCCACCCGGAAAACCACCAAGAAAATTTTGCAAATAGCTAGTCCATGAACATTAACCCTGTACAGAGATGCTATGATAAGAAGTTATTAAATAATCTACAGAATCCACACTTCTGATACAACACCTGAGAAGGAAAGGCAGAGGAGTATTTGGATGCAACGTGAGTTCATCACCTGATTTACACAGAGAAATACTTCATGAAACGTTTCTTCAAAAACAGACAAAGTGGGTTGAACTCTTGCTCCGTCTTAAAACAATATAGGTCTCTAGGTACTTATCCCTCTGAGGATCGGGAGGTTCTGAATACAAATAACCAGAGGCAAAATTCCCCTGATGATCCAGAACCTTCTGTGAGTTCACTAATGATCGGGAGAAGGGAGTAAACAGTACCCTAACTAGTCGTGAGACAAATGAAGGAAGTATTTTAGACACCCATAAGGACACAGACCCACAGCGAAAGATTTGTTTGGATAAAGAAAATATGCTAGGGCGAAAAATGTGAGGTTCAACTGGGGAAAAGTGCCAATACCTCTGGGGTGTTGTCCAGAGAAATCAGGTAGTTAATGAGCTAGAGAAACCTGAAAAGCAGCTTTGCTGAAAGGGGCCAGAACAGAGAGAATATAAGAAAGCAGGTATGTGTTTACTGTGTGATCCTGAAGGTCAATATGTTAAGTGGCAAAAGCAAACAAAAACCAAAACCAACCAAACACACACCCCCGCCAAAACCCCAAAATGACCAAAGACAAAGATCCTTGGTTATCTAACCATCAAGATAGCTAACACCAGCTCTTCAAAGTATATTCTTGAAGAATACTGGTGTTCCGTAGCTAGGTCAAGTTGTCCCCTGTTTCAAGTAAATGCTGTGCTTTTTCCCAATTTTTAGGATGTGATCACATCCTAAAGGTTTCCTTCCATATTCCTTAAAATATTTGCAGCTTACTCTATTTCTATGTGGGAATCTATGTTAGATGATTTGTGATTCAATACCAAATCATGCATTTATTTTAAGTTCAGTATCTCAAAATGTTCCCAAGAAGAACGCTGAGGTTTTCAAGTATCCCACCTCCTTAAGAAGTTTGAGAATCACTAATCCAGGTGAGGGCCAAATCCAGAGCTGTATAAAGCCAGACTCAACAGCTTCTCTATGTTTTGGGACCTTGGAAATTCTACTGTGTTTTGTACAAACCAATCTTTCTGGTCACACAGAGAAGTAGAAAGTACAGTGTCTGACTGACATTATATAAAGGACCTGTCTCCAGCTTCCACAGCTTTAAGCAAGAATATAAGGGAATGGAAGACAGGAAGGAATCTTTAAAAGCCATCTAGTACTTTCTTCATATCTCATTCAATACCAACTATTCAACATTACGCATCATTTAAATAGTGCATTAATATGTATCGTGTCCAAGAGGTTATGCAATATGCCCTTGAGATTTTTATGGCTGCAAAAGCAAAGAGGGAATCAAATTATCTAGTTGATTTTCTACATCCTTTGTATAAATAGGACATTTTCAGTCTCCACCTCACCTTGGGAGGCAAAGTATCACCCAAGAAAAGGGTATGAAAATGACCTTTTTTTTTTTTAAAGATTTTATTTATTTATTTGGCAGACAGAGATCACAAGTAGGCAGAGAGGCAGGCAGAGAGAGAGAGAAGGAAGCAGGCTCCCCACTGAGCAGAAAGCCCAATGTGGGGCTCGATCCCAGGACCTGGGATCATGACCTGAGCCGAAGGCAGAGGATTTAACCACTGAGCCACCCAGGCGCCCCTGAAAATGACCATTTTGAGGTGGTTTAGAAACCATCTTGCTCCGAGATAGGAGACTACAGTGACTTTTGATGTCTCTGCAGGCCAGTGGAGACGGGCCCAGATAATCAAAGAGCTGGTTCCACTGATGTAGGCTTAGAGCCTTTAACTTCCTCCCAGCTGAGAAGCTGGACTCCTGACCCTGCCCTGACCACTGCCCCCACCAGGTGCGCTCAGCTCTAGCAGACACTCCTGCAGAAATCCCTTCACTGCTTACAAGGGGAAATGGCAGTCTCTGAGTTCAAAGACTTCTAAAGTAAGCCATTAAATCTATGTTCTAATGTGCAAGCTCTTACAGTGATGGCTGCAAATTACCGTCTCTTCTAATTCCCCTCCCTTGGGTCGCAGATTCTCAGTCTTGATCATAATATATTTATCTCTGTAAATGGGGGAGACGTCGTTTCCTGGGGCAGGGGGGAGAAAATGGAGCTGAAGCACTGATTGGTATCAAAATCTTCTATCATTTCATTAATATTAATGTCATCAAAAGCAGAAGTTCTAAGTGATTGGGAGGAATTTGAAGGACGTGTGACACAGCTTCTTTGCTTTTGTGAGATGAATACACTAAGCTCTCAAGATTTGCTGTAAATACTCAGAACGCCACAGACCTTTCTGTAGCCAAACCCTAATCTTTGGAGGAAGTGGCTTTGGAGAATAATAAAAACCAGGTATCTTCTGAAATATTATCTCTGCTTTTTCTACATATCATTTTCCAAAATACCATACCAATATTTTACCTCTATAGAAAGCTATGTAATCACTTTACTCCGCCTGTCAAGAAGTGATGTTGGCATCTTTCTTGACAGAAAAATATTTGTGATTTTTTTCTGAGGCAAAGATCCTTCAATCTTCTTCAGTCTAAAGAAGCCCACTTAGATTGTTATCAGTTAGATGTCATAGAAATTTAGAACTAAATTTAGAGTAAAAACTGTGGTATGACTTTCATTCTTCAGGAAGAAAATTTCTATCAATATTACTTTGAGCCCATTTTAATCATTTAACATCTTTTGTGGTTCTCACAGGATCAGAAGTTTCATTGGGTACAATTACACCATCAGTGCTGATTTATTGGTTTTATGTATTAGATATATATAATGCTTTGTGATGGTAATTTGGGGGATTCAATTTTCTATTTTTGTTATGACTCTTTATACCTTCAAAGGATAAATGCATTGTAGGTGTTACTATGAGGTCATGTGGAAGGTGTGTGCAATAAAAGAGTAACTGGGTGGCACCCACTTCAACTGTGAAATTTGGGGCACCTGGGTGGCTCAGTAGTTAAGTGTCTGCCTTCGGCTGAGGTCATGATTCCAGGATCCTGGGATCGAGCCCCATGTCGGGCTCTCTGCTCAGCAGGGAGCCTGCTTTTCTCTCTCCCACTCCTGCTTTTGTTTCTGCTCTCACTCTCTCTCTCGGTCAAATAAATAAATAAAATCTTTTTTTAAAAAATTGTAATTTAATTTAGCACATGGCCCTTTGGCTCCTGATGGTCTTGAGTCCCAAACATAAAGATTCCCTGTTCAGTAACTCAGCAGTGTGGATGCTAAAACATTGGGGTGCTCAGGAAGGCCCACCGCCTGAATTCCTAATAGTGGAGCAAATTGGGGGCGCCTGGGTGGCTTAGTGGGTTAAAGCCTCTGCCTTCGGCTCGGGTCATGATCCCAGGGTCCTGGGATCGAGCCCCACATCGGGCTCTCTGCTCCGCGGGGAGCCTTCTTCCTCCTCTCTCTCTGCCTGCCTCTCTGCCTAGTTGTGATTTCTCTCTGTCGAATAAATAAAATATTTCAAAAAAAAATAGTGGAGCAAATTGTGGGACTCATGTGACGGTCAAGGTGGCACAGTTGGGAGACTGAGGAAACCCAAACTAATTTCAAAACATAATTATCCTAGGGGTGCGGAAGCTCCGAAGATAAGGCGGTGACAGAGCAGAGGCCAGAGAGCCACTGCCACCTGCCGGGGACTCAAGTGGAACCACAAAGCTATTTGAGGAACATCTCCCTGTCTTTTGGATCTGACCCAAACTTCACAGGTAGCCTTTACCCTCCGCTGCATCTCCAGTACCCAACACGTGATGAGAACTCCATCACTATTCACCATCGCGACCACACCCACTCCCATCTGCCGGCCTCGCTGCCTGTACCCCAAGAAACACCTATGGTGGCGGCTCCGAGATTTCTCTACAGCACATGCTTAGGGATGGTATGGTGTGATGAGGAACGCTGACATAGCAAGGACTCAGTTGTTGCTACTATATGTTCATTTAGGGGTGGCAGAGGGAATGGGGGACCAGGGCGCCTCTTTCCCACAACTACTCCTCCAACCTGCCACTGATGATCTCATTTCTTCCTCACAATGACCGTAAAAGAGAGGGGTCCTAAATCACTCTTTATAGACAAACAACTACATCCAGACGCTTGTCACTTGCTCAGTATCACATGGCTAGAAGGGGCCAAGTTACTGGAGTATAAGTGGTCTTAATCCAAAGGGTAATCCAAGAACAGAGTCATTTGATCTTTCAGAAAGCTGGATGCAGGACTCAGATCCAGCAGACTGGTTTTTTTTCCATAGATGCATAAACCTGCAAAGTGACCAGGTTTTAACTTGCCTCTTCTATTTGAGCCAAAGACCAGGCTAGCTGCCCGACGTAAGAAGTGCGTATTTGGCCACAGATGTTATACACCTCTGGGCTCATTACTGAAACTAACAGTTAAAAGCAGACTTCTCCGGGTGTCATGCATGTAGGCTCACATGCATGCAAAGATGGAGACGGGGTAGAATCTGGTCCCTCGTCCCTAAAGTGGGAGTCTGGACTAGCGCAGGGTTTCACAGACTTTGCTGTGCACACAGGTCATCTGGTTAAAAGGCAGAGATTCTGATTCAGCAGGTTGGGATGGAGGCCCAGATTTTACATTTCTAGCAAGCTTCCAGGTGATGCTGCTGCTGCTGGTCCACAGACCACACCTTGAGGAGCAAGAGCCCGGGGTACCTGAAGGTCCCTTCCTGTTGAAAGCGTCTCGGTAGGTCCGCCAATGGCATTCTCAGCCCCTACTCCCGGGGAGGTCGTGTCCATTACTGCTCACCTGCCCAGCTCCATGCCTTCACTCCACGTAGTCAGTTAATCCAAATCTCTCCCAGGTGCAGGGTAGGATCCACATCCGTTAAGTGTTTCTTAACTCAGGTTTGTTTGTTTTTTTTCCCCTCCCCAGTTATCATTTTCTTCTGAAGTCCACTAGCATTAGATATTTACTCTCTCTTGCCTGGCATTTCTCACTGATGATTTCTGGATGAAATCTAACTGGATTATAGGCTAGTCAGGCCACATCCTTACTTTCAAATGGTCAGCATTTTTTCAGCTCCTCAGTGTACATGTCCCTCTGTCGTGGCCCTTCCCTGAAAACCCAGTCTAAATAACCCTCTTCCAGCTCCTTCTGACCCGTCACAGAGCCTGCTTTGAATTTCTTTGTAACACTCATCAAGTTCTGAAATTCTCTCCCTTGTATGCTTATTTGCTCATTTTCTGCCCACCCCCCTCTAAGAGAGAGGAACTTTGTTCACACTGTTCCCCACTCTACCCCCTGCACCTAGAATGCTAGCTAAACATAGTAGGTGCTCAAGAAATACCTGTTAAGTGAATAAATGCAGGAATCCAAGAGCTGGGCACACAAGAGGTGTTTCAGAAAATGCTTTGTGGATGAGTCAGAGACGTGTCACCCGAGCACCGATCTTGAACTCTAATGTTTCTTTATTTTTGAAAACCACTTCTTTGTCTCTTCTTTCCTGCTGGGTACTCGCAGCAGCTCACAGCACAATTAATTCTGAAAGAAGATCAGACATGTGAGCTCCTATTAGTTCACAGTAGGACAAGTCCATCTCTCCATAGTGCTTGTAGATGATAAGAATTAACAGGAGCGACCTGAGTGTGGACATTGAGGATACCTTTGGGGAACGGAGGGCAAATTTAGCCATTGGCTGTCTTGGGCTATTCCACCGATGGAGCCCTCTCTGCCAACCCCTTTCCTAACTCAGCTTTGATCTGCTCTCAGGCCTGCCAATGCACCCCGGTTTTTCATCTGAGACCTCAATTATTTTATAAGACATACCATCTAGCTAGCTTTGATAGGGTACGTGGAAAATGGCAGAAAATGCAGGCTGTAGGGGAAAATGGAATGTACAAAAATGAACCCACTTATTAGAGAAAACAACCCTAGTTGGTCTCTAATCGAGAACATGATGATTTGTTTTTGTTTTGTTTTTGATGGAGCCTGGTGATCTGTGGTGTTAAGAATGATGGAGGCTGAATGCAGAATGCAGTCTGCTCTTGCCACGCGTCCTCTCTCCAGGACGGAGGGAGAGGCCCACATCTGACCGGCTCTAAGGAGTGCGCGGTAGACTCTGCCTCATTTCCTTTCCTCTGTAGTGAAAGCTTCTGGGCTTGAACTCTTTGACACCATTCAGAAACACAAGAAACGGGCTTGATCATGACTTTGACGCTAGCATGAGTTTACCCTGCTTCCAAGCTGAAGTTCTTCAAAGTGCTGCTGAGTTCTGTGTCTCAGATGTTCACCTGTAGACCTCCAGGAGCGGAGCTGGAGGTGAGCATCCATCCTCCTGCAGGGCGGGCTTCCACGGGCAAGGGCTAGAAACAGGAACATGGAACTTGGAACTGTGAGAAAACCCAAAGCCAAGAGCTGCCTGGCTATAGAAAAGCTGCCCTTGCACTTCCAACTGCTCTTGCTCCATCCAGGCTCTGCTCAGTGTCTTTCTGCCTCTCCTGTTCCAAAGGAAACCCAGTAAGGCTGTAATGTACTGTTGCAGCTCACATTTTCTTTCAGACTCTCTCACTCCTTACATGTGCCATGAAAACATCTGTGAGGCTACCAAAGGATGTTGTGTTGGAGTAGCAGGTAAAGGATGGGAGGCCCAGCTAAATCTGAATTTCCCATCAACAACAAATCGTTTTTAGGTTTATGCTCCATGCAATATTTTTATTTGTGAAATCTATTGCCTAGTTTATTGCCTTTTTTTTTTTTAATCATGCTTTTTCCTGTCACGTTGATTATCCTGGCAGGGTACGAAGCCACGAGAAAAGAAGAGGAATTTTATGTCCTGTGTTCAACCTTGGGATAAACAGGTTCCTTATTCTGTTGTCGAGATGCCAGAAAATGTCTTGAGAGTCCTTTCTGTGAGAGCCTCAACCCTTCAGGCTGAAGAACGTTCTCTCGGTTGTGTTTTCACAGACTTCGAATTTGACTGCAAAGTGACATGAGTTTGATAGCTGGGTTCTCCGGCAGAGTGAAATGAAAGGGCCCTGGCCAGCCCCACAGTCAGGAGAGCAGCAATGGAGAGAGTGTTCTCATCCTCCTGGGCAGTGGGCTTTGGTGAGAGGCACTGGGCCTCCGCCTCACCGACAGGCAGCACAGTTCAATCACGGCAGCTGATTCGGTGACCCCATTCCAGACAGATTCAGTGCGGGTACGGTCCCAAGTGGATCCTGATGAATAGGAACAGAATGGGAGAGTGAGGAAAACAAGCTGGGAGAGGACCTTAGGACTAACAAGATTGAATGCTAAATTTAATGAGTGTTTACCGTGCGCTAGGATAAACAATCCTCATAAGAATGCTGTGAGGTAGGGATTAGTGTTGCTGTCTCAGTTACAGATGAGGAAACGGAGGCAGGCAAGATTAAGTCATTCACTTACTTAAACGAAGTAGCTAGTTAGTGAAGGATACAAACTTGTCCCAGAACCCACTAAACTAAACTTCCTCTGTTTGCGGCCCAAGCAGTCTGTGAGAGTGGGGCTTGTGGTGAGGATGTCATTGCTGAGCTATTGAGATATGTATATGTGCTGCCGAAGCGAGTACTGAGCTATTGAGATAAGACAACCCTTTCCCCCCGAAGGCTCCTGGAGACCCGAGGAACCTGGGTGGACACCTGGCCGCTGGCCACGGGGTTCCCCCTTGGCAGCACTGGGCGCCCAGTGGGGGAGCCAGGCCATGTTGATGAAATGATCAGGGGAAGCAAATGGATTGTGAATAAATTATGAAACTGAAAAAAAATTACATAAGGATTGTTTTTAAGAAAGAGCAAAGTGTCAGGTCACAGTTTAATCCAACTAAATGAAGCTCATCTTTTACTCTTCTTTTTTCCCCCCAAGGCCTTCATTGCTCTCTTGCTACATGTTCCAAATGTTGTCCTGAGCTCCGAGTTCTCAAGATACTAATGAACGATCACGATTAGGTAGTCTTAGCCCTTAGCAGGGACTCAGTATCCCACAATCCCAGAAATCATCCCAACTGAAATGGCCAGTGAAATCAGAAGGAAAATAAGTTGGGGGGTGGGTGGAGGGTTTCAAATAAAATAACTCTACGTTACTTAGAAAGCCCTAGGAATATATGTTGAAACTGTATTATTACAGAGAGGATAAAGGACTCTGCTTTATTTGTTTTATAGAAGAAACAGAGGGGATCTGATTTCCTCTGATACCCTGAGCTAAAAACAGAGAAAATTATTGAAGGTGCTAACGCTCAGGTTAAATAGTTCAGAGTTTCAGAGAGCTCAGTTTAGAAGAAAGCCTCTAAGTAATAAACCATAAATCTTACTGTAGTCATCAACTAAAAAAAAAAACTAGCTATGTCCAAGTCCTGTTTGTCTAGAAAAGGATTCTTTTCTTCTCCAGATCCCTCAAACTAGTTTTAAACGTGCAAACGATAACTATAATTTATGCAGAAATTAGAAACTGTTAATGACTTACTCTCTCTAAAATCCTAAAGAAGTTCTGCAATATTATTATCTTTAAACAGATCTGCAAACAGAGGCCCACGAAGGAGGGAAGGTGCCACCCATGGTCCCTGGCAGCCAGCTGTGTAATGAAATGAGATCTCAGATCTGCTCTCTGTACAAAACACCAGATTATTACTGAGATTCGAGAAATCTGGAAGCTTGGAGCCAAAAATCCTTTACGGATAACAGCTAGACCTAGTTATTTCTCCTTTGCAGTGATTTCTTTAAAAGGAAACAATCCAATGTGGAATTTAAAACTTTCCCTTTATATGGTTTGTTTTCTAGCAATTATAATCTGAGCAGGAATAGAAAGGTGGAAAAAGATGGGTTCTGAACACCCTGATCATCATTCAGATTCGTTATTTGCTTGAAAAGGGTGACAGAGGTCACCTTTCCAACAGGCAGGTGCAGGGTTTCCTTTTAGGAGATATTTCTCCTTCCTCCTTTCCCATCTCCATCTCCACTTCATACAACAGGGCCCACAGTTACATCACTGCGCCTGTAAATAAATGTTTGTGTCCTTCTTGTTCTTTTTGAAAAGTGCACGCTTGTGTTTTAAAGACAAGTGAAGGATGTGTGTATTAAGGAGGAACAATCTTGTAACTGGAACTGTGGCCAGCAAAGCCCTCCTGTGTGGGTTCAGTGGATCCTTAGACAGCAAAACTCAGCACAGACAACACCCACGCCACACCACCATCACAAGATTTCCGTCGGCACCCCAAAGTTCAGACAACACTTGTTTCCTCCGCTCTTCTCTCGCTTTCTTCCTGAATCCCGGCTGCCTCACTTCAATAGATAATTAAAATCTTTCTTACTTTCTCAATACTCCGTGGGGGAAATTCCACTTTGAAATTCTCTTTGCCCTGTCATGTTTACTCGACAGTTGGGAGGACAGGGATGAGCTAGGAAACAAGATCTTTCTCTCTCTACCTCTCGCCTTTTTAAAATGACGTAGGGAGTCTGGACATCCTCCCTACCCCCACCTCCCCCTCTTTGATCTTAACCCTGATTCCTGGAGAATCATACTTTTCCTTTTAACGCTCGCTGAGGACTGCACGGGGTGGGAGAAAGAGGGGCCGCCCAAGGAAGCGCTCCGAAGCCCATTCTAATCTCCGCGGAGCCCCAGCTGCCCCGCGTGCCAGGGAGACGCCGCGGTCCCGCGGAGGCCGGTCACAAAGCCCGGCTGGGCTGGGGCGCGAGGGCATCAGACGCTGGCGGCCCCGCGGCCCGCGGTGCGCCCAGCGCGGCGGGGGCGGCTCTGCTCCGCGGGCCCGAGTTCGCTGGGGGACAACTTACTGTGCTCGCTGTGCGTCCACACCGCAAACTCCCAAGAGGGAGGGGGAGCAGCAGCCCAGGCTGCGTCGTGTCCGAGAGTGGAGGCAACAAAAGAGGAGAGGGAAGAGGGAGGACAGGAGGGCGGGAGACGCGGGCGCTGATCCCTCTCGCGCCCCAGAGCTCCCCTCGGACGCTGACGGGCAGACCCTCCGGGAGTGCCGGCCCTTGCTTTGGGCGCCCTCCGGCCCGCTGCTCAGACAGGTAGTTGGAGGGAAAAGAACAAAGCTCCCGGCCAAGGCGGGCGGCGGTCCCGGGGCGCCCCGGGGGCGGGGTAGGCCGAGGCCGAGGTGCCGTGCGCCCCGCCGGCTTCCCCGCCTCCCGCCCCCCGCCACACTCCGCCCCCCTGGTCCTCGGGGAAGCGGTTCCCCCGAAGGCACCGGCGGCGGGCTGCGGAGGAAGTGAAGGGGGGGAGCGCGGGGAGGCCGGCGCGGAGCGGGGGGAGCAGCGCCGGGGAGGAGGCGGGGGGCGGGGCGGGGGGCGGGTGCGCCCCCGAGCAGCGGAGTCGGGCCGGGTACCGACTGCCATCCTGCCGCAATTTCCCTGTGTCATGGCTCCGGTCTCTTAGCAACAGCCGCGAGTCCGGCCGCCCCGAGCCGCGCCAGCCGCCGCCGCCGCCGCCGCCACCGCGGGCTCAACTCCACCCGGCGGAGCCCGGCGCGCCGCAGCCGCACAAAAGAGGCGCTGGGGCCGGCCCGGGAGCGCCGCGGCAGGGCTCGCGGGGAGGCGCGGGAGGAGCGGCGGCGGGGAGGACGGCTCCGAGGCTGGATGCGGGCAGCGGAGGACCTGACACTTCTTGGAAACTCTTGGAAATGGCTCCCGCCACAGCCGCGGAGGGGGCTGCGAACCTGGGGCGGGCGCTCGCCCCCGCTGGGCTGCTGAGCCGCGCTCTCCTGGTGGGCCCCGAGGCGCTGTCCCTGCGCCCCGCCGTCGGCTCGGGCTGAAAAAGTTTCTCCATGGTTCCTTTGTGTCGCCCGAGCGCCCGTTCGCCGGCCCGGAGCTGCCCCAGCCTTCCCGGGTAAGTGAGCGATGTTGTTCGCTTATAGTGCTGCCATTTTGAGCACTTCTGTGAGCGCTCGGCCCCCGAGCCGCCCCTCCCCACCCCTGCGGCCCCGAGCCCCGGTCCCCCGGGCTGCTGCTGCTCCGGCAGAGTCGTTTTCCTGGGCGGGCTGCATGGGATGCGCTGCCCAGGAAAAGCGAGCCCAGGATTGCCCTCACTTCGCTCCTGCCTGTGTTCTTTCCAGAGGCGGACTCCCAGCCGCTGCACTCATGTGACTTCAACATAAATAAGCAGACCAAATAGCAGGGCAAGGGGTTCGCTGTCCTGCCCATTAGGGAGTGGGGGGTCGAGGACCTGCACTGAGTCCCTGGCAGGGCAGGGCGCTCCCAGCCAGTGGGCTGGGAGCCTCAGACGCCGAGTGGGGCTTAATCCATCATGAGCCGAGAACTTGAATGTCTCTCTTGGAAGCGGTTGTATTTTTAGACATCCCTCCTTTGCTTCCCCATCCTCCATTCCTTAACCACGGAAAGACCGCACCAGGCAGTAAATTGCGAGGGCAGCCAACCTCGACTGCTAAGTTTGTTTCCCTTCAGTATGTATAAAAAAAAGCCTCAAAGGTGGGTCTTCCTTGCCATCTGACTTTTGTCAGTATTTCAGGTCGGATGACAATACGTTATGAAGGAGTTCAGCCTTCGAGGGAGCTGAAGGAATAATAAACTAGGGAGTTAATTACTAGCTATTAAACTAATTTTAAGATCTGTAAACGATTGTTGAAATCCATTCCAGTTTTCCATACGTGCTGTCTACCGAGCGCCAAGGCTGTCTTACTGAGGAGACATACATGTGGGTGCCTTCTTTCCCAAAGATGCTCAGCACCCTGGTGCACCTTATCAGTGCCCAAGAAAATGTTAGCCCTTCTCTCTTCTGGGAGAGCTACCCTGCCAACTGAGTCTAGGTTTCTTTCTAAAATGTCTGGCTCCTGAATCCTTAAAATGACTGCAGATCTCCAAATTATTGCATTAAAGATACTACAGTCTAGGGATCACTTAAAACAGCAGTCTCTGTGTTACAACTACACAATAAATGTGCTTATTTTGGGGGATGACAGATGAACAGTAGCTACTTTTTTTTTTTTTTTTTTTTTTTTTTTTTTTTTTTTTTTTTTTTTTTTTACAATCTGTTTGTACTTACTGGTGCAGCCTCTTCTTGAAACAAAATTTTAAAGGCTTATAGATGTATTCTCTCTGTATTCCTCTCTAACCTACCTCATATTTCTCTTTACTGAAAACCAACTAAGTTCCAAGGAGACATTGATTCACAAACATTGTAAAGAGCTGATTACCGTCTGCTTCGCCACCAGTAGAGAAAAGATGCTGCCTATATTGATATAATGAAGGGGATCAAGGGCCAGAGCTCTTTACCCAGGAACCAATTAAAAGCAAAATTCTTCCTAAGTAATCCCACATTTTCAAAAGGTAATTTATTCTAAAATATGAATTATTTCATAAAGGATAAAATCCAAAAGGCTTGTGAGTGATATCTGAGCCTTTCAAATTCATACAATGCCCTTAATTTTAGCATCTCTATTATAAGAGGGAATACAACCAATGGAACAGAAAATGTTTTACTCTGGGGATCCAGCAGGACTGAAATTTTTAGAAGCTCACAGATATTCACAAAGACACATCTGTGCATTTACCTACAGGGCTTTATTATAAATGACTAAACTTCCTATAGGATAGAGCATTGATTGTTGCCACCCTCCCTTCCTAAAAATGACCTCATGAGAAAAAGATGAAGAAAACAAGCTTTCACTTGGGGGAGATGTCATTCTACAAATCATCATTATTATGTAGACTGCTATACCTAGTTAATTGCCTTCTCATTTGAATATTAGGATTCTGAAGAGTGCTGTTGGCACATTAATAAGGGGTCAGAAAACTATTATGGTAGAGTGGCTTTCCCCCCACCCCCCGCTTTTTTTTTCTTTTAAGATTGTAATTTTCCCACAGAAGGGGAGGGGGGGAAGATCTTTCTCTTAGAGATTCTTGGGGACTTCTCAAAGTCCCTGATGAGATTTAGCACATGATACCTTTAAGGGAGTTCCTCTGAGGGAGGAGAGGAGGCCAGAAGGAAGAGCTCAGTTACATAACCAGTTACCTAAAACTAAATATTCCACCCCAAGAAGCTGTCCAGATGTTGCAAAAAAGAGATGAGGGAAAATGCTGCTTGCCTTTAGCTGTAGGAACAGGAATAGGTGGGAGACAACTTTGCGAAGGGATTTATTGCCAGAAGACTGATGTAGTTCTGGTGTTCTCCCCGAAATGAACTCTCTATTAATTATCTGCAGTAAATAAGCCGTCTGCCTGCCAGTATGTGACCTTTAATTTTCATCCAGTGATGAAAATTGCTTTTGTCATTATAAAACAGTAACTTTTGTGACTGTTTTAGTGACTTTGGGCTAAACATTGACAAATTCCTCTGCTTAGAGACTTGAACCTCCTGTACAGCTCCCTTGGGCAATCTTCTGATTCCCATAGGAATAGGACAAAGGGAAAAAGACTTTTGCCAGGAAAGTCCTCAACCACCACTTTGAGTCCCCACATTTGGTTTCTACTAATGGTCAGCACTCCTTCGGCTGCCCGCTGGGAGGGTTTGAAATCAGCAATGCTGTAATATCACCTACAGAATGTGTGTGGGAAGGTGGTGGGGGAGGGGGGAGAAGGAGTTCTCTCAAATTGTTTTATGACCTCCTATCATAGACTGCAACACCGTTTCTGGGCCCTGATCCATCCACCCCCTCCCCTTGTCCCTGTGTCTGTGTCTGGCACCTCACTTAGTGGGTAGCCCTGGGGTGGCACACATGTGGTGGGACCTGGGAGCGGGACGTTTGCAGAGCGTGGGATGTTGCTGCAGCCAAGCCTATACCCTCTGACTGTCTTCCTCTGCTTTGCAGCAGGAGGAGGTGGCGGAGCAGCTAGTGGACAGCTGGCGCCCCCACTACACAAACCTCTGCCACAGAGACTAGCCCCGCAGGGCTCTGGCTCACCATGATAGCCACCGGTGGCCTCCTGAGGATTTCCGCCAGAAAGCAGGATCCCCTCCGCCCCCCAACCCAGGTCCCCAAGCGCAAGCGGAAAGCCAAGAAAAGGCGCAAGAACGATGTGGTGGTGGTGAAAGGCAAGCTAAAGCTGTGCTCCATCTCGGGGCTCATTGCCCTCTGCGGGATCCTGGTGCTGCTGGTGGGCATAGCCATGGCGGTGGTGGGCTACTGGCCCAAGGCCAACGGGACCAACAGGGAAGGGGGTAAGCAGCTGCCGCCCGCAGGCAGCGGCCACCGCGCCCCGACCACGGCCAACAGCAGCGGCAGTGGCAGCAAAAACCGGTCCAGGGGCCACCTGGGGACTCCGGGGGGTGTCAACTCGAGTTTGGTGGGCGCGCCCCGAAGCACACCTCCCGCGCGGTCCGCCGGCCCTTCGTCCTCTTCCACGTCTGTGGGTTTCTTCTTCCGCATCTTCTCCGGGTACCTGCACTCTGACAAACTCAAGGTCTTCGGGCCCCTCATCATGGGCATCGGCATCTTCCTCTTCATCTGCGCCAACGCGGTGCTCCACGAGAACCGAGACAAGAAGACCAAGATCATCAACCTGCGGGACCTCTACTCAACCGTCATCGACGTGCACAGTCTCCGCGCCAAAGACCTGGCGGCCGCCGCGGCTGCTGCCGCCGCCGCCGCCTCCTCGTCCTCCGCCCCCGCTTCGGCGCCCCCAGGGGCCCCGCCGCTCAACGGCTTCCTCAGCTACGTGCAGCCGCGGGGCCTGGAGCTGAAGCCCGGGAGCTGCGGCGGCAGCGCGGGGGACGCCTTCGGGGCGGCGGCGATGCTGGCCAGGGGCTCGTGGCCCCACCCCGCCGCGCTGGGCGGGGGCGGCGGCGGGGCCAAGGGCGCCGCGTCCCCGCCAGACCTGGCCTCGTCCCCGCGCTGCCCGCGGGAGCCCCCGAGCCTGGCGGAGGCCGTGTACAGCATCTACCGCGAGCGCTCGGGCGTGGCCAACCGTCGCCGGGCCGCCGCCGCTGCCGCCGCCGCTGTGGCCGCCGCCACCGCCACCGCGGCCGCCAGCAGCAGCAGCAGCCCGGCGCCCTGCAGCCCACCCGAGAGTTGGGGGCGCCAGAGCACCGCCAGCTCCCTCGTGGGCTCCTCGCTGAGCGCCTTCGCGCTACTACCCTTGCAAGGGGACCGCGACGGGGACGGGGACGGGGACGCGGACGGGGACGCGGAGGGCGCGAGCTGCAGCTGGCAGAGGCCTCCTGGGGAGCGTGGCTCCCGGGAGATCCCGCGGGGCGAGCTCGACCTGAGCTTGACCAACCTCCGTGGTGCCCCGGGCGGCTCGCGCTGGGCGGTCAGAGAGCTGGAGGAGCCCGAGGGCGCGGCGGCGGCGCGTACCTCCAGGGGGCAGGGTGGCCGCCTGCCCAGGACCGGCAGGTACGCGGCCCTGCGGCGCCGCAGCACCAGCGGGCTCCCGGACTACCGGGCGCCGCCGTCCCCCGAGCCCCCGCCCTCCCCGGGCAGCGCGGACCTGGACTCGAGCCTTCTGGCCAAAGCTGCCTCCCCCTCCCCGTCCCTGCGGCTGGAGGACTCGCCCCCTGCAAGACCGGACTCGCCGAGCTCCCAGTCGGATGACCCATCCTGCTGCAATAAGGGCTACACCCCCCTGCGGGAGGCTGGCACCTCTTTGGAGTCGGTTGTGGAAGCAGTAGCCAGTAAAAGTCCAGACTGTGAGGCCCCCACGGCCCCGGGGGCGCAGCAGAGGCCCCCCGAGGATCCCAGCCAAGGGCCACCCGCGGCCCAGTCACCTCAGCCGGTGCAGAGGCAGTTTACAAACAAGGAGAAACTCTTCATGATTTCCCGGTCTCACGCCATAGGGGTAGAGGATGGAGAACTGGAAAGTACTGGCATTTAGGAAAAGAAGGGACGAGGGGAGGGGGCGAGTGGTGGGCAAAGGAATCAGAGAATTGGGGAAATGCCCACTTGAATCCGTGAATTTAACGTTTCCCTGTTTCCTTGTGGACTTACCGGAGGAAATCATCCAATACCCAAAGAGCTGCAGAATGTTATCCCTGAAATGCGTTCACAAGATTCCTGTAGATAACTCCAAGCAATTTTTTTTAAAAAAGCAAACTAGTCTTTTATGTCCGATGGTGATTGTATGTTCCATGAAAACCAAATGTATTAAAAGGTCAGCAATCTAGTTCATTAGATAAAATTCTCTTAATTTTCTTAGGATCAAAATAATATATTTTTTTGACAGTAACTGTGCACTTTACTCCAACTTTTTTCTCCCCCTCCTTTCCCTAACCCTGTCCTGTGCCTCTGGTTTTGTCCATAGCTGCTTGTGAATGACAAGCTTTCCTTCTCTTGTGCTTTTGTGGAGCATGGAAGGGTTTGTCAAAGTTCTTTGAGAACTGACCTTACTAAATGAAGTCAAAGCCAGAGCAAGAGTCTGTCAGGAAAGAGCACTTTTCCTTGCCTCGCCCTATTCTGCTCCAACAGCTCAAAGGCCTCTTTATTTTTTAAAAGGGTATTTACATTTTGCTACTAGGGTATCTAATGGAGGAGGGGATGGGCATCATCTAGATGGATTGTTACATTCCTAAATTCACTATATGGAGTACACAATATTGAGTATTATCACACCTGTGTTGCAAATAGCATTATTAAAAACCTTTTTTTTTTAAATAAAAGAAGTTTCCAAACAGTTAAACATAATATCGCTTCATTTTGCCTTGGAACTAATGCTTCTAATACACATTAAACATTTAACAGTTCAGCTGGTAAATCTAAAATATTATGCTATGACACTGTACTATGATTGTAGCTATCCTCCCCCCATGTGCTCAGTGCTATCATGACTCCATCCACTTACAGTATATTTTTAACTTTTAAACATAGGGTAGTATTGAACATTTGGGAGTTTCTCTTTCAAATAGAATGAAACATTAAATAAATAGTAATTTTCTATAATACTTCTAAGTTTACCTCAAAGTATTAATTTACAGAGCACCAGGCTTAATGGCCCCTTTTCATCCTCTTGGATTCGACTTATTTGGTTTTGATTTTAAGTTCATGATCTTGAATCCATGGCCTCCATAGGCTAAAAAGGTAATGTTTTAATAATTTGGTAGCTTGGTTGCACTTGGTTTTACTGAAAGTCAATTAGTTACTCTTCCAGAACAGTAAACAACGTAACTTTTTGATGCCCTCTTCCTTTGAATGTGAGGGCTAAGCACCTCGAGCCTGCTATTACTTTCTTTTGACCATTTGGGCGTGAGGCTGTCATTGTAGGACGCTCAAATACTGATTTTAAAGGAAAACCAGCCAAAGATGTGGTCATGTCAGCCCCCATGGATGAAGCAGTGGGTCCAGTGGCAAGAGTGCAGATTCAGGAGTGAAGCTAGACCCCCCAGCTCTCAGTATTTGCTAGCTGTGTAACTTAGAACAGTCTCAAATGCTGTCTATAAAATGGGGACAACTAGACAGACCTCATAGAGATATGAGCGGGTGGGCAAGGGATTCTATGTACAAAGGGGAGCAGAGTACCTGGCTCAGTGAACTCAGTCAACGGTTATTGTAATTATTATTATTATTATTATTATTATTATAAGTTGTCTACATGCATGCTGCAGAATAACCCTTCCTTGAGCTTGAGAAAGCCTGGCTAAAACCTGGAATATCCACTTACTATCTACATGACCTTAGGCAAATCACATAATCCCTCCGGGCCTCTGGTGGATAATATAATCTCCCTGATTGCCTTCAGCTCTAGAAGCTTTACTTCATTTCGGGGTATTTGTTTTGTCCTGGATATAATCATATTTGTACATACAACTGCAAAGTGAGTATATTTTGTAATCTACCATTTAGTGTGACATGCTGTAATCAGTTTAAAAGGACCTAATTTATTTCCACATTGGATCGGCATTAAGTTATTAACTCACTTGAAAGCTGTGGATTAATTTATTTCGCTCTTCTCTAGAGCAAAAGTGAGTTTCTGCTAGTAAGAGGGACAAGCAAGTGTAATGGTACCTCCAGGTAGTGTTAAATTTCATTGGTCTCTATTGTTTTATCATACTTCCCCCAAATTTCTGATTTCCCTGGTTTCTCTTCTCCATTATCTTGCATAGCGGGCCAGGATTTATACAGGGTTTTGAGGATTAGCTAGACCTGTTGGCAGATGCAGAACCGAAATTGGCATTTCTGGAGACCATCAGAATCTTTTCTACCTTCTTAGCTGCCTGCTAGATCCTTTCCCAAAAACTGTTCTTAGAGACTTGCAGAGAAGTGTTAGGCTGCACAGCTAGTTTAAAAGCTGGAATCTGTACCTAAGTCTTCCGGCTGGCATAAACAAGTTTTTTCTCCATGCGACTTGACAGGGTTTGTGGTATCCAAATCAATAGGATTATTTGAAGGGATTTTAGAGATCACGGAATCCCTTCTCTCTATTTATAAACAAGATTGCTAAGAATCAGAAAGACGGGACAATTTGTTCAAAGACAAATAGCAGTGGCAGGACGAGAAAGCTAAAGTAATTTCAACGGTTGGCATATGCATCCGCCCTCCCCGCTACTGCCCCATACTCCTACCCTGTACTAACTAGCTGGGGGACAATGGGCAAGCAACTTAGCCTTTCTGTGTCTCAATTTCCTTTTCCATACAATGGGAATACTAATGCTCCCTACCACTCAGGACCTGACCAAAGATTCAATGAATTTCTATCTGTGGAGAGCATTTATGGCAGGCTTGGCGTGTGGAGACTGTCATAAAAAGCTTTACTTAAAATAGAAGTAAGCTGTTAAAACCATTTCGTATGACCTTCCTTTTTATGAATGGAATAATTTCAGGTTTAAAATTCTAAAGTATAAGGCAACACAGCAGAGGGGTTCCAAGCATGACTTGGAGAGGCAAAAAACATTTTACCTGGGTTTCCACATCTGTTAGAAGGAGATAATCGAGAGCCTCTGACTCATGGAATTAATTATTTAAATGAGAGCTAAATAAACTAATAGACTCAAAGAACTTAGAACCACTCCTGGCACAAATAAACCTTCAGTCAGTGTTAACTGCTATTATTAAGGCGAAACACAGAAAATTAATTAGGAGGCTAAATTTACTACTCAGTTGCTAGGGACAACCATAAACTTACTGTACTGAGAAGTCTTTAGAATTTGAGTTTTAGGAAGAAAAAAAATAGACTTTAAGAAATGAGGATCTGGGGCACCTGGGTGGCTCAGTGGGTTAAGCCTCTGCCTTCGGCTTAGGTCATGATCCCAGGGTCCTGGGATCGAGCCCCACATCCGGCTCTCCACTCAGCAGGGAGCCTGCTTCCCCCTCTCTCTCTGCCTGCCTCTCTGCCTACTTGTGATCTCTCTCTCTGTAAAATAGATAAATAAAATCTTAAAAAAAAAAAAAGAAAGAAAAGAAAAAAAAAAAAAGAAATGAGGATCTAGGTCCCTGCAATGTCCTCAGTAGCAAGGAGAGGTACTGAGAGCTAGATATGGCCCCTCAGGGTCCCATTGTCATGACATTACGTAATTACGAATGTGGCCACAAACTGCTTCCATGGCTGTATTTGGTCATGGCTGTTCCTTTTCCATGACACAGGCCGCTTGCTTCAGGAAGGCCAGACTAGGTTGAGGTCCAGGCCCCTTTCTGCCAGAGGAGTGGCCTGAGAGGAAGGCTCTGGGAAAATAGTGGGGGGCAAGTGCCTGTTGATCCATTTACATTTCTAGACAAAAGTTTTTGTTGTTATTTTGTTTTGTTTTGTTTTCCCATACTAGATTTCTCTTTAGTCATTTGATTCTTTTTAAAGATGGAGTTTTGAAAATTTCCTCTCTGAATTAGAGATCTTAAAAAAAAAACCCTCCAACAACATAAAATTAGAACAAACTAAATCTATGAATTCGTATTCTGTCAGAATAGCATTTTTGTCAAGAGACAAAATACCATTTTGCCAAGAGACAAAAATACATTTTATAGTTAAATAAAGAATAGGATGGATATTTGTGGAGCTTGTTTTCTATAGACCCAGACTATTTATTTTTTATTTTTTGGCTAAAAATCATTGGGTGAATATTTAGACTAAGTTTTTGAATGACTAACTCTGAAAAGCATTTGGAAACTTTTTTGTTGTTGTTGTTCCTCGGGAAGTCATCTTTGAGGTTTTTTTTTCTTCAAACAAGAATGAGTGTCTTTAAATGGAGGTGAAAATTATATGTGTTTCATAAAGTCACTACAAATTGGGGGGAGGGGTGGTCCATGTGCATTAACAACTTTAGTCAAACACTTCCTGCCACTCTCCAAAACCAGATGAGCTCCTTATTATGTGTGACATCTATTTCTTTATGAGGCCAGGCAAGCACTGGGCTAGTGGTAGGCCTATATATGGGCCTGAGACACAGTAAGAGTTATAAATGCCTGCCAGCCTGGGAATTTCACCTTCACCCTTGAGCTGGGGGTTGCTACCATCTGAAAATCAATTAATTAATTACTTTATTTATTCAACTTTCAACTGACTCCCAACCCTCACCCTGTCCATAATGCTAGCCTATGATATGGCCCTATATGATAAACAGGATGTTTGGCGGATTCGTTGTAAAGAGTACGGAGTTTTCCCTACTCATGATGTTGCCAGTCAAAAGACTAAAAAAAAAAAAAAAAAAAAAGACTTATGCAGATTCACCTGGAATATCATGAAGCACATGCTTGTCTCAATGAACCTGTGGGACTTGACTTTGCTTCAGACTCCACACTGCCCCCGAGCTCCACTAAGGGCAAGAAGGTTGGCTATCAGTCACAAGAGAGAAAAATGGGAAGCAGACGCAGAGATGGAAGAAAAAGAGAATCCTGCAAAAAAAAAAAAAGAAGAAGAAAAAAAAGATAAAGTTAGATTAAAGTCACAAGGAAAGCTTTTCGTTTCACAAAGGAGCCCGTGGTCATTTGGTTTGTGATCATTTGTTTATTAGACAAGTTTCTTAAAGTGAAACATGACAGTAACTTTTATTCCTTAGAAAATATTCTTTCAGCACATGCATGGTTGGACATTAATTTATATATTTTTTAATATTTAAGAAATTCAACGTAACACTGTCTTGACACAAATACACTTGATTCTAAGAATTGCTAAACATCTAATTACATTCAATAATGGAAAGGAAACTCATGGGCAACTTTACAAAGAATTGCTTTTTGCATTGGGAAATTTGAATATCTTTAAATTGTCTATACTTTCAAAGAAAGAAAATATGCCAGTTTTCAGTTATAACTGGTATATTAGGTCCACTGAAGCAAGGCAGGTCAAAAAAACACTCTGTCTTAGTGTAGGTCTTTGGCCATTTGTTTTACATGCTAATTATAACTCCATTTTTCATAGACATAACTTAAAATCATTTCACCTGTAGGAATAAACAGCTTTGTCTGAAGCGGCTGCCCTTTCAGTGAAATACATCCTTCCTTTTGGGTTAAATTGTTTTATCTCTTTTTCAAGATACATTTTTAACTGCCCATCATGAGTCAGGTAGGCATTATGCTAGGCGGAAAGGATGGAACTTTAAGACACCATCCCAGACCGCAGGATCCTGCAGATTTTGACCCAGGAACATAACCAATAATTTCAATATAATGTAAGTATCACGAGTATCATGATGTGGACCCTGCTGCTGAATCTTGAGAAATGGAAAAAATGTCAGCCAGTGCAAGAAGGTGGGAAAGGTGTGTCAAACAGTGTAACCGGCATGAGCAACGACTTGGGTGCAGAACAGAGCCCAGGGAGCTAGATTTTCATAAGACGACTTACATGTTACTTTTCCCTAGAACCCCCACAATTTCAGAGGGACATGTTTGTTTTGAAAAAAACAAAACAACAAAAACTCTCTCTCTTTTTATAGGTAGCAGAAACAATATTAAGAGGAAAGTGATTTGGGCATTAAAATACTCAAAATGTGTATCCTTTACCATTAGATATTTAATATTTAGATATTATTCTCCATTTGTAGCAGACTTCAGTGAGCGAGAATTCTTGACCCAGAAGTGTCAGTACATGGATGAACAAACCACATTCTCATTGGACCTAAACTGTCTTCATGAGTAAGAATGGTTTTTGCCAATTTTTACACTGCTTTAAAATAACAATTTAATTTCAATGTTCAAGTGCTGGAAACCATTTCTCTAGATGTGGTATAAAAGGCTAAAGCTGGGTGGGGAAGCTGCCACTTTGCCGTAGCTTGTATGTTTCCAGCCTGCTGGATAATGTTGAATTGACCCATGTGCTGTGACAACTGGAAACAGCATCAGCCTGATATTTTGGCAGACGATAGGGCACTTTACAGAATCCAGACATGATAACTGAATCTATTTCCACATCAACTGGCACCCTCACTTATATCAGATCAAAAATAATTTATCTTTGTTAATAAAGCATCCCATTTGGATTTTTTTCTCACATCCATGTTCCTAGCAAAAGTAAAGATTTACTTCAGACCTAGATGTTCTGTTACAAATGTGTATGAGAGATAAACAAGTATTCTGTATGGACTGGGACCAAAAAGACCATGCTTTCTAATTTCTAAACAGGCAATGATTTGGATATAGTTACTGGAAACCAGATTCAGCCAGAATAATGGTTTGGCACTGTATAAATGCAGCCTAATACTTCTTTACCCACAGAGCTGTCAACTAAAAGATAGTTCTCCTGCCTCAAAAAATCTACTTTTCAATACAAATATTCTATTGAAGTTAAAAAAAAAAAGTAGTATTCTTCTGTTTTTTGGAATTCCCCACATTTGTTTTCTCCAAAAATCTTTATAGTGCTTAAAAGAGTGAAGGCAAAGATATAAAGCATGTTTATTCTTTTTCCTAATGTATGAAAGTGAGAATTTTGCAAAAGCACTTTCTGTCGCACATAAAATCCAGCAGATATTATGAACTGCACTTTCATTGTCAGAGCCGCTAAATAAATCCTTCATAGAGATATAGCTATGGGTAAGAGGCTTATAATTTGGAAATACTGATAGATAAAGTACTATGGTTAATACAGCATGGTAAATGATAGCAGGAAACAAATTGAATTCTTGATAGAGCCAGAAAATTCAGAAGACTAATTTGGTGACCTAACTGCTAATCCTTCTGCTTATTTAACCACTCATCTCAACTCGTTTGGAGCCCAAACGATTACCTCAGGGCTTACACATTTGATTGTACCATTCCTTCCATTTGTATTCCTAATTTCATTTCAGTTTCATGCCTAAGAACATTTCTTGATTTATTAGTCTTGCTTGCTTGGGATTAGCACTTTAGGGGGAAAAAAAAAAAGAATGCGTTTATAGGGCGCCTGGGTGGCTCCATCTGTTAAGCCTCCGCCTTCAGCTCAGGTCATGGTTTCAGGATCCAGGGTATGAGCCCCGCATCCGGCTCTCTGCTCAGCGGGGAGTCTGCTTCTCTCTCTCTCTGCTTGCCTCTCTGCCTACTTGTGATCTCTCTCTCTCTCTCTGGCAAATAAATAAATAAAATCTTAAAAGAGAAAGAATGCGTTTATAATAATAATAGCAGCGGTAGCAATAATAATAAAAATGGGCTTAAAGGAGACCAAAAAGTAATTTGAGTACTTGACTAATAATATAGGAATTGTTTGTGCCCAATTTTTTTATATCTTCTCAAATAGACAGTAAACTGGACCATATCTTCTTGAAACATGTGCTGCCCACAAGCCTAACCACCAGGAAAGTCCATGTTTACAACCTCCTCATTTCTTAAATCTCACAAAGTTTGAACGTTAAAAAAACTTTCTTTTATTTTTACAGTGTATTCCAAGTTGGGATATGGGAGTGAATGTGTTCCAAGATTTCTTTAATACGAAGTGAATGAAAAGGAAATTTAATAATGTTATTAACTGCTTTTAAAAAAAAAGTGCCAGCTTTGATGAAGTCAGTGGCAATTAAACATAACACTTACACATTGAACAGAGCATCTGGCTAGCCTGTAAGTATGAATTGCCTCTGAAGGAAGTACCAAATACTAATAAAATAAATAAATAAAGTGATACAAAAAGAAAAAATAAAAAAAAATAAAGAACGTATTTCAGGCATGATTAGAGCCATGAGTAAAAATAGTCCAAGTTGATGTGTAGCAATTTCTAATGCAACATAATTTTAGAAAATTATTTAGTGATTGTATAAATGTGACATGCCTGGAAAATGTTAATTAAACTGGTTTACACAATGGTTGTGATGTATAATTATTTAACCATGCTCCCACAGTCATTTGCAAGGAAATTGTAAGCTCCAATTCTGAAAGGCTGTTGTGGATTGTAACCCCTGGAGCTGGTGTTTGAATGCAGAGCCTTTTCTAGCCACTGAAAATGAAGTGTCACAGGCCTGCCCCATTCTTCTCTGATTTCAATGACACGTGTTAGGAAGAACAACTTTAATGGCAATCCCAGTATCGTTTTCGCACACTTCATTCATGGAAGGACATGAAAGAAGCCATAAGATATTAGTTGGGTGTCAGAATGAATAATCCAGCCACTGGATCTTTAGATTCATAAGCACTCCATAAAATCTTAAAGACAGGAAGGAGAGATTGTTGAGAAGATGAGCCAGAGAGCCTCCTAAAATCTAGAACATTTTTACCATGATTCCTAAAGCTGATAGGAATGCCTGAGCTTGATTTCTGAATCTCAGCCTGGAATTATAGATTTGGGAAGCAGGCTTTTGAAATGAAAACTGGGATTGATGATGGAAATATCAAGTGGAAGGATACCTTGGATTTTGAGTTGCAAAAGTTACAGACCAAAGAAAATCTCCACGTGCGCACGTGTCCCTCAGTAAACTCAGGGCAGCATAAAGCAAAGTCCATCTGGGCAACTCACTGCCTTACTTTGAGGTCCATGAAAAATCACATAGTAAGAAAGTATAGCACAGCCAGAAAACCCTGGCTTCAAGCAGATCATATTTCTCTGACACAGATAGCAAACTTAAACAATCAACAAATCCTCAAACTTGGTTTCTTTGTCCCAGAATTCTGTTATAGATCAGGCTCATAGTTATACTAGCAAAGTAGATACATAAGACTCAGTGAATAATACTGTGACCGGTTTTTATATTTTGGTTTTCATACAGAAGAGTTTACATTCTCATTTTGCCTGCTATTTTCAATATTATGAGCATGAGGGAACACCCAGATAATTGAGAGCTCCGGGCCTTGTCAAGTGGGCTTCATAAGACTAGAGAAAAATCCTGAACGTGAAGTGAACAAAACATGGGTCAATTGTACAGGCACTGAAATTGATTTCACACTAAACTTGTAACCTTAACATAGGAATAATTCATCATGCAACTACGTTGCTCAATTTGAATATAGTTAGAAGACTATATTCAAGACTCTAATTAGAAAATTCAAGACTCTAATTAGAAAATTCAGATATGGCCAAAATAATTTTGAAAGAGTTTACATTTGTTCTCATGACAGCTGGGGGTATGTATAAGGGCAGATTTGCCATGGAGAGTGTTCAAAGAACTCGTCTCAGAGGGGAACACCATAAACATTCATTTGTGGCGATGTCACGCACTTGAAGTGAATTAGATTCTCTCTAGTTTAGACTTCAAAGAACTAGACTAGGAATTTCTTCTTGAATTTCAAAGCACAATATAATCCTTGTTCACAAAACAAGCAAAATATAGCAATCACAATGCAAATTTTATCTCACACTACATTATGCCTGGGGAAGCTCACTTAAATAGTAGTTTTCACTCCAATTTGGGTTTTCTGTAGACATCATAAAGAGTTCAAGGTTGGACCTAATTAGCAAAAACATGTTGGAAATTTTACCCCTGTTAAAGAATGAATCAGTTAATTTAGGTGAAGAACAATCTATTCTGTTTTATCCTTATTTGAACACCGACATTGGTCACGGCCAAATCTTCCTTAAATGGTGTATGCGTTGCAACACCAGAGCTCTGGTGAGCAATTTCAAACCATTTTAAACACAAGTCAGTATGTAAAACATATCAAGACCCCATTTTCAGACTGTTTTGTGTAGAATCACTTTCTCATGCTTTTATCCCTAGATGACTCAGATATCTTCACTGTTTTTTAATGGTCTAAAATTTTAGATTTCTCTGCATGTTGCTCCCCCTACTGTTGAGTAGATGTATGTACTCCTTAAAGCAAAATTAAACGTCCTGTTCAAGGTCCATGCTTTTTTCTATAAAATGAATGCTCTTCCTAATCGCCCTCTCCCCCTGGTTAAAATGTGAGATAATCCATATAATAAATATTTCTACCCCCATTATTCCCATCAATAGGATAATCTCACTCCATATTCTTTCTGAATTCCTTTATGTAGCTGGGCTCACATCCTAGAAATGTGAACAAATGTCCATTACAAGGCTCCCTGCCCATTTTTCTTGACCAGCACACTAATGCTGGCCACATTTCCCACCCTCATTCCTTCTATGTGTCCATTTGTTTAGCAAACATTCATCATAAACCTAATTTTCAGACCTTGTATTTAACAATGAGGATGGGGAAAGGATATATTTCTTGACCTTGAAATATCACACTCTAGTGCAGGATACTGATATGCAAAGGAATAATTTTTATGTGTGACAAATGGAGAGGAATTTGTCATAGTCATTAAGAACATGCACTTTCAGTTCTGAGCTAGCCCTAAACATTTTTTTCACCTGCAAACTAGGATGATAATTGTAGCTACTTCAGCAGATTAGTATGAGGAGTAAATAACCTAAGGTATATAAGGCCCTGTGTCTAGCTCATAGTAGATGTTCAACAAATGCCCACTAGTAGTAGTATTGGCCAAGAATGGTACCGTAATTATTAGCATTAGTTAGGTTTCCTGAAAAAGACACTTTTCTCAATCATGCACTATTCAGAAATGTCTTCATTTGGTTTGGTATATAGCATTTTGAATCAGTCAGAATTCAAACAGAAAGGAGGAACACTATGAATTACGGAGCAAGGAATTTCATACAGGAATAGGACCTTAGGAGGAGCTGGGGGAAGTGAAGTTCCAGGAAGGAAATTGGAATATCAGAGAAGGAGCCACCAGCCTGGGAAACCAAGCATGTCCAACCACCAAAGTGGGCCTCCAAATGGAAGTCTCCAGGATTGCTTTGAGAAGCTGGGCTCCTGTGTACGCGCACCTCCATGGGTTCACCACCAAGCATCTGGTGGTGGCCCTAAGGCTGCTGTTGTTTCAAAGAGTTATCAGTTCAGAGGGTGCGCTGGGCGTGAAGCAGAGGAGAGCAAAGGCCAGCTGGATCTTCCTGGGCTTCTATGCCTGCTGTAACCCCACCAAATCTTCCAAGAGTCATGACTGCTGCTTTGCTTCTTCCTTTGGCATATTGGTCTTTTGGCCAACTCTAACTCAGAACCATACGGATTAATGTATGCTGAGAAATGTAGATCCAGATTAACGAGGTTGACACAGTTTAAACAAAAAAAATCAGAGTCCATCTGTCATCAACTTGGCATCCATATACACCCCTTTAGCCATTCTTTTTTTTTTTTTTTAGATTTTATTTATTTATCTGATGGAGAGAGATAGAGCACCAGTAGGCAGAGAGGCAGGCAGAGAGAGGGGGAAGCAGGCTCCCTGCTGAGCAGAGAGCCCGATGTGGGGCTCGATCCCAGGACCCTGAGATCATGACCTGAGCTGAAGACAGAGGCTTAACCCATTGAGCCACCCACGTGCCCCCCTTTAGCCACTCTTAACTCCCAAATAAAGATATAAGAAAATCATGCTTCTACCCAACATGTTACCACAACCTCTCACACAACTGAAAACATACTAATTCTCTCTCTAAAAAAGAAAAAAAAAAGTACATAAACTCAGTGTGTTCCTTGAGGGATGTTCATTTTTCTTATAGCTAAGTCATACCCAACCCTCTGCTATCCTGAAGCTTAAATATTGAGATATGCCAAAGTTAACCACTGTTCACCTATCTTAAGTTAGACGATGAAGAGGAGTGAGGAAAAACAGGAAAAAAAAAGAAGCATTTATATTTCATAGTCCCTTCACCTTCAGCAAGCACATTGGCTGGCTGTGATTCCCTTCTCCGTGGGTGACCCAAACCTCCCCTCCTGAAACTTCTGTGCCAAGAGCATTCCTGCCTATGTCAGGTTGTTGTAATTTTTCATTAATATGAGAATTCAAACAGGCACCATCAGGATCTCCCGCATTCCAGATACCCTCGTTGCTAGCATTGGGTAATAGCAAATTTCTCCTTGACAAAATTAACAGCATCACCTAATACAATAACTCCTCCTTTGCCTCGAGGTTTACTGGCACAAAGTGCCCAAGAGGCCACAGGACAATCTTAAATTCCAGTTTACTGGAACCAAAACTGTATCCTTGGTTGAAAGCATTCCTGCCTTGGGAACTAAAATCTTTAGATTCAGCAGAACCCAAACTTGCAGCTTTTCAGAAGAAAACGTTTGTTTCGCTAGTAAGTCATTAGGGGTAAATAGTGAGAGGAATCACTCCCACCCATTTCCACCCCTTGATTATTAGGCACAATAAATCATGGCTATGGGAGAAACACCAACACATACTGGCTGCTGACTCAGAGAATACAACACATTCTAGAGAATATTCCCCAGCCCTGCGAAGTTTTGCCACTCAGCTAGTGCTGTGACCCCTGTTGTGTCAGGCCAGCTATTTAGATGACTGGAACGGGTGAATCCTGTAAGCATCAGCCTACAGCTGTATATTGTCAGAAACAAAACTATATGAAATACCATGATTGTGCAAAAGCATTCTGAAAGCCCACAGATTGTGGTTTTAGCAGGAACATTCTAGCAGGGAAGACAAATCCACAGCTAGGTTTGTGTTCTATTCTAGGGAGCGTAAAAACACTGTCCCACCCATGAAGAAATAACCCGATATAATCAACCTGCCTCCGTTGCGGGGATTCACTATTGTCTTTGCTGTCATGATCATCTATGAACACATCAGGCAACAACAGAAGGAAGGGAGATGACTGACATTATGAAATGGGTCATCTCATCTACCTGATTATTAAAACACTCTTCTCCTGAGACTGTTCTTTGGTGAGCATTAATATGGGACACAAGTATCTTCATGCTCTGTGTTCATTCAAATAGGGATATCCATGTACCTCTTTACCGAAACCTTCTTGTCACTGATTTTCCAATTGTGGTCCTTCTAAGTGCCTTAAGCTTATATTCTGAATAAATGCAGAGCCATACTTCTAGACGTTCCTCCTCCCAGGCAAAACAAACCCCCAGGCATATTGCTTGAAACTCTGTCCACGAGAGGACTTCCCTTCAGCAGTATTCTTCCAGGCCACCCTGGAGTAGAGCTGTATTGCTGCTCTTGTTCAATTTTTGTTTGTGTGTGTGGTAAAATCCACATAACAAAATTTACCATCTTGGGGCGCCTGGGTGGCTCAGTGGGTTAAAGCCTCTGCCTTCAGCTCAGGTCATGATCCCAGGGTCATGGGATCAAGCCCCGCATCGGGCTCTCTGCTCGGCAGGGAGCCTGCTTCCTCCTCTCTCTCCCTGCCTGCCTCTCCGACTAGTTGCAATCTCTATCAAATAAATAAATAAAATCTTTTTAAAAAATTACCATTTTAACCATTTGTAAATGTGCCGTTCAGTGGTATTAAATACATCCACATCATCGTGTAACCATCACCACCAACCATCTCCAGAACTTTTCATTTCATACAAGTGAAACTCTATACCCTTTAAACAACTCTGAATTCTCCTCTCCTTTCTTTTCATTTTAAGGCTGAATAATATTTCTTTGTTTATATATTCCATATCTTGCTTATCCATTCATCTATCAATGGACACGTACGTGATTTGTTTCCATGTTTTAGCTATTGTAAATAATGCTCTTATGACCATGGATGTACAAATATCTTTGAGACCCTGCTTTCAATTATTTTGGGGATGTAGCCAGAGGTGGAATTGTTGGATCATATGTTAATTCTATTTTTAATTGTTTTTGAGGAACCACCATACTGTTTCCATAGCAACTGTATCATGTTACATTCCCATCAATAGTACACAACAGTTCTACTTTTTTCTTGTACTCACTAATGCTTGTTGTTTTCTGTTTTGTTTTGTTTTTGGTGGCTATCCCCACAAATTAAAAACAAACAAAATAAAATATAGTAGCCATCCTAATGGGTGTAAGGTGGGATTTCATTGTAGTTTCGATTTGCATTTCCCTAATTATTAGTGATACTGATATCTTTTTATGTGCTTATTGGCCATTCCTATAACTTCCTTTGAGAAATTCTATTGAAGTTCTTTGCCTATTTTTGGATCAGATTGTTTGCCTTTTGTTTTGAGTTTTAGGAGTTCTCTATATATTCTAGGTATTTTTTTTAAGATTTTTATTTATTTATTTGACAGACAGAGATCACAAGTAGGCAGAGAGGCAGGCAGAGACAGAGAGAGAGAGGAGGAACCAGGCTCCCTGCAGAGCAGAGAGCCCGATGCGGGACTCGATCCCAGGACCCTGAGATCATGACCTGAGCTGAAGGCAGAGGCTTAACCCACTGAGCCACCCAGGTGCCCTATATGCTAGGTATTAATCCCTTATCAGATACATGACTTGCAAATATTTTCTCCTATCTATAAGTTGCCTTTTTACTCTGTTGATAGTGTCTTTTTTTGTGTGCAAAATTTCAAAATTTTTATAAAGTTCAATACGTCTGTTTTTTCTTTTGCTACCGGTGTCTTTGGTGTCATATCCAAAAATCACTGTAAAGCCACTGTTATGAAGATTTTTTTCTCATGTTTTCTACTAAGAATCTTACTGTTTTATGTCTTGCTTTTAAATCCTTGATCCATTTTGAATGGCTTTTTGTATATGGTATTAGGTAATTACTTAATCCAACTTAATTCTTTCGCATGTGGATATCCAGTTTTTCCAGTACCATTTGTTGAAAAGATTGTCCTTTCTCCCTTGAATGGTCTTTGGCACCTTGTCAAATATTATTTGACTGTGTATGTCGGGGTTTATTTCTGGGCTCTCTGTTCTTCCATTGGTCTACATATGCTAATATCATACTGCTTTGATTATTATAGTTTCATAATAAGTTTTAAAGTGAGGAGCATGAGTCTTCCAGCTTGTTTTTCTTTTTCAAGATTGTTTTGGCTATGTAGGGTCCCTTAAGATTCCATATTAATTTAAGGGTTAGTTTTTCTATTTCTGTAAAAAAAAGGGGGGGGGATTTTGATAGGGATTGCATTGAATCTGTAGATCACTTCAGATAATATTAACAATTTAACAATATTAAATCTTCCAATACATGAACATGGGCGGTGTTTCCATTTATTTATATATTTAATTTCAGTAATGTTTGTGATTTTTAGTTGTACAAGTTTAATTTGTGCTTGACATATGGTATATGGTATATACTTGAAACTATTCCATACCACCTGAAGAAGAATACATACTCTGTTTCTATTGGATGGAGTGTTCCGTAAGTGTCTGTCAGATCTACTTGGTCTATTATGCTATTCAAATCCTCTATTTCCTTATTTATCTTCTGTCTGGTTGTTCTAGCCAGTATTGTAAGTGGGGCAAATTCATACTTGTCTTCTCCCATTTACTGGTTGGTGACTACTCTGCTCTGCTAAGTTACCTCACAAGACTTCACTCCACCCAGCTCCTCCCACAACTGTGTATAATCTACTTTCTACATAAATATCTTATTCTATAACTCATCGAAGTTCTCCTTCTGTCATTGAACTCTGATGGACGATCATTATGGAAGTTGTTTTGGGAGAACAGAATCTAAAAGATGAGAATCTGGAATAAATTTTTTGGCTCAACTAGATTTAAAGGCATACACAACATGTTTCCAAAAGCAGGGGGCATTGGTATTCCATAGCATTCAATGTCAAAACAGTTCAATTATTACTTACAATCACCTGTGATCAATTGCCTCTACTCATTTCCCACCCCCATGCATGAGTGTGCATATTCCTGGAGCTGTTTGCACAGAGCTTGCTGGAGACATGATGAGCTCTTCTGATCATCAGAGATCTCTGTTCTGATCACTGATTGCTGCTTCTGAACACAGAGGTACTGACAAAGAGGCAGGCAGTCATGTTCCACCTCCTTGGACTATTGCAAGCCCCCACCACTCTGAGAAGCCAAGCATGCTCAGCTGTCAAAATGGTACTGAGAAGGGATGGCTCTTGGGACAATCTATGGAAAGCTGTGACCTCTTTATAGTTACTGCTTGTGTAGGTCAGTCACCAACCACCTAAGGTCATTGTTGGAAAAGAGGGACAGCAGCTAGGAAGAAGACCTGAGCAGGGAGTGGAGGAAATCAAGGACAAAACCCAGAACCTAATGGCACCCCTTTATCTGTCTGTTACCATACCTTCGATGACCTTCCAAGAGTAATGATGGATACTTTCTTCTACCTTCTACACACTGGCCTTTAGGCTACTGTAACCTGGACCCAAACATGGGAGAGGATTCTAAAATATAATTCCAGCTCTACAGAATTGACATGGTATTAATTTGTGACCATAAAGACTGTCCTTATTTCAAACCACTGAAAACTGAATATTAGAATTTCTACCAAGTTGGTATTTACGTCTTCTTGTCTTAGGACACATGTAGTTTTGTTGCCTTGTCCAGTTGAAGAAATAGTCAACATTTTCAAGTGCAATTTTGAAGGAACTAGTAAGAACTATCTCTTTTTTTGTTGTTGTTATCAAACATAGTACATAAAATGAGTCAGTGAACAGTTTGAAAATATTTCTTTGAAAGAAAATCCCTAGTAATATTTTTGTTTAATTCCCAAAGCATTTGGGAATTTAACGTGAAGAATGGCGGAGTTGGAAGAATAAGATTAATGTAGTTAAGGAAGGTGTGATGTATTTTCAGAGGGCAATTACAAATATTAGATGAAATTATTACTAGGTATCTTGATCTATTTAAATTTTTTTCTCCCTCATGCCATAACTGTAGTGAGACAAAACAAAGTCAACTACATTAAAAGTTGTGTTACCTTGTATTTTGTCGAGTGAAAGTATAGAAACAAGGAGATGTGGAATCTCCCATCTAAGAGATGGAATAGATACCAGTGGTATTATTTGACAGCAAGGGAAAGTTTAATTAGTTCATTTCCTACCCTCCACTTGTCCTGAAATTTCATAGTTAGAGATTTTCTTTGACTTATTAACATGATGCACTTAAATATATTCAGCTTCTACCTATGTTCATAGCAGCACTAGTCATGACAGCCAAAATGTGGGAGGAACCCAAGTGTCCATTAACAGATAAACAGATAAACAAAAGTGGTCTATACATATAACAGAATATGATTCAGCCTTAAAAAAGGAAGGAAATTCTGATCCTTGCTAAACATGGATGAACCTGAGGACATTGTGTTAAGTAAATAAGCCAGTCATGAAGGATAGGACATTGGCTCTGGGACATTGACTCTAGGACATTGACTCTGGACTTTGGCTCTAGGACACTGGCTCTAGGACATTGACTCTGGACTTTGGTTCTAGGACAGCCCCTTAAGAAAGATGGTAAAGTAGAAAGGATGTCTAATTCATCAAAAATTACCTGGAAACTCTTGGGATGAAACAATAAAATGGTGTGTAATAAATATAACAGTGGGTAGTGGCCTGACTTAGAATGATTCCTTCCTCCAAAGGGACACCACTAAAAATGGGAGTCCCTAGTGTCCACCCTTATGCAACATGGCTTTAATCTCCAGGCCATAGCTAATTGATCCAGGGCTAGTCACCTGTCCTGAGTTTGCCAGTCAGATTTTCTCTGCCATGAATTTAAGATGTGGAAAAGGGAGAAACAGAGCCTAGAAGCTCTTGAGTTTGGGTCCCATTATGTGACCAGCAATGCAACAAACACAGGGTCCCCAAGATGGTCCAGTCACTGAAGTTCATGGGGTTGCCCCACTCCTGTGGCGCTAAGCCTGCTTAGTTTGGGTTTGGGTTAGACATAACCGGGTTATTACAGTTCCCCTTTCCTTCATCTCCCATTTTTGTTTGTTTTTGTTTTTACTTGTTAGCTAGAGTCAGCTACTGGGTTCACAACCAGAAGACCTTAAATGAACACAGGAAGGCACAGAGTTTCTGGTCACAGAGGTCAGTGGGCATCCTCTCTCTGCCCTATGTGGCCCTCACGTTTCAATGTTGAGGAGAGCAAGTAAGTGGTACAGTCAGCGAGTTGACTCAACTCCCAATAACAAGAATTTTTGACAAATTGATACTGCTGATTCTTATAACATACATTTTTACTAATACAAACATACATTTTTACTAATACGTTAAGCATTTTCACATGCACACACACAAAACTTTCAAATCACAATCAATGGGCCCTCGGTTAGCAACTGATAAAATAACTCTCACAGAACAGAATAGTTGGAACAGTCCCTTCAATTTTCCTGTCACAACTCCGCCAAGCACTTCCTTTGTCTCAGTGGCTCCAAGTAGGTTAAACGCTTCTAATCTGAAGAATAGAAACCCTACATACATTTAATTATCGTCATTAGCTTATCAATCACTGGACTAGGTACACACTTTCCTTCCCTTAACGCTTACTTCCTTATGCTCGCCCATACAGAAACATAAATAAAGAAGGCTTAAGTTGTGCATTTTTTGCTCACTAACCTCTAAGAAAAGTTCACGCTAAATAGAATTTTAGAAGATCCTCATCTTGGATATGGCTGGCCTTCTCAGCAACTCCGTTTGAGGAAAGTGTAATCATAGCACATAACCTTTCCTGATACTCTCTATGTCAACATCAACCCCAGCAGAGGCCTGATTTAAAACACAGGCACAACACTCAAAAAAAAAAAAAAAAAGTCTATCCTATCTGCTGTGTTGAGCAAGGGTGGCGAGGCTGGAGCCAGAGAAGTAAGGACTAACGGTCTCTTTCCTTTTGTTCCAGTCCCTAGGTAGGGGTCTCAGGACAGTGGCATCACCTGGGAATTTGTTAGAGATATGAATTCTCAGGCCCCACCTTAGAAGACTGACTCAGCAGAAACTCAGGAGGCTGCCCCAGCAATCTGTGTAGTAACAAGTTTACCAAGCCCCCCCCCCCCCCCCAGCTGATTCGGGATGCCCAAGGTTGAGAACCACTGTCCCGGACTCTACCATCAAGCCCGCTTAAGCCCTTTTCAAAGACATGACCCTTTGGTTCTATGGAGGCTCAAACGAGAGAATGTGTGTGGATGGGAAAACAGTCCACTGAGAAGGCCGCAAGACAAAAGACAAAAGGGAACGTGGATACCTTCTCAGGGGTTAGGAGGGCAGTTATGAAGGACAAGGGAGAGAAATTTTGTGATGGTGGGAGACTGTCCTCAGCATCACCAGAATTCCAAGGTTCCTGGTTATTCCCAACACAAGGATTCAAGGGAAACCCAGACTTACCAGAATGGCTAGGATGCTTAAGTGATTTCAGGATCATGTAGTTCATGCCTGCCTCCTTGCTTCAAGGTTCAGAACCACAGCCTCATCATAGCCCCTGTGGTGATTGGCTTCCAAGACTCTGAGTATGAAAATATAAAAGAGACCGTTTCCGGTGTATGCGTTTGCGAGCACTGCCAGCATCGCAAAACACCAAAGCTTGGATGACTTCAGCAGCAGGTTTCTTCGGAGGCCTCTCTGTCTTTAGATGTCACGTTCTCTGTGGCATCCACACCGTCTTCCATCTGTCTGTGCCCACATTTCCTCTTCTTCTAGGGACAGTCGTCAAACTGTGTTAGGGCTCACCCTCCCGGTCTGGTTTTAACCTAATCACCTCTCTAGAAGTCCAGTCTCCAAATACAGTCACATTCTGAGGCACAATGGGTTAGGGCTTCAACTATGAATTTTGGGAGAATACCCTTCATCCCAGAACACTCAGGAATAAGTGCCTTCCGTGACACCTGCTCTTAAGCTTGTCACTCCAGACCCTGCAATCCTCCTGTCCTGCCATGCGTTTATAACAATACCTGAAGGAGCTCTGTCACTCAGGGCTTGAGAAAAGACAATTATAAGATCATAAGTGATCGATTTCATATAATTTAGCGAGAAACAGACTCTCCCATTTATATAAGTCTAGTTATACTTACATACATACGGTGGAAAGGGCTGGTGCAGTAAAGTTCTAGTACAAACACAGCCTAAGAGAAACAGGTGAATCTTTACACTCTTGGACTAAGTACATTTTTTCTCAGTGGACTCTTTTTTTTTTTTTTTTTTTAAAGACTTTGACAGAGAGAGACAGCAAGAGAAGGAACACAAGCAGGGGGAGTGGGAGAAGGAGAAGCAGGCCTCTTGCCCAACAAGGAGCCCAACATGGGGCTTGATCCCAGGACCCTGAGTTCACGACATAAGCCGAAGGCAGATGCTCAACAACTGAGCCACCCAGAGCCACCCCCTCTGGATTCTTCTCATCATCATTCAGATGGAGCATCTAACTCTTGCCTCTGTTCTGGGCCCTTCATTTGAGCTCCACTACACAATGCAAAAGACGCAAAAGCCCCTTGCCCTTCACCTCTCAGTGCTCCAAGAACAGAATGTAAATCCCCGTACCTGCTTACTGCAAGCAAGTTTTATTTGCTTTGCCAGGAAATGGCTTCTTTGAGGGGATGGAAGTCATTTACCATCTAGGAAGCATTACCACCTAAGAAGCATTCTGTTCCTTCTTAGGAAACCCTTGAACTAGAGACGGGGATTTGCCTTCTTCATGGCCTTTGGAGACCATGGCCTTGTAGCGAAATGTACTCAGGTGGCCACAGGTTAGACTCCTTCCCCATTCGACAAGCCAGGATTTCAACACTGAAAACAGGATTTCAACATCTCTAAGCAAGCCCATGCCTTGCTTAGAGATGAGGCTCCAGGTCTCCTGGGACATCCTCAAATGTTAAATTATTTTCAACCAATATACCCTCCCTTGCATTTCATCTTCAGATTCTCCGAGTACTACAAGAGGTCTGTGACTTTCAAAGAGCTAGGCTTCCCCCGCTTTGCCATCATGCATATATATCAAAGAGTGAGCGTGACCCTGAATTCCAGAGCTTACCGTTGGGGTGAATGATGTGTGACTTACCCATGAGAAGGTAAAGAACACCTGTTTGGGGATTTCAGTCCTCGGGGATGCTCCCGTCCCATAGAACTCAAGAACCTAAAGCAATGCATGATTGAAAATGAAGCTTTAAATCATACACACTGGGACCTTTGAAAGCCAAGGCCAATACTAGTCTGGTCCCGACGAACAACAGAAGTGATCAAATATTGCCTGGTCCGGGTTGCCAACCTAGATTAGGAGATCATTCTAGGTCTAAGGGAGCAGGGTCAGGAACCCACGGAAGGAGCTGAGAAGGGCTGAAGAGAGAAGAGAAAAGAAAAAAGACTTGCAGCTCTCAAAAGGAAGCTCTTATTTGCTGTAACTATTTCTATGGCTGCTACATTTCCGCTGTCGTGATTATTTATAGACCATCAAAAGAGTCTCTCTTTTTCATGTGTAGGTTCCAATTAAAAGCTGCCAGAAGCTCATCAGACCTGGGAAGGTAGCTCTGTGTCTGGTGTCACGTCGCGTCTCAGGCAGCCCGGCTTCTGCTCCCCCAGATGGGTTCCTCCTTCAGTGAACTTTCCTTTCCTGAAAATAGCAGCAGGGCACCTGCCTGGCTATGGGACAAAGCAGAGTCCTGGTCGTGATTTTCACTCCTGGCCTCTTCATGGGTTCAATCCCATAAGCAGAAAGTTCCACCTCAATTTTTTTTGTTTGTTTCTCCTTGATGGAGCAAACATATTTTTTTTCCCCCTGTGGAATATGAATTTCCTCTCGATCTCTCACAGTTCAATGATTCCTGGCAACATCAAAGAGCGGAGACAACAAAATAGGATGCTTTCTGGACAGAAAGAGGCTGGGTCCTTCAGTCTCTCATGAAATAATGGTGTCAGCAACACCTCTCAGCCAAGATAATCGTCATTGAAAACAGCTCCAAGGAGCTGGAAAAATACTGGCTTGTGAGAGCATGGGCATAGATGCCATTTTCAAACCAGAAAAGCACCAAGTCTTTGGGGATATTCCGATTTCCTGTTATTTTGTAAGGGGTACAGTACCTCAGGTGTTTGGGGGAAAGAAACAATAAAGTATAAGAAAAACCTGGAAATTAAAAGTCATTTGGGGGGTCCTGTGTGGCTCCACCAGCTAACTGTCCGACTCTTGATTTTGACTCGGGTCATGGTCTCAGGGTCTCGGGACTGAGCCCTGTGGGGGGTGTCTGGGCTCAGTGGGGAGTCTGCTTGAGGTTCTCTCTCTTTCTCTCCCCCTCTCCCTCTGCCTCTCCTCCCACTTATGTGCTCTCTTTCTCTCTCTCAAATAAATAAATAAATAAATAAATCTTTAAAAAAAATGGTTTGGGAAGACATGATTGTTGAAATAACAAAGGGCAGCCATAAGGAATACTTCTCCACAAGTAGGATTCCAAACTGGGCGATTTAGGAACGTCCCAGGTGGTAGATCTTTATCTGAGAACAAAATCAAAGTAACTCAAATCCCAAGAAGTGTACATGCCTCTCCCACTGCTGTCCATAGGCCAGTTTCTTCCCTTCTCCTCCGAAGAGGCCCACACCCAGCACACCCGGGTTCCATAAAGCCGGATGCAGGTGAGGGAACAGAACTGTGGGAAACTTGAAAAAGAAAAGCGGATGTGAGTCAGCATTGTTCTGAAATTGTAGGTGCTGATACCAAGAACTGGAGACACTTTTTTTTTTTTTTTTAAATCAACACTTGCAGTAGATCAGTGGTTCTCTGTTAGGAGTGATTTGGCCCCCCCGGGAGGGGGGGACATTTGGCCATGTCTGGGGATATTTGGGGTTGTGACAACTGCCGTGTGTGTGAGCTCCTGGCCTCTAGTGGATAGAAGCCAGGGAGGTTGCCAAACATCTTCCAATCACAGGCTGCCGCCCCCGAACTCCACTCCAGTCAACAAAGAGTTAATTGGCTCACAATGTCAATTAATGCCCACATTAAGAAATGCTGTGACATGTTAAATATGGCCCCAGATGTTCTGCCACTTCTTCCATTAAGAGATGGAGTCCATTTCCCCACCTGGGGAAATTAGTGGCTTGCCTGCACTAATTGAATGCAGGGGAAATGACGTTCCAACTCCAGAGCCAAAGGGACAAGAGGCTTTTTAGCCTGTGTTCCCTTGAGCCCATCTCACCTGAAGGAAGTCAAAGACGAAGGTCAAGTCGACAGAAAGACCCAGCTGTTCAGCTGCACCCACAAAGTCAACCTACGAACCCCCCAGCTACTCCACAGCGTGGTGAGAAACCATAAACTTTTTAAAGTCACTAAGGTTTGGGCTGTTAAGTCAGGCAGCAACAAGTTACTGAAATGAACCGAAGGAGAGAGAATTGTGGTGTGGAAAGAGCTGATTTTCCCCAGCGATCCCCAAAGCCCTGGTCCATCAGATCTTTCTAACAGGCTGGTGGGAAGTGGTCGCAGAGAGTGCCCCCTCTACAGCTCTCCAGGCTTTGCTTCCACCCACTCAACCAGACCAATGAAAGTCTGTGGGGATTTTTTGGGAAATCACCCTTTACTGGTGAAAGCATTTTGATTACCCTGGGCCTTGCTTTCCCATCTTACTCTTCACTGGGGAGTCAGGAACCAACGAAGTTTGTTGAGGGGAAGAGAAGAGGATAGGAAAACAAACAAACAATGCAGAAATGAGAATCCCACTTAAGCCATTATGCTGTCCCATGCTTCCTTCACTCCCTATGCGGTCCTCTGGGAAACCCCTGAAGAGACTGTGGTTCTATTCACAAGCAGTGGGAGAATGAGGGGCTGCTTTCCTTAGAGGGGTTATCCTCGGCACTCACATCCAGTAACCAGGGAACCTGTGCCAAGACCGCGGCCTGGCTGAAAGGCGGCAGGACCATGATTGTGAATCAAAGACCGGTGTGCTGGACTTTGTTAGGTGGTGGATTACAACCTATGTTGCTGATGAAGCTCCCCTCTGTTCTCAACCTCCTTCTCTCCCTTCCCTGCTTCCTGAGCAGCCAAGTTCTCTGAGCCAGCCGGCTTCTACCACACTGTGCAGCCCAAGAAATCAGATTGCAGGGTTCTCTCCCTGTCCTCTCCCCCAACTTCTGGTCACTGTTCTCTGAGACACAGAAGCAGGGCTGGTTGACAGGGTCCTGCCAAGGAATCTGTAGGTAAGTTTCTCTGTCTTGAACACAGCATCTTCCAGGGCTTGGGACAGGTAAGGACAAAGGAAGCCTTTGCATGGGGAAGAACTCCTTGTGGGGAGCATCTGAAGGGAGCAGGATTGACTAGGGTCTGGTGGGAGTAGGGGAGGGGGAACACCAGCCCCTTCACCTCCACACCCCTCCACCCCTGCCTGCGCCCCAGGGGCTGGTGGAGAAAGCCTTCAGCTTGTGTAGTTTCCCAGGGCAGGTTGTGCAGGGAAGAGAGAGGAGGGAAGGAGAACCAATGCCTCCTTATGCATCAAGGATTTTCCACCCTGGCTGAACATTAGAATCATCTGGGATTTTTTTTTTTTTTTTTTTTTTTTTTTAATAGTTGATGTCTGGACTCAACCCCAAAGAGTCTGATTAAAAAGTGTCTGGGATGGGATCCTGGCATTTGTAACTCCTAATGTGCAAGTATCTATTTGTATTTTGCAAGGAAACTACTATTTCTTTGTCTTCTGGGGTTGAAGCTTGTGCCTTCTTAGCCCACGTGCCTCCGTGAGAGGGCCAGAAGAAACTCACAAGCGCCAGCGCCCTCTGGTGGTGGCCAGGACACTGTACAATTCTTAAGGAAAACCTCACGCTGGTCATAACCATTGAAAAATTAGAAGACACAGATACACAGAAGAAAAAAAATACACAAATAACCTGTACTAATCCATGTTAACAACTTGTGTATATATTCACAGATTTTCTTTGAAAATTTTGTTCTTTTAAAAATAAAACTGGGCTGTGTATGCTGTCTTGTTAACCTTTTACTTAATATACTATGAATGCATTTTTATGTAAATAAAGTCAATTCTATGTTAATATGCAATTAAATTTGTTTGATTCTTATTTCACAGGCAGTAGTAGGGGAAATATTTAGCATTTATGGAGCACTTACTATATGCTAGAAACTAAGTACCTGTAATGGATAATCTCATTTTATATTCACCACACCCCTATGAAGTGGGTATTCTAACTATTCCCATTTTATAGATGATGCTATTAATGTTACAGAGGTTTGACAATTTCTGTAAGTGGTGGAACCCAGAATCAGAAATAAACATTTCACTTTATGTTGCCAGATATTAGATATTAAATCTCTCTGTCCTTTCCTGTTGTCATATTTGTGGTTTCCTTTGGGGGTCACAAATTATATTGTGTCACACACACGCACATACACATACGGTGATAAAGATTGTTTCCTTGCCCCTTATGCTGAATTCCTAGATGAATCCATGGTCAAAATGTAAGTATTTTAATTGGTTTACAACTCTTATCAAACTTTCCCCCAAAATGCAGTGCTATACTCTCAATAGAAGGTGAATGAAGCGGGCACTTATATATTCTTGTGTTTAAAATCTTCCTCAGCTTTAATTTCTAATATAGTGTGATTAAGCATGCATACACACACTTATACACAAGCTCCTTAGGGTCTTAGTAATTTGAAGAAAAGATTCCTGAAATCATCTGGGTTAGGAAAAACCACCTGGGGAAATTTCTGTGGGGGTGGTGCCCTCACCCACATCCCCCTACCCCTTTCCTCTTGGTCCAGAACTCTCCCTTGGTGGCAGGACCCATTCTCCTCCTTGCAATAGTCTTCATTTTTATGTCCATCCCTCACTCCTTCTGTCAAACCCAGACATTCTGTCAGCAGTTGGTCTAAATCACCCCATGCCACCACAGCCGGCATGCAGTCCAGCATGTCCAGAAAAAAAACAAAAACAAAGAGAAAAAACAAAAAACGAACCCTGTTCCAAGTAGTTCCCTCTATTACTCCTCGCTCTGCCGGCAAAGCTGTGATGGGCCAGCCTGCATCTTCGGAGAGGTGACGAGTCCTGTGGGAAGAGCATGGTGTCATGGAAGTTGGGTCACCACACATAACTTCTTTAACCTCTCTGAGCTTAGTGTCCTTTTCCATAAAGCATGAGAACATTTCCAGGGTTCTGCAAATTAAATAAAAGAAATGAAATAGCTAAGGACCGAGCGTGCCAGAGAATGGGGGCTCAACAGTGTCTAGTATTTCTCTGGTAGGTCTACACATCCCCTTATTCTCCATGTTTTCTGTCTTTATTTTATAAATAGATCTTATAAATAGCACATACCCTGGATTTTTAAAAAAAATCCAATATGGCAACCTCAGTCTAACTGGAAGACTGAATCTATTTAAATTTGTGATTCTAACATAGTTGGACTTGTTTCTTTAAATTTGCAGTGTGAACTATGTCACACAAAAAGAAGTAGAGAGAACAAATCCTATGGTTTAAGGACTAACTAGAATTTCTGTGTGCTAACTACTTGGGTGAGAAATAGAATTTATCATTACTCTAGATATATCAATCCCCAATTACGATTATACTTCTCACCTCCTTGAGGTGATCAATATCCTACTCTTTGTTTTAAACATTAACTTGCTATTCTTTTTAGCTTAACCACCAGCACATGTATGTGCCATATATTGTTTAGTCTTATTTTTTAAACTTATAAAAATGCAATCACATGGAATTGAGTCCTCTGTAAATTTGCTTTTTATAAGCACTTGCCGTTGTATTTTTGGGATAATCTATGCTATTGTGGGAAGCTATAGTTTATTCAGTTTCTGCTGTACATAGTCCATATTTTAAAAAAAATTTAAATTCAGTTTTATTAACATATAGTGTATTACTAGTTTCTGAGGTAGAATTTAGTGATTTGTCAGTAACACCCAGTGCTCATTCCATCACGTGCCCTCCTTAATGTCCATCACCCAGTTACCCCACCCCTTCCCCATCTTCCCTCCAGCAACCCTCAGTTTGTTTCCTTATTTAGGAGTCTCAATGTAGTTTTAATTTGAATCTCCCTGATGGCTAGTGATGATGAACGATTTGCCTCCCTCTCTGTTGTCTTATGTTATTTTTCCTTCCCTTCCCCATGCCCATTTGTTTTGTTTCTTAAATTCCACATATGCATGAAATCATATGGTATTTGTCTTTCTCTGATTATTTAGCTTAGCATAATTCCTTCTAGTTCCATCCGCATTGTTGCAAGCAGCAAGATTTTTTTTTTGATGTCTGAGGAAATATCCCATTGCATATATATGTATATATATATATATCTCACATCTTCTTTATCCATTCATCTGTCACTGGACATCTGGGCTCTTTCCATAGTTTGGCTGTTGTGGACATTGCTGCCATAAACATTGGGGTGCACGTGCCCCTTCGAATTCCTACATTTGTAGGGTAAATACCCAGTAGTACAATTGCTGGGTCGTAGGGTAGCTCTATTTTCAGCTTTTTGAGGAACCTCCATACTGTTTTCCAGAGTGGCCGCACCAGTCTGCATTCTCACCAACAGTGTAAGAGCATTACCACAGGGGAGGTGGGTGGGGGGATGGGTTAAATAGGTGACTGGATCGAGGAAGGCACTTGCGATGAACACCAGGTGTATGGAAGTATTGAATCACTATATTTACTGTACACCTGAAATTAACATCACACTATATGTTAGCTAACTGGAATTAAATAAAAACTTAAAAAGAAAAAAAGAAAAAAAAATCTGTTGCGTCTAAATTTTCAAATTAACGGGATTCCATCTGGACATAGTACATTCTTACCTGTTAAATCCTGAAGCACCTCAGGTCAAGTTCTTTCCCTTCCTTGTCTTTGCTCTCTGTTCTTGATTAACGTTTTCAGAGCTGTGTCTGTTTAATTCACCTGTTTCAAAGAACCTACTCATGACATTAATTCTTTCTTTTATGTCTATCTTCCAATTCGTTAGTGGTGCCTTTTATCTCTTTGATTACCTTCCTTTATTCTACTTCCTTTGGGATTTATTTGCTGGATGTCTTTTGTTTGTTTGTTATTTCTTACGCTGGAAGCTTAGTGCCTCACTTGGTTGGACCCGTCTTCTTTTAAATGGAAGCATTGAAGTTCACCATTTTCCCTGTAAGTCCCACTAGCATTTCACAAGTTCTTACCCAATAGTTTTGCTTCTCCTTTGACCCATGAGTTGTTTAGAAGTTTGAAAGACTTGCCAACTTAATGGAATTCTTTTAGTTTTGTTTTTATTCTTACTTGCACGTTCGTCCCAGGATGTGGTTTCTGTGACAGCATTCCTCTGTTGCAGTGGAGACTACCTCTCTGGCCTCAAAGATAATCAATTTTTGAGAATATTCCTGTGTTTGGAAGAATGTGCATTCTTCCATTGCAGTCGGCAATACCCCACATAGGGAAACTCGTTAACCGTGCTGTTGAAACCGTCGACACGGCTGCTCGGTTTTGTCTGCTTGAACTATTAATTTCTGAGAGGGATGCATTAAAATCTCCTACAGGTATGTTTTCTCCTTGAGGGTCTATTTTTTTTAAAAAAATATTTAACTCTACTCTTACGGTTGTAGAATTTCCTCTCTTCCTGCTGAATTACACTTTTTGTCATTTCAAGCAAACCTCTACTACCACCAGTGTCACGTCTCGCTTGGACTCTTTTATCAGTTTTAGCCGGCAACGTCCTCCCAGGTGCCGCGTGGTCCGTTCGCCGGAAATAGAAATCCTCCGCTTGTCCCAGTTTCTTGGCTTGTGTGCTTTGTATTCGTCCTCCTTCTATTACTCCTTTTTCACCTATTTTGCCTTTTTCTTCTTTCAAATTGTCTTGTTTATACTTTTTTCTTTTTTCCGTATCCTGATCTGGGATCCATGATTTCCATTCTTTCAAGGTTTATCCTCAAAATGTGACCCCGTACCACCGTCTTAACCTTCCCCTGCAGAACGAGAGGGTCTTCGGAGACCAAATCCAATGATTCCCCTCCCACTTATGTGGCGTTTCAAAAAGCAGTATTTCTTAGGGCGCCTGGGTGGCTCAGTGGGTTAAGCCTCTGCGTATTGGGCTCTCTGCTCTGCGGGGAGCCTGCTTCCCTCTCTCTCTCTGCCTGCCTTTCTGCCTACTTGTGATCTCTCTGTCAAATAAATAAAAAAAGTTTTTTTAAAAAAATCAGTATTTCAGCTTGTTACTTACCTCCATGATTTAGTTATTTTACTTTGCCACAGAAAATATTCAATTAGAATGATTTGCACGCTTACCATTTTTTTTTTACTAACCATGTCTTACCAAATCTCAGACCTTTCTGAGATCATTTTCCTTCCTGAAATATATCTTTTCGGGAAGTCCTCTGACAAAGTTCCGCTGTTTGTAAACTCTGGTTGTGTATGTATGAAAACGTCTTTATCTCACCCTAGTTTTTTTTTTTTTAAAGATTTTATTTATTTATTTGACAGACAGAGATCGTAAGTCGGCAGAGAGGCAGGCAGAGAGAGAGGAGGAAGCAGGCTCCCTGCCGAGCAGAGAGCCCGATGCGGGGCTCGATCCCAGGATCCTCGGATCATGACCCAAGTCGAAGGCAGAGGCTTAACCCACTGAACCACCCAGGCGCCCCTCACCCTAGTTTTTAAAAGAAAAATCTGCAAAACACACAGTGCTGTGTTGACGGTCATCTGCTCTCCGCATTTTGATCATTCTCTGCTCTTCTTGCTTCTATTATTTCTGTTAAGATTCCTGCAAATTGTTTTCCCCCTCTATCTCCTCCGCTCTATTCATTTTCTCCTCATTCCCCACGTTTATGTTAGGCCTTTTAATTCTGTCTTCCCTATGTATTAATATCTTTCTTCCCCAAATTCTATTCCTATGGCTAGATGCTGGGTAATTTCAATATCTTGATGTTTATTATTTTCCTTTTTAAAAAAATTCAAATATACTAATTATTTGTGTAAAATATGCTGTTTAGATTATTTCAAGAATACACTTTTCATTTTAGCTACATGTTATTCCTCCCCTCACTTTTTTTTAAAATTTTATTTATTTTTAAAATTTCTTTTCAGTGTACCAGAATTCATTGTTTATGCACCATACCCAGTGCTCCATGCAATACGTGCCCTCCATAATACCCACCCCCAGGCTCACCCACCCTCCCACCCCCGGCCCCTCCAAAACCCTCAGGTTGTTTTTCACAGTCCATAGTCTCTCATGGTTTGTCTCCCCCTCCAATTTCCCCCACCTCCCTTCTTCTCTCCATCTCCCCATGTCCTCCATGTTATTTCGTATGCTCCACAAATAAGCTACATGCTATTTTTGATAATCCTTTGTTCCTGACTTTAAAAAAAAAATTCTGTATTTCATTATGATGGTGCTTTCTTACTCCAAATCTGGTCATTCTAATAATCTGAGGTGTTTGTACAGGAGGTGGTCTAGATTGATTATTTTGCTAACTTACTGGTGGTGATTCATTTCCTTGGGCTTATGATGGTTAACATTTAACTTACATTTAATTTGATTATCTTTGAGCCCATAATCCATAAGAGTTCTGAGTTCTTGGGTCACTTTCCTCCATAAAGGATGTTTCTATGGGGAGTTCTTAACATCTGGAGTGTATCCATCCCACCCACTGTGGGTCCTAAGCTTAAATTCCAAATCTGCTGCTGATGTGGGCATGCTCCTCCAGGAAAAACCCAGCTTTGCAGGTTTTCCCATGCTCAAGTCCATTTTCAGCCCACCATTACATTTTTCTTGTTCGGCGAATGTGTTTTCGTTTGCTTGTTTTGGCTGTTGAAAACTCCCATTGTTTGCTTAGGAGCTCAGCAAAGTTTGGAAAAGTGTGCTTGTTGTAATCTATTCCTATTCTAGCAGCATCAGCTCATTGACCCTTCCTGATGCCTAGTCCGCCATGTTGTTGGATATTGTAGGTCCAATAAATGGGAGTTATTATTATTATTGATTTGGAAAACACAGCTTCCATACCACGGGGCAATGTGGAATCCTGTCCCGGCATGTGGAGAAATTCATAAGCAGTAATCAAAGAAACTGACAAATAGAATTGATTGCTGCTGTAACATAGGTTTTGGAATCAGCATTTTAAAACTGGAATTAGGTCTACATAATGCAAACATGTTTTGACACAGCTGCCGTTGCAGATTCAAATGACAGAATCTGGTCCAGAGGAAGCAGCCCACACTTCAAAGTTGTTCAACAGTGTTCTCCTGATGCTGCTGATACCACTGCTTCCTGGGGCAACAGCCTCCTGCCAGTTCATATCAAAATACACACTTAGCATCAGGGGGGAAAGGACCTTTTGGTTTTCCAAATTTATTTCCTTCCTTTCTTCTCCCCTCCCTTTTCTTCTCCTGCTAGTGAACACAATTCTATCTTGATCTTAAGCTCAAACTCCAAAGGAGCGGGAACCATTGGGAATTGGAGGGGCTCTTATCCAAAAATCTTAGACCCTCCAATAACAGAAATTGCTAAGACAGAAAAGAAAAGAATGTGCCTTTTTACTGGGAATGAGGATAGTGTGCGGTGTTTTCGAGGTGTTAGAATAAGTAATCCATTTGATGTCCTCATAATAAGATGTGCCCTTCTATTGTCACTCCTCTCAGATATGAATTATTAAAGACTCTTATTGTTCCTCTGTAAGTCTTCTATATAATGTAGAACTCATCTTGCAGAAAAGAAAAACGAAAACTGAAAGTAGCAAAAAAAAAAAAAATGCATCTAGAGCTTGTGATTTCTGCCAGCAGCAAAATCATTTCTTGTACTTGGATACCAAAACGTTTTTCCCCCCATTTTATTTCCATCTTGAGCTCAAGGTAATTACCCTTCAGAGACACCTACAGGGAGAGGCTATGAGAATGTCTGATAATTTTTGATGCGTTTGCCTCTCTACATTTTCTCTCCGACATTCTACTAAGTGGAGCACATCTGCCATGAGACATCAGCGGAGGATGACTTCATTAAAAATTGAATACTGTTTTCTGCCTCCGCAAGTGTTTGTCCTATACCAAACCCTCACGTGGTGAAAGTGTGCAAGAGGGCAACCCATATCCTCATGAACCCCAGACTGCTCCTTGCAAAAGGCAGTTTCTTAGGAGCAGCCAGCCACCTGCTGTGTTTCCAAGTTGAACAACTGTCACGCTAGCATCTCTAAATAACTGTTGTAAAGGAAATGTCAGGGAATATGTTTGGGGATTAGAAACAGTCTTCAAGATTTGCAACCCCTATTTGTACAACAGTCAGTAATAATTCCAAATGAGAGGAAAAGTAGCTGTTCTAATGCTTCTATTGCTTTTCCCGAACTCTAGGCCTTTTCTTTTACCTCTATGATGGAAATACAGACTTTTTAAACCAATTTACATTCACCTTGGAATTTTCGCCATCCATAATTGTAAGCCTTTGAGAAATTTCCTATTTTTCAGGAGCTGTTGATTTTCCCATTGGCGCCATCTGCTGGTCTAGATATTTCAGCCCGGTTCTGGTTTCTAAGTTTCAATACAGTCGAGAAAACTTAGAATAGATTTCTAAAGTAATGAAAAATCTCTGCTTAAATTTTGTGAAAATATTATTTTCACACATATTTGATATGTCATATTTGAATTCATAGATCTTTTTTTTTACCTTACCCCAAATTTGTAATTACCATGACTCAAATCATTCATATGTATGTTTTATGTAAGTCATAATATATTGTATGGTATATTATTATACTGAATTAAGGCTGATAGATTGGCTTTTCTGTTTCCCTTGATAGTTACACAATTTTGGAAAGTTAATATAAAGGTTTAGTTACATAATCTCTAAGAAGCAAATGTCAAGGCTGCAGGATAAAAAACTGATTCGTTGAACATTTTTATATGCGGTTTAAGTGAACTCTTCCCAACCTCAGAAAATAACACCTACACTTATTGTGAACACTATTAAGCAGGTGGATTTTTGACCTGGTGAGTCTAGAGGACTTTCTTCCAAGTATCTGGTTATATAGATTATATAGAAACGTACATCTATATTAATTCATACATCTATATTACATCAGATCCAGTTTTCAGCAATATTTTTCTTCTGATTTTCTATAGGCTGTGATTGATGTTTTGCAATATCTCAAATGTTCATTAATTTCATTTATTGTAATGTTTCAAATAGATCTCCACCCGGGATTTGTAATCCAGATGGCTTTCCAACAAAGGGCATTTCTCCACCTTTGTATTTGCATCCAGCTTCAAGAGATGCCCAGTGGTTTGCTTGCTGTGTTTTGGCATGCTCCCCTCTCCCTGGTTAGCTGAGTATTGGAACATATCCTCCCTTTCCTCTGCTCACTGATGAGATATAATTTATGTTGATTCAACTCTTCGCAAATTGCCATCTGTCAGCTTTGCTTTCTCTAATCCCTCATCTCCCTCCTTCGTTGCATTTGGTTGAACTGGCGGAAGCTCGGGTATTGGCTTGGAGCAAAGTCTCTCCATCAATAGTGAAGATCCCATTTGAAACTAACATCTCACTCATGAATTGCCTTCTTTTCAACCTCAACTGTGGCAATATTTTCATTTAGCTTTTCATCATCCTCTGCTACACAAAAAATAGAGCAGCAGCACCCCTGACATCCCTGGCTTCTGGAACCAGGTCGAGAAGCCCTTTGGCATCTGTATCTCCCCAATAAGCTGTCTTTGTTGATATTGTCTGTGCTTTCAGGAACCTGATAGATGGAATATCCCCAGCGATCATATCCAGATTCCTGTTCCCTCACTCTTGTGCCTGAAACACAGATCAGTCTTACTAGAAATTTCTATCCCGAAGAGACTGTCTTTATAGTCTCTTTATAGATCTGAACAAATCTTCTACAACCATGGAATATAGGAAAAGTTACATAATGTAATTAGAAAGTAGACAAGCATCATTTAATTAATAAGTATATTAAAGCATGATGAAAATCTCTTTGTAGACAGACTAAAATAGGCATAATTAAATAACCGGTGGTTTTAGAAGTGCTTTCCCTAAGCCAACATTTCTTAGTCTTGGTACCATTGATGCTGGAGACCAAATAATTCGTTTTGGGAGGGGGACATCCTGTGATTTGGGAATGTATAGCAACATCCCTGGTTTCTGTCCACTGGATATTAATAGCACTCCTGTCCTTTTGTTGTGACAAACAGGAGTATCTCCAGAGATTGCCATACATCCCTTGGGGGGTGTGGCAAAACTAACCCCCCTCCCCGCTTTTACATATGAATATTAACGAAAGAAAAACACTGAAATATGAGACACTACCTAGAAGTCCAGGTGGTTTTAGTTAGCTTGCAAATGACTTCACATATCAAAAATGTCAGAGGAATCCAAACATGACACAGAAACATTGAACTTAAAACTGGAGAGGAGTATGAAAATATTTCTTCCAGAAATGAAGAGCTAGAATATATATAGCTCATGATCGTGGACTCCAGATATTCTCCCGGCAAAAATCTGAGGCCTGAACACAGGACTCATTAGTCAAATGTTCGAACAGAGATGTTGCCAAGCTCGTATTTCTGATTTTCTAGGAAACCAGGAACTCGTGGAAGCCTGATGTAAATCAGTGCTGCTAACCAACTGCTTTCACAACCACTGGTCTGATGGGTAGATTCTGAGTGGGAAGAGGAGGAAAAGAGTCTCCAATGGGCTATGTTGTCATGGTTCTTGGCTGTGAGCCTTCTGAAAATATCCTCATTAAGGGGCTATCTATCTTGAACGTGAGACATTTCCTGGGAGCAGAGGCCTTTTGCTCAAAGTCTCCATCGATCTCCAGCACACCATAGCTCTGTTACAGTCTTTAGCCTCATTCTGATTAAGCAGAGAGGTTATAAATCCTTTTTAGTTCCAAGGAAGCTTTTCCAATGGGCATGTAATATACACAAAGGTACTCTATTATAACAAGGTTTCCTTACTTCATGATGTTGGAGATGCCATAGGCTAAATTATGCCCCTGTCATATGAAAGCCCATATAAAAAAACATTCAAATATCATATGGTTAGTTCTGAAACCAAAGTGTAAGTCCAATGCAAGCCCTTGTGTTACAGAGGAACTACATTTTATACAACTGTTCAGACTGTGTCATATCCTCCACCTAAAATAATGTCTGGCTCTGAAACTTTGGGTTAACGGAATCATTCATGCTCATCATAGTGAGTAGAGAAAATACCTCAGAGCAGTTAAAAAGATGGATGACAAGACTTTGCTAAACCTCAGTTACTACATCTGCAAAATGGGGAATAATAGTTCTTTTGCTTCGTAGGTTTCTTTTGAGGGTTAAATGAGATACTAGGTATGAAACGTGGTTCTGGGTCTGGTACATGGCAAGAACTCACCAACTCTGAACTGCCAGCACTTTACTATATAATTACATAATATATACTGTTGTTACGAGGGTGACCAAGTGACAGTGATACTCTCTTCCACACCACGTGTTTTCATACGGTTTCCCTAAAAAGAAAACTAGGGAAATCCATACCTAAGAAAACAAGTGAGTTTTCTTAGCAGTAACCCAAGAAACTGTAAATGCTTGGTAAAATGATTGGGGAATTCTACTTGGGATAAAAGTCATTGCAATTTTGTAAAGAAATATTATTCAAAAGAAAAGGAATCAAAAGGGACTCCTGGAGGATGTCTCAGTCGGATAAATGTCCTGCTCTTGATTTCGGCTCAGGTCATGGTCTCGGGGCCATGAGATCGAGCCCCATGTCTTGGGCTCCATGCTCAGTGGGGAGTCTGCTTGAAATTCTTTCTCTCTCCCTCCGCTCTTCCTCCTGCTTTCACTCGCCCTCTCTCTCTCAAATAAATAAACAAATCTTAAAAAATAATTAAAAAAAGAAAAGGAGTCAAAATATATCTTAGCTTCAAAGACAAACAGAACATCCAAAGTCATCTTAGAATACAAAAAAAGGAAAAGGATATTATGTGGCAAGGATTTCAGTTCCCTTTTAACAGTGACCAGGGGTCAAAGAGTCTTACCAAGCAGACAGGCCATTTCACATCCCTCTGGCTGGGAGGCTGGGAGCAGCTGCATAGGACGATCACAGCTCACTCATGGAGCTGCAAAGATCCACTGCTGTTCGGACACCTGCTTGCCAAACTACCTTTGGAGAAGACTCTGACTCCCCGTGCCAACTTCCCAGTGGGAGAATGCACATTGGCACCAGTGATATAGATGTGGTCCCTGAAAATGCCTCCTTTGCATGCTCCCAGGGTTAGGGAAGCATGCGACAGTTTGGAAAATGCCTTATGAATGAGAAGCACCCGGCATGCTAAACTAGGGAATGTGGCTTTAAAGACTTGTTCTGCCTCTGAGGACAGCAGCTTCCTATAAGACAACTGAATTTAAACAATCTCATGTCAATGACCTTGACACTTCTTCAGTGCTTACTTTGCTCTTTGCCGCTTGGTTTGGGAAGTTCCTCTGTTAGTCTAACTTAGTGCTAATTATAATCATTCACTAACTCCATGAGGATTTTAGGTTTCTGAACATGGCCGGCCCTATCTCTTAAACAGTGAGACTCTCAGTACCTATTATTAAAAATGTATAACTCTACATACAAATTCAATGTATCCCCGGAGAATTGTGGGAAATCTCTTTTTTAATCTTCAGAGGGTGAAAGGACCCAGAAGTGTCTAAAAGGTATCTGGGAGATGTCTCTAAAGCAGAATTTTACTGTGATGGAAATCAATGTAATGAAATTCAAATGTTTAACTTTGATTAACTTGAAAAGCTTACCACAGAAAGGTAGCAGAGAACATCAAAAATATTCTGAACATCTTGATAATTAGAAATGTAATACAAAATAGACACGTACGAACTCCTAGCTATTAATCCAGAAGGAAGATTCAAATTGTCCAACAGAGTATATTGTCATTAGAAACTTCCATACAGATTTGAGATTTGGGTTGGCATCCTTTCTTGTCACATAACTGCAATACTTTCTAGAAGCTTATGGTTTATTGCATAGTCTAGCATTCTAGTAAAAGTCTATTGGGTCTTAATTGTAAAAAAAAGAAACAAAAACAAAAACAAAACTTGTGTGTTCACTGGTGGCCTAAAATGGAGCCAAAATTACCTACTCTGTGGATCGAAGAGCATTTGTCTTGACTTCTGCTGAGGTGAAAGTCACTTCTGGGCTATGACCTGATGTTTTCCCTGAGGTTTCCTAGTGCCTTCATTTTTGGAAAAGTGCAGAGCCTGAAGAATAAGGTCTAGCCAAGAGGAGTTCCATCTTGGCTGCACATTAGCCATTTTCAAAAACACCAGTGTGGGCACTTGGGTGGCTCAATGGGTTAAGCATTTGCCTTCAGGTTGGGTTGTGATCTCAGGGTCCTGGGATCGAGTCCCTCATCAGGCTCCCTGCTCAGTAGGGAGTCTTATCCTCCCTCTACCCTTCCGCCTACGGCTCGTGATCTCTCACACACTCTCTCTCTCTCTCAAAAAATTAAAATCTAGGGGAAAAAAAGAAAGAAAAAACACCAGTGCCTGTAGACTCTTACATCCAATGCAGAAAGTCATTCTAACAACCAAAAAAAAGCTAGATAAAGTACAAAATTCAAGTTCAGTATTTTTAAAAAACCCAACAGAGGGGCACTTGGGTGGCTCAGTTGGTTAAGCAGCTGCCTTCGACTCCCAGGTCCTGGGGTTGAGTCCTACATCGGGCTCCCGGCTCAGTGGAGACCCTGCTGCTCCCTCTCTCTCTGCCTGCCGCTCTGCCTATTCGTGCTCTCTATCTCTCTGTCACATAAATAATCTTTAAAAAGAAAAGAAAATGTTTTAAAAAGATAATAAAATAAATAAACTAATTAATAAACCCAACAGAGAGCTGAAGGCATGATAATAACTTTTAGAAGTGATGAGCCCTTGTTGGGAGTTTTCTTCTACTTGTGGAGAAGCTCCCTGTGATCAGGAATGAGGACAGGGTAGCCACATCAATCTGCTGGTGCTGCCGTAACAAGGCTCCCTAGCCCGGGAAGTTTGAATGAAAGACATTTCCTCAGGTCTGGAAACAAGACGTCTACGATCAAGTGTCATCGGGGTTGATTTTTTTCCTGAGGCTTCTCTCCTTGGCTAGTAGATGGCTATCTACTCCCTTTGTCTTCACATGGTCTCTCCCCCTGTGCACAGACACGCCTGCATGTTGTCCTGTTGTTAGGACACCAGCCATTGGATTAGGACTCACTTTCAAGAACTCATTTTACCTATTTAAAGACCTTATCTCCAAACTTTTTGAGGTACTGAGTGTTAGGACTTCAACATGTGAATTTTGTGAGGGTACAACTCAGCCCATAACACCAGCCTGACTCTTGTGGCCCACAAGTGGGCCAGTTGACGTGATCCAGTTCGGAGCCCTGACCACAGAGCAAGACCTTCTCCACAAGTCTTCACTGGATGTGTGTGGGGTAGTACGTCAGTTTCCTGTTGTTGCAGCAACACATCACCACAGAGTTATTGGCTTAGAACAATGCAAATTTATTATCGTATAGATATTATAGATAATTCCGTAGACCGGAAGTCTGACATAACTCACTGAGCTAAAACCAAGGTGTTGGCAGGGTTGTGTTCCCTTCAGAGGCTCTAGGAGAGAGTCCATGTCCTTGCCTTTTCCAGCTTTGAGAGGCTCCCTGCATTCTTTGGCGGGTGACCCCTTCCTCCTTCTTCAAATCCAGCAACACTGTATCTGCCTGACCCTGCTTCCTTCATCACATCTGCCCAGACTGTGCTCTCCTGCCTCTTCCTTTTTAATGACCCTTGTGATGATACGATGTTTACCCAGGTAATTCAGAATAATCTTGCTTTCTTAAGGTCATCTGACTGGCAAATTTAATTCCATCTCCCACTTTCATTCCCCCTTCCTGTGAAATCTAACACCATTGTAGCTTCTGGGGATTAGGATCTGTACACCTTGAGGCGCCATAACTCTGCCTACCACCGTCGGTAGTATGTCAAAGGCTAGGGCAGCACAAGAGTTCTGAGAGCTATCTCCCTGAAGGCATGCCTCCCCTGAATGCAAGTGAAAGCTGCCCAGCAAAGGAGATGGGAGGACAGTGACGCAGAGAGAAACACCTCCGTCCCCATAGACTATAATGCAGCGCTGGTCAGCGGGGCAAGAGTGTTCTCCAACTGCGCAGAAAGTGCGTGAGGGGACAGGGCTGGGGAGCAGAATCTCCCCATGGATCCAGAGCAGCTAGCAGCTGGGATGGAAAACAGAGCAAAGTCTCCCAGAGTCTAGAAAGCTGGTGGCTCAGCAGTCAAGCAAAAGAGCGATCCAGGTCCTCACCAGTGCTTATAACCCAGGCCCTCCAGAAGAACCAGTCCTGAGCCTGCTCTAAAGCATTTCAAATTGGTGTTCAACTGAGTCCAAGTAAAGCTGCTACAAAGCTGAGACCCATGCCGAAGGACAGATGAGATTTGATTAGCCCCCACCAATCCCCCTAGGACCCTGATCCAAGTAGGAGGATGACTTTTATGAAGTGTTATTACTTCCATCTCTACCATTCTTTATTAAAAAGTGTTCAAATAAAAGCCAACATTATAAGATGCACAGAGGGAAAAGAAAATGTGACAGGGTCAAAAATCGCCAAGAGTCAATAGAAGCAGCCCCAGAGAGTCCACACATTTGAATAACAAGATGGGGCCTTAAAAATAAGTCCAAAGGAGATGCCAAAGGATAAAGACACAAAGAACTACAAACAAACACTGAACTCCACATCGTGACGTCCACTTAGTAAATTTGTTTCTCACAGGGTTAGAGATTCTGTAACTACTTCATACATGTACTAGGGCTGAACATGAAAAAATACCTTCCAGGTAATAAGAGGTTTCTCATTGTCAGGGAAAAAAGTTCCAAGTTAGGAAAGGAGGGAGGTGAGAATAAACCCTGAGGTACTGGACTGGAATTGGAGACGTGTGTGTGTGTGTGTGTGTGTGTGTGTGTGTGTGTGAGAGAGAGAGAGAGTGAGTTTGTGCGTTTGATGGATATGGAAATTAATGGAAAATATGTGTATGCACACACTAGTACATACACACATTTCCAAACTCTCTCCACTGACAGGGACTAGAAGCGATGGCATCATGGTAGCAATGAGCACACTCAGAGCCCAGATCTTGGTTTTTACATTCCATTCTCCAATAAAAGGAATCAGGGTTCTTTGAAAAACAGATTGTTTCTCAGGGTGGGGTGTGGAAAATACAAGAACGAACTGGAGCATCTTATGGAATTAAGTACTCAAAAGAAGATGGGGATATATCAAAAAGCATAGGCACCAGCATGACAAAGCTCCTGAAGACCAAAGCTGGAACAATTTGAGCAATAAAATAATGATAATTTTAGATTATCATACCCAGAATAAAATACATATGCATGAGTCCATACCGAGATAACAAAAAACTGAAAGAATAAATGAGGGAGAAGAGACAACTCTTTCTTAGAATTTGAATTAAGACGGGCGCCTGGGTGGCTCAGTCATTGTGTCTGCCTTCCACTCAGGTCGTGATCCCATGGTCCTGGGATCGAACCCAACATCCAGCTCCCTGCTCAGCAGAGAGTCTGCTTCTCCCTCTCCCACTGCCCTGCTTGTGCTCTCTCTCTTCAAATAATAAATAAAATCTTTAAAAAAATTTTGAATTAATAAATGTAGAAGAAATAAAAGAAATAGAAAATTATCTTTGAACACCACAGTTAGAATTGGTGCAGCCAAGATCCACCAATCGTTGCTAAAATTAGTGGACACAACTTTGAGAAAAATAGGGATATTTATGTAGTCTAAATGGTCTCCCCAGGAAATTTACTAACTACAAAGAGAAAAAGAATGATTTCACCATAGAGAAATCCAGAAGACACCACCTTTACAAAGTGATCAAGGTTAACATCACCAGTCATACAAAACGTATCAATGTTATATACCCTGTTAATACACTGAGAAAAGTACCTCACTTCTGTAATGTTTGTGAAAAATGCATAACCACAATCCAATCATGAGGAAATAGATGACAAACCCAAATTAAAGGACAATCAAAAAAAAAAAAAAAAACCAGTACTCTTCCAAAGCGCCAAGGCCATGAAGATAAGGAAAGATCGGAATCGTCACAGATTAGCAAGTCTAAGGCAACATGACAAGTAAATACAAGGTTGGATCCTGGACTGGATCCTGCAACAAAAAACAACATTCCTGGAAAAATCTGGAGAATATAAACAAAGTCTGTAGTTTAGGTAACAGCAATATGCCAATGTTAATGTCTTAGTTTCGATAGTTACTGATGGTTATGGAAGCTGTGGGTATCCGGGAAAACGAGGGGCAGAATATGCGGGTTCTCCCTATACCAGTTGTTCAACCTCTCTGTAAATCTAAAATGAATTCAAAGTAAAGAAAAAAAAATGTGCCGAAGGATCTAGTGGAAAATGTTGACAACCTGCTTAAAGAGAAGGAGAATTTCCAAAAAGACATAGAAACTATTAAAAAATAACAACAAATGGAAATATCAGAACTAAAAGATACTGATGACACCTGTGTCTACACAACAGAAATCCCGATTGAATTACTCTGTGGCAGGGAGCAGGCAGTTGGAAGTGTGTGTGTTTAATTTCCCAAGCAATTCTAATCGTAGCCAAGGTTAGGAACTACTCGGCCAGCCTAATTGAATTAACATTAAAATATAATGAAGCTATATACAGATTTTCCTTGACTCACTTATGTCCTAATATTTTAAGTAGAAGATGCATTTAATATACCTAACCTATAGAATATCATAGCTTAGCCTGGCTTACCTTAAATGTGCTCAAAATACTTATATATTAACCTACAGTTCAGCAAAACCATGGAACAGAAAGCCTGTTTTATAATGAAGGGTTGGGTGTCCCATGTAATTGGTTGGATACAGCACTGAAAGTGAAAGACCAGAATGGTCATCAGTGTGTGACTTGTCCACCCTTGTGATGGTGTGGCTCTCTGGGAGCGTGTTTCGCACCAACTGCTAAAAAATCGTAAGTAGAACCATTGTAGGTCAGGTGCTATCTACACTATGTGTTGGGAGGGGTCTAAGACCTTACTAGAAGGGCTTAAGGGACTCTGCATATAGTTTTCCCATGGCTAAGATGACTTACAACCAGATCGTTAAGAGAAGAGACAGTGGCGGGAAGAAATCCCCATGCAGGCGTCCATGTTTTTTCTCCCTCCCACAAGGGGGACACTTGAGAGTGCTTCTTTCTCCAGCAAGTATATGATGTTTCTTGCCCAGAGATATTGGAGAATGCATGGTTCTCATTAGAAAAGTCCAAGGTTATTTAGTGGGAGCTTGTCACCTAGGTACCCTCTGCTTAATATGCTCCAAAATCCAGACTCCAAGAAGGAATGGAAGTGTTCTGCACAAAACCGCATTGTACCAACTGCTGAGACCTAGCGAGCCACCTTATTGGTTAAGAGAAGTTTTATATCACTGTACGATCTATTTACCAATCAAGATCCCAGACACCAGGCAGAGCCGACCTTACCGGCAGGTGTGTCTCCAGACAGCAGTCTCAGACCTGCGATGGGAACTCTTCTGCACATACCATAACTCACACCATAGTTCACATTTTCCTGGACACAAGTGAGAGGACAGTCCCCGAGTTTTTTTACATACGTTGTCGCGTAGGCTGCTTGCGACAACTCCATGAGCAGGGTATTGTGTTCGTTTTATAGCTGAGATAATCTGAGGCGTAGAGATAGTTGACCCCAACAACACACAACTGGTAAATAATGATCACCAAAATTCATAAAGCAGTTCTGACACAACCTGTTCTGAATCTTTTTTTCCCTCTTGAAATTGGAGATAAATAATAGCTTCTTGCTCTTTACCCTAGAGCATATTTGCAGATAAATGATGAGGCCTCCAAAAGTACCTAGAAAGAAATAACACAAATTCTACTTTTTCCACTGTTATTGCCAATGGATGTAGTTTTAACCAAAATGGGGGTCTCAAGTAGATCAATAAGTGTGGCATTTGAAAAAATCACCCTCAGGGGTTTCCCGGATCTCTTTTCTACAGTAGGATAGTATGTGAAAATATCACTTTCCCAATCTATTGCCAGTTTGCCTCTGTGTGTGTGTGTGTGTGTGTGTGTGTGTTTAAGGTAAGTAGTCTTGCTTTTCAGATATTTCTGACTTCTTCACTTTTTGGCTCCTCCTTGGACCATGGAATTTTTTAAAAGATATTATTTATTTATCTGAGAGAGAAAGCATAAGCAGAGAATGAGGGGAGGAGCAGAGGGAGAGAGAGAGAAGCAGACTCCCTGCTAAGCAGAGAACCCAATGCCACGCCAGACCCTAGGCCCCTAAGATCATGACCTGAGCCCAGGCAGACGTTTAAGCCACTGAACTACCCAGGCTCCCCGGACTGTGGAAGTTTTGTTATAAGTGGTCGCGATGCACATTTCAAAGCTGCTGAAAATTCACCAACCTGTTACAAAACATGGCTCCATACAAAACATGGCTCTCAGGCAGTTCTAGTTCGATAAATGTTAAGTTCAATTTTATGACTGACATGCCTATGTATATTTCAGCAAGTGGAAACCAAAAGGTGACAGAGACGTCCCTTTTTCTCTTTTCAGAAAAAAACGCTCCCTTGCACTGAGCCCCAGAGAGCACCCCTGGTCTTTGAGAGAGAGCCCAAGAGCCTGCCAGCTGCGCTGATCCTTTGCCTGTGCAAACGTCAAGGAGGAGCCGCTCTTTTCTCCCTCTCTTGGCGGAGTCCTCTCACGGACAAGACAGGGCTGTTGGAAAATTTATGGCAACTGAAGCAAAGACACTGATTTAACATTTTAAGTAGAAGATCACCTTAATGAAATAAAGAGTAACTTTCTGGACAGAGGTTGACAACTTTTTCAATTTTTTCTTTTTTTGGCAACTTTTTAATGAAGGTCCAGATAATAAATGTTTTAGGCTTTTCAGGTCATTTGGTGTCTGTTTCAATGATTCCACTCTGCCTTGCTGTGTACAAGGAGCCTCAGACAATGAGTAAACAAAAGGGTATGGCCATGTTCCAATAAAACTTTATTTACAAAAACAGGGGGCAGATTGGTTCTGGTTTGCAGGCTGCACTTTACCAACGTCTGTTCTAGAACATCAGCAGAATTTGCTATATGTGTTTTTCCCTCTAAGGTACCCAGGAAACATTAACCCCTTTATTTGTAATGTAACTTATTATTCTTACCTATAACCCGAGCAGAGATTCCATACTCAAATGCTAGAATTTCCTGATGTGACATGCATGAGATTGGCTTATATACTTAACTTTGTTTATGACGAATACCAGTACTAATTATTCTTAAATATAGAAATGCAGATAGAGCCTGTGTGTGTTAACCAATAGCCCATTAGCCGTTTTGGTTGGCACAGTGCCATATTCTGCCTGGAGAACAGCTGGGATCTGACTGCTTTTGAGAAATGTTTTGAGATATGATGACAAAAGGACTATATCCAGATGCCTGGACATGATAATGCATCTGGAAAGGGGCGAGGCTGTAGAATCAATAGCAGTCAGATGGGTTCACCACACAGATATTCCTGGGAGACCACAATTTACAAATACAAGAAAAATCTACATAAGCCTTTAGGTTCACAGTAGCTTTTTTCTAAATGCAATCTGAATTTCAAAATGTAGCTATGCTTATTCAGTGATTGATTTGCACAAAGTAACTCTATGAGCGCCCTACCACACTGTTTGAATTTTAACGATACATGTCTTAATGATTTTCTCTGTGCTTTGAAAGGATGGCCAGTTGTATGAAACAGTAGTTACAACCAGTAGATGGCATCTCTCAGCTAGAGCAATATTTTAGACCTATTTTTAACATCAGACTTGCTGATTTATGAGAGCTTACCCTCTGACGTTATTTATAATAGATCATTTTAATTTTGAGCCCTACTCATCATAATTGAATTTTAAAAATTGCCATCCAATAAATTCACATACAGGACGAAAAGAGACCAAAAAAATTCCCTTAATTTGAACCTGATAGTTCTATTGCACTTCCACATAATAGGCAGACTAAATGTTCTGAATTTTTAAAGTGGATATAATTTAAAGACATTAAACACTGAACACAGGCATTTGAAATACAGTTAGTTCTTTATGATTGAATAAAGCTGCCTTGCTAATTGCTGGACCAGGACCAAAAGATATAACACCAAACATCCTCCAACTTGGATAAATTCCACGGGAGTCAAGTGAGTTTAAAAGTCCCACAAATAATTAAATTACTGACTAGGATAGATCAGAAGGAGAAAACTAATAGATTGAATTCTGTTCCTTAGAGCCTGATTTACTTTTGAGCTGACTGTATTCAGCTATCTGCAATTGCAACAAACCAAAGTCATTAAAAACCCATCCATTTTCTTACGCAACCTCGACAGAACTTCGGTGAATTTTATCCCAGATAGCACTTTGTAAAAGGAGGCAGAATCTGCGAGTTTCAACCCTTCCTTTTTCCCCTGCAGTGTTTATGGATGCTGATATCTCAGTTTGTGAGTAATCTGGGATGTGGAAGAAACAGGATGTGTCTTACTCTACATGTTCTAAGTTGCAATCCACATGTTTTGGTGTGTGAGCTGGATTGATTTCATAAATAAAATAGCATTCTTGGAAAAGTGAAGGACAGAGGTCTGTAGGGGGGAAGGAATAATCTAATCAGAGACTTGTTTCCTACTTTAATCACGAGCCATAAAAACAGCCAAATCCCATGTCATGCTGCAGCAAAGGTTACATCAGCACTTCATACAATATTTATAGTGTGAAAGAAGCCTTGCAGTCTGACTCCAATATGACATTAATCTTCCTGCTCTGTCCCTCACCCCCCCCCACGCACCCCCCCCACACACCTCCCAGTGAAATGTGTTCCCTGGTGCCATTCTGATAATGGAGATGACTAACTGGAGAATATTAATGTAACAAGAATTCTAGACCATAAAAGAAATATAGAATCATACTGGGTCCTAGGGAAGCACATTTTAAGTGCCTTTTTTAAGTAGTGGGGCTAACCATCCCTAGTTCACCCTAGATGGAGGGGATTCCTGGATGTTGAACTTCTGAACCTAGACAAGTTGGTGATCCCGTTTTTAAGAGGGTATGGCTTGAGGATATGAAGGCTTGGTTCAAAAATACGTATCTTACCCTTGGTCATATAAGACGTCGTCGTGGCCAAGACATGGCATGAGGCTGGTACTTCAAGCTCGAGCCTGAGACCAGACCTGGGGTTTCCTGGCCACAGAGCAGGGAGCTCTCCAGTCATCCTGTTTTCTTCCTTAACCTCAACCATCTAGGCTCACAGGTTTAGAGCCGGCAGGGCTTTCCGAGGCTAATAATTCAGGGAACCCCGTAGCTGTTTGGAGCAGCATCTCAGATCACGGCCCCTCCTGGCTCGCTTTCCTCCTATTACCCATGCTGTCATTCTCATCGAAAACTCATTTATACTCAGAAGAATAAATCAAAGCAGCCGAAAAGAAGCTCAGTCATAAGGATCCAATCAGCATAATTGTCACTCTTCTCCACGAAGCTGTTCTGGGTAGCTCGAGGACCGTCAGGTGGGACTTGAAGGCTTTGTTGCCTCTGAGGTCTCTGCTCATTTCACGAAAAGCTTTCTCAAGGACTTCTGGTAAACCAATGATTTACAGTTCCCGAAATGGGATGTGGGGCTGGATCGTCACCTTTATTACAAGCATTCAGGCAATGGCAACATGATTGAGTACTAGAAGAGCCAGAGGGATTAAAAGGCCCCTCGTGATGTTCACTGGAAACTCACAAGGGCAGATGGAGTGCCACACAAAATGTGCACCACGTAGACAAGGCAGCGGCTTCTACCGTGGCCAGTGACCCAGGCTGGGTATCCCACATCTGCATTCCTGCCTTATACCCCCTCAGCTCTCATCCACCATTGCCGGCGCTGCTTCTCAGCAGTTTCTTCTTCGGAGGGCAGCTTGGAGTGTCTCCATGGTTTTCTCCGGCTGCCCTGCTGGGTGCAGTGCGTACACTTCTGTGCAGGGGCCCAGCGGTAGGGAGACAGAGGATCGGCTGGGGCAGCAGCGGGGGCACAGGACCCAGAAATAAATTCTGCAGTAAATGACTGGGTATTTACCCCAAAGATACAGATGTAGTGAAAAGAAGGGCCATCTTTACCCCAATGTTTATAGCAATGGCCACGGTCGCCAAACTGTGGAAAGAACAAAGATGCCCTTCAATGGATGAATGGATAAGGAAGATGTGGTCCATATACACAATGGAGTATTATGCCTCCCTCAGAAAGGATGAATACCCAACTTTTGTATCAACATGGATGGGACTGGAAGAGATTATGCTGAATGAAATAAGTCAAGCAGAGAGAGTCAACTATATGGTTTCACTTATTTGTGGAGCATAACAAATAGCATGGAGGACATGAGGAGATGGAGAGGAGAGGAGAGTTGAGGGAAATTGGAAGGGGAGATGAACCATGAGAGACTATGGACTCTGAAAAACAACCTGAGGGTTTTGAAGGGGCGGGGGGTGAGAGGTTGGGGGAGCCAGGTGGTGGGTATTACAGAGGGCACATATTGCATGGAGCACTGGGTGTGGCACACAAACAATGAATTCTGTTACACTGAAAATAAAAATAAATAAATAAATAAATAAATATAAAAGTAAAAAAAAAATTCTGCAGTAAATGAATACTGTGATAGGGCCGCAGAAAGGTCTCTAGGTTCAAAGGCAGCAGCTCTACCCAGGAGGCCAGCATTGCTAAAAAGTAGACAGGACAAAGTCCAGAAAACGTTCTTATGAAAAATGCCTCCCTCCTCACCACTGTGATATTTCTATGGGCAGCAGGTCAATGACTTCTTAAAAAGCCTTACCTAACTTAAGAAAACAAGTTATCTTGGAAATGTGATGAGTAGCAACATACTACAGGTAGTTATTCCAGAACTCACGAGAAAGGTAGAACAGGTGGCTAAATTTGGACTTCAGGTTCAGATTAGGAGGTATTTTATTTTATTTTATTTTATTTTATTTTATTTTATTTTTAGGAGGTATTTTAAAATAGCTCAGGGTACTGACTTCCAGAAGACTGGCGACAAAGATATGGGTAATCTAACTGACAATCTTCTCAAAGGCCATTAGCATCCTTTCTTTTGCCTTCCTTCCCTATATAAGGTGGGAGGGTGTGGATCTGGTACATGTTTCCTGGCCAAGGTGTCCTAGGGCCTCTGACCAAATTGTCCCCATCACAGGTCTGAATCTATCTGAGTGCTGGCCCTTGAAGAGCAAAAGAAGTGTTTGAAAATGGCTAAGTATTACAATATATGGATTTAGCAATCGGCAAAGAAAACATTTGCAGCCTAGTAATTTTCAAACCAAACTTATCCACTTGTTATTTAATTTTTAATAAGAGAGGAGGCATTGCCATCCACCTTTTCTAGAGGTAAAATAATTTTATAAAACAGCTGTGGCGCAATGATTAAAAATTGTCTTTGAAGTCAGACAATCAAGGTTCAAACCCAAGTTTTACCACTTGGCAGTGTGTGTGACTCACAGCTATTTATAATTTAGCTTTTAAGTTGAAGATACTGGTGATTCCTACGACCTAAGGGGGTTTGAATATGAGTCAATACACACCTAGAATTAACCCCTGGCACATAGCAAATTCTTGTTTGTTGGTATTAACTGTCATCACTGAAATCATCACCTTTTCTGAATTTGGGTAGAGACAACAGGAGAAAGGAATTTTCCTTTTTGTAGGAAGAAGAAAATGAAGCTGCATTAATTGTCAACTGTGTCATCTGTCCCAATAGGAAAGAGTCTTCAGCAATGGATCTGGTACAAGTCACTGACTATATTTTTTTGCTTCAGCAATAAATATTAGATTTTCTGGGCTCATTCTAGTTAACATTGTTTTCCTATATTGCTACCCACTTCTGGAATATCTCAGAAATGCAAAATTATGGACATCTAAACAATATGTCCCAGATGGCCTTTTCATGCAAAGGAGACAAAAATTCATGTAAGTCCTTCTGTTCTGACTTTACGTTAAAAATATGACCACCTTAGAGCACTTTTCATTTGCACCTGCCTCGTCTCTGGCCAGTTCCTTCTGGGTAGTGCAACTCCAGCTCATACTAATGAGATAACTGTTCTCCTCTATTACTGGATTCGTTGGAAGTTGAAGTCTATTTCTTGCACTGAAAAAGCAGAGAATGTTGGACCTTCGTCAAGAAGCTTATAGAACTAAAAGTAACCTCAGTAGAACATTCACAAAGGCAAAGGAGTTACGTCAAAGGACACATCGTAATATGTCCATGAAGACGGTATAGTCTTTATTCAAGACACAGCTTGAATGTCAGCTACTTTGTTAACCTTTCTTAATTCCCCCAGTCATGTTCGTTCCCATATCTGAAGTCGACAGTACTCAAGTAAGGCTTTCCTTTTGGCACTTGTCATGTTGTAACTTACCTGCCTACACCTCTCACCTTTTCCCTCTTCCATGCTCTCTTTCTCCCCCAGTTTCTGCACCCTCCAATATAGAACTCCTGTTAAAGGTCTCATCAACCAGTCCAGTACACAGCATGACCCTGGTGCCCCCAAATACTTGTTAATGAGGCCAACCTTATCAGCATGCACCTACATCAGGCTCTCCTCTCTTCCTCAGTGTCAGAGGGACTGGGATCCCTAGACCACTTGCAATCTATGCCCACGTGCAGCTCTTTTTAGTGGGATGAGAACAGAAGTCTTGAAAATTGCTTCCAAGTTGACACTGAGAAGGTGTGAGATCCCAGCACTGTGGCAAATGCTCCACGTTAAGATGGTGGCACATCCAGCAGTCTTGGCTCTTGTAACCATGATGAGTGGGCTCTCTGCTGCTCACTCAAGAGATGATGGAAAACTATACCTTTGTGGTGGAAGCCACTGGGATTTGAGGGGTTTACTACCACATAGAATAGCCTACCCTATCCTGACTCATAGGCAATAGATGACAAATATCATCCCTTCATTCGATTCAGACATTAGATTGGAAGCACCGTAGTGTCCCAGGAAAAACACTCCATTCTGGGAGTCAGAAAACAAGATGTGTACCTGCACGCATGTGAGCTTGCATTTTAATTCTGACAAACTCTTGGAGTTTTTACGGCATTGGAGGGAAAATTATGGTGACCCAGAGCGATGTCAAGCCCCACATGTATGATCCACACATTTGAAGATAGGAGTTGCTACTCATTCTCTTTCTGCTGACCACATGGCCCTTCTGGGTCAAATGCTCAAATTTAAGGGATTACTACTATATGGACTACAGGTTAGAAAAGGTTATTGGTCACTACAAATCCAGGACAGAATCTCCTTTGTACTTCAGCCAATTGTTTTATAGCTCCTTAGAAAGAATACTTCCCTCTGTAAGCTGCTTCCAGAAGAAAATGGTTCCTATCCAATGATATCTGTCTGAGTAATCTGGTGATTAAAGACAAATTTTGTCTGGCACACCCTCCTAGGCAAATTGACATTATGGAAACTGGAGTTCGTAAGGGGCTCCCATGGTTAGGTGGCATGGTGTAAGCCAACACGACAGACACATCAGATTTTGAGAAGAATGAGATTGTGGGTTTAGCTCAATGGGCAGGTCTGGTGAGGCAAACTTTCATTCAGGCAGGTGGCTTTGAAGTGATGCAGGTGACCCTGTGAACTCACAACTCATGAAGGTCCACTGAATGTGATTGAGCTCTGACACATTCTCTGGATATCTCAGGGTGTTTACACTGCAGGTGGCCCAGGTTAGGGCCTCTCTTTCATTAGGAATGTGCTCACTGCTGTATTTCACCAAGTGAAAGAGTCAGGAGCTCACTCTTTCCACCTGGCTATCATGGGAGCAAAGCCTCCTCACCCAGGAAATGATCCCCAGGTTCTGAACTGTTGCAATGGTCCTTGGACTTGTTCTTTAGAAGGCAACAATGAAAAAGAAATGGAGCAATCCTCTACTTGCTTGGTATAGAAATGACCCATTGTTGTGCTAAAAATGAGGTATCATTACTGCTAGGCTTAGAGCTGATTCCTTTGGTTTCCAGCATGGGCTGCTTACTGAAGCCCTTAAGGACCCAACCTGAGAGCTGGATTGAGCAGGACCCAACAGGTCCCGGGCTTCTATGTGTCTTCCAGCATGGCAGAATTAAGGAATCTGTTAGAGAAGCAGGGATTTTCTCTAAGGTAAGTTAGAGGAACCCCTCTTATTTCCCTGCTCCAAGTTAACACCAGGGCAGGCTATGTCTGAATAAGCCAGAGGCTGTCTACACTAAGCTCTGCTCTGTTTGCAAAAAAAGTCACCTTTGGGACTTTTCATTCTCCAAGCTCCAGAGCATGGGCATATGTAGAGACAGCTGCAGCCATGAGCACAGGAGCACCTTAGTGGCCCCACATGACAACAGCTCCTGGAGAGGCCCAGGAGCTCAGGTCCCAGGTGCCTGGAAGTCCTCCTGAGCACTGAGGAACACAGACACAGTGCCTCCTATACATCTTGGTTTCTCTGACCGGCGTCTCACCATCTTGGACAAGGTCTAGGGAATTCATAAGATAATTAGGTCATTGTTTAGTTGCATAAGAATATTTATTTTTTAAATAAGAAACTTTTGTTTTACTCCCTAGGAACTTCAAAAAAGCTTTTCACATGATCCCACTATTTTGAGGAGGCCTTTTGATAACGGGATTTGCATTTTGGCCCTTTCATTATGGGTACATCTTAAGGCTAAGGGGAAAAAAATAGAACTATCTGCTTAGGATCCGGAAACACCCCCGCTGCCCCCCTCTACTCTAAAGCCTGGGCACATTCCCATCACCAGCACTTTCCTGGGGAGTCAAGTGTGGCCCTCTTCTACTAGCTCAACAGTGTGGAGACTCTTCAGTTTAATTATCATCATCATCACTGTGGGCCAGGGGCCTGTTGAGACTTTTATAATTATTCAGAGTAATCTTCACAACAACCACGATGGGAGATATCATGGCAGAGGAAGAGAATAAGGCTCAGAGAGTTTAAGTGATCTGCTCAAGGATGCTAGAGATTAGTGGGTCAAACTCACACTCATATCCTACTGAACATACCCATTGACCCAGGTGTATTCAGATGCCAGGTTTGGCATTCAAAAACTCAAGCAATAGTGCAGTGGGTACTGTAAAAACAATTCAACAGTACATGGGACTATTATCTGTTCCATTTTGGGGTAGGAAATGGTGGCAGTCAGGCACTGGGGTTGAGTGGACTCATTGGTTGATTCTTCCTAGTTCTTCTGACTTTAGGGCATTCACAGGATTGCTTGTTTCCACTTGTGACAGTGTAGTATTCCTTAATGGGTTTGGAGAAGATGCAAATAGAAAATTGCATTGTGGGGGCGCCTGGGTGGCTCAGTGGGTTAAAAGCCTCTGCCTTTGGCTCAGGTCATGATCCCAGGGTCCTGGGATCGAGCCCCGCATCGGGCTCTCTGCTCGGCAGGGAGCCTGCTTCCTCCTCTCTCTGTCTGCTTCTCTGCCTACTTGTACTCTCTGTCTGTCAAATAAATGAATAAAATCTTTAAAAAAATAGACCACTTTAAACATACATAGTGACTTCTTTTAAAAAAAAAAAAGAAAATTGCATTGTGATGCTACTCATAAATAAGGAGACTTTGGAGACACCAACACATCAACTTGAAAAGAAAATTTTAAAATGTCCAAGTCTTGGGCGCCTGGGTGGCTCAGTGAGTTAAAGCCTCTGCCTTCAGCTCAGGTCATGATCTCAGGGTCCTGGGATCGAGCCCCGCATCGGGCGCTCTGCTCAGCGGAGAGCCTGTTTCCCCCTCTCTCTCTGCCTGCCTCTCTGCCTACTTGTGATCTCTGTCAAATAAACAAATAAAATGTTTTTAAAAAATAAATAAAGTGTCCAAGTCTTGGAAAATCCTGATCATATAAGGTAAAGACATTGGAAGTTTGATTTGACAGACCCTTCTAAAGCGTCTGGGATGAGCCTCCAAAATGGCAAACTGTCTTGCCCCGGGGAGACGCAAGTCCCCCTGGGAAAAGCAGACCTGCCTCATGAGTCTCTGGGAAGTTCTGCATGACCAGCTCCTAGAATGCCTATTTGAGGACCATTGTGGAAAGCTGGAAATACTACAGCTTTCTTTAAAAATTATTCCATGATACAACTTAAATCTCATGAGTTAGAAAACCAAAAATTAGAACAATATTGTTTTTTTCTAAGAAGAAACTTAGCATGTACTTAATAGAAAAGGGAACCATAAGCACTAACTAATGAAGGAAGATGTGAAGGGGGGCCAAGAGAAATGATCTTTAATTATTTTGAAGACAAAACATGAGGGCAAAACCTTGTGGTATCTCTTGTCTTTGAGTATGTCCTTCAGTGCTAATGAGACAAAAGCAGGGAGGGCCCCTGGGAAATCAAGGCCCAGCTCTGGAGCTCAGGCCCGTGTTATAGGAGGGACAGGTAGAAGCTGGCAGACACTGTACTTGAGCCAGAACCTCATCCTTCATCTTCTCCTGCACCATGTGGGCTTAACCCTGCTGGTTGACAAGAAAGTTCCACCTTCAGTTCTTTTTTTTTTTTTTTTTTAAAGATTTTATTTATTTATTTGACAGAGAGAGAGATCACAAGTAGGCAGAGAGGCAGGCAGAGAGAGAGGAGAAAGCAGGCTCCCCGCGGAGCAGAGAGCCCGACGTGGGGCTCGATCCCAGGACCCTGAGATCATGACCCGAGCCGAAGGCAGCGGCTTAATCCACTGAGCCACCCAGGCGCCCCCCACCTTCAGTTCTTTAGGGGAAAGAAGACATAACCTCAAGAATCCTGTGAAAGTGATAGCTCACCTTCTCTCTTCCTTCTGTCCTGTGAGTTTCCATCTAGAATACAGAGCCCAGCCTGAGAAGGTGTGTAATCAGTGTAAACTGAGGACCCCAAAAGGAATGTTCTCTGCTCATCTACTTTGGAGCCACAACCTCTCCTGGGAATAAGCTTTCTGGAAATATGAGAAGTGGGTGTACAGCTAATGGAAACATAATAAGTGGCTGGACAGCTGATGATAAGCTGTCCTGTCCATGACTACCTGGGGAGTCATTGATTGGAGTCTTCTAATGGTTGTGATAGATGTCCACTATGCAGATGAGGAATCCAAAGTACCAAGCAGAACTCTAACTTATTTCTGAGGAGTATTTTAATCTTACCCAGTGCATGCTTCCTTGGACCTCAACACAAATCTACCCTGAAATTCACCTATAAGAAAAAGAAAATCACTTCCTATTCTTTGGGGCAGGTGGTTATTTAGGGAAAGCAAATGAACCATTCCAGGTTCATCTGGTGAGCCATAAACCCAAGCACTGTATAAATTGCTCACTCTCAAAATAGTAAGCAGCACTGGGAGGGTCAAACTTGAGTCATTGCACCAACTAGCAAAAGGTCTTCAACTTCTAGCTGAGCTATATAGAGACCTGTGTGCTGCAGCCTTCTGGGACAGTGACCAAAAACCTCTGGTTTTTGCTTTCTCCATGGATGGAGGCTCTGATGGATAGCCATGACCCGGAGTGGTTTCCACAAGAGGAGAGGGTAACCACTGATACATAATTAGTGGCATCTCATAGATCCTTCCCCAGAATACTCAGAAAATTCACAACTTCCTTCTGTTCCCTATAAAGTTACCTTTTCTTTTTTTCTCCAGAGTAATTATTACCTAAAGGCATGAACATCAAAAAGTATTTAAGTGGAGTTGTTTAAGATCATGGATAAACCAAGAATGATTTTATATAGATGATAGCTCAGTGTCAGGGGCTTACCCTGCAGTCCTGCCCAGGATCTCCTGTTCTTCTGCAGGAAACTTCACCCATACCACTCAGCTTGGAAAACCACCTGCCTCATAATATCATATTAGGAAGTGTACCTTACAAAAGTTTTTCTACTTTAATTTTGCTCTGTTTCAACACCAAAATGGCCCTGGGGAAATTCATAGATAAAGGAGAATCACTGGACACCAGAAGACAATCTGATTGTCTTCCTCTGTGTGGAACAATGAAAACAATGTTCATTAAGATACTGGAGACTCATAAGGAGTGCTCATCCCTAAGAATGCATGAAAATACCTACTCATGACATTGTGAACAATGTCCCCAAGATCAGCAGGTCTTCCTACATGCCTCCTACCTCCTCCCAAGTGCCTCTACAAAACACGAGTACCTTCCCAAAGCTAAGTCAGCTGCCATTTGCCTGTTAATGAAAGGTTGCACAAGTCGTTGAAGGCTGGGAGATAGACCAGAGACTAGAATTTTCTAATCAGAACTAATCCCTCCAGGCATATAGCATTTGATACATCAAAGGCTTAATATTTGATACTTCAAAGGCCTTCTCAGTAATTCTTTTGAGGAATCAAAAAACTATGCTAATGAATGTATGAGTTCTGTGGTTTTAGGTAGAAACTTTTTTTTTTTTCTGGCTTTGGATAAACTTTTTATAACTTCATTTGATTGAGGAAGCATCTGTATATGTGCAATGATTTAAGATAATCCAAGAGAACCAATTGCTCCCAAATACCTTCCCTGCCAGCTTGCCAGTGCCCCATTGGTGAATCTCTCAGGCTATGGATTTGAGGGCCTTATTAAATTACATGTTGCCCCAAATACATAATGGATAAAATGCAATCACCCATTAAAATCTTTGGATAGACTCATTTGTCCAGTTTATCTCTCTCTTAGGTGGAATTGAAAGGTTGGGCCCTACTGACAAAGAGCTGTCCACCGAATTCACTTTTGGAGGTAGGGAAACTGTTCCTTTGCAAACATATACCCCTTCTTTTCCTTGTTGGCTAATGCTGTCTATTCAATCTTTGACATCATTTGAAAAAAAAATATGCATTTACCACATATCTGTTCTCAACCTTTCACAAGCTTTAATCATACCTCTTCTTCCACCTGAAAGCCCTTCTCACTACTCTCTCAAGTGACATGAAGCTAAAAATTTGATTTAAAGTTCACTCTGTGGAAAGAAAGGACAGATAGGTGGAAAACACTTTCCATTTATCTTTCATAATAGCGTCCATAGAGATTTGGGGTATGGTGCTGAGTCAACATGGGGTTGCAGGCTTGCCTGTGCTGATAGTTGAACTCTTTGGACAATCAATTATTCCACAGCCCATTGAGAAAGTCAAAAGACCTAAGGTGGCTCAATAAAATTAGCCAAGAGTATTGAACTTACAAAGGAACACTTCTACAGTATTGGTTATCCCTTACACACCAGATGGCTTGTTTCAAACAGAAGCTTCAAGAATTTTATGGTCGCCACTTTTTCTTGGTGTTTTATCTCAGAATGAGGATTGCTAAAATCTCTAAGCTCATATGCACAACACAGACGCATTCCCACAATCTCTCCAAAATAATTAAAGAAAAATAGCAAAATTGAGTACTCATTGGTCGTTCACATTTCTATTGCATTCATCAAATTCATTGGTCACTATCCTTCCTCTTCTCAACACCACTAATCTTCATTCACATTAAGCAAGAAAGGCAAGAAAAAAAAATCTTCTCTGATATATTTTTCTTTATGGTAACTGGGTACACCCAACCTAATAAGCTAATGACAATTAACACTGACAACTGATCCCAAATGACAGGAATATTAACAAAATATTAAGAAATCCTTACTGGGACAAGCTTTTTGTAAACTAGACTAATGACCAAGGGAACACAATGTTTTGCTGAGTATTGCCCCCTAGACCCCTAATTCATTGGTCTAATTAATTATCTCTATGATAAAGGTCTACTCATATATTTCATTGACAACTCACTGATGTTAACTTAAAGCATGTAATTCAGACCCAAAGATGTAATAATACAAAGTATCTGATTTTTCTTGCTTTTCATGCTGTACTTCCTTCATGCCATGATCACATAAATACAGCTTCCTGATAGATACTCTTAGTGTGAGAATTCCTAAGGATGAGTTCCAAATGCCATACCAAAAAATGAAGACGATCAGAAGAAATCATTATGTCTGAATGTATTTCCTCAAACAATTTACTGATACAATTGAAATTGGGAAAACACAGTTGTGACAAAATCTGTAGACAGCCAATGGGTCCTCATTTTTGGACCTCATCATCACTGGTCTTGAGCTGAGGGCCGATAATGCAGCTGAGTATCATCTGCTTTGGGATCCTGATTGTATAGGAGACCCTAAAGTTCTAATTTCATCCGGAAGCCTAGTTCTAATTTTTATCTAGAAGTCACACAAAGAGAAAAAAAAAATCTGCTTTGTTCAGTCAGAGTATCTTACACTTAAGATACTCAAGAACAAATATGACTGTTTTCCAGAAGAAATGAAAATAAAAATGAAAGGGTGTCAGTTTGTTTGGGAAAAACAAATAGTACCAACAAATGGTGAGGTAATAGCAAAGAGGGCTTTGAAATCCATGATAGGAAGGTAGAACTCCCAGTAGTCTCTAACACTTGGGGACATTCTTAAAGTTAACAACTATTTTTCCTAAGAAGGAGGAGGAGAAAAGGTGGAGTCAGAATCCCATCCACTCAGGGCTTGGAAAGTTAGGGAAACATAGAGGGGCAGCCCTCCACAGTGCTTACCTGGGATGTTTTGATGGTACTCATTGGCGGCCCTGAATTTAAATTTAACTTTTAAATGGGTTGTTAATCAGCTGCCCTCCCTGATATACTGTGTGCTTCCTGTAGAAACCACAGAGTGGTTGTCATTGAGAGGAGCACAAGGGAAGAGGCCAAAGCTTGTTGCATCTCCCGCAGTATGGATCTCCCTATCTCTTCTCCTCTGCTAAGTAACAACTGTCATTTCAACTGTGTGAAGGTGGATTCCTTGACATAGCACAGATTCTAGGCACTGATTTTAATGCCTGCATGAGTCCATTTAAAGCATCTTGTTCCAAATTTGCCTGCAACCTGTGCACACAATCTTTTCCTGAGAAAAAAAATCACCCGCATTTAACATATGCACCTGTGCACACGGGCAGATGAATGGTTATCTGAAATTTGGAGAAATGGAGCTGCCTGGCTCCAAATATTACACCATTCCCCAACCTTCTGACTTTTTCAGCTCTTAGCCCTTCGTTTGGGTTAAAACAATATTTCCTAAAAGCTTAAATTAAAATGCAAATATGTTACCTAGAGGCGGAAATGTTTTAAATTGTTCAAGTTTACTGATGCATGAGCAAGGATTTGTTTCTCTGATTAGAAAAGCATCTCCTTTAAATACAGTGTCCTAGAAGACTAGATTATGCCTTTTTAATTGTTTACTTGGAGTGGAGGAGAGGGAGAGAAAAAAATCCAGTGCCCAAGACTTTAACCAGAGAGGATGAATGGACATCAGCTGAGCATGTCCTGAATGTCAAGCGCTTTACATATTTTAGTTAATCTTTAAAACAACCTTATGAGGGCGCCTGGGTGGCTCAGTGGTTTAAGCTGCTGCCTTTGGCTCAGGTCATGATCTCAGGGTCCTGGGATCGAGTCCTGCATTGGGCTCTCTGCTTGGCAGGGAGCCTGCTTCCCTCTCTCTCTCTCTGCCTGCCTCTCTCTCTCTCTGCAAATAAATAAATAAAATCTTTAAAAACAAACAAACAAGCAACCTTATGAGGTTGATTTTAGCAACCTCAGCTTACATATAAGAAAGCGAAATCTCAGACATTAAATAAGTCTAAGTAGGGGCAGAGCCAAGAGTTAGGACCTGGTTTCCTAGATTCTAAAGTCACTGCCCCAGAAAATGTCTGCAGGATCAAAGGGCTACAGTGAGTTCATAAGTCAATAATTACCTCTTCTTTTCTGTTCTCCCAAACACCGAAGAGGAAAGGACAAAGTGGTCTGCATAGAGAGAGACCTCTTATCAAGATACTATTGTAAAATGTCAAATGATTTTCTAGGGTGATACAAGTGTAGATCTTGATTTGAATGTTGTCTATACATTTGTCACAACTCATCTAACTGTACACTTAGAATCTGTGACTTTGACAGCATGTAATTATAATATGAAAATAAATTATAAGCTTTACTTAAATTACACACTTCCAGTACCAACTTCATGAACCTGGGCTGGCCTTTACTTCCCTGTTTGGTCAGAGCAAAGAAAAACAATTTTCTCACTTAAAGGAACAGGATAAAGGTGCCTGGGTGGTTGGTTGAGTTGGTTGAGTGTCCAACTCTTGATTTTGGTTCAGGGCATGATTTCTGGGTCCTGGGATCAAGCCCGGCTATGAACTCAGTGGGGAGTCCGCTGCAGATTCTCTCTGGCTCTCCCTCTCATTCACTCTTTCTCTCTCTCAAATAAATACATAAGAACTCGCTTCAAAAAATAAAGGAATAAGGTAGATCCTTAAGACTTGCACAGAACTCCCATAGATCTCAAGCAAGAACATTTTTAATAGGACTTATGACAATTAGTATTTCTTCTTTCTTACACCTGAACCTGAAACAACCATGGCAAAAATTCATGCAGAAAAATGTCTGTGATGATGGTTCTAGATTATAAAGAAAACATCAATATTAATATGATAAGCATTACTTTATATTTCAACATCCAAAGTAAATTCACGCATTCCTTGAATGTCAAATTCACTTTAAAAATAATGTTAATCATATTCTCTCCTTTTTTTAATCATATTCTCTTTTTGAAGCCTAAATATACCAAAATAAGACTTTTAGTGCAATGCTTGAAGAACAGTGTAATTATTGTGGTCTTCATCCAGTTGCCTGTTAATTGACTATTGCAGTTGAAAAGCATTTCCATAATTAATCTCATGCCATCTTCCAATTATATATTTGATAGCATGAAACTGATCCATTTTCAAAAGCCACTAATGGAATAGCTTGTTTTGCGGGGGGGGGGATGGATATTTTCTGAGACAATCCAGGACAGTTGACTGATCAATATTTAGCTTTTTGAAATCCTATGCACAGAGGGAGTAAAGCAAAAGCAGCATGAAAGCATTGTTTCAAGCTCATCTTTGAATAGCCTTAAAAAGATGAAATTTGGGAGGGAAAAAAAATATCTCGATGTGATTAGAAATACTATAGAGTCTGTTCAGACAGCTCAAGACAAGTCCTGAAGCTGAACAGTATGCCAGTTGCAATAGAAACTCTTTACTTCTCAATGTGTTAAGCTCACCAGAGACCTCCCAAGATGGCCAAGTTTTAAGAATAGATGAAAAATATGGCGAACAACTATTTGCAGTTTGGTGCAACCATGACAACTATCTGTTTTTACCTAATAACTCTGAGCCCTTTAATTTGGCTAAAAAGAACCACAGAAATTATAAGTCTTATTTTGTTCTCCAAAAATAGTTACTAGGAAACCCTGAAGTCTTCTAGAAAAGGGAGAGGAGGTTGGGGAACTGACTTATTACCATTAACATATTACCTCTCTCCTATAAAGAAACAATTAAGTTAGGTTAACACATTTTCAGTCACCATATTGGAGCTGGGCTGGGCAGTGAGACAGTGGGACAGGAAACTTGTGAAAGGAGGGATGGAGAAGCAGAGGGGCACTGTATAGCATAGAGCACTCTCCAGGCTGTAGTAGGAAACCTCAGTCTGTACCCTCAGAGTTGTATAGTCAACACAGTAAACACCAGAAGGCAGAAACTTGCAGGGTGCCCAGAGAGTACAGGCCCTTGCATTCAACCCACAGAGAATCATAGCCAATATCCGGTCTCAAGGGCAAAGCTGTTCACAATATCCTAGCTCCTGGTAAGCTGAAGGGACAGTCTAGGAGGTAAGGAGATTCAGATTCAAGTTTTGGATTTGGTGCTATTCTGTTTGATTTTGAGAACATTGTTTTACCCTTGGAGACTTCAGGTTTCTTCTCTACACCATAAGGTAGGAAATTGAACAATCTGTCAAGACCTTTCTACTCTAAAATTAAGTACTTTTTTTTTCAAAGACATAGGAAAATGGGCCTTGAGATAACACTGGAGAAATGAAAAGAAATTTTTGCATCAATGTACTATTCACTTCCTTTTCTCTGAGGTTATCTGCGATTCTCATGGATCTTGTGATGGGTTGAATTATATCCCCCCACCCAAATCCCTATGTTGAAGTCCCAACCCCCAAGACTTCAGAATGTGACTATTTGGAAAAGGGTCATGGCAGATGTCATTACTTAAGATAAGGTCATACTGAAAGAGGGTGGGATCCTTTCATGACTGGCATCCTCCCGCAAAGGGGAAACTTGGATATAGAAAAATAGGCACACAGGAGAACGTCATGTGTAAAGATGTGAATTATGCTCCTCCCAGCCAAAGAACTATATAGCCCCTCCAATACCTTGATCTTGGACTTTCAGTCTCCAGAACTGTGAGATAAATCTTATTGTTTAACTCACCAAGTGTATGGTATGGTTATGGCAGCTCTAGCAAACAAACTCATGCCTCTACCTCACTTCTATGCTCGTCACTTTCCTGATGAGTTCTAGCCAATGGTCTCTTTCAATGTCTCTTAAAACTCAGGTCTTCCATTTCTTCCTTCAGGTCGAACCCACTGTTCTTGCCAAGTCAGGAGATCTTTTCCCTAAATTTGGATGGCCTCTTGCCATTCAATTTTAGTAAGCAGTACATAGGATTAAGCCATTCGCTTTTCTATTCAATCATGAAAATGAAAATCTCCCCCCACCAACATCCATACTCTCTTCCATTACCAAAGACACAAGATTTGTTTAAAATATGACAACTAAGATGGCAGGTAAGTGTGTAGTAATAAATAAGAGATCCTGGAATAATCACAGGGCATTACAACATTTCCAGGACAAACCTTTCTTTTCTCAAAGATTGCTAAGCATTTTCTCTTAGGCTCCATGCCAACTCCATCGAAAGAATATTGAACTGGATCTGTTGAGATTTAATGTGCCTGTCCATTACATTAGATTTTGCACCAGCCCCTTACCCTCCAAGGAAGTGTCAAGTCTAACATTACTTGTAGAAATTAAGGTTGAAATCAGAGAGAAACTATGTCAGCCATGTACATCAAAAAACTCCTAAATAAAAATATAAAGCAGAAGAGTTTTGCGTGTGTCACACTGACATTTAAAGAAAACTACATGAAGTGATGGGCATGTTAATTAGCTCATTTGTGATAATTGTTTTACAATTGATGCCTATATAAAACATCACATTTATACCCTGTAAATATATACAATTTTTATTTGTCTGTTATATTTCAAGCTGGGGGGAAAAACTGATGCAGTGGGGAATCAGAAGGTTCAAGTCTTGGCCACTCAATAAGAATCTAGCAATGCTTTCATTTTATCGGAGTCTCAACTCTGTATAACATTGCCAAGTGGCTGTGATGAGAACTTTTGCATCACAGGCAGTAAGAAATGCCTGGTTGTAGAAGTCTTTTGAAAGCACATTGCCTGTGTGGACTTTCTACCCCCAACAGAGCAGCCCATGGTGTGGAAGGTCTTACTTCTGTCTGGTTCCTGCAGGCATTGGAAAAAAGCTCAGGATCAAATCAGAAAATTGGGTCCAGTCTTCAGACAGTGGCATTATTGAGCGCTCCCTCCCAAGAAGGCATGTGAATACCCAGAAGGCAGCACACTTGTTTTTCATAGGGAGGTTATAAGAAATGGCTAAAATGATTTTGGAACTGGTAGCATCTATTGTATTTCCACAGGGCTGACCAGGATGGAGCTGGAATGGGCAGGGAGTATGTGTGAGCTGACTGGAGAAAAACAGAAGAGTTTAAGAAGGACATAATTTAGCTTGTAATTATAATCTTATATAGAAGAGAACTTTTAACCTACCCTTCCTTGAGTACTCAGTCACTTCGCGGCGGGGTGGGGGGGGTCTCTCTCCTTATTACACAAAACTGGCACATACAAATACAGAGCTTGAAATATCGCATTAAATTACAGTGAGAAATCTGAAAATAAACTATCCTAAATCAGCATTTCTCAAACTTTCATATGCAAAAGAATCTCTTGAATTAGCGGTAAAAATGCAGGATTCTATATATTCTGGCATATTCTGATTCCGAACCCAAGAATCTGCATTTTAACAGGCAGCCTGGTGAATTCTGAAGCAGAAAATTCAAAGATAATCCTTTCAGAATTAGTAATCCCTATCTCATGCAAGGTTTTTCTTCCCAGTTAAAAGTGATTCCTTAACCATCACTTTTTTATAATAAAGCTTTCCTTTTAAGTAAATACTTAACTCAAAAAAAGTCCATCAGACACTATGTTTTGACTTTTGGCTTAGAATCTATGGTCGCTATCAATAGAGGCATCATCTCAATGCGAGGGGATGCACAAACGGTTCCAGCAGGACCTGAACTCACCTCTTCTCTTACTCTGGTCTGCGGAACCACCGGAAGCCTCCTCAGCGCCCTTCTCATGATGGCTTTGGGAGAATTCAGCCACTCTGTGGGGCGCACTGGCTCTTGATAGACCTCAGATCTGGCATGCTCAGTCTTCCAGAGTAATGGAGAGAAGAGGTTTCTTTTCACTCTACTTCAGCTCTATCTGCATGGAGAATTTCATCAGGTGTCCTATAACAATGATCCTGTCTAGCCAAAATAACTGTTACAAAATATCACGGCTGTATGGATCAAAAGGGGTTGAGAAGTGGGATCAGTGTGAAAGAATATGTTTTGTCCCCTGGACAAGGCTCGTCAGGGTCCTTCTGGTTCTTCTAAAGGAACTATGGGTCCTCCTATAAAGTCCTGATCAAGTAAATGCCCAACCAAGGAGAGAAATAAAGGAGGGGGAAGAAATCTAGTCATTTCCAGGATTTTTTTGTTAGTGTAAAGGATTGGCTCTGTAGAGACTGTACCAGGGAAGCATAAATAAATCATTATGATGATTATAAAGTAAGGCTAGAGAAGGCAAGAGTATGTAAGTTCATGCTTCTTGGTAGGAAGATAAAATGATGCACGGCTTAAGAATATGGGTTGTAGTGTCCAACAAACTTGAATCCAACCACAGGTGAACCTCGGAGTTACATAGAATCAGTAACTTAACTTCTTTCAGGCTCAGTCATTTCATCTGTATAATGAAGGCAATGATACTTCTTCCTCTGTGGGCTTGAGGTTAGTATTAAATTTATACAAATATAGAAATTTTTGTAGTATAGGTATGTATGTAGGATGTATACACACATATATAGACACACAATTAAATGCATACATACTACGGATACCTCAGCATACTGCTTGGTATGTAGCAAGTGTCCTGTAAGTGGCAAGGGTAGTAGAAGCTTGGAATTATTGAGATAAGAAATGAGGCATAATGACCAATTTAAATCTCTAACATTGGGAAATCGTTTTCTTACTGGTATCACATTTTGTTTGCTATGGCTATAACACTGTATGCATATTGTAAGTCATTTATTTATTATGTATTATGTGCTGGACATCATGAATACAAAACCAGTGGGGCAGAGTAGTTGGGGCTCCCTCTCTAACTCTTCAACATCACCTCTCCCAATCCCAGTTGCTTTCATCTTGTTTTGTTTTGTTTACTTCTGGGTATTTTCCTATACAGACCTTCCTGCATTTAATGGCCAGGTTCAATGGGACTATGCTTCAGTATTGTTGGGACTATTATTCTAACCACTAGGGGCTTTTCTATCCATTGTCATTTCTGTGAGAAGATGCAGTACACATTTAAAACCTTTTTTACATTTTGTTTTTGAAAACAAATGATTAGGAAGTAATTCTCCATGGGTGTCTTGGGAATCTGTATGTCTTACAACCAAGGCATGGACTGCCCTCTGTTCCAGACTATCTTTTCAAGGATGTTTGTATCATGAACTGGCCTCGAACAAAGGGATAGCATTTTCTTCTGGAGCACAGAGCAAGTTAGCTTAAAGCCTTGGAAGATAAAGATGGTGTTCCCTTTGGAGTAAGAGAAAAACATACTAACTACTCTTTATCAAAGATTACGTTTCCCCAAGTTCAAGAATCCTGTACTACTGTGTCACAATCCACTTCAAGTATAAGGTGCCCCGTGTCCCACTTCTCAGCATCCTGTAGGAATTGGGGCTTGGGAACCAATGCAGAGATGTTGTTCCTTGGGTGACTGCGATTGTTCTCAGTAGGAACAGTAGTTCATGACATGCCCTGGTCTCGTGTCTTCAACAGCATCCATGAAACCACGGCAAGCTAACTTTTAGCTTGCAAATAGGGTAACTTCTCTGACACTTCACAGTTCCAGATACAAACTATAGGGTGCAGGCACCAATATTTCAGGAAGAAGTAACTTTTCTTTCAACTCTAGTTTCTTACAAACTGTGTGGATTTATTACATATTCAACCTGGTGAACAGGATGAAGGGACAAAGTCCCCCCAAGTAAGATATCAAATTTAAAATTAAAGTGGCTTTGCCTTCTTCTTCCCTGTTTGGTTGGGGCTAAAAGGCAATTTTTTAAAAAATCACAAATTGCATTTTGTGTCTAGAGAAAGGAGATAAAAGAAAGAGGGGGAAGAGAGGGAAGAGATAGAAATAGGTAATGATAACAAATTTAAAAGCTATTTAATATAAAACTGGATACCAGGGTTAAGAAGCTTTTATAAGGAGCATATTGAAGACTTGGCAAAATTGAAAAATTCACACCTATTCACCTCTTTTCCCAAAGAAAATCCACAAAAGCTTCAAAGTGCTCTCACCTGACCTTTGGTTATTGGAATAGCTCCAAGTTAAAATGAGGCCTCTCCTTCTCTTTCTTTTTGTCATTTGGTTTTCTTTTGCCATGTTATTATCTGCACTTACAGTACTTCCTATTACTGGATGTGGAACAGCTTTAGTCTGCTGAGGTATCTCCCCTGGGCTTTCTTTATCACCTGCTTTTCAGGCTGCCATCTTGTTATCTCACCATTGGTTTTCCTCCACTTCCTCTAGATCACATTTCTATGAATCAGTCCAGTACTGGAGACTCCCACTGTCCTTGATCTTGTGGGATCTTCATAATTGCATTGGCGACCTTTGTCTCTACACACCAACTCTTGAACCAGATTCTTGTTTCTCTTGATTCTGCAGAAGCTTTACTATTGCAGAAGAACCTTTTCTGAGATTACCACTGTTGCCTCAAGACCCTCAAAATGGCTTTGCTCCTCTTGACACAGGACTCTTAGGAATGGTCCTTACAGGGCCTAGGAACCCGAAGAGACCCGAGATGTCTTCTGTAGGCATGCCTGCTGCTCTCTCAGCACTCTTGGCTGCCGCTCCAACTCTCCCAGGACTTGCTCCATCCCATACTGCACCTCACCTGCTTTGGGGAACATGTCCCTTTGAGGTTCTTATTGTAGCATTCATGGTCCTAGATTTCATAGACCCTCCTGCTGGGACCTTTATAAAGCTTCCTTTTCTTGGCTTGACTATTGAAATGGCTGTTGAACTTTGCTGCTGCAGCTTCAGACCATCTTTTGCACTTGGTCAGCAAGCCCTAGGCAATTCCTTTAAGAATCTGTGACCTGGCCCCCTCCTCATGTAAGTGAGGATACGGCCGCTCCTGTCAGAGCACCAAGTTGTGTTCCTGCTCTGTCAAAACTCTCTTCTACGTGTGCTTGCTTTGTTCCCTGTCTTACCTTTTTTAACTGAGACTGACGGCCTTTTGGTAGCATCCTGACTTCTTCCAGATTTCCCTGCTGCCATGAGTTCATTATTGTCATCATTTCCTTTTCCAAGAACATGAATTCCATTCTTAAATTCCCTTGGACCTGTTCTTGCCTTGGAACTCTTAGCTCTCTTGTATCATAAAATTTGCTGTGTTCCACTTAGGTCTTTCATTTCTTTTCTCACTTACCTTCTCCTGGGCCAACTTCTTGGTATGATTGTCTGAACACTGGATCTTCTTCCCCAGGGTCAAAATGTTTTTCAACTTCCAATTCTTTCTCTTCAGTATGAATGAGGTGAAAGTCCTGGTAAGTAGCACTGGGGCTTTCCTGGTTTGGGCATGGAACTTGCTTTAGTTTATATTGATACTTCTTAGATGGCCCTGCCATCTTGTGTTATAGCATTTGTTCAAACAAGCCTGGGAGGAGGGGTGCTCATCATGTCTTTGCAACTCAGTAACTTCTGCAGCAGATTATCTTTCCTTGAGTCATTTCTTTATCCCATCACTGTCTTTTAAATTATTTCTCCGTCTTGAATATTGAAGAAAGCTTTTATCTCTGTCACATCTTCTCACGGTGATCTTGCTGTTGCTTTGGATCCACAATATGCAAAACCTTCTGGTCCTGGCCACAGGGTTGCAGACTCATCCTATTTTTGCCTCTGACACAGTTCTTTTGCCTTGATGTCCTGAAGGCTCTCTTCCTTCTGGAAATGACACTGTTACTCCAATACAGTCAAACTAGTCATCTTGGTACTGGAGGTTTTGGCTCTTCAAAATACCCTTATCTAGGCACAGATTTTCCCCCATTTAAATAAGGCTCTTAATGTTTCAGCAGGATCTGCTTTTGACACTCCTACTTTGACTTATGGTAATACCGTTTTCTCCAAAATGATGGTTATCTCTTCCAGGCATTTTAAGTATCAACAGAAAGATAAGTCATTTTCACTAACAAAAACCTGGACCCCCAACAGCACACCAAAAATTACAGATGCCTAACATTATTATAAGCTGAAATTATGACTGATATCATAAAACGTACAATATGTCAGGTGGGACAGGGTACTCATTCTCTCATTTGTTTATTTTGAGACACTATAATTAGTATTGCAAATAAGTAGGCATTTTTAGCAAACAAAACAAAACACAAAATAACAGTCAGAAATTGAGTGCCCAGCAGTCCCATCCTCGAGGCATGGCACTAATGTAACAGGAAGGCTTAGATTTTAGTTAACACTATGCCTACTACTTCCCTTTACCTGTGCCTAGCAGTAGACACGTGCCCTCCACAGACTCCTTCTCTGTCTGCTTCACTCCCAACACACACACCAGCCTTTTCATCAACCTGTGGAAGTGAAAATAAAGATCTTGCTTTCACAGCACATTTCTCACCCAAGTATCTCCACCCAACAAATTAGTCTTCTGTAATTTCCACACCTTCAATCTTTGGTAAGGAAAAAAAAAAAAAAGAAAAAAAAAGGCATTCAAATAGGGAATTCACTTTCCCTCATATTTCTCTATTTCCCCAAGACCCAATAGAAGGCATCATGGGCTAGTGGGATTAATGATTTTGCATTCAAATTCTACTTTTATTTCTGGAATAACTTAGATCTTCCATATCTCCTAGCAGATGTAAATTCTTCAAAGGGGAGAAGTGTGTTATATTTATCTTTTATTTCCAGTGTCTGACATACAATTTCTACTTTGTAACTATACACTGAAATGTGACAGAATCTACCAAGTGACATGGTTATTTAAGTCTGTGAGTAGTTACTAATAACATGTAATAATACATGTTAATAATAACATGTAGAATACATGTGAAACTACTTTATTAACTATAACCTACTAGAGACAGAGCCACTGCCATGACAGTGTGAGTTGCTCGGTTGACTGGCTTCTTATACAACCTGGGGAAAATTATAAAATAAGAATAAATTATAATGAATATACTATATATGATACATATTATAAATATATACATATAATATAATATAAACATAATATACATATAATAAATTATTTAAAAATATAAAACAAACACATTTAAATTCTCCATTTAATTTAATTAACACATTTAAATTTCTAAATAGGAAATGGTCCTATGGGCAAACAGTAAATGAAGAAACACCTATTTCAGAAAATCATGAAAAGTCAATAAGAAACTCAAGACTGTGGTGTTTGAACCAGGATCCCTTCCTCTCTTGACCTTCCCAGCTCAGCGAGGGGAAAACTCCACACCAGATAGCTACAGCTCAGAAATGCAGGCTCCCAGCTCCTCATGGCTCCCAATTAGAGGGCTTTCTTCTGGGAGGAGCAGGACTTTAGCACTTCTCATCTGTCCCCAGTCATTTATTGTTGAGGAAAAGTCCCAGGTGAATGAATGAGAGGTAAGAGCTCCTTCCTTCCCCCAGCACCTTACTGGAAACTCCACACTGAGTGTGGCATGCAGAGATCGCTGTGGCCCTTATTGTCATTGCCTTTGCTTGTGAGATGGTGGGTCACACATGAGGTATAAACTGAGAAGGCCTCAGCCTGCTGCTCCCCTTCCTCGCACAGAGTGTTTACTTCCCAGTGGTGTCACTCAGAGAGAAGCTTGCCATTCTCTACACATCCAGCCCCAGAGCCCTGACTCAAAGATTTTTCCTGGGGGGAGAAACATGCTGTGAAATAGATAGCTCCTAATCTTTTCCCACAGGAGCTGACTTGATGTTCAACAGAATGTGGAGAAATTCAAGTCTAATGATGCTCTTAAGAATAGCGCATGTTGTGGTAGAAGGCAACTGGGGAGAGATTCATGGATTTAATAAAGATACAGCCTAGACTGTAGGCCACAAAAGTGCAGGAAAGAACAAGGGAATAGAACAGCTGGAAGGAGCCTTCATCATATTAGGACAAATATCAAACACTGACCTTGGACCCTATTGTTTCAAGGGAGTCACATTTACTTGAGTTAGTTTGTCAATTTACTATCTTAGAGTTTAGTTTACAGGGCTAAAGGAAAGCATGATTCAGAACTAAAGAAAAGTAAGTAAATGAAGGGAATTTTGGTGACAATGTCACATCAAATACAGAGAAATTATTAAAAAATAAATATTCTGGAGTTGAAAATTACTATAATTGAAAAGAAGTTCACTAAAAAGACCAAACAGTAGATTTGAACTGGCAGAAGAATTAAGCACTTCCACATCTCTCAGCATCAGGGAAATACAAATGAAAACCACAATGAGATATCACCTCACACCAGTCAGAGTGGCTAAAATTAACAAGTCAGGAAATGACAGATGCTGACGAGGATGCGGAGAAAGGGGAACCCTCCTCCACTGTTGGTGGGAATGCAAGCTGGTGCAACCACTCTGGAAAACAGCATGGAGGTTCCTCAAAATGTTGAAAATAGAACTACCCTATGACCCAGCAATTGCACTACTGAGTATTTACCCTAAAGATACAAACGTAGTGATCCGAAGGGGCACATGCACCCGAATGTTTATAGCAGCAATGTCTACAATAGCCAAACTATGGAAAGAACCTAGATGTCCTTCAACAGATGAATGGATAAAGAAGATGTGGTATATATACACAATGGAATACTATGCAGCCATCAAAAGAAATGAAATCTTGTCATTTGCGATGACGTAGATGGAACTAGAGGGTATCATGCTTAGTGAAATAAGTCAATCGGAGAAAGACAACTATCATATGATCTCCCTGATATGAGGACGTGGAGATGAAACACAGGGGGTTAGGGGGATAGGAGAATAATAAATGAAACAAGATGGGATTGGGAGGGAGACAAACCATAAATGACTCTTAATCTCACAAAACAAACTGAGGGTTACTGGGGGGTGGGGGGGTTGGGAGAGGGGGAAGGGGGTTATGGACATTGAGGAGGGTACGTGCCATGGTGAGTGCTGTGAAGTGTGTAAACCTGGTGATTCACAGACCTGTACCCCTGGGGATAAAAATACATTATATGTTTATAAAAAAATAAGAAATAAATAAAAAATGAAAAAAAAAAAGAAGAATTAAGCACTTGAAAATAGGTTGATGGAGATGATGCAAGCCAAAGGAAAGAGAAAAAGGAATAGACAATAAAAGCTAACAGAATCTCAAAGAAATGTGGGACATCATTAAGCACATGGACATATGTGTAAGCGTAATATCAGGAGAGAAGAAAGTGAGAAAAGCTCAGAAAAAAAATATTCAAAGAAATAATGATTGAAATTTTCCCAGATTTATGGAAAAATGTAAAATGCACATCCAGGAAGCTCAACAAACTAAATGGGTTAACCCTAAAAAGATCAACAGACAGATACATCGCAGTTAAAATGTTAAAAGTCAAAACAAGGAGAAAATCTGGAAAGGAATGAAAGGGGAAAAAACTTGTCAGTTACAAGGAAACCCCAATAAGATTAAAACCTGACTTCTCAGCAGTAAAAAAGAGACAACAAGGCAGTATAACATAAATGCTAAAGAAAAGAAAAATGTCAACCAAGAATCATATGCCCAGGAAATTATCATTCAAATATGAAGACAAAAATAAATATTTTCCCAAGCAAACAAAAACTGAGAGGATTTATACCTAGCAGACCCACCTTACAAGAAATGCTAAAGGAACATTTTCAGACTGAAAGTGACCATAGATAGTAATTAAAATTCACATGAAAAGCAAAGAGCAGTTATGTTCTTTGTAATAATTATTATTATCAGTAATTAATTATATAATTATATAATAATCATATAAATAATTGTATAATTAATAAATATAACAATCATATCCAATTATTAAGCACATATATTCTTAATTATATATGATTAATTATATGTTATATGATTATAAGGTAATGATATATATTATACATAATTATATAATAAAAATATATAGGTGTGCCTCAGTGGCTCAGTCATTTAAGCGTCTGTCTTCAGCTCAGGTTATGATCCCAGGGTCCTGTGATTGAGCTCCATTGGGCTCCCTGCTCAGCAGGAAGCCTGCTTCTCCCTCTCCCACTCTCCCTCTTTGTGTTCCCTCTCTCGCTGTCTCTGTCAAATAAATAAATAAAATCTAAATAAATAAAATTTTTAAAAAAGACACCATAAATGCATATTTTTCTCCTGTCTTCTCTTAACTGATTTGAAAAACAACTGTGTAAAATGATATAATGTACTGTTGGGACTATAACTTATAGAACGTAAGATATGTGTAACAGAGTTGCCAATAGGAAGGTAAATGGGAGCAAAGCCATATTGGGTTAAGGAAATCACTACAGATGACAAAGCATAATAATGTAATACTGAATTTGTAACAAAGGAGATGGACTACATATAAGAATGATACCTCAAAAGGGGGGAAAGGTACTAGAGGAGTAACATTTCTGTATAGGCCTGGAATTAAGCTAGTTTAACTGAAGCTGATTCTGGTAAGTCCTATATAATAAGTCCTACAGCAACCACTTAAGAAAAATCTCAAAAGTAAAAAAGTCATTAAAGGAATAAAAATATTACAAAAATATTCATATACTGCAAAAGAAATTAGTAAAGGAGAAATAAAGAAACAGACATGAGACAATTGGAGGACAAAAGTAGAATAGAAAACACATTCAATTATATTCAATCTTAAATGTGAATGGATTAAACAATCAAAAGGCATTGATAGACTGGATTTTAAAAGATATGATTTAACTATATGTTGTCTGCAAGAGACACACTTTAGATTCAAAGATGTGAATAGACTGGAATAAAAAGATAGCAAACAACATCAAGCAAATAAGAACCACCATAAAAGCTGGAATGGCTATACTAATATCAGACAAAACTTTAAGACAACAAATGTTATTAGATATATTGACATATTTTATAGTGATAAAAGTTTCAATCCATTGGAAGATATAGCAATTATAAACACATATACACCTAATAATAGAACACCAAAAAAAAAAAAAAATACGTGAAGCAAAGCCTGACAGAAATTAAGGGAGAAATAGACAATTGAATAATAGTTGGAGATTTCAATTCCTCATTTTTAGAATAGATAGAATAAATTTGTCAGGGGGTGCCTGGGTGGCTCAGTGGGTTAAAACCTCTGCCTTCGGCTCAGGTCATGATTCCAGGTTCCTGGGATCGAGCCCCGCACCGGGCTGTCCGCTCCGCAGGAAGCCTGCTTCCTCCCCCACCCCCCTCTCTGCCTGCCTCTCTGCCTACTTGTGATCTCTGTCAAATAAATAAATAAAAATCTTTTTAAAAATAAATAAATAAATAAATTCATCAGAAGATCAAGAAGAAATTTTGAATAATACCATAGATCAACTAGACCTAACAGACACCTACAGAATACCCCCAAACAACAGAATATATATATTCTTCTAAAGTACACATAGAACATTCTTCAGGATAGATCATATGGTAGAAATTTTTTTAACAAATCAATAAATGTGAAAGAACAGAAATAATATAAATCATGGTCTCTGATAACAATGGAATGATGTTAGGGAACAATAACAGAAAAAAGTTGGGGACAATAACAAATATGTGGATATTAAAGAATATATTCTTAACATCCGCAGAAGAAAATAAAAGGAAAGTCAGAGAATAGTTGAGATGAATGAAAATGAAACACAACACATCAAAGCTTTTGAGACTCAGCTAAAGCAATGCTTACAGGGAAATATATAGTAATAAAAGATCTCAAATCAACAATCTAAAATTCTACCTTAAGACACTGGAAAAAGAAAAGCAAACTAAACCTAAAGCAAGCAAAGAAAGGATATAATAAAGATTTGGGTGGAAATTAATGAAATATAGAGAATAGAAAAACAACAGGGACTCAATGAAACCAAAAGACATTCTTTGAAAGTATCAACAATATTTCAAAACTTTGGCTAGGTTGACAAATGAGAGAGGGAGAGAAAGAGAGAGAGAGGGAGAAAGAGAGAGAGAGAGAGAATACTCAAGGGATTGGAGGAGATTATGCTGAGTGAAATTCAAGCAGAGAGAGTCTATCATATGGTTTCACTTACTTGTGGAGCATAAGGAATAACACGGTGGACATTGGGAGATGGAGAGGAGAAGTGAGTTGGGGGAAATCAGAGGGAGAGACAAAGCATGAGAGACTGTGGACTCTGAGAAAGAAACTGAGGGTTTTGGAGGGGTCGGGGGTGAGGGGTTGGGTGAGTCTGGTGGTGGGCATTAAGGAGGGCACATATTGCATGGAACACTGGATGTGGTGCATAAACAATGAGCTTTAGAACACTGAAAAAAATTAAATTAAATTATATTTTTAAAAAATTACTAGAATGAGAAATGAAAGGACATTTCTCCCAAACTTACAAAAACACAAAGGATCATAAGAGAATGTTATGAATAATTATATGCCAACAAATTCAATAATGAAATAAATTCCTAGAAAGGCACAATCTATTGAAATTGATTCAAGTAGAAATAGAAAACCTGTATAGACCTATAATAAATGAAGAGATTCAATTAATAATAATAGTAGTAAAAGAACTACCTATGAAGAAAAGCTCAGGTCCAGATAGCTTTACAAGTGAACTCTACCAAACATTTAAAGAACAGTTAAAACCAACTTTTCATGAACTCCTGCAAAAAACGGAAGATGAAACTTTCCAACTCATTTTCTGAGGCTGGTATTACTCTGATGCTCAAACCAGACAAAGACATCAGGAAAGAATTGCAGACTGATTTCTCCTATGAATATGGATACAAAAATCTTCACTATTGCTAGCAAACTGATCCAGGTATATATTTATATTTACACAGTGTATACATGTGTGTGCACACATGTGTATGTATATATACGTGTATTTATACATATATATGTATATGTGGCAAAGAATTCTTAGATATGACAACAAAAACATTAGCAACAAATGAAAACATTAGATTTCATTAAAATTAAAAACTTAAGTGCTTCAAAGGACACTATTAGTAAAAAATAAGACATTTGCAAAATAGGAGAAAACATTTACCATACACCTAATAAAGTACTTGTATCTAGACTATACAAATAACTCTTATAACTTAATAATAAAAGACAACCCAATTTAAAAACGGACAAATGATTAGAATACACATTTCCCTAAGAAAGATATACAAATGGCCAATAAGCACATGAAGAGATGCTTGACATCATTGTAACCAAGGAGAATGCAAATCAAGACCACAATGAGATATCACTTCATACCCATTAGGTTGACTACAACCAAAAAGTCAGATAATAACAAGTTCAGTGAGAATGTGAACAAGTCAGAAACCTCATACACTGCTCATGGGAATATAAAATGGTACAGCCATTTTGGAATACACTCTAGATGTTTCTCAAATGATTAAACATACCACATTCCATATGACCCAGCAGTTCCATTCTTGGGTATGCAGCCCAGAGAAATTAAAAAAATATGTCTACACAAACATTTGTACATGGATGCTTATAACAGCATTATTTATCAATGCTGGCGACAACTCAGATGTCCAACAAACAAATGGATAAGCGAAATTCCATACAATGGAATATTTGACCAAAAAAGGGCATCATTATGATCCATGCTACCACATAGATGAATCTTGAAAACATATTAAGTGAAAGAAGCCAGGCAGAAAAGACCACATATTATATAATTCCATTCATATAAAAGTCCAGAATAGGGAAATTTATATAGACACAACATAGATTAGTGGTTGTTTAGGACTGAGGGGTTTGTGGTAGTAGCTAACGGGCACAAAGTTCCTCAATGAGGTGATCAAAATGTTCTGAAATTGACTGTGGTGCTGATTGCATGTCTGTGAATATCCTAAAAATGGTTGAACCAGACTCTTTGAACTATATGTTTTATGGATTATATCTCAGTATAGCTATTTATAAAATTATGAAAAGTACTATTTAAATGCAAGGTAAGATTATTTCTTTGTTCCTGGTTTATATGACATTTAAAGGCCATTTATGCAATATTATCATAACACTCAAAAATCACTTTTTTAATGCTTAAAGAAATCATTAAAATTGTAAATTCTCTTGAGTCCTTTGTGTGATAAGGAATTTTCTTGTATTATTGTTCTAAACAATCATCACCATATGAAAAATATGTTATTTAAAATTGAGAGATAATTGACTCTACTTTATTGAAAATCTATATTCTTCATATTAGCCTTAATGATTTCTTTTCTTAGGACAGAGATAATTTAAGGGAAAAGTATTTCAGCTTGTGGTTGGGTAGTCCTTGTAAATGTGTTTCAGTTTGTTATACTTGGCTCATGTCATCTTCTTCTAAATGTACCACATTATGTCATATTTAGAGTATCCTTTTCCAAATGTGAGATGAAATCATTTTGCAGAAACAAGGAAACTTTTACATTGAGTAGAACTGTAGTCACAACTGTAGAATAAAAACAGCTTCCTTATCACTGGCAGACTTAATGGCTTTTCCCCTTTAATCAAAAGATTTGGACTTTGTAGAAGACTTTAAGCCAAAATAAGGGCTTTTCTGTCCCCAGGAAATGTTGCCCAAAGAAGAAATGAGCAAGAGTTAGCACTGAAATAGCTGGGTGCTAACTTTTAAAGATTTCTCTATTAGCATCCGTAAAAGGAAGTTGGTTACCATTCTCCTCCTTTTTTGATGTTAGCTGAAATTGAAAAGGATAAAAAGATACCCAAAACTGATTTTTTAGAAGGATACTCAGATAGCTCCACCTAGGGAAAGCCATGTCTACATTCCCCAGGTAAGACCATTCTTTAGACAGGATTACAGTATGATACATGGGCAGAATGCTCAGAGCAGACAGGTAATAGGTAATGTTATCTACTGCTTAGAAATAAAGAGCCCAAGAGTTACTTAAAATTATTCTGTTTATATTCTCCTGCATCACGGACCAACAATGCTTAACAATCCCTGAATAGAACATTCAGAGGACTTTTTGTACTCCAGTATTCATAGCAGCACTCTTCACAATAGCCAGGAGGCAGAGACAACCCCAGTGCCTGCCGATGGTGAATGGATACACCAAATGTAGTCTATACATACTATAGAATATTATTCATCCTTAAAAAGGAAGGAAATTCTGACCGAAGCTACAACATGGATGAACCTTGAGGACATCCCGCTAAGTGAAATATGCCAGTCACGAAAGGCAAATATCGTTATGATTCTACTTACATGACATACTCGGAGTAGTCAAGTTCGTAGACACAGAAAGTAAAATGCTCGTTGCCAAGGGCTGCAGGGAGGAGGGAATGTGGAACTATGGTTTAATGGATGGAGAATTTCAGTTTGGGGAGAAGAAAACTGTGGGAGGACTGTGGCACGCCATCCATGCTTGTACATTACGCTACTGAACTGTGTGCTCGAAATGTTTAAAATGGTCAATTTGATCTCACGGTATAATTTTTTATTTATGTCAAAATTGATGTGCTTGCAAATTTACATAATGCTTAGATTTACTTAAGTTTTACACACACATGTCACTTTTGATGTATATAGAAACCTGTAACAGCAGCATTCAAAGAGCTCAAGCAACTCAGCGGTGCACTGACCCACCCCCACACTGTCCTAATAGGGCAAGGGGACTCACATTTCAAAAGTGGAGTATTTCAGATGGAGAATACTTAAGTAATATAACATAAACAGTGGCTTCTCGACTCTACCCCGGTACCTGCTGCTTTTCTGATCCTGCCTGACACATAGGATCCAGATGTGGTTGCGTTCCTTTTCCTCTGGCAAATGAGATTCCCCAGAACTTACGGCTTAGTGACTTTTAACATATGTGGCATAATCTAAAAGAAAATAATCAGTGAGCTTTCCCAGTCCCTTAGGGTCCCCAGACCAAATAGTCTTGAATCAAAGCAGCTCAGGCTAAATCAGTTGAAAAGGTCACGGACAAACTGTGTAGGCATCTGAGGATCTGGGAAAGTTTGCCTGATGGACCACAGCCCAGAGGTCTACCCTGACCTGGCAATCCATCATAGCCCATTGATTCTGAAGTTGAATGGGTGTTGATTATGAAATAATTGGCTGATAATGACAACTTAGATTTCTTTTCTCTTCAAGCATTCTATGGGAAAACATTCACTGTCAGGGAGGAGTTTCAGGAAGAATCGAAAAGTACCCTTAACCAGCACTGTTAGAATTCTCTATTTACCGGTAATTTCACATGAGAATTCAAAATATGGAGTTGCATGATGCCATCAAGTCAACCCCATGAAAACCAAGTGGCTTGACGCTGGTCATGCTGATAGATAATTAGAAGGGATTCCAGGTCCCCCAACTCCTGTTGGAGGCATTCCCCACATCATCAACCAGTTTCTTTTCTATGTAAGTGAGATTCTCAAAGGCTGGTCTTGGAACCAGCAGCTTTGGGATAACGTAGCAAATTGTTAGAAATGAACATGTTGAGGATTCAACCCAAGCCTGCTTCATCAGAAACTTGTGGGGGGCATGGGAGTAGGTTGGGTGGGCCCAGCTTTGCAGGTGATCCTAACACGCATTGATGTTTGCCAAGTATTACTATATGCCATGGTAACTAGCGTTTCCTAATAAAGGCTCCAGTGTTATGTCAAGACACAAAATACCCTCTGAAACAAAGATTCTAATTACATACCATACAGGTTTAGTATGCAAGTAAATTGTTTTGCGTTCTACTCACTTTAAAAAATGCCTCAAGGCATTTTGATTAAAGCTTCAGCAGATGGAGAAATTACTGCATTGATAACTATCACATAACCTTGGGTTTCTCAAGGTAAACAGTTAATCAGATAGTTGTCACACAGTTCACTTCCAACTCATGAACTATTGGCTCTCATCACCCCAGGAACTGAAATACTTACTTACCGTGAACATTTAATTAAGTCAGAACTCCATCTACTCCTTTTCTCCAAACCTGTGATAACCTTTTCACCAGTACATGACTGTGGGCTTTTTATTAAAAACCGTTGTGGAGAGAGAGAGAGAGAGCGCGCGCGCGCGCACCTTGCTTCATCATCTAAGATGCTGATTTCGTTATTTAACTAGTAAGCTCTGTTCTGACAACTTTGCAGATGCCAGCCCACCAGATTTCTGCCTTTAATTCCCCCACCTTAGTTCATTTGAAAAGCGCATTTTCAGCAAGTTTTCACTCAGTTTCCACATTGTCTGATTTAGCCAAATCAGCTGCTAGAAGCTTATACAGGATTAAAACATTAGCATTCTCTTACATCTTGGTCCAAGCATGAATTCTCCACGAAGCTAAGTTTAGGTGAAGCGCACACTCCTGAAATGCTAGTACTGCCCAGAAACTGATTTCCTGTGAACCTGCCCCTCTGGTATCGTGGGAGAGGGAACACAGAAAATGGCGGATCAAGCTACACAGGTTGGAAACGACAGCCATCTCTTTATCTCTTCTAACTTTAACCGTAGGAGCTTGTGTGCTTGCTTCATTCAGACAGTGAAGGGAGGTGCCTGGCAAGTCTTTTGTGAGGATGCAGGAAGACCCCAAATCCCAGGCACTTCAGGACCTCTGTTCTGCAAGCCCTCACCTCACTTGAGGTCAGCATTGTGTACCCCCTCCTTCCTCCTCAGTGTTTCCCAGGAGCGCCTGCCGCTGTTCTGTATTTATGAGGAATGAACTGGTGTCCCCTGTGAACAGAGTATGGGCTGGCTAGCAAAACTAGCGTTAAATAAAGACCTCCAAAGAGAAAATACAGTCGAAAGAGATCAGGCTTGTTTAAGGAGAGATATCTCTTTAAGGAGAGATACCTTTATTTTATCTTTTTATTTTTTATACTTTTTATTTTATCCAAGTAGAGTTGGCATACTATGTTACATTAGTTTCAGGCATACAGCATAGTGATTTGACAACTCTAGACATTATGCTATGCTCACATGTGTAGCTACCATCTGTCAGCACACAATGCTATCAAAATACCTTGGACTGTATTCTCTACACTATGCCTTTCGTCCCTGTGACTTATTCATTCCATAACTGGAAGTAGAAGCATGTATCTCCCACTCCCCTTCACTCATCCCCCCACTCTCCTCCTCTCTGGCAACCCTCAGATTGTTCTCACATTTATGAGTCTGTCTCTGTTTTTGTTTTGTTCACATATAAGTGAAATATATAGCTGTCTTTCTCTGTCTGACTTATTTCACCAAGCATAATACCCTGTAGGTCCACCCATGTTGTCACAAACAGCAAGATTTCTTTCCCTCTTATGGCTAAGTGAAATTTCTCTGTATTTATAAATGCACTCACACATATACACCACATATTTTTTATCCATTCATCCATCGATGGACAGTAAGTTCTTTCATTTTGACTATTGTACATAATGCTGCAATAAACTGAAGTGTACATATATCTTTCCAGATGAGTGTTTTTATTTTCTTTGGGTAAAATACCTAGTAATGGAATTACTGGATCATATGGTAGTTCTGTTTCCACACTGTTTTCCAGAGTGCAGCAATTTACATTCCCATCAATGTGCACAAGTGTTCCATTTTCTTCACATCTTCACCAACATCTGTTGCATCTTGACTTAAGACTCTTTTTATTTTTTTTATTTTATTTTTTTTTCAGCGTAACAGTATTCATTGTTTTTGCACAACACCCAGTTAAGACTCTTTTTAATTCCCCAAATTTAAGTGCTGTGGGCAGTCTAACTCAGCTGCTAGATACAATGTTCTGACAAGTTCAGGGAAGATGTCTAACATGGTTTTGCAAGGAGTCTTCACTGGGCCTACACAACTTTTATTTCATCCCCATTACCTACATTTGCCAGTTATCCTAGATCTTCTCTTTTGGGCCATTATCATATATTTGATAAGAATTTTTCCACATAGCTCTAATAAAGCCATATTATGATACTATTTTAGTATTATGGATTATTACTTTATTAATTTAATTTTTATTAATTATCTTATGAAGCTATATTCTGCCTTCATGCCCTATTTGTGTTCCTGAAAAACCTCATATTCTGCAAAATTACATGCTAAAAACCAACGGGACTTGGAAAAAGTGAAGTTAAAGTAGACCACTGATGGGGTGTCTGGGTCTCAGTTGAGCATCCAACTCTTGATCTTGACTCAGGTCTTGATCTTAGAGTCATGAGTTCAATCCCCATGTTGGGCTACACACAGGGTGTGAGGCCTACTTAAAAAAAAGAAAAATATACCACTGAAAATCTATGCAACTTTGTAATTGGAGAAGTATGAAAACGAGCTACAATTGCAACCATTATTAAACTACCAACACAGGTAAGTCTTCATTGACATCTGTATCTATGTTCCTGGACCAAATGTCATAGCAGCAGCCTTATATACTGAAGCTCATGTTTCCTCCAAGATTTAGATCCCTGAAGACATTTGCCTATGATAGACCAATTTCACCAACATAAAACATATAATCTGGGGGTAGGCTTCTTCATCCATCAGTTTTTATAGAAAAAAAAATATCTTTGTAAATTCTTCATCTGCATTTACAACTTCCCCAGATAGCTGGTTCTCAGAGTGTGGTCCTCAGATCAGCAGTTTCTCAGCGTTGTGCAGAAAATTGTTAACCACAAATTCTTGGGCTGTCTTCCAGACCCACTAAATCAAAAACCCTTGAGGATGGAGGTTGGGCAAGGTGAGGAGACCAGAAATCTGTATTTTAACCAATTTCCCGGATCATTCTGATGCAGATAATTTCTCAGGACAACTGAGATACTTAAAATGTAACTGTTCCAGAAGCCACTAGAGCAGCTGCTTCTTGGAGAAGACATTTTGCATGACTTCAGCTTTTTTCTTAAGGTCTTCAGTATTGCTAAGTCTTTGATTTAATTGTGAGAAAGCTAGCTGCTGATGTTGTCAGAACAGTATCACACTGGGAAAACCATAAACGTACCAACAAGGCATCTGTGTAAAACTGACATCAAGTCCCTATTGATCAGTTACATATGAACTGAATCGCATTAATGAATCTTGTGTTTCACTAAACAAATTGGTAGAACAGAAGTGTTGGGTGCGGCAAGAAGAACATAGGCTTTAGGGCCCAACTGAAGTGAGTCTGAAAAGTCACTCTCTCCTGGGACCTCTCCTCCTCCATCTGCAAAGACATGTCATGGAGAAGCACTGCATGTAAATAAGAAAGTAGAGATAAAATATCTAGCATATGCTAGATGCCTAAGTAAATTGTAATTTCCCACCCTTCATTGTTTTCCCTATAAAACAATTTTTATAGAAAGAAAATTAAAAATGGAAGCTGAATACATTTGTACAGATGCAATATCTGATTTCCTCCAAGATTATTCTATTATTTTCTTGTACATGGTTCTTGTTGGTCCTGACTTTCATAAGATGTCAAGTTGAGATGTGTCTAGTAAGTCAAATTAAAAGTAAAAGCTCCAACTCATGTTCTTGAGGGTGATTTCTTCACAGTCTACAAAATCACCAAAAGATGTTTTGGAAATGAGTGTAGTAATTTAGTAATTACTTATAAATTTTAATAATAAAATAATATTACTATACTAAAATTAAAATTAAAATGTTAATATAATATAAAATTCCATATAATTAATAATCATCTCATGCCAATGAAGATGTCCCAAATATTATCCCAACATAAGAAATGTTGATGGTTACACAAATAATAATAATTTCTTTTAAATACCTACCAATATTATAAGAGTAGTGGTAGTAGATGTTAAAGGAGTAGTTCTAATAATATTTGTAGCAATAGCTCATGTTATAGCTACAAGGGCAGAGGCATGGTCCATTATGACCACAGCAATATTCCCAGTACCTGACAGCACCAGGAACGAAGTATGTGCTCAATAAATACTTGTTGAATGAATGAATGTCATGTTTTAGGTAATTCAGAGTGACTGCATCTGTATCTCGTCTGTATCCACATAATGCCAAAACTCAGTAGACCAAGAAGATTATTAATTTGATTCTACAAATATATCAGAAGACCCAGAAAGGTAAACAGACAGGAACAGAAACTCAGCAAAGGTCTCAAAATTACTCATCGACAGAGCTTCTGAGTTTCACAACTTGGAATGTATAGAGACACAATCTGCTCTGAAATACTTAGTCTGTAGATGTGTTATCTTCCAAATGTAGCTTTCTTCCTCTTAAAGTTTATATTTAGCATTGGCAGTTGGCTGCCAACATATGCTTTGACTAAAACACTAGGTTCAGAGGTCCCTTGCAGAAGCATTCAAGAGAAGGTAGGAGAGAATGAATTTTTCCTGTGGGCTTAGAGATAAAACCTCCTGCCTAATATCACATTATTTTTATTTAAATTCAAGAATTCTAGAACCTTTAGTAAAATAGATTGTTCTAAGGGTATTTTCATGCCTTTGCTCCCATGGCTACGTCGTGGAATCGGTGATCTTCAGAGGAGCCTGCCTCCCTATGCTGAAGAGGTATCTCTGATATCATTCTTTTGTTGTTAGACAAATTGGCAGTCTAAAGAATATCAGACTCTGAACAGACATTCCACCATTTATTATTAAAGATAAGTATGGGTAACTTTCCTAATGAGAATAAGCCAATACTTATGGGCTAATGGGCAAGAATGAAACAGGAATCAGGGAACTGAGCAAAATCCATGAGATGCAAAATTCAAGAGGTATAGAGTCAAACATTACTGAGTTAAGAAAACAGGAGCTGCAATTTTTCATCACTCAACAGTATCTGAATAAGGCACAAGATATAAAACAGTTGGTTGCACCTTTGTAGATAATATAAAAAACAATGAAATACCCACATAGACATTCAAGTAAAAAGTGTGAAAATTATTTATGCAGCTTAATTTAGAATGTTCTGTTTTTCCCTGGAGCATTTGATTTTTCTTAGTCTGAGTAAAAATAGATCATAGTAACAAGTAAAACATGACTCCAGTCCACTGTAAAATTATATCTATGTGTAGAGGATGGTTTCTATGAATCTTGTGTTCAAGAATTCTCTCTTCTCCCCTCTCTCAGAGGATGCTTTATTAAAGTAATTTATCGGATTGATATTTTTATTTTTAAATTTTTTAGTTGGGCAGAGAGATGTAGTTCTAACATGGAGACCAGGAGACTCAGAGATTCTTTTGAGAGGCCCAGGCAATGTTCTGGTTTTGCTGACGCTCATGGGCTTGATTTCAACTAGATTGGAAGATCTGCAAATCTCAGTATGCCTTTCTGAGCAGTTTAAAAGAATCAGAAGTAGTTAAAATTTAGAAACTGCATTAAATGTAATGTATTTAAATCTGAAACATGAGGGAGACTTTTACAATTTTTTTGGAGCTCAGAGCCGATCTTGCTGGATAGGAAAAAAATAGAAAGCATTATTATCTCCCACTCCAATTCATTTGAAGCCGAGGAAAATCTCATTCGATTTCATTCAAATTACGCTCTGGCTCTGTGTGAATGATATATGTTATTTGAGAAAATGAGGGAGATGATCGCCTCTCAGCTAATAGCCCATGACGAGGGGTGTGTGTGTGTGTGTGTGTGTGTGTGTGTGTGTGCGCATAAGCATGCATACACTTGCACACCCCTTATAAGGGATGGCTTTTTTTTTTTTTTTTTTTTTTTTGCAGAAGACCACAATTAAGATTGTGTTGTAGGAGATATGAAGTTTTATGGTCAAGTTTAGTAGGAATAACCTTAAATAGTAATTGATTTGTGGCACAATTACCATTTTGATTAATTTAGTCTTTCCCTGTGTCAAGAGGTGGTAGGAGGGCCATGCTAATAGCCTTTTGAATTACTGTTGCGTCTTTTTGGTACTGGAGTGGAAAAGTCCTTTTAAATCACTACTGTATGTCAAAGTCAAGCATTTTATTCAGTTTGGCTTCTAATTAAAGTTAAAAGAGGGCATGTCAATCACTGGGAAGTAAGATACACATTGAACAAAAATACTTCTATCCTGAACTTTTGTCCCTGAAAATGATGCGAATTTGTCCTTAGGGAAAAGAAGAGATTCTGCAAAGATTCTGCCAATTCAAGGGGAAAAGTTTGGATGTGTAAGTGTGATGACTATTTATCTTTCCTTATCCTGATCCTCAAGGCTGGGCCATCAGCTTACAACACTGGACAGCCTTCTGTCTAACCAAGACATGCCCCTTCTGGCCTTAGAGAGACTCTGTTTGCCAGATCCCTGAAGTCCTCCAAACTCACAGAGTCCTGTCTTCCCATATGTTCTCATTCTTTCCAGTCTTGTCCTCTCTAGAGGGGCAGTCTATTGGCGTGGGGCAATTAATCAACCACTTCCCAGGTTCCCAACTAAAACCTTTGCATTTTAATCAGATCTCCAGAAAAATACTGAGAAGCATTAAAGAATGCCTGTAACTGTGGTAATATTTCCCATGTGGTTAAGTATAGGAAGCAAAGAAATAGTATAAAGCAGGGGTTCCTTTCAGAACTCTTTGAATTCATTTATACATTCACCTACTTGTAGTCATTCATTTATTTTTTCATTCAATAAAACTTTCTCCAATGCTGTATTAGTTTTTTGTTGTTTCTGTAGCAAATTGCCCTAAACTCAGTGACTTAAAACAATACACATTTATTTTTACAGTTCTGGAGGACAGAATTTCAAGGTCAACTTCACTGGGCAAAGTTCAAGATATCCGTAGGGCAGGTTCTTTCTGGATGCTCTAAAGGAGAATCTGGTTCCTTGCCGTTCTCAGCATCCAATGCCCATCTGCATTCCATGGTTCTCAGTCCCTTCCTCCAGCATTCAAGTGTATCACTCCAATCCCCGTCCTCTTCTTCACATCACTTTCTCCTTTGGCTTTGACTCCTGGCTTCCTCTGATAAGGACTGTTGTGACTACACCAGGTTCACCCAGATAATTCAAGATTATCTCATCTCAAGACTCTTAATTACAAAGTCCCTCCTGTCACATAAGCTAACATTCCCAAGTTCTAGGGATAGGCACATGGACTTATATTTTGGAGGCCATTACTCAGCAACCACAAGCACTAAGTATAAGGCATGGTGCTTGGTGCTTGCCTTAAGCAATGTGGGTCCCATCTAGGGATCATATGGTTTAGCGAGTGAAGTGAGATATATGTATGAGTAACAGATGGAAAGTGAGGATGCAACGAGATCAATGTAGACAGAAAGCCATGGATGTTCAGAAGGGGGGAAATTGCATGAAAGTAAATAGAAAGCTTCCACTCAGAGTACTATTTGAGCCTTGAAGGAGAAATAATGTGGAAGTAAAGACCAGAAAAACAAGGAAGAGGGCACACAAATAATTATTTGATGACTGGAGAAACGTGCCTAAAACTTTATGTTGAGATGAAGTGGTGGGAAATGTTTTAAAAGAGAGTAGTTGAATGTTAGGTGAGAGACTGTCACTATATTGGTAGATAGCGAGAAAGACATTGAAGCGTCATGTGTAGAAGCATGGAAAGATTATAGTGGTGACAGCAATGTGTGCCTGGGCATTTTTGCTGCCTGGTCTGCATGCAGACATGAGTCTGACATGTCCTTGCTGGGAAACACACCAAGGTAGGGTATGTCAACGGACTAGAGGTTCGGGGATGGACGCTAACACACTCCTTTTCTAGATACTTTGCTTCTCACATGTGTGTTGTGCTCCCTGAGAATAGAATCAACAGAATGGTGTAAAACCCAAGAGGACTCTACCAGCTTTTAAGACTCTCTCTGCATCAATTATTTAACTTCAGATTATTACCTACAAAATCAGATTCTCTTAAGATTTATGATTAGTGCTAGCAGTATTCAAGCTTTTTCATGATGTAGCTAAAAAGGAAAAAAAACGCAAAACCATGGCAACTCAAGTGAGAACACCACCATATTTATATTTGTAATATTGCTACTTATTAGCTTTGTGACCTTGAATGGGCCTCTTTAGCATTTTTGAATTCCAGCAATAATCATAGCACCAGTTTTACTAATTCACCAGCATGTTTTAATGAGATAATATGCAAAGATGCTTTGTACATTCAAAAGGTTATTACAAAAATTCACATTGCAAAAAATAATGTGGAGTCTATCATTTGTTGAAAACATATTTCTCATGGTGTGTTGCTGTATTGGCTATAAGGCAGGTCAAATTAGAAGAACAAAATGTGCCACCTTTGAGGTGTTGATCCCCTAAATGGGAGCACCAAAGGTTGCCTGATGTTGTCCATCTCACTGGTTTCCACTTTGGAAAGTCATGAGAACCACAGGCAATCTGACTTGAGGCAGATATTGAGAGAGACAGAAAGGGAGCTGATAAATCAAGAATTTAATTAACAGAGTGACTCAGGTGGAAAGGTTGAAGCCTAACTGGGTTTCTGTTTACATTAAACAGATGTGATTTGTAATCTGACTCAATTAGCCAGACATTAAATGCATCTTGAAGCAGAAATATCATGGATGTGAATATTCTCTTTTGGAGGACTAAGAAGCACTCAGTAAAATGACAACTTTTCGTCTCTTTCTGCAGTGTTACATTAGGGATGCTCTGCCTTCTCTCCAGGCCACAAATAGTTATCTTCTTGCCCACCCCATCCCCACCTCCACATTTGCCTTAATCAAAATTGAAGGCTCCATTCTCTTGGTGCCCCAAAGTACTCATGACAGATACTTACAGATAACATAATAAATGATTCTCTGCTAATATCTTGGCAGTTACTCCAAAGTGTTCATAACTGCTGTTTCAAGATAGGTAGAGTAAGAATCAAAGCAGGTATATTTCCTTTAAAAAAATCATACTACCAATCAACTCTTATAAGGTCATTGGAGCAGGTGCTGTTGGAGAAGTCTTCCCCCTCTGTGGTGCAAGAACAAACTAAACTTCAATTGAAACACTGAAATGTGTTCTCTTTTGTCATAAGAGAGAGTTGGTTTCTGTCAGTGTAACTGGGTTGGGGTCGGGGAGACAATACATTTTGGGAGAGGCTGATTCCAAACAAAAGTATGATTATGGAGAACTCAGGCTCTCTACCATCAGGACCCCGGTACTGCAACCCAAAGCCTTAGACCTTTTGCTCAGGATCATCCACGTGTCCTCCTACATAACATTTCTGCATCCTCACCACCACAGAGCACAACCCAAGACATTGACATATAAGCCATGACCACCAACAAGGCAGCATGTAGGCAGAGGAGGGCATTTCTGGAGATGAACTTCACTGGGTGAAGCTTGATCCAGATCCCTAGCATTAGGGTCTACAGTTCCTTTGGCAGGGGAGTGCCTCCTTTTGCCACTTCTCCTTGGATCCCAACGTCATTCCTCTGGGCTAGGAGAGAGGGAAGCAAATATTCAGGCCTATTTTTTCCAGGGTGTATATTGACATGTGGAGAAAGCTTTGCTAATTCTGAATAGTGGATACAAGAAGATAGGGACCCAGAGTAGAAGGCTGCTCAACCAGCAGGATGCCTGATGTTAGGGAGTGCACCTTGAGGAGGACTGCTCAGCCCCATGCTGGGACAGATATTGAGCATCCAGGAATGAATGCTCACAGTCCTAATCCTGACTCTGGACCAACATCTGGCTGGTCCACTGCACTCCCACCAAAGCTAAATTATTTTCCTAAGTCTCCTTTTGGTTTCTGGAGGGTAAGATTATTTTCCAAAGCACCTTTGATCCATCTGGTTTGGCTTCTGCCTCCAGTTTCTCTCACTCTCTTCCCTCTCCGCACTCTAGTTTCTATACTAGAGCGTAGTATATTCACTTCTCTTTGCCCTGGCTTCTAGTTTCCTCATTTGGTCTCTCCATTCTGCTGTGCTACATTCTCTCTGAAAAAAAGAATTTTATTAGCTTCCTCAATTCTCATCATTGTGTAACCTGTGTAACTCCATTCTCCAGAGCCCTTAACTTGGACAGATGTATTGACTTACTCTCCACTGCAGGGCTCAGTCCCATCTGAGACTCTAGAGCACATTCTGACTTGCTGTGGAGGATATATAAGTAGCCACTTTAATGTATATATCTCTAGACATAAGTCTTCCTAATAGTCTTTTCTCTAAGTCTTTCATGTGATGGCCTATATTTAGGAATATCAATAGTCATATTCTATAAGACTCTGATTGAAGATCTTTAAGAGGGGAAAGCCCATTTTTTACCTCAAGTAGAACTCTGGTCCCATCCCTTTTTAGAAATTTGGCAGAAAATTCTTATGGCACTATTTTGAGACATTTGTTCTCTATGGCTGTCTCCAAGAGGTTTCCTTATAAGGAAGAGATTATGGTTGTCAAGAGACAGTAGACATGAATTACCACCAGGAATCTCTATGACTGAACAACTACTAAACTGGCTGCAGGACTGGTATGTACTTCTTCTATGTCCTGCTGACAGTCCTTCTTCCTTGCTTAGCTAAAGCTCAGAATTTGAATGAGCCTATAAAATAAAGATATGTCTCAAATCAATAACCTAACTTTACACCTTAAGAAACTAGAAAAAGAAGAACAAATTAAAACTAAAATAAACAGAAGGAATGACATGATAGAATAAAACAGAACTAAATGAAATGAATAGGAAAACAATAGCGAAAATCAATGAAACCAAATGTTGAGTTTTTGAAAAGATCAATAATATTGACAAAGACTTAGCTAGACAGGTCAAGAAAAAAAGAAAAAGAAAAAAAAAAGGAAAGAATCCTTAGTAAAATCAGGAATGAAAGAGGGAACGTCACTACCAAATTCTAAGAAAATATATAAACAATCATATACCAGCAAATTAAATAACCTAAATGAAATAGACAACTGCATGGAAAGGCACAAACTACTGAAATTGACTCAAGAAGAAACAGAAAAATGAAATAGATTTATAACAGTTAAAAAGATTGAATTAGCAATAAAAAAAATCCCTCGGGGCACCTGGGTGGCTCAGCGGGTTAAAGCCTCTGCCTTCGGCTCAGGTCATGATCCCAGGGTCCTGGGATCGAGCTCCACGTCGGGCTCTCTGCTTAGCTGGGAGCCTGCTTCCTCCCCTCTCTCTCTCTCTCTGCCTCTCTGCCTACTTGTAATCTCTATCTGTCAAATAAATAAATCTTTAAAAAAAAAAAAATCCCTCAAAGGAAAAGCCCAGATATCTTTACAGGTGAATTCTGCCATGGGCAAAAAATCTAAAGAATTACCACCCACCCTTTACAAACCCTCCCATAAAATAGGAGAGGACCATTCCCAATTCACTAATTGAGGTCAGTACTACCCTGACATCAAGACCAGACAAAGATGTCACAAGAAAACTATATACCAATATTCCTTAGGAATATAACACAAAAATCCTCAAAAAAAATTATCAAACTGAATCCAGCATATATTGAAAAGATTATACATTGTAGCCAAATGGATTTATCCTAGGTATGTGAACGTGGTTCAACACATGAAAATCAATCATTTACCTTATAGAGTAATGGAAAAAGACCACACAATTATCTTAATCGATGAAGAAAAAACATTTGACAAAATCCAATACTCTTTCATGATAAAACATTCAACAAACTAGAAATATAAGGGAACTTCCTCAACATGATAAGAACTATCTATGAAAATCCTACATACTTATTGTTGAAAAACTGGATGCTTTCCCTCTAAGATAAAAAAAACAAGGATTCTACTTTTTCTACTTCTTTTTTAAAAATAGTTTTATTTATTTATTTATTTAAGAGAATGAGTAAGTGAGAGAGAACTAAAGAACATGCAGGTATGAGCAGTGAGGGGGCGATGCAGAGGGGGAGGGAGAAGCAGACTCCCCACTGAGAAAGAAGCCTGACTCCAGGCTGGGTCCCAGGACCCTGCATCATGACCTGAGTCGAAGGCAGACTTAACCAATGACCCACCCAGTTGCTCCCATTCTTTCCACTTCTATTTAACATTTTACTGAAGGTTTTAGCCAGAGCAATCAGACAAGAAAGAAAAATAAGTTATGCAATTGTGAAAGGAAGAAGTAAAACTATCTCTACTCACAGACAATGTAATCTTATATGTAAAAAATGCTAAGAAATTCATTAAAACACGATTAGCACTAATGAATAAGTTTAGCAAGATCAGAGGATCAATATATAACAATCATATTTCTATTCAATATATTTCTAAAATTGAGGAATCTGAAAAGGAAATTAAAGAAATAATTCCATTTACAATAGCAACAAAAAAATAAGTACTAGCAATAGATTTAACAAAAGAAGTACAAAAACTATTCTCTGAAATTTACAAAACATCATTGAAAGAAAGAAAACCCCCCAAAAATCATTAAAGAAGACCTAGATAAATGGAAAGACAACTCATGTTCATAAGTGGAAAGACTTAACATAGGTAAATGCTAATACTCCCCAAATTAATCTACAGATATAATACAATTTCTAACAAAATCCCAGCTGCATCGTCTCTTTTTTGGCCAAAAATTGATAAGCTGGATCTAAAATTCACACGGAAATACATGGAAAGGTGTACGAAATAGACAAAAATTATCTTGAAAGTGAACAAAGTGGCACGACTCACATGTCCCAGTTTTAAAACTTACTACGAAGCAACAATAATCAAGATTATGTGGTATTGACAGGAGGATGCACATATAGATCAATGGAATGGAATTGAGAGTCTAAAAATAAGCCTATATACATTTATGGTCAATTGATTTTCAACAGTACCATTCAATGAGGAAAGAATAGTCTTTTCAATAATGGTGCTGCGACAGCTGGATATTCACATGCCAAAGAAGAGATTTGGACCCTTATTGCTCACCATATACAAAAATTGACTGAAAATGGATCAGAGATCTAAATGTAGTAACTCACAGTATAAAGCTCTTAGAAGGAGAACATAGGGTTAAATCTTTGTGACCTTGGATTAGGCAGTGTCTTCTCAGATAGGACACCAGAAACATGAATGACAAAGAGATAAATTGGAGTTCAAAAAATTTTAAATATCTGTGCCTCACAGAACTCCATTAAAACTGTAAAAAGACAACCCACAGAATGGAAGAACATAGTATTTTCCAATCATGTATCTGATGAGGAACTTATATCTAGAATACATTAAGTACCTGTATAACTCAACTCAACCATAATGTATTATAAACTTTAAAAGACTTCATATTTTCCTGATGCCACAACATCTCCACAAACAAGCTTTGAGCACCCTGGTTACATGGCCAGGTACACCTGTGTGATAAGGCTAGTCCCTCTCACAAGTTCCATTCCTTGCCCATCTGTGGGCTGGAAACTGTGACCTAGTGACATTCAAACATACCAATGAAATCCCCTCATACCTTTTGCACATGTTTCATGCTAACCTCCAATAAAAACACTTGCTCCCTTGTCCTCACGCTCTCTTTGCTCCCCAGCTGTTCGGTTGCACCATAGCACATACCCTCCCCAATATCCATAACCCAGACACACTATCCCTACCCCACCCCCCACCCCACCTCCAGCAACACTCAGTTTGTGTCCTGAGATTTAGTCTCTTATGGTTTGTCTCCCTCCCTGGTCTGCCTCTCAAATACCTCATATTAGAGAGATCATATAATTGTCTTTCTCTGATTGACTTATTTCACTTAGCCTAATATCCTCCAGCCCCATTCACATCTTTGCAAATGGCAAGATTTAGTGCTTTTTATGGCTGCATAGTATTCTATGGTATATATGTATATACATATATATATACATATATACATATGTATATACATATATATATACATATGTATATATATACATATACATATGTACATATGTATACATATGTATATATATATACATATATATATATATATATATATCCCCCCCACATCTTCTTTATCCATTCATCTGTTGATGGATATCTAGGTTCTTTCCATAGTTTGGCTATTTTGAACATTGCTGCTATAAACATTCAGGTGCACATGCCCCTTCGGATCACTACATTTGTATCTTTGGGGTAAATACCCATTCATATGATTGCTGGGTCGTAGGGTAGCTCTATTTTCAACTTTTTTTTAAAAGGTTTTATTTATTTATTTGAAAGACAGAGATCACAAGAAGGCAGAGACAGGCAGAGGGAGAGAAAGGAAGCAGGCTCCCTGCTGAGCAGAGAGCCCAATGTGGGGCTCAATCCCAGGACCCTGGGATCATGACCTGAACCGAAGGCAGAGGCTTTAACCCACTGAGCCATCCAGGTGCCCCTATTTTCAACTTTTTGAGGAACTTCCATACTGTTTTCCAGAGTGGCTGCACCAGCTTGCATTCCCACCAACAGTGTAGGAGGATTCCCTTTTCTATGCATCCTGGCCAACATCTGTCATTCCCTGACTTGTTAATTTTAGCCATTCTGTCTGGTGTGATGTGGTATCTCACTGTCGTTTTCATTTGTATTTCCCTGACTCCCAGTGATGTTGAACACTTTTCCATGTGTCTGTTGGCCATTTGGATGTCTTCTTTGCAGAAATGTCTGTTCATGTCTTCTGCCCATTTCCTGATTGAATTATTTGTTCTTTGGGTGTTGAGTTTGATAAGTTATTTATAAATTTTGGATACTAGCCCTTTATCTGTCATTTGCAAATATCTTCTCCCATTCTGTCTTTTGGTTTGTTGACTATTTCCTTTACTGTGCAAAAGCTTTTTATCTTGATAAAGCCCCAATGGTTCATTTTTGCCCTTGCTTCCCTTGCCTTTGGCGATGTTTCCAGGAAGAAGTTGCTGCAGCTGAGGTTGAAGAGGTTGCTGCCTGTGTTCTCCTCCAGGATTTTGATGAATTCCTGTCTCACATTGAGGTCTTTCATCAATTTTGAGTATATTTTTATGCATGGTATAAGGAAATGGTCCAGTTGAATAGCAGTGATGATATGGGGCAGCCCTGCCATATTCCCGACTTTAGGGAGAAAACTCTCAGTTTATCCCCATGGGAACGATATTTGTTGTGGGTTTTTCATAGATGACTTTTATGATATTGAAGTGTGTACCCTCTATCCCTACACTGTGAAGAGTTTTGATCAAGAAAGGATGCTGCACTTTGTCAAATGCTTTTTCTGCATCTATTAAGAAGATCATATGGCTCTTGTTCTTTCTTTTATTAATGTATTGCATCACATTGATTGATTTGTGGATGTTGAACCAACCTTGCAACCCAGGAATAAATCCCACTTGGTAGTGGTGAATAATCATTTTAATGTACTGTTGAATCCTATTGGCTAGTATTTTGGTGAGAATTTTTGCATCCATGTTCATCAGGGATATTGGTCTGTAATTCTTCTTTCTGATGAGGTCTTTGCCTGGTTTGGGGTCAAGGTAATGCTGGCCCCATAAAATGAGTTTGGAAGTTTTCCTTCTATTTCTGTTTTTTTTTTTTCTTTTCTTTTTTTTTTTTTTTTTGGAACAGATTCAGGAGAATAGGTATCAATTCTTCTTTAAATGTTTGGTAGAATTCCCCTGGAAAGCCATCTGGCCCTGGGCTCTTGTTTGTTGGGAGACTTTTGATTGTTGCTTCAATTTCCTTACCGGTTATGGATCTTTTAAGTTTTCTATTTCTTCCTGTTTCAGTTTTGGTAGTTTCTACTCTCTAGGAATGCATCATTTCTTCCAGATGGTCTAATTTGCTGGCATATAGTTGCTCATAATACATTCTTATATTGTTTATATTTCTTTGGTGTTGGTTGTCATCACTCCTCTTTTATTAATGTTTTTATTAATTTGGGTCCTTTCTTTTTTCTTTTTGATAAGTCTGGCCAGGGGTTTATCAATCTTATTAATTCTTTCAAAGAACCAGCTCCTGGTTTCATTGATCCATTTTAATGTTCTTTTTGTTTCTATTTCATTGATTTCTGCTCTGATCTTTATTATTTCTCTTCTCCTGCTGGGTTTAGGCATTTTTTGTTGTTCTTTCTCCAGCTTCTTTAGGTATAAGGTTAGTTGTGTATTTGAGACCTTTCTTGTTTCTTTCTTTTTTTAAAAAAAGATTTTATTTATTTTATTTGACAGAGAGAGATCACAAGTAGGCAGAGAGGCAGGCAGAGAGAGAGAGAAAGGAGGAAGCAAGCTCCGAGCAGAGAGCCCGATGCGGGGCTTGATCCCAGGATCCTGAGATCATGACCTGAGCTGAAGGCAGAGGCCTTAACCCACTGAGCCACCCAGGCACCCCACCTTTCTTGTTTCTTGAGAAAGACTTGTATTGTTATATACTTTCCTTTTAGGACAGCCTTTGCTGCATCCCAAATATTTTGAACAGTTGTGTTTTCATTTTCATTTGTTTCCATGAATTTTTAAAAATTCTTCTTTAATTTCCTGGTCGACCCATTCTTTAGTAGGACGCTCTTTAGCCTCCATGTATTTGGGTTCTTTCCAACTTTCCTCTTGTGATTGTGTTCTAGTTTCAAAGCATTGTGGACTAAAAATATGCAGGGAATTATCCAAATCTTCTGGTACCAGTTGAGACCTGATTTGTGACCCAGGATGTGATCTATTCTGGAGAATGTTGCATTAGAGAAGAATGTGTATTCTCTTGCTTTGGGATGGAATGTTCTGAGTATATCTGTGATGTCCATCTGGTTCAGGGTGTCATTTAAAGCCTTTATTCCCTTATTGATCTGTTGCTTAGATGTTCTGTCTATTTCAGTGCAGAGGGTGTTACAGTCCCCAACTATTATTATATTATTGTTGATGTGTTTCTTTGATTTTGTTATCAATTGGCTTAGGTTATTGGCTGCTCTCACGTTAGGGGCATAGATATTTAAAATTGTTAGATCTTCTTGTTGAACAGACCTTTTAAGTATGATATAGTGTCCTTCCTCATCTCTTACAGTCTTTCGCTTAAAATCTAATTTATCTGATATAAGGATTGCCACCCCAGCTTTCTTTTGATGTTGATTAGCATGGTAAATTTTTTTTCCACTCCCTCAGTTTAAATCTGGAGGTGTCTTTGGGTCTAAAATGAGTTTCTTGCAGACAGCATACCAATGGGTCTTGGGTGGGTTTTTTTTTTTCTTTGTTTGTTTGTTTGTTTGTTTTCCATTCTGATACCCTGTGTCTTTTGATTGGGGCATTTATCCTATTTAAATTCAGGGTAACTATTGAAAAATATGAATTTAGTGCCATTATATTGCCAGTAAGGTGACTGTTAATATATATTGTCTTTTAAGTTCTTTCTCTCTGCTTAGGGGACCCTTTTCAATATTTCCTGTAGGGCATGTTTAATGTTTGCAAATTCTTTTAATTTTTGTTTGTCCTGGAAGATTTTTTATCTCTCATTCTATTTTCAATGACAGGCTGGTGTGATATTGTATTCTTGGCTGCATATTTTTCTCATTTAGTGCTCTGAATATATCATGCCAATCAATTCTGACCTACCAGCTCTCTGTGGCTAGGTCTGCTGCCAATATAATATTTCCACTGTTGTAGGTTACAGACCAAGTTGCTTTCAGGATTTTCTTTTTGTCACTGAGACTTGTAAGTTTTACTATTAGAGGATGGAATGTGGACCTATTTTTATTGGTTTTGAGGGGGGTTCTCTGTGCCTCCTGTATTTTGATGCTTGTTCCCTTCCCCAAATTAGGGCAGTTCCTTGTTATAATTTGCTCCAATATGCCTTCTGTCCCTCTCTTTCCTCCTTTTTCTTCTGGGATCCCAATTATTCTAATGTTGTTTCATCTTACGGTATCACTTATCTCTTAATACTTATCTTATGTATCATTTATCTCCTAATTTCATCTTATGGTATCACTTGTCTCTTAATATCTCTTAATACTGGATCCCCTTGTGATCCAGTAGTTGTTTATCTCTCTTTTTCTCAGCTCCTTTATCCTCCATCATTTGGTCTTCTATATCACTAATTCTCCCTTCTAATTTATCCTAAGAGTAAGAGCCTCCGTTTTTTATTGCACCTCATTAATAACTTTTTTATTTCAAATTGGTCAGATTTTAATTCTTTTATTTCTCCAGAAAGGGATCCTCTAGTATATTCCATGCTTTATTCAAGCCCAGCTAGTATCTTGGTACTCATCATTCTGAACTCTAGTTCTGACATTCCACTAGACATCAGTACTGCCTCTTGTTCTTTTTTTTTTAAGATTTTATTTATTTATTTGACAGAGAGAGATCACAAGTAGACAGAGAGGCAGGCAGAGAGAGAGAGAGGGAAGCAGGCTCGCTGCTGAGCAGAGAGCCCGATGCGGGACTCGATCCCAGGGCCCTGAGATCATGACCTGAGCTGAAGGCAGCGGCTTAACCCACTGAGCCACCCAGGCGCCCTTGTTCTTTTTTTTTGAGGTAAGTTTTTCTGTTTTGTAATTTTATCCAGATAAGAATAAATGAATGAGAAAACAAAATACAAAAAGAGTAGCAATGACCCCAGAAAAATATACACTAACCAAATCAGAAGACACCTGAAACTGGGGGGAGAAAAAAATAGAAATATATATATATATATATAATTGCATTATATTAATTAATTATATATAATTAATAATAGCATATTAAATATATTAATCATATATTAATTACATATATATGATTAGACTGGTGAATTTAACAGAGCACACACTTGATTTTGGGTGTATTTTGGTCTGTTAGAAGAAACTACCTCCCAGAATTTTAAAAAAAGAAATACTTATATACATAAACAAAAATAAGGGTAAACACAATGAAGGGATGGAATATGACTGTAAAGATTAAAATTAAAAAAGATTTTAAAAAAGGTATTGATAAGATAAGATGTTGGTATCAACATGGAGGGGATTGGGAGAGATTAATCTAAGTAAATTAAGTCAAGCAATGAAAGTCAATTATCGTATGACTTCACTTACTTGTGGAGCATAAGGAATAACATGGAGGACATTAGGAGAAGGCAAGGAAAAGTCAATTGGGGTAAACTGGAGTGGGAGATGAAGCATGAGAAACTGTGGACTCTGAGAAACAAACAGGGTTTTGGAAGGGAGTGGGGGTGGGGGTATGGGTGAGCCTGATGGTGGGTATTAAGGAGGGCATGCATTGCATAGAGCACTGGGTATGGTGCATAAAAAAAAAAATCTTGGGACACTGAAAAAATAAAATAAAATAAAAATTTAAAAAATTCAAATGAAAAGATAAGAAGTTGGTTGAAAAAAGAAAAAAAAAAGGGAGAGAATGTGATCCGGCTGGAGACTAGAAGAAAGCCATATACTAGATATAGGGTATATTTTAATCTGTTAGAAGAAACTGTATCCCAAAATTTTAAAGAAAGAAAAACTTATATGTATATAAAAAATAAGGTTAAATACAATGAAGGGGTAGACTATGACTATAACAATGAAATTTTTAAAAGATTTTTAAAAAGGTATTGATAAGATAAAATAGTTTAAAAGGTTAAAATAGGAAAGAAGAAAAATTTTAAAAAATAGAATAAGAAAAAAATAAAATAAAAAAAAATTGAACTTCCAAAGACTAAAGAATCATGAGGAAAAAAGCCTTGAATTCTATGTGCTATATTCCCATAGTTCTGAAGTTTTGCAGTTCTCATTGGTCAATGTACTTGGTCTTGACTGGATGTTCTTGCTGATCTTCTGGGCGAGGGACCTGTTGCTATGATTCTCAAATGTCTTTGTCCGAGGCAGGGGCTGGGCTAAGTAATCTGCTTGGATTAGCTCTCCAGAGCTTTTGTTCCCTGAACACTTTCCATAGAGCTCTGGAGGCAGAGAATGAAGACGGTGGCATCCCAATCTTTGGCCAGGAGGAGCTGAGAGCTCGGGGCCCCGCTCCTCAGTGCGTCCTCAGAGATATGCAGTCAGGCCCTCAGGTCTCCCTGGTCTTCGGCTGCACTCGGTGCTCACCAGGCACGTGACTGAGCGTTTCTATCTCTGGCACATGGCCCCATTTGGAGTCTCCAAACCCAGCAGATCCCTGTCACGTGCTCCTGTGCTACTCTTCCCAGAGGAGGAAGGTGAGTCTCCCAGGATCTACCACTTGTGGGGTCCCTGCTCAGAGAGCAGTGGACCGACTGTGCCTTGGATCATGGTTTAAGGTAACCCCGGACTGAGAGCTCACTCCTCAGCTCCGTCTTTGCAGCCGGCTTCCCGGCTCTGATACCTGGGAACTCTGCCACACCCTGACACCCCCAGGCTTTCTGTGACCCTGTGGGACCTGAGACCGCACTGTCCCCGTGAGGGTTCCACGCTCCTGCTTAGCCTCTGGAGCAACATCCCTCAGTGGAGCAGACTTCTAAAAGTTCTGATTTTGTGCTCCACCACTCCACCGCTTGCCAGGAGCCAGCTCTGCCCCCCGCAGTCTCTCTTCCCGTATATCGCCTCCAATTCACTTCTCCGTACCTCTTACCTTGCAGAAAGTGGGTGTTTTCTGTTCATAGAGTTGCTGCTCTTCTTCTCTTCGATCTCCTGTTGAGTGTGTAGGTGTTCAGAGTGGTTTGATAGCTGTCTAGCTGAACTCCTGGGGCCCAATGATATTTAGGTCTCCTCCCCCGCTGCCGTCTTGCTCTTCCCTCCAAGAATGCAGTTCAGTTACATGCTCCAATATAAATGAATGGAGGACCATGCTAAGTGAAAGGAGCCAGGTACGAAAGGCCATATATTCTATAATTCTGTATATATGAAAAGTTCAGAGAGGCAGAAAGCAAATTAGTGGTTACCATGGACTGGGAGAGTGGGGGGAAAGGAGAGAGATTGTTTATAGGACTTCAAATTGAGATGACAAAAGTGCTCTGGAATTAGTACTCTTGGGATGTACAACTCTGGATAGACCCCAAATCACTGAATTGTAAACTTTAAAAGACTGACCTTTATGGGATATGAATTGTTTCTCAATCAGGTTATTTAAGGGATTCCCGGGATGCTCAGTTGGTTAAACTTTCAACTCTTGATTTCGGTCAGGTCATGATCTCAGGGTCATGAGATGGAGTCCCACATTGGGCTCTGTGCTGGGGATGGAGCCTGCTTAAGATTTTCTCTTTCCCTCTCCCTCTGTCCTTCCCCCCTTCTCTCTCCCTCTCCAAAAATAAAAATAAAGTTGCTATTTAAAAATAAAAGCCCCCAGTGAGCCCCCTTGCCTCCAGTAAACAGCCCAAGCTCTGTAGCAGGTGTGGCCTGTCCTGCATGCCTTTTCCTTTCGGACCATCTGTGGCACTCACTTGGATTTGACCCTCCAGCAAAGTTGAGCTCCCTACAGGTCCCAGAACCCACTTTATGGACTCTCACCTCCCTGCCTTAGAGTGTTAGATTGTCCTTTCCTTTCTTGTCAAATTGCTATTTTACTCTTTAAAAATGATTAGTATAGGGGCGCCTGGGTGGCTCAGCGGGTTAAAGCCTCTGCCTTCAGCTCAGGTCATGATCCCAGGGTCCTGGGATCGAGCCCCGCATCGGGCTCTCTGCTTGGCTGGGAGCCTGCTTCCTCCTCTCTCTCTCTCTGCCTGCCTCTCTGCCTACTTGTGATCTCTATCTGTCAAATAAATAAATCTTTAAAAAAAAAAATGATTAGTATAAAAATCTCAAACACACAAAAATATAGAGACTGGTACGATGAACACCCAATGACTACATCCAACAACTGCTCTTTCCTATCGAACTCTCTGGTGTCATGTTCAGACCTCACTTTTGACTAGTCAGCCCCATGATCTTTTGTGGCTTTTCTTTTTTTTTCTAAACCAGATCCCCACATGAAGGAACACACATACATTTAGTTGTTAAGTCTCTTAAGTCTTTCCTAAATCTAGAACACCCCTACCCCCCCATCACCCTCAGTTTACGCTCTCATATTAAGTCTCTTATTTAATAGCCAAGGCCAGTTGTCTAGCAGAATGTCCCACAGTCTGGATTCATATGATTGTTTCTTTTTGGTCTGATTTAACTAGTTTCCCTGGTCTCTGAATATCCTATGAAGTACAAGTTAGATCTAGAGGTTAATGCCCTGCCAGTTGTTTGGAAAGAGCACTCCATGAGAGATATTATGTACTTCATACCACACTGCAGCAGAACACGAACTATGTTATTAGCTCCCACAGTTTGCATAACTTCCCCTTTTAGAAGATCCCTTTAATTGTTAATTAGGTTTGTTCACAGAGGTTGTGCTTTGGCATAAAGTTAATTCACGGCTATAAGTCCCGGCTTCTTTTTTCTAAGTTGGTATTATCTCTGTGACTTCATTGAGAAGAAGCCCTGTGTTAGCCAAAGTATGAGAAGAGGTAGGCACTGTCCTCCAGGGTAGCCCTGGGGACCTCTTGTGTTTCATGCGTGTTGAGTGTTGGATCACGGGTGCACACGGTGTCATGTGGCACACGCATGGACACGCATGGGCATACACCATGGTGTCAAGAAAGAAAGTGCCTTCAACAATGTTGAGCAGCTGCCTGGGGCCCAAACCATGCTCCAAACTCCAAGATCCCAAGAAGCTGCCAGCTCAGGAACTCCTGGGGTCCTCTGCTTTGCTGCCAGGCAGGAAGCCTGAAGGCCCAGGGACTAAACAGAAATTTTAAAAATCGGTAAAAGAATCTGTGACTGTTCCTTGAGCACCAAACCCGGGGTTTGGCTCCTGCCTTCTCAATGTTTGCAGTTAAAGAAACAAACAAGCAAACTGGTTCACACCCACACCAGCTAGGCTTGCGTGCTGGCATTAAGTCAAACCAGAACCCCAAACTGCTTTCAGCTCTCTAGGCTGCACCAAACCAGATTGGGAGCCAAAATGTACCTTCCACTGTGGTCACCTGGAAAGCCAGGAGGTACTGAACTCTATTCAGCACAGACCTGAGACCTGCTTCTGAGCTAGCTGACCCTTGTCACCCCACTTCTCTCCTGCGCCTGCATTTGAACCCAGGGTCCCAGTGCTCTTCCCACATGCGCGCCTCCTGCCATTTATGTACTGAGGGCTCGGCTAAGTCAGTTTGATCGGTTTCATCTCTGGTGGCCCAATCAGGATTGATTTTAGAATCATAGCCCTGTCTGGAATGGCGAAAAGGAAACGTGTGAGGAAAGAGAAGCCAGTACAGTTTGTACCATTATTGCGGCAAATAGACAAGAACATTCCAGCAGTCTCTTCAGGGGCTGCCCTTCGTCCCGAAGCGGTCAGCCGTTCCCGGGTGCACATTTCCGCGATGGCGCTGTGTTCGTTTCTCTAGGCGATCCCCCCCAGGACAGCCTGGGACACGTCCGTGAAGAAGTGAGGAAATCGATGCCAAGGGCTCTGGTCCATGGGAATGACCTAAATATTGGCTTTGCTCCTGATGAGGTAGTGCTGATTGCTTTTTGCACGTATCTTTCATCATCATTAGCCGGCCCCAGCTTCCCCTCTTCAGATAAGGACATAAAAAAACAAGAGACTGAGCAGAGAGAGCTGAAGAGGCACAATTCAGCTAGCTAACAGTCACGAGCACACAAAAAGGCAGCAAAATACAAGAAACCGAAAACAATGCCTCTGAGACCTACCATCCCAGGCAGCAGTTATTGATGGCCCCATCCCCGGAGAATTCTCCGTGCCCATCAAGGGCACCCCAAACCACCTTCTACGTCAGCAGCAAGCCTGTCGCTTCACACGCATCCCGCGAGGGTAGCCTTTCTGACATGCTTTTTCACTACCAGGTAGTGAGATAAGTGGCCCCTTGGTAAGTCAAGGAATAGAGCAACCCTAGAACATCTCTTTTAAAAATTGTAATATTCATCTCTCTGCTTCTGCTGAGAGACCTAAAATAAAGTCCAGGTTGTTTGACAAAATGCCACAAGGCTTTGAAAATGGGAGGCTGAGTCTACTGTATGGCGTGTTAGATCTATTTATTACTTGGGAGTTTGCCTTCACAACGTTAGATGGCTGCCCGTCCCTACCCCTCCTGGCAGAATTGCTCATGACTATCAGGAGGGAAAAGCCCCATGTATTACAACTTTCATTCTGTCTTCGGTCATCAAAAATGAATTTCCCCCGGCAAAGAGTTTATTTTGCAAATGAGCTGAAGTGATTCACAGGCTGCTGAAAAATAGCATCTTGAAATTTATTCTTAAACTCAGTGCTTTATAAACTTAGTTCACACATATGGTGTTTCCCAGGCAAACATTCAAAGGCATAGGGATCTGTGTGCCTGCGGCAGGGAAGAAACTGGGAAGCAGTTTGAAGGCAGGGTTTTGGTGCCTTCGAGGAGGCCTGTCGGGCCTCACCCTGATGGCTCTAGGCACGCACCAGGGGTAGCCATCAATCTGGAAATCAGTGCGGATAGAATCCATGCCATAGCAGAAAGCAGGAGAGAAGGGGTTCTTACTCTCCTTCCTCCCTCATCCCGTCTACTCCCAGTGCACAAACTAAAAGGGCCAGTTCACTGCTCTGTGCCTTGTAAGAAAACCCCTGAATCATTCCAAATGATTCACAGAGAAGGAGTCACATATCATCTGGAGCATAAAACCCTGGGGTGCAGATGGCAGAATTCAGAAATAGAACGAATTCCGTCGCTCCAAGCACAGGGCCAGACACCTGGCATGGGGAAAGCCCTGGTTATAAAACTAACATGGGACCAGACACGCAACCTGGCAAAAACATGTCCCGGGAGACAGCTGGACAGAAGTCAACCATGAATCTGCCACAGTAGGAGTGTGGCTTACCGCCTCCCGCAGACTTCACTGGCCTTGAGAGACGGGGGCAGGGGCCATGTGAAGAAACAGTTTTTCTGCTCCCACAAGACAGCATTCTGGTCCTAAGCAAGTCACTTAACTGCAGTTTGGATCTCAATATGCTCTCCTATAAAACCTGCCTTACCATGTCTTGTGGAGACCCCCAACTCCAGCCCAACAAATAAACCATCTTTCATTGCACCCAATTCAGGGATACAAGAAACCTGAAGTGAGTTCAGAGCAATCTCTGGGTTTTAGAGGCTTTAAGAAACTTACCAAGTAGTAAGAGACATAGTTGGGGCTAACACATGCCTGTCCTCACCCCTGGAACAGGGTTCTTTCTAAAGCCACAGGGAACGAGAACACAGTCCAAGAGCAGAGGTGGAAGGAACCCACCTGCATTCCACATAGATTTCCACCTTCCTTGTGCCCTGGCTGCTGAAAGAGCCTGGGTGACTCAGTGGGTTAAGCCTCTGCCTTTGGCTCAGGTCATGATCTCAGGGTCCTGGGATCGAGCCTTGCATCGGGCTCTCTGCTCAGCTGGGAGCCTGCTTCCCTCTCTCTCTGCCTGCCTCTATGCCTACTTGTGATCTCTCTCTCTCTCTCTATGTCAAATAAATAAATAAAGTCTTAAAAAAAAAAAAAAAGAAGAAGAAGAAGGATGAATCCTGGCTGGGAACTCTTCTTTTCCCCTCTGCTGTGAATGGGATGCTGAGAGGAACCGCGAATAGTGATACATTATTTACAACAATAAGAACAAAATAACAACACCCAACTTTTATTGGGAACTTGCTGTATGCTAGGTACTGAGCTAAGTGCTCTATGTGCATCATTTATTTAAGTTTTCTCCTAACACCCTCGTGGGGTAGATCAGTGCTAATAATATTATTATTTTTCTTTTGAATAGTCCAAGAAACAGTTTTAAGTAAGCTACTTGCTCAAAGTGAGACGGCTTGTTCATGAAGGAGCCAAGACCAGGATGGCATCCCATCTCCTTCCAGAGCTTAGGGTGCTCTCCTCCCAACATTCTCATCAGCGGGGAGGGGGCTGAGGATGGGGAGGTCTAGGACTCAGCTGTGCTCATGTTTCTCTCCATTCCCCATCTGCACACTGGTCTCTGCCCCGAATCTAAAGAAAAATGAGAGGGAATGGAGCCATCCAATCAGAAGAGGAAGGGTCTCTGATTCCACATTCTGGGAAATGGATGGAAGAATTTCATTGTCATTTTTAAGCATGAGGAGCGACCTTACTCAGATAGCTAGGAGGCCCTCTCCCCTGTTCTCAATAAGGAGAAAACAGGAAACAGCACATTTAAGTCACAGCCTTAGGGAACTGCCGCTGAAGAAAGCATTTCGTGACCAAGTTGTTGACCATGAGAAGAAGCTGCCCGAAAGAGAACAACATCTCCTCTGAGCTCCCGGACAGGAGGGAACATTTCTGACTGGCAGGGTGTTGCTATTCATTGCAACACTGGAAAATTTTAAATCAAAAATGAGATTTCCAGAAATGTGTTTTCCTAAATTCTTCACACGGGTATGCTATTAATATGGAAATGAGGAGAGAGTTTAATCATGTTTGACTGTTTGCTGGAAAGAAAGCAAACATGCTGGTATGCTAAGTATCATCAGGTTTGTAAAATGGGGTCAGGCTGATGTGGGATTGATGGATTTCTTGCTGCTTATTATCTCGTTGAAAGGTTGGAATAAATTCAATGCCGAGAGGGGCCACCATACCCCTGCACCTGGCACGGCAATCCTGAGAAGCAGGTGGCCTTGGCAGTGGCTTGGAGGGCTGGAAGGTGGACTTCTCCAGGCCAGCACCTGTCCCTGCCCCTGAGCCTGGCCCCAACCACATGTCCCACAGGGTGATTGTGGGGCAGGGAGGGCACAGGATGGGTGCAGGGCAGGCACAAAGCTGGAGTAGAAGATCAAAGGGCAGATCAAACAAGAATTCCTTGTCTGCATATAATTGATTCCTGTTTACAAAGTGTCTCCGTGTATATTGTTTCAATTAATCCTCCGAAGACATCAGTGAGAAAGGCAAGGTAGATATTTTTATCTGCCTGGTTTAGAGATGAATGAATGAGGCCCAAAGAGAAGGTAAGGGATTTGATTTGTTCAATGTTACTCAGATCACAAGGCACAAACAGAACGCAGGACCCTGGCCCCATTGTGCCACAGCACTGCCGCCCATGCCAGGGGGTCCCAGGCGGACTAGACTCTGTGCCTTCAACCTCTACATCCCATGTGGCTCCAGCCCCAACCGAGACACCATCAATTACATGTTCAGGGGCGAATTCTGCTCCCAGACACGGCAGAAGTAAGCACTTCAGGGTGAGTTCATTTTTTTTTTTTTTTTTTTTTTTTTTTATTTTTTTTTTTTCTCATTTTATTTATTTTTTCAGCGTAACAGTATTCATTCTTTTTGCACAACACCCAGTGCTCCATGCAAAACGTGCCCTCCCCATTACCCACCACCTGTTCCCCCAACCTCCCACCCCTGACCCTTCAAAACCCTCAGGTTGCCCCAACCTCCCACCCCTGACCCTTCAAAACCCTCAGGTTGTTTTTCAGAGTCCATAGTCTCTTATGGTTCGCTTTCAGGGTGAGTTCAGAACCAATTCCCTAAGTTAATTAATATCTTCAGGAAATGTGTATTATGCAGCCATCTCACTGTGAAGACCACAGTGAATAGGAAGGAAAAGCACCTGCTTTTGGGAGCCTGTCATCGAGGGTTGTGCTCCTGACCTTAATGCATTTGTGGTGGCCCTGTGACCTTGACCAAAGGCAAATTCCGATTCAATAGACCTGGGCTGGGGTCTGAGCTTCTGCATTTTTAATGGGTGGTGTCAGTGCTGGGGGTCCACAGACCAGCATCTGGTGGCTAAAGCCACTGTTAACAGACAACCATAGGCGGTGATAGGTAAAGGTCTTAAAACCAGACCTTTGCTTTTTCTTCGCTCCTTCCTTATGGCTAAGCTCTTGCTTACCCAGTACCGATCTTCATCATATTCTCTGAAATACGTGGAAAGTTCTCTTTTCCTCTAAGTCTTATTCCTACTTGTCTCTGTGGGAACTGAAGTCCAGCCTCAGCTACCTCTCGGCCCAGCCCCCACGACAGGATGCTTGTCGGCTTACCAGGCTGCCTGACACTCACCACCAGACATTCTTCAGGTTACCTACTGGTCCAGCTCAATGTGCTTTCATCCTGAACTTCAAGGTCCAGACCGTCCAGTCCAGCACTTTCTGCCATTGACTGGTGGGATCAGGACACGGAAATGTGTCCAATCCCCCTCCTGATAAACAAGGGAGCAAGGCACTCAATTCCCAAACAAGGAGGAGTATTTTAAGCTATGTCAACATCTTAATTAGACATTAGTTTTGTTTACTGTCAATTAGGCAGAAGAGAACCCTTGTTCCACCAAGGATAAGTGTCTCTCTGCACTCCCCTGTGAGGCGCACTTGTTTCTGCTGATGACTTTATTAAAAGGTAAGAAGATGGGGCCTGCTTATTAGCATCACAGCAGGGATCAGATCAGGGCTATAAATGAACCTCCTGAGATTCCTGAGAAGGAAGAACCAGCGAAGAAGCCAGGAATTCAACTTTCCAAGGCGGGCAATGTAGGGCCGGGATCTGAATGTTGGTATGAAAACTCATGAGCAGAAATTTCACGAGTAGAAGAAAAGCACATTGAGGTGCCATCCATGGTTACCAAAATGCACACCCTGCACATGTGTTGGAATTGGAAGACAGTCCGTGACTTCAAGATCATGGACATGAGACTTCAGAATTTTCTGGAAGTCTGCAGATTTGCATTTCACCCGAAGGCCCATGGCAACGACTCTGTGACTCCTGGTTCTGGAAACAGCTCTTGCCCATGCCGCGTCTTTAGCAGAGAAGTCTGTGTATTTCCTTCTCTAAAAGGGTCTTTGACTCTTGAGTGTGGATGAAATGAAATCCGCTTTTCTCTCTCACCCAAACTCAGCCTCCGCATTCAGTCCCCAGCCTTTGTGTGATGAGCTGCTCATGACACTGCATATTTTAAAAAATGGGCTCTCCCCAGGGCACCTGGGTGGCTCAGTTGTGAAGCGATTGCCTCCAGATCAGGTCATGGTCCCAGGGCCCTGGGATCGAGCCCAGCGTCAGGCTCCCTGCTCAGCAGGAAGGCTGCTTCTCCCTCTGCCTCTCCCCCTGCTCGTGTTCCCTCTCTCACTGTCTCTCTGTCAAATAAATAAATTAAAAATCATATATATATATATATATATATATATATATATTCTCCCCATTTTCAGACCAGAGGATAAAAGTCTTTTGATTTAAAAACACTCTCTCTGATTTCTTATTGGCAAATAGCTCTTCTTTTTGGAAACATGTCCACCTCGTCAGCTGGAAGAGAAATGACAATGTTGAGTGAAGGGCAGCCACACCGCTCAACCTTCCACCACAAGGAAAGCAGGGTTTCTTTTCCTGTAGATTCAAAGGAACTGGAGCTGTGAGAAAGGAGTTTCGGAGCAGATAGGACTCTGTGACATCATCTGTTCGCCTCCCTTGTGTGCCCTCTCGGGTGGGGCCGGGGTCTGGCCAGGGGGAACACCCCGAGGGTTACTGGAAAGGATGGCATACGCTGAATGCCTTATACCCAATACCCACCTCATTTCTCAGACTCACCAAATGCTCAGTTGGCATGACAGACTCTCACAGCACCCTTGGGGCCCCAGAAGCCAAAGCATCTCTACAGCAGGTCCTGTCATGGGTGAGACCAGGAGCAGGAAAGAGCTGAGGTGGGCAGATGAGCAGCCAGAATTGGCAAGACCGGAGGGGCCATATGTGGTGTTTTGGCAGGTGTGAGGGAATTCAACAGTGTGCATTTGGAAGCTGCCTCCTGGGGCTCAGCAGCCATGGGCTTGACCCGGCCAGAGGGAAAGGCAAGTAGACAGAAGGACCGGGAAAGGCTGACAAAAATGAAGCAGAGCCCCAGTGTCAAAGCAAATTTGGATTCTTCTTAGTACCCAGGAAGATAAGAAAGAACCCACTGACCTGAACTGAAGAAAAAGCATGAGGCTTTGTCAATAGAAAGAAGGAGCCTTGACGGCAGTCTCTGGTTCAGCCAAGACAGAACTGAAGCAAACTCCAGTGTCTGAGCCCAGGAGCTCCCCCTATGGGTCTAGAGCTCAGTCTCAGGTAGAGGCAGAGAAGCAGTGGGCACCCTGGACAGGTACCTGGCGAATAGGTCGTCACACGAAGTCACCTACAGATCACAAGAGAGAACATAAGGCAAGAAGCAGAGATGGAATCTTCTTTTTTCTTTTTCTCTTCTTCATTTTTTTTTTTTTTTTACAAAATGCAGGAATAGGCTGGTGAAGCAACTGTGTAAGGAGCATAGAATCAGAAATATCAAGTGCTCCACAATCAAGTTTATGAATGAATACGCTCGTGTGACTCTAGCCATCCACATGAGCAAAGGTATAAGTCTTTCTTGGTGGGGCTCAGAACTCCCTAGCATGGTCTAGTCCCTGGGTATCCAAAAGCCATCCTCACTTTATTTTTTAAAGATATTTTTATTTATTCATTTGACAGAGAAAGAGAAAAACAGCGTGAACAGGGAGGGGGCCTGAGGGAGAAGCAGCAAACCCCCCGCTGAGCAAGGAGCTCAATCCCTGGGATCATGACCTGATCTGAAGGCAGGTGCTTTAACCCCTGAGCCACCCAGGCATCCTGAGTCAACCCCACTTGAATTCAAAACTCACCTCTTCTAGGTAGCTTTTTTCCCTGATGAACTCCTATACCGCACACATGGATCTAAGCTCTGGCTTGTGTTCCTCTTCCCACTCTAGTGCTCCCAAGGTCAAATGCATGTACATGGCACATGTAGAAAATTATTCTTACCAGGGAATTTGCTGAGAACTTTGCTTCATAGTGACTATTAGTATGAAAAGAATATTAATTAGCATAGGCCTGTTCTAGGAATAAATGACTTGTGTAAATATTAATGATAACAATTATTATTTTAAATGAAATTTAAACATTCCTATGAAATTCAAGCTCTTTATCGTTCACTGACAAGTAGTAATGATAATATGAAACTTATGTAATCTCAGTTCAGATGAGCAAATAAAGTTGATAGTAGAATGAGTCTAATTAATGAATTTGCTAAAGGCCTTTCCCTGTTAATGGGTCTTTAGTCAAAGGTGAGTTTAGATTTAGGACATAAATTTTAGGTCTACTGGTAATAAATGTGGAAATGTGAAGGATTCAGCCCAACAAATATGTATTTCTTACTATGTATTCAGTACTGAGGGCAAACACTGATGAATCAGTCAGGACCCCTGCTTCTGAGGTGCTTACCATCTGGGGAAGATGATCTGAAAATATTTGTGAAGCAAGAGCTAACAGGAGAGAGAGAAGTTGAAAATATAAGGGAGATGAGGCAAACTTTGTGGGGGGCAGGGATCAGGATTGAAAAACAAAATTTGGCACGAGGGACTGACCTTTATCTGAAAATGAAAATGAAGAATGAAGTGTGGGTTTCAATAGAAATAGGAAAGTGTTCACCCTCTATGGTCTTAATTCGCTTAGAAAGTAAAAGGCTCACAGTTTGCTGAGGGCCAGAGAGTTGAAAGGGGTTGACCAGGGAGCTTGAGGAAAGTGGAAAAAGATGAACAGTTGACAAAGAAATAGTTTCTTAGTGTTCAAGACCCAGCCAAGACGGGGGACCAGGGACTTGTAGTGACACCAGCCAGCACAGGTTGAGGACCCTTTTCCAATACCTGGAATACAATACAATACAATACAATACAATACAATACAATACAATAGCTAATACCTGGGTGAATTAGTAGACATTTTATAGAACGAATCCATTGTGGGGAGATTCTTGGGAAGAGCAAGGGAGGGAGAGGGGTGTAAAGGCATTAAGCATGCTCCTGGACTGCGCTTGGTTGCATGTTGTGTGGGAGAGAATGAGAGGCTTCAGGGCACTAATAGGAGGGTATGGGCACTGGCGGCTTATCTCCAGAGCAGAGCAGGAGCGGTGGTGAGACACAGGAGGTGAGTTCTATAGAGAAGCAATTCTCAGCAATGACAAGCTCCTTGGTGTGACTCTGGGTGTAAGTGACAAGCGTGATGTGGAGATGAGGATGCCTGGGTGGCTCAGTCAGTCAGGCGTCCGCCTTCTGCTCAGGTCATGATCCCAGGGTCCTGGGATGGAGCCCCATGTCAGGCTCCCTGCTTAATAAGGAGTCTGCTTCTCCCTCTGCCTCTGCCCCTCCCCTCTGCTTGTGCCCAATCGCTCTCTCTCTCTGTCAAATAAATAAAATCATTAAAAAAAAAGTGACATGAAGATGGAAGTCTCTGGATTTAAGGTACCATGAACTTAGGCTCTTTGATGGACCACTTGCTTGGATACCAAAGTCACAGCTGATGGTAGCAAGACAGAGCACAGAAAATGTCTGTGATTAGGCTGCTAAGAGGTCATTGAGAAATATGGAGATGGGGAGACAGAAGTAGCAATGAGAGGAAGAGAGTGATGAGGATGGGAGTCCCCAACTCTGACAGGTGAGACTCTGTTTAGGGGAATCCCCAAGAGAAGCAGGTGAAGACAGCCTTTCATTAGGAAACCAGGGTCACTTTGGCAGACTCCCTGGAGGATGGCATAAAGGCACGTGACCAGGTTCTGCCCATCCAACACGCCTGCCCCAAACTTGCAGCAGGAAGCTCAAGTTTGTGCCCATTGTACAGGAGCCATTCTGGAAGGGGATGGCCATCAAATCCCCACGCCCAGCTGTTAGCCACACAGGCATGGAGGGATGGCAGCCTCCAGGAGTGCCTGGTGCTGAGTGGGCCAGCAATGGGTTTTCAACAGGCCAGTGGGCTTTTCTCCTGCTTTTAGAGCCTGTAAATCTGGTTCTCCAACCTGGACTCTCACCTCAACCCAAGGCAGCAGCTACTCTGTAGCTGGCTAATCCAGCATCCCATGAACACATCTGTTTTCAGCCCACCTCAACAGACCAGTTTCTGTGGCTTGCAACCCAGGGAGTCCTGACCAATGGTGGGATATAGCCAGAAGGAAAGTACCTCAAGGGAGGAAAGGTTTTCTGCAAGGGTAGAAAGGGAATGGTTTGGGAAAAGGATTTGGGGCATGGCAAATGCTGCCTCTGCCTCTCCTTGTCCTCCAACACCCTTTTCCGGACTCTCATCCTGGTACTGCTCTGTCTTTCCCAGAGAATGTAGCCCTTGGTTGGAGAAGGTTCATGCTACCACCTTCCAGTGGCCTGTCAGTAGGGTAGGGGCTCATGTTTAGGTGCCGAGCATGTCCGGGTGGTGGGTGGGGGTGCCTTGTTGGTTCCACATCAGGTCTGATCTAATATCCGGAGAGTGTTGTCTATGACTGTGGTGGCCGTGCTTCCTCAGGTGCTATGCACAGAGGATACCAGTTGCCTCCTCTGTCCATCTGAGCACCAGGAGATGTGTGCCAAATTCTTGTTGGGTCAACCTGATTCAGGAATTCTTTTTTTTTTTTTTTCGAAGATTTACTTATTTGTTTTAGAGAGAGAGACTGCACACACACACAGCAGTGGAGGGGTAGGGGGAGAGGGAGAGAGAATCTCAAGCAGACTCCATGCTGAGTGCGAGCCCAACACAGGACTTGATCTCATGACCTATAAGATCATGACCTGAGCTGAAACCAAGAGTCAGACACTCAACCAACTGAGCCACTCAGGTGAACTTTGATTCAGGAATTCTTATACAGCAAGACCTAAAGGGATCCTTGAACTTGGGACTTAAACTAGATAATAAAGGACCAGGGTTAAGAAGACTTGACTTTCAGTGCAGAATAGGGAAAATGGAGTTGACAGAATCATTTGTTACTTAAGCAGAGATGTAAGTAAAAATAGAAATAATATGCAAGCATAGGGTTTTGTGTACCAGTGTTGTTCTGGTAGGAACAACCTGAGTCATGAGTGAGTAGAGAGTATCTCAGCACTGATTCTCTTCAAATCTTTTTTCTATTAAGTCACCTGTAGAGAATTCCTTCCTGCATTTCACTCTGGTCCACACCAACTAAAATAGACAATTATTATTATATGTTCATCATCTGACAGACTCTGCGAAGTGTTGGGATATAGCACTGGCTACAATATAGTTGCCCTTGAAGGGAACTTACGGTCAGTCTGGGGACAAGGGCAATTACATCAGGGAGAGCCAAGCAAGCATCTGCCATTGTGAAGTGTCTAGGACACAGGGGTGTCGGGTCGCACGTCAAGCCAGCTGTTTTTCTGTGTCCAGGTAATACACTATGAAGAGAGTTATCAGTTAACTTCCCTGAAAGTCCATATTTTGATATGATTTCTAGTGTTCTCTCAATTTCTTTTCTTTGAATATTTCACAAGTCCATGCCAGAACAGAACCCAGAGCTGCTGAAAGGGTTCAGCCGTGCAATTCTCTCCCAATGCAAGATACCCCATTGATGTTTGCCATGAATGCCTCCTTCAAAATACACACTGGAAATAGTTTTGTAACCAGGTGGGAGGGATTTTATAGTCCTTGCTGCCTGCAAGTTGGAGAAGTACATCTTCTCTAATAATGACCACCCTGAAGCTATTTCCCCATCCTGGGTGAGGATGTCTCGTTTCTCATCAGAGACTACCCACCCAGATCTTATAGCTGGGGCTAAGAGCCATCTCTTTATATAAGACAAAATGTCACCTTGCCAGCTGTTTGCTGTTTCACTGGTTTATCTTTATGGCATATGGGTTTCAAAAGCATTTGAAAACTAAAACCTTTAAAAAATTGTATGTCTTGGGGGAGGAGTCAAGATGGCAGAGAAGTAGCAGGCTGAGACTACATCTGGTAGCAGGAGATCAGCTTGGTAGCTTATCTAAACATTGCAAACACCTACAGATCCAACGGGAGATTGAAGAGAAGAAGAACAGCAATTCTAGAAACAGAAAATCAACCACTTTCGGAAAGAACTCTACGGAAAGAGTTCAGGGAACAAAAGCTCCCAAAAGCGAACCCGAGCGGATTACTTAGTTCGGTCCCTGGTAAGGGCGGTACAATTCCGCCTCGGGCAAAGACACTTGAGAATCACTACAACAGACCCCTCCCCCAGAAGATCAACAAAATATCCAGCCAGGACGAAGTTCATCTATCAAGGAAAGCAGGTTCAATACCTAGGACAGCAGCGGAATTCCAGAGGATGAGAAAGCAAAGCACGGAACTCATGGCTTTCTCCCCATGATTCTTTAGTCTTGCGCTTAATTCAATTTTTTTTTCAATTTTTTTTTCTTTTTTTTTCCTTCTACTAAATTTTTAAAACTTTTACCCTTTTCTTTTTTAACGTTTTTGACCAGTTTAACTAAAATATATATATTTTCTCTTTTTTTATATTTTTTCTTTATTTGTTTTATTTTTAAAATTTTTTTCTTTTTTTTTTCTGAACCTCTTTTTATCCCCTTTCTCCCCCCCACAATTTGGTCTCTTCTGATTTGGTTACAGCACATTTTTCTGGGGTATTTGCCACCCTTTTAGTATTTTATTTGATCCTTCATATCCTCTTATCTGGACAAAATGACAAGGCAGAAAAAATCACCACAAACAAAAGAACAAGAGGCAGTACTGAAGGCTAGGGACCTAATCAACACAGACATTGGTAATATGTCAGATCTAGAGTTCAGAATGACGATTCTGAACGTTCTAGCCGGGCTCGAAAAAGGCATGGAAGATATTAGAGAAACCCTCCCTGGAGATATAAAAGCCCTTTCTGGAGAAATTAAAGAACTAAAATCTAACCAAGTAGAAATCAAAAAAGCTATTAATGAGGTGCAATCAAAAATGGAGGATCTCACTGCTAGGATAAATGAGGCAGAAGAAAGAATTAGTGATAAAGAAGACCAAATGACAGAGAATAAAGAAGCTGAGCAAAAGAGGGACAAACAGCTACTGGACCACGAGGGGAGAATTCGAGAGATAAGTGACACCATAAGACGAAACAACATTAGAATAATTGGGATTCCAGAAGAAGAAGAAAGAGAGAGGGGAGCAGAAGGTATATTGGAGAGAATTATTGGAGAGAATTTCCCTAATATGGCAAAGGGAACAAGCATCAAAATCCAGGAGGTGCAGAGAACCCCCCTCAAAGTCAACGAGAATAGGTCCACACCCCGTCACCTAATAGTAAAATTTACAAGTCTTAGTGACAAAGAGAAAATCCTGAAAGCAGCCCGGGAAAAGAAGTCTGTAACATACAATGGTAAAAATATTAGATTGGCAGCAGACTTATCCACAGAGACCTGGCAGGCCAGAAAGAGCTGGCATGATATATTCAGAGCACTAAACGAGAAAAACATGCAGCCAAGAATACTCTATCCAGCTAGGCTATCATTGAAAATAGAAGGAGAGATAAAAAGCTTCCAGGACAAACAAAAACTGAAAGAATTTACAAACACCAAACCAGCTCTACAGGAAATATTGAAAGGGGTCCTCTAAGCAAAGAGAGAGCCTAAAAGTAGTAGATTAGAAAGGTACAGAGACAATATACTGTAGCAGTCACCTTACAGGCAATAGAATGGCACTAAATTCATATCTCTCAATAGTTACCCTGAATGTTAATGGGCTAAATGCCCCAATCATAAGACACAGGGTATCAGAATGGATAAAAAAACAAAACCCATCAGTATGTTGCCTACAAGAAACTCATTTTAGACGTGAAGACACCTCCAGATTTAAAGTGAGGGGGTGGAAAACAATTGGGCATCAGAAGAAAGCTGGGGTGGCAATCCTTATATCAGATCAATTAGATTTTAAGCCAAAGACTATAATAAGAGATGAGGAAGGACACTATATCCTACTCAAAGGGACTGTCCAACAAGAAGATCTAATAGTTTTAAATATCTATGCCCCTAATGTGGGAGCAGCCAACTATATAAACCAATTAATAACAAAATCAAAGAAACACATCAATAATAATACAATAATAGTAGGGGACTTTAACACTCCCCTCACTGAAATGGACAGATCATCCAAGCAAAAGATCAACAAGGAAATAAAGGCCTTAAATGATACACTGGACTAGATGGACATCACAGATATATTCAGAGAATTTCATCCCAAAGCAACAGAATACACATTCTTCTCAAGTGCACATGGAACCTTCTCCAGAATAGATCACATCCTGGGTCACAAATCAGGTCTCAACTGGTATCAAAAGATTAGGATCATTCCCTGCATATTTTCAGACCACAACACTCTGAAGCTAGAACTCAATCACAAGAGGAAAGCTGGAAAGAACCCAAATACATGGAGACTAAACAGCATCCTTCTAAAGAATGAATGGGTCAACCAGGAAATTAAAGAAGAATTGAAAAAAATCATGGAAACAAATGATAACGAAAACACAATGGTTCAAAATCTGTGGGACACAGCAAAGGCAGTCCTGAGAGGAAAATATATAGCAGGACAAGCCTTTCTCAAGAAACAAGAAAGGTCTCAAGTACACAACCTAACCCTACACGTAAAGGAGCTGGAGAAAGAACAAGAAAGAAACCCTAAACCCAGCAGGAGAAGAGAAATCATAAAGATCGAGCAGAAATCAATGAAATAGAAACCAAAAAAACAATAGAACAAATCAATGAAACTAGGAGCTGGTTCTTTGAAAGAATCAATAAGATTGATAAACCCCTGGCCAGACTTATCAAAAAGAAAAGAGAAATAGGGGCGCCTGGGTGGCTCACTGGCTAAAGCCTCTGCGTTCGGCTCAGGTCATGATCCTAGGGTCCTGGGATCAAGTCCCGCATCAAGCTCTCTGTTCTGTGGGGAGACTGCTTCCTCCTCTCTCTCTGCCTGCCTCTGTAGTTGTGATTTCTCTCTGTCAAATAAATAAAATATTAAAAAAAGAGAAAGGACCCAAATCAATAAAATCATGAATGAAAGAGGAGAGATCACAACTAACACCAAAGAAATACAGACAATTATAAGAACATACTATGAGCAACTCTACGCCAACAAATTGGACAATCTGGAAGAAATGGATGCATTCCTAGAGACATATAAACTACTACAACTGAACCCAGGAAGAAATAGAAAACCTGAACAGGCCCATAACCAGTAAGGAGATTGAAACAGGCATCAAAAATCTCCAAACAAACAAAAGCCCAGGGCCTGATGGCTTCCCAGGAGAATTCTACCAAACATTTAAAGAAGAACTAATTCCTATTCTCCTGAAACTGTTCCAAAAAATAGAAATGGAAGGAAAACTTCCAAATTCATTTTATGAGGCCCACATCACCTTGATCCCCAAACCAGACAAAGATCCCACCAAAAAAGAGAACTACAGACCAATATCCTTGATGAACACAGATGCAAAAATTCTCACCAAAATACTAGCCAATAGGATTCAACAGTACATTAAAAGGATTATTCACCACGATCAAGTGGGATTTATTCCAGGGCTGCAGGGTTGGTTCAACATCCGCAAATCAATCAATGTGATAGAACACATAATAAAAGAAAGAACAAGAACCATATGATACTCTCAATAGATGCTGAAAAAGCATTTGACAAAGTACAGCATCCCTTCCTGATCAAAACTCTTCAAAGTGTAGGGATAGAGGGCACATACCTCAATATTATCAAAGCCATCTATGAAAAACCCACCGCAAATATCATTCTCAATGGAGAAAAACTGAAAGCTTTTCCGTTAAGGTCAGGAACACGGCAGGGATGTCCATTACCACCACTGCTATTCAACATAGTACTAGAAGTCCTAGCTTCAGCAATCAGACAACAAAAGGAAATTAAAGGCATCCAAATTGTCAAAGAAGAAGTCAAGCTATCACTCTTCACAGATGATATGATACTATATGTGGAAAACCCAAAAGACTCCACTCCCAACTGCTAGAACTTGTACAGGAATTCAGTAAATTGTCAGGATATAAAATCAATGCACAGAAATCAGTTGCATTTCTGTACACCAACAACAAGACAGAAGAAAGAGAAATTAAGGAGTCAATCCCATTTACAATTGCACCCAAAACTATAAGATACCTAGGAATAAACCTAACCAAAGAGACTAAGAATCTATACGCAGAAAACTATAAAGTACTCATGAAAGAAATTGAGGAAGACACAACAAAATGGAAAAATGTTCCATGCTCCTGGATTGGAAGAATAAATATTGTGAAAATGTCCATGCTACCTAAAGCAATCTACACATTTAATGCAATCCCTATCAAAATACCATCCATTTTTTTCAAAGAAATGGAACAAATAATCCTAAAATTTATATGGAACCAGAAAAGACCTCGAATAGCCAAAGGAATATAGAAAAAGAAAACCAAAGTTGGTGGCATCACAATTCCGGACTTCAAGCTCTATTACAAAGCTGTCATCATCAAGACAGCATGGTACCGGCACAAAAACAGACACATAGATCAATGGAACAGAATAGAGAGCCCAGAAATAGACCCTCAACTCTGTGGTCAACTAATCTTCGACAAAGCAGGAAAGAATGTCCAATGGAAAAAAGACAGCCTCTTCAATAAATGGTGCTGGGAAAATTGGACAGCCATATGCAGAAAAATGAAATTGGACCACTTCCTTACACCACACATGGAAACAGACTCATAATGGATGAAGGACCTCAGTGTGAGAAAGGAATACATCAAAATCTTGAGGAGAACACAGGCAGCAACCTCTTCGACCTCAGCTGCAGCAACATCTTCCTAGGAACATTGGCAAAGGCAAGGGAAGCAAGGGCAAAAATGAACTATTGGGATTTCATCAAGATCAAAATCTTTTGCACAGCAAAGGAAACAGTTAACAAAACCAAAAGACAACTGACAGAATGGGAGAAGATATTTGCAAATGACATATCAGATAAAGGGCTAGTATTCAAAATCTATAAGGAACTTAGTAAACTCAACACCCAAAGAACAAACAATCCAATCAAGAAATGGGCAGAGGATATGAACAGACATTTCTGCAAAGAAGACATCCAGATGGCCAACAGACACCTGAAAACGTGCTCCACATCACTCGGCATCAGGGAAATACAAATCAAAATCACAATGAGATATCACCTCACAGCAGTCAGAATGGCTAAAATTAACAAGTCAGGAAATGAGAGATGCTGGCGAGGATGCGGAGAAAGGGGAACCCTCCTACAATGTTGGTGGGAATGCAAGCTGGTGCAACCACTCTGGAAAATAGCATGGAGGTTCCTCAAAATGTTGAAAATAGAACTACCCTATGACCCAGCAATTGCACTACTGGGTATTTACCCTAAAGATACAAACGTAGTGATCCGAAGGGGTACGTGTACCCGAATATTTATAGCAGCAATGTCTACAATAGCCAAACTATGGAAAGAACCTAGATGTCCATCAACAGATGAATGGATAAAGAAGAAGTGGTATATATACACAATGGAATACTATGCACCCATCAAAAGAAATGAAATCTTGCCATTTGCGACGACGTGGATGGAACTAGAGGGTATTATGCTTAGTGAAATAAGTCAATCGGAGAAAGACAACTATCATATGATCTCCCTGATATGAGGACATGGAGAAGCAACATGGGGGGTTAGGGGGATAGGAGAAGAATAAATGAAACAAGATGGGATTGGGAGGGAGACAAACCATAAATGACTCTTAATCGCACAAAACAAACTGGGGGTTGCTGGGGGGAGGTGGGGTTGGGAGAGGGGGAGGGGGGTTATGGACATTGGGGAGGGTATGTGCTATCGTGAGTGCTGTGAAATGTGTAAACCTGGCGATTCACAGACCTTTACTCCTGGGGATAAAAATACATTATATGTTTATAAAGACAAAGAAATGAAGGCTCAGGGAGCTTAGTCCAAAGTCACACCAGCAGAAAATGACATTCAAGTCAGAGCCAGGTATCATTTAATTCACAAATCCATGATATGCTCACAATATTCAGCCTCATCAAGAAGAGATGATCATTTTCTGACGGAGATATAATTATATACCAAACTATTTGGTTTGGTTGAGCTACAGCTCATGTAGTATCCCCTTCAACTGCCTCTCAGAGATTACTTTTGGGAACGAGAGGCACTACTGGGAGTGATTAAGAGCAAGGGTTGTAGAATCTGAAAGCTTGCGTTTGAATGTGGGCTCTACCGTGAAGTAATCTTTCTGTGTCTTAGTTTTCTCATCTGCAGGATGCAGACACTAGTCATATTCAACTCAGCATTTGTTACTGGGAATATGGAGTAACATGAAGTTCTTAGAATGATTCTTGCCATATAGGAGATTTTCAATAAATATTAGCTAATTGAAAAAAAATTGTATGTCTTTCCCCCCTTGACTGTCATCTCCTCTGTCCATTCCTTAAATAAAAACATTGTCCCCGAGGCGCCTGGGTGGCTCAGTGGGTTAAGCCGCTGCCTTCGGCTCAGGTCATGATCTCAGGGTCCTGGGATCGAGTCCCGCATCGGGCTCTCTGCTTGGCAGGGAGCCTGCTTCCCTCTCACTCTCTCTGCCTGCCTCTCTGCCTACTTGTGATCTCTCTCTGTCAAATAAATAAATAAAATTAAAAAAAAAAAACATTGTCCCCAATTTAGTGTCTGCTTCTCTGCTCTCTCGCTCCCCATCTCTTGGGAGTCTCCTCCACCAAGTCTCATAGGATGTTGGATTTTGGTGGGACCTTGAGGATCAGCCACTGCAATGGTTCTCTACTTCCTTTGCTATCCTCAATGAAACTTCTTCAAAGCAAGTCTTGCAGAGTCCAATACCTGAAACAGACAATGGGAAGCTTCTGTTCTTTTAAGGGGGTCAGGGACCCACACCCTGCCAGCTGCCTCTTTGCCCAACCACGCAGTAGCCGCTAAAGCACTCAGTGTGTCCTACACAGTGCTTCTCAAAGTAGGACCCGAGGTGCTTGCAGGAGACTCAGACTTCCGCCTTCTGAAGAACCACCACGTCCGACCCACTGAATCAGAGTCTTAGGAGGGGCCCTGGGAATCTTCATTATACAAAACTCTTCAGCTAAAGCTCCTATTCATAAAACTTGAGAACCACTGCTTAGTACTCCAGAGGCATAGTTTAAAGCTGCTATTCTGAGACACCCCCTTATCTTACAGAGGAGGCTCTTTTTTTTTTAAGATTTTATTTATTTATTTGTTTGAGAGAGAGAGAGAGAGAGAGCAGAGGAAGGAGCGGAGGGGCAGGGACTCAAGCAGACTCCCTGCTGAGCATGGAGATGGATGATGGTCTCGATTTCACAACCCATGAGATCATGACCTGAGCTAAAATCAAGAGTCCCCCACTTATCCACCCAGGAACCCCACACAGAGGAGTCTCTTGAGTCCCAGAGGGTCAGAGCCAGACCTTCAAATAGAGCACATGGAAAGGTTCTGAGTTCATGCTGGGCTCCCAGCAACCAGTTCCAGCTGCCAACAGGGAGTCAGAATCAGCATTTCAAACTCCAGGTTCATGTGGAATTTGCACTCTGTTCCTGCCATACCCACCACCCTGGGCTCCATGGTGGCCTCCTGAAGGTCTCAAGCTTGGCCTCAGACCTGAGGTTGTGGGTCTGACCCAGGAATCTAGGGGACTCCCTGCCCTCTCTAGGCTTCCTGGTCAATGTCCTCCTCTTGGCATTGTCACCAGTGTTAATCACAGACTCTGTCCAACACCACATTGCTGTAGAAAGACACCTGACATTCCCGTTGTCCTGATACCTCCATTCTTTGTCCTCATAATGGACACAGTCATGTACCCATGGGTGGTCTCAGTATTGGTTAAACATTCGCACCACCCAGGGAGCTTTTTAAAAATACCCACCAGGTCCCACCCAAGAGATTCTTTCATCAGCCTGAGATGAGCACTGAGCATTGGTATTTTTTTAAATAGTCTTTACCCATTTCCCACCTCCCCCTTCTGTACCGCTTCCCATAAACCCAATAGGGAGCACAGGTGGAAAAGCACTGCTCTAACTGAAATAGAATTGCTTGGGGCGCCTGGGTGGCTCAGTGGGTTAAGCCTCTGCCTTCGCCTTAGGTCATGATCCCGGGGTCCTGGGATCGAGACCTGCATCGGGCTCTCTGCTCAGCAGGAGGCCTGCTTCCTCCTCTCTCTCTCTGCCTGCCTCTCTACCTACTTGCGATCTGTCAAATAAATAAATAAAGTCTTAAAAAAAATGAAATAGAATTGCTTAGGGACACATATGCCTCCCTAGCAAGACTGTGAGACCTGCCAGTGTATATACCGTGTTCTGATCACCTTTGGATTGCATTTCTTCTTTCCTTGTTATATATACTGAATGTTTATGGAGTGCCTACAGTATGCTAGATATGAAAACCACTATGCTGATGGGCCCAGAGGTATGAAATAAGTCAGACAAAGACAACTACCATATGATTTCCCTTGTATGTAGAATTTAAAACACGAAACAAAGGAACAGACAAACAAAAACAAAAACATACTCATAAATCCAGGGAACAAACGGGGGGTTGCCAGAGAGGAGGGCAAGGGGATTAAGAGGTATAGATAAGTCTCAGGGATGAAAAGTACAGCATAGGGAATATAGTCGATAATATTGTAGCAGTGTGGTATGGTGACAGACCGTGATGACATTTAACCCAGTGAGCATAGCGTGGGATTGTTGCATCGCGGCTCTACACCAGCACAAGTACAACCTTGCATGTCAACTGTGCTTTAAAAAATAAATTAAAATGACCAGACTAACATTTTAACACATCTGAAACTCTAAAAGGTAGAAGCAGCTAATATTCACAGATCACTGGGAGAGAAGGACTGTCATCAAGAACTCCTACCCAAATGAGACACCTGTCACCTGCGAAAATAAAAGAAGCATATCTCTGGATATGTAGCCCATGTATTCCCATTAGAGGAATTATATGAAAAGGTACAAAAAAAAAAAAAAAAGAAAAGAAAAGAAAAAAGAGAGAGACACTAACTGACAGATGATAGATAGATAGACAGACATGACTCTTACCATTTATCCCATTTAGACTGTAGTCTCCAGAAAGATCCACACCTAGTTTTAACATACAACCCTACACTTTCAGTGCCATATCTTGCCCCTTGAAAGAGAACCAGCATGGAATGCAAAGCACACTCGCTTTTGTCACTGGTGACCTGTGTTCAAATTCAACATCTGACACTTCCTGGCTATATGGTTGAGCAAGTTACTTAACCTCTCTCTGAACCTTAATTTCTTCATCCGCTAAAAATATTATCTGTGGAATTGTGGTAAGAACTGCAGGTGGGTGAGAAGCGGGCCGGGTGCTCCCAGTGGCTGACCAGTTGCAGAGAGCACTCCATCCTTTCTGGGTATGTCCAGAGTTACATAGATAGTGCTAGAGAAAGTCAGAGAGAAGGTGGGAGCTGCTTCTCTGCCCATAGGATTGGGCAAAACATAAAGAAAAATAGTTTACTAGTGATTTTGTTCAAGTCAAATGAAAAAATGTTGGAGTTTGTTTAAACAGGCTGCAGTTTTGGGGCACCTGGGTGGTTTAATCGCTTCTGCCTGCTTAAAAGCGTCTGCCTTCGGCTCAGGTCACAGTCCCAGTGTCCTGGGATGAGTCCTACATCAGGCGCTCTGCTCAGCGGGCTGTCTCCTTCTCCCTCTCCATTTGCCCCCTCCCCCTGTTCGTGCTCTCTCTCTCAAGTAAATAAAATCTTTTAAAAATATATAAAAAGTAAAGAAAGAAAATCTTTTTTTTAAAATATTTTATTTATTTGACAGAGAGAGATCACAACTAGGCAGAGAGGCAGGCAGAGAGAGAGAAGGAAGCAGGCTCCCCATGGAGCAGAGAGCCCGATGCAGGGCTTGATCCAGGACCCTGGGATCATGACCCGAGCCAAAGGCAGAGGCTTTAACCCACTGAGCCACCCAGGCGCCCCAAGAAAGAAAATCTTAACATGCTGCAGTTTTAAGATCCCCAGAAAAAGTTAGGTGGTGATGCTGTTCAAAAAAATGTGAAAGATGGCAGACAATCACCGAAGAAAAAAATATGTGAAATAAGAAAAGTTAGCTTAGTTTGGGTAGCAAGTAAAAACAGTAGCAGGTTGGGAAGTAGAAGACTAATCCTGGCTGAGCTACTAACTAGTTGTATAGCTTCAGACCAGTGTGTCCCACACTTTGCTCATTGATTAAGTCTTTCAAAATATAAAGCACAATAAAAATGTTACCTTGGTATATCCATTTCCTGAAAGTGAACAAAAAGTTTTAAAAACTATATCCAACTGCTAATATTGTACCACATGACACCAAATTTTCTCTCCTGGTATTTATTCCATGGTTTTCCCTCGAGATGTGAGTGTGAGAAAATCTGTTTTCTGCATTGGACATCATGAATCTCCAGATCTAGGTTAGACAATGCAACAGCAGCCTAATCCATTCTTTTACCCAAGCTCAAGGAGACAGGCGCTTACAGATTTCCAAGATGAAGACCTGTTTTAAATGGCTTCCAGCAAACCGATGTCATTTGACTTTGTAGGAAACACCATTTTTATCATTTGTCATTCCTATTATCTCCTGGAGGTGGTTCATTGTTTAAGAGCCATATAGGGAGAGTGACTTAACTGCTAGTTCTCATCTTTTTACCCTTCCTCCCTCCCTCTTTCATTCATTCTTTCTTTCTCTATCTCCCCTCCCTCTTTCTTTCCCTTCCTTCCTTCCTTTCTTCTTCTTTCTTTCTTTCTCTTTCTTTTTTTCTTTTCACCAGTAAACTAAACTGCAGAGTAATAAAGTCCTTCCCTTTTTATGAGAAGTAAAGAGATTTTGCAACTCCGCACCATTTTATAACAGAACACACGTGAAACCCATTTTTTAAAAAAGTAACAGTATTACACTGTATCCCAAGGCCATTACATTGTTCATTCTTAACCTGCCCTAAGTGAAAATGCAGAGCCATCCTCCTCATTCTTGACCCCCTGTAAAGGCTGGCTTTTTCAAAGGATAGTGAAGCAGTTAAAAAGGCAGGACGACCTTTGTAAATGACTCAAATCAGCACATCTAAGACCAAAAGTCCCTGGAGACTGGTGGTTTTTTTTCAAGATGGCCCTGCCACTTACTGCTTTCTGGCTTGGCTGAAATCAAGAAAGGGACGTGATTATCATTATTTTCCAGTCAGAAAGTTAAAACCAGACAGTGACAAATCAATTCTCAAGGCACACATTTTCACTCATGAAACTGAAAAAAAATAATCCTGAGAAAACCCATTGCTAGTCTTAAAAGTTAACAGGCCAACAAACCTCTACGTGTTAGAGATTTTTTTTTATTTATTTTTATTTGTTTATTTACAGCATAACAGTGTTCATTGTTTTGGCATCACAGATTTTTAAAATCTCTAATGCTCTTTTGTCAAAAGGAAACTGATCACCACTCGGGGCAAACCCACTGGGCATGGTGAGGCTTTCGGGGTGGGGGTGGGGAGTGCTGGGGAGTTCAGCGAGAGTCCTGAACAGTTCTATTAGCTTAAGGATTGGATCAATGTGAAACTTAATACTTTAATGACTGAGCATCTCTTGGGCCCCCCTTATTTTTCAATTCTCTGGTCCTAAGAGAATAATTTTCTACTCTCCATCGAGCCTTCTTGAGCAGAGGAGAAAAGCAAGGGTATAACTGAGTCAAGGAGGGGCTAAGGGGAAGAACTTCCAAAGGGAGAGGACAATCTACCAAACAGAGGGTGGCGGTAAGCACTCAACTTCTAGAACCAGAGTTTCCCATCCATGTAGCCTGGCTGAGGTACTTACCAGATTTAAGTTCTGTTTTCTTCTCTATTTTCCTGCCCTAGGTTGGTTCATATGAAAGGAGATCCTCCCATAAAACATTGAGTATGATGTTTGGCACATAGTGAACACTTACTAATTATGGGGAATTCTAGTGATTTCTTTTTCTCAGTGTTTAACAATTTGCAGAGTGGTTATCAGGGGCCAACACATTTTGGGTGAACGCATGATATGTGGCTGATGCTCTGAACAGTTCACTATTGGAACAAACTAATGAACTTACATTATCATCAGAGATTGCTGACATACAGAAAGCCATCTGAGTTTATAGGCAACTTTTCTACCCATATCCCCAGCACCTTGACATACACATGTATATTTCACCCATCCAGATTGGTAACAAGTATCATTGCAGCCCTGGCATTAGAAGGCCTGGGACTCAGAGAGAAGTAACATTTATAAATAAAATGTATCAGTATCCAAGGAACCATCTAAAGAAAATGACTACTACTTCTGCTCTGAAAATGATGCCAACATTTATATTATCACATACTCTCCAAGCATGTGAGACTGTTTCCCAGTTGAATTAGAGTGGTTCTTTGTCTCTGTAGAGCTAGGGAGAAGTTAGTGGAAAGTGACAGAGAGCAGACACACCTGTATACATTATGTACATAAAGTGTGTATGTGTGTGCGCGTGCGCACGCATGTGCGTGCGTGCGTTTGTGTGTGTGTCTGTGTGTCTGTGTGTGTGTGTGTGGTTGAGGGTGGAGAGGAGGTGAAGGAGCCAGTTCAGTCCTGAAGGGATTAAAATAGGCTTTTGCGGAGTCCGTGAGTCTTGAATGGACTCTTGGATGGCACACATGTACCTGGCCATTGGGGCTGAGAAGGGAAAACGGGGTTAGTCCAGACACACGGAGAGGCATAAGCAAACACACAGAAGAAAGAAATAGCCTGACTTCCATGGACATCTGCAACCAGGTTAGCTAAAATTTGCCTAAAGTGTAGGGTACATGTTGGGGATGGAGCTGTGGCTTTAGTTTTCATTCCAACCCCTTCTGTTGGTCTCCACTTCTTTTCCTTTACCATCCAGGATTCTTGGGTACAAGAAACCAGCTCTGGCCATCCTAACCACAAAAGGGGGTTACGGAGTTTCAAGTTAAACAATGTGAATTGAATACGTGTATTTTCTTATGCTTCCTACTGAAATTCCACTAGAAGCACAGTAAAACAATAAGGAATTGTCTTTTTTAAAATAGCATATATACAAAAGGAGAATGAAAATGGGGAAAGAGATAACACCAGATATTTTTTTAGAAGCTGAAAAGAAGAGTGCCTGGGTGGCTCAATGGGTTAAGTCTCTGCCTTCCGCTCAGGTAATGATCTCAGGGTTCTGGGATTGAGTCCCGCATCAGGCTCTCTGCTCAACAGGGAGTCTGCTCCCTCCTCTCTCTCTCTCTCTCTCTGCCTGCCTCTTTGCCTACTTGTGATCTCTGTCAAATAAATAAGTAAAATCATTTAAAAAAAAGAAGAGAAAGAAGAAGAAACTGAAAAGAAAATGGTTTACTAGTCACTGACTCAGTAGAGTGTCTATACATATGTGCACTCTGACACAATTTGGTTTGTGCCATGGAAGAGCCAAAGACTCAGAAATTGGTGGCACCAGGTAGCTCTGGAAGTGGCATAGAGGTAGGCTGAAAACAGCAAGGTGGACTTGAAATCCGCTCAGCAGTAATCAGACCTCTAAATCCTGGCTCTGCTCCAAAAGGTCAGGTAGTTGGTCCTTACTGCCACCCATCAGAAGACCAGGTATTTGTTCTTTGGAGAAGGCAAAACAGCAGTCTCTGGACTTGAGGCACAGGAGGCACAGATGAGAGTGGAAAAATACACTGAAAACAAGGAGTTGAATAAGCATTTATATATCGAAAGCTGGTAACCGCAGCCCTCTTCCATAATTAGCCACGTGGAGGCTGGCATTCAGGTGCATCCCTTCCAAGCAGAAGATGGAAAGCTGTAGTAGCTGTTGTTGTTTGTCAGCCTGCAAGGAAAGACCTGTAGAGGCTATCATGGTAACAATGGCCCAAGTGGAACAACTTAGGGTGAAACCCACCACTATCCAGCCCCACCCACATGGGGCTTCCAACTTCCAACTCAGCTCTTCAGTATCCTATCTTAACGTATAGGAGGACAGCTTCTTACATCATAGAGGAGACATCTGAGGAATGCTCCAACATGAAGCTCAGAGAGAGTTACGGGTTGAACCACATGCCTCCCAAATTTATATGTTGTCCTCTTATCCTAACCCTAGTATCTCAGAGTATGACCTTATTTGGAAATAGGGTGATTACAGATGCAATTAATTAAGATGGGCCCTTAATCCAATATGACTGATGTCCTTATTAAAAGAATGCCATAGGAGAGAGATCTGGAATAGAACTTTCCCTCACAACCTTCATATGGAGACAACTTGCTTGTTTGACTTCTAGCCCCCAGAACTGTTGCCTTTGTTACAAGAGCCCTGGTGAATTAATACAGAGACCAAGACAAATAATTAGGATAAAGAAAGTTGGGGGAGGAACCCAAAACAATTATATACTAAAATACAAGATTAGAAAAACCCAACTATGACTAATATCCTCAGAGAGATAATGAAAGATATTCCATCCATAAAACCAAAACAGTGAGCTCTTGAAAAAAATAACACTTGGAGAACTAAAATGAGCTATTGGAAGTTAAAAATGAAATTTAAATATTTTTAAAAGCTTAATAAAAATATCAAAAAGAAAAAGTTGAGTTAATTTTCCCCAAGACAGCCTTTAAAAAAATCAAAGTGATTTTTAAAGAGAGAAAGAAGTTAAAAAAAATAATTAGGAGAGAAATCCAGAGTCTGACATACAAATGATAAGAGTTCTAAGAAGAGAGAACAAAGAAAATGGAGAAAAGGATACCAATAATGCAACGATTCGGAGATGTTTCCCCAAACTGACACACTTATGTTTCTAAATTGAAAGAGCCCAGCAATTGCCCAACTTGGTGGACGATAGAAGACCCGCACAGAAGATTATCATCATGAGAACAGAACATAGAAGACAGAGTGACTATTTTTAAAGATGCTAGAGTTAAATAATAAATTATGTACAAAATATCAAGAATTAGAATGGTACCAGTCTTCTTAAGAGAAATTTCGAAGACAGAAGACAATGAATGAATCAATGTTTCCAAAATTCCATGCCAAGGTTTCCTAATCTCACATTCTATTCCTGAGAGCAAAAGTGGGGGGAGGGAGGAGCAGAGGGTGAGGGAGTAGGAGCCCTATGCAGGGCTAGATCCCAGGGCCCTTGGATTATGACCTGAGCCAAAGGCAAATGCTTAACCAAGTGAGCCACCAGATGCTATTTTTTATATGTATTTTAGAATATCTAACTTTTAAATGATGCACATTTGCTCAGATGAAAATGGGAGCATTTATTGGAAAGTTATAGAGGGCTCACAGCCTCTGGGAGGGACAAGCTTGGGAAAAGGGTAGGAATTAAGGGGGCTCCAGAGGCCAGGAAGTGGCCCCCCACCACAGAACCCTACCTTCGAGAGGCTGAGTGCACATTCCCTCTGTCTCTGGCTAAGTCTGGATCCCTTACCCTGGCTACCAAAGAATGGGAGGGAAGAGTTTGCCCCCTTAAGTTTTCACAGTTAGCAGTAAGTTCTAGATTCTAGCATCAAGGAACTTATTCTCACTCAGGGCAGCTAGTGGGATATAAAAAAGAGGGACAGTCAACCCATTCTTCCGTCTTTGTCAAACTGGGGGTAGCTGAGTTTACTGGCTCCCTGCCCTTATCAGTTCTCCTTTGTTAGCTCCCTCTCCTCCAACAGGTAACACTAACATGAAACCTAAGTGCTTCTACCTTCATCCAAGATATCCTTCTTGAAGGAGGAGGAGATTGGAGGGAACAAAGAAAAGGGGTGTCTATTTTTTCATCCTTCTACAGTGAAGGACAAAAGTGTAGTGGTCAGGGAGGATTCAATACGTGTTACTCACTGTGACTGCTTTAGCGACTGCTAAAAATGCTGGAACTAGAACTCAGGCCTTTGGACACCCACCCAATCCATTTGAGAACAGACTAGGAAGTCTGTTCCTAACGGGGTAGAAATATCTCAGCACCAAGGTCAGACAGACTTCATTTCTGTTAATCTCAGAACTCTGTGGAAAGGAAAGAGTTAAAGAAGGCTGGCATATACCTATGGAAAAGAAAGGAAATGTTGTTTTGTTTGAACATACTTCAGGGATGCAAAAGAAAATATCGAACTGTGAATAGATTCCTCTTATAGCATCTATTATAGCATGACTACATATATTATAGCATGACTACTGGCATGTTGTGTAGACAGCTTCTTGGACTCCCCAATGGCTATGAGATAAGTGCCCCTGAGCTGCTCAAAATGTTGGGTATGTGCCCCAAACCCACTCACAGCCTTTGCTCATCCTTACTTTTGAGCTGTTGTTAACTGGAGTGTGGAATTCAAGGAAAAGTTCTCATTTTAATTGCACTCATTTAACAGGTTATTGGAGGTGTGGGCACTTTTTCTCACTCAGGCTTCCAGGTGAAAGATGAGAAAGAAGGTGGATGCTGGGGGAATAGGAAGGTGACCCAAGGACACAGGCAGCCTGTCAGCAGTACAAGGTAGTTTCCTGTTGATCAGGAGTATCTAGGCACTGGAAAACTGTCCTGTACCCCAGTGTCAGAGAAGTAACTGGCTTGAGCTGAGTGGCTTGCTGGGGCAATAACACACCACAGTCCTGACCTTTGGGGTTCATTGTGAGAGCAGTAAAGCAAATGTGTTTGATTAAAGCACTTCATAGTCCTATGGTTCCAGGAAATGTTTAATGTAATTAATCTGTAAAATAACATTATAGCCCATTGCAGCCATGAAAAAAACAGAATTTACAACTTATACTTTCCCATATACACATACAATCAAAGCCTCACATTAACTGTCTACCATAAATTTCCTACAAATTCACCTCTAACGATCTGAAAGTGTGGTTAAGCTAACCTTCACAATGCATGGGAAGCACATTCTTTCAAAATCAAGATGGCTGTCGGGAAAATAATTTGTCATCAGTAGAGGAACCTTGAACCTGTTGTGATTGGTCCAGTTGTGATTTCTTTTGGCAACAAGGAGGCTGGGAGTGGGATTCTGGATACAGCAGAGCTCTCAGAAGAGGGCACCTTTGCAGTCTAGTTACACAGAGACAGCAGAGGTTAGACAGTTTCAAAAGTCACAGGACTCCACTCAACATCAGCTCAGTGTTCCAAGTGTTGGAACTCTGCTGACTCTAGAATTAACCAGGAAACCAATGCATCAGTCAATGAATTTGAGCAGGACAGCTTTGAAGTTTATTCAGAATGGCCCCCCAGTATTCACCTACTACAGTGTTCATGCTGTTGAGGGGTTGGTAGAGAGGGTCTTAGCCTAGATGTGAGGACTCCATGGATTATGATAGTAACTGATTCTTGTGGAAAGACAAAAAGTCTTCCAATTTGATATGGACCAAATTAATGTAAGTCTGAGGCACAATTAGGTATTTTCTTCCTGTGAAGGTGAAGCTAAGTGGAGATGTGAAGTTATTAATCAGTTAAGCAGAACCCCAAACCCATAGAAATGACTCCATACAAAACTTGGTTGAAAACTGTTTTCTGTGAACTTTCATTATAAGTGAAATTACTTTCTTAGCTGCTTGGCTCTGTGCCTATCCGCAAAGGGATGTTTCAGTATTAAAACTTTCACAAAGCCTTGAGTAGCTTTGTAGGTTGTTATTTTACCCTAACTTTTTCCCCCCTCCCTTGGGAGTGTGTCCTCCAAGATTCCAAGAGGAAAAGGAGAAAAGCTCACGCTTCACCTTCATTGGACTCTCTGGTCCAGTTCAGTAGGGTTTTTATCATTCTGGATTTGAAAATGCCCGGGTGCTTCATAAAATCAGCCAACTGTCTGAGAGGTGGAGCCAGGCACACTCAGGTATCTATACTCCATTGATATGTAACAGGGTCAAGCATCCCTATCACTCTCCTGTTACATCACCAGGTCCTCTGGTGGCCTTTTCCCCCTGTGCAGATAAACACACCTATTATAATGAAACCCCTACATCCTGAATCTATATCAGTGTCCCTATTCCACTTAAACATGACCCTGTTATCCCTTGGGTTATGAAATTGAGGGAAACCAGTGGCAGGTATGGGAAATCTGATTCTGCTAGATCTTTCTCTGGACTCTCAGGATGTGTCTACACTACCCCAGCATGGGAGAAAGTGATTTGGTCCCTTCAGCTGTGATGACACATGTCCATTCTCAATTATAGAGAAGAGATAATATGATTTATTGTTACTTGTTTACTTGGGATCTATTTCCCCTCACTACTTAAGCACTGCACAATAGGAAGTTAGCTGCCTAGGAAATTAAATTTATAACAGCTGTTAGGTCAAGAATACAAATTCCAGGGATTATTATTGTGCCAGATGTCTCCTGCTCAAACCAAACACTGATCACAGTTATGTAGGACATCATGTTTAAGTGGAATAGGAGTGATGATATGGATTTCCGCTAAGCACAACTACTACAGGGACACTTTCAGAAAGAGGACTAACTTCTGGCTTCTGCATCATGGGCCAACCAATCACAGAAAAGTTGTGATATTTCAGACTTCCGTTGTTTTTTTTTTTTAAAGGTTTTATTTATTTATTTGACAGAGAGAGAGAGAGAGAGAGATCACAAGTAGAGAGGCAGGCAGAGAGAGAGGGGGATGCAGGCTCCCTGCTGAGCAGAGAACCCAATGTGGGGCTCGATCCCAGGACCCTGAGATCATGACCTGAGCCGAAGGCAGCGGCTTAACCCACTGAGCCACCCAGGTGCCCCCAGAGACTTCCGTTGTTCTTAATTGTGTTCTTTTATTTTAAAAAATTTTGAATTTGTGGGGCGCCTGGGTGGCTCAGTGGGTTAAGCCTCTGCCTTCGGCCCAGGTCATGATCTCAGGGTCCTGGGATCGAGCCCCGCATCGGGCTCTCTGCTCTGCAGGGAGCCTGCTTCTCTCTCTCTGCCTGCCTCTCTGCCTAGTTGTGATTTCTCTCTGTCAAATAAATAAAAAAAAAAAATTTTTGAATTTGTTCATTCTCTAACACTGTCTTCTAGATTTAGGATTCTTCTCGAGAACTTAATTTTCAAGAAGGCTGGATGATGCAAGTATTTTAGTGGACTATTAATTACAATAGTGTTGACAGTGAACCAAGTGGGTTCAACTAAGTGGGTTCACCTTAGCACAATGCTATTAAAATCAATTATTAAATAACTTTGATGATTGACAAACCAAATCATTGATAAGAAACCATCACAACTATGTTCAATAATTGCTGTTATAATCCAAAAGATTAATAACTAATAACAATATTAATACAAATTTAGCAGCTTAAAACTACACACACGTATTACCTCTCATTGCAGTGGGTCAGGAATCTCACTTAGCTGAGTCCTCTGTCCAGGGTTTCTCAGAAGGCTATAACTAAGGTGTCAGCCAGGGTTAGGGTCTCATCAGAAGCTGGAATCCACTTCTGACCTCATCTGACTGTAGGAAGGATCCAGTTTCTTGTGGACTATTGGACCAAGAGCTTCAGTTCCTTCCTGGCTATTAATTGGAAATTGCCCTCAGTTCCTTGCCTTGTGGACCTCTTAACATGGAAGCCTATTTCATCAGCCATCAAGAGAAGAGTCAGGGGGTGCCTGGGTGGCTCAGTGGGTTAAAGCCTCTGCCTTCAGCTCGGGTCATGGTCTCAGGGTCCTGGCATCCAGCCCCGCATTGGGCTCTCTGCTCAGCGGGGAGCCTGCTTTCCTTCCTCTCTCTGCCTGCCTCTCTGCCTACTTGTGGTCTCTGTCTGTCAAATGAATAGGTGAAATCTTAAAAAAAAAAAAAAAAAAAAAAAAAAAGAGAGGAGCCAGAGGAGAGAGCCTACTTATAAAATGGAAGTTACAGTCTTATGTGATATAATCATGAAAGTGACACCCTGCTATCTTTGCTGTAATTTATCATTGAGAAGCAAGTCATAGGTCCCACTCATAGTTATGGAGAAGGTATTACACAGGGACAAGAATACCAGCAGGGAGAGATAATTGAGAAGATGTTTTAGAGTCTGTCCACCATAAAAATATTGAGTAAGAATGAAAGATTTGATATTGTTAAGAAAGATCCTTTAAAAGTTTAGGTCTAAGCCATAAAGGGTGAGAAAAAGACATTAGTGGCAGAAGCTCAAAATAAAATTTTCCTGCAGGAGTAAGAAATCAGTAAAATATAGATGATCTTTCATCAGAGGGAAAGAATAAGAAGAGAGCTAATAAGTCTTTGGAGGGGCGCCTGGGTGGCTCAGTCCGTTAAATATCTGCCTTTGGCTCGGGTCATGATCCTGGCATCCTGGCATAAAGCCTCTCATTGGGCTCCCTACTCAGTGGGGAGCCCACTTCTCCTCTCCCCTTTTCTCCTCACACACTCATGTCTCTCCCTCTCTCTCTCAAATAAGTAAATAAAAGCTTTAAAAAATAAGTTAGTCTTTGTAAATGAGTAAGAGCAAAGCAAACCAGAGTAATTCAATACAATTTGACACGTATCTACTGATATGTAACTTGTACTCTGCTTATGTGCTATGGAGAGTGAGGAGAATGTAGGAGTACAAAAAGATGAAAATAAATAATATAGGGCCTTTCCCCCCAAGTTGTTTATAACACTAGCAAACATTCATATTGATTTTATCCTAAGCCAGACACAAATGTAATAGCTTTACATGGATTATCTAATTTAAGCTTTAAAACAAACCTATGAAAACAATAACACATATTAAGGTGTTATTATTGTTACCATGAAGAAGGGAAAACTAAGACACTTAGTGATTTGCTCAAGGGCACAGAGCCAGTAAATGAGGCAGGGTCACTCCAAAGTTCATCAGCTCTACCAGGAGTCACCAGGGGCCAGAGTTGAAAAGTTACCTGCTTTTGTAAATAAAGTTTTGTTAGAACACAGACATGCCCATTTGAGTACATGTCCATGACTGCTTTCACATTATAATGGCAGAGTTGAGAAGTTGCCCCTATCACCTGCAATGCCTAAAATATTTACTGTCTGGCCCTTTATAGAAAAGAATTGCCAGTCCTTGCTATGAATCAATATAGCATAATACCTCTTTGGTAAAGAAACAGACATATCATGTACTCAGAATTCTAGGATATGAGATGGAATATGAACTACATAGAGGTACAAAGAGAATGGGAAAATGTTACTATGTCTTTCCTGATTGAATGGTGGTGAGTGGTGGTGGGTGGTAAGAGAATGGGGGTGTGGTTTAAGGTTCTTAAGGGCCATAAAGCTGATATAATTTCCTGAACAGTGGAAGTAAGAACAGCATAAGAGAGACTAAAGCTATGATACAGCTAGATTCGGTAGTTGTAGGGAGAAAAAAGAGAAATTGGAAGAAAGATGTGTGTCCTATGGTGTTTATAAGTAACTAGTGGCAGTTTATGCAAATAAAGTAGTAAAATCTAATTAAACATCTTGTCTTTTAGAAAAGCCAGTTTTGGGCACCTGGGTGGCTCAGTGGGTTAAGCCTCTGCCTTCAGCTCAGGTCATGGTCTCAGGGTCCTGGGATCGAGTTCCGCATCAAGCTCTCTGCTCAGCGGAGAGCCTGCTTCCCCGTCTCTCTGCCTGCCTCCCCCTCTCTCTGCCTGCCTCTCTCCGTATTTGTGATCTCTCTCTCTCTGCATCAAATAAATAAAATAAAGATCTTTTTTAAAAAAGCCAGTTTCACCTCTAAACTTCAACACTTACATGTAAAGTAGTTTTTACCAATAGAATCAAGCAAATGATAGGGAGCAGTCACATAAGCTTGAGAGTTCAGTTTGCTTTACAAACACGAAACTATCACTTGAGTCCAAAAGTGCCCCTGAAGACACTAGAATAAAGCTGGGGCGGGGGTGGGGGGGAAGCTGACAACTTGAAGCCAGCATATTCTTCATGGCATTCATCTGTACCTGCCTTGTTTGATTTCTTAAGTCTTGCTCCTGCCTAGAGTTTTCTTATTTTTCCATCATTTCGCTGATTCAATGGATACAGCAAGGGAATAGGCTTACTCAAGACATTTAAAATTGGATGAATATCTGCTTTGCTCTTTTGTTCATCTTTGTGACTTGCTAATGGTAATGATTGGATTAAGAGTTGACCTTCTGTTACGTCTGACATCAGGGTCCGCAGGTAGGTGTTAGGGGCCTCAAATAGAAATAACCACCCTTCGGTGGGTTTTCCTTGAAAATGTAACTTTTGTCTCTGACAGTAAACATCACACAGAAATAAAATGGAAAACAGAAAACATAATAAAATAAAGTCATGTTTGACTATCTTTCTCTAGAGCTTCAGAAATAGTTCAGTGTTTCATAAGCAGTATGTAGCATGGCATCGGCACAGCCGAAAGATTGATAGGCATTCCACTGCTTCAAGATTTCCCTGGGCGATCATAGCTGTGGAGTTTCACTGCTTGCCGAATTGTTATTACACGATCCCTGCCTTTCCAGCCTATTTTGCTATCACTTATGTTCTTCTAGTTTTAATTCTGATTTTGTGTTTTTGGCAAAACAGAAGTAAGTTAAATGGGGTTGAAGGTACTTGGAGTCAATTGAAGTCAACTGCTGTTAAATATGTATGAAGGTTACAGGATCAGAGCCTCACTTGCCAGGAGGAAAAAAAAAAAAAAAAAAAAACCCTCTTATTTTGCACATTTTCTGCCCGTAGGCATTTTTAAAGAAGCTCCTCAGCATGCCCCAAGCTTTGCCTCAGCTACGTTCCATTCCATTTCTGGTCACACATTTTTGTTCCTTAAATATCATCCCCATTTCCAGAGAGAAGTTCAGATTATGCCTAAAAACTTCAGGTACCCTTTCTGACAAGGCAGAGGTTAATTGAATTATATAAGTTCTGCATTCTCACCTGCTTCTAAATCTTTCAGAATCTCTGTCTATTTCACTCTAAAATGAAGAAAGCACAAGGTTTACCCAGGAGGCCTGCATTTAATTCCTTATTAGTACCTTGTTCCCCCAGAACTACATGAAAGCAGGAGTCAGAAGAGTGACTGACTGACCCACTCAGTTGAACACTTCAATTTTCTTCTAAGAAATGAGATATTAATGGTCTGTAGAAGGTGTTAAATACAGACCTTCTCCACTAGAAACAGAAGGCTGGGTTTTCTTTCCATTTGCATTTATTTCTGTCTTCCATGGAAAAGCCTAACTTTAGTATTAAGAAAATTCCTGTAAGCACAAAAACTATCAGAAATATTATAAAGCATCAGAAGATGAATCAAAGGGTCAGGCTTGGGTAAAAAGGAAATAAAACCCCACTGAGGTACAACATCATGGTGGACTAGTGAGGGCACTCACTCTCCCAGTGTGCATTCTGCCTCATCCTGTAGGGTCCTGGTTTCCCCAAGAATAAAGCAAAGAGTCATCACAATTTCTCTTAATCTGCCAGACCTTATCAGACTATGTAAGCAAGAAAATTTCCTTTTGTTTATCTACCAAAATTTTCAATGGCTATGTTCTACGTTGGAGAAAATGTTATATTTTCAAATAGTGATTTTTCTCTCCGTATGTTCCTTTCTATGGGGGGGGGGTGGCAGATGTCTCCTGTGAAAGGATTAAACATCTCTGCTGCATTGATATCATATTATTTACTTTCAAGCAGAAATGATGCTTGTTGCTTCTGAACAGAAGCTTCAAGGACCATCTCATAGTTCTGCCATGCTCTCATTTCCCTCTGCCAAGAGATAAGCAATGCTGTAATAGGGACTGTTACAAATGCCTGGGACCCAGATTGTTGTAAGTACAGCAAGAATGTAATATGGGCAAGAGATAAACCTTTATTATTGTCAGCTGTTGAAAGTCAGGGGATGTTTGTTACTGTAGTATAACTGAGCTTGAACTAATACATATTATTTGGAAAACTCCAAAGTCTTTTACTAAACCCAGCAGCAGTCTAATTTAAAGTATTTGCATTGGCCTCATCCTACACACTTTGTTAAGTGTGATCTCTTCTTAACCACTCATCCATGTATTTATTTAATCAGTCGTTCAACAAGTGTATCTTATGTCTGGAGTGCTTGCCATGTATCTTGTAGGCTTCTAAAACATTTGGACTCAAGGGTTCAGTGTGTGCCTTTGGGAGCAGACAATCTAGAGAGAAAGATGAATATTAAATAATCACACAGGGGTGCCTGGGTGACTCAGTTGGTTAAGCATCCAACTCTTGATTTAGACTCAGGTCATGATATCAGGATCCTGGGATCAAGCCCCCTGTTGGGCTCCCTGCTCAGTGGGGAGTCTGCTTCTCATTCTTTTCCTCTCCCTTTCCCTTTGTCCCTCTCCCTGCTCATGCTCGCTCTTTCAAATAAATGTAAATCTTAAAAAAATAAGCAATCACACAAATACAAAATTACTAATTGTGCAACAAATATGAAGGAAAAGTAAAGGGCTCAGCAAGAGAGGATAACAGGGCACTGAGTCAGATTGGGCAGTCAAGGAAGTGCTGTGGATCAAAAGCTGAGACCTGACGGAGGAGTAGAAGTTAGCCAGTAGAGGCACCAGTGCCCCAGGTAGAGAGAACAGAAAATGCTGAGGCTGTGCAGTGGGAAGGGATCCGATGTCTGAGGAATGGAAAGAAGGCTAACATTGTTAGAGCATGACAAGTGGTAGGGAAGAAGGCAAAAGTGGAAGGATAAGCGAGATCATAAAAGGCCCTGGAGGGTGGGTAGCCACATGCTTGTCCCAGACAGTCCTAGTAAATGCTATTGCCACATTCAGTAAGACCCTACCTTTCTCTGTCACGGTGCCTCCACTTGGATGATAAATTATATATCCACCTTATGTGTCAGGCACTGTAAACATTTAGATTTTAAGCCAGGGCATAAAGGGAAAAGCTTTTGGAGGAGAGTGAGTTAATTGTGCCTTTTAAAAAGGTAATAGGCTGCTGTATAGAAGATGGCAAGAGTGAAGAAATGGAGACCAGCGTGGAGGCTGCAGACATGGCCAGGAGAAATGTAGTGGTGGAGATGGAGAGTATGATGATACATGAGCTGTATTTGTAATGGCAAACCACCACAAAGTTCTACCATTTTCTTTGTTGCTGACCACAGGTGCACCTCAGAAAAAGAAGAGGTAAAACCATCAACTTTTGTTTTAGGTTATCCCTATGCCAAATCCTTCTGCCTTAGCTTTTGGTTTATCTGTATCCTTATGAAAAATAAATGGATGGTTTTACATAACACATCAGTATTTTATTTTCTGTGGACCATTTTGGCTGCTTGCATCTCCATGTCCTCCCTTTCTCTCATTCCACTTCTTTCCTTGGGCTCATCTTCTTCTTCCACATCAAATTCCTTTCCAAATCCCTTTCTTCCTCTCTTCTATACTTCCCTTTTCTCCTCTCCGAAAATAAGGACAAAACAGGAAATACTTTGTGCATAGAAAATCAGGGGAAATGTACCTATTACATCAGTAGTGCATTTTTTATTTAACTTAGTTTATACTTCACTAAATAGTATATAGAGCTACTTTGTATGAATAAATTATTGACATGATTTCCCCCCTATTTATTGACCAGCTTCCCATCCCATGATGCCAGAAAAGTTTGAAGCCCACCCAATATACATTGTCTAGAGGTAGATGGGAAATTAGGGCAAGATGTATCCTCTAGGAATGTGAAGACAGTTTTCTGGGTTTCAGTTTCTCCACCTGAAAGAAAATAAGCTTCAAATGTGAGGTCCACAAAATATCTAATTTCATGACTCTCTGATGTCTTTTCAATACATTACTCTGAAGGCTATCACAAAATACTCCAGAGATAGGTGAAGTTCAAGTACCAGAACATAATGACTCTGGTCATTCAGTTCAGGTCTCAAATTTTTCCATTTTTACTGAACTGTGTATTATTAGTGAAAAAAGATTATCTCGCAAAGGCAAGTCAGTCAAATGAGAATAAAATGTGCCTGTCCTTCAAACTGAAGAAAGGAAAATGCTGATTGTTTTTTGGTGGTAGTTGGAAACCATGAACACTCACTAGAACCCATTTGGTCCATGACAACTCAATTAAGCATTCTTAGGAATGTCAGCCAATCAGTGATAACCACAAGCATCTGATAGTTAACCAGTCAGCAAGACTCTCACTCTGGTACCCTTGTTCCACACAGAAGCAACCAATTAATAAACACGCCCACCTTCCCCAACCTTATATAAGATCAGACGTTCACTTTGACTGCAGACCATTCCTTCTAAGTATAGCTTTCTCTTATCTAGCAAGCAATATATTCAGGTATTAATTTATGGCTTTTTCCTTCAAGATATGGAGTTCCTGGCATTTCCTTCAAAACCTGTATCTGGAATTGCTTTAAAATTTCATGTAATTGTATTCTTCTCAGACAGAGGCTCTTAGTTAAGTACGGAACCAAGTGTGGTTTCAAAGTTTAACTAATGTTTGTTGCTATAAAGACCCACATTTAAAAATCCTCAATCAAAGCAAGTGTTTAAAGTTTTGACCCAGAAAAGACAAAAACACCATAATTGAGAGGGCAGACTTCTAGGAGTTTGGGAAATGTGGGGCAGCAACATGAATTAGCTTTGAGCAATTGTGTTATTTTTGCAAAGAAAGTATTCTGGCAATCTGTTTCTATAGGGCAGGAAACACATGGAGCCTGGGAGCTGGGAAGGAAGTAATCCACACGAGATGCGGTGTGGATTTTTGGAAAGCTCTTAAGTATTCCAAACTTCCTAGCTTAGTCTTCAGGCATATGAGTCTTTTTTTTTTTTTTAAGTATTTGTTTATTTGACAGAGAGAGAGAGAGAGAGACAGCAACAGAGGGAATACAAGCAGAGGGAGGGGGAAAAGCAGGCTTCCCACTGAGCAGGGAGCCTGATGCAGGGCTCTATCCCAGAACCCTGGGATCATGACACTTAACAACTGAGCCACCCAAATGCCCCAACATATGAGTATTTTTATGCTGTTTTAATTTTCACTATTTTTTTCTTATTTCTCTTTCATTCTGCAGTAGCATACTTTCTGGAAATGTCAGCCTGACAGAAAGGGGGATGTTGGGTGAGTCTCCCTGAGGACCAACTCCTGAAGGGGTGGGAATGGGAAGTAAAAATTCATGGGGAATGTTAAAGTAATGTGAATTTAAACAACTATGAAATGACTTCTACCTTTCAAGTTAAATAGAACGTTCCGTGTAAGCAAATGTGTTGGGAAATGGTCACTCTCATGTTCTTCTGACGCAAATATAAAATAATTAGTTTTCTAGAGGATAGTTTTGTAATATTTATCAAAAAGATTTAAAACATGCATAGCATATGAGCCAGTGAAATTTCCTGTAGGGCTGTATCCTAGGGAAATGATAATAGATATGCATAAAGTATATGTAGAAGGATGTTTTTATAAAGAATAAGGGCTTGAAAGACCTACTTCATAGGGCTAACAGTACTTATATCTGCACTGTGGAATTAATAGGATTTCCATATCATTTTTAAATTTTATTCTTGTGGTAAGGAAAAAATACATTTCAGAAAAAACAAATTCAGGGAGAGTTCATGTCCCTTTCAGGTAACATTTTCCTTCTGGAGACGATAGCCATCCCTATCCCACTGATGCTAGGGGAGTAACCTCAACATTGGGAATTTTATGTCAAATAGGAGGTGAGGGTTTGCCATGGGAGCAGATGGTAAGTGTGCTAGAAATAGCAGCTTGATCTGTTTTGTGGCCTCACTGTGCTGTTCATACCTGTTCTCAGGATTGGTGGAGGACGTCTCTGGAGAAAATAATGTCTGTAGAGGAAGTCCATAGGAACCCAAGATAAAAGACACAGAAGCTCACATTACACTCACCTAAGGCCCGGGCAGGGCCCACTTTCTATTTGGCTCTCCTGCCTGCTTTCTTTCAGGCTCCTGAGGTCTTCCAGCCTTGCGGGGTCCCACTTTCATGGTTGGGTTAACTCCCTTTCCAGTTGGGTATTTTTCTTTGCCGCCATTTCCTTGGTTCTATCTTATTTCCGAGGAGTCATTAAGCTACATGTGCAAACCATATTTAGGGGCTATGCAGCTGCAGAGGCCCATGGATATTTAGTGGTGAACAAATCTCCACATTTTTAAAGCTCAGCTGTTTGAAACATGCTGAATGCAAAAATCATTGGTGAGTTACAATATGTTAAATGACTCTAATTAAATGCCTCTATATTATGTCACAGTTCATGATATTTCATTGCAAAAATTAAAGCTGGAACACCTAGAGCGGTGAGGGCTATATTCTTTACCCCCTTATATGGCACTGAGGAAGAATGGCACAAAAGCAACATTGAAAGATAATTGCGTTACAGGAAGAGGTTTATTATTCAGATTCTTTTAGCCTCTTTATAACCTTTAGCAAATGATTTTTGTACAATGTTGTACATTGTCTCCATGGTTTTCATCTATTTGATAGAAGAATGGGGAACAAATTACATTTAAACAAAATTTCCAGCAGATGATAGTGTCTAGATAACTGGTCTGTTGTTGTTTTTGCAATTGGGTGTTTACATAAAGCAGTTGTGAAAACAAGACATGAAATCCTAAACTCTCATTGAGTTCAGCATAAAATTGGCAGCTTGGGTGAAGAGCTTCCTGGTCAGTTATTAAAGCACACTTTAACTTTCTCATTTAAAGAAAAACTTCTGGAATTTCCTCGGATCTCTTATTAGTATTTCCCTATTTTGTACCTGGAAACCTGTATTTGTTACAATTGTCTTTCTTTTGTGCATATTGGAGTTTGGCTCTATCCCCAATTAAAAACGTCAGTTGGAAGATCAGCTCTTAATAAATTCCACAAATGATTGAAATTTTCAACTTCTTCTTAAATACAAAGCACTGAGGTTGATAATTTGCTTTTCAGTGTGGCTAACTGATAATATTCTATTAAACTATAAATCATGGGGCTGATTTGACAACGTTTTTAGTGCAGTAAATTATTTATATAGTCATTCTGCTTGGGTAAGGACCATAGTGTTCAGCTATGGTGGATGGTAAATATTCTGGATTCCGGTCCTGCTGGTGCCATTGGCATTCTGAGCTAATCTTTTTATTTTTGTGTCCTCAAGGAGAAAGTATGGCTCATGAACCCAAACTTGTCATCAAGGATAGAGAAAGAATAAACATAATTATTGTAAAATGCTTTATAAATAGAGGGTGATATTGCTTGCTACATCCTGAACTTGATACACTAGTTTAATTCCAGATTGGGAACCAAAAGTTTTGCCTCAACTGAGCAAGCTGGCCCAAACCCCACTTAAAGTGGGTTCCCCACTTAGATTTCCCTGGGACACTTTTAAGATATACAAGTGCCCAGGCTCTACACTAAGTCAGGGTATCTGGGGGTAAGGGGGTTCATGACATCTCTACGTGTGATTCTTTATTTCCTTTCAATTTCCAGATCACTATCTGCCCAGAAGGGTATTACTCTTCTTTTTTAATTTTTTTTTTTAATTTATTTGACAGAGAGAAATCACAACTAGGCAGAGAGGCAGACAGCGAGAGAGGAGGAAGCAGGCTCCCCGCGGAGCAGAGAGCCTGATGCGGGGCTCGATCCCAGGACCCTGGGATCATGACCTGAGCTGAAGGCAGAGGCCTCAACCCACTGAGCCACCCAGGCGCCCCAGGGTATTACTCTTCTGTATGTGTTCTTTTGTTTACTCTTTAGAACACTTTGATTCCTATTTTACAGGTGAGAAATAAAGATTAAGGATGCAGATATTTCAAATTTGCCAGGGTCACAATTTCCAAACACACAGCCAGAATATAACCCAGCCCTCTGTGGCCCCAGACCCCAGATCTGTTCCTCTGCTCTTCTGCCTCCATTAGCAAGAGCTGGTATGCCTGGCAGAGGGAAAGAGCCTGGCAAAGAATTGGAGAAAAGCAGCAGGGTCTTCCTACTATACCAGTTCCATCTGTTTTCACCTGGGTTTCAAGCTCTTAGGGACTGACTGGTGGAGAGTTTTCCAGGAAAGGCAACCTTTGGATTGACTGTCGATGAGTCAGCTTCCCACCATTGCTTATCTTTGCTACCTTCTGCAGCTCTGGGTAGACAAACTAAAGGTTCAGAACAGATGCCATTTGAACACAAGGTTCTGTTTAAGCAAGATATTTCCATGCATGGCCAATGGTAACAATGATTTGCAGATCTGGTTTCAAAAGATTCTGCTAAAATGAAAATCCCATAGAACAGATGGAATCCTAAGTCTCTGTCCATAATGTAGTAAATATTTGTAACAAAAACTTTGTTCTGTTGCTCACATTTGTGCTGTGATGGCACTTGAAGGAAAAGAGGGATTTTTTTTTCAAAAGGCATTTATTTGGTTTTGAAAAAGATGTGCCTATAATTTTTGGCTTAATAAGTCTTCCCAAAGAAAGGAAGATGATTGTCAATAGGGGCTCAGCATTTATAGGGCAGAAGGTAAGAGTGAGTGAAAGATAAATCTTTGCTAATAAGGAAGAGAAGGAGCACTGAAGAGGAAAGCCTCAGGTAGAGAAAATGTCACACAATAAAAAGGCATGAGCTTTGTCATTAGAAAAATCTGTGTTCCAGTCCTGACTTGCCTTATATAAACATTTATTTATTAAATGAGTTCTAGTCCTGTCAAGATACAGAGTTTGGCATCTAGCCAGATACTGATTTCGGCATTAGGCATACAGAGATAAGTAAGGAATGGTTCCTGGGAGCACACAATCTAGAATATATACAAATTTTAAGACATTTAAGTTGATGATGGCTAAGCACAATGACAATGCCCTTTACTGGGTACATAATGAGGCACAGAGAAGGAACATTGAAAGTCAGAGGAAGGGGGCAGACTGGGAAATGTTGTTTACTGGTGACTTTGGGTGAGTTACTTTCAGGAAGCATCAGTTTCCTCGAGCTGATAACATTTATCTTGCTGGATTGTTGTGAGAATTAAATAAGCCACATATGATCTACCATGATACCAGGCAAACAGTAGAATTTCTATGAATAGTAGATGTTCATCATATGATTGTGGTGACAAAAAGGATATTGACATGAAGGCCAAATGGATCAAAGAACAAGAAACTCTAGTAGTGGTTAGAAGAGCGAAGTACTTTGCCCATTAAGCTAGACATCCAGGTCTCTCCTCTGTGCTCTGTAAGTACCGAACAGTACTGTTTGATTCCATGAAATCGTGGGCTTCCTGGGGATAGACACTACTCTGTCTTACGAACCACTCTGTCTCCAGGATTTAGCCTTGACCCTAGCACGTGCTAGTTTCTCCAACATGTTCATGGAGGGAAGGACATGGAAGATAAAGAAAATATGGAAAGAGAAACAAATAAAAGGAAGAAGGGAGACTTCAGGCAAAGTCATTTTTCAAGGATGCTACATGCTGTCCCCTCACCCTTATTTCATGTTTCACAACAACATCTTCCATGACCAACTCATCATTCCATTATATGTCATTCTCTAACCTGATGTCATGCACAGTCTCAATCCTGATTTCCTCAATCTTCCTTTTCCCTCCTTTCTAGGAGGTTGAAATTCTAACCATGCTACTTACTGAGCTGTACGCCCTTACATAAGCCTTTAATCTCTTTGAGTCAAGTGAGGCTAAATCCAGCTAAACATGGCAGATTGAAATATGCATTAAGTCCACTTACCTCTTCTTAATATTCTATTATAATTACAGTGAACATGTTTTAAATGGGAGAGGTGATAAACTTAAAAGAACAAAAGTGATAGGACAGAATAATGGTTAAAAGTTTTTGAAAGTTGGTGGCTCATAGAAGAAAGATAATTGGCTGAAAACTCAGCCTGCAGAGGGGAAATCAATAATGAGCAAGCTGACTCATTACACTGACTTGCAGAAATGGTCAGAAATTGTAGGTACCTCTGAAGGCAAAGGTGTGGGTAAGGCTTAAGAAGAGAGAGAGACAAACAGACAGAGACAATGGCACAGAGACATGGAGAGAGAGCCAAAACTCCAGACTTCCTCCTTGGTCTGTCTAGTCAGGCTACTATCCCTTCCATGTCCTTGACCAAAATATGAATGTTTCTTCTCTGAAGAGCTTGAACCAGAGGTGTTCTGGAATTGGAATGCCAGGAAGAGTTAAGTGAGATATAACATCATACCAAAGTTAGGAAAAATAAGTCAAAGTCTGCATATTGGTGTGTGATGGTCCCCCCAGCCTTCCCTCTCCCCTACTGCTACGAGACTCCTGGCAGCCAGGCCTGTGCCATAAGGAAGGGGATTGTAGGACTCCATTCAAGGAGACTCAGCCGATAAGAAACACCTATAGACTCTTATTAAGGTGTCCTCTAGCAAAATGGCATAGTCCCTACAGCGAATTCTCCTGGTTGACAATTCTCATTTACACACACACAAAAAAAACTCCAACCAGCATTTCAGTGCCTCACTTTTAAATAAATACAGGCATCTGAGAATCCCAAGACATTCAAGGACATCTACTAATGTGAAGGAGAAAAACAAAAGTAAGCAAATGGAAAAAAAGAAAAGAAAAGAAACTTAGGAGAAATAGATGTAATGTAGCAATCAAAAGAAAAATTCAATGACATTATTATTAATATGCCCAGAGTTATCAGAAGGATCAATGTCTACACAATTCTAAGGGAAAGTTGTATCCAATCTAGAATTTTATATTCAAGCTGTTGATCAAATACAAGAGTAGGATGAAAATATCTTCAGACATTCAAGACCCCCAAGTTTACCTCCTCCAATTTGTTCTTAGTTAGCCCCTGGCTATCTTTCCACAATAACAACATGAGGAAGGAGGTAGGAGAAGCAAAGGAAAATGAATGTGAAAATAGTGACCTTAACACAGGAGCAAAGGTCAGGGAGGATGGTAAGAAAGGTCCCAGGATGGCAGGTGTGCATCCTGCCTGGCAGGGATGTCCAATCCCAATTACAACAGAATGTAGGGCTTCACCAGGAATATCTTCAAATTTAAAAAAAAAAAAAAGGTGGGGCGCCTGGGTGGCTCAGTGGATTAAGCCGCTGCCTTCGGCTCAGGTCATGATCTCAGGGTCCTGGGGTCGAGCCCCGCATCGGGTTCTCTGCTCCGCAGGGAGCCTGCTTCCTCCTCTCTCTCTGCCTGCCTCTCTGCCTACTTGTGATCTCTCTCTCTGTCAAATAAATAAATAAAATCTTTAAAAAAAAAAAAAAGGAAATCTATATTGTCCAGTGCACTGTAATATATTGCAAAGACATTTACTGTTGTATTGGAGATGAATTTGTATTAGGTCCATAGAAAAATAGGCAAAAAAATCATGGTGTTATTGACTACAAAAAAGGAAAAAAAACTGTAAAGAAAAGAAGTAAAATTATGTTGTGTAACTCAGCTATATATAATAACATATGCATACAAGTAATTTAAGCATTACATTTTTATTTAACCAGAAACACAATCACCAGGAGAAAAGGGGTGAAAGAAAGTATGCATGGGGTGGCAGGGGAAGGCAGACAGAGAGCTAAATGCATATCATTCATAGTAAAAAAAAAAAAATCAATATATAGAAACAAAACCGAGAAAATAAACAATAATATAAGCAAAGTGTTTAGCAAGATAGAGAAAAAATGCCAGTAGAAACAGCTAAAATGCTTGAAAGGGATTGTTTCACTTGAACAGATGTTGCAGAAAAGAAGGAATAAGTATTTGTATGTATTAATTAAATAAATATTAAATATGTAATGCACAAAGTTCATAGCAATTGCATCATACACAATAGAGACTCAAAAAATAGTATTTCAAGGAATTTGATTTAATGGCCAGAGGCCTGAATAGACATTTCTCCAAAGAAGACATACAGACACATGAAAAGATGCTCACATCGTGAAGCATCAGGGAAATGCAAATCATAGCCACAAAGAAATATCACCTATACCCGTCAGAATAGCTAAAATCAGGAAGGCAAGAAATAGCGATTATTGGCAAGGATGTGGAGGAAAAAAAGGACCCTTGTGCACTGTTGGTAGAAATGCAAACTGGTGCAGCCACTGTGGAAAACAGTATGGAGTTTCCTCAATAAACCGAAAATAGAAATACCATATGGTCCAGTAATTCCACTCTTGGGCATTTATCCAAAGAAGATAAAAACACTAACTTGAAAAGATACATGCAACCCTATGTATATTGCTGCATTATTTACAACCGAGATAAGAAAGCAACTCAAGTGTCCAACAATAGGTGAACACATAAAGAATAGATGGTGTGTTTTCTCTATAATGGAATATTACTGAGCCATAAAAAAGATACAATCTTACCATTTGTGGCAACACGGATGGATCTGGAGTGTATTAATCTACGTGAAATAAGTAAGACAGAGAAAAACAAATACCATAGGATTTCATTTACATGTGGACTCTAAAAAGCAAACCAAACAAATAAGCTAACAAAAAGCAGAATGAAACCTATAACTATAGAGAAAAAAACTGATGGTTGCCAGAGGGGAAGGGATTGAAGGGATGGGCAAAATGGATGAAGGGAAGTGGGAGATACAGACTTCCAGTGTTGGAATGACTAAGTCAGGGGAATAAAAGACACAGCATAGAGAATATAGTCGATTATACTGTGATAGCAATGAATGGCGACAGATGGTAGCCATACTCGTGGTGAGCACAGCATAAAGTACAGAGAAGTTGGATCACTATGTTGTACACTTGGAACTAATGTAATACTATGTGTCAACCATATTCAAATTAAAAAATCCCCCCCAAAAAATAAATAAATAAAGGAAAGAAAGTAGAAGACAAGTTGTTCTGACTATCATTGATGTCATTGCTCGAAGCAGCTCCAACTGTTCCGTGTGAGCCTTGCTCACAGAAACCCCAGGCTGAAGTCCATGTTGACTGTGCCAGCAGCTATCCACATCCCCTCTGGAAGTACTTGGAGAGGCTGGGAGGGGAGTGAGGCAGACATCTGGCTGGAAATCGAAGCACCGTCATTTATAGGGTTCCTCTTTGGTTCTTAAAATATTACAGTATAACTATGTATGTGTTTATAATATAAAACATAAAGAATAAATACACCCCTTCTATCTGGTACCCAGTGAGTTTACCAGCTCTAAATATGGGGGCTGGGTGAACTGGCCGGAAAAAGGGACCCATTTTGGAGTGTCGCTTGCTTCCTTCAGCCTAGAAGCCATTGTTGTAGTCGTCAGGGATGGTCCACTGGAAACCAACATGATGAGGGAGTCTAAGCTATCTAGATGGAGACTCTTACCCATTTGTTTCTTTCCTGAAGATACAGGAGACTGAAGTTGAACATTTGGGAAGAACGAGGTTGTCTCCCATCATATATCACTCTTCCCAGAGAAGCAGATCAGACAGAGCCTGTGAGCCTCCTTGTCAGTCTATCCTCGATAAGCTAAACAATATTCATCACAGGGTTATTGCTCCCATCACCATTATTTTTTCCACAGATGACATCTGTTCTATACTCCGTAATTCCCCTACAAGCCTAGAGTTTTCTCTAGAAAGAAAACAACGTCTACGAAAGGCGCAAGACAAGAAAACAAACGTGCAGTAAAATGGACTACAATGTGGCACAGTGTTCTCAAGCCAAGGCATCAAAGCAAGGCATCCCCTCCGACATGGTTCCCGCTATCCTAAGGCCTGCTCTCCACACACGGGGAGAAGTGGGGACCCGGGGAGTCACTAAGACAATGAGGAGAGAAAACAAGAGCAGTCGCGTCAGGTCACAGTCCTCAGCTGACATCCTAGCTCTGCCCTTAGGAAAGTCTCTCTGGGCTTTCCCCTCTTCCTCAGGGAAGCAAGGGTGGATGCTGGCTGATTTCCTTACACCCCGACTCCAGGTCCTCTGCTCCTTTCTCTCTCCAGAGCAGCAACATCAGGGAGAAGCTGAGAAGACAGGAGGAGTCAGTCATGGCTGGCGGCTGCCTCAGCTTGTCTTATAAGCCCGCCCAGCTCTGGGGCTCTCTGAGCCTTAGTTTTCTTTATTTAAAGGGACAAACATCAGCGCCTTGCCCTCACTGTTGCCGTGAGGATTGGAGGTGGCTTAGGAGGTCTGGTGTTGGCTACAGCGCCTGGCACAGAGGAAGAGGGACTGGTGAGGCTTCCCCGGAGGAGAAGCTCGCAGACTGGTGACTAAAAGTTTGCTGACTCCTCTGAGGAGCTGGGGAGGTGGGTGCAGATGCTCATCCTTGGGGAAAACGCACCCCTGCAGACACGGGTTTAAACAACAGCAATGACAGGAAGTTCCACAAAGGCAAAAGAGATTTTTTTAAAAACCTGGTGACCTGTTCGATGGAAACCCAGAGGAGACATGATGAATTTTTCACAAGTGTTTATATGTAGCTCTCTCCCTGAGGCTGCTGTCCAGGGCTCCATGCACACCACCCTCACACACTCACACATGTTCTCTCTCTCACATACACACACATACATTCACACTCTCTCTTTCTCTCTCTCTCTCTCTCACACACACACACACACACACACACACACACACATGCACATGCGCTTGCTTGCTAGTCCTCTTTCTGGGCACCCCCACCACCACACGCACACATGCACACACACGTATGTGCACACACACGAGTGGGGATCTGTCCGCACTGGACTTATTAAGCTGCTGGTTCTGGCAAGGTTATGGTCATTGTTCATAATTCATAAAATGCCATAAATGTCTACACTGCCTTACAATGGACAAAGTTCTGCTGAGTAACAACAATAACGAGATAAAAAGACTACATTCTTGCCCTGAGGAGCATATGGTTTGAAACCCGACCCATGAAAGGTTAGGATCGAGAGAGCCCTGACAGCTTCTAGAAATGCACAGTCAGAAACTGCCGACTTGGAACAGGGAGGCACATTAGGCTACAGGTTTTCCAGGACGGTTTTGAGGTTTGGGGAGTGCAGGCTTAAACTGTGTATGGCTACTGATGTCTCAGTTAAGAAACTAAGAGAAACGTAGAGAAAGTAAGTGTTGTCCAGGGCTCAAGGCACCCCAGAGTCTGGAAATTGTTGTCCAGTCCTGGAATTCATGGCATCTGACACCCAGGTGCCTGTCTCTCATAGAGGATGGAAGTGAATGAGGACAAAACACCTAACACGGACCAGGTGTGTCCACACACACAGCACCATGTTCGCTATGCTGAGATCGAGAGTCAGGCGCTAAACCGACTGAGCCATTCAGCCGTCCCTCCATTGTGCTGTGTATGAGTCCTAAGCTCTCTGTGAGCTAGTACAGTCCCATTCTCCTCACTGTACAGCGATTAGTTACTGTGTCCGAGATCAGAGAAGGCGGCAAGTTGCAATCTGAACCAGGCCCTCTGACTCCAAGGCCTTTTCTGGTCACCACGCTACTTGCCCATCACTGGACCGTGACTTTAACAACATTTCCAACATTCATCCTGTCCTTTTTCTTGCAGTTCATCTACTTCCTCACGTAAACCCAATAGGAAGATACCTGGAAGTCCAACAGTTGTGGAGGGAAAGACGTGCAATCCAGCCCAGGTGTATTCTCTCCGCTTTGCTCACAGGCTTTCAGATGGGCCGGGGAGACAGAGGGGCATCTCAGGGCAGACTGGACTGACTTGTTCAGCCAAGAAGGCACAGTGTGTCTGAAATGATGATTTCAGGGAAAGTCTCTGGCAGCCAGGGGAGAGAGACAGTTAGCGTCAGTCTCTGCAGTATTTTAGTGGACTAAACAGCAGATAATAAAAAATATATATATATGCTTATTGATTGACTAATGGACAAACCGTAGCCTAAGCCCTTCAAATGTATGTGACATTTATCACCAGAAAGACCTGTCCCATCAAGGTGCATGCACCAAAGGCACAGACAAAATACACAGCTGCTTGGGAAGAGTTTTGGAAGTTTTGGAAGAATCAACACCTTGGCCCTCCAAATAATCATTTTTTTTTCCTGTTGGTTGATCCCCAAAACTCCATCCTTGGAGCTTTGTTTCATTAGCTCCCTTCATTCACATGGTTAATTTTGATCTTACCCTGTGCCAGGCCCTGCCTGGGCTTGGCTGGAGATCCAGGCAATGAGAAGAGAAGCTGCCCACTATCTCAGGGAGACACAGACAAATACAAAGGCATTTAACACATAGGAGTGAGCCAGTGGGAGGCAGCAAGTCACAGGTGGACAGGCCACAGGAAAGGAGATGTCAGCATCAGACGGAAGTGAGTGCGAGCATGGCCCAAGATGACAAAGGGCCCAGAGCTTGTAGCACAGCGGGGAGCCTAGTCCAAGACCCTGCTCCACCAGGTGGAGGATTCTAGAAGGGAAAGATGGTACGCTGTGGGGAGGAGGGTGATGTCATCATATTTTTATCTTAAAATACAAATCAGGACCAAAAAAAGGAGGCTGGCCTGCATAATCCATTTTGCCATTCCAGTTTTAATACTTTGAGTGTTCTTAGGAGAGATGATGACTTTTTAAATAAGTGATAGATTCTTTGGCGTGAGTAAAGGATTCACAAAGACTAATTTTTATATGAAAAGGGGCAGAACACCCACATGGGTCCGAGTACCTGTAGCAAGGGGAGCTCTGAGGAAGGGCTGGTGGAGATGTGGTGCAGAAGAGAAAAATGAGTGTCTTACTCTCCTCTGGCCAAGCCAATTAACAGGTAGGACATAAATTACATAAATGCATTCATTTTACTTAATCTACCAGAAATTATTATTTCATGAATTTAAAACCCAATTTTAATCAACAATAGGACACAGAGTCTGTGGGGCAGAATTGGCCCCATCTGAAAGATAAAATTGAAGAAGGTTCTGGTACCCTTGGCTTAGGTTCCTATTCAGTCACCTCAAAATATTATTAAGGTTGAATTTCCCCATACAAAGTAATGATTTTGAAAAGGGCAACGGACGTCTGTCAAATAATTGTTGGCCAGCCCGCAACTGTTGCCGGTAGAAGGTTCTGATGGTATTGGCTTGTACGGGAAGGACAGCCTTCACGCAGGGGTAGAGGAAACGTACGTGTCCGCAAATATCTGCCAAGTGTCTGCCACGAAGCAGGCACCATGCCAGGTCCTGGGATGGGACATTGAACAAAGAGGGACAGCCTGAGACTTTGTGGTCCTTACATTCCAATTACAGCAAGAGACAGATTCAATTCAATAAACGGGCAAGGACAAGAAGTCGTTCTGTGAAGGAAAACCGGAGGGAGAGGTTAACTAGATTACGGGATGCATTGACATCAGTTTCCCCTAGGGAGGTCAAAACAGGCTTCCAAAGGAAGGTGGTTTTTAAGTGAAGAACTGGACTTGGAAACAGCTCGTGAGGGGAGGCGTGACAGGGAGTGGTTGGGGCAGAGAAGAAAGCACACGCAAGAACGCAGTCTGTGCTGTAATTGAGACGCAGACACAGTGCAGAAGAAGGTTGGGGAAGAATGTGGTCAAAACCACGGAGGGTGAAAAGCAATAGTGAAGTCTTATCATTACCCTCACCCTAGGGCCCTGCTGCCGAGGTGATCTTTGATTCTCTCCAAGAGTAGAGAGTCAATGACTCACAAGATGCACATATCTAAAAACCTACCAACCAACCAAAAGACCATTCCCTCTCCTAGAACATAGCATTACACTGTCTTTAGTAATTTGGGGGAAACAAACAAGTGAGGAATGCTGAGAGTTCATTCCCAGCGAGCCATTAGGATTATGCAGAGAGAATAAAAGCCTATGGGGGAAAAAAGCAAGTGTGCCTGGGAAGCTTCGGTGACATGACAGATCAGCCATTTTCTTGCTGCTGAATGATGGCACTGCGATTGAATTTACTTTTATCTCTAGAGATAGAAGAATTTTGTAGTCTTTTCTTCCCCCCGCCCCCCCCCCCCCAAACAAAGGAAAAAAGAAAAAAACCCACTTTCTGGTTCCAGATTGCTTATCCCTGGGGAAATGTTGCTCTGCTGCCAGGAGGTAGGAGGTTCCAAGGAAATAAATAGAGCATGAATTGCTCCTGAGGTATAGATGTCTTTCTACATCTGACATTCAGAAAAGGAGTTCGCAAACTGTATGTGGGAGCAAAAACCCATTGCAGTTTTCAGTTTGAGGTTAATCACAGAAAGGAAAGAACTCTGAGAGTCTATCATTTTACTCTGTTTCGCTCTCCTCTTAGAAATCAAAACAGCCAACTTACTTCCATCAAGACTTCTTAACTGGCTGGAGGGGTGATTTGTTTTAGGAAGTATATTGTTCTCCAGTTAGTATCTGCAGCACTGCTCCCTAAGGCTCACAGTGAACACGAGGTCACGGTGAACACTGGTGCCGAAAGGCCTCTTTGAGATCCCACAATCCTGAGAAGAGCTTCCTGTTGACTCCATGTGGCCATAAAATTGGAAACCAGGCAGCCATTCACTATGAGTTATTAGAAGGTAGCCTAAAAAGAGTTCATCTTCCCTCCAAAAGTTTTCCTCTTGCCATCCAATATTCTTTTAATTTTTCCTTTATTATATAAGATTATGAGAGATAACTCCTCATCATCTCCTAAAACTTGGGATTTCTGCAAGTCGCCCTGAATGACAGCATAGTTGCCATTTCCAGTGGCCTTTCCTGGAAAACAAAGGGCTTCTGCTTGAGAAAGAGGGGACCATTCTCACAAAATCTCTTTAGAGCCTCCTCTGCATTTCAAGACGAAAATCTGACATTACGTCAAGAAGGAGCTTGAAACTATTTACATTTGCTCCCTCTCTACATCTTCTGTCAGAAAAATGAAAACCTCCGTGCCTCCTTGATGGAAGGCTGACATTCTGTCCTTCAAGAGCTTCTACTGGCCAGAGAGGGAACTGAAGAAATAATTTTCAGAGTCCCTATTGATCTGGCATTTCATTAGCTGTCTGCTGAGCCAAGCTATTTATTGATGAAACCCTAGCCGGCCACTTCTCGTTAGCTCAGCTTTCCCCAGCAGATTTTAAGGTGGGTGAAAAGATGCCAGAATGGGATTCTCTAAAGCTGTCACAGAGCTAACTCCATGACCCCTAAAAGTCTTCCTCAGTTTCCAGTCACATCGTAAAGGAGCCGAAAGACAACGTTTGGTTCTTATTCACAAACAATCCCTTGCATGGAGGAACATGAAGCTGTCTCTTGAAAGAAATTGCAGAATCACAGGAAGGGGAAGTTATTTCTTTCATTGAGGCAAATGGCGGAACTCATATGGTAAGACCAAGTCTTTCTTTGCCCAGGGATGTATTTCTTTCCAGTCACTGACCTCCATTAGGTAACACCCTCTGGGAAGCCACTTTTATCTACTTAGATTCAGTCTTTGAAATGCTTTAGAATCTCAGAGACAATCAGGAAACAGTTCATTTTTTTTTTTAATGAACTCAGTATTGAAATATATGTTACATACAGGAAGGTGCTTAAAACCATAAGCATACTGTTTGATATTTTTTGTATAAATTGAACCCAGCTGTGTCACCAGAACACAGGTCAAGAAAGAGAACATTTCCAGCAACCAAGGAAACCTCCTCTGTCCCTTCTTGTCACTGTCCCCCAAAAGGGTCCCCACTGCATGGGCTTCTAACAGCAGAGTTTCATTTTGCCTCCATTTTATATAAATAGAATGACATAGGTCTATAAACTTCTGTCTCTGACTTCCTTTACTCAATATACTCTTCGTAAGATTCAACCAAGGACAACACACATTTGAGGTTAAGTTACATAAGAGATGATATCTGGTCTATAGTTTAGTGCCTGATTTTGACAAGTGTTTATGAAAAGCCAAAACCAAAACGCTGAACCTTTATTAACAGAAGTTTAGCAGACAAACCAAACTTATTAGTGCAGATAATCTTGAATAGAATCCTTTGCATAAGTGGAAACAGCTATGTCAATTTACCTCAGAAATATTCAAAAGGCTGTGTGCGCTCAGGTCTAACAGAATAATAGTAAGCACTCACAAATTTCAAGTTTGACGTGAATGTATTCCTATTTATGAGTTTAGAGTGACTCCCGGCTTTAAAAACTTTGCAAAATTCTTCTAAGCTTCTTAAATTCTCTGCAGCTTAGAGCCATTATATAAATATTCACAGGATTTCCCAAAGCAAAAATTGCTGCTTTTCTTGGCCCCTGACAAGCAAACCAACAAGAGACTTTACTGGAACAAGATGCAAAGCGCAGTCATATTGAATTTGAACATTAAATTTAAAAGCAACTCTTTAGGGGCAACTGGGTAGCTCAGTGGGTTAAGCCTCTAAGGGACGGAGAATCCAAAATTGAGAAGTTTCAATGACCAGATGAGTCTCAAAAACTAGCACGGAGCACTGAACGTATCTGGAAGAGACCCAGCCACCCATTCATCTGTGTATCCCGCACAAGTGGGTAATAGTTTACTGAATGAACAAAGTGCCCTGCTGGAATAGAAAAATGCATACTTGGCACCAATTGTCTGCTGGTGAACAGGCTCTCTGGAGAAAAAAAATAACCCCTAATGTTAGTGTCTGTCTTTTCCTACGATGTAAACATTCTCTCCGTGTCCAGTGTCAAGACACCAGCGTGAAATCGCTGAACAGCAGTTGGGGTAGGATGCGGACTGGGCTCCTGTAAGCGGGAAGAAGTCAGCTTCAACCCATTGTTGCCTTGAACACACGGTTTTGGTGATGGAAAAAAAAATCCATACTTGGAACCAGATAAAGGCAATATAAACAGTATTGGACCTTCTTATCAATTAATCCAAGAACACAGAGTATATACTCTAGGAGTCTGAAAGCCCACAGAGAAGGTGTCTCATTCAAGGCTAAGAGAGCTGAAAAGCAAGAACTGATTTCCCAAGGAAAAGTGACATAAATAGAGTAATCACTGCAGGACAGTGACTTGGAGGAGTGCCAAGAGGTCTGAGGGCCAGAGTATCTCCCTGCGAAATTTCTCCTTGATGTGAAATTCCCGTGGTTAGTCTTGATTTCTTTCTTTCTTTCTTTTTTTTTTTTTTTTTGCATCAGTATTTAGAGTTAGATATTTGTGGAAAGGCCTTGTCCAGATGCCAGTGTGCCCTGAGAGAGGGGGAAGGTTGAGCCCCTGGTAAGCAAGCAGTTGGGAGAAGGGGAAGGAATGCTGACCGAGGGGTGATGGGTCAGCTCCATTCCTGGCCTGCTAGTAGGTAATTGTGTGACCTGTGGTGAGCCCCTTCAGAGTTTCGAGCTTCCGTCTGCTTGTGGACCCAATGACATCCTCTTTCATCTCCTTCGGACATGCTGCAAATCACCTCTGCATCCAGGAACCCTCTGAGCCCGGAGTCAGACAGATCGTGGTGTTTCTGTGCTAGATGATCCCATGCTTTGACAGTGTTGTATAATTGGCACAGAGAGACTAGATATGGCGGTCAAGAGAGATGTCCGTCTACATTGTACAAAGGTTATTTTCGGTAAATAATTTACACTAAATCTACCATGAAATGGAACCCTCTTAGGAGTTCCCATGAAGATCGCCAGCTCTTACTAATGCTTTCTGAAGGTTCTCGAGATTTCCAAAGAAAGATGTCATGCAACTCTGAGCATCAGACTTTCTGGAGCCTATGAAGAACCTGCACATCATAAGATTCAGTGTTCCTTGGTGAGTCAAACTAAATGAAGCGCGAGAGAAATGCCCAGAATTTTAAATACCATGAATCAAGGTTAACAGCGAGATTCAAATATTTTAAGATCCTGAACTGGGCTTGGATTTGGAGAGTGAGTTTCCTGCCCCTCCTTCATACGCCCAGGGTGTACATGAGTGTGCGTTTTTATCGTCCTCCTAAGCATCCTAAAAGTTACAGCCTAGTTACCACACACCAGAATTCACTTTGGTCAGCAGTAATTGGCGAGCAAATTTCATACTGCTCCTCATAACGGTACCCCAACTCACAACAGAGCCAGACAACGCAGAATGCTGAGCCGGAGCGGGCTCGAGCCCTCCAAGGGCCCTTCTGAACCTGGGTCGCCAGAATCCTAACACATGCCTGCCACTGCTCGGCTCCTAAACTCCTTTTTGAAGAAACACAGATATTGTCAGATCTTAATTCTTAAATACTGAGGTTTTAAAAAAAAAAAAACAAAACAAAAAACCACTGGTGGCTTGCTCTCCAGCCATTTTTAGACAAAGAAATGTGTTTTCCAAAATATTTGCTTATTCCTAGCAAGTAGGGATTTTTCTGTCCGAGAAAATTTCCATGGGCTTTAAAACACAACCAAACTAAAGCCGGGCATGGCCCTACTGCATGAGCTGACATCAGCATGTCTCTGAGAGTCAGTGGGCGTTAAGAGCCCCAGGATAAGAAGAAGGGCAGTTCTCAGTAAATCGTCAGGGGCAAAGGCCGTTTGAGGTCTTGCAACTCTGGCGGTGTCCAAGTTTTTCCAGAGATGGATCAGCTTGTGGTTCAGAGGATCCATTAATTGATGGAGAAAATGGACTTCCACAGGTGGAAAACCTTCTTCATTTATCTACTTGAATTTGCGTCATGTTCTTTTTCTGACTTTGAAAGAAACGCAAGTTTGTAAAAATGCAAATGGTAAAGAACAGGAGAAATAAAAGCAAATGTTCCCTGTAATCACAAAGCCCGGAAATCACCAGTTATTATTTTACGTGGGCTTTCCTGGGTTTCTAGGCACACATCAGTATTTACATAATAATTACCATTATTTTTAAAAAAATGGATCATAATGTGTGTGTGTGTGTGTGTGTGTGTGTGTGTGTGTACTTTTTACTACTTATTTTTCCTCCCAGTTATCCTGAACATCTTTTTAAATCAGTCCATACAGTTCTCTTTAAGGACTGGACAGAAAGGACCCTCCTTTAGGATCTATGCATCATTGGGGTTTCTTTGTGACGAGCATGGGCCAGGCAGTGAGTGTCCCATTTCACAGATGGATAAATGAAGTTGCAGGGAGAATACCTGCCCTTCCCGAGTCCAGAACCAGATGACACCCCAGCATGATGGAAAGCTTAACTCCTTGGGCTTTGAGGCACACTCCCCTTCCCTGGGCCCAGTCCATGGCCTCCCGCATCCGAAATATAAGTTAAAATGATCACTTTTGAACAAGCTAAGCTGTGCTAACCATAGATTGATTCTGCAGGTTGCTGCCGAAAGGGATACTGAAATAATCATTAAACCACAGGGGATGGTCATTCATCCCTGTAAGAACTAAAAATAAACCCACTGGGTTTTCTCTGTTCCATTTTCTAGCAGATAAAACCAATGATGTATACATTGCCTTAGAAATCTTCTGTATGTTCTCTTAAGAGAAACAAGCTTTTGGAAATTATAGTTATTTATTGTTCCCTGTTCAGATGTGGAGACCCTGATAAGCTTTCCATTCTCTCTTGATTGGGAAGACAGCTATCCTTTTGGGTTGGGGGACACTCTGGGCTGCTCTGCGTGGACAGGCTGGTGAGCTCTCTTTCTCACCCAGTCGAGGCTCCGGCTGCATGACTTCCAGGACATGTGTTCCCCGTCCTTCCCCTCCACCTGGAATGCCTGTCCCTCCCCACGCATCTATGTATAGATGCGTATATGATGCATTCTATCAGACTCTGGTCAAATCCCTTCTGCCCTTTCCAGCTTTGACCCTCTCCTTCTCCTAGCCAGCTTCCCCAGGCTCCCTCTGGCTCCTGTTTGCTCTTCTCCCTCTCGCTCACTGCTGCAGTCAGGCCATCTACCTGGACCTCATATGTGGGCCTATTGTCATTGCTCTTAGTCACGGAGTTCTGTTGATTCTCCTGCTGTGTCTAGCTCATGCCCTGTGCACCGTTCCCAGGCCCTGTGCCCAGCCCTGTGCCCACACCATCTTACCCCCCGGTCTTACTGTGACTTGTTCCATGGCTACCTGCCTTCCTGGTTCTCCTCCTTAGCAGACCACCTGTCTCCTCCTTCAGAAAACGTTCCAGAAGCAAGCTCCAATCACACCCTTCTCTCTCAAAAACGTCAGTGGAAAGCCATCACTGGTATGCATTCACTCAGCAGCTGTTTGTTGGTGCTGAGACTCTGCAGGGGAAGAAGAGCTCAGCCCCTTTCCACCGAGGTGCAGTGTCCCGGCAATGGGAAGACTCAGCGGATAAGCCATGGCAGACCCATGGGATGAGTGAAGGAAGGAAGGACACCAGGGCTGCTGGGGGCACAGCCCAGCCTGGGGCTCAGGGGAGCTCTGAGGAGGGACAACAGCTCATAGTGAGGCCTAAGGAGTGATGGAATCTATCACAGTGACAACCTTCCACAACCTGTCCTTGGCCAGGCTTCTAACCCCCTCCCCGCAGCTCCCCCATCCCTGACCCTCCCCTCCAGCATCTTTGTGCGGCTCCCTTAGCATGCCGCACCTCTCCTCTTGGGTTTTTCTCTGCTCAGAAATCCTCCTTCAGGTGTGTCCACCCCGTCTCTCACCTTCAAGTCTAACCCCTCGTACACCGCCGATAGTCAACCGTTCCTCCATACGCACCCATGCGTTCATTCTACAGTTACGGATTTTCACAGGGATGCTTTGTGTCAGGTATCATATTACAGGCTGAATATAGACATAAGGAGAAAAAAAATGACTTAGTCTCCACCCTAGGGAAGCCCCTGTTTACTGTTTAAAGCAGCTAATTCTCACACCTGGACGCTGTCATCTTGTTGCAGGTAACAAATGTTTTATGTCATTCTGGGCAACGTCTGTTTTGCTCCTTCCCCACCTCCCTCTCCCCATTCTCCTTCTCAATTCTGGTTGTCATGGAGGTCTTTATCACTCGGGGATTTACTACATTATACCTTGTGCTACTGATCCTCTTAGGTTGTGTTCTTTCTCTGACTCATCTGTAAGCTCCTATAGGTCAGAAATCTCTTCTTTTACTCCTTACAATGCCTAACGATGTTCTCATATTTACTCTAGAATATTGTAATGGGTCAGGCATTCCCCAGTTAAGGCTCTTGGCCTCTAGGGTCTCCCAGCTGAAGGGGAAGCAGAGTTGACCATGGGTAGAGGGAAGAGCCATCAGACACCATCCCACACAAGGCTCTGGCTTGGAAAGCCTTTGATGCCACGAGTCACGGAGCCAGGAAACATCATCACTACAGTGTACAACCTTGGTCTGACCCCCTCTCCCTTCCTGCCTTGGGCCTCCTCTGGATCCTCATCACTGACTGCTCATGGAGAAGAGTGCTTCCTTCCTTGGGCACACTCTCCCACCATAGAGGCACTCTGGCATTTCTGTTGTTCAAAGCCAGACTCACGAGCCCAAGGTACCCACCTAATTCAATAAATTCCTTTCATTTCTAAGCCAGAGCTGCAATGATTTATCTCAGAACCTCAAATCATTTTGACTCTAACATATACTTAAATTATAAACCATGTCAGGAAAATATCTCATTTTCCGTAAGTAACAATAGTCAGGTTTAAAAGTTACAGGATACTGTTTTATAGAGAAAAGGTTGAACTCTGCCATTTCCTGCCTAAGCCTGTAATAAGTAACACAAATATAATAGGTTTATTCTTTATTTTCCAGTGACTTTGGAAAACATCAGTGGGAACTGCTTCCTATTCCCTTCAAAGATTTAAATTCCAGAAACTTTAGGAAATATTTTTGAAAGTTTCCAGTTTGGTTTTGGTTGAGGATTGCTGATAACCTGCTGAAATCACATTTAATTGAAACAGAAATACCAAATTGAATTTCTTCTGGATGCTGTCCTATCTTGCCAAAATTTTAATGAGTTTTACATGTAAAACCTTGAGAGTGGACATATTAATAATAATTTCAGCCACAGTCATATTTTTTTGTGGAAGAGTTACCAATGCAGTGAATTGTGAGAAATGTCCCTTTACATATACAGTGAGGTAAATACATGAGTGGATAAAACAAGTGGAAATAAAACAAAAACCTAATACCAGGATGTCTTGGCAATTTCCTTCCCATATGTATTATTTTGCAATAAAATACTTACAAAATCAACTTCCGCAAATGCTTGAACATGGTAAATGTGGGACTAATGATAGACTTGGCTTGCCCTTTATACTTCTTACCTTTAGCAACAAAGGTAATTTTCAGAAAGCAGAGTTGCCGTAAGAGAAACATCTGTTTCTCTATTTATAAAGCAATTGAAAAAATAATAAAATTCAGTGGACATTATTCAAAAAATAACCTTTCCTTAAGAAAACATTTCAGTGTACCAATTTTATTTCATTACTAACGGGTCATTTCAATGGCAGAATATTAGAACTCGTTTCCCATTATCACCACTAATCGGAACACAGAGTCCCACATGCTGATGATTTTGACAAATTTATGTCGCTGGTAAAATGAAAATCATATTTGTCTGCAACTAAATCATAGGCGATCATTGCCTTCATTACTGGAGAGTTGAATTTCACTGATTTCCAAAACTCCAAAACTCAAAAGCTGGATTTCCTCTGTTACCTAGGATCTTAATCAGCGGTGGGATGTTTTATATTGATTTGTAGCACATGAGTATCACTGAACGCAGCTGAGAGCATGGAGCAAGGTTAATTGGATTGATAACATGGCAATGTACAAATGGCTGAATATTTTAGCATTACATTTACTGGAAATCCAAAAGCATTCTTCATTCCCTACCTCTTTCCTAATTGGAAGATACCCTCAAAGTTTTACTGTTTAACCTTGTGGGTCTGACCTCCTCCCTCAAGCGTTTAACTAGTCACCTTGGCACCGACCAGAGACTAATTCAGATGGAATAACAAACAGAGCCAATCTCACTGTGTTTTACGAGGAGATAGGGGAGCGAGAAAAAGAGGGTACTCCGTAGGCCAGCACTGTTTAATTTGTTTTTGCCATTGCTTTTCAAAAGCTCTGTTCTTTTACGGCCCGGGAAAAGGAAAGGTTTATTTCTGTGCCCGACAGAGAAACTCACGTGTGATGGGGAATGGGTGTTTCAGGTGCCCACGGCATGGCTGGCACCTGAAAACAGGCAGCCTGCTAGTGCCAGGCATCTGCTTATCCAGTTGATGGTTTTGAAGCATGCAAAAAGTACCCACCAGGGAAAGCTTGCAGTCAAAGTGTGGTTCTGAAGCCCATTGCTACATCCAGGCCTCCCATCCCACCATGGTCCTCTGGCCAGCAGCGCCCCTTCAGCCATGTCCGTGGAAACTCACCAGCCCCCATGGAAACTCACCCGCTCCAGGTCCATTCCTGATCCAAAGTGCAGGCACCAGACAAGTGTGTACCCTGACTGGCCAGGCGCTGACTCAACAGTTACGGAGGGGTTTTTAGGTTCTAATTCTGAAGATGCAAAAATGAACAAGCCCCAGCTCCTCCCTTCCAGGAGGTCACAGTTGGAAATGCTCAGACTGAGTTCAGACGATATAGCCCTGCATCTCACTGAGGCCACTGTGGAATACTGTCTGGATGAGCCCAGTGTCCTGGAAAGAGAGATAGAGTGGGGACAGATAAAGAAGAAACTAAAAGGAGCATAAAGAGTTTGCAGTGTAGGGGCACCTGGGTGGCTCAGTTGGTTAAGTGTCTTGGAGTCCTGGGATCAAGTCCCGCATTGGGGTCCCAGCTCAGCGGGGAGTCTGCTTCTTCCCTCTCATGCTCTCTTTCTCTCTCTCAAATAAAGAAATAAATAGAATCTTTAAAAAAAAAAAAAGAGTTTGTGGTAGAGAACAGCAACAGCCAAGCTCCTACCTCTTGCCCAGTGCCAGATATAAAGGATGACACAGGCCAATACAGTGGCCTCTGAGCTAGGAGCTTCAAAGTTTTGATAAGTAGACTGTTATCACTGTGATCATGTCACATCATATAGGTCCCAAACCACAGACTAGCTGATGTAAAAATGCTGACTGTGCACACGAGTTACATTATCTCATTTAATCATCAGAACAAATTTTCTGGTAGTTGGTACTATGATCCCACTTTACAGATTAGAGATAGATCGGTAACTTGCCTAAAGTCTCATGCCTGGTAAATGTGGGAATCAGTGTGTGACCTCAACTGTAAACATGTATTTTTGCCTGAGTTGGACTGCCTTCCAGCAACAATGCAGTAGGATCCCAGCAAGCACAGTATTTCTGCTTTGGTTACTGGGCAATGGGAGGGCCCCCTTTAGCCCTTACCCAGAACCAGAGGATCAACCCATCTGGGGTTTTCCCAAAACACTCATGACCGGGCCAGTGTTGGTGTTCTGTAGTTGGCTCTTTTCTCTGCCACATGGGGTGGGGTGTGCTTGGCTTATGGGCCATCTGCTCCTCCAGCTTCTGCCAGCCTAAAATTTCTCTCTCCCTCTGGCCACCCTGGCAGTTCTTATTCCTCTGTTCTCTTTGTCTTTCACTCCAATGGCCTTTCTCATTTCATATTTTTCCAGAAGGCTGCTGGTTCCATTTCAAATAGTCTACTTACTTGCCTTTTAAAGATGAGCCTACCAGTCCAATATTTTAAGTCCACTGAAATGCAGCATTTTGGAATCAATAGATCTACAAATTATGTCTCTGCTGCTTACCAGCTGAATGACATTGGGCAAGTGGCTTTATCTCTCTGAGCCTCGATTTTCTCATCTACAGAATGGACATAATAATTCCAATCTCATAGGGTGGTTGCAAAGATTCATTAAACTTGCTTTTGCAAAAAACACAGAGCAACATTTGCTATCAAGGCCACCACATTTCACAATGCCAAGGCAGGATGGGAACGGTGTCTTCTGGTCTAATGCAGTTGCATAGTGCACGACCTATATAACAGTATCTAACAGTCCTGCCTGGCATATAGTTAATAATTAGTAAATGTTGTTATTCTTTCCTTTCTGCCTTACTAGTCATTCCTCTGGGAAATAAATTGTAAAAGACCCTTAAATTCTCCCTTTTGGGATTGGGATTGCAGCTCAAGTCTACAGTATATGAAGTAAAATAGCTGCATTGTCCTCCTTATCCATTTAGATGTTTAGGAGAAACTTTCATGTAGAAAAGCAAGTGGCGATAGCTAACTTTTAGTCTGTCTCCTGCCCATAACATGAAATGGTTGAGGGCACTGAGTCATTCAACCACTCCTCTAGCCCAAGGGGAATGTGAAGATCCTTTTCACAAAGGCAGGAACACAGCGGCTCCTGGGTGATCTGCTCTCAGCCTGTCTGGCAGACTAGATTTTAACTCACTGCATTACTTCTATATACAGCAGTTTCACCAGTGAGGTCTTTCGTAGGGAATAGATATTTGCACAGTAAATGCATATTCCCCAGCAAGTCTCACTGGGTTCACTGTAACGCCAGAGAACATTTTCTCTGGGAGTGGTGACGTCTCCGTAAAAGGGAGATCACTTGAGCCATTCTCCACCCCAAAGCCTTTATGTTTCCAACTTAACATGATTGTTTCCTTAGCCCGTTGCCTGCTAATAAATATTCTTCTGATCTCTTGATCTGGACAAGATTGTTGAAATTACTATCCCTTTCTTACTCTTCATAGCCGAGCTTCTTGGATACATGATCTATACCTACTCTCTCTGTTGTATTTGCTTCCTGATTTAGCCTCTATAATCTGGTTTCTATTTTAAGATCCTCTCCTGTCTTTTTAAGGTCCTTCCTTCCCCTTTTCTTGGCATCTCGCCAGACTCCCCATTTTTTTTTTCCTTTGAGGTCATCAGTGACTTTTTCCTCATCAAATACTGGCCTTATGAGGCTCCACAGAAATTATGCAATGGAGAAAGTCTTCCCATAGGGATGTCAGAACAACTGGAAATCAATCTGGGAAAAAAAGAAACCTTAACTCCTACTTTATGATTGTAACTTTTTTTTAAAAGATTGATTTATTTATTTGAGAGAGAGAGAAAGTTTGTGTACAAGTGGGGGTGGGAGGGGCAGAAGGAAAGGGAGAGAAAGAACCCTCAAGCAGACTCCCCACAGATCGCAGAGCCTTCATGGGGCTCCATCCCATGACCTCAAGATCATGACCCGAGCCAAAACCAAGAATCAGCTGCTTAACCAACACGATTATACCTTTTATACCTCAAATTAATTAAGACCTAGACAATAAAAGCCAAATCTCCAAAACTGGAGGAGGAAACATAGGAGTCTTTGTGGCCTTGAAGCAAGCAAAGATTCCTTAGAGAGGACTGAAAAGTACAAATTATAGAAGAAGAAAAAAAATGATAAATCAGACTTGATCAAAATTCAAACCTTCTACTCCACAAGAAAAAATCATGAAGAAAATGAATTGGCAGGCCATACATTACCAAGAAAATACTCCTCTTAGAAATATTTGACAGGGGCACCTGGGTGGCTCAGTGGATTAAGCCACTGCCTTCGGCTCAGATCATGATCTCAGGGTCCTGGGATCGAGCCCCACGTCAGGCTCTCTGCTCCGCAGGGAGCCTGCTTCCTCCTCTCTCTCTGCCTGCCTCTCTGCCTAGTTGTGATTTCTCTCTGTTAAATAAATAAAATATTAAAAAAAAAAAATCTGGAAAGCAGCTTGTGGTTTCCTATAAAAAAAAAAAAGAAATATTTGACAAAAGACTTGTATACAAAATACATAAAGAACTCATAACAACTTAGTAGTAAGAGGGGAAAACATCAATAAAAATGGCAAAAAAAATATTCCTTGGGCAGAGAAATGGCCAACAAGCACCTGAAAAAGTATTCAACTTCATCCTTATCAGGGGAATGAAAACTGGGAAGACAGACAATGCCAGAGTTGGTGAGACACAGAATGGCCAGAACTCTCACACTTTGCTGGCTTAGGTGTAAAATGGTATGACCAGTTTGGAAAACTCTCTGGCAGTTTCTTATGACACTAAAAATATAACTGTATTATACCCAGCAATGTTGCTTCTAGGTATTGTCCAAGAGAAATAATATCATATACAAAAAAAAAAAAAGAAAGAAAGAAAGAGACTTGTATAAAAATGCTCACAATGACTTTCTTAATAGAAGCTGAAATTGGGGGGATAAAAAAGTGACCATGAGAAGTAGAATACATTTTAAAAGTGCCATAGGGCAGTACAATGGGATGCCATTCAGACAAGGAAAAAATCCAAATAACAACATATTTGCACTCAAAAACCTGCTGTGGGAAAGAAGAAAATTGTCAAAGATGCCAAATGTTCTTTTTATTTAAAAAAAATGAGATAGATCCCAGAACCCTGGGATCATGACTTGAGCCAAAGATTGATGCTTAACCCACTGAGCCACTGAAGCGCCCCAAAGACATCACACGTTCCAGGTGATTGCATTTATGTGAAGTTCAAGAACAGGCAAAAGGGAGTTACAGAGACAGAAGCCAGGACAATGGTGTGTTCTGAGGTAAGGGAAAGGAGTGGAGAGTAGGGGTTAACCAGTCAGGGACACAAGGCAGTTTTCTGGGGTGGGGGGAATGTTCTATATCTTGATAGGAATGTGATTTCCATGCATGTCAGCCTTTGTCAAAACTCACTGAACTTGTACACTTAAAATCTGTGAATTATCTGAAAATTGTCATTCATTAAAAACAAAGTTTCTCAAAAACAAAACTTTCCCCTTCTCAGACATTTTGCTATTATCTTATATCTCTTCAAACTCTAACCTCCATTTCGAGGGCTCCTCTTCTTTTTCCCACCCCTTGTTCTGTCTGCTGTTGAAGGGTCTGCACTTATTCCACCTGTCCTTCCCCTTTGTGTTCTCTCATTTTTTCATTCACTCCAAGCACACTCTCAAGACACAATACAACGAAATTCCTAGACCCAAAGATACAGATGCAGTGAAAAGAAGGACCACATATACCCCAATGTTCATAGCAGCAAAGGCCACAGTCACACAACTGTGAAGCCAAAATGCTCTTCAATAGATGAATGGATAAAGAAGATACGGTCCACATATACAATGGAATATTATGCCTCCATCAGAAAGGATGAATACCCAACTTTTGTATCAACATGGACGGGACTGGAAGAGATTATGCTGAGTGAAAGAAGTCATGAAGAGAGAGTCAATTATCATATGGTTTCACTTACTTGTGGAGCATAATAACATGGAGCACATTAGGAGATGGAGAACATGGAATAACATGGAGGACATTAGGAGATGGAGAGGAGAAGTGGGTTGGAGTAAATCAGAGGGCAAGATGAAGCATAAGAGACTGTGGACTCTGAGAAACAAACTGAGGGTTTTGGAGGGGAGAAGGGTAGGGGGATGGGTGAGCCTAGTGGTGGGTATTAAGAGGGCACGTATTGCATGAAGCACTGGGTGTGGTGCATAAACGATGAATTTTGGAACACTGAAAAAAAAATAAAATAAAATTATGGGGCGCCAGGATGGCTCAGTGGATTAAAGCCTCTGCCTTTCAGGGTCCTGGGATCGAGCCCCGCATGGGGCTCTCTGCTAACCAGGGAGCCTGCTTCTTCCTCTCTCTCTGCCTGCCTCTCTGCCTGCTTGTGATCTCTGTCTGTCAAATAAATGAATAGAAATCTTTAAAATAAAAATAAATAAAATTAAGACGTTAATTAAAAAAAAAAAAATTCCTAGAGTCAAGGCTCATTTCCCAGCAAGGCTAGAGAACATTCCCTCTGCTCCCTAAGAGAATCTATCCTCTGCGATTCACAAGCCACCCACCCTCTCCTCCCTTCAACCCACCACTTCTCACCTCCCTCTGAAACCAAGCACAACAAAATTATTTACCTGGAACTATCATAAGATCCACAAATATCAGAGCCAGCTTGGCACAAAGTACCGCCCACCCCACCAAGCCCATGTCACAATGCCATCCTTGCTTCCCTGAAATAGGCTCCTTGGGTTCGTATCCTGTTGCCTTCAGAGGCTGAATGGCCTGGAGAGTGACCGTAGCTAACTCTGGTGTCCCAGCGGCATCTAAGCACACGACTGATGTTCAGTGAATATAGATAAGTAATAACAACTGTGTTCCTGAGCCCGGGAGCCCAGTCCCAGGCATGATGCAACCAGAAAAACAGAGCCACGAACTCTGAAGCTTTGTATGGTCACTAATAGAGATTAGAAAGCTACATAAGAACAATGAAGTGATCTTTTAGAGTCAGGCCTGGCAATAACTAGGATGACTTAATTTTCCTGGGTTCTCTTTGTTTTATTTCCTTTGTGTTTGGAAGAGAACCCGAGGTATCTCACACAGCCACAAAAGAAAGTCATCAGAAACAGCAACTGAAAACACTATAGCTGCTATTTTCTTAGCTGGGTTTTATTACTCAGCTGAATACTCAGAAATCTATGACAGGGTAATGGCTTGTGGGAATATGACAAGGTGTCTGGCAAAAACATTTTTGAAAAGAATTATCCAGACCAAGTAATTTTCTTGTTCCAGAATTTTGTACCAAAGATGTTGAATGACTTGTTCCATTTGCAAGGAATACTTTTGTCTGACTTCCTGAAGCTGGTTTTCTATGATTTTGGAGTAAAGTTATAAGTAGGTATCATTGCTGCTTTTACTACTATGACTGAAGAAATGCTTAATGCCTATGTATCTTTTAATGGTTCACATGTTGCTTTTTGTGGAATTGATATCACAGAGCCTCTGGGCAGGTTCTCCAGACAGAAGGATGCATATCCTAGGGGTGAGTAAATTACCCTGTGAGTTTAAAGCTGGAAACAAACTCCTTTTAACGGGAGACAGGGGAAAGGAGAGATAGAGATCAGGGAAGGTCGCGTGGAGAAGTGCTTTTGAACTGGACCCGGCTAGTAATTAAATCTGGTTCTACAGATATTAAAGACACGTGCCTTGCATGGAAGGGCAAAAGCATTAAACTTTCAAAAGGTTTTTCATTGCCCTACATTCTTGTGAATGGCCTGTCCCCATGTTCTTCTCTGCTGCTGCTTCTCTCATCACTTTCTCCTTGTCCACTAAGCTGGACTCACTCCAAGCCTTCCCTTCCATTCCTTGACATGAGATTTGTCCCCATCTTCTCCCAGATATTTATGATTCTTCTCCTCGTCACTTGATCATTCAGCCTGCTCTGACTAACCTAGCCAACCCACTCAGACACTATCCTATCACCGTATAAAGTGGTCTTGATGGTGCACATCACTAATGAGAACAATCTTCGTTATCGTATTGCACATCTCCTATGGGCTCCGTGAGGAATGTATGCTCTCCGTCTTCATTTCTGTATCTTCAACACCTAGAGTAATGTCTGCTGTAGACCAAGCACTCGTTAAATGAATGAACGGATGTGTGGAGAAAGGTGCTCTTGTTCCTTGAAACTCCTTGAAAAATGCAGGGGAATGAATGAGGATTGAGTAAATTGTGTTTGCTTCCATTTTAGTCCGGACGAAAAAGAGTCGTGGGCACTCAGGTTGCAGAGTAAGGTCAAAGCCTGATTTTTGGTAGGTCAGTGAGCTTGCAAGCAAGGTTGGACAGATGGAAATGTGGCACCCGAAACATGAATGTTACCCCCAAGCAGGAGTCGAGGCAAAGACGACACTAATGAGGAGCAAATGCACGCTTTGGGTCTCTGTGGTGACTTGAGCAGAGCCATGTTTCAGGGAGGTGAAGGCATGGCTAGTGTGGAAGATGGATCTGAGGGAAGGGTAGGAAGAGGCAGTGAGAGTCGGGCTAATCAGCATAACTGTGGTGACTACAATGTGCTGAGGGCTTTGTGGGTGCCAAACCCATTGTTAATCGCATTTACAGCACCCCCTCAGCTGTGCTCACAGAAAGATCCGGGGGCAGAATCCTCATTCTACAGAAAAGAAACTTGAGGCATGAAGAGTGGCTAAGCAACTGGTTCAAGTTCCCAGAGCTCAAAAGAGCAAACTGGGAGACATCTGAGGGGAGTATTATCTGAAGAACGGGAGGTAGATGTTAGTGCTCCCACTAACATATTCCCCATATTCTTGGCTGCCATCATTGCAGTCATTCTCCAGTGGGGCTTAGCCATACACCTTGCTCAGGCCTGTGGAATATGAGTGGAAGTGCTAAGGGTGGCTTTTGGTTGGAGGCTGTGAGAACCAGTGTGCAATTCCCCTGAGGTTTCCTTCCTTCTGCCACAGAGACTAGTACCAAGACTGTTCCGGAGCCAGGTCCCAGAGTTCTCATGTGGAGCAGAGCCCCCAGCCAAGCTGTGATGGACACATGGCATTGGTTGTATGGAACCCCTGAGATCTGTATAATCCAGCCTACCCTGGATTCTTTATCCAGGGAGGGTCACCACAGAGTTCAGTAGGACAGGAACAGAGTATCAGCAATTGCCCTTGAAGGACACCTCTACAGAAGTTTAATTGAATAGTGCTGAAGATGGGGCATATCCTCAAATTTCGGTTCCTTCCCACAGCACATCTGGGCATAAAAGGTTGACTTAATCTCCCCCCTTGGGCATTATAACACTCCTGAGTATTATCAACATTGGTTCATGCAGGTACTTGTTTATTTTTTCCCCTTCATCCTGACCCCCAAATATATCGATCCTCAAATAAGCATGTGCCTGGGTAAGATGCTTTTGTGAGAGTGTGCTTTTAATTTACACGATTGGTATTGTCCTCTAATTCCCGTTCTGCCTCCTAAGTGGTCTTAGAATTATTTTCTTCCTGCCCCATTCTCTGCACATGGCTCTAGGCACATTTGGTTTGTTTCTTCTCCAAGCTTCAAAGTATTCCATAGCTGCAGTCCATTACCTGCCCACGGCCCTGATGGCGGACACAATGTAATCATCCACTCCCCCTTCCCACACAATGCCAAAACGAAATCCAGTATAGATTTCCCTTACGAAATCAGCAAGGATTGTTCTGGGATATGTGGGCAAGAGTCAGATGACTTGGTCATAAGTCTGTGCATACTTAATTCCATTAAATACTACCAAACTGCCATGTATTTGAAAAGGCTTGTATAAATTTACACTGTGATCAGTGGTGCTAAGGGTCCTGGTGTCCCACGTGGTATTCAGTGTTTGTTTTTATTCACATCTATAAAATGGTCTGGCCCCATCCCTCTCCAGAGCCTGTGAGCCAGCATTGTGTGATGCCCTGAACTCCCCATATGGGGACAAGCCTCTGCAAGGCCACCTCTCTGGGACTGGTGGGCTCGGCCCAGCAAGCATCGCTGCATTCCTCTATTGGTCACCTGGGGTTTGGGACCCTAGGACTTCTGTCCTTGTAGTCCCAGCGCCTGGCCTGGCCCACAGCAGGTGCTCAAGGAATATTTGCAGCTTTGTTGAATCTGCTGCAAGAGCATCAGTAACTTACCATTTCAGGACTCCACTAAATTATTCAGTTGGCCTGAAAGCCAGGATAAAACTTCCCAAGATGCCCGAGTCCCTGGGTGAATTCTCTTCACCAAGAAGTATAACAAGCCACAGATTTTAATGATTCCAAGGGCGCTGCCCGGTCAGTCGCTCTCGGCATCAGGAATATGTCCTGAGCTTGGGTTTGCAAGATGACATTTGTTTTCAGTGTGTGTGACTCACCTCTCTCCCATTTCCTTCTTTCTGCCTTTGTTCCTCAGGGGATCTGAACCAAAATTCCTCTTTTGCTTTACAACCTAGAAATGAGCAAATTTCGTGTTTCAGATTATAAAACAAACAACAGTAGCAAACACCACAACGCCAGTCTTTTGGGAACAGACTAGCTGACTCCCGGCTCCCTGAGGAGGAGCCATGACTAGTAATGGGCAGGCAGCCCAGCTCTATCCTCTCCGCAGTGCAAAGGGGAGCCTTCGTGGCAGTTCACCACAAATAAATGCGACGATGCGTGCTTCCCCGTCTTAAAGATAATTAGTGCCAATGCCAGGTCAATAATTCTGGAAGGCTAATTGGTGCTGCATTTGGCCTCTTCCCAAACCTCTCCTCCACGAGGACCTGCAGTTGACTGACTTATGTGCCCAGATGTGTGCAGCTCACAATCAGCATCAGCCTTCTCTTCCATGTTGGTCAGTGTTGCCAGAATAATGCATTTGATTTAAAACAAAACAAAACAAAACAAACAAACAAACAACAACAAAAAAAACCCAGCAAGTCTGGGAGCCCAGCAAAAGTTTGATTAAGAGAAATGTTTGGGTCATGGGGTAGTTTGATTAATTTTATGTTCTAGGTAACTGAGAGTTAAGTAAGAAATCCTTTTTCAATCCCTGTGACTGAAAACATTTCTAAAATGAACCTGTCCATTCTCTTGTCCTTGTAAGCACAGAGGAGGGACCACGGTGGAATCCTTCTTTGAGGACAGGAAATTCAACAGTAATTCTCGGCCATCGTTCCCAAATGCCAATTATAAGATTGTTCATGTTGATTTAGAAGACATAGAAGCTGGACGTGGACAAATCCTGATTCTTTCTAGGAGCTGAGATTTATAAATAAGTCTTTGCCTTTCCTTTTTGTAATTTGCCACTGAGGGTATTAAAAGAGGTCTGGTTAATGGAGGGTCCTGATTAGTTGGAACGCAGACAGTGGAAGTTTTTGTTTTTTTGGGATTCATGGTCTAATTAAGCTAATACTGTTTCAGGTTCTTGAGTCCATAGACGTGTTCTTCTGTGGATGAAAGTACCTCATAAAAGTCATAAATGGTATCCAGAGAATATTAAGTATAATTTTTGCTCAACATTGATTCATATCATACATGAGGGGAAATTGTGACTTTTTAAACACTCATGTTTTTTTAAGCAATTAACCTTAATTTATCTAAATGTGTTATAAAAACTTCTGTTTTGGAAAGGCCATATAGTATAGTGAGCTGAGTTCTTCCTTTAAGTCAGACATAATCCGAGTGAAATTTTAGTTCTGCCCCTGCTGTGTGGCCATGAAAAAAATATTTGACCTCTCTGAGCCTGAACTTCCTTCTCTGAAAAAGAAAGATAAAAATACTTCCGTCACAGGAAGGACCAGGATGGAGATTAAATGAGAGGATATGTGAAAGTGCCTAGTGCCTAGTGGTTGATGAAGAAAGTCAGATCTGTCCCCATGATTTAAAAACAAATTGGGGCACCTGGGTGGTTCAGTCTGTTAAGCAGATGACTCTTGATTTTGTCTCAGGTCATGATCTCAGAGTCCTGTGATCGAGCCTCATGCTGAGCTCCACACTGTGCATGGAGCCTGCTTGTCATTCTCCCTCTCCCTCTATTCCCCGGCCCCCACTTGCATGCTCATGCTTGCTCTCTCTCAAAACAAAACAACAACAACAAAAAAAACCCAAATTGTATCATGTATTGTCTTCATCAAAACCAAAAAATCTAGAAAACCACATATGTCCTAGAAGAGTAATATTGCCTGGTCAGGCCATACCTGCTGCAGAATTGATTAATGATGGCTAATTTTATGTGTCACATCGACTGAGCCAAAGTATACCCAGGTATCCAGTTAAACATTATTTCTGGGTGCGTCTGTGAGGGTGTTTCTGGATGAGATGAACATTCGAATCTCTGGACTCAGTAGAGCAGATCACCTTCCCGGGTGTGGGAGAGGGAGGGGCACGGTCCAATCCCTGAGTGTAATGAAAGGTGGGAGAAGAGAGAACTTGTCCCTTCTCTGCCTGGACCTGGGATATCAGTCTTCTGCCCTGGGACAGGTACCCACCCCGTTGGCTCCCCTTCTTCTCAGGCTTTCCGACTCAGACTGCGCTGTGTCCATGGCTTTCCTGGGGTCTGCCTTGTGGACGGCAGGTTGTGGGTACAGATATTAACTTCCATAATCTCATGAGCTAATTCCTTATTGCAAATCTTCATATATATCTCCTATCGCCTCTGTTTCTCTGGAGAAGCTTGACTAATGTACCATTTTGGGGAAGCAGTCACCCCTTACTGAACTGAATTAGAACCACTGATAGGGGAAATTTTTAGCCTTCCTCCCGCACTTGTTCATGACTCTCATCCTGATTCCTGTAAACAACGTGGAAGCCCACCTGCCTGGAAGGGCCCGTGAGGGAATTCTCAAGGTATTTTTACACAAAGTCTTCTCACTTTTCCTTGCTCTTGGTCTTTTTCTTTCTTTTTCTTTTTGTTTAGTTATTCCCACAGTGGCAAAACAAAATTTCAGTGTGACATTAGAAACTAAAGTCTGTGTTCACACAGGTTGGAAAGCAATAAACCATGTAAATTAAGTTTTTTTTTGTTTGGTTTTTTTTTTGCAGGTTTTCGAGACAGGGTACCTCATTCGATGTCTGACTATGGAGAGAAATGAGACCAAGCTGCTTTATGAATAGGTTTTAAATCTGTGGCCTCACACGAGTCCTCATGCCTCAGTCCCTGCCTTTGGACCAGTATGTTTAAGAGGAAGATAAAGGTGTTCTCGGAGGCCCTTGGCTGCCCCACCTCAGCTAGGAGTGCAGACTGAATGCTGGGGAGAAGCATTACTCGCTGCGAGAATGTAAGCAGTTTTAACTTTCTTCCTCTGTGAATGGAAAATACAAATACCTCCTTGGTAGGGTTGTGGTGACATTTTTTTATTTTTTTAAAAAGATTTTATTTATTTGACAGAGAGTGAGCACAAGCAGGGGGAGCAGTATGCAGAGGGAGAGGGAGAAGCAGGCTTTCCGCTTCTCTGAGCAGCGAGCCCGATGTGGGGCTTGATCCCAGGACCCTGAGATCATGACCTGAGCCAAAAGCAGAGGCTTAACCCAGTGAGCCACCCAGGTGCCCATGTTGTGACATTTAAAGTAAAATATTTAATAGGCATATAAGACACTCTCCGTAAGCGGCAAGTGTTTTCTTCAAGCACATGGAGTAAACCTAGGAAACAGACACTGGATTGATCTTTAAAATGGCTGAACTTGGGATGCCTGGGCGGCTCCATCCGTTAAGTGTTTGCCTTTGGCTCAGGTCATGATTCCAAAGTCTGAGATCAAGTCCTACCTTTGGCTCAGGTCATAATCCCAGGGTTCTGGGATCAAGTCCTACATTGGGTTTCTTGCTCAGCAGGGAGCCTGCTTCTCCCTCTGCCTACTGTTCCCTCTGTCAAATAAATAAATAAATAAATAAATAAATAAATAAATAAATAATAAGATGGCTATACTTGACCTGCCAAGGATGTGGCATGACTGGAACTGTTGTGTACAGCTGATGGGATGTCAAATGGTGTGACCATATGACCTAGCAATAACCACTCCTAGAAATGAATATGTATTTCCCCAAAAAAGGACTTATACAAGAATGTTTCCATCAGTTTTATTCACAATAGCCAAAAATTAAAAGACTGAATGCCCACCAGCTGGTAAATGGCTAAAGAAATGAAGGTGTATTCTCAACCATAAAAAGGTAGAAACCACTGATCCTTGCAACAAGATGAGTTAATCTGAAAAACATTATATTAGATACAGGAAAACAAACACAAGAGAATATATACTATATAATCCCAAAGTTCAAGAATTTAAGTGATAGATGGCAAAGCAGCAGCTACCTGGGAAGGTGGAGTGGGGGTATTGGCAGGAAAGGAAGCTGACAGAACTTTCTGAGGGGATGGACATCATCTAAATCTTTAGGTGGCGGCCGCACAGGTGGGTACAAAATCGTGCAGCTACACCATTAAGATATGTATATTTCATATTTGTAAATTATATCTTAAAAATAGACTGAAGATCCCCCTTGCCAATTAATACCTTGAATAAACCCTCAAGCCATCAATACAGCAATCCGCAGGGGTGGGAGAAGACTAAATACACCCCACGGCCCCTCCACAACTCCTCCATGGGTGCGTGCATAGGCTTTTCATGTGCTCTGATAGGAGAGATCTACAGCTCCTCAGCAGACACTGATCATATCTCTGCCACAAAATGAGACATGGGAAGAATACAGTAACCTCTCTTCCTTCTGAATTTTATAATGTGGTTACCGGAAGTCTCTCATTTGATGTTGGGACAGGGATTGGAAAATATGTATTTGCAGGTGCATATTTTGGTCCAGCTGGCATTTTCCCTGAGAGCACGAGGAATTCATCTTGTATCATTCAGGGGACAGGAACCTGGCATGCCCCCAGAAGAGGCTCGGCTCTATAAGGCAGTCCACTTATAGCCACACTCTGCTGGGGAGGGCCAGAAAGTCCTCCCACCCTGAATGCCCAAACTGTGACATGGACAGATTTTTTCCTAACACATCATTTCACTCTTTCATCTGCCTTCAGAGTTTGAAAACATGTTTCTGAATTCCTTACTTTAGTGGAATCTATTAAATTAGAAGCCTCGTTTTTTAATAACAAGTAGATTAAAACATGAGTATTTCTTGGTCTGCAGACAGTGAAATGTTTGGTTAATTCAGGAAGACATGCCGTTGGTGTTTTGAAGCAAAAGCATATTTGTTATGAACAAGGCATTACTATCTGCCAGCGGGATGGTGACAGTGGAGAGGACGCTGGGATCCCTGGCCACCCATCATGAGGCCATCTAACACTGCCCATGTGCTCCGGGGCTCGGGCAGAAGCTGTCCTGGCTTAGAGGAGCCAGGGGAACTCTACAAGAGCACATGTCCTATAGGATCAGAATCATCCAGCATTGAATTTCGCACAACCCTGTACAAATACTTTACAATCTCTCCCGGAGAGTCATGCCTAGTCATTACATCTGGTCCCTCCAAAGGGCCTCCTGTGGGCCGGGAACTGCTGGCCACTTCCTAAGCCTGATCACAGGGAATCCTCTCACAGCTCTGTGCAATGGGCTTCACTACCTTAGGAGCTACTATTTAACGTAAAAGTCCCAGGCATTAATTTGATCCTGGCAACAATTCCAAAAGAGAGAACAATCATTCTCTCCACTGTGAAGCTGAAGAGGCCACACCACACAGCTGATGATCACGCAGCCCATAAACCGCAGAAGCCAGGTGAAAATTCAGTTTGATCTGACATCAGCGTCTGAGCTCCAACCCCCACCCAGACCTCAGCCCGGGTTTGCACCACGGTGGGCAACAGGGGAAAGGAGAACACTGTAGCATGCAAAGGTCAGTGCCCTGGGTATGGGGAGGGCAGGAGCTAGAAGAATCTGATCAGCCACAGAGATGGGGTGTGGAGGAAAATAAAAGGAAGTAGCTCAACCAGCCCAGTAGTTGTGTGTGTGTGCATGTGTGTGTGTGTCTGAGTGTGTCTGTGTGTGCATGCTTTTGTGGTGGTGGCAGTGACCGTGGGGGTGGTGATGCGTGTGGGGCGGGGAGCTGTGTTGGGAGGGCTCCACAGATTCTGTCCTAATTTTGGAAACCAGTATCCTGCTTCCATGGTGGCCAGTCTCTAATGGAAGAGTCCAGAGCCAAAGGTAGGTGGCTTTCTTTCCCAGAGAATTGAAGTGTTTGGGCACAAAAACCAAACCTGACCCACGCAATGTCTCAAGATCCCAGAGGAAAGTTTTTAACATGGCAATGTAATTTAAATGTTTCATGTTTTCTGTCAGCAATTATTAAAAATTTCTGTGTGTATAATTTATCTTTCCAAATGGAATAGAAGTTACTAGAAGGTCTGTGTGATGATGCCTAGTAGTGCCCTGACCAGGGCCCTCCCATTCCTAACACCCCTGACCAATGCTTGAAGCCCCAATTCTTGGCCTACAGGTAGTTGTGCAGGCAGGAAAGGCCCCTGCCCACCAGCTCACAAGTCCCCCCATCCCCACCCTCCGAGCCAGGACAGCTTGGAGGCATGCTCACTATCTGCCACGAGCCCCCCCATGGGATTTTGCTGCGGGCGGCACCCAATGGTGACCTGTGCAGTCTCCATCTTCTTCCCTCCCTTCACTTTCTCACCCTGCATTCCCTTCCCAGGACTTCCCAAGATCAAATCCCAAATAAACCCCATGCCCCAGAAAATTTGCCTCTATTTTCAGCTCCCAAGAGAAGCCACACTAAGAGAAATATGCATTTAAATCTTCCGGGCTCAGCATTCAGATCAGTGATTCCCCAAGTGTGGGTGCCAGGCTGGCAACCTCGCCTTCGCCTGGGAATCCATTGCAAATGCAAATTCTCAGGCCTCGCCCCAGACTTGCTGAATCAGAAACCCTTGAGGGCTGGCCTAGAATTTTGTGATTTGACAAGCCTTTCAGATGATGCTTTCGTTTCTTTGCTCCCAGCTTTCTTGAGATATAATTCACATACCACATTGTGTAAGTCTAAGGTGTGCGACATCATGATTTGGTACATGTTTATGTAGCAAAATGATCAGCACGATAAGGTTAGTGAACACATCTGTCACCTCATAGAGCAAAATTGTGCATGCATGCGTGTGCGCGTGCGTGTGTGTGTGTATGTGATGAGAAGTTTTAAGATCTACGCTCTCAGAAACTTCCAAATATACAAACTTATTAACTACTGCTGTACATTCCATCCCTGTGGCTTATATTCTTCTTGTAACTGGATGTTTGGACCCTCTGACCACCTTTCCCCCACCTCCCCATCTCTGGCAACTGCCAATCTGTTCTCTGTATCTAGGAGTTTAGCTTTTTTTTTTAAGATTCTACATATAAGTGAGATCACACAGTGTTTGTCTTTCTCTCTCTGACTTATGTCACATAGCATAATGCCCTCCAGGTTCATCTGTGTTGTCACAAATGACAGAATTTCCTTCTTTTTTTTTTATGGCTGGATAATGTTCCTTTACATGAATAAACCACAACTTCTTCCTCATTCATTTGTCAATGGGAACTAATGATATTCCCATGCCTTGGCCACTGTAATTTGCAGTGAGCATGAGAGTGCAGATACCTCTTTGAGATTGTGATTTTGTTTCCTTTGAATATATTCCTAGAAGTGGGATTGCCCTTCCAGATGATTCCATCACACAATAAAATTTGAGAACCCTTGAACTTCACATAAAATAAGCAATTGTTTAATGCAAGAGTGGAGGAGGGAAGAGAACACCTCTTAGTCATGACCAGTCAGAAAGAGAACAACAGACTTCTACATCTCACTGGAGAAGCCTAGAGAGCCGTTCAAGCTGGATGAGATAAAGAAGGAAGCTGCCTCAAGGAAGACCTTTCCCTTGACTTGACTGACATGAAGCCAGTGGTGGAAATACAGTTTACACAGCCACACTGAAGCAGTTGACTCCTCCAAACACCACAGTGGCTTCAACAAGTTCTCATCTTTGCTCAGGAGTAAGGAGCCAACAGTCAAAGCCTGTGTTCATTATTAATTATCTCTTGGGGATTTACAGTGTCTAGCCTTCTAGGCCTCAAGATCTTCTTTACAACCTAGAAAATGGTGACCCTGTCAGATATCAGGTGTTATGGTTGATTGATGCAATAAGGGATCACAAATATAGCTCCCCGTGACAGGTGACAGGGGTACGCTGTGGCTGAGGGAGCCTAGGCACTGAGTCTGAGATGCACAGTGGATGCTTCTGGGTTCCCTCTGCTTGGTTTGCCCACCCCTACCTTCCCTGCCTGTCATCCATCACACTATGAAGAAGAGGTCAGAGCAAATAGTCAGGGCAGAGTTCAGGTAGGTTAGGGAGAACTGAACAAAGTGCTCAGAAGTAACTGAGATATTTGAGGAAGAATGGAGTAGATGAGGCCCTGGGGATGTCAGTAGGGCTCAAAGCCATGAGCATCGGGATTCAATCACATACTTCATGCTCACACATGGGAGAGTAGGCTCCTCTTGGAGTGCTCTCCTAAAAGGGAACAATCAACAGGATTAGTCCAGGGAGTTTTCTCAGTTGTACTCATCAACCCACAGTGTCTTGAAGTTGGACTGTCTTGCTAAAATGGAACTTGCCTGCCATGTTCACGTGATATTGGGCAAGTCACCTTCCTCTTTGGACCTCAGAGCAGGGCCAGCAGTTATCACCATATTCTTGCAGATCTAGGAGTCTTTACTTCTAAATTCCCTACCACAGAGCCTTCTTTATAAGGTAACAGGACAGCAGAACTCCCTGTGTGCCCAGAGCAAGTTCAAGAATCGGTCTTTGGCTGTGGCTTCATCCCTCTCTGTCACATCACTCTGCTCTTTAGTCTGTGTTTTTAGTCAGTGCTTTTTAGCACTGACCTTGGATGAAGTTCCAAGTGCCATCATGCTGGGATGACCTCTTGATCCTGGGTCTCATGTGTCCTGTAGCCATCAAGAATTATCAGAAACACAATCTGCCCAGGAGAGAGCCACTTGCTCAAACATGACTCCTTCTGGGACCAGGAGATCAATGATGAGCAGACCCTTGTCTCAAGCTAATGGGCTGATGGGAGAGGGCATTTTGCCTTTGGCCTTCTGACCACAGAGTCTCACATCTGTGAGCTTGTCCATCCGTCATGCTTATGGAAAGCCATACATTGGGTAAGGGTTGCAAAATACATAGGGTGGATCACCTCCTACTTTGCCCCTTTCTGAACAAAGCCAACATGGCTAGATACTATGTATATGTGGCTTCTAGGAGAGGCTGGTGCCTAGGCCAGTTGCAGGAAGGCGGTCCCAGGCTGTTAAAAATGGAAGCACATTGTTCCCTTGGTTTCGTCAAGATGCCAGGGAGGGCGACCAAAATCTTCAGAGGTTACCTCTATGTGTTTTTCCCTGGCCTTTCTTATCAGAAAGTATGTCTCCCAAACCCTGTGATCTCCGAGAAGCAGATTTTGGACTTCTCCGTGTTAACCTGAAGGCTTGTCCACTTTGGTGTGTCAAGGGCTGCCTGAGACACTTGAGCCATTTGTAATCCCTTTCCCTTCAGAGCTGATCCAGACGGTGCTCTGGAAGCCTGCATTTCTATTGCAAATTGCAACCTTTGTCACACCAACTGTCACCAGCTCTTATTATCTTCTTCTTTGAAACTCTTCTAAATTCTGACATACTTGGCTCAAATGCTTTGTTTTACCCAGTGTCTACATCTATGAATGTGTCTTTCAGACAAGACCCTTAGAAAATAATTGATGTACATCTGCTGGGGCCACAGCAATGGAAGTAGCCACACACAAAGGGGGGACATGCAATCCAATCTGTCTTAAAAGTCCACCCAAGGGGCGCCTGGGTGGCTCAGTGGTTTAAGCCTCTGCCTTCGGCTCAGGTCATGATCTCAGGGTCCTGGAATCGAGCCCCGCATCGGGCTCTCGGTTCAGTGAGGAGCCTGTTTCTCCCTCTCTCTCTGCCTGCCTCTCTGACTACTTGTGACTTCTCTCTCTCTGTCAAATAAATAAAATATTAAAAAAAAAAAAAAGTCCACCCAAGCAGGGGGTTCTGTTTGCTGAACAAATATTAATGGCTCAGTACTCATTAATGACTCAACAGTACGGTTGAGTCATTGTATTAGTTCATTTATCCTGTTACAGAGATTTCTCAAGACACACTGTACATTCACTCATTCTAACAGTTTTCCCTAATTTTTCAGCAAAGAGTGAGGGCTATTGAGTCTGCCTGGCCAAATGCTACCCCCATCACTTGGGACATACTTACTCTTCCTGTGGTTTCATTGCTTCATTAGAAATTATAAGTTTCAATTTGTTGCTTTAGAACAGAACAGAATTGGAATTCCAAAGTAATGGGGGGAACTTATGCCAAAGAAAAGTAGTGCCAGCAGGGTGCCTGGGTGGCTCAGTGAGTTAAGCTGCTGCCTTCGGCTCAGATCATGATCCCAGGGTCCTGGGATCGAGCCCTGCATCGGGCTCTTTGCTCAGCAGGAAGCCTGCTCCTCTCTCTCTCTGCCTGCCTCTCTGCCTACTTGTGATCTTTCTCTGTCAAATAAATAAATAAAATCTTTAAAAAAAAGAAAAGTAGTGCCAGGATAGTTGATTGATTAATTAAATAAGATATTTTTACATGTTAAGTGTTAAGAAAGAATGAATAAGAAAGAAGATTAACTCAAGAAAATATATTTGGAAAATATATTTGGATCATAACTATAAAAGAAACAATTGATGTGACGACGATGTCAAAACTAACTTTATCAAAACACAAAATTAAAAAGCAAATGATCATCAGAAAAAAAACAACTTTTTCAAAATAAACATATAACAAATGCTTGTTATCCCTATAGAAAGAGCTCTTCAAATCAGTAAGAAATTAACGAAAACTCTAATAGGAAATGGACAAAAGACATGAACAAGAAATTCACAATATAAGTGGCTCAAATAAAAATTAAATCTGTGATAAATATTTCATTGCACAAGAATCAGCAACATGTAAATTAAAAATAAAAATGAGATGTCCTTTTGTATCTATTAATTTAATCTTTACAAAGAACAATAATAACCCACATCGGCAGAGGTTTGGGAAAACAGGCATTCTCATGCACGACTGAAGGAGCACAAATTTAGTAAAGAAAAATTTCATTTTTAGTACAATTTTGACAAATATTTATTAAACACATGTGATGATGTGCCAAGCACAAGGTCAGACTTGGGAACAGAAGTCAGTCTGCGAAGGATTCTGCACTTCTTGGGGCCTTCAGTCTAGTTGAAGAAAGTTGGAGGAAGGGAGAAAAAGTATATTCAGAGGATAACTAGAAGAAACCTAATATATTCTAGGACTAATGACATAAGAGTATTCAAATTTCACAAACTCGATTGCCCCTGCCTGCATAGCTGTGGGACATCAGGGGAAATATCCTACCCACATTTACCCCCCACCCCACATCAGGCTGCCCTCAGGTCTTTGAAGGGCAATTCCCAGGAGATTTCTCACATATTCATAAAAAAAAAAATTGTCACTATCCTTCAATTCCTATCTCCTTGTTGTTCTCATCCTCTGAATTAGCTGTACAGCTACTTCACCATTGTCATGGCAAAGTGGCCCCTATGACAAACATTCTACACTGTCTGTGGCATTCTCGCTGACACCCTCAGAGCCATAAAAACAGTTCCAAAGAAGGCTCTTCTCTATTCAGGCCTTCCTTTCCCAGAGGACTTGTGTTCTGTTCTATAAAGAAATATAGACCCTTAGATTTATGTACCCCTAAAGCGTCTGATGCTGGTTTTCTTCTCACGATCACTCTTAGAAAACTTACAGAAGCTAGAGGGGAAGTATGGAGTCTAAAACTTTTCAAAAGCAAGCAAAGCTCTGTGGAGTTTTGAACGGATGTAAGTGGGGGTTAGGTGACCGGAGGTAGGGGTGAGACACCATGGAAAAGAAAGAATTAGGTTCTACTCTTACTTCCTCTTTGATATGTCCTGAGACAATCCTCATCTACTCCTTCTCTAATAAGTCAGCAGCAATAGTCCAGGACACTGTTATCAACAGGGTACTATCAGGAGGGACAAGTTGATAAAAAAGAGAAAATGGGAAAAAGACAATTCCCATTAAAACACACAGCTAGAATTTCAGACAATAGTAACTTGATGGAAGAGAGGGCTGGAGGAATGAGGGAACCAGAGAGATATGAGAATGTGCCCAAATCCTTACTAGTTAGTGGAAAATGAAATGTTGAATTTGTTTTTAAAAAATTAATAGGAGTAAATAATCATGAACAATTTTAAGGACACAAATGGACAAAAACAGAATGCTTAGTTTTTAAAGCATCATAAGGAAACACAACCCAAAGACAACCAGGAAAGGAGAAAACAAGAACAAAATGGAGAAAACAAACAAACAAAAAAGTACATGAAATACAGTGACAGGAACAATTTCTAATATTACAGTCCTCGACAAATATACATGGAGTAAGCACATATACTGAAGGATAGAAGTTTTCAGGCTGGAGTTAACAAACACAAAAGTTGACCAGAAATTATTTGCAAGAGAATGCTTTAAACAGAGAAGACACAGAAAAACAATGGGAACGTTGAAATAGGTAAATCTGAAGTAGAGGATGTCTTGCTCTCTGACAATAGAGTTTATAAATAAAAAACATCAAAAGGGACAAAGGAATGTCTGGTAAGTGGAACAAAGGAGTAGGGAGATGACACTCATATCCACACATATGCCTGAGTATAGCCTCCGACTGTATCAAGCAACACTGACAGAATTTCAAAAAGAAATAGAGAAAACCACAATTTTTATTTTTAATGGAGATGGAAAGATTATTTCAAAAGATACTGGCCAAAAAAATTTCTAACCTGTAAAAACATCAAGTCACAAATTCAAGAATTTCTAAGAACACTCTGAATAAACACAAAGACCTCATTCAGTTAAATCCTGAAAAGCAAAGAGCAAGAAAATAATCTCTAAACCATCTAGAGAAACAAATGACAAACAAAAACAGTAAGATCAACTCCTCACTTCCTGTTGGGAATGAGGGCAGCCTGATGAAAATGCAATATTTTCATGAAGTACTGAAAGGTCATAGCCTTCATCGAGAATACTACACTCAGTGAACATGTCCAATCCAGGTCAATAGAAAAATAGACAAAAGATCTAAATAGACATTTTGTCATAGAGGAGACATAAGTGCTCAATAAGCATGTGGAAAAAAATGTTCAATTGTAAATGGGATTATTAATCTCTTTCTGCTACTTCATTATTAGTATATAGAAATGGAACAGATTTCTGTATATTAATTGAATTTTGATCCTGCAACTATACAGAATTCATTCATCGGACCCAGATTAACATTTTACAAAGACATAGAGATGGTCAATGCACACAATGAATAAATGTTCAACACACTTATCATTAGGGAATTGCAAATTAAAATCACATGAAACATCACCTCACACCTGTCAGAATGGGTAGAATCAAAAAGACAAGAAACAGCAACGTGTTGGTGAGGATATGAAGAAAAGGAACCCTTGTGCAAATTGGTGCAGCCACTGTGGAAAACAGTATGGAGTTTACTCAAAAAATTAAAAATAGAATTAAGATATTATCCGGTAATACCACTACTGGGTATTTACCCAAAGAGAACCAAAACACTAAAATGAAAAAGTATATGCACTCCTATGTTTCTTGAGCATTATTTACAATAGCTAAGACATGGAAGTGCCCATTGATAGATGAATGGATAAAGAAGATGTGTATATAAATACAATGGAATATTACTCAGCCATAAAAAGGAATGAAATCTTGCCATTTGCAACCACATGGGTGGACATAAAGGGTAGAATGCTAAGTGAACCAAGTCAGACACAGAGAGACAAATATCATATGATTTCACTTGTATGTGGAATTTAAGAAATGAAACACATATCCACACAAAGAAAAAAAGGAGGTAAACAGAAAAACAGGCTCTTAAATACAGAAAACAATCTGTTGATCACCATAGGGGAGGTGGGTAGGGCAATGGGTGAAGTAGATAAAAGAGATTAAGAGTACACTTTGTGTGATGAGCACTGAGAAATGTATAGAATTGTTGAATCATTGTATCGTGCACATGAAACTAATGTAACACTTTATGTTAATTATACTTTAATTAAAAAAAGAAAATGTTCTGTGTGACTGGTCATCAGGAAAATGGAAAAACCACAGTTGGATACAGTGACACACTGACAGAATGGCTAATTATATATCTTTAAATGTCAAAACTAAATGTGTTGAGGTTGTAGAACAGCTGAAACTCTCATTATTTTTGGTGGGGAAATAAAATGATACAACCACTTTGGGAAAAGTTCTGGCAGTTTTTAAAAAGCATAAAACTAAACATACAATCACATCCCAGCCATTCCATGTCTAGAGAAATGAAAACATGTGTTCACCAAAAGACTTAGACAAGAATGTTCACAGCAGCTTTATTCATAAAGGCCCTAAACTGAAAACAGGCCAAGTGTCCATTAATAAGAGAATGGAAAAACAAACAAAAAAACCTAGTAAATTCATACAATGGAATAAAACACTACCATAAAAAGTAATTATGTTTAGGAGGACTTGCAATGCCATGGATGAATCTCAGAAGACATTATGCTGTGTGAAAGCAACTTTATGCAAAATGGTACACCTGTTGATTCTATTGTGATTTTTCTCATTGCAACAAGTTTCACCCATTTGGAAGTTTGTGTATAAATGGTGTCCTCCAAAGAAAAACTGCAAATAAGCTGAATTTTATTTAAGGATATTCACACTGAAATATTTATGGAGAAGTGTACTGGTGTCTATGATTTACTTTAAAATGCACCCAAAATGAGATCAATTAATGTATGGATAAGAGGGATAGATGGATAGATAGATGAGTGGATATGTGAGGGAAAAAAGTGGGATGTTAATGGTAAGATCTAAGTGGTGATTTTATAGGTGTTCACTACAGAATTGCAAAAACTTTCCTATGTTTGAAAATTTTTATAATAACACACTAGACAAAAATACACAAGACCCTTAGGACAAAGACTGCCAAATTTTACTAAAAGCTATAGAAGATTTTATTACTAAATGGAGAGCTGCTCCATGCTTTGTCATGAGATGATATAGTATTGCAAAGACATAAATTCTCCCCCAAATTAATATACAAATTAAATGTAATCCTAACAAATTTCCAGTTGCATTTTTAATTTAATTAATTTAATTTTTTTCAGTGTTCCAAAATTCATTGTTTATGCACCACACCCAGTGCTCCATGCAATACGTGCCCTCCTTAATACCCACCACCAGGCTCATCCAACCCCCCACCCCCTCCCCTCCAAAACCCTCAGTTTGTTTCTCAGAGTCCACAGTCTCTCATGCTTTTTCTCCCCCTCCGATTTCCCCCAACTCACTTCTCCTCTCCATCTCCTAATGTCCAACATGTTATTCCTTATGCTCCACAAGTAAGTGAAACCAAATGATAACTGACTCTGCTTGATTTATTTCACTCAGCATAATCTCTTCCAGTCCCGTCCAGGCTGACACAAAAGTTGGGTATTCATCCTTTCTGATGGAGGCATAATACTCCATTGTATATATGGACCATATCTTCTTTATCCGTTCGTCTGTTGAGGGGCATTTTAGCTCTTTCCACAGTTTGGCAACTGTGGCTTTTGCTGCTATGAACAATGGGAAACAGATGGCCCTTATTTCCACTACATCTGTATCTTTAGGGTAAATACCCAGTAGTGCAATTGTAGGGCCATAGGGTAGCTCTATTTTTAATTTCTTTATGAATCTTCACACTCTTTTCCAAAGTGGCTACACCAGCTTACATTTCTACCAACAGTGTAAGAGGGTTCCCCTTTCTCCACATCCTCTCCAACACATGTTGTTTACTGTCTTGTTGATTTTGGCCATTCTAACTGATATAAGGTGGTATCTCAATGTGGTTTTGATTTGAGTCTCCCTGATGGCTAGTGATGATGAACATTTTTTCATGTGTCTGTTAGCCATTTGTATGTCTTCTTTGGAGAAATGTCTGTTCATGTGTTCTGCCCATTTTTTGATGTGATTATCTGTTTTATGTGTATTGAATTTGAGGAATTCTTTATAGATCTTAGATATCAGCCCTTTGTCTGTACTGTCATTTGCGAATATCTTCTCCCATTCTGTGGGTTGCCTCTTTGTTTTGTTGACTGTTTCCTTTGCTGTGCAGAAACTTTGATCTTGATGAAGTCCCAAGAATTCATTTTTGCATTTGCGTTTTTTTATTTTTTATTTTTTTGCCTTTGGAGACATGTCTTGAAAGAAGTTGCTGTTGCTGATGTTGAAGAGGTTGCTGCCTATGTTCTCCTCTAGGATTTTGATAGATTGCTGCCTCAAGTTGAGGTCTTTTATCCATTTTGAGTTTATCTTTGTGTATGGTGTAAGAGAATGGTCGAATTTCATTCTTCTACACATAGCTGTCCAATATTGCCAGCACCATTTATTGAAGAGACTGTCTTTTTTCCTCCAGTTGTATTTTTTTAATTTAACCAACTTAGATTAAACTTTATATGAAAGAATACAGATCCGAGACCAGCTAACTCAACTCTGAAAAATGAAAGTATAAGAACTTGTCTAACAGATTCCTCAAGACATTATCAAGACATAATAATAATAACATGCAGTATTGGTATAAGAACAGACACACTGGCCAAAGATAGAGCTTAGAGGAAGATCCACATGTGTATATAGGAACATCACAGGGGACAGATGAGGCCTCATGACCATCTAGGCAAGGATGAGTTATTTAGTGGATAGTGCTTGGAGACTGGCTCCCTAAATGGGAAATAGAAAATGGAATCCCTTCTGAAACTACATACAAAATGAATACCAGATGGATTACTTGGAAAACATAAAAACTATAATGTTATTAAATGATCATTCAATAAATTATCTTGTAACCTAATGGTAGAGCACTTCTTACCCAACTTCAGAACTTCAAACAAGCTCATCCTAGATTCTCCACTCCCCTCATTTTCCTGGTTGACCCTAGTGCAGTGACTGACTCCCCCCACCCCAGTCACATCAGTTCTAAAGCACACACTGGAGGCTCAGATGCCTGTGTTTCAGTCATCACTCAGACAGAATCCCAGTTTATAATCAGCTAAAACATTCTGCCATATCCTCTATTAAAACTACAGAAAAAAAAAAACAACAACATATGGGGGTGCCTGGGTGGCTCAGTTGGTTAAGCAACTGCCTTCACCTCAGGTCATGATTCTGGAATCCTGGGATCGAGTCCCACATCGAGCTCCCTGCTTGGCGGGGAGTCTGCTCTCCCTCTGACCTCTCCACTCTCACACTTTCTATCTCTCTCAAATAAATAAATAAAAATTAAAAAAAAACTATAGAAAATAACATTAAATGAAATTGACATTATATTTAAAAACCACCAAAGCACAAACATCAATATGTAAATAACAGAAACAACAAGTTTGTTTTGGTGGTAAGACTATAGATTGTTAGTTTTACCTGTGCACTTTTATAGATTTGACAAATTGACTGGATTGAGCAGATAGTTCCTTTGTATTAAGGGGTAAAACTTGTTTTCCCCAAGGTGAATGGGAGCCTGCTTTGAGTGGGTGTGTGACCACATTGCTCTAGGGGAGAAAAGATGTTGATAGTGCCCATACAAAGAGAAACACTGGGTTTCAACTTCTTTTGCATGCTCCACATTCAAGATCATGCTGAACACTCAGTAATACTGTGTTGAAATGAAATCTCATCCACTGAGGCTACAAAAGAACAAACCTATCTGCAAGTGTATGCTTTTATTTTCAAAGTCTGGCAAATCTCACACACACACACACACACACACACACACACACACACCCCCTCTGGGTTCAGGAACGTCTGTGAATCTGTCCTGGTGAAGCATTGATTTCAAGGTTGAAAGGAGGCTTCCATTTGTATTTTCACTGGCATCTCATTCTGCCAGTTTGCTCCTAACTGGAAACAATGGGAACAGGGTTCACTGAGTTGAGAACATTCCTCTCCTTGGACAAATTTTATATGTCTTCCTCCTTAATAAATATATTCATATATTTCTGATGAAAATATTGTCAACCTTTGATTTTCAACTCTAAGATCTCATGTTTTAAAGTACTTGTTATCAAATATGAGCTCTGACAAGCAACTTTTAAATCGGTGACAATGTAGTTAACACAGGCATGAAACGTACCCCAGGCTGAGGCAGAGCTTCATTAGCTCTGGAGGGCGCAGGAATGAAGATCAGCCCGTGCACTGATGAAAGTTTTTTTTTTTTTTTTTTTCATTAAAGGCTTTGTCTTTTCGTTGGGATTGGCATCCTTATGCATTTTGGAAGTGGAGTCTGAACAGATGCTTTGTATGTGTGGAAAGGTGACGAGAACCAGAAGCAGCAGAAGTGCATTTGCAACTTTAGAACAGTTTTTGCAAGATTGAGTATTCCTCTCTATTAACCAAGCATGTATTTTGCATCTATTTTAAGACAAGCCCTGTACTAGACTCTGGGATTTCATGAAAAACATGACCTCCCTTCCATTATATTCTCGCTCCCTCCTCCTCTCTCTTCCTTATCCCGTTTCCATCTCCTTTATCTCTTACCTTCTGCAATTATTTAACTAAGAAACTTCTGTGTGAATAACGACCTGCTCCCCGTTTCGAGATATCAGGAATGACTCTCCCTCTTGCCTCCAGGAACGTGGAATCTGGCCAAAGCACAACGCACCTGCGCACAAAAAGTCAAAACCCGATAGGAAAACTGGATGCATTAAATAACAAAATAGGAGAGATGTTACAAGAAAACAGCATAAAATAGATGCAAATGAAACAGAGGGTTTCTAGACAGACCAAAGGAAAGGGAGATCACTTCGCTGGGGAAGGCTTTTTCTCTCAGGCAAGTGAGCCTTTATGGAGCAACTAGAGAGACAAACTGTGTTTATTTGAAATGGATCTTGCTGAACACCTAGACGATGTGAGAGCCGAGGTAGAGTACAAAGGAGGGTTTCTAGCAAGGTGGAGGTGAACAGGGAAGGTGCAGGTTTGGGAAGGGTGCTGGGTGGCTGGAAAAGGAGCATGGCAATTGGATTGGGACAGAAGTTCCTGCAGGGAAATGCAGGAGAAGCGCAGGTGTTCTACCTGCCTCCTTTGTCCCAGTGAATGTGAGTTCAGACAGAATTTGGACAGGAGCCCAGAGAAGTGCACTGGAACAACTCACTTAAAAGATGGCTTCAGAGCACACCTGCCAGGCAGTGTTTCCTGAATGCTTGTGAGTAGCTCCTTCCCTGCACCCGACTTCATCGGCCATCAAAATTAAGGGGAAAATAAATCTTAAAAAGATCTCCTTCTGGATCATGTTATATGAGGCCAGTTTCTTTCACCGAGTGTCTTTTGGACTCCAGGTTTGAAAAGATCCAACCGATGAATCCATGCTTTAACCTGATCATATGATTGGTATCGTTTTTCCGTAGTTGATGCAGGTTGAACATAGTAATTAGCTAACAGGAAATATGGGACAATAGACTTTCTTCGTGACTGTACCTTACACCTTTTTCTAAGAAGCCTAAGGGGAGTTTCTGGATCTATTAAGTAACAATGACTGCCTAACGAAGCTTATTAATTTTTTAAAAATCTCCCTGGTGTCCTTTCTGACCTTTGCCCCATCTTAATAATAGAAAGCAGTAATTGTATAAAAGGTCTAATTTTTAAATAAATTTTAGGGGGCCACATAAAAATTATCTGTGACTTAGACTATTGGATGGTCTTCAGATAGACAGAAAAAATCAATAAGTACAGAAATACTAGTGAAAGTTTTCCAAGTATGGTATGTAGAAGTCACTGGATACCAGTAAGTACCAGTAAGTGGCCTTCAAAGTATACATGTAAGATGATATGGCTGCTTCACAGAAACAGGGCAGCTCCTTGAGTTCTAACTGGGCAAAGGAGGCTGAGACCCTGTCCCCACCTACACTGACAAAACCTACAACATACAACAAAATTCCTTGGAGGAGGAACGACAAGTCCCTCACCCATGGAAGATTGTGCTGCTAATGAATCATGGTACTCTTTCAGGTCAGTCTGAATACAACCTCAGAATCCTTCTCAACCCACTGCATCAACGGGCAGTACCAATTTATGAGTTTTTATATGAGAGGGAATCTATTTGCTCTCCTGACATGGATTCATACCTCTATGATGGGCAGATAATACACTGGGAGAGGAAAACACGGAATAGGAGAACCCAGCCCTCTGGAAGACAACACGCCAAGCCGGTGTTACCCACTTTTTTGTTCATACACTTGACAAATTGCTGCAGAGGACCTACCAAGTGCTGGGGACACAGAAATGAAGAAGGAATGCTCAGTACCTGCCCCCTTGAAACTTACCTTCCAGTAGAATTCCTTGTTAATCTCTACATATACATGTAATTGCAAATGGAATAACATCTAGTATTTTAAAGAAAAAAATCATATCAACAGCATGGTGATGGGGTGATGGAGCATTGAGGAGAGTTATTAGGTTTAATAACATAAAACTGCCATTTTTCTAGGTCAAGAATGGCCAAATACCAACAGCTTCATGCATTTGAATCTAATTTAACAAGATGGTCAGGCAATCCTCCTCAACGGGATGGCACTTGAGCTGATTATCCAACAAGAGGAAGACACGAGCATGAAAATACCTGGAGCAGAGCTCTCCCGGCAAGGGAAGAGCAGGTGGGAAAGCAATGAGGCAGGAAATCCAGAACCGAGGGACAGGCCGTCCGAGTGGGTGAGTCACAGAGAGCCCGGCAGAGCGGGTGGGAGGCGTGGCTGAAGAGACAGACAGGAGGCCAGGGAGACCGGCAGGCCAAGATCTTAGGTAAGAAGTATGGATTTTCTTCTAGTTGCGATGGAGGTTTTCAGCAGGGGAGTCATATGATCTAATAAAAGCAAATTGTAGGAAATTGCTCTGGCTGCTGTATAGGAAATGGGTAAGAAGGAGTGGCAGCAGAAAACAGTTCAGAAGGATATTGATGTGTTCAAGGGAGGCTCGATCATGGCTTAGATGAGGCTGGCAACAGAGAGGCAAGTGGGCATGGCTGGGGTCCAGCCAGATACATTTTGAGGGTAGAGCTGCCCAGCCTCATGGTAGTAAGAATGACAGTCATGCTAATCACAAGCAAAACCCACCGACGATGATCGTCTGTAGAATACTTGCTATGTGCCAGGCCTGTTGCTAAGCATTTTGCACACGCTCTTTATTTTAATTCACACAAAAAGTCTATAAAGTAGATACTATTATTATCCACACTCTGCAAATGAGAGAACAACTCAGAAAAGTTAAATAGCTTGTCCGAGAACATATGGCCACTAAGTGCTGAAACTGGAATTTAAAATAAAAGGGTCTGATTCCCAAGGCAGAGTTCCAGACTCTTCTAGGTTCTACTCATCAAACCAGAAGTCCACAGAAAGGTAAGCATATGCAGTGGATGCCTAAGCGGGGGAGATGAGGTCGCAGAAATTTCCACAGAAGGCATTCCAGCAGTGAGGCAGGAATGGAAAAAAAGTGTCATGGAAGTGGGAAGTAAAATGAAGCTGAAGTTTTAGTAAGTGATAGCTACCTAAGCACCAAGATGTGTCTTTTCTTAAACAGCCCTTTCCCACTCTATGAAATGCACTGGTTTGCTAATCAGATGAGTATATCCTTCCCTCAGATACAGCTTCCTGCCCTATCTGCAGCTGGCCCATTTTCTACAATTCTCTACAAGGCTATAAGACTCAAACATACCCAAACATGATAGTCTTTTGCCTAGTTGCAACAGAATCTTCAAGAAGCCATGCTAAATTTTCCGAGAAGACCACAATCATCAACAATGACACGCGGGGATGCATCCCACCGACTTGGGCCTTAAATCTCTTTGTGCCTCTACACAGTTCTGGTGAGTTGGATCTAGGATCCTTCTGGATGAGCATGTTCCTTCATTCATTGGGAGAAATATTTGGAGTTTAAGCGAGTGTGCAATAAAAGTTTAAATGTGAGAAAAGGCCACTCGAAATGGGTAGTCTAGTTGCAAAGCTCATTGAGCCAAGTAATCCAACAGAATAGTTTTTCCTGAAAAAAATAAAAAACGATCAAGGCTCTTTTGTTTCAGAGACTTCAGGCCTTCTGAGGGGGAAGTAGAGCTACAAGTGTGGAAGAATGCTGAAAACAGAGCTGTGGGCGAAGACCAGGCGGGAAGTCTACACCCACGCGAGGTGTGGACAGGACCAGAAGGGCCTCTCCCTCTCGCTTGGTAATTTCATCTTTGAATTTAAATGACATATTATCGTTGGCTCTCAATAATCCATCACTGGGCTCGGTCCTAGGTAAGTCACTCACTGACACCTGCTCTGCCCCTTCCAGGAGCTGTGACAGCAGGGCCTGGCTTGCAGGGAGACGAGATTGAGGCTTCTGTAAGTACCTGAGTGCAGACCCCTGACTGTACTCATGGTCAAAGTCACCATGGATATTTCTCTCCTCCAAGTAATCAGTGTCTTTCTCCTTGAATGAAAAGACCCTCAAGAGTTATATCACATACAACTAAATACAGCACATGTTTTAGCATTTCTTCTCCAGCCTGTGCCTCTCTGTTGGGACTAGAGAGAACTGCTTTGTTAAGTTGCTTCCCTGTTGGTGTTCATCATAAAGCTTACTTAATATGAAAAAGACTGTGATTGCCAAATATTATCAAGACTCCAGGTTCCGTGTTTTATATGTTCACATCAGACAGCAAAATTAATTAACTCACAGCATTCGGAGGTCTGGGAACTTCATGAGTTAAGGGTCATAGGGAACCTGGGAAAATCTTGATTATAATGAAATGTTAACAGCTAATTATACATCTGAACAGGGACGATCAATATGACACTGCCAAGCCTTGTTCTCTAATTGACTCGTGGCGCAGCAGAACGCCTGGTAAAGGTGCCTCACAAACTTATCTGGGAATGTGAGTCCCAAAGGCAACCAGGAGGCAGACGACACTGTGGGCTGTTGAGCCCTGTGGGTTTTTACCTCTGTTCTCTAGCTCAGGCAAATCACTCAGTGTTGACTTCTTCCCATCAATTTGGTGGTCCACAACCATCGATTACGGTCATATGGCAGCAAGATCTTCCTTTCCCGGCTAATCACATGGCCTCTCTTTCAGCGGTCTATGATGTTTGTAAAATCAAGATGAACAGGTTGAGTCTGAATCCATGGAAGAATTTGCCTTTTCTCACTTAAGCAAGTACTGAAATGGGGCAGCGCCATGATGTTATCCCAAATAAAGCCTCGCCATGCAGGCAGTTGAGACCAATTAGCCTCTTGCTTTTCTGAGGACAGGACCACAGACTACAGAGAGATCCATTGTAGTAGCTCTGATTCCTTAATAGCCGTAGGTACCTGCTTTCTGCCCCAGAGTCGGCGCTGATGCAGAATGACAGAAACACATGAGGCTATGACAAACGTTGAAGATGCTGTTCTCATAGCACTGCTGGGCTTATTTCCGAGTCTCTGAATGAAATGACCAGTCCAATAAGGCTTTCACAGGTGTGTCTACACAGCAGACCTCACCGAGAGACCTCAGTTCTAGGTAGAAGAACTCTGTATTACCAGGAAGGGTAGGCTATCTGTTGAAACAAAGAACCTTCAAATCTCAATGCATTTACCCACGGAAATTAATTTCTTGTTCCTTTCACAGTTCCATGTGTATCAGCAGTTGGATTGGGGGGTGCTCTGTGGGAAGGTCTTGGCTTCTTCTGTCTAGTGTGGCTCCACCAGCCCTAGCATAGGGCTTCTCAAGCTTAGCACCAGTGGCATTTTGGGCTGAATCTCTCTGTGTCATGGGGGCTTATCCCGTGCAGTACAGGATGTTTAGCAAAATCCCTGGCTTTGACCCAGTGGACGCCAGGAGCCTCTCTTAGCTGTGACCACCTGAAATGTCTCCAGATATTGTCACATGTCACCTGAGAGCCAAAACGTTCCTACTCTCCTACCTCCCCCACCCTTGGTGAAGAAGACCCATTGCTCTAGGACTTGACAAGCTGCTACTCCATCTTCTACATTCAGCCAGCTAATTAAAGAAAACAGAGAGGGCACACCCACTCACGGATACCCAGCCCTGAGGTGACACTCCCACTTGGGTTCACATTTCACCGGTGAGAATTAATCACGTGTCTCCCTCTAGAATCGAGGCTGGGAAATGTCTTCTAACTCAAAGTCCAAGAAGAAAAGAAGAACTGAAATCTGATGAGTGCTAGTTGTTTTTGCCCCCAACTGTCTAATAAAGAGAAATACAGACACGCAGGGGCATGTGAGACACAGAGAAGGTCATTATTAGACAGGTGTTCCCAGACTTCTTGACTGCAGCCTTGGTTCCTTCACTTTCCTCCACTCCCTCTCCCTTTGGAGATTTCCATCATGGACAACTGGATTCTTTGTCCTTCTAGATGCAAAATTGAGGGAAGTGTAGGGGTAGGAGGTTAGAAAAGGAAGAAATAGACAGTCTAGGACTGCGAGAAGCAGCAGCTTTCCAGAAGTGTGAGGGAGAATGGAGAGGGAGGACTGTGGTATATAAAGAAAGTAGATGTGAGAGAAAAGGGGGATTTTTAAAAGTGTATACATTGTGCCATTTGAGAAATACAATTAAAATTTAATTTATGTTGAAATTACTAGTCGCTGAAACTGCATTCCCTTGACCTCATGATGTGCCTTCAATAGGATTAAAAATAATTAGGGTTTAGGTGTATGTAGCTAGGGAAAGAGTTCTATTAGTCAAGTAGTGGAATAAAACCAGGGAAGGCTTGGTCTGTGATTGGAAATGAATACGCTTTCTCTGCAGTTACTGGGTCCAGAGGAAACCAAGCGTGTGCTAACCAGCACATGAAGGTCTGGAGGAGAAAGTGAAGTTGAGTGTTTGTGGCCAAGATAGATAATTGTACACCATCTAGGAGCTCAAGAAGACTAGTGCTTCTCTAATTTTCAGAGGCATGTAATGTGAATCTCATTTAAATGAAGATTGTGGTCCAGTGTACCTGAGGAGCAGCCTGAGAATCTGCTTTTCTAATGAGCTCATGCATGATGCAAATGCTGCTGGTCTACAGACAATATTTGTGTATCAAAGAGGTAGTAAAACAATATGCATTCGGAATATATGCACGAAGTTGACCCTGGTGAAAAAAGTCATTTGCCCAAATAGACTTGGAAACTCCGATGCCTTTAAGAACCAGCAGGTACGTTAGCTCTTTTCAGAATTTGTGTGTATGCTGGAGGTCATACCAAGGCTTAAAAACATCTGAACTTCAGGGTATCTAAAGGGGAAAGGGAGAAGGAAGTGGGCACAGAGTCTCCAGGGAGACCGCAGAACAGTGTAAAGCAACACAGAGCATTTTTATGATTAAGTGCTGAAATGAAGTGTTCTCACATTTCCTTTTCCCAGCCAAAGAGAGGTGTTATTGTCCTTTATAGCGAGGTGGGTTTGCTCCTTAACAAGTCTGTCCGCTTCCAGCCTCTGACTGAGGACTTGTGCAGCCAGATAAGATTCTGACAATATAATTAACGTTTAATATTGTCACACCTCTACCTTGAACTCTTGCATCGCCAGGACCTGAACCTTTGAAAATTTGCCATTAAGGACAAAAATTTGCCTGCCATTTCTAATATCTTTAACCATTAAGAAGGATTTCAAGCAGTTAGAGTTTTTCACAGCTATATACATTTGCTCAGGTTAATCCTCCCTTTATTAATAAAAGTCTATTTAGTTGCAAAACAATTATAAAACAAACATTGAGGTCCTTGGGATGTTTTCCCAAATGTACTCTGAAATTGCTCATGTTCAGAACTATTAAAAGAATTCCTATTGTAAATATTATACTTTTTAACATGCCAGTTCTTTATTTGCCTCTCAATATCAAGGGCTGTGATGCCTATTCCCTCCTATGCTAATAACAGATTCATTTGTGGAGATGGTAAATTGTAATTATTCTTGTCTATATACACCCTTATTGCTGTGCAAACGTCCCTCGTACTTATTTTCAGGTTCTGGCAGTTGCCTGGACAACACGGTGGAGATAATACCATTGTCACTTACCGGTACCAAATAATGTTAACAATATGTCCTATAAAATCAATAGAATACTAAACAATTAGAAGGCCCTATTGAAAAATAGAAATTCAACACTAAGGTGCTTTGTGAAAAATGAAAGCTAGCCCCCAGTATAAGCGATTAGACACTTTGGAGACAGATCAGCAATAGTTTGTGCCCTGAGGATGTTCCCTCCTGTTCCATGACAGCCACTCAAATAAGCAGAGATTGGGTTGCGAGCTCTCCGAAGATTACACAGTTAGAGAAGGGAAATACACAACCTGCAATTGATGTTAAATCATTCTGCTTCTCCTTCTTTCTCCTTTGATTGCCTTGGAGAATACACATTTGTGGTGGCCTCCCACCTGAGAGTTACAGAAACCCGACCTCGGAATTCAGAGATGTTTCTCATATTTGTGCATAGGGGAAATCACAGAGAACTGAGTTCATGTTGGTTTAACCAAGAAGCAGAGGACATTGGTTTGTGGCCATGTGCAGTGTGATTCGTAATTTGCCATTCTGTCAACTGACATAGTCTTGCTAACTATCTACTTTGATTATTTTATTTTATTAATGTGTAATGAACACTTTAGGATAAAGACCTCTAGATATACAATGATCATTAAAATAAACCCTTAGATGTTTATGTCAATTTTGATATCATCTTAGAGAAACAGAATTTGTTTTTAAAATTTTTTTTAAATCCTTAGTTATTAAAAAAAAAAAAAAAAAAAAAAAATCCTTAGTTATTTAGGACTCTACTAAGAAAAATCAATCCCAGGATTTTGTAATACCTTTAGCTTTTGTATGTATAAGTACAATTTAATCTAAGAAATAAAGTATCTTGTTTGATTTATTTGCAAAATATATAAAAGGAGAGAGTAGCATCAATTGGTACATTATCGGGACAAAATAAGAACCAAAGCAATCTTTGTGATGAATATTAATAAAAGCATAAGTCCCCCAACTTTTGGACAGATTCCTTTTTTGTAAGCAGATAAAACCCATAGGAAATTACATGCTACCAGATACTCCTCAAGACATTATAGTGCAATCCCAGATCTCTTTAGGAAATTGAGGATTTTGATTACCAAAGATTTTTTCCACCCAATGTTAGATGGATAGATAGATAGATAGATAGATATACATGAAGAAAAGGGGAAGGAGGCAGGCAGGCAGGCCAAAGGAAAGAAGGTAGGAAGGAAGGAAGGAAGATAGATGTGTATATGCATGAAAGTATTTTATATATATATATATTTTTTTTTTTTTTCCATCTCAGCAACTTGAGAAGAGCTACATGGAGAGGGAAAGACAAGTAGTTGCAAAATAATTGGCTCAATGATTATTTTATGCTTTCATTTTAATGACGGTTCCTTCTAGTGATCTCCATGTATTCCAATCCACAATTCTTCCATTCTATTTCAGAAAGCCGTTCAATAACAATAGTAAATAAAAGCTCTCTAAATGTACTGTTAATACCCTTTACTCTCCGAATTCTGGGCTTCACTGTCTTCAGTAAGAAGTCAGGATCTCATGATCTCATCAACTCCAAGACTGTACTTAGGTTTGAAGCTATAGACGGGTGGGGGATGGGGAGTGAAAACTTAGCTCATATGTAAGCTGGCTTCCGCTTCACATGATGGAGAATACCTTGGCCTTGCAGTGCCCAGTGCTCTGAGTGACCGGGAGAGCCAGGGAGAAGCTATGCCCCTGGTCCTCTCCGATAAGCTACCAGCCAGAGGTAGGCAAGGGTGGAGAGTTTTCAGGCACTAGCATCCTGAATAAAACATTATAAAATATTTATCGCATTTTTATGTTGCTGTTCTGGTTAGTGCGGGAGCAACCTCAAGGAGTACACATTCCAAGGAGAGACACACATAAAATATTTAACTTTGTTTTTTTTTTAACAACTAAGAATTTAACCATAAAGAAAAAATACTTAAGGACACTTTCCTAATGCCCGTCACAGGTCCCTTATTTCTTCTGGCTGATTCCAGATTATTTTTTTAGCTAGTGCTTTTTCAACACTTACCTATACCTGGCATAGCCCTCCGAGGCTCCAGGGGGCGGCGAACCAACAGGAGTGCAGATTTCTTCCTTGCAGGCAGAGAGATTTCTCCAGAGCTCCATCCTCATCAGATCATCCCCTGTTTAAGTCTTTATGACTCCCTTCCACCTGTAGTATAAAAGTCTGAACTCTAATATCAACCTGGCCTAGAAGAACCTGGGTGATGAACCCATGTGACCTCTCAAGACTCCATTCCCACCCCGGATTCTCCACTCCAAGCCATCTGAAATTTCATGCAGTCCCTCAATCCCCAAACTATCTGCACTGTGTCCTGAGCCCTCTTCTCTGCTAGGGTGGTTGCTTCGCCACCCATCGCCCCCTTCATCGATTGAGGCCACACCAATCCTCACCTACAGCAGTGCTCAGATGTAGCACCCATCACCTGACCTAATGACCCTTTTGCTTGCCTGTCTCCTTCCAACTGGGGACTCCTGAAGAACAAGGCTTATTGTCTCTCTGTTGTACACCACCCACACCCCATGCCCCAGCATGGAATCAACACTGGGTCTGCATTTTTCAGGTGCTTGCTGAGTTGAAACAAGGAGTTCTTGGTCCCATGTACCTTCCTACTGGATGGCAGATGATCTCGTGTAGTGGAAAAGGGTGCTGGGTCTGGAATCATGAGACTCAGACCTGATCTTGTCTTGCTTATATGCCTATGATGAACTTGTGTGTGTCAGCCGCCCTGAGTCCCATTTCCCCCCAGACCTGAACACAATCATGGCAACAGTGAAATGAATAAACGCGACAGCACTCTAGATCTTTAACTGATAACAAGCTTGTGATTTCCATGGGGGACAACCCCCTCAGACCAAGGCTGTTCTTTTTCACCTCTCCAGGGCTCATGTAGGCACAGAGGGCTGTGTTCAGTGGTGCTGGCCCCTATTGCCTAGCCCTATGAGGGAGCGTGGCACTCTTTGTCCCTCTCAGATCCCTTATGGGGTATATAAAAATAGGAAAAACAGTTGTGACTTATTTTTAAAGGAGCAATATAACATTTGCTCTCTGGAAGACAAACACGCAGAACATCAAGCCCTATTCATCCAATCCACACATCCCTTAGACCAGCTGGCTTGGAGTTTTGGAGTCAGGAGCTATTGTGAGTTTGCCTCAGTCTAGGTGTATTGATTATTTGGTGGCTTATTTCCTTATTCAGAGGCCTGGTCAATAAAAACTTACAAGGAAGGTTTGAAATCCCTTTATGGATCTGAATGGGATTGGAAAAGAAATGAGAACAGGACCAAGAGATATCCTTCCTTGAGTTCATTTTGAGGTCTAGATTTTGGGATGCAGGCCGAGATGGTGGCCATGACATATACCCTGGGGAGTGGGGGGGTGGGGGTGGGGAAGAGCGGGGAACAATGAATCCTCACACATCTGCAGGAATAACAAGGAAAAGTAAGAAACAATCAAGCTTCGGGTGAAAATTAGGAGAGAAACCAAGGTCTTTCTACTTTGCACGAGTCTATATTACGATTAGCACAGTCAATGCATGGTATAAGACTGGAACTGACATCTTTATCTGCAAAGTACATCAAGCAATTTGTGAACTAAATCTGCTCTTCCCTAACCCAATGTGGGTCTTAGGGCAGTTTGTCTGCTTGGGTGAGTACTAGTGGGAAAGGAAGCTTGTTAAATGGAAAGTCATCAGTGCATTATATGACAGTGTTCTCAGTACCTTGGGTACCCTGGCAGCTCATACCAAGGAACAAAATGCATTGTGAAGCTGCACTGGCCAGCAAGAATTTCCAGTTTCACAGGGTCTTGATTATCCTGTAAATTTCCCTTGGAAGAGAGCTGACTTCAGAAGCACCCATCAACCCAAGGCTTACCAGCGGAAAACTCTACATTTCTTTTTGATCACGACACTCTCGCTTATGCAAATCTTGGTAATCACTGTCACTCTCTACCCTAATCTTATCCCTCCAATCCTCCAAATTTCTATTCTGTATGATTAAGTCTTCACAATATCCATATTGCCAAATATGTTGATGAGCTTTTTCTTGCAAATGGGTCATGTTTGTGAGCCCTCGGATTCTCCAATGATACCCCTTTCTAGCCTCTTCATAGGTGAGGTGGCCCTCAGCCCCACAAAGGCACAGCGCCTCGGGTGGGTGGGGGAAGGCCCCCAGCAGACTGCATGGTGCTTCATGACTTCATTACCGCTCCTCTAAGCCAGCCCAGAGCCTGTGCTGGTCCCGGAGTGCAAACCCAGAACCTCCACTGAGAAGTCATTCTTCCCCCAATTAGGAACTCAGTACAGTGCAGCTGGCAACAAAGCCTCCATAATCACTAGATCGTAGTCTGAGCATAAACACACTTGGGGACTCTAGGATGAGGGCTTTTTTCCCTCCCCAACCCAGAAGGCATATTAAGTGCACCAGACTCCAAGGGGGAAATGAGGGCAATTTATCTGCAAGGAGAAAGTGAGAGAAAACTCTTTTTAGAAATTGGTCTCTGGGGGCGCCTGGGTGGCTCAGTGAATTAAGCCGCTGCCTTCGGCTCAGGTCATGATCTCAGGGTCCTGGGATCGAGCCCCGCGCATCGGGATCTCTGCTCCGCAGGGAGCCTGCTTCCTCCTCTCTCTCTGCCTGCCTCTCTGCCTACTTGTGATCTCTCTCTCTGTCAAATAAATAAATAAAATCTTTAAAAAAAAAAAAAAGAAATTGGTCTCTGTTCTCTTTTCCATTTTCCCTCATTTCCTCCCCTCAGCCTTCCTTCCCAGGGAAGGCTTCCCTCACCCCTTCTCAGCCTTCCTTCCTCCTTTCCTTCCTTCTTTTCTCTCTTCCTTCTTGTTTCTTTTTTCCTTTAAGCTGCAGAGCTGTGAATTCAAATAAAAGTGCATCTTTCAACTAAATATGTGAAATGACCAAATGCAATAGCTCTGATGAATTCAGGGAGTGGCATCGTGCTCAGGTTCCTTCCCTTCCCGGTCCCCCCACCGCAGGGCACCCACCACACCTGTGCACACACCCACACAGACGCACATCTGTGCACACATGCAGACATGCACACACGTGCACATGCCTGCACACCCCTGTGCACACACCCACACTGATACTCACACAAGCACACGCCTGTGTACACATGTGCACAGACCCATCCGGACACACATCTGTACATACATGTGCCCGCATCCACACAGACACACTCCCACATGCATTCACACCTACACACATGAACACACACCTGTACACATATGTGTGAACAGACACACACACAGTCACACTGCACAGCAGGCTGTGTGGCTTCTGAAGGCCTGAGGGTTCCTTGGAGTCTACTCTGGAAACCGCTGTTTCAGTACATTTTGGAAACACCATGCGGGGTCAGCCCCACTGGAATTTTGGAATAAAAATTTTGAATGAACTTGCTTCAAGCCAGAGAGCTTACACTCCATTCATGAAATCCACTCTCCCCTTAAACTTGCAAAGGAAAATCCCCATGCAGCCTCACGGAGTAGCTGCAGCCATAGTTCCCCCTTCCAGATTCTGCAGGACAGGTGGGCACTGCACAAAAGCACACAGCTGGGTGATCACTGGCAAGGGCTCACCATCGTGATGGTTTTCGGGGGTTACCAGGTCAACCCCGGGTGGCTGAGGGCAAGGGTTGGTTCCATTGTAGAATCAGGCATGACTTTTTCCCTCCTGTCCTCTCAGACCTGCCCTTTGTGTCCGTGAGCTGGGCAAGGTGTTCATCATCGCAGTCCCCCTCTATGCCCAGCCCCGGGGCATGGCTACCTACCAGGACCCTGCTACATGGACATGTGTCTCCCTATTGGTGTTTAAAGGCTCCAGCTCCAGCCTTTGGGACAGTTAATTTAGCATTAAAAATGCCACATGTAACATACAGTGAACTTGGCTCCCTGGAAAAGCTCATAAAGTTGAGTCCAGCTCCTCTCCTTCCTCCGCAGCGGAGAGAGCTCTGTAGGGACCATCTCTTACACTCTGGGCTCAAAGCAACAGCTAGCCTGAGGCCAAAACATGAGTTGTGTCCTGGTCCATTAGGCCAGGTTTGAAAACAATTCACAGAATTTTCAGAAAAGTGACTTAAGGTCTTATTTTCATTTCACAAGAATAGAGGGCTCTGGATCTGCCCTAGCTGAAAGGTGCGAAGATAAATTTATGAGGATGACTGAGATGGAGGCAACATAATGGGTCACCCCCAAGTGTCTCCAGCCCCACTGACGTCATTCGCAGCTCCTATACCACCGTTACCTGGATCCCCATGCTTCCAAAAAGCAGTAGCAGCCACCAATCTCTCTGGTTTCCCCCACTCTTGTCTTTAGACCACCTATTTCCCTAGTTCACCACCAGACACCGTGCCCTCTGCCCAACTCAGATTCTGAATCTCAGATGGCAGAGCTGGGGTGGTAGGGGATGTGAGTTGGAGCCTGGCTGGGGACAGAGTGGAGCCAAAATGCAAGGACACTCCTGGAAGAATCTGCAGGACATTCTTGTTGACATTTATCCCAGAGGTGAGTGAGGGGTTGGGGGAGGAATGGGCTTGGGGAGAAGGGAACAAGGCAGAAGAGAATTTAGTAAGCACATACATAAAAACACTCTTTTCTATGTTTCTTACTGCCAAGCTGACATTTAAGAGATAAAAATTTAAGAAATAATTGGGGTTTATTTCTTGCTTGTGGCAAGCGTTTTCTCAAGGCCTGCAATGTATAGCATGGTAAAAATATTTTTAAAACTATCCAAGAACCATGAGAGAGGGCAGGGCCACCATTTAGAGTTGTAACTGTACCCTGCAGGGATTTAGGTGGTCGGTCTAGATTTCAAAGAATGGGTTTCTCAGGGGGACCAAAGGGCAGGGAAGTTTGTGCATGAAAGAACACCGTGCATTTGGGGATCACAGCATTCAGAGATGAAGGTAGTGGCAGAAAATATAAGTATCAAGGTAAGAAAGCTTTTAAAATCCTGCTGAGTAATTTGAACTCATCATGAATAAAGTGGGTCTAATGATCCAGTGCATTAGAAATGTAATTCTTGATAACTCCATAGTAAACATATGAGTGGGAGCAGCCAGTGGAAAGAAGGCCATTGAGGAGGCTGCTGGGGAAGGTCATGCAAGGGATGATAAGGGCCTGAATCTAAGGCAATGGCAAGGTGGAGAGGGAGGTTTGCATCTGAGAGAAACTTGGGAGGAGAAATGAGAGCCTGTAGGACTTGGTGAGTGGGAGGCTTACAGTGGAGGGAAAGTCAGGGGTGATGACAAGCCGTGTAATATGATCAGTCAGTTGTGTTTTCTCTTCCAAGGCCTATGGAAAGGAGAACTGAGGGAGCCCCATTTCCAGTCATGGGTTTTTGAAAGAGGTCATGATAGGATACTCCCCTTGCTCACCCTTCCAGAGAGGAAGACAAACCTTTCCAGAACTCTCAAGAGACTCATTATCTTATTCATTCATTATCTTATTTCCAGGTGGGAAGCCAGTTTAGGCTGGGGAATTAGCTTTAGTTTTATCAGATGAGAATGGCTATGTAGTGAAGTAGATGTTACTGGCTCAGCCTTCTTCAGCCTGTCATTTCATTTCTGAGATGGGGGAAATGAACCAGAATCTTTTTCTGCTTGAAATAGATGCTACCTCTTCTCTTGGAAATAGCTGATCAATAAACATTTAAAGATCAAGACCTTGTTCCCATCAACATCACACCACTGGTGAAGTTGGCACTCCAAAGGGAAAGGGCCCTTCCTTCTCTGGGAGGCTGGGAGCCCACATTTTCCAGTAATGCAGCCCTGTGCAGTCAAATGTGTCCCTTTTTGGTTTAATTTTATTCTGTGGCCAAGAAATCCCACATTGCCTGGTACAGTCCTGGCTCATCACCAATTACTAATGGATAGTCCTATGGCTGTGAGCCCATCATTGGCTGGTATGACTGGTCAAATTTTTAAGAGTTGACTTGCAAATAGGTAGAAGGGGATGCTGGGACTTGGGGTATGGCCCAAGTCAAGTATCATGAGCTATTTCTGTACAGCAGAAATACATTTTTGGGTGGTTTTGAAAGTCTTTAAATCATTGGTTTGTAAAAATTCTATTAGTCCCTCAACTGTTCCATTTACCACAAATTTCTACATCTAATAAAACCATCTTCCCCATTTAAAAATCATTCTATCCTCTTTCTAGTTCATTATGCAACTCTAGGCTAATAGAACAGAAACATCTGTCTTCAGTAGTTGTGCTCAGAGTTAGTCCACAAGTGCAGATTTTCCATAAAAATAAGAGGAAATAGAATCTAGACCAATTCTTTCAAGTCTGCTACCTGATTTTTATTGCACTTAGTCTGGATATTATTTTTAGTACTGGGGGCATATTTATTTTTATCCACTGCACTCTAATTTTCAGCTACTTGAAAAAAGAGCTTTTATATTTAAATTGATACAGAAGTCATGTCCAGCTACAGTTTTGTGTTTCAATCAATAAAACATAGTTTAGATGACCATAATATTTTGTGAGAGCCTCTTAGATAATAAATCCCCTTCTCTTAAGAGTTCTGATGTTTTTGAAACTGAACGAATCTACTATATAGTTTTATACTAGTCTATTCAAGGTTGCCAGATTAAGCAAATAAAAATACAGTATGTCCATGGGGGAGGAGCAAGATGGCAGAGGAGCAGGAGACCTAAGTTTTGTCTGCTCTCAGGAATTCAGCTAGATAGCTATCAAACCATTGTGAATACCTATGAACTCAATAGGAGATCGAAGAGAAGAAAAGCAGCAATTCTAGGAACAGAAAAGTGGCCACTTTCTGTAAGGTAAAAGATGTGGAGAAGCAAATCTGAGGCGATATATGGGAAGAGAGACCACCGGGGGAGGGGCCGGCTCCTGGCAAGTGGTGGAGCAGCGGAGCACAGAATCGGAACTTTTAGAAGTGGGCTCCACTGAGGGACGTCACTCCAGAGGCTAAGTGGGGGGGTGGAGGTTGGGGTGAACACTCGCTAGGACAGTGCAGTCTCAGGACCTGTGGAGTCACAGAAAGGTTGCCTGAGTGTGGCAGAGCTCCCAGGTATCAGACAGAGCAGGGAAGCTGGTCTCAAAGAGAGAGCCAAGCAGTGGGCTTTCAGCTCACGGTTGCCATAAACTGTGATCCATGGCACAGTCCGACCATTGCTCTTTGTGCAGGGACCTCACAAGCGGCAGAACTGGGAGACTCTCTTAGGAGGAGTGGAACAGAAGCGCATGGCAGGAATCTGCTGGGTTTGGAGACTCCCACTAGGGTTGTGTGCCAAAGATAGAAATGTTTGGTCACAGGCTGGGTGAGCACGGAGTGCAGCCAGAGACCAGGGAGATGGGAGGGAGTGACTGCTTTTCTCTGAGGGTGCACTGAAGAGCGGGGACCTGAGTTCTCGGCTTCTCTGAGGCTGGAGATTGGGAGGAGGCCGCCATCTTCATTCCCATCCTCCAAACCTGTATGGAAAGCATTCAAAGAACAAAAGCTTCTGAGAGCAAACCTGAGCAGATTACTTAGCCCCGCCCCTGGCAAGGACAGTGAAATTCCACCTCTGGCAAAGACATTTGAGAATCACTGCAACAGGCCCCTCTTCCAGAAGATCAGCAAGAACATCCAGCCAAGACCGAGCTCACTGATCAATGAGAACTGCAAAACTTCAGAGTTACAGGAATACAGCATATAGAATTCATGGCTTTTCCCCCAAGAATCTTTGGTCTTTCAAAGGTGCTTTTTAAAATTTTCTTTTTCTTTATTTTTTTAAAGTCTGTATATATTTATTTATTTGTGAGAGAGAGAGTGAGAGAGAGCACAAGCAGGCAGAGGCAGAGAGAGAAGCAGGCTCCCCACTGAACAAGGAGCCCGATGCTTGACTCGATCTGAGGACCCTGGGATCATGACCTGAGCTGAAGGCAGCAGCTTAACCGACTGAGCCACCCAGGCATCCTTTTTTTTTTTTTTTTTTTAATTTTTCCTCTTTCCTGTTTTAAATATTTTATCAAAACCTTTTTTAAAAATCTTTTTTAATTTCCATTTTTACAGTCATGCTCTATCCCTTCATTGTATTTAACCTTATTTTGTGTGTGTGTGTGTGTTTGCATCTTTTCTTTCCTTCTTTAAAATTTTGGGATACAGTTTCTTCTAACAGACCAAAATATATTCTAAATCTAGTGTATGGCTTTGTTCCAGTCTCCTGTCTGATCACATTCTCTCCCCTTTTTAAATTTTTTTTCTTTTTTCAACCAACTTCTTATCAATTCCTTTTTTAAAATCTTTTTTAATTTTCATCTTTATATTCATATTCCATATTATATATGTATTATATACACACACACACACATATATAAGTTATACATATATATATATATATATATATATATATATATTCTTTAAAATTTTGGGAGGCAGTTTCTTCTAACAGACCAAAATACACCCAAAATCGACTGGGTGCTCTGTTCTATTTACCATCCTAACCATATTCTTTTTTTTTCTTTCTTTTTTTCCTTTCTTCTCCCTCTGTTTGTGGGTCTCTTCTGATTCATCTAGTGTATACTTCTTCTGGAGTTGTTTTTACCCTTTTAGGATTTTGTTCTCTCATTCATCTATTCTCTGGACAAAATGACAAAATGGAAAAACTCTCCTCAAAAAATAAAATAAAATAAAATAAAAGAACAAGAGGCAGTACCAACTGCCAGGGACCTAATCAATATGGACATCAGGAAGATGTAGGAACTAGAGTTCAGGATGACATTTATAAAGATACAAGACGGGCTTCAGAAAAAGCAAAAAAGCATAGAGGATACTAGAGAATCCCTTTCTGGAAAAAAAAATGAACTAACATCTAACCAATTTGAAGTAAAAAAGGCTATTAATGAGATGCAATAAAAAATGAGGACTCTTAGTGGGAGGATAAATGAGGCAGAAGAGAGAATTAGTGATATAGAAGACTAATGATGGAGAATAAAGAAGCTGAGAAAAAGAGAGAGAGAAACAACTACTGGATAATGAGGGGAGGATTGAAGAGATAAGTGATATCATAAGATTAAACAATTATAGAACAATTAGGATCCCAGAAGAAGAGGAAAGAGAGAGGGGGGCAGAAGGAATATTGGAACAAATTACAGAGGAGAATATCCTAATTTGGGGAAGGAAACAGACATCAAAATCCAGGAAGCACAGAGAACACCCCTCAAAATCAATAAAAATAAGTCAACACCTGATCATCTAATAGTAAAACATACAAGTCTCAGTGACAAAAAGAAAATCCTGAAAGCACCTTGGGACAAGAGGTCTGTAACCTACCATGGTAGAAATATTATATTGGCAGCAGACCTATCCACAGAGACCTACCTGGCCAGAAAGGGCTGGCATGATATATTCAGAGCACTAAACAAGGAAAATATGCAGGCAAGAATACCATTTCCAGCTAGGCTGTCACTGAAAATAGAAGGAGAGATAAAAAGCTTCCAGAGCAAACAAAAAATAAAAGAATTTGCAAACACCAAACCAGCCCTACAGGAAATATTGAAAGGGGTACTCTAAGCAAAGAGAGAACCTAAAAGTAACATAGACCAGAACGGAACAGAGACAATATACATTAATGGTCACCTTACAGGCAATACAATGGTACTAAATTCATATCTTTTAATAGTTACCCTGAGGGGGATAGGAGAAAAATAAATGAAACAAGATGGGATTGGGAGGGAGACAAACCATAAATGACTCTTAATCTCACAAAACAAACTGGGGGTTGCTGGGGGAGGTGGGATTGGGAGAGGGGGAGGGGGCTATGGACATTGGGAAGGGGAGGCGAACCATAAGAGACTATGGACTCTGAAAAACAACCTGAGGGTTTTGAAGGGTCAGGGGTGGGAGGTTGGGGGAACAGGTGGTGGGTAATAGGGAGGGCACATTTTGCATGGAGCACTGGGTGTTGTGCAAAAACAATGAATACTGTTACGCTGAAAAAAACAAATAAAATGGAAAAAAAAATAGTTACCCTGAATTTAAATGGGCTAAATGCCCCAATCAAAAGACACAGGGTATCAGAGTGGATAAAAAACAAAAACAAAAACAAACAAAAAAAACAAAAAACAAAAAAACAAGACCCATTGGTATACTGTCTGCAGGAAACTCATTTTAGACCCAAGACACCTCCAGATTTAAAGTGAGTGGGTGGAAAACCATTTACCATGCTAATGGACATCAAAAGAAAGTGGCAATCCCTATATCAGACCAATTAGATTTTAAACCAAAAATGATAATAATATCATACTTAAAGGGTCTGTCCAACAAGAAGATCTAACAATTTTAAATATCTATGCCCCTAACATGGGAGCAGCCAATTATATAAGCCAATTAATAACAAAATCAAAGAAACACTTTGATAATTATACAATAATAGTAGGGGATTTTAACACACCGCCCTCACTGAAATACACAGAACATCTAAGCAAAAGATCAACAAGGAAATAAAGGCTTTAAAGATGTTATTTATTTATTTGACAGATAGAGATCACAAGTAGGGAGAGATGCAGGAGGCAGGCAGAGAGAGAGAGAGGAGGAAGCAGGCTCCCTGCCAAGCAGAGAGCCCGATGCGGGTCTCGATCCCAGGACCCTGGGATCATGACCTGAGCAAAAGGCAGAGGCTTTAACCCACTGAGTCACCCAGGCGCCCCGGAAATAAAGGCTTATATAAATGACACACTGGACCAGATGGACTTCACAAACATGTTCAGAACATTCCATCCCAAAGCAACAGAATACACATTCTTCTCTAGTGCACATGCAACATTCTCCAGAATAGATCACATCCTGGGTCACAAATCAGGTCTCAGCTGGTACCAAAAGATTGAGATCATTCCCTGCATATTTTCAGACCACAGTGTTTTGAAACTTGAACTCAATCACAAGAGAAAATTTTTAAAGAATTCAAGTACATGGAGGCTAAAGAGCATCCTACTAAAGAATGGATGGGTCAACCAGGAAATTAAAGAAGAATTTTAAAAATTCATGGAAACATATGAAAATGAAAACACAACAAAGTCTTTGGGATGCAGCAATGATGGGCCTAAGAGGAAAGTATATAGCAATACAAGCCCTTCTCAAGAAACAAGAAAGTTCTCAAATCCACAATCTAACTTTACACCTAAAGGAGCTGGAGAAAGAACAGAAAAGAAAGCCTAAACCCAGCAGGAGAAGAGAAATAATAAAGATCAGAGCAGAAATCAATGAAATAGAAACCGAAAGAATAGTAAAACAGATCAACGAAACTAGGAGCTGGTTCTTTGAAAGAATAAGATTGATAAACCCCTGGCCAGACTGATCCAAAAGAAAAGAGAGAGGACCCAAATTAATAAAATCATGAATGAAAGAGGAGAGATGACAACCAACACCAAAGAAATACAAACAATTTTAAGAATGTATTATGAGCAACTATATGCCAGCAAATTAGACCATCTGGAAGAAATGATACATTCCTAGAGAGTATAAACTACCAAAACTGAACCAGGAAGAAATAGAAAACCTCAACAGACCCATAACCCATTGAAACAGTCATCAAAAACCTCCCAAAAACCAAGAGCTCAGGGCCAGACAGCTTTCCAGGGGAATTCTACCCAACATTTGAAGAAGAGTTAATACCTATTCTCCTGAAACTGTTCCAAAAAACAGAAATGGAAGGAAAACTTCCAAACTCATTTTACGAGGCCAGCATTACCTTGAGCCAAAACCAGACAAAGACCCTATTAAAAAGAAGAATTACAGACCAATATCTCTGATGAACATGGATGCTAAAATTCTCACCAAAATACTAGCCAGTAGGATCCAACAGTACATTAAAGGGATTATTCACCATGACTAAGGGGATTTATTCAACTTCAAGGTTGATTCAACATCCACAAATCAATCAGTGTGATACAATACATTAATAAAAGAAAGAACAAGAACCATATGAGCCTCTCAATAGATGTAGAAAAAGCAATTAGCAAAGTATAACATCCTTTCTTGATCAAAACTCTTCACAATATAGGGATAGAGGGTATATACCTCAATATCATAAAAGGCATCTATGAAAAACCCTCAGTGAATATCATTTTCAATGGGGAAAAACTGAGAGCTTTCCCCCTAAGGTCAGGAACATGGCAGGGCTGCCCACTATCACCACTGCTATTCAACATAGTACTAGAAATCCTAGCCTCAGCAATCAGACAACAAAAAGATATTAAAAGCATCAGAATTGGCAAAGAAGAAGTCAAACTCTCACTCTTTGCAGATGATATGATACCTTATGTGGAAAACCAAAAGACCACCCCAAATTGCTAGAACTCATACAGGAACTCAGTAAAGTGTCAGGATATAAAACCAATGCACAGAAATCAGTTGCATTTCTATACATCAAAAACAAGACAGAAGAAAAGAAATTAAGGCGTTGATCCCATTTACAATTACACCTCAAACCTTAAGATACCTAGGAATAAATCTAACTAAAGAGACAAAGAATCTGTACTTGGAAAACTGCAGAATACTCATGAAAGAAATTGAAGAAGACACATAGAAATGGAAAAAAGGTTCCATGATCATGGATTGGAAGAACAAGTATTGTGAAAATGTCTGTGCTACCTAGAGCAATCTACACATTTAATGCCATCTCTACCAAAATACCATCAACTTTTTTCAAAGAAATGGAACAAATAATCTTAAAATTTATATGGAACCAGAAAAGACCTGAATAGCCAGAGGAATGTTGAAAAGGAAAAGCAAAGCTGGTGGCATCACAATTCCGGATTTCAAGCTCTATTGCTATAATCAAGACAGTATGGTACTGGCACAAAAACAGACACATAGATCAATGTAACAGAATAGAGAGCCCAGAAATTGACCTTCAACTCTATGGTCTACTAATCTTCGACAAAGCAGGAAAAAATGCCCAATGGAAAAAAGACAGTCTCTTCAACAAATGGTGTTGGGAAAATTGGACAGCCACATGCAAAAGAATGAAACTGACCATTTCCTTACACCATGTAAAAAATATACTCAAAATGGATGAAAGACCTCAATGTGAGACAGGAATTCATCAAAATCCTGGAGGAGAACACAGGCAGCAACCTCTTCAACCTCAGCTGCAGCAACTTCTTCCTAGAAACATCACCAAAGGCAAGGTAAACAAGGGCAAAAATGAACCATTGGGACTTTATCAAGATAAAAAGCTTTTGCACAGCAAAGGAAATGATCAACAAACCAAAAGACAACAGACAGAATGGGAGAAGATATTTGCAAATGACATTATCAGATAAAGGGCTAGTATCCAAAATTTATAAAGAACTTATCAAACTCAGCACTCAAAGAATAAATATTCCAATCAGGAAATGGGCAGAAGACATGAACAGACATTTCTGCAAAGAAGACATCCAAATGGTCAACAGACACATGGAAAAGTGCTCAGCATCACTGGGGATCAGGGAAATACAAATGAAAACGACAGTGAGATACCACCTCACACAAGTCAGAATGGCTAAAATTAACAAGTCAGTAAATGACAGATGTTGGTGAGGATGCACAGAAAGGGGCACCCTCCTACACTGTTAGTGGAAATGAAAGCTGGTGCAGCCACTCTGGGAAACAGTATGGAGGTTCCACAGAAAGTTGAAAATAGAGCTACCCTACAACCCAGCAATTGCACAACTGGTTATTTACCCCAAAGGTACTGATGTAGTGATCCAAAAAGTCACATGCACCCAAATGTTTATAGCAGCAATGTCCACAATAGCCAAACTATGGAAAAAGCATAGATGTCCATCAATATATGAATAGATAAAGAAAATGTGGTGTATATATATACCATGGAATACTATGCAGCCATTAAAAAAAACAGGAAATCTTGCCATTTGCAATGACATGGATGGAACTAGAGGGTATTAGGCTAAGCGAAATAAGTTAATCAGAGAAAGACACTTACCATATGCTCTCTCGGATATGAGGAATTTGAGAGGCAGGGTGGGGTGTCGTGAGAGGGAAGGGAGGGACAAATGAAACAAGATAGGACCAGGGAGGGAGACAAACCTTAAGAGATTCTTGGTCTCAGGAAAGAAACTGAAGGTTGCTGGAGTGGAGGGGGGGTGAGAGGGATGGGCTGAATAGGTGATGGACATTGGGGTGGGTATATGCTATGGTGAGTGCTATGAATTGCATGAGACTGATGAATCACAGACCTGTACTCCTGAAACAAATAATACATAGTATTAAAATAAATTTTAATAAAAATTTTTAAAAATACAGGATGTCTAGTTAAAGTTGAATTTCAGATAAACTTTTTTGGTGTAATTATGTTCTGTACACTCTTTGGGGCATTCTTACACTAAGACAGTAATCATTATTCATATGATATTCACATTGGGTGTTCACCAGCTTATTTGGTAAACCAAAACTTTCCATAAACCAAGGGTTAACATTCAAACCAAATAACCCTGGCTTCCTTGACCTTTCACATCTTTGCAGAAGACAGTGTCAACCATTGGAATATTTTCTCTTGAAAAAAGCCCCTCTTTATGTGTATTTACAGAGTGCTTTTGACAGGAAACTGTCATGCCAGATTCTTAGTAAATGAGCATATAGACTCTCTTTAAGGGATAAATGCTAAAAAAAGAAAAGAAAAGAAAAGACAAAATAGGAGTTTCTGGGGACATGTGGAAAGATGGTTTGCTCTGTATTTCACTTATAACATGTGAAAAGGGATGGAGAGCCAATATCCTGGGTCATGAGGGAGGTTAGGTTTAGGTTTTTACGATCATTCAAATGTTCAGGCAGTATTTCACACAATTCTGAGGCGAGGAAGATCCTAGCTGGGACTACAGCTAGGACTGTAATGTGCTTGAAATACGGGCTTTTTGTAGCCATTTCCCTAAATTGCATTTGACAGAGACAAAGGATTCCACTTATATTCCAATGAAAATTGCTTTACTATTAGACAGACCCTCTTAAGCGTGTGTCACTTCACAAGGGGAAGCTAAGGAGAGCACTTAGCATTCTTTTCATAGGTTTCCACACAGAAAAAGCCTCCTATTTTTTTCCTTCCAAATTCCTTTGGAAAGTTGCTGACCTTAATTTCCCCTTCTCTTTCAGGATGAGAAGATTAAGTATGAAACTCCACATGTGCATGAGGCTGCTTAAAGATCTAGGACAGTGCAATTAATAAAATATATTATATGGCATCCATATTAATCCAACCCTTAATTTGCTCCCAGCATAGGAGGCCTTCCCAGTGGTGGTGAAGATCTCGTGCAAGCCTTAGAGATGGAGGACAACCCTGTTCTTTCATAGTGGGGAAACAAATGCCCAAAGATGGACAGGTCTTGCCCAAAGTTACACTAAGACCAGATACAGTTTTATCTCACACTCATGTTTCCTGAGTCTCTTCACCCACAATTATTTCTCTTATCCTTTTATACATACAGGTGAAAAATCACTCCAGCTTATTACCATTTAAAAACCACAGCCAGTCTACCTACTTTCATAGCAGCATTATTCACAAAAGCCAAGAGGTGGAAGAAACCCAGAAGCCCAGAGAGAGATGAACAGATAAACAAAATGGGGTCTAGATACCAACAATGAAATACTAGTCAGCCTTCCAAAGGAGTCAATTTCTGATACATGCTGCAGCAGGTAAGCTAAGTTCGCCAGCTAAGTGAAACAGGTCAGTCAGGAAAGGACAAATACTTTATGATTCCACTTCCATGAGGGACCTCCGGGAGTGAAATTCATAGAGGCAGAAAGTAGAATGGTGGTCGCCAGGGGGTGGGGGAGGGGGAGTGGGAAGTTCTTATTTAATGGAGACAGAGTTTCGTTTTCCCCGGGATGGAAAGCCTTCTGGAGATTTGTCATCATCAATGTACGTGTACTTATACTACTGAACTGTGCACTTAAAATGGTTAGCACGGTAAATTCTATGTTAGTTTTTTTTTTTTTTTTTTTTTTTTTTTTAGCCACAATGAGAAATAAGCCTCACCAGAAAAAAGAAATCTGATATTGTGAGATTCCACAGTCCTCCCTTCAATGCTTTTCCCAGTAACAATTCAGTCTAATACTGAAAACAGACCTTCAGCATCCAAATATGTAAAGGATATAAAAGTGATTTTTTAAAAAAATCTGGGTCTAGAGCAGACTAGGGTGACCTTTAGATGGGCAGATGCAATGCTTTTCGGGTGGCCTGAGGGGGTAGGATAGAGACCTGTGGGCAAGAGTACAGAGAGAAGGCTGTTCTGTCCTGGGGTACCTCCCAGCCTCTGCCTTTCCATTCAGGAGATTAACCTTAAAGATGCGAACAGCTCGAGAAGAGTTATATTCCAAAACCTTTAACACAACACATTGGCCTTCTTTCCTGGGCTTCCCAACTGGTGTTCACTGTCCAGTCCATTCTCTGCACTGGACAACCCTGCTTTTGACTTCCGTAGCGCCCCAAACTCTTCTTGCAAAGCACTTAACAAAGGGTGTGATTTCAATGCTCTGGTTATTTGCTTAATATCTGTCCACCCCTAGCTCCCCAGGGCAGGCAAGGTTCCTCCTCTGTTCTTCTTATGTTCATTCAGCATAGTGTTTAGTACAGAGCAAGTTCACAATAAATAATTTTAAGTGGCTGGCCAATCAACAAGCAGTTTAGAAGACCACGAGTTCTGTGAGGTTCGCCCAGGCAGTGGCTACACGAGGCTGCACCACGGATGCCCTCCCTCCCATGGGCTCAGTAGTTATTAAAAGGATTGTTCTAGCTAGACCCCCAGTGAAGTACGATGTGAAGGAAGCACTAAAGATGCAAAATCAACCTAAGGGTGAAATTCCAACTTTTTAAGGTGGAATAGGCAAAAAAACAACAACAATCCTTCATTTAATCCTTCATTTTTCGATTTAACTTGATGACTGCAAGTAAAACATGGTGAATGTTTTCCATTTGATGCTTAATGAGAACTGGCACTAACTACCCAAAACAGAAACCAGCACCCCTTTCTTCTAGTATTTTAGCAGAACAGAACTGGTGTGCTGACGAATATACATATTACAAAACACGTTTTGCCAATACCTTAGTACTTAGCCTATTTAATACTCTGTTTGCATCTCTGAGAATTAAAATGTCAAATAAAAATCCTTTGTGAAATCTCTCTCGGTGACCACCAATGTCCCATAGATCTTCTCTGCAGAAAAGAAACTGCCAGGAGAGATGATGGGGCTGTGCACGTTCTGGGGCTGAGTTTTGAGATTCTGCATCAACGTTGTGAGTGATGGTATTATAGATCTGGTGAGCCACTAAAAACTGAATGTAAGCCCACATTGCAACCAAAATTTTTCACTGATGTCTTCCTCCATCCAGAACCTAAGCAAGCTAATGGCTTATTGTATTACAAGGCATTTTAACAGAAACATTTTCCATTTGGTCATTTTTCTCCTATGAAAAATTAATTCTAAAGGTCTTTGTCTAAGGTCAAAGGGTTGCAAAGCCATTCATTCGTTTGTTTTAAAAGTTGGAAGTTGGGATTTTAAAAATATATATTCACCAGAAACTGGGAAAGGTTTCACCCTCTACCTTCTTCTTTTCCTCAGAATAAAATATCCAAGGAGTTAACAAAACTTGATGCGAACCTAAAATTCCCCGGTAGGTGTAGGAAACCACTAAGGAGGGTGAAACTCACCAGTCTTTCTTTGTAGGCAGTACCTCACTTCAATGGTATGATGAAATTTCAGATCAATTTCTGATGCAAGATAATAAAGTGGTGGATTTTCGTTATCAATTGGCTTCATCCCTGATGGACATAGGGTGTTTTCCCCATGAACTCAAAAACACCTCCTCTCTATGGACTTTGTGTTTCTGTGCCTTCCCATTAACACATGCTTCTCATTAGGCTATGTGTCACCATGAGACCCCAGGTGGTAGAGCTTTCCCCTTGGAATTAAGCTTGAGAACAAAGCTGGCGTGCTGTGCCTGGATTATCACAATTTGATAACATAATACAAAACTTTCCAGTCTGGTATTTAAGAAATGAAAGCTAACATCTGCTCTCCTTGGGGTCTAAGCTAATTACGCTTTACTCAGCAAAACTACCTTTTCATTCCTTCTCCCAGATAGCTAGTTTTTATAACTAACAAGGAATACTCATAGCAATATTTGTAAGGCAACAATTTCTTGATTGATGCTAATGATTTCCAGATGTCCTAGTGGCTCCTCTCTTCTTGATGCAGCATTTTAATATTTCCTTCAGCGTATTTAGGTTTTTATGACCAAAATTCTTCCATCATGAAATGATCATGAAAATTAAAATTAAAATTAAGGTGGAGCTCAAGTATTGGCATCTAAGCTGAAATCTGGATGGTAGGAATAAATTTGTAGTTCTACAACTCATATCAAAGAGAAACATGGAATAAAATAACTCAAAGATAACCTTTACGAAAAAAAGTTCTCCCTCAAATACAGGATGGCAGCTTTTCAAAAAATTAAAAACAGAATCACTATATGATTCAGCAAGTTCACTTTTGGATGTATACCCAAAAGAATTAAAAGCAGGGTCTTGAAGAAATATCTGTACACCCATGTTCATAATAGCATTATTCACAATAACCAAGAGGTGAAAGCAACCAAAGTGTCCATCAACAAATGAATGGGTAAAGAAAATATGGCATATACATACACGGGATTGTACAAATATATAATGGGATATTACTCAACCTTTAAAAAGGAGGGAAATCCTAACATGCTACTACATGGATGAGCCTTGGAGACATTATGCTAAGTGAAATAGGCCAGTCACATAATGACAAATACCGTATGATTCCATGTATATGAGAGATCTAAGATAATCAAATTCATAGACAGAAAGTAGAAGGGTGGTACCAGAGGCTAGGGGAAGGGGAGAAATGAGCAGTTGTTTCATGGGTATAGCGTTTCAGTTTTGCAAAATGGGTCTGGAGTTGGGTGGTGGTGATATTTGTACAACAACGTGAATGCACACAATCCCACTGAACTGTATCCTTAAAAATTGTTCAGGTGGCATATTGCCTTATTTTTCTGGCTGGAATTGTACTATATCAAGGGAGTGTGCCTGCAGGGTGTGCTGGGATGGAAGAGGAAGGCTGGTGGAGGAAGATCTGCAAGGCTGGTTTAGCTGGGTCAGAGAGGAGATATCTGTGTGTCCTTGGCCAGGGAGGTCTGCACCATCCAAACCACAAAGTTCAAACATAGGTATAGCAAACTTAACATTGATACAAACAAGCATCAACATACAAGTGGATGGGGAGGAGAGAGTGGGACACAGTAGCAGAATCTTGAGATATAGACAGCCCCAAAGTTTGGCAGGGGGAAGTAAGTACTGTGGCTCTGGGGTCTCCAGGTACTGTTTGGGGCAGGGTTGAGCCTCTAGGAAGGGATCAGGAAGAGGGAGTATGATTATCAGAGCCCACTCCCAGCTTGCTGGGATTGGTAGAGAGCTATAGACCCCCAACAGGAGCTGCAACGACATCAGGATCCAAAACAGAAGCTCAAGCAATTAACATTTCGAACGTTCATGGTCTGCTTTATATTCCTTATTTTACTTAATCCCTCACACCATTAACAATAGCTATCACTTATGTTGTATTTAACATGCACTATGCATATTTAATGGTTGGGCTCATTTAATACTCACATGACCTGAGACATAAAGTCCTATTAACACCATTTTACAAAGAAGGAAACTGAAGCATAAGATGGCCATAATCCCGTAGATCAGGAAAAGGAACTACACTTATCTGCACCCAGATAGAGAAACTGAGTGCTGAAGAAGTGGAGTAAATTGCCCAGGTCACACAGTAACAAGAAGAGTTGAGCTTTAGAGCTGGGATTCTGATTCCAGAGGCTGGATTGTAATCACTGGTTTATCCTGACTCATGGGCAAAAGCCAAGGAGACTCAGAAAATGACCACAGGTCAGTGCACACAGAGTCACCCCAGGGATGCTCCAGCACTGGACTGATGGCTCCAGAACAGACGCGCCATTTCCATCCTCCCCTCCTCACCCATCCAGCCCCCCTCGTGGCTTAGAGAGAGTCTGGCTGATTGGGCCAGGATTGACTCAGCATCTGGGTAAGCTGAGCACACCAAGTGGAGCTGGAGGGATGGAAACTCACCAAAACTCACCATTACTGCTACCACACCCAGAAAGAAATGCTGTGCACACGTTCCGGGTAGATAATAGCATTAACTAGCTGTAGCAACAACATGAACTATGGATTTTAATTTGTTTTATTCCCTCTGGTCTAGGAATGGTTTTCATTCCAGGAAGAGGATGCGTTGAAGCTGAAGCAGACGGTATTCTGCATTCTACTCCATTCATAAACTGTCCAACTGTAAGCATATATTCATCCAGTTAACTTGAGAGCATGAATCAGATGATAGAATATGCTAAATCTTGCTATGAAATCATTCTTAACACTATGTCATGTCCTTCTGAGCCTAATGAAAAAAGTCTCTGGACCTGGATTTTTGGCGAATCCCATATGATAAGGCCTCACTCAGATCATTGCCATAGACTGTAAGTCAAGAGAGAGCATTAATGATAAGCAGATAATTCCTGGTCAATGTAAAAATGACAAGGTGTTCCTCATTTCCCTTATTTATCATTTTAAGGGTTATGGGTTCAAATCTCTGAGAACGTGTGACCTAACCCTTCTAAGATTATGACTGAAATTCAGTTTAAACAGAATGAGTTCAATATAGAGAATGTTAGTTTGCCATGTTTAACATTTGGGGGGAATATCCACTTTTAGTGGACAACCTATAGCAGTTTAAAGTATTTTGTTTTATTTCCCTAGATGTCATGAGTACTGATTTAATATTAGAAATGCCTCACAAATATCATAATAACATTGTTAATGTTGGGGCGCCTGGGTGGCTCAGTGGGTTAAAGCCTCTGCCTTCGGCTCAGGTCATGATCCCGGGGTCCTGGGATCGAGCCCCGCATCGGGCTCTCTGCTCCGCAGGGAGCCTGCTTCCTCCTCTCTCTCGGCCTGCCTCTCTGCCTAGTTGTGATTTCTCTCTGTCAAATAAATTTAAAAAAAAAATTAAAAAAAAAAACATTGTTAATGTCATTTTGGTTATGAAAGATAACATCTTTTATCTTTTCATAGATGTTGTCTACAGAGGACTATTAACCATTGCACAATTAGAATCAAACTCAGGCCTGAAAGACATTAATTCAGCTTCACGAAGTTGTATGGAGATTTTGGTGGAAGTTTATGTAATACCTTTCAATATCAATTCAGTACTCAACAACATCTGATAACAAATTTACCAGACACTCTTAACACTGGAAAAATGTAAGTTTGCTAGGGAAAAGTTGCAGGCTGAGGAAAAACTATAAGGTAAGATTTTTCATACTGTAAAATATTTGAAAGCTATATTATTCTACACTTGTGAAGTTTCTGGGAATTACCTGTGTTTCTGATTTTTCCAGTAATCTTAGCTTTAGAATATTTTCCAAATTCATTACATTGAAAAGCTCATTCATCTCAAGCACTGAATGAATATAAAAAATATTAGTCTTTGTTTTCATTGGGGAAGCGCTTTGTCAGGCACAATCATTTGCGCTGATGACTTTGTTAGGAAGCTGTAATGAGAGCAACAGAAATGAAAAGCTTGGAACATGAGTGCATCATTATTGCCCCTAAGAACATCACCCTTCCTCTCTGCACCTTGGTGTCCATTTGACTATCTACAAACGGGCCAGTAACAAATGTGCCAACTCATGTAGCTGGTTCTTATACTCAAAAAACTTAGAGCACTATTCTACAAATGTTTAAACTAAAAATGAGATCCAGAAGAAGGTATATGGGAAATAGGTCAAGAGTTGGTGTTCGTCTTCATTTTTCACAAGGGCTTTTTCTACCTCTATGATTTTTGTCTGAATGAGATTCAGTTCTTAAGGACCCTATTTTAGAATCTACCATCATGGCAAGAGCTCCTTCAATAAGCAGAACAGGAACAGCTACAATGGGGACATGATTTCAACCAGAAACTAGATTTGCCTCCAGGGAGTGAAGGCAGCTCTGTGCATATTAAATTCTGTATGTGGTTGAAATCTGCTTCCCATTTACTGGGTCTGAAAGGGAATAAAATGCATGTTTGGATTTTTAAGACCTTTATCTGTCATCAGAAGAATATTGTAATGCACCTTATGTAATTCTTTAAAGATGACACCAAGAATAACCCATAAAACTTATGCTCTTAGATTTGCTCAATTTCATTAAATCTAGCATATAGCATCACTGTATCTATTTTTTATATCCTGAAATATTCCAAATTTGACTTCAGTGAAACAGTGAATGTTCCTCTTTTTTATGATTCTCTTACTTGTGAGCAACTATTTTTCACTAGGTCCTTATTGGTGAGAATTTTCTTTGCAGTTCCTGAAGGGTGTTCACAGAATCCCCAAAGGGCTCTTTTCAAAACACAGGTGCTGCTCACCTATAGATAGTCAACTGATCTTTGACAAAGGAGCAAAGGCAAAACAATGGAGCAAAGACAGTCTTTTCAATAAATGGTGCTCAAGCAATTGGAGCAATTTGAAAAAAGAAAGAAAGAAAGAAAGAAAGAAGATAAGCAGTCTGGACACAGACCATCCAGTTATCACAAAAATTAGCTCAAAATGAATCTAAATGTAAAATGCAAAACTTTAAAACTCTTACAGGACAACAAAGGAGAGTGCCTAGATGACCTTTGCTGTGGCAATGACCTTTGACTGGTCCATGAAAGAAATAATCGATAAGCTGGGCTTCATGGAAATTAAAAACAGCTCCCTTGAAAAATACACAACTTTGGAGAAGTCAAGATGGTGAAGAAGTAGCAGGCTGAGACTACATCAGGTAGCAGGAGATCAGCTCGATAGCTTATCTAAACATTGCAAACACCTACAAATCCAACGGGAGATCGAAGAGAAGAAGAACAGCAATTCTAGAAACAGAAAATCAACCACTTTCTGAAAGGTAGGACTGGCGGAGAAGTGAATCTAAAACGACGGGAAGATAGACCACGGGGGAGGGGCTGGGCCCGGCAAGCGGCGGAGCAACGTAGCACAAAATCAGGACTTTTAGAAGTCTGTTCCGGGGAGCCTGGGTGGCTCAGTGGGTTGAGCCGCTGCCTTCGGCTCAGGTCATGATCTCGGGGTCCTGGATCGAGTCCCGCATCGGGCTCTCTGCTCAGTGGAGAGCCTGCTTCCCTTCCTCTCTCTCTGCCTGCCTCTCTTGTGATTTCTCTCTGTCAAATAAATAAATAAAATCTTTAAAAATAAATAAATAAATAAAAGTCTGTTCCACTGAGGGACAGTGCTCCAAAGGCTAAACCGGGGTGAAGCCCATGAGGGTCAGCGTGGCCCCGGTCCTGCAGGGTCACAGAAGGATCGGGGGTGTCGGAGTGTCGCAGAGCTCGCAGGTATTAGAACAGAGAAGCCGGCTACAGAGACAGAGCCGAGGACTGAACTCTCAGCTCGGACTTACCTTGAACTGGTCGCGGGCTGGGTGAGCTCGGAGCGCAGCTAGAGGCTGGGGATACGGGAGTGATTGGGTGCTGTTCTCTGGGGGCACACTGAGGAGTGGGGCCCCGGGCTCTCTGCTCCTCCGGGCCGGAGACTGGGAAGCCGCCATTTTCATTCCCATCCTCCGGAACTCTATGGAAAGCGTTCAGGGAACAGAAACTCCCAAAAGCGAACCCGAGCGGATTACTTAGTCCCACCCAGGTAAGGGCGGTGCAATCCCGCCTCGGGCAAAGACACTTGAGAGTCACTACAACAGGTTCCTCCCCCAGAAGATCAACAAAATATCCAGCCAGGACGAAGTTCATCTATCAAGGAAAGCAGGTTCAATTCCTAAGACAGCAGCGGAATTCCAGAGGAGGAGAAAGCAAAGCACGGAACTCAAGGCTTTCTCCCCATGATTCTTTAGTCTTGTGGTTAATACAATTTTTTTTTCTTTTTTCAATTTTTTTTCTTTCTTTTTTATTCTCCTGCTAATTTTTTAAATTTTTTATTTAAATTTTTTATTTAAATTTTTAAATTTAAATTTAAATTTAAATTATTTAATTTATAAATTAAATATAAATATAAATATAAATATAATATTATATAAATTATTATATAATTATATATATATAAAATTATATAAATTATATAAATATAAATATAAATATAAAATTAAATTAAATTTAAATTTAAATTAAATTTAAATTAAATTTTAAATTTAATTTTAAATTTTAAATTTTTATTTAAATTATTAAAATTTTATTAAATTTTATTTAAATTTATTTTTTTATTTAAATTTTTAAATTTTTTAAAACATTTACCCTTTTCTTTTTTAACGTTTTTTGACTAGTTTATCTAAGTATATATATTTTTTCTTTCTTTTTTATATTTTTTCTTTATTTGTTTAATTTCTTAAATTTTTTTATTTTTTTTCTGACCCTCTTTTTATCCCCTTTCTCCCCCCACAATTTGGGGTCTCTTCTGATTTGGTTAGAGCACATTTTTCTGCGGTCTTTGCCACCCTTTTAGCATTTTATTTGATCCTTCATATCCTCTTATCTGGACAAAATGACAAGGGGGGAAAAATCACCACAAACAAAAGAACAAGAGGCAGTACCGAAGGCTAGGGACCTAATCAACACGGACATTGGTAACATGTCAGATAAGAGTTCAGAATGATGATTCTGAACGTTTTAGCTGGGCTCGAAAAAGGCATGGAAGATATTAGAGAAACCCTCTCTGGAGATATAAAAGCCCTTTCTGGAGAAATTAAAGAACTAAAATCAAACCAAGTAGAAATCAAAAAAGCTATTAATGAGGTGCAATCAAAAATGGAGGCTCTCACTGCTAGGATAAATGAGGCAGAAGAAAGAATTAGTGATATAGAAGACCAAATGACAGAGAATAAAGAAGCCGAGCAAAAGAGGGACAAACAGCTACTGGACCACGAGGGGAGAATTTGAGAGATAAGTGACACCATAAGACGAAACAACATTAGAATAATTGGGATTCCAGAAGAAGAAGAAAGAGAGAGGGGAGCAGAAGGTCTATTGGAGAGAATTATTGGAGAGAATTTCCCTAATATGGCAAAGGGAACAAGCATCAAAATCCAGGAGATGCAGAGAACCCCCCTCAAAGTCAACAAGAATAGGTCCACACCCCGCCACCTAATAGTAAAATTGACAAGTCTTAGTGACAAAGAGAAAATCCTGAAAGCAGCCCGGGAAAAGAATTCTGTAGCATACAATGGTAAAAATATTAGATTACCACAGAGACCTGGCAGGCCAGAAAGAGCTGGCATGATATATTCAGAGCACTAAACGAGAAAAACATGCAGCCAAGAATACTCTATCCAGCTAGGCTATCATTGAAAATAGAAGGAGAGATAAAAAGCTTCCAGGACAAACAAAAACTGAAAGAATTTGCAAACACCAAACCAGCTCTACAGAAAATATTGAAAGGGGTCCTCTAAGCAAAGAGAGAGCCTAAAAGTAGTAGATCAGAAAGATACAGAGACAATATACAGTAACAGTCACCTTACAGACTAATAATGGCACTAAATTCATATCTCTCAATAGTTACCCTGAATGTTAATGGGCTAAATGCCCAAATCAAAAGACACAGGGTATCAGAATGGATAAAAAAACAAAACCCATCAGTATGTTGCCTACAAGAAACTCATTTTAGACACGAAGACACCTCCAGATTTAAAGTGAGGGGGTGGAAAACAATTTACTATGCTAATGGGCATCAGAAGAAAGCTGGGGTGGCAATCCTTATATCAGATAAATTAGATTTTAAGCCAAAGACTATAATAAGAGATGACGAAGGATACTATATCCTACTCAAAGGGTCTGTCCAACAAGAAGATCTAACAATTTTAAATATCTATGCCCCTAACATGGGAGGAGCAACCTATATAAACCAATTAATAACAAAATCAAAGAAACACATCAATAATAATACAATAATAGTAGGGGACTTTAACACTTCCTTCACTGAAATGGACAGATCATCCAAGCAAAAGATCAACAAGGAAATAAAGGATTAAATGACACACTGGACCAGATGGACATCTGGTCCAGAACATTTCATCCCAAAGCAACAGAATACACATTCTTCTCTAGTGCACATGGAACCTTCTCCAGAATAGATTACATCCTGGTTCACAAATCAGGTCTCAACCAGTATCAAAAGTTTAGGATCATTCCCTGCATATTTTCAGACCACAATGCTCTGAAGCTAGAACTCAATCACAAGAGGAAAGCTGGAAAGAACCCAAATACATGGAGACTAAACAGCATCCTTCTGAAGAATGAATGGGTTAACCAGGAAATTAAAGAAGAATTGAAAAAATTCATGGAAACAAATGATAATGAAAACACAACGGTTCAAAATCTGTGGGACACAGCAAAGGCAGTCCTGAGAGGAAAATATATAGCGGTACAAGCCTTTCTCAAGAAACAAGAAAGGTCTCAAGTACACAACCTAACCCTACATGTAAAGGAGCTGGAGAAAGAACAAGAAAGAAACCCTAAACCCAGCAGGAGAAGAGAAATCATAAAGATCAGAGCAGAAATCAATGAAATAGAAACCAAAAAAAAAAAAAAAACAATAGAAAAAATCAATGAAACTAGGAGCTGGTTCTTTGAAAGAATCAATAAGATTGATAAACCCCTGGCCAGACTCATCAAAAAGAAAAGAGAAAGGACCCAAATAAATAAAATCATGAATGAAAGAGGAGAGATCACAACTAACACCAAAGAAATACAGACAATTATAAGAACATACTATGAGCAACTCTACACCAATAAATTTGACAATCTGGAAGAAATGGATACATTCCTAGAGAAATATAAACTACCACAACTGAACCAGGAAGAAATAGAAAACCTGAACAGGCTCATAACCAGTAAGGAGATTGAAACAGTCATCAAAAATCTCCAAACAAACAAAAGCCCAGGGCCAGATGGCTTCCCAGGAGAATTCTACCAAACATTTAAAGAAGAACTAATTCCTATTCTCCTGAAACTGTTCCAAAAAATAGAAATGGAAGGAAAACTTCCAAACTCATTTTATGAGGCCAGCATCACCTTGATCCCAAAACCAGACAAGGATCCCACCAAAAAAGAGAACTACAGACCAATATCCTTGATGAACACAGATGCAAAAATTCTCACCAAAATACTAGCCAATAGGATTCAACAGTACATTAAAAGGATCATTCACCACGATCAAGTGGGATTTATTCCAGGGCTGCAGGGTTGGTTCAACATCTGCAAATCAATCAATGTGATAGAACACATTAATAAAAGAAAGAACAAGAACCATATGATACTCTCAATCGATGCTGAAAAAGCACTTGACAAAGTACAGCATCCCTTCCTGATCAAAACTCTTCAAAGTGTAGGGATAGAGGGCACATACCTCAATATTATCAAAGCCATCTATGAAAAACCCACCGCAAATATCATTCTCAATGGAGAAAAACTGAAAGCTTTTCCGTTAAGGTCAGGAACACGGCAGGGATGTCCATTACCACCACTGCTATTCAACATAGTACTAGAAGTCCTAGCCTCAGCAATCAGACAACAAAAGGAAATTAAAGGCATCCAAATTGTCAAAGAAGAAGTCAAACTATCACTCTTCACAGATGATATGATACTGTATGTGGAAAACCCAAAAGACTCCACTCCCAACTGCTAGAACTTGTACAGGAATTCAGTAAATTGTCAGGATATAAAATCAATGCACAGAAATCAGTTGCATTTCTGTACACCAACAACAAGACAGAAGAAAGAGAAATTAAGGAGTCAATCCCATTTACAATTGCACCCAAAACTATAAGATACCTAGGAATAAACCTAACCAAAGAGGCTAAGAATCTATATACAGAAAACTATAAAGTACTCATGAAAGAAATTGAGGAAGACACAACGAAATGGAAAAATGTTCCATGCTCCTGGATTGGAAGAATAAATATTGTGAAAATGTCCATGCTACCTAAAGCAATCTACACATTTAATGCAATCCCTATCAAAATACCACCCATTTTTTTCAAAGAAATGGAACAAATAATCCTAAAATTTATATGGAACCAGAAAAGACCTCGAATAGCCAAAGGAATATTGAAAAAGAAAGCCAAAGTTGGTGGCATCACAATTCCGGACTTCAAGCTCTATTACAAAGCTGTCATCATCAAGACAGCATGGTACCGGCACAAAAACAGACACATAGATCAATGGAACAGAATAGAGAGCCCAGAAATAGACCCTCAACTTTATGGTCAACTAATCTTCGACAAAGCAGGAAAGAATGTCCAATGGAAAAAAGACAGCCTCTTCAATAAATGGTGCTGGAAAAATTGGACAATCACATGCAGAAAAATGAAATTGGACCACTTCCTTATACCACATACGAAAATAGACTCAAAATGGATGAAGGACCTCAATGTGAGAAAGGAATCCATCAAAATCCTTGAGGAGAACGCAGGCAGCAACCTCTTTGACCTCAACGAGGATGTGGAGAAAGGGGAACCCTCCTACACTGTTGGTGGGAATGCAAGCTGGTGCAACCACTCTGGAAAACAGCATGGAGGTTCCTCAAAATGTTGAAAATAGAACTACCCTATGACCCAGCAATTGCACTACTGGGTATTTACCCTAAAGATACAAACGCAGTGATCCGAAGGGGCACGTGTACCCGAATGTTTATAGCAGCAATGTCTACAATAGCCAAACTATGGAAAGAACCTAGATGTCCATCATCAGATGAATCGATAAAGAAGAAGTGGTATATATATACACAATGGAATACTATGCAGCCATCAAAAGAAATGAAATCTTGCCATTTGCGACGACGTGGATGGAACTAGAGGGTATCATGCTTAGTGAAATAAGTCAATTGGAGAAAGACAACTATCATATGATCTCCCTGATATGAGGACATGGAGATGCAACATGGGGGATTAGGGGGATAGGAGAAGAATAAATGAAACAAGATGGGATTGGGAGGGAGACAAACCATAAATGACTCTTAATCTCACAAAACAAACTGGGGGTTGCTGGGGGGAGGTGGGGTTGGGAGAGGGGGAGGGGGTTATGGACATTGGGGAGGGTATGTGCTATGGTGAGTGCTGTGAAGTGTGTAAACCTGGCGATTCACAGACCTGTACCCCTGGGGATAAAAATACATTATATGTTTATTAAAAAAAAATTGGAAGGGGAGGCAAACCATAAGAGACTATGGACTCTGAAAAACAACCTGAGGGTTTTGAAGGGTCAGGGGTGGGAGGTTGGGGGAACAGGTGGTGGGTAATATGGAGGGCACGTATTGCATGGAGCACTGGATGTTGTGCAAAAACAATGAATACTGTTATGCTGAAAAAAATAAATAAATTAAAAACAGCTCCCTCAAAGACAGTGTTAATAGAATAAGAAAAGAAGTCACCAACTAGGAGGAAATATTTGTAAAAGACACATCTGATGAGGAATTGTTCCCTAAAATGTACATAAAACTTTTAAATCTCAACAGTAAGACAAAAAACCCAGTTTAAAAATAAACAGACCAAAAACCTTAATAGACACCTCACCAAAGAATATACACAGAAGGCAAACAAGCATATGAAAAGATGTGCCACATCATTCATCCTCAGGGAATTCCAAATTAAGACAATAATGAGACACTATTACACAACTATTAGAATGGCCAAAATCCAGACCACCGACACCATCAAATGCTGGCAAAGCTGTGGAACAACAGAAACTCTCATCTGTTGCTGGTTGGAATGTAAAATGGTACAAGCCACTTTGGATGACAGTTTGGCAGCTTCTTACAAAACCGAACATACTCTCAATATATGATCCAGCAATGTCCCTCCATGGTGTTTATCCAAAAGAGTTGAAAACCATGTCCACACAAAAGCCTACACATGGATGTTTATAGCAGTTTTATTCATGATTGCCAAAACTCGGAATCAACCAAGATGTGCTTCGGAAGGTGAGCGGATAAATAGACCCTACTACATCCAGACAATGGAATACTATTCAGTGCTAAAAAGAAATGAGCTATTAGGCCATGAAGAAGACATAGAAGAGCCTTAAATGCATATTATTAAGTGAAAGAAGCCAATCTAAAAAGGCTACATAATGTGTGATTCCAATTATAGACATTCTGGAACAGGCAAAACTATGGAGACAGTTAAAAAATCAGTGGCTGCCAGATGGAGGGTGGGGGAGCTGATGATAGGAATGAATAGATGGAACACAGAGGATTTTTAGGGCAGCGAAAATACTCTGTATGACACCAAAATGATGGCTGCATGCCAATATACACTTGTTCAGACCCATAGAATGTACAGCACCAACTCAAATGTAACCTATAGACTTTGCGTAATTATGATGTGTCAGTGTTAAGTTCATCAGTTGTTAACAAATGTACCATTCTAGTGGGGGATGTTGACAGTGGAAGAGGCTGTGCCTGTGGGGGTAGGGAGTAAATGGGAAATCTCTGTACCATCTCCTCAATTTTCCTGTGAACCTAAAACTACTCTAAAGAAGCAAGATCTTAATTTTAAAAAAATTAAAAATACATCAGAACACAACAGATGCCCAAATCCCTACTTGAGTTCTACTGACTCCATATCCCAGGAGGTGAAGTTCAGGCCTTTATATTTGAAAAAGGACCCAAAATAATTCTGATGAACATCCTGGTTGAAATCATTGGCATTTATAAACACCTTTTAATCAGAGTGAATTTAATAATAAGACATTTTTTAAAAAACCTTTACCATGGCACATCATCTGATGAGCATTGAGTATTACACACAACTAATGAATCATTGAACAGTACATCAAAAACTAATAAAAAAATTAAAAATTAAAATATTTTAGAAAAGAAATGTTGGGGGATGATGGAAAAATGGTAAGATTATATTTCACCTCTTTCACTTAAAGCATGCCTCTTCTGTTGGCATGTGAAAATAAACAACAATGTGGGAATTCTATTGCAATCATGTATCTGCTTCCTTAGCGCTCTAGTTCAAGGTGTGACGCCATTTTTAAAAGCCCAGTACTGCTTTTCAGTATGACTAAATGAACTCTTTTCACTTGTATCCTCAATGTCTCTTTTCCCATTTCTGACTCTGTTTGAGTTAGACATACAATATATTCTTAAAATCTTCTTAAAAACTGTTTTGAGACTCTCTGAACAGGACCCTAGAGAAATATTACAAAATGTGCATCACAAGTTCTATATGATATAGATTTTCTTTTTAATTCCATATTACATCATTGGCTTTTGAAGCAGCTCTCTTAAAAGAAATACTTTTCCTTTTCCCATTTCAAACAAGTAATGCTTGCAAACTGTCAAAGATGCTCAGAGATCTGAGGAAATAGGAATCGTAGGAGCCTTTGGCCTCCCAACAGTGTAGACTTTCTTAAAAGTAGGATAGATAATTCAGTTTTTAGAGAGGTTTAGGCATTGCAGACCACCCCAGTCACTCATGGCCCCCACCTCACATAGAATCCTATCATAAATCATAGATATAAATATCATAGAATATTTAGCTTTGAGTATCACAATGAGATAAAAAGCATAAAGTAAGCTTAACACATGAGCATAATAATTGAAAATTCTAAGGTATTTATTGTCTACCTATACCATACTAGAGGATTAGGAAGCTAAGAAAATATTTGCCAGAAATCTCAGTCCTTACAGCACTAAAATGAATTGAAATGCACAATCCTTACACAAGCTAAGAAAAATCTTTATTAAATCCAGTATTATATGGACTCTGGGTTCCAGCTTCTGTTAACGGTGAAGTAACTTGATCAGACTTACCCTCCTTGAGATAACAACTACAAATCTGGACAAGTAGAAATGAAAACAACTCTCTGAACTATTTGAAATGACCAAAAGCAGGCAGAAACCAGAAGGGAATCTACTCCTGAAAGAGTAACTACAGCAGTGGTATCTACAAATTTGTGATTTTTTTTTTTTTTGCTTGAGTATACTTCTCAATCTCTATGTACTTGGCAGCAGAAATCTGCAACCTTACAGACTTAAGGTGACAGAGGACAGACTGAGAGCTCACAGAGAAGCCAGCAAGTTTCCAGTTCCTGGAAGAAAGGGAATCTGAGAAGGTGAAGACAAAAACTTACTGTTCAAAAATCTGATTAAATTCTTGGCAGAATTCTAAATGAAATATGTATGGAGGAGATCACAGGAAGGCCCAACCAAAAAGAGGTAGAAATTGAAAGGACTGAACAGAAGTTTCATCTACTGCCTACCATATGAGAGTCAGTCAGGAATTCAAATCCAGCCAAGTCAACTGTCAACTAGAACAAAATCTACTCTTCAGAAGAATGCTACAGAATCCAGAGTCTCTACAATGTCATTCATAATGTCCATTATCTAATAAAAACTCATCAGACCTTGATAAACAGGAAAACGTGACACACATTTTTTTAAGTAATCAATAGAAACAGACACTGAGGTGACCCAGATATTTCAGTTAACAGAGAAGGATTTTAGAGTGGCAAATATAAATCTGTTCAGTCTTTTTTTTTTAAGATTTTATTCATTTATTTGACAGACAGAGGTCACAAGTAGGCAGAGAGGCAGGCAGAGAGGGGGGTGGGAAGCAGGCTCCCTACTGAGCAGAGAGCCTGATGTGGGACTTGATCCCAGGACCCTGGGATCATGACCTGAGCTGAAGGCAGAGGCTTAACCCACTGAGCCACCCAGGCGCTCCATGTTTAGAGTCTTAAAGGAGGATATATTGGGGCGTCTGGGTGGCTCAGTTGGTTAAATGTCTGACTCTTGATTTCAGCTCAGATCATGACCTCAGTGTTATGAGACTGAGTCCCCTATTGGGCTCCACACAGTAGGTGGAGCCTGCTTAAGATTCTCTCTCTCCTTTTCCCTCTGCCCCTCCCCACTGCTTGCATGCATTCTCTTTCCTAAAAAACAAAAGAAAGATATATTAATAATGAATTAAAAAGATGTGGAATCTTAGCAAAGAAATAGAAAGATAAAACAGAATAAAATGGAAATTCTAGAAGTGAAATTAATAACGATGACACAAAAATTCATTGGATGGACATAATGGCAATAAAAGAGTTAATGGTTTTGAAGAAAATATTCATTGTAAGCAACAGAGAGAAAAAGATTGAAGAAAAATGAACAAAATTGCATAGACCAGTGAGATCATAAAACATTAAAGTAGGAAAAGGCAGAGACAATGAGGGTGAAAAAAAATCTGAGAATATAATGGCTAAAAATGTTCTAAATTTTATAACTGTATCAAATGACAGGTCTAAGAATCTCCACAAACCCCAAATAGAGTATGTACAAAGAAAACTCTATTCAGCACATGATCAAACTGCTAACATCCACACATGAGGAGAAAATCTTGATAGTAGCCAAAGAAAAATGATAATGAGGGAACAATGATAAGAATCATAGTGATTTATTATCAGCAACAATGGAGGTCAGAAATGATGGAAGGATATCTTTGAAGTATTGGAGGCAAAAAAAAAAAAAAGTCAACCCATAATTCTATATACAGCAAAACTGTCCATCAAAAGTGACTACAAAGTACATATTTTTATATAAAAACTGAGAATTCATTACCAGCAGACACCATTATAAAACATACTGAATAAATTTTTTCAGGCTACAGAAAAATGATACCAGATGGTGATGGAGATTTAAGGAAGGATCATTGTAAATTATCAATATGTGAGTAATAAGAAAATACCATTTCTCTATATATCTGTAGCTATACACACATATATACATTCTTATTTCTTCTTTCTTTAAAATACATACAAATATGCTCAGCAAGACTTGTGACATGATTTGTTATTCTCTCAGTTGGCTAGATCCAAAGGGTCTTTCCATAAAGCTTTATAGCACATTAAATGGATGTCATGAAGTTTCTACCTCTAGGTGAATATTTTGTACTTTGCAATTTGCCATTCATTTGATGTCCATATATATAGTAGGGTCTCTGAGAACTAATTCAATTTTTTGGCATAAAGAAATGATAGTGAATATTGTAGTCTTGGTTCTACTCGGGAATTAGTAAAATAGAGAAATTCCTTACATTTCTGGTCTTACTATAGAATTAGATGTTCCACATACCTAAGTTTTCAGTAACTGAAACTTTACTTATAAAACAGCAATGCTTCTAAAATATCTTTCTTACCATCCAGATAAGAATTTGATGACTTATGTTCATCTTTAAGGACATCATGCCCTGAAGCTGCTCAGGTGTGGTTTTTGACCCTTTCAAGTAATGCCATCAGGCTGCTGTGCTTTTTTAGTTCATAGGTTTTATTCACTTATTCATCCCTCTATCTATTAATTCATTCACTGAACAAAAATCATTCACTCTGCTAGATGATAAAGATACAATAATGAATAAGACTTCTCTTGCCTTCAAACGAAAATCTCATAGTGGAATGAGGAAGATGAACAAGTGAAAAGAGAGTTTTGCTATACTTCGCATGATCTTTGCAATCAAAGAGTTGTGCTATTTTTAAATATGATTTTGTCCCTTCTTAGCTGTGTGGTCTTGCATAAGTTACTTACCCTTTCTGAATCTAAATTTCTTCCTCTCTGGGAATGGAAACTGGTAGCTCCTTGTAGAATCCTTAGGAGGCAAAGGTTAGATCCTGTAACATTCTAGGTGTTTAAAAATGCAGACATTGTTATCGAGTGTGATAATAACATGGAATACTATAAAAGTACTCAAAGGAAACAGAAAATTTCTTAGAGATTGCAAAATCGTGTGTTTCTTTGTAACTTGTCTGTCCTTCTCTTGGTCAATGGGCAATTCTTGTTGTTGTCAATACATCCACCTCTGAAATTTCATTCTTGACCTGTCCTTAGGACTCCAGTGAGATGAGGTACATGAGGCTATCAGTATTGACACAGGTTAGAGCAAGTTAAAATCTTTTCTTTGCACTAACACAGGGTGTCTGGTAGTGGAATATTTTCTTGGCCTGCTATAGTTCCAAGAGGCAGAGGAAACAGAGATACTAAGAAGTTACATTGATGTGTCATGTTTGCAAGTATCATTCTCTTGATAAGACTGGAGGAGAAACTATTTTCTGCATTGTCTTCGAGGGGAAGAAATACAGTCTGAACAAATACCTCATACAAACAGACACATGGCCATGGCCCGGATTCTTCCCCTACATGAACCCAGGGCATATATACACATGGATGAGGATACTAAGACTCAAGTGAGAATCATGTCCATGCTTAGGTGGAAAAATTGGATTTCATGCTCCAGGCAAGTTTGTGAAACAGAGGGATCATATGATCAAATGATGTTTGAGAAATATTCCTCCCATGGTGGATGATGGAGCAATTTATGAAACTGTAAATTGCTGTTATAATCTTTTATAAAGGAGTAGTAAAATGCTCCAGGAAGCAATCTGGTTTCACCACATTTCAAGTCAGCTCAGGTGTCAATAAGAGATTTCAAACTTTGGATGATAATACTGGTGTTAATATTAGTTGAAAGTTATTGAGCACTAAATATATCTTCATCTGTACTGTCAAATGAATTTCAATGAGGATGTCAAGACCATTCAAAAGGAAAAGAAGCGTTTTTTCAACAAATAGTGTTGAGAAAGCTAGATATCCACATGCAAAAGGCTGAAGTTAGGACGCCTGGGTGGCTCAGTGGATTAAGCCAATGCCTTCGGCTCAGGTCATGATCTCAGGGTCCTGGGATCGAGTCCTGCATCGGGCTCTCTGCTCAGCAGGGAGCTTCCCTCCCTCTCTCTCTGCCTGCTTCTCTGTATACTTGTGATCTCTCTCTGTCAAATAGCTAAATAAAATCTTAAAAAAAAAAAAAGGCTGAAGTTAAACCTTTATCTTAAACCATATACCCTAATTAAAATGGATCAAAGACCTAAATGCAAGGGCTACATCTATAAAGCTACTAAAAGAAAACACAGGGAGAAAGTTTTATGATGTAGGATTTGGTCATGATTTCTTGGATATGATATGAAAAGTGCAGGCACCAAAAGGAAAAATAGATAAATGGGGCGACATAAAATTTAAAACTGTGCATCAAAGGATACAGTTAATAGACTGTAAAGTCAAGCCTTTACATTTTGGAAATGGGAGAAACTATTTGCAAACCATATGTCTGATAAGGTGTTAATATCCAGAATATATAAAGAACTCTTATAATTCAACCACAAAAACTCCAAATCATGCTATTTTTAGAATGGGCAAAAGACTTGAACAGACAGTTCTCCAAATAAATATACAAATGGCCAAGAAGCATGTGAAAAGATGCTCATCATGACTCATCATCAGGGAAATGCCAATCAAAATCACAAGATACCCCCTCACAGCCATTAGGATGGCTACTGTGAGAACAAAATAAAACAGAAAAGGAAGTGCTGGTAAGAATGCAGAGAAATTGGAATCTTTGCACGATATTGGTACAAATACAAAGGCTCAGCTGCTAAAGAAAACAGTATGGCAATTACCCCTGAGATTTAAAAGTAGAATTATCAGGGGCACCTGGGTGGCTCAGTAGGTTAAGCCTCTGCCTTCAGCTCAGGTCATGATCTCAGGGTCCTGGGATCGAGCCCCGCATTGCGCTCTCTGCTCAGCAGGGAGCCTGCTTCCCCCTTTTCTCTCTCTGCCTGCCTCTCTGCCTACTTGTGATCTCTCTCTCTCTCTGTCTCTGCCAAATAAATAAAATCTTTAAAAAAAAAGAAAGTGTTTAAAAGTAGAATTATCATAAGTATCATATAATTCAGCAATTCTGTTTCTGGGTATATACCCAAAAGAACTGAAAGCAGAGTCTCAGAGAGATATGTACATACCCATGGTGGAAGCAAACCGAATGTTCACTGACAGATGAATGAATAAAAGAAATGTGGTTTATATAAATAGTGGAAAATTATTCAGCCTTATATAGGAAGGGTATTCTAATAATACATGCCACAACGTGACCCTTGGAGACATTATGCTATGTGAAGTAAGCCTGTCATACACGCACATACATACACGAGTACTGTAAGATTCCACTTACAGGAGATATTTGAAATAGCCAAACTCCTAGAAACAGAAAGTAAATTGTAGTTGCCAGGGACTGAGGAAGGAAGGAATAGGAATTATAGTTTAATGGGCATAGAGTTTCAGTTGGGGAAAATGCAAAAGCTCTGGAGATTTGTTGCACAAGATGAATATATTTAACATCACTGTGCTGTACCCTTAAGTATAGTGAAGATGGTAAATTTCATATTCTGTGCATTATACCACAATTTTAAAAAATTAAATCTTGAAAGATTCATGTTCTAGCATAAGCTCAGACTTGTAAACGAAATCTCCGTATGGGAACACATTTTTTGTTTGACCCAAGGGTCTGAGTTAGAGCCAGTGCCAAGGGAACCACTGTCATTAAATCTCATTACAGAAACATCCAATCACCCACACTAAAGGATTTAGGAAGAGAGGGGCTGGGGACATTTTGACTTTTCTTCCCACATGGCCCAGAGAAAAACTCTAAGATGGCTTTCTAATGGAAGAACCAAGCTTTGTTGTATCTTTCTGGAGATGCAAAGTCTATATGCATTTCTGTCTGGGTTTTTTTTTTTTTTTTCTCACTTGTAAGAAACAGCAGCTAAGCTAAGACCAAGGAAATAAAAACAATACAGCAAATTTCCATCCCTATGCCACACCACCACCACCAACTTGTCTCCAGCTGATAGAATGAGAGTTACTGCAGGGCCAAAGATCCAACCTTGGGGTGGACTTGGGAAGTAAACCTAGGGACTGTGTTTTCTTTAAAAAGCTGTGGTTCTCAAAGAAGTGATCTAGACCAGCAACACTGCATCACATGGGATCAGATTAGAACCCTGAGTGGAACTCAGCAATCTATGTTTTAAGAACTCTGCTAAAGTTTGAGATCATGGTAAGTATGAATGCCATCACCACTCACGGAATATGATTTTATGAAGGAAGGGGGAGGGGTGGAATTTTCAAACAAGAAAGAATGGCTGAAAATTAAATTCTTACTTTTAGAGGCATGAAATGCTAAGTACAAATATACCCAGGAAACAAAAAGCTGTATCAATAGAAAATTGTTATCTATATATTTTTCTTCAAAGTTCATTTTCAAAGAGCATCTAATCCCATTAATATTTATATTTTGTTGCTGTTTCAATTAAATTGAATTTTTATTAATTTTTTAAATCTTCCTGAGTTTTAACTATCTTTAGTCCTTTGCAAAAGACACTATAGTGCATTATCCTACTCAGTTCTCACAATAAACCCACATTACAGGGATTATAAAACCCCATTTTACAGATGAGAAAACATTAAAAAAATTGAAGTATCTTTCTTTTGGTCACACAACTGGAGTAAGTAGCAAAGCTTTAATTTTAAATTTAGTCTCTCTAATTCAGAATCTGGACTTACTTAGCATTTACTCTTCTCTGTTGGGTAGACCTTCCTGGACAAGGAATTTGTGGACAATCTTAGTCCCTCATCTAGAAACATGTGTGACTCACCTTGTCCCTTTACCATTTAAATACAATCTGCTTTCACTTTCTATCCATTATTTCTACTGAAAAATCCCTACCTCATGCCTCCCTCTGTTCAACCCAGGTCTCATTCTGCTGGCAAGTGAGCTTTCTTTAAACATGACTCTCAGAGTTTCCTTAAACGTGATCTGTCAGAGCTCAGGTTGAAAACTCCTAAACATCAAATCTCTTTTCTTTATGTCCTCTGCCCCTCACGTCCCACAAATGTACTACTTTATGGATATTGTAAATGTGCATTTTAAAGCTTCACAAAAATAGAAATGAAAACATTCTGGTATTTCCTCCCCTCTCCTCAGAAGATCATCGTGAAGGGTCATAAGGCACAAACCTGCCTCCACTGTGAAGTCTCTAGGCCCTCCCTTCTGTGGCCACTTCATCTAATGCTGCCAGCTTTCCATGTCAGTTTGTCGTGTACCTCTAATTTGTCTTCTTAAAAAATATATTGTATGTTCTTTAAGGGGAACAAACTCTGCTTTCACTAACTAAAATGGAATGCCACATAGTGGGCGCCCAATTCATTACTGATACAAGTTCCTTGATGTTCACTGCACTCAGCTGACATGCTAAACTCTGAAGGCTGCTGGTAATTGTTAGATCATAGCTCCTGGTCATTGTGTAAAACAAGATGGTAGTGGCTTAGGTTTCTCTAACATCAAAGGAAAGCCAGGCAGCTAATGGGTCTGGTGTCACTGGGCCAGTTCCTGTGAAACTGGAGATTTTCAAAAGAATAGTCCGACTTCTGGTAACCACCTTTCTACTCTCCATTGCTCTGAGCTCGGCTTTTTTAGATGCCATATATATATATATATATATATATATGTAATATCATAGAGTATTTGTCTTTTTCTCTCTGACTTAATTCACTTAGCATAATGCCCTCGAGTTCCATCCAAGTTGTTGCAAAGAGCGGGATATTTCCCTCCCTCGTGACCAAATAACACTCCATTATGTATGTATCCCATCTTTATCCATTCATCCATCCATGGACACTTAATGTCATTTCCATGTATTGACTGTTGTGAATAATGCTGCAATGAACATAGGAATGCAGCCATCGCTAGAAGACTCTGATTTCAATTCCGTTAGATACATAATCAGGAGTAGGGTCGTTGGATGATTGTATGGTTGTTCTATTTTTAGGTTTTCGAGGAAACTCCATGCTGTTTTCCATGGTGGCCCCACTAACTTAACATTCCTACTAGCATGCCTAAGTTCCTTTTTCTCCACATCCTCATCAACACTGTTATCTCTTCCCTGCCTCTTTTTGAATCCTGTGTAGATGTCCCTGGATTACCTCGAGGGTAGGCAGCATCTCCTGAAGCACCTAGCAAAGTGAAAGGTGACACCGTGCACCACGATCAACATTTGGTGAACAATACAATGTTTTAAAATCATCTTTCTCTCTATTAAAGTTTCAGTCTGTCACTGCTCAGAAAAATCATCTTGGTTGGGAAGGGTGGAGAATCCTATTACTAAGGTGGTTTTTTTTTTCTTAAATGTCAATTTCACAACTTTAAATGTAGTCTTATGTTATTAAAAACTTCTGAAACATGTCTTGTTCTTTTCTGTTCTCCCCTTATCTTTTACACCTTTGTTAATTATCTGAGAGATGGAGAAAGTAGCACATAAGTGAAATTTGCCAATGCTGAGAAATTAGATTGTTGCAAAGGGTTCAAAGAGAGAGAGGGAAGTTGGGTAGGACATAAAAAGTCACACCATTCTTAATAAATAATGAGAAAATGTCTAGCCATTGCCATGAGTGATTCATCTGAAGCATTAACACTCTAACTTACACATGCAATAATACTGGCAGGGAAGACAAAACTCATCAGCAAGACCTATTTTCCATACTCCTTAGTATAATATGCCAGCACGACCACCATGTTTCACTTTCAGTGGACGACAATGGATGCCTTTATTGACCTTTGATGAAAGAAAGTTACCAAACAATACTGTGATCTTGCATATGATTTTGGAAAGCACAGTCTGGCCAGGAAAGAACTACTCTCCTGGCCCCTGTGGAGCTGGTCTTGGAGCAATTCCACAGTGTAAGCCTTCCCTGATAATCCTCTAGTCTGTTGTCCTGCTAAGCACAGAACTCAGCTGCACCTGCAGGACAATGTGAGGATCTCAGGTGGCCAAGGCCAAATTGGAGACTTAGGTGGCAGCAAAGTTGTTGATGCACCCCTTTCCCTCAGACCTTGGGGGAGGGGCAGGGGGGAGGTTCGTGGGGGCATAGAGTGTGCAATCATCCTCATTGTCGTTATCATGCTGTGACTTTTTGTTTCCTAACAATCTTCTGTGCTATCACTTATTAATTACGTGTGCAGAAACTACTATCTCACCTCCTCATGATCATCTGGCAAAGCAGGTATTAAGTATGCCCCAGAGGAGAAAATACACTCAGAGAGATGAAGTCATTCTCCCAGATTCACACCGTTAGTAGTAAGTAGATGTCATGACAGTCTGACTTCTAAACCCAGACTTTCCCACTTCACTGGGCTCTTTCTTGCCTGCCTTGCGGGGTGACTGCTAATTATTATATGCTCACTGTATATAAATATAGGTCTATGTACACATCTCACCAAATGCTAGCCCGACCCCTCTCATTCTTAAATCATGACCTGTCCTTTCTGTTTTGTTTTTGTTGCTGTGACAGTTCAGTCTCCTCTGGTTCCCTGTGGCTTCCCCTTAAATCTCCAGCAGCAAGTAGCTTTGCTAACATTTTCCCAAAATGCCATCAAGGTCCTCCCACCCCCATGCTCAAAATCCATTCCTTGCAGAATGAGCATCCAAGGGAAACATTTTTTTGTCCTTATTTTAACTGCATTTCAAACACAGGGCTCAACGAGCCTCAAAGTCCGTTAACTGAAATTCAACACAGTGGTTGAAAGAAGTTTGGTTTTATGAACATTCTTATCTATTTCTATACTAGAGTTCTTTAACCATAACTGAAGATTCTAGTCTTGACAGAGGACTAACTTTCTGAGATGTAGGATATGGGAAAAAATAGACTTAATCTAACTAGGAGGAAAGTATCTCAGAGTTAAAAAAAAAAAAATTTCCCAAGCACCTTGCCCACCTACATTCCAAGTCAAGAAGAATGCTACCAAATATCTCCTCCTAAAATATGCCCTTTGGGCTCTGTGTAATAGTAATGTGTTAAAGAGTATGGAGATCTTCTTTTAAAAATTTCTTCTAGGGGCGCCTGGGTGGCTCAGTGGGTTAAGCCTCTGCCTTCAGGGCAGGTCATGATCTCAGGGTCCTGGGATCAAGCCCCGCATCGGGCTCTCTGCTCAGCAAGGAGCCTGTTTCCCCCTCTCTCTCTGCCTGCCTCTCTGCCTACTTGTGATCTCTGTCAAATAAATAAATAAAAATTAAAAAAATAAATAAATAAAAATAAAAATTTCTTCTAAGAGAATAGTTTTCAAAGTGTTGTCCTGGGAACCCTGGACAGTACATGAGATCCTTACAGGAGTGCTGCAAAGTTAAAACTATTTCCACAACAAAATGAAGACATTATTGCCTTTTTTCATCTTATTCTGTCATAAGAATACAGTGTAGTTTTCTGGAGGCTATGTGGCATGTTATGATATCATTGATCTGACAGCTTTTATTATGATAGTTTAAAAATCTCACTTTCACTTTTAATGCAACAAATATTAATATAATCTACATGATCAAAAGCTCTATGAGGTCCCCCATAACTTTTCAGAATGTAAAAAAAAAAATCATGAAATCAAAAAGTCTGAGAGCTTCTATTCCAAGAAATGCTTGGTCATCTGAAATTAGTATCTCATGAAATATGCAGAAAGAAGGTCCCACATTACCAGGATGGTTACAATAATGGAGGAGGTAACAAGAAGAAAAGAAATGAGTTCCAGTATTCCCAAAGACTGCTCTGAGGACATCAGGCTGGGACACACATCTGCAAACTACATTTACGGTAGCAAAATGAAGGGAGAGTAACAAAAGAGCAGTGGCCTAGCCATGCTTTGTGCACTCATTCAGAATTAACACAGCAAAAATGAGTGGATCTAGATGGGGAATTCAAAAGAAAAATTCAAGTCAGAATTGGTGTTCCCATGTTCGGTCACCTGCTCGGGTCCTTCTGATCAAGCACAGGTACGTGGACAGTGATCTGAGACAAGCTGGTCTAATCTACAACATCTACCTGCACTCTTTGAAGAGTATGGAAATGAAATCAGAGACAAACGCCATGCCTGCTTAGCATGGACTCTCCTTGGAACCAAATGACAGATACAGAGAAACACTGGCGTTACAGAGAGCCCATCTGTTCAATCTTGCCAAGGATGGAACTCCTAGAACCAGTGATTGGGTGCAGTCTCAAAGCTGTCTCATTGTGAGCCTTGCAAAAGCAGTCTGATTAGTTATTCTTTGTGTAATCAAACCACACAAATACCATGTTGTGTGGTTTTCTCTGCACCCAAGTTTGCAATTATCTGATAAAATAAGAAGAAGTAGCTCTGATATCCTTCAGAACTTTGGGAAGTTGAGAGGGAATGAAATGTCCACTTTTGAAGGCCAAGTTCTGAGAAAGTCAGGTCTTGGTATTGATTGATGTACATAATACTAGCAGATTTCTACAAAGCTCTCTACTTTTAAGTAATAGCTAAAAAAAACTGGAAATCATTCTAAACAGTCATTCAAGATAATATCAGGAAGCACTTTATGTATAGCAAAATCTCAAGTACCCAGAAATTCCAGGTACTTCCAATTAGCTATATGTTCTCATCAATCACTGCTGAACAGAGAAGGGCATCCAAAGAAGAGTATAGTCTATCTTGCTGCTTAACTCCAAAGAGCTCAAGCAATGGTTGCACAACGATGTGAATCTACTTAATGTCACCGACCTGTACATTTAAATATTAAGATGGTAACGTTTATGTTATGTGCAAGGCATACTTTGGAGATATTGTGGATTTGGTTCCAGACTACCATAATAAAGTAAATATCACAATAGAGTGAGTCAAATGAGTTTTTTGGTTTCCCAGTGCACATAAAAGTTATGTTTACACTATCCTATAGTCTAGTAAGTATGCAATAGCATTATGCCTAAGAAATATACATATCTTAATTTAAAAAATGCCTTATTGCTTAAAAATGCTGTCATCTAATCTTTTGGTGAGTTGTAATCTTTTTGCTGGGGAAGGGTCTTGCCTCAGGGTTGATGGCTGCTTGGGTGGCTCTGGCAATCTTTTAAGAGAAGACAACGATCAAGTTGGCCCCACCATTGACTCTTCCTTTCACAAATGATTTCTCTGTAGCATGAATGCTGTTTGATAGCATTTTGCCCAATGTAGAACTTCTTTCAATATTGGAATCAATCCTCTCAAACCCTGACACTGCTTTCTCAACCAAAATATAGCTGATCTTCTAAATACTTTGCTGTCATTTCAACAATCTCCATAAAATTTTCAGCAGGAGTAGTTTCCATCTCAAGAAACCAGTTTCTTGGCTCATCTGTAAGAAGCAACGTTTCACCTGTGGAAGTTTTATCATGAAATCACTGTAATTCGGTCATGTCTTCGGGCTTCACTTGTAAATCTAGTTCTCTTGCTGTTTCTACCACATCTGCCATGACTTCCTCCACTGAAGTCCTGAACTCCTCAAAGTCAACCATAAGGGATGGAACCAACTTCTTCTAAACTCCTCTTAATGGTGATATTTTGACCTCTTCCCATGAATCATGAATGGCATCTAGAATGGCAAATCCTTTCCAGAAGGTTTCCTTTTCTTTTCTTAAGATTTGTTTATTTTGGGTGCCTAGGTGGCACAGTTCGTTAAGCCTCTAACTCTTGGTTTTGGCTCGGGTCATGATATCAGGGTTCTGAGATTAAGCCCTACATGGGGCTCCATGCTCAGTGCAGAGTCTACTTGAGATTCTCCCTCCCTGTCCCTCTGCCCCTCCCACTCAAACAAAATAAATGAGAGAAAGAGAGTGTGTGTCAGCAGGATTATCCTGAGTCATCCTAGTCAGATCTGCACATATCTAACTGCACCTTCTACATCAACACTTGCTGCTTGACCTTGCACTTCGATGTCATGGAGATGGCTTCTTTCCTTAGAGCTTATGAACCTTCATAGAGTTGAAGAGAGTTAGGGCTTTGCTCTGGAGTAGGCTTTTGCTTAAGAGAATATTGTGGCTGGTTTGATCTTGTATCCAAACCACTAAACTTTTTCCATACACCAATGAGGCTGTTTTGCTTTCTTATCATTCATGTATTCAGTGGAGTAGCCCTTCTAATTTCTTTCAAGAACTTTTCCTTTGCATTCACAACTTGGCTAACTGTTTGGCACAAGAGGCCGAGCTTTCAGGCTATCTTGGATTTTGACATGCCTTCCTCACTAAGCTTAATTATTTCTAATTTTTGATTTAAAGTGAGAGACCTGTGACTTCTCCTGTGAACACTTAGAGGCCATTGTAAGGTTATTCACTGGCCTAATTTCAATAATGTTGTGTCTCAAGAGGGCAGGAAGTCTGTGGAAAAGAGAGATGGGAGAAAGGCTGATTGGTTATTAGAGCAGTAGAACACACAGTATATCTATTAAGTTTGTTATGTTATATGGGCATGGTTTGCACTGCCACAAAATAATCACAATAGTAACGTCCAAGATCACTGATCACAGATAACTTTAACAGACGTAATAATGGAAACGTTTCAAATACTGCAAGAATTACCAAAATGTGACCCAGAGACAAGAAGAGAGTAAATGCTGTTGGAAAAATGGCAAAAACCTTGCTTGATGGAGAGTTACCACAAATCTTCAATTTGTTTAAAAAAGAAAAAGAAAAAAATATATATACACAAATATTCACACACATACAATATATGTGAAGCACAGTGAAGTGAAGTACAATAAAACAAGAGGAGTTTTTAATATCACAATAAAAAAGTGGGGTTGGGAGGGTGTTCAAGCTGCAGTAAATTTGCTCTCCAAATCAAGATGATTTCCGGGGTTGGGCAGAGAGAATATACCAAACTACATTTGATATAGCCTGATCTCAGCAAGTGGGAATCTATACTTGGGCAGTAAAGTGGATATACAGCTGTACTTTGAACAAGAAGATTATTTTAATCACTATATATGTAGGTGTTATAAAATTGATCAAATTATGAACAACAGACTTTTGCACCCTGGACTGCCCTTGGCTACTGAGGAGCTATTTGCAAAACCTAGCACTTTGCAAGACTAATACTTAGTATCCCTGTTTGACGGCCACATTTGTGCAGCTGTTTGAACTGTTTGGACTCATACCTAGATATTGATTTGCAAAGTCAGTATTTTAACACTTGAGCCCTTGAGAAAGATGACCTCAGAAACAGGGCTATAGTTTTAAAAAATAAGTAAAAATAGTACTTACTGAGTGGCAAGATTTTCACGATACTTATTAAGTGAAAAGAATCAGGTTATCAAGCAGTATATGCAATAGGACTCTCTTTTTATATTTAAATATGTATATACAAGCATAAACTTGTCAGAAATTTAAAATAGTGAATTTAGATAGTAGGAAATGGGGAGTGGGAAGCTGTAGAAAGATATACAGGCTTATTTTATTTTTTTAAAAAGATTTTTATTTATTTATTTGAGAGAGAGAGAGAAAACACAAGTGGGAGAGGGTTTGAGGGAGAGGAAAAAGCAGGCTCCCCACTGAAGAGGAAATTGCCAAGGCTCCATCCCAGGACCCTGAGATCATGACCTGAGCCTGAGGCAAAGGAAGATGCTTAATGGACTGAGACCCCCAAGGTGCCCCCAAGATGTACAGGCTTGTTTTAAATAAAAAATGGGACTTATCAAATAGCAAATAAAATGGCCTTTAGTACAAAATGGCTCTAGGCATCTAAATTTAGTCTGCCAAGGACAAAACAGCCAACAACTCAAGATATTAATTATGTTCCAATCTTCTAACCAAAATAGGTACAGGTTTGATTCACTAAGTTAAGGTGTAATTTTATGTACAAAAGCCTTTTTAACACTTAGTAAAGCAGGCAACTAAATCATGACCTGGGAGAATTTGTAAACTGTTTGCCTTCAAAAACCAGGGATATTATTCTTCAATATTCAGTGTGAAGTCTACACATACTTACATTTTTTTTTTCATAAAATAATAAAAAAGAGTCTAGGATATGGTAAACTGGCATTTACAAAATTCTCTATTATTTTTCCCAATTCTAAGGTAATGATTACATATCCATATCATGGCTCAGTATATTATTAGAAAAGCCACTCTAACATAATAGGCTATATTAGCATAAGGGTCACAATTATTTTTCTAAACTTGGTGAAGCACAAAATGGTAAATCTGTTAGGATGAATGATGGGCTCATATGGAAAATAACCATAAAGATGCAGTGACTTAAAAAGAGGTATTACAACCACAGAGAGGTAAGGTTTGAGTAGAAACAAACATTATTTGTCACTGTTCTTTCAATTCATATAATGGGTGCATTCATTTAAAGAAGAGAGACCAAACATATAAGTAGCTAATATTACTTGAGGTAAGTTTTCCTGACATCAGTCAGGAAGTTGGCAACTCTTACATTTTCTCTATGGTCAGATCCCTAATAAATACATTGTGATTATAATAAAAATATACTTGATATTACTGGAAAAAAAGAACAAAATATCTCGTCTTTATTAACAGAGGTTTTCCAGATTTTTATTCAATTATTCCTTCAAATAAGTGCCAAGTTTGATTTACTGATTTCAAATGTCATGACAAATCTATAATAATCAAAACAACATTGTTATTATCATAAAAACAGACACATAGACCAATGGGACAACACTGAGAGCCCAGAAATAAACCCACCCATACATGGCCAACAAATTTGACAAGGAATCCAAGAATACTCAATGGGAAAAAAGCAATCTCCTCAGTAAATGGTGGGGAAATCCGATATCCACATGTAAAAGAGTGAAACTAGACCACTCACAAAAATTAACTCAAAATAGATTAAGGACATGAATACAAGACCTGAAACCAGAAAACTCATAGAATAAAGTAAAGGAAAAAATCTTCTTGACATAAGTCTTGGCAATAATTCTTTTAATTATGATACTAAAAGCAAAGACAATAGGCAAAAATCAAGTGGGACCACATCAAATTAAAAAGCTTCTGCACAGAAAAAAAAAGTCAACAAAAATGAGAAAGCAATTTATGTAATGGGAGTAAGCATTTGCAAACCATACATCTGATAAGGGGGTTAATATCCAAAATATATAAAGAACTCCTACAACTCAAAAGCAAAACATAAATAAATAAATAAATATTCTGATTAAAATATGACCAGAGGACTTGAATTGACCTTTCTGCAAAGAAGTCATACAAATGGCCAACAAGTACATAAAGAGGTGTCACACATCACTCATCATCAGGGAAACTCACACCTGTTAGAATGGCTGTTATCAAAAATAGGGGAGATAACAAATGTCAGCAGGGATGTGGAGAAAAGGGAGCCCTCGTGCACTGTGCACTGCTGGTGGGAATATAAATCGGTGCAGCCATTGTGGAAAACAGTATGGAAGCTTCCCAAAAAGTTAAAAGTAAAACTACTATACTATCCAACAATCTTATTTCGAGGTATATATTCAAAGAAAGTGAAATTATTATCTTGAAGAGATAGCTGCCCTCCGGTGTGGTGTTCACTGTAGTATTATTCACAATAGCAGAAACACAAAAATAACCTGTGTCCATTGACAGTTGGATGGATAAGTAAATAAATATATGTCATATTATGTATATATATATGATATCTTATAATATAAATATATGTATATTTTGTTGTATTCCATATTTATAGACATTGAAATATTATTCTAGTAATTTAAAAAGAAGGAAATCTTATCTGTGACAACATGGATGGACTACGAGGGCACTATGCTAAGTGAAGTACATCAGACAGAAAGGCAAATACTATATGATCTCACTTATACGTAGACTCTAAAAGATTGAACTAATAGAAAACAGAAACAGAGTAGAATGAGGGTTGCCAGGAGCTGAGGGGTGGGGGAAATGGGAAGGTGTTGATCAAAGGTCACAAACTTGCAGTTAGAAGTTGAATAAGTTCCAGGAATTTAAGGCACAGCCCGGTGACTATAGTTAGCAGTACTGAACTGTATACTTGAAAGTTGCTATGAGGGTAGAGCTTTAATGTTCTCACCATGACAACAATAAATGGTAATTCTGTGAAGTGAAGGATATGTTAACTAATCTTATTGTGGTAAATATTTCACAGTTATGTACCTCTATCACATCATCACGTTATACACCCTAAATTTGCATAATGTTATATGTCAATTATATTTCAATAAAGCTTAGGGGAGAAAAAAGAATTGCCAAATCTGGGATCCTGCCTGAGTCATCATTATGGGCCTGGATCGTGAAGGAAAGGCAAAGAAAGTATCAAAAAATATCCATTTCAACTTCTGAATATGCATATGTTGCAGATTTGGCACTTTCTGTATTGTTTGTGATATCTTTCTTGATGAAGGGAAAGTTGTCATTCTTAATTATGTTAAGCGAGAGAATTTTATTTTCTCAGTATTGTTTTACATCTGTTTTACATTTTAAATCAAGGACAAATTGTCCAAAATGAGGAGGAAATCTGTGACCAAAGCTTTATGAATTAATTAATTCTGTCAAAAATATTAACTGAGTTGCCTGCTAAAATAACTAACATTGTTTTCTTAATTACTTCTTTTTTTTAATTTTTTATTTTAATTTTTATTTATTTATTTATTTTTGGGTCAGAGAGAGAGACAGAGTGAGCACAAGCAGGGGGAAGGGCAGGCAGAGGGAGAAGCAGACTCCCCACTGAGCAGGGAGCCTGAGGCGGGACTGGATCCCAGGACCCCGGGATCATGACCTGAGCTGAAGGCAGATGGTTAACCACCGACAGAGCCACCCAGGCATCCCTAACACGGTTTATCATAGAATTTTTCTAGTACTTTGCACTATGAAATAAGGAAAGCCTCCCAATTTCCCCCTGTGGAAAGAACCTACCAGAATTTCCATTTACAGATAAGGAAATCCAATGAAGTACTGCTTCAGGGGCCCCTTTTTGCAGACAAGGAAGTTGACAAACAAGAGTGCTGGTCACATATCCCAGGTCAGAAGGACAGATCTAGAATCCACCCCAGGCAATCTGGCTCCAGATCTCGGCAACAGAACCACGCAGAATAGCTTCTGTCTAGATTGTGGATAGAGTCAAAGAAACCCTCCCAGTCCTTGCCCTCAGGGAACTTACAGTCTCTTCAGGGAAGTACATCAGTCAACATCAATCAATCAATACTGAATGATAACTGCGGGTTGGGGGTGTGTCCCCAAGGTTGTGTGGAATCTCATTTAAATGGAGAGGTACAAAGAAAGGCAAGTCTTCTCAGAGAAAGTCTATGTTAAGTTGGATCTTGCAGGATGAATAAGCTCTGGCAAGATGAAGAGCTGGGAAAAGAGGGGTCTGGGAAGGAAAACAGAGGGTGAGGAAGGCCTAGAGGTGGGAGCGCTCATGGCAATCCTGAAAGGCAGAGCGAGGCACCACTGGGGCAAAGCGACGTGGGAGGGGGTGCAGTGGGTAGGTTGGCAAGTGGCCATCCCAGATGGGTTTCCCTGAGGCTTTTTTAAAATGTTATCTGAGGTGAATGGAAGGTCATTGAAAAGTATTAAGCGAAGGAGAGATTCCTCAGGTTGGTATGAGAGGAATGTGCCAGAAGGCAGTAGGGCTGGAAAGGAAAGCAGGACAGCATTTAGGAGGCTCTGAAAGCCTGGAGAAGGCAGATGGGGGTTTGGAAACTAGAGGTGATGAAAGAGGTGGGTGCACTGAAAGTGGATCTGGAGGTAGGTCTGGTCTTACCTGACAGGTCTCCAGGTGACTCAGGATCCCCCAGGAATCCTTGCTGTGTGTCAACACAGGTTTAAAAGTTGAAATCCTGGGAGCAATGTCCCTTTTTTTACACATTTTGAATCCTGGTTTATACTTTAAAGTAGCATGGTTCTTTTATGGATCAATGGCATGGGAAGCAAGACAACACTAATAAGTTTGCTTTAAAACTGATGATGGAGCAAATCTCTGGGGCAAATCCTTCCCTTGGAAGTGTCACTTGTACAGTATCTACTTAGGAACTACTCGTAACTTGGGTCCTGGCAGTTCCAAAGAATCCCTTCATAGTTCAGAGACCTGTGAGCCACACCTCTACCAAATCCCTTCTTGTGACGTCTCAGGTCTGGCAAAGTTCTGTGTGAGCCCATACTCCGAGGGACAACCTCACCACCTGAACAACTTTCTAGATCATCAAAGCTAGTGTTAGACCAGAGATGGAGACTAGCACAGTCCTGGAGCCTTGCAGTCAAGATTATAGAATTCTGTCCAAACAACACTGGCCAGTCATTTGCCTTGGCCTAAATGGACCATGGCTGATTTTATGAGAGGATTCTAGTGATGCATTGAATAGGTAATAATTCCACCCAGAGAATATCTGGTTTTGATCTACGCCAAGTCTACCCAGCCACAAAGCCTTGTTCTAGCCCATTCTGTTTTGCTAAGGTTTTCCTCTTCTTTCTCTTCCCTGAACATGACTTCAGGGAGAGGAAGTTCAAGCTGCTGTTACCACAAACAGATTCAGGGGCTATTAGACAGGATGGAGTTCCTGAAGACAATCAAAGCAGAGACCTGTCAAGCATAATTCACTTCTTTTAGATTTCACTAGGACGTGAGCATACAGATACTAACTTTTCAGGCCCTGAGCAGCACGAGGTGGCCAGTGATTGCTAGGATTCAGCCAACTTCCTGCCCTGGTACAAAGGAGAAGTGTGTTTGCAGGGATGGGTTCTGCTAGAAGCCTTGTCTTTTCCTAGATTTTAGGAAAGGCAACCTTTGGGTTAGCAGCAGCCTTGCGCTTAAACCTCAAATACAGTAAACGGTAAGATCATTACCCATCACCTTAACAAAAACGGAGCCAGTAGACTCCAAGTTAATCGAAGAAAGTGGTCACTTTCTTTAGAAACTGGGACTCTGGTCCTAGTGTTCAGCTGACTGAAGGATGCTTAGTAATCCCATATAATAAAACATAAAAATTCACTAAATCTCAGTTAATGAAAATAAATATCACTAATCACCAGTAGGTGCATCTTCATGGCAGAGAATGTGGTTCTGGTTTTAAAGAAAAAAAAAATAGAAATCAGATTAATATTCCGTCCAGTTATCAGCATTGGTTTAAGGTGATATGGATGTTAACAGTCAACTTTAAATCAGTCCTACACTGTATTTTGAAAACTTCTTGCTTTACAAAATTTGGCAAAGAATTCACTTTTCAGATAATTAACTTCTGCTTATTGCTGAGTTTGCATACTTCGCCCCAGATCAGAAATAACCTAAACAGTTTCTGCATCTAGAGTGTTCTTTTTCATGGGCTGGCATGCATCAAGCAAAGAACAAGGAAACGTCAAGCCCTAAATCTTTACAATGAGTTTATGATCTGCAGTTATGTGGAAGGTTTATTGATCAGTCATTGTTGTTTGATATTTTGCTGCAAAGGGCAGAGCTTACTCTGGAACTTTCTGCTCTCAGCAACTTAGTTAAACTTTCATTATAATTTAGAGATACAGATAGAAAGAAAGAAAGAAAGATCATTCTGGGGCTAGTTCATGTCACAGCAACCGTAGTAAGTTCGGGAGTACAGAGAAATCACTGAAGATTGAATAGTTTTAAGGATTAGAATAGGGCTTCACTTAAGAGAAAGCTGGTTAGAATTATAGGAGTATCTGAATGAAAATTTTAAAAAAGGACAGGCTTCACATCAACACCATTTTTTTAACCTACTGCCATCATGCTGTGTAAGTAGCTTGATGAGGACATTGATGGTGGCACTGTCATTCTGATGGCTCTTTATCATTTTAAAGCCCTTCTGTCAAATTATTTCACTTAATCTGACCTATTCCATGCCATTCCCAATTTATGTAAGGAAATTGAGATTCGAAGAGCTTAATGTTGAGATCACACAGCAAGTAAAGAAACAGCACTAGAGAGGAACTTGGAAAGCATTTCAAGAAATCATAACTTTATTTGACTTTTTTGCTTAACATTTTGAAGTTTCAGCAGCAGAACAGCAGCATCAGGAAGACAAGATTTATGCTTGCAAAGAGAAGTCTCCAGGTCTTGCATCAGTGGGCATGGGATGCCAGCGATGGGTTTTGCCAGCTATTGTGTTAGCATTGATGGCTCCTTCGAGAAAACATGGAAAGGTCTTCCTTTCAAAAGAAACTTAATGCATAAACCAGATAGCTATTTTTGCAGAGTCCAAAAATTCATTTTGAAAGCTATACACTAATGAGATAAATTTAAGAGAAATAACTCTCTTTCCTACTGTCTCCTTTTTCCAGTCAGGATGTGCTGAAAACTTTTAAAAATTAGAACACCTAGGAAGGGGAGGTGAACCATGAGAGACTATGGACTCTGAAAAAGAACCTGAGGGTTTTGAAGGGGCGGGGGGGGGGGGGGTGGAGGTTGGGGAACCAGATGGTGAGTAATAGGGAGGGCACGTATTACATGGAGCACTGGGTGTTGTGCAAAAACAATAAATACTGTTATGCTGAAAAAATAAATAAATTAAAAAAATTCTAACCCCAAATACATAGAAAAAGGTAAAAAAAAAAAATTAGAACACCTAACATTTCTATCAGAATTATCTATTTCATTCAACCCACTGAGTTTTATGGAACTAGCTACCTAGAAATTGTGTGGGGGTGGGATTTATGGAAAATGAAAACAATTATTTCTGCAATTCCAAATATAAATCACTATATCTTATGTGTTGTCTCCAAGCTCAGTCATTAAATAATCGTAGGACTGGCCTCAAGTGAAAGTGCTTTCTAAACAGTTCTCAAATGTGCACTGAGTCTTCCCAAGCATGCAGAATAAGGTACATTGAAAATATGAGGACAAATCAATGCTGAAAGTTTGTCCCATGTGTATAGGGTTCCATTTCATTTTGCATAAACATTTTCTAAGAACTTTTGGCTTATCAAGGACCAAGCTAGACACAGGGCTTAAAAAATACAAGAAGGGCATTAATTTCCTTTGTGAGCAAAACTGCCACCAGAAGAAGAAGAAGAAAAAGAAAGAGGAGGAGGAGAAGGAGAAGAAGAGAAGGAAGGGGAAGAAGGAGGAGGAGGAGGAGAAGGAGAAAGAGAAGGTGTTAAGTTTGAATTATTGTGAGCCCCTTTAATGTTAATGAGTTCTTTTTGCTCCAAGAGGCTTTCATTTCCCAAGAGGAAGTGTCTAAAATCCTTTTAATAGACTACATGATTTTATTAAAGAATATGTTTGGAAATATTTGTAGAATTTTAATTTTAAGGCCTAGTGGAATGTAATCTGGTCATTTGCTCAATAAATGGTCAATTGAAACCTAACAACACTTTTTTTCCAGGTTACCTACTCTATTTCATAGTCATCAAACACAGAGACTTTTCTCTGTCTTTACGTTTTTGGTAACCTATTACTACACTCTGCCTTTATGTCTGTGAAACCTTTTCAGTTAAGCTATTTACCTTCGATCTCTTCAGTTGCATTGGCAACCACTTAGCATGTAGGCGTATCTGTAGTCGGTCGTAAATATATTTATGTGTTTTTGTCATTTCATCCATTCATTTAACAAATATTTGTGGATGGCCTATTGTATATACCAGGTCCTGATATAGGTACTAGAGATGGAGCAGTAAAGAAAGAGGTGAAAATGCCCCTTTTCATGGAGTTCCTAGTCAAGGCAGTGGGAAGGGGAAGACTGTATACAAGTAGAGACAACACATACTATGTTGGACTGTAATCCACACAGTGGGAGAGAGAATGTGAGTGGGAAGAAGGAAGTGCAATGTTAAATATGGTACCCAAAGAAGTCTTCATGGAAGAAGACACATTTGAGAAAAGACCTGGGGGTGGTAGCAGTTACAGAGACACCTAAGGAAGAGTGGCTCAGGTAGAGGGAGTGGGGGGATGCCTGCTGTGTTCTAGGAGCAAGATGGAGTGGGGGCTGAAGGTGGAGAACAGCAGGAGATGAGGAAAGGGAGATACCAAAGCCAAAGGGAAGGATCTGTTGGGATTTGGGCTTTTTATTTCTATAAGGTAGAAACCATTGAGCAAGGAAGCAAAATATGACTTATATTTTTGAAAATTATTATTGAGGCCACTGGGCTGCTGGTAGTCTTTAGGAAAGCCAGGATCAACACAGGGGCACTGGTTAGGGACTTATTATAATAATCAAGACAGAGATAATATTGACCTGAGCCAGGGTAGTAATGGCAGAGGTGGTGAAAAGGAGTTGGATTTTGGACCTAGCTGAAGGTAGAACAAACACAATTTACTACAGATTAGATATGGGATGTGAGAGGAAGGGTATCATTAAGGCTGACTTCAGGATTTGACCCAAACAGCTGCAAGGGGAGAAATGTCATTGTCCTGGCGAGTTATGGTCAGGAGCTGCCAGCAACACCAGGGACCCGGGAGACGGAGATAAAAAAGACTCCAGTGGACCCAGGGACCCAGGGGGCAGAAGTGCTGTGGGGCAGCTACAACGCGAGGCTGGTTGAGGTGGCCAATGTGGTCAGAAGATTGTTACATAATGCAAGCCGGAGCATATAAGTCAATATTCTGAGGGTAATGGGAGTCAGGTTTCTAACAGAGAAAAGATTTGTAAATATAGAAAGGATGAGGGCTATAAAGAATCCTGGTGTGTTGGGTTGGAACTGAAGGTATTAACTCATGACACAGATCTAGATACAGGTATAGACACAGATATAGAGGTAGAGATCTATCTCTATATGTTTACATGGATATATATTTATAGATGGTTCCATAGAGAAAAGAATACATGGATGTACACACAGAAACAGACCTGTGTGTGTGTGTGTGTGTGTGCTTGTGTATGAACATGTATGATTTATTTCCTTGTTCTTTCCACTAAGAGAGCCTAGAGGTTATGACAGGTTGGTGGCAGTGAGTACGCTGGGTGCCCAGGTCTTGTTTCTAAATGTCATCTTCCATTAAAAGGAGCCAGGGCTCCTTGGAGAGCTGGCTCATCCCAGGGCTGGGGCAAGGAGAGTACAAAATGAGCCTGGAACATTTTGATGCGCCAGAAAGTAAGAAGGTGCCCAAGAATAATGGGGACAGAGGGACCTAAGAATCAGGCAGAAAAGACACCCTCTGGCCAAATCTGGGACCCTGAGAGCATCAAAATAAATAATGAAGGTAGCAGAATACAACTCACTGAATAAAATAAAAATTGATGGGGGCGCCTGGGTGGCTCAGTGGGTTAAGCCGCTGCCTTCGGCTCAGGTCATGATCTCAGGGTCCTGGGATCGAGTCCCGCATCGGGCTCTCTGCTCAGCAGCGAGCCTGCTTCCCTCTCTCTCTCTCTCTGCCTGCCTTTCTGTCTACTTGTGATCTCTCTCTGTCAAATAAATAAATAAAATCTTAAAAATTAAATAAATAAAATAAAAATTGATGAGTCTGCACTGACATAACTAATGCAGAGAAGGGAAGATTTCTACAGAAGAATGCCAATTCATAAATGCTAAGGGAATGATGCAAATGGAAGACTGTCATTTGACAATCATCATAGTGGAGGCTTATTTGGGTGGGAGTCATCAATGTCTCCAAAGAAGGCTCAGTGAAGATTAGATGAGGAACAGAATATTGGTATAGCCTTGGAGTATATTCTTACAAAATGCCAAGGTGGCAATATTGATTGCCAAGGTGGAAAATGGTGACTTGATCTGGGAGAATTCCAGTGCCTGCCAATCTAGGTGATCAAGGTTAAATTAATATCACAGTGGCGGGATGGTTTGACATCATTTGCCTTTTAATGGAAATGTACATCTGAGCACAGCATCATCCTTTCTTTGATAGTCCTGACAAGAATGCAGGACCTGCTTTGGACAGGAAGAACCATCAGGCAGACCCAGCTTGAGATCCATGAAATCTATAGAATGAAGATCATATGGTTTTTAAAACTCTCAAGGAAGGGCAAGGAAGACAAGAAAAGACTGCAGAACTGTAGCAGATTAAAGGAGAAAAAGACATGTCAACTAAATGTAATGTGTGATCTTGGATTGCGTTCTGAACCAGAAATGAAAAAGGAACATCTTGGAAAATTTGGTGAAATTTGAATAGGTTCTATGGATTGGTTGCACACATTGTGCTTATGCAGGAGAGAATCCTGTTTTGGGAGAAATATGTATATACTGGAGTATTTAAGGATGATGGGAATCGTGTCTGCACTTGCTCCTACATGGCTTAGTAAAAGAACATAGATGGTGAGTATCTGTCTTTTCTACCTATGGAGAGAAAGTGAGAGATATCAAATGCAAAATGATAATAGGGGAAATGAGGAGAGGAAGACATAGGAGTTCTCTGTACCATTTTCCCCCATATTTTTGTAGATTTGGAATTATTTCAAGATCAATTATTAAAAAGGGACTTCAAAGGAAAAAGTGAAGGACAACACTATGACCCCCCCAAAGTTCTGAACAAACAGTAACATCTGAAAAAGATTTATGAGTTTTAGTTAACAGGCAACTCGATAGGTCCCAAGAGTTAATTGCCCATTCAAAATGTGTACAAAAATGAAAAAAAAAATGTGTACAAAAATGCAGGCTGTACTACCAGCAGCACATTGAAAGGAGGGGTTTTTTGTAGGGCTTTTATTTTGTTGTTGTTGGTTGTTGTTCATTGTTTTTGTTTTGTTCTGTTTTGTTTTTTGTTTTTGTTTTTTTGTTTGTTTGCTTTTTGGGTTTGTTTGTTTTGCTGGAAAGACTGGGGTGAGAGCTGTGTTTTTATTTTAAAGAGGTCATAGGCAATGGGGGGGGTAAGATGGTGAAAAATTATGAAACTACAGCAAGGGAGAGGCTGAAGGGCGGGACATGTTTGGCTTGGACAAAAGAAGGCACACAGTGCATCTATTATTTGTCTTAAGCAATTTGGAGGGATTTCTTGTGGGATAGGTTTTAGACATCTGTATGACTACCCTGGATAAGAACAGAACCAACCAGTGGGGAAAAAAAAGGTATTTGTCACTCATCTCATCTTCAGCAAGGAAAATGAAATTGAACTCGGGGTTAGTGAGGTTCTTATCACAGGGAATGCACAAGCAGGAGGAGCACTTGATAGAAATATTCAATCAGAAACAAATATCTAAAGGATTAGGGGATTGTGCTTTTTCATAACACAGTTTAGAAAAATAGCTACTATTTATTGAATGATTACTAGATGCAAAGCACTACAGATGTGATCTTGGTTCATCCTTACCACGGCTCTATCGGGTAGACACACTTATCCCCTAGGATAATGAAGGAAAACGAAGCTCAAACCACGTGTCCCACATACAAAGCAGAATATCACATACAGAAGTGCTGGGACCAGGTTTCAACCCTCTGTCTGCTAAAACCATAAAGCTACTCAGCCATCAGTATGCCCATTGATTTCTCTCACTGTCCCTAGACTCTCCAACTGTCTCTTTCAATTCTTTCTCATTCCTCCCCTCTTTCCTTCATAAACTTTCTCATTCACTTCAGTCATAGCTCCTTCCCTACTCTTAGGAGAATGCATCTTATCCAGCCGTGTGTGCTTCACCCCGCTGAAAACACATCAGATGCATATCTGGGTCCAGGACCACTATTGACTTCCCTATCACCACGCCCCACCCCACCCCCAACTTGATCAGGTAATCCTCCATTTACTGAGTCAACCTGCACTCAAATCTGAGTGAGCCACACCTCCATTCTACTCCTTGTTTCACCCAGTCCAGGTCAAAGTGCAATTCATTCTGCAAGCACTTAATCTGGAGTATTGAAATATCTCTGTGATTGTTTTGCCTCTGAATAGTGCTACCTGGCTACAGACAGAAATTTTTTTTTTTTTTTTTGCTATTCATTCCCAGAGTGGATCCAAGATGTTACATCTGGACTGGTGCTATAAAACAGCATCCCAACTTAGTTAGCAACAGTTGGCAGGGAATGGCCTCTTGACTGGTTCCAGCTGTCCCCAGCATGTATTCCCTGTGAAGATTCACCTTCTGACTTCCTTTAGGAAAGCCCCTCTCCTCCTCCCTCTCCCTGCTGAGAATTCTACAAAGCACAGTTAGAAGTGATTTTGCGTGTGCATGCTTTGTCACACTTAACAGTGCCACCCCTGCACTGACAAAACATAGATGCTTCCCCAATGGACTATATAAAACGTCCAATTTGGGAAGTTCATTTTGAAATGTTGTCAAACAAAAAGGTACTTGGCAATGTACCTCTTTCACATAGATTCACCAGGAGTGAGACGTTTCTGGGTGATTGGACTGCTTTCCAGACTGGTACTTTCCCTATTTTTATAGTTTTTCTCCTCTGGAACACTTGGCCAAATCAGCTTTCCAGAAAGCATAACTTCAGGTGGTATTCAGAGGCAGAGGGAAGAGCGCGCTTGAAAACAAGAGGAAGGAGAAAGAAAAATAATGTTTCCTTTGTTTACTTAAAAGGCCCAAGGGTTGTGCAAAACAGGGTTCATATATGCCCGGGCGTGAGCTGTCATTGCCTGTACTCCCAGCCTCCGGATCCCGTAAGCTGGCACCCGTGCCCTTCAGGACTGCAGGCAACAGCAGAGGTAGATGGCTTTTTAGGTGCTGAAACCAAAGGGGACTCCAGGACTTACCTTTACATTTGAAAGCTTCGAGTGAACTTTGTGTGAAGCTTAAGCGAAAACAACCCCCAAACCACTTTCTAGTTCACATCCCCGCGCACTGATTGCCGGGGAAATTGCACAAATTTCACACCAGCAAAAATAAAAACAAAAAACCAACCACCGAGTAACAACCAGGTCCCCCTTAAGGCACACGAAGGGCGTTTCTTAAAATGCTCTCTCTTTCCTCCAATCCCCAACCTACACAAAACTGTGTCTGTGTTCGTGCGTGTGACGGATTCTTCCCCCGCTTGCAAAGCCTGAGCAGCTCCCCAAACTCGCTGGCTATAAAGCCCGGGCAGGCATGGAAGGAGACAGACTCCGCGAACTGGTCGCTCGGCGGCGGGGAGCGGGGCGGGGCCGAGCGCCGGGACCGCCCAGGAACGGGGCGCAGCCAATCAGCGGGCGGGGAGGGCCGGCCGGCGCGGGCAGAGCGGCGCGGGCTGTCACAAGCGCCCGAAGCGCGCTGCAGGTGGCAACTTGGAGGTGCCGCCGCCACCGCTGCGGGAGGAGCCCGGGTCTGGCGGCCCCTTCCAGCCTCCGACAGCCCTTTCCCGCCGCCCGCCCCGAGACTGGATCCGGGAGAATCCGAAGGAAAAAGCCGCTGCGCAGGGACCTGTGAGCCGCCCTACCTCTCTTGTGCCCTTGCGCTACTTTTTTTCTTGGAGGAAGGTTGTGCCTGGGGGCTGCGAACAGGCTCCTGGAGGGGCTGGAGAGGAAGGCTTCGGGTGACCCAGGTGAGCGCCTCTCCTTAGCGGTGCCTCGTCCCTCTTCGCAGCCGGGCGCAGACCGGGACACCAGCTCGCCCAGTGGACAGGGGCCGGGGCGCGGGCGCCTGCCCTTGGCTCGAGGTCGATGAGGTAGAAAGCGAGGAAGGGGCGAGGCTGGCCCGGCCGGGGTCTGCCTTCCCCCGGCCCGCCTAGAATCGGCAGGGACTCTCGGGCGGGCGCCCCAAGGCGAGGAACAGGCAGAGAGGTGCTCTGCGATGGCCAGAGGGCTTGCATCCCTGGTTCAAGCTGGCCGGGATCGCCCCCACGCGCGCGGTTCGGGAGCCGCAGCGAAGCCGGGCGCGGCGCCTCTGCGAAGCCCTGGAGAGAGCGCGCTGGGCCGGGCGAGAGCAGGAATCTTCAGTCCCTGTGAGCCCGAGGCGCTGGAGGACGTCATCCCTCTCGGCCCCAGCAACTCCTCCTCCGCCCCTCGCGCCTCCACCCCTCTGCGCCCGCGGTTCAGCCTATTCGGAGATTCCGTGCCTTTGCAACGCGCGAAGCGGCTGCTGCTGTCGCTACTCTCCCTGCCCTCGCCGGAGTTGGAGCGCCCCGGGGTCTGGCTGTCCGGCCTTGGCCGCCTAGTTGTGCTCCAAAGGCGAGTGGGGCTGGCCAGTTCCCCTCGAAGAGGGCGGAGGTGAGCGCGGGCTCCCTTTCCAGTGCTCCCTCAATCCATCCCCGCCCCTGCAGCTTGAACCGCTAGCTCAGGGAGGGGAATCTCAGAAGCCAGAGCTTTTTTGCTCTGGGAAATTAGGGGGTGCCTGTGGTGGCAGTGGAGGGGAGCTCCTAGGATGGTGAAAGCTTGGAGGAGAGGGAAGAGCCTCTGCCTCTATCTGGGCGTTTCAGCCCCTGCCTTAAAGTGGCCAGTGGCTCCGACCTCCGCGTCCAGGCTCGCGGGGTGAGGGTGCTGGCGGCAGTGTGTGCGTGTGCGTGTGTGTGTGTGAGGGTAAGCGTGTGCGGTTCTCCGCGAGGCAGAGGCACAGAAGCCCGCTCCCCCTGCTCAGTGGAGCCGCAGGGCCGTCAGCCCCTCGCCGCAAGAGGCGCGCAGCTGCATCCCGGCAACTCAACGCTGCTGCCTCCTTTGCTCCCGCCCCAGCTCCCAAGCCCCTCCACCTGGGCGCGTCCCAGGGTGAAAATCATCTGGCCAGAGGTTTCGGGTGGAGGATGAAGACGCTCGCGGAGCGAATGAAGCGGTTTTTCAAAATCCGGGGGAGCGCCCCTTGCAGGGCATTTCATTTTCCCGCGGCTGGGCTGTGAGGACCTCGGGTGGAGGCTGGCGGAGGCTGGCGCGCGCCCGAGGGAGGGCGGCGTGTCACTTGGGAAGCCGAAGTTGGGGCTGCTGAGCAGCCGAACTCCCTGGGGCGCGTCTTGCTCCGAGGCTGGGGAGCTAGGCCGGCGGGCCAGCTGGAGGCGCGCTGCGCGGGAGGTGGGGTGGCCGGAGACCCACTGCGGGAGGGCGCCACCGGGCCGCGGAGCCAGAGGGCTCTGGGCCGGCAGGGGAGGGCGCGTCGGGGCTGCGGCGGCCTCCGGGGTAGCCGACTTGAGCTGAAAGTTGAGGACGGGGTCCTCACTATGCGGTGACAGTTTTCACGGGCACTGCGGATTCAGAAGCAGCGGGCACGCCGCATGTTCGGCCGCCCCCTCGGCCCGCCTGCCACGGCTTTCGCTTTTCATTCTGCCTATGCGCGGGGAAAGCCTGAGGTGCTGGTGGCGAAGTCCTCTCCTGAGCGAGGGGCGGCGTCCAATGAACGCGAGAAGGGCAAACGCCAGGATCCGGCGGCTAGTGCAGTCGCTGTAGGGTGGCGGTGAGTGCCGAAGATCCCGAAGCAAGTCAAGATTGACCCAGTCGGGAGGTTTTCGGAGGGTCCCAGGCTTTAGAGCCCCGTCCACTGCCACCCCAGGCTCATGGGCAACTCCTGTGTAATTCCTTCCGAAGTGCATTGGATTAAAGCTAGGCCGAGAGAGGGCTGGTATCCACGAAATGAATGAAAGTAGAAATGACTGTAAATCCCAGATCTAATTCCGGTTTAAATCCAAATCCCATGTGATTAGAAACAGACTCTAATCTGGTAGAACAGGGTCTAAGTGGAGGCCCTATATCGCATTTCTCCAAAGGACAGTCACTAAGGGGCGGAGCAAGGTTTACCCTTTCTTCGCTGGATTGTGCTGCGTGTGGAGGTGCGAGCGAGATGGGGTTAGGGTGAAGGTGTATGTATATCTACACTGAATCTATAGCAAGGAAGGGTGCAGGTTCAGGTTGGTTTTGAAGTGACCTTGCAGGCCTCCTTCTTCTTCCTTTTTCTGCCATAGGCTTTTTCCAGCCGGATCAATTACAGTAGAGACTTGAGTGACCTCAGAAGTTAAAGATCCTCTCTCCTAACATTAGTTTCCAAAGAGGACTTCTACATAGGCCTCCTAGAACCCATAGTAACCCCAGGAAAACATTCTCTGTTCTGAGGAACAGAAGCACAAAATGAAATTATGTAACTAGACTGTGACCCCTCAGTCCCAATAATGGAGACATCCCCCTCGCTAGAATGTAAATTATTGAGGACAGGCTCTGTGTTTCTCATCCTTTTATCCCTGGGTTCTGACATACAGTAGGTGTTCGATTAACACGTATAGACTGGTGCTTGTAATGAAAAACAATGACCTGAAGACATTTAATAATTTTTAGGATCAATCATTATTAAAATCAGAATATTAAACTAATCATAACAGTCACTTGATGACTAGCATGCATTATTTAGTCACCTATATTTTTAAACTATTTGGGATTGGTGCAATTGCTTTGAATAAGAATGCCCTTAAAATATTGGGAAATTTAGAAATAATACAATGAATGACAGTTGCATGGTCAAAGACCCTCCATACTGGTTTGGTTGAATAACTCTAGAAACAAGGATATCACTACTTTTACAAGTATCCTATCTATTTTTTTAAAGATTTTATTTATTTGACAGAGGGAGAGAGATCACAAGTAGGCAGAGCAGCAGGCAGAGAGAGAAGAGGAAGCAGGCTCCCTGCTGAGCAGAGAACCTGATGCGGGGCTCCATCCCAGGACCCTGAGATCATGACCTGAGCCAAAGGCAGAGGCTTACCCCACTGAGCCACCCAGGTGCCCCCCTATCTATTTTAGATACATTCATTATTCGAATGTTAGGATCACACATGTGAACATAACGTGGCCTCTGCCTACATATTCGGTTTGGTGGGCCAGAAAGAAAATATGTTTTTGTTGCTATTGTATAGGCAGGCGAGAAAGGTAAGAGGTCTCCGCAAAGCAAGCCCCAGCTTTGAGCAGCAACAGCAAAAGAATTCACCAAAGAACAGTCCTGTGGTTTGGATTTGAAGAAGAAGTTCTCCCCCAGGACTATATGTAAACAGACTAATAGAAAATTCCTGAAGGTCAGCCTGCCTAGCTTTTCATTCCTTCCAGGTCCATCTCTTGAGCTGTAGCACTCCTTCTTCTCTCTCTCTCCCACATGCCCACTGTTCTTACTTAAGAAGTCTGCATGTCTCTGTTTCTTCTCTACTGGAGGCCAGGGAGGTTGGCTGTGAATGGTTCATTAAAAAGATCCAGAGAGCTGAATGAGTCACAGTCCACTCTGGGCAGCTGCTTCCTCATCTGGAAGGAGAATAATAATTTTCACCTGCCACACTGTGAGAATTCTTTTATGACTTCAGAGTTAGCAGAGGTACTGGGAAATAAAGTGTGAGACCTAGCGCATGGAGCATAGAATTTTCTGATTCAGAACTAGTTAACCAAGAATCGCAAGACACACGATTAATTAGAAAATATAACTTTACATGGAGAGCTAGAGGCTGGAAATCGAAAAGCCACTTTAGCATGATTTCCATAGTAAAGATGGAGAAATATAGATAGCTGTTTTATGGCTTGTCATTTTGCCAGAGTGTCAAAGAAATTGAAAAAAAAAAATCAAAGGTAGCCACCAAATTGCTGACGAGAAGAAAATTGTTTCTTTTTAGTTGACTAGCATGGGAGGCTTCTGATTGGGAGCATTTGGTGCCATGATGACGTGTCCCATTAGGAAGAGCAGTTCTGCTAGACACCCACCATGTGTTCTGATGTGCGAGGGCCACATGGCCCAAAGCTCATCCAAAGGATCATACCCTGTGTGCTTGTGGACAGAACTCACAACACAAGAGCTGAAATTATACTATCTTGGGATCCTCTGTAATGAGCAAGTGAGCGGCTAACTAGGTTAAGAGCAGTGATGGGATGGGGAATGGCACTAAATATAACTGGGGCTGAGCAGGAGAGATTTGAGTCAAGTAGAATGAATGAAGATCAGAAGAGGAGAATAGATATTGATGGACAAAGGAACGCATGGTACTACTGAAATAAAAGGAGGGAAAGAGCTATCCTTTCTTAGTGTGGATGTGAAATGTGCAAATAATGGTGTGAATCAGAGCTCCGCCACCTCACTGCTGACTCCATGCTATGCAAAGTCTCTGAGCTGCAGCATCCCCACCAAGAAAATGGGAATGGGAATGCTTCCTGGGGAGGGGTCAGGAACAGGTAAAACTCTTAGCACCCAGCCTGGTTTTTAGGTTAGCTGCCCGGGCAACAAGCTTCTGTTTGTAGAAGTAGGAGTAGAGGTTGACTGAATGGAGTAGTACCAGATCTTAACTTTTCAGCATCTGTTAGAAATCTAGACTTGCATTGCTACCTGCCAAGTGGATATCTACCCAGTTTTTCCGTGGTCATCTTAATCTCAAGATGTCTAAAACTCATTCAGCACTTCCATACTTTCCTCCCTTATCTCTGGGTAACATACCCTGAATCACTGGGTTGGGGAACTGGGTCTTCATCTGTTTATGCTTTCCTTTACTCACACTGCTCCCCCCCACAGACACACACCACAGAAATGGTAGTGGCCATGTTGTGGTGGCTCCCACTGTCACTTCCCACCCTTCAGATCGCTACCCATTCTGCCCCAGGCCCTTGTCACCTCCTGCTTAGACCATTGTCCTAATCAGCCTAACCCTTCTCCCTTGGATCTTCCACTTCCCCTAATTTCTGCTTGCACTTCAGTCCTTCATAGTACAGTTTTGGTCATATCCTTCCCAGCTCCAAACCTCAAGTCTTTCCTATTTCCTAAAACGTTTAGATCCACATTCAGAACCCTTCATGTTCAGTGTTAAATCCCACTGGATCCAACAGGAAACCCGTCACACCTGTCCCATTTCTGATGCATTTCTTTAGATTTTATTTTAGCGTTCTTTACTCACAGGTCTCTCTCCCTCACCTTTCCTACTGTAGCTCTTTGCTCATCCCATGTATTTCTTCTCCAGTGTGTTCCTATTGATTGAGAACTTACTCATCTTTGTACTCACTGCTAAGTGATGCCCAAAGTGGGGGCTCAATGACTTTTCACTGACTAAACCATCACATAGCGTTGCCTGAAAAGTGCAGAGACTGGGGAAAGATGTTCTAAACCCAAGTCAAGGCAGTATAGCCAATACCCAACCCTTGATCAGGTCTTTATCTGGAAATGTCACAAACCACCCTCTACCTCATTTTTGTTTAATTACACAAATAATTTAAGCCTTGGTGGCTGGAAGGATCCATATAATTCTTAATATTCTTCATAGTCGAGGTGAGGAAATGACATGACAAAGCAGACTTGCATGTGGAGAGCCAAGCCCATAGTAATTGGGCTGAAAGAAAAATGAGGCTTTCTGGGCAAGATGCCCATCAAGCGCTGAAGCATCCAGAATTATGTGCGAGAATTCTTGGTTCTGAGCTCATGAGTTTGTCTGATCTAGAATCTTTTGTAGGAAGCTTTTCATCTGATTCCTATCATGGCTCCTTGGTTCAAAAAGTGTAATCATGCCTTATTAATTAGCCTGGGTAGTTTTTCCACCGTTTCTGATCCAGAAGAAGGAAAAGATAGCCATTCCTCTTGCATGTTTGGGGACAGGTGGAGAAACAAATTATCGAAAAAAGCTTGCCAGCTTCCGTGTTCCAGGAACGGAAATGCTTCCAAACAGTCTTAAATATACAGCCTTCAAACTTGAGGGTATAAATCCAACCTAAGCAAATAGTTATAAAGTGCCTATTGCCCTGGAGGAATGAGCCCGTAGAACAAACAGGGCACGACTAGGTACCACGGTTTTGAAGAGCTGGGAATTACACACTTAATTATGATGTTACAGTTACATACCCAGATCTCTTCTGGAATATGAGAAATTGGATAGGTCTAAGTGAACAAGAGCTCTTGGGTCTATGTGTTATTGATTTGGATACATCCTGTTTATAAAGTTTACAGAAATACGTTTCAAAGTGGAAAAAGACACTGGTCATGCACTATGTGAAAACATTTGGCCACACTCATGCGATTCCTATCAGGACAGATTTCCCAAACCCACCTCCACTGACAGCTTGTTTAGCCTTTCTCTGCTGCAGCTTCCTCACTGGAAAATGGACGTAATAGAGAATTATTATCTCTACATTCCACAGAAGATTTAAAAAAAAAAACTAAATAACATCATAAAGCGAGATAGAATATTTTTCATTACTAGCCAGATAGTTTTGTTTTGTTTTTTTTAATTCAGCAAATCTCTCCATCTCTGTAATCTTTTCAACATAAAAGTACATCGTGGAAGATTCATGAGAACAAATTCAAATACAAGCAAATATTTAACTGGCGAGTCCCATTCACCTTTATCTGGAGAACTTATTTTCCTCCCCCCCAATAGCCACAAAATTCTGCAAAGCTAAATCATCAAACCAGGAGTCCGTGTGGGCAAAGACCACCAGGATAAGCCAGAGATCTGGTATAAAACAGATTAAGATATATTTGCATTCCACCTAAAATAGTTGTTTCTTTGAATGCTGGCACCCTTCTTAATTTGCATTGTAAATAAGAAAATATCTATACAACGTGAGAATGTTTAAAAAGATGTAGCCTGCAAACCCTAATGAGGATATGATACACAATGAGCATAGTACCTGATAACGATGTTCCAACGTGGAAGGAGTCTAAGGGAAGTATCTTTTGGAGCAAAGAGGAAAACATTCATATACGGGTAGCTGCAGGGGTGGGAACGAATAAAACGTGCCACCTTTTGCCTATTTCTTTCCCATGTCTCAGTGTTTCCCTTTCATGCCATTTTCACAAATTCCCTTTCATCTGATCTTAACAATGACATTTAACCTGGATCCTTAAAAAATTGTTGAAATATTGTCATTTTGGGAGAGTGTCCTCTCTACCTTCACCTACCTTTACTCTCTTCTGAGCTAAGCTAAGCTTCTGTCTCCCACCCCTATACACACATCCGTGTCTGTGCTATTCTAGTTTACATTCTCTCGGAAGCAGACCCTGAGATAAGAATCTGGGAGCAAGTGGGAGGCAGTCACACTACCACAATCATCCAGCTGCCAGTGGGTTCTCCATGAGCATCTGGGGACAAATCACCTAGGTTTTCTGAGTCTTAGTTTCTTCTTCTGCAAAATGAGTTGAGTAATACTTCCCTAGCAGCGTTGCTATAAAAAGTGGAAATAATACTGATAATATGTCTGGCACATAGTAAGTGCTTAAACAAATATAGCCATTCCTGTGTCATGTGATGCATATTTCTTAACACTTAATTCAGTGTGAAAATTTATATTTAACCAATTGGCTTCTACTGTCAATATTTATGTCTCAGGCTTTTGGTCCTGACTACAGTTACTTATTTTTTAATCATTTTAAAAAATAAACCTTAACCCTGAGGATATTTAAATGTAGTTTTCTCTTTGCCACTTTTCGTGTTGTTGGGTTTTTCTTTTTAACAGCAACATGCAGTTAGGAAGATAAACTTGATAATCCTACTGCAAAATTCTGCATTTCAAAATCAAATAGAGATTATTATTTTGTTAAGCTACCCCTCTATAGCTGCATCATTCAAGTTGGAAAAATAATGAGTATCATGGACGTTTATCTCTGTCTGCATTAAAATAATCTGTGGCAAATTCATTTAGGCCCCTTGATCTTGAAATGATCTACATTGGTCATTTAATTACCAAGATAATTAGGTAAAACTGCTGTGCTTCATTTTTTTTTTCAAATGGACAGGGCTGATCTATTTTATTTTTTTATTTTTTTTCCATTTTATTTATTTTTTCAGCGTAACAGTATTCAGTGTTTTTGCACAGCACCCAGTGCTCCATGCAAAACGTGCCCTCCCCATTACCCACCACCTGTTCCCCCAACCTCCCACCCCTGACCCTTCAAAACCCTCAGGTTGTTTTTCAGAGTCCATAGTCTCTTATGGTTCGCCTCCCCTTCCAAATTTTTTTTTTTAATAAACATATAATGTATTTTATTTTTAAGAGCATTTTAATTTATAGTGGATACAAGAGTAACCCATGTTTCCAAGGCCAGACTGCTTAATAACTATAATACGAATGTATTTCTTTGACTTTGTTGCCGCCTGCAACAATGGTAGTTCTAACCATAGATTTTTCCTGATGGGCCCTTAGGAACACTGTGGCATCTTCTGCTTAGAAAAACCAAGCCTTCTCTGTGCTGTCTGAACTCTTCTATTTTTATTTGCTTTTTTTTTTTTTTTTTAAGATTTTATTTGTTTATTTGAGAGAGAGAGAGAACATGAGGTAGGTTGCACAGGGAGGAGAAACAGACTCCCTGCTGATCAGGGAGCCCAATGCAGGGCCAGAGCCCAAGAGCCCGGGATCATGACCTGAGCCAAAGGCAGCAGCTTAACCGACTGAGTCACCCAGGGACCCTTTTTTACTTGCTTTTATTCTGGCCACCATACCTACATCAAAGACACAAATGGATGCTGCTAAACTTGCCATGGCCTGAGCCTAATACGAGTGAGTGACGAGTGCCATGGCCTTCCTGAAGTTTGGACTGGGTGCAGGTTGTGGATCACTGCTCAGTGTGCTGCCATCCCTTTGGCCCCATGAGGTCCAGGATTCACCTCTTGCCTTAGCAACACCACCATACAGTGATGCCTCTCAGTGGATTTTGATTACTGCAGAGAAGGAGCCCTTTCACCCAGGACTTAGACAAGCATCTGGGTGCTAGGATGGAGGGTGTTGCAAGACATAGTCTGTATCACACTCCGCGTCTGTTACGGCTTCTGTGTTTTCATGTAAAATGCTTGGTGCATGGGAAGTGCTTGCACAAGTATATCCAGCTTGTAAGCATATGAAATTTTGGAATTTACCAGCTAGGCATTGGGGAAGCAAGGAAGGATTTTACGCAGAAGAGGAAGATGAGGAGGTTAGATATAGAAAGATTACCATGGCTGTGAGTGAACAAAGTTTAATGGCACAAGAGGACAGGAAGTACAATGGGCAGCTGGGAGGCTTTTCACCTACCAGTGCAACCATACTGACCTTAGACTGAGGTTTGTATTGATTCTTTCCTCCCTTGACCTGGCTACTTTATCAGGAGATTTCACTTTTTCTCTACTGGTTAGGTATTGGAAAAACAGAAGATCCTCTTTTTTAAAAGGCTGATGACTTAGATATTTTCTGTCACCAAATTTATGAATCCTGGGAATATTATCATGTTACAACATCATCTGCATTGTATTTATAAAGGATGAGTAATCTGTGCTATTCTTAGCTATTGAAAAACATATTAAAAATGAAAATGATTAGGTAATGCAACAATGAGTAATGCTGTATGTGTGACCCAGTTGTCAGACCTTCTCTCTAAGTAAAAAAGTATCCTTAAGTCTTATTTTTTGTTTTATGTCCTGTACTTTTAACGTATGACTGTACTCTTTTTTAAAAGATTTTTATTTATTTGAGAGAGAGAGAGAGAACGTAAGTGGAGGTGGGGATGGTGGAGAAGGAAAGGGAGACTCAGACTCCCTGCTGAGCAGGGAGCCTGACACTGGATCCCAGGACCCCGAGATCATGACCTGAGTCAAAGGCTGATGTTTAACTGATGGGGACACCCACATATGAATATATTCTTATGTTCCAGGTTACTTCATGTCTTATTTTGTCTCGTTTTATTTAATTGATTTATTATTATTATTATTGTTGTTTTGAGAGAGAGAGAAAGAGAGCAAGTACACATTGGGGAGGGGTGGAGGGTGAGGGAGAGAATCTTAAGCAGGCTCCAAGCTCAGTGCGGAGCCCTCTGTGCAGACCTCAGTGTGGAGCTCGATCACATGACCTTGAGATTATGACCTGAGCCAAAAGCAAGAGTTGAACATGTAACCGACTGAGCCACCCAGGTGCCCTGGTGTCCTATTTTGTCTTAAGTGTAGCTTTGGTCTCCCTAGAATACGGTTAGGGATAACCAAATGTGTTTCAGGAAAAATAAGCACTGGTGTAATTTTCCAGATTGTGGGTTCATCGTCACTTAATTTCCCTGGATAACAGTTTACTCTCTTTATGATGGAGTTACAGCTGCTTCAGCTTTCAAATCTACAATCCTAAAACATCATGATAGATTAAAAACCTTTTGTTTTTTAAACCCGATAACACAGCCTAAGCATAAGCACCATGACCGTTCTTACAGGTCAGCGTTATTGAAACACAATTGGACACAAGGAAAGAAAGAGAGCACTTTGCTATGTGAACATCCTAAAGAATTCCTTAACAAGAATGGTTCTTTATTATGAGCACAAGTAATACAATTTTAATTCTCTAGATAATTGATAATATTAGCCTCATGACAGTTAACCTGTTTTTTGTTTTTGTTTTTGTTTTTTTTTTCTGAACTGGCTCAGCACTTTCCCTGTTTGACCACGTTACTTAGAATTTCATTTTATTTTCCTCTTATTTTACCTCTCCAAACAAATCTGGGTGATTTTAAAGGTATTCTGGGTAGGACTTTGTCCCACTCTGTCAGAAGAATTCCAGGGCTGGGAATAGGAGGCCAGAGAGTGCAAGGTGGGCAGAAGGGTTCAGGGTGCTGCAATCTGGGTACTCGGGCTGTGGGGAACAGCAAGGAATCAGTCACAGGATCAAAACCTCCTTCTGGTTTTCTCCTCTGAACGTTAGCTTCGGCCGTTTGCTTGACAGCATTTTTCAGATTGCGGGCTGTTAGCAGACAGAGCATATGTAGAAGAGGCAAAGTGGCTTCAGGGGAAGCGCTCCAGGCACAGGAAGGAAAGGACAGGGGGCTTTTAAATAAATTTAAAAAAAAATAAAAATGAAGTTACTCTGAGTAATCTTTCCAAAGCCTAGCAAGATGCTTTGTGTGTGTCGTTTCCATTAAAATTTATTGATGACATAAATATAGGCTAACGTATAGCCCGTGTTTCAAAACACTTTCTCCCCGCCTCCACTTGGCATAGGGAGAGGGAGTGTTGGTTATATCTGACTGGCTGTTCGTCTAGTGGAAGATGAAAGTCCTCCAGCCAGGGCTGGAGGAATGTGGCAAAGGGCTTTTCACTGTGAGCAGCATATAGGATGCTACAAAGAACAGCTGGGCTGAACCCCTAGTGGCTTTCCACGGGAATGCAGGTAACTTACGACTTGGAAATGAGTTGGCTTGAGAAAAATTGTCTGAGCCCTAAAATTCTTGCTCTGACCAAGAGCATAATTGCAGCAAGATTGAGGGAAAGAGTTGAGAATTGAAAAACAAATGAAAGGGGGAAAAGCTTCATTTCCTCACATTATACTTCACTGTGCTGAATGTGGATGAAAGTGAATGCCCAGTACCATCGGCTCAAGAGAGCAAGTTGGGTTGGGTTTACAGAAAATTAGTCATTGTCAGATAAATGTGCTCTTCCTCTTTTTCTACCCATTGTCCCTGAACAGCATCCTAGCACCCCACCCCTACCCCCAAGACCCCAAACTCTCGTTATAGTCAAGACAGATTTTGTGACACGGTAGGTGTTGAGTAAATGCAAAACATTACTGTGGCTTAGCACGGGGAACTAGGATGGAAATTCAAACACAACTGTCCATGGACTGTCAAAACAGTTGAAGTGTCAGAGTTAATCTGACTAATATTTTAAAGACTTTTGTCTCTGTTAAACCTTTCCCTCTAACTTCAGCAAGCATTGGCTGTCCCTTTAAACACCCGACAGAGGGCTGTGAGCACATGTGTTCTACCAGGGCTGAAAACACCGAGTTCTGTTCCAGATGTATTCTCTTTTTGATGGTTGGATGGTTTTGTGGTTGTAGAGACAAGCTGAATCTGTCCAAGCGGGGTTGCTTGCTCGAGATTTATAGTGCAGTTCTTACCCACTTTTTGTTGACTCTTCTCTATTCGCAGAGAGACACACTGAAGTCAGGAATTTGTGTTTAGGCATTGACCTACTAAAGCATCAGTTTGCACGTAATGTAAAAGCCAGGATCAAAGATGTGGGCAGGACCAGGTCAATGACCTCTGAATGTTTTGAAGCCTTTTATTTTCGACTGCATTCACGTGGGGAGTTTCAGGAGTGCCTTGTGCCCTTTACACACGGGTTGAGCAATGTTGCTGACATAGTCTTCCTCTTCTTTGGGCCAGTGGTCTTCTGTTAAACTTCTGACATCTCTCCCTATCAGGAATGCCTGCCTGTCTCAGACTTTGGGAGGTTTGGTCACCCCCTTTCTGAGTTACCTTTTAAAGTGGAAGACAAGCAATGATCAAAGAGCAGTTTCATGGATGTTACGCGTTTTTGTTTTTAAGAGCATGGGAATGCTTGTTTTCTTTAGCCTCTGGCTTTTTCAGCCCTAGGGGTGAAAAGATTGGAGTGATAAAAGGCAGAGACCTACTTTCTAAACATAGGTCTTCCCCGTTTTACAGAGAAGTCATTTTTCCTAGAGTGTATTTGTCAGGAGTTGTTCAGAATTTTGAGTTCTTTACCCTGAGAGAAAATGTTAAAAATTATGGTTAGGTTTCCAGACCAGCCCAGACAACTATATTCAATCTATACGATTAAAAAAACAAACAAACAAAACATTGGAACTACTAGCGTCAGTAGTGAGACTTTGGAGCAGGAAGCCACATAGAGAGCCTAAGGTGAAAACCTTCGGATGAGTATAAAGGGCTTTGTGATTCCCATCCCATAAATAAAAATTCTCTTATTTATCTTCCAGAGCCCATTTGTCTGGGCTCTCGGGTCCACATCCTGAGTCACGCTTTTATGTTTATAGGCAGGCCTTCTTCTCTCCTTGCTTCAAATTTATTACCTTTTCTCTCAAATGAAACTATCATTTTCTTCACTCTGCTGATCTAATAGGAAAGCAATCTGATTGAATTAATCATTTTTGCACAAAGGATTGATAACACCATAATCCTTCTATGCTGTTTGCATTAAAAGGCAGAAAGTCTTGTAACTCAAATCAAATACAGGTTGTTATATTTATTTCAGTTTGGTATTCATTTATCATTTTTATAAACATTTTTTAATAACTGATGTAGACCATGGGAATAAACAGGTGAATCAGATATGATGTTTATCATCTTATCAGGAGATGACTATGTAAATACCAATAGACATGCTACAAAGTATGATAATGATGAGTTTCAAGAGAATTTTAAAAAAATGTCCAATCTTCTACGTTGGGAGAAGTGGGTAAACTGATACAACGATATTGAAAAACAATTATGCATTATCTTATAAAGATATGCACACTGTACAATGTAGTACTTCTGCATATCATTAAATATATTAATTTAATTTAATATTAAATTGATATGACATTAAATATCTCTATAAACCATGGAAAAATTGTCACACACATGCACCGTGAAATGTTTCAAAAATATCCATAATAGCAAGAGATTGGAAACAACACAAGTGTGTGTGGACAGGAGACTAGATACATAGATGTGGCATATTCACAAAATAAGATATGATGCAGCCACAAAAATGAATGAATGACAGGTGCCAATCAACCCCATCCATGAATCTTTAACACAGGTCATAAAAAAGAAAGTTACAGGAGATTGAATGATATAATACCGCTTTTATAAGTCTCACACCAGGCAAAACTTAACAGCACTCTTTAGGAAAACCTCAGGGGGGAGGCAAGAGGACTGAATAAGTAGATGCAATAATATTGGTAGTATTCTTGTTATTAAGATACGTGATGGGTTCATGGATACGCGTTTTATTGTTATGCTTCAGCACTGACACTATGTATGAAGTGATTGCATAGTAAACATTTTATGCACATTTTTTAAGTGGTCACCTCAGTTACGGGGAAACACAGAAGAGGAGCAAGTTAATTCTGACAGGGAGGCTGAGAAGGCTTCACAGGGGAGGTGGTGTTTACCCTGGATGTTTAGGAATAGTAAGGCTTTGGGGGTCAGACAAATGTCGAATGGTGGAAACTGATGAGGGAGAAAGGGAGGAAGAGGTACACCCATGCACAGTGGGCTTGCGTCAGAGCCACGCGGTGGGCTGTATGGGAGCTTAGGGTATAAGAGATGTTATAAGAGGATGGGGTGAGGAAAGGATATGTCACAGTATTTTATGCAAGGCAACCAGGTGGCCATGATGCCTTTCATCCTTCTCAAAAATCTATGAGATCAGGGCCCCGGGTGGCTCAGTTGTTAAGCATCTGCCTTTGGCTCAGGTCATGATTTCAGGGTCCTGGGATTGAGCCGAGTATCAAGGGTCCCTGCTCAGCAGGAAGCCTGCTTCTCCCTCTCCCACTCCCCCTGCTTGTGTTCCCTTTATTGCTGTGTCTCTCTCTGTCAAATAAATAAATGAAATCTTAAAAAGAAAAAAAAAAAGAACCCATGCCTGAAATGAAAAAAGAAGCCACAGATAGAATAGGCGTTTGGGGAGGATCGTGTGGAGAGGGCAGGAAACCCAGGTAAAGGAAACCAGGAAGACCCCTGGAAGGCAGGGTTGAGATGCTGGAGGAGAACCAGAGGGCACAGAACCAGGACATCCCCGGCAGAAGGGGATTTTGACCCATGGAGGGAAGGATTCCATAGCACAGAAAACAGGTTGTCTTTGTGTAGAAAAGGAGTAAGGAAAAACCATCAGAAGAGGGGGTGTATTGGACATCTGGGTGGTTCAGTTGGTTAAGCATCTGCCTTCAGCTCAGGTCATAATTCCTGGGTGCTGGGATCGAGTCCCACATCGGGCTCTCTGCTCAGCAGAGGACCTGCTTCTCCCTCTGCCTCTGCTGCTCCCCATGCTTGTGCTCTCTCTCTGTGTCAAATAAATAAATAAAATCTTTTAAAAAGAAAGGGAAGAAGAGTAGGGTGTATGAAATCTCAGAAAGATTCTAGACAAACATTAACATTAAAGAAGTCCATACAATCTACACTTACCACATCCAGTGTCAGACATCAGTGGATACAGGATTCTATTTTTAATATATTCATCAACTACAAGCATTTATCTTCTCAATATACACATTTGCTCTCTATTTTCCTGTCTGTTAGAAAATATCTCTGTGTATACATATACATCATAGTGATCTTGGATGCCAGCTGAGATAGGAAAAACAAAAGGGAAAAGATGAGGAAAAAGAGCTGCCACTTACTGGGCACCTACTATGCGCCAAGCATTTTGCTCTCAGGGCTTGCTGTGTCTCTATTCCTGCTTTCACTACACCTCTGTGGTATGTGATGTGAAGAGACAGCAAAATTGAGGCCGACGTGGAGAGAATGACTCACCTAAACCAAAGTCGATTCGAAAAAGACAGACCGCCTCTATGAATTCAGTTTCCCTCCTTCTTCACAAACCACCGCCCACCAAAAAAAAAAAAAAAAAAAAAAAAAAAAAAGAAAGAAAAGAAAGGGGGGGACAAAGAGAACAAAAACAGGGGGGAAAAGCACATTTAAAAATTTGTTTGCAATTAGATATACTGCAATTTAATTGCATGCATTTTTTTTTTTTTTTTGCTCAGATGGTTAACATTTTTAAAGATTTGCCCCCCAGTCTGGATGATTTACTGTCCCAGTCTTGATGGACGTTCCAATACCTTATTTACTTCCTTTAAGGTAGAGGCTGTCCCTTCAGTCATGCTTTTCCAGCAGAAGTCCCTGGAGAATGTACCTTAGATAAAAATGTTTTGTGGTAACGAGCCTTGTCCCCTGGCTACATTCCATAGTCCCTTTTCACACACATTCCCTTACCTTGACATGGCTCGGATCTGTCTTTTCTCACTGATTTTACTAATCTACAATTATTTTCTTGTTACTGAAAATCATAATCACGCTTTCCATTGCTATTTATTCCTGGAAACTGCATATTAAGATAATTATTTTTATCTTCCCAACACTAAAGTTACAACTCATAAATTTTATACTCTTGGTGCATGGATATTAACTCCATAGTGTCCTGCCTGTAGCTTCTTGGTGAAGAGAGTCATAAGGTTGTTTCCTAAGAGTGAACGGAATGCAGAATGGACTTGGCAATGGATTAGGTTTCCACCTGCTTCTGAGGGGGAGAGGGACAAAAGAGCCCCACGAGGCAGAGCAGAGAGGGTTGCAAGCAGCATGGGAGGGCCTCCCCATGTTAGAAAGGGCTGTCTACCCCGGCCCCATGGAGCATCCACAGAACGCAAGCTCTGCCCCTGATTCTCGCTCCACTGGAACTTGGGCTACCTGCCACTATTGGGAGATAAAAGTCAGCTCATCTATTAACATTTCCCACTTCCAGAGGAAACATAAGGTTGGTTTTAAATGGTAAGCAAAGCGCAGACATTGCATCTGACCAGGTAGGAGAAACAGTTATTCTCGTAGAAAGCAACCTGGAGATTCATTGTACGGTGATGAAGCTTTCGGTTGGAGCTTTATAAATTCATTTTGTACAACAAATCATCATAGGGTGGAAAAGTAATTTGAACAAGGAGTAATTCCGTACAGCTATCCCATAGAGAGAAGGGGACGTCAGCCGCAGCCTCCACTATGTGTGGAATAGCCGTACATGGCTCTGACATAAAGACCGGAATCCTGCACATGTGCTGGGGTCTGTTCCCACTCCTTGGTCTGCTCCTCTGTCCTTCTGCAGCCCACCTCATACTATTTGCCCTCCTGCTGTCTGCTCCAGACACAGAGATGCTCAAATGGTTCCATCTCAGGACCTCTGCACATTCTTTAAAATGACTGAAAAATACAAAGACCTTCTCTTTATGCATGTTATGCTCTTGACATGTATTACATTAGAAATGACAACTGAAACACTTTTAGATATTTTAATGCACTTGAAAATAACAATAAAATTAGTCCATTCCGTGTTAACATAAATATTTTTATGAAAGTTAACAGTATTTTCCAAAGCAAAAATAATTTAAGGTAGGGGTGCCTGGGCCACTCGGTCAGTGAAGCATCAGAATGTTGGTTTTGGCTCAGGTCTCGTGGGTTGTGAGATTGAGCCCCATGTAGGGATCCTGGCTCAGGGGGTAGTCGTCTTGAGATTCTCTCTTCCTCTCTCTCTGCCCCTCCCTGTCCTCGCATGCATGTGCACTCTCTCTCTCTAAAATAATTAAATAAATCTTTTTAAAAAATGAAAAAAAATTAGGGTAGAGTGCCACTGCAAACCTGTTTAATGTCTGGCTTAAGACAAGAGAGTAGATTCTTATGTCTAGTTCTATATGAGAAACTGAGGGTGTGATATACATCATGTAGCTTCTGGAAACTTCTATTCACTCCTGAGAGAATGAGAGTGAAAAGGCCAATAATGTCTTGGTATGACTAGGTAAAGGTTTTGACCTCATCAGCCTCCTCTAAGAGTCTTAGGGGCCTCCCAGGAACCCTGGACTACAATTTAAGAACCATATCTCCAGACTCATGAGCCTCCATTTGGTTGGAAATAAGTCAATAGGGTGATTGCTAGATAACAGAAAATGAGGTTGAAGAATTGAGTTGAGGCTAAAGCATATCCTACCTTATTTGGACATTCCCCATCTTCTGGGAAGGACCTGAGCATTCCTGCCCAAGAGGCAAACAAAAATTAGGGACATCCCAAAGACACCCCACCACCACCACCAAATTCACACAGCTTTGTATTTCTGAAAGGTCTTTCTCAAGCATCATTTTGTTTGATCTCTACCATAACTCTGTGAGGAAACCAATACAACTGTTAACCTCCTTTTCCACTCAAGGAAAGAGATATTTCATGGCCTTCTCAAGGTCATCCAGTTCCTTCAAAGACTACCAAACCCACTCCTTGATTCCCTAAGACCTTCCCTATGCAAGTTGTCTTCCCTCATTGAGAGGTCAACCCAGGTACATAAGAGTCTGGTGACAGAAATCATGGCTAGAAAGTGATTGCAAGCAGATATTGAAGCTTACTTCAATTACAGTGACTCACAGATGCACCATTGTATTCTCTTTTCTGAATCTTTAACAAACAAAAATAGTTCATGTGTGTAAGAGGATCATCTAGATCCTTTGGTGGGTACTATGTCTATAATGAGAAGAAAATTCACCATTCATTACCAGGACCAGTGAGAGCAGATTAAACAAATGCTACCCACAAGCCAAGTTACTAAACTTTTAAAATATCTGAAGAACATTAGGAAGACCTTCCATGAACTCTTTCCAAGGTGTCCTGGACTTGAATGCTAAGAAAAGGGGTTTCAGACTGAGTGCTGACTGCCTGGTTCATCTCTGGTCTTTGCAGGCCTATCTGTCATGATTTCTACCATAACTCTATGAGAAGACCAGTGCCCTTTAAGTAGATACTCCCATCTTATCATCTGCTGAGAGGAAGACCAAATTTCTTCAAGAAACATTTCTTCAGCAACCTAGGCTGCTTTTGTTCTATTACAAACTGCAATCTTTTTAACACTTGACACCAAGAGTTAACTTACATCCTTGTATTCATTCTTTCTTTTGAAGATTGGGTCTATACAGGGTAACCAAGTGGTCCCAAAGAACCATTCTGACATGAGATTTTTGTTTTGAATTGTAATAAAATACACATCACCTAAGATGTGCCATCTTAACCATTTTTAAGTGTGAGTTCACTTATTTTTTGCACACATTCACATTGTGGTGCAACGAACCTCCAGAACTCTTTTCATCCTCTCACTGGCCAGCAACCCCAAATTTCCTCATCACCACCAGTATCTGGCAACCACCTTTCTACTTTCTGTCTCTATGAACTTCACTACTCTAAGTACCTCATAGAAGTGGAATCACACAATATTTGTTGTCTTGTGTCTAGTCTATTTCCTTTAGCACGATGCCCTCAAGGTTCATCCATGTTGTGGCACGTGTCAGAATTTCATTCTTTTTAAAGGCTGAATAGTATTCCACTACATGGATAGATCCTATTCTGTTTATCCATTCATGCATCAGGGTACTTTTGGGTTGCTTCCACCTCTTGGCTATTGTGTACAATACTGCTATGAACATTGGTATACAAATACCTCTTTGAGATCTTGCTTTCAATTCTTTTGAGTTAAGAGTAGCTTTTGATGGAATGGATTAGAAGTCTAAGGCAGAGGCCTGGGAAGCCCCAGAATACCCAAGGATCACAGAATTCCTCCAGCCTGACCTTGGCACAGCCTGGTTTTCCAAGGTGACTGCTCATGTGGAAAGCCTGTGACAGATGAGCTGTTTTCAATGAAGGCTTAGTTTGGGGAGTTTTATCTACTTGAAACTATGTTTTATGTGATTTTATACTGTAAAATTTCTTCCCTAATAAAGCAACTGTCACGGCTTATAGGATTGAAAAGCAATGTATGCTAGAATTGTTATGCCATGTAAAAAATTTTCTCTGTGCCTTTATAAAAAGAAATGAAGAACTTATTTCCTTGGTCCTTTCTCTGAAGAATTCAAATTCTGGTCTATGGCTCTGACCTGTAGCACATCTACAATGGGTTATAATTGATGTTCTTTGGGAATGTATAATCAGAATGATTTTAGCCAAATGCTTGTTGGCATGTGTAAATAATTTTACTGGGTTTTCCGATTATGATTTTGAGTCAGCTAAGTCTTTACCTTGCAGCAGTCCTCCTTGCCACCCCCCCACCCCCATTCTTGTTCAGACTTGCTTTAATTATTTTTATGTCCCTATGTGTTCATACAACTCTTTTATAGTCTCTTTCTGGAAACATCTATTACATATTCAAAAGTGGCTTGCATGTGTTTTCTCTTATTTGCAACTGCTAAATGAAAATGTTAATGAGAGATCCCTTTGGCTCTCTCATGAATTATCTACCTTGTTTTTCTACAGCAACTTTCTCCTTAATCCACAGCGTCTTGGCAATGGGGCAGTTTCAGGAAAGGGGGGAACTCTAATTATCATGCTTAGTATGGGGGTAAGTTACCAGCAGTTTTTGAATTATTCCTAAACAATTTTTCTTCTCTTTTCCGCCCACCCTTCCTGTCTCACTGCCTCTGGAACATGGAATGTGGATCTGGCCATCATCTGGGAAAATGTCGTTATCTCGCTGCCATGGGACATTGATTATGTGGGTGAGTCCTGAAATTAATGTTTAAGTTGTTGGTTTCTCTCTTTGTGGAAGACGAAAATTGCCAGATGAAATTGTTTGAGGGGAAAAATACCTTCAGCATCCTGGTGTGTGTACCCCCATGGGCCTGTAGTTAATCTTCCTGCATTAAAGGAGGAGAAATCCTGATGTGTATTATTAGAAGCACCCAAATTCAAATGACACAAGGATGAATCATATTCAGTGACAAAAGTTGATATTTAAACTCTTGCTGTTTGTATTCTTTTTTTGTGTGTGGAGTTAATATAATGTTGAATAATAGGTCTTTATAACAGAGCAACTCATAAAGATCGCAGGTGGTTTGACATGGAATTTTCTAAGGCTCTTGTCCAGTTGTCTCTACACATTACACACCTCAGATATTCATTGGTACCAATTATGGCTGATAGAAATGTATTCATTTTTGTGGTGCTGGCTTTGTTTCTAATGCAAATGCATTGGAAAACAACACAGTGGAAATTGTTCATTGTCAATGTATTTACATTTAATGATTGATGAGATTTTGATGTGAAAAATTCCCACTTATGTTGGTTCTTAGTAGATGAACAAAGTCAAGTTAGCAAAGCTGTTAAATATCAAACTTCAACTTCCATGGTCCAAAACTGGATGATGAAAATATAGCAGGCACTCAGCTTTTCTGCATGGAGACCAGGGCTGGAAGAGAGGGTTTAAGTCTCTTGGTGGATTTCTTGCTATGGAATGGAGACTAAAAAGCAGGCAGATTTTAAACACAAAAAATAGATTCTTAAATACGTTTTTTCCCCCCTACTTCTCAAGCATGTGGGAAGCAGGATTCTGAGAAAAGTCCTTGATTAGCATGGTATTATAGAAATGGCTGGTCCAGTAGTAGCTTCTACACCTATCTTAAAGTACTTAGCATGGCTGATTCTTGGAAAAAAGAAATCAATTGAGGTATACCTCCATAGAAAAATCATTGTCTTGGTTATCAATTCCACTTCTATGCTGAGTCTCCCACTAAGCAAATTTCAAATTGCCATGTCATTGTCTTAGCCAGTTGAAGTAGCAGGATTTCACTTGCTGGGAGCAAACACATTTGTTGTTGCAATCTGTTATTTCTGAAATTTCTAAAATTATATTGAGTGTTAGCATGAATTTTGGCATCAAGGTTTGTAAGATTTTCTATTCTGGTGTAAGTAATTTGTGAATCTTTATCTTAGATGATTTTGTTGCCCATAAATATCCTTAGGAATATGTGTCATTTGAGTTTAATCTGTGAGCTGTGAGTAGTTGATTTGACACAATTACCACCTAATCAGCTGTTTTGCCTATTGGGTTATGTTTAATTCTTTGCTCCATATTAAAATCTCCTTCCAGGGGTGCCTGGGTGGCTCAGTCAGTTAAACATCCGACTCTTGGTTTTGGCTCAGGTCGTGGTCTCAGGGTCCTAAGGTGGAGCCTTGTATTGGGCTTTGCACTCAGCAGGGAGTCTGCTTGAGATTCTCTCCCTCTGCCTCTCCCAGCATTCATGCCTTCTCAGTTTCTTTTTCTCTCTGTGTGTCTCAAATACATAAATAAATCTAAAAAAAAAAAAAAAAAAAAAAAAAACTCCTTCCAGGATTCACATTGTATGTGCTCCTCTTTGTATCTCTCCACGTCTTTTCGTCTCTCTCCTTCCCAAAAACAATAACTGGCTAGACAATCGTCCTTAAAATCTCATTTTCTCTTCCAGTAATGAATGATCAGGAGCCAGAACCTCCTTATTTTAAACTGATCATGAGCTAAATCTTGTGAATTCTTTTGTCTGGGACCTTGAAAGCCTTCTGAAGATAATGCACTATTTGTGAGAGGCTCAGAAAATCTTCAGAAATCTCTGATCCTAAGCAAAGTACAAGCAAGGCTGTTTTCTTACTATTTTTCAACTGACTCTGTAGCAGTATACACGATTCTCCCCACCAGCCTCTCCCTCTCCTTATTCTAAGACCTCCTTCTGAGGGAGTCATTCCCTCAGGGAGTCTACTGGAGGGTCATTCGGGATTTTTAATTTGTTTTTGTTCTACTTATGGGGAGGGAAATAGGCTGGTTCTGCAGCCTAAATGGTTACTAGTTTGGTCCATTAGGGACCATTCTCTAAAACAAAAACAAAAACAAAACACATACACAGAACAGCTGATAGATTTGGACATGGACACAGTTCACTTTCCATGATACGTGTGATCACATATCATCACCACCTTCACACTGAGCAGCACATTCTGACGTCCTCTCCCTCAGGCACTGGGTTATGGATGTCACACGAGTCCCATTTAATTTTCCTAACAACCTTATGACACAGGGACATTCTATCACCTAATTTTAAGAGGTTGAGCAAACTGAGGGCCAATCTAACCTGTCAAAAACCACCAGGGTCATTGATTCATAAAATGTTTTCGTGAGACACGTTGTCTTTTAACCAGTTTAATATACTTCTTAACTCTTCTCTGCCCCTGAATATAGAATTTTGGTGCATCTTGGACAATAATTTGTCATGTACAACTAAATTTGTCTTTTATCTGGCAGTTAGCTAAAGCTCTTTCCTGAGTCAAAAACTGACAGTCCTGTGGTGGCAGGGTCCAGAGGGGCAAGAGTGATTATAGCAAAAGACCTCTTAGCAGAGTGTTTTGCCCTGAGGAAGTGATTTTTTTTTTCTAGAGAAGTTGATATTTTTGCATCTGACAGGATAATCATATTTTGATATAACTAAGAGTAGTTTTGGAGGAAAATCAGAGGCTAACACTTTTCCAAATTCACATAAGCCTTGTACCCGCAAATTCCATTTGGATTTCCAACTCTTGTTTTTGAGTGTTATTGAACGCCTTAATCCAATCACGGGTACATCTCTAATAGCTAATTTTCTGCTTTATTAGTCGGGGTAATAGGGCCTTCTCAAAATCAGAGAGACATGAAAAGCAAAAAGTTATCTTGGTCAGCTAGTTCACCTTGCTTGTACCATTTAGAATGTAAGAGTTAATGGACCCAAGCTATGGAAGTGTTTGGCCGGAACGCCGATATTTCCAGTTGCTGAAGGTGTGCTGCTCCCCATCTTATCTTACTTGGGTTTTGCAACAGCTTGCTGAGCCTTTCTTTTCGTCTTTATTCTATCCTCCATCTGGCTTCAGAGACACGTATCCAAACTATAAGTCTCTTGCTTGAAACACTCCGGCCGTTCCATATTGCTTCTCATAGAGCTTCTCCATAGGCTTGCCACACCCTGCTGAGTATTGATCACTGGTGTGACACAGCTAAGGTGACTCATAAATCAAGTATTAAAGTTTAAAAGAGATAGATAGATAGATAGATAGATAGATGGATTTTTTTTCCCTTTCAAGATTTTCATGAAATTCAAGTTAGTTAATGTATAGTGGAATATTAGTTTCAAGGGTAAACTCAGTAATTTTTCACTTGCATGTAACACCCAGGGCTCATTATGACAAATGCCCTCCTTAATGCCCATCACCCTTACATACCCCCACCCACCTTCCTTCCAGCAGCCCTCAGTTTGTTTCCTGTAGTTGAGTCCATAGTTGAGTTGGTCTGCCTCCCTCTCTGTTTTTATCTTATTTTATTTTTCCTTCCCTTCCCTATATTCTTCTGTTTTGTTTCTTAACTTCCACGTATCAGCGAAATCATATGGTATATGCCTTTCTCTGACTGACTTCTTTTGCTCAGCATAATACACTCTAGTTCCATTCACAACATTGCAAATAGCAAGATTTCATTCTTTTTGATGGCTGAGTAATATTTCATTATATATACCGCATCATCTTTAATCATTCATCAGTCTATGGACATCTGAGCTCTTTCCATAATTTGACTATGGTTGATAATGCCACTATAAACATTGGGAAGCATGTGCCTCTTCGAATTGTTATGTTTGTAGCCTTTGGATAAATACCTAGTAGTGCAGTTGCTGGGTCACAGGGTAATTTTATTTTTAACTTTTTGAGGAACCTCCATACTGTTTTCCAGAGTGGCCGCACCAGTTTGCATTCCCACCAACATTGTAGGAGTGTTGCCCTTTCTTGGTATCCTTGCCAACACCTATTGTTTCCTGAGTTGTTAATTTTAGACATTTGACAGGTGTGAAGTGATGTCTTATCATGGTTTTGATTTGTTTTCCCTGATGATGAATGAGGTTGAGCGTTTTTCCATGTGTCTGTTAGTCATCTGTATGCCTTCTTTGGAGAAATATCTGTTCATGTCTTCTGCCCATTTCTGAACTGGATTTTTTGTTTTTGGGTGTTGAGTTTGATGAGTTCTTTATAAATTTGGATATCAGCCCTTTATCTGATATTATCATTTGCAAATATTTTCTCCCATTTGTAGGTTGCCTTTTAGTCTCATTGATTGTTTCTTTTGCTGGGAAGAAGCCTTTTGTCTTGATGAAGTCCCAGTGGTTCATTTCTGCTTTTCTTTCCCTTACCTCCAGGGTTATCTAGCAAGAAGCTGCTGCAGCCAGGGTCACAGAGGTGGCTACCTGTGTCCTCCTCTAGGATTTTGATGGTTTCCTGTCTCACATTTAGGTCTTTCATCCATTTTGAATCTATTTTTGTGTATTGGTGTATGTAAGTGGTCTAGTTTCATTCTTCTGCATGTGACTGTCCAATTTTCCCAACAACATTTGCTGAAGAGGCTCTTTTTTTCATAGGATGTTCTTTCCTGCTTTGTAGAAGATGAGTTGACCATAGAGTTGAGGCCCATTTCTGGGTCTTTCTATTCTGTTTCATTTATCTATGTGTCTGTTTTTGTGCTAATACCATCCTGTCTTGATGGTTATAGCTTTGTAATACATCTTGAAGTCTGGAATTGCAATGCCTTCAGTTTTGGTTTTCTATTTCATTACTTTGGCTATTTAGGGTCTTTTCTGGTTCTATACAAATTTTAGAGATGTTTGTTCTAGCCCTGTGAAAAATGCTGGTGTTATTTTGATAGGAATTGCATTGAGTATGTAGATTGCTTTAGGTAGTATAGACATTTTAACAATATTTCTTCCTCTAATCCATGATCATGGAATATTTTTCCATTTCGTTGTGCCATCTTCAGTTTCTTTCATAAGTGTTCTATAGTTTTCAGAGTAGAGATCTTTTAAGTCTTTGGTTAAGTGTATTCCTATGTATCTTGTGGTTTTTGGTGCAATTATAAACGGGTTTGATTCCTTGACTTCTCTTTCTGCTGCTTCATTATTAGTGAGTAGAAATGCACAAAAGATATACATTTTTGAAAGTAGACAGTAGAAATAGACTGGATTCAAGTCTACCTCTATGGCAATATTGTTTTCACTTGCCCTTATTCTGTATTATTTTTTACTATTGTATTTTATTTTTATTATTCCTTTTTCTATATTTTTTTTTGTGGGCAGGAGGGGGGGCAAGGAAGGAGGATGCCCTTGCTGACTAGGTCCTGGGGGTTGTGTAAAATCATCAGCCTTGCTTATCAGTCCTATCACCTAATGGTTCCTGGTGTACAGCTAATAATTCCACTTATCAAGAGTTTTCTGTAGCACTTGTGAGTTGTGATTTTGTAGTTATTAACATTGTCTATGTAATTTTACTCATGAGCAATTTCTAGGTAAGAAAGAAGGCAGGCAAGGACAGATGAGGAAAGCTCCAACATTGGTATTATGTAAGTAATAATGTTATGACTACTCTTACCCATAATAACAATAGTTTATGATTATGAAATAAGCAGCTAAATGGTGATAAATGTAAACCTTACAAAAGGATGAGTCCAATAAATAAAAGGTTAAAATATATACAGTTCATTTGTTTTAATAACAATAAATAACAATTCTTCTTTGATGGTCCATACTTATTTACCTTTTTGATATTACCCATATAATAAAGGACTGAAAAAACGTTTTCAAAATAAAGCAAAGTATTTTGAAACATTTTATGCACTGAAGATTTTTCTTTTAAAATGACTGATTTAGTGTATCATAGATAATGTTGTTTCTTACGTATTGACACGAAGGTGTTATCAGTATTGTGCTTATTCTCCCAAAATGTCTATGCTGTTTTTTGCCTTGGTTTCCCAAATAATTTTGGTAGAGGCGAGGATTTGGAAAAATCTGGAAATATAGCTTACATGGAAAAGACATTTGTCTTGTGTCTCAGTCTGAAAAGGAAAAGTCAAAACTGAAGTTAGGATTTTTGGCAAGTTCTTCCCTGACGTGATTACTGCTGCATTTGCAGTTTCACTTGTGACCCTACCCTTGTCCCTCCTGCTGTGCTCACTGGTGTGACCTGCCTTTAGCATCCCAGAAACCTTCATGTATCCATGGTTTTTCTCCTATCTTCTTTCTGACTCGAACTCCTTACCCCATTTTTATCTGGCACCTCCTGCTTCTCTTTTACACACAACTCTCTAAGAAGTCTATCCTGATAACTTTTCTCTCCCCTTACCCTACTGGGTGTAAGTAAGAACCCTTCAGACTCGGACAACACCCTGCATGTGCCTCCCTCACATTTTTCCATATTGTCAGGGAATGATGGATTTACCTGCGTATCTCCCCTGGTGTTTTCTAAAATCAGAAAGAACTGGGACTTCATTCTTTTAATAATTTCTTTATGCCTAACACCTGCACTTTGGTAGGCTGTCCCAGGTTGTCTTTCTTGAGAAAGTAGAAATAGACTGTGAAATGGACATTCGTTGGCCAATGTGTTTATTCCAAGTTCCCCTGAGACCAACACCCAGCAAGAAAGCAGGACTGGGAAGAGGGAGAAGCTGGCTTGGCTATGTTTCCCAGAAATGCATCAGCCCACCCTGTGGGGAGTTTGGAGTTGGGGTGACCTTTGGGTTGTTTCTGGTTAGAGCAGGTGGGGCCTCAGCATTTTTACCTCCACATAGACTAGGCATTTGGGTTTTTGGCTTCTCTTGGTAGAAAGTGTGACATGAGCAGGGCAATTGTCTTCAGTAGAGACAGTCCCCAAAGAGGACTGACAGCTGGGGGCTGCCCTGTGGCAGCACTTCCAGTGGCTGGAGGATTATAAATTCTTCACTCCTGAAGGGGATCTAGGCAGTATACCATAGTGTCCACCATATTACAAAAATTTTATCCTAATATCAGGTCCTAATAATAGGACACCGTAACTATTTTTGTGAAATTAACTGATGAACAGAATGCCTGTGAATTAGGGGAATTGGGGATGAGAGAAGGAAATGAAACAGTGGGCAACGTCTATCTGCCCTATTAATAGAAGTGGTTTTAATAAAATGGATTTCTCTCTGGACTGTAGTTAATAACAATGTATCATCTTTGGTTCATTAATTATAATGATGTCCTATAATAATAAGAGATGGTATTAAGATTGGAAACTGATGTGGTCTACTTGTGAGATCCTGTACCATCTTTGCTGATTTTCTAAAACCCTAAACTATTTCAAAATAAAAGTATATGAAACACCACTTTGTACTTTTAATACATATTATTTTTAAATTGTCTGCTAAAAATTACTATTGATTCCCCTGCCACCTGGTTCTGTTTATTTGTTTTTTTAAAGTTAGGATTTATGACACAGAGATATAAATAACCCAGGATAATACACAATTTCCAATAATACCATGTAAAATCAGTGCACACACATATTTATTTATTGTATGTTATGTTATTTTATACCATTTTTTAGTTTTTGTCATTTTATTGATATGACTATGACTTGGGTTCTTTTTCTAAAAAGCTTGTCATCATAGATACAGTCAAGATTTAGACTTTAGTGAGTTTATTACCTCACCTTAAGGGTAAACATATTCAAAAGATTGGTTTGTTAAAAAAATAAATAAATAATAAAAAGACTACTGATTTTTAAAAAATGGATTTCATTCTCAATAAAGAAATATGATTTTTTAATTTTTTTTAAGGAATATGATTTTTTAAAGACCTCTTCAACTTTAAGCCCTCCAGCCTTAAAGCAGCAAATACATTGTTCGTGACTATTCCAAGTATTTCAACTTTGGCTACTCTCTCTGTAAACATTTACTGACTCCCCAGAAAGCATACAGCACTGTGGTAGTCGGTATGGGACCAGAAAATTTCTTTAAAAGTCAGATATCAGGGTACCTGGGTGGCTCAGTGGGTTAAAGCATCTGCCTTAGGCACAGGTCATGATCTCAGGGTCCTGGGATGGAGCCCCGCATCTCTGCTGAGCAGAGAGCCTGCTTCCTCCTCTCTCTGCCTGCTTGTGATCTCTGTCTGTCAAATAAATAAATAAAATCTTAAAAAAAAAAAAGTCAGATATCAAGGAGATTTCAAATCCTTGGTAGATGAGGACATGGAGGCAATTGAGCATAATACAGAGTCGAAGGAAACTTTGGAACGTGATGTCATGTGAGCTGAGTTTTGAAACCTCCAGAGACTTGAGTCCACCTCTTCCAGGAAATGTTAGCTTTTACTCTTCTGCCCGAAATAATATCTCATTCAACTTTTATAGCTCTGCAACCACTGACCTCTATGTAGTGGAGGGAGGAGCACTCTTATCAAACCCAACAGTGGCCTCTGAAATCAGAGTCATGGCCGTTCCTTCTCTCTTTCACCCCAAGATTCCAAAAAAATGACCCTCATGCCTTTTGGTAGGATTCCTATAGGGGAACAATGTCCCCAAACATGGGCTGTATTTCAATTCCAGGAGTGGGCCTATAGTCTCCCATGGATCTTGCCTTCTGACATGGTCTTGTCCTCACTTCCCCAGGCCCAACATGGGCCTTTGTCCCCTGTGTGACTCGGAGCCTTCTGCAGCCTAAAGTTGTGTCTCAGCTCATTTCCACTGTACCTATAAGCAAGTGCCTTTGCTCACTTTCCACTCTCTTGAGGAGGGCTCCTCCTTCCTTTGAGTGGCTTCTGTATATATGTGGTTCCTTTGTTTTCTCTACCTTATCTTTAATTGCCAGGGTGATGACAGTACTGATTAATAAAACATTATGTCTCTCTCTCTCATAGGTTTAGCAACAAGGGGGAAAAATGAAACATACTGCATTACAATAGCAAAGTCCTAAATTATGCTTATGAGGCAGGGTTGATGATAAGGAAGTGGTTAAACATTACTTTGCTTAGAAAGAAATTGTTCTCAGGACCAATACGGAGTGTCAGCAAAATGAAAAACAATTGATTCATCAAATTCTTTTCTCTCTGGCTTATAGAGAATGAGATTATTACCTAGACAAAGTTATTCTAAAATCTATTTTAGTCGGTTCCTTTATCAACCATTTTTCCTGTCAGTCCTAAAATCCCATTTTTAAGAATGTTTAAAAACTTGCTTACCCATTCTCCTCTTCTGACTCTTCTGGAGATAAAGAGGGGAGGGCAGAGAACTGTAAATCTGGTGGGTCTGTACTGAAGCTTCCCACTAGACTGGACATCCCTCTCTTGCATCATTGCAGAAGTAGAGATGTGGCACCTTGGTCCCCTTTATCTGTTAGAGAACAATTTGAATATAAGCTTTAGTCTGGAAGACTCTATTACCATATTATCAGTGCAGGCTACAAGGCTGGCAGGAGGAATGGAGGAAGCGTAGTGTTGAGGGGGAAATGGGTAAGTGTGTATTTTCTGTGCTACAGGACAGGTGCTAGCTCTCATCACACTGCCTCCCCATTTAAAAAAAACTGTTTGGAAAATTCCATTATATTGTAGCAGAACAAACTTCTTTATTGTAGCAGAACAAACTTCTTTAACTTCAGTATGAGAAGCCCCTATAAAATGTATAACATTTAATGACAAATGTTACATGAGAACTTCTGTTCATTTTACAGGTTACCAAGGCTCTCTTTTAAATACAGTTTGTCAATTCGCTTGGTCTTTGTTTTAGCCAAATGGCTTGGGAACCCAAAGCTCAATTTCTTTTCTTTTTTAAAAATTACCTCTGTCATCAAAGAAGATTGTCCCCTCCTAAGTGTTACTCTTCTTTACCCCTATTAGTTTTGTTTCTAGAAATCATTTATGGTAGCAGAGCAGTAATTTGAATTTAATGAAAAGCTCACAAAGGAAAAAAAATCAGCTTGTGTATGGAAAATATGAGGCAGACATCAAAAAATATTTGTTTTTCATAATTGGTTTGGTTAAACAGGTGTCAATCCCACTATGTTAGAACTGGATTCTTGCAATAGCACTAACTGCCTTCATGCCTATCTGACCATGATTCAACCTGTTTCTTGGACTTTCTGGGGAAGAATTTATGGGAGGTCAGTGATTTGTACTCATTCAAAGGTTACACTGCCACATAATTCAGTTGTCAGCAGAACTAGGTCTTGCCTGGTCCAAGATTTCATATAAATCTAAAGGGGGAAAAAAAAGAGTCCACAAAATTTATTGTCCAGGAAACTGACAGATCCCTGTCGGCTATGTCAGCATAAGCATTTGGGAATTAGGCAAAGGTTCTCCTTGCTGGTGATCTGAACTTTGCATTTCAAGCATTTTTGGGTTGGAAGGACAGCCCTGAGATAGCACAGAGCAAGCCAAGCGTCCTAGCAACAGTGGAGGGAGATAGTTGTCTGGAGATAGTGGTGCTTTTAACCTGCAGCCAAGAGTGATCACTAAGTTTGGCAGGTTATCTCGCAAGGCTTATCTCCCCCCAGCGAGAGAGTCCACTGTGAGGGAGTATAGTTAGAGACTATTTTTAACTGCAAGTCCTATGAACCCATAATTAAACAAACCTTTTTGTTCAGTTCAGAAACCCCTCTGTCTGCAGACACCCTGAAATATCTGATCAGGGATTCCTATATTTCTGCCTCATGGAAAACCTCAGGGTTTGAACTTATTTGGGATATTTTGTCTTTTACTAGGGTTCTGGCATTTTTAAGTCTTTCCTTTGCTTTTAATAACAGTGTATCTCTAATTGGAATGTCATAAAGTGTTGAGTAACATGTCTGTCTGCTTCAGACCCAGGAGAACATTAACCTTGCTTAAATATATTTCCAAGCACCCAGAAACGATTTGATTCCTCATTCCCTCCATGCCTCCTTTGCAAATGAAAGGTAGTATTTGCGTTGAATTCAGAAACTTACAGCTGTTGACAGTGTATGTAGAAGTACCTCTGCAACTCTCTGTAGCAAGTGTTAATGGTCCAATCCATTGTCAAGGTTTTAATTATTAGAAAGAAACATTCTTTTCTCGTGTTACTGTAGATTTTGAGCATACATTTAAAAATGAAAGAGTAAGGGCACCTGGATGGCTTAGTCGGTTAAGCAGTGGGCTTAGGTCATGATCTCTGGGTGGTCAGATCAAGCCCCACCTTGGGCTCCCTGCTCAGCACAGAATCTGCTTGAGAGTCTCTGACTCTGCCCCTCCCCCTGCTTGTGCTCTCGCTCATTCTCTCTCTCTGAAATAAATAAAATCTTTAAAAGAAATGAAAGGATAAAAATGCCTTTTTGGTTTTGCTTTCAACTGGTAATTTTTTTCCTTTCCTTTTTCAAAAAATCACTCCAAATCTTGGACAAGGGGCTCCACCTAGTGTTAAGTTTTAGGTTAAAAAAGTAGGCTAGAGCTAGAGAAAGGGCAAAAATTACTGCTTTTAAAAAGAATATACTCTATGATAAGAATGCAAAACAAAAGAGTGATACTTCATAAAATGCTGTTGTGGCTCAGATAGTTCATGTAACTTAGGGAAATAGAGACATTCTTTCTCATTCTGTCATCTTCCACAAGTTCTTACTTTTGTACCTGATTTTTAAAGGCAAAATTACATTTCATATGTGTGTAAATACAGTTTGAGATTGTAAACATTCTCTCGACCAATGGTAAATGGATTTAGATCCAATTTTCTGGTGGTATAACAACACAAGAATCTTAAATGAAATGGTTTGGGTTGCCTTCACAGTTCGTAAACCTAGAGTTACAGCCTGAAATTGCATTTTTCAATTTTTTTTTTTGGTTTTTGCCTTTTTGTTTTGCTAGGCAGGGGCTTAAATGTTAGATTGAGATTTTTATTTAATACTTTTCATACCATCATCTAGTCACACCTCTCAAAATATTTCTATTGCATCCAACTCGAAGAGTCACATTTTCTACTCAGCAGCCACTAAGTGGAGTTGTACTACTGTTGATAATGTAATTTTTTTTTTTTACAACTTTGAAAATATCACTATAGTGTGGTTTTCGGTTTCTTTATTTCTGTTCTCATAGGGGGGTATTTCCGGTGCTTATACCTATTGCCAGTGAGTTCAAGAACAGATGTACGTGTATCTCTAAAGGACTAAATGCTAGACTGAGTTGATGTGTACAGGAAAATGAGTAAACTTAATGATGACATCAGTAGCCAGGAGATACAGAAAGTTGAGAAATTCAACCCTTTTTGGATGTGCAGCCTGTGTTCTGGAACTGACCCATCATCGTTCCAACTAGAGTAGTTATCACTTCTGCTCCTGCTGCCTGACGCTGTTGTATGTAAGGATACATTTACTCCTCCTAACACCCTGTGAATTAGGGACTCTAAGATAAGGAAACTGAGGCTCAGAGAAATCCAGTAGTTCATCAGCACTGTGTCTGGATTTGAACTAAAGTCTGTCTCTCCATTGTATTTGCTTTTTTTCCCCTCTACATCATGTTACTCACCTACATAAGACTTCTCCCTCATAATACCAACTCCTCTTTCCGTTTCCAGTTAATCACTATTTTTATTTAAGTCTCAATCTGTGCTAAATTCCAAGGGAGTTAGTACTATCGATGCTCTCAAGAAAATTTCAGTTTAACAAAGGAAGAGACTGAACACAAGTGTGTTTTCTAAGATCACCTATTTATTTGCTTGTACATTTGGCTAAGTACCATGTATATGGTATAAATAATTGGTACAAAAGAGTTCTGCTTTCTAAAAGCAAGGAGAAAAAGAAAAAAAAAAAAAGGCAAGGAGTTCTCCTTTCCACCTGCCCATCTCCAGCAATGAGAACTTTCCTTCCGGAATGGAAGGGATACAATGAATCAAAGTTGTATTACCTAAGAAGGGCTTTTGAGGTTTACAGTCCTTTGTGCTCTTGAAAATTATTAAGGATCCACAAAGCTTTCGTTTAGGTAAGCTATAGCTATGGTATTTACCATTTTAGAAATCAAAACCATTCATATTTTAAAATACGCATTAATCCATTTAAAGATTTTATTTATTTATTTGACAGAGAGATCACAAGTAGACAGAGGCAGGCAGAGAGAGAGAGAGAGAGAGAGAGAGAGAAGCAGGCTCCCTGCTGAGCAGAGAGCCCAATGTGGGACTCGATCCCAGGACCCTGAGATCATGACCTGAGCCAAAGGCAGCAGCTTAACCCACTGAGCCACCCAGGCACCCTAAATGGCATATTTTTTATGAAAAAAGAAAACAAACCATGTTTTCCAAGACAAAACAATTTAGTGAGAAGAGTAACATTGCTTTATATATTTTTTCAAATCTTCCTAATGTCTGACTGAATTGAAGACATCTGGATTGTCCTCTGTGTCTGCTTTCAGTTTGTGGCCATGTGTTGTTTTGGTTGAAATACAGGAAAAAAAAATCCAGCTCTAGGGGTGCCTAGGTGGCTCAGTCAGTTGAGCAACTGCCTTCAGCTTGGGTCATGATCACAGGGTCCTGGGATCGAGTCCTGCATCAGGCTCCTTGCTCAGTAGGGAGCCTGCTTCTCCCTCTCCCTATGCTGTTCCCCCTGCTTGTGCTTACTCTCACACACACTCTCTCTGACAAATAAGTAAATAATATCTTAAAAACAAAAAGAAAGAAAATCCAGCTTTACCCCAAAATATTGTTGGAAAAAGGAGGAACATTTCAGTCACCTTTTCAGATAATTCTTTGACTTTGGTGAGCCATGAAAGAGGTTTGAGGAACATCAGGGGTTCCTGGACCTCTCTTTGAGAACTACTAGACTATAAGCTGGGACCCAGTTTCAAATCTCAGCTCTTTCATTTCATACACTGTGAAGCCCTGGGAAGTGACTAAACCTTTGGCAGAACTGTTGCAAAAATTAGAAAGAATTCATGTGCAGGACCTGGCACTGAGAAGGTCCTCAAATAAACGCTCATGATGCCAACATGATAAAATGCTGCTGTTCCATTGGTCTTGAGTGCTGTGAAGGTCAGAGTCAGAAAATGAAGTCCCATCTATCTTGTAAAAGACACTTGATGGTGTCTAGGAATAAAACTGTTAACAAGGCAGGATTCATCTCCATCCTACTTTGTATGGCTTGGTTCCATCACATGTTCTGTCCTTCCCACCCAGAATTAAGTGGATTTGCAGGTTTGTACAGTCTTCCTCAGTTTTGACTACACTATACAAGAGAACCAATTATGGTGGTTATTATGGGAAAAAATGTAATAGCTACGGGGCTTTATATTTTATATTTATATTTAATATAAAACTTTAAACATTTTTTAAAAAGATTTTATTTATTTATTTGACAGACAGATCACAAGTAGGCAGAGAGGCAGGCAGAGAGAGAGCAGGAAGCAGGCTCCGTGGCGAGCAGAGAGCCCAATGCGGGGCTCGATCCCAGGACCCTGGGATCATAACCAGAGCCGAAGACAGAGGCTTTAACACACTGAACCACCCAGGAACCCCTGAAACTTTAAAATATAATTAATAATGGTGATCTTTCATTTAAAAAGTAGAAAATTATTTCCATGATATTGAAAATGTTTAAAAACCCCACAAATTCTAGGAAGTCTTTCTAAATGCTTTTAAATAATTTAATGCATTGTGATGTTGAGTAAGCACGTATCATCTCTAAACTGGGTTGTGCTCACTTTTTCTAGAATATTTTGGCCACAGTTGGGTCAGTCTGACACGTGACACAAAAGGCTTTTAGTCAGGATGAAGTAGGAAAATGGAGGCCCTTTCTAAGGGAGGGTCCTGAACCCAAGTCATACTACAGGGTGATGAATTTTCATGTTCTGAGTCAGAAAGGAGGTTATGAGACAGGTCCAGAATATAGGTCCGAGATCTGAGAAGCAGGAATATCAATGTGTGGAAACCCAAAGGTTCTTGGAGAAAGTCTGATATCATGGGAGGGGAGGTCAGGAAGAAACAGAAGACTGAAGCGAGACCCTGAGTAGTCTCATGGGGCAAGTAAGAGTATAAAGAGCTTTGGTTGAGGCCAAATCTTGTAGACTCTGCTTTTATCTAGGGTCTTGCTTAGTTGTAGAGCTAGCCAGGAGAGAGATTCCAAAATGCAGAAAAATACACTCTTTCAAAATAACTTTTAAACACTTATTCAACATGTTTATGGAAAAAATATGTCTTTATTAGAACACTATGGACCTGACCCCATGAAAAGAATCTTCTTATTGCATTGTCAGAAGGATGACATAATGTTTTTGTTTCAAAAGAACATTTTAGCCACAACAATAAAACTGCCACAGGAGATTTATCATTTGAATGAAGGTGGAAAAAAAAATACCTCTTTCTCAACTCTCTGCTTGGGATGAGCAGAATGAGAGATTCCTTTCTCTTCATATCAGGTATCAGGTTAAACTAGCATTGCCATGTAGTTTGAATGTCACCAACTGAGACATTTTTGTGTCTGTGGTAGTCATCTACAAGTTTTGGAGACTCAAATGGGACCCTGCTGAGCAGAGTGCAGTTAGAACCCAGGGCTCTGACTCACACCCACCTTCCAAAAGTCTCGGTCTACTCATTTATAACATGAGGAAGTAATATTAGGGCAGTGGTTCTCAAAGTGTGGTCTGCGGACCAGCAGCATCAACTTCACCTGGAATCGCTTAGGAATATGTTCCTGGGCCCCTGTCCCAGACCTACAGAAGCATAAACAAACAGGAGGAGTGGGAACCAGCAGTCAGTATCCTGATGTGCCCTCCATGTGATTCTGTGTATTCTGCAGTCTGAGAGCCACTGGACTAGATGATCTCTGATCACTTTCTGGTTTCAATGCTTTCATATTCTCAGAGTCATGTGGCTCATTCTGACTCTCAGGCAAGTTGTTGTCTAGAGTAATCAGAACAGAGAGCTGTTCTTTTGTAAATATCTAGAGGATAGAGACTGCCTTAGGTGGCTCATTTCACTGTTTAACCATTTCAGGAAGCTCTCATACCTATTGTTTATACAAAAATATATTTATAGCAGTGACATTTTCAAATTGACTTTTACATTACAGTTACCTCAAAAGACTTAAAAAGAGCCGTCAAGATTCTCCAGGGTCTGTGTAGTTGTGGGGTGGGGTGGAGGGGGAAATGTATTTTAAATTTTTTTTTTTAAAGATTTTATTTTTATTTATTTGACAGAGAGAAATCACAAGAGAGGCAGGCAGAGAGAGAGGAAGGGAAGCAGGCTCTCCGCCAAGCAGAGAGCCCGATGTGGGACTCGATCCCAGGACCCTGAGATCATGACCTGAGCCGAAGGCAGCGGCTTAACCCACTGAGCCACCCAGGCGCCCTGTATTTTAAATTTATATACAATTTTAAGAGGTTCTTAGATTCTGTAATGGTCCTCATGGACTTGGTTAAGAAGAACAAAGAAATTTGTTGGTAGATTGTTAAAAGAAAGTAAGCACATTCCTAGGGCTTCTAAAGCATCCTAGAAATTTTTTCCAGTTTCCATTTGTTCACACACTCATTGTTGGGAAAGATGCTGGGTTTGGTCCCAGGGTGGGATATGGCCTACTTTCTGTGACCTTTCACACAATTGTTTGTGAAAGTGGACAGAACAAGTACCAATTGAGCCAGAAGATTTCTTTTGCCAAAAATATTTTGAGGAAAATTCTTCAAAGAGATTGGTCTTTGGGGATGAGCTGGAGGAGCATTTGCAAGCTAAGAGGGTGATGTTAGGAAAGCTAGAGGTGAAAGGCTGTTCAGGAGGCCCAAGTGATGGAGGAGTTTCCCATGAGGAACCTGTGTCTTCCTCCAGGCTTTCTTCAAGAGCCACACACAGCAGAAGTCTTTAGAAGGAGATAAAGTGGATCCCTTTCTTCCACACTTACGCTAACATGCAGAGTTCTCAGGTGTTTTAGCTTTATCTCTGAGGATTCTCAGAAATGAAAAATTTCTTCCAACTAAGGGTATTGAATCTTAAACAATTAGGCTGTTCTTACAGAGCAGGTTAAAACTTTTTGCCCACAAGATATTTCCTAGTGTTCAAGCTATATTTTTTCTTAAACTTCTAAAGAAGCAAAGGATGGGTCATTTTAGAGAGCTAGTAATGAGGTTGCTTGCTCTCAATGGGCCTGGTGTGAATTGATTAGTTCTGTAGACTTAATAGGTGATCATAAGACATTGTATTTTAGTGTTTTAACAAGACTCTTAATTAATTCTTATAAAAGAGATAATTTTCTAGACCTTTACATTTATAATTACAATAGTTCTGTCTTTACTCCTTGTAGCCCGACATTTTTTCTTGGTTGTTTAATTTAGAAGAAAGAAGGCCATGTGAAAGCATTTCCTGACCCAGTAGAATCTTTTCTTCATATTCATTGCTAGACCTTATCAGGACATCACTATCAACAGAGGCTGCTTCTGTTCATCGTGAGGGCGACCAGCAATTCACAAGCTGGTTTTTGATACCTTCTAAAAAGTTGAGTGAAGGAAAATAGAGCTGTTGCCTAGTCTGAAGGTAGAAGATATACAATCCATGATCATCATTCAGGATGACGTAATCAACAGTGAAATAGCCCATGTTAAAAATCACCTATGAAATGAATTTTTATGAAGAATAAAAATTATATATTGTACATTTTATGACAGTATGAGGCCTTAAGAGAAAAGGTTTTCCTCTCTGTTTAATAGTACTAGGTCAGAGAAAATGCACACAGCAAGTCCAGCGATCTTCCTTTGTGTGCATTAAAAAGTAATCAAAAGGCCTTCCCTAGGGAAGAATTAGCACCAACTAGGAACAGTGGGTAACAGATGTTTAAAATGTAGTGGGGGCAAATTATGCCTTGAAGCCATATCTATACAATGCTGAAATGTCAGCTAAACAGTGAAAGGTCTGTGGTGTTGTCAGTGGTTCCTATCATTATAGTCACCAGGAGAGTTAGGATATTGCTGCTGGACCCCCTCAACTAAGTCCGTATCTCTGGAGAATGGGCCTTAATGTTGGTTTTCGAAGGCTTCCAGGTGATTCTCAAGTGCCATTAGAATTGAGGCACCCTGGTCTTCATGACATCTTCATGGTTGTGACGTTTGGCAGAGACATGATTGATGAAAAGACGTCAACAGACACAGCTAGAAGATATGGATATCGATCTTACCAGAGACATAAATTTCCAGGCCCCCAAAGTTCCCCCTGGTGATTTGCAGCTGTGGTTGATGATGTCTGGGTGGCGTGAGGGTCTCCCAGAGGGAGATGGCATCAATGGCCACTCTGAATTCTGTCCGTGCTCCTGCCTTCTCATCCCTCTGCCTGGCCCCTCTGCCTCTGGTCTGAGGAGCCCCGTTATTTGTTTGCCACTCACGGGAAGCAAGCAGCCTGTGTGACACCATCTCCTGCCCCCACACATTCTTGAGTGTGTACTGCAGGATTGTGGGAGGAACTCCTGGAGGCATCCTACCCAGGATCCCCAGTCACCTAAGGGCCATTCATTCCTACAAAGGCCAATTAGCAGTTTATCTAAGTTCTATTTTAAGGCTTGGGGTAATTTTTCTAATTGGTTTTTTTGTGGCATGTGTTTTTAGGTGAGTTATTTATCATAATTGTAGATTAGCTCATTGTTTTTTCCTGTTTTTCAAAGATAAGACTCACTAAGAGAATTCAGCATTGTCGAAAGCACTTTGGTCCAAGTCCAGAGCGTGCTTAACTTAGTGTCCTTTCGTAGGAAAGAAATCCAGAGTGCCCTTCAGACAGCAGTTGGCCTGGCCTTCCGTGACAACTCTTTCCCTTTTCTGGGAAGGGTGTGGCTATAAAGGATCACTTTCCACATCTATTTTGCGATGATTGCCCTTTCCTGAAAACTGTATATTGAAATACTCTGAAAGTTTTTGTTGATTTCACTTTTCTTTCACTCCTGACGTTTCTTTTTTCACCCTCTACTCAGGGGTCAGAATAAAGGTGAGTTCCCGTGCAAGTTTTATTAAAAAAAAAAAAAAAGGCATACCCCAAATTTTAGCCATCATTGAAATGCTGTTGGAAATTTTATTTTCCTAATGTTTCTTCCCTCTACCCACCCTCAACCTAGCAAATGATATCCCCCTCCCAACCCTGAAAAGTAAGGTATTAGAGTATAGAGACTCTATGAATGTTTACGGAATGGAAAAGAGCAGGAAGAGGATGGATGCATAGTGTTTTCATTTTTGATTTTTTATTGATTCCAGGCGTGGGTTTTTTTTCTCTCTCTCTCTGTTTCTGTCTCCCCCTCTCTTTGTTTGTCTTTAAAGCTCCTTTTATTTATTTTATTTTTAAATAAATAAATATTTATATGCATATATATACATACACAATAAATCTGAATTTTCATATGTGCCCTTTGAGTATGTATAGATTCATGTAACCAATACCACAATCAGGATCTGGGACAGTGCCACCACTATAAAAATCTCCCTTGTGCTGTCCCTTAGGTAGTCACATTCCTCCTCCACCCATTGCCCTGGCAACCTCTGATCTTTTCTCTATCCCTCTATTTTCATGTTTTCTAGAATGTCTTATAAATGAAGTCATTTGTATGATATCATACGTAACCATATGAACGTGGCTTCTTTCACGCGGCATAATGTCTTTGAAATTCATCCAAGTTGTTGCATGGTGTTGGATGTTGTTTTTTAGTATATGTGCTGCCGAAGTGAGCACTTGGATGTTGTTTTTTATTGCTGAGCATTATTTCGTTGCGTGGATAGAATTCATACAATGTGTTTATCCATTTCCCTCTGGAAGGATATTTAAATTGTTTCTAGCTTTTGGTGATTATAAACATTTGTGTGTAATTTTTTTGGGTGTGTGAACATAAATTTTCACTTCTTTGGGTAAATGCACAGGAGTGTAAGATTGCTGGGTCATATGGTAAAAACTTCGTAAGAAGCTGTTAAGCTTCCAGAGAGGCTCCATCATTTTGCACCTCCACCAGCAATTCATGAACGTTCCGTTGTTCCGCATCTTTGTCAGTCTTGGTGTGGTGAGTACTTTTGATTTAGCCATTCCAATAGACGTGAGGTGGCCCAGCTGTGGGTTTTATGGGGGTGGGGAGGGGGGGGAGGAGTGGGCCCTTGATACATCCTGAGCTCTGCATGACTCTACAGAGTCAGAGAGATACATTGGGACCTCAAACGATGTCTTTGGGAACTGCTCTCCCTCCATCAGGGCTGTCTGCCCTGGTCTCCTGGCCAAGCCCAAGAAGAGTGGGAATGAGAATGGGAGGGGTAGTGTGAGAGACAGCTTCAAAGGAATGGAACAGTTTGCATTAGCCTCCTCCTTCTCTGTACTTCTGTGCCTTCTTTCTCCTACTCCTCCCCGACTCCTTGCTCCACAGAGGAAAATAAATGGGTCTTGCAAGTTGCTCCTTTTAATTCAAATCGATGCCTACCCCGAGGAAGACAAAACACATTTTACTTAAGTGACCAGTGATGGAAGAAAAAATTCTAGCAAAAATAAGTTGAAATAATCAAAGGATCTCAGTGTTTTTAATCCAGATCACTGTGCCACCAGCTGTGAATCTGATTAATGTCCTTGAAGCATCAGAGAGTCACTCTCCTGGCAGGAATCCTCATTTAGAACAGCAGCAGCCCCCCTCCCCCGCCAAAACCCTCAAACCAAACAAAGTGTACATAGACTTGAGGAGAGATATACCTATTTTGCAAAAACATTTTTCCCAAAACATTGGAAGAGGGGCATCTGGGTGGCTAAGTGTCTGCCTTCAGCTCAGGTCATGATCTCAGTGTCCTGGGATCAGGCCCCTTATAGGGCTCCCTGCTCAGTGGGGAGTCTGCTTCTCTCTCTTCCTCTGCCCCTGTCCCCAGCTTGTGCTCTCTGTTGCTCTTGCTTTCTCTCTCTCTCTAGTTAGTTAGTTAATTAATTAATTTTTTAAAAATTGGCAAAATTTAGGATTCAGGGAGGCGCCTGGGTGTCTCAGTAAAGCCTCTGCCTTCAGCCCAGGTTATGATCTCAGGGTTCTGGGGTTGAGCCCCACATCCGGCTCTCTGCTAGGCAGGGAGCCTGCTTACTGCCCCGACCCCCGCCCACTGTCTCTCTCTGCCTGCCTCTCTGCCTACTTGTGTTCTCTTTCTCTCTGTCAAATAAATAAATAAATAAATAAAATCTTTTTTTAAAAAAATTGGGATTCACGAAATTGGTAATTAAAACTCAGAGAAAATTGGGGAGTATACAAACTCTAGAAAGTTTTTGTTGCAGTTGTTCAAATGCATTTTCTTTTTATAACAACTTCGGACGAGACTCCACAGAGCTGAAGAGTCATCTAATCATTATTAAATGTGCCTAATGGAGCTCCTTATCTTTGTATGTTTTACAACCACATGATCAAAAAATTTTTATTACATTACTTGCCGCATAGCTATATTTTATGTTGTCATGATCACCTTGAATAAGAGATAAATAACAATCGTACTATAAACCAAATACCATTCTTACTAGTCTTTTACAAGAGACACTCTAGTAAGGTTTTTTATGGGTGGGAGAAGCTGGGAGGGTTTGACAAGGAAGGAAATCTGATATGTGTTGCTGAATATTTTAATGGTTTCCTAGAATCGTTAGCATTTATAAGAGTACACTGTGTAATGAGTTGACACCATAAAGACAGCTTTGAATTCTCCTCCATGGATAGAGGAAATTATGATCCCTTTTTTTTTAATGTCTTTAGTTATAGTTCTCATTTAATTATTTATGGGAACATAGTGTGCCTACATCCCTCTAAGTGCTGTATAGTGCAAGTATTTAAATACTCATCACTCAGATTAAAAATACATTTTCTTGTCTACAGAGTAATACATTTTTTATTGAGCTGAGAAGTCATAAATAGTTGGGTGTCTAGAAGTGCATCTTTTAATGAACCTTCATTGTTCTTCAGAAAATAAAATCATCATATTTGTTAATGAATTCTACTTTGCAAGTCTCAAGATTTTATTTGGCTAATTTTTTTTCCCAACTTATCACAAAGCCTATGGAAATAGGACTCTATCGCTTTAATTCTAGTGGAGAGACAGTATTTTCTCCTAAAGGCTTAGTAGCAGTAACAGACGCCTGACATTTGCTCACCACTAAAACCTTTGTGACCTTGGCTGGTGTACTTAACTTGGAAATGTTCATGACAAATGAACATGGGATGAGTACTTAAATCTCAGGGATGTGAGCAAGCAGTAAGCATTTAACAGATACTTATTGAATACGTGAACGGATCTACTATTTTATGTCTACTTTTTTCACTCAAGATTGCTTTAGAGATACTTAACCAGGATGTGTGGAATTTGTGTATTTCAAATTTCAAAGTATTTTATTTGGTCTTACTGCCATATCATTTTTTGCTTACTCACTTATAACTGGGAAAAGGCTATTTCCACATTATGGAAGGCGTGTTAAAAAAACAGACATAACAATTTACACGAATGACTTTCTTTTCTTTCAAGTTGCATCTGTGGGTCCTGATTCTGAAGTTGGAATTATTAGGTCCCAGGCTGAGATCAGTGTTTTGACTCTTGCTGACTGTTGTGTGGTTGTTCTCCAAGTTCATTGCCCTCATTTACAGGAATTTGTATGAATCCTTGTCACTCCTGCCAACATTAGGTTATTTTCATTTGTGTTTCCTAGGTCAGTAAGTGGGAGATGGTACTTTATATTCATTTAAATGTGTGTTTCGTTCATTGTCTGTAAAGCTGAATATTGTTTCAAAGTGTGTAATTTTAGTGCTCCTTTGTGGGAACCGCATTTTACTCTTGTCAGGTTGAGGGTGGGTATTTTCTTACGGTATTTCTAATAGGCTTGCGTTTAGAATATGGGGGGGTAGGGGAATTGTGATCATTGTAGCTGTTTTTCTTTTCACCTTTGTTCTCATTTTCATGTCACATGGAAATTTATTTCACAGATTTATTTCGTTACATTAAGGGCATTAACAGATAATAAGCAATGAACAAGCTCTAAGTCCTCTCCAGAATTAAAATTCCCTGTGTCTCTCTCTCCCTCCATTTTCTCTCTTCTCCCTCCCTTTCTTTCTCTCCCTCATCCTTTGAAGCTTTTTTTTTTTTTTTTTGGTTGCTTTTATATCATATGGAAATTTCTGTGGATGTCATGAGGAACCAGAAGCAGGAAGGGACAGGAATAGAATACTGTGTCTGTTCTAGGCCTGTGTTGCCAGGACACTTTGTCTGGGATGATCTTTTTCCAATTATAAGGCCCTTGGTCATGTAATTAATTTCTATCCTTCCCTGCTTCTTCCTGATCATTGCTATCTCCTCAAAGTTGCATGAAATTATTCTCCTTAATTAATTTCTGATAGGGGTAATGACTTATATGGGTTAAGTTTCATTTCCAAGATACATATTGAAACCTATTTTAATGAAATCTTTAAGTGTTCTAAACCAAAATATGTAATTTATTCATACCTACTCAGGGTATTTTAATGAGTTAAGGTCTTAACTGCTGCTCCCTATGCAGGTACAGGACAAAATCATTGTGAGGGTTCTGAACAGATTACAAAATGATCACTATAACTACCTGTGACACCAAGAGTTTGAATATCAGCTGTTTTTCCAACACCTGCCTATAAATGTGTCATGTTGTCAGACTTGATGGAGCACACTGAATAACCAAGCTGCCAAATCATTATCTTTGGAAATAACTTAAATTACCATATACAACACCCTGTTTATCTGAAACAGTACCACACACTGAGAAACATAATGCAATAAGATTCACTGATTTTTTTAAAAATATGTAGACAATTTCCCCATACTGTACGATCCTTCGGTCTTTCTGCTTCTCTGTCTAGTGTGGCTTGGTCAACTAAATGAATTAAAAAAAACAACAACAACAACAGCATATGCTAAAATATAGGATTTTGCTTTACTTGAATTATTGGAAGTAAAGAACAAATTTTAGTATCCATGAGCTTCTTTGTGGACGTATCAGTCAGGACCATCACAGGAAGCAGGAAGCATGTTCAGCCATGAGTTTCGGAAAATGTAAGGTAGGGAATTTCACAGAAGCAACAAGGAATGTTGAGTCACTAGGACCAGAATAGAAGGAAGCCATCACCACCCTTAGGCTGAAATGGTAAGGGGAGGAAACTTTTAACAGAGCCCACTATGGGCTGAAATAGGGGGAGGGATACCATCTAACAAGAATTGTCCTGGAGACAGATATGGCCAGTGACAGACACTAAAGAGGGGAGGAAGCCTGGAGAAAATACCCCCACCTCCCCTCCCCCTCTTTTCTCTACTGCTTTCCTCCTAATGGCCAAAGCCAACCCCAGTGAGAGGGTCAGGCAGCCTGAATGATGCAATTCACAGAGGTAAACCCTCCCATCCAACTCCCTAGGATCGAGCTGAGCAAAGTGGAAAATGGATCTGGGTTCCTAATGGACAATAGCTAGCATGATAGAATTTTGAGGTTCCATTTGAGGATAAACATGATCAGAAGAGAGTATACAACAGAATCATTAATATTTTAAATAGATCTGTATTTGCATTACTTGTTGCAAAGACATGTATTCAGTATCTTTCAGTATGATTTCAGTGGCAGGAATAAGTAGAGAGATGATCACACGTTGGCAACATTTTCACCACAACCAATATGCAGATTCTCTTTTCTGTAACTGACAACTGCATGCTCTAATCAGGCAAAATTATTAGGAGCCCCCAAAAAAGAAAAAAAACTAAAATGTAACCACTGCAACTAGCCTATATACTTATTTTCCTCTTTTAATTTCCCTTGGTGAGCCTTGTTTCTTGAAAAGTTACACACAATTCCTGAAGGCATGAAAGGATCATTCTATTAATTTGGGAAAATCTCACCCTTCCCTACACAAGGCAGCCATTGACTGGTACAGTAAGAATCACACGGTAGTGGAGTCCAATTTTCTGAGTCATCGTCTCATGCTGGACTTAGGGTTATATTCATTTTTTTTCCCCATTCAAGTCAGCCTTCTCTTTGAAGCTGTGTACCTTTTGTTTTAATTCACTACTCATTTTCACTTCACAGCTTTTGAAGCAGATGAAATACTTTGGTGTTTTGGGGTGTCTCACCATTGGTGGTTGCAAGTTATTTTCATAAATGTATTATTTAGAATGGTGAGATTCTCCTCTTTATGATAGGAAGAAGCATAAATATTACTCAGGGAAGGTAACTAACATTTACTGAACATCTATTACATGCCACAATCTTTTTACTTTTCATTTTATTTCACAAAGAGGTTTGGAATAATTTTTATTAACAGGCAACAATCTTTATAGTAGCGATCTGCTGTTGGTGCTATTAATTCTGCTTTATAGATGGAATTATGTAAGAGAGCTTAATTTTGCAGAACTATGAAATGGACCAAATATTTATGTTGAATTTTGATGTTTCCCTAGCAAAAATGAGATTATCTGCTAATCTTAAACTCAATACCATGCCAACAAAGCATGCCTCACCCCCATATTGGATGCCTTCTGATCGCACCTATATTAAATGCAATGACATTCTGCTGCCACTGGACCTTTCAAGGAATTTTAGATCTGCTACAGATACGCCTAAGCTGATCCTTAGTGATTGAGTCTAGGAAATAAAGACCCCAGATTTTCCCCCACCTTTTGCTGTACCCTCATTTCCTTGCATTATGGCTAGAAAGCCTACATAGAAAAGGAATGGTTCAGGCCAGAAACATGTCAGGTAAGCATTTAAAAATTACTTTCTAGGACCACACCTCTTAAAATTGTTCATCTGTGCTTTTCAAAGGTATTTATCCCCCTAAAAATAAATAAGATCATTCTTGGAGACCCAGATGCTGTATAGTTACCCCATCAAATTAATAGCAGCTTTTCAAGGGAGAAAACACAGTCACATTGAGACTATGAATCTGTTTCACATCCTGATTTCAGAAATGTTGAACTGTTCAGAGAAAAGCGTGGGTTAGAAATGAGGGCATAAAGAGTTACTTGGGACATAATTTTCTGGAAATAAACTTCTCCTCTTTCAGTTGTATCCAGATGATGTTCTGAAAACAAGGAGGAAGAAAACACCTGTAGAGTTTGAATGGTGCTCTTCAGGATGACCCATTTAGATAGTGATTTGGGAAAATGGGTCATGACGGAGCCAGTGCCCGGGGTAGTTCCCACATTAGTAGACCTGGAATAAAACTGTAACTCTGCCACGGGTCTCGGAACTTCCACGGCGTTCTCTGATGCAGTGGGTAGATGAAGGCTTAGCGGGTGAGGCTGTGGAAGTTCTGAAGGATGGGTGCGGGCTGCCTTGCCTGGTGTCAGGCTCGTGGTCAAGACTATTGCTGTGTGTTTGCTATGATGGTTGTATGAGCTGTTGGTCTCAGCTGTCCTGCCTGGGAGTTAAACAATGGACTAAAATTTGTCAGAAAATAGTATTTCCCTGACTCTTCTCTCTGGCAGAATCTCAGGAATTCCAGAATCCTTCAAGGCTCTCCTCTATTCACCAGGTTGTCTCTGGAGGATGCCAGGTGTGTCTCATTGGTGTGGTGTCCTTTGTTACCTTACAGTGTCTCTGCCTTCCTCTCTGCTGCTCTGACTCCCTGCCAGGATATCCACAGTGGCGCCCTCTTCCTGGGAGAGGCCAGCGATTTCTGCAGGGAACCCTTTCCTGGCCCTGCTGAAATTGGGGCATCAGTGTGGTGCAAGCCCATGTCCCTCAGGGATTCCCGGGAAATGCTTTGGGTCAGCACTTACACTTTCTTAACAGCTCCTGTTAGTCTGCGGGATGTGTAGGGTTTTTATGAGCTTCAAATATTTAAAGTGAAAATCACCATTAAGGTCCTCCTTCCAGGTCGGTCGCAGGCTACTTGTGTCGAATCAATAAGTCACTTAACTGTCTGGGACTCAGTTTCTTCCTTCCTAAAAATGAGGATGACGAGAGCTCATTTCTTTGGTCCTTTCTGGTGCTAATATCCTATTAGAACAACTTTGGCCATTGTAAAAAAAAAAAAGAGTTACATTTGTTGTATTTAGAAAACGTTAGGTTAGAATATATTTAAGCATACACTGTTTAGCATCTGAAAAGTAAGCATCTGTTTAGTATTGGGAGAAATTTAATGGTGGGCTCCAGATGTGATGCTGTTCTCTGTGGAAATATATATTTAAATCATAGATCTCATAGCTGCCTTGAGGCAGCTGCCAAGACTCTGTCCTCCCCACCTGTTTCCCTCTACCTGCTTTCTACTCTTCATGGGATGAAGATTTGTGAAGTTGTTCTGGTCTCTTCTGTGTTTAGCACTTCTTCTAGCCTGGTATCCCATTACGGCCTCCCCCTGCATCTCTTTTCTGATGGGTGAGCAAAATTTAGTGACTCTGAAGCCCCGTTGCCTTGGGATTCAATTTGACAGCCAACCCTGATGGTCCTTGGATTTGAAATCACTGAGGGGCTTTCCACCGAGACACCAAAAAAACAAAAAACAAAACAAAAAAAACAAAAAAAAAATCTCAACCTTCTAAATCTTTATTCTGTTTCTCCGTTCCTTTTCTCCCTTTTATTGGAAAGTTATTGATGAACCCACAATGTCTTAGACTTTTAAAAAGGGAACTTTTTTGTGCTTGGAGGATCTTAGTGGTGTTTGATGGAATGTGTCAGAACTAAATCACGGAACGTAGGTTTGAGTAGGGGAAAGGGAGTCCTGTTCACTTTTCCCCTAGTAATAAATACACCTGGGTCTCACGTATTTGAGAGGTTCAATGGGTTCTGTATCCCACTTCTCACTGTCACTTATACATCAACAGAAGATGCTGAGCATTGTAACTTATTAACTGTTTCATCATTCTCCAGAGTCCCTGGCCTCTGAAAATCCAATCTGAGAGAATGTTCTTGTAACCAACCCTTACACTTACTGGAGAGTGTCATATTTAGACACTTTCTAAGCCCCAGAATTAAGACATCAAAAGCCAAATTTAGAAAAACTTGATTCTTTGTTGTTGTTGTTGCTAAAGATTTTATTTATTTACTTTGACGGAGAGAGAGAGAGAGCACAAGTAGGCAGAGAGGCAGGCAAAGAGGGGGAAGCAGGCTCCTTGCTGAGCAGAGAGCCCGATGCAGGGCTCGATCCCAGGACTCTGAGATCATGACCAGAGCCAAAGGCAGAGGCTTAACCCACTGAGCCACCCAGGCACGCAAGAAAACTTGATTCTTTGTAAGTAATAATAGTGAGTCTTATTTTTTTATCATAGCGGTTGCTACCATTCATTAAACACTGGTTACATTCCAGACTCCGTCCACTACAGGTCAATCTAAGTAAAACTGGATTTTTTTGTTCACCTGGTTGTGTCACATACACACACACACATCACACAAACAGGCTTGATGGATTTTTCCAAATTTAGAGAGATCTGATGACAAATATTGACAAGTTAACTTCCACCTGGCTCACTCTGTGAGGCCGGACATTGGTGTGGGCCTTTCCCTCCAGAGGAGCAGGAAGTGAGGTGAAGCCAGACACTCGCATGTCTGCTGGTACAGATGGACAGGCAGGCCATGCTAGGAAACATAGGCGGAAAGGGCGAAATCTAGGAGCCCCTGGATGAAAGTCATGGGGCAAGGTGCTCCAAAGGAAATACATCTATTTGAAGTCAAGTTGCTTCTCACACAGACAACTGTATGGGATGAATGCTGGGGGGAGCAGGGACAGGAAGTTTTTAATGATAGTTAAGGAAGGGGCACCTGGGTGGCTCAGTGGGCTAAGCCTCTGCCTTTGGCTCTGGTCATGATCTCAGGGTCCTGGGATTGAGCCCCGCATCGGGCTCTCCGCTCAGCGGGGAGCCTGCTTCTCTCTCTCTCTCTCTCTCTCTGCCTGCCTCTCTGCGTACTTGTGATCTCTCCTTCAAATAAATAAATAAAATATTTTAAAAAAACAAAAACAATAGTTAATAAGTCTCTCCAGCAGTGCTGGATAACCTAGGCAGCATTTTGTGTGGGTGTGTTTGTATATTGTGTGTGTGTATCTACATATATGTGTGCCCGAGTGTGTATCTCTGTATTATGGGTTACATATGTGCGTCTGTACCTGTGTGTTGGAGTATGTAGGTCCATATAGAGATGTGTGTATGAGTGTGTGTCTATACTTCTGTGTGATGAATGTGTGTATGCCTGTGTGTATAAATGTATCTATATACACGTATGTCCACACACGAGTATAAATCTGTGTGTATCTGTGCATATTTATTTGTGTATGGGTTTTGTGTTTATATATATGTGGTGCCGTCTATGTGTTTGTGTATATATGTATAATTTAGCTGTTAAGAACTTGGGTGACCGAACAGGAAGACTTGGTTTCAGTTCTCTTCCATCATAGTTGTAGGATGATCTTGGGGAAGTTTCTTAGTGTTTGTTTTTTTTTTTTTTTTCTTAAATTGAGATATAATGGATCTATGGGAGGAAATTTCTTAACCTATTTTTCTTCTAATTACTTCATCTTTAAATTGGGAATAATAATAATTCATGCCTCATAGACTATAGTGAGGATCATATTAAATGATGTTGGTAAAACTATGGCTGATAAGCAACTAAAAGTATGAGTCACGATGATCTCAAGTTTGTTGTCATCTCCAGTCCTCATTTGCCGAGGAACCTGAGGTTGGGAGGATAAAGCACTCCCCTCTGGGGACATTGGCAGTACGGAGTAGGTCCAGCGTTCCAGCCTAGGTCAGGCTGTATATTGCCCAGAAGTATCTGTGAAACTGGTAATATCTTTCCTGCCTTTCTACACTATTTGCCCAATTTTCCCAGTGCCATTTGTTGAAGGGATTGTCTTGTTTCATAGAATATTCTTTCCTGCTTTGCCGAAGATTAGTTGGTTGAGGGTCCTTTTCTGGGTTCTCTGTTCTGTTCGATTGATCTGTGTGTCTGTTTTTGTGTCAGTACCACACTGTCTTGATGATTACAGATTTGTAATAGAGTTTGAAGTCTGGAATTGTGATGCCACCAACTTTGCTTTTCTTTTTCAACATTACTTTGGCTATTAGGGGTCTTTTCTGGTTCCATACAAACTTTAGGATTATTTGTCCCATTTCTATGAAAAAAAAAAAAAAGGTGATGTTATTTTCATAGGGATTGCATTGAATGTACATATTGCTCTAGGTAGTATAGACATTTTAACAATACTTGTTCTTCCAATCCATGAGCATGGAACATTTTTCCATTTCTTTTTGTCTTCCTCAATTTCTTCCGTGAGTATTCTATAGTTGTCTGAGTACAGATTCTTTGCCTCTTTGGTTAGGTTTATTCCTAAGTATCTTATGGTTTGTGGTGCAATTGTAAATGGGATCAATTCCTTAATTTCTCTTTCTTCAGTCTCATTGTTAGTATATAGAAATGCAGCTGATTTCTGTGCATTCATTTTATATCCTGCCACTTAGTTGAATTCCTATATGGTTCTAGCAGATTTGGGGTGGAGTCTTTTGGGTTTTCCACATGGAGGATCGTGTCATCTGTAAAGAGTAAGAGTTTGACTTCTTTCCCAATTTGGATGTCTTTTATTTCTTTTTGTTGTCTGATAAACGAGGCTGGTACTTCTAGTGCTATGTTGAACAATGGTGATGACATTGGACATCCCTGTCGTGTTCCTGACCTTAGGGGAAAAGTTCTCAGTTTTTCCCCATCGAGATTGATATTCGCTGTGGGATTTTCATATATGGCTTTTATGATATTGAGGTATGTTCCCTCTATCCCTACACTGTGTAGAGTTTTAATCAAGAAAGGATGCTGTAGGGACACCTGGGTGGTTCAGTTGGTTAAGCGTCTGCCTTCAGCTCAGGTCATGATCCCAGGGGTCTGGGATTGAGTCCTAATTTGAGCTCCCTGCTCAGTGGGGAGCCTGCTTATCTCTCTACCCCATTCTCTCTCTCTCTCTCTCTCTGTACTGTCTCTCTCTAGCTCTCACTCTCTTTAAAATAAGTAAATAATATAAAATTAAAGAAAGGATGCTGTACTTTGTCAAAAGCTTTTTCTTCATCTATTGAGAAGACCATGTGGTTCTTGTCCTTTCTTATATTAATGTAGTATATCACATTGATTGATTTGTGGATGTTGACTGACCCTTGCCTCCCAGGAATAAACCCCACTTTGAATAATCCTTTTAATGTACTTTTGGATCCTATTGACTGGTGTCGTGGTAAAAATCTTTGCATTTACATTCATCAGGGATATTGGTCTGTAATTCTCCTTTTTGGTGGGGTCTTTATCTAGCCCATAGAAAGAGTTTGGAAGTTTTCCTTCCATTTCTATTTTTTTATAACAGCTTCAGAAGAATAGGTATTCATTCATCTTTAAATGTTTGGTAGAATTCCCCTGGGAAGCCATCTAGCCCTGGGCTTTTGTTTTTTGGAGATTTTTGATTACTGCTTCAATTTCCTTGCTGGTTATGGGTCTGTTCAGGTTTTCTCTTTCTTCTTGTTTCAGTTTTGGTAGTTTATATGTCTCTAGGGTTGCATCTATTTCTTCAGATTGCCTCATTTGTTGGCATGTGGTTGCTCATAATATGTTCTTGTAATTGTTTGTATTTCTTCGATGTTGCTTCTGATAGCTCCTTTTTCATTGAAGATTTTATTTATTTGGGTCCTTTCTCTTTTCTTTTTGATATGTCTGGCCCTTCTTAATTCTCTAAAAGAACCAGCTCCTAGTTTCATTGATCTGGTCTACTATTCTTTTTGATTCTATTTCACTGATTTCTGCTCTAATCTTTATTACTTCTCTTCTCCTGCTGGGTTTAGCGTTTATTTGCTGTTCTTTTTCCAGGCCCTTTAGGTATAAGGCCAGGTTATACACTTGAGACCTTTCTTATTTCTTGAGAAAGCTTATGTTGCTATATACTTCCCCCTTAGGATCACCTTTGCTGCATCACAAAGGTTTTGAACAATTGTGTTTTCATTTTCATTTGTTTCCATGAATTTCTAAAATTCTTTAATTTCCTATTTGACCCATTCATTCTTTTGTAGGATGCTCTTTAGCCTTCAGGTATTTGAGTTCTTTCCAGATTTCCTCTGTGATTGAGTTCAAGTTTGAAAGTATTATGATCAGAAAATATGCAGGGAACGATCCCAGTCTTTTGGTACCAGTTAAGGCCTGATTTGTGACCCAGTATGTGATCTATTTTGGAGAGTAGTCCATGTGCAGTTGAGAAGAATGTGTATTCTGTTGCTTTAGGATGGAATGCTCTGAATATATCTATGAAATCCATCTGGTCCTGTGTTTCATTCAAAGCCCTTGTTTCCTTGTTAGTATTCTGCTTAGGTCATCTGTCCATTGCAGTGAGTGTGGTATTAAAGTCCCCTACTATTACTGTGTTATTATCAATGTGTTTCTTTAATTTTGTTATTAATTGGTTTATATAATTGGCTACTCCCATGTTAGGGGCATAAATATTTATAATTGTTAGAACCTCTTGTTGGATAGACCCTTTTAAGTATGATATAGTATCCTTCCTCATCTCTTATTCCAGTTTTTGGTTTAAAATCTAATTTGTCTGACATAAAGATTGCCATTCCAGTTTTCTTTTGTTGTCCATTAGTATGATAAATGCTTTTCCACCCCCTCAGTTTCAATCTAGAGGTGTCGTTGGATCAAAATGAGTCTTAACTGATAAATTATTGAACACTACATCCAAAACTAATGATGTACTATATGTTGGCTAATTGAATTAAAATGAAAAAAATGAATAAAAAGCAAAATGAGTCTCTTGCAGACAGGATTTTGATGGGTCTCACTTTTTTATCCAATCTGATACAGTGTGTCTTTTGATTGGCGCATTTAGCCCATTTACACTCAAGGTAACTATTGAAAGATAGGAATTCAGTGCCATTGTATTACCCATAAAGTCACTGTTTGTGTATATTGTCTCTGTTCTTTTGCGGTCTATGTTACTTTTGGGCTCTCTCTTCACTTATAGGATCCCTTTAATATTTCTTGCAGGGCTGGTTTAGTAATCACAATTCTTTCAGTTTCTGTTTGTCCGGAAAGCTTCTTATCTCTATTTTGAATGACAGCTTTGCTGGATAAAGTATTCTTGGTGCATATTTTTCTCATTTAGCACCCTGAGTATATCATGCCGGTCTTTTCTGGCCTGCCAGGTCTCTGTGGATGAGTCTTCTGCAAGTCTAATATTTTCATTCTTACAGATTATGGGCCTCTTGTCCTGAGCTGTTTTTAGGATTTTCTCTTTGTCTCCAAGATTTGCAAGTTTCACTATTATATGTTGAGGTGTCACCTATTTTTATTGATTTTGATGAAGGTTCTCTGTGCCTCCTTGTCTTGAATGTCCTTTTCTTCCCCAGATTAGGGAAGTTCTCCACTATAACTTGCTCCAGTATTCCTTCTGCTCCCCTTTCTCTCTCCTCTTCTTCTGGGAAATACTCTAATATTGTTTCACTTTATGGTATCACTTATCTCTTGAATTTTTCTCTTGTGATCCAGTAGTTGTTTATCTCCCTTTTTCTGAGCTGCTTTATCCTCCATCATTTGGTCTTCTATATCACTAATTCTCTCTTCTGCCTCATTTGTCTAGCGTTACAGACTCCATTTTTCATTGCATCTCATTAATAACCTTTTTAATTTTGACTTAATTAGATTTTAGTTCTTTTTTTTTTCTTTCTCCAAAAGGGATTTTCTAGGGTCTCCTGTGCTTTTATCAAGCCCAGCTAGTATCTTTATAATCATTATTCTGAACTCTAGTTCCAACATCTTTTTTTTTTTTTAAAGATTTTATTTATTTATTTGACAGACAGAGATCACAAGTAGGTGGAGAGGCAGGCAGAGAGAGGAAGGGAAGCAGGCTCCCTGCTGAGCAGAGAGCCCGATGTGGGGCTCGATCCCAGGACCCTGGGATCATGACCTGAGCCGAAGGCAGCGGCTTACTCCACTGAGCCACCCAGGCGCCCCTAGTTCCAACATCTTATGTCAGTATGGATATACTGATTTGGTCCCTGGCAGTCAGTACTACTTTTTGTTCTCTTTTTTGGGAGTGAGTTTTTCCATCTTGTCCTTCTGTCCAGAGAAGAATAGGTGAATGAGAGAACAAAATGCTAAAATAGCATCAACAAACCCAGAGAAATATAACTAAACAAATCAGAAGAGACCCAAAACAAAACAAAGAGAGAGAGAGAGAGAGAGAGAGAGAGAAAGAGCGAGTATAATCAGAAAGGTGAACAAAACAGAGTAATACACTGGATCCTGTGTGTATTTTGTTCGTTTTTTTTTAGAAAAGTAGATCCCAAAATTGTAAAGAAAGAAAAACTTATCTATGTACAAAAATAAAATTAAATACAATGAAAAGATAGAAAGTATTTTTTTTAAGATTTTATTTATTTATTTGACAGAGAGATCACAAGTAGGCAGAGAGGCAGTCAGAGAGTGAGAGGGACACAGGCTCCCCACTGAGCAGAGAGCCCAATGCGGGGCTTGATCCCAGGACCCTGGGATCATGACCTGAGCCAAAGGCAGAGGCTTTAACCCACTGAGCCACCCAGGCACCCCAGAATTTATTTTAAAAATGAAAATTAAAAGACAAAAAGGAAGGAATATAAACAGACAGGTGAAAAGAACAGAGCAATAAGCTATATCCTGAGTGTATTTTGGTACATTTGTTAAAAGAAACTACATCCCAAAATTGTAAAGAAAAAAGACTTGACATATATGTGAAAAAATTAAATATTTGAAAGGGTAGAATGTAACTGTAAAAATGGAAATTAAAAGGAGACTTCAAAAAGAGTTGATAAAATAAGAAATTGGTTGATAAAGGAAAGAGAAAAATAATTAAAATTGAAAGAATAAAGAATCATGGGGGGAAAAAACCATGAACTCAATATACTATTTTCTCCTAGCACTGGAGTTTTATAGTTCTGTGTGATCAGTAATCTTGGTCTTGGCTGGATGTTCTTGCTGATCTTCTAGGGGAGGGGCCTATTGCACTGATTCTCAAATGTCTTTGCCTATGGCAGAATTGCATTGCCTTTGCAGGAGGCCAGGCCAAGTGTAAGTTATTCTGGATTGTTCTACGTGGCTTTTGTTCCCTGAAAGCTTTCTGTACAGCTTTAGAAGTTGAGAATAAACATGGCGGCCTCCCAATCCCTAGCCCTGGAGGAGCTGAGAGCTTGGGGCCCGACTCCTCAATGCACCCTCAGAGAAAAGCAGTCAATCACTGCTGTCTCCCTGGTCTCTGGTCACACTCCATCCTCACCTTGCCTGTGACTGAGCATTTCTATCTCAGGCACATAACCTTGTGACCCATTTCGAGTCTCCAGTCTCTGCAGACTGCTGTGGTGCACACCCATGCCACTACTCCCGAGGGAGGAAGTGGGAATCTCTCTGGTTCTGCTGCTTGATGGGCCCCTGCTCAGAGAGCGGTTGCCTGAGCAGGCTATGGTTCATGGTTTATGGCAACCCAGACCTGAGAGCCCACTCCTGGGCTCACTTTTTGCAGCCAGCTTCCCTGCTCCCATACCTGGGAGTTCTGCTGCACTCAGGCACTCCTAGTCTAACTGTGACTCCATGGATCCCGAGACCACACTATCCCGCCTAGGATTCTGCCCTCCTTCACCACCTGGGCACTGTTCAGACAGAGTTCCCTCAGACTTCTAAAAGTTCTAAAAGAAGGAGCAGACTTCTAAAAGTTCTGATTCTGTGCTCCAGTGCTATAATGCTGTCTGGCCAACCTCTGGAGTCTCCCTCCCCCTCATGGTCTGTCTTTCCATATATTGCTTTGGATTCACCTCTCCGCACCTCCTACCTTGCAGAAAGTAGTCACTTTTCTATTGGTAGAGTTGCAGCAGTTCTTTTCTTAGATCTCCAATTGAGTTTGCAGGTGTTCAGAATGATTTGATGCCTATCTAACTGAATTCCTGGGGCCAGATGAAACTAAGATCTCCTACTCCTCCACCATCTTGGAATGTATCTCAAAGCTGGAATTTTGACAGTAACCTTCATCTAACCATTTGGGTCCCCCCACATTTCATCCCATCACCACCTACATTGACCTCATCCTGAGTCTCATGTTTGTCATTCCTTTACTTTCCTTTATATGTAATTTTATTCCGTTCATTAGTATTCTGAAAAGGAAACTTTTAGTTAGAATTTGTTTTTGACTTTCTAATATTGTGTGTAATCCTCTGAGACTTTTTATTGAGAAGATTGATCTATGTTGTGATATGCTGTCCTACGTGTTCTATTTAATATTCTAATGTGTAAAATATACTGTATTTATATCCTACTTGCATTTGGGTGTTTTCAGGATTTTAGTGTTGTGAAGAGCTGTTTTGGCATTGTTGGGCATAACTCTTCATGCCATGTACAAGACTCTCTCTTGGGTAGGAGTAGAATGAGTGGATCATAGAGTGTGTGAATGTTTGATATTAGGAGATAGTTCCAAAATGTTCTTCAAAGTTGGTTGCCCCAATTTTAACTCTCATTGGAATGTGGATAACACTATCTTTCAACACTTGGTATTGTTAGATTTTTCATTTTTTCTAGTTGAATGGGTATAAGATGGTTATTTCATTGGGGGTTTAATTTGCACTGCTCTGACCACGAATGATGCCAAATGCCTGTTCTCGCGATTATTGGTGCACGTGTTTGTTCTGCCATGAAGTGTATATCCACATCTTTTGATCACTTTTCTGTTAGGTTGCTTGTGATTTTCTTAGTGGTTTGTAAGAGATGTTGAGCAGATTACTTGATCATTTGGGGATCATTCCTACATCTATAAAAGTGGGGATGATAATAAAGTGTTTATAGCATTGATTTTAGGGTGAAATTGATGTTTATGCATGGTACTGTGAATATGGGCATATAACAGAATAGACACTCAAAAAAAAATGTTAGTTCTGACTCCCTACTCAGCCTCACTTGTTCTGAAAACTTCTATTTGGTGGATGAACTTTGTCAGACTTTGCCCTTGTTGCTTAGTGGAGAATCTTTGCTTATTTGTGTGGCCAGTGTGGTCCTGCTAATGTTGTTGTACCTTCAGGAATAAAGCAAGAGACTCTCAAGGTGAACTCACACTCTTTGGGAGGAAATCTAGGAAAAGACCGTGGAAGTAAAGAACTTGAATGGGGTCCTTGACAAAATGAAGGGGAAAAAAAGTCAGTATAATTATGATGTTGGTCTCCATAGCTCTGCTTATAGATGTTTGAATTTGTGTATTAGCAGGGCAATCAGGAAAATGAAGGAGTTAAAAACTCTCCATAAGTATAATTAAACTGAAAATTTGCTACCAAGCAGAAGATTCTCTGATGATGATGATGGGGAGTCAGGGGTCAAGAAGCCCTACGCCACTCGAGGCTTTCATCTCGCTCGAGGCTTTCGTCTCCCTGCTGCTGGAAGCTACTTCCACAGCACTTTTGAGACTGCTGCCTGGTCACGCGGAGAAGCTACACTGGGAAGCAGGGAAACTATTAGGGGAAGAGCCTGAAGGACACCAGAAGATGCTATGCAGTTATTGCCTCCTGTTCCTGCCTTTGTGTTTTTGAGTTTTTGAGTGTTGAATTCAAAGAGAGTATCTGGACGCAGTAGTAGAGGAATCACTTTTAGCGTCCTGGATCTTGCTGTGTCTCATTGAGATTATTCCTGGAGGAATGGAAGCCGGAATGTCAGTGCTCCCGTACCTTTGAAATAGCTGCATTGCAGCATGCCATCTTTCATCTGTCTCTATCTGTGTTCAAAGTCCCTCTTAGGATTTGGAGGTAACATTTCTGTATTCCTAACGTTAATGATACCTAGAAGAAGTGACCATCTTTAGTGATTATAACTCTGAATTTGATAAATATTGAAGCAATGCCATGTGTAAATTCAACCGGGGAAATGTGGAAATGATTCTCTGTGCAGGATGCTTCTTAAAATGTTTGTTCATTCAATGCTGTGTAATTGTTCTCTGGGTTTTTTTTTTGTTTGTTTGTTGGGTTCTTTTGTTTTGTTTTGCTTTGTTGTTGTTGTAGTTTTTGTTGTTTTCTGGTTTGAAAGCTCTGCTTTGCAGTTTTTAGTAGGAAAATCTGGAATTGAGAACAGATGCAAGTTAGCTACAATGTCATCTCACCTTTCCCTCTGTCCTTAGTACCTGCCTCTGACTGAATGATTCTCTGGAATTCTGTGCCCTAAGGACACATGCTTAAGAGTTTGGAAATAGTTTTTAGCTGTGATGGCAGCTTCAATTTAGGAAGTGGTTAAAAGAAAAGTTTGAATGCTCCCGGAAGACAGGAATGCCCAGTACTTATGCTTAGCCTTTGCAATTCACGAATGATAATGTGTTTTTCCTTTGTGCCAAGAATTCACAGAAGAATACTGAACCATAAATATATTTTGTAAGTAACTGCAAAAACAGCTTTATTAACACATAACAGAGATAAGAAGATTAGAAGAGATTAGAAGAAGGGAGCTGCCCATTAGTCAACCTGGGAACCTATCTCAGGCTCAAGATTCTGATGTGTGGCTCCTCCACTGCTTTGTAGGCCTTTTGTTGATTGTTGGGAAATGACTTTTAGTCATCGGTGCTGGCAGTGAGTAATGAGCAAGATGTATATACAGGGGCACCTGGGTGGTTCAGTGGGTTAAAGCCTCTGCCTTCAGCTCAGGTCATGATCCCAGAGTCCTGGGATCGAGCCCCGCATGGGGCTCTCTGCTCAGCAGGGAGCCTGCTTCCTCCACTCTCCTCTCTCTCTGCCTGCCTCTCTGCCTACTTGTGATCTCTGTCTGTCAAATAAATAAATAAAATCTTAAAAAAAAAAGATGTATATACAGACACAGCGGTAAGCTCAGAGATTTTTCAGTGGGCTCTTGTTGAAACTTTCTGATCTTGATGTTTTCACACAAGGAGTCCCTAATGTTTCAGGAGGCTGTTTCCTCATGTCACGTGTCTCAACTTTGATACAATGTACCTTTGAGTTGCAAATCAGTAAGGAACTATTTGTCCAGAAAGCCCAAATCTTGCACCTGATATGAGATGGATCTGTAGTTTTAGTCACATTTTATGTGTAAGGATGTTAAGACCTAGAGACGTTGTGAACTGTTCCAAATTCAATAGGAAATGGCAGAACAAACAGAGGGAACTAAGAACAGAAACCAGGTGTCTCCCCAGTGGCTGGGAACTTCCCCTACAAACCGTAATCCTTCCTGTGCTGGTGGTGATCTTCCCGACTTAGGGGGCTGCATTGGATCCAGTGGGAGCGCCTGGAGACGTAATGGCAAAGGCAGGTTCTGAAGAGCTTTTACAAGGTAGGCAGAAGAGGGTAGAAATGATGTATCAGACCATATGAGTCATGTCACAGGTGCTATTCAGTGGTTTGCTAAGAGGACTCGGGATTCAGCATACAGTTGTGCTCACTGCTAAGATTTATTGCAGTAAAATGACACAAGGCAAAATCAGCAAAGGGAAAAAGTACCTAGGGCAACATCCTGGGAAAACCAGGTGCAAGCTTTCAAATGTCCTTTCCCAGTGTAGTCACATAGGATTGTGCTTCATTCCTCTAGCAAGACCATGACAACACATGTAAGATGCTGTCTACCTGGGAAGCTTATTACAGACTCAGTGTCCAGGATTTGTACTGGGGGCTGGTCACATAGCTAGCCTCTGCCGTGCACATAGCAAAATTCCAGACTTGCAAAGGAAAAGTACACATTTGGCATAGACTGCATCATTTTGTACTAACAGTTTGGGCACAGTGAGCCACCCTCATCAGTTGGGAAGCAGTGGAACCTCTCCACAAATCGCAATTTCCAGACAGCAGCCAATGGTCAACCTTGCAAGGGGGACTCTCCAAGGACAGCATCTCAGGCCTGCTGTGGTAACTGTCCCACAGGAGCAAAGATAGTTAAATTCTTCCAAAGATTTTATCAGAGATAGCTGAAGGAAGCATGAACAGATTGGAGGCAAGGAATGAAGGAATAGGAAGATAATTTGCAAGTCCAGGAGATGAACTACATGGGAAGGTCTTTTGGGGTGTAAGTGTGTGTGTCTGTATATGTATGTGTGTGTTTCGCCTGACAGAAGAGGATTATTTAGGAAGAGTGGCTGGATGGGAAGGGGAAATGTTCTACATTGTGACTATACTAACTCTGAGATGGCAGAGGAATCAAATTAGAACTTTTTTTAACCACAAATGAAATACACTCAAGATATTGGTAAATTACATTAACAAATTGATCTTTTTTTTTAAAGGTTTTATTCATTAATTCATGAGAGACAGAGAGAGAGGGGGGCAGAGGGAGAAGCAGACTCTCCACTGAGCAGGGAGCCCAATGTGGGACTTGATCCCAGGACCCTGGGATCATGACCTGAGCTGAAGGCAGACTCTCAACCTACTGAGCCAGCCAGGAACCCAGAAAAACTGATTCTAATATGACATTCATGTCGTGGCACATTGCTATATCATACTTATGAAATTAGAATAAGTCACATAATTAAGGAATTACTGTCAAGAGGGAATTTTGACTTTGTATTAGCTGTGAAGAACACGCTGTTAAAAGATAAAATTTTAACATGAAAATATTATTAATGTTATTAAAAATTATATATTGGGCAATTTTTTCTAAGGACCTGAATTAGCTTCTACTTACCACTCATCAAAATTGTAATTCTTTACCCGAGTTGTCTAACCTAGTCTTGATTTTAAAAAAACCAACAACATATAAGTAGCTAATTTTTCCTTATTTGTTTGTAAGTATTATGTGAATAATAAGAATTATAATAAGAATTCCATAGAGCTCCCCCCTCTCCACCATGGGAGAAAGGTCCTGATGGGTATAGATTTAGAACGAGAACATTGGAAATGTCATCTTTGGGGGTAACATGAAATACTGCGGAGCCTGTTAGTCTTTGTACCAAAGTGAAACAATGTGTGTGTAGGGGCTTCTAAACATTCTAACATAAAATCTCTTTCTTACTGATTATCTACATAATCTGGGCAAATGTCGGCCATATCTCTTAGTGGCTTCTAAGAGTTCATAGTTATATTTCCTTCCTGTAGTTATTAAAGTAAATATTCAAATCCTGATTTTGCTTTTGATCAGAACTGGCACTATTTTATTTAGCCAAAGCAGCTTCTCTATATTCTTCACGGCTGTGTGTTTTTTAGAAGAAGCTTCTCTCTTATTTGTGGGGGTAGACAATTGAGTAACTGGTTTGGGGTACTTTTTTTTTTTCCTTTAAGTAGGCTCCACACCCTGTGTGGAGTCCAATGCAGGGCTTGAACTCATGACCCCATCAAGACTTGAGCTGAGATCAAGGGTCAGGTGCTTAAGAACTAAGCCATCCAGGCGTCTCTTAGGTAATTTTTAAAATTGCATATGTGTGTGGGACATATGGGGATGAAGTGGGTTTACAGTAATATGAACAGAACTACTTCATAAATATGTATCGTGGAGATGACATTCTTATGTTACACAAATTGGATGTGTCAGGATTATAAATGTCACCTTTGGATTTAATGCAAGAAGTTCCTGACAGGCATTTTCCTGACTTTCCTTAGAAGGGACCCTATAGCTACAGAAACTTGTTTTCAGTTACTTGCTGCCAAAGAGGGTGGTTTCTCTCCTTCCCTTGTCTGTGTGCTCCTAGTTCCCACCTGCTCCAGTTCCCCTGAGCTTGTGCCCTCTCTTCTAGATGTCAGGACTCATGGCGGAAACAAGTGGGGGGATGGCATGGGGGAACACCTCATGCCACGTGGTCTCACAGAATGGAAGACCAAGGACATGATTGGAGGATTATCTTCTTTATCTTCCATTGACTCTCTTATGCGTTGCGGGTTGTTAAACCTCATTTCCTGCTTTGCTCTAAAGCACACTTAAGGTAGGCATCCCCATTATTAAAATAGAATAAATGGTGGAGAAAGTCAGGGTTCAAAGGCAATATGGGAGAGAAAAATAAAGCCAGGGCAAGCTGCGTGGGACAGATGGATTCCTCAGGGCCTGGTGCTGTGGACAGAGGTGGGCTGTGGATTTGGTTCTTAGGTTCCTAGAAGTGAAAGTGAAGAGGGAGACATGATCAGTTACAGATTTGAGACATCTGTAAGATAAAAACCCAAGTTTCTCTTTCCTTTTTTTTTTTAAAGATTTTATGAATTTCTTTGACAGAGATGACAAGTAGGCAGAGAGGCAGGTGGAGAGAGAGGAAGGGAAGCAGGCTCCCTGCTTAGCAGAGTGCCCGATGTGGGGCTCGATCCCAGGACCCTGAGATCATCACCTGAGCTGAAGGCAGAGGCTTTAATCCACTGAGCCACTCAGGCACCCCCCAAAATCCAAACTTTTCTAATACTAAAACCTAAGAAGAGTTTCTTCCATGGATGCTTTTACAAGGTAGCATAAAAGACAATGATCTCAGGGGCAACCTTGTAACAGAGGTAGGGAAACTCACATATGCTAATGACCTCATCAGTATGTACTTATTTACATGCTGCACAAGCCTCATTGAGTAGCTGCAGTTCTAAAATACAGTGATTCCAAATACACAGTTCTGTCCAAAAGGAAATTTAGAAGGCTAGGCTGTCCCCATATCCTTAGGCAATGATATTCATGGACGTATTTCTCCCAACTGGGCTTTTGATAAGAATTATTCAACTCAGGGTTTATAATCTCTGACTAAAACAGCGGTGTTGACAAAGTATCTGGGACTCGAGGAAGGATTGAGTTCATTTTATGAACTCCTAACGAAATTTAAGGACATGTCCCTGAATGGATGGACACTGTGGCTTTGCTCAGAGATGGGGGAGGACCCACAAGCAGGGATAAAAAAATCTTCTTCTGGAAATAATTCTGGATCCACTTCAAACCAACATGCATTGTGATTCTAATTCACGTTTTCTTACCTTTATAGTAGTAATTTGGAAAAATTAGAAACTGGGGCTGGGAGTCATGGAACAACCATGTTGCCTAGAAAGGAAATATCACTAAAGCATATGTGTTATGCCCACTGGAAAAGAAATCTTAAAATGCATCATGCTGAAATGTAATTAACTATCCACGAGCTATGAATGAATCCTTAGGGGCCTAACATTTGGTACACAATGGACTGAAAGATACAAACCCCACAGATGATGCTTAAATTTTGATCACATTCCTTCTCCTTTCAGAACTGAGACAAACAAACCTATAGAACATTTTGCATTCCCTTCTTTAAAGAATAGTTTTTTAATAAGCAGGCTACTGTAGTTGAAAATGGAATTTTATTCAACATGAACTAGTGGTTCAAAGTATATTTCTGATTCCTCTTGGAATGCTTCCAAATGTGTCCATGACCACTTTCTGCACAGTACATGATTTCAGAATGGCAGAAATTTTTCACTTTAACCTTTAAAGTGTGCTAACGTAATAGAGAAGCCCGTTACAGAGCAGTGTACATATTAAAATTCTCCCTAGTACTGGACTTATATTCAGAAAGGAAAGTCTTTTAAAAACTTGGCATTTGATAAGAAACAAAATACAGACTCTTCAATACAATGGAACCTATTTTATTTCAAGGATTACAAAATTAGATGGAAAATGCTGATAAGGCTCGCTTTCCATAATGACTTTAGTCTGCTCCTTAACCTTTGACATTGCCTGCCACATCTCTGTTGCCAGACAACGGCAGAGCAGTAAGACCTGTGTGAGTAAAGAAAGTTCCCAACATAAGAATGAGTTGTATTCTAGAAGCTAGTGAGCCACTTATGTAGAATTTCAAATACATTATTTTTCATGTTAAAATGTTAATGCTGGTTGAGTATCCAGACCAGTGGCCTTAACCCTACCCGTCTTGCTCTCGAAGTATCAAAAGGCTGCACCTTTCCTATCCAGAATGAAAAAGTGCATGATTCTCGTCTCCAAAATGCCAAATTCCAGGAAATGAGAAAAATGCCATTCAGCAACCAAAATAGATGTTACAAAGTCCTTGTATTAGAGTGTGATCTTAGAGAAAGTTAAATGAATGTATAACCATGCCCAAGAATACCATGTATTCTTTTTTTCAGTATAATTTTAAAAGATTTTGTTATTTGATTTGAAGAGTGAGAAAGAATGATAGAAGGAGGAGCAGGGACAAACTTAAGCAGTGATTGCTGACCACCTGAATGCAGAAGAAGACAGAATCTGAGACAACTCAAAGGAACCTCGCTGTCCCCGGGTGCGATGAGGTCCTAAGCTTCAGCATCTCTAGGCATCTCGCACTGTGTTTTGCCTCCTTGTAAGAATCACAGTAACCGTCCCATCACCAACAGAACAACACCCCTTTTCAAGACAAATCTATGCACTTTAGAAAGTTGCAATCATAAATAGCTTACATTTTCAAGAAAACAGCACTGACTCGAAGTTTTGAAGTGCTACCTCTTCAGCTCTAGTTTAGAAAAGCAAAAACCTGAGACTTCGGTATAGCTGGCTGTACTATAGAAATGCGGCAGCTTAGTTAGACACGATGTGTGAGATGTTGCCACGGGGAAACATATGAATTCCAACTACGGACACCAAATAAACATCCCCCACTTGGAGGCATTGAAATTTAGTTAAAGAAAACTATCTGCTCTGAGAAATAGACAGAAAAGAGAAGTGTTTCCACCTTTCCGTAAGAGAAATACACATCTCTAGGTTAGTCACCAGGATGTTGTGAACTGTGTAGAAAACCCATTTGCCCCTGAAGGGGCCAAAAGCATGCTTCCCCTCTCATCCCTCAGGTGGACTGTTCACTCACAATGGGACTATCCCTAATCTGAGGAGTAATTTATATATTACACCTCAGCAACATTTTAATCTACTTGTTCGTGAGCCCTGCTGGTTCTTAATTGCTGTTTTGGTCATGTACACAGCAGTGCCAGTAATTCCAAATTAAAAGGTGAGTGATTGGTATTAAGCTTTGGGTTAACTTCACACAGCAATGGCCAATACTTGCTAAAAATATCTGGAGGCCGCCATTGCCTCTTTAAGATGCTGCCGTCTGACTAAAAATGTTCTGCTTACCAAAATGGAGCCTGCTGTTACTGTTCTGTTTCATTATTGCTTCCTCTAGCGTGCTTCTATATCTGTAGGACTAATTTTGAGTATCCCCCTTCCAGAGGACTGAAAATTGTTCCAAAATGCTATGCAGGCTTGTTGAAAGGAAATGTTGCCCAATCAAATCTACAGATTATAATCAAGATACATTTTGTAAAACTGTATTTATGGAAATGTGCCTTAGGAGATTCCATAGCCAGCAATGAACTTAATCTTCACACGGTTCCTCAAGTCTGAATAACCCAAAGATTTTATTTCCTTTCCTGTTTTTCAGTTTTGAGTTTCTTAGAGAATTCCTTAAGTTCAGGGGATGTTGGGGCTATGCCAGGGCTCTTGGAAGTGTCTGATAAGAAGGGGATAGTGCATGACATTCAATAACAACTTCTTAATTTGGGAATTAAGGGGTGAAAATATGGATGTCAAGTGTGAACTATTTAACATGCTTCCACCATTGCGGAGCCTGGGAATGATTTGAATGTGTACTGCTGGAAGATGCCTTGGGGAAAGTTGCAGCTTCGTTAGTCTCTCCTGTTGACAAACAATCCGTATTACCCACAGATGTTGTGCATTTAATCAAGGTTTGAACATGGGGGGGAGCTAGCAAATGGAACTACACCTCTGGGAAATCTGGATCCATATTTCACATTTAATGTTTCAGAAACATTCTTTGATATGTCAACAAAGCCTTTCCTTTCTCATACCTGGTTTTTGTTTGTTTGTTTGTTGTTAAACTATTCAGAGAACTTGGCAGAAGTCACAGTGGAGAGATAAGGGAAGCTCTTGGGTATGGATGGGATGGTATTCCATTAAGGACCAGTGGTCTTCACGCTTTTTGCTCTGTATCACCTAAAACAGTTTGAAAACTAGGAGTCCCTTGCACATTTACAAGCTCACACCTAAAATCTTCATCTTTAAATGGTTTCAGATATAATTTCTAATATCATGCTTATATTGTGCTTAAATCAAATAAATACAACACTTATTAATGTGTACCTTCTAAACGCCACAGCAGCTGGCTATCCATCATCGTCCAGTTCACAAGTACAGGAACAGACTTTTCTTTTACAGATATTTTGTGTCATTGCTTTTCCTCTTTAGACTTTTATTTCTATTCTACTTCCTGCACAGAATCCTACCCTAATGTATTATTTTTATGCTTGAAAGTATCTTATTGATTACCTATCAAAATTCTCTGCAATGAAATGGGTGCATAAATTGAAATTTGAGCGTCGTTTTTCATTTTATGTGGCCATAATGTTCTGAGTCTGAGAACTATTTTCTGGACTAAGCAATCAGTATAGTTATTAGCAGCAAATACTTTAGTGTGAACAACACACATGTCTTACGAACTATGATAAATACTAAACATAAAAAGTAATCTGTTACTGCAAATTAATCTCTTAGGAAGACAAAGAGAACATTTTTTCCATTAGTTCATGTATTCATGGGTAAATATTACGTATTGCCAAAATGGCACAAGGCTCAGCAACATTTTCCTTCCTCCTCCTCTTCCTTCCTGTCTTCCTCCCACCTTCCCGCTCACCTTCCCTTCTTTCTTCTTTGTTCTCTTCTCTTTTTCTCCCCTTCCTTCCCTCCTTCCTTCTTTCTTTCAACCAATCTATCTTATTTCTTAGATAAGCACAGACAAAATTATTGACATATAAAAGTGGATGCAAATGTCAAAAACTCCATATGGCAAATAATCCCTCAATTCTTGGGATTAATTAGCTACTTCATTCTGTCCTTCAGTTTGGTTGAAGGGAGAAAATTAGAATTTACTTGAATTATAGAATATTTGTTAATCCGTTACTGAAGCAATTCGAATCACTGAAGAAATTTCTTTTGTCCATCTTTTAGTGCTCCCCCTTTTTTTTTTTCTTGCAAAAATTTGCTATCCTATAGCCCTGTGGAGATTGGGCCTGGGGGTTGGTTTGCCTTTATACTCACTGGTAATAGGAGGAAGGGGTTGATAACTGGGAGAACTTCAGATGGCTGTTGCTTTCTCAGGCAGATCAGTTTTAGGATCTAGAAGCTGAGAATCTGGAAACCGAGTCCCTTAAAACAAGACAAGTGCCAGTATAATCCTTAAAAAAAAAAAAGTCTCCATATTCCAGGTTAAAGACCATTATTGCAGATAATGAATATTTTGCTATAAGATGGGTTTGGGGAGGGGGGAATTCAGATTATCAATTTAGTTGTCCTATAAATGTCACCATTATTTGAAGAAAAAACAAAACCCTATTAGGTAGAGTTCTGATGCCTGTGTCCCACCCCACATTGTCCGATGTCTCTCCCCTTCCCTTAGTATCCAAAGCCTTGAGAGGGGCTGTGGGGGGCTGCAGGGGATCGGGGTGCCACTGGCAGCAGGAAATTCAGTAGGAATGGAGCAGCTGGGGAAAGAAGGGAGAATTTTTATTTCCTTGGGAACTTAGATGAAAAACTGAGGTGATCAAAGTGGACTATCTCTACTTTATGACCCATTACTTCCCAGCTTATTGTTACATAGTTAGCGGGAGGAGGGGCAGAGGGAGAGAATATCTTAATGATTATAATCAATGATTATAATGATTTATGATTATACTCAAGTCTCTTTCCATCCTTTGTTAATAAAAACCTTTTCCCTCATCAATTTCTTGCTAGCATTTTGTCTCTCTCCTTCCCTCATCTATTTCCTCATCTCTAAAATGGCAGGGATCATAGTAGCTCCATTACACAGTAACTGAGAGAATGATACAGGCAAGATATAGAGCCCTGTTTTCCCCTGCAAGATGGCAGTAAGTTAGTAATTATTATCATCAACCATGTTTATTGATATTTCAATAATGCATTTTTTGACCTCTCTTCAATCCACTGAATTATTTATCCCCAAAGCTCAACTGAAAGAGCTCTGGCAAGGCCTCTTGTGATGGTTATCTTATAAATCTAGCAGACTCTTCTCAGTCCTTATTTTCTGGATGATTTAGCTAGCTCTACGCAGTCTTTCTGACAGCTCCTTCTTGGTTTTCCTCCTGGCAGCCCTCCCTCTACCCAACCCTAACCAAGGGCTCGATCTTTGGCCCAAGTCCTTGTTTTTACCCATGTTGCCTCTGGATGGGGATTTTATACAGACTCGTGTTCTTAACTTCTCTATAATTCCAACCTCCCTGAGCTTCAAGCAGGTATTCCACTAATTGTTAGAAATATGAACTAAATGTCCCCTACGCCACTGAGAGTCAACATGTATGCAACAAAATCTGTCATTTATCTGACACTGTTTCCTGTCTTTCCCCACAACATAGGTCTTTGCCCCATGTCTGCTTGATCGGTAAATGGCACTACTACTCAGTGAGGTATTATCTAAGCTAGAAATCTAGATCCATTATAGACAATACCTTTCATAGCAAGTTAACTCAGTCAACCTTTGTACATTGAGTGCCAACTGTCAAGAAATGGGACATCACGTCCTGCCAGGGTTTTTTCTGTATATTTCTAAATCCCTCTCATTTTTTCCATCCCCACTCTTAAGAATAATAACTGATTTATTGGTATCAAGTGTTTTTATTTCTTGTTTAAAGGATAACAAAACTCTTCTCCTTGGTGGTGCTGGCACTAAGCCATCCTCTGTCTCTCCAGTCGTTTCTCCCACATGTTGTCAGAACAGTAACTCTAAAATACAGATCTAACCATGTTGCTCCCATGACTACGAACCAGCATCCACAGGTTAAAATTCAAGGACTTACCTTGAATTTAGTCATCAGTCACTTCAGCCTTACCTGCTTCTGTTCATGTTTTCCCCATCTTCTCTTTTCACAGAGTTCCCTATACTGCTGGGTATTTCAAAGATCCTGTGCCTTTTCTAATTGTTCCTTCTGCCTGGAATCCCCTTCCCTATCCTCATCTCATCCTTCTTTGCTGTCTAAATTCCTGTCCATCCAGAAACACTCAGCTCAGGCTGTGTTAAGGGCTCTTATAACAGTAGTATCTTGGCCTACCTCCAGCAGAGCATTCCCTGTATTAAATGATCTGTTCATGTCTGTTCCCCCATTAGACAAGTAACATGTCTGTTTTTCCCTCCAAAGCCAGAGACCAGCTGTCCTTCATTTGTTTTTGCTACCCTAATGAGTGCTAAGTCACACAATGAGTGCTCAATAAACATCAGAAAACAACTGGGTAGGAATAGGGCCAGGAAGGTATCAGGGGGTCCCTGAAAGAACCCATTTTGGTGGTATGCACACCAGAGCTTTAAATGACTTCTGTAAGATTTATTTATGAAGGGAGAAGGTTTGTGCAAGTGGCCCATCAGGCCTGTTCATCATCATCATTTCCGATGTTGCCATCATCACCATCAGCATGGTTAACCCTGATTGGGTTCATATAATATGCCAGGCATGTTACTCTCCTCCTATGGTTTATTTCATTTAGTCATTCCTTCCAGCACCATGAGGTAGGTATCTTGCCTTGTCCCTCACTTACTGATGAAGAAATTGAGCTTCAGAAAAATTGAGTACCTTGCCCAAGGTCACCCAGAGTGAGAAATGGAACTAGGTTATACAATTCGTTCTTCTTTTATCTAAGTTGGCTACATTTCCTATTTTTGTTACTGAATCCCAAGTTCAGCTACCCATCACCAGAAAGACCAATACTCAAGAGATGAGTGTTGACTGGAAAGGAATATAAACTTTATTTAGGAGGCTGGCCACCTGGGGGCAAGGCTGACTCTTGTCCAAAGCCAACGCTGTGGTTTCTGCCTCACCAAGAGAGCTTTATTTTTTTTTCATTTTATTATTTTAAATATTTATTCATTTGACAGAGAGAATGAGACAGCGAGAGAGGGAACACAAGCAGGGGGAGTGGGAGAGGGAGAAGCAGGCTTCCTCCCTAGCAGAGAGCCCGATGTGGGGCTCATTCTTAGGACCCTGGCATCATGACCTGAGCCGAAGGCAGACACTTAACAACTGAGCCACCCAGGTGCCCCAACCAAGAAGGCTTTAAAGGGTGAGAGGGTCATTGATCAGTAAAGGGACACAGTGGCCTCTAACATTTGCTGATTCTGTATAGGTTTACTGGTTCCCATTTACAGCTTCCAGTGCTAGAGGATTGTGCAAGAGATAGAATTCCTGTTCTGTGATGGGCAAGGACTTTCTAGTCTCCTCCTAGAATGGAATGTAGGATTTCTAGATACACCAGGAAGGCTAGCAAGTCAATGAACTTAAGAACACCTATTAACGGGCGCCTGGGTGGCTCAGTGGTTTAAGCTGCTGCCTTCCGCTCAGGTCATGATCTCAGGGTCCTGGGATCGAGTCCCGCATCCGGCTCTCTGCTCGGCAGGGAGCCTGCTTCCCTCTCACTCTCTCTGCCTGCCTCTCTGCCTACTTGTGATCTCTCTCTGTCATAAATAAAAAAATGAAAAAAATAAAATCTTAAAAAAAAAAAAGAACACCTATTAACAATCACTAGGCTGGCTAGGAAGATGAAGGTGGCCTCACTTTCATTGTTTAATAACTTTTGTTCATCCTTCAAGATACAGCTCAGTGTGGATACAGAGCAAGAAGCTCAGCCATTTCTCAATCAGTTATTTGGTTTTTAACTTTCTATTTTGAAACAATTTTCAAATGAACAGAGGAGTTGTAGAGGTAATACAGGAAGGATAACAATCACCCAGCTGCCCCTGAGGTTAACAGCTTACATAGTCATGGGATAATGATCAAAAACTAAGAAAATGACATTGACACGATACTGTCAACCACAGACTTTGTTTATATTTAGCAATCTTCCCACCCGTGTCTTTTTTCTGTTCCAAGATCCACTCTGAGATCCCACCTTGCATGTTAGTTGACTTTCTGGGAGCTCCTTAGTGTCTTCTAATCTTGTGTTTCTTGGCACTGACACTTTTAAAGAATAATGCATCAAGTGTTATGTAGAACGCCCCTCAATCTGGGTTTGTCTCATGTTTCCCTATGATTGGATTGGGGTTATGCATTCGGGGGAAGAATCCCATAGGTGATGTGTCCTCTCTGTGCCTGCGCAGACGCGCAGAGCTATGTGACTTTTCACTGATGATGCCAACTTTCTTGGTTTCTGCTGGGTTTCTCTGCTGGAGATATTACTTTTTTTTTTTTTGTAATTAAGTAACATTTCAGGGGAGATATTTTGAAACCATGCAACTTAAACTTTGACCCACCAACTTGAACATTCTCCAGGGAATCTTGGCCACAGCAATTATTCCTGTGGTTTTGTAATGGTGCGTTTTCTCTTTCCTTCACTCATCCTACAGTCATTAGTTGGAATTCTTCTGTAGAGAACAGTTGTTCCTTTTCCTCCTTTTATTTATTTATCCAGTCATTTATTTATAGCAATATGGTCTTGTGGATATTTACTTTATTCTTTGGGTTATAATCCAATACTACCCTTATTTAATTTTTTGCCTAAAATGTTCCAGCGTGGCCAGCAGGAGCTCTTTTAGACTGGCTCCTGTGTTCTTTCTACGCACGCCTACCCCGTCTTCAGTGCTTTCTCGCTGTCTGGCACTGCAGGGTGCTCCAGGCTAATCACATGAAGCAAATTTTAAAAAGTTATTTACAACTATGTATCCTATTTGAAAAATAAAATTTCTCTTTGGACCGCTCCTTCAGTCTACCACTGGCCTTTCGGAAGCTTGGCACTTCTTATGAAGGATTTGCCTTATATGGCCCTAAAAAACCCCACAGAAGATAGTAAGTTCTTTGTTTTTCTTTTCCCCCCAATATAAAGTCTTGGAAATTACCATGTAAAGTATGGAATGTAACAGTCAAGTCACATAACAACGCCTGCCATTTAATTTCCTTTCAATAAATGTGCAAATGTTCTTTTTCCTGATCAGTGTACCCGAACAAATGGAGACTTTTGGAATGGTGTAGCAGGGCATCCTGTGGTGTTCTCTAGAACTTTTAGGATCTGTGTGCTTAATTCCCCTATTTAGGTGAACTTGTGCTTTACCTGAGGCTCTGCCTTAGTTCAGGAACTGGCTGTCTCTTCCTTCAGAGTGATTAGGTTTGAAAAAGTTAAAATTGCAAAGTTGCTCTTATCAGGTAGATCATGCTTCCAGAAGTGCGTAGTCTTTCTAAATGTTTCCCTGGGGGAGCTTTTTCTGAAAAGTGTAATTTTAAGGTAGGGATGAAAGTTTACTCTCGGATCTCGGGAATCTAGATGAGTGTGGATTGGAATGGTCTCCACCTATCAGTCATCACTGTTGCTATGCCATTAATCAAGGGAACCCATCTAATTTTAAATTTAGCTTTAATCAGCTCTTGTGCTATTTCCATTTTTATATCACCCATTTATACAAACACCTTAGATTACTTTCAGCATTTCTGCAACTCAGAGTTGCAGAAAAACCTAATCCAGTGCACAGATTCTGGGAGGATTTGTAGGAAGAGGAACATTGGGGAAGCCAGTGTTATACATTTTATTCATATATATATATATATATATAGATAGATAGATAGATAGAGAGATAGATATGCACACATACATACATATACTTATTATTTCACATTGGGATTGTATTAGTGTATTTGAGCCAAAGATCAAAATAAGATGAAAAGAAACATTGGGGGTGCCTGGGTGGCTCAGTTGCTAACCACCTAAACCTTTGGCTCAGGTCATGGTCCCAGGGTCCTGGGATTGAGTCCTGCAACAGGCTTCCTGCTCAGTGGGGAGCCTGCTTCTCCCTCTGCTTCTGCTCTCTCTTTGTCAAATAAATCAATAAAATCTTTAAAAAAAAAGAAAAAGGAAAGAAAAGAAACATTGATGTAAAGTTAGGCTAAATAACATACTCATTCTTTAAAGTGCATAAAGGCAAAATTTTAAATATAATAACCATTGTCATAATACAGGTGTAGTATAATGAATTTTTTCTGGTCTTACCAGAAAAGCTGTCACTTATGTGGCCAATGAAAAATATTTTATTTAGATCACATAGAAAGAATCTGAGAGAGTAATAAAACCATCAGTAATTTTGTTTAGTCTTTACAGGTTTTCCTGGAGAGGTAACCGAGTAAAAGCTACATGATTGGCATGAACCAAATTCAACCAAATAACCACGTATTTATAAACACATGTATCCGGAAGTTCATTTGCAGGTTGATTATTTGGAACTCAGCAGACACTGTTCCACAGAAAGACCATTTTAGTGGTTGGCTTCCCAGGTAATTGGACAGAAACCTATTTCATCCACAATTCACTTAACGTTGGATAAACTGTGGTAGGTTAATGATACCCAACTGCCATTCTTTTGCATTGGTGCTGTGAAGCTCTGCCGTTAGGGTCCTACCTCTGGTGGCTGTTGAGTTAACCAGGAGTTTACAGAAAGCCCCAGTAGAACATTCTCTGGCCTCACTCTCATCGGAAGATAGGGGCAAAGGCAGGGCTCTGGTGGCAAAAGGTTCCCATTGTTGGTACATACTCTAGGGTCCCCATCATGTTGTCACTCTCATTTTGTATAAAACTGGCATTCTAAATTAGGAAACCAGGGAAAATGTCCCTCTCCATTAATTGTAAATAGGGCTGTTAATAAGTCTAGACTTAATGATATGAGAACATTCCATGGTGAAAAACATTATAATCTATTCTATTGATCTGCAAATTTAGACTGACTGGCTGCCTCAACGTCATAAAAATAAAACTGTAGGCAAATATTTTGAAGATCATGAAGTTCTCTACCAGGAAAAAAAGTGTTTATTCATCTTCATAAGGAGTATATGCCAAATTATTCTTTTTGAGGGATATACAGAAATGATCCTGGAAACTTTCCACTTTAGCATCTATCATTTAATTAATTTCAGACACTGTGTAATGTTGGCAAGGAAAATCCTCCTAAAGCTCAAAATACTCATACCTGATGTAGTCCAATTGAATTAAAGCCCCACTGTCAGAGACCAAGAACACTTGTAGAATATGAATGTCTCTGTCCTACTGTGCCCTCTCCCAGATAATGACCCTTAGAAAATTAATGTATTTGTACATAAATGTTAGTAACAATAACTAACATTTAAAAAGTTTTTAGAGATTTTATTTATTTGACACAAAGAAAGAGCTAGAGAGCCCAGGTGGGGGGAATGGCAGAGGGAGAGGGAGAAGCAGGCTCCTCGTTGAGCAAGGAGCCTGGCATGGGGCTCGATCCGGGGACCCTGAGATCATGCCCTGAGCCAAAGTCAGACGCTTAACCGACTGAGCCACCCAGGTGCCCCTAATAATAGCTAATTTTTATAATGTGCTTACTATGTGCTGGGCACAGCTGGAATAGCGTAACATATTTGTTTGATTCTTGTGTGACCCCATAAAGAGGGCGATGTGGTCATCTCCACTTTGCAGCTAAGATACTGAGGCCCTGAAGGATAACTCACTACTCAGCCAGCAGATTCCAGAACCAGGTTTAAACTCAGCTCTTAAACACCTAGGCTGGGCAGCTTCTATATAATTAAATATAATACATAATTATTCTATATTTCACCAGCTTAAATTTTCCACACAAGCATAATGATATCTGGATACAAATGCCATTATCTGTTGCTCATTTCCAGGTTTTTATGAGGCTCATTTCTGTTTCCTATTTGAAAGGGTCTCAGAATGGTTCCCCTAGGCACTGGGGATTTGTACATTTGCAAAACCCTGTTCCTACTGGTTTAGGCCCCAGGTTCCATTGATCCTGCACATTTGTTACGGTGGTCTGTTTTGTATTGATTAAAAGAAGCTTGAGTATTATATGATAAATTTCAAAAAACCCAAGTATACCGGAGTGCATTTGTTCAAAGGAATGCTGACTTTTTGGAGAGGAGAGAGATTCCAGTAAATGCCTCTATGCAGATAAGTATAGTTCTACTGTTTACCCGGTTATGACCATGGGCAGTTACCTAACCTCTCATCTGTAAGATGGGTATAATAGGCTTAAGGATATTTTGAATCCAGAGTGAGAAAATGTGTGTCAAGTACTGAAGCATGCCTGGCAGATAGTAAGCACTCAATAAATGATAGTTGTTTTTTGTGGGTAGAGATGGTTCTGGTGCTCAAGATCTTTTTGGAAGTACTTTGGCAGCTTTCTTCCAAATTAGCACATTAAACTATCCTAAGAATTCTGTTGACTGTGTTTATAGTTAAAACTCAGGGTTTTGTTTTGGTTTGTTTTTCACACCCAATGACTCTGACTCCAGTCAACCCCTTATTCATTAGCCTGTGCGAATCATCGTGTCTCCTTCAAAAAACCCAATCCATCTTCGACAACATGGGCGCTTAGAGTTTTTGAAGTGATTCCCAAATAATGAGGCATATGTTCTTCAAATGCCTCAAATAATGAGGCATATAAGAACTTCTCAAATGAGTACCTTAAAAATGCTTCTAGCCATGGCTGCAAGACTGGAAAAGAAAAACAAACAAACAAACAAAAAACCCAACCTATTAGGACCAGCACATTAACATAGAAGATCTTTATTTAAAAATAGGAGGTCTGTTCCCTTCGAGCAGATGGGAGTTCCTGCACTTACCCCATTTCCATCGGACAGTGTAACCAAGTCAGCAGCCCCAGCAGATCAGCTGTTAAGGGCTCCTGGATGCTTCTTTCCCAGCCCATCTGGGAAGCAGATCTGTAAGTTCGCAGCCCCCGCCTCCCCCGGCCCCCCAGGGTTGAGAGCCATCCTCCTTCACTTTGTCAAGTGGGTTGGTTCTCCAAGGACTCCCCTGCTCAGCTTCTGCATCCTGGAGTCCCCTGAGGTGAGATGGAGGGGGGTGGCCTCAGGGCCCCACCAGGCTGTGGCGGCTGAGGAGAGTGGCCAACCGTGTTATTGTGAGCTGCCCTCCTAAGGGCAACACCATCATATGACACGCTTACTAAGTGCTTCTTAAATCAATTATTTCATTTAATCCTCTCAATAGTCCTTGAAGCGGGTTTCGTCATTCAGTTTAGAAATGAGAAAGGAGATAAATGGAGATGAAGCAACGTGGCCCAAGCCAAGAATCAGGCGCTGGTGCTGGGAAGGGCCAGTGGGCTGATTCCAAGCCTCATGCTCTGTCCCCGATGTGGGACCTCGGGCAGACAGAGACACTCCCTGTCTGCCTGGCTTTCCCTCAGCCAGTCCCTGATGTCTGAGGTAGGAACATCTCATTTTTCTTCCCTTTAATTTCTCTAATGGATTAATCACTGACATCCAGAGAGCAAATGGGGCTCAGTGGTGATGTCCAGAGGTGGAGGTTCTGCTCTGGGGGACAGTTGGGTCATTCTCCTTCCTATGCTGGTAGCATTTTTGGTGTCAGAGGTCCCGAATCCAGCTATACCACTAGAAAAATGGCAAGGTTTTGGTTTCTCCTCAGTCCCTGTTCACAAATGAGACGGATAAACATTAGAGTGCCCTCTGTGAGCCTGACTTGTGTCCAAAGTAGAAAAGCCTTTTTGAGTTGGGGTCTATGCTCTTCCTCTCTGTCCAGCAGGAGTAGAGAGCATCTTGCCACCAGCTGTGTAGGCAAACACTTAAGCAGGTGACAGTCCCCGGGTGTTTATTTTTCATAGATGTTCACCGAGTGTCTCCTGAGTGCCAGACAGTGTGCTAGCTGGGGACACACTAGTGAGCAGAAGCAACCCTAGTCTCAGTCTCATGGTGGGAGATGGGGGTTCCTCCAATAATCACATACACACATGCGGCGCATGGCAGGTATGGTGGTGGTGCTGGAAAACAGAGGGACTGTGGCCACCAGAGCCCCTAATGAGGATGTGTGACCAGTCTGCCAGAGCAGGGGGTGAGGTTCAGGATCCCAGAGAGATCTCAGGGTATTGAAACTTCATTAGAGGTTATTGTTCTCACCCGCGGAACAGTGGGAAGGGAGTGTGCTAAGCCGGAGGTCACAGCATTGGTCTTACATCTCTGGTTGTTTACGCATGTCCCATATCCCCATGTCCAGGCAGGGCATGGAGTGAGGTGGGGGAGGCGAGGCTGGATTAGAGACCTGATAGGAGTTTATTATAGAATTGAGGGCAAGGAGGGAACAATGTGGACAGATCCGGGAGATTAAGGTAGAATGCAAAGGACTTGGTATTAGATCCAATAAAGGGGTTGAAGGAAAGGAAGGGGCCAGGAAGATACCAGGGTTTCTAACTTTCATGACTGAGGATTGGTAGTGTCATTCACTAAGCTGTCTAGTACCTAGTACTAGGGACTGTTTTCTTGTTTTTCTTTTTTAAGGATTAATGGGCATGCTACTCATTCTGGAATACACTAATATGAGTCAGAGATAACTTGTTGCCCTCAAGAACCTGCAGTCCAGCAGTGCCGGGGAGGGGGGCGGAGGGAGTGGTTTAGATATTCTGTCTCCTTAATTTGTTTAAATTATGGCTGTTGCATAAAGTTGGCAGTGGTAATACACACAGATACTCTTTCCAGGGGGTGGAAGGCCTTAGAACTTGGGTGCTCTGGCAGAGGAAGAGGCTGGCTGGGGATGAGGAGACATTCTTGGCAGATGAGGGAATGGCCTGGTGACCTTGGAAAGGCACCATGAATCACTGAATAAAACCTTAATGCAGACCAAATGGAAAAACACAGCACAGCCTTCAAGCTTGGAATTACAGAATCGAAAACTCATCTTTCATGGGCATGCCAAGTGCAATCAAAAGAAGTGAGCCATTTATTGGGCACAAGTGGGATGAGGGTGATTTGTGAAGACAGAGGGTACACTGCAACTTCTTTTTCTCCAGCCGCCTCTTAAATTCACTGCCTGATTGTTGCTAAATTTTTATAAGTATCACCATGGCAACCATTGATATGAAAAATAATATTAGCCTGGACACTTCCGCTTCGGTGGATCTGACATTTTCCGCCGCAGTGGTCAATTTCATTGTTTGTGCGGATGACTAAAGAGGGTCCTGCTTGGATCCCGTCATATTTTCTTTTGTCCTGAGAAGATGAGGGCTCATTAAATCCACCCTGATGTTAAGAAATGACCCAGTGGCATTTTGGGAGGGGTGGCTTTGCCATTGTTTCATCTCCGAGGACGCGGTGGGAGATGTGCCCAGCTGGCGTCATGTGTGTTGGTTCATGGGTGAAGCTGGGGAGTCCTTTAGGGTGGTTTGGAGACTTTGCCCAAATCAGTTCCACCAGTGGCCATGGAGGAGGTATACGGCATAGAACAAGGCACGTTTTTAAAATTACAGTCCCACCATTCTTAGACTTTCTTCTTTAGGGATTTCTTCCTTCTGGTGTCTCATCCCAATCCTGGTCACCTAACTGCTCAATTCTGTATTTTCTCAGGGTCTCACATTTTATTTTTTTAACTTTATTTAAAAGAGTATCACATTTTATAATCCCTGCTGCTTTCTTCATTCTTTCATCCAACAAATGTACCGTGAATCATGAATGCCTTCCCATTGCCAGGCACTGTTTTAGGCAGCTGGGTCACCAGCGATTAGGAGCCCAGAAGCCCTGCCTTTGTGGGACTTAAGCTGAATGGCAGGAGACAGACCATAAGCATGATAAATAAGGAACTGACCAGTATGTTAGGTGATAAGGAGGCAGGAGTGCTGGGGTAGCCCGGTCACAGGTTTCCTAAGGTTACCAGGGTAAGCCCCTTGGAGGAGGGGACACGTGAGCAGACATGAGGAAGATGAGGATGTTGGTATGAGAGAAGCCGGGCTGGTCTGAGGAGCTGCAAGGCGAGAATGAGAGAGACAGAGAGTATGGAGATGTCTCCAAAGAGTGGGGTCAGAGGCCCTGAGGCCGGAAGATGTAGGTGGGGAGGCCTTTAGGGGCTTTAAACATAGATGACTGATGTGATCTGGCTCATTCTACTAGGGTCACAACACCTGTCTGGCAAATGACTAGAAAGGAGTCAGAATGGCAGAAGAGAGAAACGTGATGAGGCTGTTGGAGGAATCAGGCAGGGGATGGTCATGGCTTATGGTTTATACCAGAATGCTAGTGGCGGTTATGAAGGGAAGTAGCCGTATTCTGGATCTATGCTGAAATCCCAGGGCCACTGGGACTTACCAGTGGGTCAGAGCATTCCCCTTTAGTCTTTTTCTCAAACTGTAAATGGTAGTAGAATAGTCTCCCTTGTAAAACAGACACTTATCTATACAAGGATTCTATGCATGCTACCACTTTTTAATGTACTATTTCCTTTCCTGTAGAGGACATTCCAAGTGAACATACGGAATTCTGTAAGAACCACTTGGCATCGTGGTTAAGAGTACAGGTTGCAGAATAAAACTGACTGGTCCTGGGGTGCCTGGGTGGCTCAGTGGGTTAAGTCTCTGCCTTCAGCTCAGGTCATGATCTCAGGGTCCTGGGATCGAGCCCTGCATAGGACTCCCTGCTCAGCGGGGAGCCTGCTTCCCTTCCTCTCTCTCTGCCTGCCTCTCTGCCTGCTTGTGATCTCTGTCTGTCAAATAAATAAATAAAATCTTTAAAAAAAACAAAACAAAACTGACTGGTCCTGGTTGTGTGACCAGGGACAAGTTAGTTAGCTCCTCAGTGGCCTCAGTTTTATCCTCTCTAAAATGGGGATCATAAGAGTTCCTGCCTCAGAAGACACTGAGGAAAAGAGAAAATATACAGAAGAAGCACTTAAAAATCTGTGGCACACGGTGTATTAAAGAAAAATTAATAATAACGATGATGATTTTATTAGCGTTTGCCTTACATTCTTCCAGTGGCTTCTTAAACTATAAACAACCTGAGTGTATTTTTCTATATTCGTATTCTTTGAGACTTTGTAGTTCTCCAAATGCCCCTGGTAATGGAAAGTCATTCCTTAACTTAGTGCTACTCTGTATGCACAGCTGATGCAATGTTTCCTCACTGCAATGCACTACTGTATTGTAAAATTACCATTCTTGAAAGCCAAAAATAACCCCCCCAAACAAACAAAAAAAACCCACAACTGAATACTGGCGATTTCGTGAAATTTAACCAAATATCTCTGTGTGTGTGTGTGTGTGTGTGTGTGTGTTTGGCTCTCTAGTGAGAGATCATCCATCCAGCTGAGGAGTCAGATCACCCCAGACCATCCTAGCTCCATAGTCATCGCGTCTCCTTGGATACATTGTTGAACCTGCTTCTGCCTCATTTCCCCATTCTGTAAAATAGTGGTGATCCTAGAATCTGTGTCACAAAGTTCTTGTGATGGTAAAATGAGGTAGTCTCATAGAATAAGAGCTTGTAAAACAGCCTGTTGCACAAAGTAAATGATCAATACAGTTTGACTCTAGGTAGAAATAATGTTCCCTGGGCTGGGCACCATGATTCAGTATCCCTGTGGCCTGAACACTGCTGGGAGAAAATAGCTAGCTCCCATTCATAAAGCATTAAGATTATATATGATTTAGACATGACTCCCTATAGAGCCCCTCTAATTTTTCAAGTATTCTCATCTGTTTTATCAAAAAGTACATGCTGGAACCTTCTATTATTTATCACTCAAGATAAAAGTGAGTGTGTATGTGTATTTTCTCTATTTCACACAAGAACTTGGAATAAAACCATGAATGATATTTTTTTCCTCTGGAGTGTTTGAAGAGCTGTTGAAATCCTAGACATGATATTTAGTGTGTTATGAGTTCTTTATGCCTGTCGTTAAATATGCCATCACTTTATTGACACTTTACAATGAAGTGGGCAGCCAGCTATAGTAATAGGCTTCCCCTAAGGAGTGTGAGTACTAACAAATCTGATGGCAGGGACCGCCCGGGAAATCAAACGTGTGTTCAAACACCAGCTACCTTTATAGAGGATGATGGGTACACGCACATGGTTAATCCATTGGCTGCTGTCAAGTAGCCAATTCAGGTAATTTGTTTTAAGGATATAAATATGTAGTTAATATCTATGAATTGGTTAATTTTTATTAAGAATTTATATTAATTCTATTAACATTTACTTTTATAGCGTCTTGCTTTCAGGAGTAATTAACATTCAGTTTTGTGATTTGTACTCCTGTTTTTCCACTCTACCTACACATAAGAACCACTTGGAAAAGGTCACAAAATACTGATACCTGGGCCTCACGTTATAAAGGTTGTGCTCTAATTGGGTTGGGGTAGATCTCAAGCATCAGCATTTCATTTTATTATTTATTTATTTTTAAAGATTTTATTTATTTATTTGAGAGACAGAAATCACAAGTAGGCAGAGAGGCAGGCACAGTGGGGATGGGGGGGGTTTGGCACAGAGCAGGCTCCCTGCTGAACAGAGATGTGGGCTCGATCCCAGGACTCTGGGATCATGACCTGAGCTGAAGACAGAGGCTTTAACCCACTGAGCCACCCAGGTACCCCAAGCATCAGCATTTTAAAATTATATTTTAATTTGTCAAATAAAATTTACAGAGTAAAGAGAATTATAATAATCCCATATATATCTATCACCCAGGCATGATACTGACCTTCAGTTGCTGTTTTTTTAAGCGTTCCCTTAAGTGATTCTTCAAATGTATAGCCATGGTTGAGAACCATCACTTTATTCTAGTAAAACAGAAAATGGGAGGAATATTTCAATGGATATTGATAACAAGCAAAGCTGAAATTTGCAATTTGCCCAAGGCCACATAACAATTTTCAGGTATCATCTAGTACTCTGTTCATTGGGCTCTAATGGTGTTCATGAATGTATGTGTAATACCATAGATCTATGCCTGCTTGATTTTGTTGAACTGTGGAATAATTTGGGAATGGGCATTGGCACACCTGGAAAAAATTTAGGAAAAGGCTTTCAAGTATAATGGTTTCCTATTTAGAATCATTGCTTTGACTCAACATGATTCTTAGTGACCGAAGGCCATTCAGTGACACCTGACTCAGAGATAAGAAAGGTCTGATCAGCAAGGGTGGGACAAGTAGATTAGAAAGATGAATCAGAGAAGCATCTGGGAGGGGAATAGGTGGTGCATATTGTCAACATATTTACAGAGAAAAAGCACTAAACTAGTGGCAAATCAGTCTCAACCTATGACGAAGTTTGGTAAGCTGTTTCATACATGTAAATACACATCTATCAGAGTATCTTAATGAAGTCAACATTTGAGTTTCTACCTCAACAGTGAAGAATTGTAGGCAATTCCTGGTTCCTGAGTGGCACACTCATGGAAAGCAATCTGATCTCAGAGTTGGACACAACTTTAAATATGATGTTGCCTAAGTGCCCACCTGATTGAGGACTCTCTCTGGGGCCATACTGATGTATGGTATCTCCTTGAACATTCTAGTTAGACAGCCCAAGCCCATAAGACAACCTGGTCCATATTACAATAGCAGTCCTTCCATTGAGCTGAAATCTCGTTCTTAAACAGCCTTTTAACAAAAGAGACTATTTCTGATGCCCCCATGTCGTCTTGCCACTTAAACATATAATAAATATGTATAAATATAAATAAATAATGTAATGCTAGAATAAAATTTGTCATGCTTAAAAGTCTCATCAACTTTAAAATTAAAAGAACCTTATAAATCCATATAAAAATATAAGACCCTTACAATAAAATTATCATTAATTTACTGGGATTATTGATATTGTTTTTCTGAACAAAATTCCTTGTTATACCTAAGGGTAGAAAGATATATAGCCTCTGTTCAATTTCTTTATTTAATTTTGTTCATTAGTTTTCACTGATCAGTGCAGGGGGTATCTGTTTGCATGTGTATGTCATACCAAAAGGTATTAATATTTCAAAGTCTCTATTTGTAGGGTTTGAGATCGTCAGATCTCCCATTCAACCAAAACTGTTAGCAATTAGTTCTCCATTTCCTGTTTTAATGAGACATCCCTTGGCAACTTTGTAAAGATGTTTTGTGCACTTGGAAATTAAGGTCAGAGTTGTAGTTTTACTGAAGTCTTCAGCAAATGGGCATCTAATCCAATTATTGCTGGAATTGGGTACAGAGCAATCTTTCATTGTTATTTATTACTATACTTACTGCTAATGAACCACTATTGCAAACTGATGCATGCGACAGGATCCAAGCAATAACTCTTCTTGCAAAATGTGTGCTGACTTGTAGTGTAGACACCCTTCAGTTCTGTGACCTATATGGCTCACTGAGGCTAACGTCCTACCACTTGTCTCTGTTCCAGCTTCTCAGGTTCATCTGTCTGAGCACACTAACTTTGTCACCTGTGGGATTACTGGTGTACGCTGGTCTCCTGGATCCTGGGAACCTTGTTAAAAGTGCGGGCTCTCTGAACCCCAGAGGTTCTGATTAGCTTAGTCTAGGGCTGGACCCAAGAATGTGTTATATTATCAAGCACTCTGAGTGATTCTGATGTAAATGGTGTGAATACTTCTATCACTTTCCAAGATGATTGTTGACATGGAAATGTAAAATTTAAGCTCTTTACAAACAACCTGGATTGAGAAACTCTGGCATCCTTCTCAGATTTGTATCATCTGCAAATAAGCCTACCTTGCATGTTTCAAGTTCCTGATAAATATCTTGAACAGGAAAACAGTCAATAGAGGAAGCTTTTTTAAAAAATGGCTTTGACTTATTAAATGCCATATTTATTTCAAGGACACAGATATTCTAGATGGTATTTTCATTGATTCCCAGAACATTTTGGAAGCTGCGGACTAATCCTAAACCACACTGTTAAAGTAAGCAAGTACAGTGAGGTAATTGGTAAGAGGGGGGAAAAAGTGCTGTAGAGCAGGGATCAAATTAAGAAGCAAAGCTGACATTTTCTTTTTGGTGTAGTTATAACTGTACATTTCTTAGTTTGTAGGTTAGCTATGGCATGTTTGCCTGAGAGAGAGTTAGCAAGTTAATAAATTGGACATCTGAATGTGTCTTACTACCCGTTTTTTTTTTTTCCCTCTCAGCTAATTATTATTTTTTTCTTCTTAAGCTCTTTCTTGTTGATTGCTGTTAAAACAAAATATAATAGCTGGTTAGGATTATTTACAACTTTATAGGAAAGTGAGAGGCATTTGTGTCTTTTGGGGGAAAGTGATTGAAATGTTAAGTGTCTTAGTATAACCCAATACTGATCATGTTTGGGATATCATTGTGGTCTCAGACAGTGAACAGTTTGGGAATTGAATTTAGTAATTTTATAGATTACCAACTTCCATTCTTTGTATTTTGCCATTATATATAAACTGGCCAAACATAAAATAGTCTTGATTTTTTTTTTTTTTTACTTAAGGGGAGAAGAGAATTGAGCATTTAAATTGATAAACTGAGGATTAGAGTAACCTTAATGTTTTTTTATTAAATTATTCTATTTGAAAGTGCTGAGCTTTCTAAAATTTACTTGAAATGGAAAAAGTTAAAAAAAAAAACAAAACAAAACCCAGGGGCGCCTGGGTGGCTCAGTGGGTTAAAGCCTCTGCCTTCAGCTCAGGTCATGATCCCAGGGTGCTGGGATTGAGTCCCGCATCAGGCTCTCTGCTCAGCAGGGAGCCTGCTTCCTCCTCTCTCTCTGCCTGCCTCTCTGCCTACTTGTGATCTCTGTCAAACAAATAAAATCTTAAAAACAAACAAACAAACAAACAAAAAAAACCCCAGCAAGTGTATATTTTAATACTGTGGAATTTATACAATATGTATTGGCCCCACCATTATGACCAGTATTTTTTTACAAGAGTATAACCTAAAGAGAGAAAGGAGGTAAATAGGAAATTCTGATGAATAGGAATGATTTTTTAAAATGATGTGTAGGCATGTCTAAACTTGTTCCCTCTCATGTGTACATATTTTTGTACACTTTATGCTGCATTTATAATTATGAGTGGTTTTTTACTTCATTTTGCATCTGTGCTCTGCATGTATACAGACCCCTGAAATGATGTATACAAACCCTGAATGAAGAGAGCATCTGGAAGCCTTAATGAGCTATAAACTTGACAGTATTCTCAAACCCTAGAAACTCTTAAACATATTTTTATTTCATAAGAATAAGCTTGCTACATTTGAATTAGGCATTCATCCCCATAGTTCTCTTATTTATGGTCCCTGGTAATGCCTGGCTAAAGACTTTGTGTCCTGATTTCAAGGACTTAATGTGCAAAGGAGGTGCCTGACATGATCCTGAGCATACAAGATGCCTCAACTAGCTACTACAAGTGTTGGTAACGTCTTACTAAGGCATCTGAGACTGAAAAACAGTGAACTTAATGCTGGAGAATATGCACATTTTTAAAAACATCACAGTGCTTTATGTGACAGTAGTCTGAGGTTGTCAAAGAGGGCAAGTGAGTGTTGCATGCCTATTAGAGTAGCCACCTTTGTAGGTGGCTTCCATATTCTTTGGTTAGACTTCTCTAGTCTTCCAATCCTCATGCTGAAGGGCAAAGTTCCAACATATTCCCTGGCCAGATTCTTCACCATTTCTTTCTAGAGTCCTGTCGATGAGACTGACAATATGATACAGTCTGCAAAGTCTGCCATTGCCTTGGCTGTCCGGTTGGAATTATGTCGCTGTACAGGTAGCAGAGTACCAGCATCAATGAGTCTATATGCTGGTGGCACCCGGGGTTCAGTGGAAGTTTGGGGGACATCCTGTCTCTATGGTTTGGAATAAAGTTCCACACACTTATTATCTCGCCCCTTTCTCTGTACCATGGCTAGAATTCTAGATGGCTTGTTGTCCTTCAGTAATTATTCTGTATACAACAGAATAATGTCAGGAAGCCCATACATAAGATGTTAACGTTGTAGGGTAAGCCTTAGACCTATGATTGAGACCAGAATGGGCATTGTGAGACCTAGACTGGAGTCATGGAATCCTTCCCCACATTTCATGGATTATTTCAGTATTTGCCATGTAGATATAGTAAACTAGAAAACTGATGAACTAGGTTCTCAGAACGAATTTGCACTGGCTCTGGGACTGTGTGAAAAGCACTCCCTTGACCCAAGGACTACTTTTCTGTAACTTACTGAAAAAGCACCAGTAAGAATAAAGAATTTTCTGGGACTGTAGGAGGCTTCATTTTTTGGTAGTGAGAGGAATGCAGGGAGAAATTAGTCTTTATGAAAGAAAGCAAATCCAACTGTATTGGGATCATCACCTTGCCTTCTACTTAATTTGGTTACTTTTCTTCTTTTTTCCATGTAGAAAAGCTCATCGTTTCCTGATAAGAGTTAAAAAGGTTTTTCATTATTGCTTTTACTCAGCAGGTAGAGGTGTGATAATGTCTTTTTATTTCATAGACCCCCTAGTATTTTTGAAGCATAAGGAATATTTGGAAATAATCTCTTATTTTTATACACAAGGAAACTCAACTCTCAAATACAGTGAACTTAGTTCATTAGTCTACATCCATTAATTTAGTGAAAATGTTCGGTGCCTGGCTTGCAGTGTTCTCAGTGAGGCACTGTGGGGAGACAGAGATGACTATGAGGGGCTCCTGCAGGATATTAATAAGGTAGAAGGAAAAGGCTTTATTACAGAGACACGAGCAAGTTACTGGTAGGGCTCTGTGCCACTCACAAGCTTTTGTTTGGCATTTCTTTTCTCCATATCTGTGCCAGGAAAATCAAAAAATCAAAAAAGAAGAGCTGAGAGGCTTGGTCAAACCCAAACATTTTTGTAGTAATTACTTCCCAGATTTACTATTAAACTATGAAGCAATAGGGTTTGTACTCCAAGTTTTGAATTCATGGAATGTTCAGATAAATAAGTAGGTACTTCTAACTTGTAAAAAATAATATTTAGTACTCTAATATTTTCTCCCAAGAAAAGAGACATCTGTACATTTTTGCTGATTTTCTCCATTACCAGAAAGATTAAGATTCGTGAATCAGGAGAAAACAATTTGCTTTCAATTAAAAAATAATAGCAAAAATATGACAATAAAATGAATGAAAATATGAAACCATCTGTGTCTGAAATGATAATGCCAATGTTGTAAACATTGCAATTTGTTCAAGTCCCTTTTTAAAGAAGCGTGTTTACATGTGCACACAAACAAGGAAAAAACTCTTCATTCACAGATCTTATATGCCACACACACAGCCATATAGGTACAAATGTGAGATGTGTATATATGTCTGTAATATTCCTATGGCCTGATAGAAACTTAATATAGGTAATCCCCAGATACATCTTCCAGTATTTGAACTATCACCGTTTTCTATCACATGACAGTTCAGGTCCTTGTTCCCCCTGGTACTTGGATCAATGCCACAATCACTTCATCTCAGCTCCTTGTATTTGCCCATCTCTGTGTCACCAGATTATTTTTCCTTTAACAAAACTTCAGCCACATTTTCTTGTTTAAAAATTCCCAAAGTTGGGGGCACCTGGGTGGCTCATTGGGTTAAAACCTCTGCCTTCTACTCAGGTCATGATACTAGGGTCCTGGGATTGAGCCCTGCACTGGGTTCTCTGCTCAGCCTGGAGCCTGCTTCCCCCCCACCCCCTCTTTGCCTGCCTCTCTGCCTACTTGTGTTCTCTGTCAAAAAAAAAAAAAAAAAAAAAAGAATGAAAAAAGAAAAAGAAATTCCCAAAGTTGCACATCTTCTACTGAATACAGGCTCAAAAATTCCATAGCAACATAGTCACCATGATTTTCCAGTCGTCTCTCCCATGCAACCAGAAAAATGCCCCCTCCCCCCGCCTTTTTTTTTTTTTTAAAGATTTTATTTATTTATTTGACAGACAGAGATCACAAGTAGGCAGAGAAGCAGGGAGGGAGAGAGGAAGGGAAGCAGGCTCCCTGCTGAGCAGACAGCCAGATGAGGGGCTCAATCCCAGGACCCTGGAATCATGACCTGAGCTGAAGGCAGAGGCTTTAACCCACTGAGCCACGCAGGCGCCCCCCTCCTCCCCCTTTTCTATTGCCTTTGCCCTATCCTAAACACTCAGGCCAAATCTCCCCACCTCCTCCGGAAGCTTCACCGACAGACATAGCCTACTAACCTTTGCCACCGGCTTTTATTCTGCACCACATCTTTGGCACCCAGTAGTAAATGCAATATTTTGTGACTCCATCCTGCCACCTTAAAGTGAGTGGGTGAGCTTCTGAAAGGGTGATCAGGAACATTTAAAGAGGGCCTTATGCTATACGAGTTAGTTATATACGAGTTAGTTACTTGATTAGAGTTTATTGTGAGATGACCTGGAATAATTTCCTTCACCTGTAAATCAGAGCGTCACCCCCCCCCCCCACCCCATTTCAGCTGAAAGCTTGATCAATAATGACTTACTCCCCTGATAGACTGGGATGCTTGGGAGGCCACCTGTAACTTTGGATTTTGATGCTGGGGAGGAAGGAGAAAGTGGGAAGGAAGGGGCCGCCGAAACACAGGCAGCCTCTTCCGTCAACGTTTAATTCAGGTGTTCCCTATTAACTTCATATTTCTTGAACACCCACCCTGCGCAAGACGCTGTCAATTTGATTTTCTCTTCCCCTAAAGAAAGAAAACAAAACCATCACTGAAGTCCCTGAGTCAGTAAAATTACTCACCTGACGGCCAGGAGCACCCTCCCCCCACTCCCCTTTACAGGGGTGTCTGGCAGGCCTGAGGAAGGGGACAGAAAGCCTGAGCTGTAATCTAAAGTGAAAATCCAAAGACTAATGCTATTGGCAACTGTCTCAAGGCGTTGTCCCCTTGCCAGATCCTGCGCCAGGATGGAGAAGCCTGTTACAACCTAACTGTCCTGAAGTGCTGCGGTGGCCCCCTCCCCCGCAGCTGGGAGGCGAAGGCTGGACGGGGTTGGCTTTCTCTGCGCCGGCTCTGGGCGTGTGCCCCCGCCGCAGCTCCGCGGAGCCTCCGAGCCGCCTGCAAAGGGGGGCGGGGAGCGGCGGCGAGCAGCCCGCGTCTGCGGCTTCCTCCCCACGCCCGAGCCTCCTGCGCACAGCCGGGAGGACGTAAGCCCGAGCCTAGTCCCCACGCCGCGGCGCGCGGGCTGCCTGCCCAGCCGAGGTAACTTTTCTGGCAGCCGGAGCGGGGGGGATCCTAGGGGGTCTCCGGTTTGCGAGGCGCGGAGGACTAACGGGAGGCCGGGGGTGAGGAGCGCGCTCTGCGCGGCTGACGCGTGGCTCCGGCGCCTCACAGCCGCCCGAACCGCGGGAGCTCCGCGCTGGGCCCGGCCCTGGAACCCGCCCGCCCTCCGCTCGGGACCCCCGCAGGGCCGGGCCAAGCCGGTGCGCTGCGCCCCCCGCCGGGGACGTGCCCGCTCCGCCCGCCGGCCGCGCTGCAGCATCGGCTGGGCCGGCGCGCGGAGCCTGAGCATCGGCCTCCGGCCTGGGGACCTCCCCCGGAGCCCTGGCTGGGAGGGACGGCTCGGTCCCTGCGTCCCTGCAGTGCCAATTTGCCCAAATCCCCTGTTTGGGGCGCCATGTTTTAAGTTACCCCGGGGCTGGGGGCGAGGGCGAGGCGGACTGCGCAGGGAGGGGCGGGGAACCGGGGGCGGCACTGCGGCGCCGCCCGGGGCGGGTGGCCGTCTGGCGGGAGGGGCCCTGCGCCCAGTGCGCTGCGGCTGCGGGGTCGTCCCGGGTGCCTGGCGCGGGCGGGCGCGGCGCAGGGCCGGTAAGGTGCGCTCGGCACAAAGCATCCCCGCTCGGGAGCTGGCCGGCCGCTTTTATGTAACTTGTCTCGTTCCCCCGAACTGGGGCGGCGTCCCCCGGACGGTGGCGGGGGCTGCAGCCCGGTCGCGGAGGGAGGAGGAGGGAGCGTCCTAGAGAGGTGGCTCCTGGCCCGGCACCTGCGGCGTCCCTCGCCCCAGCCTGCGCTCCCTTGGCTCCCCGCACGCGAGCCGGAGCGCGGGGAGGCCGAGGGGCCGGGAGCCTCACTGCTCACCTGGCGCCCGCGGGGCTGCGAGCTGCCTCGGGAGGTGTCTGCGAGGGCGGCTTTGCGGCGCGTGGGGGGTGGGGAGGCCCGGGCATCGGACGGCGGGAGTCGTGGTCTCGGCCAATTCCATGCGGGTGTTTCGCAGCTCCTGCCGTGGGGGCTCGCTTTCTCGGCGTTCCCCTCTCATCTCGCCCTACTTCTTCCCCTCCCCCTTTCCCCTCTCCCCTCCAACCCCCGCCAAGTTCATGGCTTCTGCAATGCGGTGGGTGTGGTTACCTAGTAAATTGTAACTGGTCCCTTGCAAGTGGGAACAGTCTTTCCTTTTGGGGTTTTATATTTACGGATCCAAAGTTTTCTAGGGTTTTCTCCTCCAGTTGCAGTCCAGGGTTAAAGTTGGAAAGAGATTGTTGGAGAACAGACAGAATGATAAAGAAAACATGTGGTATTAATTACGTGTGGAGGCTGGGCTGGGAAATCCTGAGAGGGCCAGGCACTCCTGCTAATGCAGTGCTTCCATTACGTGTGGAAGTTGATGGTTCAGTATTTTTACATTAGACTTGCAGTCCTGTACAATTGCTTTTGCAGATATCCTGCCTGACCTTTTTGGGGGGCCCATTTTAGCCTCCCAGAGGCGCCAGGTGTCCTGGAGTTTCCCTTGATAGCATGAACGTTAGCAGAAGAGTCACGCACTAGTGCTGAAAACATTCTTTTGGAGGGTTTTACTCTGATATTTGAAGCCTCCAGGAATCCAAAATTCTAAAATTCCACGTCTATCTGGGAACCCTGGACCCAGCACCAATTACTGCAAATTAAGCCAAAAAAGCCCCATTATGAAAGGGGAGCACATCAAGCTTGAGTAAACTCCAGGGAATGGAGAGGCAATTTATATCTTGGCTCTCACAGGGTTTTTTAAAAACGCATCTTAATTTTGGTTTCAAACTTTTAAAACTTTAGTTGGAGTAACAAAGTTGTGAGAGGAAATAAATTCTAGACTGAGAAGCAGTAACTTTGATTTGTTAATTTCACAAGGCACTGATGAAAATCTCTGAATACTGTCTTATTTACATTATAATTTAGAAAATTATAGTAGTTTAGAAAAGCAAACTATATCCAAGGCATAAGGTACTGCATAAAGTTCAGCTAGCTAATCCATTTCAGGCAAATACTTTTTTGCAAAAAGAACATGTTTTGTGAGTGATTTATCAGTAATAAAAAGAGTAGCCACGTTATTTAATTTGTAAACACCTTTTAGATGAAGGATCCAGAAGAGACAGGTCAAAGGTCAGTGTCTCCGCTGAGTATTTACATTTAATTTTCAAGTCATTTCTTCTGCATGAATGGGATTTAGATTAGAGGCAGTTTTTGCCAGTTCTTGTACAAGGTTTGGACTTTGGCCAACTTTGAATTGTGTTGAAATAGGAGAGCAGGGATTTTTTTTTTTTTTTTTTTTTTTTAAACTTGATTAGAAACTACATTGGTTTTTTAGAACCCTTTGGTCAAATGCATAAAGGGGCTGCCCAGATACAACACAAGCAACTCTTCATTCACTAAGAGATGTGAGATTGTCACGAGTTGGTGAATATTTTCTGCATTTACTCGATGTTGGATTAAATGTGGCAGGAACTTTTTGTCCAGAATATGGTCTTACATATTGTCGTATACATGTTCATCTTTTAAGTTAGCGTTTTAAAACAAAGTCTTAAAATTCACAAATGAGAATTTGTGTCCTCTTCTGTGACATAGAACATCATTCAGGAGTAAGCTGAAAAATACACATTTGAGAGAGAGAGTGAAGTTGTGAGAATTGAGCTATAATGAAGAGAGAGGTTACTTATTTACTTGACTGCCCTGAACATCTTTGGTTCCCATAGCGTCTTACAAGCATCCAGCCACAGTTCTGCCCTGAGTGTCAGCTTTATTATGGGATATAGACTTACTATTGAAAACCATGAATCAAATTCATCTTTAGCACCACTTCATTTAGATAGATCTTTAGTGGTGCAATTGCTGCATCTCTTTCTTTCAAAAGGTTTGCTGGCTGCTAATTTGTTGGGAATTCGTCAGGCACTCTTGGAGGGTTCTGCTGTCATTTGATTTCCCTTGGCAGCAAAGAATTGTGTGCTCAGAGGCAAGGACTGGAGCAGTGAAGTCATTACCCTGCCTGGTGTTGTGACATCACTATGGCTCAAAGGAAACAAGGGTGGGGCAGGCAAAAACAGACGGTCTGAAGCATCTTGCTGGCTTGAACTTTGCTTGATAAATGAACAAGACTCTCCTTTCTCAAGTTCAACTGCACCATAAGGTATTGTTTGGAGGATGGGAAGGTAGATGTGAATTCAAGGCTGCGTAGGAAAGTGTGTTTCATAGATGAAGGAAGAAGGTTTTTTAATGAAATAGTAGAAATCATTGAATTTCCTTTTTATTGGGGAAAACAGTATATGGAATCTTAAAAAGGACCATTTAAACAATTATCCAGAGAGCAAGAATAATGAGTTTATATTTTTGTTTATGCCCAGAGCCAATTTTTTTTTTTTTTTTACTATTCTTTGCACTGAAATAGCATTCTTGCTAAATTCTTGGTTTAGATAATTAATACTGTCTTTTAAAAGTATGTGTTGTCTATAAAGATAGTGTGTTTTCTGGGTAAGCAGTGTCTTTTCTGATTTATTTTTGAGTGATGTGATTGCAATTGGCAATTGGCAATGGGCAATGATGGAAGAAGCTGGAGATCTCATAAGTTTACAAGATACCTGCAGTGGTTTGGGGTAATTGATTTCTTTCCACTTACACTGTTTCACAAATCATTTTATATTTTAGCATTTTAATCCTAACTTTTAGATTTCTAGCACACAGATGATCACAGACATGTTTCACCCAAATTAGTATTGAATAAATTATAAAAGGAAGTCTGATATTCTGAAACTGTAAAGTACATTTCATGTTTTGATTTCTGCATGTAATGTGACATGAGCATGAAGAAGTGATGGCTCATAGGATAGTTGCAGATCTTCATTGTCTTTTCTGTACTTCCTCGGTCAAGATGACTTGTCGTTTTTTTCATGTGAGTGTATTATGCATGTAGAGGAGCTGGGCAGTTCTTCACTGTGTAGCTATTCCAGAACAATTTCCAAAGCAAGGGGGGGGGGGGGATGGGAAGAATGACACAAGTAGAGAAGTTGAAATTAGATACCAGAATTGCAGATCACTTGGTGGAAATGTCTTTAGTATTACATTTTTAGACCTTGCGGTGATTGGTTAAATTGCACACTTTAGAATTGTAAGCTTCTATTAGCACCAAACCTCTAATTCTTTTGTAATTTGCAGTATAGAGAAAAAGCTGACAACTTAATTTTTAGATTGCTGACACATTGATACATTGTTCTTATAGCCCTTCCTTACAAACTTAAAAAAAGAGGAAAAAAAAAAAGGCAGCAGAAAGGTCTGTACTGGACCTAGGAAACAAAAGCAATATTTAACCTGCTTCGTGTATTTATTTTTCTCTCTAGTTTTGCTGAGTGAGTGAGTGCATGATGTGAGTAGGAACTTATTTTTCTTGGAGTTTCATCCCCAAACCAGTGCAGGTCTAAACACTTATAGCACTGAGTAAATATTTATGGACTTGAATGAAAAATGAGGCCATTTGTGACTTATGCTTCGCTACAAAAAAAATATTTGAGAAGGCTTCAAAGGCCCTGCTGCTTTATTTAAAAATGCGAGTTACTGAACCCATGTCTGCAGTCATTATTTTTGATGGCATGATCCCCTTCATAACAAGCTTGCTGTTCTGCACATAGCTTGAATGAGGTAGGTTCTGGGGGTTTTGCTATATGAGAAGAAAATACTGCAGGTACCTAGAGAAACACGAATGGCTTCTTCAGGGGAAGATCTGCAGGAGGCCTGCTTCCTTTCCTGCCAGCTCTAATTGATGTCATGGAGGACATCAGCAGAGAAGGAATTCTCAGAAGATGAGGAAAGGGATGGAACTGGTGTGTGACAAAAGCTGAAAATGGATTAGGGCTGGATGATGATACCCATTCTGACATCGGACTGCGAAAAGAAAAACTGTTTTCTGTTGTAGATCTCTCCTCTTTGGTCATTTTTGTACGTAGCGTTTACATTCTCAAACAGTGAGTTTCTTTCTCCGTGTCTTTCTGTAAGCCCCAGATGTCATCATGTCTACAACAGACTTTTATTTTCGCATTTTAACATGTCTGAATTTGGGCTAGGAATTACAGTTGCTCTCAACCATGTGGCAGAGAGAAAGCAGGCAACTGATTTCACTGATTGGAGCATGCATCCAGAATTGGAGATTGGATGTCACCTGACCAGAAGAAAACCTTGGAGTAGTAACGGGCACCAGTAGGAAATGGTGCCTCACTGATAGAGATTCACGGGGGATGGCATTGTGGGAAAGCAGGGACAGCGAAAACGGAGTTGGTCTGCAATTCAAAGGAGTCGGAGTCTGACTGAGTAAAGAATTTTTAGGAATACCTTGGCCAAATTATTTTGTTTCTGTGTATTTATTTATGCGTAGAATACCTAAATAAATCTAAGAGTTCTTTAAATAACTAGAAAAGAGAAATTCTGGTGTATGAGTCATTCCTTGATTGGCAGAGTGCTGTGTCTCTTACAATGAATGGTGCCATGAATTTCATGGAATATGGTTTGTCACTTGGATGTGCAAATTTTTTATAAAAAATGCTATATAATCAGTGCTTATTTACATGGCTCATTCTATGTATTAGTAATTTTTTAAGATTTTAAAAATTTTATTTAAAGAGATAAAGTGCACATGTTCTTGGAGAGGGGCAGAAGCAGAGGGAGGGAGAGCATCCTTTTTTTTTTTTTAATTATTTTTTTCAGCATAACAGTATTCATTGTTTTTGCACAACACCCAGTGCTCCATGCAATACGTGCCCTCCCTATTACCCAGCACCTGGTTCCCCCAACCTCCCACCCCTGCCCCTTCAAAACCCTCAGGTTGTTTTTCAGAGTCCATAGTCTCTTACGGTTCGGGGGGGGGGGAGAGCATCTTAAACAGACTCCCCGCTGAGTGAGGGGCTTGATCTCACTACCCTGAGAGCATGATCTGAGCTGAAATCAAGAGTCACTTAACCAACTGTGCCCCCCAGGTGCCCCAGTAATTATGTTTCATTATGTGCTTTGCTTTATGGGACACATCTATTGAATGGTCTTCATATTCTAGTTTGGTCCTTGGAATATGGCTGGGCTTTGAGATGAGTCCTGGTAGGACACTCCAGAAGTCAACAGGTCTAAATTTAGGTGAAATGTAGCATTTACGCTAGGGAGCAGTAGGAGATGAGTTGAAGGAGAACGTGTGGGGCCTGCTCGTGGAAGGTTTTGGATAGGAGACAAAAGGATATTTTGGACTTTACTAGATACAGTAGGGAGCCAATGAAGGTAATTGAGTAGGGAAGAAGAGTGTTTTTATGGTGATCCATGTAGGTTGTATTGGAAGAATAGGAGTCTGGAGATAGATGACCTTTTGTTAATGGCCTAATCCAGAATTTTTCAGAAATTGATTGTGATGACAACTCCATATATTTTTCGTGGTCACATCCAGTCGGAGGTTAGTTGTTTTGGGGGCTGTATAGAGTGGAAGATTAGATATATGGAAGATGGGAAGATTTTCATGCTGCTTATTTATTCTTCCCATTAAAATACCTTTGTTAATTTAGATATTAAAAATATTGCATGCTGACTTCAAAATATGCTCTAGAGGCACGTGGGTGGCTGAGTTGGTTCAGTGTCCAACTCTTGATTTCAGCTCAGGTCATGATCTTCAGGGTCATGAGACTGAACCCAGTGTTGTGCTCCCCACTGGACATGGAGCCTGCTTAAGATTCTTTCTCTCCTTTTCCTTCTGCCCCTCCCTACCCCCTCTAAAAACATAATAATAAAATTAAGTAAGATATATTCTAAAATACTGAAAAACAAAAAGGAGAAATCCCCCCCCCCAAGACAGCTGCTGTTAATATTTTTGGCAAACATCCTTCCAAAGCTATCTCTTGGAATGTCTGATATACCATAGTGGGAATCAGCCTTGTGTTGGGCTCCCTGTCTCGCTATTTAATCGTTCTGTGACCTGGGTCAACTCTCAACTTCCTTGACTCTGTTTTCTAATTTCTCAAATGGTCATAACACTCCCGTCTTAAGTGCTACAATACATTCAGAGCACTAAACATAGTACCCGATGTATCATAAGTGCCTACTAAATACCAGTAGCTTTATTTTGTGTATGTACAGACTCAGGCACTTGTTTTACAAGAACAGATTTCTAGCTTAAACATTATATGTAACCATTTTCTTTTTTATGTAACAGTATATCCTGGGAAGCTTTCTCATGTATACAAATCTGTATCTCTATCATTATTTTTAATGGGAAATAAATATTTTCTCTGGGTCCTATACAACACTAGCGAAGGATCATTACCTTAACGATGGTGATTATTTGAAATCTTGTCGTCCAGCCCCTCCTCCTCCTGCTATTTGCTGCCTGTACTTTTTGTCATTGTCTTGTAGCACACACATCAGGGGTCTGTGGTGAAACAGGACATTAAACAAAATTAAAATTGTTAATGGCATTTGTGTGTATCTCAGTGTCGTGTGTGTGTGTTTGTGTGTGTGTGTGTGTGTGTGTGTTTTAGTCCTGATAAACTAAAACAAACAAGCTTTAGCCATATATATTTTTTAAAGATTTTATTTATTATTTGACAGAGAGAGACACAGCGAGAGAGGGAACACAAGCAGCGGGAGTGGGAGAGGGAGAAGCAGGCTTCTCGCTGAGCAGGAGCCCAATGTGGGAGCCTGATCTAAGGACCCTGGGACTGGGACCAGAGCTGAAGGCAGACACCCAACAACTGAGCCACCCAGGCACCCTGTTTTTTGATTTCTTAATTCAAACTGTGACAAGAGTCTATTCACAGACAGATGACCTTCCCTGACACAGCCTAACCTTGAAGTCCCAGGTACCAACTGTCTCCCCTAGTGCATCCCAGCATCCCCCAGCAGGCAGCAGACACCTGGGCCTATAACTAAACTGGACTCTGAATTCAGAGTCAAAACACTGAAGGGTCTGGGATAGTTTAGGAGGTATGGAGGCATGGGGCTTCCAGGGCAAAGAAAACAAACAAACAAAAGCCTGCCCTGGGTCTTGAACCTTGCCTTTGTCTTCAGCAGTAGAGGGTTAGTGAATGTTGGACTCCATTCACAGATTTCATGCAGATTCTCCATGGATATGGGCCACTCTGTTGTGTTAGAGACAAGCCCATGGTTTTGACTGTTAATTTTACTTGACATCCCTGTTGTTTTCCTACATTCAGATGGCTGAGGAAAATAGTGGTATGATCCCAAGATGGCGCTAACTGGCGTGGTGGACCTACGCTTCTGCTAGGTCGCCATGACGAAGCTTGAGCCCAAGGGTGGACCGGGGAGTTGCTTGCTTTTATGTAATTTGTATCTAGAGTTACATCATGGAGATGCAGTGTTTGGTGATTTCATTTGAGAGAATTCTTGATCTTTGTCTACTCTATGCCATTATTTTGTGCTATAGGTGGTGACTTTTATTAACTTGAGCTTAAACTGAATACTGTTAGTGGACAAAGTATGGGGTTGGAAAAGGTATAGAAGTTGACCAATTTGCTCGAGACATTGGGAAAGTTCTTCCCCTTAAAGCCTGAAATCTAGATAGCAGTAATTCATGAGGAATAAAGAAGAAAGAGTGAGTTAGAGTGGATATGGATTGAAACATCTGCTCCCCTTCAGCTAGGTAACTTGGGGCAGGTTGCTCCATTTTTCTGGGCAAGGTCCTCCAGCTGTGCAGTGACAATGACGGTGCCAACAGGAAGGTTGAAATGAGACCTATATATCTGAAGACCTCTAGAGCCATGTGTAATGACAGTAGGCACATGGTAAATATTTTCGCAATTAAGCTACTTTGTTATTTGCGTACGTTGCTTGTTCCTAGAGACCTGTTAGGAATTGTGAGATTGCAAAAATAAATCCCCCTGGAGAGTATGGAATTGTGGGACATTCCATAACAAACTCCATAATCCAAAAGATGACCCTCAATGAAAATAATAGAATTTTGTCAAATTTGAAACTCCAAATGACAGTAGTAGAGGTTTGCAAAGAATTAGTCACAGTGGTTTTCACATCTTCTTGTGCAGTGGAATTACCTGGGGAATTTGCTAAAAAGCAATTCTAGGGACCCATCCATAGTTCTCACTTAATAGGTCTGGAGCTAGGTCCAGGCATTTGTATGTGAACAGGTATGTAAGTGGATTCTGGGCCACATTTTGAGATAGCTGTTTCAAGGAATCTTGTCTCAACAACTTCTTAGTTTACTGGTTACTGTCTGGTAAATACGTAATCTGGGAAGATACTACAGTGTCAATAAATAGCACTAATATTTGAGAGAGTGCTCAGCATAAAGAGCCTTGCCTGGTTTCACTATGGCTGGTCATCACTTAATCCCTTTTGTGGTCCTTCTAGGAAATTAAGTAAAATTTAAAAGATTAAGGAAGTTGGATTAAAGGTTAGTTTTCTTATCTGTGAAATAGGGATTATGGTAATTATGTAGCGTAATGGTCAGGAGTATTAAATTAGTAAGTGAAAGGGGCTCTTGGTTTTCGGCTTAGGTTGTAGTGGGGGGGGGGGGGCTGTCATGGGATTGCGCCCTGTGCATGTTGCTGGGGATTCTCTCTCCCTCTTCCTTTGCCCCTTTTCCGCCCGCCCCCCACCCATGTATGCTCTAAGCAAGCAAGCAAATAAATAAATACAATAATCTTTTAACAAATGAGTAAGTGAAATTACGTGGCTCAGTATGCCTTCAGTTGGGGCTAGTTTTCTCTATGATAATACACAAATGGAGTATAATCAGCAAAGAGGAAATGTCTCTATGAGTAAAGGTGTTTTTGCTGATCAAAATCATACTGAGCTATTTGGGTTTTACAGATAACTCTTAAGTTGTTAGGACATTCTTACCTAGGCAAAAATGAAAATGACTAAAACCTTTGTTTTCTCTGCAGATGTTAGGATTCTTAGTGATACTATGTAAATGGTAAATGTCCACATTACATGATGATGTATAGTAATTAGCTTTAGTTTCTCTATTCTCTTATCCAAAAAGGACACATTTCTCACTTTTCTATGGAGAGAGACAAAAAACAAAAGTCACTTGTATTTCATCCTAGCATTACATCAATTTCTTGGGGTCTGAAGATGAATTCCGGAAGGAGCTTCCACACCTTGGAGTTGTAGCCGCAGGGCCACTCGCAGGTCTGAAGCAGCTTTCCTGGTCACACAGCTCCCGGTACAGGGAGAGTGCAAGTAGGGATGAAGATGTCCTCAGACACTTTTCTCCCTCTCAGGGCAGTGTCTCTAGGTGTCACCAGACCTACATCTTGGAAGCACCTGCCCGAGTGCCTCAACATTTGGACAATAGATGTAAAGAGTAAAAGAGGGAATATACAAATATTAGTAGATTAAATTTCATAAACTCTTTTTCTACTTAATTTTCAGCCAACTGTTCCCCTGAAACATGGATTGGTTTCATCTGTTTACCATTATACCTGTTATTTCTCCCTGTTCTTATTTAAGAGTTGGATTTCAACCTGGTGATCTCCTTGCCTGCAACTTCTGACTAGAATTATAAATGACCTTATGCGGTCTTCCTAGTGTCCGGAGGAGCCCGTGTTGCCAGTCACAGCAAAGATATCCCCTGAACTCATGTCTACACCCTGCACCTGGCTGGCTTCCACCCTCTCTGTCTCAGTGAACGTTTTACTCTCCCCGATGATGGGTCCCGGTCTTCTCCACCCAGGCCAGCTTCAGTCCCAACTACCTCTTCTCCACACGACTCTGAGTCAAGTGTCTGTCATCCTAAAGAAAGAAGCAAAACAGACCAACCCCGTCTTTTGATTCCACTTCCTCTTCAAGTTTGCCGGTGCCCATGTTTCTTCCTGGCTCCTTAGCTCTGAGTCAGGCTTCTTTGAAATTATGATTTGTCCAAGCAGGATGCTCATTTGGCAACAGCGATGGTTAATTTTAAAAGATTCACTAATGGATACCAAAATGCACGTTTAGACTGTAAAGACCGATGACATGAACCAAAGCTTGGCACTTGGAGCCTTTGTAAGGTTTGGTTCCTCTGTTCATTCCTTTACTCGTTCATTTGTTTATTCCACAAATACTTCTGGAAGGCTCCTCGTGAACCTGGTACTTGCTTGGTGCTAGGATGGCAGCAGTGAACAGGAGAAGCCAGACCCCTCTGCTTTCCTCTTCGCCCTGTGGTTTAAGCAGGGGGACAGGCAATAAGCAAATAAATGTGATTTCCGAGGGAGATGAGTGCTCTGAAGCAGGACCAGATGACAGTGACCATGTGTGTGGAGGGTTGCTTTAGATACTGCCATTTGGGGACTTTTAACATTTTACCAGGTCCTCCTCCTTTGTACTCCTTCTCTTTAGCTGTGGTGCTAATTCTCCATTGTAAGTGGTCTGGGGCAGGGACACCATCTGTAATCATTGCGTGTATGTGGGCCTGGTACAGTGCCTCAAGGATCCCGTGTCACTGCTGAATAAGCAACTTTTCCTCTTGTCCCCCCTTTTCCTGTGCCTTACCTTTCTTGTGATACTGCTTTGACTTTGAATACACCTTCTTTGTTACGTAAGCTTAGTTTCTCCCACTGTTGTGTTTGGATGTGGACTGTGAAACTTAGGACACTTGTGACTTAGGTTTGGATTTGTAATTTCCATAACCTTTTTCTTAAAGAATGCTCCCCAAAGTGTAAAAGCTTTAGCACTGACAAAACCTACATCTGCCCCCGAGCCTGCTCCATTTTCAGCTGCCCCTTTTCTGAGGTCTGATTGTGAGTCTAGTTAACCAGAATCCAGAACCTTGACTGGGTCCCAACCCATTCCCATTCTTCTGAAGGATCTCACAGGTGTACCTGACAGACATGCCCGAAGACTTGTGTTTATTTGCAACTTGGCTGAAAGAAGTCACCGAGCCGTGGGCCACCTGGGTAGCTCAGTTGGCTGGGCGTCTGCCTTTGGCTGTGGTCATGATTCCAGGGTCCTGGGACTGAGCCCCACATCGGGGCTCAATGGGGTTCAGTGGGGAGCCTGCTTCTTCCTCTCCGTCTGCTGTTCTCCTTGCTTGTGCTCTGTCTGTGTCAAATAAATAAATAAAATTCTTAAAAAAAATTTATAAAATTAAAAAAAAAGCCACCGAGCCTCTCTGAGGGAGAGATCTAAATTTGCAGAGCAACCCCCATCTTCTTCCTGTAGAATTCTTGTGATGACCAAGTGTGTGATTGATGGGAAAGCTCTAGTCGAGTTGTAAAGTTGCACACAATGATCGGCATTTGTAGGGAGTTAATATGGCAGACGTCGGGGAAGGGAGCGTGTTTGACTTCTTTCGTGCTCCACGCCCCAGTTCTATGCCCCCATTTGTTTTCCTCACAGTGGAGTGTATCTTGAGGACTTACCAAGTGTCAGCAATACGCAGCCACCAACAGTCAAGTGGTGAACAAAATGATCACCAGTGCCCACTCTCCAGGGGCTCCGTGTGTCATGTGGGGCACAGAGTTATGGGATTACCTGCTTGGCGGTGACAATCCGTCAGGACTGGAAGAGCCATGGGAGGTTGGGACAGCGAAGAGACACAGGAGGCTCTCCTACCTGGACTGGGGGGTGTGGTCCTGGAAGGAGAGGGCAGATGTCAGACCTAAGACCTGAACAGTGACCTAGCGTCAGCACAGGACAGAACAGGGGAGGGCCTGACAGGGTCTAGGGTAGGCTACTGGGAACGTTTGAGGTGACTGGCCCCCTTATACAAAGGCTGAGAGGAACGAGAGAGCTAAGTCACTTGGAGAACTTGAAGGAAACTGCATCTGGCTAAGAAGCAAGATGGGACCCAGGGACAGTGGGGAGAAGACGAGACGAGCCTTGAAGACCGCTGGGTCAGAGCTCAGGGCCCCATGTTTTATGTCGCCTTGAGGAGATGCAGAGGCAAGGAGGAGTTTTGCCCTGTTGGCGCATGTGGTCAAATGTGATTTTCAGAACCGTTACTTTGGCTCTTGAAGTAATCTAGGGAATTTCCTTGTCAAGAGACAGTCTATCAATTGTAGTTAAAATGACTGGTTTTGAGTCATTTGTTTGAGTGAATGAATCAATCCGTAAGCTTATTAGTAAGTCTTGACTCCACAGCCATCTAGATTTATAACTTTGGGAAATACTTAACCTTCAAAATTTCACTTCCTTTTTCTATAAACTAAAAATAATCACACTCCACAATAAATCAGTCCTTCCAGCAGGCCTGTGCACCAGTCCTTTGCACATAGTAACTGTCCATGGAGGATTTCAGGGTAGTTTGGAAGTGGAGGTGGAGGGAAATGAATCATTGGGGAAATGTTTAGGGGATGGAGTTGCGAGATTTGCTGATGTGTTGGGTTTGGTAGGTAGGGGAGAGGGGAGTAGCCTCACTTACTGCCCCTGAGGTTATGTCTTCTGGGGGAGGCCTGGGTTGAGGGTGGGGTTGGTGACAGGGACACAGACATCAGGAGTTGGGCCCAAGGGTCCTACGGGACATCCAAGGAGAGATGTCCAGGAGGCTTTACCCAGGGTTTAGCCAGCCAAAGAGGTCCAGCTTCAGGGCTGAGAGACCGACTCATTACAGTACAAAGGGCATTAAAGCTGGGGAAGATGTGGTCCTAGAGAGAGGACGTTGGGGAAATGTGTTTCAGGAAGGAGCAGTCTCTGGGCCCCTCAAGTTCCCAGAGGATACCGTCCCTGAGACAGCTTTGGGTTTAGCTGCCTCCAGGCCTGGCCAGCTCTCAGTAAGGAGCTCAGAGAGGTGCTCCTTCCTTGACATGCCCAGTGGTCCTTCCAGTTCCCAGCTGTCCTCTCTCCCCCAGGCCGGGGCATCCTGAGGGAGGCGAAAACTGCAGGAGGTTAAGGAGGAGAGGAAGGTAAGGGACTAGAAGTAGTGCATGTATGTGCATGCCTGGGATACCAGGACGCTCATAGAGAGGCTGAGAGCATGGGTGGTGAGGTATGAAATGCAGTAGGAATTTCTATCTGCAGCGTTTTATTTTTTTTAGGAAGTATATTGAGAAGCAAAGGTGACATTGCTAAAAATACCCACCGCTATGTAGAGAAGGGGCTGTATTTAAAATTGTGACAGGCAGCTTAGTTTAAAGCACTAAGCATAGACTTGCATTTTCTTTCACACAGCCCTCTTCTGGAGACTGTAAAAGGTTCTAATGGGTACTTACAGAGTGCCAGAAACGTGATGACAGCTTTTTTCGTTCCCTTAATTTGCTCCCTTTCTCCTTATGATAACAAATGATTCCACCAGGGATAAAATATTCTTGCTCATAACTGAACAGAAACGCTGGAGCCGGCTCGTCTGTCACTCAAAGGTAAATGTCAAGATGACCCCCAGATGGTTAAGAAAGTGGAGGATGCTAAGATAGGTTTGAGGAGATGGGACCTGGGGAGGGAGACCAACCATGAGAGACTCTTGGTCTCAGGAAACAAGCTGAGGGTTGCTGGAGGGGAGATGGGTTGGCGAGATGAGGTGGCTGGGGGATGGACATTGGAGAGGGTATGTGCTATGGTGAGTGCTGTGAACTGTGTAAGACTGATGATTCACAGACCTATACCCCTAAGTAAATAATACATTGTATGTTAATTTAAAAATTAATTAATTAAAGAAAGAATAGTGTAAAACATTTCTGATACACAAAGAGGTTGAGCCACAGTGTGGTGATCTATAAGATCTATAAGATAAGGTCCCGCCGAAGAAATCAAACATTAGTGCTGTCTGTCCTCAAACTCCCCTCCACAGTGATGCCTCCCTCCTTCCCTCCGGTGAGCAGCCGCCCTTCTGTATTTGTGTTTCTCATCATGAGAACAATTCTGTATTCTTTTCCTTGTTACTGTTTATCGTATCACTAACTTTCTGCGGTCTTGTTTTTGAGGTTTAAAAACTGTTACATGATATGCTGTGTATATCCTTCTGCAGCCCTTTTCATTTGGCATGAAGTTAGTGTTCATGTACAATGTAGGATCTGTAGGATTCCATGGCGTACTTCTTTTTTTTTTTTTAAAGATTTTATTTATTTATTTGACAGATAGAGATCACAAGTAGGGAGAGAGGCAGGCAGAGAGAGAGAGAGAGAGAGAGAGGAGGAAGCAGGCTCCCTGCCAAGCAGAGAGCCCGATGCGGGACTCGATCCCAGGACCCTGAGATCATGACCTGAGCTGAAGGCAGCAACTTAAACCACTGAGCCACCCAGGCGCCCCCCATGGCGTACTTCTTGTTAGGGAAGACAAGTCGCTTTGCCCAGGTTCCTGGCTTCTTTACTCCTCCTTGAACAGGCTTGTTCTTCCACCTCAGAGATGCTGTCGCCTCAGCCCAGAACGTTCTCCACCAGCATATTTACACAAGTTACCCGTTGTACTTAAGGCCCCATCACCCCTCACCCCATTCAACACTACCTGTTCCCCTTCCCTGCTTACGTTTCTTCATATTAAATGTATTTTACTTTTTATGTTTATTGCCACCTGGCCCACCCAGAGTATATCAGCTTTGCTTTTTTGCCATAGACCCGAGCTCTTAGAACAGTGCCAAGCACGTGATGGGTGCCCAAGAAATATCTAAATGAAAGAGACATTTAAAATAGAATGGGAGACAATCCCATGCATCAGTGAAGGAAGAGTCTAAGTCAATCTTTAATATTTAGTAGATCTGATTTTGTTAAAAGTGAGTGAACTGTACGTTGTAAATATAACCTTAAAAAGTGAGACTCCCCACTGAGAAAGCTTGCCTGTACAGCCTGCGGGATCTTCTTGGGATGTAAAAGAATGGGTCTGTTTGCCAAGTCAAGACATACGTCACTGAGCAGTGTCATGCTTCCAGAGTGACAGTTGGGTGCAGTCATTTCCAATTAACTTTGACTTGAGATTCTTGATGCTTGTTAGAATATAGTAATTTACCCCCTCCCCAAGAATTAACACTTCCATGTTGTCAATATCTTCCCAGACATACCATCTGGCCTGCCCCCTTTATTTTCCCCTTCCAATTTTAGTACAGTGTAAGGTAAGCAGGGTTGTTTTTTTTCTTAGGAATGAATATTCCATTGTCTTGTAATTTAGAAAATAATTTGTACATCTCTCATTTTCACTCTTTGTCCTGGGAAAATCAAGGAGTAGTTGGTTTTTAATTCTGAGTTCTTCAGTGAAATATCAAGTAGTTAAGTGAGGTTTTGATTAGGCATGCATCTAATTAAAGAAAACTGAATAATGTTTTTCTTTTGGAATATAGTAGGAAATTATTGTGAGGTATAAAGATAGATATTTTTTGTTTTTATCTATGGCAAAATCATCTATAAGTTAGTTTTAAGGAATTTCTTAGCCAAAAGAAAATTTTCATTCCTGCTTTATTTCTATTTCTTTACAGGAAATTACATTTTTCTCCAAATGTAGAAAGTATCATGTCTAGACTTCAGGAGGGTAGAATTGCAGAATTTCTCCCTATTTAGCTCTAGGTACTCAGTGTTGGTGAAGTTGAATGATCTCTCTTCATTCTTAAATTTGTTTTCAGTTACAGTTAAACTTTGATCAGCGCTGTGAAGGTCCACTTAATGCAAATTTTTTTTCTGATAAATACAGTAGAATACCATATATTTTCTCTTGCTTTTGATTTTCTTCACATTTTTCTTTTCTCTGGCTTTATTAAAAGAATGCGGTATATAGTACCTATTACAAAACAGGTGTCAAATGATTGCTTATGTTGTTGGAAAGGCCTCCAGCAACAGTAGGCTACTTGCAGTTAAGTTTTGGGGGAATCAAAAGTTTTACATAGATGTTTGACTGTAGAGAGTGGTTGGTACCCCATGACCCTTACATTCTTCAAGTTTAGACTATATATATATTTTTTTTTTGGTGCCAACAGTGACTTCTTTCTTTTTTTTTTTTTTTTAAGATTTTATTTGTTTATTTGACAGACAGAAATCACAAGTAGGCAGAGAGGCAGGCAGAGAGAGGGGGGGGGAAGCAAGCTCCCTGCCCAGCAGAGAGCCCGATGTGGGGCTTGATCCCAGGACACTGGGATGATGACCTGAGCTGAAGGCAGAGGCTTAACCCACTGAGCCACCCAGGCGCCCCAACAGTGACTTATTTCTGCATGAGGCTCTAAGATCAGTGTGAACTGGGCGTTTCGGGTTGATAAAGGGGAGTCGACTGATAAAGAAGATACCAGACTAGATGTTGTGTAGTTACTGCAGATGTGGGAGACCCGTGCCCTCCATAATCAGTCCTCAGGAAGTACTTCGGTTGATGGCCCACAGGACCAGGTTTGCTCACAGCCTACAGGGGCTCCACCTCCTAAGAACCGTCTGTAGGTGGCTTCACAGATTTCAGGACGTCTGACAACAAACAGCATGACTCGGTTTGAAGCTGATGTCCTTTAGCACGAGCACTCAGGATTCTGTCTCAGTCCTGGATCAGCAAATTTGATGTCTTGCAGCTCTCTTTTTAAAGAGACTGTGAGGACATAGGTAATTGTTTTTATGGCTTTCTGGTGAGATGGTATTGCCTGATGGAACGGTCTTATTCCTTAGTGTTCTTTTATACTGAGAAGAGGTTGAAGTTGACAACATGTTAGTAGAAGTACCAGCTTCATTATGATCCTCATAAACATTCAGTATGCATTGGCTGTTTCTCCTATAGAAAGAATCTTTTTTGGGAGATGTGCTAGGGACACTGCAATGATTTTAATGCATCTGCCCGATAAAGAGAAGTTGATTGGTAAAGAAGATCTCAGTTTAGGTATTCTCTAATAATGGCAGATGGAGAAGACCTGTGTGCTCTAAGATCATTCTCCTCACACCTTCAGGTTCTAAGAAGATAGATGCGAATCTTCATGTTTTGTATTAGATACATAATATCTATATAATAATCATGCACATGTATTGTGATTATACTGTATGCAGAACATTTATATGGGTTATAATTGTGGGAGTTTGGGATCAGATTTGTGACAGGCAGTTAGTTGTCCTTGCTTCTCATACAATCTGTGTGTTTAATCCTAGCTCAGGCACTTTTTCCCTAACGGTGCAGTCATGAAAAGTTTTTTAGAGTTTCTTCACCACACCTGCAATGTGTGGATGCTAACACTGGCCTTGGGTTTATGTGACAGCTGTGCACAGGCTAAGTGCATATCCGAAATGGGAATTGTAGTAAAGCTGACCTCATTGTGTTGCTATAAGGTTATGAATATTACTGATACTTCATAGAGTTAGGTTCAAATGGAGTTGGAGTCTATGGAATGGTGCTGATCTGCATGAAAGCTCTCCCAGGCCATGCAGTTGCTCTTGGACGGACTCTTCATTGCTTTGGTTGGCTGGCCCTAATGCTCCTGGGAGGCTCCTGGGCTGTCAGGCCCTGCTCTTCTTGGGGCCAGGGAGGAACAAATGTTGAAAGGGCGCAGAAGGAGGGGAACTTCTGTTACTTGGCTGCTCTTACTTTTGCATATCATTTTGAATGGAATGCAATGAAATGTGGCCTCTCTGGGCTGAAACTGGGTTTTCTTCAATGCATGATTACCAGTGAACAGTTGGAAAAAGCCAGACAAGTGATCTCACAGCGTTAACATTTGTTGTGTGCCTCCTTCAGTCTGACCAGCACCTGCTGCCTACTGCTTTGGAGAATTGCTGCTGACTCCTTTCTTGTGACTGTTTGGGGCTGCCAGTATGGGCTACCAGCTTCCTGGCTACAGCAGTTGGCTAGGTACCTGGGCCTTGTCAGTCTCTCTTCTCCATCCTGGCCGTGTGATCCAGGGCAGCTCAGTCGATCCTCCCTGGGACTTGTCCATAGATAGAGTGAAGGGGCCTTAACTATCTGAGTGGTTGAGATACAAGAATGTGGTCTCCTTGCTTGGCCCATAGAACATGATGTCAGAGGAGAGATGAGTTTGTTTTAGCAACATAGAATCCCTGATCTGCCCTGTTTTCCTGAAAATGACCAATGGAAGTCTTTTGTTTGTGTTTGTTAATTAAGGACAGTAGGAAAGCAGCTGCTGGCAGGATAGTATAGTAGTAAAGAGCCCAGCCAATTACTGTTTGTATGACCAGAGAAAAGTTAAAACCTCTCCAAGCTTCAGTTTCTTCAATTGGGAATAGTGATAATACCCACTTTATAGGTTTGTTGTAATAATTAAGTAGGTTTGTTGTAAGAATTAAGTAGAGTCATATTTTTAGGGTTATATGTGTATATACGTAAATCATGTTTAAAATATGTATTTAAATATCTATTTGTAGGGCATTATAAAGCTATATGCATATTAAAAAAATTTTTTTTTAAACAAAAGGTTTTTAAAACCAAAAATACCTAGTAAGGACATGATCTTGGACAGCCTTTCTCAAGGCCTTTCTCAAAGCTTAAAACTAATAGGTATTAAATTTTTTTTAAGTTGAACATAGTTTGAAAATTTAGATGGAGAAGAATCAGATTTTATTTTGCAAAAAGATTGTCCCTAATCTTTTTGGTTATAAATTTATTATTTTATTTTATTTTTTAAAAAGATTTTATTTCACAGAGAGAACAGGTAGGGAGAGCAGCAGAGGGAGAGGGAGAAGGAGACTCTCCGCTGAGCAGGGCTCCTGAGGCAGGACTGGATCCCAAGACCCTGGGATCATGACCTGAGCCAAAGGCAGATGCTTAAGTGACTGAGCCACCCTGGCACCCGATAAATTTATTTCTATCAGTTTGATAGTATCGATCTATTTCTGATTTGCAGTGTTGGTTTATTGTTTCAGTTGACCAAAAAACCTGATCTAAATAGTTTGAGGAAGGAAAAAAAGAATTATCATGAGGAAGCTGTGGTGGTCTAGAATGAGAGGAAGACATGGGGGAAACAAAAACTTGGAGTGATCTACTTTGAATACCTTCTATACAGAAACCATTGTGGATGAAATTTGGTTCAGTAGCCAAATTTAACACCACTTCATGTTCAATAATGTCAGTTTACCAGTTTGTGAAATCTAGAACTATGGAAACTACTGCTTTCGCTGTAATTGTGGCCCTTGTATAATGTACATGGTATATATGTCTGTCCTCATGGAAATTTCAACGGAAATTACTCCTTTTGTATATCTCCATTTGCTTGACCATACGTTTTTGATACTGGGGTCCTTGATATTTCTTCTCTATCAATCTCGAAATACAGTCAGTATAATACGACTTGTGGTGCATTGTAGTGAAATGGAAAACATGTCTGTTACTTTAAATCTGTTGCTTTGCTTTGTTATGTTTCATTGTTTGCAACCTGGCTCCTGTTAGGATGACTTTTAGGAACCATGTTAGGAGTTCATTGTTTCAGCTTGCTGAATGTAGACCTGGGTCAATTACCAAGAGAATAGATACGTATTCTAAAGGCTTTAAACTCTAATGACATTTTACGGTGAACAGGCTGATGAAATTGCACTTGCATGTTTTTGAAGTAGAGCACAAAAGAATGAAACATACAGTTTCTAACAGTCTATGGTGCATGCCTTGCATGGCAAATACCTTCTCTTATCCAGATCACCATTTATGTCTACAGAAATCCATTGGCTACATTATTATTATACTGTAACTGTAAATATCTGTTTGGCATTGAAAGAGTAAATATTTCTGTTCTACAAAGATAACCCTTTTACTTGTAGTAAACGCCTGATATGCATTGTCTGATAATGTTTAATTGCATTCTTGCTACAAAGTTAAACTCTTAACTGTTAATATTAAATAACAGGATTAAGGCTTTTAATGGCTAATGTCGAGTCTGTCAGTATTTCAGTGTCTTATGATTAAGTTAATCCAGTAATGTTTTGAGTGCCAGCTGAATTAGTTATTTACATGCATTTGCTTATTGACCAAATTTTTCTTGAGAACCTATTATATGCCAGAAACTTTACTACATAGCAGTGAGTGGAAACCAGAAAATTTCTGCCCCGCATGGAGCTTATGTTCTAGTCTGATGTTCTACTATCTCTAAGCCTACAACATCTTTGTTAGGTAGGTATTATCCCCAGTGCATAAGTTCTGAGTGCAAGTCTGAGCTTTATACTCTTTGAACATGGGGGGGTTGGGAGGGGTGCATGTGTGATGTTATCTGGAGGAGAAATAAAACAGAAGTTTTCCTTCTGTTTTATTTTTATTTATTTTATTTTAGTTTTTCAATTCATGTTGCATTTTCTAATTTTGTTCCCCTAAATAATGTACGTCAATAAGAGAGTTATGCTCTGTAACATAGGTGGACAGAAACTAGTTTAAATTGTTACTACCTGTTTTACTGTTAATCAGATTTCATATGCTAGTGTTTAGATTTTTTTTTTTTTAAGTAGAATTTTAACCATGGAAACATTGCATTTAAATTCTTGGGAGGTATTTAATTGGAGGACAAGTTATTATAATTTATCTTTAATTTCTTATTGAATTGGCAGTGACCTCAGCAAGAAAATAATATTCATGCAGGAGATAGATTATTATACTTTGGCCTTTTCTAACGAGAACATTTTAACTCGTGGGGAGGTGCTTAACCACTCTGACTTGGCTCCCTTCCCTTCTAATATCAGGCAGGCAGTTTAATTGTCTCTCCTAGATTAATACTCTATAACTCAGAAACATGTCCAACTTACACATCTCAGAAATAAATCTACTGACCTAGTTTATTTGGTCTTGATTATTTTCTCCATGATTTGAAGCATATTTCTTTTGGGGGCACATCTGCTTTGACACCTTTGAAATGTTGTCAAGTCCTGTGTATTGCTATCAGTCACCGTATCATGGAGCCCAACAGTGAAGGCAGAGATGAGAAACTATGTATCATAGACAAGATCTTTGACTTGGAGAGGACGGAACAGTGTCAGTGGGAGTGGCGTTTGCTGCTTTGATCCCCAAAGCTGTTTTGGGTTTTGGTTTTCCTGACCATCATTTGTATACTGCTCTAGATAATGATATTCATCATTCTAGTGATGTCCATGAAAACGGACCAGTGTAAAGTTGTGAAGTAGGCCACTCCTGGAGGATACGTTACAATAATTACTCAGCAGAATGTACTCAAAGCGGGGAGAGGGAAGGTAAAGCCTTTCTATGGAACAACAAAGCCTGTCTGTGTGTTGGATGGACCTTGCATTGAAAGGAAGATTCTCCTACTGTCACCTCAGGTAGAGGTTCCGCAGGAACTCGGGACACTGCAGACGTGTCCTCAGCGGGGGCCACTTTGGAGAAGGGTGTGCACCAGTTCGGTAAGAATCAACCTTTGCTCTTAAAGCCTGCTTGGCCCTTGATTTACTGAGGAAATAACAGCAATTCAGGGGTACAGGCGATAACTGAGTGACTATTTCCCTGAGGATTTTTGGAAAAAGAATAACAATAACTGTGATGGACACATCAGAAGTAACTGGGATGTAGGATGGGTAGAAAAATGGAAGCGTCTCATCATAATCGATCTGCCCTCTCTTCCCCGGCTGCGGTGCTGGGCCCGTGTCCCGTCTCCAGGGCGGTCCTCGCACGTTTCTGCATCAGTCTACGCTGACGGGCAGGGCGCACGCAGCTCTGCACCGCGTGGACGGCCTTTGCTGGGAACGTGCCGTGTGCTTTCCGTGAAAAACAACTGTTGAGGGTTTGTTGTTTCAGTCATGTTTTCCTCCCCTCACAGCTTAGCGTGAGCCGTTTTCCCTGCAATTTTTCTCTCTTATCAACCCTATAATTTTATTGTAATAATTCACTGTGGGATGTCACTTGACACACATCTGAGCCGACGTCTTTGCTGAGCAAACAGATTGCCTGCTAATTTGCCAAATAAACGGGTTCAGGCACTTTTTCGTGAGCTTCTGCTTCCTCTTTTTAACTTCTGAGATCCTCATACCAAACGGTAAAGCTCAAATCTTTTAATTCTAATCCTCCTCTTCATCTTCAAATATGTGTCCACGGAAAGGGGTGTTCGTTGCAGTCCTCAGCCCTCAGCGAAACGCGGGGAAACCCTACGTGTCCGGCTCGTTGCATAAGCGTTTACATCCCTGCGCTGGCCACTGGGCAGTGTTTAATATAAGGAGATCTTTTTCGCTATCGAATGAGGAAACTGTTGAGAAATAGAACTGCAAATATGCTGCTCATTCATTAGCTCATTCAACAAATATCTACTGAGTGCCCGCCGCCGAGTGCCAAGCGTTATTCTGGGAAGGAAAGATTGAGCAGTGGACCAGCCAGTAAAAACCCTTGCTGCCCTGGAGGTTATACTCTAGAAGTGGAAAGCCGAAAACCGAAAAGAAATAATACATTAGCATAGAATCTGGGAGGCCCCATCAGTGTCATGGAGCAAAGAAAGCAGGGAAGAGGAATGGGAAGGGCAGGTGGAAATTTCCTAGAGCGCAGTGAAGGCCAACGTGAGGGAGGGAGCTGCGTTTCAGCCGAGCCCTGCAGGGGGCGCTAGGGAGGCCATGGGGGTCCGCAGGGAGAACACTGCAGCCAGAAGTGTGAGGTGGGGATGGGCCTGGCAGCTTTAGTTGCTACACGGATGCTCCTGTGGCTGGAGTGGAGAGAGGGAGGGTAGTAAGAGGGGGAGATCAGAGAAGACACGGAACACGCATGGGACAGCCTCGGCTTTCCCTGGTATGACGAGTAGTGACTCGGGGCTTCTGAGCAGAGTAATGCCCTGACACGACCTTATATTTTAAGAGACAAACTCTAGTGGCTGTGAGACTGTGGGGAGAAGGAGGAAAGGCCAGAGAGAACTGTTAGGAGCTCAGTACCGTGATCCATGGTCCCGGTGGGGCATGATAGTGACAGTATCTGGAGCCATGAGGATGGGTAAGCCCTTTGAGACGGAGTGTAGGGAGAGAAGAGCAGAGCTCCCAGGATTGAGCCCTGTTGTGCTCCAGTGTCTACAGACCCAAGCAAGAGCAGTCAGTGAGGTAGGGGGGAAAGCCAGGGGCCAGGGGTCAGGAATTCTCAAGGAGAAAGCATTTAAAGGGGGAAGTGATGGCGCTGGTCCCCTGTGTTGCAGATCAAAAAAGCAGGGTATGAGACCACGTGCATGAGATGCTTCCCTTTTGTTTAAAACAGGGGAGTTTTTACACATAGGTGTGCTTCCCTGTGCCCAGAACATTTCGGGGAGGCGGGGAGTTCAAAAACCTTGACCGTGTGTCCTCCATAGAGGCACAGTGGGAGAGGGAGGCTTTCGCAGTTTCAGAATCATAGTTAATTTTGGAGTGCCTATAAGCCATTTCCAATATAAGGACATTTCAGTTGAGAGCACCCACTTCCTGTCCCTTCTTTTTTCTTCCCTTGGCATTGAGTCATTCTTCCTGTGGGATCATGACAGATTCTCTCCCTGTCAGACTCTCAGCCTAGAGCTGGGGCATTCTCTCCCTCCACTCCCTCACTCCCTCACAGATAGTGAGGGCTTAATTGTGCCAAAGATGTGAACCAAATAGACAAGATGATACCGCTTGTCTTTGAGAGACACCCAGCCCTCCTCCCCCACAACTAATCCTGGCTGGGATTAAGGAGTTCTATGGATTTTAGGGATTCTCCTAAAATGTTCACATGCATCTGGCTTAAGTCCTCCTTGAAGCCTCGCTATAGTTTATGACACTATTTCTTTGAAAAATAGGATTTGAGGCTCTTGACAACCATTTTACAAGTAGCATTTTGGAAATAATTAATTGGCAATCGGAAACTTCCCATACTCCTGTTTTAACCAGTCTGATCAGAAGATTCTGCATAATCATCAACTCTTGTTTATGTCTGCTAGTAGAAATATGTAGTAAATACATACATTTGGACTGCTGAGTTTAAAAAAAATCAAATTTGTCTCACTAATTGTTTTGCTTAGGCCAATCTTAAAATGAGTGTACATTCCTTGAATGTGTACTGACTGACACCCAGGATGATAATCTAGCCACGAGCAGTGAAACGCAGCTGCTGGAAGTTCACAGTGGAGCATTTGTGGTTTAAGGAGTCCTGGGAGTGCAAGAAACAGTGACATTTCTATCAGAGATGTGTTTGTTTGTTTGTTTATTTGTTTTAAGAGAGCATGGGAGGGGTGGGGCAGAGAGAGTTTCTCTAGCGGACTTCTGCTGAGCCCTATGCAGGGCTCGAGCTCATGACCCTAGGATCATGACCCGAGAAATCAAGAGGTGGACATTTAACCAACTGACCTACCCAAGTCCCCCTCCATCAGAGATGGTTTTGGAGCCCTTTTTTGGTACTGGAAGAAATAAACCCGTTTAATGAAAAATTCACCTGGGAAACAATCGATGAATGTCAGGAACTAGCATGAGACATGTTAGTCCCCTGTTGGCCATGTGATTTCTGGCTTGAGAAATTCTCTTACTGATCAATAGAATGAGTCAAGTGGGAGAGCTGGTCTTTATGTCCATTCCTTAAATATTTCCTTAAAGTATCCTCTCAATTTTGTCTTAATTTTGGGGTTTCAAAACCCATGAAATAGATGAGCCCCTGGTCTTAGCTGTTACTCTGTTCTTTTCAAGTAGAAGAACATGTTCCCAGATGCGGCCAGGTGTCTGTTGCTTGGGAGGAGGGCATCCATCGGTGGTGTGAGCCACAGACCAAAGGCATCTGTAGTTCCTGGAACATGTATTAGTAAAAACCATCTTAACCACCTTACCTGAGGAGCCTGTACCAGTTATTAGCTCTTGGGCTGTCTGACTTTCTTATGTGAGACCTGCTTTCTTATAATTATCACCTTTTGAGTCAGAGAAATGATTTCCTGAGGTTCGGGCTGATCTCTCACTGCAGCGGCAGCGGGTCCTTCCCTGGAGAGAAAGCCTGCTTTGGTACATGTGTTTCCTGCGAACCCTGGGATCAGAATCCGAGGGGTGGTGGACAGTGCTTGAAAGTGTTTTGAGAATGTTTTCATTTTCTTAAAAACCAGACTTCTTTTTGTTTTAAAGACTTACTCCAAGTTAGGGGCACCTGGGTGGTTCAGTCAGATAAGCTTTGGACTCTTGGTTGCTGCTCAGGTTATGAGCTCAAGCCCCTCCTTGGGCTCTGCACTCAGTGGGGAGTTTGCTTCAGATGCTTTCTCCCTCTCTCTCTCAAATAAATCTTAAAGAAAGAAAAAGAAAGGACTTAGTCCAATTTAAAGCTTGCTTGCTTCCTCTTACTTTTCCACTTGCTACTGTCTTTGACCTGCACTATCTTTCTGGGACTGTTGGCCTTGAGGATTTTGAGCCGGTGACATCTTTGCCTGCTCTCAGTTCCTCGTTGCTGTGTCATTTGGGTTCATCCTGCTGACGGGGCCCAGGAAGGAGAATTACGTAAAAGGCGAGGAGGGCGGTTGTAACTGGTTCAATACTGATGTTCTCTGCAGCTTTGAATTAGGAAGTTTCTAGTATCGTTTTGAACTTCCCCCATTTTTTTATGCTTCATCTCAATTTCCTACTCCTGTGGTTGGCTCAAGAATTCATTCTGAAGCAAACCTCACGTTTGTGTGGAACAGACCTAATCACAGCAAATGGTTGAAGAACTCTACTTGCTCTCCAGCCTGATTCCTGAACGGCGCTCTTCAGCGGTACCATCTCGAAGAGGACTTTTCAGCAAGAGCCGTAAAGCAAAAAACTCTCAGTTCCACGACCAGCACTGAACACTCTGGCAGCTGGAAAGTCTAATTATAGGCTGGGAAGCCCCTTAGGAATTACATAAAGTGTTAGCAGAAGGACTGCATGTAAATGACAGCTGTTTGCCATGGGCACCAGGGAACCAAAGTGCATATAGAATAAAAATAAAGTGTCCCGTCCAGCATCTGTTGGTTTTAGATACTTGTGAAAATCACCGTACTTAGTAATAATAAATTGATGGCCAATCACTGTAATAGTGTTGGCTTAAAAAGTCTTATGAGGAAGAGAACACATACATTCCTTTTGTAGATCACAATCATGTGTTTGAAAAATCTGACTCTTTAGTGCATGTTGACGTAAAGATAGTACAGAAATGAAATGTCGTATACCTGTAATTTGGGCTGTCAGAATATTCTGGGGGCAGCTGTGCCCTGTCTGGACTAATGGATTCTAGGACCAAGGAAATCCCATCTTCTTGTCTGAAACATAAGGCATGAGAAATAGTCCGTCTGTTTTAAAAAACAACAATAAAAAAAAACAAAAAACAACCCTCAAGCACCAAAGTAATACCAGGGAAGTGCTAATGATTCCTCTGAATATACTTCTCAGACAGCAGTTTTCATAAGTTCATTAGAAAATTTATTATTTGCATTTAACTTTCATGAATATTTTGACATTTCATGATAAAATACATGAATCGTGTATTTTATTACTACGTGCAGTAATAGTATTCAGTGCAATAAAGCGAGGTGTGTGAGCCTGTCTTTGGAAGAGGCAGAAATGACTTCTGAAATAAATGATACGTATTTACAGATGGACTGTAATGCTTATGTATAAATGGAGGAGAAAAATCTGTTTCAAGAGTAATCCTTATAACCTAGATTTTCACCACTCACATCATGTGATGTCTTAGTTTGGTTGTATTTTCAAATTAGTCTTCTAAAGAAAGCAAAAACATGTATGCCATTCGTGATTGGCATCGGATATAAAAATGTGTATCAGGTTTTTTGTTGTTGCTTTATCCTGTAAAGGGAAGATGGACCTCACACCATAATCAAGGGTGGGGATTATACAATATTAACAGCTGTTTCAGCGAGGTTAGGGCCGGAAGGAAGAAGTGCTCCATACTGAAATAATCATTGCGTAAGGGTTGATGTCAGCTATGTTGCTGTTGAGAGTTGTAATTTAATACATAAGACATACTGAGGAAAATGCTCATTTTCTTCTACTTTTGTATCCTTATAATTATGCTTTTGCCTGTATTAAGCAAACCAAAGTCATTATTATTTTTTATTGAAGTGAATTTCAAGTTTAAAAGGCAGCTTGAGCTTTGCTCTATCATTTTTATCATCAGATTTCTGTTAGGAAATACAGGAAAATTACCATGATTTTCTACTTTGGATAAGCTGTTATGACTATAAGTTGATATATCCTATACACATTGGGTCTAGGAATCTAAATATATGTGAATAATGGCTAATGTCTGTGTACTTAATATGTGTTTATATGTGCCAGATTATAAATTATATGAATTATTTAATCTTCCTAACCTGGTGGGAAGACTCTGAGAGGTTAAGTAACTTACACAGCTGATTCATCATGGCCAGCCGAACCTAAGCTCGGATTCCTGTATAGGGTTTATGCTCTTACCCTCTCTTGTACTGTGTCCCATATAGAGGGAGACCAATGAATGGTGTGAGCAGTTTCCTGACATGGTCGCAGAAGAGATATTTCATTAATATTTAAATGAGAGAAAAGTCTGTTCATTATCTAGGTTGCCACCTTCAGTTTAATCTGGTCATCCTACCCTTATCTTTTTTCCAGGCCCTTCAGACACAGCCCAAACATACCCGGCTTTCTTGTCACTCATTACACTAGACATGGGGCCTTTCCAGCTCAGTCAGTTAGGATAGACGAGGTTATGCTGCTATCACCCCCATCTCTGTGGTTTAAAACAGCAAAGCTTGGGGCACCTGGGTGGCTCAGTGGCTTGAAGCCTCTGCGTTCAGCTCAGGTCATGATCCCAGAGTTCTAGGATGGAGCCCCGCATCAGGCTCTCTGCTCAGCAGGGAGCCTGCTTCCCTTCCTCCCTCTCTGCCTGCCTCTCTGCCTACTTGTGATCTCTGTCTGTCAAATAAATAAACTCTTTAAAAAAAAATAAAAAAAACAGTAAAACTTCTTGCTTGAGTCGTATGTGCTCTGTGGTTTGGCAAGGGCTCTTTACTCACGGTGCTAACTGAGGGATGCAGACTAATAAGGACACGTGAACCTACTATGTGCCTAGGACTAGGAGAAGCAGACATACTTGGGAGAGACCACTGTTAACTCATCAGGCACTAGACATGTTCCCCGACCAGGAGAACTTCCTACACCGCCCTCCGATGCCCAGGCACCCTGCTTAATGCCCTTGCGCTCTACCCACGGCCATCAGTGGAGCCCCTCTCTGTGGAGTACACTCTTGTCCCTTTGCTGTTGGCTCTGGCATTCTTGTTTAGGTGGGGCTTTGCCCGGTGGGCTGCTTGGGAGTAGGGAACAAGAAGATCTGTTTGGTGTCTGCACTTGCATAGCTGGCCATTTTTAACTTACTTATTGTTTGGCACAGGGAGAGGTGGTTTATGGTGGAAGTTACAACCGATGGAGATAATAGGGGAGAGCCCCCTTCTCCCTGTCTTTCAACCCCTGGTCTCCTCCCTAAATCACTGTCTCCTCTCTAGCCACTGTGATGTGTCTAAAATACGGTACTACTCCAAGTCTTAAAAACCTCTAAATTGTCCTCCGTTGCTCCTGACATATATTGAGTTCCCTTCTTGATTGGATCCCTACTTGCCCCATTAGCCACCTCTGTCATACTGTCCCCAGCCGCCTACACAAACCCAGATACTCTTATCTCCACCTTGCTATCTTCTTTGGGGCTCAAATGTTTCTTTCTCTTGAAAGGAATTCCTGGTCGGCACAGTCAAAGCTGAGTGCCGCTTCTCTCCATCTCCCAGCATCTAGGACTTCACACCTCCTGGCACGTCTCAGCTGTTTCTGAACTAGTTGCTTATCTGTGGTCTCTCTAGACCACGAGATCTTTGAGGGTAGGGATTTATGTCCATTACTTTGTGTGTGTGATTCCATCCCTCGGGTTAACACCTTGTGCCGTGTTAGTTGAAGGAACAGCCAACAAGGCAATAGAATCTACACTAATGGCCCTGTGGTTCTTCCTCCAAATCTGCACCTGTTTTCTTACGTCGCTGAATTTGACCAGAAAGTTCATTTTAACTCTGCCTCATCTCGTTGCCTTATTGAAATCTGTCCTCAAATATTGCTTCATTCAGAAAACCTTTTGGAATGATGTAGGATACAGGTGATTGCTTACACATTCTTCATGTCTAACAAGGTGGTCATCTGTGATTGCTCAGCCCTGTCCCTGGTGTGCGTTTCTACCCTGGTGTGCATTTCTACCCAGGAGGTGTTCTGTGTATGTCTGGAAGGTTAGGGTGTTGAAGATGCTTGGAAAGTAAGCTCAGGGAATCACCACTTTGATCATTACTCTCAATGTTTTATATGGTAAATATAGAAAAGAAACCCCCAAAAGTTTCGGTTTAGTATCATGAAATAGAGATTACATATTTGACAAAAAATTATCTGGTTTGAATCGCTATTGAAAAAAAAAATGTTAGTCTGGTCCAAAGCCAAGTCTCCTCTCTTCAAAGATGGGAGAGCCCAAAATTGGAGCCTTTGATTACCTTTGTAAATAAGCGAACATTGCGTATACAGGCAAAAAGCCACAGCTATTGAAAGAGCAGGATTCTGATCCTTTAACCATCTCTTAGCATTTTTTTTCAACTCCGTTTTTCTAAGGAGATATTGGAAGGAGGTCAAATTAATTCACTTAAATTTCATGTGCTTTTTGTTTTTCCTTCCCTTATAATGAAGTCCTAAAGTGTATCAAACTTAACAAAAGGCTCACAGCAGGCAAGAAGAGGGAGGCACATAGACGATGTGTCTTTGGGTTTATTGGGAACGAAGGTCTTTGATCAACATAGATTATCCCATTCTTTGTACTTTCATTGTGCAACTGGTATCCCAAAACTTCCGAAATGCTGGCTGCTTTTACTTGAATGAAGTGACAACATTACAAGTATGGTTACTTCAAACACTTTTTCTTTTTGGGGAAACGATGCCTCCAGTGAATTTTTTTCCCCCTATTGATTCCTAAATGAATAGGCCAATGGAACTAGCATTTAAGTAAAAAATACTGTTAAAGATTTAATTATCTTTATCAGATAAAATGTGAGGGTAACAGGGCATACCGTTAAAATATAACTACTAGATACATGTATTCCGTATACATTTGTTGAACAAGTATGTGATCTGTGTGCTAGGCACTGGACTGCAAAGCCAAGAAACTGCTTGCTCCCTGCAGAAGGAGAACCTGTGGTCAGTTTGAATGGATAACAGCAGGGCAGAGGGGCTCCTGTCTAAGAATGCGAGCACTGCTCCTGAGTACAGATGCTCAGTTGGGGTTCCCTCACTGCCTGAGAATTGGTCTTGGCTTTTTAAGGGATCATGTTCCACCTGGGTCCTTAAGGAAGAGAACTGGCACCTCTGGATGCTCTTATGACCATGACTAGGCCCAGTGTATCAGACCACACCCCCTTGGACTGCATGACCTGGGGGCCATTAATAGACCTGATATCCTACAGATGGTAGAGGTTTTCTAGGTCCACGATCCTAGCTCCGTAACAAAGTTATTCAGTACGTGTGTAGTCATGTCACTTTAATAGCTTTCCAGATGTGCCAAAGAGTTCTTTTGCAGAAGTACAAGCCTTCAGGTATTATTTTAAAGCTGATGTTGCCATACTGGTCTTCCCCGATTTCTGTATTGAACTAATGCATCTGCGGTATGGCACGCATATGTGTGTTCGAGGAGCACAGGTACCTCCCGACCTGGGTCTCCAGGCTGATGTGAGCTGTAAGTCACTCGTTTGTATGTAGTTAGCTATTTTAATAATGACAATGTATAACATGCTGCTCAATGCTGAAAATACAAAGTAAGTCCCAATCAAAAGTGAGATATCAGAGTCTCACATCCTCAGGGCTCAGCCTGTAGCATATAAATGTTACTGAATGATGGATCAGATGAATGAATGGTTATGAATCAGGGGTGATTATAAAGAGGAAGATCAGAATACTTCTCTTACATGCCAAAACAAAGCAGAATAATAGCAGACAACGAAAATCCTATAAGAGACATTTATTTAACAGCGCTTTGGGGGAAGAAAAAGGCAAAGCAGAACAGTTTGAGAAGGATTCCAGTTTCTTTGTGTGAGGTTGAAGCACATTCGGTTCGAGGCCTGCAGACTTAACGTTTGATCTCCTTCAACGTAACCTTTTAGATTAGTGTGATTCTAAGGTAGCAAACCGTGAAATAGGAAGATTAATGTCTTCACTCTGGTTTCAATTTCCAACCGTTCCTTTCTTCCTACCAGATTTAACTCTCTTCTCTCAAATGGCTGTTGTCCCAGACAGCTGCCCCTGATGGGTGGAGTCACCAGGAATGGGCGTGGTGGGCCTTTAAGACTGGCCTCAACTCTGGGAGATTATGCTCACCCGGGGAAGTCATGAGGGCGCTGGTTCCGGCCAGATGAGGACCTGAGCCCACCACTGCCGCAGGAGACTGCCTCCTTATAGGTCACTCCTAAGTCCCTTTGTGTTTATTTTCTCATCTTAGTATTAAAGCAGATTCTCAGGCAAATGCAAAACCGGTTTAAGCGCTCATGAAGAATTTCACAGCATCATACTATGTCTGATTATGAAAACTGTTGCTTTTATTACCTTCCAGTATGTTTACCTGATTGACTCTGAAGTCTGACCTCTTCTAAGTTGGTCTTCATGACCCTAACAGGAGAGACTGCTTAGCACTCCAAAGCTGGTGGCTTTGAGCAGAAGTCTCTAACTATCATCTTTGTTCTCACAATTAAACACAGTGTGCATGGGTGGCTCAGTCGGTTGGACATCTGACTCTGGTTTCAGCTCAGGTTGTGATCTCAGATTGGAAGATTGAGTACTGGGTGTTGGCATCAGACTTAAGTAAGAAGCAGATCAAAGAGCTGTGATTCTGATTAGATGCTGTTATGCTTAAGAAGCAGAGACATGGTGATGGGGAATAAGGGAATATGTGGAGAAAATAAAAAATGAAAACAGGAGTGAATACTTCGCAAAAGTTTTAGAATATACAGAAGATACTCCGGTGAGAGGTAGATCTTCAGTACTGGATAATAATAATAATATAGAAATCTTACTGTAGTTAATTGTTGTCTTTTTCCCCATCACCAGAGGAAGAACAGTTTGGAAAGTAGAGTTGGGTTTTTTGTTTTTTTTTTTTTTTGGTCATTTGTTTTATGCCTTTTGAAAGATAAATAAAGAATACAAAATATTTATAGGATCAGGTAAGAGTTAGGCTGTAGTAATTATGATTTCATACTCATGGTTCCTTGATCCCCAGAAAACTTATTTTCTCCATCTTCCTGGCTAACCAAGGGCATCATTGTTCCATGTAACCTTTGTCTGAACTCTTTTTCCTCATCTCCCTCTTGAGAGAGCCCTGGAATGAGATAATTATCTCACAAGCTCTGATTTTCAACAGAGTTCCCGTAAGCATGTTACTGGAAATGGCAAGTCCACGGACGTGGTAGAGGCTGATGTGAGTTTTCTGACAATGTGGGAAGGAGTGAGTGCAACCTGCCCCTTGATTTGGTTTATTAAATATGATTATATTCACACTGGCAGTCCTTAAGGCCAATAAAGCTCTAAAGGAGGAAATAATATTTGATAAGCTTTAGGAACTTTGCCTAAATCCTCACTGGATTTTTATCCTGATGTTTATTTTTTTCCACTAACATTAGAATAAATTCTAGCCAGGAGATAGTAAGGAGAGGGAGTGCTCCACTGGTTTAAAAATACTCATTGTCCATTTCTTGATGCCTCCTATGTGTGTTGTACTCCATTCAGTGCTACCCTGTGTGCATTATTTTACTTAATTTTCAACTATCATAAGAGGCATTTGAACTGCATTTTACAATCGATAAAAATTTATTTTCCAAGAGTTTAGGCAACTTCAGTTCATGGAAGCTGGTAAGTGACAGCTAAAGTTCAGCACTTTGTAGGAGATGCGTGACTGATACAACCGACCAAAGTGACTGATAGCTCTTATTAGAGTCTCTCATAGTATCTTTACAATTAATGTCCTTTTCGCTTTGATTGTTAGCCCCCCTTTTGAAAGAAACAAGTCTCTTGCCAAATTATTAATGCTCAGTATAAGCTGGGGAGGTTAACTTAGGCCTCTTGGCTCTTCCGCTGATGTTTTCCCTGTTCCTTGGTTGCCCTGTTGTTTGACAAGCTTGAACAAGCTGTAGCAGAACCTCCTCATAAGGGAGACACTAGCAGGCACATCAGGGTCAGGAGAGGGGCTAAAGTGCTTTTCTGGGTAATGGACAGTTTTGCCTTTTTGATTTGATGCCTAATGGAGTGTTCCTCTTAGATTGATGTGGAGTAGATGTGTTCTGCATGAGATCGGGGAGGAGGTAGTGGTGTATAAGTACTTGGAATTCTGGCCCCACTCCTGGGGTGTGCTTGTGGTCTGGCTTCATTCAGACCCCATATCCAAACTGCCCAAACATGCAGGTTCCATGCATTTGAGGGCCGTCCTTAGCAGTGAACTTGAGGAGGGTGGTTCACTGTAGTTCTTAGGGCCCACGATCTGGAGACCCTTACGCTCTCAGCTCTGTTCTGGAGAGATCCTAAGCAAATCTATCCCAGTTGAGGAAATATCTGTGACCGAGTGTGTCCAGAGGCTCAGGCATTAATCCCTGATTGCCAAGATGTCAGCACTAGAGATTAACAGTGACTGCTTTTCTGGTCAAGGACCTGGATGTGCCTTTTTTGCACAGCAGACCAAGCCCTCTAGATGTTTATTGTGTCTCCTGTTTTGTTAAAGAATAGGCCACATTGGGCGATTTCTCAAGAGCGTTCCAAGAAATTAGTAAAGGAAACAATAATAAACAGTGATAATGATAGTGATGGTTTATTGGGGATCTGCTACATGCTGGATGTTTTCTTTGTGTCCTCTCCAGCCCTCCCAAGTAGCCTTCCGAGGTAGATGTTAGCTCATTTAAAGATGAAAAACCTGACACTGGCAAGCTCACACTGTTCAGTTAATAGGTCGTAGAGCTAGAATTCTAGCTCACACCTGTCTGACATCAATTCCCAAGCTTATTTCACTAGGTCATACTGTCTTTCTGTGAGAAGTGATTCTAAGAATTTTAATAAACATGTTGATTGTAGTGCCATTTTGTCTAAAATGATTGTAACAGACAGCACAATTTCAAGTAGCATTTCAAGAATTTAGCAGATGGATGTCCTAATTCAGCAAGCACCATCTAATGAGTGCCTGTTAAGTGCCTGACACTCACTGTTCAAGGGCCTAGAAATCCAAAGCTGAGTCCATACGTTCAACAAATATTCATCGAGCACCTGCTGGGTGCCAGACACTCTTCTAGACAATGGGGTTACTGGGGCTTGGAGCCTCCAGTGGGAGAAAGCAGATAAAGAGCAACGTAAATCAGTGAACTATTTCATATAGTAGTTTAGTGATAAATGTTATGGAGAAGAAAAGAGCCCGAAAGGAGGAGAGGCCATGGAGGGGGTTAATAGGGAAGGCCTCACTGAATTTACCACTGAGGTGGTAAATTCAAGCGAAGACTTGAATGAGGTGGGGGAATGAGCCAAGGGAGAACATTCCAGGTGGAATAGCAGGCCCTGGAGGGACGTGTCCTTCTCTTTCAGTGGAATGATGGAGAGGTCAGCCAGGCTGGCCAGAGCAGGTAAGCAGGAGAGAAGTAGAAGACCGAGGTGGGGGGGGAGGGCACCTGTGGATCATTTTTTAGGTGGGACATTATGACTGCGATTTACTCTTCCTGAAATGGGGAGTCATTGGAGGAGTTGGAGTGGAGAAGTGAGTTGATTTGCTTTATAGTCCCAAAGGATCACCCTGGCTCTTGGCAAGTGCAGAGGTAGGAAGACCAGTTAGAAGGATAATGGAGTAACTAACAAGCAAAGATGGTGGGCTGGATGGAGGGCCAGTGGTGTAGGTGAAGGCGTGTGGAAGGGGGAGGGGCTGTGGAGGTAGAGACACAGGATTTACTGAAAGGACTTAATGTGAACATCTTTGGGGGCGCCTGGGTGGCTCAGTCAGCTGGGCGTCTGCCTTCAGCTCAGGTCATGATCCTAGGGTGCTGGGATGGAGTCCCGCTTTGGGCTCTTTGTTCGGCGGGGAGCCTGCTTCTCTCTCTGCCTGCTGCTCTCCCTGCTTGTACTCTCTCCCTGGAAAATAAATAAAATCCTAAAAAAATCTGGACATCTTTATTAGATTTTTTTGCAACTGTATTTTCTTTGGCCTGAGACGTCTCAAAAGATAGATTGGCCAGTGGGGTAAGAGTCAGGGAAAGCGTGGTTCAGGGGAGAAAACTCGGGAGTTCGCTCTTAGACACCTTCGGTTTGAGATCGACTTCTGGTACAGAGTGAGAGTAAAAACCATTCCTTGCCTTTCAGACTCATGTGTCTGGTAGCAGAGACTCTCAGAAGCAAATGTTGCTACCAGTACAGGGAGATTCACAGAATGGTGGGAATGTGCATGAGCACAGTGGTCGTCCAGCTGAGACTGTTTCTGGGGACAGGGAGACAGCATCCAAGCTGGGGAGTGGGGTCAGAGCCAAAGCATAAGGTTCAGTAGTGCTTGGGGAAAGTGGGTGGATTGGAAGCTTCTAGGGGCTGTGCATTCAAGGCCTGGGGCTCTTGAAGAACAACAAGTCATTCAGTAGGTCATGATTGCCGAAGCTCATGTTGGGAGGATGAAAGTGAGGCTCGAGGGTCAGGAAGGCTCGGGATGTGACTGCCCTTAGTGTGGCATCGGGGAGAAGAAAGGGATGGGGAGCTATTGAAAATACTTGATAGCACAGAAAGAAATAGCCTCTCAAGTCCAAACTTGTAACAACCCAGCCAGGGACAAAGACCAGTAGAAAACATTAGCAAGTAGGTTATAATCTGTGGCCTTATTCTGTTACTATTTTATATGCTTTTCATAAGCAATGTTTCTCAAGCTATAAAAATGCTATGTTATGAGTTCTTAGCTGGAATGGTAGATCACGGACTGAATTTGGTGAAAGGTGTCTCAGATCTCCTTGAACTCGGTGTGGGCTCTGCTCCTGTCATCCTCAGCTGCCAGGGGGGCCAGGATGAAAAGAATATAGTCAGGGTGTTATGAGAAAAGGGTATGACTGTTTGCTTAACATCCAGGGTTGGGTAAATAAGAGGTTTGGCTATGAGGGCTTTAAAAAAAAAAGAGATTTTGGTGTATCTATTACCTCTTCTGTTGGGTGACCAAGACCCTGACTTCACTGGCAAGTGCCCAGCAGTTTTTGTGGAATTGTGTTGAAAATGTTGGGTGAGGGCTAGTTGGGTGTCCAGATGGGAGTTGATACTAAGGCAAAAACCGAAGGTGGCCCGGGAATCATAATTAGCAGGGTTTTATTTTCCCTCCTTTCTTCCTCTCTTCCACTATTCTTCCTCTCCATCCCCAACTGTCCTCCCCTTGATGGAAACCCGTTTCATTTTAAAAGTTGTGTTTCTTGGAAAGAAGAGCAAATAGGATTTTTTTTTTCAGCTTTGAGGAAATACAATGTTCTCAACCTCTCTTCAGTAATAATCATCCTGATAGAGGTGAATAATACTCTTTTCCACCAATTATTCCTGAATATTCTGTTGGGAAGGAGATTAAGCAGGACTAAGGCAGAAGTATGTAAGTATTTTCAAATATAGCTGGTAATGAGTATTACAGATTATTAAAGTGAAGAACTCAAAATGCAAAAACATATAGTCTGCCTACATCTTTTGCATAAACCAGCAAAAACCCAAAATAGAGTGTGTGTGTGTGTGTGTGTGTATAGAAATGCAGAAAGCAGCAGAACTGCTGACTTGATTTGGTGGCAGTAACCAAAAGAAGTACACATTAATATAAGCCTTGACCAGTGTCCATGATTTGTTGTTATCTACTTGTCATTTTTGTGTCCAGACACAGTCGATCCACAGCTTTGGGACTTTTAATTTCCTTACAGAGCAATGGTTAGCAAACTTTAGTGGAAAACTCCCCTGGGTGCTCATTAAAAGTGCAGAAATGCTGTCCCTTACTGTTCTTAATCCAGCCCACATTTTAGAGAATCCCGGAGTAGCTTTTAACAATTACCTGTGCCTGTGACTTGCCACCAGGGATTCTGGGATTCTGGTTCAATCGGTGTGGGTGGAGGCCAGGCATCTGGGTGCCAGAGGTTCTCCACACCTGCAGCTAGGTCTGGGGAATATGCAATTTTACCGGAGCCCCAGGTGATTCTGATCCAAGTGGCCTGAGTGTCCTCGGCAACCTTAAAGCTTCACTGGTTTGTTCCATCCACTGAGTGGTGACACCAAGTCATAGTAGTAGAGCATATCCAGGTGCATTTCAGAAGTGTAATTTTGGAAGTAATCCTTTTTTCCTGTAAAAAAATTTAAGTCAAAACATGGGAAAGTCACCTAGCTGAAAGGGTATTTTAAAGAAGTGATAAATAGGTCTTTACGAAGAGAGATTTTGTTGTTTTCTTCTGCTTCTAAGACCTACTTCAGTAGAAAATCTAAAAAAGGGAGTCAACCACGCGGAAATGATCACTCTCAATATTTTGGTTTATCACTTAAATTTTGTCCTCTCATGGTGAGTCTGGTCGTTGAATCCACAGCCTTCCACAGTTCATAGTTAGGGCTCCTCTCTCCAGCTGTGTGGCCCCTATTGCTAGTCCCCCGTCCCTTCCATGAGGAAGAATGGCCTCCCTGCTCTCAGGGAATAGTTTAATCTGTCCTCGACTGTCCGCTAGATCAGAAACACCATTGAATGTCCGGGGAAGCCAACTGCCCAGGCTCTTTGAGACCCTTTCCAGGAAGGGAGTTCCCCTGGTCAGCATGTCCGGACCAACGTCATCCTCTCTTCTTATGGGTCCCAAGTTTGCGTTTGCATCTTGTTCTCATCTTCTCCACCTGACTCTGCTCAGATCCGCATTGGGGGAGCAGATGCCTCTCTCCCAGCCTGTTTGAGGACCCCTCTGGGCAGAGAAATCTGGAAGCAAGGAATTCCTGTGGCTTCTTTACAGAGAAAGCTTTCACCTAGACAGTTATCTTGCTTCCATTTTAAATGGACAGGTTAAAGGATTTAAAATGAATTTCATTTTGAGAGGTTTGTAATTAAAAAAAAAAATTATCAACATAGGAAGTGAAGCAGGTGTTGCTGTAGTGAAGGCTTAAAAAAAAGAAAGAAAACCTTAGACCATAAAGAACCTGTAAAATTTTTCTTAAGATGAACTGCATTTCAGCCTTTCAGTTTTTCTTCAAATTTATTTTTGTCTGTAGGGTTTTAAGTTAATCTCCATTGAACTGGAAATATGTGGATTTCAAAATTGAAAGAGCTGTTTATTGGCTTAGTTGCCCATTAGAGAAAAAGAATATAAATAGAAATCACACCTGTAGCAGTTCAGTCATTTTTAGTACATTGTGTGGGAAATTCAACCCCCACAATCAGAATATCCCAAGGCAGCGCCAACCGCCCCTGCATTTTTATCTGCTGAGTCACCTCAGAGGCAGGAGGCAAGAGGCAAGATGGTAGCCGAGCTGGGCTGGAAAGCTTTCATTACACAGAATTTGAGTAGAAAATGGGGAACATTTCAGTGCTTCAGGCAGCCAGTGAACAGCCCCAGAATGAGGAATCCTCTGATTGGCACCTTCAGAGAACGAGCTGAGGCACTGTTCTCAGGCAGCTTATTTGTGCGCCAGTGAGATCTTTTAAGAACATTCTTCGTAGCCTTCCTCCATTACCAGCCTAGAGATAAAAGCCCGTGCATTATGGTAAAAACAGAATAATTAAATGCTTGGCCTCGCATTTGTATTGAAGGACGAAAAAATTAAGTCCGTCAAAACCCCAAAGTATGGGAGGTTCCAGGCTGCTAGAGGAGCTCCATTTCCATCTCTGTGGGACTCGGGATAAGAGTGTCTGAATGCTTAATTAACTGCAGGATAGCAGAGATGCCATGCTATCTATCAAACTATGGAAAAAAACAAATTCTTTTAATTTGGTTTTGGAGTACAGCAGTGTCCTGGAAAATGTCAAGATTACAAAGGGAAACTGATGAAATCTGGCATCTTCTTTGTGGAGAAGCTGAGAGCTACTAACTTATGGTCATTTCTTTTTTTTTTTTTTAATATTTTATTTATTTATTTGACAGAGAGAGAGAGGTCACAAGTAGTCAGAGAGGCAGGCAGAGAGAGAGGGAGAAACAGGCTCCTCACTGAGCCGAGAGCCCGATGTGGGGCTCGATCCTAGGACCCTGAGATCATGACCTGAGCCGAAGGCAGAGGCTTAAACCACTGAGCCACCCAGGCGCCCCTGGTCATTTCTTTTCAATGCAGTAGACATAGTACCGCAAAACAGCCAAGGGCTTTAGGGGTCAGACTGGATTGGGTTTGATTTTCCCAGACCTCATTTGTAGATTTGTGACTCGGTGCGTTTGTGTTCAATGAAGCTGATGTTTTCAACCATTCATTCATTTATACATTTAATGACCGCTGGGATGCCTATCAAGGTTACTTTGTATGATTTTATAAGTACTAAATGGGAACAATAATAGAAAGAGCCTAGAATTCTTTTTGTTAGCAATAGAAATGCCATTTTTTTCCACCCCATATTTCTTTATTGATTTGATCATATGGGATTCCTGTTGTGTGAGTCTTCAGGGCTCATCTGAAGGTGTGTGTTTGTAAAGATACAAATATTTATAGGCTGCCTACCTTTCTGGGTTTTTGAAAAGTCTGTTTCCCTCTTTTTTTTTTTTTTTTCTCATACTCACCACATGTCTTTCTGTGACGAGTTTTGGGTGCCTACACGAAGCTTGCTGTAAGGAGCAAACCCTAGGGAGAAAAGCCTTGAGTCCCTTCATGCAGTTCCAGAAACTGGACAGGCCAGATCCGTGTTTTGCCTTTCCTCTGAACTTACAGAGCTCCTAGATAGAAGGGAGATGCACAGTTCTGTTTTAATATTTCTGAAACTCAGAAATGCAAACTGTTTATTCATTCACTCTTTGTCGTCTGTATGCAACAGTTTTTGGACAGATAGGGAATTAGAGGACAGGTTATTTGTTCTTGGGTCATTTTGAGATGGCCATTCTTCTTGCTCTGGCTGTCCTCACCCCCTCAGGCATGGACACCTGTAAAGAGAAACCTGAAGTGTGGATTCCTGGCCAGCAGCCCCAGATGTCAGGGGATCTCTTGCCCCTCATAAGGTGCCAAGGTTGGAAGTTTTCGCCATAACCTTTCCCTTATTATTATTATTTTTTTTAAATGAGTGGCTCTGTGGGAGAGAGACCCGTTTCAGAAGGAGTCTAAGAGCTGTTTGCTGGTAGATGACTGTATGGAATCTGACTGTTTTAATTTATTCACGTCTATATGGTTCACACTTCATTTCTCACAGATGCAGAGTCAGATGTTGGGTAATAGAAAAATATGCTCCTGCATTAAGTTGCCAAAGATCTCTTTTTGCTAGTACGTTCTTTCCAGAGATAGAATTGGCCAACAGTGCCGAAGAAATACACTATCTCCTTTACTCTCTTTTGATTTTAGCTGTGAAATTCTTGAAAATTTTAAACAGTGGCATTGGACGTTTATACACTTGGAACGTATGTTACTGGCTCCTTGTCAATTTGAGGCCTCCCACCAGCAACACTTGCAAATGGATTAAAACTTAGGCGTGTCCATTTGAGGCTTAAATTTAGCCACCATCAGTGGAAGGTTATAAATAGGAATCTAGAGAAGCAGAGTCAGTACCAGTCACATTTTCTCTAGAAGTGACAATGATCATTTACTTTTGGTTTTCTAGGAATAAAATGGCAACCTGGGACAGAATCCCGAAGGCTCATACTAGATTAGAAACCTCTTCTTATTAAGGAAGAAACTAGTACTGCCATTATATGCGTGCGTGTGTGTGTTTAAATATAAGTACTAGGAAATATGTCTTTAATAATTTTATGGTTTATTCGTGTTTGACTTATATTAAGTAGAAGTAAAATAGCATATTAACAATATGGAATTATAGATGAACATAAAGAACAATAACTATGAAAAGTCCAGTTCTGGAATAAAAAGTTAAGAGCAGATTTTATTGGTGTACCCAATAGACTCATGTGGAAGAAAGAACTTTTCTCTTGGAGGCAGAAACTCAGATTTAATGCTTGGCTCTATGTTTATTATTATATGACTTTGGGTGAGGTAGGCACTAACCTCTCTGGGACCCCCTGTCCTGTGGTCAGAGGTGAGTTAATGTAAGAAAAGCTAAGGAAGGAGCTTAGTACCAGGCACCTGTGGGTGACCTGTGACCTACTTTCCTTACTTTCTCAAGCATTATACCCTGTCAATTAAAAAAAAAAAAGTGAAAGCACAAAAGGTTTATGAGAGCTTATTTCAGCTGTCAAACTCATGAAGATCCTACATATTTTAGAAAATAAACTCTGCTTTTAGGAAGCCATATAAGGCAGTCTTTTATAAAATTTGTGGAATGTTGAGAAGAGAAAATGCTGTGTTTGAATTATAATATACATGTTAAGGACATAATGATAGCTTCTTCCTAAGAAGGAGTAATTTATGTTTTTAAAGATTTTTATTTTTTATTTATTTGAGAGAGAGAGAGCACAGAAGGAGAGGGAGGAGCATACTCTGTGCGGAGCAGGGAGCCTGATGTGGGGCTCAATCCCAGGACCCTGAAATCCTGACCTGAGCCGAAGTTGATGCTTAACTGACTGACCCACCCAGGTGCCCCCAAAAGAGTGATTTATGTTTAACAGAAAGTGGAGAGAATAGTTCCTATGGTTAGCTTATTCCCTCCCACTGTCTAGGGTTCAGTTTGCCATAAAGTCTGAACACTATGCTCTTTTGTATTTCATTGGTGGTCTGAAATTTCAGTTTGGATTTAATTTTTTGCTTGAAACCACAAGAATACTATGGTGATGCCTTTGGCTAAGGGAAATGAAGTCATAATCCATTCTGAACTCTCATTCAGGATTAAGATATAATAATGAACTTCTATAAACACAGCTATCAGGAAACTGAATTCAAGTATCCCTGTTAACTCCTGAAAATAAATAGGTATTTGACATTTCCTATCCCAGGGACAGCTCTTAGAGTAAATTTGGTGGATATCCAATAATAAATCAAAATGCTTGTCAGGGGGGGCCAGGTAGCTCAGTCAGTAAAGCATCTACCTTCAGCTCAGGTCATGATCCCTGGATCCTCTCTCTCTGTCTCAAATAAATAACTAAAATCTTAAAAAAAAAAAAGTGCTTGTCCAAGTGACAAACATGTAAATATACATGAAACACTGCCCTGTGTTTTGTAAGGCAGCTGTACAACCCAGACCAAGATAGAATTCATGGATGGACAGTTTAGAAATTTAAAGTAAATAAACTCCTTTGATAGCATCAGCAGGATTCTTGTGTAAAGCCTATCAGAACTCTCCTGGCATGTCTTCAGTTGCCTGACAATGACAGCGTCTCAGTGGTAATCATGTTCAAGTTTCATGGAGACTAAAATTCTCTGCCATATTGTGTGGAAAAATAGCATATAGGTACAAAGGCCATTCAGCCATCAGCTAGGCTTTCCGATCAAGTCTAGAAACACATTCTGTACCCATAAAGACCAAAGCTTTTGCTGTTCATCTGTTTGCTTTTTTTTTTCTTTTTCTTCTTTTTTTTTTTTTTTTGGAACTGGAGCTGTCACGTAGACCACGAGAATACATTCAGTTTAAAACCAGGCATTGCTTCTCACCTGGACGAGATGTTTGTTTGTTTTTTTAAAGATTTTATTTATTTGACAGAGAGAGATCACAAGTAGATAGGCAGGCAGAGAGAGGGAAGCAGGCCCCTGCTGAGCAGACAGCCCGATGCGGGACTCGATCCCAGGACCCCGAGATCATGACCTGAGCCGAAGGCAGCGGCTTAACCCACTGAGCCACCCAGGCGCCCCTGGACGAGATGTTTTTAAAACTGATTGCTGATGGGATAGGGTTCACAGATGATTTCCGTTGCTGAAGGGGATGGAGCACCGCCTAGAGGAATCATGACTTAAACCCGACCAGGTGGTTGGCAGGTTCCCTCCCTACTGGGGAATACATTCTGTGTGATCTTTACACTTTCAGGGATCCCCGTGTTTCTAAGAGACACAAGGCTTCTAAAAGGGTTTGCCTGCTTGCATAATCCATTCCCCCTGTCTTCTCAAAGCTCCAGTCAGAGCTCTGGCTGCCACTAGACGGGTGCCCCTCCTTGCCATCTCCTCTCCTGCTCCGGCTCTCTTGCTGGGACTGTTGCCAGGGCCACTCACTGCTCTCCCTGCCCCCACCCTTATTCCTTTGTTCAGAGGCCAGAGTGGTCTTTTAAAAGTATGGGTAAGACCTGATCATTCCTCACCTTGAAATGCTCCATTGCGTTTAACAAAATCCAGCCACATAAACTGGCTTACGGAGATGGTCACACTCTAGCCCTCGCTCACAGCTTCTACCACTTCCTTCCCTGCACCTGCTGCGTCCCACCTACCTCCACCTTCTTTTCATTGCTTGACCACACCAAGCTCATTTTGTTCTTCAGACCTGGACACGAGTCTTTCTGGAAAGTATTATCCAACCCCTGATGACTTCACAGGGCAGATGCTTTTTTTTTTTTTTTTTTAAAGATTTTATCTTATTTACTTGACACAGAGAGAGATCACAAGTAGGCAGAGAGGCAGGCAGAGAGAGAGGAGGAAGCAGGCTCCCTGCTGAGCAGAGAGCCTGATGGGGGCTCGATCCCAGGACCCTGAGATCATGACCTGAGCCGAAGGCGGAGGCTTTAACTCACTGAGCCACCCAGGTGCCCCAGCAGATGCTTCTTGATGTCAGAATGTCGGCTTAAACACCACTCCTTGGAGAAACCCTCCCTAACTGCCCAATGTAAGCAGCCGCCATCTACTTTAGATTGGATTCTCGAATAACATCTGTGTGCAGCTGACAGTTTTTCCCCCCTTCAATTAGAAAATGGGCTCCATTAGAGCAGATACCCATTTGTCTATATCTGATGTATCCCCAGGCCTCAGACCAATTATTTAGGAAACGTTTGTCAAAGGAATGTATTAATGCATGAAGAAATGATGTAGTCAGTATTTCTAAACTTAACTGATAAATTTCCCACCAAAGTAAAGGAACTTGGTGAGGGTAGTATAAATGTACACTTCCCTTTAAAATAGCAGAACAAATTCTCAGACCTGTAAGGTACTCTTCCCCAGCCTCTTGAGTTCAGGAAACCCCATTTGGGAACTCAGCTGCTTTTGTCAGAGTGATCACAATCCAGACGTCCTAGAACAGAGCCTGAATTGGTTCTCTTGCCATTCTCTCTTATGGATTTAATTTGCAAGTGGTTTGTCCTTTTGGGAACTTGCCTCTCCTATTAGTGCTGTCCCTAAACTCTGTTCTTCGCTAAAGTAAGCCCCTCCCCCCCCATATATATAGCAGTCAGCTGCTTCTTTGGTTTACTGAAAAGTATTTATTTATTTATTTTTTTTTTTTTTTAAAGATTTTATTTATTTATTTGACAGAGAGATCACAAGTAGTCAGAGAGGCAGGCAGAGAGAGAGAGGAGGAAGCAGGCTCTCCACGGAGCAGAGAGCCTGATGTGGGACTCGATCCCAGGACTCTGAGATCATGACCTGAGTCAAAGGCAGAGGCTTAAACCACTGAGCCACCCAGGCGCCCTACTGAAAAGTATTTAGAGGGCTTGTGGGAACGACCAAATATTCTTAGTATTTCAGAGATATGTGGGATTTTATGGCCTGGTGTTTGGTGCCTGTTGGATTAGGAAATATGATGACGTGTCGACAAGATGGACATCCTCATAATCTCATCTCTGTCTATATTCTAAATGGCATTTGTTAATTTCTCTGCTTCACACAAAGCTCTAAACGTTTTTTAGCTTGAAAAGCTGAAAACTTAGCAAAAATAAACCAGGTTGTTCAAAAGTATTACATAAACGAAGAGTGTTTCCTTCAGCTTTTTTGGATGATCTGGGTATTGCTTCAGTGAGAGAAAAGCGTAATTGAGTCAGTTAATGAAGCCTTCAGCTGAGGGTGCGGTGGTGGGGAGGCAGGCTTTCTTGCTAGTGCCATGATTGCCTGCCCTAGTTGAGTTATGCCCTGGGGGCCCGTGGGTGAGATCAGTATCTGTCCTCTTCTTCTTCTTTTTTTTTTTTAAAGATTTTATTTATTTATTTGACAGAGAGAGAGATCACAAGTGGACAGAGCAGCAGGCAGAGACAGAGAGAGAGGGAAGGAGCCTCCCTGCCAAGCAGTGAGCCGGATGCGGGGCTTGATCCGAGGACCCTGAGATCATGACCCGAGCCGAAGGCAGAGGCTTAACCCACTGAGCCACCCAGGCATCCCTGTGGTCTTTTATCTTAAAGGACAGAATTTTTGTAGATTTCATGTTGTTAATACAACAGTACCTCTGGCCCTCAGGAATCCTAGAATTGCAGAATTTTAGAACAGAAGAGAAGACGTATTCCATTGAGGTCACAGAGCATGTGGCCCCCTTGAGGCCAGTTTGTGTCCTCCTGGCCCAGCAGGGTGCCTCTCCTGCACTTTGTTTTATCCCTGATTTCCCTTTATCTTCCTGAAGTAGGCTGTGATTTTTTTACTTGCACCTCATGCTTAAAAACAGTCATTTCACTTCGGACAGAAGGTTTGTGATGATTTTTCTATGACGAGGGTTATTTCCAGTGGAAGTCCTCTGTACCCCTTCCAGCTGTTGACAGCCCCCTTCTCTGGCCTGGCTTCTCACAACCTGGGCGCCGTGGTTGGTTGCTGCTTGGGGTCACCTGTGAGTGTGTACACTCCTTGAAGCAGGGGACTGTGGTTGGTTTTTTTGTTTTTATCTTGTTTTCTAAATTCCCAACTCTGAATTGTAGATGTGCTCTCATGACATTTTTGTCTCCATGAAGATGGATCTTGGTAATCCTGGAAGGTTTGCAGTCATCATGGTAACAGTAATTTTTGAATGATCGTGTCATCTTCATAGAAATTCCAGCTTTCTGCTTCTATAATCATCAAGCCAGCTAATAGAAGTTGGTACATTGGCTTATAACAGTTGAAGTTAGTATGGCCAAAAAGCTTATTTGAGAAAAACAAAACAAAACAAAACTCTCCAGCATCCCTGCTGCTAGTCAGAAACACTCAGCATTGGGAGTAAGGAGAGGGGGGCTCTTCCAATCCCTAGCATGAGCAGCCGCACAGATGGAAACCCTCCTACTGAAGTGGGGAAGACTGCAGTAGAGGAAAGAGTGTCGGGGCATCAAGGGTTTGGAGGGAAATGTGTTCAGTTCAGGTGCCTCTGAGATAGCCATGTAAGCGAGGCGGGAAGTCGAATTGTATATGTGGATTTGTAGCTCAGAGAGGTTCCAAATTGAGGAATTTCTATTTTGTAGTTGTCATTATATTTCAAATGAAGTGGAGGAGCTCTCCAAGAAAGAGGGTTTGGAGAGTGTGATAGACCCCCAGAGAGCCAGCAAATTTAGAAAGAGGAAACGGGAAACAGGCCATGAAGAGACCAAGGGAGATGAGAAAAGGTAGCCAGAACAGATAGAAGGAAAATCCAGAGTGTCCAAAGCAGAAAATTCAAGGATGAGAAGGGAGGTCACCTGGGATTTACTGGCTTGTAGGGAAGTTATTGGTAACCTTACTTAGTAAGGTGTACTAGAATAATGGGGGACACTCTAAAGAGTGAGTGGGAGGGAGAGCGTGGTTGGTGACCAGGTGGAACAATTCCTTCCAAAAGCATGGCTCTAAAGAATAATGAAGAGGTAGGACTCGTTCTCTCCCTGCTGGAGAGGGAGGGATGGTGGGTGCAGAAGAGTGGAGTGTAAGTGAGCCCAAGAGCAGGCTGACTTGTTTTCCTGTATTATTGCTTTGACTGTGGTTTTTGTTTTTTAAGATGGATGGTACGAGGGCTTTTCTTCTTCTTCTTCTTCTTCGTCTTCTTCGTCGTCTTCTTCTTCGTCTTCGTCTTCTTCTTCTTCTTCGTCTTCTTCTTCTTTATCTTCTTCGTCGTCGTCGTCGTCGTCATCGTCTTCTTCTTCTTATTCTTCTACTCACAGGCAGAATCCAGTAGAAGTGCCACAGGATAGTACCATCTTATAGTTTGCTCACAATTGATGGTGGATACTGTTCTGTAGTCACAAATACTGACATTTATATACTGGCCTCTTCTATGAATTTATATTTGAAATAGAAGAGGAAAAAAGCTTGCTTTTTAAAAAAAGTTCATCTGTTTTAGTCTTAAATCCCTGAAGGCAGATAAATAGTATAAAGAGGGTTTTTGTTTTGTTTGTTTGATTTTTTGTTTTTTGTTTTTGTTTTGGTTTTTGCAAAGTGGTTGGTTTTTCAGTAGGAATCCTGTTCTGTGCCTAAATGACAGATATGTACATTGAGCATTTTCCTGCAGGAAGTCCTTGCTAGGTTGGTGTCTTTTTTTTTTTTTTCCCCTAATTTTTATTTATTTATTTGACAGAGATCACAAGTAGGCAGAGAGGCAGGCAGAGAGAGGAGAGAGGAGGAAACAGGCTTCCTGCTGATCAGAGAGCCCAATGTGGGGCTCAATCCCAGGACCCTGGGATCATGACCTGAGCTGAAGGCCGAGGCTTTAACCCACTGAGCCACCCAGGCACCCTGTAGATTGGTGTCTTTTAATGTGACTGAATTTTAGTATCAGCAAGAGAGAGAGGTAAATTTGAATAGAAAAGCTAATTAAGCAGTCATGTATTTGGAGATGGAGATTTTAAAATGCTACTTCTGAAAGTGGAAAAGACGAGGATAAATTGACTTTTTTTCTTCTGTAGAATAGAAAATTGGAACTGAAAAGGAGCAAAAGCATGACCAGTTTTTATAGGTGAAAGGAACTGGGGATTGGGACTGTGACTTCATTTGTACCTGTGTGGGCCCCCTTGGAAGCTCATCACTATTTCTTAATTTCTTAGTCATTTACTAAATCTCTCCCTGGGAGAGGCATAATGAATACAGTGCCTGTTTCTTGAAAAAATGGAGGATTCCTCTTGCCCTCTTACTGGAATACTCAAAGTCTTTACCTCAACTTTTAGGCTTCAGAGTTTCTAGAAGTCTAAGCCTTTGGTTTTTAGTTGAGGTTAGAACCCAGCTGATAATGTAAACTTAGTTTCAAGAAAGGGCAGAATTTAAGCCAAAACATTATGTGTTGTTTCTGTTTAGAATTGCAAGCGATGGTGTTCGCTTCTAGTAACTGAAATCATTGACAGCTCCGTTTAATCTAAAGTGAATATTTCAGAAGAAGAGGGAACGTCGGAAAATAGTGGAGTTTAGCGAGCTGGAAAGGGAGGTTTGCGACTTTAAGTGGCAAAGGTCATCCAGGAAAGCAAGGAATGAGCATAAGAAAAGCAAAACAAACAAAACCAAAACAGTGCAAATATCCTACAAATCCTACAGAAACAAAATGTGTTGGCTTTTATGTACAGGACTGGAAGTGTCCACTCTAAAATTATGAAAATAATGAGTTAAAGTTAAAAGTGCTATATTTAGCACTTATATTTAAAAGTGCTATATTTAGATGCTTACGCTTTTAATTGTTTGCCATTTAAAAATCAGTTCCTCACTCGCTTGTATTGGCACGTGGGTAGGGAAGAAGACCTAAAAGTTTTGGAAACTGGATTTATGATGTAGTCTGTCGATGCTCTTTACCCCTAGGTACGGTATGAACTTACGCCCTTTCAGATACGTGGAGTCATATATGGATTCTCGTGAGACTCCAGAACGAAAAAGCCTTACATTTTTAAGGTTTATTGCTCTACCATCTCTCAGCCACCATGAAAGCTTTATTTTATTACAATTAGTCAAGAAACAGCAGTGATTTTCATTCATTATATTATGCATGTAATGCTGGGGAAAATAATATGCTTCAGAAATATTTGACAAGTGCATTGGTGTTTATTCAAGGTTTGAGGTTCTGTGACTTATGTGATCTATGACAGGTAAGGTGTCATATGGCCTGTCTGTAGGTAGAAAATAATGGTGGGTTATTTTATTTAAATAGTTGTTAGGTGGTTGCCGGGTTCTGTTTTGCATTTTTATTCGGCTTTTGTAGAGTGGGCGATCTGCCTTAGGGACAAGTCATGAAATCAAAGAGAAAAACAGGTGGCAGAATGGTTTCATGACCAGCGTAATAATACTGAAACTCGAAATTGGAATGTTTTTGTACTCATCTTTTCTCTTTTAGTTCATGTTTATTTATTTATTAAGGTCATGTGTTTAGAAAGATTCCTATTTTAACATGCATTGGACAGCGTTTTAAAGTTTGGAGTGCACGGAAACGTCCACCCCAGTGAAGTCTGTACTAAAACCTGTTTGTGTAAAAACTTCTAATGTTTACAAAGACAAGGAGACTGAAAGAATGTGATGAAAGAGGTGAGAGACTTCTGTTAGAAGACAAACCGTAAGAAGATCTCGAGTTCGGTGTCTTCCACTCCCTTCCCCACACCCACCTGACTCAGTCATCACTAATTTCCAGGCTGAACCCCTTGTTTCATGGAAGAGGAAGCAGGAGACCAAAGAAGTTAAGTCTGTCATCCAGCCTAACACATGACAACTCATTTGCTGCTAATTATTTTCACATATTAGAGCTATAAAGATTGTACATAGATTTTTTTTTTTAAAGATTTTATTTATTTATTTGACAGAGAGAGATCACAAGTAGGCAGAGAGGCAAGCAGAGAGAGTGAGAGGGAAGCAGGCTCCCTGCCGAGCAGAGAGCCCGATGCGGGACTCGATCCCAGGACCCTGAGATCATGACCTGAGCCGAAGGCAGTGGCCTAAACCACTGAGCCACCCAGGCGCCCCTGTACATAGATTTTAAAGTGAACTAAAATGTTCATACTTTGAGATGCGATTCTGGTTTTGCTTCAGTAACCATTTTGACATCTAATTATTAAGTTAGAGCTATTTGCCGAAACACAGATGATAGGGAATCTCAAATATGATATTCATAGAAAATATGGGATACTGAAGGTAGCCAACATTTTAAAAATATGATTTCTACACAAGAACTGCCCTTTGGGGAAGAAAATTAAACATTTTTTTAAGGTTTTATTTATTTATGAGAGAGAGAGAGAGAGAAGGAGGGAGAAGCAGGCTCCCCATGGAACAGGGAACCCAACCTGGGATTCCTAGGACCATGGGATCATGACCTGAGCTGAAGGCAGACGCCCAACTGACTGAGCCACCCAGAGGCCCCTAAGCATCTTTTTAAAATGTACTTTTTTTTTTAGTAGTCATTTGTGTTTTATTTATTTATTTTATGATCTCATGACTCTTTGGTTACTCTTACAGAGATTCTCTCAACCACTTAAATATTTTCTTTTTGAGTTTTTGGAAGACCCTTTGACCTGCTGTTAAAAGCATTAGCATGTGATCGGGCCAATAGCTTCTATTACCTGTAGGGAGATTTCAGCTCTGAAAGTTGTAACTGAGTTCTGTTTTCCATTAAACATAGAAAAACCTACTTTTTCTCCCTTGAGAGATTTTACAGTTGTTAAAGACTATAAGGAACAGTTACTACACATTCACGTATATAGGTGGATATGATGATAATGGGGTTGTTTTATTAGTTCTTCAAATAATTATTCAAATACCTATGATGGTTCAGGTACTGTGTTGCTTCTGGTACCGCATGTAGAGTAGCTGTGTAAAAAGGGAATGCCTCTCTCAAGCTGACACTTGAGGAATGGGGAGTTGGCCACTTGAAGAGCAGAGGAAAGAATGTTCTCACAGAGAATACCATGTTGAAAAAACCTAGAGGCAGAAAACCTTGCTGGGCTTTGCCAACTAAATGGAGATCACGTGGCCAGATCGTTGTGGGAGGGAGAGGTAGGCAGTGCCACTGGGCATGGATCTGGTGTGGAGGCCTAGGCTTGCGCTGGAAGGCCGTGGCAATTAAGAGTTTGGATTTTTCTTCAAGCACATTGGGAAGCTATTAATGAGTGCTATGACTAGATTTATGTTTTACGAAGATCAGAATAGAGATGGGCAGGAATAGACAGGGAAGAGGAGGTTTATTAGGGAGTTCAGGAAAGAAATGATAGCTTGTGTGTTGGCAGGGGACCAAGTCAAGATATAGTTTAGAAATCTATGTTTTTATATAGGTATTTGTATATGTATGTGCAAAATTACATATTTTGCAAAACTTTATGTCTTCTGTTAGAGAAAGTAAGGAAAAGAAAATGTCAGGGCTGATTTCTGGAATTCTGACTTGAAGGAATGGCATTGACATTTAGTGGGATGAGGAAGGAGAGGGAAGAGAGGAACAGACTTGGGAGAGAAAAATCTAGAGGTACTTGTGAGCTATCAGTGAGGAATGTCAAGTGGGCAGTTGGGTTTTAAACCTCAGAACCGAGGTTCACACCAGAGGTATGAGTCTATAAGCAGTTGGCTTCTGGAAGTATTTAAAGCCCTGGGAAAGCATAGCATTAGCTGGGAGAAAATATCAAGTGAGAAGAGGAGAGAGCCTGAACTGAGTTTTCCAGGAGATTCCCACTTGTAGAGGTTGGATAAGAAGTAGTCTATAAAAGAGAATGAGAAGGTATAGCCTGAGAGATAGGAGAAAAGCTGGGGGGTGTGATGTGTCATGAACCCCAAGGGAGGGAAACCTGCTGTCAAGGAAATTCTCATCAGCTGGGCCAGGGCTGCTAAGAGGTGAAATGAGATGAGGACAGAAAAGAGTGTGTAGTCCGTGGCACTGTTCACCTCAGTGGGAGTCAGACTGGAGTCCTTGCAGGGAGAGGGAAAGGGAGAAAGTAGAAGACATTGAGGTCAACAAAATTTTTTTTATTAATTATTTTTATTAACATATAATGTATTATTTGCCCCACAGGTACAGGTCTGTGAATCGTTAGTCTTACACATGTCACAGCACTCACCATAGCACACAGCACTCACCATAGCACACACCCTCAATGTCCATCACCCAGCCACTCTATCCCTCCCCCTCCCAGCAACCCTCAGTTTGTTTTGTGAGATTAAGATCTCTTATGGTTTGTCTCCCTCCTGATCCCATCTTGTTTAATTTTTTCCTTCCCTACCCCCCAAACTCCCCTCTCTGCCTCTCAAATTCCTCATTATCAGGGAGATCATATAATTGTCTTTCTCTGATTGACTTATTTTACTCGGCATAATACCCTCTAGTTCCATCCATGTTGTTGCAAATGGCAAGATTTCATTTCTTTGATGGCTACATAGTACATATATACCTCATCTTCTTTATCCATTCATCTGTTGATGGACATCTAGGTTCTTTCCATAGTTTGGCTATTGTAGACATTGCTGCTATAAACATTCGGGTACACATGCCCCTTTCTCCAGCTCCTTTAGGGTGTAGGGTTAGGTTGTGTACTTGAGACCTTTCTTGTCTTGAGAAAGGCTTGTATCACTATACGCTTTCCACTCAGGACCACCTTTGCTGTGTCCCACAGATTTTGAATAGTTGTGTTTTCATTTTCATTTGTTCCCATGAATTTTTTCAATTCTTTAATTTCCTGGTTGACCCATTCATTCTTTAGTAAAATGCTCTTTAGTCTCCATGTATTTGAGTTCTTTCCAACTTTCCTCTTGTGATTGAGTTCTGGCTTCAGAGCATTGTGGTCTGAAAATATGCAGGGAGTGATCCCAGTTTTTTGGTGCCAGTTGAGATCTGATTTGTGACCCAGGATGTGATCTATTCTGGAGAATGTTCCATGTGCACTAGAGAAGAATGTATATCCTGTTGCTTTGGGATGGAATGTTCTGGATGTATCTGTGATGTCCATCTGGTCCAGTGTGTCCTTTAAGGCCCTTATTTCCTTGTTTATCTTTTGCTTGGATGATATGTCCATTTCAGTGAGGGGGGTGTTAAGGTCCCCTACTATTATTGTATTATTGTCGATGTGTTTCTTTGATTTTGTTATTAATTGGTTTCTGTAGTTGGCTGCTCCCATTTTAGGGGCATAGATATTTAAAATTGTTAGATTTTCTTGTTGGACAGGCCCTTTGAGTATGATACAGTGTCCTTCCTCATCTCTTATTGTTGTCTTTGGCTTAAAATCGAATCGATCTGATATAAGGATTGCCACCCCAGCTTTCTTTTGATGTCCATTAGCATGGTAAATTGTTTTCCACCCCCTCACTTTAAATCTGGAGATGTCTTTGGGTCTAAAATAAGTTTCTTGTAGACAACATATTGATGGGTTTTGCTTTTTATCCATTCTGACACCCTGTGTCTTTTGATTGGGGCATTTAACCCATTTACATTCAGGGTAACTATTGGAAGATATGAATTCAGTGCCATTATATTGCATGTAAGGTGACTGTTACTGTGTATTGTCTCTGTTCCTTTCTGGTCTACTACTTTTAGGCTCTCTCTTTGTTTAGAGGACCCCTTTCAATATTTCCTGTAGGGTTGGTTTGGTGTTTGCAAATTCTTTTAATTTTTGTTTGTCCTGGAAGGTTTTTAATCTCTCATTTTTATGTTTTTATCTCTCCTATTTTCAGTGATAGCCTAGCTGGATATAGTATTCTTGGTTACATATTTTTCTCATTTAGTGCTGAATATATCATGTCAGTTCTTTCTGGCCTGCCAGGTCTCTGTGGATAAGTCTACTGCCAGTCTAATATTTCTACCATTGTATGTTACAGACTTCTCGTTCCAAGCTGCTTTCAGGATTTTCTCTTTGTCACTAAGAATTGTAAGTTTTACTATTAGATGATTGGGTGTGCACCTATTTTTATTGATTCTGAGGGGGATTCTCTGTGCCTCCTGGATTTTGATGCTTCTTCCCTTTACCATATTAGGGAAATTTTCTGCTATAATTTGCTCCAATATACTCCAATAGTCTTCTTCTTCTGGAATCCCGATTATTCTAATATTGTTTCATCTTATGGTATGTATCACTTATCTCCTGAATTCTCCCCTCATGGTCCAGTAGTAGTTTGTCTCTCTTTTGCTCAGCTTCTTTTTTCTTCGTCATGTGGTCTTCTGTATGTCAACAAAATTTTTGAGAAGCTGTGAGTGGAAAGCAGAGAAATATGGTCTAGCTGATGGAGAATGTGAGACTGAGGGAAGGCTATTTGTTTTAATGAGATGGGAATTCTTAGAGCATGACTGTATTTTGGTAGAATTTTAGTCTGAGGAATACGTATTAGATTGGCCCTGAGCAAGACTAGTGAGGTTCAAGGAGGACAGAAATGAATTTCTGGAACAATCCAGAGCAGTTGAGCTGTGCTCCGTGAGTTCATCCATTGGCCCAAGTTGGAAGGGGTAGCCTTGGCATCCTCCTGAATTTGGGGCCTCCATGACTGAGTCTGTGGTGACTAGATCGATCATTTTTTCCTAGCCAATGAGAAAAGGAAACCTCGGGCAAGTGCCCTTGCCTTTATGACGATGACCTAAACACTGCAGACATATTCTCTCTTTTCTCATTGGTCCAGACCTCATCACCTGACCTCAACTTGCTGTGGTCTCAAGCTGGGTGAAGGAATACCAGCTAAAACAATGTTTAATTACAATAAGGAAGATGGAGAAAATATATTGTGAGAAGAGTCCATTTCTTCTACTCCTTGGGGTGAGGAGAGAGGTTGGACTAAAATATATTTACTTCTGTTTTGCAGCACCTGGGTGGCTCAGTTGCTTAAGCGACTGCCTTTGGCTCAGGTCATGATTTCAGGGTCCTGGGACCAAGTCCTGCATCAGGCTCCCTGTTCAGTGGGGAGCCTGCTTCTCCCTCTTCTACTCTCCCTGCTTATGCTGTCGCTGTTAAATAAATAAAATCTTAAAAAAGAAAACACACAACTTAAAAATATACTTATTTCTGTTTCTAAACCGTGGGCAGTTCTTGACTTATATTTGGCACTTAATTGAGAGTTCAGCAAATTGAATTGACTATTAAAATTGACCCTCTCCCTTCTAAAAGGTTGAATTTGATTATAGGCTCTGGATTATACCATAACACCACCTTTCCTTCTCTCTGTTTTTTCTGTGGACTTAACACTTTCTAGTAAAAGCATACAAAAGGGAATATAATATTTACTTTGAAGATTTGCTTAAAAATCTAAAGCATAAAAGGAAAAAAGAAAATGTGTTCGCTTTATTTGGATCACTATCTTGTTCAGTGTTTGGTCTTGATATTTACATATGCTTTGGGCAACTGAGCACATGCCAAGTTGATAATGTCTTTTAGTCAACAGAAAGGATGGCTGGTGATTGTAAATAGGATTGTGGATTGGAAACATGGATGTAGCATTTAGCTTATGACATAGATTGGTATTTGTATGTTCCCTCTTCTTCAAGTTATTAAACATTCTCCAGCGCGTGTTGTGAAAACAGAACTAAATGGTGATTTTGCTATGGAGTAGTATTTTGCATAATTCCGTATTATACTAACGGGTGTATCATTTGCTTAGAGTGTTACACTAGCCCTTTGTTCCTGATATTTTTACCATAAAATTAGGAAGAGAAATCATATGACAGTCTGGGATATTTGTTTTTGAAATAGTTACCATCTACCTAAGATAAGAAATTACTTAAAATGACATGGTAGCCACTGGCACAGCTCCTCTTGTGCTGTTTTTAGCAAAAAACTGCTATAAGCTTAGTGGCATGCCCATTAAGAGGGGGCATGCCCATTAAGGAGCCCCCAGGAAATAAGTTCTTTGGTTATGGGCAGGTTCCATTCCCTCATTTGGCACGTGTGGAAACTAAGGCACAAAATACTGAAGTGTCTTGACTAGCAAACTATTACAAGATGATGGTTCTATTTTAGAAGGTGTTTTCAGGTGTAAGAGAAGATTATTATATATTAAGCTATGTCATGTGAATCCCTCATGAGCTGAGACAAACTCCTCTTTGAACTGTCAGGGGAAACAGGAGGAAGTCAGGAAGAAGCTGCGACTTTTCACCGTGAAGGAGGATTCCCGCTTCCCTCCAGCCCCGCCCAGGGCTTGTCCAGAGTGGGACCCATTCCGTGTCACCAGCGAAGCCTGTGTTGTCTTTGTCACTGTTCACTCAAAAAGGGCGGGCAGGATTCTGAGAAAGGAGAGGAAGGGCGCTTGCTCATGGAAGGATGGCTGGTTTCAGGGGTTCTGGAGGCAGAGCAGGAGCTCTGGGTAGAGATAGGAAGGGAGAGGGAAAGAGAAAGAATATCCGTTTGCATTATTAGATTATCCTTCCCAGATATAGATCCAGCTGATGCAGAAGATTCATTGTTCTGAAATTAAATGTGTCTAAGATATGTAGTTATTAGGCCATTACTTTAATGTCATTTTCTGGCCATCTGTGGCAAAACTCCTAATAGGAGTAAAACCTGGGATCATTAAAAATAAGTGTTGACTTCTAGTTAAATGTTGATTTTTGAACCATCTTTGCGGTAAATGGACATTGTCTTTTAGGGTTGTGCTGTAGGAAGGATACTGTTGGATTGCGTGCACGTTTCCCTTTTTTGACTGTGGTCCTGTGCAGCCTTTCCCCGTAGCATCCTGGTTTTGTGCCTAGTTTTTGTGAAGGTAATTACACCAAGTGATGGGACCTTGCCATTTTCTGTTTGCAGAACAATCAACCATGACGACCGAATCTGGCTCAGACTCGGAATCCAAGCCGGAGCAGGAGGCCGAGGCCCAGGAGGCGGCGGGGGCGCAGGGGCACGCGGGGGCGCCGCAGGGTCCAGGGCCCGAACCCAGTGGCGAGGAGCAGCACCAGGCCCTAGAGCAGTTCCAGGCCGCGGCACACAGCACCCCCGTGAGGAAGGAGGTGAGCCCCGGGACCCAGGCTGTCAACCGGGTCTCTCGCACCTGCTGGCATCACCCAGAAAACCACTTCAGGAATGTTTACTGACCTTTGCCAGGGTCTGGGCTGACCTTGGTCTCCTAGCACTAGGGGGAACTATGAGGGGTCATCTGTTTTCCCCTTCTGGTCCCAGGCAGATGGAAATTTATGCTATTTTAAGACTTTCAGTGAATGACATTCCACAACCTTGCTTGGTAACGCCTTCATTTGATTAAAGCACTTAAACCCACACTGAAATCTGGGTGGCAGGTTATTGGTTTTATCTGGGTTTGCAGGAAGGTTAGACACCATACCAATGGCTTTAATTAGCCTCCTAATTTTTATTCAGGCATGGGGTTTGAGGTCTTTTGATTCTTCCCAGGGGTCACTCTGATCCTGATGTTGCCAGCTACTTTGAGTGGGTGTTCAGGTGGGTCTCCTTTCCCTCCCTCATGTGCATGTGTGTTCAACTCTATGACTGAGTCATAGTTAAGTTGTCAGAGGTAATGTGACTACTTCTTTTAGAAGCTTTCATACCAAGTAGTGTGGCTTATACTTGGGCTTTGAATGAATCCATATTTAAAGTATTTTGGCTTGAAACTTCAAACTCGAAATCAACATGTGTCAGGATACCCACTCATGCTATGGTAAGCAAATCTGGGAGTCTCTGAAAATGACTGACCTTTTTCTAAGTTGGAAGTATATGTGTCAAGCTAGAAATTATAGAAGACGTTGAGAGAAGAGACACGAAATCAGCATGTTAGTGAAATTCTTTGTAAGGCACAGCACAGTATTATAACATTAAACTATGTTTACAACCTGATTATTTCTTTTCCCCTGGTATTTATGTTCTGCTTTTAAGCAGTATTAAAAATAATATTTATTTTCATGTTCTGTAGATAGTTGCTGTGTCTGATCTAAAATGTTTCATGATGGGGAGCTGGAGGTTATCCTTCCAACTTATTAATCAAAAAAGGAGCCATTATTGTCATCATGGTTTTCCTTTACCATTTCTTTTCTTTCTCTCTCTCTCTCTCTCTCTTTTTTTTTTTTTTTTTTTTTGGAGATGTGAAGATGGTGGTGGTTTGATTGTTTTTAAACCTTCAGAAACTTAAAATTACTAGGCTGGGGTATTTTTCCCCTCATTCTTTCCTCTTAACTCTGAAATGAAATAATGTGAGAGTGGGAGATAATTGTTCAGAAGAAAGAATTTCTGGGCCAGGACATGATACATGTATTTTATTTTCTGGAAGTCAGATGTCTGAAACAAAATGAGAGAAATGATACTAAAGCACTTTGAGGGGAAGGTAACTGGCTGAGGAGTCAGGAGGACCAGTGACTCCTGCCTCTTCCCCGGCTATTTTCGTTATCTCAGAGATCTCAAGAGAGCGCGATCGGCCTCTGAGCCTCCGCTTCCTCGTTCACAAGATGAAGGGATCAGAAAAGACCGTTTTCTCAGGTTCTTTTGCTCTCGGCTTCTTTGACTCATACTAGGATCCCAGTTATGCTGGAGGTGAAACGAAGTACATTTTGGTAGTCTGTGACGATGAAAACATGGGCTTGGCCATATTTGAATTCCAGGCTGTCAGTTTTATGGGGGAATTGTGGAGACTGTGCCCTTGCCCTTTTCTCTCCCATGTGTAAATGAGGGTGAGGAGACCAGGATATCTACCTCCCAGAGCTGTCATGAGGATTCCTTGAAGCATAGGAGTTGCCAAAAGCGTTGATACTGATATTTTTAAATTGTAATGAATTATATGTGACCATAGTGTTCACATATTTGTGACTATGTTTCATTTGAGGTCCTTGGTCTCCTCTTCTCAAGTTGTTGAAAATAGGTGCACGAGAGGCTCAGGGATGGGTTTGTGCTTTCAGTGTTTTTGGAAACAACACCTCCCTTTGAGTGCTGGTGGTTTCAGGGGTGTCTGGAGTTGAACTAAAATTAGCCCAGAATTGGTGGGTAATAGGGAGGGCACGTTTTGCATGTAGCACTGGGTGTTGTGCAAAAACAATGAATACTGTTATGCTGAAAAAAATAAATAAAATGGGAAAAAAGTAAAAAAAAAAAAAAATTAGCCCAGAAAGCTTTGTCTCATACAGATTTTATTAGAGGAAAAATGAAATTTCATCTTCCCCAATACAGAGAAAAAGTTGATTCCAGGTAGTGAGGTTTAAATAAAAATGTAGCTTCAGTTGACTTTGCCTGGGATCAGATGAAAATGTGAATTAAAAGTACAGAAATCTTGGGATGCCTGGATGGCACAGTTGATAAAACATCTGACTCCTGGTTTCAGCTCAGGTCATGCTCTTAGGGTCCTGAGATCAAGCCCCCGCACTCCTCCCCCAGTCTTGGAGCTTGAGATTCTCTCTCCCCTTCTCTTTCTGCCCTTCCCCCCACTCGTGCTCTCTCTCTCACTCTCTAATATAAATAAATAAACCTTTTTTAAAAAGTGCTAAAGTCTTACATAAGTTAGAAAATATATGATATAAAATTCTAAGGTTATTGCAGTACCTGGGTAGCTCAGGTAAGTGGCTGACTCTAGATTTCGGCTCAGGTCATGATGTCAGGGTCATGAGATTGAGTTCTGTGTCTAGTTCTGCCCTCGGCAGGGAATCTGCTTGAGATTCTCTTTCTCCTTCTGTCCCTCCCCCCCAGGCTTGCTCATGCTTGCTCTCTCTCTAAGTAAAATAAATCTTAAGAAAAAAAAATTCCAAGGTTACCAAACTTCTTCAACTAGCTTAAGGCCAAAGTTGTTTGACTTTTTTGCAGCACTATTCTAATACTTGGATATGAAAGACTAATAGTCACCCCCCCCCCCAAAAAAACAAAAGTTGGACCAAGTTGGTAGAGCAGGTTTTCTTTTATTTACTTGTTTTAGCTACCTCTAACCTTCTCAACTATTTTGGCCTTTGAAGTTGTTTTTTCAATTTTTTTTTTTCATGGTCTCTTCACTCAGCAAATTGGTCTTTTTATTCTGAAGAACTTCTCACAACTTTGCTCTGAATTCCTGTGTAAAGTAGTGGAGGAAGGGACTGTATTTATAATCCAGAGGGAAAACCAGATAGAAAATGCCTTTATAAGCACAGAAATCCATACCTAAAATCCAAAATAAATACATACCAAAAGATAATTTTGTGATTAGAGCATCATAAAATTGTAGCCACTAATAAGAAAAAAAAAAAGTTGAAGTGATAAACCTAAATAAATATTTATTGTCAAGATCATGTGCTTTTAGTTACTAGGAGGATAGTATGTTTGTGAGAGAAGAAAATTCAAGCTCACTCAAGGGGCGTAAGCTGAATTTCACAACATGTCTTTCTTTGGTCTGTCAGTGTTCATTTGCAGACTAGTGGAAATGATAGTCTGGCCCATGCGTTGAATTTGCACATTAATGCCAATGGTGGTTATTTAATGGAAGAGAGTATTGTATGGTGACAGGTGCTACACTTGTGGTGAGCCCAGCATAATGCATAGGGTATTTAATCACTATTTTGTACAAGTGACGCTGTTTGTAATGTTGTGTCCATTGTACTTAATGCAATACGTGTATGTAAACACACAGAGATTAAAGAAGGGAGGTGTAAAGATGATAGGTGCACAGAGAGATTTCCAAGCGTATTTATTGATTCAAGGGAGAATTTAACTAGTTATTTAACTATTCCGTAGGACATCGTCTGCCGTTCTGAGTCTAGCCAGGACTATGTTGTTGTGCTTTGAAAGCAGATTAAAGCTTTTGGACAGATTTGATCTGCTCTTACACTGGCTCATTACAGTGAGGGGGGAAACAGACAAAAGAGGATTACTTTGTGATGAATTTCAGTGCTTCTGGCTTCATTGAATTGATTTAGAGCTCAATCAAATATTTGAATAGTTATAAAATTACTGAGAAGATTAATACTTGTAGCTCTCCAGGCCTTAAAGTTTATCAGATATCTTCTGTGTATATGGAGTGATGTGGGTCCTAGACTATAGAAGGATCCAGTGAATGAAGGAAATAGAGTGTAGTGGATAAAATCTAAATGATTTAAAGACTGTACTGGCTAATAGTCCCTTTTTAAAAAGTCAAGAGTCCATTTGTATCCCTCTTTACTTAGTGAAGTCTTAATGGCATTTGCTAAACTCTGTGCTTCTAAATTAAACCCTCAAGTCAAACTGAAATGAAGCCCCATTGGTACATTTAAATGGCAAAAGTTATTTAGGCGAAACCATTAGCATGAGAAATATCCGTGTATACGTAAGTGTCCATTCACAGTCTCCTGATCTAGACATCACTCCTGCTCTGGGAATTAGGAAAGTCTGTCTACAGGGTTCTGCTCTTGCCCGAGCACTGCTTTGTTTATTTCCGGTCTTGCAGTGAACTCTGTTCATTGTTTGCTCTTCACAGGTCACTGACAAGGAGCAGGAGTTCGCTGCTGGGGCTGCGAAACAGATCGAATATCAGCAACTGGAAGACGATAAACTTTCTCAGAAGTCATCCAGCAGTAAGCTATCTCGATCTCCATTAAAGATCGTCAAAAAGCCTAAAAGCATGCAGTGCAAAGTGATACTTCTGGATGGGTCAGAATACACCTGTGACGTAGAGGTGAGTGCATATTTAAAATTTTTTTTTGGGGGGGGAGGGGGTCCAAATATTGAGAACTGGAGAATGTTGGTATGAGACATAGAAGATGCATTCTTGTTTTCAGAACCCTGGAAATTTATTCAGTCCCCGTTTTTCAATACAAAATTCTTCCCAGAGTCTCTAATAGGAAATCAAATTACTAAAAGAACTTACAACATCTACGAAATGGTACAATCAAAAGAAAAATCTTAATTAAAAAAAAATTTCCAACACTTTCCATGGTAGGAAAAAAAATGGGGGCCTTAAAAAATCAAGTTTTTCTTTAATATCTTATGAGCTATCATTTAAATGAATTTACTTTTTCTACTTGAGTAGTTTTACTTCTATTCAGATAATTTCATTTTTCTATTTTAAGTTATTTAATAATATCTTTAGTACTTGCATCATTGCAACTTTTAATTGGTAGGAACTTGTAAATTTCTGTACATAGCATTGGTAGATTGGTAGGATCATTTGAACCATGGATGTCCTCCTCTTAGAGTCATTTTTTAAATGTACATCGCGTACAGCCTTGAGTGTAAAAGGGTCTACTATCCTTTGTTCTTTTTGCAAAGAACGCGAAACTTCCTCTCCGAGAAGGAGCAGTTGAGTGAGTTTTGTCAGAGATAGTTAGCATGGGCAGGTTAACAGAGGAGAGCGACACAAACCCGTCCGTAGCAGTGGAGATGGGTGGCTTCTCCCTGTGTCACGGAGAACACATAAAGGACATGAACTAAAACCACAGGAGTGGGTCTGGGTGTGAGCGAGCCACGGCACCTTCTCCCCGTGGCTGGAAGGGAGCAGCTTGCTCTTTCGGCAAGGTGATTCAGTTTCAGGTTGAACGTTTCCTTTTTCTTTTTATCATGTTCAGTTAGCCACTGTCCGGTATGTTTTTATCCCAAGAGCTTATGCCTCCCGCCTCAGCTGCCTGCCTGCCCTTGGCCATGTGGAGACATCACACAGCCCTTCCCCCCCAGCTCCCAGCTCCCAGCTCCCATCACGTGTTTACACAGGGCACCTCTGCTGCTCTGTGTGCTCTGAGGTTCTCCCGGGCACCACAGGCAGTGTACATGTGTCATCGTGCCTTTCTAGCCCTCCGAAGACCCCGCCAGCCCCAAGCCCACCCGATTTCCCATGCTTCTCTCTCCTTTCTGCTTTCTTTGTCTACACCCCCTCCTCATTCCTGTTCTGTTTCGCGTAATACGTTCCTGCACCCAGTCCTTTTCTTGGATCATAAGATTCAAATCCATTTCATGTTGATCATGTCATTTATGATAGGATGGGGTTGGTTTACTAATTTGCAGGAACATAGAGGGAAAAATTTTTTTGAAAAGAAATTCTTAGATCAAAAGTTACTGTATCGGGCGCCTGGGTGGCTCAGTGGTTTAAGCTGCTGCCTTCGGCTCAGGTCATGATCTCAGGGTCCTGGGATCGAGTCCCGCATCGGGCTCTCTGCTCGGCAGGGAGCCTGCTTCCCTCTCACTCTCTCTGCCTACTTGTGATCTCTCTCTGTCAAATAAATAAATAAAATCTTTAAAAAAAAAAAAAGTTACTGTATCGTATATTAATTGATAGAGTTTTTGTCTCCCTGTCACCTGACAAATACTGATGGGCTGTGGCATGGAGTGCAAATGTTCCAAAGGTCTTATCTAAGGTGTGCCATGCACAGATCCAACTTTGACTCTTTTTTTTTTTTTTTTTTTTTGGCTTTGACTTTGTTGGATTTCTGAGCTCAAAGTGTCCAGTTACTGATTGAGAGCTTTATTCTGGAAATTGGGAGATCCAGTAATGTACTCCCACCTGGGTTTTACTCTGAAGCTTAAAGGACTTTTGTAGCCACAAGAAAGATTGTACTTTGCCAGGGTGGATCCACTTTCTGGAAAAATTGATCCAAGTGAAGCTTTTTTCTTAATTTTGAGGCGAGTCTTTCTGTTGATTGTATTATTAATGGAATAAACAGGTTGACCTGGCCATCGTCTAGTCATGGCTACCAGAGTTTCTAAAGGAGAATCTAAAAGTTTGTGGTGTTTTGTGTGAGGGAATAGATGCCTCAGGGCTGATTGATGTACATGAAGTATTGATCATGTGGCTAAACTTAATTTATAGCCCAAGCTTCAAATGTATTAGGAATAAAATCTGTGTTGTTGAGTTCAGAATTTTTATGTTGTAATTAATTTTGGATTCAATTCAGTGTTACTTTTAATGTCACGGTGAACATTTTGAGTCACATGGCAAGATTGGTCAGTTATATTCTTTTATAATTTTTTTTTTATAAAGTTGAGTTCATTTGTTTGTTTGTTTTTTTAAGATTTATTTGAGAGAGAGAGAGAAAGTGAGCACAAATGTGCGTGTGGAGTGGGAGGGCAGAGGGAGAGGGAGAAGCAGGCTTCCTGCTGAGCAAGGAGCCCAATGCAGGGCTGGATCCCAAGACCCTAGGATCATGACCTGAGCCGAAGGTGGACGCTTAACTGAATGATCCACCAGGTGGCCCTGAAGTTGATAGATTCTTAAGAATTAACAGGGGCGCCTGGGTGGCTTAGTGGGTTAAGCCTCTGCCTTTGGCTCATGTCATGATCTCAGGGTCCTGGGATCGAGTCCCATATCGGGCTCTCTGCTCAGCGGGGAGCCTGCTTCCCCCTCTCTGTCTCTGCCTGCCTCTCTGCCTACTTGTGATCTCTCTGTCAAATAAATAAATGAAATCTTAAAAAAAAAAAAAAAAGAATTGAGTACTTCTCTGGGACACAAAATCCTTGGCCAGCAGAATATTTTCAGTTTTACAACAGACATTGGTAGTAGAGGAAAACATGGTCACTACTGACTGACATACTTTTGGAGAAAACAGAGAAATTTGGGCACGGTAAAAAGTGAAATGGATTTTTTTGTAGCTGACTGGTTGAAAAATGGATTGTGAATCAGCGATGTTCTCAAGGCGGCAACAAGATATAGCTGAAAACACATATTCAAAGTGACTGTTGATTTTAGACAGGAACTGGGGAACATAAAACCTTGGCTGGCAGCGTGCTTGGGGTATAGTAGGTAAATGGTGTTGAAAAACATTGCCCTAGGGAAGGTGTCCTTCAGTGTTGCTCTCCAGTACACAGAGTTTTCATCAACGTCTTGGATGAAGGCTCATGCCTAACAAATAGCTGAATGATATTTTTAAGTGACTACCAGCATATGTGCCAGAATCCGGGTTTCTCACAAAGTGGACAGTGCGTAGCAAAGTAGCGAGATAACGTTTAGTGGGAATGGAGGCCAGACTTCACTCTGTAAGAATCACATGCAGGGGCGCCTGGCTGGCTCAGTGGGTTAAAGCCTCTGCCTTTCGCTCAGGTCATGATCCCAGGGTCCTGGGATCGAGCCCCGCATCGGGCTCTCTGCTTGGCAGAGAGCCTGCTTCCTCCTCTCTCTCTGCCTGCCTCTCTGCCTGCTTGTGATCTCTGTCTGTCAAATAAATAATAAATAAAATCTTTAAAAAAAAAAAAAAAAGAATCACATGCAAAATAGAAACATGTTGGGGAAAGGGGTGGTCAGACTTAATAACAGTTTGGTGAAACTAATCTTTGGGTTTAAGTCGATTACAAACTCAGCGTTAAACAGCGGTGTGGTATAGCTGTCAGAAACTTCCGTGCGGTCACGGTGGCTTGTGTGGAAGTGCAGCGTGTGGTTTCCCCAAATGTGGCCAGTGCCCAACACCCACCCGTACCCTACCGGGTCCCTGGCCTGAGAGATCCCATCCGCTGTATCTTGTTCTTTAATTCATACAGGATAGCACTCTTCAGAGCCCCTAGACACAAGTGTGAAAGCATTTACCTACTTGTAATCCATGTGATTTCAAGGAACATTAGCTTTCTGAAGCTTGGTTTCCTCAGAAAAAATGGGGGTGAAAATACTTGCCTCAAAAGGCCGTTTTTGAGAAGATTAAAGCAGATGCTTATTTTGACTACTTTCTGCAACATAGCATATTCTTAATAAGTGGTAGCTTTTTAATAATGGGAATGACAGTGAACTCTGACTTGAGCTTTTTCAGCAGAGAGTTGTAGAGTGGTGAGGAATCTGGAAACCTCTTATGAAGAATGATAGAATGTGTTGAATAAAGAAAACATTTTCACATGTCCCCTACTAGGAAAAGTTGGCATTGAGTGTCTGTCATAACATGCATAGTTTGTTTAAGGTATAGGAAGTAAAACTAAGGTAGAAGTTATGGGAGGTCCAAGTTTTAAGTAAACAGAAAACAAATGTTTTGTATTATTGATGTTAACCTTGTGAAAAGTATTCTGCAGGAGGATTCCAGCAGAAACTGTAGGTGCATTTATGGAAGCCATCAGTCCCTCGGATGAGGTCTCAGACTGGACAACTTCCAATGCCCCTTCCTAGTCTAAGATTCATGGAGAGAAAAGACTCAAAAATCTGAATTGAAAAAGCAGAAGTGCCTCCCTGGTTCCTGTGCCGAACATGTACAGTGGTAGGTGAATGAAGAATAGAACACAGGAGCCAGTAACATGTAACTTTCTTGCATTTAATAAGACATCCAAAAAAAAAAATGTAATCTCTATGCCTAAGTGTTTTCCCCCATGGCCTATTTAATGCCTTCATGACCTCACCATCAAAATCAACAGGGCTCACCTCTGCCATGCCTTCATCATGAGAATACATAGTCACATGTAAAGGACCCCCTGTGAAGACACACACACACACACACACACACACACCCCTGCCTTGGACTAGCATAGCCCACTTTTCTTCTGAAACCACAAGGTAGCATTTCCCCTAGCCCCACGGTGCTGCAGTGGGACAGAGCCGGTCCCACTTCCAGAACCTGGAAAAGTGAGTTACAGGATTGGTTGGTTGCTCTCTGAGCACAATGATTGAACCCTTAAGTCTTCGATTCCTGCCTCCTCATGTTTAGATAGAAGCCTTTTCCAATCCGGCTGCATTTTTCATACTTCCCTCCAGCAGTAGGCTTGGATCATTGTGACGACCAGTGTTTTTCCATGTAACTATTCCCTCAGTAATTTTTTCCACCTCTTAAATCTTGATCATCTAAAGTATAAGAAAATTTCATTATGAGTAAAACAGAAGAAAAGATCTTCTTACAATAGAAGACCATCTTTTAAGCGTCTTGATCATAGATGTTTGGCCAATGTTTACATGCCACCCTATTTTCTTGTATGCAAAGCAGAATTACTGCCACTGCGTTCCCTTATTTCTCTTGGACCATTAGAGAACACCAGCAACTCCCTGTAGCCAGTTTCCTATCACAGTTGCTGTTTATGTCTCAGACATGAATTATAAAAGAAAAAATAAAGGAAAATATCCCAGTCCCATGTATTGAAGGAAATCACGCTCACCACTTCTTAGTTGCGTTGGCTCTGTGTTCTGCAGACTCATTTCAGTCTGACTGATTAGCACACAATGTATTTCCTAATGACCATCCAGTTACAAATGTTTTCTCTTGTTTGGGCACCATTCTTATCTAGCCTGATTTGGTTTTAGGAAAATAAGGCAGACATCATCTGAAATTTGAGTCCATATTTCATAATACAAGTTTGTTCCTGCTTGTGTAAAATGTTTAATCCATCTTATGGCATAGTTTGGTTTGTTTTCCCCAACAGCCTGTTTGGGGACAGGAGTCTAGTGCATCACTAGAAAAGCTATGGCAGGTTTACCTTGCGGGTGTGACTTTCGCGGAACTTGCTGTGTTTCTCCATGCATTTGAAAGTCTACCTCCCTCCATTTAGCCCCTAAATATTGCCGATCCAGTGGTGAGAGGGACTTAGTGTTTATGGCCCCAGTTAAATTCACACAGAACTGATACCTCTGGGCAACATGCCCGTGAACTGGCCGCACTGGAGAGAGCTTTCTATCCAGATTGGGGCAAATCAAATGGAGCTACTCTGGTGCAACACTGAAGCCATAAAAGCCGGCCCCCAGGTTTGGCCGGGTCTAGGCATCCCCTGGTTGAATGAGCTCCATGACTGTCATTCAGGGCACTCCAGGATGGTTCAGAATCCCAAGCAAGCACAGACACGGGGCAGTGAGCTCCAACAAGCATGTCTTGATACCACAGAGATGCTTCTAAGGAACCAGAGGGGGTAAGAAAATTTATGTCACCATGTCCTAAATGTGCTTTTTTTTTTTTTTTTAACTTCTATTTTTTAGGAAGGGTCTGTTTAAAAAATTTCCAAATGCTCTGTCTTGTCCATGATTCCATTAACTGTCCAATTCATTTTTCTATTTCATATTTCCACTTACTGGGATTTGGCTGGAAAAACAAATGCAGTGTCTGAATTTTCTTATTTGTGTAGGTTATGTGATTAAAATACCTGATGGTTGCTTTGGAAGTCTTTGGCTGGATAGCAAATAGAATTGCTATGTTCCACCAAAGTTGATTAGAGCATCTGTTCCTTTTCATGGATTGTAAGAAATAATAATGAATTTGAAAAAGGTAGAAAATAAGGATTTTTTTCCAAACCAGTGCAAGTATCATTCACTCAACACTGCATTAAAGCACAGAGTTTTTGAGTCTGTGTAATTGTGTAAATTCTGCTTTAACCTCTCAGTGGGTCTCTCTGCTCAACTGAACGCCTTACCACCTCGTACCATCTGTCGTGTGCTGTCACTGAAGGCCTTCAGTCCAGCAGCATCAGCTCTCCTATTTGAAGGCCGATGCCCCTGGGGACTCCTGATGATGGAAGGACTTTAATTAACTTGGTTTCCTTGTGTGATGACTCTTGAGTGCAGTTATAGGAGCACAAGGGCTGTCAACACACACACCTCATTTACCTGGCAGAACCAGTACTAAATGGTTCCGTGGTGTTCAGATTTGTCCTCATTAAGGCTTGGGTAAGAAAAACGAATGCTTTTTACTCACATTGGTAAAACTTTTCTCCTGGTTTTCATTTTTTAGAAGTAGTAAATTCTCGGGGGTGCCTGGATGGCTCAATCGTTAAACATGTGCCTTCGGCTCAGGTCATGATCCCAGGGTCCTGGGATCGGGTCCTGGGATCGAGCCCCGCCTCGGGCTCCTTGCTCAGCGGGAGGCCTGCTTCTCCCTTTCCCACGCCCCCTGTTTGTGTTCACTCTCTCATTTTGTCTCTCTCTATCACATAATAAATAAAATCGTTTAAAAAATAATAAAATAATAAAATAAATAAATTCTCATAGTCATCCTGAGTGTAGACATGATCTGTCAAACCTTCTAAACCATAGCAAGGTTAAAATGAGGAGTATGAATGGGAAGAAATCTAAGCAGTCGAACCCTCCAGTAAGTCACTGGACCGGGTGGTGGTTCGGAGGCTGAGTGAATTTGGGAACCTAAGCATCTGTGTGCATTGAGGGATGGATGCTGTGTCAAAGATAAAAATCACTGAGGAATTCTTTTGGCTTTTACTGCCCATTGTCATGTGGCATTAAGGCCTGCGGGAGATGGTTTTGCACATGTCCGTAGTCTAATGTTGTGTGGCTGAAGTGCTAGCTTTGCTTTTTGACATTACTCCTCCTCTCTTCACGTTCCCACGGTGTTTTCCGACCCCCTCGTGTTGCTGATTTGATGAAATGGGCTTGGCAGCTCCGTGTGCGGGTAGGTGGGAGTCACCAGCAAAACGAGCCAGTCCCCCTCCCTGGCGAGCAGTCTTGTGTGTCTTGTAGCCGCTTACCACACAGTGGTTGATTATGACAAAGATGTCCCTTCCCTGTTTGTATAATGAAGGAAATGGTCTTTCAGGTTGGAAAATAATCCTGGTTTCTACTTCTCAACAGCCCGTGATTAGAATTTCAGATTATAGTTCGTGTTTTGTATCTAGTTTGCTTGCTTTAAATGTCGCCTCCTTCAGAGTCGTCCCACAGTTTTAGCTCTGAGAGTTGTCACAGGTGCTCTGGACAGAATCTTTTAATTCCTTTACTCCGTTTGTGGCCTTATGGCCACAGACCCTTACGAGATTGTGGGTCAACCACTTACACCTTTCTCTGAGCTCAGGTGAAGGTTTGGTCTCTCAGCTGCTTCTCCAGAAATAATTCTCCTTAGCACACTAGGTTTAGGCTTAATTTGATGTGTAGGGCAAGACCATGTAAAAGAAAGAATATTTGTTGCTTCAAGTTCGGGTGTGACGGACGGATGGCCATCCCACCTAGCATCCATTCTGCTTCTGCATGCTGAGTGTGGCTCATGCCCCCTGTAACTCTGTCCTGGCCCTGAAGGCCAAGAAAGTGCTTCCCTACATTAGACCAAGACATTGCTCATTTCTCTCAGGAAAAGTCTCCCAACATGGCAGACCATCGGTCCCTCGTGTGGTGACCACAACCTCGCATTCACACAGGTTGAACTGGCCTAGCTGTTCCAGGGGTCTTCTAGCTGTGGACCTATATTACAGTTTCAACACATTGCTTAGACACCTCACTAAAATCCTTGTATTTTCCAGAATACACCGATCAGTATGTACAGAGTAGGCATTGATGTATTTTTCTAAACAGGAAAGTGAGTCATTTGAGTTTTAATTATTATTTGCCTTAATACAAATGCTTTTTTCTGTTTGTTTGTAACCATTTCAATCTGTAGAACTAACACCATACTATGTACAGAACCCCCCAGGGAGCTTTATTAATTTTGCAGAGGTTTGACCTCAAAATCGATTTTTCTTAATTTTGTAGGTAATGTATGTGGTTTTGGTGTAAGTAAGGAAACAAAACCACCGGAGTGTCTCCTCTGTTCACTTTCTTGTCTCCTTTCTTTCTGTCTCCCCTTCCCTCCCCTCTGGTGGTGGCTGGAAGGCTTTGAAACCTTCTCGAAGCACATCTGTAATAGACACTCTTAATAAGTGTCTCCTTTTAATAAACTGGCAGCTTGGCTTTAGGCCTGGGGTGGATTAATTAATTAGGCCTCCCTGGGAACAAAAGGGCTCTGAGGTTATGAGCAGATCCTGTCCGAGAGAGACTGGTCAAGTCTATGGAAAGAATGTCATTCTTTTAAAACTTCTTAAATTAATTTCTGGAAATGATTGCCAAGCCTTTGCTTCTGGTTATACTATCATAAGATAAGATACTATGTGAAGAGTAGGCCTTAAAAACAACATTGTTTCATTTTGAAGAAAGAGGAAAAGAGTTGGAGATATAGCACAGAGCTCCTCAAATTGGTATATGGAACAAAGTTCAGGCTTGGCTCAGCTCTTTGCCTTAATATAGAATAATTTTGGGCAAGTTGTACAGTTACCACAGCCCAGCTCAAAGTGAAAAGGCCAGTTGAAACTGAAGACCCTAGCCGTCCCTTCTGGAAAGAAGCAGTTTTCATTCTACTGGGATTTTTGTTTCACTTTTCCTGATCAATTGCCAGTTCATTTTATAATTATAGCATTTCCCCCATGAAAGACAGGTTATAATTTTCAAGATTATAGCTCATCTCCCCTTAGTTAGCATTTAAATTGATGCCTTTCTTTTCATGGAAATAGTCTTGGCCCTAAAGGAAGTTTAGGAGGGAGACTACTGGTATCAGCAATAAGATTAGAAAATCTTGTCATAGATGGGTAATAACCTGGGACCATTTCTACATGGTGTGATAGTCTTTCGAATTTGATACCACTTTGTTGGATTACCTTCACTTTCAGAGGCAGGTGTCTTTTGACTTGTCTCCTAGGTCAGAGACCCAAGAACAGCACATGTGTCCTCTTTTTGAATCCAGAGTTGAAGTCTAGTAGAATCCTAGGTTCTGAGCAGGAGGAGAACATGAACTTGAGTTCAGTGCCCCAGAATGTGAGTGTGTGCACATGTGTGTGTGCCCTTCCACGTTTCCAACAAAATACAGAAGTAGGTTCAGGAAAGACCGGTATACAGTATGAGAATGAAGGTCCTATTGCAGGGACAGGGTAAAACATTTACAGTGAGCTAGTTTTCACATGACTCCTGGTGTCTACACACTGGCTGATCCAGTCGGAAAATGAAGCACATGGTCAGGCTCTACTTGGTTTCAGGGTTTGGCTGGTACATGTGTGTTACAGCCCAGTGTCGTGTGAAGGGAAGTCAATATGGTGCCATGTTACTTCGGAGAATATTTTCAACTCAAAAGGGAAAAATCTCACAGTAGTATTTCAGCTCAGTCATATTTGCTGTTTGGATATGGCAATTAAATAATTCAGTAGGAGATGGGAAAAATAACGAGATAGAGAAGAGAGAAAGCTCTGCTAAGATGTTTCATAGTGATATTGAATACATCCTTATTTTTTTTGTTGTTGTCGGTGACATACTCTGCGGCCAGTCTTTATTGCAGCCACAATTAATAATAAATACAGCAGCCAATCTGGGCACTTATTTCAAGGCTGATAGTGCATTTAGCTTTGAATGTAAGCTCCCTTTGGGGCTACCAATACGCGAAAAACAAATTGTCATTCTTGCCAAGGTTTTATATTTTTCTCATATTTACTCATTCTCTCAAGTTTTCTGTATCAGACAGACATGCTCAGGGTGTCTAGGACAAGTCACGCCAACAAAGAGAGAGCCATTTAAAAATTCTTATGTGAATGGAAAAATTGGGTTCAGCTTTGACAAATTTCAACTTGCTTAAGTAGCTGGGGACTTTTGCTGAGGAACCTGCCCTGTCCATGTTTATGCTGAACTTCTCAAAACATGAGGGTTCATTAAAGATAGAATGGTAGAAATGTTGAACTATAATTTTTCTTTGAATCTATTCACTGAGTAGTAGAACCAATAGATCAGTGAAAAGGATCACTTTCCTGCAGGTTTTTTTTTTTTAAAGATTTTATGTATTTATTTGAGAGAGAGAATGAGAGAGAGTATGAGAGGGGGAAGGTGGTCAGAGGGAGAAGCAGACCCCCCTGCTGAGCAAGGAGCCCGATGCGGGATTGGATCCTGGGACTCCAGGATCATGACCTGAACTGAAGGCAGTGGCTCAACCAACTGAGCCACCCTGGCTCCCCATGCAGGCTTTTAGAAGTATGTTGGTGAAACACATAATGTGGAGATGGCCTATGTATTGAACATATGAATATCTAGGGAAGTATGAGATCCCTTACTATGTATCAAATCAATTACTATGGAAGTAATCACATCAGACTGCAGGATTATGATACCATAGAGTAAGTTTTCACAATTAACTCTCCAAAGAATGGAATATGGAGCCCAAGGGCATCAAACTTGAGGAAGCACCATATCATAGTAGCTAGCAGTAGACTGTGCCATCTTCGCTTTGCCGTTTGTTTATAAGTCACTCATCCCCTGAAGTCCTCCATTTTCTTATCCACAAACCAGAACTCTCAGGGTGGTCGAGAGTGGTAACAAATGGTTATTGACTGCTTGTAGGTTTCAGGGACTATAGTAGCCAGCAGTTTCAGAAGCTTCCCTAACTTTATGGAACTTCCACCCCCCCCCCCCCAATCATAAGGTATATCCTTCTAGGCCTTGTTTATAGAAATATAAATAAAAATACTCCGGAGAGTAGTAGTTACTTTAATATAAAAAACGGAACCTAGCCTCCATACTCTTTAGAGATTTGCTTTTGTCCTTCAGTAGGTGAATGGATAAACACCCTGTGTTGTAATCCAGACAATGGAATATTACTCAGTGCTATGGAAACAAGCTATCATGCCAGGAAAAGACATGGAGGAACCTTAAATGCATTTTGCTAAATGAAAGGAGCCAGTCAAAAGATGATGAGAGTCTGGAAAAGGCAAAATTATAAGAAAGTAAAAGATTAGTGTTTGCCTGAGGTTGGGATGGGGTGCGGGGCACATAGAGGGTTGAACTGGCAGAGCACAGAGGACAGAGTATTTCTCATGATACGTCACCGTACTTTTGTCCAGACCCACAAGAGGTACAACACCAAGAGTGAACCCCAGCGTAAGGTGTAGACAGGGTGATGATAATGAATCAGTGCAGGCTCATCAATTGAAAGAAACAAGCCATTCATGTGGGGGATCTTACTAGCGGGGGAGGCTGTGCCTGTGTAGGGCAGGGAGTGAGTATGTGGGAAATCATTGTACCTGCCTCTCAATTTTGTTGTGAATCTAAAACCACTGTAACAAAAAGTCAATCTTAAAGAACAACAAGAACAACTCAACCAGTGTCCTAGAAGCTTGTGAGGCTTGAGAAATGACCTGGAAAACAGGAAAGCTGCTTTTTCTCCCATTTTTTTCTCCCATTGCCCGGCTTGAACCTACTGAGAACAGACAGAAGACACAGCTAAGGTGCTATTACGGAGGTGTCAGAAATCAGTAGGTGTTTTACAAGCCTGAATATGTCCTGAAAATAATTATACACACTCCATTTCGGGCTTCCATGCTAGTCTCTTATCCTGAACTGACTCACGTTTTATGGTGAGCAAGTAGGGTAGTGTTCCTTGGCTTTGGTAATGACCTCCCTCAAATCAGGCAGGAAAGTCTGTTACAGAAGGGGCCTGACAACATCACCCTCTTCTTCATCTCTAGTCCCTGTGCAAGTTGGCGCAGAGCATTCTTTCTAGTTAACTCACTGTATTTTCTGATTTCTTACCTAGTGACACTCTGAGTGATGTATTTCGAGAGGCTTTTTCACTGTTCAGTTTTATTTTAAGTGTCTTTAAAAAATTCAGGTCATCACGGTGCCTGTGTGGCTTAGTCGGTTAAGCATCTGACTTTAGCTCAAGTCATGATTCCAAGGTCCTGGGATCGAGCCCCACGTCGGGCTCCCTGTGCAGTGGAGCGTCTGCCTCTCCCTCTCCCTCTGCCTGCCATTCTACTTGTGTTCTTTATCTCACTGTCAAATAAATAAGTCTTTGGGGAAAAAAAAATTCAGGTACTCCTTTCTTTGTATAAGATATGAGAGTATAAGATATGAGATGGTTTTTGTTTGTTTGTTTGCTTATCATATTAGGAATTCTGTGCTATGCTGGGTCTTCATTAAATAGCTAAGGACGCCATAGAAGAAGCCAGGAAGAAGGAAAGAGATGGGAGCTTACCCAGCTCACTTCCTTTTCATGTTGGGACAGATCTCTTACTACATGGAGAACTTCTGTCTTGCTTGAAGAAATTCGGAGTGGCTGTTTGAGGCGTGTTTCCTGGGCTCTTCTTTCTCTTTCAGGATCTAGGTTTTGAAACAGGACTAACGATAAAAAGCAAACCTACAAACCTTTATCTGGTTTTAAATGCCTGCTTAGAAGTTAAATCGTTCTTAGTGCTGGTTCATATTAAAAATGGTAAGCATGTGTGTCACTATTTGACGGGTAGATACTAATTATGAAAGAACACTGGCGGACCGTCCCTTCCGTGGTATTGTAAGCCAACTGAAAGACCAACACCATTCATGGGTTTTATCTTATTTATTTTTGAATTTCCAGAGTAATTCTAACTATGCTCAGGAGAGTTACATAATTCTGGTTAGAGCCGGAGCAGGTAAGGAAATGTGAAGAATGAGCATTGACTATAGTTGGAACATCAAGGGCACAGGAGACGGATGAGGCTAGAAAGGAAGGTCAAAGACCCATGAGGTTGGATGGGTTTGATGTGCTACCTGGGTTGGGTATTGTTTAGATATTTTGATTTTCTCTTGCTGAGTCACAAATTACTATAAACTTAGCAACTTACAACAACACATATTTATCACCCCACACTTTTTGGCTGGTTCTCCGCTCTAGGTCTCATAAAGCAGAAATCACGTTATTCACTGATGGCATCTACATCTGGAGGCTGAGCGAAGGTATAGCCACCTTCATGCTCCTTTGAGCTCTCGGCAGAATTCTTTTTCTCCTGGTTGTAGGCCTGGGGTCCCCACTGTCTCACTGGCTGTCATCCGGGGACCACTCTTGGCTGCAGAGTCTGCTCTCGGGTCCTTGCAATGAGGTCTCCTTGTCTCAGCAACAGAGAACCTCCCTCGCTTTGAATCCCAGATCTTCACATCTGTCTGCCTCCCCCTGTTACCAGCCTGAGAAAACTCTGCCTTTAGGAGCTCACACAGTTTGGTCAGGCCCACCCAGATCATGTCCCTATCTGAAGGTCAGCTGTGTCACACAGCATAACCTAATCATGGGAATGAGATCTACTCTATTCACGGTCCCAGGGATGGTGTAATGCGTATACACCCTAGGGACAGGGAATCTTGGGGCCATCTTAGAATTCTGCCTCTCACAAGAGGTGATAGGTTTCTAGGGCTTTAAATAGGGGAGCTATTTGGCCATCTGCGTTTTTAAAAGCTACTTCTATGAAATAGTAATTGAAGAGGAAGAGACTTGAAACATCGGCACTGGTTGGTTTTTGCAGTAAACCAGGCAAGAGATGCTAAGGACCCAAACTAAGACAGTGGCAGTGGGATACAGGGCAGGGGATGGATTTTAAAAAATTATCCTGAAAATGAGCAGAGTTGATTAATTGGTGTAGGTTGGGGATATGGATAGTGGTAAGAGACAATAACTTATAATGACTTCTAAATTTCTGGATTGAGTGACTATATAGGCAGATGTGGAATCCTGGAAGAAAACTGTATAGGGAAAGATAATGACTTTAATTCAGAACTATCGTATTTAAAGTGCCTGGAATGAAAGTAGCATGGACATACCATTCAGCATTTGGAAGAGAAGGCAGACTGGTAGGCTTTGTGAGAGTCATTGTCTTTTATACTAATTCAGATATGGGAGTGAATGAGATTGTGTGGATAGACAATGAAAGAGTAAGGAGAGCATGAATAGCAAGAGTCCTGGGGAGTACTGGGGAACATTTAAAGTTGGGAATGGGGAGAGCTTTGTCAAAGCTCCCCTCACCCCTCCCTCAGATTCTTTCCTCCACCCAGTCCTGGTCCCTTTTTGCCATACATACCCTTATCTTATGCACTGGGTGTGCCTGAGCCCACGGGGGCATTAAATAGTGATTATGGTTGGCTGAGCATCCTTCAAGTAGTCCAGAGAGAAAGCCTGTTTAGGAAAGCATTTCTTTCTTTCTTTTTTTTTTTTTTTTAAGATTTATTTATTTAACAGAGAGAGATCACAAGTAGGCAGAGAGGCAGGCAGAGAGAACAGGCTCCTTGCTGAGCAGATAGCCCGATGTGGGGTTCAATCCCAGGACCCTGAGATCATGATCTGAGCCGAAGGCAGAGGCTTTAACCCACTGAGTCACCCATGCGCCCCAGAGGAAAGCATTTCTGATATTATTTTCTAAATGCCACTAAGTCGGGTGCCTCGGTGGCTCAGTGGTTTAAGCCGCTGCCTTCGGCTCAGGTCATGATCTCAGGGTCCTGGGATGGAGTCCCGCATCGGGCTCTCTGCTCGGCAGGGAGCCTGCTTCCCTCTCTCTCTCTCTCTGCCTGCCTCTCTGCCTACTTGTGATCTCTCTCTGTCAAATAAATAAATAAAATCTTTAAAAATAAATAAATAAATAAATGCCACTAAGTCATCGGTTGCCGTATTGAATATAGAAAACAGGAAGCTGGAGACCATCTAAGGTACCACCCCTTAAGAGAAAATTCACATTGTCATTCATCATGATTGATTCTTATGCCTCCCTGCAGTTCGTTGTCAATTTCTCTTTTAGTTCCTTACTTTGGCTTTTGGCTGCCTCTTATACTCTAGACCTTCCTTTAACACAAAATGCTAAGAACCCTAACTCTACATTTCTTCTAAGGAATGACTGAGCCCTGATTTCTGTGAACAACTTAACAGCTATTAGGAGACATTTTCCCCTGCTGTACCGAATAGTTGCAGTTTTGAGGGACCATAATTATACTATAAACTGTGAAGCCGTGGTGTCATTCAGAAAGCTCTCTTAAAATCTGTGTTTCAAATTAGAAAAAAAAAATCAAACCCTTATGCATAAGCCTCCAGGAGTTTTCTAGTTTGGGACTATGGGGATGCCCTGCTCCTCACTCAGCTACTACCCCCCGACCCTGACCCCCACCTCCTGGTCCAGGGAAGAAGGGCATCTAGTGCTGAACTTGGGGTTCACTTCCCTCTCTTCACAGCAGGATGCTTTTCCTCTCCAACCTCTGGGTTGTGTTGACCAGCCAGGACACTTGAAGCTTTTTATTTGTTTTTCTAGAAGAGGTCATGGATTCCAAGTTGTGGGAGCTTTTTGTTGGAACACATAACATTTCCATCAAAAGAGTTAGCTTCTTATAGCTTGTGGGTATGATTTCCCTTATGCAATGAATATTATGAGTATTTTATTTCTAGATAAATGAAATGTAGGTCTTTCTCTTGCTTCTCCTGCCAAGGCTGCTCTGTTTTGTTAGTGTTGCCTGGTGACTGTTTCCTGAAATCTTGGTCCAGGATATCTCTACAAATGGCGCACTAAAATGGCCAGATTAGATATTAATTCATGAAATGCTTTGATCAGCACAGATTTCTTCTTTTCAACAAATGAGATATCCTTGCTGTGTGGGAATGTTTTTTTTTTTTTTTTTTCTCCTTGTAACAGACAGCTGTGTTTAACTGGTACGTACATTTAGAGTCATTTTCTAATAAGAGTGAAAGAAAATCCTGTCTCTCAGTCCTGTTGCCAGTTAGGAATGCTCCTCATTTTTCCGCTGCTGGTTCTGGAAATGAGTGATGGTGTACAGATGTGCAGCCAGCACAAGGAATTGCTTCTTATTATGGTGTTTGGAAAACTGGAAAGAATAAAGGGACTTGTTATTTCTTATGGAATGCCATGGTGATAGCAAATAAAGTCACCAAAGAGCCACCACATTCTTCAGGGAAATGCCATTGGACTGAGCGTGTCAAGCTTATGAATGGCTTTAAACGATCACCCCTAGCAGAATGCTTCAGTTAATGTGTCCACTGATTCCTTTAGGGGGGGAAAAAAAAAACTATCCAGACTGTCATGATATGCAGACCTTTTTTAATAGTACAGTGGTATAGAATTCATTATAAGGAGAAAAAAAACCACCAAAATTGGAAATGTAATTTTTCTTTCCCAAAAAGACATTTTACTTGGGTTTCTATGATTTATCCCCTGCCATGTTCTAACAAGGACTTACGGTGTTTTGTGTAAGTGCAGAGAATATAAGAAGAAGAAAATATATTCACAGAAAGCAGCACCAAGAGAAAATGGAAGAAGCCAGGAAAGAGGTTAGTCCAGAAACACATGTTCTGAGCTCTCTAACAGGCCCTGGGGAGGAAACCTGGATGCTCAGTGTCCGTACGATAGAAACACCTCAGTTTCAAAGGTTTCCAAAGAAGCATGTTTTTTTTCTGAGTCTAGTTTTTCAAAAGAAGCGCTCTCTGGCCACTCCCTGTGGGCTTTTTCCAGGAGTAGATGATAAAGTCGTAATGATTGTTACTTCTCTCAATCTCAATAAGCAGTGAGCAATGATTGGTCAGTTTGAGATATGCTTCTCACTAATTATTCTTAGATTCGGTGCCTTTTACGTTGTCAATTTTTTGCAGAACTGTATTTTTAGTAGCAGGCCTCGGGATAAGAGTGACATCGCTCAGGAGGGGTGAGAGCTTCATAAACATGTTTGCAAAGAGGGTATCACCCTCCTTCTGCAAGGGCGTGGGCCATGGAAGTACCTGAGGTTAAGGAAATACTTGAGGTTAATATTGGCTCTAGACCATTATAGAGTCAAAAAGATGCTCCAGGCACCCAACACTACTTTATAGAGCATGAATTCAATGATTTCAGCTCAGAAAAACCTTTAGAGCATCAGGAATTTCTTACACACTCTTCAGGACAACCTCAAAGCCAACTGTGTGCCCAGCTCCGTAAATACTCATCTCCTTTATTGGAGTATTAGCTTTGAGCCTATTAAATATTGCGGTTGCCACAAATATACACACTTCACTTCTAGAACAGTTTTTATTTTTATTTATTTAAAAATTTTTTTAATGATTTTATTTATTTGAGAGAGAGCATGAGAGGAGAGAGGTCAGCGGGAGGAGCAGGGAGCCCAATGTGGGACTTGATTCCAGGACTCCAGGATCATGACCTGAGCCTCAGGCAGTTGCTTAGCCAACTGAGCCACCCAGCCCCCCCCAGAACAGTTTTTAGATGGCAAGACCAACTACACATCAAAGATTGAACTCTCTCCAGTCGGCAGCTTACGTTTTGTTTATCTGTCTCCTCTCCTATCGTTAGATGAGGGAGAAGAGACTAACCTTCCTACATTTCCAAGAAGTTAAAATAAAATAAAATTTTAAAAAGAGAATCCAGAACACACTCCTGTATGGGGCTGTCCACATTCGTCGTGAGACCATGCCTCCTGTGCACGTGCTGGGAATACACGGGTTTGTTGAGAGCTGGAAGGTCAGGCTGATCTAGTCAGTGGAGTCAAGGAGATCCCCAGAAACCACAATCCAGCCTTTATGTTTTTCTGTTTCAGAGCAAGGGGTAAATATCAAATGAAAGGAATGGACTGGAACTACAGCTCCTTGAGGAAAACTTGAGAAATGTATTAGCAAGTTAACCTGCAACATTTGTAGGGGATTCTAAAAATTAATAGGTTTGCCATTTGTGGGGATAAAGCACTGCTTTCATGCAAAAATAGGAGGGGAAAAAATCCAAGACTCTAGATCTGGCCAGAGTAGACGATACCCACATGGTTGAAAAATATAAATAAATTGGTCATGAACAAATTTCAAAAATGAGAGCAGTTTTTGAAGAATTCTGAAACAAGAAATCAACCCCAGATGCTTTTAATTCACTTGATTTTCTTTGCTATTGAGAAAAATTAATTCTGCTTCGTGCCAGGTGCCATAATATGTGCAGGGAATCCAGTCATGAGGTAAAGCTGCTTCCCTGAGAGGCTAACATTGACTCGACTCAAATCATAGACAAACCAGTGGACAGCTGTCACCTTGACCCAGGCGGACCAAGAGCTGTGTGAGCATGTCTGCTGGCATTTGAGCGAGTCCTGGAGGTCAGAGATGGAGTCCTGGAGAAGGGCTGCTTGAGAAGAGAACTAAAAGACTGGCGCATAGAACATTCCAAGGCACAAAGATGACTTGTGCAGACTTCACTGGGCAAGAGGAAGCCTGAAAGGAGGAGGAGCTGAGGGAAGGCTGTATGAAGGAGTTGAGGGGGTGGGCGCTTTGTGGCAGGGAGGCAGACAGGGCATCCCCAGCTGTGGTGGGGTCCTACCAACTTCACACTTGGGCTGGCTGTGTCCCAGATCATCTCTCCCTCCTGAATCTGAGAGTCAAACGCTGGTCTTCCCCACATAGACTCATCCTCCCTGAGATTTTTTTTTTTTTTCTTAAATATTTTTATTTATTTGATAGATCACAAGTAGGCAGAGAGGCAGGCAGAGAGAGAAGGGGGTGGGGGAAGCAGGTCCCTGCTGAGCAAAGAGCCCAATGCGGGGCTCGATCCCAGAACCCTGAGATCATGACCTGAGCTGAAGGCAGAGGCTTAACCCACTGAGCCACCCAGGTGCCTCCTCCCTGAGATTTTTAATGTAAAAACAGAAGTTAAAATAAATGTGATAACATCCCCAGGGTGAGCTCTTTGGAATTTGACTTCACATCCTACAATGCACTTTGCTGCCTGTCTATCCTTGTTAAGCCCGGGGAGAGTAGGTGGGCTGGCTTAGAGTACCGACAGTAAAAGAAGGGGGAACAGCATCGAGTGAGCCCCTGGGAACATCTCAAAGTCTCTCGGGCCCAGACCTCCCAGTTCAACCCCTACCTAGCACAGGGAAGCGCCAGAAAAGGTAACTGCTTTCTTGTGAGTTCAAGAAAAAGTAGTACAAGCAGTATAAGCATGTAGTATTTTACTCGTTTCTTGACTGAAGTGTTTTTCATTTTCCTATGAAAAGAAAAAAGAAGCTATAGTTGCTTGTTAGAGCAAAAGCCTGTACATACCTACTCTAAAAGCAAATTTTCTTGATTCAATTTGGTGGATCATTTCAGTTTTTATGTGATTGTTATTTACTACCATTTGTTAATACCCTTTCTTTTTTAAACCCCAAAACTTAAATAATCATCTTCTTTTCAAGGAACAGCAGTGACTAGTATTCTTTGGAGATTCAACAAACACTTAGAACTGCTGCAGTGAGAGCAACCTCCTGCCCTTCTAGCTTTTCCTAACTCTGCTGACCTGAGGAGACAGGCCCTGTCTAGTCTGATTCTAGAATTAGGACCAGGTCTCCCTTCTTAGCTGGGCTGAGCAGGCTTCTCCCCACCCCCATGCATAGGAGTGCCCACTGACATGCAAAGAGGATTAGTGCTGGCTTTTCCGGATTGTGAGCTCAGGCAGTATTAAATCAGGATGCCCCCACAGAGTGTCAGAAAACAGTACCGACCTTTGACCCGTAGAGCCAGCTGTACCCCAGAGTGCTGCATACGAGATATTACACGTGTCAAATAGTTGAAGGAAATGTGTATAAAATCAAGATACTTAAAAAATAATAATAAATAAAATAAAATCAAGATACTTAATGATTGAAAATCCCCCCCCACTGCCACCATCTACTGGCTTTTAAGTACTAATCCAAATTACATGCTCACGTGAAGACAAGATTGCCTAAGTATCACTTGCAGCGAAGTCATCTGTTTTTTTTTCCAGTGGTATGTTTGTAGTTTGTTATGTCTTTCACACATTGTAAGAGCATTTTAATTTATAAACTAATATTTAACTGGTAAATGATGTGAATATATTTTAATAGTATGTGAGTAGCTTATATAACAAGGCTGATGTCCTTCCTCCTCCTGTTTCCAGCCTTGCCCTCTGAACAGGCTAAAACAGTTGACAGAAAGGACAGAGGTTCTCTCACTACCTAATTGTTGAAAGCAATGACAGTATTATTCTTGTGTTGTTTTGATCATTGATGCCTTCTGGATTTGAAAAGTTGTGACCGTGCCGCACACGTATACTCATTACATTGATACTACTAAAGCTCGTGTTTTCATTGTCAGCATTTACATTTTCTAGGGCTTTTTATTTGACCACATGAATTATAAATCATGATACGGGTTTTTGTTTGATCCTCACCCCCCCCCCCAAATTGTCTTAGGAAAGAGATTAAGGACTTCCCCTCGCAGGAAGGAATTCTCAAAGTTCCACACCTTTCAGAATTAGGTTCTTCTACATGATTCAGATTTGTTTCTCTTTCAGACATTCCTCTTTCTTAGGCCTCCTTTGCTGCATTTGTTTCACACACTTTGGCTTAGTGACCTCAGTCCTTACCCAATTAACATCAGGAAATGTTGTCTGATAGTTCACCGCCAACATCTCATATGGGTGATGTGAAACTCTTTGTAAAAAGACTGAGCCCGATGTCTTCGCCGGCCAAGGAGACGCATGCTTCACCGGAAAGCTATTATCTACCGCAGTGCATGTCTCTGAGCACAAAAGTCTGATTTCAAATAGAGGCTGAAATTGCTTTCACAAATGAAGGCAGAAACAGATTGTGGCTGAGTGGAAAAAGGCCTCTTTTTAAAAAAGTGGAGAGGCTTCCCGTTCAGGAAGGGACTCCTGTCACCAGTGTATCTGTGTACTGAATCTCAGTCAAAACATAGGACAGCTCTGTTGCATTGGAAAAATTCATTCTGGTCTTGTCAGGACTGTATGCCATATGTAGGATTATATATAACTATCTTGTGTTTCGGCCTAGCAACTACCAAAATATGCCAGTATACCCAATATATATTAAACATGTTGTGTGTGCGTGTGTGTGTGTAAATGATGATTGAATGTGTAACCAGTTTATGAATAATGATACTATTTTTCAACAATGCCTCAGTTTTACCTAGATGGTGAGATTTGTTTTTCACAAGAGAAGCGGGATGATTTCACTGCAGAAAGAATATGCTTCGAACAGCATGTTGGTCTCTACACCAGATCTCAGCATGAGAAACCCCAAGTGTACAGGGGCCTGGTCACAGTCACCAGCATTTACTGGCTACTGCTTTCCATGAGCTGGGTGATATGCTTTCCTGTGTTCTAGCTGAAGTATCGGTATTCTTATTTTGTGATGAAAGCAGTGAAGCTCAGAAAAATAACTAACTTGTCTAACCTTCGAGAGCCAACCTCTGTAGAACCAGGGGTCTGGCCTCAGAGTTGACTTGTATTCCTCATTCAGAACAGAACGGTGAGAAAAGAAACTCGAATAGGTTAGGGATGCTCATGTTAAAGATGTTTCAATACTGTCCGATGTATTCTAATCTCTGGACAACTGAGACAAGGAAGGAAATCACTATTTTGTTTAAAAACTTCTCAAGACCAGGAGAAAGTTTCAATATTCCTCTTTTAACAGGATATGGAGGTCATTGTTGCTAACTTAACTGAGCACAGATGTAGCCAAAAAATGACTGATGATGGGGTAGTTGTGATACAGTCGTTGAGAAGCGTTGGTTTGAATGAGATGACCCTCATGGCTTGCTGAGAAAACCTAACCGCTCGTGGATTTAAAGAAAGGTTGGAAACATAAGCAGCATCTGGACCGAAGAAATTTAATGTCTGCCTCTCATGTCCGCTCTCTCTGAAAACACTGCCTGGGTCACATGTGGGATCAGTACAAAGACTGGAAGATCCCATTAAATCCTGCCCCAGTAGGAATAGGTTCGGGCAGTGGCAGTGTGGATAATACTGAACTAATTACCAAACTGGGCACTGAATGTACATGTAAGCCAGAAGCCTAAAAAGGAAGTAGACACATGAGGCAGCTGCTGCCATAGCTTTCTACTTAGACCTTCCCAGCCACAGATCTCTGGAAAGGGTTTATGGACTGTTGTCACTGACCACACACCATAATCTTTTATTCCTACATTGACTGCAGCCACTTGGTATTTTCCAGGTGTGGATTTAAAAAAAAAAAAAAAAAATCCATTCTCCACTTAAACGTCAGGGCAGACAGCGTTAGAGTGTTTTTCTATCAAGAATCCAAGAGAGAAAAAGAAAAACCTAGGAAAAGCTGACTTACATAGCTTCCAGGTGTCCGATTTGGGCTCACAATCTGGCCTAGTTGCCTGAGCATTTCAGACAGTCCTGAACGCCGGGTGAGTTGTGATGCGATCAGAACTAAAGAGAATTCTAATTGACCTTTGGAAGGAAGGGAAATAGAAAAGCATTCAGTGCAGAAAAATGCAATTAGGGAAGGAAGCATGAAAAAAAAATGATGGCATTTTGCTTCAAGATGTAATCCAAGATAATGTGAGGGAAGGTTATTCAGACTCATGCCATTAGCACTTATCAGGCACATATGCTGAATGCCTGCTGTATGGGGGAACGGTGTATCAGGAGCACTGAGAAGATGGACAGTTGGCTGTCTTTGAGGAACAGAAGTACAAGTTCACAACATACAACAATACATGGAAGTATTTAATTTCCAAAAGAAAATCCATGGTCCATTTGGGGAAGATGTATGACAGAAAGAATAAAGTACTTCTAGCATTGACACACCTTCAAACTTCCAAATAGCCAAAATGAGGTACAAAGGTGTTAGTTTTCCTGAAAGTTCTCAGTAGCAGGCATTCCCCTTTATATTAACACAAGTGGTTTTAAGCCTAAGCCAATATAACAAGAGGGTCACCCCCCGCCCCCGTTTTTCAGTGTGGTAGTTTAAAGAAATGCATATCTAAATTCTGAGGAGACTTAAAGGTGCACGCACGCACACTCTGGTGCCAGTGTTGGTCCCTGTCTCCTTCCTGAGAAAGAGAGACTGATGATGAGCTCCTGTTCTCAGGCAGAGCTGCTTGATCTGCCTCATTTTCTTCGTGATTGTGCGGCTTCGGAGAGATATAACCATCTTCCCGAGCAAGGAGATCATATTTGACTTCACAAATTTCCCTAATTTCAGCGTTTAGCCTTTGCTGGAGGAGAGCGTCCCTCAGGCTGATTTGCACGTTTGGAAGTCTGAAGCCCAAACCAAGCCCTCTTGTTAAGTCTCATGCAGATACTTAGTCTGTGCTGCAGTCTCACACAGGTTAAGAACTGACTTCTGGAGATGGGAGCATCACCGCCATGCTCATTTCAGGGAACCCCTGCAGAAGTAGCTCATTCCAGGTCACCTGAAGTCATGTGTGAGGAGCTCCTCGCTTGGCCTTCCCAAGCTCAGGGCTGTGTGTTTACTCCTCCCAGTCACCACCCTGACCTGTTAGGGAAGCCAATAGTGCCTCTGCTCTATTATTGCAAAAGGGGAAACCAAGACCTTTATCAACCTATCTAGGCTTATTCTTTCGTAATGCAGCAGTTCTTAAGTAAAAGTCTATATTTAGCTCTACAAAGGAAGAAAATGCCATCCCTTAAAAAATGAAAAACTCAAACATTTCTAGTTTGCATATTTTATGCATGGCTTAAAATGTAAGTTTTCTTAATGGTTTTGTGGTCGATCATTTCTCATTTGCATCATTTTATTTCAGCATTTGGCTAGTTTGCCATTTCTTTTTTTCTTCTTTCTTTTTTTTTTTTGGTTTTTTGTTTCTTGGGAACTTACATTTCTTAAGAAAATGTGTTGGATTAGATCTTAATCATGTGTGTATATATGTAAATTTTATCATAATGCAGCTATGAGTGTTGGTACAAGAGGCCTAGAAGAAATTGCTTGGGGGCTAAGCTCAATCATAAGAAGTTACACATTTTCTCAAAAAAAGAAAAATTGCTGTAGAGTTCTCATATTAAGAGTTTCAAGTCATAAAAATAATTTTACTTAAAATGAACATTTCAGTGATGATTGTGTGAATTGCCTGGGAATCTTGAAAACAGGTAAATGCCTTGGGCCCAGCTTCAGAAATTCTGGTTTGATGAGATGAGTTTCTGGGTGTTGGTGTTTTTAAAATACTCCCAGGATCCATGGTCGAAAACCATGAGTTTAAAATATTGCCTCTATGACATTGGTTATAATATGCTAGTCAGAAAAATTTTTCATGGAGTTTTATCAAACCCCCCCCTTTTTTAAAGATTTTATTTATTTACTTGAGAGAGTGAGAGAGAGTGCATGAGAGGGGAGAGGGTCAGAGGGAGAAGCAGACTCCCTGATGAGCAGGGAGCCTCATGTGGGATTTCATCCTGGGACTCCAGGATCATGACCTGAGCCGAAGGTAGTCGCTTAACTAACTGAACCACCCAGGTGCCCCTCAAGTTATCTTTTTAATTTCTTAATGGTATTTGACCAAAATGAAACTCCACAAAAGGAACATACAGGAAGCATGATGCCTCTAGGAACTGTCTTTATAGTCAGTAGGGATGTAAGGTACACGTATAGAGAGACAGCAGGGTATGGAAAGTGCCCTCTTTGTGCTATATAATGCCATAATGCCCAAAGGAGAGAGAAAGAGAGAGAAATCACATGAGGTTAGGAGGATAGGAAATGCTTTAAAGAAGTGACCCTGGAGAAGCCTCATGAAGATGAGTGACACATGACCAGCAGGAGGCAAAGTAGAGCAGGTGGGGGACATTTAGAGCATCAAAATGGGGAGTGGCTGCAATGGATTGAAACCCATCAAACCTGTTTAAATCCATGAGTTCATAGTGATCATCTAAAACAAAATTTCTAGTTGGTGGCTTTGGAAGAATGATACTGGAAGGAGGATCTCATTATCTTAAAATTGGACAAAGGAAAAAACGGAGTGATCGTTGATCTTGACTTTCATCATCAAACTGCGTTTATGCAACAAGTAATACCGACAAAAAGAAGTGTCTCCTCATAGACAAACTCCAAGTAGTAAATGCGGGAGGCATGATTAGGATTCAGATATGCTCATCGCACAACCTCACACTGATGGATCTAGGGCAGTGATCACCGGTGACTGCCAAGATCACGAAAAAAAGGCAAGAGTCGTTTGATGCCTCCTGATGAAATTACACAGCATCACTCAGTGGAAAACAGTCAAACCAGAATTGGATCAAGCTTCTAGATGTGACTGCCAGGTTTCAGGAAGTAAAGGAGACGGAGGAACACATTAAATTATACCATGGAGATGCAGACAGAAAGGTCTAGACTGAGAGACCTCTGCAGGCAATTGACCTGGTCTCTTACATTAATTTTAAGGAAAAAACGAAGATAAATGGAGAAGTCGCAGATGGAGTCTGGAGAGTACATCAGCCTTGGACTTCCCAAACTGAAAAAGAAACAAAAATCTTTGAAACAATTGGGGAAATTAAAATATAGACAGTCTCTAACTTATGGTGATATTTAACTTAAAATTTTTTGACTTCATGATGGTATGAAAGTGACACACAGTCAGGAGAATCCATACTTTAGTTTCTGAGTTTGGATCTTCTCTTAGGCTAGTGATTTGCCCACAATGCTGGGCACAGGCAGCCGGGCCAGCATGAGGGTAAACAGCCGATACACTTACAGCCATTCTGTGTCCATGCAGCCATTCTGGTTGTCACTTTAAGCACGCTATTCACGGAACTATCTGAGATAATGCAATACTGGATTATAGAATAGGCTTAGTGTTAGATGATTTTGCCCAACTCTAGGCTCATGTGAGTGTTCTGAGCACACGTAAGGTAGGCGGGGCTAAGCTATGATGTTTCATAGGTTAGATGCATTAAGTACATTTTTTTTTTTTATTTTTTAGATTTATTTATTTATTTGACTGAGACACAGCAAGAGAGGGAACAAAGCAGGGGGAGTGGGAGATGGAGAAGCAGGCTTCCCACCAAGCAGAGAGCTCAATGTCGGGCTTGATCCCAGGATTCCGGGATTATGACCCAAGCCAAAGGTAGACACTTAATGACTGAGCCACCTAGGCACCTCTTAAGTGAATTTTTTTTTAAAGATTTTATTTATTTATTTGACAGATAGAGATCACAAGTAGGCAGAGCAGCGGGTGGGGGGGTGGGGGGAGAAGGCTCCCTGCTGAGCAGAGAGCCCAATGTGGGGCTTGATTCCAGGACCCTGAGATCATGACTGGAGCCGAAGGCAGAGGCTTAACCCACTGAGCCACCCAGGTGCCCCCCTTAAGTGCATTTTTAACTTGGGATATTTTTTCTTCTTTTTTTTTTTAACTTAGGATATTTATTTTTCTTTTTTAAATTTATTTTCAACTTACACTCAAGTTTATAGGGTGCAACCCCACTGTAAACCAAGGAAGATCTGTACTGATTAGATATTTGATGATAAAGACTGCTAATTTTGTTTAGATGTGATAAAAGTATTGAGATCACATTTTTTAAAAAAGAGTAGAGAGAAAGAGAGAGTATGGGGAGGAGCAAAGGGGGAAGGAGAGGGACAAGTAGGCTCCTTGCTGAGCTTGGAGGCCAATGCCAGGCTGGATCTCAGGACTCTGAGATCATGACTTGAGCCAAACCTGAGAGTCAGGTGACTCAAAACTGAGCTACCCAGGCACCCCAAGATTACATTTTTTTTTTTAAAAGTAGGGTTACATTCTAAGACAAAAAGTGATAAAATTATTTGCTGAAATGCTTCAGAATAACCAGGGGAAGGATGAATTGGGTGGAACTCGAAATGACCCAAAGCTGTCATCCTCAGAAGGCATTTGTTGAAACTGGGTGACACATTTGCAGAACTTCATTATATCGTCCTCTCCACTTTGGTATATGTTTGAAACCCCCCATACTAAAGTGCTTGAAATTAATTTTTTTTAAATTACTCTTATAACGGACAAACAAAATGAGCAAATATTATTATAGACTTGCCAAGTGATGCTGGTTGATGAGCAGTACATTGAAAACCAATGTTTTACAGACTGTACTGTTGATGATAGGGAATGACCTTGACCTTTGACTTGGTGGGAAGTTTCACTGATGCTACAGAAGAGCTTAATTCATTTGCTGTATTTGAGTAGTGATGGTGGGTGGATGGATCCTCTTGAATTTAGTGCCCAAAACAAGCAGAGCTTCTGAACCTCAGCCGTTTCATAATCTTGTTGCTCGTAGTTTGGATTCCCTAGTTGTGTGATGTTGAGCCTGAGCAGCCACTTCGATGCGTCACCCAGCTTCTGCTTGTTACCAGATCATGGTGGGCTCGCTTGCAGGGGTTCCCGATGTGTAGGTACATAGGATGAGAAGCATAGCACCTTTTCCTGGAATGATTTTACTTTGACCATTGATATGTGTTGCGACTAAAGTTTTTGATTTCTCTCAAATATTTACATTCAATAAAAATTTTAAGTTTTCATTTACTCCTGGTAAAATCGTTTGGAACTTAACTCTGTTAACTTTTTAAAGTTTTAATAAATTATTAATAATTTAAATAAGATAATTATATAGTAAACATTACACTTTAAAAATACATTAAGTATTTTTTACATTAAGTAATCCTCTTTTTTTGAGCAATTTTAGTTTTACAGAAAAATTTAGCAGAAAGTAGAGACTTCTCATATAACCCCCTCAAACTCCCTTCTCCCGCCCCCTTCCATATTTTCAACATTTTATATCCATCTGCTGCATTTATTATAATTACTGAAACGATGCTTAGATATTATTATTCATTAGAGCCCATAATGTAATTAAGGTTCACTCTTTGTACATTCCATGGGTTTGGACAAATGTATGGTGACATGTATCCACCATATAGTACCATTCAGGATCGTTTTGTTGCCCTGACAATCTTTTGTACTTCACCCACTTGCCTCTCTCTCCTCCCTAATCCCTGGCAACCGCTGATCTTTTTACCATCTCCGTTGTTTTGCCTTTTCCAATATGTAGTATAGCTGGAGTCATACCTACAACAGCCTTTTCAGAGTGTCTTCTTTCACTTAGTAGTAGGTCTTTGAGGTTCCTCCATGTCTCCTCGTGGCCTGATAGTTTGTTTCTTTTTAGTGCTGAATAATATCCCATTGCCTGGATTCTAACACAGTTTGTTTATCCATTCACTTACTGAGGGACATCTTGGTTGCTTCCAAGTTTTGGCAGTGTTGAATAAAGCTGCTAAAAGTTTCTATGTGTAGGTTTTTGTTGATAAATTTTGTTGATAAATTTTCACCTCCTTTGTGTAAGTACCAAGGAGTATGATGGCTGGATCACATGTTAAGAATATGTTTAGTTTTGTAAGTAACTGCTAGACTGTCTGGGCCACTGAGTGGCTCAGTTGGTTAAGCAACTGCCTTCAGCTCAGGTCATGATCCCAGAGTCCTGATATCGAGTCCCACATCGGGCTCCCTGCTCAGTGGGGAGTCTGCTTCTCCCTCTGACCCTTTCCTCTCTATCACTCTCTGTCTGTCAAATAAAAAAACAAAACGAAAACAACAACAACAACAAAAAAACAAAACAAAAAAGCAAAAACGGCTAGACTGTCTTCCAAAGTGGCTCTGCGATTTTGGATTTCTACCAGCAAGGAATAAGACTTCCTGTTGTTCCACATTCTTCCCAGCTATTAGTTTTGTTTGTGTTTTGAATTTTAGCCTTTCTAACAGGTGCATAGTGGTGTCTTGTTCTTTTAATTTGCAGTTCTCTAATGGTATTTGATGAACATCTCTCCACATGCTTTTTTGACACCTGTATGTCTTCCATGAAGTAACTGTTTAGATCTTTTGCACAGTTTGTAGTTTGGTTGTTTTCTTATTGTTGAATTTAAGAGTTTTTTGTGTGTTTTGGGTACCATTCCTTTATCAGATATGTTTTTGCAAATATTTTGTTACATTCTGTGGCTTGTCCTTTCATTCTCTTCAAATTTTCCTCTTTTGACACACTTCTAACATTCAACACTTTCATGAGTCAAAATGGCAAATTTTTAAATTAAAATAGTTAAGAAGGAAAGTTGTTCATATTGCTTGGGGATTTACCATTCTTTAGACGTTTAAAGTCTTTGACTGCTGGGCTGTAATATCTCCATTAACTTTATCAGAAACAGAAACCTAATTTTTTAGTGGAGAAAAGAGGACAGAAAGAATGCAGTCTACCATTAGTTTATTACTCTAGGAAATCAAAATTGAATTTTCTGGATGTTCAGGGATTGATAGTGAATGGTATACACGAACTATGAATGTTCTTGAGTCAGAGACATGACTTAACTTACAATAAACAGCAAACAAGACTAAAAACTATTATCTTCTCTAGTTAGGTAAATTATCTGTTAATTTCGAAAAACCTCTGTCAACATTGTTTACTCAATTCTTGACCACTATGGCTATATATAAACAAACCAATGACAGTAGAGTACTTAGATCTGATCACTTAAGGAATATCATGTCTTCAGCAACCAAATATTTAATGTAGATTCTTTAAATTCGTTGAGTCGCAAATATGTTAGATGTTGTTACCTAAACATACACAGATGTCAATAAGTAGAAATACTAGCCTTGTAAAGTTGAGCGGTGTGCAAAATAATAATAATCTGAGTTAGAAGAATCAAGGATTCAGGAGAGTTAGGAGTGATGCTACCTAGGGCTGGAAAATCAGTCCAGCTCCAACCACTGGTGTTCTTTCTCATCTGGTGTGTGAAAGGATGCCGAAGCCACAGCCAGGATCCATGAGAGAGAGCTTTGTAATCATTTGTAATTTGGCCATGACACAGGGGACCCAATCATAGCCTGAAGCCCATGACAGCCTTGCTCCATAGAATCTTACATTCTCACTCCAGGGTGAGAAAATGAAGACCCAACTAATTTAAAAGACTTTTCCAGTGTCACCACCTAGCTGGTGGCTGTGATATTTAGCAGGTAGGAATTTTACTATTTATGTATAACCATCTATGGTAGAGCCTTGACTACTGATCTTGGTTCTTAGGGGGGGTAAAACAAACAAACTCCAGTGTGAAGAATGGACCGCTATGTAATTGTCTTAAGAACGATGGTGTTCAAAATATTTATAAAATATTCAGTAAGAAAAAAATCTGGTCTATCCAAGAGAGAGCTATGAATCATTAGTAGAAATCAAATTGTGAGAAGCCAGAAAAGTAAGATCTAGTTAGTGTAGTGGTCTGTGCTTGAGCTAATCCATGCCACCTGTTAGACGAAGGCAAGAACACAGCAGCCAGAAGACAGCTAATTAAAACAATGCCCAAGGCAGCCTGCAGCATATTCAGAAATAATTCTACAATCGAGGGGCTACTAGGTCAGAGAATAGAGGATGCTCTGTAGAGAAGAGTTTATTTATTTGTATTTGTATTTGTTTTGTTTTACTTTTACTCATTGAGAAAGTACTTGGGCCAGACACTGGTGTGTGTTTTGGTATGTATGGGGGCTGTTGTACGCATGTGTAAAGATTGTGGTCTAGCTAAAGCAGTCAGGTAGTAAGCAAGTAATTAACATCTAAAGAAAGAGCAGGATCTTTTACTACTGAACTACTTATTGGCACCATGAGGAGTTGTGTATTTGCTGCAAGAGCAAAAGTGCATACAGGGTAAGTTCTACATTACGGATCCTGCTACTTGTTGATCACTTGGGCTACAATAGCTAAAGTTTATGGAATATTTGATATGTGCCACCACTGGGCCCAAGTTTGAATACTTTGTTTTATGTTAATGTCATCCATTCCAAAGAAGGAAGTAGTACCATACCCATTTTACAGAGGGAAAAACAGGTTCACACAGCTGCAAAGAACATAATGAAGATTCAAACCCAGGTTAATCTGCTAAAACCACCACTGGCAATTACATAATACTGCCGCTCTCATAGAACTTCTCTGAACCTCTGTGTTCTGATCTGTCAACTGAAATAATACCAGTAGAGAAACCATTGGAAAAGCCAATTTTTTTTTATGAAAACTTTATAATCTGTTAAACATTATTCAGATGTGATAAGCTGTTATTTATAAATAAAAGATTTAAACCAGTGAGCAGCATTTCATTGTCCTACCACTTATTCATATCCATTGAACAATGTTATTATGTAGTTTTGCTAATATGTAATTTATTTTCATGCATTATTAAACTTTTTACAAACACATCATTGATTATTTAGCTAACCACAATTTAGGCTTTCCTTTTCTATCATAGATTTATCTTTTTTCCCAAATAGTCATGCTTCAGGGGACTGAGCAATTAACTTCCAATATAATTACATTTGCATCGTAATACACAGCACTTAAAGGTTTCTGAATACTTACTATTTTGGCATGCACATTGTCTATCAACTTTTACATCTCTCATTGTTATTACATTAAATCTTAAAAGCAAATATGCTTAATGCATTAGGTGTGAAGTGTTGGTAAGATACAAACAAAACATGGTTTAGTTTAACTGTTGACATTTCATCCATCTCAGTCTCCAAGGCCAGGTTGAAAGACCTTTGAAGGATTCCATGAAAACGTGATACTGGGTATCACAGTAAATTAAGCTGATAGATTCTTTTTTAAATAAACATATAATGTATTATTAGCCCCAGGGGTACAGGTCTGTGAATCGCCAGGTTTACACACTTCACAGCACTCACCATAGCACATACTCTCCCCAATGTCCATAACCCCACCACCCTCTCCCCGGCAACCCTCAGTTTGTTTTGTGAAATTAAGAGTCTCTTATGGTTTGTCTCCCTCCCAAGCCCATCTTGTTTCATTTACTCTTTTCCTTACCCCCAAACCCTCCGTGTTGCATCTCTACTTCCTTATATCAGGGAGATCATATGATAGTTGTCTTTCTCCGATTGACTTATTTCGCTAAGCATAATACCCTCTAGTTCCATCCATGTCGTCACAAATGGCAAGATTTCATTTCTTTTGATGGCTGCATGGTATTCCAGTGTATATATATACCACGTCGTCTTTATCCACTCATCTGTTGATGGACATCTAGGTTCTTTCCGTAGTTTGGCTATTGTGGACATTGCTGCTATAAATAGTCAGGGGCATGTGCCCCTTCGGATCACTACGTTTGTATCTTTAGGGTAAATACCCAGTAGTGCAATTGCTGGGTCGTAGGGTAGCTCTATTTTCAACATTTTGAGGAACCTCCATGCTGTTTTCCAGAGTGGTTGCACCAGCTTGTATTCCCACCAGCAGTGTAGGAGGGTTCCCCTTTCTCCACATCCTCGCCTAAGCTAATAGATTTTTGTTCCTCAGAAGATTACCTTTCTCCTTTCTGCAGGTGACAGCATCATGCTAAAAAAATGTAACATAAATATCTATATCTCATATTTACAAATAATAACTAAAATCTTTAAACTTATTTCATTTTATGTCTAATAGGAAGGATTTCTCAAAAAGAAATTAAGAGAAAGTAGAACACTAATGCAAAACTGAAATTTGTGACACACACACACACACACAAACCCACAATAACAAACTAATGAAGAATGAAGGTAACGGAATTTCTAAGTAAGGGTTGGACTAGAAAGTCTTCAGGGGAAGTCTGCCTAAGATAAGGAATTGGCTTGATTCTTCCCAGGCTCCAAATCTGGTTGCATCAGGACTGAGTTAGGACATTCTGAAACATGGTTTTCATGTTGGTCCTTTGTATTCTTTGACTCTCTAGATTTTTATATTTCACAAGATGTTTCAGACTTCCAAGTCCCACATCATTTCCCCACCTACTTCTGTTTAGAAATCATCCACTCGGGCCCCCTCAGTTGTTACACATCTGCTTTCTGCTCAGGTCATGACCCCAGGGTCCTACAATCCAATCCCCCAACGGGATCCTTGCTCGGTGGGGAGCCTGCTTCTCCCTCTCCCTCTGCTGCTTCTCCTGCTTGTGTTCTCTCTCTCTCTCTCTCAAATAAATAAAATATTTAAAAATAAAAAATTTAGAAAATCATCCATGGGTTACTGACCTTGGTGGAACAGGTGAGTTTTGGTTTGGTCTGTTGGTTGTAGGGACACAGTTTTGTGGGTGTCAACCCACTTTACTGAACCTTCTCACTAGTTAAAGATGACATGGTGATCACACGTGGGCGTCGCATAAGTTGCAACAAGCCGTATGTTAAATTTTACCCATTTTTATCCGTGGCAGTTGAGAGAACTTTATGTGTGTTGATTTGTTCTGCTTTGTTTTCAACAGAAACGCTCCAGAGGCCAGGTGCTGTTTGATAAAGTATGTGAACATCTGAATTTGCTAGAAAAAGACTATTTTGGGCTTACGTATCGAGATGCTGAAAACCAGAAGGTGAGTGATTAAAGGCAATACAAAACGTATGTCTCGAACTGCTCGTTACTGTAAGAAAGGGAAGGAAAACTAAATCGGTAAATCGTTTTCTCTGTTTCCACTCCTCTGTGTACTCCTTTGAGTCCCTAAATGCTGTTAATCGCCTTATTTCTTTATAAAAGATATTATTGACGACTCCCTTTAATCTTGAATATTCTGGAAAGAGAAATTCCGTTTTTCACGCCTGAGTTATTTATGGTTCTAGGAAAGCATTTTATATGGTACTTTTCTGGGGTGATGTATTTCAGTGAATTTGAGGCCATGAAAATCAAATAACGTTGATTCTTACATAGAAAACATGTTCCCTGACTGCTGTCCTGTTCCTAATTCATCTTAGTATGCTTCCATATTCTTCCAAAATCGGAATATGACATGGGCGTTTGCTGACCGGAGCCTTGTCTAATGTATTCAGCAAGTATTTAATATTTAATTTAATACTTCTGTAGACTCTTACACCTGAGTAATGCAGTCTGCTTGGGGCTTTGCCTCACTAATTCCCACAACTACCTGAAAAATAAAGAAGAGGAAACTGTTCCTTTGTGTTCTTGTGAGGAACTAAGTCAAACAAATTTCCTCATAGATGTTATTTGTTTTGATGTTGTGCAATGAATCATACTTAATGCCTACCCAATTCACTGAACAATGTCCAACTTCGTTATTGAACATCTGAGTTTTCTGATGAGGAAAATAATCTCAAGCAGGTGTTTGTTTGTTAGGCAAGTGCCTAAGAATCTATAACCATGGAAGTCACTTTGTGGGCCTCAATGGCCAGGACATCAGTGGACATTGTGTATCTTTAATTTATTCTAGTAACTTCTTTGAACATTGAATCCACTATTTTTTTTTCCTCCTGTGTTGCTGTACTGGCTTGAATCTTTGAAGGTAGTGTTGTAAAAGAAAGGAATTTTGTCACGCATGAATTGTGCACGCACACACACATTTTCTCATTAGGTTCGTGCCTAGGCCCTCACAGGGCCTGGTGAAGAGCGCCAACTGTGGGGGAAGGACCCAGCTTGGAGGGCCTGCCAGTAACCATGCACTTTGAAATACGCTTAGTGCGTGATCATCATCAAGTTGTTTTTATTCTTCTCCGGTTCAAATTCAAACTGTCATTTCCTTTTCAGAATTGGCTGGACCCTGCTAAGGAAATAAAAAAACAGATTCGAAGTAAGTTCTTTTGGATTATTTTACATGGTGATATGAAGATTTTCAGAGAGCAGGGTTGTCTGAATTGGTGGCCCATACCCACATGGCCAGTGTGAATATAGTATTTTTTAAAAGACAGATTAAGATCTCAGATTTTCTCTCTGACAGGTTGGTCTAGCTTAAATGCCCATTTTTAATCATCACAGCTTGGGAATTAAATGACTCTGACATTTGACCTATTCCCCTGCATGTTCCCGGAATGTGCGATACGATTGAATCAAGTGATGCTCCAGTTGGCAATTAACCACTTAAAAGCTCCCAACTTAATTATTAATGTTAAATTAAGCCTAACTGCCACAAAAGTAGAAAAGTCAAGCTAAAGGTGGTAGTTAGTGAATGGTCTAGAAATGGATAACAAGTCAGATAGAAATTTACTATCTGGTAACAACCTCTTTCCTTGGTCCCTAAAGGCAAGTTAAGAAATCCATGTTCCCAGCAATTGCAAGGGCAGCCCACCAAACTGAAACACAGGTAGCTAGTAAGATAAGACAAGTTGCTGAATCTTACTAACCATTCAGTGCACATTAAAACAAGATACTGTTTTTCACTTATTCAGGTTAACGGAGATTTAGAAGTTTATTAATGCACTGCACTAGCAACTATGGACACAGCTGATAGAAGGGTAAATTGGTATAACCCTTTGAGAGAGTTTCAGTATTAAATATTTGTTAATTTAATATTTCATGTGTTATTTAATATGTTTAGTATATATTATAATTCAATATTAAATAAATTTAATATTAATAATAAATATTCAGTCTTTATTAAAATTTAAAATGTGCTTATTCTTTAACCCTTAATTTCATTTGTACAGATTCATCCAGCATATGTATAAGAGGGGAGGATGTACAAATGTGTACATGCATGAAAACTTGTTATAATATTTTTTGCAGTAGCAGAAAACTAGAAGCAACTTAAATATCCATTTATAAAGAATGGATTAAATCAGTCATGGAATAACAATACCTTGAAATACTAAGCAGCTATTAATAGAATGAGGTAGAATGTGTTTTAGTTCTCACTAGTGAGACAAGTGACATCTGTTTAAAAGAAGTTATGCATATATACATATAAATATATATATACACATACATACATATACATACATACATATATATGTAATAAATTTTGGAAGAGCACAAAAGCTGTCAGTAGTAAGTACCTCCAGAAGTGGTACCAAGCATAAGGGGTTAAGAAAGAGGTTATCATTTTTTCCGTAGCTCTTTTACTATAGACATGGATAGTCTTTATAACTGTAAATAACCAGTTAATTTTTAAAGTGATTTTTTTTTGTCAATAAACGATAAATTTTTCCAACAACTAAATCTAGTTGAATAAATTTGAGAGCAATACATTAATGAGAATGTCATGCCCATGGAAGTTTTCAATAATTTCCTATATAAAAAGAGCAAGTATTTCCATTGCCTTTGAATGTGTTGAAATACCAAAACACATCAAGTACTAATAACAAGTGGTAGAAGCATTTTGAAATGGCTTAATGGAAAATAGTATCTCCAAAAAAAAAAAAAAAAATCTCCTTCTAGATATTACAGAAACTGATGTTTGTGTATACAACTAAAACATCTTTACCACATTTTTGAGAGAAATTTGATAATCAAGTTAGATAGAAATAAATTGGAATTGAAACCAGGGACAGCTCCAGATGTGAAAACACTCCTTCTTTTTGTTCCAAAAGTCCTAATAAAAAATGTAAGATGATGAATATGTTCTAAGAATCTTCTATGGGTTTACTCAAAACAGATGTGGTGAATATATATCCTGTCGTGTTAGTGTGCATAAAGTTCTCTGTAGTCATCCAATTAACAAAATGCTGTTTCTTACTTGGGTGATTGATAATTGCAATTCCTTTGAAAATATAAATATCTGGGATAAATCACAATATTGGCAGAAGAAAAGCTATATAAATGGTAGTTTTCTTATCGGTTGTTAATAGAATTCTTTTTTTCCCCCTCACTTCCCATTTATCCTATCTCCCACCTTCTGTGGGCCTGATCTCACCACCCTGAAATCATGACCTGAGCTGAAACCAAGAGTAGGACAGTTAATCCACTGAGCCATCCAGTGTCCCTCCTACCTTCTTTTCTAAGAGAAGAAAGAGGACAATCAGAACATGAGATTTAAAGGATATTTTCGTCATGTAGATTAGGCTAACGATAACATAAAGAGAACTAAGTGACAGTCCTGCAGATAAAGGAGGAAGCAAGGACAATTGCAATTTTTTAATTGAATTTGGTATTTTTATCTGTATTCCAAATGCCCTCTTTCTGTAAAATTTACGTTCTACCAAGGCAGACAACTATTATCCTAGCTAACAGAATTACTGTACCATCACCTCCTTTTCCTAAATATAAATGATAACAGGTAAACACAGATCAAAACCACAATGAGATATCACCTCACCCTGTCAGAAAGGCTAAAATCAAAAAGACAATAGGAGGGCCTGGGTGGCTCAGTCTGTTAAGTGTCCACCTCTCGATTTTTGGCTCAGGTCACAATCTCAGGGTGATGAGACTGAGTCCTGAGTCGGGCTCCACCCATAGGGGTGGAGCCTGCTTTAATTCTCTCTCTCCCTCTCTGCCTGTCCCTTCCCCACCCACTACCAACAAACAAGTGTTGGTGAGGATGTGGAGAAAAGGAACCCTTGTGCACTCTTAGTGGGAATGTAAGTGGGTGCACCCACTATGGAAAACAGTATGTAGATTCCTCAAAAAATTAAAAATGGAAATACCGTACGATCTAGTAATTCCACCACTGGGTATTTACCCAGAGAAAATCAAAATAGTAATTTAAAAAGATGTATACACCCCTGTGTTTATTGCAGCATTATTTACAATAACCAAGATAATGGAAGCAGCCAAAGTATCAATAGATGAATGGATGAAGAAGCTGTGGTGGAATACTACTCAGCCTTAAAAAATAATGAGATTTGCCATTTGCAACAACATGGACTGACCTAGAGTGTACTGTGCTGAGTGAAATAAAGCAGATAGAGAAAGAGAAATATCCTATGATTTTACTTATGTGTGGAATCTGAGAAACAAAACAAACAAAAAAAAGCAGAAACAGATCCACAAATACAGAGAACAAACTTAATAGCTGCCGGGGATTGGGGGGGAGGGATGGGCAAAGATGGGTGGAAAGGGAAGTGGAAGATACAAGACTTCAGTTATGGAATGAGGAAGCCACAGAGATGAAAGATAGAGCTTGAGGAATATAGTCAGTGGTGTTCTAATAGTGTTGTATGGTGACACATGGCAGCTACGCTTGTGAGTACAGCATAATGTCTGGGTTGTCAAATCACTATGTTGTACATTGGAAACTAGTATAACATTGAGTGTCAACTATACTTCCGTTGTTATGTGTGTGTATATTTAGACACACTTGTATAAATGATTAAAGGATGTTTCCATTTCCTGCTGTTGGTGCATAGAATGTCTCTAGAATGAGATCTTCAAGAGAATGGCAATCAACCTGATAAAGCTTTTAAGTTGCAAACTGATGAGAAATAGAAAATTCTGAAACTGAAGAGGTTGCTCTTATGAGAAAAAATTATAATTCTAGTCATTTTTTATGCAGACTCAGATGTTTAAATTTCTAAATATACTGTATTTTAATATAAATATATTTATGATATAATTTCATAATATGGAGTATATTATCTATATACTGTATATAATAATTTATAGTAATTTTCCATGATTTCCATGATTTGGCAGCCATACAATACTAAAATAAGAATTTTTTATAAGAATGGACTCTCTTTAGTTTCATAGTTTTCCATCATAAATTTGTGGCTCAAAATCCTTTATTGACATATAGGAATATCATTTTAATGCATTCAGGTGGTTTCATTTCCTGTGTCTATCCAGGGCCACCATCTGAGCCGATTTGGGCTTGCAAGCCCATTCGTTACATAACCATGCCTTCCCACTCAATTTGTTTCTATCAGATTCTTTATGGGGATATACATTTGAACTTCAATCTGCCTCTCGTTAATTTCAAATCTTACGCCTTATTTAACTAGATTTTTTCCTCTTGATTAGGGTGTAGACTGTAGTTTTTGAAACTTCCCACTCTTTAAAAATAGTACCCAACAAAACCTTGCAGTTGTTTGGGTTATAACCTCATGAAAATGGATTTCTTGGGATTAGTGATTTTCATAGTATGGTTCCCAAGTCCACCTGTACTCAAACCACAAGGGAGTTGATTAAAACCACAATTCCTAGGCCATATTTCCCAATCTCTGGAATAAAAGTCTCCAGGTAGAGCCTAGAAATTGACATTTTTAGCAAGTACCTCAGATTCTTAAACCAACTATAGTTTGAAATTCCTTTTCCCGCCCTGAGGATTTTGCTTTGAACTATCTTTCTTATTACCCCCCCCCTTTTTTTTTTAATTTTACTTATTTGGGGCACCTTGGTGGCTCAGTCGCTAAGCGGCTACCTTCAGCTCAGGTCATGATCCCAGGGTCCTGGGATCAAGCCCCATGTCGGGCTCCCTGCTCAGTGGGAAGCCTGCTTCTCCCTCTCCTACTCCCTTGCCTGTGTTCTCTTTCTCTCTCTCTTCTATCAAATAAATAAAATCTTTTTAAAAAATTTTATTCATTTTAGAGACAGAGAATGTGTGCACATGCAAACGAGTGGAGCAGCAGATGGGGGAGGGAGAGAGAATCTGAAGCCTATCCAGCCCTAAGCGCAGATCTGAATGTGGGGCTTGATCCCACCCCTGGGAGATCATTACCTGAGCCAAAACCAAGAGTCTGACACTTAACCAACTGAGCCACCTGGGCACCCCTCTTTCTTATACTTCTATTATGTCAAAGTTTATCTTGAATTTATCATGAGATTGTTTAATTACATTGATCAAACACTCACTGGGTTCAGGGCATACTTTGAAATGGATAAAAATGCCAAAAGAGCAATAAATCCATTTCCCATAACTAATCCGTTAATTTTCATTCCAGTTGCTTGGGGGGAAAGCCCACTCTCATTTATGAACCTCACCATCATCAAGCAGTAAAGGGATCCATATTAGCAGAAAGTGCCTAGGAATCAATAGGAAAATAAAACGAGATCAGACCATTTTTTGATTAACAAAAGGACCTGGAAAAATCATCACTAGAATTATATGGGATTGAGGGATAACTTATAATTCTTAGAGCCTATGTTTCAGGAATATTTTCTGAGTGATTTAAAAATGATAGCAAGCAACCAGTGATACATGGCTTTATGCCAGTTCTTTATAAGCTACCTCAGGCATTGATCCTGCCGTGTAGAATTTTAAGTGGATTATGAATAGTGGTGTTGAGAATAAACTAGAGTAATAAATGTAACTATGCTGCTTATGACAGAAATACAGGTAACCTGTGCAGCTAAGTATTTGCCTTATGCTCATGAGAATAGCCCAAAGAAAGAAGCTGGTGCTTAGAATTCTACCCCTTTCTTCTGAATGTTTGCAAACAACTCATGGAGCAAATGGAGTTTCCAGAAGTCATTTAATGGGGAGGAGGGAGTGTTGGCCAGCTTAGGGGGATAGTTGAGGCATAAGAGCTGGAGTGTGAAATCACAGAGAGAAAGGAAGTGGCTATAGCTCGTGGTATAGATCAAAGGCCTCCCGTATGGAAGCCAAGGAGACTAGGAGGAGTTTCTCAGTAGCGCCTTCCAAATACAAGCGGCTCAACGCTGTATCCCTTTCCTGGTCGTTGTGTGGGGAGAACAAACGTCCCGCGAAGGAACACCCAGACTTGAATGAGTTAACTGCGTTAAAAGCCCAGAAAAAAAGAACGGAGTGAGTATGATGAGTTCAAGTAGGGATGAGGTGGAGAGAGAGTAAATGTAGAAAAGAAGAAAATGTTTCTCCATATTTATAGTGATAAACCAGACACCAGTAGAGACCGTATTAATGGAGAGCTTCGGAAGGCTTCATAATGCTTCAGGTGTAAGTGTGGGCAGCACGGAGAGCAGGTGACTGTCCGGTGCCACCTGGTTGATTGTTCTCCTTGTGGGAGAGAAGGCTGTAAGGAGAGGCCATGGGATCAAGAACAGCAACAGGTCGAGAGCACCCGTCCAAGTCCTGGGCTCATAAGGAGGTGGGGGAATTTCCGGAAGCACTGTTCATGCCTTCAGGCATCTCTTGAATCAACAATTTCGCCAAGGAAGAAAATTTTCAGCAGCCTGGAGAGCAACTTACTTAAATATTCACGACGACAAACCTTCCCAGAAAACAAAAATATCTTGAAACTTTCCTTGACATGTATTATAATGGGATTTGACCTGTAATAACAGAGCAGAAAGGACAAAGCAAACGGGGTATGTCTATACCATCGGTATGTGAGCTATCCAGAATTTCAGAGCAGTAGAGCCAGTCAGTTCCGGACTTGTCTGTCAGCATTATCCCTGTCATTCACGTATTTTTCCCCTCTTCTAACGGCTTACCTTTGTCCCTGAGAAAGGGAGGAAGTGTAATCAATTTCCAGGCTAGTTAGAAGCACCAGTAACGGATTTGGGGAAAAGATTAAGGACTAGATGAAGTTTCAGACATATCTGGATTTCGTTGAACTTCAGACTTTCCCGTTTTCCACGGAGAAGCCAATGTTGCTTGGGAGTTAGTACTTGGAGTTAAGGCGGTTCTCACTATCCGAATAATAAGTCGAAAGGGATTTTCTGAGTTTTGATCCTAATTTTTCTCTCATCTCTGCAGGTGGTGCTTGGCACTTTTCATTTAATGTGAAATTTTACCCACCAGACCCCGCCCAGCTATCTGAAGATATCACCAGGTATTTGAAAGTTGGCTCTGAAAAAGGCAGGCTTTTCTTTATCCTCTGGGGAAGAGCATGCTTACATCTGGGAACCTTTCAGTCATGCACGCCAGAAATGGCAAACCAAAGGCAAGGGAGCGAGAGCAAACATCTGATGAGAAGATTTGCCAAATCGTATCTGTTCACAGTTGAATCTTTGGTGCTAAGCTGATACTTCCGTCTGTCTGACCTTGGCGGGAAAACTTGCAGAATTGAGATACTGTCATCCACCCACCACCGTCAAATTGGATGGGATTCAGCCTTACGTGATATGGCAGTTCCTAGTGCTCCTGCTCTAAAACTCAGAGTAAAAATGTGTCTTTGGATGCTTCTGCTGTTTATATAACCAGTCTGATACACGACAGCTATTTTTTAAAAATCAGGCACCAAATGCACACAGAGGAGAGTTTACTTTCTCTGCCCTGTGTGTACAGGAAAAATGATTCATTCATTTGGGGGAAGGAAGACTAAAGAAAGGAAACTAACATAAAAATATCCTGGTGCAGTGACTTGAGCTTGGGGTGTGCGAGGAGATCTCTTTAGGAGGCTATCCTGGGTTTGCCATGTGTTCTAGGCTCCTTCGCATCCTACTTTGGAACTGCTGACTCTCTCGCCCTGCTTGGTAGTAAGTTTACAGCCAGTCAGAGTGACATTGTGCAGTGCATACCGAATTTTCTGCGTAAGCCTCACATGCTTCTTGGAGGGCTTTTCAGAAAAGGGGAATTATTCCAAATAGCTCCAGTCACTGGCTAGGAGTAAAAATAGTTCCAGCAGACGTATTAGGCAAAGAGTAAAAGAAATAGTTACAAAGGGTTTCTTTTATATTTTTATTAAATCAAGGAAAATGGATGACTTCTTATTTAAAGATACTTTTAATAATAATGAAGAACCACTTAATTGTGGCTAATTTATTGGTTATAGAGCCATATATATCTGACATGCGATGCATGGTTCCTTTCTATTTGTGCAATGTTTGCAGAGCCTGTGGAATGTGTAGAAACTTCTGTATCTGTATTACATGGAGTTTTTTATATCAGCTTAAAATCGCATTTGAAGGGGGTCTTAAGACTTTAATCATCGTCTTCATCTTCAGCAGATTAACAATTTATTTCTTATATGAACGGTGCAAGGATATTTTATTATTATACCTATATCCTGGGGCATGAAGGTTTTTTACAGAGAGAGAGAGAGATCACAAGTAGGCAGGGAGGCAGACTCCCTGCTGAGCAGAGAGCCGGATGTGGGGCTTGATCCCAGGACCCTGAGACCATGACCTGAGCCGAGGGCAAAGGCTTAACCCACTGAGCCACCCAGGCACCCCTATAAAGGGTATTATTAAGAGTTATCAACATTAGCACTTGCCTTGGAGTCTCCTGCAGTTAGTAGTCTATCTGTAAATCTTGAAAAGCAAGAAGCAGAGAAGATAAGTCAGCTATCAGTGGCGATATCTGTATATCTCGGCCACATTAAATGGAAAATATCTCTTACTCCTTGAGTATAAAGCTGTTTACTTGTAGGGATGGGGTGCTCAGATTTTAAAGTAGTAATTCTTCAGAGTTAGTCTTCATATCAGTTGGATTCTAGGAAGTTCTGTCAATAAAAAAATGAGGACTGGAAACGGGAGCAATTGTTTGGTGTTATGAAGAGACCATGGCATCAGGAAGGCAGGAGTAAGTGCAGTGGATGGTGGTGTGGCTGGTGCGTTAGCTGAAATCAGCCTTGCTCACATGGCAGGATGCTTAACCGATGCAGCAAAAGGACACTTCCCTTAAGGCTGGTAGAGACTTAGTAATTGCATTTAGCTGCACCATTGTTATCTGATAATACCCCCAACCAGAGATTTCAGGGAGTGTGTTGAGGGGGATTCCTTGATTTGGATTTTGAATGTTAGTTATTTTAAAAGATGTTAAAGAAATATGTCTTGAGGTTTCTTCTACTTGGTGCCATTAATAAATAAATTTATTTTTAATAAATAAAATTTTTAATTTTATCGTTGTTAATTAATAGTAATAATACTTTATTAATAAATAAAATTATTATGAGCATTGACTTGCCTCAAGATGCCCTTTAATATTGTATTTTATAGCCAAGTATTTTCCCCTTACATCTAAAGCAAAGTAGAGATGCTAGAAAATTTGTCCTAGTGCGATCATTCCCCAGGAAGGAATGCTTACAGCGCAATTTGTACCCAGGGGCCTGCTTTTCTCCTGTCCTCATGCTGGATTTTTACTTTGTCTTTTGGCTCCTGGAAGGTACTACCTCTGCCTACAACTGCGAGACGACATCGTGTCCGGAAGGCTGCCCTGCTCCTTTGTCACGCTGGCCCTGCTGGGCTCCTACACCGTCCAGTCCGAACTTGGAGACTACGACCCAGATGAATGTGGGAATGATTACATTAGTGAGTTCCGCTTTGCGCCAAACCACACGAAGGAACTGGAAGATAAAGTGATCGAGCTGCACAAGAGCCACAGGTTAGTGGCAGAAAGCCTGAGAACATTCGTTTTGCTTGTGCCTTGATGGGTGAGCGTCCCTTGTATTACCTGCTCTTACCAGGCTGCGTTTCAGGGGCATGGAGGCTGGGACTGTAGCAGACTGAGGTTCTGTATTTCGTATGGTTCGGGGTAGTTACACTCTCTCTCTGGTATTCTGGTTGTTGTTCTTATTGAGAGAGAGAGAAAGAATGGGGAGAGAGAAGTGGGGGGAGGGTAGATGGAGAGTGAAAGAGAATCTTAAGCAGGCTCCACGCTCAGTTCAGGGCCTGGCATGGGGCTCGACCTCAAGACCCTGAGATCATGACCTCAGCCGAAATCCAGAGTCAGATACTTAACTGACTGAGTCACCCAGTGACTTTAAAAGCCATTTTCCTTGCGACACCTGGGTGGTTCGGTCAGCTAAGCAGCTGCCTTCAGCTCAGGTCATGATCCCAGGACTCTGGGATCCAGCCCCGTCAGGCTCCTCCTCAGTGGAAAGCCTGCTTCTCCCTCTCCCTCTGCTGCTCTGCTGCTTGTGCACTTGCTCTCTCTCCCCACCTCTCTGTCAAATAAATAAAATCTTTAAAAAAAAAAAAAAAGAAAGCCATTGTTCTTGTTATTCTCTACCACCCCGTTCAAGAGCATGAATCTGCTGGGGCCTCTCTGGGGTGTGCTTATGAGATAGCAAGGCTAAGTGGGAAATATTGCAGTCCTGCCAGGTAAAAGAAAAGCAGCATTGTGACTTTTTTTTCCCCCCTTATCAGAGGAATGACGCCAGCAGAAGCAGAGATGCATTTCTTGGAAAATGCCAAAAAACTGTCCATGTATGGGGTTGATTTACATCATGCCAAGGTATGCATTTCTTAAACCCCAAATTTCCTATTTAATTTTCTTTAATGCAGTGTTGTTATTATTATCAGCTGGTGATTTTTTACTTCCATCATTAAAAACTTTGGGGATCCAAATCTGTGTTTGCTTTAAGGCCCACTCAATGATAAGGCAAATTCAGCTCTCTGAGATTTACTGAAGGATTTGCTCTGCATGTCTCAAACTCCCATAGCTCGTGGCCTCAGCTGCTGAAAGCCCTAGGTAGGCAAAGCCTCAGTTTGCCCATTGGTTCGGTTAGAAATTTATCTTCACGTAACAAGCTCCTAACGCAGCCCCCTTCCCTGTCACAGTTGTATTTCCCACTTTATGCCAACACGTGCCCTTTCCTTCTGCCAGATCCTGTCTCTGCCTCTTCCCTGAATATGCCCATCCTTGCCTGAGCTGTCCATCTCCTTTCTGTCTACCTGTCCCAACCGTGGCCAGTTGTCCAAGACCCAACTGTCACATCTCTTATGTGCCAAGTACTGTTGGATGCCCCTGTTCTGGATGCCTCTCCGGGCGCTCAGCAAATTCACGTCTACTTTAAATAGCTCTCTCTAGAACTTAGCTTCTCTGAAACGTAATCAGTGCTTTGAAATAAGGTTGTCATTTTAGTTCAACTAAAATTAGGCCCCACAGCTAAGGATTACCTCATTGATTGGTGATGGGCAAAATGTCAAAGCTGTGTCTTGGCCACAGAGTCTTTTGAAGTTGGAACTGGATTGCAGGAGGGTTGATGTTGTGAGGCTGCATAAAACATTTGACTCCAGGTCGCACTTTCCCAGAATCTCTGTATTTTTCCGGAGTGAGAGAGTGAGTATATGGACTGTTCATCTGGTATTTGAGCAGCTGTGAATAAAAGTACTGTAGAAGCACAGACAAGCCTTCTGAAAACTTCCATCCAAAGCATATGAAATTTGTTAGGATCTTAGGGATGGATTCTGGTCTTTCAGTAACATCAAAAAAAAAAAAGGATCCGTGCTTGAAGTGCAAAGGTAGTTCCTTCTGATTTGGGCTATCAAGAGACCATCACTCCTTGCAGTCACCTTGCAGTCGGTGACCGAGCAGTCACCACTATCTTGGTTTGGGACCCGAAAGAACATGCAGGTAATAGGCTTCGAGGCATGCGAGTATCTGACACAGTCAAGGTTGGGGCCAAGAAATGGGGAGAATTTCAGCTGGCTCTGTTCAAGCAAACATCTTGAGGACCCATGGGAGGGAAATCTGTGGTCTGTAGGCTCCACTGACGCTGCCAGGGGGGCCACTCCCTGGTTGGCTCTTAGAGAGCAGACCGATCCACCCTGTGTTTGGACAAGAAAATGGCGGCCATCAAACACATACGAGTTTGATGGGTTCTGTCTGTGGATCATTTCGTACATCATACAGGGTGAGCACGTTCCAGGCCTGACGACCTGAACACAAGCAAAATCTCGGAGACTTGGCTGGGACATCCTGGGGATGTGCCGGGACATTGACTGCCAAGCTTTTTGACATTTGTGTGTAATTACAAGAGCAGGTGTAGCTGTTTACTTGCCAGTTCATTATTCTATTTTTTTTTCACTTATTTTTCACTCGGATAAGAAAGTGTTTTATATTGTATGCTGTATGAGGTAGGAAGAGGATTTAAAAAAGAAAACGAGGACACACACGAAGATTGTTTTTCTCTTCGAGTTTTTCCCTAGGTGGCTAACAGATAAAGGAACGAGAAGGAAATGAAGGTCGCCTGAAAATTTGAGTGAATTGAAAGCTATTTTTGAAGTTAGGTTACACACGATGATTCACTTACTGCCCGGGAAAAATAAACAAATAAACGATTAGGGCTTATGTTTGGGAAGGGCAACTCAGGATTTATCAGTGTTCCTATCAGTACAAATAAAATCACTTAACATTGCTGTAGCTGCTAAATTAAAATAGATCGCTGCTTTTTCATTCACTAATATGATTCGAAATCATGCCAATTAAAAAGGAATTAAGGAAGCACAAATGCAGCCTATTTTAGGATTTCATCTGAATATTAAGTATAACGAATGTTCAGTTGTGGACTCCCATTTTCTCTGGCAGCCACAGTCTATCATTTCAAGAAGGAAATTTACTGAATTAAATTAGAGCGAATTTCCGGTTGTAAGTGAGAGGATTCTCTTCTGTGGATGATATGAAAGGCCCTGAGCTTTAGGGCCCATTTAAAAATTCCAAATTGTGATCTTGGACTCTGCGGCTCTGTATAAAGAATAAACAACATATTATGAGATGAAGGTCCCTTGTTTTGGAAAACCTATCCTACATGCTTCGTTTTTTTTTCTTAGGAAGACTGTCTCTGCTCGTCTGTCACTTACTGTCAGCCTGAGTAAGCTCAGTCAGAGTCATTTACCTCATATGAGATTAAGAGATGTAGATAGGTAGGTCTAAATCCCTGCTGGATATCCCACGGACTGAGTGATAAGTGAACGACGGTGAAGTTGGAACAGTGGTTTTAAATTAAGGGGCTAGTCCACTCATTTATTGTAATTATGATAGAATGAGACTATCCAGATCTTCCTTCCGTGTTGCCCACTAAAGGGAGCATTAAATGTGTCAGTATATTGATAGGGAAACATACACGTCCCCAAGAAAGACCGCCATGACAGCTTTCAATATAAAAGACGTATCAAGGGGTGCCTGGGTGGCTCAGTCGTTAATCGGCTGCCTTTGGCTCAGGTCATGATCCCAGGGTCCTGGGTTCGAGCCCCGCATCGGGCTGCCTGCTCCTCCTTCTCCAGTCCCTCTGCTTGTGTTCCCTCTCTTGCTATGTTTCTGTCAAAAAAATAAAATCTTTAAAAAAAAAAGAAACAAAAAACAATATAGATTGGAAATTTGGATCTACACAAAGAAATGACACACATTAGAAATAAAAGGAGTGAAACCAAAGTAAAATATTTAAAAAAAAAAAAGGGGGACATATCAAGCCAATGTCAGGACTGTGGGCTGTGGCAGAAGACTGGGTATCCAAAATTTTTTTTTTGTCGTTGCTGGTGGATTAATGAAGTGGAAGCGTTCTTCCAGTTTAAAACCCCACATACTCCTGACATTTTCTGTCTTCATTTGCCCTCTCTTCTAACATGGAACGGCTGCTCTCAAGCAGCGTCCAGTCCTGAGCATGAGGAAGTGGGTGTTCACTGCCACCCCACTTGGTTGGGGTGCGCAGCTGATGACAGCAATATGGGGGACACGCAGACGTGTGTGGTGGCGGCGAGCCCGAGACGAGCGGTCAGCAGGGCTTTCCTGCTCTTCCCTATGAAGGATGCGGTCTTTTCATTATCCAGAGACACTAATGGACGATTTTAAAATAGATACTAGCACAAGAGGCTCTAATTCTGTATGTATCAGATAAAACAGAAAGCGAGTCAAGGAGCTTTTACTCCCAACAGTCCTCCCTCCATGCCTGCATTTTTGCTCACTGAGCAGCCCCGGGGACAGATTACACGGTTCCGAAGGATCAATAGTGCCAGCTACACGTCGGCCGCAGGCTCTAGCTCTTCCATTTGCTCTTTCAGATTAAAGCCCTTGATAAATGGTCGGCAGTTTCTGGTCTTTGAATTCTCCTCAAATTTAATTATGCTGTAATATCCTGCCATCAAGTATTTCCACTTCTGTAGAGTAATTTCGTATCTAATGGAGTGATCCATTTCCCCGGTGCAATATTTCATTTTAATCCAGTTAGATCGTATTTGCGGACTTGCATTTCCCAGAGATGGACCGAAATATTTATTTTGGATTCTGGAAATATTTGTTTTATGCCTTGCACTGACGAGATTTAGGAAGTAAATTCCCACAATATGGATGAGTCAGAATCTCCTGTTCGGATGCTTCTATTTCCCTATCCCCTCATCGCCGCTACAGAGGGACTCAGTGCCAGGGACAGTTTGATGATTAATGTGACAAAAGACCTCAGCTTTGCCTCTTAGGTGCCCCCTGCTTCCGACATCCAGTAAGACCAGGACGTGGAGATTGAGTCTCACACACAGTCCTGCCTTCTGTCCTTTATCCTTCCCATGCAGGGTCACTGCACATGTTCTTTTACCCCAATTTCACCCAAATACAGCATTTAGGAGGCATTGGCTATCCATGCAATGTCTCCTGAGCTTTATATGACCTCTCCGATGACCTCCGAGACTTCTCATTCCACATCCCTAGAAAACGACCTAAAGATGAAACATGCAAGTAGCAGACAATCCTGTTATAAATATAGTGTGCTCCCACTTAAAAAAGGAAACTAGAGAGATATAGAGAATGTGTTTCTTATTTATGTATGTGACTCAGTTCCCATTACAACTGGGCAGTGTGTGTGCTAGAGACATGTTGGGGAAGTATGTTCCTACTTGAAAAGCCTATTTTATATTTGAATTTCTGACCTTAATGGTGTATTAAAAAAAGGTCAAGGCTCTTTTTTAATGGAGCAAACTCCGGAATACTCATTAGAAAGGACAGGGCCTCTCTGTTAGTATACGTAGGAGTCGAAAGCCCTGCCTCTGGAACCAGGCTGCCCGTAAATTCAGCTGGGGTGGGCACTTAACCTCAACACGCTTTATAAGTTTCCTCATCTGAGTGAAGTAAGTCAAGCAGAGAAAGTCGGTTGTCATGGTTTCTCTTGTGGAGCGTAAGGAATAATACAGAGGACATTGGGAGATGGAGAGAAGTGAGTTGGGGGAAATCGGAGTGGGAGATGAACCATGAGACACTGTGGACTCTGAGAAACAAACTGAGGGTTTTGGAGGGGAGGGGGGAGGGAGGTTGGGTGAGCCTGGTGGTGGGTATTAAGGAGGGCACATATTGCATGGAGCACTGGGTGTGGTGCATAAACAATGAATCTTGGAACACTGAAAAAAATTTTTTAAAAAGTTTCCTCATCTGTAAAGTAGGAAGAGTCCTAGGAACTCTCTCAGAGTCTCCTAGTGAAGAGTAAAGGAGTTAACGTTACACACGTGTGCTCTGGTGAGAGCCGTGCCTGGTGCTTGGTCGTGAGACCGTGTCTCTCGTTTGTACCGTCATCAGCACGTCATGCAGACGGTGTCCTCTCTGTGCAGTTCTTACGTTGTGAGCCATCGGTGAGCCAGTTCTGCACTCACACGTCTCCACAGTGATCAAGATCTTCATTAACAGCCAATTATTCAGGGGGAACATATAAAAAAAAAAAAAACGACGGGGGGCGGGTATTTTTCTTATCGAAATTAGAGTCGTCGGCAGTGAATTACAGGTTCCTTCACGGAAGGCTGTGGTGCGCTAAATGCCACCCTCATCCCACGTGGAAACCCGTGAAATACTGACCCAATGTTTCTTGATGCCGTTTTCCAGGATTCTGAAGGAGTAGAAATTATGTTAGGAGTCTGTGCGAGTGGTCTGTTGATATATCGTGACCGCCTGAGGATCAACAGATTTGCCTGGCCTAAGGTTCTAAAAATTTCGTACAAACGGAACAACTTTTACATTAAGATCCGGCCGGGAGAGGTAAGTCACCGCCCCATGGTTGGCGTGTACATTGGAAAGAAAGGTACCCAGTGGCAAACAGAAATGTAAATTGCCAACTCCCAGGTTTTGAGCATCGTGGGACGTGGTGAGTTATGTGTCATGCCTACGAGAATTTTTTGTAGGTTGGTTTGATATATAGCAATAAGTAAAATATTCTCTTCTTAATGGTCTGGTTCTAATTTTGTCCCACTGCATAGATGGAAAAGTTTTTATTTTTGCAGATTTTAGCGTAACCGCAAGATACATGGATAATGTTCCATATATCTCAGACCAAGGTATAAAAGAAACTCTGAGGTACTAAACCTTTTATGAATAAAGAACAGATTTCTTCCCATCTGTCCCTGTTTTATGCGCTCATGCCCTTTTCGTACTCCAGATCAGCTGGCATGCTAGCACGAATAGCATTGAGACAATGTGATCAAAGTACAAGAAAGATTAGAGAAGGAGACACCAAGGGTAAATGATGCACATGTCTCATAGCCTAGTACATTTCTGCCTTTTTCTTTTATTCAGAAAGACTGATGGAAAAAAAGTAAAAGTTGTTGACTAACCACATTCATAATGGTTTACACGTACTAGGTGGTAAATATTTCCTATTATCTGTGTAACAGATGATAAATAAATATACCCAGTTTCTGATGAGCATAGGTATTCTAATGGAGGCAGTCAGAGCTCTAAGGTTGCAGCTTGTCTGTGTCTCTGAACATTTTCTGGTACAATACAGCCTTATTCTCTGTCTTCAAAATCAGCCTCTCCGTTGGTGGAAAATGTAATTAAAAATCAGGTTATATGGAATGTAATGAACAGCATGGTGACTATAGTTATAATACTGTATTGTATCTGAAAGTTGCTAAGAGAGTAGATCTTAAAAGTTCTTATCACAAGAAAAAAAATATGTGTGTGGTGATGGATGTTAGACTTATTGTGATCATTTCACTGTGTATATAAACATCAAAGCATTATGTTATACACTTGAAACTAATAGGTTATTATGTCAGTTATACCACAATTTAAAAATCTTTTTAAATCACACTGTAGAGCAACGAATCATGTTTATGATTCCCTGTAAATATAAAGTCAAACTTGTCTGTGAAGACTGAAATAATCTGTAAGCTTTTCATGAACATATGTGAAATAATTTTTTATATTCACTGAAGTTACATACAAAACTGAAAACCAATATATATTCAATTCATCAAATATTTATAAATGACCGTCTGTTTATTGTCAGGCAACAAGGTGGGCATTAGAAATAGAAAGATAAATATGACCTTGTTCCTGTACTTAAAGGACTTTCTGTTGAGCAAAAAACAGTCTCATGTACTTAGAATTATGTCGTCACAATACATTTTGCACATATAATACTGTGCAGACATGGGGCAAGCGTGCTGTGGTGAGGGCCCGATGAGAAAGCTGGAGAAACACATCAGGAAACAATAGTGAGCCATGGAAGGTTTTAGAGAGGGTATGATACGCTAGATGAATAATTTGGAATGAAACTTAGCAGCTTTGCAATGAGATATGCCAAGACCTCAACCAGGGCAGAGGCCATGGGAATAGAACGGAAGGAGCCAATGCGAGAGAGGTTTCTGAAACTGAGCCTGTAGGTCTTGGACATGGGATGGAGGAAGGGGCTGAAGAGTGGAGAGAATTCCGGATAATGGGAGGTCTTGGTTGGCAAGAATGAAGTTGATGCACAAGATATTACTAGATGAGGGGAGAAAACAGGGAGAATTTCAGAAAAAAAAAATTCTATTGAGATATAGAGATATTGAGATATTCACGGGGTGATTCTTGCATAGTTAAGAGATAGAGATCTGGAGGAGTCATTAGCTGCATCCATTCTATTCAGGGCCTTGGGCATGAAATATATTACCCAAGAATAAGGCAAGTTAAAGGAAAAGAGAGACTCTGGGTAACATCCATTTTTGAGGGAGGGGTAGACAGAAGAACACAGGCAGGTGAACCAGAGCAACCAGAGAAAGAAGAGAAGAGGCAAGAGCCATCACCAACAAGGAGGCAAGATTCTGAGTACGTGGTAAACCAGCCTGGCCAAATGTTAGAGAAGGCATGTGGGCTAAGAACTAAGAAAAGTGCATCAGACCTGACAGATCCCATTGTGACATTGAGCAGGTTGTGGGAGCACCTTATGTGGTGCATAAGGTCGGGATGAGGTGGGGAGGGAAGTAGCCAAAGCTGCTGCTTCCTGACATTTGTCAAGGAGCGAGATGGGGCTGTGGTTCAGGCAGAAGCAGGCTCAAAGAAAGTTGGGCTTTCCTCGCTCTTTTTTTGCAGTCATATTATATATATAGGCTTGAGAAGAATGAGAAAAATTTTTTGGTGGCATGAAGGCTTTGAAGAGGTCAAGACATGGGTACAAAGCACAGAGAGACAGATGAACATTCAGAACTTGCAGGAGCCTCTGTCGTCTTTGGTCTAAGGAGGATAGCAGCAAGAAAATATTCCCAGCTTTTTGCAGCAGAGAGCAAGTTGATTGATCTTTTTTTTTTCTTAAGATTTTATTTATTTGACAGAGAGAGATACAGCCAGAGAGGGAATACAAGCAGAGGTAGTAAGAGAGGGAGAAGCAGACTTCCCACTGAGCAGGGAGCCCAATGCAGGGCTCAATCCCAGGACCCTGACGCATGGCTTGATTCCAGGACCCCAGGATCATGACCTGACCTGGAGGCAGACGCTTAATGACTGAGCCACCCAGGCGCCCCAAGCTATTGTTCTTTAAAACCCCTGTCTTTAGCATAGTGTGTGGTCCATATTAGATGCAGGATGAATAAATGGAGGATGGGCTATTTGCAATCCATAATACCCTGGCTTGTTGACTGACTGGGGCTCTTGGCCAATGTGATTGTTACCACTACCACTACTTGTGAACATCCAGAGTGAGCACAAAATTGGGGAAGGCAGTTGTAGTTGGAATAGCTTGTGATATATTTCCCATTCTCCCCATCAACCCCATCCACCCCAGCCCCACTCAAATAAGAAGTAGAAAGCAAGCATAGTTATCTCTCATATGCCATGCATAGGGCCCCTCCCCTGGTTTCTTTGCTACATGAATTACTTTTTTTCTATGGACTGTATCAGTAGTCTGGTTGTTTTATGTTCTTTTGGAAAGATTTTACTGTTAAAAATGGTTGCCCTCTGGTGGCCTGATGCATACTGCCTTCAGAAAATAAAAAATCCCAAACATTTGCAACAGTGATATTAAAATATATTACTCAGGAAGTCAGAAATTTCACCTTGAGAAAGCAAATGGCTGATAGATAGTCATCTGAGTTGTACATGCTGAGAGACATGAAACTGTGTTCTCCCAGTCTGTGAACGTATATGTACTATCAAAAGATGTTAGTGTTTAGCATGGTAATCCAGAGGGGAATGCAGAAACAGAATCAGCAATATCTGATACCAGGTCATCAAACACCTAGGAGGTATACATATTCTCTGACCAGATCCTGAGAGAAAAAGCCTGAGAACGCTACAAACATTTTGCTCATTCCCGTACATTCCAGTTGAAGGCATGATGTCACAGAGACATCATGAAAATAGGCTTAAAAATGAGATCAGGACAAATTGGTCTCTGGGAGGAATCCAGATATCCTCTTTCATTTTTCATTTAGTTTTCATAAAATCCATACTTGTCCATAAAACATTTACTACACATATTATGTGGCTGTCTATGTCTGCAGCATTTTAAAGAGAATAGATACAAGGTGGGTTTTTTTAATGAGTGAAGTTGTAGAGCGAGAATTCTGCATATAGCCCTTGATTTTGTGAGTAAAGGAAACTTCTGTGGGAGGCATGATTTTGCAAATTATTTGCTTTTGTGTTATTTATCATTGCAAACTTGACTTTACTCTTCAATGTTTTTTTTAAATTTAGTTTGAACAATTTGAAAGCACCATTGGATTTAAGCTGCCAAACCATCGAGCTGCCAAGCGTTTGTGGAAAGTGTGTGTTGAACACCATACATTTTTCAGGTGGGTAAAGATGACTTTTTTTCTTCCTAAAGAAGAATTAGTATGTCAAGCAGAGAAAGTCAATTATCATATGGTTTCACTTACTTGTGGAGCATAAGGAATAACATAGAGGACATTAGGAAAAGGAAAGGAAAAGTGAACTGGGGGAAATTGGAGGAGGAGATGAAGCATGAAAGACTGTGGACTCCAAGAAAGAAATTGAGGGTTTTGGAGGGGAGTTGGGTCGGGGGATGGGTGAACCTGGTGGTGGGTATTAAGGGGAGTGCATATTTCATGGAACACTGGGTGTGGTGCATAAACAATGAATCTTGGAACACTGAAAAAAAAATAAAATTAAGATGTCAAGAAAAATTTTACCAACCAACTTTAATGGAAAAAAAAAAGAATCAGAATGATTGAAATCACTTACATTGTAAAAATCTGTTAGGAAGGAGAGTGTGGAAGCATGTCCTTTCTTTTCCTTCAAGTTTATGGCTTTTTTTGATAAGAAATCCTAAAAACTTCTGACTGAAGAATCTTCCTTAATTTGTCTTATGTTTCTATGCCTTAGGTCCACTTTCTTTATTACCTTTAGTGTCTTTTCATTTTTATAAGATGTCCACTTCAAGGATTTAGCCCATTCCTTACTATTTCGGTCATTTCTCAAAAGCCTGGACTCCTTGACTTACTTACTCAGACTGTCAGATTTGTGTCTATAAAATAGCAAGTCATCACTCTTCTGCTTCACTAAAGTCAGCTCGTTAACTGCTCTTCAGGTTTGTAGAACCATAGGCTCCTCAGTTGTGTGAGATGAACTCCAGTCCCTGTAGTCCCCCATTGTACATACAACCCCTATCGTATGTATAGCCTCTCTGCAACTCCCTGCTTGATACATACTGTGGGAACTGATTTTTTTTTCCCCCTATAAAATCACATTCATTGAACATGTGATGTGTTAAACCTTTAGCACACAAAGCACTTTACCGTTGACTAAAAAAGTGAAGGTAACCTTCTTTATGTTTGACTGAAGGGTCTCTCTGGTATTTTTTCTTTAATATCTCTAGACTGTTGTTACCAGAAGCGCCTCCAAAGAAGTTCCTGACCTTGGGCTCCAAGTTTCGTTATAGCGGCAGGACACAAGCCCAAACAAGGAGAGCCAGTGCGTTGATAGACCGCCCTGCCCCTTACTTCGAACGCTCGTCCAGCAAACGCTATACCATGTCTCGCAGCTTGGATGGAGGTAGGCGTTACTTACGAGCCCTTAGTAATGAGAATCCCAAATGGCTACCCAGAAATAGTGTGAAACCATCACAAGATTTCAATGAACACAGATCTTCTTGAACAGTATGAAATGAAAAGCACTCGCCGGTCCACGGCTGAGTGGTACTTTAACCCCCACCCTCACAAAAAAAGTGCCTTGGTGAGTCTAATGTCTGTTATTGATAAGTCGACTTCTATAAAATTCCATAAAAGAATGGTACGAAGGGAATGAAGAGCATAGCTTTTGTAAGCCGGCACCCTGAATTTGGAGAAAGATGCTCTCATCCTGAATATCGTTGTCACATACTCTGTGTAAGTAATTTGGTTCACTTGCTGGCAGATCTGAAATGATTATCGGGTTTGTTTTAGTCAATTTGTTTCAGAAGGAGGACTGTGTCTGTTTCTACAAAATTTTTATGGATAAAATGTGACTGTTACCAGTCAGTGCATGATAGCTGATAGAAAGGATGACATTCAGATCACAATAGACCCACGGGCTCCAAGTTGAATCCTCCTGGTTAATATTAATTACTCCTGCAGATGGACTGGGAGAGCGTTGACGTGAAAATGTTCTCCACTATTAAGTGAAATGTGTAAGTTCAGCAAGGGGAGAATCACTGAAATAACAGTTCTAAGGAATGACATAATTGTGAGTCCTGTGGATTTTCATCGTAAGCGACAGTTTCCTGTTGCTGTCTGTAGTTAACGCACAATGGCAGCTACAAAAAATGGCAGCTGTCCTACTGCTCTTACTACTACTGCTCCTCCTCCTCCTCCTCCTCCTACTACTTCTTCGAAAATGAGCCATGGCCAAGTCTCATTGGTTTTCTCATTCCAAGCACCTAGAGATTAGTTGTTTTATGGAAGACCTATTCCGTGGATTTAAAAGGAATTAGACGTTTCTAGCATGTGTGTACCATTCGAATAATAAAAAACATAAAATTAAAATAACAAAAACAAAGGTAAAATAAGAAAAGTTACAAATATGTGGGATCACCTTCGTCCTTACCTTTTTTGCCACCACGCCTCGTAGTCCCATTTCTCTCTTCCTTTCACCGTATGCCACTGTGGCTCCTGGGGTGATGTGCTCCCTGAATCTCCTGTCTGAGAAGTTTGCATTTTTCTAATGAAATATTTCGAAACAGTCTGTAGAAGAAGTCAAAATTGTATCATTAGAGCTGAATCACGTATGTTACTAGTGACATGAACACACGCTTCCCTGGTAGATAAATCCGGACTGAAGTCTACCTGTGTAGCGGTTAGAGAATGGTTTAGACTCCCCAGGTCTCGGTTTTAGTCATCACCTATAAAATGAGAGCAAAGCCACTGGCAAACAGTGAATGAGACAGGTGTGACAGCTTTCTTGATAGGTGCATAATAATTATATTCATAATTATTCTTCTAGGCTTTCGTGAGCTGGCCTAGGAATTTGATTACCATTCTGTATCTTCCCATAGTTGCTTCTTTTTGAAATACCTAACTTGGAGCCAAACTTTTGGGATAAAATGTTTATTAGGACTCTTTCGGGTTGAAGATGCTGAATACTTACTGTAACATTGAAGCTTTTCTTAGTGCTTCGTTCCATTTATTCTTCTTTCTGCTTTGGAGAATCGCCGTAAACTGTGTGTTCTATAAGGCAGTGTTGGGGGGAACTTTTGTAAAATCACACTTTTTTTTACCCCCCTGGGACATCATCTACTTTGTTCAGTGATGTGTATCCAAGGGAACACATTTGTCATGAATGTCGTTTTCCTCATGACCTTTTGCGTGATAATGATTGTTGACAAGACAGAAGACAATTGTGAAATAAATGTACTAATCCCATGCTGTCTCTTCCTCCCTGCCCAAAAGTGATGTTAGTATGTGTTGTCTCTCACTCTTTGGGGTCCTGCCAGTTCTAGTATGTTCTCTGTGCTGCTGAGCTGGGCGCTGTGGCTGCATGTTGGAACATAGTTGCTTTTTGCAAAGTTGCATTTTACACAGAACAGCCTTACTGGCCCCTTGGGGACTTGCTTCTCCTGGCAGCTTTTTCATCAATATAAGGAAATATAAAATATCTTAGTGAAGCTCTCTTCGTGAAATAGTTTAGCTACTATAAAAGGATTTCGAAATATTTTCTTACATTTACATTTTGAACTTCCTAAACTGTGAAGCTTATTCTCTTTTGCCCGCGATTAGCTACTGTGTATTTGAAAAGCATCGTTTGTAAGTTTAAATCAGTTGTATATATCTAAAACCAAAAATAATGCTTACCCGGCTTTAAAAATGTAACCGAATTAAGCATCTTTCACTAAGACATTTTAGCTGGGATGGAAGGCTGTGTCTTATATCTTTTATGTTTGCATGCTTTACATTTGCATGAATTTCATTAGCACCATTTGTTTTATCGTCCCAAAATATCAGAGATGAATAAGTCTATGCATATCATGGTAGTCTGTTGAAAGTGCAGTAGTATTTGAAACATTTCTGCACTTCAGCTGAAAGGAGTTACCATCCAGACTGTACAGTCTTTCCAAAGAAAGATTGTAGGAGCAATGGACTCCTTAATCATTATTAATAACAGTAATGGAAAAACCCAATTCAGTGCTCCTTGGTGAATGGCAATTCCCAAAGATACGTTCAAAGTCAAGTGGATGGGAGCAGTTGTCCACTGCAAATTCCGCTGTTAGTTGTGGGACTGGCCACTAGTGCTTGGCGCCGGCATCCAGCCAGTTGCTCTGAGGGGTGAGAGGCTGGCAGAAGCCCAGACTCCTACCCCTCCACCACATCCTGCCCTCATATGCCACCTCACCAGGGAGCCCCCGAGTTACTCCAGCGGCTTCCAGCAAGCAGCCTTTAAGTCATTTTAAAACACTGGTCAAGAAGCTTCTGAGAGACAAGTTTCTGCCTGTGCTTACATGCAGGTACCTGCTGCGCTGACTTGCCTTTTCCGACAGACGTGGGTAGGGGTCCTTTTTTCCAGAACGGGACAACTGGTAGTGTTCTTCTTCTGCCTCCTGCCTTAACTATTTCAGACGTTTTTCTTCCATTGTATTTGCTTTTAGCGTCAGTGAATGAAAACCATGAAATATACATGAAGGATTCTGTGTCTGCTGCAGAGGTTGGTACTGGCCAGTACGCCACAACAAAGGGCATCTCTCAGACCAACTTGATCACCACTGTGACTCCCGAGAAAAAGACCGAGGAGGAACGGGACGAGGAAGAGGACAGACGGAAAAAGGCGGAAGAAGTCACGCCGGTCACGGCAGTACGACACGAGGGAAAGGTACATCTCCCAGGCTCCCTCCTAGCGCTTGCTTAGAAGAACTAATAATTCCAAGGATATAAACTAGGAAAGTGTTAAGACTTAGGGTAATTCGCTTAGACCTTGAACAACTAATTCTGAGGATATAAACCAGAAATGTGTTAAAACTTAAGGTAATTCGGGGTGCCTGGGTGGTTCAGTCGGTTAAGCAGCTAACTTGATCTCAGCTGAGGTCTTGATCTCAGGGTCATGAGTTTGGGTCCCACATTGGGCTCCACTCTGGGCGCAGAGCCTACTTAAAAAAACAAAAAAACCAACAACAAAACTTAGGGTAGTTCATATTTCAGCATTAGTCACATTCATATTATCAATTTTTAAATTCTGATTTCCTCTTGTCACCATTTTTCTTCTGAAAAATTCTTTCCTAACTTGAAAATTTTTATTTTAACTGATGTGCTGTGTAAGACTTTCAACAGCTGTCCTGTCTGTATATCCTAAAAATGCATTTAGTGCCATATGACACTTTTCTGTTTGGGCTCACATTTCAGAACTATCACTAAAACTGTTTTCTTTGTTTCTGGCCCCATTCTCCTCCCCAAGTACTGTATATTTTTCTAGATATACAGTAATCCCATTGCCATTCTTCTGACTGCAAGACTGAGTGACCAGAGCCCGTGTATTTATACACTATTTCCTCTCTTAGTCTAGGATTATAATCTAATCATCAAAGTAGCGAGCAGACATGTTTTGAAAAGAGATATTAAAGCAGAACATCACAAGGGAAGATGGAAAGTGAGTTTGGCAGCAATTTCTCCAAGGTGTTTACTTCTTCAAATTTTTAAGCTTCATTTCATCCCAGTATTTATTTATTTATTTTTACAGTATGTTTATTTTTGGTAATCTGGCACTATAAAGCAACTTTTCAGAAAAATGGAAGTCAGAAAAGGCATAGACAGCTTACTTCTGACACAGGGGTTTTATAAGTAGCACAGCAGCTCCCTAAAAGTAAAAAAAAAAAAAAAGAAAGAAAGAAAAAACTATATTGGGAGGCTAATGTGTGATGATAATGGAAAAAACAGAGTAGCTCCTAGAATGTATAGAGTAAAAAGAAATACCAGAATAAAAATGCTATAAAACTCACTGGTTATGCTAAAACTTGCCTAGATTTGACTCAATGTGTTCTTTTCCTGTATCAATATTATTTCTTAAATATAGATTCATGTGGCAAGGGCTTCCCTGGGGCTCAGAATAAAAATGCTCCTTTTGATAAGCGCTCTGCAGTGAAGGGTAGCTCCGCAACACAGTGTAGTTACGTCCGAATATTCCACATAAAAAGCTACCCACCGTGTTGCGAGAAGATCATTTATTTGCCAAACACAAAATAGGGTAGGACATGCCAGCAAGGATATTTGAATCATCTTTGCTGGAAAAACATGACTTTGTTCCGAATTTTGTTTTTACACTCTTATTTTCCAGTTAAGTCAAGGCAGCTTTTAAATAGGAAATAAGGAAAAGCGTCGTCTGCCTGAAAAGCAAATGATTTCCACTTTCCTGAAATCACCCATGCCAACCAACAATTCTCATGGGTGCGTAACTATGATTAAAGTGGCACGTTAAAGGAAATGACTTTGAGTTGGCTCAAAAAATAGACCTAGGAAGTCTCTTTGTTTGATTTGAAAAGCCCCCACTTATATAAAATGTAGCACTAAACCATCATCACTTTTGCCACTTACGGCATGGGAAAATAAAAGACAAAAAACCCTGACTCTCATTGTCTGAATCTCTGAGAAGCCAGCTCTTTGACCCAGATGCCTGCAAAAGGGCTGTGGCCCAGCCCTGGCCCAGGTAGGGTTGATGGCTGGCTTCCTTTTACATGGTACACAGCTATCTTTTCAAAACCACTTGAATAAGCAGCATGGAAAATGAAACCTTCATTTTATTCTTCTCCATCTTCAAAAAGTAACAAAGAGGGGACGCATTTTTTAACCAAAATGAAAGTGTATCACTGAAAATAGGTCTTAAAAGACTGGTCCCCTAGATTCCTCTGAGTGGAGGCCTGTTTCCCAGGTTAATGGTCACCCCAGGTGACTGCAGCCATCCACCACCAGGGGAACAATGGCGTGCACACAGGAGTCAGCTTGTAACTTTTATATTATTTTCCGTTGAATGAGATGTGTGCAGGGTCACATTTAAAACACAATGCTTAATGTCAAATGCGAGGATTGAGAAGAGACATACTTGCCTAAGACCTAAAAAGAGACACTCCTAATTGCTAGCATATCCACAATACTGTTTTCTCTGTGCATGTTCTAACCCTCTGTCTTTATATTTACCAAGTCAGGATTGAGAGCGACAAAGCAGGGTGGGGGTAATTTCCACTCTAGCAAGTCTCTAGGCAAACCACGCGTGTACATGCTCACGCACACAGATACTCACATCACCCATGTAGCAGGTCCCGGAGAGCCACGAAAGTCTATCTTCAGACTCTGTGTGACCTTTAACTCAACTCCTGGGGCTGCGGCAGCTTCCGAGCTGTGCCAGGTCCTGTTTGGAGCTTGCTGGCTTCCCTTCGTCCCCTTGTGGGACGAAGCCCTCCACCACCTGCAAAGAAAGCTGGTTGTGGTCAGAGGGGCTGCCAGGGCCAGAGAGGATGGAAAGAACCTCTCTTTTTTCCCTCCAGAAGCCTGAGCTCACCAGGAGCACTTTTGCGGCGATAGCTGCCTTCATCATTCTGTGATGGCTTCAAACCAGGAGAGCTAAATATGGTGATTACTTGCTCAAAAAAACCAGAAGACTGGGAAATTGTACCTATTATTTAGGGACCACAAATAATACAAACTAAATGCTTACAAGCCATATCACAGGAAAGCACATTCTTTTTGCTAGTTAGCTTGTTGAAACCTTTATTTGAGTTTAAGTTACGTTTACATCATGGAGAAAGGAGCCAAAGTAGACATTTTCAAAGGAACCTCAGTATTTCGGGGAGCTGAGTTCCTAAAATGCTAGTTGTGGATTTCCCTGAGTGGCACAGCTTATCAGATGGGAGTGGGGCCAGAAACTTCTTGATTCGGAAACCCACCTGTTTTGGATATAATTGACTAAGGGAGGAAAGGTAATGCTAAATTCTTTTTTTTAATAATCAAAATTTGGATCCATTTTTATTTATTTATTTTTTAATCCAACCAGACTAGAGTAACAGATCTGTTAGCTGAAGATCAGGAGATGTTATTGAAAGTCTTGATTTTAAGTTCTCAGAGGGTTCTATTTGCTCTCAAAACCCTGCAACTTTTTGGAGTTGTTGGTCTAAACAAACGTGTTAGATGGTGTGAAACATGTAGATTTTGAGATTGCCCACCGCAATCTTCTGTTCTGACTTCATTTAAAAAAAAAAAAAAAAAAAGCCCACCCTGTATTTGACGGTCTAATGGGAAAACAGTAGCCGTTCATGGCAGCCTTGGCTTGCAGCTTGAATACTTTAAGTACGAACAACCCTAGAGCTAAAATTCTTGTTTTACAATTTTATATTGATACCCATAAGAAAATTAACTAATTGCAGTTTTCTTTTTGTCCTTTTGCACCTCTGTTTGCTGCCTTCTGTCTCTCTCTGTCTCTTTCACATCAGTCACCTGGGCTTGGCACCGACTCATGTCCCCTGTCCCCCCCATCAGCCCATCGTCCCCCCACATCTCCCCCAGAGCTCCGTAGGAGGTGTAAGGAGAATGAGCGCCAAGCCCTGGGCTTGGAGGCTGCCAGAGGCACTGTGCGTGTGCTCGGAGAGCCCGCGATGGACTCTGACCCCAAAGGGAAGCCATCCTTAGGGGACCAAGATGTGGCTTTTAGCTACAAACAGACTGGCAAAGGGACCACCCTGTTTTCCTTCTCCTTGCAGCTCCCGGAGTCATTCCCATCTCTTCTCGATGACGATGGGTACCTCTCTTTCCCCAGCCTGTCGGAAACCAACCTCCTCCCCCAGAGCCTGCAGCATTATCTCCCGATCCGCTCGCCCTCCCTTGTGCCCTGTTTCCTCTTCATCTTTTTCTTTCTGCTCTCCGCCTCCTTCTCAGTGCCATATGCCCTCACTCTCTCCTTCCCTCTGGCTATGTGCCTCTGCTACCTGGAGCCCAAGGCGGCCTCCTTGAGTGCCTCACTAGACAATGACCCGAGTGACAGTTCAGAGGAAGAGGTGTGTACCTCGGCATAGAACACACTTCCCTGTCGTGGTCGGGGCTTTGGTCCGAAACAATGTTAGGCGCCTACTGCCATAGTGGTCCTACTTTCAGAGCCTCATTTATTGTCTGTGCCGACATGTGCGAGGTTTCTGTGTGTTGGGGAGTCATTCCCCCCACCCCGGCCCCCGGGTTAGGCACAACACCATGTGGACAGAGCAGGCTGCATCCGGCCCGCTGAATTCTACGCGTGATGAAGGACTCGGAAGTCTGTTTTAAAGAACCCGTTAGCTGCGTTAAAAATCAGGGTTAGGTTAAAGGTCGGGTCAGTCACTGGTTCCTAAAGGAAAGGGACATAGAAGACCAAGAAAAAAGTTTGACCCAGACTGATGGAGTGTTCCCAGAATGCATCCTGGCATCATGGTATCTCCGTAGCGCTGATACCAGTGGATAAACGACCCTCACGGCAAGGTGGGAATGACCAGCCAAAGGAGGTCGGTCTCCGTCATGTGGGTAGCTTCCCCAACTCTCGATGCCTCACTTCCCTGGAGATCGTGAAACATCCCCAGACTATCTCTGTTACTCGTGGAGGTGAGCCAGATCCCAAGAGTGTGTTGGGTCAGAAAAATGCTTGAGTAGATGAACAGGCCCATGTGACCCCAGTCATTGGAAGGGCCACAGAGAGGACCAGAAATAACAGCAGTCTTCAAACAAAGTCGGGAAAAGGCTCCCGGAAGATGTCTGGTTGCTGTAAAAATGGGCTGGAAGTTCATCAGTCCTGACAGGGCTGACGTGTATATTGGATGGCAGTGATTCTTTCAACTCCAGCACGAGCCAAAAAATCCACACACTCAAAGACAGTCTGGAAAGGTCAGGAGAGCTGGCTAGGCCCCTGCGGCTCTCAGCCAGGCATGTGCTCAGTGGTGAGAGGATGGGGCCGTCAGCCTCTATCTGAGAAGACATGCCACCTGTCCGTCTCCCATCCCTCATCTGAGCCAGTGGGTGAGTTGACATGGTCGTTGGTAGCTTTTCCTCTTAACTGCTCTCCTTTCACACCAGCCCCCCGATGTGTGAACCGCCCAGCAGCTCCCTTCAGACAGAGCGCAGGGGGAAAGAACAGAAGCAGCCAACAGAGGGCCTGGCTGTCGCCTACCCTCCTGCCCACAACCTCCCCAGGCCCTTCCAGCTCTTCTGTTCTCACAAAACAAGCCTTTTTGTGGCAGGAGACAAGCCCAGTACTTTCAGCACTGAAAAAAAAAAAAAAAAGTGACAAAGTCAAACAACACTAAAAAAAAAAAAAGGGAAAAGTCTATTCATTTTTCAACTCAGCCAGGAATCATAATTTGAGCTGCACCTGTGGGTGTATAGAATTGAGAGGGTGTGTAAGTATCTATATTTAGTGAGATTATGGCCATTTCTTAGCAGCAGAAGGAAAAAAAATGGGAATGGTCTCGCAGATGTTTCAAATAAAAGTTTTCCCTTTTCAATTTGATATTGCATTAAAGCCCTTTTCAAGGTTCTTGGGTCGTATGACTTCACTCCAAAGTCTGTGTGATTTTATATATTTACTATAAAACTATTTTCATACATGAAAAATATTTTAAGAGAATGAATCCTAGGCTTTAGTATCGCCATTTCTCACAAGAGCAATGTGATCAGATAATGTGGAACTAGAACGTATAACCTGAAGAACACAAGATTATCTACAAAGACCGTAGTATCAGTTGGTTTCCAACCTGGACGTATAGTTTTCCTTTAGCAATGGAGTTAGTCATCTAGCCAACATAAAGCAAAAAGATTGCCATTTTCTGCTTTTCTGAGTTCTAAATAACTGAACTTTTCTGTAGCGAACCACACAGATCTTGTGCCTAATCCAGGGTATACATCTTGTTGTAATCAGTGCATGAAAATTAATGTTAAATTTGGGCATGTCTGCATTACATCAGCAAAACAAATCACAGCAGTTACCCGATCCAAGCCACTGACCTCGTGACTGGAGCTTCCCAGCCGCTAACTCTCCCTGTTACTGCAAAGCTCTGAGACCCTGAGCCAGCTCTGGCCGCTGTGGTCTTACCCCTTCTCTGCATCCCTGGTCACCCATGACAGCTTTCCTAACACGAGACCTCACGTGTGGCCATCTGTTCAGTGTCGTCTCTTAACCCCAAGTGTTAAAAGCTATGCTCTCTAGTTCAGGCTGAGCTGGAGGACTCCTATGTAGGTCATTCCATTAAAAAAAAAAAAAAATTGTTGACATGGCCTCTTTTATTCTCTAGGCTTCAAGCACTTTGGCAGCTAAATGGGGTGACTTCATGTAACGTACGGTTTAGCTCCTGTCACGTTCATTTTATAAGAATCACTAAATCACTAATGAATGTAATTCTTTTCAAATATTTTATAATCACTGCTTGCATTTCTCATGTATTGGAGTGACTTAATTAGTTCCAGCCTTTCTCAAGAGAGAAACCTAGTGTGGAAAGGCAGAATCATTTCAAATTTATAAAGCTGCTGACCAATAATATTTTTTTTCTTTTGTACCTTCAAGAATGGTCACATAACAAGGGGCACAGAATATTAAATCATCTGTCAAGAAACATAAGCTGAATTTAGCTCACCATACCACAGAATCACCATTAGTCTTTATGTTTCAATTTGTGAGGAGTATTTTCATAAAAAAAAAAAGATTCAAATTTGGAGGCGAAGATTAATAATCAACTGATTTTTGACATTTTAATTTGTGTAGACACAGAATCATATGACAGTTCGTGACCCATTGTACATTTCGTAGTTTTGTTTAGTCGTAGTATATTATATAAATAGTACATAAAAAGCTACTTTTTGCTATAAAAGCTACTTTTTTCAACCTTTCTTAACTATTTATTGATCATGCACTATATTTGTTGAGTAACTGACTACATGCTCAGGAAGAACTTAAGGGAGTTGAGATACGGTCTAGGCAATTTTTTCATATAGCTAGAAAAAATGCTAGTAATAATTATAATTACATAATGCAATAATTATATAATATTGCAATACAATAATACATTAATATCAACATAATGACAGTTATTATAGATACTTTTAGGTCTGCATGTGTCAGGCCTTGTAGAAAGCACTTAATATCCATTACCTGATACAGTTAGGGCTGTTATTTTTTTCTCCATTTTGCTGGAAGGAAATGGGGATTAAAACATGAAACATGTCCAGGTTGTCACAGATTTCAATAGCAAGGATTTGAGCTCATGTCAGCCTGACATCAGACTCCTCACTCTTAAACCAGGGCTGTAATCTAAAGCCAAGATGCTCCAGTAGATTTTCAAGCCACAAGGGAGATTATTATGTAAGAGGAGAAATACTTTCGAGCAGCTTGGAAGTGTTTCACAAAACCAGTTAGCACACCAAGCGCCAGTCATTCCTATTTATTCTTGAAAGCCTAAGGCTTCTTCGGGTTATTATACACTGGAACAATAACCTGTTCCATTGGCCATTTCCTAGGCTGTCAGTCGGGGAAGCCTTGCTCACACCATAGCAATGATCACTCTCATAAGAAAATTACTAGCTACTCCCTGCCCCCCCACCAGGTGTTGCGAAGGTGGTCATCAGGTCATGAAAATGTGTCTGCACACATTCTTTACCAAACTCCTGAAAATTATGTTCTGCTTAGGCATGATAGCTGACCCCCTCAGGTACACATGCCAAACATGAATTTCAATGTATTTTCTTTTAGGAACATATAAAATGGAAATTTGGGATAGCGCCAAGAAATCTGCCCAACCAGAGTTAAGTCAATATGAATATCCCTGTCCCAGGCATCCTTCTTGAAATTCCTTGTTGTTAAGATTGAAAGATTATCTGAAGAGGCAGGTTCACAAGCTTACAGCTCCCAGGTTTTATTTTTATTTTCAAAATAATTCATCGTGTATCTTTGCTCAAGGGAATTTTATTAGTGATTAGTTGACATTTATGGAGGGAAAGTCAGTTTATAATATATTACGGCATTTATATGTCCCATCTGGGATGGCTGTGGTTCTGTTGTACTCCAAAGAAAATAAGTTTCTGTTTTAAACCATAAATCTCTACGAAGCAGCTTAAAAACCCAGTCCTGAAATGACTATTATAATTCCCCCTTAAAAACTTAGGCTCTGTAAAATGCTGTGCTTTGTTTTATTTGTTTACAAGTAGATGTCTCTCTCTCTCTCTCCCTCTCTCCATTTTTTTATTAGTATTATAATTTGCTTCATTTGGATGGTTGTTTTGGAAAGAGATGTTTAAATGCCTACTTTGATAACTTCCTTATATTGGAGGGTGGGGCAAAATAAACACAACAGTTAGTCTGTTAAAAAATCTGGTTAACACTGCTACTTGGAAACTGAGTTATACTTTTCACATATAAAACATATGCCTGTGAGTCACTGGCATGTGCTTTTTATAAGTAATAGGTAATGCAGACAGCCTGATGGTTATAAATGGGGGTAAATTATCAACAGGTTCTAACTGAGAGGCTGAAAGTCCAGTGACTGTTACAGTAGCTTCTAATTTAAATTGACATTTTGATTTACCTTTCAAATGTGACATATTAGTAGAATCGCAAACATATATAAACATTGATTTTATTTGCATTACACATTTTTAAGAGATCTTTCTCGGGGTTTTAGTTAAAAGCGGGGGAAAGAATGACAATTTGGTTTTCCCGAGACATGAAACCAGACGAGTCAGCTTGGCTAACGCAGTTCCTGTGGTTCCCACAGGCTGCGTGCCGCTGGTCTTCCTCCGAGGGGCTCTGCTGATGAAACCCAGCTCCGGCCTTTCTTTTGCTCTTGCTTGAAACCTGCATTCTTGTGGGAAGGTAGTTTGATACCATCACAGAGAAAGAGAGTGAACTGTTTGACCTGTACCATGCCCTATTTGACCAAATGGGTTTGTTTTCTCTTCCTGCCTTCCTCCTGGACCCTGGTCACTTCTGTGATCAATAGACCGACAGCGAGCGCACAGACACCGCGGCCGACGGGGAGACCACCGCCACCGAGGTTGGTATCATCACTGTGGGCGGCTGGTGGCTGCCCAGCGCAAGTGCCTCGTGAACGGGGCTCTGCATTTAGGGCTTTTGCATACTAGGTTTTATGGCGGGCGTGAAGAGAAATTCTAACTTTGAAAGGAGGAAGGAAATGTATCCTGTTGCCTGGGTCAGTGGTTCTCAAGCTCTGGGCTGCGTCAGAATCCTCCAGCTGGGTCCCCTCATGTTTCTTGTGCAAAAGAAGAAGGTCTGGGGTGGGATTCTGGAATTTGCATTTCCAGCAAGTTCTCAGGGCTGTTGACTCTGCCCATTTCGGATCACATTTTGAGAACCTTTGGCTAAACCGATAATACCTTAAAAAAAAAAAAAAAAAAAAAAAAAAAACTTATTCCCCTTAACCAAGTGAGAGGCTGTCTGTGTGTGAAAGCCGTGATGAGTGAGGAGGAAGGTTACAATTAATTTAATTAGCTTATTTACTAGATACAGATACATTTTTAAATCCAAAATGGCTGAATAATAATTATTAAAATAATAATAATAATACTTCTCTTATTTTTGTAGACCAGGTGATATAACCTAGGTCATTCAAAAGAAATGGATTATCTAAGGAAGAAGAAATTAGCAAATTATTGTTAGTACTTTATTCCAAAAAAAAAAAGTGATCACATTGAACAGTGACAGGAAACAGAGTGTGCTATCCTTTATCCTTTATGAATTCTTTAGGATAAACAAACGTGTGCGTGCTTATGTTGTTTTTCGAATCTTCTCCACCCATAACTAAAATTTCTGTAAAAATGGTATCGTAATGGAAGCCAAGATGAACCTTTCTTGAAGTTCTCACAGAATTTATCTTCTACTTCTGGAGTTGGTTTTTTTTTTACATCATCCAGTTAGAACAGTCTTTTCTAGTAGGACCTTCAGGAAAAACTAAAAATGTAAATAGTATCTGTATAATACTTAATTGAAAATATCCTCAGAAAAACTTCTTAAATTGGAGTTTTCATCCTTGGGAAATGCTGGAGTTCAGCTCAAAGTTTTGGAAATCATAATTTTTTTAAGTTAAAAATCACAGCACTGGCATTGAAAAATAATAGTAATAATAATAATAACAATATTGTAGGGGCTATTTTGTACTGACTGGTTCAGTCAGTAGAGCATGCCACTCTGACATTTGATCTTGGGGTCGCGAGTTCAAACCCTGCATTGGGCATAGAGCCTACTTGAAAAGAAATTTTAAAAAATAATAATATTGTAAAACAGTAACTTTCCAGATTCTTTTAAGCAATCACAAATACATGTATTACAAATTAATAATTTTCTGTCAAATTATAACAAAATTACAGCTTGATTTGATAAGAATTATTTGTTACATGTAGCTACATGTTAATTCAGTAAACTTCATCAGAATCTGAATGTGTGCATTAATGAAAAATATTTTAGTAAGACTCCAAATTTCTGCAGCAGTTCTAAATGCTGTTCCATAACATTTGAAGCATGCAAACATATACATACAATATAGGTAACTATATGGAGCTTAAAAATAAAACACAGAGCTGTGTGCACACCACACACTTGAGAATTAGTGTGTTACCAGCACAGTGTTAGGGTTACCTGTGCCCTTCTGCGTTTTTTAAACATTTGCCCTGTCTCCTCTTGGGGGCCAGGACAACAGTAATGGGGGTGAGGCTGCTGGGTGGGCAGTCTTGCCCCATTGGCAGATAAGGGGGGCGAGAGCAAGATAGACTGATCCGTTGCAGGCCACCTGTCAGGTGTCTCCTCAAGGCTTCTCACCTGTAATTACCCTGAGGGCCTCCCTATGGACCTCGGTCAGAGTACCACCGGCGAGACACACAGCTTTACCACTGCCTGCATCTGTTGGTTGGCCTAGTTACCTCGTTCCTGGTACCCAGACACCAGTCCAAGGACTAAACAGATCCTCGCAATTAGAAAAATCAAGATAATGAAGTGGCTTTTAGATAAATCTGTTGTATTTTTTAAGAACTCAACAATGATCCTGTCTACATCTTTAAAGAAATGTTGGTAATGTTGAAGGTAGTTGATTCCTTTTTTTTTCTTTAATCTTTCTTAACTTATATCAGCTTCCTTCCTTCCCAGATTTATTTATTTTTAAGTATATGGGTTCAAGAAATTCACGGTTCCAAGAAATTCTTAAATGTGGGACCCTCAATGTTAAATTCTTTGAGCCTTCGTTCTCTGGCCTACAATTTAGCTATAATAATAATAGCTATAACTTCCTAGGATTATAAAGAATCATGCATCCCAAGGGAGCTGTCATTATTGGGTAATCCTAACCATACTTGTGAATTTTAGTTTTAGGGTGGCTCGAAACATTTGTAGTGTGCATTAAGGACAGCCCGCCAAACCCTAGCTGTCAACTCCCACTTACGTGTCTATGCTAATCACACTCAGAAGTCCCCAGGTGACACTGTCAAAGACCCACCAAGCAAGGAATCTTTTACTCCTGTCATCTTAATAAGTATCATAATGTGTGTGTGAGAATGTTGTGGCTTCCATATAGGAAGGAACTAGCATCCATATACAAGAGCAAATTAATACCCCCTCTAGCAAGTTTCTGTAGACCATAGTTCTTGAATCGTAGTCAATTACATGGTAAGACATTATTTCCCACTCTTTCTTGATGCTGGCAGTCGGACCAGGAGGAAGATGCAGAGCTCAAGGCACAGGTAGAAAATTAAAAATAAAACCAAAGCAAAAATCAGTGTGTGATAAGTCACTGTGCGTCTCCGGTGTTCCAGCCTTCCAGCATGCTCCGTAGGCGGTTACCCGTGTTGTCGGTGCACTGTGGAGGATGGCATTTGTTCCCGTGACTACTGTGTCCCTTACCTTTCCCTTTCTTCTCCACTTTTTTCAGAATAGTCTGATTAAGCGAATAAAGGGTGAAAATGTGTATGTCAAACATAGTAATCTTATGTTAGAGGTTGGTATTGGTATATACCAGTGCATGTTTGTGTGTGTTGACATTTCTTCAGTGGCATACCTGTGGGCTCATACAATGATGCATGAACTGTGTGCTCTCACCTGGGAATAAGTGGGGATGCCTTCTCAGCCTACTCTGATTCCTTCCTTTCTCCTAGATTTAGATCCTTTTTCCTGTGTGTGTTTATTTTAAGTTTTTTCTGGTTACATGTGAATTACACTCTTTCTAGTTTGTCTTTAAAAATACTTTTGATTTTTATGCTTGCGTGAACTAGATTTTTTTTTCTTCTCTTAGAAATGTCACATTTTCACCACAGTGCTTGGGGTAGTGTCATGAGCCCTGATCAGAATTCTTTTATTTTGACTACTAATGAGATTGACATTACTTTAAAAAAAAAAAAAACAAAAAAAACAGGAAGACGTGTAAAACGTTGACTGTTGGATTCTTTATGTTCTGAATGTAGGAGCTAGATAAAACTCAAGATGACCTGATGAAACATCAAACCAATATTAGTGAGCTGAAAAGAACCTTTTTAGAAACCTCCACAGACACTGCCATCACGAATGAATGGGAAAAGAGGCTTTCTACCTCCCCCGTGCGACTAGCCGCCAGGCAGGAGGACGCGCCCATGATCGAACCGCTGGTCCCTGAAGAGGTCGGTATTCGGGCTTCGGGGTGTCATTGTCTTCCGGTCACTAGAGGTGCTTCTCTGCAGGGCCCGTCCCCAGGGGACGGAGTCGGCATAGACAGTCCCACCACTTGTCTGCGTATAAACAGAACTGACATACTCAGGGCTTCAGAGAAAGGCTGTGGAGTAGAATGATGTGGCGGCTGAGGAGTGAGGAGTCCCATCTCAGGGTGTTTGGAGTGAACAAGGAGGCGCAGGGAAGCTCTAGTGCATGCAAATGGGTTTGTTCTAATGGCGAACCTAGATTACATAGCTGGGAGAAACTGAGATACTGTCTTAATGAACTGACACTTCTTCTAAAAAATGCTTCCTCTGCTGCATTAAGAAATGCCCTGAAAACTCATGAGTGTTTCACATCAGTTGCAAGATCAGGCGTAGGGAGATGGTCTAATGTTTGACTCAACACCGATCTGAAGTTGACAGAATTTTGGGATGTGTTTTACTCTGGGACTGCTACACCAGGCTTTTACTGGTATAATCCGTGTGTGATTTGATTTTAACTGATTTTTTAAAAATACACATAACATTATTTTAATGGGTTTATAATCCATTTTTATTTGATTTTTTTAATAGAGAAAGTAGAGGGGCCAGAATGTCTTTCTTAAATACGAGTGCTCCATGTTGGAAAATTCTGTTTAAAGAATTTAAACAGACAGTGAATTACAGTTATAGACTGTGAGGATTCAGCAGATCCTATCTGGGTGATCCCACTGAGGGACCCACAAGGGTCAGTGGTGCTCGTCTGTCTGCTTGCATTTGCTTTCAAAAGAAGTAGTTTTTTAATAACTGCATCTTTCTAGCATCATACTGATTAACATTTTTTCTCATCAAGACTCCTTTATCAGAGCACATTTGTCCAGAAAGCTGAGCTAGAACAGAAGAAAATCAAAACTTGGACCTTTATGGGAGAAAAATCCTTTAAGCTGTAGTCTACATGCAATGTTTCAGTCCTTGCAGGGAAAAGAACATAATGACACTCATTTTGATCATTTTCTACACTTCGCTTGAAAGCTACTTATCATAAGTGACCATAGTCACTATGTTCGTGATAACTCTAATCCCAGCTAAAATGTGACAAGGTATATATCCATTTGAATTACTTTGAAAGGGGCCTTTTTATGGGGAATAGATGAAAAATAGTGTTACCGAAGTATTCTTGTGGCATGACACACCGTTTCATTCAGATTACCTTAGTAATATATAGTGAGCGAGCAGTAGTGATTATATTCTAAGATCATGTGCATTTACTATTAAAATGGGAATTTTATTTCTCCAACTTTCAAATACTGATAAGTATCTATACTTATATACTTAATAGCAGATAAGTAGCAAGGATGCCCCACAGCATCGCTCACTTGACTTTGGAACATAGACAAACCCATCTACAGGGCCCACCAAACACAAAGGATAGATGTCTGGTCTGTGAAGCCTCTGGGTATGTTTCTGTCCACAGATATTTCCCATGACAGTCTTTGATGATGCCTCTAGGCTGAGTCTGTGTTAGAGGTATATGCCCTCGTGGTCACTTGAATACTGAAAGTTTCCAAATTCCAGCCCAAATGCAATACCCATTAGCACTTTCACAGTGCCAGTATCAGCCTTTTTGTTGACGCAGGTGGCAATCTTAACAACATGAAGCTTAGCATGGCTGAGCCTCCCAATTCACGGATTCTGTAGCTGCACATTCACCTACTTGCTGAAATTCACTGTACCCCTAAAATCAGCCTTCGGGACACTTTCCAGTCATCTGCAGACGGACACAGAGTGGTGAAAACTTGGTGTTTCAACCATGCATGTTCCCAGCTCTGGTTGCCCAAGGCAGGGCTCTGCCTCCCTGTTTCAGCCCTCAAACTGTACACAAATGGGCTTTTGAGGCCTATCTGGTGCCACGTTTTTGTGTCTCCATGGGTGATTCTGCTGTTTCAGATGACGCCCAGACCTGCAGGCCGGAAGTGCGAGCTAGTGTTCCTAAAAGCACAAGAAGGCTGTCATGTGTCTTTAGGGAAAATACATGTGCTAGAGAAATCTCATGCAAGTATAAGTTAGAGTGCTGTGGCCGTGACTTCAATGTTAATGGATCAATAATATGTATTAAATAAGGAGTCTTTAAACAAAAACATACAAAACAAGCTTATATATTGAACCATTGAGGACAATATCATGACCAGAGGCTCACAGGAGCCCTCACCATGTGTTTCCCATAAAATCAGTGGTTCAGTCTCCTCTTAACTCACTGTTGATGGGGATTTTAGGGAACATAAGTACCACGAATGACTGGAATCAGCTCTACTTGTGCACTTGTCTGCTTTCTAATCCAGCTCTGCTCTTGCAAGTCAGGTTTTGCATGGGCCTCGAGTTGGGAAACAAAAACCATTCACCATGATCTTCTGGTTATGGAGACGGAGACTTACCTTACATTCTCTGAATCTGACTTCTGTGACGTTCTGTCCAGGCCTTGGGGTGCAACTCCAGGTGCATATGAAAATGACCTATAGGAAGTTTTAAAAATATTGAGGCCTGGGATCTGTTAAATCAGAGATTGATTTCCTTTGTCTGAGCTGCACTCCCACATAGTACTATCACTTTAAAGCTCTCCAGGTAATTCTGACGCATCTCCCAATTGAGAACGCCTGGCGCAAAGAGAAGCAAGGGTCACTGCTCTGCACAAATCCCTAATCCCCTGGGAGTGAGTCATACCTCTGTACAATTTGCATGCCGGTATAAGGGCCTTGCTTCCCAATTATGATACTCTGATGACTGTTGAACTAAAAATGTGTGGAGCATACAGCTAACCCTCTTCTAACCCATGATAAAAGTAAACATTTCGGTTATCAGCCTTTCTTTATCAGCATCTCCTCACTTGAGCTGAACAAACTGAATTGAGGTTGACCATCTATAGGATTTTAAGATCTATCCCTTTGTCACCCTTTTCTCTCAGCGGACATACACAGTTCTGATGCAGACAGTGTTGATACTTTCATTACAGACAAACAATTTTGAAATTAGTTGGTGTCAGATAACAGGATGTGCTAAAAACCACTGTTTTCCTGCTATTATTATTATTATTATTTTCTTTTAGGCTTTCATCTTAGGGATAATGTTTAGCTCAGTGATTATAATTAGAGGCCTGGCAGTGGTATTCTGAAAAGTACTTATAATCTTGATCTTCCTTCCTGTTTCTTATTCTCTGTGAGAAAGAGGCTACAATTGAAAGTAAAAGAAACAAAACAAGACAAAAATCCGTATTTAATGATTCCACGTGGTACATTTTGTCTTTTTCCAATACCTTTCTCCAAAAGGTATTTCCCCCTCAGAAATATCTTAACTTTCTCTTCATCAAAAAAGGGGCATAGGAGAACAGTGCTATCAACATTTGCCAGTGGGTTCTTCAGGAGAATATCCAGATGTCCCCTTACAAACGTTTATAGGCAGACTATTAAAGGGAGTACGAGTAAGTTTGTACACACATAGGAATAGTAAATAACTCTCATTAAATTGTATTGTTTACAATAAGATTTATTTTAAAAGCTCTGTCCTCCTAGAAACTTTGGGCTTTCTGTTAGGATTTTTTAGATTACCCGTCCTAAATACCCTTTCACTCAGTACTCCTTGGAGCCGGACGCTATGCACAGAGATCGACTCAGCAGCTAGTATATTGCCACTTGAATTATCCCTACTTACTACTAAAGGAAGTAATAAAAAGTAGATAAAAGGGAGAAGCTAGTTGCTAACACAGCATATTTACTTTTCAACGTTTCTTAATGTTGCGTGTGAAAGCATGACTTTGAGTACTTAATTTTTCACGAAGATATTTTGAAGTTGACTTTTTAAAGTTACTCACCATCTTATAAAAGTTCAAATGAAGCTGTAAGTTTTGAATATACTTTGTGGAATAAGAAAGGAATAGATCGAGGTCTGACCGGGTTTAGTCAAGCTAGTAGCTGAGGGCAGTGGCCCATGTGCATCTCCTCGCCTGGGATGAAGCCCGCACTTCAGTGGGGAACACAGCCAGGTGTTTTTCAGATGTAGGAGTGAGGGGTTTTTATCTCACTTAATTTTTTTTTTTTAATCTTCACATTTTCTTCTACCCCTCACGTCTACGGCTTTGCACGTGACTGGCCTGGACACTGTGTGAATGCCAAGGAGCTTTCTATTTGCCCTCACATGTTTTGTGTTTACGGAAGTGGGAAACGTGTCGAGTCAAACAGTGGAGCTTCAGAAACTAACCTGTTACTTTGGGGAGGTGATCGTGAAGCGTTGAAATGGTTTCAGACCACTTTTCAAATTCATAAGCAATAATTCACTTCTTCAGAAAGAGATGAATGACTATTAATACGTACGACACAGTAAAAGAGCTCTCTTCCTAACTTGCCTTTTTTTGGAAACTGTCTACTTCCTCTTCTCCAACCCAACCCCCTCTATCCAAACAGACCAAAGAAGAAAGAGACATTTCTGAAAAAGTTATATTTTTGCAGCAAGGAAGCTCTCCATTCCTTGAGTCTCAGGTAAAAGACAAACATAAAGGAATTGCCCAGAAGAGAATTGCTCTTCCGATTTTACTGTCATTGAAATGTCTGTAGTTTTTACTTTCCTTTTTACATTTACCTCGCTTAAAACAAAGGTAGGTATGTCACGTTTGCCTGGATTCTGGGGAGGGGAAAAGGGAGTTTTCTTACTTTGGTTATCAATTAGCCATCATTCCTTGATGGGTCTTGCTCTACCGTGATAATCTGTGTTTGCTCACGGAAGCATTATGGTGATGCTTTCTAATATTATAATTGGACTTTTCACTCTCTGTTTTATCTATAGAGTGATACTAATTTAGATGACCTTGACTGATGTTGAAAGTTCTAAACTCTTACTGGTTTTCCCACTAGCCGAGTCTGATACAGAAAATGCAGGAAGGAGACTCTGCGGGCTCTGTGGTTACCTCTCGCCAAATCATTTTCCAGAAAACTGTCCCATCGACCCTAGAGGTTATTTTTCAATTCATTTCCTTTAATCCAGCACCAGCATGTAGACCGATCTGTAATTAGTGCTCGTAAGGCACACGCATGTCAAGATTCCCGTTTTTAGGCTAAGATAAATAGGCAAGTAGAAAATGTGGTAGCTTAAAACGTAAATCAAGGTGCTCACCTGCCCCTGGTTTGATTTCTCGTTCCCTCGTGATCTGTTAGAGTAGTCCACAGCCTGTTCTCATCCTAGTAGCCTTCTCAAATACAGGTTTCTTAACTTTCACTTCTTCTGCTGTATCGGAACTAAGTACTGAGGAAAGTGGCAAGGAAACCACTCAGATGATGAACTTCGCTTGTAAATACGATTGGAACATGGTACAGACCACCATGAGCTATTGATAAGAGGCTCCAACAATGCCCCAGCGGTAGGAGGTACTTCCCAGCTGTGGCTTGAGTAGGGCACGCTCCGTGTTTATTGGATAGTAGGTGCTGTCGTGAGTGCCATCCCCCAAATGAGGAAATAAAATTTGCAAACAAAATGGTTTTCACAGAAATTCATGGGATGCTGGCAAGTTCTTTGTGAAACAGCATATATGAAGTGCAGTGTTATACATGTCCTGGAAAACGGTCTTTCTGTGCCCATACAAGATAAATGACTTGTACAGCAGCTTCAGTAACATCATTTAATCTTGAAATGTAGAATGATCAGATGCTTAGCATAAGGTCAGATAGAATCTTGCAAACATTTACCATCAAGGTACGCTCCCGTTTAAAGAAATCTGCAATTACAACTCTACGTGTACACTGTATTCCAAGTTGAAGGTTAGGGTTTATAAATTTCAGATAAGAAGAGCTTTGCGACCATAATCATTAGACGTTAACACCAGCCCCGTGCGGTGACGTCGCAATGTAGCTTTTGCCCTGGTTTTCTTAAAGGATTCTTATTTTAGAAATGAGACCATCAGAATTTCTAATTTAGCTTTTATATTTCAAATATAGGGCACAGAGGATTGGGTTATTGTAGACAAAGTACCCACTGAGGTAGTTGACGGTGATTCGAGAAAGATTGTGACTTACAAGGTGGTGACCGTGAGCAGTCGAAGCGGTGACATCCCCGCTGATCTGTTAAGATCCGGTGCCCTTGAAATGCAGAGCTTCGATGACTTGGCCCGGGAAATGCAGTTGAGAGGAGAAAGCAAACAGAAAATATACACTCTGGGCAAATCCTATGACACAGTATCTGGGAAGATCGTTACCATGACTGGAAAAGCCAAGGAGGGGGAGAAGGGAGTGCAGCCCTGCAGTCTGGAAGCCTTTCAGAAAACAGACAGAGGATTGTCAGAGTCCGTGAAGGTCATTCCAGCCATGGCCGATTACGAGGTCCTGGATGCCGTCCCTGATGAGAAATCCAAAAGGGGACCTGAGGTCCACACCCCCAAACGGAAATTGTCTGAATCCCTGGCTCCCATCCAGGAAGCCGAGTCCCGGCGGCCAAGCCCCGAGGAAGAAGAGCTGCAGAAAGCCCCTGTGCTGGGCCAGGACACGGGGCCCCATGCGGGGCTGGACAGCACGCGCCTCAGCAGGACGGAGCTGCTGCCTGAGGGCGAGGTCTTGAAAGTGGGGCTCTTTGGTCCCAGGCGGAAGAGCCTATCTGAGTGGAGATACTCCCAGGAGCCGGCTGTCACCGTGGCCACTGCTCATTACGTTACCGAGTCAGCCACGTCCCAAGTTGTGGTAACCAGTGCCTTTCGTTTGGGCCACCGTTTCAGATTCCAGCATGACGTTTTTTTGAGGCAGTGCCTTTCCACCCTCAACTTTTCTGTTCCACTTGCTGTTTGGCTTTATGTTGAAAGCAGCTGACCCAAGCTTTTTAATTCTTTTCATGGTCAGATCAATACTGCGCAGTCCAATATGAGCATTAAAACACTTTCCGTTTTATTTCCAGCTCCCCGATCCCGAGATGTGGTAGTGCTGCTGGGGCTTGCAATGAAGGGAGAATGGTCTGCTTAAACCAGCACCACCCGTAGCCTAATAACTCTCTCCGCTTTACCAAACAAGAGCTCATGGTCACCTCAGTCTGCTATTTTATTTCCCATTCTTTTCTGTTTTCAAAATCTGTATGGTAGATGCCCTCCTCCCTCCTCCCGCCTTCCTCCCCTACAGTTTTGTCTAACCAGCTGTGAATGTGAATGTGCCCGCCTATGTTCCTGTCTCTGTGCTTGACTGTCCCTTTCTTTGTTCACTCAGACTAAACAGTCTTCTACTGAAAAGCTCATGGATGGCTCTGAAATCTTCAGTTTATTAGAGTCTGCAAGAAAACCAACAGAATTCATAGGAGGGGTTACTTCTACTTCTCAAAGCTGGGTTCAGGTGGCCAATTGCTTCCTCTTTGGTGTTCCTGACACTGCCTAGTTGCCTTTCTTTATGCCTTTTTGGTGTGCACTTTGGTGAGGTGTGTGTGTGTGTGTGTGTGCGTGAGTGCGTGCGTGTGTGCATGCGTGTGTGTGTTGCATCCAGATGGCTTTGCCTTAAACACCTCAGAGTTCTCTTTGGTGGTTTTCCTTTAGTGCCTGCTTGGCATAGCTGTCATGTGCCTTTAGTTGCATCCCTAGAACTTTCTTCAAATATTCAAAAGGCAGTCATGTTGAAAAAGTTACATAGCATTTAATTTTTTTAAGCATTTTATGTCATCCGTTAGGTCTCAGAAAGCTGCTACAACCAATGGGAACACGCTACAATGCTTTCATTTTGTTTTGTTTACGTTGCATTTTATCTGCATCCTATCTTATTTGCGGCTATCCAGCCACAGCAACACAGGCTCGATTGGGGGTGTGGGGGGTAGTGTCAGAGCAGGGGGCACGCATCCGAGATCCTGGTGGGAGGAATGAAAGCTAATTTCTACTTTCTGTAAGCATTTCTGGTCATAAGCACTTGACGCTGGCTTTAAGCACCCTGGTGAGTGGCTGCTTTGGTTTTGATTTTTGTGGTTTGACCTTTGGTTTGTGGAAGGTCACCCTGACACTGCAGTCCTTTTCCATGCAGAAAACGGAAACCAAGACGGGGTCCAGCAAGACCGAGACGGAAACAAGCCAGCACCCCGAGCCACTTAGCACAGAGAAGGTTGTGCAGGAAACCGTGTTGGTGGAGGAAAGACATGTGATGAATGTGCATGCGAGTGGGGATGCTTCTTACGCAGCTGGGGATGATGTGGATGCTGCAGCCCAGGCAGCATCTGCCGACGCTTCTAGCTTGAAAGGGAAGGAGGGCTCTGCTCTGATGGAGGGGGCTAAGGAGGAGAAAGAGAAGGTGGCCGATAAAGCTGTCCTCGAACAAGAAGAGACGGCCGCTGCCTCCCACGAGCCAGAGGAGCAGCAGAGTGCAACAATCCACGTTTCTGAAACTTGGGAACAAAAACCTCATTTTGAGGTAACTAGCAGTTGACGTTCCTTTTGGTACTGATGTAAAACTGATCTGTGAGTCCCCGAAATTTGGTGAAGCATAAAGGGGGAGCTAAGTTTAACTTTCTGCCTTTTCCAAGTGCAGTTTGTTGCTCCTCTTATTGCCCTCTTGCATGGCAAGAGGGTCTCCATGCTGGTTTCCATCTTTGGGGTCCCATGCAAACATGTTTAATGGTGATTAATTATGTGCAGTTCCAGGAAATGGTTCCTACCTTCTTTGTAATTATTGGCAGTAAACCCGGGGGCTGCGTAGCCAGCCATAATAGTAGAAAATTTGGTAAATTTATTTTTGATCGATGTACTTCACCAGAAGGACCACAAACCATGCTTACCCCAGTACCAAACGCCAGAACTTTGTTCTTTATCTCTTTTACTGAGATTCCTGAAGTATATGGAATATACTTGTATATTGAAGTATATGGAATATTAATGTCTTCATATTTGTGCCTTCTTTCTAAGAAGTTATTAAAAGGCAAATTGATGATTTCTGATATGTTAGTTTAGGCAAGAGAGGAGGGGGGATCATTAAAAGAGTTTCTTCAGCATGTCCTCCAAAATGCTTTCCTTTACCTGGAACATCCCATGTTAAAAAAAAAAAAAAAAAAAAAGTCTATAGAATTTTGAAAGACTGACCTGGTGTCTGCCCCATTCCTCAACTTACCCTCCCCATGTTATACATAAACATTTATTTCATACTAACCTGTGCTTATCCATACCCACTGCGGGGTGGGGGGGGGTGCACCAAAATCATGTCTTTGGGCAAACTGTAATAGCAGCTCTACCTACTTCCCATTGGTCCAGTCATCAACTGTGAAGACAGAAACCATCAGTTTTGGCAGTGTTTCACCAGGAGGCGTAAAGCTAGAAATTGCTACCAAGGAAGTGCCAGTCGTTCACACGGAAACAAAAACCATCACATACGAATCATCACAGGTAAGTCTGTGAAGGCCAGAGCCCTGGCGCTTTTGTTTTTCCCCTTTAATGGCTGCTGCATTTAACTATAGCTCATGATATTTTAGTTTGTGAGACTCGGAGGACCCAGCAGCCAAATGGTGTCTATCAAGTGTGATGACAGTAGTAATTACAACTTTATTACTGGTCCAGAAGCTTCAGGTGACTTGAACAGGTCTCCATATATCTCAATATTCAACAAGGCTCAGGAACCTATTTCTATAGCCAGAGATAAGGGAAAATACTAGCTCAGCAGACCCTACTTACATTTCTCAAGTCTCGGGTTTTTTTAACAACATTTAATTCCGGTCATATTCGGAGTCATCTGTCCCAAGAGCCACAGCTCCCGAATGTGGAGTGAACAACACAGTGACTGTGGGAGATGACTGAATCATGGTGATGCCCCGACCTAACGTAAGTATTCGAGTGTGGCATCTGTTCCTCGCCTTTGTAGGTTGATGCTGCTGCTGATTTGGAGCCAGGCGTGCTCATGAGCGCACAGACAATCACATCTGAAACCACCAGCACCACGACCACCACCCACATCACCAAAGTAAGTGGAGCGGGAGCAGACAAAAGAAAGGCATTTACACGGAGCTACTTCCCAGTTGGGTGTACGGGCAGAGTTATGTGACTATCTGGAGGCCCAGATACCTATGTTAGAGCTTTCACGCCCACTCCATTTAAGGGCATTTACCCCTATATACTCATTTTTGTTTAGGAATATGCATTCTGATACCCTTTGCTTAACATGGAACTCCAGTCCTTGGCATATGGTAGGTGTTCCATAAATACTGGCTGGCCACACCCAAAGGACTCCATGAGAGCTACACTTCTGAAATTAATGATTTTAAATAATTGTCAAAGAATTGTTTCAACTCTTAATGAGTGCCATTAGTTAAAACTCTGTTAGCATTTCTGGCCATTACCCCCACTGAAGGAGGATTGTTCCTCCTGGTGGGTACATTTGTAACACTTGTCCGTCCCTTGCAGACTGTGAAAGGAGGCATTTCAGAGACGAGAATTGAGAAGCGGATAGTCATCACAGGAGATGCAGACATTGACCATGACCAGGTAAGTGTGCGTGAGAATGGTAAATACCCAGGCAGAGAAGCAGAGAGACACTGGTCAGCCCTGCTCTTCCCAGTGGTGGTCTTCTAGTCAATCGTGCAGTGTAAACAGTTTTCTGAATTAACTTTTCAGTACGCAATGTACGATTCCTTTTGGCGATCATTGTACCTCATTTGTGAATGACGTATATAGATTGGCTCGTAAGTCTCCACCTTGCCACTGATCATGCATGTTCCACCTCCTTTTTTGTCTTTGCCCTTCTGTGATTTCCTGGGGATAGGCGCTGGCTCAGGCAATTAAAGAGGCCAAAGAGCAGCACCCTGACATGTCAGTGACCAAAGTAGTGGTCCATAAAGAGACAGAGATCACACCGGAAGACGGAGAGGATTGACCCCAGGTAAGAGGTGACGTTGATTCTCTAGGCTTGGCCTTGGCTGGCATGTAGCATGGGGCACTTCCCCGTCCTTCCCGTGCCGCCGCCGCCTCCTTTCTTCTCTCTCTGGCATTGGGAGGCTGCTCACCAAGGGGCTGCAGAATTGGTTTGTGGGTGCTGGTTTGTTTCAGATTTGGGAGTTCCACACTGTGGACTTTTTTGCATATTCCGCCAGCTAGAGGATCAAGAAAGAAGCAGTCTTTGCTTGCATGGTTTCGCTGGTGTTTCCTTTTCATTCGTGCCCTGTGTTCTTCGTTACCCAAATTCAGTTCAGGGATCAGATTTGATTTCACTTGCCATGTGGCCTAATCAGAACGAAGGCCAGTTTGTTCTAAAAGGTACGATTTGTGTGTTCCAAATACCAGGAAAATAAAGCGTACCCCTTTCTCTTTTTGACGGCAGCGATATCCCATTTCACTCTCAGCTTTCTCTGCAACTGTGTTTGGTTATGCTTCTGTGTATGCTCTCTTTTTGCTTTGTTTCTGAATTTGAAACATGGGCATTCACTTTCATTTTGGATGTCCTATATTTTCTGTGTTCTTTGGGGTGTTTTTTTTTCTTCTTCTTAGTATAGCGTTATGTCTTGGGAGGAGGCAAAAATGCAGTCTTGTGCTCCTGCTCTTCTCTAGAAAGTGTGTGCATGCCTTTCCAATGGCTGTTTGGCTGGCATCGTGAGCAGATACCGTCTTCTGTGTGCACACAGACTTGTTAAGCACACTCACACTCACCCTCACCTGCTGTGCAAGAACTCACGGGCCCAGAGCATCCCCAGAGGGCTTTGAATTCTGAATGCAACCATTAAGCTACTTGCACACTTGGTTATGTGACAAAAGTCGCTTAAATGCTTTACGTGTATAAATACAATAAGGAAGTTCTCTAACGTTGGTTTAGGAATGATAGATTAAATAACAGTCTCTCTTAAAGAAAAAAAATACAAAAGTCACATATTATGTTCAGATTAATCATATAATTTGGAAGACAGAAATCAGCAAAAGGGTCCTCCAGCGAGCTTCAGCCACTTGCATGGTGGTGTAGTTACGTAAGAGAACGCGTATCACGGACTTACGCTGGAATTTTACAGTGTGTTGGCAAAAAGCGCATGTAATAACCTGCAAGAAAATTTTGTTTGTGGCCTTAATCTGAGGAAGACTCTTGGTGTTTTCCAAGCAGTAACTGATCAAATCTCTTTCCTACAGGAATAACTTAGCCTGCACATGAATCCAGTCATGCAAACCGTTAGGAAAACCAGAGCCTATATGGAGTTCCCTCTTCTAACCCAACTGACTTGTATCTGCCCATGGAAAATGTCAATCCAGAAGAACTGACCTTGACCATTAATAAAGACACTGGCAGAAAGATCTTCCCATAATAAAGCAATCCGAATCAGCATCACAAAACTGATACTGCATGAAGCAACGATAAAATTACAAAAGAGTAGCATTTTTAATTTCCACCAAGTGTCTAAGTTTTCAGCTATACCTGCACGTTCATAACCAACAGTATAAACCGTGATCTCATGTAACACATAAACAATTCATGCCTTTCATAGTTTATTATTAAAGTCTAAACAAAAATCGCGATTTCTTAGGTGACAGATCTTTTGTTTACAGACAAATGAAGATTACCCGAAAATGCTAGAAGCTGTCTAGGTCTAATGTGTCAGGTTTCTTCCAATTAGATGTGCCAATAACCGAGTTTATTCAGTAAACAACTTGAATCTTGTACTTGTCTCACCTGGTTTTATTACTCTCACCCATACACAGCAACGACTCTCAATCCTCCGGAAATATTTAATGCTTACAATCCTGCTTTGTGTATCTAATTTAATTCGTTATAAGGTAGTACTGATTTTAGCATATTAATGTGATTTCTTCCTTGTTCGCTTTGGTCTGCGTCCAACCTGGAAAGCTTCCAAAAGTTCCCTAACAAGCCCAAAATGTAAATTGTCATTATTTGGGGGAAGAAAACCTGTTTCTCTTAGTTTACAATATTATGAAATTTCACTCCAGAAAGATCTGTTGGGCTTCTGTTGCATTGTTTTCTCTCTTCGTTTCTTCTTCCTTGTGTTCTTAAGTTGATTTTTCTTCTTTTACTTGAAAAACGAAAAGTGTTTTATTTCCAAATCTGGTCCATATTTACAATCTAGTTCAGAGCCAAGCCTTAAATTGTACAGAATTTCCACTGTAATTAAACTATTTCGTGTTTAGTTATAAATAGCCTTCAAAAAGATATATTCTCCATTACACTGTCAACCGCATCACACAGCCCATGGTGAATGTGTTTCCGCATAGCGAAATAAAAACGGTCAATGCATTTAAAGCTGTGATTCTCTGTGTGTGGTAATTTCGGTATGGTCTGCGTTTAGCCAGGAGGGTAGCACTTGCATGACATCGAAGGCCTCATTCGTCTGCCTTGTGGAGAGCGTGTCTTTTTACAGGACATAATGTGTCTGTGGTGACATAGCGTATGGACCCTTCAAGGTACGGGAGACAGGAAACAGAAGACAGACACGTACGTGTTTGGTTGCCTAGGAAGGCCTTAAAAAGTACAGCTAGTTGCCACAGAATCTCATTTCCAGGGTTAGGTTTTTTTTAAAGAAAGAGGATCTTCTCTAAACCCAGTGTTTCTGGGGGCTTGTAATCTACCGGAGAGACCCCTTTCTCTCACACGTCAGCTCCACAGTGGAACAGATTAGCCGCGGCATTCTACAAGGGCCCTTGCGGTGTGTTCCCACAGCTCAGCTACCTCAAACTCCTTCAGGCCAGGCGACCTAGCACCTAACCTCTGGCCTACACTAGCACACCTCACGTGCTGTTTCTTTGTCAATTAATTTTCTTAAAACTCTTTTCTAGAGAATTACTGGATACGACCCACGTGTCTTCGTCTTAGTGGGGGAGCCAAATTCTTACCATTTACCTGCGAAGACGTTATCTGCTGCTCTTACTGTCAGTACTGTGTATTCATTTTAGGTACTGAAGCATCAGTTTACATTTGAAGACAATCAAAAAATGTGTCAAGACCATACACAAAAATGAACTCAAAATGGACTAAAGACCTAAATGTGAGACCTGAAACTATGCAAGTTCAAAAGAGAGCACAGGCAGGAATCTCTGTAGCATCAGCTATAGCAACATTTTTCTAGATATGTCTCCTGAGGCAAGGGATACAAAGCAAAAATGAACTATTAGGAATACATCAAAATAAAAAGCTTCTGCAGAGGGGCACCTGGGTGGCTCAGATAGGTAAGCCTCTGCCTTCTGCTCAGATCATGATCTCAGGGTCCTGGGATTGAGCCCCGCATCGGGCTCTCTACCCATCAGGGAGCCTTCTTCCTCCTCTCTTTCTCGCTCTGCCTACTTGTGAGCTCTCTCTCTCTGTGTCAAATAAATAAATAAAATTTTTTTTAAAAAAACTTCTGCAGAGCGAAGAAAACAATCAGCAAAACCAAAAACAACCTACTAAATGGGAGAAGATATGACATACCTGATAAAGAACTATTATTTAAAATACATAAAGAAATTATACAAATCAACACCAGGAAAATTCCAAATCTGATTTAAAAATGGGCAGAAGACATGAACAGACATTTCTCCAAAGACCTACAGATGGCCAACAGACACATGAAAAGATGCTCAGCATCACTCATCATTAGGGAAATGCAAATCAAAAGTATAACAAGATATTACATCAGTCAGAACAGCTGAAACAACAAGAAACAAGAGTTGTTGGCAAGAATTGGAGAAAAAGGAGCACTCATGCACTTGGTGGGAATGCAAACTGGTGCAGCCACTATGGAAAACAGTATGGATGTTCCTCAAAAAAATTAAAAATAGAACTACCTATGACTGAGTAATCACACTACTGGATATTTACCCAAAGAATACAAAAACACTAATTTGAAAGTATGTGTATCCCTATGATTATTGCAGGAATCTTTATAATAGCCAAATTATGGAAACAGCCCAAGTATCCATTGGTAGATGAATGGATAACAAGGTACTGTGTGTGTATGTACTAGAATGGAATATTACTCAGCCAGCAAAAATAATGAAATCTTGCCATTTGCAACAACATGGATAGAGCTAGAGTGTAGAATGCTAAGTGAAATAAGAAAAAGACCATATGATTTCACACACGTTTGGAATTTAAGAAACAAAACAAACTAACAAAAAGACAAAAAACAGACTCTTAACTATAGAGAACAAACAAGGTTGCTGGAGAGGTGGGTGGGGAATGGGTGAAAGGGGAAGAGGATTAAGAGTACACTTGCCATGAGGAGCATGAGTAAGGTACAGAATTGTGGAATCATACAATTTGTACAATTCAGGTATCATACACCTGAAACTAATATAACACTGATAATTGGAATTTTTTTGAGAAAATAAAAAATTTTTTGAAAAAAAAAATAACTTTTTGATAAGAAAATGATCATTAGCCTCCCAAGGATGACTACCCAATCCTCTTAGTTTATATCCATCAAGTTGCCCCCACGTTTGTTTTAATTTTTAAAATATTTAAATATAATTGACATATAACATGCTTCAGGTGTACCACATGGCGATTCAATATTTGTATGTATTGTGAAATGATCACCATATTAAGTCCCATTAACATCCATCACCATACTAGTGACGAAATTTTTTCTCTTGTGGAGAACTTTTAAGATTTACTGTTTTAGCAACTTACAAATATGCAGTACAGTGTTAACTACAGTCAACATGCTGTGTTCATAGTTTTAAACCAAATGGAGTGTTTTCATGTTTTCCTGTCCCCAGCAATAAGTGCTTATTCCTTTTTATAAACTTAAACTATCAGAGAAGTTACACGTGTTCAGCTTTCTTTCCTTCTATTATGCTCTTCATAATTTTTCCACCCTCACCCAGTGTTATTGGGGGTTCCACACCACTCCCACATACTTGGGTATTTATGACAGCAATGCTAGTACCAAAATCAGTATCTGCTTTTATTGCTGCATAACAAATTACCACACAATTAGCAGCTTAAAACCACATGCATTTCTGTCTCCCTGTTTCTGTGGGTCAGGGGTTGGCGCCTGGTCCCACTGGCTTCTCTAAAAGGCTACAGTCGAGGTGTCCGCCAGGACTGGGGTCTCAACAGCTAGCTCAACTGGGGAAGGATCCAGTCCCAAACTCTCTATAGTTGTTTGCAGACTTCATTTTCTTGTGGTTGCGGGAGCCTTGGAAGCTTGCTTTTCAAAACCAACAGTGAAGGGGGAGACTCTAGGTTGTGTCTGCTAGCAAGACCATCTTCTATAATGTAACATAATCAAATGAGTGGCTTCCCATTACTTTTGCCATATTCTGTTGATTAGAAGCAAGTCGTAAGGTTCTGTTGACAGCACTAACAAATTTAAAATTTAGATTTGGAGATTATTAATCACTAATATTCCCTAACTCGGCAGTTTTAAATTTAGATTCCTCTAATGTATGTAATTGGCTTGTGCTTGTAGCTGTGCTCTCAGATAATCTCAGAATATTTTTTACCCTTTACTACGAATACAGAAAAATGTAGCATTGCATTAGGTGTGAAAAAGACCCTGGAGATTACACGTTCAGAAACTGAAGAATTCCACTTGGCTATTTGCCCCCACAGAGAAGAAACACTTGGCTTCTCAATTTGCTATAGGATTCAGGTTGTAAGAAAAAAAGAATCTACGCTTCTCTCAAACGAGCAGAAAAATGACTTGGAAACCTAAAGGCAATATGGTGCAGCCATTGGTAACCGGCATTTTCCTGCTGATCGCCCAGGGATCTGAAGAAACATTAGTTATTGTGTTGCCAAAGTTAGAACCATCCGTAGGATACTTTCTCTGGAGTCCTAGAGTGAATTACTAGGTCCAGATAATAGGCTTCCTTTAGGTAGAATGCTCCCTGCTTTCAGATGGAGCCCCCCTGTGTGCTGAGCCCTCAGCTTGTGGGACACCCCTGCTGCTTTAGCATTGAGATTGGTGGATGGACTTCTGCTGATGGTGACATGTCCACTGCCCCAGTAAGAGAGCCGAGGGCAATGCTAACAAGGTGGAGATTTTGGCCGGTTTCACTCTCCCAAAAGATTTTTCCCATCCCTTTCTTTTATATTCCTTTCAAATTTCACAGAGTCACCACGTCCCTTCTGCTTGGGCACGATAAGTTAGATCACACACCTTGTAGGATAATTCAGCACCCCCCCTTTTTTTCTACAATTACTATAATCAATTTCAATTCTGCTGACTTCTTTCTAGCATAGCTACTATGCAATTAAATAGCAACCCTAGCAATTTTTAAAAAATTAACATAGATGCTGGAACATGGATCCAAAATTGCTTTTGAGTTATATGTGAGAGTTATACATACCTTTCATTAAATGCTTTTTTATCCTCCTCACTATAGTTAATTAACCAGTGGTCAGAAGTGTCTGGCTTGGATTGCCATAGAGGTGGTCTCATGTTTTAATGAGCATTTATTCATTAAGTAAAATTGGATTATCCCATTTTGAAAAACCACATTTTGTGACAGGCCATTGGGGCGTGTACCATTGTATTCTCAAAAATGACATTTCATTTTGACAAATCGTGTATCAGAGCTGATTAACTCTGAAGAAGGGTAAGAAAAGGAGCTCACACTTCCTGATGAGTGTGATTGCTAACACACGCACATGCACACACGACTGCCTGTTGTGTTTCTTTGAGACAAATGTGATCTCAGAGATCAGCCACATTCTTGTATTATAAGCTTAAGGAAGAGCTTATCAGCCAAGATAGTATATGGATTTTTAGAGCATCCCGTATACAACAAGGAGGAACCAGAATACTTTTTTGCCTAAATTTCACGTTTGTTCCCCTTGAATAATACTGAAGTCGAAATGCTCTCTGAAGATAAGCATCATTTTCATTCTAGGCTTGGTGAGGAGCCAAAGCAGAAGCCACTTCTGGTGGGAGGTGTAAGTTGGTAGATTGTCTGCTGTAGGATCAATAAACACAGTCCTAAATTTTTTACAAAGCTTTTGAACCAGCAAATCCACTTATGGGGATTTTTCCTAAATAAGACCAAGTTGTTACAGGAACTAATATACAAGGATGTTTAGCTCAGTATTGCTCATAAAAATGAAGATATTTAGTCAGTAAATACTCAGCAGTGGGAAATTTGTAATAAATAATGGAAAAGACATAAGATGGAATACTGTGCAACCAGCCAAAATTATAAAATACGAACCTCGTAGAGGAAATCATCCTAATATGTTAAGTGTAAAAGTGGATAAAACAGTTTATACATTACGGTGTTAAATAGGTAAAAATGTTTACACCCAGAAAACTCATGGACGTGTACCAAAATGGTGGCAATGCCTTTTAGTATCTGAAGGCAGAGCATATAGTGATTTTCTTTCTTCCTTGTGCTGTTTTTATTTTTCCAGTTTCTTCAAGGGTCTGTGACCATTATTGTGTATTTTTTAAAAAAACAGTTTCTGAAACAATACCAATAATTTTATTTAGAGCTGAGAATAATGGGGAGTGAGAGATAAGTACATGAGAAGAAATTTGGAAAAGTGACTTTGCCCTGGAACTTCAAAGCCATTATTACAATCACCAAATGTTACAAATGCCTTTTGTTAAATACGAACTTCTTTAAGTCACATTCTAATTAAAATGGTGACAGATGAGTTTCTGTTACAGATAATGAAGTTATTTATAGCAACACTTGATGCTGGATCTTTCCAAATGAAAAAGCTTTGCCTTGGATGCGCATTAGCAGTGTAGGCAGCATATTTGCTTTTTAAGGGCAGTAGTTAGTAGACCATAAAAGTAATTTTTCAGTGGTTCCATGGTATAATTGAAAGATAGTGCTTTCCTGGATTTCCTTCACTTTGGCTTCCCTCTGCATAATGCTGGCTGTCCCTAGCCTCACCTTTAAGTAAGCATGGCCTAAAAAAAAAAAAAAAAAAAAAAAAAAAAAATTAAATAATAAAATCAATCAATCAATTAAAAAAAAGACCCTGGGCTCAGCAATCCTGTGCCTTGTTCACTTACTAACTTTGTTACTATAAGCCAGTAATTTAGACCCCTAGAGCCTCAGTTTATTCTTAGTTAAAAAGGGAATTTATAGCTAACCATGAAGATGATAGGTGAAAACCTTTTAGTTCCACAGGAAAGTATATGACCAAGGAGCAACGTATGAGAAAGTTCTTTGTAAAATATAAAATGGAGTTTGATGGGATGACTTCATTTTTTCCCATCTTTTCCTCCCTCGATGCTGTGCATTGCTTATTCTGTAGTTGAGAAACCAAACTGGTTTATCTCAGAAATAGCTAATTGCCTCTGTGAGAAAAAAATGTCCCTCAGCCTGGGGAAAGAATTCGGAACCTGCAAAATCCTTTTCTCGTTATGATTCAAGTGACGTGAATGACTTCAGCTCAGATCCTTCCCTATATCAGGGCCGATTTACACTTTGTTCAGAATGGCAAAAAACAAACATGTACGTTGATTACCCTCGTGCAGGTGGTTGGTGTTTTTCTGTGGGGAGGATTTAGCTAATACTGTCAGTGAAACAGTGACTATGAAGCAGCTGGCACAATGCCTAACGATATTAAGGGTATAAGTGTGCGTTGACTCCAAAACCTAAACATGCAGGTTCCCATGAATATTGCATTGTTTGTTGGGTAAGGCGTGTATCTATATCGGCGTGCACATATTTATGGATTAGCTGTATTTTTTTTGTTTTTTTCCCCCAATTTATTTTTTTTAATTTTTTTTATTTGTTTATTTGTTTATTTACAGCATAACAGTGTTCATTGTTTTGGCATCACACCCAGTGCTCCATGCAGTACGTGCCCTCCCTATTACCCACCACCTGGTTCCTCAACCTCCCACCCCCCCGCCCCTTCAAAACCCTCTGGTTGTTTTTCAGAGTCCGTAGTCTCTCATGGTTCATCTCCCCTTCCAGTTTCCCTCAACTCCCTCTCCTCTCCATCTCCCCATGTCCTCCATGTTATTTGTTATGCTCCACAAATAAGTGAGACCATATGATACTTGACTCTCTCTGCTTGACTTATTTCGCTGAGCATAATCTCTTCCAGTCCCGTCCATGTTGCTACAAAAGTTGGGTATTCATCCTTTCTGATGGAGGCATAATACTCCATTGTGTATATGTACCACATCTTCCTTATCCATTCATCCGTTGAAGGGCATCTTGGTTCTTTCCACAGTTGGGCGACCGTAGCCATTGCTGCAATAAACATTGGGGTACAGATGGCCCTTCTTTTCACTACATCTGTATCTTTGGGGTAAATACCCAGCAGTGCAATTGCAGAGTCATAGGGAAGCTCTATTCTTAATTTCTTCAGGAATCTCCACATTGTTCTCCAAAGTGGCTGCACTAACTTGCATTCCCACCAATGGTGTAAGAGGGTTCCCCTTTCTCCACATCCTCTCCAACACATGTTGTTTCCTGTCTTGCTAATTTTGGCCATTCTAACTGGTGTCAGGTGGTATCTCAATGTGGTTTTAATTTGAATCTCCCTGATGGCTAGTGATGATGAACATTTTTTCATGTGTCTGATAGCCATTTGTATGTCTTCGTTGGAGAAGTGTCTGTTCATATCTTCTACCCATTTTTTGATATGATTATCTGTTTTGTGTGTGTTGAGTTTGAGAAGTTCTTTATAGATCCTGGATATCAACCTTTTGTCTGTACTGTCATTTGCAAATATCTTCTCCCATTCCATGGGTTGCCTCTTTGTTTTGTTGACTGTTTCCTTTGCTGTGCAGAAGCTTTTGATCTTGATGAAGTCCCAAAAGTTCATTTTTGCTTTTGTTTCCTTGGCCTTTGGAGACATATCTTGAAAGAAGTTTCTGTGGCTGATATCGAAGAGGTTACTGCCTATGTTCTCCTCTAGGATTCTGATAGATTCCTGTCTCACGTTGAGGTCTTTTATCCATTTCGAGTTTATCTTTGTGTACGGTGTAAGAGAATGGTCGAGTTTCATTCTTCTACATTTCCCAATTTATTTTTTTTTATATTTTTCCAATTTATTTCTTTTCAGTGCTCCAGCATTCGTTGTTTATGCACCACACCCAGTGCATAAACCACACCCAGTGTGGATTAGCTATATTAATTTCTTTACTTGCTGGGTGTTATATCTGCTGGAAGACCTTCTGTCTGAATTCAGAGTTAATAGGGGACAGCATTCCACAATTCCGACGAACACTTGTGTCCTTGACTAGGTTCAAGTCCTGCCTTTCCTGGGGATGCTTCTTGAGGACTAAGAAGGAATTCATAGGCAACAGAGACTCTCCATCATCCTGAGCTGTGGTTCTTAAGTCTAGTGGCGTGTTACACTTCCTCAGGGATTTTTTTATTTTTTTTTTAATGATACCGAAGTCTGGACTTCTTAAGATTCTGAGTTCATCTGTCTGGAGGTAGAGCCCTAGCATTACTGTTTTGTTTTGTTTTGTTTTGTTTTGTTTTTAACACTTCACAAATAAATCTGACGTGTGGAGAAGCACTGGCCTCTTCAGGTGGCTTTCAAACCTAACCCTGCACTGGAATATATGGAGCACGCGTGGAAACCCGGGCCCCACTGCCGGTGTTTCTGATTCGGTAGGTCTGGGGCAAGCTCTAGGGAGTAGTGTTTCTAACAAGTTCTTAGGTGCTGCTGGTGGCACTGGCCAGGAGACCCCACGTTGAGAACTACTGGCCTGGGGGAAAGAGCAATGATTTAGGATTGAGGAATGCTGGGTAGCGCGTCTCTTAACCTACTGTGATCCATCATCGCTAAAACGAAATTAACTAATCTCCATACAGATTACTGTGGGGATTTATTGAGACCACATGGAGGGTTGCCCATGGTATATTTCTAGTGCTGGGGAAGCCCAGTGATACCATTATCTCCCACGTTTTAGGGGGAGAGGTAAAGTGGAGTGATTCCCGGGAACACTGAGAGACCAAGGATGACAATAGAACAAAAGCAACAACGGGCAATGCCACTAGTCTAGATAGAAATAATGGAGCTGGGAAAAGGAGCTGTGTCTTAAAGGCACAGCACAAATGGCCCTGTAAACACCAATAAGAATAACCCAAGTGACAGAAAGTCGAAAGTTTCCAAGGATGCACCAGTAATACTGAAAAATATCACGGTGAGGTCCCCAAAAGTGCTTCAGCATGTGTTTGTTGCCATCACCCAAGACAGAGCCTACACGTGGGCTCTTCCTAAAGCCTTGAACTTAGCAGCACTGGAGAAGAACCAATCACAGCCATGTAAAGACGTTCATAAGGAGGCATGCAGGTGGAAAAAAACCAACATGCAGTAGAATGTGACGGGAGATGTCCTGGTGGGGCCGGGAAATGAGGAACACAGAGGAGAAAGCGTTTCTCCTTGGTGGGATGTAGGAAGTGACCCTGGAATCACTCCCTCAAGGATATGTAGTGTCCACTAGACAAAGGAGGTGGGGGGAGGGGGGCAAGGAGCAGGACTCTCAGAAAACAGAAGCCTTCCCCCAGGAGGGCACCTTCACTGGTCTGGCACATCAGAGCTCCCAACAGCCCCCACTCGCCAGTTCTCCCTTGCTCTGGTAACTGCAGGAGCATCAACCGAACTACCTGACAATGTAACACAGAGGAGCAGAAGTAGAAGGGAAAAGTCCCCAGAGAAACACGCCAGCACCAATGAATGACTGAAGGTCACCCAAGGGCACCACCTGCAGCTTCTGATAGCAAATCCTGCTACCAGAGGAGCAGGGTCTGAAGTCGGAAGTCAGGGCGGTAGAGAGGAGGGCAGGGCGAGGGAAAGGACTGGGAGGACTTGGAGCAGGTGTTGCAGGTGCTGGGGCATCTCCTCTCTGGCGATGGTAAAGGAAAATCCAGATAGAGAGCAAACGTCAGCTTGGATGGTGACAGGCTGATGATATCCTGTAAGATGTTTGGAAATGGGTTGGATTTCTTTCTCTCTTTTCCTTCCTTCCTTCCTTTTGATTTTTTCTTTTTAAGATTTTATTTGAGAGAGAGAAAGAGAATGAATAGGGAGAGGGACAGAGAGAGGGAGAAGCAGGTTCCCCACTGAGCAGGGAGCCCAACGTGGGGCTCTATCCCAAGACCCCTGGGATCATGACCTGAGCCAAAGGCAGATGCTTAACTGACTGAGCCACCCATGGGTTGGATTTCTTACCAAGTACTTCTAGACTTGTATCGCATTAGTGACATGTAAGAAAAGTTTAAAAGTGGAAGAGCAGATTCTTGAAATGCAGGGGTAATAATCTGAACTGTTGGAAAAGATAGAACCAAGAACTCATTGGAATTTTTTTTTTTTTTGGCATGAAACCTCTTAATTATGAGAAATAGTTGGGGGAAAGTAGTCTGATTAGTTTATACATATAGTTCATACATGATTTAACAATGTGTAAGGACTGACAATACCAGGTAATATACTTAATGCAGATGATACTATCAATAGTTTCTACCCTTTCAGGATTTTTCTTACCCATCAGAGTCTTCCTATGTTTCTTCTCACTGTATGGTGGTGTGGGTACCAGAGGTGAAGGAAATGGACATGAACTGGTACTGACCTCAGGACAGAGTCTGAAAGTTGCTTTGTAGAATAAATTCCTTGTAACAGACTGTTATGGAACTTTTTCATGAAAATGTAACATAAAACTCACTTGATGTGCAAACATTAGGTGCTTTGAATTTTTAAAAACTTGGATTTAAGGTGCAGAGGAGTTTCCTGTGAAAGGAAACAGGGATGATGGACTGGGAGCGTGAAGCATGACAGCGCCTCCCACCTTTAAGGTTTGGAAAGCACTGTGTTATCGGGCATCCACGGACATCTGGCCAGCTTTGGATATTTTCAGTATTGATTAGGAAGGGTTTTGGTTTTTGTTTTTTGGTTTTTTTTGGTTTTTGGGGTTTTGGGGGGTTTTTTGGTGGGCGGCAAAGCAGATTTTATTGAACAACAGCAAAATGATAGTACAAAGCTCTCAAGGAGGGAGGGGACTGGAGAAGGTTGCCACTGGAGTTTCTAAATCTAGGGGTTTTATGGGTTTGCTGGTGGGCTGTTTAATCTGATTAACCCTCCCATGCCTGTCACCCAGTCAGGTTTTTGTCATCTACCTATCACATGGGAAAAGGTGGAGGGCTCCTTCCAGAGTGGTGTAAAATCCTTTTAAGGGCGGTTTCCTCTTGGGGAGCAGGACAGGGTTGTCCCTGCCTGCCTGCCTTTCAGCTGTCCCCCCTCTGAAGACGTAATCCTAATTGCTGTTAGGGAAAAAGGGTGATGACTGATTGTAAGCTACTTCCTGCTGGTCAGGAGCACTGGATGGGATAGCACTAAGGGTTCCTCTCATCCTGATCTACCAAGGGATCCCCTGTGGATACCTGGTTTGACCTCCATGTGAAACTCCATCTGAAACACAATTGGGGTTTGATGACCTTGATTCTGGAAAGATATAAAGCCAGTTAGGCATTTAGGAGGAAAGGCTCAAACCACAGTGCCAGACTGAGTACAGCCAGGCATCTGGTGAGAGAGATAGAGGGTGTTTAATGAACTCCCCACATACTGAGCAGATGGCAGGGGAAAGGAGTGCAATAAGGGTTATGATTTTGATAACAAACAAAATATATATTTTGATAACAAACAAAAATATCGAGAAAGTATCATTTAAGAAACCTTATCTGGGTCTTCTCCCTGCAAGACTAGTTTGAAGTCTCTTCTGGGTTCACAGAGGGATTTTGGTTCCTTGCTGTTGGGACCAGGGTTTGACTGTGGAATGGTGGATCCAGTCTTCAAATTCAGGCATTGTGACAGCTATTGGAGTGGCTAAAATCACTGTATGCGGGCCCTCCCAGACAGGCTCTCACCAGGGGAAATGGGACAGGTTGGTTATTCAAGGGCTGGGAGTTGGGAAGCTCCTTGCAAGAGGGATGAAATGATTTATCTACCCAAACCAGGAGGGACGTGTTCCCATGCACTTTGAGCATAGACGAAGTCCATTTGCCAGTCTTCCCCTGGGTAATTTCCTATTCAGTCTATGCCTCTGGGAATTTGAGGGTGGGAGAACGGGTTATTCTCTTCCTGGCCCAGAGTTAAACTCTTGAGGTTTTTAAAAGCTTTTTCTGACTCTACCTCCTATATTAATAGATGGGTACCAGCTGTCTGGGTATCCTTGATCAACTAATAGAGGGGGTGTGCTATTTTTCCATATCCTGGTATCCACAAGTGATAGTATCCGACAAAATTATGGGGTCCTTAAGGCATAGGTGAATGGGCACTGCTGTTAAGGCCTGACCCACTTCTCCCTGAGTTGCCCAGACCTAGGGATTAATATCTGCATCCATTATGGGGAGGCAATTGCTAGTAATATCTCTACCAAAGACAGGTGTGGGGCTCTCAGGCATTAAGAAAGGCGAAAGAAAATTAGATCTCCCCAGGTGCATCCCAGAAGGCAAGAAAAAAATTTGTTTTCTGGGTTGCCCAGTGATGTCCTTAAGGACACACTAGGGTTGAAAAATTGGCCTGAGGCAGAGAGTAGCACAGAAAATGTGTCTCCAGGATCCAGAAGGAAATCGATTGGTTTTCTTTCTATTTCCAAAATTACCCAAGGCTCTAGGTTCCCTACGGTGAGCTGCTTCAGAACAGCCACAGTGTAGAGCCCAGGCCATATCAGTCCCCATCAGGGACGCTGGCCACCGGAACCCTCGCAGACTGAGGTCCCTGAGGGCATCCACATTTCCAGTGTCCCCCTCCACAGGCGGGACAAGGGTTATAGGGCCTTGGTTTTTGCCACTGGGGGCATTTCCACCCCCAGTGTCCCAGGTAGCCACAGAGACCGGAGCCTTGGGAGGCCAAGTTAACAACCACATGCAAGGCCACAGACTTCCTCTTTAGTTTCTATTCCTTACCCTCCTTTTCGTCCCGGTTGTAAAATACCCACTTGCAGCTCATTAAAGCTCTTCTAGGGTTCCCTCGGGGCCAGCAGCCAACCTGTGCAGTTTTTTCAGAATATCTGGGGCCTATTGGGTCTTTAAGAATGAGCTCAGCCTCAGAAGAATGGGGGGAGATAGCCTCTCTCAATCTTTCTAAGAAAACTCGGCATTTTCTTCCTGAATTTGGATTGACTAGTTAGCATCAGGCTTACTGACAGACCCAAATATCCTTTACCAGAGGCTTTCAAAGCTATCTTAACAAATTACCCAGGAAAACTTTGAGACAGACAAGATTAACCACCATTTTTTTACCAACAGACTCAAATATCCTTTAAAAGCACAAATTTATGCCCGGTAATCAATGCTTTAGCACTTTATCCTACTTGGGAAAGACCTATAGGTCATCCCATTTATTATCCAAGAAAAACTTTCTTAACAATTATCCATGAAAACTTTGAGACAGACAAGGTTAACCGCCATCTTAACATGAGCTTATTTAACCTTCAGAAAATCTAGATAGAATCGTTCCCTGTTCTAAACCTCATCATCACAGACAGATGAGCAGACTCCCTGTTTTTTCCACCAAAGTGGAAATATGCAGTCCATGTCAGGCCAGAGAGGACAGGGAATTCCTCCAAAACAAAGGGAGTTTCAGCAGCTGCTTGGGAATATTAAAGTCTCCATCCCAAAGCAGACTAACTACAGTTGGCTCCAATGATAGCCACCCAGGGAACAAATGAAGAAGTCCCCATGTACTGCTCAATCCCTCTATGGTGCCCAACCCACACCATGATGATGCGATGATGTGATGGTGATACCAGTTTCCAGGGGGATCATTAGGGTCCCAATTAGTGTCTTGAGCTGGTACATCCTGGGCTTCAGTTAGAAACTGAAACCATCCATGGGCTCATCCATCCCTTGATCCCCATATCTTTCAGCAGTGGCCAGGACCCCACATTTTTCTGCATCAGAGAGGATCTGATTTAACAGAAGGATTATGTCCAAGTTTGGAAAATTTGAGGTCCCCCTTCGTCTCAGGTCTTGTAGCGACACTTCCTCTTGGTCTCCCTTCTTGTGGAGGATAAAGCCCTCAAGCACTGACAGGCATTTCAGGATAGGGCGGGTCAGGTAAGGAGACCTAGTCTTACCCAAGGAAGGATAGAGCTAGGAGTGGACATTCACCCGCAGACTCCATTTGCCTGTCAACTTTTGTTCCTCCCCCTTTCTCTAGGTGGCCATGGGTGAGAGCAGCCAGGAGGCTGGGGTCTATCCTACATTGCTGACTTAAATCTTTGTTTTCTCTTAAGGCCCAGAAACATTGTTCATGGGATGCTTCTCCCCATTTTTCCTCATGCTTACAAAATGAGTCCAATGGTAAAATAGTATTATAGTTGACACTTTCCTCAGGTAGCCATGTCTCACGCTCCAAGTTGCATTGTAGCCATGCCTCAGAGCAAAAGAAAATGAACTGCCTTTTCTTCAAAGTTTGTGGGCTCTAAAGGAGTACAGATTTTGATCAGGGAACTGCCCATCTACAAGAAGAGGGAGAAAGGCGTCTCTTCAGTTACACAGGCTGCCCCAATGTGGTGCAGAAACAGGAGGGGCACAGCAAAGAGCTGCCAGAAGGCAGAGAAGGAGGCTCCCTGTTCTAAACCTCATCAGCTCAGACAAAGGAGCAGACGCCATGTTTGTTTTATGTAGTCAGAAACACAAACCTACATTTAACCACCATTTTCCCTCATATTTCCCTTTGGTGGTCATGTCTCCTCCTTGTATTGTGGCTGTACCTTAGGACAAAAGAAAATGAGTTGCCTTCATCCAGTTAAAACCAGGAAGGCATCTGAGTAAATGAAACTGAGTGATTTATGGGTCTAATACTCTTCCTATAGAGTATGCCAGGAAGGGACTCTAAAGGTCTTGATCAGGGAACTGTCCATCTACAAGAAGAGAGGAAAAGGCATCCCTTAACTGAATTTCTTTTTTTTTTAAGAGTTTATTTATTTATTTGACAGAGAGAGAGAGAGAGAGAGAGAGATCACAAGTAGGCAGTGCAGGCAGAGAGGGGAAGCAGGCTCCCAGCTGATCAGAGAGCCCCATATGGGGCTGAATCCCAGGACCCTGAGACCACGACCTGAGCCAAAGGCAGAGGTTTAACCCACTGAGCCACCCACTGGGCATCCACTGTGCCCTCCTTAACTCAATTTCTTAAAGTTGATCAGGGAGACTTAAGAAGAGAGGAAAAGTCATCCCTCAACTCAGTTCCTCCTCATATTTTCCTTATGTGTGGCCCTCGCTACCCACATGACTGACACCCAAAACCTGTGTCCTCTCCGTGAGGTGCTGGGAGAAGTGCTTACCCAGGCTTGGCCATACCTCCAGAGAGTGACCCTGGTTTCCCCAGATCAAGGGATACACTAGACTTCTTTTAGTAGAGTTGTTCTGTCTGGCGTAGCCCCATGGAGGGACAAGATGGGGCACCCAGGGAGGGGAAATCCACTTGGGATAAGCCCTGACAGAAACAAAAAGTTGGGAGATGCCTTAGATCTTAGTTCTTTTGCCCTTCTTGGCCATTTCTTCACATCAGTGATGTAGCCAGTCTAAGGAGTTCCCTAGCATTGCCCAGGAGAGGAGGAGTCAGAAACAGGGGACTGTGAGTGAGATCCCTTGGAGGTCACCCAAACCACTCCCAAGAGATGTCCAAGACACCGTCCTGGGCTTCCCCACTTATTCTCTCAGGGGAGGAATCAGCCGAGAAAAGAGTAGTAGAGGAGTTTCTCTCTGGATGCCTGGATGGGCAAGTCAGGAACCAAGTCCCACCAAGAGCCCTTGGGTGTCCAAAGGGTAGCCTTGGTCAGGTCCTTCAATGCTGCTCAATTTTCCCTAGGTCCATCACATCCAGTGATCTTTCCCAAAAGGACTTCTAAGTTCTTACCAAACTGACATTCCCAACTTCTGTTGAGGGGATCGGTTAGAAAGGAGCCCAGAGAACTTGTCACCCAAGGCTTGAGAATGGCAGCCACGCTAATGGCCCTTACTTGGCTGACAACAGATGTCCATTGTATCAACAAAGAAAATGGGGAGAGATAGAGAGAGTGTCTTGCTGCCCACTATTTATGGCTAGTTGTCCTTAACGATGGTGCGGAGCCCAGATGAGCCCCCAAAAATGTTACAGGATTTTTTTTCTCCATTGGTCCCTGCAGTTCTTGGTCATACCTGTTTGAAGAATGGAGAGGTAGACCAGACAGTGGTGGGCAACAAAGCAGGTTTATTGAGTGAAAGCAAAGTGATAGTACAAAGCTCCCGAGGATGGATGGACCCGAGGGTGTTGCCTAGGGCTGTTCTGAGATTTTAAAATAGAAGACATTATCTTTAAGATTGAAGACATCCTCACACAGCCTGGCTTCCTTCTGTAGGCATCGTTTCTCATGTTTCTTCTAGTCATTTCTGAGAAAAGACAAATTTCCCACATGTCAGTGTCAACAGATGGGAGTCAGGTGAAGAAGGGGACACCTGGGGATCCCAGGGCCACCAGGAGCAGGAGGGAGCTACCCACACTGCCAGGAGTTACCTAGACCTGGACTCGCTGGCAGGAACCACGGAGGCTATGGCGAGGTCAGAGTTAGGTGACAGTGGCAGATCAGAGCACGTGACAACTGCAGGTAGGAACAGCGGCCAAGCCTGGCAACAGGTCAGAAGACAGAGGCTTGAGACAGGGGTCGAGCTTGACTGGCTGCATCCAGGCACTTTCCAAGGACTCACTCCTCTGGGTATAGATGGCTTTTCTAAAAACTGATATTAGTGTGTTTGCTTTTCAGCACCCCCTTCCTCCGAAATGTGAGCTGGCAGGGAGCAGCAGATGAAGGGGACACAGAAGTCTAGAGTGTGCTGGCCAGGCGATACCTATTCATTAAGGCTTGACGATCAGTGGATGTTATTTAAGAACTAATGACTAATATCTAGCTGTCATTCCATTGCAGTGGTCCATGAAATGTCCCTGCTGTGCCCAGAATGACTCCTACAGAAGTTTGACAGACACTATATATTTAGAAGAATAAACACCTGACTGCAGTCCTTTTAGATATGAAAAAAAAAATGCTAACACCATTTATAAGAACATGTGTAGCTGACGGTGACTTGCAGTCTCCCCCTACACATACACCCCCTACCCCCCCCAATATTTTGCTCAGCTCAACCTTGGCTTACAGCTCCAGCCACGTCATGTCCCAGTGCCCCACACCAATCTCTAGCATGGCTTTTCCAGGAGGTTCCCTATCCTTCTTCATTTCCCTGAACGCTGATTGTAGACCTCTTTCATTAAATTTCTTCAGTCACTTCCTTTCGAGTGTACTCTTTGTCCCTGCAAGAACACTTGAGCTGTTTAGCTAGCTACTTAGAGCTCTGTGATGTCAGGCAAGTTCTTCACCAGTCTTTCTAATCTGGAAAATGGGAGAATCTATAAGTGGTCGTTTGAACCATGTCAAAATGATATTTGACCAGCCCTGATTGGCAGAAATGGCAATTTCATAGGGTCCGTGAGAACTAGTGAAAAGTGAAGCGATTCCAGTAGCATCTGACCTATTGTACGCAATTATTCTTTTCTGGTTATGACACTTGGACTTTTGAATTATGTGTTTGCCCAAGGATAGCATATCTGAGCTGCGTCCTTCTCCCTGATCCCAAGTAGACACCGCTTGTTTGTTGTAGGATTCCTTTGCCCTGAGCCCAGAGGCAACCTGAAACCCTTTGAAGGTAAGAGACACTGCTTCCCAGCCCCATGGCCCTACTCTTCTGGTCTACCCCCAACGAGGGATTTCCACTCCCAGTAGCCAGCTGGTCTGGCATTTGTAGGGGGGGTGAGGGCAGAGGGAGGGCAGAGCCTCTCCATTCCCATTCCTGTGGCACTGTATGCTCCTGGCATCTCTCAACAGAATTTTTCACAAAAATGTTGTCCTGCAGGACAGTTAGATCTTAATGTCACTGTTAACGTTTGATTCCACAGCAATTACCTTAAAGGCTCCATGGGCTTACCTAGTTGCTCAAGAACTTTTGTGTAATTTTGTTTTTCTGGAACATCTGTGTTCTGGATTTCAAATGTTTTACAAATAAAGGTAACTCATAGGGCTTGGGTGGGGTGGGAAGGGAGGTGGTGATAATCTATCTGACCGGTTGACTGTGTCCCAAACAAGACTAAAGCAGAGCTTAGATTGTCTCTGGGTGTGTCTGGGGGTAATTTTTCCCAGGGAGGAATACTCCAGATAAATTAAAACATACATGTGTGCCTGTTTGCACCCACCATCTCCATTCTAACAGCCACCTTGTCTTTGCAGCTCAATTATCCCAGCTCTGTGCTTAACTCTGAAAGCTGTCACTTTGAAATGACCTCAAAACTTCTCAAGGTCATTCTTGATGGCCTACACTTATAAACTTTTTGAAATCTTGCTGAAATCTTGCTCCTCAGTAGGAGGTCGCAGCCAAGTCCTTTGAACTGAATTTAGAACGCGTTCATGCAAATAAAATAGTAGGGAACTAAAGTACACATACGTTCTTCTTTTTTTATTATTTATTATTTTTTTATTAACATATAATGTATTATTAGCCCCAGGGGTACAGGTCTGTGAATCGCCAGGTTTGCACACTTCATAGCACATACCTTCCCCAGTGTCCATAACCCCACCACCCTCTCCCTATCCCCCTCCCCCTGTCAACCCTCTGTTTGTTTGGTGAGATTAAGAGTCTCTTATGGTTTGTCTCCCTCCCAATCCCATCTTGTTTCATTTATTCTTTTCCTACCCCCCAAACCCCCCATGTTGCATCTCTACTTCCTCATATCAGGGAGATCATATGATAATTGTCTTTCTCTGATTGACTTATTTTGCTAAGCATAATACCCTCTAGTTCCATCCACGTCATTGCAAATGGCAAGATTTCATTTCTTTTGATGACTGCATAGTATTCCATTATATATATATATAAATATATCTCCATTCTTTATCCATTCTTTATCCATTCATCTGTTGATGGACATCTAGGTTCTTTCCATAGTTTGGCTGTGGTGGACATTGCTGCTATAAACATTCAGGTGCACGTGCCCCTTCGGATCAATACATTTGTATCTTTAGGGTCATTCGTAAAGAATTGAAACAAGATAATAAGGGTTAAAGATCTCCCTCCTCTTCTGAAAGTACAGAGGAGACAAAGGAGGAGACACTTTTTTTATGCCTTATTTTAAAAAAATAAATGGTACTATTGAAGGCAAACTTTCCTTAGTAAGAGACCTAACAAAAGTGAGGAAACAGTGTCAGGTCATGTACGTGAGGCAGACTGGAGTGTGTGTCACAACCATCCCTCAGGGTCCCATGGAATCTGGGCTTTCCCTGCCACGTCAGCAAAATATATTTGAAATTAACTCATAACAAGAGAAGCACTGGATTGGTGTAGCATATTAATTAATTTAAAGTGGGAACAGTTTTCTGCGCTGTCGTTAAGAGATGTACTCCCCCCACCCCACCTACACTTTTGGGTGAGGTGGAAGGAAGAGGGGAACAGCAAACATAATTCAGGCTGAGGAACAGGCTTTCCAGCTGGTTCTAGGAATGAGATCAGAGCTGATAAGACGACTCACGCGATTACATTTTTTTTTTGTCTACTAAAATTAATTGTCCTCCTATCAACGTCTTCATTTTGCACACAGCTAGATAATTTTATATTTATAACTTTGATTCCTTTTTATGCAGAGGTCTGTGTGCATTTCCAAACTGTATCCTAAATGCATACACTTAGCATACTATTATATTTTAAGGATATATAACTCTGCCTATGTAAAGTAATCCAAAGAAAAGTGTAATTCCTTTTCCTAAGAGAAGTGAAAATACTAGTACTCGACTTTAGTGCATCTTCTCTCTGATCCAGGTTGAGCCCATGCAAATATCACGTGCATTCTAAATTTAAATGTCCCCAGATTTTTATTTCACTTTCCAGCGTATTTGTAGCAATGTTGCAAGACATTGCTTTATTTGGGGATCATTTTCTCTGCTTTCAACTGTTTTGCCAGAAGCCTTGAGTTTATTTTGAGGACTGCTCCCTAGTTTGATTTCAGAGGAGTTGTCCTTGCGTAGCAAGCAGCCCAACGGCACAGGGCATTTTGGAACACCAAGTTAGCGGCCTCCTGACCAGATATGAGCTTGCTACCCAACTTCGGATCCGAGACCGGCGTTTCACAGAGCTCAGACTTTCAGGGTACCTCAGGGTGATTTTTTTTTTTAAAAGATTTTATTTATTTATTTGACAGACAGAGATCACAAGTAGGCAGAGAGAGAGAGAGAGAGAGGGAGGAGGAAGCAGGCTCCCCGCTGAGCAGAGAGCCTGATGCGGGGCTCAATCCCAGGACCATGAGATCATGACCTGAGCTGAAGGCAGAGGCTTTAACCCACTGAGCCACCCAGGTGCCCCCCTCATGGTGATTTTAAGGTGAATTTTTTCGTTAGCCTTGGTGGTTGGGCTATATTTAAATAGTTAGCTCTAAAATACTACTCAAGAAGTGTGGCTAAACTCTGATGACATCTTGAAGAGCACAAATGGAAAGAATCTATTTATCAGCAAACCTCATGGTTCTAATCTCCAGGGTTCAATTTAGGACCGCGGCCCTAGGCCTAGACTGTCAACAGTCACCATGGCTGTGCTTATGGGAAGCCTCAAATCCACATCTTGGCAAGCTCACCCAAATTAAGGTGGCCAAAATCCTGCTTAAAATACCTCTCTTCAAAAGAAAGGCTGAGAAAATTCCTTCTGGGGTCTTGCCCCACTGCTACCATTCTCCAGATGGGAACCACCATGGTTCCCATTCAGCAATCTAGAATCCCAGCAGATGGTCAGTTTTTGAGAGGACAAAGCAACATTATGTTTTGTACTCTCAAAGTCTAATACAATGGCCAAAACCATTGAAATGAATGCAGAAGTTAGATGAGAGCTGATCCTGATTCCTAGACAGAAATAAAGACCCACCTGAGCTGAAGCAAGGGCACTGGGGCACTGTGGGGAGGATTTGTGGCATTTGCCACAAGGTGTTCTACTCCCAGAAAATAAAGGCCAAACTCTTCATTGTGGCACTCAAGGCAATTTTTATACTGAGAATCCACCAACATTTCCAGCATCAACACTAGAGAATTTCCAACTCACCCGTAGCCTAAGAATGTAGATACATTGGGTCCCCATCCCTCAAGCCTACAGTCACACTTTGGGATATTAGTTGATGGTGAGCCCTCTAGATCAGTGCTTTCCAGTCCTATTTACTTAATAGCATACATAGTAGATCATAATTTTACATGGCAAATGGGGTAAAATAGAAGGATTTGGAGATGTGTGTTGGGCTTTGAGTAAAAAGTATTAGTTTTTCTTCATATAATTATGATAAAATGTAAAGACAGCATATTAAGATAATTTTTTTAATATTTTAAAAATATTTTCAGTATTCATGATAAATTTTACATAGTCTTTCTATGAGTATATATTTTAGTATGTTTTTAATGCTTGAAATGTTTCCATATTATTCCTGAACAAGAAATTTTATGATGATTTATTCAAATTCTTATAGTATCCATTGATGAAAACTTTTTTAAAACAACTTGGTAATAAAAATGTATAAGCTATTGATTTTATAATCATTCTAAATTTATAAGGCATTGATATTATATTTAAATACCACAACAACTCTCACATTAACAAATTTAATTTTTAAATTCTTGTGATAGTGGATATTAAATCCAATTGAGCTTTTTATTCAATTATGTCAAAATTTATTTACTTATTCATTCATACAGAAAATGTTATAGATCTTTTTTTCTTTGTCAAATTCCCTGGGTAGTAGTGATTCAGCAGTGAAGAACAGTAAAATATTCCTGCCTCCATGGAATTTACATCCTGGTCAGGGAAGACAAACAATAAATAAAATAAAGTAAAAAAAAAGGGTTCCATAGCAATGGTAGTACTTACCAATGGTAGTGCTGGCCAATTTTGAATAGGCCATCAGGGATGACCTCACCGAGGGAAGACCTCACCAAGAAGATGATATTTGAACAAAGACCTGGAAAAGATGAAGGAATGAGTCAGGTGGCTTTGTGGGAGAAGGGCATTCAAGGCAGAAGTCAGAAGCATATGCAGAGTGGAATGTGTAATTCCTTGTTTAAGAAACTAGAATGTATCCAGTTTGTTTAAGAAACTAGACGTTGGCCACTGTAGATTGAGCAAAGTTAAGTATGGCAGGCAATAGTGTAATATGAAATCAGAGAAATAACAAGAGATCCGATGATGCAGTGCTCTATTGGCCACTATGAGGACTTTCTCTAAGTGATATTGAGAAGCTAAGACAGGTTTGATAAGTGGAGGAGACATAAAACGTATGTTTTAAAAGATGACTTTCTCTTCTGTGTTGAGGATAGACTATGTATTCAGGTTCTTCAGAGAAATAGAACCAAGAAGATATATAGAGAAAGATATAAGAGGAAATTTATTATGGGAATTGGCTCACACAATTATGGAGGCCTAGAAGTCCCACAGTCTGCCATCCACAAGCTGGAGAACCAGGAGAGTCAGTGGTATCATTCTTTAAATCCCAAGGCCTAAGAACCGGGAGCTCTAATGTCCAAGGGCAGGAGAAGATGGATATTTATTCCATAATTTATGGTCTCTACAGACTGATTGCCACCTCACACCTCTGTGACTTTATTCTTGCAGCAGACTCTGCCTGGAGCTTCTGCCCATTTTCTTTAGCAGGTTAACTTTTACTCACTCTTCAGAGCTCAGTCCAGACATCATGGCCAACAACCCATGGCTATCACTCCAAACAAAGTGCTCCTTGGCATTCCCCTGCTGTTAGAGGCACAACACTGTATTGAAGGCATTGCTTTGTGACTTTTTCTCCTACCAGACTCTGAGTTTTTAGTGGTCAGAGCTGGTATCTCATCTGTTTCCACATTACCATGAACCGCCATATTGAATAAATGTTTGGAAACTCAGACTTCCCCTGTCTATAAAGGTTATTCAACAATTTCCAATAGTCCAAATGGATTTCTTCCTTGTCTGAATTCTACTCAGAACCAAGTGACTTTGTAAGTTGTCTGTATCCTGTAATTCTGTGTTCTTCATCTACTGCTCAACTTGATCTTGGTTTCATGCAGATTAGGGTCAAGATTCAATATGTACTTGGGATGCCCAACAGTACATACCACAGTGATCAACACAAATCGTACGTGCAAAATACTTACAGACTGTTCCCATGAACTCCAGTTTTTTATTAAATGAAGGAGTTGACTGACTTCTTTGCTTTAGGGAGTGATTATGAACATTGTTTAGTAAACACTCAAGATGAGATTTGATTCTTTGAATGAAATGTGTTTAAATAGGTACAAATACATGAAGGAGATAAAGAGGTACAAACTTCCAGCTTCAAAATAAATATGTCAGGGGATGAGAAGGACAGTGTAGGAAATACAGTCAATAATATTGTAATAACTCTGTATGGCAACAGGGGATAACTACACTTGTGGTCAGCATTTTGTAACATACCTCGTTCTCAATCACTATACTGTACACCTGAAGCAAATATAATATTGCATGTTAATTATACTTCAACTGAAAATAAAATTGTGTAAATACAAAATTTAATTATGAAAAACTTATTCCATATAATATTCCTGTTTTTCCAATGACTGAAAATACCAGAGAGTAAATCCCAAAAGAAATGACATCAGTATATCTGACCATTCTTCTCCAAAGGCTGTGTCTCTTTGAAGCTTCGATGTTAGCCTGTCATAAAAGCCAATATTTAGATATTTACATGTTCCATGTGAACATCATTCTACTCGCTCACATGTAAATATAATTTGATGGTTATTACAGTCCCCCAAAGTTAACAAATTTATCAACATACAAAAACATCATTTATAATAACATTGATTAATAATATCCATATTTCATGTTTTATCTCTCTATGGTTTGGGGCACAAAAGATCAGTTTAATTAGTCATTTAAAGAAGAGAAAGAGATGTAAATTTGGGATTTAACTATCTAATGACAACTTATTTAATAGTATTGGGAAAGCCTTAAAATATTACGTGGTAAATTTATCAAAGTAGAATAGTATTGTCTTTAAAAAAACCAGAATGATCACAAACTATTTCAGATCTGGAAATAACACAAACCCTTAGCAGCCTGCAGAGTTTGGAAGAAAGTTCCCTTATGTAGTTATTTTTAGATGTTTGATTATTGTGCCTGACTTTATATTTAACAACTGTCCTGTCAAATCACTGTGCATGTTGTTTCATGTCACATACTTACAAAGTAACAGGGATTTACAATTTTTTTTAATTTTTTATTTTTTTTAAATTTATTTATTTCTTTCAGCGTAACAGTATTCATTGTTTTTGCACAACACCCAGTGCTCCATGCAATACGTGCCCTCCCTATTACCCACCACCTGTTCCCCCAACCTCCCACCCCCGACCCTTCAAAACCCTCAGGTTGTTTTTCAGAGTCCATAGTCTCTTATGGTTTGCCTCCCCTTCCAATTTTTTTTTTTAATAAACATATAATGTATTTTTATCCCCAGGGGTACAGGTCTGTGAATCGCCAGGTTTACACACTTCACAGCACTCACCATAGCACATACCCTCCCCAATGTCCATAACCCCCTCCCCCTCTCCCAACCCCACCTCCCCCCAGCAACCCCCAGTTTGTTTTGTGAGATTAAGAGTCATTTGTGGTTTGTCTCCCTCCCAATCCCATCTTGTTTCATTTATTCTTCTCCTATTCCCCTAATCCCCCATGTTGCATCTCCATGTCCTCATATTAGGGAGATCATATGATAGTTGTCTTTCTCCGATTGACTTATTTCACTAAGCATGATACCCTCTAGTTCCATCCATGTTGACGCAAATGGCAAGATTTCATTTCTTTTGATGGCTGCATAGTATTCCATTGTGTATATATACCACCTCTTCTTTATCCATTCATCTGTTGATGGACATCTAGGTTCTTTCCATAGTTTGGCTATTGTAGACATTGCTGCTATAAACATTCGGGTACACGTGCCCCTTTGGATCACTGCGTTTGTATCTTTAGGGTAAATACCCAGTAGTGCAATTGCTGGGTCATAGGGTAGTTCTATTTTCAACATTTTGAGGAACCTCCATGCTGTTTTCCAGAGTGGTTGCACCAGCTTGCATTCCCACCAACAGTGGAGGAGGGTTCCCCTTTCTCCGCATCCTCGCCAGCATCTGTCATTTCCTGACTTGTTAATTTTAGCCATTCTGACTGGTGTGAGGTGATATCTCATGTGGTTTTGATTTGTATTTCCCTGATGCCGAGTGACATGGAGCACTTTTTCATGTGTCTGTTGGCCATCTGGATGTCTTCTTTGCAGAAATGTCTGTTCATGTCCTCTGCCCATTTCTTGATTGGATTGTTTGTTCTTTGGGTGTTGAGTTTGCTAAGTTCCTTATAGATTTTGGATACTAGCCCTTTATCTGATATGTCGTTTGCAAATATCTTCTCCCATTCTGTCAGTTGTCTTTTGGTTTTGTTAACTGTTTCCTTTGCTGTGCAAAAAGCTTTTGATCTTGATGAAATCCCAATAGTTCATTTTTGCCCTTGCTTCCCTTGCCTTTGCCGTTGTTCCTAGGAAGATGTTGCTACGGCTGAGGTCGAAGAGGTTGCTGCCTGCGTTCTCCTCAAGGATTTTGATGGATTCCTTTCCCACATTGAGGTCCTTCATCCATTTTGAGTCTATTTTCATATGTGGTATAAGGAAGTGGTCCAATTTCATTTTTCTGCATGTGGCTGTCCAATTTTTCCAGCACCATTTATTGAAGAGGCTGTCTTTTTTCCATTGGACATTCTTTCCTGCTTTGTCGAAGATTAGTTGACCATAGAGTTGAGGGTCTATTTCTGGGCTCTCTATTCTGTTCCATTGATCTATGTGTCTTTTTTTGTGCCAGTACCATGCTGTCTTGATGATGACAGCTTTGTAATAGAGCTTGAAGTCCGGAATTGTGGTGCCACCAACTTTGGCTTTCTTTTTCAATATTCCTTTGGCTATTCGAGGTCTTTTCTGGTTCCATATAAATTTTAGGATTATTTGTTCCATTTCTTTGAAAAAAATGGATGGTATTTTGATAGGGATTGCATTAAATGTGTAGATTGCTTTAGGTAGCATGGACATTTTCACAATATTTATTCTTCCAATCCAGGAGCATGGAACATTTTTCCATTTCTTTGTGTCTTCCTCAATTTCTTTCATGAGTACTTTATAGTTTTCTGCGTATAGATTCTTAGCCTCTTTGGTTAGGTTTATTCCTAGGTATCTTATAGTTTTGTTTATATATATATATCTTATAGTTTAATTGTAAATGGGATTGACTCCTTAATTTCTCTTTCTTCTGTCTTGTTGTTGATGTACAGAAATGCAACTGATTTCTGTGCATTGATTTTATATCCTGACACTTTACTGAATACCTGTACAAGTTCTAGCAGTTTTGGAGTGGAGTCTTTGGGTTTTCCACATATAGTATCATATCATCTGTGAAGAGTGATAGTTTGACTTCTTCTTTGCCGATTTGGATGCTTTTAATTTCTTTTTGTTGTCTGATTGCTGAGGCTAGGACTTCTAGTACTATGTGGAATAGCAGTGGTGATAATGGACATCCCTGCCGTGTTCCTGACCTTAGCGGAAAAGCTTTCAGTTTTTCTCCATTGAGAATGATATTTGCGGTGGGTTTTCATAGATGGCTTTGATAATATTGAGGTATGTGCCCTCTATCCCTACACTTTGAAGAGTTTTGATCAGGAAGGGATGCTGTACTTTGTCAAATGCTTTTTCAGCATCTATTGAGAGTATCATATGGTTCTTGTTCTTTCTTTTATTAATGTGTTCTATCACAGTGATTGATTTGCGGATGTTGAACCAACCCTGCAGCCCTGGAATAAATCCCACTTGATCGTGGTGAATAATCCTTTTAATGTACTGTTGAATCCTATTGGCTAGTATTTTGGCGAGAATTTTTGCATCTGTGTTCATCAAGGATATTGGTCTGCAGTTCTCTTTTTTGGTGGGATCCTTGTCTGGTTTTGGGATCAAGGTGATGCTGGCCTCATAAAATGAGTTTGGAAGTTTTCCTTCCATTTCTATTTTTTGGAACAGTTTCAGGAGAATAGGAATTCGTTCTTCTTTAAATGTTTTGTAGAATTCCCCTGGGAAGCCGTCTGGCCCTGGGCTTTTGTTTGTTTGGAGACTTTTGATGACTGTTTCAATCTCCTTACTGGTTATGGGCCTGTTCAGGTTTTCTATTTCTTCCTGGTTCAGTTGTGGTAGTTTATATGTCTCTAGGAATGCATCCATTTCTTCCAGATTGTCAAATTTGTTGGCGTAGAGTCGCTCATAGTATGTTCTTATAATTGTCTGTATTTCTTTGGTGTTAGTTGTGATCTCTCCTCTTTCATTCATGATTTTATTGATTTGGGTCCTTTCTCTTTTCTTTTTGATGAGTCTGGCCAGGGGTTTATCAATCTTATTGATTCTTTCAAAGAACCAGCTCCTAGTTTCATTGATTTTTTCTATTGTTTTTTTGGTTTCTATTTCATTGATTTCTGCTCTGAGCTTTATTATTTCTCTTCTCCTGCTGGGTTTAGGGTTTCTTTCTTTCTTTCTTTTTTTTTTAAGATTTTATTTATTTATTTGACAGAGAGAGATCACAAGTAGACAGAGAGGCAGAGAGAGAGAGAGGGAAGCAGGCTCACTGCTGAGCAGAGAGCCCGATGCAGGACTCGATCCCAGGATCCTGAGATCATGACCTGAGCCGAAGGCAGCAGCTTAACCCACTGAGCCACCCAGGTGCCCCAGGTTTAGGGTTTCTTTCTTGTTCTTTCTCCAGCTCCTTTAGGTGTAAAGTTAGGTTGTGTATTGAGACCTTTCTTGTTTCTTGAAAAAGACTTGTACCGTGATATATTTTCCTCTCAGGACTGCCTTTGCTGTGTCCCACAGATTTTGAACCATTGTGTTTTGTTTTTTTTTTTTTAAAGATTTTATTTATTTATTTCACAGAGAGAGAGATCACAAGTAGGCAGAGAGGCAGGCAGAAAGAGAGGAGGAAGCAGGCTCCCTGTGGAGCAGAGAGCCCGATGCGGGGCTCGATCCCAGGACCCTGAGATCATGACCCGAGCCGAAGGCAGCGGCCTAATCCACTGAGCCACCCAGGCGCCCCGAACCATTGTGTTTTCATTATCATTTGTTTCCATGAATTTTTTCAATTCTTCTTTAATTTCCTGGTTGACCCATTCATTCTTTAGAAGGATGCTGTTTAGTCTCCATGTATTTGGGTTCTTTCCAGCTTTCCTCTTGTGATTGAGTTCTAGCTTCAGAGCATTGTGGTCTGAAAATATGCAGGGAATGATCCTAATCTTTTGATACCGGTTGAGACCTGATTTGTGACCCAGGATGTGATCTATTCTGGAGAAGGTTCCATGTGCACTAGAGAAGAATGTGTATTCTGTTGCTTTGGGATGAAATGTTCTGAATATATCTGTGATGTCCATCTGGTCCAGTGTGTCATTTAAGGCCTTTATTTCCTTGTTGATCTTTTGCTTGGATGATCTGTCCATTTCAGTGAAGGGAGTGTTAAAGTCCCCTACTATTATTGTATTATTATTGATGTGTTTCTTTGATTTTGTTATTAATTGGTTGATATAGTTGGCTGCTCCCACGTTAGGGGCATAGATATTTAAAATTGTTAGATCTTCTTGTTGGACAGACACTTTGAGTAGGAAATAGTGTCCTTCCTCATCTCTTATTATAGTCTTTGGCTTAAAATCTAATTGATCTGATATAAGGATTGCCACCCCAGCTTTCTTCTGATGCCCATTAGCATGGTAAATTGTTTTCCACCCCCTCACTTTAAATCTGGAGGTGTCTTCACGTCTAAAATGAGTTTCTTGTAGGCAACATACTGATGGGTTTTGTTTTTTTATCCATTCTGATACCCTCTGTCTTTTGATTGGGGCATTTAGCCCATTAACATTCAGGGTAACTATTGAGAGATATGAATTTAGTGCCATTATTAGCCTGTAAGGTGACTGTTACTGTATATTGTCTCTGTACCTTTCTGATCTACTACTTTTAGGCTCTCTCTTTGCTTAGAGGACCCCTTTCAATAATTCCTGTAGAGCTGGTTTGGTGTTTGCAAATTCTTTCAGTTTTTGTTTGTCCTGGAAGATTTTTATCTCTCCTTCTATTTTCAATGATAGCCTAGCTGGATAGAGTATTCTTGGCTGCATGTTCTTCTCGTTGAGTGCTCTGAATATATCATGCCAGCTCTTCCTGGCCTGCCAGGTCTCTGTGGATAAGTCTGCTGCCAATCTAATATTTTTACCATTGTATGTTATAGACTTCTTTTCCCGGGCTGCTTTCAGGATTTTCTCTTTGTCACTAAGACTTGTCAATTTTACTATTAGGTGATGGGGTGTGGACCTATTCTTGTTGACTTTGAGGGGGGTTCTCTGCATCTCCTGGATTTTGATGCTTGTTCCCTTTGTCATATTAGGGAAATTCTCTCCAATAATTCTCTCCAATAGACCTTCTGCTCCCCTCTCTCTTTCTTCTTCTTCTGGAATCCCAATTATTCTAATGTTGTTTCGTCTTAGGGTGTCACTTATCTCTCGAATTCTCCCCTCGTGCTCCAGTAGCTGTTTGTCCCTCTTTTGCTCGGCTTCTTTATTCTCTGTCATTTGGTCTTCTATATCACTAATTCTTTCTTCTGCCTCATTTATCCTAGCAGTGAGAGTCTCCATTTTTTATTGCACCTCATTAATAGCTTTTTTGATTTCTACTTGGTTAGATTTTAGTTCTTTAATTTCTCCAGAAAGGGCTTTTATCTCTCCAGAGAGGGTTTCTCTAATATCTTCCATGCCTTTTTCGAGCCTGGCTAGAACGTTCAGAATCGTCATTCTGAACTCTTGATCTGACATATTACCAGTGTCTGTGTTGATTAAGTCCCTAGCCTTCGGTACTGCCTCTTGTTCTTTTGTTTGTGGTGATTTTTTCCGCCTTGTCATTTTGTCCAGATAAGAGGATATGAAGGATCACATAAAATACTAAAAGTGAGGGGCGCCTGGGTGGCTCAGTGGTTTAAGCCGCTGCCTTCGGCTCAGGTCGTGATCTCGGGGTCCTGGGATCGAGTCCCGCATTGGGCTCTCTGCTCAGCAGGGAGCCTGCTTCCCTCTCTCTCTCTCTCTGCCTGCCTCTCTGCCTACTGTGATCTCTCTCTGTGAAATAAATAAATAAAATCTTTAAAAAAAAAATACTAAAAGTGTGATGAAAAAATGTTCATCATCACTAGCCATCAGGGAGATTCAAATTAAAACCACATTGAGATACCACCTGACACCAGTTAGAATGGCCAAAATTAGCAAGACAGGAAACAACGTGTGTTGGAGAGGATGTAGAGAAAGGGGAACCCTCTTACACTGTTGGTGGGAATGCAAGTTAGTGCAGCCACTTTGGAGAACAGTGTGGAGATTCCTGAAGAAATTAAGAATAGAGCTTCCCTGTGACTCTGCAATTGCACTGCTGGGTATTTACCCCAAAGATACAGATGTAGTGAAAAGAAGGGCCATCTGTACCCCAATGTTTATTGCAGCAATGGCTACGGTCGCCCAACTGTGGAAAGAACCAAGATGCCCTTCAACGGATGAATGGATAAGGAAAATGTGGTCCATATACACAATGGAGTATTATGCCTCCATCAGAAAGGATGAATACCGAACTTTTGTATCAACATGGATGGGACTGGAAGAGATTATGCTGAGCGAAATAAGTCAAGCAGAGAGAGTCAAGTATCATATGGTCTCACTTATTTGTGGAGCATAACAAATAACATGGAGGACATGGGGAGATGGAGAGGAGAGGGAAACTGGAAGGGGAGATGAACCAAGAGAGACTATGGACTCTGAAAAAGAACCAGAGGGTTTTGAAGGGGCGGGGGGGGGGGGAGGTTGAGGAACCAGGTGGTGGGTAATAGGGAGGGCACGTACTGCACGGAGCACTGGGTGTGATGCCAAAACAATGAACACTGTTATGCTGTAAATAAACAAATAAACAAACAAAAAAAAAAAGTGTGGCAAAGACCCCAAAAAATGCGCTGTAACCAAATCAGAAGAGACCCCAAATTGTGGGGGGGGGGAGAAGGGGGATAAAAAGAGGTTCAGAAAAAAAAAAGAAAAAAATTTTAAAAAATAAAACAAATAAAGAACAAAATATAGGTGGCTCAGTGGTTTGGGCCGCTGCCTTCGGCTCGGGTCGTGGTCTCGGGGTCCTGGGATCGAGTCCCGCGTCAGGCTCTCTGCTCGGCGGGGAGCCTGCTTCCCTCTCACTCTCTCTACCTGCCTCTCTGCCTGCTTGCGATCTCTCTGTCAAATTAAAAAAAAAAAAAATTAAAAAGAAAGAAAAAATACATATATTTAGATAAACTAGTCAAAAAATGTCAAAAAAGAAAAGGGTAAAAGTTTTAAAAAATTTAGCAGAAGAAGAAAAAAGAAAGAAAAAAAATTGAAAAAAGAAAAAAAAATTGAATTAACCGCAAGACTAAGGAATTATGGGGAGAAAGCCTTGAGTTCCATGCTTTGCTTTCTCCTCCTCTGGAATTCTGCTGCTGTCTGAGGAATTGAACCTCCTTTCCTTGATAGATGAACTTCGTCCTGGCTGGATATTTTGTTGCTCTTCTGGGGAGGGGCCTGTTGTAGTGACTCTCAAGTGTCTTTGCCCGAGGCGGGATTGCACCGCCCTTACCGGCGGCCGGACTAAGTAATCGGCTCGGGTTCGCTTTTGGGAGCTTCTGTTCCCTGAACGCTTTCCGTAGAGTTCCGGAGGACGGGAATGAAAATGGCGGCCTCCCAGTCTCCGGCCTGGTGGAGCTGAGAGCCCGGAGCCCCACTCCTCAGTGCGCCCCCAGAGGACAGCACCCAATCACTCCCGTATCCCCAGCCTCTAGCCGCGCTCCGAGCTCAGCCAGCCTGCGACCAGTTCAAGGTAACCCCGAGCTGAGAGTTCAGTCCTCGGCTCTGTCTCTGTAGCCGGCTTCTCTGTTCTAATACCTGCGAGCTCTGTGACACTCCGACACCCCCGATCCTTCTGTGACCCTGCGGGACCTGGGGCCACGCTGACCCCGCGTGGGCTTCACCCCGGTTTAGCCTCTGGAGCAATGTCCCTCAGTGGAACAGACTTTTAAAAGTCCTGATTTTGTGCTCCGTTGCTCTGCCGCTTGCCGGGAGCCGGCCCCTCCCCCCGTGGTCTATCTTCCCGTCGTTTTAGATTCACTTCTCCGCCAGTCCTACCTTTCAGAAAGTGGTTGATTTTCTGTTTCTAGAATTGTTGTTCTTCTTCTCTTCGATCTCCCGTTGATTTGTCGGTGTTTGCAATGTTTAGATAAGTTATCGAGCTGATCTCCTGCTACCTGATGTAGTCTCAGCCTGCTACTTCTCCGCCATCTTGACTCTTCCTCTTCGGGACTTTACATTTTTAAAAATAAGCACCTACTATAAGTGGTAGGATAGAAGAGTTTATACAACAAGAAAACTTAGACTGGAAACACTTTTTGTAGCAGCTAAGGAGCAATTAGTGAATCTGCTCCCATAATTCTATTTTTTTGTGTGTAAAACTGTTCTTCTAAATGGCTTCGCTTTTTAAACAAGATGTTCTTATGTTTTATTCATATCTAGGAGGAATAAAACATATTATCACATAATATGTGTCATTCTGGCAGTTTATTTTAAGATCATTTTAATGAGATATTTATTTATTTATTTTTTTTTTTTTTTAAGATTTTATTTATTTATTTGACAGATAGAGATCACAAGTAGGGAGAGAGGCAGGCAGAGAGAGAGAGAGAGGAGGAAGCAGGCTCCCTGCCAAGCAGAGAGCCCGATGCGGGGCTCGATCCCAGGACCCTGGGATCATGACCTGAGCTGAAGGCAGAGGCTTAAACCACTGAGCCACCCAGGCGCCCCTTAATGAGATATTTAAAAATTTTTAAACTTAACGTACTTTTAAGGAGTGGATTGAAAATAATAAATACTCCCTAGGTTCAGGTCTGAAATCTTTTCTATAATTCTCTGAAACAAATTCATGACCTGCAGTGGCTGAATATCTATAGAGTGAATAGATGGAATTCTATAATTCTATATACTGTTCTAGACCTTAAGTATTTCCAGGGCTATTGGAGCACCTGTTGGAGCTGTCCATGGTGTTCTGTTGTATGAAGTTTGAGTAGGTCCTAAGCCAGTGGTTCTCAAATATTTTGCTTTTATGACTGCTTCATCCTCTTAAAAGTAATTAAGAATCCAATAAGACGTGTTATGTGTCAGTTATATCTACCAATATTTATGTTATTGGAAATTTAAATGGAGAAACATTTAAAAAGCATTTAATTCATTTAAAAATAATAAACCTATGATATGTTAGCATAAAATAGCCTTTTTTATTAAAAATAGTTCTATTTTCCAAAACTGAAATGTTAAAAAGTGGCATTTGTTTTATATTTTTAAAACTTAATGTCTAGATTAATGGGGAAATAGTGGTGAATTTTTATATCTGCTTTGGCAGTCCATCTGTTGCAGTATATTACTTTGGTTGAAGAACATGAAGAAAATCAAGACTCATACAGATATGTAGTTGGGAAGGGAAGAGTATTTTAGTGGTCTTTTCACAGGACATTCTTTTATTTTAATTTATTTATTATTTTTTTATAAACATATAATGTATTATTAGCCCCAGGGGTACAGGTCTGTGAATCGCCAGGTTTACACACTTCACAGCACTCACCATAGCACATACCCTCCCCAATGTCCATAACCCCACCACCCTCTCCCTACCCCCTCCCCCCGGCCCCCCTCAGTTTGTTTTGTGACATTAAGAGTCTCTTACGGTTTGTCTCCCTTCACAGGACATTCTTAATATGACACCAAAGCTCCACATGTGATATATGTGGAATCTGAAGCCATATCCTCATATTTATATTCTTTTACATCATAGTGCATTGGCTGTAGCTTGCCCTTATGACTTAATTTATGATTGTAGTATTATGTGTTGGTCATTTGGAAAATATTGGTTCACTGGGTTATGCAGGTCTTTTAAGTGTTGACATATTTCATTATACAATCAAAAATTCCCATTCATTAGTATAGCCACTAATACTATAATACTACAAATCTTCAAGAACTACAGAGCTGAAAATCTTATACTAGCAAAGACAAGTCCTCTATTACTCTAATTTTAACTTGAAAGCTTGAATTTCCATCACTGGCAAAAATAATTTCAGTTAAAGTAGTTTTCTTTGAAGTGGCCAGCTCTTTTCATTTATTTTTGAGCAAAACCCAAGTGTGAATAAGTGTGGTTTTTCTCTTGGTCAGTCATGTCCCAAAGTATAAACAAGTTAGTTTGCTTTGTAATTCAAATGGTCACACAGGTGACCCCTGTGTGATCCCATGTCCTTCCTTCCTCCCTCCCTCCTTCCCTCTCTCCCTCCCTCCCTCCCTCCCTTCCTTCCTTCCTTCTTCATCCAAGTCTATTGCATTGAAGAACACAGCTGCTAGGGTGGGGGGAATGGGGTAACTGGGTGATGGGTATTTAAAGAGGGCACGTGTTCTGATGAGCACTGGATGTTATATGCAACTAATGAATCACTGAACACTACATAAAAACTAATGATGCACCATATGTTGGCTAACTGAACATAATTTTTAAAAAAAGATGAGTTGCGGGGCGCCTGGGTGGCTCAGTGGGTTAAAGCCTCTGCCTTCGGCTCGGGTCATGATTCCAGGGTCCTGGGATCGAGCCCCGCATCGGGCTCTCTGCTCAATAGGGAGCCTGCTTCCTCCTCTCTCTCTCCCTGCCTCTCTGCCTGCTTGTGATTTCTGTCTGCCAAATTAAAGAAAAAAAAAATCTTTAAAAAAAAAAAAAAAAAAAAAAAAAAAAAAAAAAAAGATGAGTTGCAAAACAAAAACAAACAAAAAAAGAATCACAACTTTTGAAGAGGAACTGAGGGACCATGAAGTAAAATTTTGTTTTCCCACATTTTCAAATAGGATGGAGTATAGAGGACTGATATGGAGTATAGTGTTCTCCATACTATAAAAATATAATACAGCTTCCGCCTCACAATACTATAGATGAGTATTTTCAGTTAGCTATTTTTCATTCTTAATGCATAAAGTTATACATAAATAAATAAATATTAATATACATAAAGTACATAAATATACATAAATAAAGTTCTTCATCCATAAATTTTTTAGAGGGGTGGTGGGGGGAGAGGGAGAGAGAGAATCGCAAGCAAGCTCTACCCACAACGTGTAGCCCGACGGGGTGGGGTGGGGGGGGCTTGATCTCACAACTCTGAGATCATGACATGAGCCGATATCAAGACTTGGATTCTTAAACAGCTGAGCCATCCAGGCACCCCTCTTGTCCATGAATTTAATCCCATCACCTTCTATTCTATTTTCAGTAGAGATGGAAGTTAGTTAGCCCACTTACTCTGCATAAGATTCCTATTTGCAAAAGCATGTAAAGTCAGTCCTCTCTGCCTTCTCAACTTATGTAATCATAATATAATCCATATAGGTTGGCTTTTTTCTTTTTTTAAAAAAGATTTTATTTTATATATTTGTTTGACAGACAGAGACCACAGGTAAGCAGAGAGGCAGGCAGAGAGAGAGGAAGGGAAGAAGGCTACGCTGAGCAGAGAGCCCGATGCGGGGCTCGATCCCAGGACCCTGGGATCATGACCTGAGCCGAAGGCAGAGGCTTTAACCCACTGAGCCACCCAGGTGCCCCTATAGGTTGGCTTTTGCAACCATTTGTATCCCCTTTGGGACACACCAGTCTTTCACGTGACCCTATTTAATGTATATCTTTCTTTTCTACTCTATCCCTTTCTCATTGACTTTGCTAACCTAAAATATATCCCACATCTTCCTCCAGCACCAAACCTACAGACTCTGCCTTAGGAGTATCTAGCTTGCACACGTCCTTCATCATGGAAAGCTTCTGAACAATGGCCAGCACCATCGTCAGAGCACTGCTATGCATATAGAGGCTGTGTGGAGGAGCATCATAAGACTAGAATTATGACACACAAGGAAAAGGAGAGCGACTGTTCACTGGACCAGCCTTGTCTGATAGAACTTTCTGCAGTGAAGGCACTCTTTCACCTCTGAGATGCCCCATAGAGTAGCCAAGCCACGTGTGGCTTCAGATACTTGAAATGTGACTACTGTGACTGAAATTTATTTGGGTTTAATTAATTTCAATTTAAATAGCCCTATATGTGCAGTGGTTACCCTATTATTCAGCAAAGTAATAGACCCTGCTGTGGTAATGGGAATGTTCCAGAGAGCAGAGTCCATGTGAATCTCAGCCCTGAACAACTGTGAAGTACAGCCCCTGTCTAATAATAATATAATATAAAATAAACCTTGATGTGTTAGGCTGTAAGAAATGTGGTGTCTTCTTCTCGCTCCAGTGTAACTTAGACCTTCCTAACTGAAAAGGGTCCACATCAGAATCGTCTGGGCAACCTCCCCAAGTTGGGACCTGGGTACCTGTATATTTGGTTCAAAACAGAAGACCTCTCCAGGTGAGTTGAATGCATGTTTGACCTTTTGCAACATCACTTAGCTACTAAGTGAGGGGACTGTGATCTGAACTTGCTCTTTCCCTACGCTCTGCTTCCTTTCCTCTTGTTATAAGTGGTGGGGATAGCAGGAGAGGGCAGAGTGATCTTTGTTCAATTTGATAATGCTTTTATCCTTATTCTAATACTTTTACAAGTAGCCTTTAATTCCACAAAAACCTCTTTAATCTAAAATATAGTTTTAAGACATATTTTGTGGAATAGGAATCTAATTTCTATTTATAAATATTGTTTCAATAGGTCAACACATTCCATGTCTGAATAATATATCTAAAATGGACTTTTTAAGATAAAAAGAAATCCATTTGTATTGATAATTGGTATGGAAAATAAAACAAGTGTTGCATATTGCTTGATTACCAAAGAATGTAATTAGTATTCTACTCACCATATCATGTCTACCTTAAAATGTCTTTATTCATATTTTGAAGTGATAAGCTTTGGATGTTGGTTATTTCATTTATTCAGCAAATATCTATAGAATATCTGCTATGTACCAGGCACTGTGATATGCGTTGTGTACAGTGTTGAAGAAAATAAACAAAACAGCTTACAGTGAGCTTAGTAAGAGTGAGAGAAACACTAAGCAAATACACAGTTGAATATATACAATGGACCCTTCAACTTGAACAATGAGAAGGGATTAGGGGCACTGACCCCTGCACAGTCCAAAATCCATTTATAACTTTTGACTCCCTTAAAACTTAACTACTAATGGCCTACTGTTGGTCAGAAGCCTACCAATGACATAAACAATCAATTAACATATATTTTGTATTTTATGTGTTATACAGTGCAGTAAGCTAGAGAAGAGAAAACGTTAAGAAAATCAAAAGAAGGAGAAAATACTTTTACAGGATTGTACTGTATTTATCCAAAAAATATCTGCAGGTAAGTGGATCTACCAGAGCAAATCTGTGTTGTTGAAGGAACCTAATTACAAGTTGTGTCCTTTTCCCCCAAGTCAATACGTAAATGTAATGCAATTAAATCTATAATGCCAACCTCTTCTTTTTATGAAGGAGATCATCCCATAAATGCTAATAATGTTGACATGGAAGAAGAAAAGTCGAAGCCAGTCAAGAGAAGGAGATGGGTTGCCCCTGGGGAAATAGAGAATCGGCCTTCGGTGTCAGTGTGAGTCTTTGGAAAGCAGACGGTGAGCCATTTAGGGGTACAAGAGGTTCAAGAGAAAGAGAGGACACACTGTAAAGGGGAGAAAGCGGGGTTGGGCGGGGGAAGCCTGAGGCCTCATATCAGATCTGACACCTGGGAAAGGGTCAGGAGGAGCCACCATTGTCCTGCAGATTAGACAGGGTCCCAGCCAGACCAGCGGAGAGGTCTAGAGCAAATACGTTGCCACTGGTAGGGGCCCTCTGGGGCAGACACGGCCAGGTACCCGGGCTTCTGCTGCATCGGTTCAGCTGCCCGACTCCAGCAGAGCCTTCTGTCAGTTCGCTCAGCCCCTCACCGTTGAATGGCAAGGGGTTCCTGAGGGGACCTGTGCGAGCTCCATCCCACCACACAGAGTGAAGCCACTGGCACCAGCACGAGAAAGATGTTTGTGCAAGCATGGAAAGGAGGTCAGCGGGGTAGAACGAGGAGGAAAAAATGCTTCAGTAAATGAGAATAACTATATGAAAAAGTCTAATTCAGTGGGAGAAATGGGTTATTTAATAAACAGTGCTGGCATAAATGTCTGGAAAATAAAAGTGCCCTCCAATGACAGCACAGACAAAAATTCAGTCTGGACACATCGAAGACATGACTGTGATTCATAAAATAATATTACAAGAAAATCCATGAAACTCTACCTACACAATCCAGCAATGAGGAAGAACTTATTATTCAAGACTGGAAACCTAAAATTTATTTTAAAAAAAACAAAAGACTGGTAGAATATATAAAACCTTTGTTGAGAAAAATCTCATAAACAAAGTCACCAGAGCAATAATAGAACAGGAAAATCATTTTTAACTCAGTTAAGAGAATTGGCTTATTATATGGGACAGCTGTAAGCCAAGAGGCTGATTTCTATAAGCCAGGAATGAAAATCAGTTATACATTTTGTAGCCAAATAATATATACTATTTACATTTTCTATGAGAGCTCAGTGAAAAAATGCATATGTCAGGACAAATTCTTTGACCCGAAACTCTTAAAATGATGCCTAAGGAGAGCATGTTGACTTCCTCCAGTTCCTGATCCTGCTGAACCAATGAAAGTTGGGAGAGAATCGGACCCTCCTTGCAGGGAAGGATACTTCCCACCAATAGGCATACCTGATATATGACTCTTTTATGTAAATGTGGGGGTTTTGCATCATGTCCCTATAGAATATAACAAATACCCCTGCCTAGGAATACCCCTCTAGCCTTATGGGGAAGTCCTAATCTGCCCCTAGAAGGTAAGGTCATTTCCTAGATCAGGGACACATGAAAGAGGTTAGTCTTCAGGAAATGAAGTCTAGAGAAGTAGGTCTCAAGGAAGTCAGGAAAACAACCTCTTTGTCTTTTTTTTTTTTTTTAGGTTTTCTATCCTTGGCTATAGAGTCCAGTGGTGTAGATATGTTTGAAATGCCCTACGCCCAGTAAATGTAAAGAGGGACTCAGTTATCAGACCCAAGAGGCACTCAAGTACTAAGTCACCCACGGAAGATGCATGAGGTAAATATACTCAGATTTTCCAAGATATTTAAGCACCAAGATTCTCTGCAGCTCCTTCCCATTTGTTTTCCTAAGCGTTTGGTAAGCATCTCAGCCCTGTCCCTGCCATGCCAAGCTACTGATGGACCACAGCATGAAACGTCCCAGGAGATGGTGACATCATTATAATTGCAGTACTTACTACCTTCGCCTCCTGGGACAAGGCAATCTGAAGTTTACTCTTCTTATGTGAGGTAGAATTACTTTTATTCATCCCCAGTTTGTTTCTTCAAACTTCAAAGGGTATACCCCCTTACCCTAGGATGACAATATTTGTTGAGTAATTCAAAGTTCTTCTCAATCTATATAAAGGGGTTTTTTTATGTACCAACTCTAAGACCATCAATACACATTTGAACTAAATTTGTTTGGAAATATTCATGGGAATCAATCAACTTAGTGTCAACAGCCCTGCACACCAACGTATAACAATCATTTTCATTAGATTTTTTCTTCCCCTAAAATGTGAAAGAGAAATAAATCTTGTCCATGTCTGCGATGATTGCAATCACAATAGCAATGATAATTTAATGTCAATATTTACACAAATGCATGAATATTCCTGTATCTTTCTCATGATGTATGAATAGTACATTCTGTTGAGGCTAGAAGAATGGGAGGCCCAAAAACACAGTTACATTTTTAATTCGAATATATTTTTAGAGGTTTTAATTTACATTACACGGAACTGTCTGGTTTTAATCAGACATTGTAGAGATTGTCGTAAGGCACTGTGGGAAGGTGGAAAGAAAATGAGATCCAGAAGTGTTGTACAGTGCAGAGGCCTGAGGCTTTGAAGCCAGCTCTGATCTGAGGTCTGGCATGAATAGACAATTCACTTAACTTGAGCAAATCACCTCACCTCTTTGCACCTTAAGAGTCTTTTTGTAAATGGAGCGTTGAGAAGAGGATTGAGGAGCTCATGTGGACAGAGCACTTGCTCTGTGTGTGGCTCATGGCACTGTCTCTTCACTGCTCGTCCTGACTCCCCCTGGCTGTGAGATGCAAGGCTAGTTCTAACCTATAAGGGCATCAGTTTCATTATTTAGAGCTAAAGTCAGATAGTGAAACCTGTACATTCCCTTTCAACACCACGTTCAATATTCTTCTGTCTGTCTGGGTTCTTTTTGCCAGAGTCATCTACTCCCTCTTTACGTTTCTTTTCTGGTAGTCTTCCGTGACCAACACCCCCTGGCCATCTGCACAGGCCAAGAAGAGTAAATCCTTCCTGTGTCCCTAAGTATCTTTTCCCCTGAGATTAAAAGGTCTTAGAAGCAGAGACGGTTTCTTTTTCATCTTTGTCTCCTTGGAACTGCTGTATACAGTGCCCAGTACACAGCAAATGCTAAATAAATGTCATTTGAATGAATAGGTCGAGGAATAGATGGGTGCAGGGTGGTTCTTTTCCTAGGGCTGCCTTAACCAGTACCATGATCTGCGTTGCTTCAAACAACAGAAACATATTGTCTCACGGTCTGGAGTCCAGAAGTCTGACCTTAAGGTGTTGGCAGGACCATGCTCCTTCTGAACCTTAGAGCAGACAATCTTTGGTTGTCTCTTCTAGCTTCTAATGGTTTGCTGGCAATCCTTGGCATTCCTTGGCTGGTCTCTGCCTCATCGGGCGTTCTTCCCCCATGGTCTGTGTCAGTGTCTCTTTTCTTATAAGGACACCAGCCCACCCAGTCTGGCATTATCCCATCTTAAGTAATTACATCTGTAACAGCTGGGTTTCCAAAAAAGATTCCATTCTCATGTCCTGGCACTTAGGATTTCAACATATCTTTTTTGAAGTTCTGATTTAATCCATAACAGATCTTCATAGTGCAAAGAGGTGAATCCCCTTTTAAAAATACATTTCTGGGGGCACCTGGGTGGCTCGGTGGGTTAAGGCCTCTGCCTTCGGTTCGGGTTGTGATCCCAGGGTCCTGGGATCAAGCCTCATGTGGGGCGCTCTGCTCAGCGGGGAGCCTGCTTCCCTTTCTCTCTCTGCCTGCCTCTCTGTCCACTTGGGATCACTATCTGTCAAATAAATAAATAAAATATTTTTTAAAAAATACCTTTCTGCAACCTAAGCAGAATCTAATGTTCAAATATCTTTAAAGTCTTTCTTTTTAAGTAAAGAATAAAATTAAGTGAGAGGAAAGAAAGTGGAATGAGATAGAAGCCACATTTCTAAATCTTAAAGGTAGAGAATAAAGAAAAGAAAATTTAAAAATCCAATTGTAGGTGATCCCAGTGATACGGATCTCTAGGAAAGTCTCTGCAGAATGAGCTTCTAGCAAGAGCTGGAGGATCCAACACAAGCTTTCTCTCTGTCCCACCACTAGAACCCTCCAGTTACGGATCTTGGTTCTACTGTATCTTTGAGAGTTCACTGTGCTCCATCAGATGTCACTGAGGTTATTGGCAATGGGAATGGAGTGGATTGCGTGGCCTCAAGCATTTTCTACTTGCTATATAAGTACTGTGCATACACATGAATAATATAAAATATAAAGTTGCCCTTGTTTTTAACTTGCTGCATCATTTTATACTCAATAGGAACTATGCTAGCAATTTTTTTCTTGAATATCTTGCTCTTAAATTGCACACACACACACGTAATTTTATTCTCTCTATTCTTATCTTGATCTTTATATCCATTCATAATCTAGGTCAACATATAATAGGAGAGTATGTGATGCAAGAGAAAGGAACAAAGGCATAGACAGCTGGTGATGGAGGTAAAACCCTCAAGCCACCCGCCTTACAGTTACCCCTACCTTTTATAATAATAGTTTGAAAAACCTCTTTGTTTTTTTAAGATTTCATTTATTTATTTGACAGACAAAGATCACAAGCAGGCAGAGAGGCAGGCAGAGAGAAGAGGAAGCAGGCTCCCCGCTGAGCAGAGAGCCTGATGCAGGGCTTGATCGCAGGACCCTGGGACCATGACCTGAACCGAAGACAGAGGCTTTAACCCACTGAGCCACCTAGGCACCCCTGAAGAACCTCTAGTTCTAATTAAAAACTCTAGTGTGAAGTTTTATATTACACTTTCTATGTTACCACTTTGGAGAGTATCAGAAAGGTGGACTGATAATTTACAGCACAATGAGAATTTGTCGAATGGGTCCATTCAGAAGTTTTTCCAACTTGGCCCTGGTCTCCACACAGATCAGATGTGGGTGACAGATTGAAGAGTGCAAGTGTGCCCCCCTAACTTCTCAATGTCCCCTAAAACCAGGCCCTTCTAGAAATGGTATACCTTTATGATTCTATGCCAATCTGACGCTGGAAACTCTGGCACTAAGAAGTCTATTAATTAAAAATGAGTTCGTTAAGTGTAAAACACCCTCAGAAATATGGAAACCTTATTATTTCTGCTAAGTACAATAAACTTTAAGTCATACATTTAGAACATATATTTGTTTTAAATATTTAAACAATATATGCAACATACATTTGTTTTAAAAAATAATGGAATGTTTCCTAATACATGCTATTGTTTAAACTTTGAATCAGAGGCATTACCCAATAATTTTCAAGGGTGGTTGGAAAATAATGAAATGCATCACCAAATCTTGTTCATATTGCCTCTACAATATCTCGTGAATCTGTGTACTTCTTCCTATCCTACTTCCACCATCCTAGTCCTGGTTACCCGTAGTGCTCTCTGGGAAGTCAGCATTAGCCTCCTAGCTGGTGTCTCTGTGTCCTCGTTGCGACCCACATGTCATTGCATTCAAGGTGATCTTTAGAAGGTCAAATCTGATCAATATTCCTGCCATATTCCCTTCATATTCCCCTTTTGCTGCTCTTCCTTCTTCTTTCCTTTAAGAATACGTGCTTGAAATCTGCTCTTCTTCATCGCAAATGTTTCTTAAACATAACATCATTCCATAAACAAAGATTTGCCTGAGTACTATATGGACATTTAGACTAATGCCTGTTAGGATTCTTTTCAGTTCAAGATTACCGTGAAAACAAAAAGACATATTAAAATAGGCCTTCGGGAAAAGTCCCTGTTGTATACTTTATTTTTTAAATGATGAGAAGTATATTTTTCACATTCTTAAAATCTCTGTAATCAAGATGTGTATTGCAATTAATGGTGGGTCACCGCTTAATCAGCAAAATGTTTTCTTTCTTAAATTTCCTAAAGTAATTATTCATCTCACAATCAATGGTGTCCTAAGTAAAATACAATACCTATTCCTTGAGGTCTAGATGAGTTTTATTGTGCTATCATAAACTTCTTACTCAACTAATATCAGGTTTTTTGCATACATAATCAGATCAACAATTATTTATTATTATCTACCATGCATAAGATACCATTACCAGTTAGAAACTATTGAGGATAAAAGTCATTTATTCATTTATTCAGTGAGTATATAAATATTTACTATATACCAAATTTTCTTGTATACATAGTGGTGCATGGTGATTTAGGTAGATAAGATCTCTGTCTTCATGGTTATATTCTGATGTGACAGAGAGTAAAGAGGTAAACAGCACATACAAAAATAGTAATGACAAATTGTAAATATTGTTATGAAGGAATTCTGTATTACTTTTTTGAAAAAAAAGAAAAAAAAGTTTCATGGATCAATTAACTTTCTCTCTTTCCTGTCCCTGACCACAATTCCTCATTGGCCCAGAGGCATCTCTGTATAAATTTTTGAAGGCAACATTCCCAGATATAGTCCAATAAATCTGAAGCTCAGAAATGCTTCTGAGAAACAAATCTACTTCTTCCTGTGGCTACATTTTCTTCTTCAGAAAATATGTTTAATTCTGGATATTTTGCCTTCATGCTTCTAATGCTTTCATAACCTAAGCATGAGAATCAAACAATAAGTCAATAATTTTTAACTTCCTGTTTTTATTGCTCCAGGTTGTGATTTAGAAATCAGAACATATTTAGATTATGTAATGCCTCCGCATTGAATGTAAAGGTGATACATGTCCTACCTACACAGAACTTTTTGTGTTACTTCATCAGAGATGCTGCACAACAACGTCTGGTCTTTGACCATGTCCTAAACTGTTACCTGCAATTTTTTTGTATTGTAAGATAAACATAACACAAGATACATCAGTTTAAGCATTTTTTAAAAAAAGATTTTATTTATTTATTTGACAGACAGAGATTGCAAGTAGGCAGGAGGCAGGCAGGGGTGGGGGAAACAGGCTCCCTGCTGAGCAGAGAGCCCGATGCAGGGCTCCATCCCAGGACCCTGGGATCATGACCTGAGCTGAAGGCAGAGGCTTTAACCCATTGAGCCACCCAGGCGCCCCAGTTTAACCATTTTTAAGTGCAACCATCGCCATTGTCTATCTCCAGAACTTTTACATCATTCTAAACGGAAACACCCCCCATTGAGAAATAATTTCACATTCCCTCCCTTGCCTTCCACTCCCTGGCAACCACCATTATCCTTTCTTCTCTATAAATGTTACTACTTTAGGTACCTCATACAAGTGGAATCAGAAGTACCTGTCCTTTTGTGACTGGCTTCTTACACTTAGCATAATGTCCTTAAGGTTCATCCATATTGTTGCCTGTGTTAAAATGTGCTTCCCTTCAATGACTGAATAATATTCCACTGTACCATATTTTTGTTTATCTGATCATCTATTGATGTGGACTTGGGTTACTTTCAAATTTGGGGTATTGTGAATAATGCTATTAGGAACGTGGTAATACAAATATCTCCTTGAGAGCCTGCTTTCAAGTCTTTTGATTATGTAACCAAAAATGGAAGTGTTGGGTCATATGATAATTTTGTTTTTAATTCTTTGAGGAACCATCATACTGTCTGCCATAGCAGATACACCGTTTTACATTCCCATTCCCACCAATAGTGCACAAGGGTTCCAATTTTTCCATATCCTCAACCACACTTGGTATTTTCCTTTTGTTGTCTTAAATAATGGTCATCCTAGTGGGTGTAAAGTGGTATCTGATTGTAGTTGATTTGCTTTTCCCTAAAGATTAGTGATGTAGAACATCTTTCAGTGTGCTTATTGGCCATTTGTATGTATTTGGGAAAATGTCTATTTGAGTCCTTTCCCCATTTTCAATCTTGTTTGGTTTTTTGTTGCTGTTAAATTATATCCATTCTTTGTATATTCTCAGTATTAACTCCTTATTAGTTAGAGATGTGATTTGTAAATATTTTCTCCCATTCTGTGGGTTGCCTTTTCTCCGTGTTTGTAGTATTCTTTGATGCACAGAAGTTTTTATTTTTGATGACATCCATTTATCTACTTTTCCTTTTGTTGCCCTTGCTTTTGGTATTATATCCAAGAATTCACTCCTAAATCCAATGGCATGTGGCTTTCCTTTATGTCTTTTTCTCCAAGGGTTTATAGATCCTACACTTAGGGGGTGCCTGCGTGGCTCAGTGGGTTAAAGGCTCTGCCTTGGGCTCAGGTCATGATGCCAGGGTCCTGGGATCAAGCCCTACATCAGGCTCTCTGCTCAGCAGGGACCCTGCTTCCCTCTCTCTCTCTCTCTCTCTCTCTCTGCCTGCCTCTCTGCCTACTTGTGATCTCTGTCTGTCAAATAAATAAAATCTTAAAAAAAAAAACTACACTAAGTTCTTTAATCCATTTTGAGTTAATTTTTGCACATGTTATAAAGTGAGAGACCAACTTTGTTCTATTACATATGGATAACAAACATTTGTTAAGAAGATTGTCTTTTCTGCATTGAATAGTCTTGACATCTATGTTGAAAATCATTTGATTTTCAGTATATGTGAGGATTTATTTCTGAGCTCTCCAATTTATTTCATTGGTCATCACATCTGTCTTTATGCCAGTACTACACTGTTTTGATTACTATAGCTTTGTAATAAATTTTGAAATTAAGAAGGATGGGACATCCAACTTTGTTCTTTTTCAAGATTGTTTGTTCTCTTCAGAGTCCTTTGAGATTTCATATAAACTTTAGGATGGATTTTTCTATTTCTGCAAAAAGCATTACTATGTATTTGATAGAGATTGCATTGTATCTGGAGATCACTTTGGGTACTATTAACATCTTAAAAATAGTAAATTTTCCAATTCATGAACTCAGGATGTTCTTCCATTTCTTTTTGTTTTCTTTAACTTATTTCAGCAATGTTTCATATTTTTCAGGGTATAAGATTTCTGCCTCCTTGGTTAAGTTTATTCCCAAGTTGAGTGTGTGTGTGTTTTTTTTAAAGAATTCACCCATTTATTTGACAGACAGAGATCACAAGTATGCAGAGAGGCAGGCAGAGAGAGAGGGAGAAGCAGGCTCCCCGCTGAGCAGAGAGCCCGATGCGGGGCCTTATCCCAAGACCCTGGGATCATGACCAGAGCCGAAGGCAGAGCCCACTGAGCCACCCAGGCGCTCCCCAAGTTGTGTGTGTTTTTTTTAAATGATTGTAAATGGAATTATTTTCTTACTTTTCTTTTTGTATTATTCATTGTCAGTATATAGAGATGCGACAAATTTGCCTGAAGTTTTTTAAGAAATTCTTTTCAATAGTTTAGTTCACTCTCTCACCCCCTTTCTTCCAGGCCTTCTCATCTGCTATGCCATAGAGAGACCATATAGTTGAAAACACCTTTACAATGGAAGTAGCTTCTAATGTAATCATGTCATATTTTACAGACTGCTTTCTTTTATCAACCCCCATTTCATGTCATGTTTTACCTTTATGTTATTGGAAGAAATGAAGACAAAGGCATAAAAATGCACCTCTGGACCTTTGTGACTTCACCATTGGACTACATACAAATGGTGATATAGCAGTACTTGTTATATGAGTTTGGCCTCCACTAAATCATTTCATTCCCTGTCCCACAGTCTTTGTCTATCTATAGCACTCTTGTTCCTTTGGTGAAGGGCGGGCATCAAGGTGAGTACAGATTTTCACTTAAGTAGAAACTTTAACATTGCGTGACATTTTTCATTTACACCTGTCATTGGAAACTATAAACCCAACAAGTGAATGGAGTGGTCGTGGCATTACCTGTGGCATCAAACTAAAAGATATCATCTGGGAATGCTAACCTGAATATCAGACGCAGCTTGCCATTTTCAAGGGTCTAGAAAGACACGCAAATGCTTTTATTTTTGCTTTAATATGGTTTTCTTTTGAGCTTGACATATGTACTACAGATAAAATCTTATATAACTTGATATTTTCCTTTGGACTATAACCTCTAGGTGACAGTCAATATTACTGAATAAATGATTCCATACAGGAATATTGCACAACTCATCTTGTGACATTTTGAGCATGAGCTGTCATTTTTTCTGGGATGATTTGTTATTGAACAAATTAGATTTCCTGAGAACTTGGTCATTCCTTTTTTTCTGTAGTATTAAAACACTTGCTTAAATTGCTTTAGGTAGCTTTGCAAGTCTCCACTACATTCTCTTTATTTTCCTCAAATCTCACAAGTTGTTAGGATGAAGAGTTTGAATGAGGATTGTCCAAAGTAAATTCAAGTGCTCCAGGGTCCTTAAGCAATATTTTTCTGAGAGATAGTTGGCCACATCTGCAGATAACCGAGGTCTTTGCTGGGTGTCACAATTCATTTTTTTTTTTAAGATTTTATTTTTATTTATTTATTTGACAGAGAGAAACACAGCAAGTGAGGGAACACAAGCAGGGGGAGTGGGAGGGGAAAGCAGACTTCTTGCCGAGCAGAGAGCCAGATGCAGGACTGGATCCCAGGAATCTGGGATCATGAGCTGAGCTGAAGGCAGATGCTTAACGACTTAGCCACTCAAGTGTCCCAGATGTCACGATTCTTAAGACCTCCTGTATCCTATGGCTATGGTAAAGGGCATCTTAGGGGGTCCTGAGCAGTACATGGATTTAGGAGGTCATATCGTTTATGTCAAGGTTCACTGCTACCTCTCAGGAAGGAGTATGACTAACAAAAGTCATTTGGGAGGTATTGAATAATTCAGTAAATCACAACTTTGACTTTGAAGTATGACTTTGCCAGAATCAGATTGGGATGTAGGAAAAAAGGGAGTGACAAGGCAGACTTACAGACAGGTAAATAGCAATTCACTCTGAGCCCTGAACAACACATGTGGTGAAATTGATTAGGTAAACCACAAGATCTCCACGTTGTTCACATCATCAGAGTGTGACCCTACTTCCAAGTCTCTAATCTTCCAACATGGCAGGAGGGAGAAGGTTGCTAGGTGCAATGGGGTGGTGAAGTATGCTGCCTTCTGGCTATTAGAGAGAAAGGGTCTGGCCTTGGATGATTGGCCCGTGTCCCTCCTTGGTGGTTGCTTGTGATTTTCCTACCATCTTCTTCTAGGGTCTTATCTGTCAAGGAGGAGAGGCACAAGGATATGAAGAATGTGACCCATGTACCCAGTACATGGTTCTAGTTCATTAAAAAAGTGCAATTTTGGGGCACCTGGGTGGCTCAGTGGGCTAAAGCCTCTGCCTTCGGCTCAGGTCATGATCTCAGGGTCCTGGGATTGAACCCCACATCGGGCTCTCTGCTCAGCGGGGAGCCTGCTTCCCTCTCTCTCTCTGCCTGCCTCTCTGCCTACTTGTGATCTATCTCTCTGTCAAATAAATAAATAAAATCTTTTTTTTAAAAAAGTTTAATTTTGAGAAACCCACATCAAGGCAAAGATAATTTCAGTCATTTTATAAGGCAAGCTATTGCCTTTGAAATAATTGATCTATAGAAATGATCAAATTAGACCCTGCCAGATTATTCTTTAAAACATTTAAATATTAAGTACTATATCAATGAAGTGGAAATCCCTTTATAGTAAAAGCAATGACTACAAGCTGGCCTGTTCAGAATTATCTTCAGTGACTTCAGGTAGTCAATAGGAATTCAGCCATGCCTAACTTTCCAAAAGGAGGTAAGTTGCTTGCCGGGAATTATTTTCTTCTTTTTTATCAGAATTCAAGAATGAAACCACAATGGTAAGAAAGGGGGATACTTCTCACCCAAGTAAAAGTATGATTTACTTGAGGTTGTGGCCAAGAAAAAAAATTGTGCCAATTGTAACTTTGTCTAAAGCAGATATGTATGGGGTAAAAGCAGAAGCATAGTCAGGTGGAACAAAGAGTAAATAAATTTTGAATAATTCTTGTGTTTGAGATTTTCCTAAACTGGCCTTATTGGCGCCACAGGAGCCAGCTTTTTTCCTCATTTCCCAGGTTTTTCATATTTCCAGTTTTTTCATATTTCCCAGATGCAGTGATCTCATTTAGCCTCTGAGTCCACAGCAGGGAGACGAGCCAGGCAGTAGCAGTCTGGTATCCCCTTCACACCCGCCCCCATGGGCCTCCTTCCGAGTCTCTGTTGCAGAAGCCTCAGGAAACTCTTTGGCTCAAAAAACCCTGGGGTAGGACCAGTCTGCTTTGCAATTAAGCAGACCATATTCCTCAGGGAAATTTTGGTGGAGAATAGAGCTACAGAGTACTTCAAGGAAGAACAGTATTTGATATGCCAGGGGGACTTGAGCAGAAGGCCCTCTGTAGAAGGGGTCTGTAGGAGTGCAGATGACACTGACGCCATCTTTGGGTTCCATCTTGTCCATGCCACACAATGACTTTCCACAGGGCTCCGTGTTCCAGGAGCCTCGGAGGTTCATGGGTACCCTGACTGGAATGCGAGAAGGCTTGTTCTGGTCTTCCCTAAAGTGGTGTAAAAAGGTGACACTTTGGATAACTGGTAAAGATGGCCGGCGCACAGAGGGTGGCACTGTAGAAGCTACCCTTTGACCTCACCACCACGGCCCTCACTCTATGCCAGCTGTGGATAAAGGAAAGGTCCAGACTAAGTGGAGAAAAGCTACATAGCGCTTGCATCGTCTGGGGGCCAGCCCGCCAGCCCAGCCTGCCGGATCACTCTTGTCAGAAAGTTACCTACAATAAAACTGTGTAGACAATTTTGGAGGGTGTTTGGGACAGGTGTGGAGGGTCTTGCTTTGTACTTTTGTCTTGAAGTACCTTCTCGGATTGGAGGATACTTACCTTTCCAGAGCTACCTCAAGCACGTCTTCTATTATAATATTTTCCCTCATCCTCTTTCTGCCCACCCCATCCTCACTCTTGTCCTTCATTCTTTTTTATTCCTATTTTTGTTCTTTTTACACTTTCCTCAATCCATCCTTTGTTGTATTTTATGTTTAGCTCTTCAGGAGACTATGACTTCCTAGAGCACAAAAAATATGGTATTCATCTTTGTATTTCTAGTATTTATGACAGTGCCTGGCATGGCGAGTGAATCTTAAATCGTTATAGCCACTTGGGGAGCATTACTGATCTTTCTGATATGAGCATTACGGCTTTACCAGCATCAGAGGGGGAAAGGACACGTGCCTCTGTAGTCACATTAAATCCACAGGTGGCCCCAGGCTCCAATGAGCAAAGACCCTGTTAGAGGCCGGAGGAGGGACACCTAGTCCTAAACACCTAGAAAAAGAAAGCCACGATGGAGCCTCGCTAGTTTGAAAAGGCCCCAGGAGTTCTGTGTTGCTGGAGCATAAGCTTGATTGGCCAAGAAGAGAGGGAGGGGCAGGAACTAGAACTCCAAAAGCCTTCTAGATTGTGCTGACCAATTTGCCCTGATCTGGCATGCACTGGAATGTCCTTAAAGGATTTTAAGCAGGGAGAAATGGGATTTTAAAAAAGGATTTTAAGCAGGGAGAAACATTTGCACTTTAAAAGTTGCACTTTAAAAGTTGCACTTTAAAAGTTGATGTTGGTGTGATGTGTGAGAGGCAATTGGAAACAAACACCTGGCATTAAGGAGGCCAGCCGGGAGACTAGGGACCGACCATTTGAGCCACAGGGGTACAGGGGTACAAGCGAGGGAATAAATGAGGAAAGATGTCTAGGAAGTATATCACCACATCTCAGGAGATAGGAGGCCACTGCCACCAGTAAGTTTCAGTGGAGTGTGGGGGTGGGGGGGCAAGTCAGGTGGAAGGCAGTGGACAGAGGAGGAACTACAAAGTTAACTCAGGAAATTTGACTTGTCCTTGACACTTCCCACGCGTAGCCCAGCTGCTCCGCTACTTCCTCTCCTCTCACATTTCAGCCCCCTGTTGCTCCCTCGGTCTCCGCCCCTCACCATTCCTCCAACCTGCTCTGCCAAGGCCATCCGGAGGCCTCCCTCTTGCTAACGCGGTCCTGCCTCTCTGTAGCTCTTGACACCCCTGAAATCTCCCTCCTTCAAACACTCTGTTCCCTTAACTGCCACAACACCCACTCTTCTTGCTTTTTCTCCATTTCTCTGGGTGTTTTTTCTAATTCTTTGTAGGCTCCCTTTTATCTGTCTAGATCCTTAAGATTTGATCCTGGACTTCTTTTCTTAATTTTTAAATTAGTTTTTTCCTGGCATATTGAGATAAAATTGACCTCTAACATGTATTCGAATGATTACCGCAAAGTTAGTTCACAGCTCTGTCATCCCACACAATTACCATTTGAGTAGGTGCTGAGAACATTTAAGATCTACTCTGCAACTTTCTAGTATGTAATACAATTATTAGCTGTGGTCACCGTGTCATACCTTAACACCCCCAGAACTGACTCCTCTTGTAACTGGATATTTGTATACTTTGACCCATACCTCCCATTTCCCCCAGTCCCCAACGGCTGGCAACCACCAGTTTACACTCTGTTACTATGAATTCTGTTTTTTTGTTTTTTTTTTTTTTTTAAGATTCCCCACATAGGTGAAATCATACAATATTTTGTCTTTTTCTGTTTGACTTATTTCATTTAGAGTAATGCTTTCAAGGCACATCCATGTTGTTACAAGTAGCAGGATTTCCTTGTTTTGGAGTCTGACTAGTATCCCATTGTATATACACATAGCCCGTTTGCTTTATCCATTCACCTGTCAGTGAGCATTTAGGTTGTTTGCGTGTGTTGGCTATTGTAAATAATGCAGCAATAAACGTGGGAGAGAAGAAGGTATCTCTCTGATATATTTTCATTTCATTTCCTCTTATTTCCTTCATTACCCAGGAGTGGGATTGCTGGATCTTCTGAGAGTTCCATTCTGAAATTTTTGATGAAACTTCGTACAGTTTTCCATAGTGGCTGCAGCAATTTACATTCTCACAGGGGGATGCCTGAGGGTTCCTTTTCCCATAACCTCACCACCTCTTGCTATCTCTCTCTCTCTCTCTTTTTTTTTTTATAATATCCATTCTAATGGTTATAAGGGAATATCTCATTGTGGCTTTGATTTTCATTTTTCTGACGATGAATGGTATCAAGCCTCTACTCATCATTTGATGAAGACTTCAAAATGTCTTCAGTTCCTCTGCCCATTTTTTAATCAGATTGCATGCCTTTTTTTTCTATTGTATAAGTTCTATTGTATGTTGGATAGTTAACTCCACATGAGATAAATGGCGGCAAATATTTTCTCCATTCTGTGGGTTGGCTTTACATTTTGTAGAACCTGTGCAGAAGCTTTAATTTGGTGTAGCCCCACTTACTAATTTTTGCTTTTGTTGCCTTTGCTTTTGGTGTCACATCCAAAAAAAATCACTGTTAACACCCTTGACAAGGGGCTTTTTCTCTATGTTTTCTTCTAGGAGTTTTATAGTTTCAAGTCTAATGTTTAAGTCTTGAGTCCATTTTGAGTCAATTTATGTGAGTGGCATAAAATAGGGGTCCAGTTTCATTCTTCTGCACATAATTATCCAATTTTTCCAATACCATTCATTGAAGACACTGTCTTCCCATTTTCCCTTTTCCCATTGAACACCCTTGGGTCCCTTCTAAATATTATTTGACCATATGTACAAGGGTTTATTTCTGGATTCTTGATTCTGTTTCCTTAGTCTGTGTCCATCTTTATGCCAACAGCATACTGTTTTGATTATTATAGCTTTGTAACATATTTTGAAATTAGGCAGTGTGTTCCTTCCACTTTTGATCTTGATCAAGATTGCTTTGGCTTGGGGCGCCTGGGTGGCTCAGTGGGTTAAAGCCTCTGCCTTCGGCTCAAGTCATGATCCCAGGGTCCTGGGATTGAGCCCCGCATTGGGCTCTCTGCTCTGCAGAGGAAGCCTGCTTCCTCCTCTCTCTCTGCCTGCCTCTCTGCCTGGTTGTGATTTCTCTCTGTCAAATAAATAAAATATTAAAAAAAAAAAAAAAGATTGCTTTGGCTTGGGGTGCCTGGGTGGCTCAGTCAGTTAAGCGGCTGCCTTTGACTCAGGTCATGATCCCAGGGTCCTGGGATCGAGCCCCACATTGGGCTCTCTGCATGGTGGGGAGCCTGCATCTCCCTCTCCCGCTGCTTTCCACTCCCCTGGCTTATGCTCTCTTGCTTTCTCTCTCTCTCTCTCTCTCTCTCTCAATCTCTGTCAAATAAATAAAATCTTTTAAAAATTAAAAAGATTACTTTGACTATTTGGGGTCTTTTGTGAGTCCATACAAATTTTAGGATTGTTTCTTCTACTTCTGTGAAAATTGCCTTTGGAATATTAATAGAAGTCACTGTGAAGCGATATGCAGCTTTATGTGGTACAATAATCCCCTCTTACCCATGATTTCCCTTTCTGCAGTTTCAGTTACTGCAGTTTCAGTCTAGAAGAAGAGGGTCCTCCCACTGTATCGTCACACGGACAGTAGTAGCCTACACTACATCACAGGCCTGCATCACTCACCTCCCTTCATCGCCTCACACAGGCATATTATCATCTCACATCATCACAAGAAAGGTGAGTGCAATACAATCAGATATTTGTAATTTTTCGAGAGAGAGACAGAGCGACTACATTCACACAGTTTCATTACAGTATATTTTTTAAAACCGTTCTATTAGTTGTTAATGTTGTTAATCTCTTACTGTGTCTGATCTATAAATTAAACTTTATCATAGGTTTGTATATCCAGGAAAAATATAGTATATATAGGTTTGGTACTATCCACAGTTTCAGGCGTCCACTGGGGATGTTAGAAAATATCCCCCCCAATAAGGGGGAACAACTGTCTGTATATTTAAACAATATTAATTTTCTGATCATGACCATGAGCTGTCTTTCCCTTTATTTTTTTATTTCTTTGATTTCTTTAGTCGTACAGTTGTAGCATACAGAGTTTTCATTCTTTGGTTAGAGTTATTCCCAAGTATTTCATGTTTTATTTCTTTTTCAGATCATTTGTCATTAGTATATAAAAACGCAACTCTGGGCCACCTGGGTGGCTCAGTTGGTTAAGTATCTGCCTTCAGGTTAGGTCATGATCTCTGGGTCCTGGGATCAAGCCCCCTGTCGAGCTCCCTGCTGGGCGGGAAGTCTGCTTCTCCCTCTTTCTCTTCCTCTGCCCTTAACTTTGCTTGTGCTTTCTTGCTGTCTCTCAAATATCTTTAAAAAAAACCATGCAACTCATTTTTGTATGTTGACTTTGTATCTTTCATCTTTACTGAATTAGTTTATTAGCTCTACTAGTTAATTTGGTTTTGTTTTCATTTCTGTTTTGGTGGAGACCTTAGGATTTTCTGAATGTGAGATCATAACATCTGCAGACAATATTACTTCTTCCCTTCTGGTTTGGATACCTTTTATTCTTTTCTTTCCCACCCTCACTTCCCCAACTTTTTTTCCCCCTAACTTTTCAGGCTAGGACTTCTAGTACTGTTTTGAATAGGAGTGGTGAGACTGAGCATTCTTGTCTTGTTCCTGATCTTAGAGGAAAACTTTTTAACCCTCCACCTCTAAGTATGATATTTACTGTGGACTTGTCCTATGTGGCCTTTATTATGTTGAGGTATTTTTCCTTCCATACCAATTTGTTGAGAATTTTTATCATGAAAAGATGTTGAATTTTATCAAATGATTTTTCTACATCTGTTGAGATGATCGTGACTTTTGTCTTTCAGTCTATTAATATGGAATATCACATTGATTGATTTATAGATAGATGTTGAATCATCTTTGCACTTGACAATGGTGTATGATCCTTTTAATGTGCTCTTGAATTGTTTGCTAATATTTGTTGAGAATTTTTGCTTTGGTATTCATCAGAGATGGTAGCCTGTCATTTTCTTTTCTTGCAGTGTCCTTGTCTGGCTTTGGTGTCGGGGCAGTGCTGGTCTTGCAAAGTCATTTTGGGAATGCCTCCTTCTCTTCTATTTTTGGGAAGAATTTGAGAAGGATTAGTGTTAATTTTTTTAAATGTTTGGTGGAATTCACCAATGAAACCATTTGTCCTGGTTTTTCTTTTTTGGAGGGTGGTTTTTGATTATGAATTCAATCTCATTGTTCTGTTCAGGCTTAGTGTTTCTTAATGATTCAGTCTTGGTAGGTTGTGTATTTCTGGGAATTGATTCATTTCTTGAAGGCTCTCCAATTTGTTGGTGTACGGTTTCTCATAGTAATTTGCTACATTACCTTGTATTTTTGGGGTATCATTTTTAACGTCGCCTCTTTCATTTCTGATGTTACTTGTGTCCTCTCTCTTCTTAGTCTTTAAAGTTTTGCCAATTTTGTTTTATTTTTAAACGACCAGTTCTTACTTTCATTCATCTTTTCAATTACTTTTCTGGTCTCTATTTCATTTATTTCTGCTCTGATCTTTATTTGCTTCCTTCTGCTAACTTTGAGTTTTGTTTCTTCTTTTTCTACTTTCCTGAGGGGTAAATTTAAGTTGTTCATTTGAGATTTTTCTTGTTTCCTTAATGTAGACATTTATCACTATAAATTTCCTTTTTGTAGTTGCTTTTGCTGCATTCCATAAGTTTGGTGTGTTCTATTTCCATTTTCATTTCTTTCAAGATATTTTCAATTTCTCTTTTGATTACTTCTTTGACCCATTGGTTGGTCAGAAGTATGTTGTTTAATTTTCATGTATTTGTGAATTTTCCAGTTTGCCTCCCATTACTGAATTCTAGTTTCACACCATTGCAGAAAGAAAAGATACTGAACATAATCTCAATCTTCTGAAATCTGCTAAGATTTGTTTAGACGTAGCATATGGTGTATCCTCGAGAATGTTCTGTGTACACTCAAGAAGAATGTGTTTTGCTCTTGGTGGTGGAATGTTCTATATATGTCTATCTATATATCTATAGATATATATCTCTATATATCTATATATCTATAGATATATATCTCTATATATCTATATATGTTCTATATATGTCTATCACATCCATTGTTCTAAAGTCTAGTTCAAACTCACCATTTCTCTAACAGTTTTCTGTCTGGATGATCTATCCATTGTGAAAGTAGTATCTTGAATTCTCCTACCATGGTAATGTTGTCTATTTCTTCCTTTATATATATATTTGCTTAATATATTTAGATGCTCCAATGTTAGATACATACATATTTGCAGTTGTTATTATCTCCATGATGATTGTCTCTTTATCATTATGTAATTATATATTGACTTTATATTGGCTTTATATTTCATATACATTAAATATATATTGACTTTATAAATATATATAATTATATGTAATTATATATTGACATTATATAATGACTATATATATGACTATATATATAATGACTATGTATGTAAATGACTATATATGTAAAATGACTATGTATATAACTATACACACACACACATATATAATGACTACATATATATATATGTACACACACACACACACACACACACATTAATCTCTATGCCCAATATGGGGCTTGAACTCATGACCCCGAGATCAAGAGTCACATGCTCTATTGACTGAGCCAACCGGGTACCCCTTCTTTGTCTCTTATAACAGGTTTTGAGTTAAAATCTATTTGCCTGGAAAAACTATGGCTATCCCTGCTCTCTTTGGTTTTCACTTGCATAGACTATCTTTTTCTAAACCCTTATGTTAACCTATGTGTATCCTTAAAGCTGACATGAGTCTTCAAGAATGTGCTTTAGAGTGTGTGAGTGACTTCTCTTTAGTGTAGTACATGTCTCTTGCCCTAAGCTGATGTCTTTTGTAGGCATCATATAGCTGAGTCTTTGTTTTTTTAATTTATTCAGTCACTTATGCTTTCTGATGGGAGAGTATAATATGCTTATATTTAGAGTAATTATTGAGACGTAAGGACTTACTAATGCTTTCTTCTTAATTATTTTCTGGATGTTTTATAGTTCTTCATTTGTTGTCTCACTATCTTCCTTTATAAAGGAATTGACAATTCTGTGAACTGATGATTTTTCAATTTGATTCCACTCTCTTTATCTTTTATGTTTCTACTGTAGTTATTTGCTTTGTCATTACCATGAGGCTTACATAAAATGTTTTATAACAGTCTACTTTAGGCTGATAATTCAACATTAATCACACACCAAAGCTGTATTCTTTTACTCCACCCCGTATGTTTTATGTTTTTGAATGAAAATTTACCCCTTTATATTGTGTATTCATTAAGAAATTATTGTAGCTATAGTTATTTTTAATACTTTTGCCTTTTACTTTTCTACTAAAGAAAGTAGAGTTAAATGGCTAACACACAATCATGTTACAGTACTGAATTATTTTGAATTTGACTTTATACTTACCTTTACCAGTGTGTAGTATATTTTTGTATGTTTTCATATTACTAATTAGCATCCTTTCACTTCTGCTTGAAGAATCTTTTCAGCATTTCTTGTAGGGCAAGTGTAGTGGTAATGAAATCCCTCAGCTTTTGTTTCTCTAGGAATGTCTTTTTTCTCTCCTTAATTTGCGAAAGACAAATTTGCCAGATAAATTATTCTTGATTGGCAAGGTTTCTTTTCTTTCAGTCCTTTGAATATATTATCTTTCTTTTGGTCTCTAAGATTTCTGCTGAGAAATCCACTGATAGCCTTCCTTATGGGGAGGTGTTTTTTTGTAAGTGATAAGATTTTTTCTCTTAGTGCTTTTAAGATGTTCTCTTTGTTTTGATTTTTGACAATTCCATTATAATGTGTCTCAGAGAAGGTCTTTTTGAATTGAATTGTTTGGGGACCTGTGAACTTCTAGACCTGGGATAGTCATATCTGTTCCTTCATTTGTAAAGTTTTCAGCTGTTATTTTTTTAGATAAGCTTGCTGCTTTCCTCTCTCTCTCTTCTTCTTCTGAGACTTCAATAGTTCACAAATTGTGTCCCTTCATGGTATCCCATAGTTTACATAGGCTTTCTTTTTTTTTTTTTAAGATTTTATTTATTTATTTGACAGACAGAGATCACAAGTAGGCAGAGAGGCAGGCAGAGAGAGAGGAAGGGAAGCAGACTCCCCGCTGAGCAGAGAGCTTGATGCGGGACTCCATCCCAGGACCCTGGGACCATGACCTGAGCCGAAGGCAGAGGCTTTAACCCACTGAGTCACCCAGGCGCCCCACACATAGGCTTTCTTCATTCTTTTTCTTTTTTTTTTTTTTGGTTTTTTTTCCTTGTGACTCAATAATTTCAAAGGTCCTGTCCTCAACTTCACTGATTCTTTCTTTCACTTGCTCCATTGTGATATTGATCCTCACTATTGCATTTTTCATTTCATTCATTGTATTCTTCAGCTCTAGAATTTGTTTGGTTGTTTTTTAAACCTATCTGTTTGTTAAAATTTTTATTTTGCATATTTTGGATTTCATTGAATTACCTTGATGTGTTTTCTTGCCACTCATTGAGTATCTTTAAAACAGCTATTTTGAATTCTTCATTGGGTAGATCACAGATCTTAGGTCTGGTTGTCTATTGGAAAATTATTATGGTCCTTTGTTGGTTTCACATTACCTAGGTATTTCAAGTTCCTTGAAGTCTTGTATTGCTGTCCTTGCATTGGGAATAGTAGTCACTCCTTCTAGTCTCCACTGAGTGCCCTCACTGCCTATCATATTTCTTATGAAACTAAGAAACCCCTTATTCATCATTAAAGAATCCCAGACAACATCACTTCTGGTCAGAAAAAGTAATCTGCTGCACGGGAAGAACAATGATGGGATTCACTGGTCTTACTATGTACCCTATTGCCAAGAAGCATCTAGTCTGACAGAGCCTTTAGATACCTTCCTAAAGATTCACTATGGTGCAGAGGAAAGACAACATTCTATGAGATGGGACATTATCCTATGGAATATGCTTTGAGGCAGCACTCAATATATGATGCATTTCTCTAATTGCCCTAATATGGGTCTGGAAATAAAGAGGTAGATGTAGGATTAGCTTCTCTTATTATTAAACTTAGTAACCCACTCCGAGGACTTTTGCTTCTATTTCTTATATATTTGGCTCTGGTTTAAAGGTTTCACTTCCCAAAGGAGGGATGCTTCTACCAGGAGACATAATAAAGAATACATAGGGTAAGAAGTAGAAACTAATGTCTGGCCATTTCAGGGTCCTCATGTCCCTGAACAAAGAGAAACTAGTTGGGGAAATTGATTCTGATAACCATGCATGTGAAAAGTTGGTTTCTATTATAAAATGGCATCAGAGAATAATATATGGGAATGAGACGATTTTTCTGGGTCATCTCTTACTATTTCCCTGTCCATAAATAAAAGTTCACACAAAATTGCAACCTAGCAAAGACTAAGAACTCAAGCCCTTCAGTAATGAAACATCAGATTACTCTGTCAAATAAAAACTCCCAAGTTGGTGGCTGAGAGCCCAGAAACCATGAGGTTGGAAGTAGAAAAATGAAGTTACAAGTTATCGACTATAGCCTTGCAACCAGTAATAGAAATGAGGATTATAGCAGCCTTGCATATTTTTTCCTTGCTTGTCATGTTTGAATTTACATATTTTAAATTTTTTTTCCATCATCCTTCTTTTCTGTATTACTTGGTATAAAGGATTTTCATGGTTGTTAACTTTACAATTTAGTCTTTTTGTGATAGAATATTCAGGTGGGGTTGTAAATGAGCTAGGAAGGCAATTAACAACACTTAGAGATGCATACGCAGCTGGTGGGATTTTATGTCTCTCTTTTTGGGATGTAAGTGATGTCATAGTCTGCTCACACTGCTTAACAAAATACCACAGACTGGGTGATTTAAATAGGAAATACTAATTTTCTCACAGTTCTGAAGGCCAGAAGTCCTTGATCAAGGTGTCAGAAAATTCCGTTTATGGTTAATGCTCTCTTTCTGGTTTGTAGATGGCTGTCTTTCAACTATGTCCTCACATGGCCTTTCCTTGGTACATGCATGGGGAGAGAGAATCTCTTTTTCTTCTTAAATGTCACCAGTCCTATCAGATTAGAGCCCCACTCTTATGACTTTATTTAACCTTAATTGCCTCCTAAAGATCCTATCTCCAAATATAGTTGCACTGGGAGCTAGCATTTTAATATATGAATTTTAGGAAACACAGTTTAGTTCATAGCAAGTAACATGTTTATTTGTGCAAAGAACATCTTTTGGGGAAGAAGCATGAAATTGTTATTATGGAGAAATTTAAATAAAATTGAAGCATGTTGCATAGTCAATATTTCTTATAAAATTACATGTAATGTCCTAAACAAAAATATTAGTAAATCAAATTCAAGTTAAATGAAAATGATAATTCATCACAAACAATTGGGTTTATTCCAAGGACGCAAGTTGTTTTAATATTAGAGAAGTAATGATTTCAATTTATTTCATTATTATAATAAAGAAAAATATGCGTATGGTCATAGGGAACAATCCAGAATAATGTATTTGATGAAATTCAACATCTAAGATCAATGCTTTTTACAAACTGATAATAGATGGGAACTTCCTTAATCTCATGAAGAGTACCAAAAGCTCTGTGGTAAACACCATCTTCAAGGTAAAAGAAAGTTTTTCCTGTGAGATTAGGAACTTTATCTGGTTCTCTTATTACTCTTACTACTTAAATTTAACATCGTAATGTGGCCTAGCCAGCACAGTGAAGCAATACATAAGCAAGCAAATAAATGAAATAAAGAAAAGTTACCAGGATTACAATAAAAAGTAGAAGTGTTACTTGCAGGTGACACAATTATGCAAGTTGAAAATCCAAAATAATACGCAGACAAGTTATTAGCAACTTTAAATTTAGCACAATCATTAGGTACCCAAATGTATTCCTTCATAGCTGCAACAGTTAAAAATATAATTTTAAAAGATTTAATTCAAAATAGCATCAGATGTATCAAACCTTTAGGAATAAGTCAACTGAAAAATGTGCAAAACCATTTCACCAAATACTGAAGAAAAGTCAGTAAAACCAAGTAAATGGAGGATGTAACATATTAAGGAATTACAAACTTGGATTAAGGGATTTAAGACTTAAATTATTTTTTTAAAAGATTTTATCTATTTATTTGACAGAGACAGAGACAGCAAGAGAGAGAACACAAGCAGGGGGAGTTGGAGAGGGAGAAGCAGTCTTCCCACTGAGCAGGAAGCCTGATGTGGGGCTCCCATCCCAGGACCTGGGCTGAGCTGAAGGCAGACACTTACTGACTGGGCCACCCAGGCACCCCAAGACTTAAAATTCTTATTAACAGATTAAAGTTAAGGAAGTCAAATAAAAACTTTAAAAAAATAAAGTTAAGGAAGTTGATTCTTCCCAAATTGATCTATAGATTCAATATAATCCCAATAAAAAATTGTTACCAAGTTTCTTCTGTTTAAGATAATTCTAAATTTTATTTGGAAATGCTAATAATATTGGAGAAAGTGTAAAAAAGGAAAAAAACACAGGATGAATTATTCTAGTTGATAACAAAATTTTTTATAAAGCTACAGTAGTTAAGACAGCATGGTTCTTCTGCAAGGATAGCCAAATATACCAGAGGAATAGAGCAGAGAATCTATAATCCCTTGTTCATATATATGGATGACTAATTTAAGAAAAGTTCACATAGCTCAGCACTGTGAGGACAATGACCTGTTCAGTGAAAGGTGGTAGGACAATTGGATATCCAAATTACAAAATGAATCTTGACCACTATACCATACCATACACATAAAAAAGTCAATCCCAGGGCACCTGGGTGGCTCAGTGGGTTAAGCCTCTGCCTTCAGCTCAGGTCATGATCTCAGGGTCCTGGGATCGAGTCCCGCATCAGGCTCTCTGCTTGGCGGGGAGCCTACTTCCTCCTCTCTCTCTGTCTGCCTCTCTGCCTACTTGTGATCTCTCTCTGTCAAATAAATAAATAGAATCTTTAAAAAAAAATCAATTCCAGGGGAGTTGTAGATCTAAATGTGAAAGGAAAATATAATACAAATTTATAAAATGACATAGGGAAAGGTTTCTTCAACAAAACAATAAAACTCGTATAGGAAAAGTTGGATAAATAGGGCTGCATTTAGATTAAGAACTTGCATTTATTGGAGAGAACTTATGATGAACACTGGGTATTGTATGGAACTGTTGAATCACTAAATTCTACACCTGAAACTAACATTACACTGTATATTAACTAACTGGAATCTAAATAAAAACTTGGAAAAAAAAGAAATGTTATTCATCAAAATACACTGTTGTGAATTTTAAAACAGCCAGGAAGTAGGAATATATGTGTGTAACAATGGGCATGATTTTAGAATATATACATCTTTTTTAAACTCTCACAGGTCTGAAATAAAAAAAGACAATCCAAAAGAAAAATAGGAAAGGGCATTTGGGCATTTGTATGGGAATTCTACAGCTAACCAAATGGCCAATAGACACATGAAAATGTTGAATACCATTAGTAAAGAGGGAAATGCAAATTATAACTACAATGCACTATATGTTATATTACTTATCAGGACTAATTTTTAAAACAATCTTCTTAAATCCAATTATGAGGTGCAAAAATTGTGGAGATGTAATGTAGTATTATGGTTAACAATACTGTATTCTAAATTTTGAAAGTTACTGAGGGAATAGATTTTAACTGTTGTCACTGCCAAAAAAATTACTCTAACTGTGAGGTGCTGAATGTGTTTACCAACCTTATTGTGGTGATCATGTCACATGTTTACATATATCAAATCAGTACACTGTATATCTTAAACTTACACAGTGTTAGGTGTCAGTTACATCTCAATAAAACTAGGGGAAGAAAGAAGTTACAACGGGAACTGCTGCCATTGAACTATGAAACCTAAATGCCGTGGGGATAATTGGATCCCGGGGGGCAGGAGCCATGGGTGCACTCAGCTGCCAAAGGCAAGGGGGGCACAGATACCATGATGCACAACAGCGTCAAAGCAGAACCAGAATAATCTGATTCATTCACAGAAACCTATGGCATCAGCTGGTTGATTATGGTATTTCTGAAAGTGACATAGATGGGGAGCCTACTAAACTCTAATTTGATCTGTATCATTGGAAGAGTTCTGGTCAAGGAAACAAAAGTGTAACCTGAATCATAAAAACAGAGTCATGGCTTCCCAATAAAATTCCAGACTTGAGCCAGTTTACAGATCCAGAACCCCTTCAATGAAGGAATGTTGGCATCCCTATGAGGAAGACCCCACTACACTGTTAATTTTACACTGTTAATCTTTCTCCTAGCCTTCCTCCTAAAGGACATATCCTTTCACCAGGATGACTGTGCTTTGGGGGGAAAAAAAACAAAAAAGGGGAAAAAAAAAAGAAAAAGCTAATTTCTGTCACTTCCCATGTCATCAATGCCCATTTCCTTTCTTTCTTCCTTTCTTTCTTTCTTTCTTTCTTTCTTTCTTTCTTTCTTTCTTTCTTTCTTTCTTTCTTTCTTTTTAAGATTTTATTTATTTGAGAGAAAGAGCACAGGAGGAAGAAGCAGCAGAGGGAGAAGCGCACTCTCCACTGGCCAGGGAGCCCGGACATGGGGCTCCATCCCAGGACCCCATGATCATGACCTGAGCCGAAGGCAAAGGCTTAACAAACTGAGCCACCCAGGTGCCCCCATGCCCATTTCTATGATAAATATTATTTTAAAGTATTTATTTATTTGACAGAGAGAGATCACAAGTAGGCAGAGAGGCAGGCAGAGAGAGAGGAGGAAGCAAAGAGCCCAATGTGGGCTCCATCCCAGGACCCTGAGACCATGACCCGAGCTGAAGGCAGAGACCCAACCCACTGAGCCACCCAGGCACCCCATGATAAATATTTTTAACTATTGCTCCTTTTAGTTCAGCTGATGATTTGACACTGTTATTACTAATAGTATATTTATACTACTATTTCTTAATTTATTGACTTTTAAATAGTGTGCATTAGCTAGCACACTGAAAGGTAAAGGAATGGCTTATTTTTCATTTGTTCTGAGTCTCTCCTCCTGCTACTAAATTTTAGTAGTGCTATTATTTTGTTGTTCTTCTTCTTGTTAGTTTTGTAACAGTAAAAAAAATATAGAACCTATTTGGATCCTCAGGGTTGAATCATAACCCTGAACTTAACTGGATTCACACCAGTATCACCTAGCCGCTTGAAAAAGGACTTACCGGGGCACCTGGGTGGCTCAGCGGATTAAGGCCTCTGCCTTCAGCTCGGGTCATGATCCCGGGGTGCTGGGATCGAGCCCCGCGTCGGGCTCTCTGCTTAGCTGGGAGCCTGCTTCCTCCTCTCTCTCTGCCTGCCTCTCTGCCTACTTGTAATCTCTATCTGTCAAATAAATAAATCTTAAAAAAAAAAAAAAAGAAAGAAAAAGGACTTACCTCTAATTTGAGAAATACAAAACCAATATTCCTGGAAGCATTTAAAAAAATGTTTTATAAAATGCGTACCATTTTGACAATGAAGTTTTTTTTTGTTTTGTTTTGTTTTGTTTTGTTTTGTTTTTAATTTATTTATTTTTATTTGTTTATTTACAGCATAACAGTGTTCATTGTTTTGGCATCACACCCAGTGCTCCATGCAGTACGTGCCCTCCTCATTACCCACCACCTGGTCCCTCAACCTCCCAACCCCCCCGCCCCCCCCGCCGCCCCTTCATAACCCTCTAGTTGTTTTTCAGAGTCCATAGTCTCTCATGGTTCATCTCCCCTTCCAGTTTCCCTCAACTCCCTCTCCTCTCCATCTCCCCATGTCCTCCATGTTATTTGTTATGCTCCACAAATAAGTGAGACCATATGATACTTGACTCTCTCTGCTTGACTTATTTCGCTCAGCATAATTTCTTCCAGTCCCGTCCATGTTGCTACAAAAGTTGGGTATTCGTCCTTTCTGATGGAGGCATAATACTCCATTGTGTATATGTACCACATCTTCCTTATCCATTCATCCGTTGAAGGGCATCTTGGTTCTTTCCACAGTTTGGCGACCGTAGCCATTGCTGCAATAAACATTGGGGTACGAATGGCCCTTCTTTTCACTACATCTGTATCTTTGGGGTAAATACCCAGCAGTGCAATTGCAGGGTCATAGGGAAGCTCTATTCTTAATTTCTTCAGGAATCTCCACACTGTTCTCCAAAGTGGCTGCACTAACTTGCATTCCCACCAACAGTGTAAGAGGGTTCCTCTTTCTCCACATCCTCTCCAACACACGTTGTTTCCTGTCTTGCTAATTTTGGCCATTCTAACTGGTGTCAGGTGGTATCTCAATGTGGTTTTAATTTGAATCTCCCTGATGGCTAGTGATGATGAACATTTTTTCATGTGTCTGATAGCCATTTGTATGTCTTCGTTGGAGAAGTGTCTGTTCATATCTTCTGCCCATTTTTTGATATGATTATCTGTTTTGTGTGTGTTGAGTTTGAGAAGTTCTTTATAGATCCTGGATATCAACCTTTTGTCTGTACTGTCATTTGCAAATATCTTCTCCCATTCCGTGGGTTGCCTCTTTGTTTTGTTGACTGTTTCCTTTGCTGTGCAGAAGCTTTTGATCTTGATGAAGTCCCAAAAGTTCATTTTTGCTTTTGTTTCCTTGGCCTTTGGAGACATATCTTGAAAAAAGTTGCTGTGGCTGATATCGAAGAGGTTACTGCCTATGTTCTCCTCTAGGATTCTGATAGATTCCTGTCTCACGTTGAGGTCTTTTATCCATTTCGAGTTTATCTTTGTGTACGGTATAAGAGAATGGTCGAGTTTCATTCTTCTACATATCGCTGTCCAGTTTTCCCAGCACCATTTATTGAAGAGACTGTCTTTTTTCCATTGAATATTTTTTCCTGTTTTGTCGAAGATTATTTGACCATAGAGTTGAGGGTCCATATCTGGGCTCTCCACTCTGTTCCACTGGTCTATGTGTCTGTTTTTATGCCAGTACCACGCTGTCTTGGTGATCACAGCTTTGTAGTAAAGTTTGAAATCGGGTAACGTGATGCCGCCAGTTTTGTTTTTGTTTTTCAACGTTTCCTTAGCAATTCGGGGTCTCTTCTGGCTCCATACAAATTTTAGGATTATTTGCTCCAGCTCTTTGAAAAATATCGGTGGAATTTTGATCGGAATGGCATTAAAAGTATAGATTGCTCTAGGCAGTATAGACATTTTAACAATGTTTATTCTTCCAATCCAAGAGCATGGAACAGTCTTCCATCTTTTTGTGTCTTCTTCAATTTCTTTCATGAGTGTTCTGTAGTTCTTCGAGTATAGGTCCTTTACTTCTTTGGTTAGGTTTATGCCCAGGTATCTTATGGTTCTTGGTGCTATAGTAAATGGAATCGATTCTCTAATTTCCCTTTCTGTATTTTCATTGTTGGTGTATAAAAAAGCCACTGATTTCTGTACATTGACTTTGTATCCTGCCACGTTACTGAATTGCTGTATGAGTTCTAGTAGTTTGGGGGTGGAGTCTTTGGGGTTTTCCATATAAAGAATCATGTCATCTGCGAAGAGAGAGAATTTGACTTCTTCCTTGCCAATTTGGATACCTTTTATTTCTCTTTGTTGTCTGATTGCTGTTGCTAGAACTTCTAATACTATGTTGAACAAGAGTGGTGAGAGTGGGCATCCTTGTCGTGTTCCTGATCTCAACGGGAAGGCTGCAAGCTTTTTCCCATTGAGGATGATATTTGCTGTGGGTCTTTCATAGATAGATTTTATGAAGTTCAGGAATGTTCCCTCTATCCCTATACTTTGAAGAGTTTTCATCAGGAACGGATGCTGGATTTTGTCAAATGCTTTTTCTGCATCAATTGAGAGGACCATGTGGTTCTTCTCTCTTCTGTTATTGATGTGTTCTATCACACTGATTGATTTGCGAATGTTGAACCAACCTTGCAACCCAGGGATGAATCCCACCTGGTCATGGTGGATAATCTTTTTAATGTGCTGCTGGATCCTGTTTGCTAGGATCTTGTTGAGAATCTTTGCATCCATATTCATCAGTGATATTGGTCTGAAATTCTCTTTTTTGGTAGGGTCTTTGCCTGGTTTGGGGATCAGGGTAATGCTGGCTTCATAAAAAGAGTCTGGAAGTTTTCCTTCTGCTTCAATTTTTTGGAACAGCTTCAGGAGAATTGGTGTTATTTCTTCTTTGAAAGTTTGGTAGAATTCCCCAGGGAATCCGTCAGGTCCTGGGCTCTTGTTTTTTGGGAGGTTTTTGATCACTGCTTCAATCTCATTGCTAGATATCGGTCTATTCAGGTTGTCAATTTCTTCCTGGTTCAATTTTGGGAGTTTGTAGCTTTCCAGGAATGCATCCATTTCATCTAGGTTGCTTAGCTTATTGGCATATAACTGTTGGTAATAATTTCTGATGATTGTTTCTATTTCCTTGGTGTTAGTTGTGATCTCTCCCTTTTCATTCATAATTTTATTAATTTGGGCTTTCTCTCTTTTCTTTTGTATTAGTGTGGCCAATGGTTTATCGATCTTATTGATTCTTTCAAAAAACCAGCTTCTAGTTTCATTGATACGTTCTACTGTATCTCTCGTTTCTACCTCATTGATCTCTGCTCTAATCTTGATTATTTCCCTTCTTGCATGTGGAGTTGGTTTGATTTGTTGTTGATTCTCCAGTTCTTTAAGGTGTAGAGACAGCTGGTGTATTCTGGATTTTTCAATGTTTTTGAGGGAGGCTTGGATGGCTATGTATTTCCCCCTTAGAACCGCCTTTGCTGTATCCCATAGGTTTTGGACCGAGGTGTCTTCATTCTCATTGGTTTCCATGAATTGTTTAAGTTCATCTTTGATCTCCTGGTTGATCCAAGCATTCTTAAGCAAGGTGGTCTTTAGCTTCCAGGTGTTTGAGTTCCTTCTGAACTTTTCCTTGTGATTGAGCTCCAGTTTCAAAGCATTGTGATCGGAGAATATGCAGGGAATAATGTCAGTCTTTTGGTGTCGGTTGAGTCCTGCTTTGTGACCCAGTATGTGGTCTATTCTGGAGAAGGTTCCATGTGCACTTGAGAAGAATGAGTATTCTGTTGTTTTAGGGTGGAATGTTCTATATACGTCGATGAGGTCCATCTGGTCCAATGTTTCATTCAATGCTCTTATTTCTTTATTAATTTTCTGCCTCGATGATCTGTCTATTTCTGAGAGAGGCGTATTAAGATCTCCTACTATTATTGTATTAATATCAATATGACTCTTTATCTTGATTAATAGTTTTCTTATGTAATTGGGTGCTCCCATATTGGGGGCATAGATATTCACAATTGTTAGATCGTCTTGTCGGATAGTCCCTTTAAGAATTATGTAGTGTCCTTCTGTATCTCTGACTACAGTTTTTAGTTTAAAATCTAATTTATCTGATATGAGAATTGCTACTCCGGCCTTCTTTTGAGGCCCATTGGCATGAAAGATGCTTCTCCATCCCTTCACTTTCAGTCTGGGTGTATCCTTAGGTTCAAAATGGGTCTCTTGTAGACAACATATGGATGGGTCCTGTCGTTTTATCCAATCTGCAACCCTGTGTCGTTTTATGGGCGCATTTAGGCCATTCACATTGAGAGTGATTATTGAGAGATAGGTTTTTATTGACATCATGTTGCCTTTGAAGTCTTTCTGTCTATAGATTGTTTCTATATTTCTGTTCAATGATATTCTTAGGATTTTTCCTCTTTTATAGGACCCCCCTTAATATTTCCTGCAGTGTTGGTTTGGTGGTTGCATAGTCTTTTAAGCCTTGCCGGTCTTGGAAACTCTTTATCTCTCCTTCCATTTTAAATGTCAGTCTTGCTGGATAGAGTATTCTTGGTTGCATGTTCTTCTCATTTAGTACTCTGAATATATTTTGCCAGCCCTTCCTGGCTTTCCAGGTCTCTGTGGAAAGGTCTGACGTTATTCTAATGGGCTTTCCTCTGTATGTAAGGAGCTTCTTTGTCCTAGCTGCTTTTAAGAGGGTCTCTCTTGAAACATAATTCCCCATTTTAACGATAAGGTGCCGTGAGGACTTTCGAGAATCTAAAATCTTGGGAGGAAATCTTTCTGCCTCTAGTACATGAACGTTGTTTCCATTCGTGAGATTGGGAAAATTTTCATAGACAACTTCTTCCACTATATCTTCTAGACTTCTTTCTTTTTCTTCCCCTTCAGGGATTCCAATAATTCTGACGTTGGAACGTTTCATGGCATCGTTTATTTCCCTGATTCTGTTTTCGTGGCTTCTGAGCTGTTTGTTCCAGGCTTCCTCCTGATCCTTTCTCTCTATCTGTTTGTCCTCCAGATCACTAATTCTATCTTCTGTCTCAGTTACCCTAGCTTTTAGAGAATTTAGATTGGATTGGAACTCATTGAGAGCATTTTGAACATCATCCCTGGTGGCTTTCAGTTCTGCCCTAATCAATTCTGTTTGGTCATCCATGGCTTTCTCCAACCTAGCTATTGCCTGGATAATTGTTAGTCTGAATTCCTTTTCTGACATATTGTCTATGTCGATAGCCATTAGCTCTGTTGCAGAAGGCCCATCCTCTGTATTTTTCTTCTGTTGGGTATTCCTCCTCCTAGTCATTTTGGTAAGAGATGACTAAACAGATGCAGCTGGACTTATCGATTGTGGTGCAGTCAATGTTCACCCTGGAACGCTTCTGTGCAATCAGGATTCCCCACCCAAATGAGAGAAAAAAGAAAAGAAAAAGAAATAGAGAAGAAGAAAGAAAAAAAAGGGGGGAAGAAAAGAGGGAAAAAAAGGAAAAAAAAGGAAAAAAAAGGAAAAAAAAAGAGAGAGAGAGATAGGAAAAAAAGGGAAGATAAAAGAGAAGGCTCAGCCCAAATGGGCCACAAGGTAAGATTTGTGGAGTATACAAACAAAAACAGACAGACAAAAAGAGTGATAAAAGTATATGACAGGAGAAAAAAATATGTATATATAAGCAAAAAAAAGGGAAGAACCTCATCAGAAAGAACCCCAAGTATAAGGTTTATATATTATTAGGACAAACACAAATTCACAGAAACACTGACAGAAGGAAAAATTGGGAGAATGGTTATAGATTCTCAGTGTGGGTGAGGAAGGTTATTTTGATTCTTCCTGAAGGTATCTTGATGTTTTTGTTAAGGGACTCAACTTTCCTAAGTTACAGGGGGATTAGAAACTGGTTTGCCTATAGGGGTAGCCTTGATTGGGGAAAGGGGATTACCTTGAAGTTTAACTCTATATGTATAGTAGCAAATAAAAATTCAAAAAGAATAAACTAGACTAAACTAAGTTAAAATTAAAAAGAATTAAAAAAATAGAAAAACAAAAGAAAAACACGGGTATATGTATCAAAAAGTTCAGGTTAGAAGGTTATTAAAGAATTTGATGTACTGGACATCTCAGTGTGATGGTAAATAGGTTAAAAAATTATAAAAAGTATAAAAAATAGGTTAAAAAATTTAAAAAGAACCAGAATATTGGTAAAGAGTTAAAAATAAAAGTTGTATTTATGAAGTAGTGGTGATTGTTCTCTTGTAGTCTTTTTTTTTTTTTTTTCTTCCTTCCTGGTTGGTTTTCTGGGGGAGGGGCCTGCCACGTGGGTTTTCAGACAATGATGTTCCCTGAGTTAGGTCCTCCCGCTCCCCTCAAGGGGGTGAGCTCTTTTTTTTTTCAGGAAACTGTTTTTTTTTCAGCCTTTTGTTCTCTGGGGGTTTTTATGTTCTTTCATCTGCTTTCTCTCGCCTTGACAGCTTTTGATGGTTTTTGGAGGTTTAGAGGAGAGCAAACAGCACCCCAACCTCCCTCTCAGAGAGAAGCCTCAGACTGTTTTGCAAAAGCTGCTGGCAGAGTCGGTTCTGAGTCACTGTCCCTGGGGATGCAGGAGCTCCTCGTTGTACCCAAAACCAGGGCAGCGGTGGCTGTCTAGGCAGCTCCAGACCGCCAGAGAGGTTCCGAGCAGAGATCGCGCACTGAGATTTTCCCGCTGTCCCGGGCTGGGAATGTCTGGTTTTTCTGGCTGCCAGAGCTCCAGGCTAGCGCCTATGAGCACCTTTCCCAAGGGAGGGTGTGGGACGCGCGCGTTTCAGGATTGCCGTCTGGCCAGGCTCCCAGCCCCTCACGGGAGCCAGACCCCACTCGTTCTCGGGCACGCTGGTGTTCAGGTGCAGTGGCCGCTCAGGGACGGAGACCTGATTTCTCCGCCGCACTCTCTCTGGCTCCGCGCCAGGGGAGGCTGTCCTGGGTCCGGGGACTTAGGTCCCTGACCCTAACCGCCCAGGTTCCCACTATTACCCCCCCGTGATCCTTTGCTCTTTGTTTTTTGAGTGCTTTCAACCAGACTCCAAGTTAATGCTGGTCCCCAGACGCAGAGCACTCTCGTGTTGGGGTGTTACTTTCCGATAGGTCACCTCTGGTGGCTCCCTCCCCCTTTTGTTTATCTTCGGACGTTCCCAGTCTGCTTTACCTGCCACTGGCGTCTTCTGCTCCTGTAGAGATCCAGACGTGTATAATTCTGATCTCAGGCTGATTTCATGGGTGGTCGGAGTTCTTTGGTAGGTAATCAGCTCACTTTAGGGTACAGGTTGAAATGGTGCCTCCTCCTACTTCCACGCCATCTTGACTCCCTCCGACAATGAAGTTTTAAGTGTATTTGCATAACTTTTATGCACTGCCTTCCATAAAACTCATAGTCAAGAAGGAAGGCAAAAATAAGTAATTCTAGTATCAAATAAATAATATAGCAGTTTACCCTTTTTTTTGCTGCTACTGGTTTCATACCCTGAAAAAAGTTTAAGGCAAACTCAATAAATGAGGAAAACTCCTGAAGGTGAATTTGACACTGTTGTGTAAATGTGAATGAGTATTTATTAGAGAACATGGAAATGACAGCCAAATAACTGATGGAAAATCTTTGTGGGAAATACGGACTTGTAGGGACACATGTGCCCTGATGTTTATAGCAGCATTATCAGTAATAGCCAAATTATGGAGACAGCCCAAATATCCATCAAAGAATAGGTGATAGAGATAGAGATAGATAGGAATATTACTCAGCCATCAAAAATAATGAAATCTTGCCATTTGCAGTGACATGGATGGAACTGGAGTGTATCATGCTAAGTGAAATAAGTCAGTCAGGGAAAGACAAATGCCATAGGATCCCACAAATATGTAGAATTTAAGAAAGAAAACAGGTGCACATATGGGAAGGAGGAAAAGAAAAAAAAAAGAGAGAAGGAAACAAACCATAAGAGACTCTTAACAATAGAGAACAAGCTGAGGGTGGTAGAGGGAGGTAGGTGAGGGACGAGCTAGACGGGTGATAGGAATTAAGGAGGGCACTTGTTGGGATGAGCATTGGTGTTGTGGGTAAGTGGTGAATCACTGAAATTCTACTCCAAAACCAATATGGCACTGTATGTTCATTAACTAAAATTTAAATGATAATTAAATTCCATACAATATAATGAAAATATGCCATATAAGCTTTCCCTTCCCCCCAAAAATCTTCATGTGAATGCCCCGATCCTCAGATCTATGAACCAGATTGCTGAAAAACTGGTTTTGTTCACAATAGTGGGGAGTTCTCTCCTCCCAGGAAAGGAATGCCTCTGGCAGGTGGGTGTTGCCAGACAAAACCAACTTTTTCACACTTTCCCCTTCTCCACGGATGTTAATACCCAAGGCACAGACAGAAAAAAGAACGAAAGAAAGAAATTAAATCCTGCTGGGAAGTGAGCTTTCCAAGAGACTCTGTGCTAACAGTTTTCAAACTTAAACAATGGCTCTGAGGAACGAAAGCACTTAGAAAGAAACATACACTCTGTTTCTGTGGCTTCTTCTTCTTTTTTTTTTAAATTTTTAATTGAAATTCAAGTTAGTTAACATATAGTGTATTATTAGTTTCAGGGGTAGAATTTGGTGATTCATTAGTTGCATAGAACACCCAGTGCTCCTTCCACCAAGTGCCCTCCTTAATGCCCATCACGCAATTACCCCTTCCTATACCGACCTCCCTTCCAGCAAACCTCAGTTTGTTTCCTAGTGCATTGGGGGTTGAGAGTATCTTATGAGGGCACCTGGGTGGCTCAGTTGGTTAAGCAACTGCCTTCAGCTCAGGTCATGATCTCAGAGTACCGGGATCAAGTCCCGCATTGGGCTCCCAGCAACATGGGGAGTCTGCTTCTCCCTCTGATCTTCTCCCCTCTCATGCTCTGTCTCTCTCTCTCAAATAAATAAATCTTTAAAAAAAAAAAAAAAGAGTCCCTTATGCTTTGCATCTCTGTTTCTGTGGCTTCTTAAAGGGGGAAGGAGCTAAAGCAGTGCTTCTCTGGATAAGATGCCAAGAGCAAAAGAGAAAATGTTACCACCTGGCCTTCAGATCTACTCCAGTCTCGTACCCTTTCTATTTTATGAAATTCACCCATTTTTAATATCTTCGTTTCCAATTTGCTAGGTTATTGGCCTTTTTCATTTTAATCTTCCTGGTAAATTCTACTTCAAAAAATTCAAAAGTACATATGCTTCCTGATAGTCCGTAGAACAGTGCCAAAATAAGAAAACCCTAATGAGCTCTGGCCCCCATTCCCCCCACCCATCTCCCCTTGGGGACCCAATATTCATAGCCTGGGGTGTCTTCTTGCACATTTTTCTCTATATAAGGGAAAGACATTTTTAATAGAATGAAAATATGGCATCTTCTCATTCTTATTTCAAAATTTATGGTGTATATTCATTCAGGTCAATGAATAGGGAGCTGAGTCATTTTAAAACTAACTTCCTGTTTCAGTCACCAACTGCTGCCTACTTAACAATTATTATCTCCTTCCCTGCTAACAGCAACTTTATTTGATTCAAGTATTAAGAGAGCAGCAATGTGATCTCTTGGTCAGACTCCCAAGCCCCACGGGAATGATTCCTGGATTGGTCTATAATGCGGGCTCTCTATCAGTCCTAGTAACTCATTCCCCTCTTTGTTAGTTTCTATATAGTTTTTTTTTTTTTTTAAGATTTTATTTATTTATTTGACAGACAGAGTTCACAAGGCAGAGAGGCAGTCGGGGTGGGGGGGAAGCAGGCTCCCTGCTGAGCAGAGAGCCCGATGCGGGGGCTTGATTCCAGGACCCTGGGATCATGACCCGAGCCAAAGGCAGAGGCTTTAACCTGCTGAGCCACCCAGGCGCCCCTAGTTTCTGTACAGTTTTTATTAGAAGTACAATATCAATACATAAAAGTATTCACACATCAGTAATCACCTTTACCCAATAACATACCCACATAAACCTCACCCAAATTAAGATATAGAACATTACCTGAGAAGCTTACCTCACAGCCCATCTCATGCATTACCCTCCCCCAAAGCAATCAGCATTTGATGTGTATAACTATAGATTAGATTTGCCACTTTTTGAAGGCTATATAAACTGAACATAAAGTATATATTCTTCTGTGCCTTGTTTTCATGTTCAACATTCCATCCCATTCACCCGTGTACTAACCATATATCATCATGTTCTCTCTCTCATCCTCCTCTGTCCTGAGATCGTGAGGCTCCTCAGAGATCAGTTTACTACTCATTTTCCATATTAATCCTCACATATTTAGGAGCGAAGCTATACCTGAATTTCTGAGGCTCTAGCTATGAAGCAGAAAGCTGACTATATTCCCTCCTTCCTTCCTGTATTGTTCACTGCCTCAAGCACAGGGGCATCTTCTCCCTTGGCCGGTCCCCTCTGCCCTGAGCCATTGTTTATCTCTTCTGCCTGGTTTTACTTTTTCTCAATCCAGGTATTGAAATATCTTAGTTTGGTGATTTTTCATTAGGTTTCTGAATGTCTTTCTACCCTATTTTTCCCTTTCCTCTCTCCCAGGGAAAACCTTTCAACTCCCTTCTACTCAAAGTCACCTTAAGGGGTGCCTGGGTGGCTCAGTGGGTTAAGCCTCTGCCTTCAGCTCAGGACATGCTCCTAGAGTCCTGGGATCAAGCCCTGCATTGGGCTCTCTGCTCAACAGGGAGTCTGCTTCCTACTCCCTCTGCCTGCTGCTCTACCAATTGTGATCTCTCTGTCAAATAAATAAAATAAAATAAAAAAGGCAACTTGAATACCTTTTTTTAGAAACATACATGTGACAGACACAAGTTAGTATGTTACCCTAGAATCCATTCTCCCTCCTCTCTTTCCAATAGGACATATAGCTGCCCATACACATGCTACATTTCTTTGTATCCTGTGCTGCTTGGTGGAGCCATGTAACTTTATTCTCACCAATGAAGTGTGAATGAAGTATGTGCATGAATCACACATCATCTCCCTTAAAAAAAAAAAAAAAAAAAAGGCTTTCCCTCTACCATTTTTCTTTCCAGTTTTTTTGTTGTTGTTGTTCTGACCATGTATATGGTACTATGAGCCAGCTTTTACTGTATAGATGAAGATAAGGCACTATATTCTAGGACAGTTCTGTCCAATAGAAATATGTGAACCACAAGTGTAATTTTTAAAAAAATTTTTTTTCCATTTTATTTATTTTTTTCAGCGTAACAGTATTCATTCTTTTTGCACAACACCCAGTGCTCCATGCAAAACGTGCCCTCCCCATTACCCACCACCTGTTCCCCCCACCTCCCACCCTTGACCCTTCAAAACCCTCAGGTTGCCCCAACCTCCCACCCCTGACCCTTCAAAACCCTCAGGTTGTTTTTCAGAGTCCATAGTCTCTTATGGTTCGCTAAAAAATTTTTAAAGATTTATTTTAGAGAGTGATTGCATGTGCACGAGCAGAAGGAGGGGTAAGGGAGAGGGAGAGAATCTTAAGCAGACAACCCGCTGAGTGCAGAGCCCAGTGTGGGGCTCAACCTTAATGACCATGAGGTCATGACCCTAGCTGAGATCAAGAGTCAAATGCTCAACCGACTGAGCCACCCATGCACCCCATAATTTAAATTTTCTAAACAAAAAAGTAAAAAAGGATGGATGAAATTAAATTTAATAATGTATTTTAACCCAATATATCCGAAGTGTTATTTCAATACTCAGTCGCTATAAAGTTGTTAATGAGATATTTTGAGTTGTTGGGTTTTGTTTTTCATACAAAGTCTTTGAAAACTGGTGTGTATTTTATACTTGCAGTATGTCTTAATTTGGACTGGCCATATTTCAAGGACTCAGTAGGAATGCCTGGGCAGTGGCTGCCATACTGGATAGAACAATTCTAGAGCATGGCAGAGCGACAGGACAGAAGGCAGCTGGAGCCCTGGGACAGACTCTCCCAGCCTCCTTGGACTAACTGGCTATACCTATTATGTGAGAAGTAAATTTCTACCTTGTTGGAGCCAGTATTTTTTTTTTTTTAAGTTTCTTTATCACAGAAGCTTAGCCTGTATCTTTACTAATCCACTCACACTTATACACAGAGTAATTCTAATGTAGCCCCTCTCTGAAAACTCCTCTGTTCAAGGCTGGAGGCTTTATATAATACCTAAAATTGAAGGAGTCCAAAAGGAGAAGCTCCAGTCCTATCACCCTGAAGAAGTGTCTGGAGGACCAGATATTCTGTAATAAACTATGCACCACTCTCATATATGTATCATTTTTCAACCTTCTGTTGAAAAACCCCACACCTCCATCAGCTTCTCTTGAGCATTTTTCTTTGGAAAATGTTTTGTAAGAATGGCTTAAGACAGAATTAAAAGTGATACATGTAAGATGGGATAAGACCCAAAGAACAAAAAGGAAGTACAAATAAAGTTGAAGGATGGAAGAAGTCAGACATATCAAAATAGGGTAAAAGTAATTGTTAAAAGAGAAAATCCTTGAAGCAGTTCATTGAACTTTCCAAGACATTTTACACTTTTGCTATATTCCAGATATTGGACTGGACCAACCCAGACTGGGGCACCAGAAAGACTTCTGGTGGATAGAACACAAAGAACCAAGTTAAGAAGCATGTGTAGAAATAAGTCAACTGACAAGAAGTACAATTCTAACAGAAGGAGAAGCATGTGCAAAGGCCCTGGAGGAGTCCTGGAAGGACACATTTTGGAGACCACAGGCATTCGTTTTGACAAAAATAAAGATTACAACAGTGGAGAGGGGCTGGAGATGAGATCAGTGGGGTAAGTGAAAAGGATGGCTTTAAAAAGGCTTTGAGCTCCCTGGTGAGGGGACCTCTAAGGATGTTCAGCATGGCGTCACAGACCCGGCTGGTGGTGATGACAAGATCAGATCTGCCTGATAATGAATAGGACATTGCAGATGTGAAACTGATAGGATATTGACCAAAATGGTGGATTTAAAGATAGGGCTCAGGTTTCTGAGATTGGTGATAAAATGCCTGCTGGTCCCCCACGTTGAGAAGGACATAGAGGATTTCAAGAGCAGAATGACTTGCACAGTTTTGAAAAATGAAGCATGTTAGAAAGTTGGTAAGTGAATCCAGCCAAGGAAGAAGAGCCTGAGACCTTATCCTAAGGGATATCAACATTTAAAGGATAGACTGAGATGGAAGATCAGAGAGACAGAGAAAGAGAGCGAGCTCATAAAAGCCAATGGAGAGAACATTTCAGGGCAAATGGTGTTGGGCCTGAGGGCTGGAACATGTCCTCTGGCTTTAGGAATAAGGTAGGTGGTAATTTCAAGGGGATACTCACTGGGGCAGCAGGGGCGGAAGCTGGGTAGAAGTGTGAAAGAGGGAACTGGAGTGAGAAAACAGGTATGAGGGGCGCCTGGGTGGCTCAGTTGTTAAGCGTCTGCCTTCGGCTCAGGTCATGATCCCAGAGTCCTGGGATCTAGCCTCACATCAGGCTTCCTGCTCGGCGGGAAGCCTGCTTCTCCCTCTCCCACTCCCCCTTCTTGTGTTCCCTCTCTGTCTCTCTCTGTCAAATAAATAAAGTCTTTAAAAAAAAAAAAAGAAGAAAGAAAGCAGATATGATCATTACTGTCCACTCTTTCAAGAGCCTAACTCTTAAGAAAGGAAACCACAACCAGGAGACAAGGGAAGAGTTTTTGTCTTTGTTTTTTTAAATATATTATATAAATGTTTAATGCTAAGGAAATTCTCTAGTCAAATGGAAGAATGCTATATCGTAGAGAAATGATCAACGGAGTATCATCTAAAGCAAGATCCTTCTCCTGAGATGGGAAAAGGGAAGCAATTAGTGCTACAGCCACAAATCTGTGGGTAGGCAAAAGATACAGGGGCACCTGGGTGGCTCAGTGGGTTAAGCCTCTGCCTTGGGCTCAGGACATGATCTTAGGGTCCTGGGATTAAGCCCCACATCGAGTTCTCTTCTCAGCAGGGAGCCTGCTCCCCACTCTCTCTGCCTCCTTGTACTGTCTGTCAAATAAATAAATAAATAAATAAGCAAATAAATAAATAAATAAAAAGAAGCAGAGATAGGAGGGAGTTTTCTATTTTCTCAAAACTCAGGGAGGACCTCTGCCAAGTGAGGGTAGGCGCTGCTGGCTCTGGATGGGGGCAGGGCTAACCTTTCAGCTGCGCCCTTTGCTCCCGGGCTTCTCAGCTTCCTGGACTTCCTGAGGAGAGATCAGGATAGTTGGGGCTTTGCCAGGTAGAAAAGGAGGAAAAGATGAGCAAGAGAAGTGAGGGTTTGGGGGGAAAACTAACTGCTTGAAGTTTCTTTGGAGTTTACTGGACAGGAATCTTACAAGCTTATTTTATTCAACTTCTTCCTTCTAAAAGGGAGAGACTGAAGAACTTACCCAAAGTCACAGCTCGCTGCTGGAGTAGTGGTGGCTGAAGTTCGGAACTTCTGATCCCATGTCTTTTGAGGCGTTTCCGTCCCCGCTGGTTTTTTATTTTTTTGGCTTCATGCTTGCCCTTGGGCACAAACTTTCTTGGTGGATTACTAGAAAGCAGTCATCTAGCATTTGGGAGAAGACAAGTTTGCTTTGCCTCTGACCTTGCTTTTGAGCATTACTGAGTAACTAGTTCCTCCATTCAGTCAGGGGCTGCCTGAATTTACCTATTAGCATTTGAAAACCTTTTCTCTTTGGGCAGTTTTCCAGCAGACAGGACGGAAGCCTGGGGTTAGTACAATGGGAAAGGAAATTTTATAAGAGACAAAGCCAGCAGTTGTAATGTGCCCCACAATCGAGAACTTTTAAAACCTTTTCCTGTTTTTCCTCCAGTCACCATGTAGTTTTTCCTAATGTCTGTTCCTTTCATCCCACTTTCAATATTTCCCTCTTTGATTTAACTGTCTTTGTTACAAGAAAAAACATTTGTCTTTGGGATTGCGAACTTTGTGAAATAGCGAGGGACTGACTCCTTGGGCTATGCCACAGATCTTTCAATCGCCACCTTCTGGATAGGTGACACATTGAGAATGCATTATCATACCTCTGATCCAGTCATTTTCTGAATTGAATGTAGCCTCATTCTCTGTCTCTCATTGGTTATCAGACTAATTCCAAAAATGAAAAGGGCCCACTACCAATTAGGATTAATCTGAAATGCGGAGGATATCTATTTCAAGGACTTTAAGTTTAAATACAATTATATAAATGATCCCAGATCAGCATTAAAATCATTTCCTTTCCTGCAAATGAAAGACACCATTGAACTTTTCAGAACCCCGGATAATATCAATTAGGAATACTATAAAATATGGACCTTTAAAAGAAGATAATGACTGACTATAAGAACTGGACTGTCAGCAGAGTTTAAGTACTTATGTTGGATTAACACTTTATTTTGTTGGACATCATGACCTAACTCAGGATTAGCGCTAACCCAGTTCAGCAAATAAAAATACAGAATGCTCAGTTCGATTTGAATTTCAGATGAACAACAGATAATTTTTAGCATAATTACGCACCCTTGCATACAAATGTATGCCTTGTTATCTACAATTCAAATTTCATAGGCCTGTATTTTATCTGGCAGCCCTACTCAGGATCCATATTAACTGCAGCATGTTGTGAAAACTACCTTCATCACCAGCTTGGGTTGGGACACTTCTGAGCTATATCCCCTGCCCTGTCCTTGCATTTGGGTTTATGTGGAATTATGACTGGGCCCGCGTCTGCTACCCAGGCAGAGGACAGGGTGAGGACTTCTGCAGCATCGAGTAAGTACACGTGGAGAGTGGCCGGGAGGCTGGAGGGCAGGAGGCAGAGACCGAGGACCCTCACAGTTATTTCATCCTCTATGGTGCATCCTCTACAAAGCCGTTAAGATTTCACAACTGCATCCTTTTATTTATTTATTTATTTTGAAGGCTTAATCTTAGAATTGTTCTAATTTGAGTATAGCTGGCATATAATATTAGTCTCAGGTGTACCTAGGGATTCAACAATTACATGCATTTTGAATTGCCTACCATATTAAGTGTATGTAAATGTATTCCTTTTTAGTAGAGCCCAGATAGAACTCTCTCAAGTCAGCAAATGAGGCTTTAATCTAAATGTGTTCCCAACTAATATTAACACCTGTGTATTAATGAAAGTTCCTCAGCCTCCTCTCAAGACCTCCTATATCTTTATTTGACCTTCCTGGACTGGAAGCCAATAACTTTAATTGTGAGGCTTCTCCGTTGTTCTTGTGAGTGGTAGTTAGTGGGGATGGGTTGGTCAGGATATTGGAAACAAGTTATCCAGGGGCCAAATGGAGGACAGTAAAGTTTTCCTTAAACTACAGTGTTTTGGGTAGTACTGGAGGGACTGGAGTGGGGAGTGGGGGGTGGCTGCCTACTTGCACCCCCTTTACCCTCTGCCCCATCTTGAATAACACCTGAGGGCCATTTGATTATTCAAAACCCAGTGACCCTTATGGAGCAGTCCATCTAGAACTGGAGAGCCTGTAAGTCTAGGAAAACGTATTATGAACTCCCACCCCCCCACACACACCTTCTACCCCGTTTGTGACGTGCACTGCCTGCCATAAGCTTATGATTGCACCAAGTGCCTACCGGGAAGATACGGACTCCCAAAATATTCTTAGGAGTATGTGTATATGTCTATTCATGCACACACACATACCTACATATAATGTCTTGTTAAGAATAAATATAATGTATATTCAATGCAGAAAAGCTAGCAAATACCAAAAAGCTACTCAAGAGAAAACAAATCACCCACAATCCAGAGAGAATGATTAATACTTTGAAATATGTTCTTTCAGTTTTTCTCACACAATTTTTTTTTTTACATATTTGAGATCATATTTTCTCATCTACTATCAAGTTATCATTTCCCAGCATCAGACCTTGCTTTGGAAGAGGATGGGTAGGCCTTATGACTCTGTGTGACATACTGAGAAATCAAGTATTGAAATGCTGTAATCCCTAAGACTCTCCCAAATGATCTTTCCGAAAGAAAACTGCTCTTGGCAGTGATGACCAGTGCCTTCAAACTTGTAGTCTCAGACTCTTGTTAAGGGACTCATTGTCATTTTTGGTTTTGGTTTTGTTTTTTTTAAAATAAAGATTTTATTCATTCTTTTGAGAGAGAGGGCACAAGAGGTGGGGGGAGGAGGAGCAGAGGAAGAGGGAGAAGCAGACTCCCTGCTGAGCAGGAAGCCATGTACTAATGCTTTAATCCAAATTCATCTTTCTGATACAGATGTTGGACCAGACAACTATTGTATATAGAGGATGTACATGGGATTTATCTTAGCCTCATTTTTCCCTTATTATTCCCTTGACCATCATTGTACCACGCTATAAGTACAAATAACCTAAATGCACCCAGAAGATAGAATATGATAGTGTCAAAGGAAAGTTATTTACCTTTGTAGATTACCTTCTCTGTGCCAGGTACTGTGCATATTCTGACATAATTATCATTAAAAACCCCAGGGTAATTCAACGAGGAGGTACATTTTAATTCATCTCCTCCTCTGCTTTGGAGAGATTTTTCATGCCTTAGGTCACACAAATGGTAATAGAATTAAGCTTCAAACGCAGGGTGAATACAGTTTCAAAGCTCATACTATTTTAAAGCAATGTTGGATAAAAAAGCATCTTTATCAAATGGAATTGGTTAAAGGAGTGGATGAAACCCAAGGGACCTCAGACATCAAATAAAAGATAAAATTTCATGGATTTTGAACAGAACCAAAGGTTCCATGTGCTTGGCCATCCCAGCACTAAAATCCTTTTGTGAATTGTCAACTACATCACCTCTACCTTCTGACCTTATTGTTTCATTTGGTTTGTTCAGGAGAGTTCAGACTTGGGAGTCAGAAGACTCTAGCATCGGCAGGCCATCTGTTACCTGTTGCGTCCTAGACGAGTCACCTTGCTTCCAAGTCTTGGTTTCTCCATTTCTAAAATATTGACTCCCACAACCTGACAGTGCTTTGTACGTGGAGGGGACCCACATGAAATAACCATAAGAATGTTAATTTCATAGCTCTGCACAAAAAAATCGTAATGACTGCCTCAGCTAAAGCCTCCTGAGACTAATATTTGTTTTTCTAAGACTAGCAAGTATGAGAGAAGGAAGGAATTGGGATGCATAAAGGATTATAGAGATAATTTGGATTCTAGTTCAATCTGGCTGCTGCGGTGACTATAACGATTTTGGTTATACTTGATTATTGTCCTTTCTGCTCCGTGGGGAAATAAATCATTTTATGAGTCTAGATTGCATTTAACACCTCGACAGTAAAAATGAGGAATTTCACATGAAGCATTGATTTACTTGTGACTAGAGCTTTAGCAATTCTGACCAAGTTACCGAATTTGACAGCAGAAGAAATATAAGCATCCAACAGTGGGTTGTTCCCAGTGAAAACAACCATGCTGTTTCCAGAAACATTTGGCATGCAATTTGTGTGGGGAGAAAATAATAGCAAAGGCAAAAATGAACAAATGACAAGCCAGCCATCAATGGATGCCCTGTGGAGTCACCAAAGTTAAAAGAGAGATTTCCTGTTGTGATATCAGAGTCATAACTCCTTCTTGTGACTGCATGCAAATTAAGGAAGTGTCGGCTTGACGTGACCATATCAAGGAATTTATGAGTCAGCATCAATAAATAAAAATGCTAAGTAGAAGACTAAATAATTGCTCCTCTTTACAGTCTAACTGCCTACTCTTAAAGTTATATCAGAATCATAAATAACGAAATCTGAACAGCGTGGATACATGGCGAGTAGCTGGATTGGAAGTTCAAAGAATAATGAGGATTCTTCATGAAGACTTTCTTTTTTTTTTTAAACATTTTATTTATTTATTTGACAGACAGAGATCACAAGTAGGCACAGAGAGAGAGGAAGGGAAACAGGCTCCCTGCTGAGCAGAGAACCAGACGACCCTGAGGTCATGACCTGAGCAGAAGGCAGAGGCTTAGCACACTGAGCCACCCAGGCACCCCTACATGAAAACTTTCTGAACTTGAGTTCTCCACATATCCTATTCCACAGACCTTATGCTTTATTGAAGATATCACAATCTCCCTCTTGTCAGCACCCAAAAACTGAATAATTATTTCTGGTTTAAATCTCCGGCACTGAAATATTTTCAGCTTCCAGAGATGACAGGGAAAATGTCAGGTATGTTTGGAAATTTTTGTCTTTGGAGTAAAGGGACTTGTTGGGGGACAGAAGAGACTGTACCTCGTCATTAATTTCAAATGGTTTGTAATTTGCTTCCTCTCCTAAACAGGTAGGATAAAGTGCTTTCTCTTTGAAAAATATGAAACTTTGACAGATCTTTTTTAAAAGGAATGTTAAAAATTGCCTCGTGGTTGGACACAACATGAATCTGAAAAGTATCCTGTCTTGTGTTAGCTGCTATTACTGTACGTATTACAGTCAAAATCATGATGACTATCTCTTCTACAACAGGGCTCGCTGATACTTAATGGTGTATTTATTACTATATTCGGGACAACTTTATTCACAGCGATAACCTGCTACATGTTTGTTTTTTTTCCAACAAGTGATCCCTTTGCCCCTGGTATTATCAGAAAGCTTTACCTCCACCATCCTGAATTCCCCACCTCCCATCATAACTAAGGTAGAATCCCCTCGAGGGCAGGATTCTGTCTGTCTTGTCCATGGCTACAGCTCTGCAGAGCATAGCAGGTGCAGAGCGGAGCATTGCTGACCCGCGATTTCCTCCCTGTCTTCTCTGCGTATTCGGGAGGGTGTGGTACGACCGATTGTTCCATTCATTATACTCTGAAGGCAAAATTGGAAGGGACCGGCATAAGGAGAAATGCAGCAGCTGTATCAACTGTCACAAGAAAGCGTTGTCATCTCTGCCCAGTCGGGGAGACTCTCTTCTACAGTGATTACACCTCTAACTCGAGATTCTGTCTCCTCGCCTCTACAGAACTTCCTGGATGTAATCAGAACTCACCTCCTTAAGCAGAGGGCAAGGAGACACAGCGATGGAGGCAGGCCACTCCAGGTTGGTGGGTGGCAGTTTTAATAAGCAAAGGGAACTTGCATGGGAGGCTTGTCGTGGGCAGCAGTAAGACGAATGTGTCCCTGCGGCCATCTGCCAAATGGTAAACATTTATAAAGAGGCCTTAACTGGGCTCAGTCCCATATGTTGTGCAGGTGTTTTCAACTGCACCCTATCTCAAGTCTGTGTCCTTGGAGCGACCTCTGGGAGCAGGAAAAGGCAAGTGGAACCCACATTCCAAGGATGGGGAGGGGGCCAGGATCTTCTGAGCCCTGGGGTCCAGCTCATGGTTCAACTGGCAGTCATGTCTTTTTGAGGACCTCTCCCAACATCCTGTGAATGTGTGTGACAATCACAGCAGTTCAGAGTTTCCTATTCCCGGGAGAGCAAATGAAACAAAAAGGTGAGGAAATCAGCCTTTGAGTTAGGGCAGTTGGTACAGGGGTTGAGAGATGCTGGAGCTGGGTGATCTGGGTTCAAATCCATGGCCTGCTCTTTGCTCTGTGTCTGGCGTTGGGAAAACTGTTTAATTTTGATGTGTTTTCGCTTCGTGGCTTATAAACGGGGCTTCCTACCTCACAGCATGCTGTGAGGATAAATGAGTTAATATTCATGACATACTGTGGGGACATTCCCTGTTGCCTTATTACTTGCTCTGGAGTAGCCAGCAAGCCGGCCTGGAGGGTTAGGTGAGCGGAGATTGTGCCATTCTCTACTGCTAACTAGCTGTGGGTACTAGTTGTAACATCTCAAGGTTTCTGTCGTCTCATCTGTAAAACGAGGGTGGAGGCTACAAGGAAGGGTTTCAGGATTTCAAATGCTATAACGATGGCTCCATCTCTTCCCTTCTGAAATAGACGCGTCCAGGGCATATCAGCGATCAAATTGAGTAATGAATGTGTGAGCATCGTACAAATGCAAAGCAAATGTCATGTCAGTTTTTAATGTCCGTACAGGCTCTACTCAGTACTGTATTCATTTACCCTGAAAATATTTTAATATTAATTTCCAAATCTGTTAAGTTCCAGTTGCTTTGAAGTATAAGACTGAGTGGTCATGACAGAAAATAAGGCAACTACAAAATCATTTTAATGAAATGGTTAGAGATCATGACCTGAGCTGAAGGCAGCGGCTTAACCCACTGAACCACCCAGGCGCCCAATCGGATATATTCTTACCTTCTTTTTTTTTAAATTGGATTTTTTATTCTTTTCCTTTTATTCTAAACTATGCTTGGGCTGCTGATATATCTGCCTCATATGAGTCACTTTAGGCAAGGATGGGGATATTTAGTATACTGGCACAAATCTGTAGATGCTAGAGTTCCAACAGAGCACGTGGCTTGTGGAGAAGGAGCATGTTGATCTGCTCCAGCCGATAGACTGATGATGTGGGCTTCCCTGTCTGCTTATCACTTGAGCGAATTATAGACCATATTTTACAAGACTTGTATTTGTTTTAAAAACACATATACATATTTGCTTAAAAATAGTGGGCTCTATAAAATACACAACCGTAGCATTTTAGGACTGGGAAAGATCTGAGAGTGTATTTAGTCCAAATTTAGCAGTTTTCAAATAGTTGGGATGATGTGACGACATGGTCACTTCACTGTGGTGGTGTTCTTTCCAAATCCCATAACCACAGTGTAATCATGAGAAACACACCAGAATAACCTAAATTGGGGGAATATTCTACATGTTAACCTACTGGTGCCCTTTGCCAAACTTACGGGAAAGAAGGAAAGACTAAGACACTGTCACAGACCAGAGGAGACTGGGAGGCACATCACTAGATACAGTGTGGGCTCCTGGACTAGATCCTGGAGCAGAAAGAGGACATGAACGGAAAAAAAATGGTGACATCCAAGTAAATCTCAACTTTAATTAATAGTAAGACACCAATGCCAGTTTTTCAGGTTGGACAACTGTACTATGGTAAAATAAAATGTTAACAATGGAGAAACTAGGGGATGGGATATATCAGAGAGCTCTGTACTTTTTTTGCAACTTTTCCCTAAGTCTGAATTTATTTCAAAATAAAAATGTATCAAAATACAGGTAGAAGCTCATAATGTAAACTGTTACCCTTTTTTGGTGGAACATTACTCTAGTGCTGGCTTATAATATATGGACTGGTTCAGAGGTCAGACAAACATGTTGGTAAATTTATAACTCCCTTGGGTGGGAAGTATGAGCATGCCTAACTGCTCTACTTTTTAAAAAAGAATTTATTATTCACACATTTCCCTATGAATATTTGTTCAAATTATTCTAAATGATATTTTGCAAACAGTGGTAGAATGGAATTATGTAAATAACTTTTTCAAATGAAATATAGACTGTTCCAAAAAGATCTGCTTAGAAAGATAAGCGGTTTCACTCTGAAACTGAAGACAGAATGAGAAGCCAATGAGGTAATTTGTCTGATCATTTCCTTTTCCAGTTACTCGAATGGTTTAAATATTAGCTCTGAAAAGATCTATGTGTCTTTATGAATTTCTGAGGACTTTGGTTGAATTGTTTCTTTTTAAACTGAAGATTGAGATCATAACTTTGATTAATATCAGATAAGAGGAGCATGCAAAAATATACTAGCTTGTTCGCTAACCATAAAGATAGTCATGCAATATTTAGGGTCATTTGTTACTTTTATTATTCCTCAGTTTGAATATATATATATATGATACAGCTAATAAATTAACTGGCTTAAATTCATGCTTGGCCTATTCATCCCAAAGAAAAACTTGAATTTAGATCTAACAGGGTAGCTAGTTGTGCTGACAAATCGGCTTGATTCCCAAGCAAATTACAAGGGGAAGAGGAACATTCCACTTACTCAGTTCAACCTTGTCTGTAGTCTCACTTGTAAAGCAGGGATGGTGAGGAATGACCAACCTCCAGACAGAGCTTTGGGCTGAACATGGAAAGATGGAGGAGTGTTATAAAGATGCCATCTTGGATGGAGTGAAGAATCCTCTGACGTGTTTTTCTCCATTTAATGTGAATCCCATCCTGCAAAATAAATGTCACCTTCTTTCTTCTGCCAGAATTTTAGCATTGGCGTCTGAAGAAGGAAGTTCATAGCTGATGTGTGCCAGGAACTGAGTTAATATCTTAAAAGAATTATCTTATGTAAATCTCTCATCCCCTGAATGTTCCTGAATGGTTCCCTCACGTTTTTTTGCTATAAAGAAGTGGGTTTTTTTTTTCAGATTTTAAAGATTTTATTTATTTATTTGACAGACAGAGATCACAAGTAGGCAGAGAGGCAGGCAGAGAGATGGAGAAGCAGGCTCCCTGCTGTGGGATGTGGGACTTGATGTGGGACTTGATCCCAGGATCCTGGGATCATGACCCGAGCCGAAGGCAGAGGCTTTAACCCACTGAGCCACCCAGGCGCCCAGGTTGTTTATTTTTTTTAAGATTTTTTTTTTTTTTGAAAGGCGGGGGGCACCTGGGTGGCTCAGTGGGTTAAAGCCTCTGCCTTCGGCTCGGGTCATGATACCAGGGTCCTGGGATCGAGCCCCGCATCGGGCTCTCTGCTCAGCAGGGAGCCTGCTTCCTCCTCTCTCTCTCTGCCTTTCTGCCTACTTGTGATCTCTGTCAAATAAATAAATAAAATCTTTTAAAAAAAAGAGAGAGAGAGAGAGAGAGTGTGTGTGTGTGAAAGTCAAGCACAAGCAGGGAAATGGAGAACAGGGAGAGAGAGAAGTAGACTCTCTGCTGAGCAGGGAGCCTGTCACTGGGCTTGTCCCAAGACCCTGGGATCATGGCCTGAGTCAAAGGCAGGCGATTAAATAACTGAGCCACCCAGGTGCCCCTGAAGAACTAGTTTTTAACCTTACCATCCCCTGGGGAGCTGTTGTAACTCTTCATCACTCAGGCCACACCCAAGAGCAATTAATCAGAACCTCTGAAGGCAGGGCTCCACACCAGTATCTTTAACGTCCCCCAGGTAATCACCATAAGCAGCCAAAGTTGACAAGGACTGTCCTCAGGGATCTACCAGAATCCTAACGGTCACCAGAGGCCATTGTGCCCATAATTCTCCAAGTGGGACTCCTCCTGTTTATACTCCTTCATGGAGAGAGCAGGTGTCCTCCTTCCCTTTGCAAACTTTTCTCCCTTTCTTCTCTTTAAAAGCCTATAGCTATGATGGTCATGCCATCGACCATCCAGCCTACACTCCTCCTGGTTGCTGTCCCTTTCCACTTACCACCCCCTCCACACCAGTCACTCCCCCACTTCTCTGAAGATTTTAGTTTTGGAGGCTCTAAAGCCATGCTAGAATTTATCCAGAAATATACCAAGTCATTGTTAAATTAAAATGTGTTGGGCATTTCATGTTCAACAAACATAAATAGTATCTCAGCAGAAAACTGAAATAAAAGCTGTCACATTGTCATCTGTCCCTCCCAGACTGACGAAGAGTGGGGACTGGGACGTGTTTCTTGTCATGTACCTTTCTTCTACTTCTGTCTTTGCTGTTTCCTCAACACAAAAGACATATTTCCACCTTAGCTCCTTTTCTCCCCAGAAGTTTCTTTGCTATGATTTTTCACCTGCCCAGACTGCTCACCTCCTTCAGCCCTTTAACTTAATGATGTGTTCTCGGTGAGGTTTCCCTGATCACTTCGTTGAAAATTGCTCACCCATATTTCCAGGCTTTCTTTGTCCCTCCCCTGCTGTACTTTTCTTTACAGCATTTATCATGAGATGACATAATATACATTTCAATTATTTATTTGTTTCTTGTCTGCCTCCTGGGCAGGAATATTTGTGTGTTTTGTCACAAATATCTACATATCTACAGCGCCTACAATGCCTGGCACAAGATGGGGACTCAAAACTATTGAATTACTCCATTAACCTTAGGAGGTACATTCTATTTTTGTTCTGATGGTACAGATAAGGAAACTGAATCTGGAGCCACAAAGTAACCTGCGTAAGAACATCGGTAAGTGATTCAAGTTCAGTCTCAGTGACTGGGCAATTTCCCACCAATTACACTGTTTTTCTTTCATGGGTTAAGTGGAAGATTTGCCTCTTTGTAAAGGAAGGCTGAATTTTGAAGTAGATAAAAAGACTAAAGAACACTATATTTTGACGGTTGGTCGAACAGCTTGGTCCGTTTCAGGGACCGTTGGACCAACTATTACAATTTGATTTAGATGATGAGAATTTGAAATAGATTTTAATATTTCAGTCTGAATATTGCAGAAGTACACAAGGTACTGAGAGAGGAACGTGCCAGGTGTGCTCAAGGAACAGCAAAAACATCGTATTGGAGGGTAGAGCGGCACAGAAAGGCAATCCGTCTTCTGCACAAATCCATGTGAACAGATGTCGACGAGAGAAATTTTTATTTCAATTTTTACTGAGTTATTTATTGTACTGAGAGTGAAGTATAGCTTTTTGATTGTACAAAAGAGGAAACTATAATTTTAGCTCACTAAAACTAAGAATAAATGCTTTGCAGGGTGGTTTGCTTTGTTTTGTTTTGTTTTGTTTTTTTTTGAAACAGCTTTAGTAACATTTGGCATCATGATGATAATTTTGGTAAATTAAAATATTAAATTCTAACCCAAACTGATGAGTTGATTCTATGTGTGTACACTAAACAGTTTACAAAACACCAGAAATAATGTAACAAAGTTTACATATTTCACATAAGTTCATAATGTCAATATGATAGATAACCAGTTTCAATAAAGGACCAGGAAAAATGATCCTAAGTAGTTTAGGTCACAGAAACCGGAATTCCACATAAGTAGAATTTGGTAGATATTTGTATTTAGTATTAACTATAGGAAATTTAACTCAGAATTCATTTACAAACTAGAAAACTGTCCTTTTGTAGTGGAAGTGTTCAGGCTGGAATGTTGTGTGTCCAGACACTGTTATGGAGCAGAAGAGGGATAATGGACAAGTATCAGCCCATGTGATGGATAAAGATCTGTTCCATACATTGAAAGGGTTCACATTTTCACAAAAGCTCAGAGGAAGCCAATCTCGGCTTCAGTAACATGCCAGCTCAAAGAGAATGAAATATTTTGAATACTAATATAAGAATATGTGTTTCACTCTCGAGGATGAAATCATCTTTGCTTAAGGACAAAAGTCAAATCTGAAGGTGTGTCCTCCAGAAATGAAAAAAACTGTAAATCAAGTCACTGAGCTGTGAAACTGACACAAGATAGAAGACGAAAGAAAGGAAACTAAAATTATTTCAAGGTTTTAGGAAATGTGGGACTATAAGATAACAGTATTCTTTGGTGATCAGGGAAGGGTACGACAAGGAAGAGGAGTCTTGCTGGTGGTTTACTAAACTTAAAAAGATACAATCCATGTTCATAGAGATGTTTTAGCAAAACAAAAATCACAGAACTTGAAAAGGGGTCAGTACTGGTGTTGAAGCGTATAAAAAAGACTCGGGAAATAAATGACAAAAGATCTTCTTTCTCCTTTATAACCAGATGTGCTGGGGGCAGTCCTGGATTGAATTTTAAACCAATTAAAAAAAAAAAAAAAGCTATACAATATAATGGGCATTATTGGGACAACTGGTGAAATTTGAATATGGACTGTAGATTATAGTATTGTATCAGTAGTAAATACTTGATTTTTATCATTGTACTATGGTTATACAAGAGATCACCCTTATTTTTAGGAACACACACTGAAATATTTAGGGAAAAGGGGCATAATATCTGTAACTTACTCTTTTAAAAATAGTTCAGAAAAAAATGTGTGTTGTGTACGTGTGTAAATGATGAAGAAGAGAGAGAAAGATAGCAAATGACTAAGGCAATGGGGCAAAATGTCATAATGGCAAATCTGGATAAAGGTAAAGTGTGTATAGGAATTCTTTTTACTGTATTCTTTCAAAATAAGAAGTTACTTTAAAAAAGATAGCTCAAAATATCTATCAAAAACAAAATAATATGATTACATCACACTTGGATTCTTAAATAACACTAGTTAAAAAAGGAAATAATAAAGAAATCTAAGAATATGTAGACCTGAATGTAAGTAAAACTACATGGAAAAATGCACTGAAAATGAAAAACCAGCCCTTGGGAGGAAACATAGCTATTTAAGTTAAGTGTACATAGGAAACAAGCAAGCTTATCACCAATCTCACCAGCAGTGAGTTTACCATTTTTTTCCTTCTGGTCCTCCTAGCACTTGGTTCAGATTCAGTCATACATGTGCCCCCAAATTTCTGACTGAAGAATAGGAAAAGGGGACTCCAGGAAGACAGAAAGTACCAAAAAGAACACAAAGAAGAAGGAGTCCAGAAAGCAGCCCCATAAAATTGTTTACAAATCATAGGCTTACCTTGGAGCTGAATATGGCATGGATATGATCCTAATCAGCATGTTAAAAACTTTGAAAACTGAACTAACTGATCATAGCCCACATCTTAGACTAGCGAATGCATGGAAAACTTGAGACAGATCCAGATAGCGCTCCAAATATACCCAACCAGAGCCCACAGAAAATGTGTTAAAGTCTGTGACCAGAACCTAACCTGATTGACTGTTAAAATTATTAACATTTTCCATAGGATTTAACAAAGTCCAGAGTCTTGTAATATTTCAAATGTCTGAGACACAATCTAAAATTATTCAGTATACAAAGACCCAGGAAACTTTAACTCATTTGTGAAAAGACAATCAACAGAAGACAACATTGTGTTGACAACTATGTTGGAATTAAGCAACCAAAACTTAAAGGCAGGTTTTATTAAAATTCTCCAATAAGTAACTATAAGTACTCTTAAAAGAAATAAAAAAATAGAAAGTCTTATCAAAGAAGTAAGGGATATAAAGAAAAATAAAATGGAAAATTTAGAACAGAAAAAATATACCTCACATGAAAACACTCACCAGATGGACCAAGTAGCAGAATGGCGATGACAAAAGAACAAGTCAGTGAACTTGAGGATAAATCAATAGAAATTATTCAATTGGAATAAGAGAGAAAAAAAGATTTTTAAAAACAAAGTCTCAGGATCCTATGAGAGTACTGGAAAAGAATGCCAACATTCATGTCATTAGAATCTCAGAAGAGGAGAAAGAATGTGATGCTGGGAAAAATGTAAAGATTAATCACTGAAAACTACCTCCCAATTTTTAAAGTTTCTTTTTGATTCTAGTTAGTTAACATACAGTGTTATATCAGTTGCAGGTGTACAATATAGTGTTTTGACACTTCCGTGCATCACCCAGTGCTCATCACAACTGGTGTACTCCTTAGTCCCCATCACTTATTTCCTCATTCCCCCATGTCCCCTCTGGTAATCATCAGTTTGTTCTCTATAATTAAAAGTCTGTTTGCCTCTCTTTCTCTCTTTTTTTCAGTTTGCTCATTTGTTTTGTTTCTTAAATTCCACATATGAATGAAATCATGTGGTATTTATCTTTCTCTGACTGACTTATTTCATTTAGCATAATACCCTCTAGCTCCATCCATGTTGTTGCAAATGGCAAGATTTCATTCTTTTTTATGACTGAGTAATATTCCTTTATGTATATACACTGCATCTTCTTTATCCATTCATCAGTTGATGGACATTTGGGCTGTTTCTATATCTTGGCTACTTATAAATAATACAGCTATGAACATAGGGACGCATGTATCCCTTTCAAACTAGTGTTTTTGTATTCTTTGGGTATATATGCAGTAGTGTGATTACTAGATTTTAGGGTAGCTCTATTTTTAACTTTTTGAGGAAACTCCATTCTGTTTTCCGGAATGGCTGCCCCAGTTTGCATTCCCACCAACAGTGCAAAAGTGTTCTTTTTTCTCCACATCCTTGTCAACATTTGTTGTTTCTTGTGTTTTTGACTTTAGCCATTCTGATGGGTATGAGGCAATATCTCACTGTAGTTTTAATTTGCATTTCCCTGATGGTAAGTGATAATGAATATATTTTCATGTGTCTGTTGGCCATCTGGATGTCTTCTTTGGAGAAATGTCTGTTTATGTCTTCAGCCCATTTTTTAATTGGATTATTTGTGTTTTGGGTGTTGAGTTTTTAAGTTCTTTATATATTTTGGGTACTGTTTATCAGATATGTCATTTGCAAATATCTTCTCCCATTTTGTAGGTTGCCTTTTAGTTTGTTGATTGTTTCCTTTGCTGTGCAGAAGCTTTTCATTTTGATGTAGTCCCAGTAATTTGTTTTTACTTTTCTGTTTCCTTTGCCTCAGGAGACATATCTAGAAAAAAGTTGCTACAGCTGATGTCAAAAGGTTACTGCCTGTGTCCTCTTCTAGATTTTTATGGTTTCAGTTCTCACATTTAGGTTTTTTAATCCATTTTGAATTTGTTTTTGTGTGTGGTGTAAGAAAGTGGTCTAGTTTCTCTCCTTTGTATTTTGCTGTCCAGTTTCCCAACACAATTTGTTGAAGACTGCTTGAGTCCCATTGGATATTCTTTCCTGCTTTATAGCAGATTAATTGACAATATAGTTGTGAGTTTACTTCTGGGTTTTCTATTCAGTTCCACTGATCTAGATGTCTATTTTTCTACGAGTACCATACTGTTTTAATAACTACAGCTTTGTAATGTAACTTGAAGTCTGGAATTGTGATGCCTCTAGATTTGCTTTGATTATTCAGGATCTTTATGTTTCTATACAAATTTTAGGAGTATTTGTTCTAACTCTGTGAAAAATGCTATTGGTATTTTGACAGGGATAGCATTAAATGTGTAGATTGTTTTGGGTAATTTAGACATTTTAACAATATTTAATCATCTAATTCATGGGCATTGGAATGTCTTTCCATTTCTTTATGTCATCTTCAATTTCTTTCATTAGTGTTTTATGGTTTTCGGAGTACATATCTTTTACCTCTTTATGTTTTTTTCTTTGGTATCTTATTATTTTTAGTGCAGTTGTAAATGGGATTGTTTCCTTAATTCTCTTTCTCCTGCTTCATTCATTTGGTGTTTAGAAATGCAACAGATTTCTGCATATTGATTTTGTATTCTGCAATTTTACTGAACTTGCTGATCAGTTCTAGCAGAAAACTACCCAAATTTGGAGAAAGATGAACCTACAGATCCAAAAAACTCAATGAATCCCAATAGGATAAACTTAATGAACTCCATACTCAGATATATCATAATCAAAATGCTAAAAACTAAAATGAAGAAATAAATCTTGAAAGTAGCCAGAGAAAAATAATTACCTATGCAGAGAAACTGCCTTGAAATAATATTTATGAGAGTTTCCCAGATAGTACAGAGTGTTCCCATAAAGAGTGCACCCAGCTCCTTCTGATGTTAACCCAAGAAGATCATGAAGGAATCTTCTGACTGACCAGATTCCAGAGGAAGGAGGAACAACAGCCCATCTTGGCATGGGGATCCAGGGTTGGGTGCTCGGGTAGACCAGATGCCCTATGAGGTTCAAACCCACACAGGAATGATCCTTCCATTCAGCCAACTCCATCCTTATGCAGGAAATCATCCACTAGTATAAGGCACACTTGTCCTGGTGTTCCTTGCCCTGGCAGATGTTCAGAGCTTTCTCTTGATTTAACTCTCTCATCTCAAAGAGTTGCTGCTGACCCAGGATCTTCCTTCAGAGGTCAGATGTGACAGAGAAGTCCTAGGGGGCAGTTCTGAGAAGAGGATACCCTGTTCTCTCCTTCTTCTAGAAACAGAGGACAAACCTCTCCCGAAATTCTTTCTACCAAGGGACTTCCCTGGTCCAGTACATCCAAATTGGCAATACAAAATGTCCACAGAAAGTGCTGGATTCAATCTTCTGTCCACAAAATCAGAAAACAGAAGTGGATCACATTCTAAGAAGACCCCACCTTCCAAAAAAACAAACTTCTGAAGATACAGAACTAAAACAAGGTGCTTTTTCCCCTTTCTACTAAAGTAACTTTGGTTTTTTTGTCTCCTAGGTTTTTGGTGTGTATGGTTTTCTTTCTTTTCTTTCTTTTTGTTTTTAATTAAGAGACTATTCAGTGGCTTAAATGGAAGTTTGATATAATTATACTTCTTAGAATAATGTTCTATAATTGTAGATTATTTGAATGTGACTCTTATAAATTAATTGCTTCCATTTTATCCTATTTGTAGGTAATATACTTACAGTATTTTTAGTCTTAGCAAGACCACTAAAATAATCCAGAAACACAGCAGTAAGTATTTTTTTCTTTCTTCTAAAATAAGTTTGAGCTTTTCATTTTTTGGTTCTACTGCTATTATTTAAGTGACTATAGAATAGTTCCAATGAAACTTCATGGGAATATCATTCTTAGGATGTTTTACAAATGTATATTCTATACATGTGAGTCTTATTGGCAATTTGTTTTCTTTTTATTTGGTTTTCAGATAGTGCATAGTATTTTCATTGTTGTTAATTAGCAATTTTTTTCTACGTACTGTTTCCAGAAACAGTAAGCATACAGCAGCTCAAATGGAAGTTTGACTGGAATTACACTACTTATGATAGTGTTTTAATGAATGTATTTTATTTAAAAGTAAATTTCATGAGTAAATTGTTAACTTCTATTTCTACATAGTAAAGGATAGTATTTCACTTGATGGTGTTTAAAACATTCCCCACAACCTGACCTGCGACAAGAGTTTTGCCTGAGTAGTCTCGCCATTGGAGGTATTTGAAATTCAAAGTCCATATCTGCATTCCAAGGGCTTAATTTATTCTATTTGTGAGACTAAGAGAATTACCTAAGTAAATGAGAGTTTAAAAGAAAACCCCTCTGATGACTGTCACTGTGCTTAGCATCAGAGCCAAAGCCCTCACCACAGTTCCAAGGCCCAGAAGGTGCTGGGACCTGATCACTGGGCTCCCGGTGCTCTGTCCTGCCGCAGAGCCTCAAGCACACCAAGTTCCGTCCACCCTTTCCTTCATACTGTTCTCCCTTTGCCTGAAATGCTATCTCTCCTCTTTTCCTAGGTCTGCCTCATCCTTCAGGTCTTAAATGTACATCTTTGGAGACACATATTGATTTCTCAATCAAAATTAGTTCCTCTTTTCCGTCACACCTTATGGATGTATTAAAACATGTATTATAATATGCAATTATATAATGATTTATGTGATTATTTGTTGAATGTGTGTGTTCACACCTCTGTGTTTTTAGGGACTGGATGTATTTCTTGTTCATTTACTGTATCCAGTGTTTTAAGAGCAGGGAGGGGAAGTTGCTTATTGGCTTCTGGTGGGACATTTTTTCTTATGCAGTCCTACAGATCTTGCTGTGATAACAAATCACAAAACACAACCTCCCAGGGATTTATAAAAACGAGCATTTATTTCTCACTCATGCCCCTGTGGATGAGCTGTTACTCATCTCAGCTTGCCTGGGCTCAGGGATTGGGTCAGTTTCATTCTCTCAGGTCTGCTCGTCATTGAAGGGCCCGGGTTGAAGAGGCAGGAGCAATGTGGGCCTGGTCCTCTCAATGTGGACCACACAAGCACAGGAGAGAGAGCAGAACACAGGATGTTTCCAAGCCTCTCCCCAGAGCTTGCCCATCCTCTTGTCTGCCCACATTCCACTGGTCCAAACCAGTCAGAGGGCCCAGTCAGTGTGATAAAGAAATCAACCCCACACCTCTATAACAACCCCAAATGACTTCACATTTCCAAACACCCCTGGGGGCTGCTCATAAGCACCCTAAACCTTGGCACTCAGGATTCCATGCCACAGACCCCACATATCAGGCCTCACAATCCTCAAAAGCAGGTTCCACACCGGAGGAGTCTGTGGGCATCCCACATGAGAAATTAGGTGCTCCCAGCAGAGTAGCTGAACAGAGAAATCCACACAGAGTGACAGCACTCCTGGGAGGAAAGAGAGAAGATTTCCTTCAAGGCCTCAGGTCTGTGCATTACAGGAAGGCCCTGCCCCACTGTCAATCCCACAGTGTGCCCATATAACTCCCCTTGGTATCAAGTTCTGGGTTGTCATTTAATCTGCGATCAATATTTACTGAGGACTAATGGGTGCTGCCCAGTGCTGAGTTGAGGCTGGTGATCAGGCAAAGTGCCAGGTCTGGGTCAGGCCCTTCCTGTATGGTCTCTTCTCTCCTCCCTCCTCCTTCTTATGGCATTGCCCCTTTAATTTAGACTCATCCCCATGACCTCCAAGGAACAGATGGGTAGAGCCCATAAAACAAATGAGAAAAGAGGGTTAATTGATGAAAAAGCGAAGACGCCAGGAATCTGTCACTTGGGAAATGCAGTCCAGTGCTTGAGAGCTCTACTGCACTATTTAATTTCATCAGACTAGTCAAATCTTGGGACGCCTTTAGCCAACCATATGTAAAAAGCCTTTCTTTACCTAGCAGGCAGATAATAAATATATGCAGAATGAGTATATAAACCTGTGCAATTACATGGTATGGATGAAGGGGGAACAGTACCAGACAACGAACCATAAACTAAGTGCTAGTCATGTCCACACACTGGTATTTAAATGCAGTGACAGTTTTATTGCTTGGTAGCTTAACCCTATGCTATGGTACTATTATTATCCCCTTTAAATACCAAACAGGATAGAAATGCAATCTTAAAAGCTGTGTAAACAAGAATCAACAAGCCCAGCCATGGCCTTAGAGGGAATGAGGCTACACAGGTATCATGTATGAGCATGAACTTTGGCCATTCCCATCCTGCCCCTGCCACTTAAACCCACCATCTACGGAGAATGGGCTGATCATTTAACATCATAGAGCTAATTTTTGAGCTAAGCACTGACCAGAGCATTATTTCATTTAATCCACACAATTGTTCGAGGTGCTCTCCATTTCAGAGAACAAGAAGCTGAGGTTTAGAGAAGCTAAACAATGTACCTAATATTTGAATTGGACGTGTGATCCTAGAACTGGTCTATTCTGTTTCATTCAGTAGACCTACTAAACGCCATGCTCTTAGGAACACCGAAAAGGATGTGTGTAAAAGTACCACTCAAAACACTGAAACTAAAGTCAAAATTAATATAAAATCAACTGAGACCGTATGGAATTTCTGTAGAACTGAATACAGCCCATCACAGTACCATTTCTTAAATCTTTACTATGGAATTATCACACAAGTCCAAGAAGAAGGTCCTACTCTAATTTTTACATGTAAAATTATGCGTTTTTATGAAACGCTGTTAAAACAGCATAAGCTACTCTAAGAAGATGCAGTAGTGCCCTCCAGCTATGTTTGGCTGGTCCGGGTGCCTGCCCCAAGCTCAGCCACGCTATCACAGGGAACGCGATATGCTGTGAACATCAACGGAACCATTACTTTTGCTGAACAGGAATGTAAGAACAGTGCTGTTATCAGCGTTCTCTGAGGGAGAGCTGCAGATGAAATCACGTCCAACCTCATTACTGCCACAGATGATCTAGGATAGGGCCTCCAGTTCCCGTGACTTTCCCTTGAGAATGTCCAGGTAAACGCATGGGCACAGGTTTGGCTGGATCCGGAAATTTAGGGGGTTTTCCCCTTCTTCTGGGTGACTGGGGTCACCTTTCACGTTCCAAATGAAATAAGCCACTTTTTTCATTTGCTTTCCAAACGTTTATTGATGGCCTACCATTCTCCCAATAATATATAATGCAGCAGAAACACCAGCCAAGACCCAACGCCCGCTGTCCGTGTCCCAGGGTCTGCCTGGTGTGCGCTAAGCGCGAGGGTACCTGGAACCCCCACCCCATTAGCTTGGTGGAGCCCCGCAGCCGCAGCGCCCGCCTTGCGCGCGCCCGAGGGCGGCACTGCCCCACGAACATGCACACGCACGGGAGCGCCGCGCTCCCGCGTCCCCAGCGCTGCGCCGGCGGCGGGCGCGGGCGGGAGCCCGGGAGTCTGAGCGGGAGGCGGGAACACCAGACTGGGCGGGTGCCCGCGAGCGGCGCTTGTGCTTACGCGCCTCTGCTCATGAGGCCCCGCCCCTGCCCCGCCCACCTCTTCTCCCGCGCGCGGGCTCCGCGCGCTCCAAACCGCGCGCGTGCGCGCGCCTGCGCAGGCCAGGGTCCTCCAGGGGCGGCCCCGTAGACTCCATAGAAAGCGTCGCAAGGTCCCGGATTAACCCTTTCCTCGCTCGCTCATTTAGAGGCCCGGTCAGGTTCCGTGCCTGCGCAAGCCGGCGGCGCGCCTTCCCCCCAGCCCGCACCGCGCATGCACGGGAAGGGGGGGGTGCCGGTGGGGGTGTTCACGGCCGGCTAGACATTCTGTGCTCGTGCAGGAGGAGGGCTGCTACCATCAGGGACGTGCACGATTCCCTCCCACCCCGCCCCCTCCCCAAACTCCAAAAAAAAAAAAAAAAATTCCAAAATACACTGCCACCCACCGTGCCCCCGCGCCCCGCGTCCAACCCGTCCCCGGCCTGCTTGCAGTGAGCGCGGGGAGCCCACGGCGAGTGTCTGTGGCTGTGCCAGGCTGCAGGTAAGCGCGGGCCGGGGGTGCGGAAGGGGCCCGGGCTATCCGCGAGGCGGACGCGGGGGCGCGGGGGCGGCCGGCCGCCGGCGCGGCGGAGCGGCCCGGAAGACGCGCGTTCTCGCTGAGCTCTGGGGCACCAGCCAGTTCCAGGATGTGCGGGCGGCCGCCAGCGGTGCGGTGCGAACGGGGCCAGGCTGGGGCCGGGACCGGGCCGGGCGTGGGGACCGGGCGTCCTAGGGGCCGCGCAGGCCGGCGAGCGGGCTCCGGCAGCGGCGGGGCGGCGGCGGCGACGGCCCCGCGCGCGCGCTCGCCGAGCCTCGGCGGCGGAGTTCATGGCCGCTCCCGCTCGCACCGCCGCAGTGCACCGCGATGGGGGTGGGGACGGCCCCGAGCCCGGCGCGGAGCGCGGCCCGCCGGGCGCCGCCCCTCCGAGCAGCGGGTCCCGCCGCGCCGCCCCCAGCTGCCTGCGGAGGAGGCGGCCGGGACCCCCGCGCTCGCACTCCCGGGTGCGCCCGCGGAGCTCGGGAGCCGGCCGCGCGCCGCCCCCGCCCCCGGCCGCGGGAGGGCGGGGGAGGGCCCGGCGCGAGCCGGCCGGGGAGTGCGCGGGGCGCGAGCTCCGGGCTCGCGGGGCGCGGCGCGGGGCTGCGGAGCCCGGCCGCACGCCCGCTCCCGCTCCCGCTCGCCTCCGTCGCTGCCGCGGGCCCTCCCGCTTGGATTCGGAGCCACGGCCCCCAGCCTGCGCTGGACTCCGATTATGAAAGGGAAAGTGGCCCTTACACCTCCGGGCTCCGAGCTTTTGTTTAGGAAAGGATGCAAACGTCCTTATCCACCTCCCCCCCCCCTCCCCCGGGCTGAAAGAAATGAGACCGAGGCCTGAGAGGCTCTCAAATCCTCTTGGGTCTTGCGTTTCGTTCCCTGCTTCCTCCGCATCCCGAAGTTCCGAGCTTTCAACCGGGAAGTCGTGCGGCCGCCATTGTCGCGGCTTCCCCGGGGTAGGGAAGGCGGCTGCCGCTGCTTATGTAAGTTTGACTTTGCTGGAGCCCCAGCTCCCTGCTCCGTAACGGAGGCCCAGCGCGCCAGCGGTATGGAGAACCGCAATCAAGGGGCAGCTTTGTTATGGAGGTGTAGTTGGGGCTACATCTTTCCCTCCGCGGACACAGATACTCTCAAGGGGTAGCTTCCAATTTAACTCACCCGAACTTAGTAACTGGAACATCTCAGTAGAAAGAAATGGTCCTCGGCGATCTTGAGAGTGGGGGCCAAATATCACACTGCCCCCCTCCCAAAGAAAAACCACCCACAGTGGTATGTTGTTATGGGTACTGCAGGGCCACTCCTCTCCCTAGTCCCATGCACTTTTATCCCACAAGCCCTGGGCAGAGTTACAATAGTGGGAAGAGGGGAAGTAATTAGGTAGGAAGGTTTTGCGTGGCTGCCTTCCTTTGGAGATGACTGCAGGTTGAGGCGCATCTAGGGGACAGGCAGAGTCCTTAGAAGTAACGTTGCCCAGCTTTCACTGTGCAAACCCCCTGCTACTGCAGGCATCTTATCGGTGTGTTTTTCTGTAGAGGGAACGTTTGAGGGTTTTCAGAATGTTGGTCTCGAAGTTCAGGTCTTGCACCACAATTTTTGTGTAAGAATATTGCAGCTTGGTCTCTTGGTCCCACCACACCGAAGTTTGTGTGGTCACTGGTCAGTGGAGGAAATGTGTTTTTTTTTCAGGATATTGGGCTGCAGGATGGAGTCCCTCTGGTAAGAGTTGAAACTCCCCCAGAGGGAGAATTCTTTGAGCCTCCCTGTGGAGATTGAGGTGAACACACCTGGATTTCTCAAGTAAAACCATAAAGACTAGTGTAGCCTACGTGATATGTATTATGCACACAGCAGCACAGAAAGAAGAAAGCAGCTACGGTTCCTTCTCCAGTGTTAACTGTTGGGGATGTACACTTCTATAACTTTATTTAAAAATGTACACTGTATATGAGCCTAGAGATAAATATGGAGGGCAACATACCCAGCAGGATATGGGGGGGGGGGTTAGGGGAGACTTACTGGCTTTTTCTGTATCTATGTAGCTATCAATATTTGTGCAAATATGGGCATGGCCTCTGTTTATGAGAACTTCCTTAGTGGTTCTCCAACAGGTTCCTTCAATCCCAGTGTACAGCCCCCTGCATGCTCCAAGTGCCACAGCCTTTATCTGTTCTCATTCATATCTGTTCAGAGCTGGACCTGATGCTGCCAGTCACCCTCCTCTCTGTTCCCAACCTGAAAATGGGTACATGTGCAAGTGGCAGGACAAGAAAGGAAAGTTTTATTTTTTAAAATCAATTCTTGAAAACATTCTTGTTTAGAATTTGGGATAGAGGAAGATTCTACCTTATTCTTTTTGTCCTTTTCTCTTGTAGGACTGGCGTGCCCCAGATCAGAGTTACTCTGATCTGAAGAATTTGGTGTTTAAAGCATTAAGATAATAGCCTGAGTTGTTCATGGTAACTATAACTTTGGGTATTAAATCTTGGAAGTGTGTGTGTGTGTGTGTGTGTGTGTAATTTATGCATTAGTACTTCTGTTTCTTTGGGGGGAATGCTTTGTGAAATAAAAGGAAAACAATGTTTCAAAAAGAAAATACACAGAACAAATTATCTTAAGAAGGTAATTCTTTAACAGGGTCTTTTGTCCCAGATGTCTTTCGTGCCAGTTCAGAATGTCTTTTGCTTATAAAATACTCAGAGCACTTGTCATGTATATCCAGTCTTGATGACACTTTCATCTGGATGGCAAATAGATTAGGATCCAGATGGAATGAAGGTGCTTGTTACTGTTTTCCCAAATGCCATCTGAGGGTCATATTAAACTTAACCCTCATTCAAGTGGCCCAAAGCTGGTGAGGAAAAAAGCAGAAGACAACGCTAAGTGGAATGTTTTGGCAGTGATCTCCCTTTTTGGTTCTGCAACAGTGATTTGTCTCTTTTGTCAAGGAAGTAGAATACTGAGCACTATTAGTTATTTCACCGAAACTCCTCTTCTGTACCTGGAATTAGAGTAGACACAACAGGAATAGAGCCTCCTTGCCTTGGACCTCTTTCTTAAGCCTTGAAGTTATTTGTTGTTATTACCTTGAGTTGTCAGGATGCACGGGTTATAGCGGTAGGTTGCCTGGATTTGAGTCCCAACTCTCCAGTAAATGACTAGAATATTGGGCAGATTCCTAAACTCATCTAAAAAATGGGGCTAGGAATGCCTACGTCTAAGGTTATTTGATCAGTACATTTGTGAAGACATGCAAAGCACATGGAACAGTGCCAGGCATGTATTCTGTGCCCAGTAAAAGTTGCTGTTATTACTACTAAGCAAATACTTTATAAACTGGAGATAACAGAAATAACAAGATAGACGTCCCTAAGCTGGGATCAGTGTTTTGAACTCCTCTTCTGGAGCCCCCTCTAATATTGATTTTCTGAAATTGTTAGGTACTGAAAATTGATCAGGAAATGAAAGTCTGCCTGTGTTTTGTGTATGGAAAAGTACTGGTTCATAATTACCAAACTCTCTTTTTGAAAATGTTTTGTAGGAGTTTTTCATCAGTATGTCTGAAACCATTAAATATAATGACGATGATCATAAAACTCTGTTTCTGAAAACACTAAATGAACAACGCCTGGAAGGAGAATTCTGTGATATTGCCATTGTGGTTGAAGATGTGAAATTCAGAGCACACAGGTGTGTTCTTGCTGCCTGCAGCACCTACTTTAAAAAGCTTTTCAAGAAGCTTGAGGTTGATAGCTCTTCAGTAATAGAAATAGATTTTCTTCGTTCTGATATATTTGAAGAGGTCCTGAACTACATGTACACAGCAAAGATTTCTGTGAAAAAAGAAGATGTTAACTTAATGATGTCATCAGGTCAGATCCTCGGGATCCGATTTTTAGATAAACTCTGTTCTCAGAAGCGTGATGTATCTAGTCCCGACGAAAATAACGGCCAATCTAAAAGTAAGTATTGCCTCAAAATAAATCGCCCCATTGGAGATGCTGCTGACACTCAGGATGATGATGTGGAAGAAATTGGAGACCAGGATGACAGTCCCTCTGATGACACGGTAGAAGGCACCCCCCCGAGTCAGGAGGACGGCAAGTCGCCTACAACGACGCTCAGGGTTCAGGAGGCGATCCTGAAAGAGCTGGGGAGTGAGGAAGTTCGGAAGGTCAATTGCTACGGCCAGGAAGTAGAAACCATGGAGACCCCAGAGTCGAAAGATTTGGGGTCCCAGACCCCTCAAGCCTTAACATTTAATGATGGAATGAGTGAAGTGAAGGACGAACAGACACCAGGCTGGACGACAGCGGCCAGTGACATGAAGTTTGAGTACTTACTTTACGGCCACCACCGGGAGCAGATCGCCTGCCAGGCATGTGGGAAGACATTCTCCGACGAAGGCAGGCTGAGGAAGCACGAGAAACTGCACACGGCCGACAGGCCGTTCGTTTGTGAAATGTGTACAAAAGGTTTTACCACACAGGCCCACCTGAAAGAACACCTAAAAATCCACACGGGCTATAAGCCCTACAGCTGTGAGGTGTGTGGAAAATCCTTTATCCGCGCCCCGGACTTGAAAAAGCACGAGAGAGTGCACAGTAACGAGAGACCGTTTGCGTGCCACATGTGTGACAAAGCCTTCAAACACAAGTCCCACCTCAAAGATCATGAACGAAGACACAGAGGGGAAAAGCCTTTTGTCTGTGGCTCTTGCACCAAGGCGTTTGCCAAGGCGTCCGATCTGAAAAGGCACGAGAACAATATGCACAGTGAGAGGAAGCAGGTCACCCCCAGTGCCATCCAGAGCGAGACAGAACAGTTGCAGGCGGCCGCCATGGCCGCCGAAGCGGAGCAGCAGTTGGAAACCATCGCCTGTAGCTAGAGGTGCTGGGACAGGACCACTTAGCCTGAGCCCCGGAGACTGAGACTGCATTGTTGGTAACACATGAACGCCAGTCACTGTATTGCTGTGGAAACTTACGGAGCATTGTACTCACTGGATGTAAGGCAGTGCTTGGTTAGGTATTTTGAAAACTTTGCAAGGAAATGGTGTTCCTTGGTTCTGACCAAACAGTCTCACTGTCCTGTCTGGTGTCTAGTAGTAATGTTGCCAGTAAGCCCTCCCCTCCCCCTCTTTTTTATGATTTTAATTTGAGAACTCCTGTGTCCAGTTCAGAAGTGAGAGACTTCTATTCCGTTTTTTTAATTCCTCTCTGCACTTGCTGACTGGCAAGTGTACTGCACAGAGTGATAATTGAGTGCATTGATTTCCTAATCATCACGATTCTGTGGGACTTATGGGCAAAACAGCATTTTTAATAACTTGATAGAAGTACGTCATGTAGATGCAGAAAATACTGGTGGGTGGTTGACCAAGAACACTGCGCAGATACGAAAACAAGTTCCAGAATTGCAGAACGGTATTAGATTTATATTTGGTTTGTTAATTTTATATCACTGTTTTTCACTGTTTTTGTGGACAAATAATGGTTGCTTTGCTAAAGCGTTTCTTCATTTTGATGGCCCACACCGACCCCAAAAGATGGAGTCACAAGTCCCGAACAAAGGCTGAGTAAACCCACAGGAATGACGGTGGTCTGGGGGCTGAGTTCTTTTTGTTCCTCTTTTTTGGGGCATTGCCACCTTGCAACAGATGGGGTTTTGGGGTAGACCAGTTGTTAGAGGGATAGCAAAGGGGGAATAGGATCCTGGCTCTCAGGGATGAGGTTTTCACGTTTGCAACAATTCGAAGATTTTTCTAGATCAAAATGATTCTTAATTGATTTTGAAATTGGGTTTTTATTTAGGATCAAAATTAGGACAAGAACAGGTATGCTTCTTCAGATACATTTGTGTCACTTAAGAGAATGTCATCAAGCTTTTGGGCTCTCTGCAGCACGTGATTTATCCATAAAGGAGATGTAATAGCGTTACTTAAATTAATAAATTGAAAATCTTTTTAAGTGTGTAAATAGTGTAGAAGTGTTGGTCTTATGTATTTCAAGTAAAAGTAGACAGCTGCACTTTTTTTTTTTTTTTTGCACATTGGATTAAAATAACTTCCATGAGCAGCAAACGTCAGTCTGTTTTCTAACCAATATTAAAGATTGTAAGACCAAATGTTTATTTTTTTGAAGTATATTTCATCATTGGTGGTTACAGTTTTAAATAGAATTTGATTGCCCTTTCATAGCCATAAACAGAATTATAAACACTGTTCCAGTTTTGGTGTATGAAACTTTTTTTTTAAACTATTTCTTTAGGGATATATTGAAATACCAAAATAGTTTTTATTACTTTCTGTAACAAAGTATTAGTCTATTATTTTAGAATGTACAATTTTAGAAAAGTGTCATTTTTAAAAAATTTTATTTTTGATCCTAGAATTTTTTTTTCAAGTTGCATTAAAATAATTTCATTTCATAGCTTGTTGCATTAACACCTGTAATTACTATTGTGGGAGAAATTTTATTTTTTAAATTGATGTATATGTTATGCCCAAGATTGTAGGATGAAGATGCTACCTTTTAAAGAGACTTATTTATTGGTAAAATGTTTACTTTAGTTAAAAATTAATTTAATTTCCTTTCTTTAAAGTTGTTTATTCTGTCCTAAAAGTAGTCCTGTCACTGTGTTTATATGCTGTTAGGGGAAGGGGAACTGATTGGCGTTCCTTGGCTGTTTTAACCAAAGCAAAGGAAAAACGATTTCACATCTTGTTGATGGCTACTTCAACAAACCATTTTTTGGGACTTCAGTTTTGTATATAAAAGAAAATATACTTCTATCATTTCTGTTTTCATTTTTTTCATAGTAACCTCTCACCTATCCAGGTTTCTACCAAAACACATTTTCTATGCTCTCTTCAACTTGGTTCAGCAGAGTTGCAAGTTAAACCTGTGGTGTGGACCCTCACTGAAACCACATAGTCATGGTGCCACCGCCACAAAGGAAAGCTTCATGTTCAGCACTTAATTTGTATTGTGTAAATATCTTTCATCTGCCCTATTTTGCATGAGAAGAAACTTATTTGTGGTTTACTGTGTCTAACACCAGGACTGGGTTTGTATATGTGTTAGTATGCATGTTCTCTCTGGTTTTTTGGTGGCAGCAAAGTCATGACGTGGTAGCTTTCTGATCTTTTGGTCTTTCAGACAGCCTCTGTCCACCCAGCTGGCTTGCGTGATCCCCTGGATGGTGAAGCCCATCATGTAAGACCTCCAGTCACAGGAAGTTAATCCTGAAGTATGCTTACGCTGAATCTAGTGTGAGAGGAGAGGAAATTATAAATGTCAGCACTAAAACCATTTCATTTAAAAATCACCTACTTTTTTCTCTTTGTACAAAGAGAATGTCTACATTTTAACTTTTTTCTAAGTTGCTGTGTATTGGCAATGATGGACGAAGAGAATTTTAGGAAGCTTAAATTTTAGGTAATTGCCTGTTAATTAACTTGATCATTATTTTGGAATTGTTAGCAATTACAGAAGTCACCATCAGGTGATCTGGACACTAACAAATTCCTACTCTTTGGTTGAAAAAAAATGAAGTGAAGGAGAATGTTGCAAATTTATGCAGTCTCCAATTTACTAGAGTATGTTGTGGAAGGTTGAGTGTAACTCAGTCATTGGAAACCTGGAATTCATTTTCCTGAGTAATGCTGTTGGTGGTGATTAGTTCCCAGAGCAGAAGAAAGCCTTTCCTGTAAGTGTGATACAACTGGTAATACTAAAGGTTCTAGTCTCAAGTCCTAAGTCCTGGGAATGAAGGAATTGAAGCTTCCGGGGCAGCAATTGGAGAGCTCTCGCTTTCCTTTCTGTCATTTACCTTTAACATCCACCTCCTTTTCTCCACTGCCCAAACCCTCTACCTCCTTCCTGCCCCCAGGATTGGGATACAAGACATTAGGCTGGAGACAAGGTGACCACTGACAGCCGTCACAGAGGTGAGGTCCTAAATCCATTCTGCCTCCTCGCACTAAATCAAGGAGCTGCTTAATGATAGGCAACTCCCCACCTTTCTGATGAAACACTGCCATTTATTTTGAGACTGCCCAAACTGCTCATTATTTCTTGAATTTTGTCTTCATTTTAGCAAACCCCCTTGTAACTGGGAACTTCTGCCCCTTGGAACTATTCCAAAATAAGTTTAACTCTTAATCTATTAGACAATACTTGAGATTTGTAAAGGGAGTGTATCTTATTGAACATATGTTGAGCATTGTGTGTGAGGTTCTGGGCTGGATCGTGGAGATACAGGCAGAAGAGATTTGGCCCCTGCCCAGCAAGGGGCGAATCTTATATGTTCGTTTTCAAAATGAGGATGCCATTTGCCCATCACCTATTCTCGATTCCTTAAGGTCATGTGATGGGGATTTCTACTTCATGGGCTGCTGTGAAGATAAATGCGATAACCAGTATGGAATATTGAGCCCAGCACCTACCTAGCCCTTTTTAGGTACACCATAAATGTTCCCTTCCTCCCAAAGGACATTCTCACTAGAGAAGTAGAAGCAAAATTGCAGTTCTCTTACAACATCTGTCAGGTCTATAATCTTTAGCGCCAAGCTGTAGACTTGAAGCTCATTGAGGATTCTTGATTGGAAGTATCTACAGAAGCTATGTGTATTTTAGCATTTCTGTCATCTTCAACCCATTCATGCCTTGGTTCTCACATACTCATATATTCATCGTAGAGCTATCCTGGGTTTTGTCATCTCCCATCATCTGAATGGATCCTCGGCATGTAGTCAAGTGTAAACACTGCCCTCTGGATGGCTCCCTGCTTTCTGGGGAAATTACCTGATGGCAGGGTCAGAATTGGAATTTTGAGAGCTGACTCTTGAGTTTCATATGTGAAATCACTTAACTTTTTAAAATCTAATTTTACTTTTGTATTATTTATTCATTAATTTTAGAGCGAGGTGGGGAGAGACAAGAGGAAGAGAATCCCAAGCAGACTCCCACAAGGAACACAGAACCTGACACAGGGCTCCCTCTCACAACCCTGAGATAACAGCCTGAGTAGAAACCAAGAGTCAGATGCTTACTCAACTGGGCCACCCAGGCACCCTTTTTTAATTTAATTAAAAAAAAATTTTTTTTTTAAGATTTTATTTCTTTATTTGGAAAGACAGAGATCACAAGTAGGCAGAGAGGCAGGCAGAGAGAGAGAGAGAGAGGAGGAAGCAGGCTTTCTGCTGAGCAGAGAGCCCGATGCAGGGCTCGATGCCAGGACCCTGGGATCATGACCTGAGCCGAAGGCAGAGGCTTTAACCCACTGAGCCACCCAGGTGCCCCAAGCAGTGCTTTTAAAAAAATCTATGGTATGTACTTTGATCCAGTTCACAGAACATACTTCAGAAAGCGTTTGAGATAAATAGTCATGAAAACTGTGGTACCAAAACAACTGTTCTTAAATGAATTTTTGAATATATGCTGGAAATGTATTTGCTGAATATTACCATTTCCATGGAATGATTCTCATTGTCTCTCACTGGTGATTTTGGAAAGAGGAATGGTTATTTTGGAAAGAGGAATAGAAGACTAAGGTATATTTCTTAAAAATAAGGGATCCTGGCCTCAAAAGAGGGTATGGACGCAAAGAAAATTAGAAGGGCAAAAGAACAATAATCTGGGCTTCCAGCAGTTTTCAACAAGTACATTAATAACTCCGAAGGTTCTAATGGAGGCTGCTCCATGAGCAATGCAGAATATGCTTGGCAGCAGCTCTGAAAGGACAACTGAGGGTCAGTAGCTATTCCCTCAGAGCCCACCCACTGTGAAGGCTGACAGTGCGAAGAGGGTAGGATAGCAAATAAGCTAATGGAAAGCTGAATAGAAAAGATATTTCTCCTGTTGGTTTCAGATCACCATGAGACAGCCCATCATTCTGATGGAGTTTTGTGAAAGCATCTTAGGCCATTAAAACTATTTGGAATGTGGTCATTTTCTGTTTTCAGTCAGCAGAAGTCTTAAAAAGGTGATTTCTGTAAGTGATTCCGATGGGTCTGCTGTGTTCTTGCTTGTTTGATTTTGCATCGCACTAGGAACCTCCATCACTGATGGTCAAGAGGATCTGGAATTTAATAAAACCCAGCATATGTGGAGTATTTACCAGGTAGCGGGCATGATATGTACAGTCCCTTTGCAACCTCTCTGAGGAATGCATTATGACTGACAAAGACACCAAGATTAGAAGAACTTAAAAATCCTGCCAATGTCAAGTTGTTACCAGAGTCAGAACAGAAGATCAGGTCCATCGGCCTCCACATCCTGGGTCCTCAGCCATGTTGTCAACATGCCCTTAACCCAGGAAAGGGTTCTGTGGCCACACATACATCCTTACCAACCTCTGCCTTGTATCAGGGAGGTGACCGGAGGAGAGAGAGGGGCATTTTTGCAAATAGCTGCCCCTGAGTTTCTATAGTAAATGAGTCCCAATATTTTGAACTCTCCAAGGCATTTCCTATGCAATGGACCAAATACTAAGCCAGCATTGTTTTGTTTTTTTACCTTGCTTCGGATGTAGAGGCTGCATGGAGAATGCTCTACATTGTTTTCGAATAATCTAGAAAACTGCAGATAGAATGTCCCGGATAAATGCAGTGTAGCAGGAAGCTACCCTTTGGGCTTCTTCACCTGTTCCATTATCTGGTGAGCTGGAAAATCCCCATCAGGCCAAAGGCCATTCAGTTTGGTGCTAAAATTAACTCTAAAAAGGGTTACCTATATAACCTCTCACCCGCCCGCCCCTCCCTCCACCCCCTCTCTGAAAAGTTCTAGAAAACTTTAATTCACATTCTAAATCTGTCTTTCAAGCTCTGTCTCCACCTTGGGCTAGTTGCCCAATCTTTTTTAATTTCTTCAACCAAAGTGCAAATGGTGAGTTCCTGCAGTTTATGGAAGTCTTGCTTATTTCTTTCTTCTTTTTTTTTTTTTTTTAAGATTTTATTTATTTATTTGAGAGAGAGTGAGAGAGCATGAGAGGGGAGAAGGTCAGAGGGAGAAGCACACTCCCCGTGGAGCAGGGAGCCCAATGCTGGATGGATCCTGGAACTCCAGGATCATGGCCTGAGCCAAAGGCAGTCACTCAACCAACTGAGCCCCCCAGGCCGTCCAGACTTGCTTATTTCAAAAGATAAACTCGTTCTTTTCCATAGGTTATAGGTAGAAACTGAACTCTACAACGTTTTTGAAGATCTGATATAATTGATTTTAAATATTACTGACCTCAAATGGGGACAGAGATGGTTGGAAGGTTAATCCTTGGAAAACTTAATTACACTGTATTCTTATGCTGTTTACATAATTCAATATAAATCATGGGTATGTGTGTGAGTGCTATTTCTCCTACAGTTTTGAAGGGGTTACCTTTCTGCAATCTTCCCACACTCTTTTAGTCATTAAGAAACAGGAAATATTAGCCTGACTGGAAGGTTACTGGACCATTGGCCTGGTTAGAGCCAACTCAAGATCATATTTAATAATAGTCTAGATACTCTGGAATAAAATGTGGGCTTGAGAAAAGAAGAATGAAAAATGGCAGCGATGAATTAATTTTAGGTGCTATATAATTAATCATTATTTTCCCAAAGTCACTTCTGTGAATTATGAGACCATGAGAGTTTTCTTACTTTTCTTTAAGTGGTATCTTAATAATGCAGAGAAAGCCGTTTAACTTTGGTGATAGCATGGAAGGAGACTGTATGCTAATTCATATAGCTGACATCTACAGACTGCCTTACAGTTTACGGGAATTAGTTCACAATAATAAGAGATAAATATCATTCTCATTTTATAGGCAAAAATAAAATAGAATTAAATCTAAGTTCTTTGATTTTGCAAACTGCAGATAGAATAATCCCTGAAATATAAGCAACCTGGCATAGAATAATTAAATATGTACATATTTAATAACTAAATTTATTTAATTTAGTAATTTAATTTAATAATTATATATATTGTATATATGTGTGTCTATATATATTACATACATACAGATAGATAGATATATTCTATTTAGTTTATACAAAGCTTTGGCTCTTTCTAAAACTTCCTAATATAAGAGTAAGATTTGAAAGATTGGATTTAAAACTCCTGAGTTCCTAATGTTTGTTGTTCTCTCTCTCTCTCTTTTTTTTTTTTAAGATTTTATTTGTTTATTTGTCAGAGAGAAAGAGAGGGCACAAGTAGGTGGAGCCTGAGGCAGAGGAATAAGCAGTCTCCCCACTGAACAGGGAGCCCATTGCAGGACTCAATCCCAGGACCCTGAGATCATGACCTGAGCCAAAGGCAGATGCTTAACTAACTGAGCCACTCAGGCATCCCTGTTGATTCTTATCTTTATTATGCACGACTATCCATTAATTATCTTCCGGTATTCCTTCTGCTCTTGTTCTATAGTACCTGAATTTTTAGCTGGAGCACTCACTGCACTTATGGTTAAAATCTCTGAAGCTAGTTTTGTGGGGATTTTTCCCTACTGAAAAACTTTGAAACTATTTGTATGAATGACACTATTTGCATGGATGACACAATCCACAAACTATGCTCTGTGCTCGGACTGCCTGAATGTGAATCCTGTTCCATCACGAAATCTGTGGCCTTAGACAAGTTACTGAACCTTCCTAGATTTCAGTTTCCTCATCTGTAACGTGAGATACAAGAAAAGAAGAATGAGGTGAATCATCTATGGGAAGTTCTTAGGCAGGGAAACATAATTATCACCGTTTTCAGTCCATCAGCAAAAAGAGGGGACTCCTGAATTTCAGTTTCTTCTTAACTTTAAATTACCTGTACAAACATAGAGCAACTGCAGTCAAATGCTCTACCACTGAGCTATACCCCCTAAACATAGAGCAACTGATTTGATCTTCCTGAATCCCCTCCCTATTTTAAAAAGGAGGCATGTATTAGATGGTCTCTAAGGTTATTTTGGGATTCAAGTCTCTTGTAATTATTTAATTGGGATAATACACTACAGACATTTTTAATGTAATTGCTTGGTTTGCCTACCTTCTAACTCCAACTGGGCACCACCCATGAGCACGACATCTGGGTTCCTCAATACCTGTAAGAAATAGTAGGAAAGGGGCACCTGGGTGGCTCAGTGGGTTAAGCCGCTGCCTTCGGCTCAGGTCATGATCTCAGGGTCCTGGGATCGAGTCCCGCATCGGGCTCTCTACTCAACAGAGAGCCTGCTTCCCTCTCTCTCTCTGCCTGCCTCTCTGCCTACTTGTGATCTCTTTCTGTCAAGTAAATAAATAAAATCTTTAAAAAAAAAAAAAAGGACTTATGTCCGATTTGAGAAATAGTAGGAAAGGTGTGTTTGGAACTGCTGACCAGCTTTCAAGTTTGTGCTATGTTCAAAATGAAGGGGATGTGAATGATTCCACACACACTGTCATGACTCCTGGCAAAGGAGCTCAGACCCATGCTTGATGTAATGCAACTAAAAGCCAGGCTTCACTTAAGGACATTCTCAGACTTTGAGATGAATCTAAAAGAAATGCAAATTTTGCTGTTAAAAGCATGCTGGTTTCCCATGCTGTCCACTTTTCTTGATTTACTCTCTCGTTGGTGGAGGAGCACATCTGCATTTTGAGGAGTGAACAGAAGGTGAACTTTTGGAGGTTCATTTTACCTTCACTCTTACTGATGGTTGGCCTGGGGCTAGAATTCTAGATCGGAAAATAACCTGTCAGGAAGTGAATCATTTTATGCTCCTGCACAGTTAGAGCTTTTTGAGCAAACCTTTAATGGCGACTGGGTTGAAAAACTAGCCTTGGAGGCTAAAGGATAATTGAATAGCCAGTTACCTCCAGAAAGACTTGGGGCTTTATCTTCCCCCATGTCCCCATTTGAAAGGAAATGAAGAGGCAGAGCCTGGAGCCAGTCATTTACATTCCAAAGGATTATTAATGACTAGGGAACCAAAAGCTTCTGAGCTCCTGTGAGAAGGGTCAGTTTTGAGCCCTGTGTAAACTCCTAGATCCACAACTTCATACCGACCTCCTCTGTGCAGGGTGCCATCTAGCTCCCATCGTGTGACCCCTAGGGCCCTGGGTTTGGGGAGCTGATGCAGTTATTGCTGTAAGTAATAACAGCTGATTTCTACTCCAGAAATCTCACATCTGTGTCTGGGTAAAAATGTGAATAAATATAGATATTAAAAATTTATAATCTACCTTCAACATTTTCAAATATCTTGAGAAGTCTGAAGCCATTCTGATTTTTTTTTTTTTTTAATGTGTAGCCTATATATTTTTCTCTCTTGAAAGCTTGAGGAATCTTCTCTTCATCCTCGTGGTCTGCAATATGTTTCCTGGCATGGATCTTTGTACTGGAAACTGGTAAGTCCTTTTAACCTGGAAACTGTGTCCTTCAACTTCTGGAAAGTTTTCTTGAATTATTTCATTTATGACTTCCTCATCTTTCTTTTCTCTTTCTTCAGTTTTTCTCAACAAATCCTCTAAAATCCTTATTGTTCCATCTCTGTTTCCATCTCTGTCCTCCATCTAATTTCTGAGAGATCTCTTTAATCTTAATTTTTGACATTTATATTAAGGTTTAAGAGAGAGCTTTTTATTTAAAATAATTTTATATTTACAGAAATGTTGCAAAAAGAGTTTCCATACATCCCAGTAAACGTTCCCTAATGTCAACATCTTATGTAATTACAGTATGATTATTAGAACTAAGAAATTAATATTGGAACAATTCCATTAACCAAGCTACAGACTTTATTATTGGATTTCACCAGTTTTTTTGTTGTTTGCTTATTTGCCAGTAATTTTTTTTTCTGTTAATGGGTCAAACCTAGGATATCACATTGCAGTTATTTGTTCTGTCTCTTTAAACTCTTCTGATTTGTGATGGTGTCTCGTTTTTTCCATGACCTTGACACTTCTGAACAGTATTGATGTGTTATTTTTGTAGAAGGTGTCTCAATTTGAGTTTTCTGATAATTTCTTATGAAGACATTGAGGCTGTGCATCTTGTGGCAAGAATACCACAGAAGTGATGTGCTTTCCTCTATGAATCGTATCAGGGATTCCTGACGTTGTTGTGTACTATTACTGGTGGTGTGTAACTTATTCACTTGAGGAACCTAGTTTTTGTAAGGTTCCTCAACAATAAACTCCCATATCTTGGAGGTGGTACTTTGAGAATATGTAAAAATCAAGTTTTTCCTCAAACATTTGGTCACTAATTTTAGCATCTGACTTTGGTCAAAATTGCCTACCACAGTTATTACTATGGTGTTCTAATAGTGATTTTTCTGTTTTACTCATTCTTTCTGATGTTTGAATTGAAATCATTTTATGAGCAAGAATGTACCTTCTCCCCCAGTTATTTATTTATTCAGTGATTTATATCAGAGCTCATAAATGTTTATTTATGGGCTACTGCCAATGTTAACATTATTTTGTTACTCAAACTGCTTCAGCTTTGGCCACTGGGCCATCCTAATTTTAATTTCCATGCACTTTGTTTTGTTCTTGAATGCCTCCCACTGCTCCATTTTTATAGTATCCTGTTCTTGTTTTATGGATGCTAAATCTTCTCTTGTGTTTCTGAAGATATTAATGATAGTTTGTTTTTGAATGTTCTTCTCCCTGTACCATTCATTTGTTTAAGTTGTTTTATTCCCCCCATTTGTTTGTTTCACTTGGTTTCTCTTTTCATGTTAAAGATTTTCCTTCATCACCAGTTGACGACTGGTGACATTGCTTTATCACCTCATTTCTAAAACTGGGTTATAAAAGCTGATGGGAATTCCTGAGCACATTGGGGAGGCTTCATTCTCTGGTGATCTGACTGGGATGCTTATTATTATCTGATGTCGACATCTTTAGATCCTTCCTTTTGAGATAATCAGATATGGTAAAACATATTCTCACATCTCCTCTTTGGGGGAGATTTCTAGCTGATAGTATTCTAGGAATCTACAGGAGAGGACAGCTGAGGAATGCCATTATTCAACATTTATGTGTTCCCTCTTGTCCTCTTGTTCTCTAAATTCCCACCTTCAGCTGGCTCTGGTGTCCCACAATCCAGAGACTTCCTATTTTACCCTATCTGGAGAAAGTTTTTAAAAATCATTTCACCATCGTGCTCGCTTTGGCAGCACATATACTAAAAAAAAAAAAAAATTCACCATCATTTAGTGGCAGTTTGAGGTGGTAGAATAAGTAAACAAATACCCATTTTGTCTGTCAAAAGTCCCAGTAACTATTTCAACATGAAATTCCTTAAGGAGTTATTAGAAGATCTAAAATTATAATTTGGCAGGAATGTATTGAGGCCTGCCTATTAGCCTATGGATTCAATCAGTAAGTCTGAAGTTCTAATGTCTTTCCTTTGAACTCAATTGCCATGAGAACATTCAAATTCTGCACTTTGGTTGTAGATCTTTAACTTGTAGAGTTTGGAAAGAAATTGGCATACAGCTATGTTACTGGATTGGCTGTCATGAGACTCAAATAAGTTATTATAAAAGTGTTACTAAACTTTTTCATTCCCAGGTAAGAACATTTAAAAAGTTTTTTTGAAGATTATTTATTTATTTATTTGACACAGAGAGAGAGAGAGATAGCCAGAGAGGGGGCACAGGCAGGGGGAGTGGAAAAAGGAGAAGCAGACTTCCTGCTGAGCAGGGAACCCCGTGAGGGGCTCGATCCCAGGACCATGGGATCCTTGGACCATGCAAGGCTCAACCCAGAACTGTGGGATCATGACCTGAGCCAAAGGCAGACACTTAAAGACTGAGCCACTCAAATGCCTCCCCCTCCTCAGGTTAAAAACATTTCAGTAGATTTCTAAACAAATACAGAAAGAGACTTATCTTATTGGTCATAATAACCCATGTGTCAATGGTGATGTTTACTGGCTTTAGTTCTCTACTTTTTTAACCCCATTCTCCAGACACTTGTGTTTTATTACAATCCAAGTCCTCTAGCAGGTGCCAGAGATGCAGCGAGAATCCTCACATTTTGGTAGGGAGAGAAAAGATTCATAAACAATTGCAAGCTCATGCAAGGGGTGTGTCTGGGGAGCTGGGGCTAAGAGAGCAGTGGTGCCACACAGGACAGGAGTAACTGACTCAAACTTAGGGTGAGGGAGGGGTTAGGGGAAGGTCTGGAGGGAAGTTCTTCCACCTACTGCATCAGAAATGATCTCCATATTGCTTCCTAGTAGGCGTCCGAACACAACGTATCTGACACCGTACTCCTTACCTGAGCCTTGCCTCTGGTCCCCACATCTTTCCCATCTCACCACATGGCAACTCTGCCCTCCCCATTGAGGGTATAAAACCTGTACTCTTTCGCAGCTCACATCCACTCCACATGCAAGCCACCAGCACCCTGTGAGCCCGACCTTCAAAATTTGCCTCCCTTCTAAGTGATCATTGTCTCTTACCAAGATACTGCAATGGTCTCCTAGGCTCCCTGCTTCTGCCCTTGCCCTACTCTACTACATTGTGTGTGAAATATAATGGCCAGAAAGATCTTTTTCTAAGTAGAAAACAACATCTCTTCCATCACATTCCTGGGGTCCTTTAGGGCACTGCTCACATGTCACCTTGTCAAGGAAGCCTCCCTGGACCACTTTATATGGACAACAACCCTGCCTACCTCCACCTGGGCATTTACTACCCACTGTACTCAGCACTCTGTGACATATTATACGTTACCTGTGTAATTTTACTATTGCTTATTTTCCATCTTTCCCCACTGGAATATGAAATCCAGAATAACTAAAAGCCAGTCTGTTTTGTCCATTGCAATAGTTCCTAGATAATCCTAGAACTTTGTAAATTTCTCTTAACATTTTTATGTATGCCTTCCGGGCTTTTTTTCTATATAAATAAATAAATACACATAGGCCCATGCTATACATCCTGTTTTTATCATACTTCTTTCACTAAACTGCACGTAACGAACATTTTTTAGTAACAACACTGGTCTTGTGCAGTAGGATTTTCATTTCTGCATAGTATGCCATTATTTGGATATTACATAATTTATCCAAGCCTTAACTTTTACTCTTTTGTATGTTAATTTTAAAAAACCTTTTTAAAAGTAGCCTCCATGCCAAGCACGGAGCCCAACATGGGGCTTGAACTCATGGCTTTGAGATCAAGACCTGAGCTGAGATCAAGAGTGACGCTTAACCAATTGTGCCACCCAAGCGCCCTGTATATTCATTTTTTATGTGCATAACACGTACCATTCTAACCAAATATTTATGCATATGTCTGTGCACATTATATATCCTTGGGATGGATATTAAGAAGTAGACTTTTGGGGTTGAAATATATGGAAAATTATAATGCTTTGTTACTGACTGCCAAATGACATTTCAGGAAGTTGATGTCATCTATACTTCTACCAGCTGTGTCCTACAATTTTTTTTTTTAACAGGTGTAGGAGGTATGGAATAATAACCAGTGTTTCAATATGAACCTTAATAAACCAGAAAGAATTGGAGTCTTTTCTTTAAAGATAAAAATCATCTTCTTTCAATCTATTGCTTAATCTGTCCCTCTAAAACTTTGCAGAGGTCACTTAAATATAGTGAAATAACATTTTCAGTAGTTTCCTAGAGACTAGCTTTATCTTCTATAAGGCTTTCTCAGACTGATACATTCACTGGCTTTGCTTGTTTTCTACAAGAAATTTATAACAATATAAAATTATATTGAATACTTTTGGAAGGCCACCCTACAACAAGAAATAACTACTAGTCACATGTAGGTCCCACATTTTTAATTTGTGTTTAGGAATGCACAAGCAGCAGGAAATCCTACTACTTGCATTGTCATGGAATAATAACAGGATGAAGTTAGATTTAATATGTAAGAATTGTATTCTTGCAAATAGCATTGGCAAATAAAAGACTGATCACTTAGAACATTGATAAAGTAATGTGTCCCTTAAACATCTAAATGTAAACCACTTGAACATACATTTATTAATCTGCATTTTAATATAGGGTCAAGGCCTTTCTCATGGGTCTAATGACTAGATTGTCATAATCAATGTCTTAAATTAGACCTATAATGCAAATGTTTCTTTAAAATAGAGAAAACTACTATGAAACAGCAAGTATTGCCTAGATCTTTTTGGCCAATATTTTATATTTGTCTCATCTGTATGTAATATAACAATTTAGCCATTCAGTTTTTTAAATATCTAAAGAATTTTTTAGAGAAGTAACCTTTTTCTCATGTCATAATTATCAGTTTGTAAAACACTTGATTAAATTGCATATTTAAATTAAGAATCACAACTAACATTAACATGTTCAGGGTGGGGATCTGGGAACACAGCAAATTCTTGGTGGTCATATAATTCAACTGACAGAGGCAGAAACATGTGGCTGTTCTAGAAAGTAGCCCACAGCCATGAACCTTTGCTGGGCTATAAGCATCATACCAGGAATATAGTGCCATTTGTAATTAGTACCACATTCATGTTGCGAAGGAATCATTTGTTTTCAGTAAAGCACATCATAATTTAGTTTTAATTCATGTTGTTTATTTGAATTTTGTTGGTTTTGAGGTTTGGTTTGTACTTGATTTGTAATTTTAATAGTTGTATAAGAATTACGATCATAAGGATTTATAGTTGGTTTAATTTTTATATGTTTAAGTAACAGTCTAACAAAAAGAATTGACACCAATGTTTTGGTTTTAATTTTAAGAGATTTGTGCAATGCTCAAATATGAGAAACACCTGTCATGTGAGCTAGGAGGTATTGGTAAGAATTGATATAAAAAGGGCAGGTATCCATCTATAAGAGACACATATATTTACATTTGTTCTACTCTCATCCTTTAGCACCTCCTCCCTTAAATAAACTCTCAGTCATTACACAAACAAGGCTCCAAGTTATAAGTGCTGGGGCACAGGATTTGGGGGAAGGGGATACAAAATGGTATAAAACTTGACCCCTGTTTTCAAGAAGTCAGTCTGGAAGGGAGAAATACATGCAAAGTAATTACTCTTTTTTTTTTTTTTTTTTAAGATTTTATTTATTTATTTGACAGAGAGAGATACAAGTAGGCAGAGAGGCAGGCAGAGAGAGTGAGAGGGAAGCAGGCTCCCTGCCGAGCAGAGAGCCCGATGCGGGACGATGCGGGACTCGATCCCAGGACCCTGGGATCATGACCTGAGCCGAAGGCAGCGGCCTAAACCACTGAGCCACCCAGGCGCCCCCAAAGTAATTACTCTTGCAGCCAAAAGTTACTAGTTAACAACGCAAAAAGATAAGTGCCATGAAAAAGCAGAGATGGCTACTTTGCAAAGTCCAGAACTTGGTCTGATCCTGTTGCAATTTTGTTTTTGCACCATGCATTTCAGCATTAGAAACCATGATTTGAAGGGCGCCTGCGTGGCTCAGTCATTTGGACGTCTGACTCTTGATTTCCGCTCAGATCATGATAGAGTCCCATGTGGGGCTCTGTGCTCAGCAGGGAGTCTGGTTGAGAGTCTCTCCCTCTCTCTCTGCTCCTCTCTTCCCACTCTCTCAGCTAATTACCAAAAAGCAACCAATTCAGCCAAGTTTATTTGTGAAACAAGGAAATAAAGGCTTTACTTCTCTTTAAAAAAATCAAACAAATAAGTGAATCTTTAAAAAAAAAAACAAACGCGGGGCACCTCGGTGGCTCAGTGGGTTAAAGCCTCTGCCTTCAGCTCAGGTCATGATCCCAGGGTCCTGGGATCGAGCCCCACATCGGGCTCTCTGCTCAGCAGGGAGCCTGCTTCCCTTCCTCTCTCTGGCTGCCTCTCTGCCTACCTGTGATCTCTGTCTGTCAAATAAATAAATAAAAATCTTCAAAACAAACAAACAAACGCCACCCCCCAAAATTGATTTGTACCTTCAAAAATACTTTATTCTGAACTCACCTCTTTATGGTCTAAAACAACTATAATGGTGACAAATTGTTCAATTCTCAGTTATTACCATTGTTCATATTTGTGCTTATTATCCCATATTATTTGCAATTACAGATGACCCTTGAACAGTGCAAGGGTTAGGGGTACCGACTACTGCTGAGTCAAAAATCCACATAGAACTTTTTTTTTTTTTTAAGTTTTATTTATTTATTTGAGAGAGACAGTGAGAGAGAGCATGAGAGGAGAGAAGGTCAGAGGGAGAAGCAGAATCCCCATGGAGCTGGGAGCCCAATATGGGATTCGATCCTGAGACTCCAGGATCATGACCTGAGCTGAAAGCAATTGCCCAACCAACTGAGACACCCAGGCACCCAGAACATTTGGCTTCCCAAAAACTTTACTAGGAATAGCCTACTGTTGACAGAAGCCTCACCTGTAATATAAGATGGATTTATGCTATCCTCTCCTCACCCCGCCTCACCATGGTCAGGGAAGAATATGCAAAGTATCCACATAATCTAACCAAACCTGGTTGTTTCTGAGTAGGAACAGAAGCTAATGTGAGAGATTGATTCGGGAAATGGGCAGAAAAATCAAATAAGCCGAACAATAGGGTTTGGTCTTAAGGACCAATTCAAAGGGATGGGGAATCTGATGGCCTCCTGGTTTTCAGGGGCTTTGAGTCTAAGACCTCCTCCAGCCAAGGGTCAGAGCAGGGCCACCCAGACCTCCTCTAGGAGGAGCCCTTTACAGGATTCAGCTTTCGGAGTCTGGGGAGCTAGAAGTTGAGACTGAGTTCTGATAAGACCTAAATGGAAGTAGAAAATGTGTCAGAATCTGAGAATTAGGGGCACCTGGGTGGCTCAGTCGGTTAAGTGTCTGCCTTTAGCTCAGGTCACGATCCCAGTTGGGATAGAGTCCCATATTGGACTCCCTGCTCAGAGGGGAGCTTGTTTCTCCCTTACCCTTTACCCCTCCCCTCTGCTTATGCTCCCTCTTGCTCTCTCAAATAAATAAGTATCTTTTAAAAAAAGAGAGAATCTGAGAATTAGTCCTTTGTGATGATCAGATTAGTTTAATGACTTCATAAGGGGGAGGTGACAGGCTTTTAGCCAACTTGGAAATTCTTCTCCATCTAAGTGGTAGAGAGAAGTGATTATACTTCTTTCTCCTCACCTTTCTATATATTATAAAGTCTCCATAAATGTGTGCCATTTTATAATAAAAAGTTAATAATCATATGAAATATTAAAATATTGTACATTAATGGTAATGGAGAAAGTGAAAAATAAGATAAAATAGAATAGAATAAAATAAAATATTGTACATTAAAATTAAACCAAAACATTAAAACAAGCAAATGTCATGTATTATATTTAATCATCAAAGCTGAATTATGTTATTTCTGGAAGGAATTTTAGAAATAAGCCAGTCCACAACCTTGTTCAAAAAAAGGGAAATCCCAAACCTAGGGAACTTTGGATTTCTTCTGTAGTCACTGACAGACCTAGAGATACAGCTTTCTCATTTTTACTCTAGTGTTCTTCCCTTCATATCTCCAACATTGTATTTCTCTTACATGGAATTTTATAAAAATGACTCCATTGGGAATTAAATTATGTTCAAAACATTTCCCAGTTCCTCCTAAAAGAAAGTCCCACTAAAGCTAAAGAAGTATATATCTTTGAAAGAGGATTAATCTGCTTTTCTAATATTAGGAAGGAGTCTATTACTGCTATACTTCTAAACATTTTGGGGGAAAATGCCTAACATTAAATAAACTGACCAAAATATTTTTGTCAGTTTGGAAATTAAAGAGAGACAATGAAATGGACTTTCAACATGTGCCTTAGTTCTTAACAATCCTTTTGACTGCTGGTTTTTCTTAGATCAAATGTCCAATTTCATACGCGGAGCAAAACCAATAAGGAGATGCTCAAAATTAGGTTTTATGCATAATAATCTTGGAAGTGTTACTTTTATTTGTAGTTTAAAACCCTTTTTTTTTTATTGTTTGTCACTCAAAATTGATTAAAACAAAAAGTAAATATCACCCACAATATATCTTACTTACTTTTGCTAAAAGCACAGTATTTTCATTCCAAAATTTCCTCTTCAGCCTATGATACTTCTTTGCCCTAGCTCATCTTTTATGTTTTGTCCTTTGGACTATTAAAAGTTTTTATTTGTTTTACATGATCGCTCTGGTTTTCATTTCCCTCTCTCCTGTATAATACACTCTCCACTGTTTCCAGATTTTTCTTTTCTTCCTGAAGGTTTACTACAATTATCTTTCACAAACAAATCCTACCCTTCCTCACAACACTGTTTCCTTTCCGCAAAGATAATTTGTTTTTTATCTCTTAGATTTTAAGGGTTTCTTTTTATTCTTAATATTCTAGTTGTGGACTCTATTTACCTCTATAGTGTATATTTGACAGGGGGACTCATCTTTATTTAATAAAGGAACATTACATCCAGTATCTCCTAAATATTGCTTCTTCATCAGCATTTACACATTCAGTGTTTATACAACTTCTCTCTTTCTCACAAACACACACACACGCATGCACATGCACACACACACACAGATGCGGACACCAGCTGTTCAATCTATCCTTCATATTTCACAAATGCTCTTTCAAGTTTTGTTCTTATTGTGCTTAACTCTTCATCTCTCTGAGCAGCATTCTGGGTGAATTACTAAGTATTATCTTCCAATTCAGCAGTTCATTCATTTCCAGGCTAGCATTTATGTCATCACTTGCATTGCCACAGTTTTCATGTGTATTAGTTTTCTATTGCTGTGTAACAAAGTCCGACAACCTTAGTAGCTTAAGTCAACATACATTTATTATCTCAGTTTCAGAGGTTAAGAGTCTGGGCACAGCCTAGCTGGGTTCTCTGCTCACTATCTACCAAGGCTGCAAGGAACTCATCAGCCAGGGCTATGATCCCACCTAACGCTTCAGACCCTATTCTAAGCTCAGTGGTTGTAAGAAGTCAGGTCTTAGGACAGTAGCGCTGAGACCCTCAGCAACTAGAGACTGCCTGCTATTCCCTGCCACATGATGGTTTACTCTTTCAAGACCAATAGGAGAGCATCATGCTGCTTTTGATTTCTTACCTATGCATCCTCTTTTAGATGGATTACCTGATTAGGTCAGGCCCACCAAGGATAATCCCTTTGATTGACTCAAAGTTAACTGATACAAGAGCTAACTGCATATGCAAAATTCCTTCACTGTTGCCATAGAATGCAAACTAATCATAAAAGTGATATCCCAACATATTCACATATCCTACCCACACTCATAGTGGGAAATTTATACAGGGCATATGCACCAGGGGGCAGAAACCTTGAGGGCCATCTTATAATTCTGACTAACATGCTAGTTTTTTTTTTTTCTGAGAAATCATAAAAGAACTCTTTTCTATATGCTTTCTAAATTTCTGCTTATTTCCTAGTAATTATTTTTATTATAGTTTTTTAAAAATATAACTGATATACAGTATGCTGCATAGAATTAAAATGTATAATTTGATTAATTTGAACATATATATTACATGACACCACCACTACAGGAAAGATAATGCACATTTCTATAACTCCCCCAAATTTTATTGCAAATACAGTTCCTATGTACGTTTGTATATAAGCCGCTGTGTGGGCACATGGTTTCACTTCTCTTGTATAATCACCTAGGCATGAGTTGACTATGTTGCTTGGTGGGTGTATGTTTACCTTTTAAGAGACCACAAAATTGTTTTCTAAAGTGATTGCACCATTTAAAATTTTCATCCGAATTGTATAAGAGTGCTAATGCTTCATATCTTTGTCAACACTTGGTATTTTTCATTTTAGCCATTCCAATAGGTATGGTGGTGCCCCTTTGTGGTTTTAGTTTGCAATTTCCTAATGACTAGTGATTTTGAGCATCTTTTCATGTGCTTTGGAGCTATCTGTGTATCTTCTTGGTAAAGAGTCTATTCAAATCTATTGCTCATTTTTTAAAAATTGAGTTGTCTTATTATTTAGTTTTAAGGATTCTTTATATATGCTAGACTCAAGTTCTTTGTTCTCTTCTCTCATTCTAGGACTCCAATCTTACATATATGCTAACCTGCTTGGTGTTTCACAGATCCACTTACTTTTTCAGTCTTTTTTCCCTTTGATTTCATTTTGTGTAGTTTCTATTGACTGTGTTCTCAAGTTTACTAATCTTTTTTCTGTAGTGTCTAATTTGCTGGTAACCTCATCCAGGGCAATTTTCATCTCAAATATTATCCTTTTCACCTCTACAAGTTTGATTTGGATCTTTTATATCTCCTTTTTGTTTTCTTATATGCTTATGATTTCCTCCACCCTCTGAAACATACATTTTTAACAGTTGTTTTAAACACCCTTATCTACTAATTCCATCAACTGTATCATTTCTTGTTCTGTTTTTTTAAAAAATGTCTTCTTTTTGTTAAGAATTGTATTTTCTTGCTTCTTTGTTTGACTGATAATTATTTTATTTTATTGTTTATTCTAATTCCAGAATAGCTAACATACAGTGCTATATTAGTTTCAGGTGTACGATATAGTGATTCAACAATTCTGTACCTCGACTGGTGCTCATCATGATAAGTGTACTCTTAATCCCCATCACTTATATCAGCCACCTCCCCTCTCATACCACCAGTTTGTTCTCTGTAGTTAAGAGTCTGTTTCTTGGTTTGCCTCTCTCTCTCTTTTCCCTTTGCTCATTTGTTTTATTTCTTGAATTTCACATAGGAGTGAAATCATATGGTATTTGTCTTACTCTGACTGATTTATTTTGCTTAACATTAAACTCTCTAGCTCATCCCTGTTGTTGCAAAAGGCAAGATTTCATTCTTTTTCATACCCGAATAGTATTCCATTGTGTATATATACCTCATCTTCTTTATCCATTCATTGGTCAGTGGGCATTTGAGTTGCTTCTATATCTTGTCTGTTGTAAATAATGCTGCAATAATCATAGGGGTGCTTATATCCTTTCAAATTAGTGTTTTTGTGTTATTTGGGTAAATACCCAGTAGAGCAATTGCTGGGTCATAGGGTAGTTCTATTTTTAATTTTTCGAGGAACTTCCATACTGTTTTACAATGTGGCCACACCAGTTCGCATTCCCACCTACTGTGCACGAGGGTTTCTTTTTCTCCACATCCTTGTTTCTTGTACTCATATCTTTTTAAAATCACATTGAAAACATTGTGAATTTTACCTTACTGGGTGCTAGATTTTTGTATTTCTCAAACTGTTTTGGGCTTCATTCTGGGATGCAGTTAATTTACTCCAACAGTTTGATGTTTTCAAGGCTTGATTTGCAACTTTGTTAGGTGGTTCAACAAAGGGCTAATGTGGCCTCTCTGTGAGATTGTGGATTTACCGAGATTTCTCAAGTGGTAGTTCTATTTACCCTGGCTGGTGGGAATACACTATCTCTTCCTCCCTGTGAGATTCAGGGGTCATTCTGCCTGCTTCTTTCTGGTGGTCTCTTTCTGAACCCCCATCCTTTACTCACTCATACACATGGATTAGGACTCAGCTAAAGACCCGAGGGGATTCCTCTACAGGTGTCCAGATCTTACTCTTCTCTGTTACTATGTCCTAGGAATACCAGCTGCTTTGGCCTCTGCCACTTCTGAATTTGGGAACCATCCCTGAGAGAGAACTTGGTCTCTCTCCCTGCTCTGTCCCTGGAAATTCTTTCCAGGCAGCAAGCTAGGGTAGTCATGGGATTCATGGCAGGGTTTATAACCCAGTACTACGTACACTATTTTATTGTTCAAATTATTCCAGTGTTTACTATTTGAGGTTTTTTTTTGACAGTCTCATCTTTTAGTCATTTTGAACACTTCCTTATTTTCTGGCATTATAAGATGCTCCAGGGTCATCTCACTTACTGTCTGCTCCTCTGTGGAATCAGCCATTTCTCTCTGCTTCTTTTTACTTGAGAATGGTGTAAGAAGTCAACATCTGAGCATTGGGCGGCCATTAGATTTTTAAAAGCAAATTTAATGAGCTACTGGAGCCTAAATAAAACTCACAATAATTTCCTGTTGACCTACATACTTTGACATTCAATGGTGGTATATGGTAGGGTATTTTTAATGGCATTATGAAATACGAAAATTTTAAAATGACAAGATTGTACAAATGAGGTAGATGCATTTAATTATAATTTAATTCAGCAATAGGGAAGCTTCCCAACCATTTAGTTACCAGTCTTAATCAGTTGTGTACTAGGATATGAACAGAGTTGATTTTTAAACCTAAAATAATAGACTTTTAAAGTAAATGGTAATTGAACGTTAACTGATGGTATGAAATTTAAAATAATATGATTTCCATGTTTTGTTACATTAAGCGAGAGAAATTATAGAATAATGCTACTAAGTAAAGAATGATTAATTTGAAGCAAAAAAAAAAAATGAACTCCTATACTCATCAACGTTGAGCTTCAAAATTGTTTCACATTTTCACTCTTCATAGCTGGTTACTGATCTGTATGCCTTGATGCTGTTAATAGTCACAACTTCCTTCCTACTGTTCAGGGTTAGCAATGATTGGTTCCAAAATCAGGATCAACACTAGCTGATCACTGTGAGTGTCACAATCCCACCAGAAGACGTAAACAGCGAGAAGATCAGGAAAAGCAAGCAGAGTGTGCTTCAGCAATTGTTTGGTTGTCCGAGCCTATTACAGTGGATCTCCAAAAGAAAGCTATGTTTAAATATGTTCACACACACCCAGGTTTTTTTGGCTCAACTTTACTAAATCTCAAATATTGTAGCCTCACAAAGTTTCTTGATTTCTAGGAAGTATACCGCGTGACTTCAGCCCATCTCCTTTTTTAAAATGCTTAGTTAGTAACCATTATAATTAGTATCTTCCTTTGGACCCTAACTACAGCCTAATGTGTACTTTATAATTAATCTTCTTTTATTACACTAAGTCCCTTGGTTATTTATTATTTGTTTTCTATTAAGTGAGGTTACTTAAGACCTGTAATTTATACATTTACCCTTTTTATTTAACTAAAAGCTGTTAGCACTCTTAGGTTTGATGGATCATTGGATATTTCTTGAATAGAACTGAAACTCAAATATAGGGTTATTTATGACTAAAAAGATGTGGCTCACACATTTTGGTAAATACACACATTGAATTCGATATTTGAGTTAGGTGTCAGTAGGGCTATGTTCTTACCTAAGGTTCTAGGAAAGAATCTTACTATGCCTTTCTCCTAATTTCTGGTGGTTGCTAGCAATCTTTGGCATTCTTGGCTTAAAGCTACATCACTAAATCTCTACCTCTATTGTCATATGGCTTTCTTCCATGTGTGTTTCCGTGTCTCTCTGTGTTCTCTCCTCATATAAGGATACCAGTCATATTGGGTTTAAGACCCATTCTAATCAGTATGACTTCATTGCAGCCAGTTACCTCTGCAAAGATCCTATTGCTATGGAAGATCACATTCCAAATTTCTGAGTGAACATGAATTTTGGGGGAACATTATTCAACCAAGCAAAGACCCCTCTCCATTACTTCTTTTTTTTTCCTTATTGTTTCTGACAACTTTAGTCAATTACAAGATCAGCAGTGAGCTGGTTACGTTCCTACTTGTTTTTGATGACCTTTTACAAATCATTCCTTGTTATATTTTTCTCAGCATTCATGAATTATAAGATCATCAATAACTCACGAAGATACATTATTTATTTTAAACCTGCTCATTCATCAAGCTTCATATATTTTCTTGGGCTTTTTGCTTGTCTTCTTTAATTATCCTGCTCTTTTTGAGTTTGTGTGAACTTCAAAGGTCAGTCAATGCATTTTTCATAACTTGTAATGAATTTTTTGGTTTCATTTTTAATAGGCCTTTCAAAAATGGAAACTATCTCTATCAACCTATTCTTTTCCCACTTCAAGACAACTGGAAAGTCTACATGCCTGTATTTTTTGGATGTAGATATTTGTGGCTTCAAACAACGAAGTCCAGTGAGAGACATGGGAGACATAGATAGTATTATATCGTAAAAATGGCAATGCCACTCCTGCATCAAAATGAACAGTGAATTTGGCTGGAAATGCTTTTTACTACTCCCCATTGTTGTAGACTTTCAACTCTCTTCAGGTAAATCAAGTGAGGTAAAGCAAATATTTGGGGAAATTAAACGAAAGATGTAACAGGGCTCGTATGGACAGTGCCCCGGAAGGGAGTAAGAACAGATTTAGTTAGGAGGCCATTGGCTTTGTGCCATACTGCAGAGTGACAGTAAGCACCAGAGGACCAGCTGTACCTGGGCACAGGGAGCGAGTCTCTCCCAACCCCATCCTCAAGGAAAAGGATGTCCAAAGACTAGTGATCTCTGACCAATCACATCATCTCCTTCTCCTTCCTTGGAGAGGAACAAGTCAGGGGATGTTGAAAAATGGAAAAGCAGAATCTCCAATATTTCTGACTGGGGGAAGATGAAGAAACACTTCCTACATCTCATTTATCTGTAAGACCTGTCATTTCTATCTTGAAAACATACCTCAAATCTATCCCCCTCTTTCCACCTCTGCCACTTCCCTCTTAGGCCAAAACCCCTTCCTTTCACATTGGGATTATTGCAATTCAGGCTTCCACTGCTTGAAATTCAGAGGAGAGGATGAATGAGGTCCCGTGGAGTCTCCAAGTCTATCAGAAGCCTTCATGACAGAGTGTTTTACTATGAATTAGTCGATGATGCTGTCTTGTTTCTACCTCCCTGCCTGCCCTTTCGTGTATGCTTCAACAGGTAGGTCTCAGGAAGGAAGAGAGTTAGCTTGTACCTTGAACCCCAACCAAGAGACATTTGCATCTGATCAGCATGACTAAACATTGCTCTCTCTTCCTCCGTCATATGCAAAACTTAGCATTAAGTCAGAGCCCAGAGGTCATGTCCCAGACTGGCAAACACCCCCCCCATCCTTCTCCATCATTGCAATGTTTTTCTCCATCCATAATTTATGTATCAATTTGATAACATTTATGGTTATCTATTGCTGCACCCTGTGGCTTAAAACAAAAAGAAATGTGTGATTGCAGTTTCTGTGGGTCAGGAATGCAGGAGTTCAGCTCCCTGCTCCTGGCTCAGGGTATATCATGAGGTTGCAGTCAAGATGTTGGCTGGGTCTATAGTTATCTGAGGGCTTGACTGAGCCTGCGATAGGCTGCCAAGATGGCTCCCCCATGGCAAGTTTATGTTGACCGTCCGAGGTCTCATTGCTCATCACATGGACCCCTCTCTATATGGCATCTGACTTTGCCTGAAGCTAAGGATCCAACAGATACCAGTGTGAAAGCCAGAGTACATTTGAAACCTAATCTTAGAATCCATGCAACATCACTCAGACACATTCTATTCATTAGAAGCCAATCATTAATTCCGGCTCACACATCAGTGGAGAACTAAACTTCACCTTTGAAGAGAGGAGAGTCCAAGAATTTGGGGGCATGTTTTTAAGTCCCCCCCCCCTCCACACACAATGTATCCTCTCTTTCTGAATTCTGCTCCTGCCTCGCCAATGCAACCCCTTTGCCCATTCCAAACCTCACCTCCTCACTTGCCCATCACACACACACACACACACACACACACACACACACACACACACATTTCCTGATCTATTTCTGTATCAGCTGTAATTGGGTTTGGGCTGTAGTAACAGGAAAGTGCAAAATAGCAGTAGCTTAAGCAACAGTAGACGTTTGTTGTTATCATGCTGTAAAAAGCATTTGGAAGCATGCAGTCTGAGGCTGGTAAGGTCGTGCCTTCTTCCTCATGGTCTGAGATACCCTTTAGGATTCCAGTTATCACAGCTGAAATCCAGGCAGTGGGACAGAGGAAAGGAGAAAGGAGAAGTGTGTTAGCAGCCACTTGAGAACTTTCCTGGAAGCTACAATTCGGCCTCCATCTCAATGGTCAGCATTCAGCTACTTGTAAACATAGGATACAAAACATGGGGACATATGATTTATAAAGTAATGTGGTAAATGTAGTCTTTATTTGCAGGTGGCCATATGCTCAGCTAAATTATCAGGAGTTTTCTTGCTAAGGGAGAAAGAATGATTATGGGCCATGGAGAATATTTCTTTGGCTATGCAAACGTCTGTAAGTGCCTTTTTATCCCCCCACATGGGGCTGCTTTGGTGTTCTTGTTGTGGGGCAGTTATATCCCCCAGAACTAATGATTCAAGACAAATCAAGAATATACACACATAGAATAAATTCACTCCTTCCCCAAGGGAGACGACTTCAAATTCTGAGTTCCTGCCTCCTGCCCCAAGTCCAGGGTCTCTGCAGCATATGCGATCTCTTCCTTTAGGTCATATGTTTCTTCTTATGGTATGAAAGCATATAAATTAAAAGATATGGAAACAAGATATCACAATAAAAATTCCCATTTGGGAAAGGGGAGGAGGAGAACCTCAGTCACTGGTAATATTAATGATCAAATACCTCTAAGCAGAAGGTGAGCACTTTCTCTGGTCATAAAAGAGTGAATTCTTGGCTTAGCTCATTTGGCAAACCCTGATCAAACTTTCTTGTTCATTGCCCTTTTAGGTCCCTATCTCTGCTTTCTGGGACTTCATCCTCCATGACTGCATCTGAAGTCAGTCCAGGGCTGGGGCCCTTTTTGGTGTTTGCAGTTTTAGAAGCCTTCTTGCTGGTCTGGGTTTTCAGACCCAGTGATTTTCTTTTTCCTTTTCCTTTTCCTTTCCGTTCCTTTTTTCTTTTCTTTTCTTTTCTTCCTTTTCCTTTCCCTCCCTCCCTCCCTTCCTTCCTTTCTTCCTTTCTCTCTTTCTTTCTGGATTTTATTTATTTGTCATAGAAGGAGACAGTACACAAGCAGGGGGAGCAGCAAGCAGAGGGAGAAGCAGGCTCCCCACTGAGCAGGGAGCCTGAGGGGGGACTCGATCTCGGGACCCTGGGATCATGACCTGAGCCAAAGGCAGATGCTTAACCAACTGAGCCACCAGGGTGTCCCTAGGGTTGAAATTTCTTTTGCGAAACAGTTTTCTTAAAATTCGATAATATTCTGATCTATTTGCTTTTAGTTACTTCCAAGTGTATTAGTGGCCATAATATCTTAGAGAAATTTTAAACCTGAAGACAGGAGTTTTATGTACTGGTATCAAGGCTCTGCCTATTCTCCTTTTCCCCTCCCCCCAGCACCCCAACTCTCCAAAAGATGTTGCCACTCCTGAGACATTTTGAGATAATAGACAGAACATGATCCTTGCCCATGGTCGAGGCCCTACTGATTGGCAACTGCTTAATGGAAAATACATGAGAAAGGCTTGGGCTTGGGGCATTTTAATTGGATTAATGACAAAATAGTCCCCTATGCAAAAATACACATATATTATATGGAATTATAAATTAAAGTGAAATAAAGAATGGGTAACAACTGACAAATAATGATAAAATACGCAATGCGCTTTATTGCAAATTGCTTATGGCCAGTTGATTCTTACAGAATGCTTTCTTTGATTTTTGCTTTAACTCTCTTTTCTGCGGCCAGCCCATGGTTGTGATTGATGCCAAGTGTATTTCCAGCCTGAACGCTGGTTGATATGTCCATTGTTTTTTTTTTTTTAATATTTTATTTATTTGACAGAGAGAAATCACAAGTAGGCAGAGAGGCAGGCAGAGAGAGAGGAGGAAGCAGGCTCCCCGCAGAGCAGAGAGCCCGATGTGGGGCTCGATCCCAGGACCCTGGGATCATGACCTGAGCTGAAGGCAGAGGCTTTAAACCACTGAGCCACCCAGGCGCCCGGTATGTCCATTGTTAATGAGTAAAAGAATGGGAAACAACCGAGCTGTAAGTTGGAACTTCAATTGTTTGTCAGTGAGGTGACATCTTGTCAGTTGTGGAACTGGGTAAGTTTCCACATTTTGGAAGAATATTTATTTATTTATTTATTTACTGGTATTCATGGTGTAATGGCTGTAGATACAACACACTTTAAGATTTAATCTGCATTATTATTTTCTCTGTCACTTTCTTAAGCTAGGCAATCAGCAAAATAATAACCACCAATTTGGAGTGTTTGTCAGTTTCCATGGTATAAACACTCTTAACAACAGCTGATTTCAAGTTCCTAGTGGCAACTGAAACATGAGCTCTTTCCAGCAGACACAATAAATGCAAATAACCTTAAGAATATAGACAGTAGTAAAATGTAGTAAATTAAGGAGTCATGAACTTTTAATATTTATTCTCACTGTTCTAATATAATTTAATTATAATAATTTAATTTTAGATATGGCTGTATTTAACAACTGGTTTGCCAGGTTCCTGAAAATGTTTAACAGTAGACTCTTGTGAGCTGGTAAGAGGGGGCTCTAGCACACCCCTGACTCTGTCCCCACCTTAAGATTTGCTTTGGCCTATGATAGATACTTTATGTATCTCAATTTTAAGTCATTTGACCAGGTCATAAGGTGTGCACATGGATAAAAAGGAGAAACATGACACAGTGGTATAATTAGATGGGTTTGTGGGTATTTGACACCATTCCTAAGCATAGTAATCTGGCCTCTGCCTATTCTCCCCTAGTGTTCCTAATCACTCACACACAGCTTTGTTGAACTACCTACAATTCCTAAATGTACACATTCTCATACCTCTGGGTTTTGGAACTACTAGTTTTTTGCCTAGATCAACGTTCTTCTCCTCCTTCCCTCCTTCTTACTCATCCTTCCCCTATCAGCTGTGGCATCTGTCTTAGGAAGTCATCTCTGGCTCCCTGTCTTAGTCAGCTCAGGCTATTATACTGAATGTCATAGACTGGTGGGTGGCTTAGAGAAGAAACATTTCTTTCTCACAGCTCTCGGGGCTGTGAAGTCCAAGATCAAGGTGCCAGCAGATCCTGGGTCTGGTCAGGGCCTGCTTCCTGGTTTACATTCGGTTATCTGTGTGTTGTATCCTCACAGAGTGGTGAGAGGAAGCAAAATCTTGTGCCTCTTCTTACAAGGGCTCTAATTGCATGTATGAGGGCTCTACCCTTATGGCCTAATTACCTCCTAATACCAGGACACTGAGAATTAGTTCCACTTATAAATTTGGGAGGGACACAGACATTTAATCCATAACACCCTCCAAGGCTGGAGGCTGGGGTCAGGGGCCGCTCTTTGTGCTATTATGTGTGCACTCTTCCTGCCTTCCCACTGTAGTCCTGCATCACAACGGTCTGTTCCTTTGTCTTCCCCATTGTAAGCTCCTTGAGAGTCAGTACTGTAATGTTCATAGTTGTGCCTTCAGTACCTAGCACATTATATGGTATATAATTGTCTGATGCGTGTTACAGGGATGCTTGCTGCCTCTTTTCAGAACTTACTGATGGTATGGAAAACACAAAACAAATGTATTAATTTTATATATGATATAATCATATAATCAAAATTCAGACTCAGAAAGACTTCAACAGGCTATAAGAACAGGGTGGAACTAACGAGGTAGAATTCTAGGGAGAAATTATAGATCATACATTAAGATTCATATTGTGCAGTGGTTCTCACTCAAAGTGTGGCACAGTTCAATGTCAGGGAAATATCATTAAAAACAAAATCTCTTATTAATCTCAAAAAGCTGTCCATGAAGGTAGGGGAGAAAGAAGATCGTTTTATTATTGAATAAACATTCAATCGGAATGGGATGTGGATCACAGGAAAGCCACTAAAACGATAGCAAAGACAGATTAAAAAAAATCTCACCCAATTTTCAGGCACACAGATAAAACCATCACACCATGTTCTCAAGATAAATGGTAACGAATTCTCAAGAGGACTAATTGCCGTATACAAAGGTAACACAAATATCTCCTCCGTTATGACAGAAGGTAGGTTTGTAATTTGGAGCCAGGGCCCTTCTGAAGTTAGGCTCTGCTTCTCCCAGCAAACTGGGAGAGGGGGTGCTGTCTTTGCTGATGATAACATTTCAAAGGGATGGCTCCAGGTCCCATTTCAAAGAGAAATTCCTGGATTGTTATGTGAGCAATGGGCCTCCTTAGTCTTTAAAAAGGTGCCCTCATATTTCTGTGAGGCAGAGAAAGAATGGACAATGACAGATTTTCTCAAGTAAATGCTTTCTTTTTCCTTTGCACCAGGGAGAATTAAGTATTTCTCTTATTTCTAATTTGTTTTATCCTTATGCCAACAGCCTCAGCAGCACCTAAGAACTCTAATTGGAAATGCAAATTCTCCAATGCCAACTCAGGCCTACTCAATCAGAAACTCTAGAGATCAGACCCAGCAATCTGTGGTTTTTAATCATCTCCTCAGGTGAGGCTGACACTCCCTCACGTGTGAGAATCACTGCAGAGGACTGCTGACAGCAGGCCATTGGTAAAGGCACTTGAGATTTTTATTTTACTTGAATTAATAGTTATCTGCAGTTTGCATTACCTGCTCTGCTAGTGAATTACCTCCAATTAATTGGCAAGAAATTAAGATGTCTGAAATAAAGCTATTAAATGAACCTAACTTTAGCTAAAATAGTCACATCTTAACAACTTGTATAAGAGAGGGAAATAAAAGCAAAAGCATTACCAAAATTGATAATGCTTATTTGGCTCTAGAGTACATTCTCTAATTTAAAATACAAAGATTTGCCTGATTTTCTGGCAACCCACAAAATGCCCCAAATAGTAAAGCTATAGAAACCAAACTCAAGAGAAATTAAACAATTGTGCAATTCCCCCCCGCCCATGGACCCCTTCTTAAGTACACCTGGCTCTCTCTATGGGGGTCAGAGGCGAGGCAAATCTCTCTTTTATCCGTATTCCTCAATGTTGGAGGTAAACGAGGAATCACTTTAGGATAAACAAGACACAGTCAGTGGGGAGGGTCTCTGAAGCGGCAGGTGGGGGAGGAAATCTGGATTGTTGGAAGTGTATCAGCTCATAAAAACCGTCTGAGCAGTGAGCTCTGCCCAGCTTCCTCCACATGGGCCAGAACCTGACATGGACTCAGGAGAGTTTTACTCTCATGAACACAGGTGAGGAAAGTTTGAGGTTGGAGGCTACCAGGATACTGGAAACTGTCCACTGTAGCTGTCAGTGAATTTGGGCCTGTTACATTGCTTGTCACGTTACTTGTGCATTCTTAGAATTTGCACCCACTTTCTTTATTTGAAAAACTTGCAGATAGACTATAACTATAGGAGGGTAAAGACTTAGCTTCATGTTCTGGAGAATTACCAAAGTCAAGAACCTGTTTTGCATGTTGCTAGTGCTGAATTAATTTTTGTGGAATTAATGAATACAGTTCTAGGAAAAAATCATAATTCTTAAAGGCAAGATAATTTTAGGTCTGTCTTCAGATGCCTTTGGGGGGGGTCTTAACACTATTGAGCATGTGACAAAGTTGAAACCTAATTAGTTGGTTTATGATAAAGCAATATGCAGACCTGTTATCTTGTTATAGTCTTAAATCCTACCCCTCTAAATTTAAGATTATTGGTGTCAAACATGCATCCTGACATATAAATCTGTAGTGTGAAGAGCAGAAGGATGAAAACTTCTATACGTATTAAGTAAAGATTTTTTTAGCTTATAGCTTTTTGTAGTTTGCTGATACACAGAGAACTTAGAAAATTGCAATGGATTTTCAAGCCAATAATTACATGATTTATACCAAAACATCTTTTAAATTCTTCAGTTGAATGTCACTACTGTGTTGAAGTTGTGTATTTGTGGTAAGTCATCATATTAAGAACCTTCTAAAGCTAATCCCCTATTATTAACTCTTAAGTGGCAGTGGAAATTGGACAGTAAGTTCACTCTCCTCGGGGAGGTTTCAGAGAGGGGCCAATGGATGAAATGAAAACAGATGGCTTTGCCTGTTTGTTTCTCCTGTTGAAGCTAGTCAGGATTATAAAAGTGCTTGTACTTTAAAATACTTTGGTCTCTACTGGAGGGAAAGTGCTGTGGCTCTGAACCGTCAAAGAGGACTACTTTGCAAGTCTCGTGAATTGCTACTTAGGGCAGCACTCACATATTTTTATGTAAAATATATGAGATGTAAGAACTGTGATTTGTGGTTATAACTGTGAAGTTTAATTCTCTCCCTGAAGACTAAGAAATGTTGGGCAGAAAATTAACACTTGTGATGCACATGGTTTAGGGGGATTAGAACAAGTCTGCCCCCCTTGCTTACTAATCACGTATCCATAGGCCAATTTCCTGCACTGCTAGCTCCTGCTTAAAAACCTCCCTTTTGGTGTTGTATATGAAGTTACTTGTATGTCTCAATTCCTCCTAGGTTCTGAATAAATACCTTTTGTCTGCAGGTAGGGAGGGGGAAAGGGAGCTTTAGAGACCCAGCTGAATGAAGTTCTAGCACAGGGCTAGAGGTGAATTGTTTGGAGCTGTTTGAAATGTGTTCCTTTAAGGAGCCCATTTTTAGAACAGTCTTTTTTTCCCCCCCTTTTTCTTCATGTGTTTTTACTGGAGATTGTTTACCATGGCTTCTACTTGGTAACCACTTTTTGTTCTTTTACTTTTTATTTATATTTTTATTATTTGATTCCTGTATAAGTAACATACAGTGTTATATTAGTATTAGATGTAGAGTGATTCAATTCTATACATTACTCAGTAGTTATACAAATAAGTGTACTCAATCTCCGAGAACAGTCTTTTATACCTCAAATTTGACCCACTCCTGAAAGACAGCCCTAGTAAATTGGTTTCTGTGGCCACTGAAACAAACAGCATTTATTATGCCAAGGCTTCCCGAGGAAGTCCATCTAAAGTGAGGCTGGTGGCATTTGATTTCTTAGGAGCTCTGGATATGCTTGTGATGGACTTTCCCCCATGTGTCCTTGGGACCATGGAGCTGCCTGTCTGTTGATCTCAAAATAGATGTACAGCAGTTTTGCTAGAAGGACCTGGACATGGCAGTTAAAGCCAGGTAAATGGAAAATGGAAAATCGCATTAAAAAGCAATATGAGGGGGAACCTGGGTGGCTTAGTGGGGTAAAGCCTCTGCTTTCAGCTCGGGTCATGATCTCAGGGTCCTGGGATCGAGCCCCGCATCGGGCTCTCTGCTCAGCAGGGAGCCTGCTTCCTCCTCTCTCTCTGCCTGTCTCTCTGCCTACTTGAGATCTCTGTCTGTCAAATAAATAAATAAAATCTTAAAAAAAAAAAAGACAATAATACGAGGAGCTCTACATGAAATGCGTGGAGGTGGGGAAAATTCTGGATGGATTTTTAAGGACTGTACCCCAGGTGATGGAGGAAGCTGAAATCTAGGTCTGAAAGAAAAAGATCAACTTACCATAGACACGAACTCTATGAACACATCTTTCTCTGAACCTTTCAAGAGATTTGAAAAGCAGAAGGAGACTGAAGACTATCTTCAAAATGAAGAAGTACACTGAGGGCTACATATTATGAATTGAAATGGAAGGCCAAAGATACCAATCATTAGAGGCTCACACAGAAAAGCATCTCAATCTGGCAGATAAGGAAACTGATCAGGTCAGAAGGAGGGCCTCAGTGGCCTATTGGCCTTCTATGTGGGATTGGTAAGGGGCCAGATGCAGAACTATTCCCTGCAGACCATTCAGCAGAAGACTAAGAAAATGGTGAACTGATCATAACTGATCATGAACTGATCTGTTATGATCTGATTTCGGAGGTGGAAAAATCTGATATGGAAGGTACTGACCTGAGGCCTTCTCTCCCCACTCCTATCTCTCCATGTAACTAAGCAAGCCTCATGTACTTTCTTCTCTCATTTTTCTTTTAGTGGAGATTTCAATAATCCTCAGAAAGAAAAAAAAATGCTACAGAAAAGTAAGTATATTTTGACTTCTGAGTTCCATTTTTCAGATATATTTGACTTATTAAATGTTGGTGCTGATCTTTCATTCATGAGTTTTTGTATCCTATCAAATATGTGCTGATTGTGAGGCTTGTTGAAAACATGTTTTTGGTGCCACATCTTATAGATTTATTTTTCCCTGTGGGAAAACCACTGCTTTGAATATGTCCAAGTTTTTTTTTTTTTTTTTTTGGTTAGTACATGTGTGCAGCAGAAGTGTGGTATATAAGAAATCATGTGGAAGGGCCCAGTTTCCTTATAAACTCCTATAATGTTAAGAGGTTATAACCTATCTTTTAATCACATCTTGCAAAAATGTAATTAGAGTTATACTCATCTTTAAAAACACCACTTTCACAGAATCCATAACAAACCTAAAAACTGCTCAAGCTGAGTTCTATCTCCTTTGTAACCTGCATGTTTTTAATGCATAAATTATGAGGTAAAAAAAAGGCCATACAAGAATCCAATATGCATTCTTTACACACAAAAGCATGTTTTATCAGACATCAGACTATGCACTTAGAATTTTTTCTCAGAACAAAATCGTGTTCCTGAGATCATATATTTTGTCTCATTCATCTGTTTCTTGAACACCATGTGCTGGGCATGTGGTAATGCAAGATATATATTTAAGGTCTTAAAAGTAAATACATTTTCCATGTAGTGTCCGGTGCCTGTTTTCTCTGCCCAAAAGGCACAATCTATGAGACCTGTGTTTTCAGATCAGAAAATGAAGGATGAAACCAGTAGAGAAAACTGACTCGTGGGGAAGAAATGTGAATTTGGCCAGCCAGCACACTAACCCTGGAAGCTGTCTCCTGGCCTGAGCTCTCCAAATCAGCTTCCATAGGGTGTGACAAACTCAGGCACTTCCTAGGTTGGGCCTGATTTTCAAAGGCGGTGGGCAGCAGTCTTCAGAGATGGCAGGTGGCAGGGGCGCGATTCTGGGTGGTCTGTTCGATTTCTCACAGGTCTCCTGCCAGTGGCTGGGCTGCTGGGCGGGGTACAAAGGCAGTGGGGTTGGCAAGAACAAGGCGGCGGCCAAGCTTCCAAGCAAGGGTCAGGACCCAGCAGCTGGGAGCTGGAGAGCTCTTTGTGAATCAAAGCCAGTGCAGGGACTCCCAGCCTTCTGTCCCCCTCTGAGGGGCCCCTGCCGGCTTTTTACCCATCCCGGCCGAGCCCCGCTTCAGCGCGTCCACAAAGTCCATGGAATGAGCCAGGATGGGGTTCTCCCTCTCAATGTAAGGGATTACCCCCTTCGCTGCCGTCCCAGGGAGGCGGCTAATTAAAAACGCCACCTCCAGGGTGTCGTTGTAGAATCTGGTTCGAAGAACCATTATGTTAGAGGCTGCTTGAATCGAAAACCCGGGAAGTCGGGCGGAGTCCCCATTAAACTTTTGGGCGCGGAGGTGGGGGGAAGCCACCGGGGCCAGCGGATTGGCCGTCCCGCACAGCAGCCGCCGTCCCAGACCCGAGAGCTCGCCGTCCTCCCCGCGCAGGGCACGGCTCTGTGTCAGGACGCCCTGCATCAGAACCGCCCGCCGCACCACGCCGCGAGCCTCGCTCCCCGCCAGGCTCAATCCCCGCTGCCGCGTCGACGGAAGTGCGTGTCGACCTCGGGGGCGGGGCTCCGCCGGCTCCGCGGCCCGGACTGGGCCTAGGCCCGTGAGCCGGGTGGGCGGGCGCAACCGGACTAGCGGCCGGGGAAGTGCGAACCGGGACCCCTGAAGCGGCCCGGCGGGCGGGAGCGAGAGAAGGAAATCCGGCGAGACGGGCGCGGGGCTCGGCGGAGGAATCTGAGTTCGCGGCGGCGCGCACGGCTCTCAGCGGCTCCTTCCGCGGGATGGGCGCGCAGGTCCTTAAAGGGAAAGCTGCCGACTTGGCTGCGGAGCGCTGCCGGGGTTGGGAAGGGGGGGGGCGGTTTCCTCCGTCCCGCTCGCTCTCCCATTACTGTAGTCTTAATGTTTATTGAGTGTGTTGCACGGTTCCGGTCCTTCGCGTGAAAGCCGGACAGCTACAAGGAGGCAATTCTAATGAAGCCCTCCGCGCTTCCAGAAGAGACTACCCGCCAGGGACGGGACCAGGAGCAGCAGCTCTCTCTTCTGTAGAGTTACCTCTTGTGCTAGGCGCCGTACAGAATCGCCTTTTATTTATTTATTTTTTAAAGATTTTATTTATTTATTTGAGAGGGAGCACGAGAGGGGATGGGTCAAAGGAAGAAGCAGACTTCCTGCTCAGCAGGGAGCCTGATTTGGGACCCAATCGATCCTAACACTCCAGGATCATGACCTGAGCCCACAGCAGTCGCCTGACCAACTGAGGCACCTAGGCGCCCCAGAATCTCTGTCATCTTCCCTACTCTCTGAAGTCCAGGCTGTTTTTCATGGAGGTCAAAGGCAGTTCAGAAAGTACACAAACTTACTCCGGCCACAGTGGAGGTGAAACACTGAGACAGTGCTTCCTGAATGCCAGGTCTTTGGACACGAATTTAAACTTCAGGTTAAACTTCAGGTGGTGGACAGGGTTCGTGGATAGGAAAGGACCATGTCTACATTAATGCTGTCTATATTTATGTTAATGAGGGGAATGTATACCATCTGCTTCAATTCAGCCACGATTTACAGGGCTAGTTGTGAGCACTGCTTTTCTCCTGAAATAAGGGCTCTGCTCTGACCCCCTTCCTACCCAACCGGTGTCATATACGTGTGTGTATATCTATATCTATATCTATATCTATATTTGCATCTGTGTTGAAGTAGTAGGTAAAGAAGGCTTCAAATATCATTTCCTAGTGAAACCGGAAGCATTAAATTGTGTTAAAATTCTTCCAAAAACAAAAAATACTTCCAAAAGCAAAATGCTAAACTAGATGAATTTTGATGTCAGTTACTTAAAGTATATGTACCTTAAGGGAAAAATACACACACACACACACACACACACACACACACACACACATACAACAACAACAAAAATATATATACAGCAAAAAAGTTGTTATCTGGTCGCCTGGGTGGTTCAGTCGATTGGGCATCTGCATTCAGCTGGGGTCCTAATCCCAGGGTCCTGGGATCCAGTCCTGCATCCAGCTCCTTGCCCAGTGGGGAGCCGCCTTCTTTCTCTGCCTCTGCTTCTCCCCCTGCTTGTGCTCTCTCTCTCTTTCTCCGACAAATAAATACAAAAAATCTTTAAAAAAAATGTTGTTATCTATGAATGGTAAAATTTTTACTCTATATGTCTTTATTTTTTTTTTTAAGATTTTATTTATTTATTTGACAGAGAGAGATCACAAGTAGGCAGAGAGGCAGGCAGAGAGAGTGAGGAGGAAGCAGGCTCTCTGCCCAGCGGAGAGCAGAGAGCCGGATGCTGGACTGGATCCCAGGACCCTGAGATCATGACCTGAGTGGAAGGCAGAGGCTTAACCCACTGAGCCACCCAGGTGCCCATCTAAATGTCTTTATTATGAAAAATTTTTACTTTATAGGTCTCTATTTTTGAAGTGATTTTATAGTTAAAAAACAAAACTTACTAAAATGAAAAGAAATGCTTTCAAACTGTAACATACTAGTTATATAAAGGGAATTTTGGAAACCATAAAAGTTGGATATGGAACTTAGACTGCATTTCCCATCTCAGGCTTAATCTGAAGAACATGTAATATTATTGTAATCTTTTATACCTAGAAATTGATTTTTTCATTGAAGAAGAGATAACATGTCATCATATTCACTTCATTTAAAAAAAGAAAAGTCATTTACTGAATCAGTATAATTTATGAAATTTCTCTGGAGCTGCAGATAGTATCAAAATGTCATTGAAAGTTTCAGAGTCAAAATGAATTCTTACTTTGGCCACAGTATAAGATTTATGAATCTGAATTCAAGACTGGGCAATCGTGCTGAAAATACATATTTTCTTTTGCAAATACCATATGTTACAAAGTACATTAAAAAACTCTACATTGCTGACATATAATAGATGCTTTATAAATGTGTAATATATATATTTAAGTTATGAAGCCTAATAATAAAGCAAACATTCTTGAATCTATGACTCAAAATTAAGACTTAGATTGTGGAGTTTACTGTGTGGTATTCCTCTAGACTTTCTTTTCTGAGTTTACCAGTATCCTGAAGGTTGTTAATCACCCTCTGACTTTTAGAAACATAGAGTTTTACATTTATCTATTTATACCTATAGATCTATTTGCTTAGTATTGCTTATTTCTTAGTTTTTAAAAAATTGTATCAGCCTGCTTTGGATTTCTGCACCTTGCTTGACTTATTGAAAATTATATTTCCAAAATTGCTTCAAATTGTGTCATTCATGGAGCATTAGTTCATTTCTTTTTATTGCTACATAATATAGCATAGTTCATGTGTGCATTTTCCTGATACTGGATATTTGAATTATCTCTGGCTGTTTGCTATTATAAATGATACATTAGTATTCTTGTATGTATCTTCTGGCCCACATGTTAATAATTGCTTTAGGAATGGAATTGCTACATTAGAGAGCATGTGGATATTAAACATTACATGATACTGTTACATTGGTTTCTAAAATGTTTGTACCAGTTAAACTTTCACCAACACTTGGTATTTTCTGATCAATTCGCCATTCTAGTAGGAGTAAAATTATGTCTAATTGGCTTTTTTAATTTGCATTGTCTTTTTTTTTAAATATGTTTAAGCAGATTTCATATGTGTTGTGACCATTTATGTTTCTTATTGTGTGCCATGCTTGTTTATGCATTTTAGCCATTTGGGGAAGATTTCCCTTCCTGCCTGCCTTCCTTTCTTTTTTTAGTATAATTGACAACAATAGCCTATTAGTTTCAGGTATATATCACAGTGACTCAATATTTTTATACATTATATATTGATCCCCATGATAAGTCTAGTTATCATCTATCACCATCCAAAGTCATTAAAATATTATTGTCTATATTCTCTATGTTGTATATTATATCCTGAAGGGTATTTTATAACTGAAAGTTTGTACCTCTTAATCCCCTTTACCTATTTTGCTCAACCCCTAAGCCCTCCTTGCTGTGGTAACCAACAGTTTACATACTGTATTTATGAGTCTGTTTCTGTTTTGTTTATTTTCTTTTTTAGATTCCATATATGAGTAAAATCATACAATATTTGTCTTTCTTTTTATTACTTATTCACTGAGCATAATGCCCTCTAAGTCCATCCAGGTCATCACCAACAGCAAGATTTCATTCTTATTTATGACTAACATTTTATCATATGTATATATATATATATATATATGGATTCATCTGTGGATGGACACTTAAGTTGCTTCATATCTTGGCTATTGTAGATGGTACTGCAGTGGACAGATCATTGTTTTCATTTACTTTAGATAAATACCCAGAGTGGAATAGCTAGATTGTCTGGTAGTTCTATTTTTAATTTTGTAAGGAATCTCTATACTGTTTTTTCATAGCGGCTGCACAATTTACATTTCTACTGACAGTGATCCCTAGTTCTTTTTCTCTACATCCTCACCAACATTTGTTATTTTTTGTTTTTGATAATAGCCAATCTGAAAGATAGCAGGTGATATCTTATTGCTGTTTTGAATGATTCTTCCCTGATGATTAACAATTAGTTGAGTATCTTTTCAAGTGCCTGTTGGCCACCTGGATGTCTTCCTATAAAAAGTGTTTATTCAAGTTCTCTGCCCATTTTAAAATCAGATTAGTTGTTTCTTTTTGGTATTAGGTTGTATGAGTTTTTCATGTGTTGGATATTAACCCTTATCAGATGAATGATTTGGAAATATCTTCTCCTATTCTGTAGGTTGTCTTTTTGTTTTGTTGATTGTTTCCTTTACTGTGCTTGGGCTTTTTATTTTGCTATAGTCCCAATTGTTTATTTTTGCTTTTGTTTCCCTTGCCCGAGGGACACATCCATAAATATGTTGCTAAGGCCAATGTCCAAGAGTTGCTGCTTATGTTTTCATTTAGGAGTTTTATGGTTTCAGGTCTCACATTTAGGACTTTAATCCATTTTGAGTTTATTTTTGTGTATGGTGTAAGAAAGTGGTCCTGTTTCATTTTCTTGCATTTTGCTGTCCAGTTGTCCCAGAAGCATTTGTTGAAGAAACTGTTTTCTCTCTCATGGTGTATTCTTGGTTCCTTTGTCATAGATTATTTCACCATATGTATGTGGGTTTATTTCTGGACTCTCTATTCTGTCCCACCAATCTATGTGTCTGTTTTTGTGCCAGTATCATACTGTTTTGATTTCTACAGCTTTGTAGTATATCTTGAAATCTGGGATTGTGATGCCTCCAGGTTTGTTCTTCATTCTCAAGATTGCTTTGGCTATTCAAACTCTTTTGTAGTTCCATACAAATTTCAGGATTCTTTTTCTTGTTCTGTGAAAAATGCTATTGATGTTTTGATAGGGATTGCATTGAATCTGTAGATTGCTTTGAGTGGTACGGACATTTTAACAATATCAGTTCTTCCAGTCCGTGAGTATGGTAGATCTTTCCATTTGTTTCTGTTGTCTTCAGTTTCTTTCATCATTGCCTTATAATTATCAGAGAATAGGTTTTTCACCTCCGTGGTTAAATTGATTCTTAAACATTTAATTATTTTTGGTGCAATTGTAAATGGGATTCTTTCAATTTCTCTTTCTGCTACTTTGTTATTTATGTATAGAGATGCAATAGATTTCTGTGTATTAATTTTGTATACTGCAACTTTACTAAATTCATGCAATAGCCTACTAGTTTTTTGGTGGAATCTTTAGGATTTTCCATGTATAATATGGTATCTGGACATGGTGCAGTTTCACTTCTTTCTTACCAGTTTGGAGGATTTTATTTATTTTTCTTGCCTGATTGCTACAGCTAGGACTTCTAGTATTACATTGGATAAAAGTGATGAGAGTGTACATCCTTGTCTTATTCTTGACCTTAGAGGAAAAGCATTCAGTTTTTCACCATTGAGTATGCTGTTAGCTGTGAGTTTTTATATGTAGCCTTTATTATGTTGAGGTATGTTTCCTCTAAACTCACTTTGTTGAGTTTTTTTTTTTATTATGAACGAGTGTTGTATTTGTCAAATTATTTTTCTGCATTTTTTGAGTTCATCATATGGCTTTTATCCTTCCTCTTAGTAATGTGATGTATCACATTGATAGATTGCAAACACTGATGCACCTTTGCATCAATAAATCCTACTTGATCATGGTGAATGATCAAGGAGAGTATTATTGAATTCACTTGATGTATTTAATGTAGTGTTGATTTTGGTTTGCTAATATTTTGTTGAGGATTCTTACATCTATGTTCATCAGGGATATAATTGTATTTTTTATTTCTAGAAGTTTACTTCGTTATTTCTAAAGATTTTTTAAAAATTTATTTGTGTGAGAGAGAGAGTGAGAGAACATGAAGAGGAAGATCAGAGGGAGAAGCAGACTCCCTGCCAAGCAGGGAGCCCAATGCAAGTGTTGATCCCAGAACTCCAGAACCCTAATCTGAGCGGAAGGCAGTCGCTTAACCAACTGAGCCACCAGTTGCCCTATTTAGTTATTTTTAAAATAGGTCTGACTATTTTGACAGTCTGATGTTTGGATGTACAGCTATAACAGTTAATAATTCTCCTCTTGGCCTGTATTACAGTTGTTAAATGGTAGAGCCCAGAGTTAAATTTAGGTCTAATTCCAGAAGCTATTTCTTTTAACTATACCAGTGTTTTCTGCCCTTCAGTATATGAGTAGATCCTTCATAATTTTTTATATGTAAGTACTGTATTAATAATTGATTAAATACATGAATATATGTTTTAATACATTTAAAGCCCTTGAAACAATGCCTAACAAATAATATATGTTCAATAAATGCTAGCTGTTATTTTTAATATAAACTCAACTTTTCATATTTATTTATTTTAGTCTTATGCCAATAGTCTTATGCCAAGTCATACTATTTGTAACATTATAGTTTTGATATCTAATACATTTAATGCACTTTAAGGCACATATCTATTAAAATGTTTGTCCATATATGCTTCAAATATCTTTTGTACCATCAATGTTATGTGTACCACACTGAAGAAAACACAATTTAACAGTTTCAGTAAACTCTTTTTGAATTTGAATATATATTTCTTTAATTCTCTTTGTTAAAATAAAGAATAGTTAATAGCTAAATGTTCATTTGAGGTTCATTTACCTTCTTTCTGTGTGATTTTGGGCAGTTTAACCTCTCATCCCTCACTTTTTCTTCTTTAAATTGATGGTAATTTTGTCTAAAATTAAGTTTAAAGGAAGTATTATATATATAACTCTTTGACATAATGCTTGATACATAGCAAGGACTCAAGACTGTTAAATAGCATTTTTACCTTATTTTAAAGTCTTCCGAGGAGAAATTATAAAACTTCAGGAATTGAGCATTTAAACAATCCTCCTGGAAGCTAATAATCTATGTAAAGTATATTATTTTAAGGATCTCTCTCTTTTTGTGCATAATTTTTAAAAATTATGGTAAAATTCACATATGATAAGATTAACCACTTTAAAGTGAACAATTTAGTGCCATTTAGTACGGTCATGTTGGTTGGTATTTTCATCACTCCAAAAGGAAACCCTGTATCCATTAAGCAGTTACTCCACATTTTTCCCTTCTCCTGCCCCTGGAAACTATCAATATGTGTTCTGTCTGTATTGATTTTTCAATTCTGTATATATCCTATAAATGGAATCATAAAATATGTCGACTTTTTTATTTGGCTTTTTTCATTTAGTTTCTGTTTTCCAATTTTACAAATTGTAGCATATATCAGTACTTAATTCTTTCTTACAGTTGGATAATATTCCATTGTAAGTATATACCACAATTTGTTTATCCCTTCTTATGTTGATTGACATTTGTACTATTTCTACCTTTTGGTTATTGTGAATAGTACTGCTTTGAGCCTGCGTGTATGTGTACTTGTTTGAGTACCTGTTTTCAGTTCTTTTTGATATTAACCTAGGAGTAAAATTACTGGGTCTATGGTAAATCTATGTTTGACTTTTTGAGGAACTGCCAAACTATTTTCCACAATAGTTGAACCATTTGCACTCCCAACAGCAAGGTACAAGGGTTCTTTTTCCACACCTTCACCAACACTGGTTATTTTCCATTAATAATAAAGTATAGGGGCGCCTGGGTGGCTCAGTGGGTTAAGCTTCTGCCTTTGGCTGGGGTCATGATCTCAGGGTCCCGGGATCGCCTGGGTGGCTCAGTGGGTTAAGCTTCTGCCTTTGGCTGGGGTCATGATCTCAGGGTCCCGCATCAGGCTCTCTGCTCAGCAGGGAGCCTGCTTCCTCCTCTCTCTCTGCCTGCCTCTCTGCCTACTTGTGATCTCTGTATGTCAAATAAATAAAAAAGTCTAAAAAAAAAGAATAAAGTATAGTTATTCTAATGAGTACATATTCAAGTGTTCAAGTGGTACATGATTGTGATTTTGATTTGCATTTCCCTAAAGATAATGATGTTGAGCATCTTCTGATGTATGTGAATATTGGCAATTTATATATTGTCTTGGAGAGATGATTCATACTCTGTTCAAATTCTATTCAGATTCTTTGCCCATTTTTCATGACTTTTCTTTTTGTTGTTGAGTTGTAAGAATTCTTTATATATTGAAGATATTAGGCTTTTTGTCAGACATGTGATTTGCAAATATTTTTTCCCATGCTGTAGGTTGCTTTTTTCACTTTCTTGCTAATATCCTTTGACGCACAGAAGTTTTTGATTTTGATGACCCCTACATCATAGGGGTCAAACTTCATTTTTGTATATCTATATATCGAGTTGTCTCAGCATCATTCGTTGAAGAGACTATTCTTTCTGTATTGAATGGTGTCAGCATGCTTGTAGAATATCAGTTGGCCATGAATGTATAGGTTTATTTCTGGACTCCCATTATTACTAGTTGATCTGTATGTCTATCTGTATGCCAATATCACACTGTTTTGATTACTGTAGCTTTGTAGTGACTTTTGAAATCAAGAAGTGTGAGTTCTTCAACTTTATTCTTCTTTTTAAATAGTGTCTTGGCCATTTGTGACCTCTTAAAACTCTATATGAATTTGGTTTTTGGCTTTTCTATTTCTTCATAAGTGGCCATGGGAATTTTGATATAGAGTATATTGAATATGTAGATCTCTTTGGGTCATCTAAGTATTCCAATCCAGAACAAGGGGTAGCTTTTCATTTATTTAGATTTCTTCAATTTCTTTTAGCAATGTTTTGTAGTTTTTGGTGTACTGCATGCTTGATTATGATTAAACTTATTTCTAGGTATTTTATAGTTTTGGATGTTACTGTAAATGGAATTTTTTCCTTAATTTTCTTTTTGGGTTATTCATTGCTGGTGTATGGAAATACGACTGATTCTTGTATCCTTCAACTTTGTGAAATCAATTGCTAATTGATTACTTGTATTAGTTTTTCTGTGGCCTCTTTGGAGTTTCTATATATAGGATGATGTCATCTATCAATACAGATAGTTTTACTTTTCAATTTGTGTGCTTTTATTTCTTTATCTTACCGTTTCTCTGCCTAGAGCTTCCAGTACAATGCTGAAGAAGTGGTGAAAGCAGGCATCCTTATCTTGCCCTGATTTCTGGGTGAAGACTTTAGTCTTTCACTAATAAATAAGATGATCATTGTGGGTTTTCCATATGTGTCAGCTTAAGGAAGTTTCCTTGTTTTCCTAGTGTATTAAGTGTTTTTAAATAATCATTAAAACGTGTTGGATTTTGTCATATGCCTTTTCTGCATCAATTGAGATGATCACGTGCCTTCCCCCCCCCTTCATATAGCATTGCTTTTCACATATGGGATCACTCATGCATTCCTGAGATACATCCCACTTGGTCGTGATATATAATTCTTTTAATATGCTGCTCAATTTAATTTGATAGTATTTTTTTTTCCTGAGGAATTTTTAATGCATATTCATAGGGAACATTTCTTGAGGAGTCTTTGGTAATAGAGTAAAATTGGCCTCATAGAATAAATTAGGGAGTGTTCCCTTCTGGGGACCTTCTGCTTTTTATTGGAAGAGTTTGAGGACTGTTGGTTTTAATTCTTTTTTAAATGTTTGGTAGAATTCACAAGTGAAGTCATTTGGTCCCAGACTTTTCTATGTCAGGAGGTTTTTTCTTTCTTTTCTTTTTTTTTTAGATCACTGATTTAATCTCTTTACTCGTTAAAGGTCTGTTCAGATTTTCTATTCCTCTTGAGTCAGTTTTGGTAATTGCATGTTTCTAGGACTTTGTCCTTTTCATCTAGGTTATCTAGTTTATTGGTAGACAATTATTTATCGTATTCTTTTGTTTTTATTATTTTCTAAAATTTCTGTAGAGTTGGTTGTAATGTCCCTATTTTCATTTCTGTTTTAGCTATTTGCATCTTCTCCTTTTTCTTTCTTTCTCAGTCTAGCTAAAGTTTGTCAATTTTATTGGTTTTTTTCCCTCTAAGAACAAACATTTCATTTTGTTGAATCTTTTATTCTATCCATGATTTCATTTGTCTCTCCTCTAATCTTGATTATTTTCTTCCCTCTATTACCTTCGAGTTTAATTTGTTCTTTTTTTTTTTTCTAGTTTCTTGAAATGTGTTTGGGACTGAATTGTGTACCCCTACCCTACCCTGCCAAATTCGTATGCTGAAGCCCTAACCCCTCAACGTAGTTGTATTTGAAGCTAAGGCATTTAGGGAGGTGATTAAGGTTAAATGAGATAATAAATATTGTTCTGTTTCTCTGGAGCACACTGACTAATACACACTTCTTTTATTCATTTCCAAATCTTCAATCAAGAATATATTTGTGGGTGTATTCTTACAGAAAAGTATTTTTCAAGTGTTTCCCCCCCAAAAACATTCCTCATAGCAAATGAGAACAAGGACAATAATTTCTTTTTTATATGTGTGGTTCTACCACCTTCTCAAGATATTTTAAAGGGCTTAAGAGAAAGTACATTGAATGACACTACATGACTACTTTGGACAGGGATAATGTTTGACTAGAGGACGTTAAATTTATTAAAAGGGATGTGTGGGAAAATTGCCATTTTTCAGAACTAGCAACTTCAAAATCTGTAAGGCAGGCTGGTGGGCTGAGATTCTGGTATGCGTTGATGTTGTAGTTCTGCATCTAAAGCCTGAAAGCTCTGGCAGAATTCCCGTGTGATAGTCTGGAGTCAGAGTTCTCTGGCGAACTTTGGCTTTTGCCCTTAAGATTTTCAACCAATTGAATGAGGCCTATCCACATTATGGAGGGTAGGCTGCTCACCTCAAAGTCAACTGATTTTAAATGTTAATTACATCAGAAAATGTCTTCAGAGCAACAGTAAACTAGTGTCTGACTAAATAATAGTCACCATAGTTTTGCCAAGTTGACACATAGAATCATCTGTGTAGAAATTTGATCATTTTAGTGACACCTGGGTAGCTCAGTTAAGTGTCTGACTCTTGATCTCATCTCAGATCTTGATCTCAGGGGTCATGAGTTCAAGGCCCATACTGGGCTCCATGCTGGGCATGGAGTCTACTTAAAAAAAGAATTTGGTCTTTTTAGAATAATATTTGAAGATACTAAAAGAGATGGTCCAAACACAAGTGGGAATTTATGAGCACTCATCTGAATGTTGGTTTTTATTTGACTTGAACTTCTATTAGAAGACAAGTTAAGGGGTGCCTGGGTGACTCAGTTGATTAATTGTCTGACTTTGGCTCAGGTCATGGTCTCAGAGTCTTGGGATCAAGCCCCACATCTGACTCTGCACTCTGTGCTCAGTGGGGAGTCTGTCTGTCCATCTCCCTCTCCTTCTGCTTGTGCCCTCTCGGTCTCTCTCTCAAATAAATATATAATCTTTAAAAAAAAAAGACAAGTAAATCAGAAATACTTCAAAATAGCCACTTCCCTTAGGCAAGTAAATGCATAACCCATATCTGGTGAGGAGTTAATCAGAATACATTTGAAACTCCTGAAAGCCACTATGACAAAGACCACAGCAAGTATCAAATTGTTGTTTCTGCTGTCCAGGATTCACCCTTCATCACTTGCTCACTCTCTTTGGGGGCTCATTGACAGGGACTCAGACTATGAGTCAGGAAATAAGATATCCACTGATGTCACATTAAAAAGACTTGTGAGACTTAGAAACTGCAAGGGCTGGATGAATGGATAACCTATAGGATTGAAACGGCATTTTTAAATGGGTGTATTTTTGTCATAGACATCCTTGGGAGACCGATATTCTGCTTCCTGGAATGGGCTTTGTTTTGACATGGGCCCTGTACTAAGGTAATAGTCCCTTTTGATCATTTGTCAGTATGTCTGGAGCCCCAGCTGCATTCAACTTTATGGATTTGTTAGGGGCATGAAATGAATAACCTATGTGAAAGCATTTTCAACGGGATCAAACATTAGAAAGCTGATGACACAAGATAGACAAGGTCTGAACCAAAGAGATTATAAAGAATGTCAGAATTTATCAGGGGCTACTTGTCGGTTTCAAAGCTTTTACAATATTTAAATGAATTTTGGCATGTTGGCAGGAAGGATGGTTTTATTGAATTTTGGAGCTTACAGTGTGGGAAGCAAAGCTTTAAGGAATTCATTGAATTCAATCTTTTAAGAGCAAAGGTAATAATATGGTTTATGTGACCATCGGTTTAACAAGGGTAATTCTGTCTTTAGAAAGACAGAATTCTTTTTTTTTTTTTAAAGATTTTGTTTATTTTATTTATTTGACAGAGAGAAATCACAAGAGAGGCAGGCAGAGAGAGAGGAAGGGAAGCAGGCTCTCCGTTGAGCAGAGAGCCCAATGCGGGACTCGATCCCAGGACCCTGAGATCATGACCTGAGCTGAAGGCAGCGGCTTAACCCACTGAGCCACCCAGGCGCCCGAAAGACAGAATTCTAAGAGCAACTATTTTGGCTTATTGTGTAAAGTAACAAAACAATCTTGAGAAGGTGTTCTCTTCTGATTCCATTTCCCCCCTGCATTCCTATACATTCAGATATTCCCTATCCTACACCTTCATCTTTTCTACCCATGCTTTCTTTGTTACATCAATCAGGACCAGGGCTTTAGTCACTTGTAGCTCCAAATTTTCTAAATCTTTGCTTCTTGCTCTCTTCTGATCTCTGGACTACTATTTCCAGCTGCTTGGAAGTGTCGAAAGAATCTCAAATGAAATATGACCTAAATTAAACTCTATCACTGCATCAGCTTCTGCTCCTGAATCTCTATTTTGGCATTACCATTGCATTAGTTAAGTTCACCCTAGCTTCTGGGTAAATCCCCAAATCTTAGTGGCTTACCACAATATGTTTATTTCTTACTAATGCAAAGTCCAATCAATGGATAAAAGGATATGAGCTCTCCTTTCAGGGATCCAGGCTCATAGTAGCTCTTTTTTTCATCATCCTCACATGGACATAGAGATGATAGGAGAAGAGAATGGAAGAAAAACCAGGAGAGATTTTTATTGATGAGGACTGAAAGTGGTGCTCGTCATCTCCACTTACTCCTTTGACCAAAATTCAGTCACACCTAGCTGTAAGGGAGGCTGGAATGTGTAATCTGGTTATATGCTCAAAAGTAAGAAGAAATAATTTTAATTGGAATTTAACAGTTTCTTCCATAACTCATCTTCCAATTCAAATGAAACACCTTCTCATCTTTGAGTTTCCCTTCTTTTGTAGCCATCAAATTCAGTAAGTGAATTCTATCCCACATATCTGTCCTCTCCTTATTCTAACTGCCACTATCCTATTGTGACCCTTGATCATTTCTTCCTCAGACTTTGGAGTAGTTCTCAAAACAATATTCTTGATTGTGATCACTTTAATTCATCTTTCATGTCGTCAATGTTGTCTTTCTGTAATACCGAACTAATGATATTACTTTAATACTTAAACATGCTTCAAGAAGCTCAAGAGAAAATAAAAACTCTGATAGGAATCATTCTGGTTCCATGTCTCATCCTCTGCATTGTCAGCATTTACTCATTGCCTTTTCCTGTGGTCCCTAATTCCTAGAAGATGAACTAGTTGCTGGTACTATATACTTCCAGTATAACAGCACATTCTCACCAGATTTTAAGCTTTACAAGGGCTTGTTCTCTACTATATTTCTGGGGCCAACAAAATCTTAGCACTTAATAAAACCTCAATAACCATTGAATGAATTGATTTTGGTTTTTTTGTGTGTACATATCTATTTGCTGTATTGGATTATATAAAAATTAAAGATGAAGATTATGCCTGTTAATTTCTGAATCTTTTATGGCTGACACATAGTACCTACTGAATTGAATAAAACAGGTTGTAGGAAAGGTGAGATAAAGTTAATGAGGATGATTGGCTTAAGATGATAGTAAGATGGTTGTGAAGAAAGAAAGCATTAGACATATACATGCAATAATGCCATTATTTATTTATTTATTTTAACATTCACTAATAGGTGAATTATTTAATAAAGCAATATATCCCTACTATAGGACATCATATACCCATAAAAATTCTTAATCCTGTATTTTATTAAGCTAGAATGAGAGCTGTGATATACTCTTTTTTTCTCATTTTATTTTATTTTAATTTTTTAAAAAGATTTTATCTATTTATTTGACAGAGAGAGATCACAAGTAGGCAGAGAGGCAGGCAGAGAGAGGGAGGAAGCAGGCTCCCCACTGAGCAGAGAGCCTGATGCGGGGCTGGATCCCAGGACCCTGAGATCATGACCCAAGCTGAAAGCAGAGGCTTAACCCACTGAGCCACCCAGGTGCCCCTCTCATTTTGTTTTATTTTGCCATTATTTACTTATGAAAAAAAATATATGATTGCCAATTATGTGTCAGAATGGTCCTAGGTGCTAGGGACACAACAGTGAATAAAAGCAGATACAATTACTGCTATTCTCGAGGTCATGATCAATGACTGAAGAAAACTGGGGCAAGCATGCTAAAGAAAGTTAGCATTGAGAGAGCACACAACAAAGGACCCAACTTATGCTGTGGAGTCAGAGAAGCTGCCCTTGAAGAAAAGGAATTTAAGGTGAGATCTGAAGTACATGAAGGTATTAACCAGGTGGAAGGGAGGAGATGGGGGACTTTCACAAAGGTATTAGGCCAACTCTCTGTTAAAGTAAGTATGGGTATGTTTGAATATTAAAAAAAACCAACAGCCTATCTAGAACACAGAGAGTGAGGGGGAGAGCAGTACAAGGTAGGGCTGGAGAAAATGGCGGGGACTAGACAGTGGGCCATGTTGCAAATTTTGGTTTTCATCCTAGGAGCAATAGAAAGCCAGTGAAGTTTTAATTAATGGGGAGCATGATTTCTTATTTGTTTTGAAAAGTTGACTCTGATTATGGTTGGGAACAAGGCAGAGTGGGGAGACCAGTTAAAAGACAACTGCAATAGTTGTCTTAGCAAGGGATAAAGGTAACTTGGATTAGGAGAATAGCAAGAAAGAGGAGAGAAATGGATAGCTTTGGGAGTTCTATCAAGGGTCACACAGAGAAGATGTAGTGATTTATCATCACATGCAGGGAAGGAACACTTTTGCATTCCCACTTACTAAGTCAGGGAATATTGGAAGAGGATAACAGCTTCATCTGGGACATGGAGAGCCTGCCATTACCAATAACTGTAACTCTCCTTAATCCCAGTTCGAACCACCCTCTTCACCAGTTCTTATGTTTCCCATTCACTTTTAATAATTCCCCTATTCTACTGCTGTTTTTTTCTGCTAGAACCTATAATCCATTGATCTCTCACTGTTTCATTATTTTTCACTCCTTTTGTGATCTCATTGATCATTTTATTCATTTATCTTCCTTCCATAACATCAGATATTCACTCTTTCACTTACATGCATGCTTAATTGCCTTGACTTTCTCTTGCTGCATTCTGTCTTCTTGGAAAAACCACAACCCTACTTATGTTCCATTCTCCATCTCCTCCTCACCTACCCCGATGCTAGAAAAAAATGAAAAAAATCATGCTGAATGGGCTCAATGTATGTGGTTACTAACATCAAATGTCGCCACCATGCTGCCTGGAAACCATACTGGCTTTCACTAGGTACTCTCCATCTCTCCTTGATGCCTGTTTCATACTGACCACACCTCCATTCCTTCGTCCACAGTTCCTACTCTGAGCTGAGGAGCTTGCGTCCATTGCATTGAGAAACAAAAGCAATCAGAAGAGAACTTGCACAAACTCCCACCTGCAGCTGTCTGTATCCATTTATGTTGTTTTTTCTTCTCTTATAGATAAACTATACTTACCCCTAGGATAGGCTAATTTCCTCACTTGTCCCATTTCCTCTTAGGATGGGACCACTCAAGGGACAAGGGCAATACTCTGCAAACTCTCTTCTCTCTTCCTGGCATCATCATTCTCTCCTCCACCAAAATCATCTCTTGACCTCACTTTTCCCTCTAGCTAAATGTCCTTTTCCTTTTCTTCTCTTAACAGTGAAATTCCTCAAGAGCATTGTTTGTATTCACTTTCTCCTATCACTATCTCCTCCAACTCTCTCTTGAACTACTCAATTGGACTTTTGTACTTGCTACTTTACTTATCCTGAATGTATCAAGGTCACTGTGACATCCATATCATTTTTCAATCCTCATCTTATTTGATATATTGGAAGCATTTGGTATAGGTGATCACTCTGTCCATGTTGAAACTCTTTCTCTTGGTTTTCAAGCATCATAATCTCTTGGTTTTACACCCATCTCTCTGGGATGCTCCTCTCAGTCTCTTTTCTGGTTCCTCCTCACCTCTTTGAGTTCTAAATATTGAGAACCTATATCTCATTTCTTGGATGGCTTTGCTTTTTCTTCTTTAGTGATCTTACCCCGGCTCATGGATTTAAATAGCATATACAGAACTGAAGACTCCCCAGTTTTTAATCTCCAGCCTATACCTCTCCTTGAACTCTAGGCTTGCATATCCATCTGGCTACTTGACAGCTCCTCTTAGATGTCTAATATGTGTCTCAAATTTAACATGTCCCAAAATGAGTTTCTGTTCATTTCTGTACCTGCTCCTCCTGAAATCATCTCCAACTAAGTAAATGGAAACTTCATTTTCCCATTTTTTCCCAGCCAAAACCTGGGAATTATCCTTGACTTCCCTTTTTCTTCTCAAACCCTGTACCCAATTCATTAGCAAATTCTGTTGGCTCCATCTTTAAAATATATACAGAATCTACCACTTTTCACCACTTTACTTACTAATGCTCTTGTCCAAACCTGCTGGATTATTGCAATTGCTTCCTAAGTAGGCTCTCCACTTCTGCATTTGTTTTCCATCTGGTCTGCTCTCACCCTTGCCTGCAGCCAGAGTGCTAATTTATTTTTTTTTAAGATTTTATTTATTCATTTGTCAGAGAAGGAGAGAGAGAGAGAAAGCACAAGCAGGCAGAGTGGCAAACAGAGGAGGCAGAGAGAGAAGCAGGCACCCCACTGAGCCAGGAGTCCAATGCGGGACTCGATCCCAGGATCATGACCTGAGTTGAAGGCAACTACTTAATGGACCAAGCCATCCAGGTGTCCCCAGAGTGGCACTTTTAAAATGTAAGTGAGATGATATTATTTTCTCTGCTGAAACCCGTCCAATAGCTTCTCATTTTATTTAGTGTAAGAGTCAAATTCCTTACCATTGCCTACAATGCTCTACATGATATAAACTTGTTAACATTCTGATTTTATCTCCCTGCTTTCTCCTTTATTCACTCAGCCTCATATAAGTGGCCTCATGGAAGACATTATGCCTATTGCCACTTACAGGATGTTGCACATTTTGTTCTCTTTACACATGTATCCACTTTCATTACTTTCCCAACCTTTTCAGAAAAATCTTTTTCAAATGTCACCTGCTCAGTGAAGCTTTCCCTGATTACACTATTTACAATTTCCAGCTTCTTCCCAACACTCCATATACGTTTCCCCAACTTAATTTTCCTCCATAGCCTTCATCATGGTAAAAAATAGGTATTTTTATATATTTGTGCTTTTATTGATCTCCCCTCAACTAGAATGTAAACTGTAGGAGGACAGGAGTTTTGTCTGTTTTGTTCATTAGGATATCCTCAGTTCTTAGAATAGTACTTGACCTATGAAAGAGACTAAGTATTTGTTAGATGAATGGATTGATGAATTCAAGTGCACATAGTGGTAGGTAATTCATGAGTCTAGAGCTCAGAGAAGCACTGGGGAAATAAATTTGGCACTCATGGGCATATATGTGGGGTGCCCACATATCCAAGTTGGCTCTGAACAGTCTAGGCAATACTGCTAATAATACCCCTCCTTTACATTTAAAAATGGTCTGGTTTGAATGATAAATTATATAGTTCTCCTAAAAACACATGACAGTTGAAACCAGAGGACTAGATGGGATTGCCTAGAGAAAGCCTATACAATGAAAACAGAAGAGGACCTAGGAAGAACCCTTAGGTTCTCTAACATTGAAATACTCATAGAGGAAGGAGAGTCTAAAAATAAGATTGGGAGGGCGCCTGGGTGGCTCAGTGGGTTAAGCCGCTGCCTTCGGCTCAGGTCATGATCTCGGGGTCCTAGGATCGAGTCCTGCATCGGGCTCTCTGCTCAGCAGGGAGCCTGCTTCCCTCCCTCTCTCTCTCTGCCTGCCTCTCTATCTACTTGTGATCTCTCTCTGTCAAATAAATAAATAAAATCTTAAAAAAAATAAAAATAAGATTGGGAAGGAGATGTCTGAGAAGGAGAAAAACCAGAAGAACGCACAAAAGCTAACAGAAAAAAGGAAAAAGAAAAAGATTAAAAGGGAAATGGGTTGTCAATAGAATCAAATCTATTGAGAAATCAAATACTGTAAGGACTGTAAAAATATCTGTTAGTTCTTGGAAGTCAATGACAATCTCAGTAATAGAACTTTTGATGGAGTTATTAGGGCAGAAATCAGACTGATGAAATGGTGGGAGGAAAAAATGAGGAAACAGACAGCAAGTAATAGAGAACTCATGTATTTTTGTTGTGAATACACGAAAGAATGTGCAAATTCTGGATTACCCAGTTAGCGGACGGGCCTCAGGCAAAGGTCCTAGCAAAGCAGGAACACTAAAATAAGACAAATCTGGAGAGAATTTAGTATGTGACATTTTGAAAACAAGGAATTAAAGGAGTTTTAGTAAAAAACTCATAATTGTATTGGCTTTCTCTGAGTTCTTTTAATGTTTGCACTATATATGGAAAAGAGAATGTCAATACTTAGGTATTCAGAACAATGTAATCTGAATATAGTTAGAGGTGTCTGTGGCGCAACATTAAGAAATGCTATTTTCTATTTTTGTTTGGAAGAGATTTGGGCTTGTTGAGACGCTGATAGAAAAGATCCAGATGAGAGGGACCAGCGGAATACACTGCTGGAGAAGGAAGAGAAAATCTATGGTGGTCTTTTGTCTGAGAAGGTGGGAGAGGATTGGATCTGTAGACAGACGGAAGGATTGGCTTTAGGTTGGTTGAGGAATATCTCTATACTGTAATTGGAAGGATGAAGGAAAGGCTGGGCTTATAGCTCTGTTGGTAGAGGTGGATAGGGAAGGAGAGAACACTGCTGTCTGAGGTCTTCAATTTCTCCGAGAAGGAGGCAAGCCCATCTGGAATGAGGGAGGTGTCTGGGTCTTAAAGCAGTTCGAAGAGTAAGAAAGTCACAGACTAAGGAAACAATGTTAAGGACTCTTTGGAGGTTGTTGATCATGAATTATCAGTGAATATTTCATTAGTTACCTAGGTGATTACAGGAAATAATGGGCTTTTTCTCTGATCAAGCAAAGATCATTAAAGGAAAGACAGTTGAGAGACAGCATTATCTTACGTGACCAAATAGCCAAATAGGGATAGTTTGGAGAAAAACTCTCAGGAAGATACTTAGTCTGTTTCATTTTGTTTCTCCTTCAGGAATGAATAAGATGGAGTAGTCTAAGGTTCTCACCAGACTGGGCAGGAGTCAAGACACCTGACTCACAGTTTGCGACCCTCCTGCTGGCTAGGTTCTCTCTCTGGGTGTCAGCTTTCTCATCAAAATGGTGCAGACAGATGATTTTACTTTCTTTCTACTTCTAAAATCTCTGAGTCTACATTTGGCTTCCAACAGACAGGCAGGGATGTAAATCATGGATTTCTTTTGGAGTTGAAAGTGTTCTTACAGATCATCGGAGTCTGAACTTGCGTTCCTTGGTAATGGCTTTCAAGGGGATATGATGAACTGAAACCTTCTTGATGGCCAGAGTTTTGAATCAATTAGGAGATTAGACAAAGGAGGCAGGCAGACATAAATTAAAACATTGTCTTTATTACTGGTAAATCTGATAAGGAAAATGTGGCTTAGAGCTATATAGATGTGGGATTTAAAATACTGAATTCTAGAAGGAGGCAAACTTAACTCTCAGAGTCATAGGAAGCACAGAAAACTGAAGACCTTTTCATATTGCCCCTGAGGATATTATCACATACAGAAACAGAGCACAATGCAGGCTTTCTTTAGGCAGTCAGCTCCCTAAAAGTAAGGGAAAAGGAAGGAGTGGAGCTATTGAATATCAGGTTCTTTCCTGAATTTACCAATCATGTAAGTTACTCCTCCTCAGGGGAGAAATTCAGATGGGTAAGAGAGACAGAGAGAAGGGCCAGGAGTATGAAACTTCATTGGCTTCAGTTTCCTCTGCTGATTTCTCCTCATCTTCCTAAATTCTAAATATCGAAGTGTTTCCAGGTTCACTCTTGGGAAAACTCTTACCTATCCTATTCTCTTCCCATATGGTCTCCCGTAGTCGCACAGCTCTATATAGTGATGATTCCCAAATTCATATCTCTAGACCGACATACTTATTTAAACTCCAGAACCTCATCGTCTTTAGGTCTTTGCTCAAATGTGCTTTTCTCCATACAGCTTTTCCTGACTACCTTACATAAAACACCTAGAATTCTCCACCCAGATCTCTTAACCACTTTATACTACTTTATTTTTCAGTATTCATCACCCTCAGCTATCGTGTATGTTTAGTATTTTGTTTGCCTAGTCTCCACAGGCAGTGACTATACAGTGTAAATTTTATGAAAGCAGGGTCTAGAATGTGGCTGGTATGTAGTTGCCAATAAATATTTGTTGGCTGTATAAATGAGTGCATGAATGGTATGTCGTTTCTCCTACTGGGAAGGAAACATCAAGAGTGGGGAGTAAACATCCCTTCTTCCAACACAATAGGATCCTAGACACAGCCCAGTGATGGAGGTCCAATTTGACTGGGCACTAGGGTGAGGGGAGACAAAGCCTAGATGGGAATATGTCTGAGAGCCAAGTGTTCAGAGACAAGATCATGTCTGAAGCTCAGGTCATCTAAAGGGGCTACCACCGGGCGAAGTCCAGATACAGGGCAGCAAAGCGTCTAGAGTTCTGTCTAGTCATTCTGTTCAAAGAACATGGGTTAAGACATTCTGGGAAGTTTCCCTTTCTCCTCCTTTTGTGCTTGAAGGCAAAAAGAGAAAAGTAGAGCTACTCATGTTCAGGTCCTCATCTAACTTTACATATGGAATAAGTCATCCCTTCCCACAGTGATGCCCTCACCTTTGGATACAGTGGATTATGTCACTGCTTTATTGTGCTTCTTGTATCATTATATCTTTACGTAGTTTCTCTCCACTATAGGGTGAATTTCTTGAGTGCAGAGATTGCTTTATTCATATTAGTATCTCCAGGGCTTACTATAGACATACTCAGCTAGTGTCATTGAGTTGAATGAATTTTGGCAGGTTGTATAAAAGAGGGAGGAAATGAAGCTGGAGGGCAGGGGTAGTGCAATTCTGGGCTCTGTATGGAAATTCCCAAGAGCACATTAGATTTTCTTTTTAAAGATTTTATTTATTTATTTGACAGACAGAGATCACAAGTAGGCAGAGAGGCAGGCAGAGAGAGGAGGAAGCAGGCTCCCTGCTGAGCAGAGAGCCCGATGTGGGGCTCGATCCCAGGACACTGGGATCATGACCTGAGCCGAAGGCAGAGGCTTTAATCCACTGAGCCACCCAGGCGCCCCAGCACATTAGATTTTCATTTTCAGTGACAACCACCTGGTTTAAAACTTAGTTCAATTGAAGTGTATAAACCTGGCGATTCACAGATCTGTACCCCTGGGGATAAAAATACATTATATGTTTATAAAAAAAAATAAAAAATTAAAAAAAAACAAAAAACAAAAAAAAACAAAAACTTAGTTCAATTGAAGTATGAAGTTGTTTCGGCAGATGATGGGCCTGGAGAAGACACAAAAAATAACGTCTTATTTAGAAGAAAGTTATTATCTCATCTCTCTTTTGAAAATGTTATTATTATTATTTTAAAGATTTTATTTATTTATTTGCCAGAGAGAGAGAGAGAGAGCAAGCGAGCACAGGCAGGCAGAGCGGCAGCAGAGGCAGAGGGAGAAGCAGGCTCCCCACCAAGCAAGGAGCCCGATGCGGGACTCGACCCGGGATGCCGGGATCATGACCCGAGCCGCAGGCAGCCGCTTAACCAACTGAGCCACCCAGGCATCCCTATTATTATTATTTTTTAAAGATTTTATTTACTTATTTGAGAGACAGAGAGTTAGCAAGAGAGGGCACAAGCAGGGAGGAAAGAGAGAAGCAGGCTCCCTGCTTGCCAGCATTGGGCTTGATCCCAGGACCCTGAGATCATGACCTGTGGTGAAGGCAGGCACTTAATGGACTGAGCCACCCAGGCATGCCTGAAAGGATTATTATTGTTAATATTATTCTTTTTTCTTTCACCTCAACAGCATTTTGGCAAACAGAATCTTCTTGGTTAGGAGCCAGGATATTTTTTAGCTATAGTAAGTCACTGTTTGTGATGGGAAATTGTTTTTTCAAGAGTTCTAGAGAAAAGGAGAGAACAAGTTCAGGAGAGGTATAATTGTATAAGTTGAGAATAAAGGCTTTCAGAATCAGATGGTACAGGAATAATGGAGTGGAGAAGCTGTTTCCTTTGAGGATTAAAGGCTTTCGAAATCAGGTGGTACCAGAGTAATGGAGTGGAGAAGCTGTTTCCTTCACACCATTCAGGGTTGACACTGGTTGGCAGTGGGTTGCTTGAACTTGAATTAAAGGACTATTCTGTCCATCCTTCTGAATCCCTCCTTTGTGATAGAGGGCAGCTCACAGAAAAGTTTCATCCTCAGTAATGGATTATGCCAACCCAACTTCTGAAGCTAAAGACAAGTTACAGATGGAATCATACAATATCTCCACTTTAAGCATAGACCCCCATTCTACTTAGGGCTTAGTCTGTCCCATTTCAGAGCAATGCAGTAAGCATCAAAAGGTGTTGAATGATTATAACAAAGTACCAGGTGGCTTGTGTCGGGAAAATGTGCATAGTAAGGATTTCTTATACAAATCTGAAGAACAAAGACATCCCAGAGGTAAATGTCAGAAAATTTGGGAACTGCCCGATCTTGGGCCATTGTCCATCTCTGCATTTCAGCAGACCAATCTGAGACTTTCAGCTATTTGAGAGATAAAGAAGCAAGCATTAGAAAGTTGAACTGGTACAAATACTGACTCCCAGTGGTCCTAGAAATGGCTCCTGAGGTCTGACCTTGCTCAAAGGGCAAGTCTGCCATGACTCTCTGCCAGCTCATTCCACAGTGAGCCCTGCTCCCTGCATTGAAGGCCCAGCCAGACTTCAGAGCCATTCTGGAGAGAAAACTCTATTCTTAAAACTCAGGGCTGTGGGGGAGCAGGAAAAATGTGTACAGTTTTCTCTTTTTACCACTGTGTGCCTGGATATAGATTTCTATTTTAAAAGCCAAGGTGCTCAAGGTGCTTTACTAAACCAGCTTTATCTAAATTAGGTAAGAACTGAGGTTCTGGGGATTATTGAAAGAGCTAAGATTTTATCCAAAACTTAGGCTTAGTCTGAATCTGTCCTGAGTGGAGAATAGGCTCTCTTCTACATTTGCTGCTGTAGATGGTGCAGATAGGAAATACATGGCTGATAGAACAGGTGGCGTTCTTTTCCCAGCCTAATCCAGCCCTGTCCAAAACTAAGTTGGAGAAGTGGTTGGTGGACTGAGAAAATAATAACTCATCAATCTAACACCTTGTGGAGTAAAACTATCCTTCATGGATAAAGGTAAAATAAAGGTATTTTTAGATAAATATAATGTAAAAGTTTATTATAAAAAGACCTCACAGTAAGTGGAGTTTTAAAGTGAGCTAGCTATTTGTGTATATGTTGATAAGGAAATACAGATTCTAAAAAACAATAATATCTAATTTTAGGGCAGAATGACTAGAACTTAAATATTAGATGCTCATAATGTATACATTGCAAGAAGTGGGATCAGAGTTAAAGCATTTAAGGACATATTACTGTTGGTGAGACAATGAAGATGCTAACTGTGGCTAAGAATAATTTTTAAAGGTACAATAATGCAGTAATTCTGTTAAAATGTTTAAATCCTTAATTTTTGGAGACACCTACTGAAATAGTTTCAAATGAAATGATATGTCTGAGGTAGGCTTCAGAAATATCTGGAGGTGGGAGGATTGGGGATATGGGTGCAGGTATAGTAAAACAAGATTTGCTGTAGATTAATATATATTGACACTGGGTGAAGGGGTAGGGCGTACATGGTGGGGATGGAGTTCATTAAGAACAAGCAGTTCTTTTCTGCTTCTGTATATGTTTGAAATTTTCCATAATAAATTGTTTTAAATATACATCTATATATACACACACACACATACATATGTATACACACAAATACATACATATATATGTGTATATATATGCAATTTCTAACAGGATACATACACAAATGCATGCACATGTATAAATATAAAGATGAATATGGCAGACACAATACTTGTATTCAAAAAGCCCTCTATCAATTACATAAACTCCTTTAAAAAATCAGACTAGTTCAGTTCATTCATTCGAACACTCATTCAATAAGCATTTAAAAATATTTATAGTTTCTACCATGCAGTAGACTTGAAAGGTAGATGAGATACAGGAGACCTTCTATGGAGGAACTTATAGTTAATGAGGGAGACAGGCAAATAATTATGATCAAGTACACTACTAAAAGTGATAGAGATAAACAGAGTGATTCCTGGGACAGAGGGGAGGGCATTGCTTCTGTGTAGATTATGGAAAACTTCCAGAAGGTAGCGTGGGTCTTGTCAGAAGAATAAGCAGGAATTAGCCAAGTGAAGAGAAAACATGAGTAGGTCATTCCAGGTAGGAGGAAGAGTGTGGATAAGGACATCAGATTAGAAACATCAGGGAACACCCTTTGTATGCAGGGAACTAGATACAGTTCAGTGTTACAGGAACACGAAGGGCAAGGCAAGGAGTGATGAGATATAATGTAAGACGGCAGGCAGAGACCAAAAGTTTGGATCTCTTATAGACAATGTGGCAGTATCAAACATTTTATAGTTTTCTTTGAGAGGAATGATATAGTTACATGGTTATTGCTTCATTTTCTACAGATGAGTCTGATAACTATGAGGTAAATCAGGGGTGACTCTGACCTATCCCCTGTCTTTAGAAATAAAGCTTTATTGAAACACAGCCACATCTGTTCATTTACTCACTCTCTGTGACTGTTTTCCCACTCTGAAGGCAGAGTTGAGTGGTTGTGAAAGAGATGAACATAAAGCAGATGAATATAAATAATCAGGTGAATATGGAAACATGAGACCAGGAGAGCCATTAGAATGCTATTGCAATGGTCCAGGCGAGAGATAATGAGGGTTTGATGAGGGCAGGGGTGATGGGAATGGGGAGTAGTTGGCCAATTTAAGACATATTTAGAAAATTAAGTCAGCCAATTAAGGGTCACTTGTAGACTTCAAGCATAGATTAAGATACTGCCACTAATGGGGAAAGAGAATATAGGAGAATGTTAAAATGGAAGGAAAGCTGATGAATTCAGTTTTGAATAAAGTGAGTCTAAAAAATCCCCTATCTCAGCCCACTTGTCACCTCATTTGTGAATCTCAAGGTCAGGAAGTTTTGAAGTGTGGGATTAGGATAGGATGGCTTTTGCAGTATCGTAATTAAAAAAAAGAGATTATTCATTTTTTTTTTTTTTAGCTATGCCAAAATATCCCTGAGTCAAAAAAAGCCCCATCTCATCCTCATCCCATGTAACCCATTCCCCTGCAGACCCTAGGTCATCAGAAACCTCTACTCTGTCAATGAATTCCTACGTCCCCTTGGACCAAATAGTTCTGCCACTCACTAACTCTTCCAGAAATAAACTAGAAACCATTTGGCCCACTGGTGTCTTGGCTTTGGGGTGGGTTCACTGGTCGTTGTGGTCCCAGTACCACAGGGATGGTGAGACCCAGGCCATTGCCTTCTGTGTTTGTACCAAGAGAAAATGTTCTGTAGGAGACAAGAGAGCAGGCTCTGAAGTCAGTCATGCTTAGTTTTTACCTCCTTTTTTCTTGGGTTTAACTTCTGGCTGTATCATTAACTATCTGGCCTTGCAAAGCTACCTCATCTCTCCGTGGCTCATTTTCTTTGTCTTTAGAATAAGGACAACAACAGCACCTAACTCAGGAGTAAGTAAATTTAGGCAAATAACATCATAGAACTTGGCACCGTCACTCAACATGTGTTTATCGAATGGCTGTTACACAGTGAAGACCATGCTAGGCACTTTGAGTACTGAGAAAATAAAACAGGAGCAGTTTCTGCTTTTATAGAGATAATGGTGTAGCACTAAACAGGTAATTAAACAGACATTAAACAGGTAATCAAACAAATAACTATGAAATAGCAATTCGAGGAAAGTGATATAAAGGAAATGAATCTGGGACCCTGACAAAGAATAAACAGTATGTGAGTGCGTGTGCAAGTGCACACACGCTTGTGTGTGTGTGTGTGTGTGTGTGTGTAGTGGGGATGGGTGTTGGACCCACTAAGCCTGGTTAGACAGAAAAGCCTCTCAGAGGAGTTAACATTTAAACTTGAGTGACATAGAGGCAGCTGTGTGGAATGGAAGTAATAACATTTTCGGTAGCCAGAAATGCTATGTGAGTGTATTAAACAAGCACTCAAAAATGTTAGAAAATTTGGTAGAAATGTGCAGGTCACTAAAAAAGGATTTGTCTCTAATCAATGCTAATCTTTTTGTGATGTTTAATAGCAGAATGCTGCATCTAGTAATTTTGGTCAAACCCTGTCAAAATGACTGATTACTGTCATTTCAGAAACCTCGGAGTAGAACTCAGGATTTTAAGAACTCAGGATTCCTGCTGTGTGCCTTTCTCTTGAGGCTGTGTCCAAACTCAAGGCGGAGGTGGGGGGGTCTCCAGTTTTCAGACACCAGCTATTGTCAAGTAGTCAGTGACATGGGACTTGGTCCTTTGCTTGTGGGGCTTGGATCCTTGATCTGTTATCTTAGATGGCCATGTCTCACCAAGGCCTTTGGTCCCTCTGGAGCCTTTCTTTTTCTGACCTCAAGACTGCTGCTGGCTACATGTTCAATCCTTCCAGGTGTAAAAAGATAAACTGAAACATAGTAAATATTTTAAGAGCTTATTTGAGTGAAAACTGATTCATATCAGGCAGCAATCTAGCAGATAGGAAGGAGGTGTACAAAATGAAAGACTTTTATAGGCAGAAGGGAGCAGAAACAAGGAAGTTCTAATGGGCAAAAAGTGGGTTAATTTTTGCTCAGTTACTTTCCTTTAGAGAATAGCAAGGGTCTGTCAGGCGCATTACCTAACTAGTGTTGATGAGGCAATTCCTGAGTGACTGGCTTAAGACCCCATTACTGGGAAAGCTCACCCTGCCATTAAGTCTCAGTTTGGTGACTTGGGGCTGAGCATGCGTGGCTCCATTTTGGACCTGTTGTCTTGTTTTTCACAGATTCCTATGAGAGTTCCTTGGGGTTAAGAAGGACTGGAGAGAGGGCCTAAATTTCATCTATCCAGACAACTCACTCCGTTTCCAGTATGGATCCTTCCAGCATCAGCCGGAAGAATTTCAAGAGGCTAGAGGTCTTTCTGAGCTATATATACCCTTGAGAGTCAAATGAAGGTCTTGGATTTCTCCAAATTCCTCTGGGCTACCAGTCATTTCCCTTCTGAGGTCCTACCTCTTCTTGGGCTAACCAAGGTTGGGACACAGACATGGGACAACAATCTCCTTTTTTTGAAGACCCTGCTAAATCTGTACTTTCTTATCTATTCCTGTAAAACCAAAACCAAAACCAAAACTTGCCCCCAGAATGAATTTTCAAATTAACTATGCTTTTTATTTTATTTTCTTTTCTCACCCCAACTCTGTTTATTTTATAGACTTTATAATTTTAGCCATGGGGCCTTGAGGCTAGGACTTAAAAACAACAACAACAAAAACAAACAAAAAAAACTACCCCCCATCACTGTTCCAGCAATGAGTTGAAAGCCTTGGCTTTCAACATTTTAGTCTGCATTTCAAGCACTTACTTTAAAATTCAAATGCTAAGAATTTTCTTATTTATTTTCTAAACTCATTTCAATGTCTTTATAAAACAGTAGGATTCAGGAACCCCTGGGTGTCTTAGCGAGTTAAGCATTTGACTCTTGATTTGGGCTCATGTTATAATCTCAGGGTCATGACCTCAGGGTTATGATCTCAGAGTCATGAGATTGAGCCCAGAAAAGAGCTCTGTGCTCAGCAGGGAGTCTGCTTGAGATTCTTTCCCTCTCTTTCTCTCCCTCTGCCCCTCCCCGTGACCCTCTTGCATGTCAGTGCTCTCTCCCTCTCTCTCAAATAAATAAATCTTAAAAAAAAAAAAAGCAATAGGATTCAGCCTAATGTCTACTATTTTTACCTAAATTAGTGTAAAAAGGAATTACTGATGATGAAAACCATCAATTTCAATTTCAAAATGTTACCATTCGGGGCGCCTGGGTGGCTCAGTGGGTTAAGCCGCTGCCTTCGGCTCAGGTCATGATCTCGGGGTCCTGGGATCGAGTCCCGCATCGGGCTCTCTGCTCAGCAGGGGCCTGCTTCCCTCTCTCTCTCTCTGCCTGCCTCTCTATCTACTTGTGATCTCTCTCTGTCAAATAAAAAAAATAAAATAAAATAAAATGTTACCATTCTACTTAAGCATTATTAGTTTATTCACAGAACTTCTAACTATTTTCCCTTTAGATTTATATGGTAACATCTCGGTACAGTTGACCCTTGTACAATGAGGGTTAGGGGTGCCAACTTCCCTCCTCCACACTTAAAAATAGGTGTGTAACTTTTGATTCCCCCCTCTGCCCTCAACTTAACTACCAATGGCCTACTGTGGATCAGAAGCCTCACCATAACATAAACAATCAATTAACACATGCTTTGTGTGTTATATGCATTATATACTGTATTCTTACAGTAAAATAAGCCAGAGAAGAAAAGAGAAAATGTTAAGAAAATTATAAGGATAAGAAAATACATTTATAATACTGTACTGTAAAAAATCCATGTGTAAGTGGACCTGTGCAGTTCAAATCTGTGTTGTTCAAGGGTCAATGGTATTTCTATGTCCAACTCCCTCCCCCACTGGTAGAAGACAAGCTGTGAGGTTCATTGTCTTCTCTGCCCTTTGTGCACCTACCATCCAGGAAGACTTCAACAGCCCAGACACGTCACTCTCAAGATTCTTATCCATCCTCTCTGCTGATTTTTCAGCAGTCACTCACAGAGCAGATCTCAAGACCTTGCCATGAAGAACAGCTCCACCTTAGGCTCAGAAATCCTGCCCTGGTCATGCCAGCTTTGTTATGCCTTTGCTCTCATGGTGCTAGTCTTTCAACCTTGTAAGTTCCAGTCCAGAATGACCTCTTATTTCCTCCCCCCCCCCCCCGCCCAGAGAGTTCTTGTGCCTTAATTTCTTTCCCTGCCCAAATTGCATTCCATTGGTTTAGTGGCATTCTCATGTATTAAAGAAAAAAATCCAACAATCATAAATTTTGAGAAGGTCATATTGGCTTTATGCAGTGATTCATGAGTTAGGCAGCATCTAATCTAGCAGGATAAAAAGCTCTGAAGAGGGGGCTCCTGGATGACTCTGTCGGTTGAGCAGCAGACTCTTGATTCTGGCTCAGTTCATCATCTTGGCATCGTGAGACTGAGTCCCATATGTGTGGGGCTCCCTGCTCAGCAGGGAGTCTGCTTGAGTTTCTCTCTCTCCCATTCCCTTTCCTTCTACCCTTCCTCCTCCTCATGTGAGCTTTCTGTCTTTCACCAAAAATAAATAAATCTTAAAAAAAAAAGGCTTTGAAGAGTTGTATAAGGTGAGAGATCTTTCTAGACCAAAGTGATTAGGAACAAGGATGTCATTTGCTGCTTGGTTAAAGCAGTATTATTTTCCTTTCATGGAGCAAAGGGAAGCCTTGGAGCCTGGTCAGGTAACTTGTACTGAGCAGGCAAGTGCTGATTGGTTGACATAGGCCTTCCTTTTCTGGGAGAGCCAAGTATAGACATTTAGGTAAGTTTTGTTCTGCTGACATGGGGACTTAGCATGCATGACTCCATTTTAGGCTTACTATAGAAATCTTTTTTTTTTTTTTTTTTAATGTTTTTTTTTTTTTATTATTTATTTTTTCAGCGTAACAGTATTCATTCTTTTTGCACAACACCCAGTGCTCCATGCAAAACGTGCCCTCCCCATCACCCACCACCTGTTCCCCCAACCTCCCACCCCTGACCCTTCAAAACCCTCAGGTTGTTTTTCAGAGTCCATAGTCTCTTATGGTTCGCCTCCCCTCCCCAACTGTACCCTGAATTTATGTAACCATACCACCTGATATATATTTGCAGACCTCAGCTGTGTCTGTGTTCTTCTCTCCCTTTTCCTGTCTTTACCAGACTCTAAGCTACTTGAGAGCATGCCCGTTCTTACACTTCTGAATCTTTAGTATCTGTCCCTAGTATTGATCCCCTGATCAATAAATGCTTATTGAATAAATGAATAAAGAAAAGAATAATGCTTATTTGTAAAATGAATTGCAACATTTATATCTTTACTCATTCTTCCATCAATAATTCAATAATTCAACACATATAATATAATAAATATAAACAACAAATACAATTAATTCAAAATGATTGAATAGAAAATGTGAAATTATTTGAGATTAAAAACATTTCAAAAATCAGGCAAAAATGAGTTAGCATATTTTACAGGTAATTCTAGTTCTTAAAATACTGTATTTTGGGAGCACCTGTGTGGATCAGTCAGTTAAACATCTGCCTTTGGCTCAGGTCATAATCTCAGGGTCCTGGGATCGAGCCCCACATTGGGCTCTCTGCTCAGCAGGGAGCCAGCTTCCCCCTCTCTCTCTGCCTGCCTCTCTGCCTACTTATGATCTCTCTCTCTCTGTCAAATAAATAAACAAAATTGTTAAAAAATATAAAAATACATTTTTAGGATATTCTTACCCATATTTCTATTTATTAGGAATATCAGATTGTTAAAAACTGTCTTTTAGATCAATCTTATGGCAGTACACTTTACATAAGGTAAAATACACTCACTATAGGTATACAATTAAGTGGGTTTTGACATATGTATACACCTATGTGATCACCACTAATAGTAAAGATAAAACACATTTTCATCCTCCCCAAAACTTGTGTTTCTTTTCAGTAAGTCCTAATTTACCTTCCTATGTCTCTAGACCCCAGATAACCACAGAATTGCTTTCTATCATTATAGCTCTTTATCCTTTTCCAGAATTTCATATAAATGGAATCATACAGTATGTACTCTGTTATGTCTGGTTTCTTTTACTCAGCATCTTTTTGAGATTTATCATGCTGTTGTCTGTTGTCTCTATATGACACAGTTTGTATAGCCATACAATGTTGACGGACTTAGAGCTTATTTTCACTTTCTGACTATGATAAATAAAGCTATTGTGAATGTTCACACATAAGTTTTTGTGTGAACACAGTTTTCATTTCTCTTGGGTATCCATGTAGGAGTGGAATGGATAGAGTAGTCCCAGGTAAGTATATGTTTAATATTGAAACTATGAAACAGTTTTCCGAAGTGGTTGTAACATTTTAGATTCCTACCAAAAATGCATGAGAGTGGCTCCATATCTCATCAACATTTGCCAGTCTTTTTCATTTTCTCCATTCTCCTAGGTATGTAATGATACCTCTCTATGGTTTAAATTTATATTTCTCTGATGACTGTGTTGAAAAGTCTTCATATGCTTATTGTCCATTAGTAAAGCATTTCTCTTATGAAGCACCTATTTAAACATTTTGGCAAGTTTTAGTTGGGTTGTCTTATTGAGTTGCAAGAGTTGGGAATATAGATGTCAGATATACATATTATAAATATTTTCTCCTAGTCTGTAGCTTGCATTTTTATCTTCTTAGCAAAGGTTTTCAGATACAGGACAATTTTAATTATGAAGAGGTCCCATTCATCAATTATTTTCTTTTACGATTCATGCTTCTTGTGTCTTATTTATAGGAAATCATTTCCTATTCTGATGTTCCAAAGGATATCTCTTCTGTTACAAGGTGATTTTTAAAAATAGGCTAAAAAGTAACCAAAGAGTCAGCATTTCTATATTTTTAGCTACTATGGTCTAAAAAATAATTCTTCTCTGATACCAAAATCCCTGTGTAGTGTAGTATGACTCTTCTATTTCTGAACTGAAATTTTGAATAGAGATGTAGAGATTTGAACAATTGTTAAAAAATTTTAGTGTTTCTTTCTTTTTAAAATATTTACAAAATATAAAATATTATTGAAGTATAATTGACATATAATGTTAAATTAACTTTAGGTATACAATACAGTGATTTGAAAATTCTGTACATTACTCAGTGTTCACCACTATAAGTATAGTCGGGATCTGTTATCATATCCTATTACAATATTATTTATTATATTCCCTATGCCATACTTTACATCTCTGTGTCTTAATTATTTTGTAACTGAAACTTTGTATCACTCAATTCCCTTCACCTATTTTGCCCATCCTTCCACCCCTCTTCCCTTTGACAGCTACCAGTTTGTTCTCTGTATTTATGAGTCTGTTTCTGTTTTATGTTTGTTTGTTCATTTGTTTTGTTTTTTAGATTCTACATATACATGATATCATTTGGCTTTCTCAGTCTGACTTATTTCACTTAGCATAATGTCTTCTAGGACCATGCGTGTTGTCACAAATGGCAAGATTTCATTCTTATTGTTTGGCTGAGCAATAAAGTTATTATTTCCAAAGGTCATGATTAAATCTATTCCCAAACATACAGCCCAGGTCAGCTAGATATAAGAAGAGCACTCAACATCTCAATTTGGACTATAATGGGGATCTAATTTTTGTCATTATACTTTTTAAAAAAGGTTTTTTATTCTGTATTTTTCTTGATTAAAAAGTCTTTTTTGAATCTCTCAATCTGCCATTTTTTTTCTGTTTTTAGAGTCTTTCTTCCTTTATATATCTGCTTATTAGGAAACTCTGTCTCAATTTCCTGCTGCTTCTCTTTTCCTTTCTCATATCCCTTTTCTATCTCTTATTTTTCTCTCCACCTCTTCTTTCCAGAAGATTTTTTTTCTCATTGATTTTTTCCTTTCTGAAATTCACTTAGTGTGGAACTTATCCATTTTATGTATTTATGTTTAATATTATTTTACTTGGGGTGGGTAGGGAGAAGGGGGAGATAGAGAGAGAGAGAGAGAATCTCAAGCTCAGTGGGGAACCTAACCCATGGTCTAGATGGGTTGAGTCATCTAGATGACTGGAGTCATCTAGACCATGACTTCAGCCAAAGACAAGAGTCAGATGCTTAGCTGACTTAGCCACCCAGGTGCCCCAACTTATTGTGGCACTTATAAATAAACAGGTAAATTTTTGTATTCAGAATTTGTTGAATAAGATTTATAGTGTCTATTTACAATTTTGAACTTGAATATTGAGTTGAACACTTCGTGCTTTTTAAAAACTCACCAAATTTGTTTTAATTTGAAGTCATTGATTCTCCCTCTCCTGTCATCTAGTAAAAACTTTCTGTGTGTGACTTGGGAGAACTTTTTGTACAAAAATGGACATGGATATACAGCTCTTTGGTAGGAAAAAAAGGTCTTCAAACAATGTTAGATTTCTTTTTTCATGAAAATGTCCATTGTGCATAAACACACTATAAGATTATAACTGTTCTAATTTACTTTTTCCAATAGCTGCTGATGTTTCCTTTCAGAAAACAAGTCAGGAAATGACAGATGCTGGCGAGGATGTGGAGAAAGGGGAACCCTCCTCCACTGTTGGTGGGAATGCAAGCTGGTGCAACCACTCTGGAAAACAGCATGGAGGTTCCTCAAAATGTTGAAAATAGAACTACCCTATGACCCAGCAATTGCACTACTGGGTATTTACCCTAAAGATACAAATATAGTGATCCGAAGGGGCACGTGTACCCGAATGTTTATAGCAGCAATGTCTACAATAGCCAAACTATGGAAAGAACCTAGATGTCCATCAACAGATGAATGGATAAAGAAGATGTGGTATATATACACAATGGAATACTATGCAGCCATCAAAATAAATGAAATCATGCCATTTGCGACGACATGAATATGGCTATGTTTTAAGATAGGCTCTTTTAAAGCATCTCACAGGACTTATACACTGCTTCATAAAAAGCAAACCTACAGAGACACTGTCCTGTATTCTTTGAGCCTGTAACATTCTTTAAAATTTCCCGTTTCTTTTCTTACAACAGTGTAGTCATTAATTTTATTTTCCCTTCCCTTTTATTCTATCCTCTATCTTCATTTTTTTCAATTTATGCCATTTCCCTCTGTAGATGTATTTTTACCTTGCTTTCTTTAAGTCTTTACAGATTGGATAACACAAAGATTAGTTTTTCAGTGTCTTCTTCCTCATTTGGTTTTTCTTTTTTCATGTCTATGTCACATTCTCTCATTCCTTTTTTTTTTTTTTTATTCCTGCTCAGTTCACCTGTATAGCCTTCCCTAGGTTCAATTCAACAGCTTCTTGCAGTTTTTAGAAGAAAGGAGTTCTTCCTTTTCTAGCACTTCATTTCTGTAATCATTTGAAACCTACAAGCCAAGACATTTGGAAAAAAATTGTTTCAATGCTTCATAATGAAAATTCTTCTTTTCAATCTATTTCAACTGTCCTCAGAGATACTAAAAAGTATTTGAAATTATACTTGGTTGAATAATGCATTAAAATAAATATGGAGCCTAAAGAATCAGAGTATGGCTGGAGCCAAGGTGAGCTGCAAATAATGCAAACAGTGGGAATATCTCAAGATGGGTTTTCAAATTTTTTCTATTTTTTAAAGCTCTAAAGACCAAGTAGAATAAATTAATGTTAGAGGGGAGAGATGAGAACCGGGGGGAAGCTTGAGAGTTATAGCTCTAATCTATCATAGTTTCTTTGGAGTTTCTAATTTAATGTCTGTATCTCACATCAATCACAACTTCATAGTGTGACCATGTTCATTTTATATAAAATATTCTCCCAAGGTTCCAAGTAAAATAGTTGATTCCATTAAGGGACTCTTTTTCTTCTGTGCCTTCCAGTTCATCTAGATCCTTGTTCAAATGTCTGTAGATAGAAGTGCACAGTTTGATAAGTTCAGCATGAGAGCAAGGAAGTTGGGGTATGTAGTCTAAATTGTTCACTGTCTTGCTTCCTATCAGTATTGCTATGATTGACTGGAAATGGTAGTGCTGGAATGAGGTAGATGGTGGTGGTGGAAGGGGTGGCTGCCTCGCTGATGGATGGCTATTTCAAAATATAATGGATTGTTTGACTAAAGAATGAGTTGCCTTGAGTGGAGGTATTTAAACAGAGACAATGAGACTATACTTGGGAACATAAGCCTCAGTTGTTGGCTAGGACTAGCTCTATCAAAGAATCTGGTTCTAATGGTAGAAAAAAGGGAAACTTTTTTTCCTATGAGACAGACAGTCTGTTATTAAATTTATCATTTACACCAAGATATTAAAAAATCTAGTAGTCTTATTAAAGTATTTAAATTAATTCAACAGAATAATAATTCCAGTGGTAGCAAAAATTAGAGATGATATTCTTGAATATAAAATTTACTGATGAAATAATTGTAAATTAAAAAATGTATTACAGTGCTTGGGTTTTACTGGTAATAATATTAATTGCCCTAACTAAAATATAAACAAGCAAACACTGGGTTGGGAATATACTGTTCTGTGGCTAGGTACCAATATTTTGTTGTGTAGAGAAAATGAAGAGTTCACTGGAGAAAGAAGGGCAGAGAAGAGCTGAGGACAGGCTGAGGAGATTTTTCTTTTGTCCTTGACCTGTTGCATTAGTTTTTACTACATTATTACCTGCTGCTGCCATACCAAACTAATCAAGGATGTTCTTGGGACCATTTTCAGGCATTCTTTATTTCTACTACTGTCTTGGCTTCTGTGGAAGCCAAGCTTGGAAGTCTATGGGAATATACCTGCATTCCTTCCTTATTTAACATTTAGGAAGACATGCTCTGAGGTTGGAGATGGCATAAATAGTTTTTCTCTTTTTAAATGCTGATACATCAAATACCTTGCTAATCAAAATATATTTTATGGACCAACAGTGCTCTGCAGCCTGGACATTACCTAGGAGCTTGTTAGAAATGCAGAATCTCAGAATCTGTCACCCACCCTGATCTACTGAATCATAATCTGCATTTTAAGGAGACCTCCATGGGGTTTAGATACCCACTAATATTTGAGAAGTTTTTAACCTATTTAGTTTGCATTCCTCTGGGGTATCATCTGTTCCCAATGTGTCCGCAATTTCCTGGAATGGGCTTAATTGGGGCTGTACGCTCTCTTATTTAATCTGTTCATACATCATTGCATCTAATTCCCACAACAAACATTCACAATATCTTAACCCACTGAGCCACCCAGGTGCCCCTGTTCACAATATCTTAATCCTTATATTGCAGATGAGACAGTTAAATGACTTATCCAAGGTCACACAGCTAGTAAATGGGGGACTTGAGTCTGACTCCTCAAATATTTTCTCTTTTCCTACACCACACTACTTTCTCTTTACCTTAATCATGAATAATTGTCTATGTATGAAGAGAATAAAGCCCATTAAAAAAGGTTATAAAAAGACCTTTTAAAGGGGACTTGCAGTCATTCAAAGATTATTTCAGAGTGTGTCGCACTTCTGGTGATAAAGCAAAGAAGACAGAATGAAGCACCCTTGGTCCCTGGTTTTGGTGTAATTCAGGGAAGTGAAAGGACTGCATCTTGTCATGTCCATACCTTATCCTGCCCACCAGCTGACTTGCATCTTGCTGCTGCTGAGGCAGGTTCCATCTGCTTAAGCCTGTGTTGAGCCAGGTGCTAAGAGCACAAAACTGATTGTGTTGTGCTGAGGCTGCCCATATGCCTCCATGCAAACTGCAGTTCAAGAGCTGTAAAACTGCATTCTAAATCTATCAGATGGCTTTGAACAAAACCCGTGCCAATAAGGCTATCTGAATGCTTTAATTTGGCAAAAGAGTGTAGAACTTATGGCTGCAACCAAATTATTAAGAAATATTGTATTTCCAGGATAGCTGTATTTTCCAGGGAGAGGTGCAAGAAACCCCATAAAACATTGGAAATGACCCAGATCACCCTTTGTTCTTGGAAAACTCCTTTCAACTGCAAAAACAAAGAATAAAGCCCAAAGCAACCTGACATCTGCTTTGAGGCTGGAGAATCCTGTTGTCTTGTTAGCTCTGGGGTTATAACCCAGATAGACTTGTTCCAAGCTGGGTAACATCTAGTCTGGGCTATCCACACTACACAAACATTTCTTGGGGGAACTAGATAATGATTTAAAAATGAGCAGTAAATTAGAAGCATTAAGTGAGTGCGAGGCGTGTCCCAGTCATTTTAGAACTGGGTGTGTATGGGAGGCCCAGTTCTCAGTCGGATGAAAGTAGGGGAAGTTCTAACCTTTCTTGATCAGTCTCAGGGCTGTTCTCATACTTGAAGAGAACTCTTTTGGCTCAACCTTTTATGGAGTGTGTGAGTGTCTCAGTGAAGACATACCTCACTGAGGTCTTTCTTGTGCATTAGCCAGCCCTACTTTCTCTAAAATGATGACCTTGAGAACCTCCGAGTTTAGGAGCCTCAAAGTTTAGGCCAGATCGGCCTCTTGAGGGTGGGGCCTGAGAAGGGCGCCCTCTTCACGTGCTCCAGTCACCCTGTCCTTCCCTCTAGCTCTCTTTCTGACGTTAGCAGAAGACTGAGACTCAGAGTGAGGGAGGAGTCATGGACCCCAAGGGCCCATTACTCGGAAGCCCCACCCCTCTATTAGAGTCACCCAACCCGGAGAACTCAGAGTCATCCTCAAGAGTAAAGTTCTTTGAATTATATATATATATAAAAGGGCAAACCCACTCTAAATGTCAGTACAGACATCATGTGAGAGACAGCAGGTAATTAGAAGCAATTAGCTGTCCCCCTGCCGGGAAGCCGGGCAATTACCTTTTTCTCTCTTCCTCTTCCGTCCTTCCTTCTCCCGTGGAAGCGATAGAAGTGTTTTTCTCCCCAAGCAGCAGTGTGCGCTGAGCTGGCACAGGAATGAGGGATGAACTGAGCAGGATTCGGTCTCCTCCTCCCGCCGCCGCGGTAGCCGCCGGCAGAGCAGTGCATTGTGGAGGGTGAACGCGCCGCGGCTGCTGGAGCTGCCTTCCCGGGATCGCGCGGCGGGGAGCTGTCCGAGGTGCTGAGCGTCCCGGCCCCTGCGAGCCCATCTGCGCCCATCTGACCCCTCCAAGTCCTGGCCTTTCTCCCACCCCTCCGTCTGCCTGTCTATTCTCCTCACCTAGGGGCGTAGCGTCTGGAGGAAATCATGGTGTTCGCTCCAGGTATACCTGCACCTTGCTTTTTCACCAGGTGTCCAGGCGGGGATCGGGGAAGAGAAGGGAGAGCATAGGGAGAAAAGGCCTTTTACCTTGCCTCCCATCTGCGGGGTTTGGAGTTACTGTCTGTAAACTAGGGGCGGGAGAGTGCCTCTGTGCAGAGTCTTCGCCTCTCTCCCCAGTCCCGTCCCATCTGTCCTCTAACCATCCCCAGCTGTAGTCCCGTCGCTGCTCTAGCCGCCTGGTTCCTCCACATCCCATCGGAGCTCAGGCACCTTGAGATGTGGGACCTTTGCCAGACACACAGGCGCCTACGTGGGCGGGAGGGTGGAGAGATCCGGCCAGGAATCGTGGGCTTCAGGATACTTCGGTGGGAATCTTTTTCCCTGCCACTTAACCCTCTGCAAAAGTGGCAAAGTGACCGGGTTCCTCCCCATGTGCTGAGGAAAGAAGTGGGTGAAGCCCACGGGAGTGGGACTAAGGGCAGAGGAGCCTTACTCCTCAAGGAATTCGACCTGAAACTCTGGCAGAAGGCTGCAGCTCAGAAGCTGCTACTGCGGCGCCGCTGGCTGTTACAGTGTCTTTTAGGAGCTGGCAGTGAAGGACTTTGGTCCTTTTGCTGCTGTCTGTGGCTACAAGTTGGCGAAGAGTCAGATTTGCCTGCAGTTGACCGACTTACTGGTGTGTGCATGTGTGTGTATTTGAGTAATGTCTGTGTAAGTTGAGCATTGGGGGAAAACATGGTCATTGTTAACCTAGGAAGCTGTCTCTAGGGGGTACATACAACAAGGTCTTTCTCTCAAATTCCAGGCTCTGCTTTCATTAAATACTGTTGTGGGGGAAAAGGGAGTATGGAAAAGAGTAGAGGAGACTAAGACTCTAAGTTTGTTATGGTTCTTTCACTTGAAAGGTTTGTTTGCATTTGCTGTAGCCATTAGACCTCAGGTAGCTAGGGAGGAAAAGTATAATGCAATTTTAAAAGGGAAGAATTGAGTCTGGGTTAACTTGAGAAGGGAAAGTTCCCCCTCCCCACCCCCAAACAGGATGTTAGCTGAGGAAGCAGGAGTGAGTTTCTGTCAGTCCTGACACTCACTACAGGCAGTGACTCAGATGATGACTTGAAGGAAAGTCCAGAGGCCCTTCTGCTGACCATTTCAAATAATTCAAGGGGAGAAGTTGTTCTGTACAGTGAAGGACATTCAATCAATATAGGACCTATGAAGTTGAAAAAAATAGTTCTTGGTAGCATTTATAAACTACTTACCACTTTGTAAAGCACTTTTATGCCATTATTTCATTTGATTTTCAAATTACCCTCTGAGGGAAGCAATATTTCTCTTTTACCAGCCCCAGGGGGGCTGATATCAGATAGTCTTTGCAGCCTCAGCTGGAATTTTCTGGGTCCTCTGACTCTCTCAGAACCTATCTTCTTGACAAAATGCCTTTTCTGTCTCAGTGGTAGCCGCTTTTTTGGACAAGGTTCAGATGTAGCCCCAGGGAAATGTCTTTCCACTTCTGAGGTGAAGATGGGCTAGTGTTGTCCAGAGTTAGGGTTGTTGAGTGAAGTTAACCAGGTGTTTTCTAAAGGCATGATTGTGGGTGAAAGACTGTGTAATGAGCAGCGAGTAATTCCTGGAGAAGACTGAACTGGCTGAAGTGGACTACTGTTTGCACAGGGCTTTACTTTTCCATTTTTCTTCTAAGTTTTGTATTAGTTTTATTTTTTTCCCCTGCAGGGAATGTGGAAGTTATTCATAACTGTCAGAAATGGTATAAATTGACCTGGATAGGATATGTTACAGAAACCTGTGGGGAAACACTTTTTGGGTCATTTCTTCAATTTCGAGTTTCTCTTAAAAATTATAAGCATTTTGGGACAATAAGAATAGGGTGCCAAAATATTGTGTCAACTTACCTTTTTATTTACTGATCATATGTCTTCCAACTCATATAGTGATTTTATTCTGAAAGAATATCAGAACAATAAATTGTTTTTGAACTCTGCCAGATTTTCATCATTACGGCCTCATTTCTAGGACTGTTGCTTTTCTAAATCTCCATAATCAAGGATCCAGATGTTTTGTGCTAGTCAAGGCAAATACTCCCCCATTTTCTTCAAGCCACTCAGGAAGGGAGGGAACAGAGACATGTGCTATGATTATTCCAAAATTAATAAAGTAAAATAAGGTAATAATCCACAATGAATATAATAATAAACTAACATGGAACTGTTCATAAAATTGGGTCAGTAGGTACTGTGCCCTTCTAAACCCATTGTAGCTCTTTGGGTTTTAGCAAATGGAAACAAGGATCACGAGGTCTACTTCTATCCTTGCCTATGTGGATTGACCTGCTTTGAATGATTCTGCTGCCTCTTCACTTACGTTAAAGACAAAAGTGAAAAGTTACAGAGATTCAGGAAGCAAGTTTTAGTCCAGAAGTACAATGTAATGAAGGAGAAATGATTGTAAATTTATATAACTCTACTTAGGATTCACTCTTATTACATGGTATAAAACAACCTTGCATTCTCTTGTTTCAATTAGTCTACAGATTATAAGGAACAGGGGTTAAGTTGGGCAGGGTCTTTGAGTGGTTTCTCGGTTTACATAGTGTAGACAATTCAATTCTATACTTTTCTTCCTTCTTATACCATTCATAGACTTTGTAATTTAGGGGATTTTCATTTTATGCATTTTAATATTTAAACTCCTTACTAGTAAGCGACCATGACTCCTAATTATTTAAGGATTCAGTTATCTAAAACCTACCATGCATTTCTTCTTCTCTCTAAAGGAATGATGCAAAATTAGTAACAGTTAAATGAGGAACAAACTATAAATATATTAATTTCTCCTTAAGTGACATCTATCCTTAAATATAGATTAAACTAAGCTGGGGCACATAGCTGAGGCAAAAAACAAAATGAGGTCCCTTGTTTTTCCTGAATCTCTTATCCATTTCTCCTCCTTCCTTTCCCCACAACTGAAGGTGGAATCTTTGTATTGCAATGTGAGAAGTTTTGGAAGCATATCAGCAATGCCAAATGAAAGAGGGTAAATACAACCAATATGGAAAAATATTTTGTTTAAACCTGATATGAGGACATGGAGAAGCAACATGGGGGGGTAGGAGGATAGGAGAAGAGTAAATGAAACAAGATGGGATTGGGAGGGAGACAAACCATAAATGACTCTTAATCTCACAAAACAAACTGGGGGTTGCTGGGGGGAGGTGGGATTGGGAGAGGGGGAGCGGGCTATGGACACTGGGGAGGGGAGGTGAACCATAAGAGACTATGTACTCTGAAAAACAACCTGAGGGTTTTGAAGGGTCAGGGGTGGGAGGTTGGGGCAACCTGAGGGTTTTGAAGGGTCAGGGGTGGGAGGTTGGGGGAACAGGTGGTGGGTAATGGGGAGGGCACGTTTTGCATGGAGCACTGGGTGTTGTGCAAAAAGAATGAATACTGTTACACTGAAAAAAATAAATAAAATGAAAGAAAAAAAAAAAAAGAAAAATATTTTGGCCTGGTGCATAGCACTAAATTGACCCAGATTACTTAGTTTGTTGCTATGAAAAAGCTTCCATTTGGGAAGAAAAAAGTTTTGGGATGTCTGGAGTTTACATGCGGTGCTGGTTTTGGGGGGCGGAAATCAAGGCATTATTACGCATTCATGGACAAAGTCAAAGTAGAAGAAAGAAGAAAAACCACTGGGCATTGATGTTGAAAGTGAAAAAGAATACAAGAAAATTTTAGCATATTTCTTGGCCTATTCCAGAGTGAGAAAGCTTATGTCCACAGATTCAAATATTTTTTCAGTGCCCTGGTTTCATCCAAAGAATTCCAGACTCTGAACAATCAGATTAACAACTCCTTCTTCCTTGGCGAAGAGCTAATAAAGAATAGATTGTGAGGTGTGCCTGGGAGGCTCTGTGGGTTAAGCCTCTGCCTTTGGCTCAGGTCATGATCTCAGAGATCGAACCCCGCATCAGGCTCTCTGCTGGGCAGGGAGCCTGCTCCCCCCCACCCCCCGCCTGTTGCTCTGCCTGCTTATGATCTCTCTCTCTCTCTCTGTCAAATAAATAAATAAAACTTTAAAAAAGGATAGATTGTGAAATATAAAGTGAGAACAGATGTTTCCTTATCCTTGGGCCATCCCCCACGTACCCCATTCAAGAATTAATGTACCTCTTTTTGTGGATAGCGAATATATACTTGACTTGTTTGGATTTCCTTCAAGTAACATGTATTATCAAGAGAAAGATCTTTCTTCTTATTCATGAATTAGATTAGGTATGATAACAAGGATTTCAAGGTGAAATAAAAATGGTGTAATTGTAAACAATTGAATAGCCAGGTTCTTGACTTCTAAGATTAGTTTCAAAAACCTTTAGCAACAATAGTTCTACAAAGAGTTATTAAAATATCTAAGAAAATATTTATTGCAAGGTAATTATAACTTTTATTTATTTGTATAACCTCTTACCAATTCCTGAGAGATTAATGAATAAATAAATGATATTATAGACTGTCCTAACTTTAAGGTTTATAAGCTGCCAACTTGGGCAAAAAATTATCTTCTGTTAGCATAAATATTTTTTACTTTTATTAATTTATTATTTTTAAAAATTACCTACAGTTAAATAGACTTTAACAAGTTGACTTTCAGATACGTTGTGAATTATAGGTTAAGGTTTATTTTTTATATGAATATTCAATTATTATTTTATTATTTATTTATTTATTAAAAAGATTTTATTTATTTATTTGACTGACAGAGATCACAAGTAGGCAGAGAGGCAGGCGGGAGGTGGGGGAAGAAGGCTCCCCACCCAGCAGAGAGCCTAATGTGTGGTTCGATCCCAGGACCCTGAGATCATGACCCAAGCTGAAGGCAGAAGCTTTAACCCACTGAGCCACCCAGGTGTCCCATAATTATTATTTTTAAAAAAATATTTTATTTAGGGGTGCCTGGGTGGCTCAGTGGGTTAACCCTCTGCCTTCAGCTCGGGTCATGGTCCCAGGGTCCTGGGATCGAGCCCCACATCGGGCTCTCTGCTCCGCGGGGAGCCTGCTTCCTCCTCTCTCTCTGCCTGCCTCTCTGCCTAGTTGTGGTTTCTCTCTGTCAAATAAATAAAAAATGTTTAAAAAAATATTTTATTTATTTATTTGAGAGAGAGAGAGAGAAATACAGAGAGGGAGAGGAGAGAAACAGACTCCTCACTGAGCAGAGAGCCAATGCTGGGCTCAATCCCAGGACCCTGAGATCATGCCCTGAGCCGAAGGCAGATGCCACACAGGTGCCCCTATGAATCTTCAATTATTCTAATACCATCTGTTGGCAAGATAATATCTCTCTGTTGAATTACCTTTATAACTTATTAAAAGTTAACTGGCTATATTTCTGTGGGTCTATTTCTATTCTATTTCATTCATCTATATGTCTATCCTTCCACTAATACCATGCCATCTTGCTTTATAGTAAGTCTTAAAATTAAAATTAAGTAGTACAATCCTTTTTGTTTTTCTCTTTCAAAATTGTTTTGGCTATTGTAATTTCTTTGACTTTCCACATAAATTTAGAATCAGCTTGCCTGTATCTACATAAAATGAAATCTACTGATCAGTTTGTGGAGAATTAATATCTTAGCTATGTTGAATCTCCAGTCTATGAACATGATAGTTCTCTTCATTTATTTAGTTCTTTGATTTCTCTCATTAGTATTTTGTACTTTCAGCCTATAGATCTTGTGTATGCTTTGATAGATTTATACCTAAAATTTTAGGGGGGGGGGAGTTACTGTAAATGGCATTTAAAAACAATTCAATTTCTAAAAGTTCATTACTAGTATAGAAATACAGTTCTTTTTTAAATGTTAATCTTGTTTCCTATGATCTTGCTTACCTCTCTTATTAGTTGTAGGAGCTAACTTGTAGATTACTTAGGATTATTTTTAAAGATTTTATTTACTTCATAGAGATAGAGGGAAAGAGAGTGAGCACAAGGAGGGGGAACTGTGGAGGGAGAGGGAGAAGCAGGCTCCCTGCTGAGCAGGGAGTCCTATGAGGAACTAAATCCTAGGACGTGGGATCATGACCTGAACGCAAGGGCAGACAGTTAACAGACTAAGCCACCCAGGCACCCCTCTTCTAAGTTTTTATTTAGAAAACCATGTTGTTTGTAAATAAGGACTCTTTAATTTCTTTTCCAGCTTTTAGCCATTTTGCATTGGCCAGGGCACTAGCACACTATTAAATAGAAATAATTAGAATGGACATTTTAATTTTAGGGGAAAGCATGAAATCTTTCACCATTAGGCATGATGTTAGCCATAGAATTTTTCACAGATGCTTTTTTTAGGTTGAGGAAGTTCCTTTTGTAGTCCAGGTTTGCAGTGAATTTTTATCATTAATAGACATTGAATATCATGAAATGTTTTTTCTGCTTCTAATAATATGTAATGTTGGTTTTCTTTTTTAGAGTATTAATATGGTGGGTTACACTGATTGATTTTCAAATGTTGAACCAGCCTTACATTCCTGAGATAACACTTATTTGATTATGATGTACTGTTCTTTTCATCTGCTGAAGGATTCAATTTGTTAATATTTTTTGAACAATATTTTGGTCACTGTTCATGAGATAGTTTGGTCTATAGTTTGCTTTCCACATACTATCTTTATCTGGTTTTGATATCAGTATAATGCTATCTTCATAAATAAGCTAAGTATTTCTGCCTTTGATTTTCTGAAAGAGTTGTAGACTGGTATAATTTCTTCCTTAAATGAATTCATTGGTGAAACCATATGGGCTTAGAATTTTCTTTGTGGGAAGCTCTTTAAACGTGAATTCTATTTCTTTAATAGATACAGAACTGTTCTGTTAGTTTTGAGTTAGTTTTGATAGTTTTTACAGAAATTGGTACACTTTATCTAATTTACTGGATTTGTGTGAACAAATTTGTTTGTAATACTCTCTTACCTGTTCAATACATGTAGGATTTATAGTGATATCTTCCTTTCATTTCCAATACTGGTAATTTCTGGCTTTTTTGTTTATTTTTTGTCAGTTAGGCTGCAGGAATGTTAATTTTTTATCTTTTCGAAGAAACATCTTTTTGGTCTCATTGATATTCCTTAATGTTTTTCCTATTTTCAATGTCATTGATTTCTGCTGTTTATTGTTTCCTTCTTTCTACTAGCTTTAACTTTATTTTGCCCTTCTTTTTCTAGACTTAAAATTAAACTTAGATTATTTATTTTAGATCTTTCTTCTCGTATAGACATTTAATGCTGTAAATATTCACTGAACAGTTCTTACAACTTTTAATATATTTTTATTTTCATTCAGTACAAAATGTTTTGTAATTTCCCTTGATAACCTCTTCTTTTCCCCATAGATTATTTAGAAATACATTGTTTGGTTTCCAATTACTTGGGGATTCCCCACATATATTCCTGTTATTGATTTCTGCTATAATTCCATTATGATCAGAGAATAAGCTTTCTTTGATTTAGTTTTGTTTAATTTGTTAAGGTATGTTTATGAGACAGAATATGGTATATCTTGGTAAATGTTTCATGTGCACCAAAAAAATGTATATTTTGCTCTTATTGGATAGAATGCTCTATAAATGTCATTTTGATACAGTTGATTGCTAATATTGTTCATTTCTTCTATATCCTCACTCATATTCAGCTTACTTGGTTAATTGATTATTAGGCACGAAGTGCTAAATCTTCTAGCAAAAATTGTGGATTTTCCCATTTTTCCTTTTGGTTTGACACTTTTTGCTTTCTGTATCTTGAAGCACTCTTATTAGAGAGACAACAATCTAATAGACTGTTAGGTCTTTCTGAATTGACTCTTTTATCATTTAGAAATGTCTTTCTTTATCTCTGGCATTTCTCTTAGTCTGTAGTCTCTTTTGACTTATAATAACATAGCTACTCCAGCTTTCTTTTGATTAATGTTTGTATGGTACTGTCAATCCTCATTATTCACAGACTCCATATCTGCAAATTTGCTTGCTCAGAAAATCTATTTGTAAAATAGATCAATCAAAATCAGTACTTGCAGAACTTCCTCTGCCATTCAAGGACATGTACAGAATGGCAGAAAAAATTGAGTTGCTTGACGTGCATGTTCCCAGCTAAGGTTGAACAAGCAACATTTGCCTTCTTACTTTAGCTCTCGTACTGTAAACAAATGTGCTTTTTGTGGTCTGTTTGGTTTTTCACACATTTGTACTTTTTGCTGGTGATGTCACTGTTTAGTGTTGTCCTCAAGTGTAGTGCTAAGGGATTGTCTAAGATTTCTAAGTAGAAGAAGGTAGTGACATGCTTTATGGAGGGAAATGTTAGATAAGCTCCCCTCAGGTATAAGTTATAGTGCTGTTGGCTGTGAGGTAAATTTTAATAAATCAAAAACATATATTAATTAAAGTGTCCTTAAACAGAAACACACATAAGACAAAGTTACATATTGATCAGTTGACTAAAATGTTACAACCAGAGGCTCATAGATACCTAACCCTGTATTTCTCTTAGGAACAATGGTTCCATATTTGCTAATTCACTGTTTGCAGCTACTTTATAGAACACAACTTTTGTGAATAATGAGAACAACCTTTATATTATTTCCCATACTTTTATTATTTTTTAAAATTTTATTTGTTTATCTGACCCATAGAGAGAGAACACAAACAGGGCAATGGTAGGCTGAGGAAGAGGGAGAGGCAGTCTCCCTGCAGAACAAGGAGCCAATGCAGGACTCGATCCCAGAACCTTGGGGTCATGACCTGAGCCAAAGGCAGATGCTTAACCAACTGAGCCCCCCAGATGCCCCCATCCTTTTGTTTTTAAGTCACCTTGCTCATTGTATTCAATGTGGGTTTCTTGCAGACAGCATATTTTTGGGTCTTGCTTTTTAATCAAATATGTAGTTTTAAAGGTTTAAGTTAGTGGCTGACTGCCTGCATATCTTTCTCCTATTATTACTGTGTTTTCTAATTTCCCATTATTGTTTAAAATTAAATACTATTTTAACATTTGATAATTTTTGTTGTTAGAATTTTAGAAATTTTAATAAGCATAGATAATCTAAAAGAAAACAAAAATCACAACATTATCCACTGCTGTTAATATTTTATGTATAACCTCTCAGACCTTGTCTCTATGAGTATAGCTCCCACTTTTTTAAACAAAAATATTACCTTGACATGTATGCTACTTTTTGACATGATTGTTTACACATGCCATTTTTTGTGCCATTTAGCTATCCAATACATATAATTAAAAAAAAAAAAGACATGGAACAAATGTTGCCATTATTCCCCTTTTTACAGATGATAAAAGTAAGACTCAGAATGCCTGACCAATTTTATGTTGCGGAACCAAGATTTGACATTGGATGCACTGACCTTCTAAAAATAGCATAGTTTTTAAATGCATAGCAAGCAACAAATAATATGTACACTAGGATTAGAGACAAAGAAAAAGAGATAAAGCTATTTTCCCGTGGAGAAAATCTGCATGTTGAGAACCCCTTCTTCCAAATTAGAGTTTACAACTCTCAACCACACAGAAATGGGCTCTGTGCTTTCACACTTCTTGGATTCTTCATCTACTCCAGGCTGCTGCTGTTGGTGATAGAGGGAAAGAGTGGACAGACAAAATTGCCAAAAGTTGACCAGGGAGAAAAAGAAGAGAGCCAACAAATTTACACAATGCTTGATAATTTTCAAACCACTTACATTAACTAGGTGCTGTATGCAAGATAGTCTTTGAGTTGAAATAAATGGCATTGGAATAAGTATAGTCTCTCCTTCTCTGTACAACTGCTGAGAATATTTCACTTATCCCAGAGCAATTCAAACATGAGGCAAAGTTGGTTGCTGCAGAAGCATGGATTTAAGGACAGTTAGGTGTAGGCTCCAAAAGCTTACCTCTTCCATGTCTACACTTAGTGCAACTGGGTAAGCCATCCAATCTTGATGATTTGCTGAGTTGTAAAACGAAGATCATAGTATCTATTTTCCAAAACGTTAATGAAGATAAAGATGAAATGTCTGGTCCACAGTAGGCTAAATGTTAGCTATTACTGATGTTATTGAATACTGTTATGCTGAAAAAATAAATAAATTTAATAAAAAAAAGAAATGAATCATAATGTGTTTTTATATACCTATTCAGGGTTATGATTTCAAAATTGGACCATCAGTCTTGGAAAGCTCTACAGTTAATTTTCTTTTTGCAGAAGAAGACTGACTTACTGGTTCAATATGTTACCTGGGTAGAGGTTATGAAACGTTAAAGCCAAGTGCTATGACAAACTGAGTTGATGATAAAGCAGATGTCTGAGTGCGTCCTGGGATGAATAAGTTATGAATCATGAAAAGTTGCCGTTTAAAAGCCAGCAGCTGCATGATTGAAAGCAGATGGCCATCTTGCTGATCTGAATAATCCTGATATTGTCTAAATTTAAAAGCTGAATGGTGATTTTCTGATAAGGACATAAAGCATTATGTTTTAATATTTAACTAGGGTAGATTTGTATTTTGAATATGAAGTTTTATTTCACATTCTCTTTGTCTTGTGTGTGTGTGTGTGTCTTTTGTCATAGCCACGCACATTCTTAGATACTATTCTTTGAGTATTATCTTTGGTCCTACATGAATCTTCTTGGGAAGAAAGCTTTTCTTCTTCTTATAAAGATACTTTCTTGGTGAAACAACCACAGTCACTAACCAGAGATAGGGACAGGTGTTAGAGTTTTCCTTCAGAAGGTGTTCTGACTGGCAATATTACTTTGAGTCAATTAACCTGCTTCCCGTGCCTCTTTTTCAATCTTTGTCTAAAAGCCACCCTCAACATCTCAGAGGGTTCTCAGTGTGAACATTTACTGGACAGAAGAGATAAACGTAAGAAAAGGGAGGGCAGCTAACATCTGTAGAAGACACATTGCGTGTATCTCATGCATTTTTCTTTTTCTTTTTTTTTTTTTAAAGATTTTATTTATTTATTTGACAGACAGAGATCAGAAGTAGGCAGAGAGGCAGGCAGAGAGAGGAGGAAGCAGGCTCCCTGCTGAGCAGAGAGCCCAATGTGGGACTCGATCCCAGGACCCTGGGATCATGACCTGAGCCCAAGGCAGAGGCTTTAACCCACTGAGCCACCCAGGCACCCCCCCATGCATTTTTCTTAATGCAAGGAAAAACTTTATAAAGTACATGCCAAATTGTTTTTCTTTAACTTGTCTCTAAAACACTGTTTCATGTTTCAAACAGTGACAGTTGATCTAGTTGCTGAAACTAGTAGGCAAAAATGCAATGCCTTTTCCCATTCCTTTAACACCTTTTTTTCTTTAAAATGAGAGAAATAGTGTTTATGGTACTCAAGAAATATGCTCAAATTAGGAATGTGATATCTCCATTCTGGACACCTTGCATAAACTGTATGAGGGGTCTGTTTGGTGTTTAGACAGGGAGCCTTCATAGAATCCACATCTTGTGTTGCCTGACAGAAGCTGTTAATTTTTTTTTCTCTATGGAATTCATTTCTAACATTCTTGTGTACTTATTTCTGCCTCCCCACTTTAATTTTACATTTTTGTGGGAAGGAAAAATGAAATTATATGTTTCTTGCAGCACCATAAATGAGATTTTGATCACCCCTGACCAGGGAATTTAGAATGAAATTCCCTATAGTCTTAATTGCAATCTGACTCATGTTTTAGAATAGATTATTTCACCACATCATCAGACCATGCTGTACAAGTCAATAAATAATAGTTGTTTTGCTCTAAAAATAACTTATGTTAAGAAGGACAAACATTATAGCTTCATTTATCTTGCCAAACTTTCTTGTGTCTATAGGGCGATACCAGTTGGGTGGCCCCAATCAGTATTTATTAGACTGGAACTCAGTAAAAAGAATAAGTATGACCCTTCTCCACTCACAACCTTGGACCAGAGCAGATTCCCTTAGGAAAGGTCAGGTGCAGCTTGGCCTGGGGAAAGAAATGTAGTAACCTTTGTAGGAGCAGAGCTGCGGATATCAAGAAAGGTCATCAGTAAGTGAATGGGGGAGGGGGTATAAATACTTCATATATTTTTATTCATTGATTTAAGAAACATTCACAGACTCTCCTCTGTGAGCCGGGTGTCCTGCTCTGTGCTCAGTGCTAGGACTTCCTCATAAAAACGTACGTACAAAGGTTAGGGTCCCTTAACTGAAGGGTAGAGAGTAGAGGGGATCAAGAGGAGGAATGGGTCAAATCTGTAGGGAAGGAAGTGACCGTCTTGCCTGGATCTGATTCCTTCTGGGAAGCCTGCCCTGGGAATGGCTGAAGCCTTACTTCAATAGAGAAACCCTCCTATCTGGACCATTTTTTACTGCCACTGGGCTGGCTGTGTGTAAGAACTCTGTTTGTGAGTGCTGGAGTGTGGGACTGGGAGGCATAACCAGGTAGAAAGACAGAGTCTCTTTTGTCTTGTCCTTTTAGGTACAGATATGCACTTTATAAGGAAATAGTCTCGAGTGGTTTGTGGTTCAGTCAGCGAAGCTGCTGCCTTCAGCTCAGGTCATGATCCCAGGGTTGGATCAAATCCCACATCAGGCTCCCTGTTCAGTGGGGAGTTTGCTTGTCCCTTTCCTTCTGCCCTCCTCCCTGCTCCTGATCTCTCTCTCTTCTCAGTCTCTTTCTCTCTCAAATACGTAAGTAGAATCTTAAAAAAAAAAATAGTCTCTATTATCCTGAAATGACAATAAGGATACCCCCAAGGAGACTTGAAAGAAGACTCTCTAAGACGAGCAGAGGTATTAGATCTGGGCCTGACTCTGGCCTCCAGAATTTATCTTTGCTTAAGGTCATCTCCGTTTAATGACCACACGACCACTGCCACCACCAAGATGGGACGAGGGTGTTCTATGCTCCCTTTAAAGCATTGCTCAACATGTCTTTTCCGTTTTTAAGCTATAGCTAAGGAGAACTTTTATTGAACACTAGGGGAAAACCCAAAGGAAATCAGCATGCAAACATACTAAAAGGATCAGGATTTTGATCCGGTAGTAGACATTTCACTTCTTGGTCCCTATTCCTGCCCATTCCATCATGGTCTGTGCTGTAGCTCAGGGTTTCTCAAAGCTAGCTACACATTAACATTACATGGGAAGCTTTTTTTTTTTTTTTAAAGATTTTGTTTATTTGAGAGTCAGAGAGAGTGCTAGAGAGCAATAGTATGGTAAGGGCCAGAGAGAGAAGCAGACTCTCAGCTGAGCTGGGAGCTTGATGTGGGACTCAATCCCAGGACTCTGGGGTCATGACCTGAGCCAAAGGCAGGTACCCAACAAACTGAGCCACCCAGGCAGCCCTACCTTGGGAGCTCTTGAAATATATTGATGCTCTGGGTCCTACCCAGACTGGTAACATAAAATAAAATCTCAAGTTGTGTGCCCTACGCAAGCATAAGTGTTTGTTAAAGGCTCTCCTAGTGGCTGATTGTGCATTTAGGCTGAGAACTACTGATCAAACTTCCAAGAGCAAGTACAATAGGTAGGCAGCTTGCCTGGTTCCTTATACTCTCTATTTCTTATGTATCTTCTCTTCTCAGAACAGGGTACATACAAGTGCTTTGTATACATTGGATGAATGAATGGATGCATGAATGAATGTATGAATGGACAAATGGTCATCTTTCTTTTTACCTCATAATCATCCTATTAAACTAAAAACCAAGAGAAGATTCTAACTCTCCTGCCTGTCTGGGGCCTTCTCACCCAAGTGCTGCTCTGGTTTGAAGAAGATACCTCTTCTGGTCATTGACGGGACTGTAGGATTGTCACTGATTAAAAACTGGTGGTGTCTTCTTCCACTTGTGTGCGGTGAGATCTCAGTCACTCAAGGGTCATAGCAGTCATACTACCAGGATTACACACAGCAGTTAGCAGGAGGGTCTGTAGATCCACAGGCAGATGAGTTCTACTGTAGTTAAGCAAGGGGGTCAAAGTTAAGTAAGCTTAGTACTCCAGTATAGGGCAGAAGGCAGGGGATATGGCCACAGAGGGACATCGACCAGGAATTTGCACCAAGGGCCTTGGGGGTGAGATCCCTCTTGTTTGGTGGTTTGCCTGCAGACATTATTTTGAGACAGGGTCCGGTTCACACCTGAGGAAGGAATAGGGCAGAGCCCAGGATATATGTGCCAAGGATTGCTCAGCGGTGTAGACTCTGTATCCTCTCCAGTGACATTCTAAGTAGCTTTTCATATTCCTACAATAATCTTGGTCAAATGGAAAAATGGGGATAGTTTTCTTGGCTCCACATTTCAGAAGGGCACTTTACTGCAAATTTCAAACACAGAAGAAAAGAATCAAAGTAAATATATAATCAAATCAATTTTCCTTTAGGCTTAAGATACATTTTTGTTATATAATTTAACTTAGAAGCAATTTATATATAGGAAAATTAGCATATTTATTATTTATAGAGTATTACATACAAGGCATGAGTCTGGAAATACATTTTTAATGCTATTTAATATGCTAAGTGTCCTATTTTGTTTTGGAAATCCTGGGATTGAATTGACTAAATGTTTTGTTATACTGCCATAAAAGGCAATTATATATATTTAATCTTTAAAATCATTAGTCTTTAAATCTTTTTTTTAAAGATTTTATTTATTTATTTGACAGAGAGAGAGATCACAAGTAGGCAGAGAGGCAGGCAGAGAGAGAAGGAGGGGAAGCAGGCTCCCCGCTGAGCAGAGAGCCGGATGCGGGGCTTGATCCCAGGACCCTGAGGTAGCTGAAGGCAGAGCTTAGCCTACTGAGCCACCCAGGCACCCCTTAGTCTTCAAATCTTTTAGGAAAACAAAACTCAAAGTTAACATATAAAGTATACAGGCCATATGACATTGGAAAATACTACATGGCTTGGGCAGAAACTTGACTTTAATACCAGGATTTTCTACATACCTGCTAAGTAATTCAGAGGAAGTTACTTAGTCTTTCTGAACCTCAGTTTACCTAACTATTGAATAGTAATAATAATACTCTTTCTTATCATATAGGGTTGTGATAATGATTTATAGAGAAATGACTATAAAATATGCTTAATAAGATTTGAGTTATAATTTGTATTTAAAATTTTTTAACCTTAATGAGAGGCTCACCTTGCATGAATCTATAAGAAAAAATCTCATGATATCCTTAAGCATTTTCCACCTTTTTACAAGCTCTCTGTTGACCCTGCATTATGTCATTATTTTATTTTATTTAAGTTTTATTTATTTAAGTAATCCCTACACCTGAACTCATGACCCCAAGATCAAGAGTTGCACGCTCTTCCAACTGAGCCAGCCATGCGCCTTTCTCTGTTGTTATTTTAAATATATGTTCTCAAAATTGATTTGCTTGAGAGACCACCTGTGGTGTGCAGTTTCCAATATCTATTTCTGCACAAAATTTACTGAACCATTTTTTTTAAGATTTTATTTATTTATTTATTTGACAGAGGGAGATCACAAGTAGATAGAGAGGTAGGCAGAGAGAGAGAGAGGGAAGCAGGCTCCCTGCTGAGCAGAGAGCCCGATGTGGGACTCGATCCCAGGACCCTGAGATCATGACCTGAGCCTAAGGCAGCGGCTTAACCCACTGAGCCACCCAGGCGCCCTACTGAACCATTTTTATTTCACTTCTTAAAATGCACATAGTCTGACAATATGCTCTACTTTGGCTTACCCATGAGTTAGGAAGAATGGAAGGTCAAGCAATTAGGACAACCATCTTTCCTTTTTTTTTCCCTCCCCTATATCATTATTTTCAGCATCAGTGATTGACTAATATAAGGAAGTAACAAGAGGAGGGAAGACTAAGATAAGGTCCCTTGGTCATTCATGTTTCTTAGAATGCCGTTGCCTTTTTTCTGTGTACTAAGTAAGATATGGTTTTAACAGCAAGTGTGACCTCCTCTCCCCCCTCTCATTTGTAGACATAACACTTGTTCTTCCTTTGAGGCTCTGAGCTTTGCTGAATTCATGATCCACTGGAATTCTGTGTTCAAAGGGCATTGCTAGAGTGATATGTCTATGCAAATGGGGTAGCAAAGGAATGACATACAGCGTGCTTCTCTGCACAGGCATATGCTTCATTGTCCCATTGAACTTCACTCACAAAACACAGGCTCAAAGATAAGATTATTAAGAATTTCAAGATGGCAATAAGAGAATGCTAGCACAAGCACCAAGCTCTTCTGAATGTGGAGCTCCGTGTGACTGGCCCAGTTATATGCCTGTGAAGCTGGCCTGGGATACAGGCATCCAGTTGCTAGAGGCTAGGGATGCACTTATATGTCCTGCAGTGTCCAGAACAGCCCCCCACTTCAGGCCACTGCTGGAAAGGTTGGTATTCTGTCTCCGAAAAGCATCTGAGGCCTGTGCACAAGGACAGTTCTCTCCTTTTTGGTAGAGTTTTCCCATGATGGAGCCTGCTCTGTGTTTTATAATGTCACGGTCATTGTGCTGGAGACAACCACTGTCTGCTTTTTGAGGGGGCTGTTTACTCATCAATGGTCAGGCCCCTTAGTACTTCATCTAATCAGGCAGTTTTCCTTACTCCTCTCTGCTGTTGGTTTACTGAGGAGACAAGACAAGGTCTCCAAGGTAGACATTGACCGCTCCTGAATGTTGTACATGGACCTCAGTGTTTCTGCAGGTAGGGCCCCCTCGAAAGGGAATCCTCCGAGCACCACCTCTCCTACACAGATAGACACTGGGAGAGGTAACCCCCAAGAGCTTGGACCTGCTTATGCTGTGATTCCCAGGGTTCTCTTAGCCAGGCTGGACCATCTTCAACACCAGAGTCCACAGCACTTTTGCAACTTCTTACAAGTCTGAAAGTTCAAAAAAAGTCTGTAGAGAAAAGCTGGTTTAAGCCACCAGGACACTGAGGGCAGGGAGCAAAAACAGGGATAGAATAAATGCATCAGTGAGGGGAGGCTCTGGGCAAATATTTGGAGCATCTTTCTCGGATTTTGTTCTTCATGTACCAGGAAGAGTACTAGGAGCAGGTGAACAAAATATACCAGACAGCCTAGAAGTAATCCTGTACCCCTTTTCCTGGCTATAATCCCATTTCTAGGTCTTTAACCATGAAAAGCAGGTGGCAGAGGAGGGCCATGCCAAGGAAAGCCCAGGTGGGACAGGTGTTTGCTGCTTTCCTGCACTACTGTGGTCAAGGGTTTGGTGATCACCAACCCCACTATGCTTCTGTTCTCCTAGAGCTCAGGATTGTTCTTTGAACCTTATTTCTGAATTCTCAGTGTGCATAACAGAGTTTGGTTCATATTAATTATTTATTAGGCAAGCATTGTGTGCCAGACCTGGGCTAGAGCTAAACAGACATGACCCTTACCCTCAGGGGCCCTAGTATGTTTCGGCACAGAATCGGGAAAAACAACACCTGCCAGTAGCCTTGACAGGGTTTTCTCCTCCAAAGGAAAGTACATAATTTCATTCCAAGTACAATACAACAGAAGTCGATCTGCTGTTTTTTTGGCTCACAGTCACATTGCCAGCTGCTTTGGTTGGGCTTTCATGTCATTGATGGCTGTTCTTCTTTTTGGACATGGGGAAAATGTCAGTATCTTGAATCAATTCTTTGGAAAACAGAAAATACACAGAAATTGGAAAAGCTACAAAATATAATACAATACACACAAGGTACCAACTACAGTGCCCCATGATTTGATTTTTGTTTTGCTTATTTCTTAAAAAAAAAAAAAAGACATTTGGCAGTTGTGTTCATCAAGAAATGCACATGTATTATGCAGCAGTGCTTTGGTCAGTGAAAGCAAGTTCTCTCTTGGGAAAGGATTTGAGCATTTTCATGGCTAGTAGTAATTAGAATGGTTATTACATTTTTATTTTGCACATTATAATATCAGCTTGCAGTGTTTTAGTGATTAAATACTTTTTAACCAGCTGTGAAATGAAACATTTTTCATCATCCTAACTCAGACAATATTTGAATACAACTTTTCACCAAATCATTTATCTTGCTTTAAAATACCTAAGTACAGTGTAAACTTTAAAACAAAAGGCACATAATTTAGATACCACCCTTCTTTTCTACTGTCATGACTCTTTTCTTCTTTGGAAGGACCCTGATCTTTATAATCTTCATATTTCCCTCAGAGGGGTTTTACAGATATGGTACAAATGAATGGAGTTAGACTCCATAGAAATTGCTTCTTCTAGCAGTAAAATTTCAATTTCTTATATTCTTGGGAGGTACAAATAGAAAAGGCCAAAACCTCTTTCTTTTGTTTGTTTGTTTGTTTTTTAAGAGAGAGAGCAGGGAAGAAGGGACAGAGAGAGTGGGAGAGAGAGAATCTTAAGTAGACTCCACACCCAGCGTGGAACCCAGTGCAGGGCTTGCTCTTACGACCCTGAGTTCATGACCTGAGCTGAAATCAAGAGTTGAATGCTTACCGACTGAGTCACCCAGGCATCCCCAAAAACCTCTTTCTTGATATGGTTTTTTCCCCTAAGATATTGTTATCAATTGGTAACATGATTTCTTGGGAAATACAATTATATAAAACTTATATAAATATATAACTGTAAATAATTTGGTAGGGTGAGATGCACCACAAAACATCACAAAGGATAAGTAGGACTATGAATCCATGACTAACCATTCTTTTCATATTTACTTATTAAGGGGAAGGATAGCATAGTGCCTAAGAGCCCAGCCTGTAGAGGCAAACTATCTGGGGTCAAATTCCATGATAAGCTGTGTGATCTTGAGAAATTTATAGTCTCTCCTTGCTTCAGTTTTGTCTTCTGTAAAAATGTGGATAAAACACTTCTAAAGTGTGGATAAAACACATTTTTGTTTTACAGTAATAGGTATCGATCTTGTAAAACCACCACGAAACTTAGTGGCTTAACTTTAGAGAACAGTGTGGAGATTCCTCAAGAAATTAAAAATAGAGCTTCCCTATGACCCTGCAATTGCACTACTGGGTATTTACCCCAAAGATACAGATGTAGTGAAAAGAAGAGCCATCTGTACCCCAATGTTTATAGCAGCAATGGCCACGGTCGCCAAACTGTGGAAAGAACCAAGATGACCTTCAACGGACGAATGGATAAGGAAGATGTGGTCCATATACACGATGGAGTATTATGTCTCCATCAGAAAGGATGAATACCCAAATTTTGAGGCAACATGGACGGGCCTGGAAGAGATTATGCTGAGTGAAATAAGTCAAGCAGAGAGAGTCGAGTATCATATGGTTTCACTTATTTGTGGAGCATAACAAATAACAGGGAGGACATGGGGAGATGGAGAGGAGAAGGGAGTTGAGGGAAATTGGAAGGGGAGATGAACCATGAGAGACTATGGACTCTGAAAAACAATCTGAGGGTTTTGAAGGGGCGGGGGGTGGGAGGTTGGGGAACCAGGTGGTGGGTAATAGGGAGGGCACGTATTGCATGGAGCACTGGGTGTGGTGCAAAAACAATGAATACTGTTATGCTGAAAAGAAATAAAAAAAAAAAAAAACAGAAAAAAAAAAACCTTAATGGCTTTACAACATGACACCATTCCTTTTGGCCATGTGTTTGAACCTGGGCCATGTGGGGTCAGTGGGGAGGTAAGCAAGGACAGCTTGTCTCTGCTTCACTGGGCGTCAGCTAGGATGACTTGTTTCTAGAGGCTGGAATCATGTGAAGGTGCTTTCACTTGCATCATTGGTGGTTGATGCCGGCTGTCAGTTAAAATCTTAGCTGGGTGTTGTTGATTGGAACACTTATATATGACCTCTCCATGGGTCCTGGGTCTCTTTATAGCACGGTAGCTGGACTCCAAGTCCAGCATCTTCAGGGAGAAAAAGCCAAGTGGAAACTGTATCCTTGGAAGTCATGCCATGTCCCTTCTATTATATTCTATTAACAGAGGCAGTCACAGATGCTTACACAAGTTTAAGGTGAAGAGAAATAGACTTCATCTCTTATGAGTGATAGCAAGTTTCTGAAGAATGTGAGGGACCAGGGATATTGCTGTGGTCAGTTTTGGAAAACACAAATTTCTACTTAATATAGTTTCCATGAGGACTAGATGAGTCAATTTATACTTAATGTTTAGCACATATCAAATAGTAAATGAGTGTGTTAGTGGAATTATGGAGTATGTAAAATGTGCTCGGGACTGTGTAAGTCTTTTAGCTAGCAAAAACTCAGAATTCTAGAGTTGCCAGTCTAACTCCTGTTTTAAACATAAGGACACTGAAGTCCAGAGGTTAAGTTGAGCTTCAATCCAATGAGAGAACCTGGGCCATGAGACCAAATGAATGCTTCTTACTTAAGGTCAGACTAAGAAGTATGGAAACTTAGAGAGCTGGCAATCATGGAAATAGACCTCTAAGTAGCTACTTAAGTCCAGTATTTTTTTTTTTAAGATTTTATGTATTTGACAGAGAGAGATCACAAGTAGGCAGAGAGGCAGGCAGAGAGAGAGGAGGAAGCAGGCTCCCCGCTGAGCAGGGAGCCCAATGCGGGGCTCGATCCCAGGACCCTGAGATCGTGACCTGAGCCGAAAGCAGAGGCTCAACCCACTGAGACACCCAGGCGCCCCATATTTAAGTCCAGTATTGAATCCTCTGTCTCCAGAGATCCTTAGAATCAGAGACCTGATTATAAAAGGAGCAAGTCTTCTCTCTACTTTTGGCATATTTGTGTTCAGTGACAAAGTTGGCTTTCTGGCTTTATTTTGTGATTGATAGGATCAGATGAATTTCAGCCAAAGTTTCTCGTACCACATTTTTGCAATATAATGTATACTAGGCTGTATTTTTGTTAAATATCAGAATATTTTAAATGTCTCAAGTGTGTGGATTAGTAATACAGAGGGTGTGCCAGGCTTAGGTACAAATACAATTGTACCCAATGTAAAATTTCAAATTGTTACAATTCTTAGAACTTTAGGCTAGTATAGGACTGACAGGTCACAGGCAGGTGACAAGTAACTGTAATTGCTGGACATTGGTTGTCATGATAGATGGGTAGATATCATTATAGATGACAAGATCTGTATAAACAAAGAGTTTGTATTCATTTCTGTCCTGGGGAATTATCTAGGTAGTTTGTTATAATGCATTATCATTTTTGCTCAGAAATATGTTAATTGGGAAAAGTGTTTTTTTCATATTTAGTTTATCTGGCTTTTCTAAATTTGTCTATTAGTCCCTTAGAGACCTCAGAGGAGACTGGAGTTGGTAGTGGGCATCCAGGCAAATAGGGCCCGTGACAGCAGTGCTGGCGTGAGGAAGGATGCTCCCTGTGCTACCTTGTAGGCCATGGGGAACAGTAGATTCCACCTCATATTCTGATTCAGACTGGCTTCCTGTAGCTGCACTTTAAAGAAATCACCAGGAACAGCGCTTTGGCTGATGAATGGTGTCTGTCATGGTCTGAGGCAGAGTGGGTGGTTGCAATGTCGTGTTGTGTAGTTGGTGTCTTTACTGTGAATTTCATCCAGTCGTCTTCTGATGGTTAATTCTGTGTGTCAATTTGACCAGGCAATGGTACCCAGATTTTAGTCTAACACCAGTCTGTTGTTGCTGGGAAGGGATCTTTTAGTGATTAACATTTAAATCAGTAGACTCTGAGTAAGCAAATGACCCTCCCTAATGAGAGGGGGCCTCATCCACTCAGTGCCAGATCTTAGGAGAAAGGACTGAGGTTCCCTGAGGAAGAAGAAATTCTTCCTCCAGACTGTCTTTGGACTTAAGACTACAACATCATTTCTTCCCTGTGTCTCTCGGCTGCTGGCCTCTCCTACAAAGTATGGGTTTGTCAGCTCTCACAGTTGTGAGAACCAATACTTCAATACTTAAAAGGCTTTCTCTCTCTCTCTCCCTCCCCAGCCCCCTCATCTCTCCCTCTATCCCTGATCTGTTTCTATATCTCCATCCATTTGGTTCTGTTTTTCCAGAGAACCCTGACTGGATACACCTCCTTTAGGTCCTTTATGTAGTCCCTCCCCCACCTTTTTGAGAGTTGCCTCATTTTGAGGTATGGACACCTGCTCGTGGTCCATGTTACCCAAGTGACACACTTCTAGAAACTCTGGACTTGGAGGCATGAACCGTAAGGAGAAGGGTTCACACTAAGATAAATGTTCTAAAAGTTGATTTCAAAAAGTAGATTTCAAGATAAAGTAGCATTTTAAGCAATAAAAGAGGAGGAGGAGTCAAGATGGCGGAGAAGTAGCAGGCTAAGCAATAAAAGATATGGAAATATGGAGATGGCATGGCACTGAGGAGGAATGACCATGAGGTTTGGAACTGGGCAGCTTGGATTCGGAATGTGATCTTGCAACCTTTGGAAACATACTTAACCTTTGTGAGTTTCTGCTCTCCTCATCCATAAAACAGGGAGAATGACACCTACCTTCCAGTGCTAATCAATGGTGACTTTGACTGTTGGGTTATTAAGGAAGGCTGTATGAGGGCAGTGGTAAAATAATGAGGTGGGCTATGTTTTTCTTTATTCCATTTTTTTCTACTCCGTGAAAGAATTTTTATTCACGTTCACTTCCTGCATTTACTTTACCCAACCCTGCTTCCAGAATGTTCATTTGTATCAAGACATAGTGCTAAATAAGAGTATACATTGTTGCCCCTTTGGGCAATAATGGTTAAGAATAAGAAACAGGGTTCCTGTATTCCTAATTAATGTAATTAATAAAGCATGGGAATAAAAAGCACAGCATAAGGAACACAGTCAATGATCTTGTAATAATGATGCAATGAAAGAGATGATAGCTACACTTGTGGTGAACATAACATGAGGCATAAACTTGCAAAATCACTCAATTGTGCTCCTGACAGTATGGTAACATTATGTGTCAACAGGACTTAAAAAAAAAGCCCAAGTGACAAAATCTTGGTGCAACCACAATGCACACAATGCAGGGGAAGTCGTGTTGGGATTGGGTTGGGGGGACTGGGAAACAGTGGTCTCCCGTGCGGTCAGCTGTGCCTGTGACCCTATCCCTCTGCCTGCATGTGGGGAGAAGAGCATCACGTCCTGAGGGTGTTTAGAGGAATAAATGAGATAATCCACAAGACGTGCTTCACTGTGCTGGGAACCTAGCAAGTGTTCAATCAAGGTTAGCAGGAAACAGTAGCAGGCGACAGCCACAGCGGCAGCAGTAATTTTATTACAAAAATTGGCACAGAGCTCTTCAGATGGGTGAGCGTATGGAAGAATGCTAGGTGGGGAAATGAACACGGCATTCTGTTGTCAGCCAGACAGAAGAAGATGGTTGCACTGGGGATTAGTAAAAGATACAACATTTCAGGTAGAGCCAGGACACCGTCATAAAACTCAAAACACAGTTAGTTATATGGTTATTTGCACTGCTCTTGGCGATGGTTTTTGAGAACCTGCAAATAGCACTTGTGTTGTAAATTCAGTTGTGAAAAACTCTTGATGGGATGATGTTTCCTGGTAGCTCTTCAAGGCTGACGACATTGATGTGGCAAACACTGATCCTTGCCTATGCAGAAGCAACTCCTCTGCACTTGTGTAAAAGAGTCTTGATTTTGTTCTGGTATCTGCATTCACCCGTCTGACTCAGGAAAATACTGACTAGTCTAGGCTATAATGATGTTTTCCATGTCTTTTGCCCGTGATTGGTCTGGCCGTACGACCAAAGAAGGCCTGTTGGTTGAGCTGTGCGTAGAGAGCGATGCGAAAGGAGGAAGGCACCTAGTAAAAAAAATACTAACTCGTAGCAATAGTCATTAGGAGGAAGGAGTCCACATTCTGCCTCTGCATGTTGCTCTATGAGGGTCTGATAGGCGGATCTATTGCAGTCATCTTGTGGACATGAGGGGGAGAAGAGCTGTCACTTATTATTATTGTTGTTGTCATCCATGTGCCTGGGGAGAAAATACTGTGATGTTTTAATCCTGGAGGGGACTGGGCTGAAGAAGGAGGATGAATGCCCATCGTCTGTTTTCTATCATTCTGTCCATTGAATCCTTCTTTGTATCTCCGCCCGCACAGCACCGAACAAGGTGATCCCATATGTATCCCGGAGTTTCTCTGTTCTCTTGGACTGATTGTGGGTCACTTTCTTGGCTGTCTTCTTCTGGTATATCCCAGGCTGTGGCTTTTTCTGACTCTTTCTTGTGTCTACTCAACCCCATATGCTTTCCTCCTTCCAGAAGTCCAGAGCTCTCCCTTCATAGGTGCCTTCAGTTTCATTCTCCCTTCTTGTCACAGTTTTGGGTTCATTCCTTTTTGTATTTTTATACATTGGAAGATACACAGGCTACTGCTTGTGCTTGGTTGATACATTTGACTATTTCTTTTGTCAATTAGTCATTATAATTAAGTCATATTCCTATGGGATTGTTACTGATTGTCAAGACCCATGTACATATTAAGAGATCAATCTCTTTTCAAATACAGAGCAAATATTTTCTCCAGTTTATTGCCTTTTAAAATTATTATGGCTTTCTTGACAACCAGGATATTTTACCGTGGGGTAGTAAAATTTATCAGTCTTCTTGTGGTTTCTTTCTTTGTTTTTATTCTGAGAAGGACTTCTTCTTCCCAAGATCAGATATATAGTCACTGTCTATTTTTGATCTTTACTTCCTTCTTTTCTTCCTTTCTTCTTTCCTTTTGACCTCAAATATGTTGGATTTGACTGATCACCTTCTGTAGTTCATGACATGTCACCAATATTGGCTCACACAGAGCCTCTATCTTTTCTTTTGTTATTTTCTGTTCTTTCACCATTTCTTTCCATTGCATCTCTCCAGCCCTATGTATCTACTCTAGTGTATATGGATATGTTCTTCATTTTTTAAAAAATTCACCATTTTTTCCTCCATCTAGAGTTAGAGTTTTAAATTAAAAAAAAATTATCCAATTTTCTCAGTACCTTTCTCTGTTCATTTGAATTACCATCTTTGCCAAATTCCTGGTACCAGGCTTTCTAACCTGTTCCATTTACCCATCTGTCGGCTTCGGTGCTAGGATCACACTGCTTTAATTGTTACGTAATTTTAAAAATGTTTTAGTATGCAAGAGTGCAAATCACATGCAATGTCCTTCCTGATCATTTAATTTCTTTCCCCCTTTTTAAATATAATAGAGAAGCAGTGCCATTCGTTAATATTGAATGCATCCATGCACGTTAGCACAGCAAATGGCTGGTTACTGTCACCTAAGCCACTCATGTGCTATGTTTTGCAGATGGCCAAAAACACTATGGAAGATGTGACTTTAGGAGCAGAAACATATTTTTAAAAAACATTTTATTTATTTATCTGACAGAGAGAGAGCACAAGCACGGGAAGCAGCAGAGGGAGAAGAAGAAGCAGGCTCCCTGCTGAGCAGGGAGCCCAATGAAGGGGTTGACCCCAGGACCTTGGGATGATGACCTGAGCTAAAGGCAGACGCTTAACTCACTGAGCCACCCAGGTGACCCAAGAGCAGAAACATATTTAAATGAAGTGCCTGTAACTGATTGAAAAGAAAACAGACGCTCACATGTTTTGGGGAACTCTTGGTTTGAGTTACTCAGGATGCTTACTGTGATTAACATTCTTGCAACCTTAAATCATGCTCCGCCAATTTCTAAGAAAACAATTTCAAATGTCATTTGGAGCAACAGTGAAATAGGAAGCAGGAACAAAATCACGTTCCGACCTTCTTTTTAATTTTATCCATGTTGAGCAGACTCTTCTGTCTGGACTTGATTTTTATCAACAACTTTTGTCTTTTCTGCAAGTTTATCATTGAGATTTGGTTTAAATATAGCTCATACTCCATGAACTATCAGACGGATTGTGGTGATGCCAAGAACCAGACATAGAAGAGTGCCTTGCTTCTTGCGATAGCACTGGACAATGGTTCTGTGTGCCTGCTGTAGGGGGTGCAAAGTAAGGGAGAAATAGCATAGCAAACACGTTGTCCCTGCTTCTTAGGCCAAATGGATAGAAAATGTCAACTCACTAGTCCCTGAGGAGCCAAACTTATTAATTCTGAAAAATCAAAACTGTAGCATTTTCTGATGGCTCAAGAGCCAAAACCAAATGCATTGCTATAAGACATGAGCATTTTATTTTTTAAAAGTATAATTTTATTTATTTATTTATTTACTTTTTTTTTAAAAGGGTTTCTTTTGTTGTTGTTTGTGTTTTTGACAGAGAGAGTACAAGTAAGCAGAGCGGCAGGCAGAGGGTAAAGGAGAAGCAGGCCCCCTGCTGAGTGGAGAGTCCCACTCAGGCCTCAATCCGAAGACCCTGGGATCATGACCTGAGCTGAAGGCAGACACCGCTCAGGCACCCCTAAAAATTGTAATTTTAGTTGATATGCAATTGTTAGTTTCAGATTCACAACATGGTGATTTGACATTTATGCAATACTCACCACGATGTGAGTATTTTAATTTCCACCATAATCAGTAATATAATAATGAATTGTAGAGGGGCTTACACATAGACAACAACATGATGCTTTGCTAATTTGTTACTTAGCTTAGGAAACCTGCTCACCAATAGATGCTTACTATCTTTCTGGAAACTGTCTACATTTTAATTAATTTGCTAAAAGATCAGATAGTTTAAAAGAAATGCAAGTGATAGTTTATCACAGTAATCCCATAGCACATTTTGGAATGTTGAATATTAGGGGAATTTTCCTTTTTAGCAAAGGAAGCTTGAAGCCAGAGAAGTCAAAGGAATTATCAAAGTTACTCGGTGGGCTAGTGGTGAAGCTGGCTGCTTCTCAGCCTCGTGTGGGTTCTGCTGCCTTGGAACTGCTGGCTCTTTTCTATGAGGACCAATTCTAGGCATGGGCTGTTTGGAACACTGAGTGGAGAAGGTTTCTGAAGGTCAGCCACACTCACTTAAAACAAGTGACATGAAGGCTCAGCAGGGCCTGCCTTAGAAAGAGGAGTAGAGAGACATGAGGCCTGCATGTCCTCTTCCTGTGGCACACCTTTCTTTAACTTCGAGAGATCAGCTTATAGATGTGCTTAGCTTATACGTGAAGGATTTCAGTGGACGTGTGGGTGAAACTCCTTCGATCTGATTGGGACAACACAAAGGGAGAACAAGAACACAGGTCAGAGCACGTAGCGTCCCGTCTTTGAAAACCCTCCTTGCTGCTTAATCTGAAAACTGGATGCAGCCCTAGAATGTCATTTTTCTCATACTGATTTTAGGAATTTGAGTTTATACTATAATTCCAGAGAGGACACAGCCCAAGGAAGTGAAATGCTTTGTCGTGGTTGCCATTCTTTCTTGGAATGTACTCCCTACCACCCCCGGAGGAGTAACAGGTGTCTGCCAGCCAGGCCTTGCTACTCTCCAGTTGTGAGCTGAGCTTGGGGTAGAGCCAATGGCTGATGACCCATTTTATCTCCTTATATTAGGCACCAGTTAAAAAGTCTTGGAGGGCATCTCCCCTCCATAAGAACAACACACAGGTTGAAACATTTCAGTAGAATGTTTTGCTGGGCTCATCTTTCTTTTTTAGGTGGCACTTGCCCTGATCTATATTTCTTCAGTTAGTTTTCATGCTCGATAACCTATTGGGGTGGCAGGTTAGAATAAACATATCAGAGACACCAGCTGTATATAGTATGAGTTGTCGGAGTTGAAATGAATTGAAAATTACTCCATTAATGGGCTAGAAAGGTACTTAATAGAGTATATGTTTCATCTTGTGTCACCTTGCTATGAATTAACTTATCCGTCCCTCTTTCATGGTAACATGATTTTATACAAAGTCATTTCTATGTGCCTATTAAATTGAAGTATGTGTTGTTTTTTTTTCATCATCCTTTTTCATCTTGGTCTAGGTTTTCTGCACATGATTAGAGAATATTTTCCAAATACAGGAATCTTCTCCCGTTATCCATGTGGGATACATTCCAAGATCCTGAGGGAATGCCCGAAACCACAGATAGTACCAAACTCTGTACATACTATGCTTTTTCCTACACAGACTTAACTATGGTAAAGTTTAACTTATAAATTAGACACAGTAAGAGATCAACAACCATAACTAATCATCAAATAGAACAACTGTAATAATAAACTGTACTAAAAGTTATGGGAGTGTGGTATCTCTCTCGAAACAGCTTATTATACTGTATCCCCTTTTCTTCTGATGATGATATGAAATGAGAAAATACCTATATGATGAAATGAGTGATGTAGGCATTGTGACACCGCAGTAGGCTACTACTGACCTTCTGAAGATACATCAGAAAGAGGATCATCTGGGACACCTGGATGGCTCAGTCAATAGAGCATAGGATTCTTGATCTTGGGATTGTGAGTTCAAGTCCCAGGCTGGGTATAGTGATTACTTAAAAACAAAATCTTTAAAAAAGAAGGAGAAGGAGAAGGTATTCGAATGTGTAATGACTTTTTTCTGTTCATCTGATAGTTTGAATTATAACCCCCCATTTTCTAAAAAGGCATAATTGTTGTATGATTGGATTTTTAAAATAAACTGTCCAGTACATTATGTGACTCGCATAAGTTTACCAGATGGCTCCAAAAGATACTAAGTCATATTGCTCAGCCTTCTGAATGCACATATTGATAACATTATCTGCCAGCATTTCTCTTTTATCATTTGCAAATGTTCTACATTGATTTACTTGTGAATGCTTCATGAGATTTGGAAGCGTGTCTCCTAATTTTCTTAATTCTTGGAACCCATTTTAATTCATATTGTTTAACTCCAATCAAGTATTGAAATTCATACCTTGAAGGCTGCCAAGAAGACAATATGACTTTAGTTTAACATACAAAGAATTCAGAGCATATATAGGAGAGGCAAATTTTCCATAAATAGGAACTCATCTGAGGGTGTTCCCAGCCAATGATGCCTTTGGCCTCACAACACGGTAGAATTTGAAAATTTTTCACTTGGTTTACTTGTTTCTCAGTGATCCAAAAATTATAGAAGCAGCTCCATTTCCCCTCAGCAAAAGGTTTCTTACATTGTCAATAAACCTGAGTGCTTTGACAAATTAAAGCATAATGAAAGAGGAAAGCCCTGAAAATGATGCTAATTTCCAAAATCCCAATTTGAGACCTAAAGAGCGGGTAGATGAAGTAACAGCCGGAATTTTGGGAAATTAAAGTTAAAACCTTGTTGGAGATTAATGGCTGATTTGTTTCTCAAAGTATAGCACGGATTTGGCAGTTAGCTAATTTAGTAAATGGAAAAGGCTATCTTGCACTTTGGGAACTGTGTCATCTGCTCAGTTGTCCCCTTTAATCGAATAAACTGTGAAATGGTCACTTATCCATTTAATTCCTCATGCTTTGTAGGGATAGGGCTGAAGGTGAGCTGAAAATAACAGGGCAGACCGCCTGTCACCTGTATCCACGTTACCTGCAGTCACAGTCCAATATGTAAATTTCTGAGCTACATCCCATCATCGCTGCTGTACTGTCAAACCTGGGGTGGCGTTGATGTTGCCAGAATTTGAGAACCACAAACCAGGCAGATGCCCAGTGACCTGCCTGCAGGCTGGCCTTCCCCATACAGGTCATTCTCTTCACCACTTCATTCTCTCTTTACTGCCAGTGCCATTGTGGGGAAGTCCTTTCTTCTTTACACCCCCCTTCAGGCCTTTCTAAAGAGAAAACTGTAAAAAATAAGAATTTTAAACTCATGGCAGAATTTGTAAGAAGCCTATCAGCCTTCTCTATGAATCTATTAGTGACATAACATGTATACATCACATTCAACTCTAGATAGCATTTGAATATTATACATTTTTTTTCCATTTTATTTATTTTTTCAGCGTAACAGTATTCATTCTTTTTGCACAACACCCAGTGCTCCATGCAAAACGTGCCCTCCCCATTACCCACCACCTGTTCCCCCAACCTCCCACCCCTGATCCTTCAAAACCCTCAGGTTGTTTTTCAGAGTCCATAGTCTCTTATGGTTCGCCTCCCCTCCCCAATGTCCATAGCCCGCTCCCCCTCTCCCAATCCCACCTCCCCCCAGCAACCCCCAGTTTGTTTTGTGAGATTAAGAGTCATTTATGGTTTGTCTCCCTCCCAATCCCATCTTGTTTCATTTATTCTTCTCCTATCCCCCTACCCCCCCATGTTGCTTCTCCATGTCCTCATATCAGGGAGATCATATGATAGTTGTCTTTCTCCGATTGACTTATTTCACTAAGCATGATACGCTCTAGTTCCATCCACGTCGTCGCAAATGGCAAGATTTCATTTCTTTTGATGGCTGCATAGTATTCCATTGTGTGAATATTATACATTTTTTTAGCCTCATAGTTATCCAATAAAATCTACCCGGGAAGGCATTTCTTTTTTTTTTTTTTTTTTTTTTTTTTCGGGAAGGCATTTCTATTATAATTTGGAAGATAAGTTGAACCAGGCTAAGGGGTTGAGAGGCTTGCACATAGAATCAGGTTATAGCCCATGTCTTCTGTGAATATCTTGACTGCCAGGAAATGTAGATTATTTCAATATCCCTAATGCCTAGCACATTGCCTGGACGTACGAAATGCTCAATCAATGTTTGAATAACTCCATGTAGCATTTCTGTCCTCCAGCAGACCCTCCAGGGCAAGGGCAGAGAGAGCTATCAGATCAGGGGGTTGTATGTATGCATTTATTTATTTATCTGACAGAGCACAAGGCAGGGCAGGCAGAGGGAGAGAGAGAAGCAGGCTTCCCGCTGAGTAGGGAGCCAGATGTGGGGCTCCATCCCTGGACCCTGGGATCATGACCCCCAGCCAAAGGCAGATGCTTAGCCACCTGAGCCATCCAGGCACCCCACTGGTTTCTTTAATTGTTCTGATTCCTTACACATGGGGATAGGAGCTGAGACTCACCTGTGCCAGCCCTGGGTTCCTGATTCCTGGGGTTTCTTCCCAAGAGAAGTTGCTGGTAAATTGGGCAGGTGAGACAATGTAGCCATGAAACTACATAATTTATTATTTTCACTCACTTTGACCTGAGTCCCTAAGACTCTAGCACTCTCTTTAGAGTGCATAGAGTGCATTTTTTTTTTTTTTGGTCCATGGTATAACCCCCTCCTAGATCTCCCCAAAACTCGAAGGGCTCCATCTCTTGTTATTTTTTTCCTTCATTTGCTTGTGACTATCCTCATTATAAGTTGGTCACTATAAATTGGGGTCCTGTGCTGTAAGGGCAGTCAGGTCTGGATGCTCTAGTCTGCTTCGTAAGTTTCCTTTTGGGATTTCTGTCTACCATCCGTCTTGTGGCCAAAATAATATCAACCAAGTGACGACTCTCTCTACTTTCCTTTTTTTTTTTAAGATTATATTTATTTATTTGACAGACAGAGATCACAAATAGGCAGAGAGGCAGGCAGAGAGAGAGGAGAAGCAGGCTCCCTGCTGAGCAGAGAGCCCGGATTCGGGGCTCGATTCCAGGACCCTGGGATCACAACCCAAGCCAAAGTCAGAGGCTTTGACCCACTGAGTCACCCACACGCCCCCCTCTCTACTTTCTTGCCTTGTTTTTCTGCCACTGGCTTACTTTTCAAGATATGGCTGAACTGCACAATTTCTCCAAAGTTTCCTTCTCTTGCCTTTATCCTATATTTTATAGGCCTTTATCCTATATTTTAGAGCCCTGTTCTGATCAGTACATTCTACTCAATGACAAAAGCAAAATGACATGCTTGTGCCTTCTTTTTCTCTAATGCAGTAATAAACACACTGAAGGGGGAAAAAAAAAAAGCTTGGCTTCTCACTCATGTTTTTCTTCACCAAAATAACTTGCTGAGCTCAGGAGTAAGTTCAGATCACAAAAGAAATCACTGAACAGAAATGGAAAAAAAGAGAGAGAGAGAGAGATTTGATCAGTAGGTGAACCACAGAGTTAAGAGGAAAAGGAAAAAAGGCCACAAAGAGGGAGAAGACCGTGGCTGTGACTGACCTATGACTGACAAAAGGGTTGTGTCCAGCATATACACAAGACAATAAAGGAAAGGCAAACCACTCAGTGGGAAATGGGTGAATTAGGTGACTAGGTGCTTCATAAATGGAGAAAACATGATAATCTCTGAAAAGATGCTTAACGTCATTAGGTATCTACGGCATGCAAATTAAATCCGGAAGATAATTTTTTTTAGAAGATAATATTTCATTACCAAGTTGGGAATTTAAGAAATGACACATAATGGTTATTGACCAGGATTTTGAACAGTAGGAATACTTCTCTCTCCTGGGAGCGTAAATTTGTACAAGTCCTTTGGATAACAAGTTGGCAACACTTAGGGAATTTGGGCGTGCTCATTCTCTACAACCCAGAAGTCTACTCCTGCTTCAAGATCTTAGAAACTCTTGCAAATGTGCCTTCGTAGATAAAAATCAAGAATGTTTGCAGCAGAATCATGCACAGTCATTTAAAACTGGAATCAAGCCAAGTGCTATTAGGAGGAGAATAAACAATTTGATCTGGTCATTAAATGGGATGCTATACAGCAGTGAACATGATCAAACTAGAGCTACAGGTGACAATGTAGCAACGGGAAAAGCAAGAGAATGATTATGAGAAAATTCAGGAGCTTGTTTACCTTTAGTTGGAAGGAGAGGGTGGCCTCAGAGACACTGCCCATATAGTTCTTATGTGGAATGATTGTTAAACGAAAAAAAGTATGGCAGAATGATTTGTGGCTGAGGAACTTGATATTTCATGAAAAAAGTAAGATGAGAGGAATGATGGGGTATAAATCTACCTGTGCAAACCCATGCACATTAATTATTTTCTCTAAATAAAGCAAAAATGAGAGTACTTACCTCTTCAAATTATACCGTAAAGACCCTTAGATCTTAGCCTGGTTGGAATGTGTCTTGTATAAGGACTTTTTATTTACCACAGTTTGTTGATAGAAACTTTTAAAGACACTATCTGCAATTTTAATGAGATGCATGTAATTTGAGTTTCATTGGAGGGGGGTAGCTTATTTCTGTCCTGTGAAACAACTGTTTCTCATGTCCTCCCTGCCTCCATCTCACCCTCCTTCCTTTCTTCTTTTTCCCATGTGGGATCTTAGACAAATGCTCTGTACCTATGCTGTGCTCCAACTTGGAGCTCCCGGAGACACAGGGAGAGACAGGAGATTAGCCTCCTATCACATAACTCTAACACACACTCCTGAACTATGGGTTTATTTTCCTCAGCTTCTTTTTCCTTCTGAAATATCCTGAGAGAGAGAGAGAGAGAGAGAGAGGAAACATCTGATCTTGTTCTTCACTTCCTTTTCTATTTCCAGCCACCTGTTTTTTTTCCCTAATTAACCCCAACACAGTAAAGAAAGCCAAGATTCTCGTGGTTACATTAAGAAAAAAAGGTGTAATAAAAGAAAAGCCACATATAGTAAAATGTTGGTCCAGGAGATTCATGGTTGAAGAAGGAGTTTTGTAGGTCTTTGTCCAATTTGTGGATGATACAGTGGCGACATGCCTTCTCATTTCTCTGCTTTAAAGAAATGAATCAAATGTTTTCACCTGTTACCCATTTCACCTGTGCTATGCGATTTAAATCGAACAAAGTCAGGGCTGGTTCAGGAGAACTCAGAGTGGGACTGGGGCGTCCTTGGGACAAATGGATGGGTATACAGCCTCCGAGAGTCCAAGGATCCGAGGTGTGCAGGGTTGCGAAGTTTATAAACATGGAGAGGGCCAGTAGGAGGTGAAGCACATGGGGATGTCACCGGACCCCACAGAAGGGAGCTTGTTTCCGCACTGCCTCCTTCTGAAAAGTATTTGAAATCAAATGGAGGCAGTTGAGAACTGATCCTTACACGGGCTTGTACAGACGCAAAAGGAGATGATGGAGAAGATGGAGAGAGGAAAAAAGATATGACCTTGTCAAATTTCTGAGTGCTAATTGGCCTCGTTATATGGGGTCTGGGAATCGGGGCCGACTTTCTGATAGTCACACTCCAGGCTGCTTTCTGCACCGTCGTTCGCACAGAGGGGTTGAGTTGGTGCCCAAAGATCAACTCTTCAGCTGTTTCCTCCCGCGCTTGAATTCTAATTGCAGGAAAGCAGTGGCACGGAGCAAAGGAGGCCAGGAGCAGGAAGTTAGTGGGAGCAGAGAGAAGAGGGAAAGAAAGCTAGAACAGAATGGGAAGCGGAAACTGGAAAACTAATGCAACCACCATTCATCATTCCTTGGACCAACATTGAGCGTCTGATGCGAGCCGGTGCTGTGCTCCTCCGTCCTGGGGCCCAAGGGCTGAGTAAGACAGACAGGGCTTTTTCCCTAGGGAGCTGACCCCCCGGCCAGGAAGGCGGACACCAAGCACAGGTGTGTGATCAGCTGATGGGCCACGTTGGCTTGCATTTCTGGCAGCTGCATATTCTTTTTTTTTTTTTTTTTTTTAAAGATTTTAGTTATTTATTTGACAGACAGAGATCACAAGTAGGCAGAGAGGCAGGCATGGGGAGGGGGGGAAGCAGGCTCCCCGCTAAGCAGAGAGCCGGATATGGGGCTCGATCCCAGGACCCTGAGATCATGACCTGAGCTGAAGGCAGAGGCTTAACCCACTGAGCCACCCAGGCGCCCCCTGGCAGCTGCACATTCTTAAGAAGAGACTTCTTCATAGGTGCTGCCTATGTACTCATGCCAGGAAGCTAAGTGCAATTGGCCACAGAGGTCAAATCCCTGTGTAAAAGGTTTAGGTTTTAGACAAAGGCTGCCTGGAAACCATGTAGAACCAAATTTCTTATTTCTTTTTTTTTTTAAAAGATTTTATTTATTTATTTGAGAGAGAGAGAGGGAGAGGGCACACAAGCAGTGAGAACAGCAGAGGGAGAAGGAGAAGCAGGCTCCCTGCTCAGCAGCCTGATGTGGGACTCGATCCTAGGACCCTGAGATCATGACCTGAGCCGAAGGCAGATGCTCAACTGACTGAGCCACCCAGGTGCCTGAGAATTGATTTTTTTAAAAAAAATTTTTATTATTATTTATTTATTTGCCAGAGAGAGAGAGAGATAGCAAGAGCACGGGGAGTGGCAGGCAGAGGGAGAGAAGCAGACTCCCTGTTGAGCAGAGAGCCCGAAGTAGGACTTGATCCCAGGACCCGGGGATCATGACCCGAGCTGAAGGCAGATGCTCAATGAACTGAGCCACTCAGGAGCCCCCTGAGAACTGATTCTTAATCTCTGTTAATCTTTTAAGTCTTAAAATATTTGGGGGTACTTAAAAACTGTGAGAAATCTTAGATATCATTTCCTTCCTGAAGGTGAAAACTTGGTCTGTCTTGTGCAAACCTGGCCCATTTAGGCATTGAATAAATGTTACCTGAGTGACTATTTTGGAGAGGGTAGAATTTGAGGCTAGCTGGTGGGAGGCTTCTAGGTCCACACAGTGCCCTGGGCCCTACCCGCGTTCCATCATTTGGGATTAGTTTGTAACATCCGTGTTCCTGTTATTGCTTCTAACAGCTCTAGCCCGATGTGGGACCAAGAAAGACCCCAAGGGGGCACCTGGGTGGCTCAGTGGGTTAAGCTGCTGCCTTCGGCTCAGGTCATGATCTCGGGGGTCCTGGGATCGAGTCCCACATCGGGCTCTCTGCTTGGCAGGGAGCCTGCTTCCCTCTCTCTCTCTGCCTGCCTCTCTGCCTACTTGTGATATCTCTCTCTCTCTCTCTCTCTCGCTGTCAAATAAATAAATAAAAATCTTTAAAAAAAAAAAAAAAAAAAAAAAAGAAAGACCCCAGGAACCAAGCAACTCTTTGGAGAGAAAAGGGTGTCACATTTGCCCCACATTCTTTCTGCGGTTGGAATACAGTCTCAACATAAGCCCTGCAATTTTTTCAAATGTACACGGAGGCTGTTGTGATTAATAACATTCAAATTCATCTAAAAGCATTACAGAATTCATAGCCTCTTTTTGTCATTGTGTTATGAGGGGATATGTGAAATATTTTGACATTGCAAAGGAATAGTCTTCAAAAGGTTGGGAGCTGCTTCTTCAAGGAAAGTAGGCAAGATTTTACTTGATGTCAGAGCGTACTGTTCCCCTGGTTAGCCCCCTGGGATCCTTGCTATATATTTACATCCTCTGGGGCTAAAACATTACTTTTGAGAGATTATTTAGTGAAGTTCTAGACTTGTACTTTCTGATGACTTGTCACAGCTGGGAATTTGATTCCTTAAGCAGGAAAAAAAGTGACTGGGAGGTTTATCCTGTTCACATTAGGGAGGCCAGCAGGAGAAGAGTTTTTGTGTTTGTTTTTTAAGGATTCTTTTAAAATCCTTCCGAGAGCTGACATCTTTCCCTCCCTCCCTCCCTTTCCAGAATGGGTAGGTTTGCCTTGGAACTCAGAATCTTCCTTAAATATTTAAGAGATCTGTTAATTTAGTCAAGCAATTTTCATCTGAATGAGGACAGGAAAGCTCTGGACTGAATTTTCAGCTGCTCCAGAACTTGCAGGAGGATGAATCTATAAATGGCCTCATGAGAGTTCTTGTGGTCAGAAAGTACCATGGATGAGCTCCTTATTTTATACGTTTGATAAATAGCCAGTCTTGTCTTGTCTCGTGGGTCAAGGATTCCACCCCCCCCGGCACGTGCGCGCGCGCGCACACACACACACACACACACACACACGTGCACGTGTGCACACACACACCCGGTATCCAGGAACCAGGGCACACATCTCCCTGCCAAAGGATATGTTACGTATCTGCAGCAATGCTAGGAGTTGCCACCAAGGGGCAGCAGAGGCTGTAGAACTGAGCCTTGGCCCAGCTGGGGAGGCGATGGATGGGGTGGTAGGACTTGTTTTGAGGCAAAGACCTAGTTCTGAGGCTGGGAAGAGAGAACATGATCCCCTGCGTTCCAAGGTTCATTTTGCTTTCTATTCAGGTCTAGTATTGGCACTTTCTTCAATTCAGAGGCTCACACGGTGCTCATTTCCTGTAACACCCGGCTCCTGTATTTCCAGAGTGGCTACCTGGGAGGTGCTGCACCCACCAACCTGGCATACCTCTGGGACAGGCATGCAGGAGCCAGGAATTTGGGCTGGGTTTGTTTGGTGGCTTTGCATCACCGGGTGACATGCCCGCTCTGAAGAATTGAGCTGGTTAGAAAAGGTGAGGAGACAGGTGATCACTGTCACTGCGGGGCCGGCCCCATCTCCTCCATCCCACCCACTGTGGCTTGAGATGGCAAATGAACATTTGATATGTCCTGTGTAAAGTGCTATGCATGTCTTAGATTCAGGACAAATTCTTTTTTTCCCCTTCCTCTGGATTGCTGTTCCTAAATCTTTCCTCCATTGAAATTCTAGAGCTGCTACTGACTGCAAGAAACTAGGGACTTGGGGAGAAGTTTGATCTTCCTAGTCTTTTGGGACGAAAGGATGGATGCCTGTACAAGGTTTTGAAGAAATCTGTGTGGTGGTCAGAATAGCCTGTGGGGTGCCTGGGTGGCTCATTGGGTTAAGCCTCTGTCTTTGGCTCAGGTCATGATCTCAGGGCCCTGGGATCCAGCCCCGCATTTGGCTCTCTGCTCACCAGGGAGCCTGCTTCCCCCTCTCTCTCTGCCTGCTGCTCTGCCTACTTGTGATCTCTGTCTGTCAAATAAATAAATTAAGATTTCAAAAAAAGGAAGAACAGCCCTGCGAGTCTCTCTGAATTCATAACTCAGTCGTGGTTGAGTTATTTGTTATCCAAGTGTTCAGAAAATTAAATACTTGAGGCATCTCCCAGATGGCTTTTCACAAACATTTTCCTCACCTCAGCTTCCTCAAATGGAAAGCCTGTTCCCATGGCTGTGTTTCCATGACAAAACACACTTAGCTTAGTATAGTCCGATATATCACTTTTCCTTTATGGTTTGCTTTCTGTGTTCTGCTTACGAAATCTTTGCCTACCCCCACAGTAGAAATACATTCTTTAATATTTTCTTCTGGATGCTTGATTGTATTTTTTTTTTAAGATTTTATTTATTTTTGCGAAAGAGAGAGTGAGAGGCAGAAAGAGAGAAAGCAGGAGCAGGGGGAGGGGAAGAAGGAGAAGCAGACTCCCTGCTGAGTAGGGAGCCTGATTCCGGACTCCATCCCAGGACCTTGGGATCATGACCTGAGCTGACGGCAGACACTTAACTGACTGAGCCACCCAGGTGCCCCTTGATCATCCTCTAAAGACTATTTTCTTTTTAGAGGAGTTTTAGGTTCATTCTCAGCAAAATTAAGGGGAAAGAACAATGCCCCTGCCCCAACCCTGGACAGCTGCAGCCTCCCTCCCCCATTGTCAATACCCTGAACCACAGTGGACATTTGTTACACTTGCCAAACCTACAGCAATGCTCATTAGCACCCACAGTTCACGGTTTATGTCAGGGTCAACTCTTGATGCTGTACATTCTAGGGCTTTGGACAAATGTACAGTAACTTGTATCTATGATTGTCGTATCCCGCAGAGTAACTTCACTGTCTTAAAAAGCCTCAGTGCTCCTGATTGCTTTGCATTTCAAGTACAGATATGATGTCCACCTGGAACTGGTTTTTTATGTACAGTGTGGGATGGCCAAAGCTCCTTATTTTTCTGTGTGAATAATTACCTGGCTCCACTCCATTGCTCGAGAATACTGCTTTTCCCCGCTGTACTACAGTGTCATAGTTTTCATAAATCAGGTGACTTCAATTGGGTAGGATTGTTTCTGTACTTCCTATTCTATTTCATTGGCCAGTTTTTCCATCCTTGTACCAAGACCACACTTTCTGAATCGCTACTTATAGCTGCTATTGATAGTTGGTAAATTAGGTGCTCCCTATTGTTCTTTTTTCAAAATTACCTTTGTCTTGGCCAACACACTCAAATTTGATTTCTAGTTTAAAGACGGCTTTTTCTTTTCAAGTTTTGTTGGCGCTATTCTTTTTTTTTTTTAAGATTTTATTTATTTATTTGACAGCGAGAGAGAGAGATCACAAGTAGGCAGAGAGGCAGGCAGAGAGAGAGAGAGGGAAGCAGGCTCCTTGCCGAGCAGAGAGCCCGATGTGGGACTCGATCCCAGGACCCTGAGATCATGACCTGAGCCGAAGGCAGCGGCTTAACTCACTGAGCCACCCAGGCGCCCTGTTGGTGCTATTCTTTATGGCTTTCCTAAAAATAGCACATTGCAGCCCAGTAATACAAGTTAAATTATGTTCTAAGATAATGAGGTAGCCGTACCGGGTAAAAGCTTTCTAGGACACTGGGTCAGAGAGTCATGTGTCTGTCATGCCCTCTGAGACCTGGGAAGGATTTCCCTCTCTTTTCCTGTTGGCTTTTCCCAGTTCGATCTGTTTTGCTAGACCTGCTCTGAGCCCTGGATGTTCCCACCATGGTTATGTAACTCTCCTCCGACTTCTCTGGGTACCCCATGTGGCATGAATTTGTGGGTGCATTTCAGTTTCTCTCTCCAAAAAAGACCCAATGCCTCCCGCCCTGCCAGGCCTGTACCATCTGGCTGGCCCACTTTCCTAGGCACGGTTTCCAGTCTCCCCACCATTTCCCACTGTTGGGCATCCAGCTACTGGGGCTGCTTTCAGCTCCCCACAGAACCCTGTCCCACCCACAATGGGGAACTCCATATCGGGTTGAACTTCCTGCCTGACTTGTTCTTTTCTTCCTGCTCCCACCACCTTCCTTTCATCTGTTAACACCTTGTGAACCTCTCAGTCCCCTTCCCGGGGCATCCTTCCCTGGTCCCAGACTAGATCAGTTTCCCTTGTAATGTGCTCTCATGCTGCTTCATGCATGGGTCCCAGCTCAAAATTATAAGCATGTTTGATTATATGATTCACACTTGACTCTTCCGCTGTATTGTAAACTCCAGTAAAGCAGGGTCTGGAACTATTTGGCTCAACATTGAACCTAGCATTTGTCCTATAGCAAGTGCTCTGTAATTTATCTAAAAATGAATGCATGCATGAATGAAATGCTTTGGCCCAGTGGTCTCTGTCACTTTCCACAGGACCCTGCATATAGATGCTCAATGAACATCTTTTATCTCTTCTTCTTCTATAGGGCATTTCAATAAAGAACTCTGTATAGTGTAAGAGAGTAGCTTGCCTCATTATAAAATGACCAGCCTGGCCACTTCAGGCACACTCAGGAGTGTTTCTTAATGCTCTATACTTGATTTGATGTGGGTGATGGTGGTAAGTCAAACATGACTTAGAGGTGTCCTATACCTGCCAATTCCTGTCTTGCCTTCTGACTCTCAATCTGCCAAATGCAGCTTCTGATTTGCTTATGGTGCATAGGAAAGCAGCGTCGGTTTGAAGATGTTAACGGCAAGCTGGAAACTCAGGGGGCTGTGACTTTCCATTGCTGGGAAGTCCTATAACTTTAGCTTGCTCAGTGGCAAAGCAGGGCACCCAGGACAGCTTCGCTAGCAATTGGCACAAATGAGTGAGAGCTAACATCTGGTCCTTCATGGAAAATTCCTGTACTTAGAGCCGGAAAATAGACCATCATTCCATTAATAAAGGGACCAGAATTAGTCCTTGTTCTCTGTGTTCCACATGCTAGTCATTGATGAATGATAACACTGTCTGGATAGTCTCAAGCAATCAGAGGGGAAGATAAAAAATATGATCCATGGTCACCATTAGCAGCACTGTGCCCTGGAGAGTGTGGGTGGGCCGTGCTGAACCACCCCTACGCTGCCTGGAGACAGACTTCTGTAATTTGCATATTTAGTGACCCCATAGGGAGGGACCATAGACAGAGATGCTGCTTATGATACAACCTCTGCCACACGGTCTGTGTGTCGAAGGAAACTCATCTCTCCGATCAAAGGAAAATCACTAATCAGATTCTGCCTCAAAATAGAAACACCGACCTTTTCTAAAACACACTTCACTGGAATAGAATGATAGGGTTAATGTAATAGAGGCCAGTGTCCCTTAGGTTGTTAGGGGGAGAAAAATGTAAATTGTTGCCAGGAAGATCTTCCTATGATCATGGTTTTAATGGCTTTAATTAAAGAATGAAGACCAATTATTAACCGTCATGCACTGAGTTCCAGACAGCTTCTACTGGGGCAGGTGAGGAGGCCATATGGAAGAGGAGGCTGTGAAGAAGGGGGAGGGCCTCGGAGCTCAGTGTCATCTGTGTCCCCATGGAGCGGACTGGGTGTCCTAAGGAAGCATGGTCCTGGGGAAGCCTGCATGTGTGCGTGTGCGTGTGTGTGCCCACATGTGTAGGTGGATATGACTTGAGGTGGAAGGACACGGAAAATAAATTTAGTTACGTCGCAATCTTGACTTGGGTGTATCTGTATTGGGCATTTAGAGTTTAAAGCTAATTAAATTGATTCATCATCTTTTGTGAAATACCAGAATGATTTTGTAAATGCTAATTACGCTAGAGGACATTTGCATCATTTAAAATCAGGCAATTGGTCACCTACAACATGTAGGTGATTCATTAATTTCAAGCAAACATAACGCGTGTAAGTAAATGGCAGGACTCTGAGGATTTCTCTGGTTGGTTCCGCCTTCTGTCGGGTTGTAATACACTTGTTCACACTGTACTTTTGTTAAGGGTCTCTCCCAGGTTGTAGTCAAATGTCCTGTCCTTCCAAGTGAGTGCCATAGGAGCACCAGTCAGTTATGATATTGGACGAGGCCAATCCTGTGAGTATCTGTCCTGCCCTCGGCCCCTTGCCCGGGGAGGAGGAGGCTAGGTGGTTCCTAACTCCTATGCAGATGTGTTCTCACCTCTTGATCCAAACTCAGGCCACAGTTGATCAGGCCAGAATGAGCCACGGGCATTCAGTCGGTCTATGGCTGCCTAGGAGGTGACCTAGTATAAGAGTCTGTTTTTCAAGGACATTGGTGGTCTGGTGAGTCTTTCAGTTTCTCTCTCAGGAATTTCAGCTGAAGATATGTTGAGAATCAAGCCACCACAAGCAGAACCTTAGCCAAAATGTCCTCAGAATGAAGGAAGTTTGTAAAATCATGAAGCACTTCAAGTCATGAATAAGCAGAAACAAGGGTAAGTAAACGGCACGAAGTCAGGGAGACTTGGGAAGAAAGGGAGCACTGCTGGGGGAGAGCTGAAACTCTCTAACGGAAGAGAACAATCCAGATAATCCAATTATATCCAATTAGAGCTGTATCGGGTGATTCCAGTTTCTGAATTGTAATGTGAGACTCAGCCAAATATTTCCAAGATGTCTGGCTGGGACGCACGCCTCCCCATGGTAATCACACCGCCGAGAAATGCCCGGAATGTAAAGGGACAGAAGAGTATCAGGATTTCCTTGCATGCTGAAGAGCCTACACACAGTATGTATCTGTGATTTACCTAACTCCTTTATTTCTTTCAGTTTTATTGAGATATAGCTGACACAGATCACTGTACACGTTTAGGGTGTGGGGCACAATGACTTCACTTACATATGCTGTGAAGTGATTACTATCCATCATTTCATCCAGACACAAGGGGAAAAAAGAAAAAAAAAATTCTTATTTATTCACTTATTTGTCTTGTAACCAGAAGTTTGTTCCTTCTGGCCCCCGTTATCCAGCACTTACACCCTCTCTCCCCCACCTCTGGGAACCACAATTTTATTTTTAAGATTTTATTTATTTATTTATTTGACAGACAGAGGTCACAAGTAGGCAGAGAGGCAGGCAGAGAGAGGGGGAAGCGGACTCCCTGCTGAGCCGAGAGCCCGATGCGGGGCTCGATCCCAGGACCCTGGGACCATGACCCGAGTGAAGGCAGAGGCTTTAACCCACTGAGCCACCCAGGCGCCCCTGGGAACCTCAATTCTGATCTATTTTTCATATGATTTTTTTTTGTCTTGTTTTGTTTTGTTTAGATCACATAGACGTGAGATCATACAGTATTTGCCTTTCTCTGTCTGAGTTACTTCTTTTAGCACAACGCCCTCTGGTCTGTCCACGTTGTCACAAATGGCAGCGCATTCGTCTTTCATACACTCTATATACACACCACGTTTTCTTCATCCAGTTCATCTGCTGATGGACACGTAAGTTGTTCCCAAGCCTTGGCTGTGGTAAGTGACGCTGCCATGAACACGGGGATCCAAATATCTTTCAAGATAGTGATCTGGTTTCTTTTGGATAGAAACCCAGAATTAGAGTTGCTGGATTATATGGTATTTCCATTTTTAATTTTTGGAAGAACATTCGTACTGTTTTCCATAGTGGCTACACCAGTTTACAACCTCCCTGCGCCCCTCGCTCCCTGCAGAAGGGCTCCCTTTTCTCCACATCCTCACCTGCATTTACCTCTTGTCTTTCTGATGCTCACTATTCTAACAGGCATGAGGTGATGTCTCATTGTGGTTTTGATTGTATTTCCCTGATGATTAACGATAAACACCTTCTCATGTACCTGTTGGCCATTTGTATATCTTCTTTGGAAAAATGTTTATGTAGGTCCTTTGCCCATTTTAATTGGTTATTTGATTTTTTGTTATAGAGTTGTATAAGTTTTTTAAAATATATTTTGGATATTAACCCTTTCCATCCCTTTCTGTAGATTGTCTTTTCACTTGTTGATCATCCTTTTTGCTGTGTAGAAGCTTTTTAATTTGAGGTATTACCACTTTGTTTATTTTTGATTGTGTTCTAGGTGCCACACCCCAAAACTTATCACTGAAATCCATTCCAAGGAGCTTTTTTCATACTTTCTTTTTCGAGTTTTATGGTTTCAGGTGTTCAGGTTCTTAATCCATGTTGAATTAATTTCTTGTGACTGGTGTGAGATAGGGATCAAGGTTCATTCTTTTCCATATGATTATTCAATTTCTCCCATACCATCTATTGAAGATACTTTTTCTCTTGAAAAGTATTGAGTATTCTTGGCTCCCTTGTCAAATATCAGTTGATTATATATGTCTGTATAAGCATGGGTTTCTTTCTGGGCTCTCAGTCTTTGCCACTGGTCTGGTGTCTATTTTTATGCCAGTACCATACTGTTTTGATTGTAGCTTTATAATACAGCTTGAAATCAGGAAGTGTGATGCCTCTAGCTTTATTCTTTCTCAGGATTACTTTAGCTATTTGGGGTCTTTTAGTTTTTTTTTTATTTTTGGGGGGGGGTTCTTTCTGTTATTGTCCAAGTGCTCTGCCTGGCTTTTACCTCCATCTTGCATTCCTCACTTTCTCTGTCCTAGTTAACTGCCACTTTTTTTGTCCTATACTCTTCACTAGAGATACTCATGACCCAGGGCAAAGTGTTGATGAGGGCTGTAAAGGTTACTCACCTTTCAGGTCACCCAAGGGGTACTCTAGACACAGCATGGCACAGGCTGCCTTTGACTTTGTAATCAATTTATCTTCATAATGGATGGATGAGAACGTGACAGTTTAGCTCAGATATTAGGTCACAGCTAAGTTTAGAGTGTTTCTCTCTCTCTCTCTCTCCTATTAAGGAATCAGCTTACTCTCATCGTTACATTCTTCCTTCCTCCATTCAAAGACAGAAAAATAGCTGTACAACAGGGACATCTTAGTGCTAACACACACGTAGTTTGGCTAAGGTACTCTTTCCAGGAGCACACAGGAACCTTTATAGCTTTTCTGTTTGTCTACACGTTTATGCTCTAGAGTGGTAGTAGGCAGATCTCCCCAATTTTCATATTGCCGTACTGTAAATATATACTCTTCCTCTTCAAATTAGCCTTGGCCATGGCACAGAAGTAATTTCAAAAAGTATGTAATTGCTTCTTCATGTTAACATTATAACCTCCCTGAGTTTTAGGAGGGCCTGTGGCCACCCAGTTTGCAACTTATTTCCTAGGCTTCCTGGTGGCCAGGTGTGGTCTTGTGACTCAGTTTCCCCCAGTAAAATGTGAGCAAAGTGATGACAATTTTTTAAAGGAAATCACTTACCCTCCACTTTCCCTTCGACTACCTTCCAGCCCCAGATGGGATATTGGCTAACCAGCTCAACTCATGCAGATGAGGTGCGTGTAGCAGGACATGGCAGAATGATAGGCTAGAAGGAAGCCGACCCCTCAGTAGCCTGGTGGAGCAGAGCCATCTGTGCCCTGGAGACTCCCTGGGCTGATAGAAGGGAGAGCAATAAATATCACTTTCTTGCCTGAGTTTTCTCCTCTATTTTTTAGTTTCTTTTTTACAATAGCCTTGTTGATGCCCTCACTGATACAAAGTGGTGCATACCAAGTCCTCAGGAACCACGCCGAGTGCTGAATAAGTGTCATGTCACTTAATTTTCTAGCAACTCTCCTAAAATAGATACTAATTGCTCATTTGACAGGTGTACACACAGGCTTACAGAGGCTAAATGATTCGCCCAAGATGGTAAGGCTATAAAGCAGTAGAAAGAACCTGGATAGGTTCTGAAGCTCTGAAGGGCTTCAAAACACAGATCCTAAATCTTTGTGCCCTAGCATACCTTGGTATTACTGTTCAGTCTTTTTTTTTTTTTTCTTTTTCTTTTTAGACAGAGCATTTTTGAAGCATTCTTGTCAGCTAATTTAAAGTTTCTGTCCATTACACACTGTAGCTTTTGATTGCTTCTCTGCTTAGTTTGGTGCAGAATGCTCATTTTATTCTTTTTTGGAGGGGAGTGCGGTGAGGATTGTCCCTTGGTTTTGAATAGATTCATCTTACTTTGTTCATTAAACTGTAAATCCCTCAGGAAGTAATGCTCGTGGTACAAATGTGGCTAAATAATGACAACTCTCTGTCTCAAGGGATAAGAGCTGCCTAGTCTTCCGGAGTGACTCAGTATTCTCTTACGTAATGTTTTTCTCCTGGGCGGATAAATTCTGTTGTCAGTGAATCAGTCCCAGTGAACAACCTCTGATCTTAAATACATTCTCATGGTAGCAGCATATTTGAATAGAGGGAACATCCAAAACGATGGTTTTACATAACGAATGATGCCCATTCTATTTATCACTAAATATAAGCAGGTGGAACTTAAAATTTTCATGATTGCTCTTTAGTCAAATGTTAGATTCATGATCCTTCTGCCATGTGTAAGTTAGTAATAAGTATGCTGCATAATAAAAGAAAGCCCCAAATGCATCAATAAGATATATTTGTATCAGTGTATCAAACAGAATATGTATTTTTTTCTTTTTTTAAAAATTATTTATTTATTTGAGAAAGCAAGTGAGAGAGCAAGAAGGGGAGAGAGCAGGAGTGGCGGGGGGGGAGGGGCACAGAGAGAAAGGGAGAAGTAGACTCCCCACTGAGCAGGAAGCACAACACTGCGCTTGATCTGGTGCTTAATCTGGAGCTCAATCCGGCTCCATCCCAGGATTATGGGATCATGACCTAAGCCGAAGGCAGACACTTAACCGATGGAAGCACCCAGGCACCCCAAGGGGTGTGTATGTGTGTGTGTGTGTGTGTGTGTGTGTGTGTGTTTTCCTAACATGAGAGCAGTCTGGAGGTGGATAGCCAAGGATTGACATGAGGCCCTTGGTCATTGGCTTCTCAGGCTCCTTCTAACTTTTTCTTTGTAAATCCCTGAAAATGGTTTCTATTCTAAAGATTCCCTCATGGTTAGCAAAACCCCCTGTAGTGACAGTCATCGTGTCAGAGTTGCAGGAAGTGGGATGGGGAGAGGGCAGAGGGCCTTTGTCTGCCTATTTCCTTGTAAAGACCTTTTTCAGATTGTTTATTAAATGAACTTTCACTTCATTGGTCAGAATTAGCTATACCTACTTACATAGTTGCCTGGATGAAATCAAGGTTTTGTCTTGTTTTTAGTTAGGGAAGAAGGCGAACAATCAAATCAATGGTGGGTAGACTGCCTGCCTTCTGATTAGAAAATTCCTGCCATTCTACACCAGGGGTTGGCAAACTGTGGCCTTGGACCAAACCTGGCTCGCAGCGTGTTTTTTTATACGTAACGAATTATTGAAACAAAGCCATATGAATTCATTTTTGTATTGTCTATAGTGGATTTAACACCACAACAAGCAGAGCTGAGTAGTTGTCACAGGATCCACAGCGATCCTATGGTCCCCAAGGGTAAAACAGTTCCTCTCTGGTCCTATTGAAAAAGTTTGCCAACCCTGTTCTAGATCGTGGAAGACAGGTGCTGATGAACAAATGACTTCATTCCTTGGGATGTTATAGGAACAGGGTTGAGCCTAATGTAGATTCAGTAACAATCTACTCACCAGCCCCAGTGAAATTAAATCTCTTAGGCATACATTACATATAAGTAACATGACTACCAGTGGCAGATTCAACAACAAGGAGTTTGTTTATCTCACACACAAAGAAGTCCAGAAGTACATGGTCTGGGGCTGGTGTGGATGCTGAATGATGCTTTCAGAACTGGATTCTTGTTTTCTCCCCAACCATGGCCGAATGTTGACTTCCATCTCCATGCTTAAAAACATTAGGTCTGCATCCTGCCTCAGAAGAAGGGGTAGGTGTCAAAGGCCAAAAGGGGCACGAGTCTGTCTCTTTCCAGAACCTTCCCAGAGGTCCTTATTGGCCAGGACTGTATTCTCATGACACCTGCTGGTTGCAGAGGATCCTGAGGTGGCGAGAATGTACAATGGACACCGACCGAGGCAAACAAATGGAGAGGGAGACCGGAGCAGTATGACAGGAGCAGGGCTCCTCACACTTAATGGGGCCACTCTAGCACCTTCTGAGGGTCTCACCTTAGCTCCCTGCTCCTTCCTGTAGCTGTTCCTGAAATTGATCTTGTTCTCCACCCTCCCTTTCCTATTTCTGGCTAGGTGAGAAACCTGGAAGCGAGCCAGAAGAGGTGAAGCTGCAGAAAGCCAGCAAACAGATTGTGCAGAATGCCATCTTGCAAGCCGTGCAGCAAGTCTCCCAGGAGAGCCGGCAGAGGGGGGACAGAGCCCGTGACAGCCGGGGTGGCCTCCAGCTGGGCGTCGGGGAATTAACCAAGAAGCACGAAAAGAAGTAACACCGTCGATTTGGCTCTTGTCGCCTGCTTGGTTTCTGGCCTTCCTCTTAGTATAGGATGCGTTGCCAAAATGTTGCCAGTAAAGCAAACCAAAATGTCATCGGCACCTAGAAGTAGGATGAATTCGCGCTAGCCCTTGGCTGAGATGCACTGTTTTGAAAAGTGCGTTAGGTAGTTCTGTTTATATTAATGCAGTGCCTCTGAAACGGAGTGGGCCCACACAGGACACTGTAATTGCAGAAGTAGTTTTGCAACACCATTTATTTTTAAGGTCTCCCCCCCCCACCCCGAGATTCTGTCTTGCTTATTTACTTTTGCTTTTTACGCACCTTTTTGTGAGTTTAAACAGCGACCCTTTTTGCTGAGATACTGAGTATGGTACTGTGTTCTTTATATTTTAAAAAGACATGCTGGAAAGGTGAAGGAATGGGGTTTGTCAACTTCAAATAGGAATTGAAGGCTTCACTGGGTTCAGGTCCAAGATCAAATGGAGCAAAGGCAAATTCTAAGACTCAGTCCCTCAGGATCTTACAAGGCATATATTTATATTACTTTTTAGAAAGGAGGAGTTTGACTTTTAAAGGACTCAGGTTTTTTTGTTTTTTTGTTTGTTTGTTTGTTTGTTTTTTTGGTCTCAGTTCTCTCCATGGTTGGATAGCTGGTCTTTACTCTCTGTGCAGAAATCCTTTGGAAATACGGATTTCTTTTTCCATCAAAATTAAAATAAGAAAAGTGATAGATCTAGATGCATGAGTTGCCAATGACTATTTTTTCGAAGCCCTATGAAGAGCAACTGGAAACATAGATTCCATTTATAAACACTGTTACCATCAGGCTATGTCTTTGCATTAGTACCTTTCTAATAGGAGCTTTTCTTTCCCCACCCACAAATTAAAATTATATTTTTGAAGTCATGAAAATCATACATGTCAGGAATAAATAACACTGAAAATGGGAAAAACCAATTTTTAACTCTCTGAAGAGTGGAAACAATAAAGTAACAATGTTTTGGACAATGCAGTTATGGAGATATATGTGCATATGAATAAAGCCATCATTATAGCAATGGTCTATGACCTTGGCTCCACTCCCATGTCAATAATGTGCATCTTTCTAGAGTCATCACAATCCCATAGTCTGGGTTTCACAACAGTCATTGAGTTGGTGCTACTGAAGACAAAGAAAGAATTTGGCCTTTAGTAAAAACCCTGTGGCTTCAGAATATTAATGTCTACATTTGATAGTTTTTTTTTAAAGCCAGTATCAGCATATATGATATGACTGATATTAAGATATACTTCTAGAATTCCAGTATGTTATGCTTTCCAGAATGGATACTATTGATTATAGTAGATAAATGCAAACAATCTCTTATCAGTTTTCTTAGATTATCTCACATGATGCACAGCTGGAAAAAATTCACAGGAAGAAAGGCTATGAGAGGGAGCAGAGAGAGTTAAAATTTAAGTGTGATTTATTTATAAATATTTTTTGGCAGAACTCATGATAATCGAAGAATGAGTTAAGTTGATCTGAAGTCATATAATCGATATGGTATGATTGCACAGTCTGTAGATAATGGGAATGAAAGTAGTAAGATAAATTATTCAGAAGGATCTACTATAAAAAGTAAACCCAATGCTTGTAGTTTGCAAGTGACCTAGCACCATGCGTACTAAGCTGTCTGGTTATAACCAGTCCTGGACCTTGCTGTCATATCATGTGGCGGAAATACATAAATGCACTATCTTTCTTCTTTGGTGTGTCTGTGCTAATCATTGAGGATCTTTGAGAACATCTGATTAACTTCAATATCTAAACATTATTTGTAAATAAAATATATCCAGCTTTGAAATATGTTGTCACTTCTATACCCTACTGTGTGGCTCATTTCATATGTGTATCTTACATTCTTTTGGCACCATGAGGCACCCCAAGTTTTCCAAACCCCTAGATATCATGATCCTGAGAGTGTTTCTTCCCTGGGCCTGTATTGTAAGCCTGTGGGATGGCAGTTCCTGAGCCTAGAATGGGAAAGGACGTGTGCTACAAAGTGGCCTTTTGATCTCAGGAAGTAAAGGTGAGTGGATCTAGAATGTGTAGTGTCTTTCATGATCTTTGTGAGATGGAACATCTACAGCAGGGAACACAGAGATTGAGAAATTCTTGAAAGAAGAAAAGAAAGTTGAGCGACACCTGCACCCAGTAGGTTGGGGCCATATTGGCAGAATCCTAAGGAAGCTCAGCCGTAAAAATAAGTCCATCTGTTAAACTCTTGCTAATCTCTCTCAGTATAAATTTATTGGCCTTGAAAGGAGCATATCGAGCTTCATGTGGCATAGCATTAAGATGGGTTACCAGTTGGCTATTATCATAAACCAGCACACAGCTCTTGGTTTTTGGAATTCATAGGAATATTTATTTAATGTCTTTTAGCTTCCTGATTTACTACATGGCAAAGCAGACATGGGCCTCCCAGCTCTGTGTGATCAGCTGTTCATCTCCTACTTTGCCTGGCCCTGGAGTAGACCAAAAAGAGAAATCCTTTTATGTTACTTTGCTTTTCTGTAATAATCTATCCAGTATGGGCAGTATTGTAAATAGATACAAAACAACTTCCTGCCTCCTGGGCTTCATCTCCCCCCACCCTGTCCCCAACACACTTTTTTAGCTGCTTCATCTTCCCTTATGGTGGGATTTCAGGTTACAAAAAAAAAAAAAAAAAGAACCATTTAAAAATAACCATGTTATTTATTCCAATCCGGAATGAATAACTATTTTCAAGGTATTACAAAAAAAATTAGAAAAGGGAGTTTTCAACTTATCCACTGTAATGGCTATTCCAATAAGGTACAAAAGGAAATAAAAAGTTCTGAGAAATTTGGTAACTATTTTAGTCACTACAGTACCCAAACAGGTGAAAAAGACTAAACCCTTGAGTAAAGTCTTTAGTTCATGTAAGGAGATTGTGGAAACCACAAAATAATATCTTTCCTCTTGAGCATGAGAAAGTTTTCTGAAATATATTACTACACATTAACTCATTTTTCTCATTGTTACAACCCCAAAATATGTTGCATCTGGGAAGATCTTATCTTTTGCAGATAAAGTCACACTGAGTCTCAGAAGGATAAGTATATCCTAAGTGATGAATAGCAAGTAGTATTTGGCACAGAAATACATGAATCACTGATCTTGAACTTTGAGAGCATATGAATTAGCTAAGGGAGCCTAGGAAATATAAATTCTGGGCATCTCTATGTTAAGATGGAAGAATAAAACTGTCTCCTAGTAAGAAATGTCACAAAAATAGTAAAGGGCCAGAAAAATCATCATCAGTAGAAATAGCTCAATGCCATTAACGTCAGAAAGTGGTAGCTAAAGAAGGAAAAGGAAACCGCAGAGGGAACAAAATAGAAGTTCGCTACAGAGCATGGCAAGTTCACTTATCTTTCCTCCTCAGAGCCACATGCAAAGTCCATGGAATCCGGACCCAGGTGTGGAGAAAGATGAGTGTGGTGGGTGATGTTATTGTTTGTCTGTCGACTACCGTGTAGTGGAAATGGCTCATAGGAAGAAAAAGGCAAAGTTGGAGAAGGTGCTCTTCCCACATGGCAGTGACAGAATTATCGTACAGAAATGAAGAAAGGAAAAGATAAACACATATTGAAAAATTCCCTCAAGGTGTTCTAGAAAATGGATACAAAGTGTTCAATACCAATACTTCTGGAATAAGAGAAATATCTTAGAAATTCCTAGGCTGAGAGCAAGCCATTTATGGAGGTAAAAACTTTAGGCTGGTGCAGACTACTTCATAGCAACAATCAATACTCTATCAGAAGAGAGAAAAGTCTACAAAATTACAAAGTAGCCCTGAAAAGGAAAGTATGAAGTAAGCTTGTTATTCCCAGCCAACACTCACTGGAGAATAAAGGCAAATTAAATAAAAAAAAAAAGGAAGGAAGAAAAGTCAAGGGTTACTGGTGCTCAAGGGCCCTTCTTGAAAAACTGCCTATCCATGAACTTCAGCCACCTAAAATTTAAAACAGTCTAGGGGCACCTGGGTGACACAGTCAGGTAAGCGTCTGATTTCTTGATTTCAGTCATGATCTCAGGGTCAAGGGTTCAAGCCCCCTTTCAGGTTTCCCACTCAGCCTGGAGTCTGCTTAAGATTCTCTCCCTCTCCCTCTGCCCCTCCCCTGCTCTCTACCTAAAATAAATAAATTAATCTTGAAAAAAAAAAGTCTAACAATGGAGGAGCTACAGTAAAAGGACTGGTGAGGAGTATTGCCTTCATTTAAATATCAAGTAAACATTACATAATTGTGAAGATTAGGCCAAAGAATATAAATTGTTACATCTTGACAGTATAAAGATACAACTGACAAAAATCATGAGGTGGGACAAAGGAAATGATACCGTGCTCATGACTTCATCTGTCAGAGAAGAGAGAATTGGTATGATCTTAAGTTGAATGATCTGGTTAAAAAATTCAGTGATACAAAATTCTTAATCGATTTCATAATTCCTTTTCTTAACCTGAGAGGAATGTATTAGAAAAATAATACGTTATGCTAAAGAAAGATTTATTAAAGTTAACAGTACTTTTAGTTTCATTTAGGTTCTTTTTCTTTCATTAAATTAAAAAAGTATTAAGAGATATGTATTTTATGTATATATAGTTTATCTCATATCTGCCATTCTATCATCTATCTATCTATCTATCATCTCTCTAAATTCCCTAATGCTATACCTGATCACTTTTGGCTTACTCTACTAAAGCCGAACAGGAAGACTGGCAGCTTGTGAAAAACCAGGGTGATCTTCCCATTGAGAAAAATAATTCCTTTAATCATTAGACTTAGGCCACAGATGGCCCACAGTCTAAGTAAAAAGTGAAGAAAAAAATAGATTTATTCCTATAGTGCTTTTCAGTTTTTAGAGCAAGTTACTGTTTATTGTACAGCAGGTTCCTACCTGATTTCTACTTAACCAATTAAGCAGTTCATTTCTTATATGGTTCACAGTTGTGTGTAAGGATCGACGTTCTTGCGTGCTCCTCTCATCGAGATACTCTGGCTCTGTTGGTGGCCCTCTCCACGCTCTCAGCATTAGCCCTTTTTCTGTGCACAGATGGCTTCTTACTGCAAATAGCTGCCACTTTTTGCCTGTGGGATTTTTCTAGCTATAGCTGTGTGTTCAGCCCACACAAGGGGCAGCTGGGAGCACAAGGGGGCCATGGCCCAGGGAGAAGCCCTGTAAGGATGATAGATGGGAGCTGGCACCTCCGTGTCCCAGCCCCGTGGCCCCTCGGGCGGGCCCACTCTGAGGCACAGCGCGCAGTCTTCTAGCGGTTACCAGCCTGATGAGTCCCAGGTGTGCATGGCCCGTGCCTGCTCTCTCTCGCTTCGCCATCTTCCTTCTCACTGGTGCTTCCTAAGGTGAGCTCCGAGATGAAGTATGTTCACCCACATCTTTGTTTCAGGGTCCACTTCTCAGGAAACTAAGCTGAACATAGTGGCACTATGGTTATTTCTTATCAAGAAAACTGAGGTTTCTCATGACTTCTGCTTCGTTGCAGGAAAATTGGTCCAGCCTTTCTGCAGAGACAATCTGCTCCAGCCAGATACCGGGCAGGGGCTGGCCCCTTTCAAAACAGATCATCAAAGTAATAGACCGTGAGTTGGTTAAGCTATCAGATGTCTTGTGTATTTTAATTTTATTATGGATATCTTGGTTGTCTTGAGATTGATTTATCTCAGTTCTGTTTTCTAAGTTGGCTAATTTATAACCACTGGCTTCAGATAAATATCAAATAAACAGGCAGCAGAGGCTGTTCTGCTAAGGGAAAATGATTTAGAGACCATTGCCAGGCCATAAACCTGGTGAATCTAAAGAACTAAAATTTAACAAACAGAAAACAAATTTGAGTCCAATAATTCTGGCAGTGCCTCATCGGATGAAATTGGGTCTTTTTTTTTTTTTTTGGCAATTGGGAGAAAAATCATCCCTTTAAGTTTATTTATTGTTTTGCTTATGCTTTGCAATTAAAGGTTGCCCTTTAAATCTGGAGAAATAAATTCATGTAGATGTATAATTTGTTTCTAGTTTTGAAAAAGCTCAGATTAGGGAGAAAAGCAATGTTGTCGGGGTCAAGAGAGGACTAACCCATTAGCCAAGTGAGCTGGGTTCCGGCTCCAGGTGCAATCATTAAAAACACCTGGTGTCAGTCCTTCACAACATCGATCACAATACGCAATTATATACTTATTTTTTTAGGTTATCTGTTTAAATTCTGTTTCTGCAGCTAAATCAGAAGCTTTATGAAAGCGGGTCATGCATCTGTCTTGTTTAAATATCTTAATCCTGTCTCAGCAAAGAGTAAGCACCCATTAATTACCTGTTGAACAAATGAATACATTATCTCTAGGACATTTACAATTTAAGTTTTCTGAGCCTTCGTTTCCTCATGTGTAAAATAGGAGTTGGCTATGGTTATCACTAAGCTTCTTCCTAGTTCTAACAATAAATAATTCTATTTGAGTTTTTTGGGTACATTTTATTGAAGATTCATAGAAGTGTACAGCTTGATGAATTTTTATATGGATATATAGCCAAGGAAGTGCCACCAGATCGAAATAGAAAGTTACCGGCACCCCTACAAGTTTCCTTATGCCCCTACCAGTGACTAACCACCCCAAAGCTAACAACTTGTCCAGCCGATATAATCCTGGATTTGTTTTGCTCACTTTTGAACTACATATAAATGGTGTCATGCAGTATACATTATTCCTTTGTTTCCTTTCCTCAGTTTTTGGTCTGTGAGATTCACTTAGGTTGGTGTCAAGAGTGGTAATTTGTTCTTTTTATTTGCTATTACTGTGTATAAATATACCACTACTAATCAATTCTAATAGGGTTTCCCCTCTATTTTGGCTGTTACTTTTTTTTTTTTTTTGAGAGAAAGAAAGAGAAAGAGTGTGTGAGCCCGGTGGGGGGAGGGGCAAAGGGAGAGGGAGACTTGAGGCTCCCTGCCCACCATGGAGCCCATCTTAGAACTCAATCTCACGGTCCTGAGATAATGACGTAAGCAGAAAGCAAGAGTTGGACGCTTAACTGACTGAGCCATCCCATAAATCATGGTAAATATTCTTTTACAAATTTTTGCGGAGGAGGGCGGTCTATAGATTGTTCTTTAGGTAAATACCCAGGAGTAGGGTTGCTAGGTCATGGTATGTATTTGTTTACTAGATACTAGAGACTTCTTATGCAGTAGTACTCAGTTATCCTCCTACTAAGGATGTACAAGAATTCTAAGAGATGAAGGCAAATGTTACTCTGCGTTTCAAAGTCTTTGGTTCCCCAATCTCTCACATGCAATTCCAGAATTAGCAAGAGCCCTTTGAAGGGTGGGAAACTGGCTACATTTTGGGTACTTCAAGTTTTCATTCAGTCCATCTGGCTGCCAAAATCCTTGCTGATTTCATTTTCCTCCAGTCCTCAACTAGAAACCTCCAACCACTTCCTCCCAACAAGAGGACAGTTGGTGGTGATATCTTGCCGTGGAAAGATTCCCCCTAATCTAGAATTCCAGTTCATCTAGTTCCCAGGGCAACCATGCCACTCTGTCTTAACTAAGGTATGCTTTTTGTCATTCATCCACTCTCCTAGATGCTGCTAGGGGCATCATTGGGCTATACACTTCCCAGAAGCAAAGATCCTCTGATCTGTGAATTATTGATCCAGACATATTGGGACCAGTAATATCGTACCAGTTACAGATCATATTTGTAATATGGGATCAAATAGAAGAAAGAACATCCAGTTTTCACGCTCATTTGTTTTAGAATTGCAACCCTAGAAGCAACGTGGAGTAATGGACTTCACTGATGTCCTTGCTGATACACAGTGGTTTACAGTGAGGGAATTTGGATAGGCTTGTAGTCACTTAAAATTATGCTTGAGGTGGGTAAGAAAGAAATTTAGTGCTATTAGATAACAACTCTTTTTATCGCTTGTCTTTTTTTGTTCAACTTTCTGTAAACTTGCTTGTACCCTCTAGAGTAATCTCTTCCTTATGTCCACCAAGCTTCTGCCTCATCACCAACCCTAGTTTTGAATCCAACTATGAAAGGAGAAGAGGTGAGAGAGAAGGAAAAAAGGGAAAGAAGGGCATAATAAATCAGGGAAGGAGTGTGCTTTACGCTCAGGCTAGAAATGTGCATGTTTGTGTTTGTGTTTGTGTGTGTGTGTGTGTGTGTTAGGGTAGGCTTGTGTCCTGACTCCAAACCTGCACTTTTAGGATGAAAATAAGCAAAATTTTCTGGTCTTCGTTCTAAATGAGAAGTAGGCCTATTGCATAAGAGCAGTTCATATAAGTAGTAAACGGAAATAATTTGCATAGAAAGTAGGTACTTGGGCTTTCACTCTGTTTCAGAGACTGGGGCATTGGTTCATCAGGACAATGAAAGCGGTCCTCCTCAGACATATGACCTCTTGATTTCCTGGAAACTTGCCAGGCAAATTTCAAAAAAGAATTCATTCATTCAGACTGAATGATGAACTCAGTCTCACTACTGTTTTAGAAAAACAACACAAAACAAAAACCCCATACAACAAAATTATTCTTCATCATTTTGTAAAATATTTACTTTTGGGGTACCTTATTATTCTAATATGTCTTAGATAACTTATGTTTATTTTTATTAAATTAAAAGTTTATTGAAAATTAGAATTCAGGTTGAAGTAATTATTCAACTATCATAAATCACTCTGGTGCTGTTATTTGTTCAAAACTAATTAGGTTTGTGACCTTAAGCAAATGAGTTTATCTTCCTAGTGCTTGTTTTTATTATTTCAGAGAAAGAGGATCATTATCCTAATTCCACTTATTATTAGTCATGTTGCTATATGATCAGTTTCTGAATGCCAGTGTCATTAAATTCAGTCTTGAGGATCCCAAGACCTAAAAGAATGGAAAGTTCTTTAATACTAGATAGACATTAGGGCCATGACCATTGTGTGGTTTCTTAACCTGGTGGAAAAAGCAGGATAAATCTTTTTACCTAGACTAGTAAAGGGCCTAAGTACCTTGCTGTATGCCTGCTGTGTGTGTGTGTGTGTGTGTGTGTGTGTGTGTGTGTGTGTGTGTGCGCATGTTCATTCTTAAGTTCTTCTTTATTCTTTCATGGCTTCCAAAGATAGGCGTGATCCTTGGTAAGGTCTTTTCATACCATGTGTGTGGGGGAGGGTGAGAACCATCAAAACGTTGGTCCTATGCAGAAAGGAGTTCCAAGAAAATAAAATCTTTTCTGCAATCCATTTCTGTTTATACGACCCATCAAAGCTACACCCAGTCTTTTACAAGCTATAGCCCATGGTTGATGATTTAGGTATATGAGGATTCCCTTGTGTCCTTGTCACGAAAGAGTTTTTAAGAGGTGGAGTGAAAGGAAGTTCCTCGGCTCCCTCTAGAGGGAAGAGTGTGCTATTAACATAACTTTTGAGGATTAGTTCAAGAAAATGTGTGAATGATAGGCTTCTTTAGAAAAGTTCAAAGTATCACACAAATTAATTCAGTTGAAAACCTGTGATACCTGGTACTATGTGAAAACCCTCATTTGCAAGATGCTTTTAAGGTGTAGGAAAGAGAAAAGAGGTAAAACACATTTGTGCAAATGGGTGTAAGATATAATAAAAACAGATTAATTAAGATAGAGACAAAATGGCCAAGGGGATCAAGAACAGTTCCATGAAGGAAAGGCTATTTCATGGAAATCTTTTTGGGCTAGGGAAATGGAAAAAAAGAGAAGGAAAAGTCATTGTTTTAAATAATAAAATTTCTAAATTATCTTTAATTTTTTGAATTTCAAAAATCATTTTTTTTCTATATCAAAAATGCTTTGTAAATTGTAGCCTTCTTCTGACTGTTTAGGTCATCTCATGCCACTTTTACCTAACACTTTATGCTCTAGTTGTTCTAATCCCTTGCAGTTTCTCTCTGATTTCACACCTTAGTGTCTGTGACTGACTGTAAGTAGTCTCCTCTGTCTAGAATGCCTTCCCCAACTTCTTTTATCTTAGAATCTTTTATTCACTTTTCAGAATCAGCTCAAGCATATTATCTTTTCCAAAATATTTTTTCATACCTGCACACTTCCAGCCAATAAGACTGGTCTAAACACAGTCTTTTTTGTGTCCAGTGGTCCCAAGGGTGCCTCTCTCAGTGTCTACCACATATTCTTGGAATTGTTTCCTGAGATCTCTATCTCTGCTGGCAGATTACAAGTACTTCTTGGGCTGAGGCCATGCCGTAATCATTCTTACACTCACATGATACAGTACAGTGCCTTGAACATGTTTGTACTCAGTAGACGTGGAATTGAGTTGTCCTTTGACTTTCCAACATGTATTCTAAACTGTGCTGCATTATTCCATATGTGTGATGAAACTGAGGGAAGTTTATTCCCTCCCATTGTAATGATCTTGGGCGGCTCCTAAGAGGTGTATGAGGATTAAGGTTGACATGATTTTGTGTCAGAAATCACTTATTCCAAAGGGGTATTCAATAGGAGCCATTCCTCACTTCAGTGAATCAGAGAACTCTCAGGAAAAATGCCAATATTTAGGTCTATGATGAAGGAATAGAATCACTGTTATGTATTCTTACAGTTCAGAGTTACCTGAACAAAATGCCCATTTTACAGTTTGGGAAATTGAGACGCAGAGAAACTAAGTAATTGGATTGAAGCTGCCCTCTAATGAACAGTGAGATCAGAATCTACAGAAAAGCATCCTGTGCTTTGCAGGTTGTGACCGAAGGTTGCTATTGGAGCCACAGGGCCCAGTGGGAAGTGGCAAGGGAACCACCAGAGGCTAGGTTTTTGTTCCCTCTGCTATGCATATGACCCTTCCCATTGGTGGGTGCCCTCACTTGTAAATACAGAGGGTACCAACTGGTTATGGTGAGGATTAGATTAAGACCAAGGGGATAAAGAATGGTCTGGTGGAGAAGTCAAGGTATTTCTGAAAGGCTAGGTAAATAGAGAAGTGGGAATTGCGAGTTTAGGCAGGAGAGGGTGGAGAAGGTGCCTTCTCTTGGAGTTTACTAAACTGAGGATTTGGGGAGCCTGACATGTTCCTGGAAACATGGTTCAGTCAAGGGCACTAGGGGTAGAATGTGGAATCAAAAGAAGAAGAAATTTTTCTTAATAGAGAGAGTGGTATTTGCAGAATTTATATACCTATATAGATCATAGGTATTAACTAGCCTTAGAAGGTTTTCCTCAATACCACAAGGTATTTTTAAAATAAGACTTAAAGGACATATTAGTAGCTTAAGTGTGATTGGAGAATGTTTTTGGTTACGGAATGATACTGTTTGCTAAAGCTTATTCCTTTTGTGTTGTATCTGGAACATATCTTAGGGTTTCTTTCAAATATGGGAGAGAGTTACAAGGTTTTTCTCATCTAATTAAGGATGTAGGATTCCCTAACTGAATTATAAAGGGGCTGATCTCTCCCCATCCTTCATCCCCTGTCCAGCTTCTTTTTATAAGTGAATTAACATGCAATTTAAATTGAATGAGCGATAGCCTATCAGGAGATAAACTTTAATAGCTCCCGGAACAAAAACTAATAGGAAAATAAGCTTAACTGAATCTAAAATTGCCTTAAAATTTAGCTTGAGGTTGGGTTTTGAATCACTTAATTTGTAAGTTCCAGAGTTCAAAAATATATATTTCAGTTTTCATTGTTTTTGTGTATGTGTGTAAAAATTTGACATAACATTACTAAACCATGGGTTTTAACTGTAGCAACAGTGACTATATTGACTGACAGTTTATAATTAACCATAAACTGTTAGAACTGGAAGGGACTTAGTGCAAAGCCTTTCTCTGAGTTCTGCAGAAGCCTAGTCTTACTAGATGCTGTGGAGAAAGACTGCTCTTTGTGCAATGAAGTTGGGAAACACTGGATACAGTCGCTCTCACTTGGAAATTGACAATGTAGTGAACTTATTAAGGACTGAGAATTCTGTAACAATGAATCTTATTGATCTGTGTTTAACTGAAGGTTTCTGCAGTGTGTTTCACTGTGGAACCTTTCTTGATAAACAGTTATTGGTGACTTGTAAAGAAAACACCTGAGGATATTTAGTCCCAGATCAAGAGGCTTTGCTCATGGCCACGTAAACTCATGGATCTTGATTCCCAATCTATTACAGCTAGCTAATGGCCTTACCAAAAAGAACAGAAAATGTAGTTATGGTTTATTTTTAGAGAACATATGGTTACTAATTGGTGATTTTTTTGGGAAATGTTCACAAACTATCTCTTTCATAACGTGTTGTGAAAGGTTGTTGGTTATTAAATTTATCAATCTGGAATTAATACTTCCTGAAACTTGAAGTATTTGCCAATTTTCAGTCCTCTGATGTCTTTTTCATTTGCTTTGGTTTCCCAAAGATAATTGATAATGATTGTAAACACCTATTCCAATCTTATGATCTGATTCATCTGGTTTGGATATTTAGAATCTTTGGAAGTAACAAATTACTCTGATACAATCACCTTATACATCTTGATTTCTTCTCCACTTTAACCAAGGTTTTGCCTTTTCTAATTCTTCTCCTTCTTAAAGAAATGGAAGATAAGTTTTATTTCTGTTTATTACTGGTTGTATACAACAACATTAATGGTATATTATTTAATCTAATATATAATAATTGTATGATAACTTTTGGATCTTTAGATAGAAAAAAATAGTTCAATATTTTTTACTTATGATATGCCCATAATTTGAATTTAACCCCATAGGAGTTATAGACTTTACCCTGAAAAACCAACTCACACATTTAGATTAATTCCTAATTCATTGACTACATTAGTGTCCCCACTCTGCAAAAAAAAGGAAAATGCTAATATCACTCAGATTAAAAGCAGAACATATCCCTTATATAAAAAGTAGTGGGTTCATATCTAGGGTACTTATGAAATTCTTTTTTTTTTTTTAATTTTTTTTTTAAAGATTTTATTTTATTTATTTGACAGAGAGAGAGATCACAAGTAGGCAGAGAGGCAGGCAGAGAGAGAGGAGGAAACAGGCTCCCTGCGGAGCAGAGAGCCCGATGCGGGGCTCGATCCCAGGACTCTGAGATCATGACCTGAGCCGAAGGCGCGGCTTAACCCACTGAGCCACCCAGGTGCCCCTTTATGAAATTCTTAAGGTAAAGGTTCTCTAGAGAGCCAAGAGCCCACAGCCTGGCAATATAAAATATAAAATAAGAATTAGGAGGGGCCACTCTCAAATGACGTCTATTAGTGAGAAGATGTGAAGCCTACAGAGAAATATGAGGCATGTCAAGCCACTTGGAGTAGGTACATGTTGAACAGGCCCCGAATGTTCCCCTGAGCAGCGTCACTGTTACCACACTAATTACTGATGGTGGTCAACCCTGGAGAAAAGCTTTCAGAAAAGTTAAGAGCTTGGTATCCCAGTGGTTTGTATTCCCTGGTAAAGGCTGGGGAAGGGAGGGGCCGCAGCCTGGTGAGCTGGAGAAAGGAGCTGGTGAAAGAATGGGGGAAGGAAAAGGATGAGCCTATAGACCCAGGGTTCAAGCAGGAATTGTCCAAGACCTGCTTCATGTGAAGTGTGATGCAGAGCCAACCACCGATTCCAGGTAGTGCAGCCACACAGCGATAACCAACCTTTCCTAAGCTTCTGCTATGCCGTGAATTTTCAAAGTATAATTTCATGCCCTCCTCAGCACAGCCATCTGAAAGATCACCATTATCCTCACTGCAGACTTGAAAGCTAAGGCTCAGGGACATTCATGGATTTGGTGAAGATCCTGGGAAGAGGCAAAGCCGGAATCTAGATCTGTCTGTTGTCTCCAGAATCCAGGAACATGGCCAGGTTCTGGCTATGCCATTCTCTGATAAAAGTGTCCAGGCAAGACACTGAAGCTGACCGCCCAGGATATCTAAACAGAACGAGTACAGCTGTAGGGACATTTGACCAAACATTCACTCAGCTACCATGAACTTTAAAGAAGGGCACAAAGCACCTGTGCTATAATGAATTAAGCAGAGTATTTACTTTTGGGAGGTCTCCGACTGATGCATGAGACAAGCAGTCCAATGCATTTGTCCGGCATGGAGAGGAGGCGAAAGCATTTGATTTTACATGTCTTCTGATGAGGTGTGCTCTTCTCAGACCCCACAGCCCTCCCCATTGTCAATTCACCCTTTGTCAGTATGCTCCTGACCCCTAAGACAAGAGTTGGTACCTTGGGCCCAGAATCTTTGGTACAGAGGCAGGAGGGGCAGTGTTGAAATAGATCCAGTTGTAGTGACATAAAGTAAATATCATCAGGAAATAATGTGATGTAGATGTAGTTGTCAATAATGTGACATAGTTTGTCAATGTTCTACTTATCAATATTTTCTTCCCACCCAAATTTATGTATAATTTCCTCCCTAATTTTAGCAGAAATCAATCATCTTTTTATCTAATTTATGATATATGTATATACGTATATATATATTACTTCTTTTCAGCGCAACAGTAGTCACTGTTTTTGCACCACACCCAGTGTTCCATGCAATGCTTGCCCTCCTTAATACTCACCACCTGGCAACCTCCCACCCCCTGCCCTAATTTATGATATTTTAGTATCTCCCACTTTTCTTATTTATATTTGTGCCCTTGGCAAAAATTTGAATTGTATTTTTATTGCAAAAGCAATATACATTTACAAAAAAGAAAAAAGTTCACCTAATTGTCTTGCTCAAAGGCAAACACTGTTACTGTTAACTTCTGGGGTGTTATGTACAAGTATAGGCATTTCAAAACTTTTTTTTTTTTTTTTACAAAGTCCAGGCACCCTCTGTATGTTACATAGCTTCCCTTCCCCTCTGCCCACCCCCACTGCCCAACTTAGATATTCTAGATGTTTTCCCCATATTATTAAACATTTTAACTTTTAAAAAAAATATTTTTATTTATTTATTAAGAGAGAGTGAAAGCAAGCAAGCGAGCTTGAGCAGAAGGAAGGGCAGAGGAAGAAGCAGACTCTCCCCACTGAGTGGGGAGCCTGATGTGGGGGCTCAGTCCTCAGATTCTGGGATCACAACCTGAGCCAAAATTAAGTCTGATGCTAAGCTGACTGAGCCACCCAGGCACCCCTAAACATTTTAACTTTTGAGTTACATTTTGTTGAAAGGATGTGTCATAATTTATTTAATCCATTTTCTGTCAGCGGATATTGTTTGGCCTTTATAGTTTTCTAGTTTTAACATGAATTTGCAAATAAATATCCAATATGCTTTGTATAGTTGTTAAGAAAGAGTTACTATTGTCCATGCTAGTTACTTCTTGTTACTATTTCTGAGCTGACAGGAGCCCCAAATGGTCCATTTTAACTAATCCTTGACTGAAGGACCTGAAGCAAAGAGATATTCGGGCTGCTCTCAACTTGAGAACGGCCTCACTTCTCTTTCTGGACACTAGGTGTCACTTCAGTTGTTGAAAAGGATTTTTAGGTTTTTAGAAATGAAATTCTTCAGAGTAGACCGGTAGGCTCTAATCTTTACGGTGATGATTACTCACATTCTTTCTCTGCTTTTTGAGTTTTCTCCTGTCTATCCTGTAGCAGCACTATTAAGCTGCCATAATCAGATAAATCCATTTCTTAGTCTACTTTTCTTTTTTAGTCCCTGAAATACTAGTTTTCCTCTCTCTCTCTCACCTTGTTAGTCTGAATTAAAAGGCAAAACAAACAAAAAACCTTAAATAAACAAAAACCATCAACCCAAAAACCTGGATCAAAAAAAGCTACAGGATCTTAAATTTGAGCAATCTCAATTCAGTTGTAAAATTCAGCTTAAGTAAAGTTTTCTCCTAGTCTTCTACGAAATACTGAATATGAACTTTCCAAACCCATGTCTGTGAATTATCCATGTGTGGAGGGTCTGTGGGCCAGGCTTCAGTCCAGCTCAGTTGTTCCGTCACCTCGTTAAGTACTATGTTCCTGGGGGTGTGTTTGTATATACTGAGCAGGAGACTTGCTTCAGGGACTCAGTAAGAAGACACATGTTAGTAAGCTTTTGATTCCTACAAGCAGTTAATTTCTTGGGTTATCAGATGAGCAGAAGGATTGTGATGTGTTTCCTTTACAGAAGGGGAGATCACTGGGAGTTGGCTTTTGTATTCGTTAGCTTACATTTGACATTGATGAGCATACCTGTTCCCCAACCAGCCTGCTTACCTTTCTTATTGGGACAACTAGTTTGATTTCAGTTATTCAGGGAAATGAGTGTCTCTGTGCTTACAGTTTTATTTATTTATTTATTTTCAAATTCAGCTTATTTCCCAAGGATAAATTCCTATGAATGAAAGTACCAGGTGAAAAGGCATGCATATTTTTAAAAATCATAATACATATTGCATAATTGATTTAAAACAGATCAACTGATTCATAATGTAGAAGGGCCATATATTTGTTCTTCCGTGATAGATTCTTATTCAGTTGTGGTTCAATTACTTAAAACGACCATTTCGGAGGTGTTTGAAACTGTTTTGCTCACAGTACAGATTTATGGAACCATCTCTTTCAGAGAAAATTATATTTCTCTCTCTCTCTCTCTCTTTTTTGGGCAACTTACTACATTACATTAAATATGATTATTCTCAATGAATTATAAAGGTTTTTGTAAACCCATTTGCTAGTTTTTTTTTTAATTTTGAAATTCGTGCCACGTGGAGCTACCGACTTTGTTTTTATATCACAATTATCAAACATCCTTATAGATTTTCTTCTTTCTTGCTTTTTTTTCCTTTGTTTCCTAGGTGTTAAAAAGTGACATAAAAAATTAGTAAGAGGACAAATCTTTAATTTAGTCTGTTTTCATTCCTTATCTGCTTTGTAGAAATTGACATACAGACATTATTCTTGGCTTTCTGATAATCTTTCTGGATAAAGTTGTGGAGTTGGCATCGACAATATCTGAAAAATGCTCTCTTTTTAAAGGACGAAGGGACTGGGGTGAGCCAGACAATCCCTTGGACTCTATGAATCATATGCCGGAGCTCTTTGCCTTGCAGGCAAAGTTAGGGGACTGTCACCTGGTAAGGGAAAATCTGGTTTATTCCTTTGAGGCTTTTAAGCGAGTTATAAAAGATAAACTCACAGGATGCTGTCTACTAGAAGTACGAAAAAGATACAGTAGACTGGTTGGAATACTTTAACAGTCAGTACAGTCCTAACCAGAATTTTTGACTTGCCTAGATAACTACCTTAGAAAATATGCTATCAATATCTGATTACTAAAGTAATACATATTTGTAATAAGAATGTGAGAATTGAAACAAGTACGTTAAAGATGCATTAGTCCAGAATCTCTTGTTATCAGGTGACAGAAACCCAATCAAACTAATATGAACATGGCAGAAATGTATTGTTCACATAAATAGGAGGCCAAGAGGTTGAAGTTTCAGAAAAATCTTGGTCTAATTGTTGAATCTAATGAAGATATTCTCTTGCTGATATTCTCTCTAGAGAGGATCTTTCTTTCTTTCTTTTATTTATTTATTTTTAAGATTTTACGTATTCATTTGACAGAGAGAGCAAGAGAGCATAAGCAGGGGGAACAGCAGAAGGAGAGGGAGAAGCAGACTCCCTGCCGAGCAAGGAGCCAGAGCCCAACGCAGGGCTTGATCCCAGGGCTCTGAGATCATAACCTGAGCCAAAGGCAGGTGCTTAACTGACTGAGTCACCCAGGCACTCCATAGAGAATATTTCCTGAGAGAATTTCTCTCTTTTCCTCTCATTCCTTAGTTTGTTGCTGTTTTCCTATGTCTTGGCTGCATGTCTGCGGGCTATCTTAATCAGGTGCCAAAATGTCACCAACTAAGATAAGGTCCCATGGGCAGCTCAAGGTTAATTGTGGCTTTACCAGCTCACAGTGATCCCAGACAGAAGACAGGCACTTTTCCTGATGGCTGTGGGCAAGAGTCTGTGGTCCTCCTGTATTAATGCTGTGGCCAGGGGTTTGCTAGCTGGGCCTAGGTCACAAGCCTCCCTTTGCACTGAGTGATGAGGTCAAATTACCTAGAGCACATAGCAAGGTTAGCCATAAGTTAGAGGGGTTGTGTTACATGGGAAAAATGGAGAGAGTGGAGAGAGTAATAGCTACTCTGAGTATCTGCAGAAGAAAATGGTGAGGAAAGGTGCTTTCAGAAGAATAATGGGCACCTGAACCCAAGAACACATGATTTCACATGATGTGTCCGGACCATGGACAGGAAGCCAGAGGTAGTAGGCTGTGTTTGACTGCAGGTCCCAAACATCAACAAAGGGATATGGTATCACCAATAAACATATGTTCTGCTCTCCAGCCATGCCCCCCCCCACAACCAGCCACACCTTCCTCATCTTCGGCAGACCAAGGGGCTAACTCTAGGGCAGAAAAATTAAAGTTCTGCCTTGTTAAAGAACCTAAAACCTCAAAGTACATGCTCCTACTGAATCTAGATAAAAGGATTGGGAAGCATCCAGCTGATCCTTCAACTTATGACTCACATTCTGACATTTTAAAGCATAGTAGCTTTTATTTGGGCATTTAGGACATAAGCAAATGAAGACAAAGATTCAGCAAATTATAGATATTTGTGTGTAGAACTTTTTGCCATGACTAAGCAAAAATGCCATATGTTTCTTTGGGGACCTCTTTGTCTTGTTCACCCAGTTCATCCAGCATTTGACAGAATGGCCAGCATATTTTTTTTTAAAGATTTTATTTATTTATTTGACAGACAGAGATCACAAGTAGGCAGAGAAGCAGGCAGAGAGAGAGAGGGAAGCAGGATCCCTGCTGAGCAGAGAGCCCAATGCGGGGCTTGATCCCAGGACTCTGGGATCATGACACGAGCTGAAAGCAAGGCTTTAACCTATTGAGCCACCCAGGCACCCCTGGCCAGCATATTATAGGTGCGGTTTAAACAACTGGATGGATTTAAGTGATTCTTGCTGGATACCTACCTCCAGAGGATCCCAAATCCTCATTGTCAACTGTTCCTCAAAGATTTATGACCCACAGATGTTCATGCTGTTTTCAGCAAGAGCACAACTTCCTGCAGCATGAAGTCCTTGGGCATTCCTCTATAACTCCTACCCAGAGAACACCAGGGGAAGCAAGGTGTTACTGTTTCTGCAGAAACAGAAGGTGAATGTCACTCGTTCCCCCTTCCTAGCCATTGGGATTCCACCTCTTTTAGTGGGTAATGTGGCTGATATTTTTGCTCTGGACTTAGTCACGGATCAGCTGTTCATGCGCTTTTCTGTCTTGGTGGTGTTTACGGACAGAGGGGGTCTAAAAGGGGAGAGAGGTATGTGGTGGGGGAACAGGGAAGGTGAAGGAGGAGAACACTGAAGAAAGGAAGAGAGAAGGAAAGAAATAAGAGGGATCTTGCACATTATAGAGGTTGAAAATAGCTTATGTGTATATGTCAGTGGCTGTGGGGTCAAATGCCATTTTCAACCATTTCTATAATTTTTATCTGAGTCTCAATGACCCAATTTAGGTGGGGATGGGAGAAGACTTGAAATAATAATGACACCAAAATATATATTTTTTAATTAAAACTCTTACTGTTTTGGTAGGTAAAGTGGTTTGCAAAACATTGTCCTTCTCCAGCCCAGACTTAAAAGCACAAGGGTGTTCGGGTTTGTGAAATTTGTGCTTAATTAGTCACAGAAGACAGAATGAGTCATCAGTTAGAAACAAGACTTTTGGGCCCTACATGGTTGTTTGCGTTTAAAGCACTGGGTGTTATAGGCAACTGATGAATTACTGAACTCTACATCTGAAATAGAAGATGTCCTATATGTTGGATAATGTAATTTTAATTAAAAAAAATTTTAAAAAAATCCTTAGGAAGGTTTTGAAATTGTTTACGGTTCAAAGCAAGAAACCAATTCTCCATAGCCGAATTTCTGGGTGCAATAAAAAAGATAACTTTTATTTGGGTATTCCTGTGTCAAGACTCTGCAAGCCAGGAAACCTCATTACAGGCTAATCTGTGTGCTACCAGCTCATGTGTAGCTGCTGTGGATATTGATGTTTTGAATAATAAATAGGCACATGGGAGTTATATACAAAACACAAAGCTTAAGCTTACAGTCTACCCACAGTGGCTGTTTATCTCCAAATGCTTCAACTGATTTTGGTTTAATAACAAAACTAGATGGAAACTATGTTATATGGTCTTATAAACCACTGGCAAGCTCAGGCAGGACTTCTCACGTCCTGTAAAGTCAGGTCAGGGATTTCTGAGTGTCTCCAGAGGGTGTCCAAGTCGTTACGGCCAACTACCACAAGGAGATCCTGGGCAACACCCTGTTCAAACCGGGCATCATGCTTCTGCTGGCCACTGCAGCCATCATGTATTTCAGTGGTTCTTTTGTAGTATCTGGCTTACTTCTGAATCTAGCATGGTAAGGGTTAAAATGTAGGATCCTTGTCTTGGGTTTCCTCGTTTCTGTCATTTTGGGCTATAAGCACATCCTCAAGTTTCATGCCCAGACTCTACTGTGGAAGCTCAACCAGTTGATGAGTGAACTCTTGCCCAACATGGAGCTTGAACTCATGACTCCAAGATCAAGAGTTGTGTGCTCTATTGACGGAGGCAGGCAGTTGCCCCTTAGACTGTTTCCCCCTGAAGCTCTTAGTTTTATAAAATTATGTTATTTAAAAACCCTTCTAGTTACTTCCTTTTTATTGAATGAATCCCTGTATCAGCCAGGGTTCTCCGGAGAAAGAGAACCAATGGGGGAGGGAGAGAGAGGGTGACTGAGAGAGTGAATGGTTTGTTTTTAAGGAATCGGCTCACAGGATTATGTGGACTGGCAAGTTTGAACTCTGTAGGGCAGGCTGGCTGGCAGACAGGAAACTCAAGGAGGATTTTTATATCACAGTCTTGAGGTAGAATTCTCTCTCAGGGTAAGTTCAGTCTTTGTGCCTAACGCCTTCATCTGATTAGATGGTGCCCACCAAAGTCAACTGAGAGCAACTCTTACTCAGACCTACAGAATGCCTTCCTAGCAACATCTAGATGTGTTTGAACAAACAACTGCCCACTGCAAACTAGCCAAGCTGACACACAAAATTAACCATCAACCCCCTTCTAATATCTATTTCCTAAGCAAGCCACCTACTAGATGCCCCTCTTTAACACATGTTTATTTACTTCATTCAGATTTCATTCTTATTATTCTATCAAAATCCAGACTCTCATGAAATGAGCAACCTCAAATACACATGTCCAATAACTTCCTTTAAATAACTGCCTTCCATGGAAGGGAATATTGAAGAAGTGTCATTATTATTATTGAAATATAATCGACACAATGTTACACTAATGTTATACAAATGTTATATAATGTATACATGGTATATATAATGTATACATTGTGTTATAATAATATTATACAATGTATATGTTATATATACAATGTGTACAATACATTGATTTGACGATTACAAACATTACTCACTGCTCACCTACGGTAGGTGTAGTCATCATCTGTCACCATACAATATTGCCACAATATTATTCACTATATTCCCTAGGCTGTACTTTTTATCTTCATGACTTATTTATTTTATAACTGGAAGTTTGTATCTCTTCATAGCCTTTACCTATTTTCCCCATCCCCCCTCCCATTTCCCCTCTGGCAATCAGTTGTTTGTTCTCAGTTTTTGAGCCTCATTTGTTCATTTGTTTTGTTTTTTAGATTCCACATGTACGTGAACTCATACTGTATTTGTCTTTCTCTGTTGGACTTACTTCACTAAGCAGAGTACCCTCTAGCTCCTTCCATGCTGTTGCAGATGGCAAGAATTCATTCTTTTTTACAGCTCAGTAATATTCTGTTGCATATATATATGTATATTATATACATGTATATATCACATCTTCTTTATTCAATCTATCAATGGACACTTGGGTTGCTTCATATCTTCGCTACTGTAAATAATGCTTCAATATAGGTAGGGGTGCATATATATTTCCAAATTAGTGCTTTTTATTTTCTTTGGGTAAATACCCAGTAGTGGAATTACTACAGTAGTGGAATTACTGGGCCATATGTTATTTTTATTTTTAGTGTTTTGAGGAACCTCCACACTGCTTTCCATAGTAGCTTTACCAATTTACATTCCCACCAAAAGTGCACAGGTTTCCTTTTTCTCTTGTGACCCTTTTTCCTCCTCTTAACTCTGTGGTTCTGTTAATGAACAGAAATTGTTTATTGTGGACAAAGCTGTCGTATCTTTTCATTTCTGGCCAGTGATTTTTTTTTTTCTACTCTTGAACTCTCTCTCCTGAGCTCATGATGTTATCTTGGTGAAGGGGAACATGAGTGAGAAGCCAGAGTTTTTTTGTTTGTTGTTTTTTAAAATAGGTATTTATTATGGCATTGGAAAAAAGGAGGCATAGCATTTCATTTTGTTTTGTCATTGAGTGAAGACTATTCCACATGTACTTGGAAATATGTATTCTGCTATTTTTGGACTGAATGTTCTGCATATGTCTGTTAGTCTATCTAGTCTAATGTATCATTCAAAGCCATTGCTTCCTTGTTGATTTTCTGTCTGGAGGATCTGTACATTGAGGTGGATTAAAGTCCCCTGCTTTATTACACTGCTGGGTATTTACCCCAAAGATACAGATGTAGTGAAAAGAAGGGCCATCTGTACCCCAATGTTTATTGCAGCAATTACTACGGTCGCCAAACTGTGGAAAGAACCAAGATGCCCTTCAACGGATGAATGGATAAGGAAGATGTGGTCCATATACACGATGGAGTATTATGCCTCCATCAGAAAGGATGAATACCCAACTTTTGTAGCAACATGGACGGGACTGGAAGAAATTATGCTGAGCGAAATAAGTCAAGCAGAGAGAGTCAAGTATCATATGGTCTCACTTATTTGTGGAGCATAACAAAGAACATGGAGGACATGGGGAGATGGAGAGGAGAGGGAGTTGAGGGAAACTGGAAGGGGAGATGAACCATGAGAGACTATGGACTCTGAAAAACAACCAGAGGGTTTTGAAGGGGCCGCGGGGAGGGGGGGGAGGTTGAGGAACCAGGTGGTGGGTAATAGGGAGGGCACGTACTGCATGGAGCACTGGGTGTGATGCCAAAACAATGAACACTGTTATGCTGTAAATAAACAAATAAACGAATTAAAAAAAAAGTCCCCTGCTTTATTTTATTTTATTTTATTTTGTTTTAATTATGTGACAGAGAGGGAGAAATCACAAGTAGGCAGAGAGGCAGGGAGGAAGCAGGCTCCCCGCCGAGCAGAGAGCCCGATGTGGGGCTTGATCCCAGGACCCTGAGACCATGACCCAAGCTGAAGGCAGAGGCTTCAACCCACTGAGCCACCAAGGCACCCCTAAAGTCCCCTACTTTTAAAGTGACTTGCTTATAGTACCTGGAGGTCGCCGAGGCAGGTTTTGTACTATGTACCATGATCTGAACCTTCCAAGTCCACTTTCTTTTAAGCTCATGGAACATAACTCAGGGACCACTTCTTCCAAAATGTCATCCATGACCACTCCCTGAGTTAGAAGCCCCATTTTTATGCTTCTATTATGTCCTACATGTGGTCTCTATTATTTCACTAAACATATTATATTCAAATTAGCCACTAGTGTCATCCTCTCTAGCCAAAGGTTTTTTTTCGCTGGGAAGAGATTCATGCCTTATCCTTGTCTGGTTCAATGCTGGCATATATGTGTTCCAAATACTCCTGGATGATAGACTGCATATCTATGCTTCACATTCCCCAGAATGTGACACAGAGTCCTACCCATGCTTACATTGTTCATTTAGCTATTTGAGTGGCTACAATATTTCTTGTTAAACACCCAAAGGCCTTACCATGATAGGTACTTTTCCAGTACCTTTTAATAATTGAAAACTGTTCCAGCTGAATCTCCGTTCCTTGGTCTCCCTGCTTCATATGACAGAGTGGATTTTATCGCTGGCTAATGACAGTGTATAGAAAGACCACCAGGGCACTGTTTCAGGGCAGACCACCACCAGGAAGGATGGTTCTTTGGAGAAATGGCACTGTTTCTCTACCCTCTTTTCTTATTTCCCCTCCAAAGCATTCCCTTATGTGGGTCTCTTAGGGATACATTCTGGACTTGCCCATCAAGGGTTTTCTACCACCTGAGGAAACAGTCTATTTTTCTTTTCCATCCCCATCATGCAGGAGTTAGAGCATTAAGTATTTTGGGCACCCCTGTGGATTTCTACTAAATTCTGTGATCTCTAAAAGTTGATGAGCTCCCTTGTCTGGGACCCTAATACTTTGGAGGGCTGTGGGAACCTGCAGAATGCAGCACCTCCCAGCAGGCAAGTTCAGGTGCGCTGAATGAGTGATTCGTTAACTCTCGTCCTCACTTCTGTAGACACAATTCCTTATGTCTTAGCATCTTCACCCCTGGGACCTGAACAGAAGTGGCCGAATGGCCATCTCCATAAACTTCTGGTCTAAACTGTGGTCAGTAATTCTTTCTGGGATTGGGATTGAAAATTTCCACATTCTCTCTTCCCTGGCAGGGCATTTTTCCTCCACTCCAAACATTTATAAATGTGCTGAATGGCCTATTTATTTTGGGACAGAGGCCAAAGTGAATTGCTTCTCTATCAGTTATGCTAAGCAGTGTGTAATGGGGTAAAATGATAAAATAGCCATGGCTGGTAAGATGATTCCATTTTCAGAACATGACCTACTCCTTGGACCCAAGGACTGTCTTTGGAAGCTGGGCATGCAAACAAGTCATCAGGAGCTAGCAGCTTGGCCTCCTTTTAGCTGCACACATGCTTTGGTACAGTAATATTGCCAGACTTACCAAGGCGCTGGCTCACGGAGGGTTTGCCCTTGAACTAGCAGAGTCCCCATAGACAACCGCTGCTGTCGTCCCCTGGATAGCAGGGCATGGACCCACTCAGAACAATTAAAGCTGCTTGTGTTGCCTTAGCTGTAAGTACATTTTCACAGAGTGTGAATGAAACAGAATGCTTTCCTCACAAATCCACCCACTGTTCACCAGGAGAAAAACACAGGGGAAGACTGGGAAATGCAGGCCAACTTCCTGTAAGTAGAACACACAGAATTACCACTGTGATATTCAGGGAAATGGAGCAGAAGATGGGTCAGGGCACTGCCTCCAGCCAGAGAGCCAGCTACGTGGCAGCAGATAGCACTCCAAGTTGTCTGAAGGGCCGGGGACTGGAGAGAACTGTTTGTAAAGAAAGATTTTTTTTTTTTAAATGCACTTTATTTTTAGAGCACTTCTCGGTTAATAACAAAATTGAGTGGAAGATACAGAGATTTCTCCTATACTCCTTCCCCCCACACATGCGTAGTCTCTGCCATTTTCAGTAACCCCTGTTGGGTGGTATATTTGTTACGGTTGATGAAACTGCATTGACACCTCATTACCACTCCATTTTTTTTTCTTTCTTTCTTTCTTCCTTTTTTTTTTCCCATTTTATTTATTTTTTTCAGCATAACAGTATTCATTGTTTTTGCACAACACCCAGTGCTCCATGCAAAATGTGCCCTCCCCATTACCCACCACCTGTTCCCCCAACCTCCCACCCCCGACCCCTCAAAACCCTCAGTTTTTCTTTTTTTTTAAATGGACGTGTTTAGACAATTCTTTAGTGGCTTGGATTTTTTTTTTTTTTTGTCTTGGAGAGGGAAAATTAGGATGAGTTTTTCCCTCCTATTTTATTCTTGATGGATTTTTCTGCTGTCTTATTCACAACTACCTTTACTAAAGTACCCATCAAGCCTGGTCTTGTTTCCCTGAACTCTCACATAACTTTAAGGCCCTGTGGATTCAGTGAGCATATCCAGAAGGCTTACTGCTATTTTATGTGCATTAGTCTTTGCTTTTCAAATAGGTTGTGAGTTCTCAGAGATGAGCTCATGTGCTCTCAATAGAATACCTGTTTCTGTACAGAAGTTTGTTTATGTGGAAGGAAAAACACCAGAGGCACCTGAACACCAGGATAGTTCTGAAATAATTCTGTTGTTATGATCATCCATTTTGTAATTACCCTGCTAGAATAATGGAAGGACAGTCTGTTCTAGGGCACGACAATAGTGTACTATGCCAGGCTGTGCAAATGGGTGGGGGGGACTAGGTCCCAGTGGCCCAAGCTATGTGATCCAGATGGTGTGCTGGTGTTTATAACTGATGTATGAAAATTGACCCTGTCAGCTGTTGTTCAATCTTATGAAAAATCTAATAAATACATGGAACAAAGGTCATTTACTCTCAAGCAAGAGATATTCCAGGTATATAGCCAAACACAATTTATAAAGGAGGATGGAGCTACAGTAAACAGAAGACATTGATGGATCTTTTCAAAGGTCACTTCTCATGGTGATTTTTGCCACACCTACTCAGAGGTCAAAAAAGATTTCCAGAAATACAAAATTTTCCAAACATATTTTACAGTTTTCTTTACCTTTTAAAATGAAATGAACATATAATGCTAATTTTAGTTTTTTTTTTGTGCAAAAATTATGTTAAATATATTCATCATATTTATGGTATAAATATTTGGAATATTACATGATTTTGTTCATTTGCAAATAGAGCCATGTATTTTAATTGATATGAATTGATTATAGATACTCAATACTTTCTTTAATTGATTTGTACTAAACAAAAGACTTTGTAAATCTGAATTCTAATTAAACTTTATATCTCATTTTTTTTCACACCGTTGGCTTACATGCTAGAGTCTTTCTAAAGTATTATGTTATTTTCATGTTAAGATACCTAAGGTACAGAAATATCATTAGCCTGGAAGCAGTCAGTTCTCATGTCAAGTAAACCCTCCACTATATTTCTATGTTTATCAGTAGACTTAAAATTCCTCTCAAAAATCATGGTGACTTGAGTTAACCATCTCTGCTTTACACCAGCAAATTAAATTAGGTAAACTCAAACCAGAAACTTAGGACTTGTCCTTGACACATTCTTTTCAATTCCATGTCCAGTTGCCAAGTCCTGTCAATCTGAATTCCTAAATATCCCTCATGCTTTCCCACCTCTCTTCTTTTCAATGGACCCAGGCTCATATCGTTCCCTGGATATTTTCCTTCAGAGCACTAACAGCAGCCTCTAATTTCCACATGAGTTAGCTCTGGATTTCCTTACTACTTTGTTCAGAATCCGTAGCAGAGTGCCAGACAAGCACTGGATGTTGAATGAACATTTGAAAGAATAAATGAATGACAGCTCTATGTAGTTTGAATTATCAGAAATTCTGAATTAGTAAATTCTAGCACATGTGGTTCGGTTAAACACGACAATTTATACTAGGCAGTGGCTGTCTTGGTCTGAAACAATTCTCTAGGGATTATTTTATGTGCCGAAATGACCTACTTGAAAGGTTCCCAGTATACTCCTTGGTTTTCATTTTTGTGGTTCGTGTCTCCTGAAATAAATTAAGGTGTTGACTTGAAATCACTATTGTGTCAAGGTTGTGGGTATATTTTCAACAAATGTTTTCTCCAAGAAGGGGAGAGTGCCAATGGGCTATCTACTTTGAAAGCAAGCAGTAAGGTAATGACATAACAGCTGTGTTATCTTTAACCCAGGAGAAAAGGTAATAACAAATTCAACATGGATATGCTATAGGGTCATGAAAATATACCCTGTTGCTAGATTAAGCCAAAGGCAGAATCAAAGAGGTCTGTAGAGGTCATGGAGATTTGAGATCTCATTTGTCTCCTGCTCTTCTCGGTCCTATCAAGGTAGCTTGGAGAGAACTTTACAATGCAAAGAGCAGGCATCCTTCTCTCCTAGTGACAGTAAGTTTCTCCAGAGTGCATGTTCATGATCCAAAGGAAGCCCCAGCGATGTTAGAAATAATGTGCTGCTGTCACTGGTACTTTCAATGATCATTCTTTCCTTAAATAGCTTCCCTAGAAATTTCATCTTTTTTTTTTTCCTGCATGTGTGGGTGTTATGTTCTTTCTTCCTTCAGTTCCCTCACTGAAATGAAATTTGAGATTGTGAAATGAACTTTGTTCCATGGCTCTTTGTAGGTGGGATAAAGTTTTCTCTTGTGTACTAGTACTCCTTATGTCATTGCATATATATTCCTTATTCTCAGTGTGTAGTCTCAACATTTTGTAGTGGGAGAAAATGCACTTAATGATTTGTTTCCCTTCTAATTATAAAAATCCTGTAGCTCGGAGGCTACAATTCATAGTGGGAATTTCTGTACAGCATTAACTTTGGATCGAGTCTCTCTGGGTCACCATGGGTGGGTAGCACCTGTTAACCTCAATGAGAACCCAGTGGGCGCTGTAGGGGTCAACTGTCTTCACATTTAGTGCTCTAGGCTGAAGGCAAGCAAGAGGGTCCCTGAAATCCTACTTCTGATGGGGAGATTGCCCAGATCCAGAGGTTTTAGGGTCTAGAATTAGTTGAAAACAGAGAAAGAATAAATCTGGTATTTGAATCAAAGTGATCTCTGTTCAGAAAAGTTTCATAGGGTTGAAAGTCTTGGATCTTTTAAGAGAGGTTTGAGAATCTATGTTGAGTAAAAACTATCTTCTCAGTTTTGTCTACATAAAGAGGGCTTAGAAAACCATCCATTTTGAAATAATAAACCACCCATTTTTACTGCTAAAGTAATATGTTTCTGAAAGGATCATTCATGAATATCAACAAATATGCAAATACACATTGTTTATAAAACCCTGATTGACTCCAACAGCAAAGTCAGACTGAAGCTTCTGATGTCCCTCAGCAATAAAAAATGTTTTTATACCCAACCCCAACACATGCAGATTGAGAGGAAATCTATTTTAAATGGTGAAATAAGTATAGGGAAGTCAAAGAAGTTCTGAACTTCTTCTTTCCCCCAAAATGATTTTTTAAAAGTTTTTTTTTTTTTTTTAATTTGAAATATCAAATTAAGTAATTGGGGGTGGGGTGTGTTGCACTACTTTGTCCCAAGGTTATAGATAGTCTACATTTTGGATAATTCTTTGCTAAGCAGAATGCCAGTAAGAGAAGGATACTTGTTTTCATTAATAAGTGCATGGATGGAATTTCTTGGTGGCAAAATATGTCCTTGAGAACCAAGTCAAAATGAAGTATGATGCTGTCACCTGGTGACCACATTCTGAATTACATTAATATCCTCTATGGCTCCTGCCTTTCTGCTTCCTGCACTGTCTTCCTAATGTTAGGTGACATCATAACATTTTAGAGTTAGAGCAACATTAGAAAAAAATCACCTGTATCTTCTCCAGCTTACAGATGGGAAACCAAGAGCCTAAGAAGTTAAAGTGACACAGCTAGAAGGTGGCTAGAAGGGTATGTTTCTAGTTGATTTAGTGCATTTAGTGGTAGAAGTGAGCACTTGAAGCCAGCCAAGTTGGATTTAAATAGCCGTTCTGCAATTTTCTGGCTGTGAGGTCTTGGGAAAATTATCAATCTCTGCTGAACCTCCGTTTCCTCACATGTAAAATGAGAATTCTGTCAGAATATACCTCATGGGGTGATTGGCAAATTGAATGCATAATATATGTAACTTACTTGCTACATAATATATATAATTTGCAAACATGATTGAGACATGCCAAGCAGAGGACAGGATGTTGTCAGAATAAATGTGATAATGGACTCAAGAGTGCCTGGAAAATGTACAGAACTGTACAAATGTAGGATGGTATGATTCATGGTCAGTTGAAATCAAATAATGTAGAAGAATAAAATGACACTATTTCCCCATTTCCTTCTTTCCCTTTGGGAAGATACCAAATTGCTCCTGATTCATTTAATTGCTTTATTCTACTGTCTGTCTCTCTTCTAAGTTCTAACGCTGTGCTTTGTTGATTTGCTTGCAGAGTTTCAACGCTTTAAGGTAACTAGTGTGCTTGTCCCTATTGTCTAAACCGAAGTCTCTGAGTGTTTTGAATCCTGGAGGGACAAGACAGTTAACGTAGTGATGCTGACTCTAGCAGCTCACTCAGCCAGGTTAGCATAACAAGTCCAACCAGGCAAAGCCTGGAAGCCAGGGTTAAGCTTTCTGTGCATTTCCTGAGTTTGAGCATACATAGCCTGGAGCAGGAGAGGTCAAATATGGAAAATCTAATCTAACCATCTGAGCTTGACATGTAATGAGTTTTTTCTTTATTTGTTTGGGTTTTCTTTTCTTTTTCTTTTCGTTTTTGTTTCTCTCTCTCTCTCTCTCTCTTTTAAAATTTTATCTTACTGGCCAAGCAAGTGATCAAGTAATCTAATGCATTTGATCTCTTTTCTACTTGTCAGGGCACCATGGAGTATATCAGGATTCTTCTTTTTTTTTTTTTTTAAGTACCAAAAAACCCTTGCATTCCTTTCTGTAGTTACTTCTTCTGCCTGAAAATGAAAACTGTTTCACTCTGTAATGCCTGTAAAATCTGTAAAGAAATGCAGTGTGCATGGCTGATTCTAATCCAACTACAGTTACTGAACCCTGGCTATGTATTAGACATGGGCTAGTTGCATTGTATCCATCACGGGAGGGTGGATTCAGCAGATGCCGTGGCTGGTAACGGCTATGTGGAGTCTGTTTGAGATGGAAAAAGTATCCTGGTTTGTGTTCCCACAGAAGTAGACCCTGAGACAAGGACTTGATTGCAAATCATTTATTGGGGAGGTGATCTCAGGAAACAGCCGAGGAAGAATAGATAATTTGGATAGGAGAGGGAGCTGACAAAGTGTATATAAACAAATAGGTTTCTACTATTGGCAAATAGAACTTAATTTTGCTGGGGGACTCTGGGAAACAGAACATGTGCCTTAGAATTATCTCCCCACCCATCAGTCACAGTTCCACAGTGGCTCCTCGTGGGACTCAGGCCTGTTGATGCCCCTGGTTTTGCCCTCAGGCAGAGATTGCAGGATTTGGCAATTTGAGCTTAGACCAGCATGCATGAAAATGGTGAGTGCCTAGGTGATGGGGTCAGGGTTGCAACCATGTGGGCTACCAGGACAGAGACCACCAAAGCCATATCCTTTGGAGATCCCCAACCCTCTCAATCTAGAAATCCAAGTTTGGCAGGAGTAAGGTATATAAAAATTTTGGCAAAGAATTAAACAGAAGCCAAATTTCTTTTCTTCTCTTCCCTTCCCTTTTCTTTTCTCTTCCCTTCTCTTTACTTTCTTTTCTTTTTTTTTCTTTTTTTTTTTTTTTTGCATCTTTTCCTGAGTCTCTTAAGCAGGTCTGATGTATCATCTAGCTGATGTCCTTGTGCAGATTAGTGTTAGAGTTGGCAGAGATTATGTTAGGCTGGAAGCTTTGAGCTCTGAAGCCTCAGTCACTAGTCCCTGAGGAAGATGAGCAAAGGGAATGTGTAGGCAATGTTTATGTTTAGTATGTGAAGCTTTTGCCTCATACCAGTGCCTTCTCCTGATGATACAGGAAGGACCACAGAGAGGAAGAGGAAGACATCCAGATGAGAGACTAACCCAAGGTTCTCACTAAAACCAAGTCATGAGCCTTCAAGACCCTAATATGAAGCCATAGATTTTATACCTCTGAGAGTGAGAGAGAATGGCCAAGACAAACAACTGAGGTAGGGGCCTCATACCCAATGCCTAGAGCTTTGAGTAGTTTTCTGCCCAGAAACTGTTCCTTTATAGCCCCAAATTTTAAGACTACAAGTCATGATTTCTAGTGTCTTAAAAAAAGAAGTGAAATCCCTGGACTGGACAGAGAAATCAGCTACAGACAAAGTGGCCCTTACTCCCAAAGTCTGGTCCAGACTTCTAGGAAACCAGTTAGACTAGAGGGTTAGCTCTGTGTGACCAGAGCCAACTGTGGGCTATGTCCAGCATGTGGAGAAAGGACTTACAGTTCTGCTATCTTTTGCAGACTAGAAGCCAAATTCCTCCACTAAGTCTAACACCTTTACCTGCATATCACACCCCAGCACGTTGTTAAGCATCACACTTTTTGTTCCCACAGGCAGTATTCTTATGGAACCACCTTACGTTCCTAACTTTCTGTTCAAGTTGGCAGATGTGTCCAGGCATTATGGTGTTTGTGGTAGAGTTTTTTTGTTTTTGTTTTTGTTTGTTTTGTTTTGTTTCGTAGCCTGATTGAGCAGGATCCTAGAGCTCTCAGTCTTTTTTTTTTTTAAGATTTTATTTTTTTATTTGACAGAGAGAGATCACAAGTAAGGCAGAGAGGCAGGCAGAGTGAGAGGGGGGAGCAGGCTCCCCGCTGAGCAGAGGCCCCCCCCGATGAAGGGCTCCATCCCAGGACCCTGAGATCATGACCTGAGCCGAGGGCAGAGGCTTTAACCCACTGAGCCACCCAGGCACCCCTAGACCTCTCAATCTTGAAGCCAACAATGTTGGATACACCTGAGAATTCAGAAACAAGAGTCTAAAATCATTACCTGGGTCAGGTCAGTCCTCCAAAGTATGTAAGTACTGGACTTGCTTCTGTCTTCCTGAGGTGTGCAAAAGACTGCTCTGCCAGCCTCGATAAGCTATAGAGCTGAGGAGCATAAACTGACTCTGGAGAGGTTTATTCTTAAGAGACTTCTCATTACCGTCCCAGTCTTAAGCTGTTTTCAGTGGGTTATGTGAGTGAGGACCTCTATTCATTGTTTCCATTTCCTCTTTTCTCTTATCACCCTTATATCCACTTTTGGCAGCTCTCACCAATTAATATTTCTTTTCCCTTTTATTTTTCAGAAACATTCACACCAAATCTCCTGCCCTTCTAACCTTTTCTTTTTCTTCTTTTACCACTTTCACTCATGTCCCTACTCCCCACTTCTGGCAATCACGAATCTGTTCTCCGTATCTCTGAGATTATTGGTGATGATGATTATTATTATCTTTTGGATTCCAAATACATGTGACATTTACTGTATTTGGCTTTCTCTGTGTGACTTATTTCCTTAGATTAATGCCCTAAATGTCCACCCATGTTGCTACAAATGGTAATTCTTTTAATGGCTCAGTAGTATTCCTCTCTCCTTCTCCTTTCTACAAATTTATATATACACACACACACATTGTTTTTATCCATGCATCCTCTGATGGACACGTAGGTTGCTTCCATGTCTTGATTAAAGCACATAATGCTGCAATGAACATAAGGGTACATAGATCTTTTTTTAATGTTTTTGTTTCCTTCAGATAAATACCTGAAGTACAATTGTTGAATCACATGGTAGTTGTCTTTTTGATTGTTTTGAGAAACCTCCATACTGTTTTCCATAGTGGCAGCACCAATTTACATTTTTACCAACAGAGTGCAAGTGTTTCCATTTCTCCACAACCTTGCCACACTTGTTATTTCTTCTCTTTTTGATAAAAGCCATCCTCACAGGTGTGAGGTGATGACTCATTATGGTTTTGGTTAACATTTCCCTGAATGTATTTTATATGCATCTGTTGGCCATCTGTACATCTTCGAAAAAATGTTTTTTCAGATCCTCTGCTCATTTCTTTATTTAAATATTTTATTTATTTTTTAGTTGAGAGAGAGAGTGAGAGAGCGCACAAGTGGGCAGAAGGGCAGAGGGAGAGGGAGAGGCAGACCCCCACTGAGCAGGGAGCCCTACGTGGGGCTCAATTCCAGGACCCTGGGATCATCACTTGAGCCAAAGGTAGACATTTAACCTACTGAGCCACTCAGGTGCCCGTTTTAAAATTGGATTGCTTGGGGTTTTCTTTGCTATTATATGAGTTCTTTATATATTTATATATTAATCCCTTATCATATATATGGTTTACAAGTATTTTTACCTACTTGGTAGGTTGCTGTTTCATTTTGTTGATGATATCCTTTGCTTTGCAGAAGCAAAGAAAGTTTTTAGTTTTATCTAGTCCCAGTAATATTTTTTCCTTTGATGTCTTTGTTTTTGGTGTCAAATCTGAAAAAATCTTTACCAAAATTGATGTCAATAAGCACACCATGTTTTTTTCTAGAAGTTTTACATTCTAGATTTACAAGATCTTACATTCAAGTCTTAATCCATTTTGAGTTAATTTTTGCATATGGTGTAAGATAGTGGTCCAGTTTCATTCTTTCACATGTGGCTGTCCAGTTTCCCTAGCACTATTTATTGAAAAGATTGTCTTGTCCATTGTATATTCTTGACTTCTTTGTCATAAATTAGTTGACCATATATGCATTGATCTATTTCTGGTCTCTCCATTCTGATTCATTGATCTATGTGTCTGTTTTTATGCCCATACAGTATTGTTTTGATATCTATAGCTTTGTAGTATAGTTTGATGCATCTCATCTTTTAATGGCATGCCATTTTATCTGTCATTCAACTCATCTCTTCTTTTATTACTTCAAATATCATAAGACCTATCCATTATATTGTTCAAGTAATTTACAAATATTCTTATTCCCCCCCACATCTGTTATGGCTGAATTGTATTTTCCCTAATTTTCATATTTTGAAGTCCTAACCCGAAGTACCTCAGTATATGACCTTATTTGGAAATTTTTTTAAAGAGGCAATCAAGTTGAAATGAGATTATTAAGGTAAGTCCTAATCCAATAGGACTGTCTTCTTATAAAATGGAGGAGATTTGGGGAGTGATGTCAGAAAGATGGTAGAATTTGAAGCCCAGGTCCTCATTCTACCATGGATACATGAACTCAATAGCAAAATATGGACAAAATTTCTTTGTTTGAACTCCAGAAACCAGTTAAGATATCTCAGTATCCCAAGCGGGCACAAAGCCAAGAATAGCCACATTTGAGTGGGCAAGAAAGTTACTAACGTTTAGCTTGCCCAAGCTCCTCTCCCAGTGTAGCATGGCGCTACTGGGAGAAAACTCTCAACCACTGACTTCTACCTTGAGAATGGAAGAAAAGAGTTGAATGCATGTCCATCATTCTGGCTTTTTAGGTGCTGTACAGAGGTCAAGTGTTTTTTTCCTGCCTGACTCTGAGAATTGATGGGAACTCTGGCATATATTGGGTTCCAGGTTGGGGGGTTGCCAAGAATAAAGACAAGCACTGTGGGTTGTTCTAGCACTAGAGAGACTGCAGTACTGAACTCAGACAGCAGAGAGCAAGAGATTATGGGTTTCTGGGAAGAAATAGGGACAAACCTAGAATAGACACATCCCCCAAAAGATTTGAGAAATCTCTGGAATCTGTACTTGAGCTAATTGGTGAAAGTCTTCACCTGTATGAAACCAGTTTGCAAAGATTAGGAGAGGAAGATGATATTTTAAATGTCCACATCTAGACAATAGATCATAAGGCATATAAATAAACAGGGGAAAATGGCCCAATCAAAGGATCAAAACAAATTTCTAGAACTGATTCTAAGGAAACAGGTGTCTATGAATCATCTAACAATTCAAAATAATCATCCTAAAGATGTTCACTTAAAGAGAATGGAGACAACAAACAAAATCAGGGGAAAAAAATGCATGGGGCACCTGCGTGGCTCAGTCAATTAAGCATCTGACTCTCGATTTTGGCTCAGATCATGATCTTGGCATTGTGAGATTGAGCCCCACATTGGGCTCCAACTAAGCATGGAGATTGCTTAAAATTCTTTCTCTCCCTCTCCCCCCACCAGCTCACATTCTTGCAGTCTCTCTCTCTCTCTCTCTCTCTCTCTCAATAAAAAGAATGCATGAGCAAAGTGAGAGTATTAACAAAAAAACAAACAAACAGCAATTAAGAAAAAGACCAAGGAAATTCTAGAGTTAAAGCTCAACTCAATTCTGAATTCAGATGTTCACTAAAAGGGATCAATAGTAGACTTGGTAAAGGAGAATAAAGAACCACTGAAGTTAAAGATAAGGCATTTGAAAGCAAAGAGGAACAAAAAAGAAAACTGAGGAGAGCCTAAAGGACTTATGGAATACCATCAAAAAGACCAATATATGCATTATGGGATCCCAAAGGAAAAGGAAGGGATAGAAAGCTTATTTGAAGATAAAATGGCCCTAAACCCCTCAAATTTGAGGGGAGAAAAGAGCTCAAGAAACTCAATAATAAACTATCATTAACAAGGAAAAAAAAAAAAGAAACTCAATAAACTTTAGCTAGACTAAATCCAAAGAGACCCATACTGAGATACATCATACAAATTGTCAAAAGTCACGTCAAAGAGAAAATCTTGAAAGTTGAAACAAAAGTTACTTTCTACAAATTTTTCATCAAAATCCTTGCAGGCCAGAGAGGAATGGCATAATATATTCAAAGTGCTGAAAGAAAAATACTGCCAACCAGAAATACTATAACTGGCAAAATTGTCCTTCAAAAAATGAAGCAGAAATTAAAACTTTCCCAGATAAACAAAAGCTGAGAGAGTTTAACATCATTTGACCTGTCCTGTAAGAAATACTTAAGGGAGTCCTTCACATCCTATCACATGAAAGGATGGTAGAGAGCAACACAAAACCATCCGATAAAAGTAAACACATAGACAAATATAGAATCCTGTAGTTTTGTGGCAGTGCATAAATCACTTTCAATTCTGATACAGAATTTAAAAGCTAAGCACATAAAATAGAAATCTATATTAATGGATGCACAATATAAAAAAGATAAAATTGTGACATCAGTAACATAAAGTGAGGTTTGCAGAGTTATAAAAGAGGAGATTTTTATGTGATTGAAGTTACCAGTTTAAAATAGATTGTTATAACTTTAAGATGTTTTATGCGATCCACATGGTAACACAAAGAAAATATATATATAAGAAATGCACAAAAGGAAATGAGAAAGGACAAAAAATGTCACTACAAAAAATGAGCAAATATAAAGAAAACAAATATGAGCAAGGAAATGAGGGTCAGAATAGCTACAGGGTACACAGAAAACAATGAACAAAATAGGAATAGTAATTCCTTCTCTATCAGTTATTACTTTAAATGTAAACAGATTAAAGTCCCCAAACAAAAAACCAGTATTGCTTTATGGGTAAAAAACAAAATTCAAACGTGCTCTCTACAAGAGACCCACTTTCAGTTGAAGAATACACACAGTCTGAAAATGAAAAAATAGAAACAGCTATTCCATGCAAATGCTAATGAAAAGAAAGTGGGGGGCACCTGGGTGGCTCAGTGGGTTAATGCCTCTGCCTTCGGCTCAGGTCATGATCTCAGGGTCCTGGGATCGAGTCCCGCATCAGACTCTCTGCTCAGCCAGGAGCCTGCTTCCTCCTCTCTCTCCGCCTGCCTCTCTGCCTACTTGTGATTTCTCTCTGTCAAATAAATAAATAAAATCTTAAAAAATAAAAAAAAGAAAAAGTGGGGATGGACATATTTATATTAGACAAAAAAAGACAAATTAAGAAATTGTCATAAGAGACAAAGAAGGACATTTATAATTTTACAAGGGTCATTTTATCAGGAAAATTATACAACTTAAAATTTATAGATTTAAATATAAAAGTTATGAAAATAACAAATGCATGTGAACTTAACACCAGAACTCATTAACATATGAAGCAAACATGGACAGAATTGAATGGAGAAATAGGCAGCAACACAATAATAGTAGGAGACTATAATATCCCACTTTCAAAAATGGTATGAACAAGAAGACAGCAGATTGATAAGGTAACAGAGGAGGTGAACAAAACTATAGACCAATTGCACCTAATAGACATAGACGGAACTTAAGAACAGCAGAATGTACTCTTTTCTCAAGTGCACACGGGACATTCTTCATGATAGACCATAAATCAGATCACAAAACAAGTCTTGACACATTAAAAAGGTTGAAGTGATACAAAATATCTTTTCTGAGCACAGTGGAATGAAACTAGAAGTTAATAACAAAGAAACGTTGGAAAATCCACCAATATGTGCAATTAAGCAACAAACTATTAACCAATGGGTCAAAGAAGAAATCACAAGAGAAATAAAATGTTTTGAGACAAATGAAAATGATGAAAATTCTACATACCAAAACTTACAGGATGCAGGAAAAACAATACTAAGTTTATTGTGGTAAAAAGTTACATTAAAAAAGAAAGATCTCAAATCAACTAACTTTATACTTCAAAGAACTAGAAAACAAAGAACAAACTAAGCCCAAAATTAACAAAAAGAAGGAAATAATAAAAATTAGACCAGAAATAAACAAAGGAGAGAATAGAGATCTAATACAATTATGAGTTGGATTTTTGAGAAGATTAATTAAATTCACAAATTCTTAGGTTAGCTAAGAAGGAAAGAGAAATGGTTCAATAATTAAAACAGACTCCTAACTATAGAGAAAAATTGAGGGTTGATGGAGGGGAGGTGGGTGGGGAGATGGATTAAATAGGTGAGGTATTAAGGAGGGCACTTATTGTGATGAACACTGGGTATTGTATGCAAGTGATGAGTCACTAAATTCTGTACCCAAAATTAATATTACACTGTACATTAATGAATTTAAATAAAAATTTGAAAAAGATCAGAAATGAAAGCGGAAACATTACAACTGATGCAACAGAAACACAAAGGATTATAAGAGGATTCTATTAACAACTATATGCCAACAAATTGGATAATCTAAAATAAAGATAAATTCCTAGAAACATGTAACCTACCAAAAATGAATCATGAAGAATTAAGAATAATAAAACAGTAGACCTGTAACTAGTAAGGAGGTTGAATCAAAATAACAACAACAAAAAACTTTCACAAACAACAGCAACAAGCTCAGGACTAGACAACTTTACTGCAGAAGGGTAGCAAACATTCAAAGAAGAATCAACACCAGTCTTCTTCAAACTCTTCCAAAAAATCAAACAGGAGGAAACACTTCCAAATTTAATTTATGAGTCCAATATCTTCAATGAATATTGATACAAAACATCCTCAAGAAATACTGGCAAACCAGCTCAACATCACATGGAAAAGATTATATAAATGGAAACCCCATGATCACCTCAACTGATGCAGAAAAGGTATTTGACAAAATTCAGTACCCTTCTATGACAAACATATTCAACAAGTAGGAATAGACAGAAACTACTTTAACATAATGAAGGCCATATGTGAAAAGTTTGTAGCTAATATACTTAGTAGTAAAAGACTGAAAGTTTTGCCTCAAAATCAGAAATAAGGCAAGGTCTGCCCTCATCTATTAAACATACTACTGGAATCCAAAGCTAGACCAGTCAGGCAAGAAAAAGAAATAAAAGCCATCAAGTTGTAAAGGAGGAAATAAAATGGTCTCTGTTTACAGATAGTATGATCTTACAAGTAAAGAATTTAGAAGAATCCATAAAACATGTTAGAATAAATTCAGCAAAATTTCAGGGTACAAAATCAACACACAAAAATGAGCTGCATTTCTACACACTAACAATGAACAGTCCCAGAAGGAAATTATGAAAAGCCACTTACAATAGCAACAAAAAGAATTAAATAGGAATAAACTTAACCAAGGAGGAGAAAGACTTGTATAGTGAAAACTATAAAATATTGTTGAAAGGAATTAAATAAGACACAAATAAATGGAAAGACATCTCATGTTTATCGATTGAGTGACATAATATTGGTAAAATGTCCATTCAACCCAAAACAAATCTACAGATTAAAAACAAAATTGCAATGGTGTTTTTTCAGGAATAGAGAAAAAAATTCTAAAACACATATGGAATCTCAAGGAACCCCAAATAGCCAAAACAAACTTGAAGAACAACAAATATGGAAGCCTCATACTAACTGATTTCAAAACATATTACAAAGTTATAGTGATCAAAACTATGTGGTACTGGCTTAAAGACAGACCTATAGAACAGTGGAACAATACATAGACCAGAAATAACCCCTTCTGTACATTGTCAATGATATTCACAAGGTTGCTAAGACTACACAATGGGGAAGGGACAATATCATCAACAAATGACACATGGAAAACTAGATACCACATGCAAAAGAATTAATCTGAACCCTTACTTTACACCATATATGAAAGTGAACTCAAAATGGATTAAAGACATAAATGTAAGACCTAAAGCTATAAAACTCCTAGAAGAAAAAATAGGGGACAGTCTTCATGACATTGGATTTGGCAATGATTTCTTGGCACAACACTGAAAGCACAGGAAACAAAAGCATACTGAGCAAAGGGGACTAGTAGAACTTTAAAACTGCACATCAAAGGAGACAGTTAAGGGAATGAAAAGTCAACCTACAGAATGTGAAAAAACATTTGCAAAGCATGTATTTGGTATGGAGTTGATATTCAGAATATGTAAAGATCTCCCTCAACTCTACAACAAAAAGTCAAATAACTCAATTAAAAAATGGGTAGAGGACTTGAATAGACATTTCTCCAAAGAAGATATAAAATGTAGGTGGATTCTAGAAGTTGAAACATTCAATGGACAGATTCCTCTTACAAAACCTCCTGAAGAAATGCAGAGCTATGGAAATCTCCAGAACTGTAAGATAATAAATCACATACTTAACCCCCAAGTATGTGGTAATTTGTTATAAGAGCAAAGGAATCTAATACATCTCCCTAATGGTCTTCCAGATTTTAATTTTTGCTTTCCTCAAATTAATCCTCCCCATGATTTGTTTTTCTAAAACACTAATAAGACCATATAACTCTAATTATCTTATAGTGAATTGAACCATTGATCATTCACCTTCTTGCAAACACTGCCTGAATCAGGTTAGCATGGGAACTGGGAATTCAGGGAAGAAGTGAATTTACCATACATCAGTTAAGAATGTATATTTGCAGAACTAGGTGAAAAATAAGAACTTCTTCCTCAACAGGAAGATATGTTTTTTGATTTTGTCACATATTAGTATTTAGAGAGCTATTTTAGAAAGAAATTGAATGAGAGTCAACATCCATTTTAACACATTTATAAGGAGACTTTATGGTAGAAGAAAAGATTTTTTTAGAAAGAAATACTCTTAAAATAAGCTAAATCCTGTTTAACAACTTAATCTCCTAGGAAGCAGTTACATGAGAACAGCCATTAGGAAAAGCACTTAAAACAAAAGATACTGAGTTTGTTTTCCCAGAGGCCCTAAAATCCTTCAAAAGGTGGCTGAGGATAAACAGCATATATACAACCACAGTGGGCTGTTGCTGGCAGCCTATGATTTTAGTAAGTGGTGCTCCTAACATCAGAAACCATAGGCTTTTAACTTGTGTGACTTCTGGAACATGCATAAAAAATACTTTTTTAGAATTTTTGCATCCTGACTCTACTGAAAATATCCAACCTGTGAATATGTCTCTTCCTGGTGCAATATAATCTCTAGCATGTAACCCCAGCCTTTCTTCTCTGTTTCTCTCCCAATCCAGTTTCTTTTTCTTACTAAAAAGGGAACTAAATCTATAACAAAACTCTTTTCCTTTCCTCAATGGAACCACTGAAATTTTCCCATAAATGCCAGTGTAATCTTGGCTGCATCCAATTTGGGGGCATTTTATTCATTTTATTTTTTAAAATTAAAGTATAATTAACATAGTGTTATATTAGTGTCAGGTGTACAGTATAATAATTCAACAATTCTACACATTACTCAGTGCTCATAAGGATAAGTGTAATCTTGATCCTCTCCATCTATTTCACCCTTCTGTCTTCCCCACCCACCTCCCTTCTGGCAACCACCAATTTGTTCTCTGTATTTAAGAGTCTATTTTTTGGTCTCTTTTTTCCTTTGTTCACTTGTATTGTTTCTTAAATTCCACCTATGAGTGAAAACATACGATATTTATGTTTCTCTGACTTATTTTGCTCAGCATAGTATCCTCTAGGTCCATCCATATTGTTTCAAATGACAAGTTTTCATTCTTTTTATGGCTGAGTAATATTTCAGTGTGTGTGTGTCATGTTCTTTATCCATTCATCTATAGATAGACATTTGGGTGTTTCCATAGCTTGGCTATTTTTAAATAATGCTGTAATAAACATGGGGGCACAGAAACGTTTTAGAATTCATTTTCATTTTCTTTGGATAAATATACAAAAGTGGAATTACTGGATCATATAGTGATTCTATTTTTTATTTTTTGAGAAAACTGCACCCATTTGCATTGCCATCAGCAGCATGTGAAGATTTGTTTTCTTCACCTCACCAATACTTAAGTCTTGTGTTTTTTTATTTTAGCCATTCTGGCAGGTATAAGGTGATACCTCATTGTGGTTTTGATTTGCATTTCTCTGATGACTGGTAATGTTGAATATCTTTTTATGAGTTTGTTGGCCATCTGTGTGTCTTCATTGGAAAAATGTTAATTCAAGTTCTCTGCCCATATTTTAAACTGGATTATTTGGGTTTTTTTTGTTTTTTGTTTTTTTTTGGTATTGAGTTGTGTAGGCTTTTATATATTTTGGATATTAACCCCATATCAGATATGTCATTTTCAAATATTTTTCCCATTCACTAGGTTGTCTTTTTGTTTTATTGTACAAAGCTTCCTTATGGTGTAGTCTCAATAGTTTAATTTTACTATTGTTTCCCTTACCTGATGAAATATACCTAGAAAAATATTTCTAGGGCCAATGTCAATGATTTACTACCTACTTTTTAAAAAGTTTTTATTCAAATTCCTATTAGTTAACATACAGTGTAATATCAGTTTCAGGTGTAAAATGTAGTGATTCAGCACTTCCACACAATGATCGGTACTCCCCACAAGTGTACTCCTTAATCCCCACCACCTATTTAACCTGTTCCTCTATCCATGTAGTTATAGATTGCAAGATGTCAGTCTTTTTTTTATGGCTGAGTAATATTCCATTGTGTACGTACATATACCATATCTTCTTTATCCATTCACTCGTTGATGGACACTTAGGCTATTTCCATAATTTTGCTGTTGTAGATAACACTTCTATAAATATCAGCATGCATGTATCCCTTTGAATTAGTATTTTTGTATTCCTTGGGTAGATGCCTAATAGTGAGATTACTGGATCCTAGGATAGCTCTATTTTTAACTTTTTGAAGAACCTCCATACTGTTTTCCACAGTGGCCGCACCAGTGTACATTCCCACCAACAGAGAAAGAGGGTTCACCTTTCTACACGCCATTACCAACTCCTGTTATTTCTTGTGTTGTTGATTTTAGCCATTTGAATAGGTGTGAGGTGATATATCATTGTGGTTTTGATTTGCATTTCCCTGATGATCAGTGATGTTGAGCATCTTTGCATGTTTCTATTGGCTAGCTGTATCATCTCTGGAAAAATGTTCAAGTCTTCTGTCCATTTTTAATTAGATTAGTTTTTTGGTTGTTGAATTTTATACATACATATTTTGGATGCTAACCCTTTAACAGGTAATTTGCTAATGTCTTCTATGTTTTCTTCTAGGAATTTTATAATTTCAAATGTTACACCTAGGTCTTTAATCCACTTTGAGGTCATTTTCATGTATGGTATAAGAAAGTGGTCCAGTTTCATTCTCTTGCAAGTGGATGTCCAGTTTTCATAGCGCCATTTGTTGAAGAGACTGTGTTTTTCTCGTTGTACATTCTTACAACTTTGTCGTATATTAATTTACTGTATACTTGTGAGTTTATTTCTGGGCTTTGTATTGTGTTCAATTCATCTAAATGTCTATTTTTGTGCCAGTACCATATTGTTTTGATTACTATAGCTTTATAGTATATCTTGAAATTTGGGATTGTGATGCCTCCAGCTTTATTCTTTTTTCTCAAGATTGCTTTGCCTATTTGAGGTCTTTTGTGGTGCCATACAAATTTTATAATTATTTGTTCTAGTTCTGTTATTTTGAAAATGTTATTTTGATAGGGATGGCATTGAATCTTTTGATTGCTTTGGATAGTACAGACATTTTAACAATCAATTTTTCCAATCCATGAGCATACAATGCCTTTCCATTTATGTCTTCCTCAATTTCTTTCATTAATGTTTGACAGTTTTCAGAATATAAGACTTTCATTTCCTTGGTTGAATTTATCCCTAGGTATTTTTATTCTTCTTGGTGCAGTTGTAAACGGAATTTTCTTAATTCCTCTTTCTGCTACTTCATTATTGGTGTATAGAAATACAATAGATTTCTGTGTCTTGATTTTGTATCCTGTGACTTTACCAAATTCATTAATCAGTTCTAATAGGTTTTGGCGGAGTCTTTAATGTTTTCTATATATAGTATCAAGCCATCTGCAAATAGTAACAGGTTCACTTCTTCCTTAATGATATGGATGCATTTTATTTACTTATTTTGTTGCTGTCTGATTACTGTGGCTTGGACTTCTAGTAGTATGTTGAATAAAAGTGGTGAGAGTGGACATCCTTGCTTTGTTTCTGTTCTTAGAGAAAAACTTCTGTTTTTTACCATGAAGTATGGTGTTGTGACTTTTTTTATAAGGCCTTTATTATGTTGAGGTATGTTTCCGCTATGTCTACTTTGCTGAGAGTTTTTATCTTGAATGGATTTGTACTTTGGGAAATGACTTTTCTGCATCTGTTGAGAAAATCAAATTTTTTAATTTTTTCTCTTGATAATATGATCCATCATGTTGATTGATTTGTGAATCCTTTATTATGTAATGCCCTTATTTGTCTCCTCTTTAAGACAAAACTACAATCTTTGTTTTAAAATCTCTTGTGAGATATAAATCTTGCTACCCTTTCTTTCACTTTCATTTGCATGGTATATTTTTTCCATCCCTTCCCTTTCAGTCTGTTTGTGTCTTCAGGTCTGAGATGAGTCTCTTGCAGGCAGCATATAGATGGGTCTTTTCCTTTTATCCATTCAGTCAGCTAGTTTTTTGATTGGAGCATTTAGACCATTTACACATTTACGTTTAAAGTACCTATTGATAGGTATGTACTTTTGCTATTTTTTCCACTGCTTTGTGGGTATTTTTGTAGTTCCTTTCTTCTTCTCTTGCTCTCTTCCCTTTTGGTTTGATCACTTTTTTTAGTGTTAAGCTTGGACTCCTTTGACTTTATTTCTTGACCATTATTTCTTAAAAAAACAATAGCTTTTTAAATTGAAGTAAAATTAACACATAGTGTTATAATAGTTTCAGGTATACTATATAATGATTCAACAGTTCTACATATTAATTAGTATTCATCAAGATAAATGTACTCCTAATTCCCTTTATTTATCCCGTCTCCCCACCCACCTTTATAGGTTTTTGATTTGTGATTACCATGAGATTCATATATAACATCCTAAGTGTATAATAGTCTATATTAAGTTGATGGCTGCTTATGTTTGAATCCATTCTTTTTTTTTAAATATTTTATTTATTTATTTGACAGAGAGAGATCACAAGTAGAGAGGCAGGCAGAGAGAGAGAGAGAGGGAAGCAGGCTCCCTGCTGAGCAGAGAGCCCGATGCGGGACTCGATCCCAGAACCCCGAGATCATGACCTGAGCCGAAGGCAGCGGCTTAACCCACTGAGCCACCCAGGTGCCCTGTTTGAATCCATTCTAAAAGCAGTAAATGTTTACTACTGCCTATATATATATATATATATATATATATATATATATATGATATCCTACTTCATATCCTTTTATTTTGTGAATGCCCTGACTGATTTCTGTGAATGCCTGACAGATTTTTACTGCTTTTGTGCTTTAAACTTCATACTGGTTTTATAAATGATTACTCTACTTTCATTATATATTTGCATTTACCTGTGAAATTTCCTTCTTCCATACTTTCTTACTTCTGCTTACGACATTTTCTTTGTACTCAAAGAATTTCCTTTAACATTTCTTGTCAGACTGGTTTAGTGGTGATGAACTCCTCTAACTTTTGTTTGTCTGAGAAACTCTCTCTCTCCTTCTGTTCTGAATGCTACACTTGCTGGGTAGAGTATTCTTGGTTGTAGTTTTTTTCTTCCTTTCAAAACTTTGAATATGTGCATTTTTGCCTACAAAGTTTCTGCTGGAAAAAAAAAGCTGACTTTAAAATTCTCTCTTAATCATTACTTCTTGCCATTTTAATTATTATATGTCTTGGTGTAAACCTCTTTGGATTAATTTTTTTGGGGGATCTCGGTTTCCTGGATCTGGATGTCTATTTCTTCACCATATTAGGGAAGTTTTCAGCTATTATTCTTCAAATAAATTTTCTGTCTCCCTCTTTCTCTGCTTCTAAGATACCTATAGTGTGAATGTTCTTATGTTTGACGATGTCAATGAGACCTCATAGCCTATTTTCACTTTTTATTATTCTTGGTCCTTTTTGCTATTCTGCTTGGGTGCTTTCCATTACCTTTCCTTCTAGACTGCTGATTTGATCTTCTGCCTCTTGCAATCTACTGTTGATTTCCTCTAGTGTATTTTTAATTTCAGTTGTTTAGTTCTTCACCTCTGACTTGTTTTCTCATTATTTTTATTTTATATCTCTTTGTTGAAGGTCTCATTGAGATCCTCTATCCTTTTCCATGTCCAGTGAGAATCTTTATGACCATTAATTTGGATTCTTTATCAGGCATATTGCTAATCTCCATGTCATTTAGCTCTTTCACTATGGTTTTATCCTATTCTTTCATTTGGGACATATTCCCCTATCTGCTCATTTTGTTTAACTCTCTGTGTTTGTTTCTGTGTATTAGAAAGTCAACTACATCTTCTGATCTTAAAAGCAGTGACTTCATGATGAAGAGGTCCTGTGGTGCTCTGTAGCACAATGCTCCCCCCCCCACCACCATTTACTAGAACCAGGCACTTCAGGAGTGTCTCCTACATGGGCTGCATGTGCCTTATTGTTGTGGCTGAGCAGTGTTTGCCTTCAGGCCCGTCAGCTGACATGGCCTACTTTGCCTGTTGTGCACATCAGGCAGGGTTTGGTGCTTGACCTGTTGAGGGCCTAGTCTGGGACCACCAAGGGCTTATAGTTGGATAGTGTCAGCAGTCAGACCAGATGCCTCTCCTCAGTCCATTTTCCAGGCTCTCTCCCTGCCTTGTCTCCTGATAGGTAGGGTTAGCAGTTGGACCAGATGCCTGCCCACAGTCTTTCTGCTGGGGCTACAGTTGTACTGATTAGCAGGCATTCTGTCTATGCTGCTCACTATAAGGTTTGGCACCTGGGACTGTGGGTGCACTGCTACATATAGTTATATTCTCTTCTTCCCAGGACAGGAATCACTTTGTAGTGGCATGGGGCTTGCTGGGGCTGCTTACAAGGTGCACTGGGACAGGAGATGCTTTAGAGGGACACCTGCTGAGTTGGGTTGGTTCAGGGGCATGGATCTGAGGAGAACATGGAGTCAAGGCATGTTGTGCTAGCAAGATAGGTGGAATGTTCTTACTAGTGTCCATAAATGTCCTGCTATCTGGGTCTGAGTGAGTGGGTGAGAAATGTTGCCCACCACATTTGTTCTTGGAGAAGTCTCCTAAAGATCCTGCCCAGGGGTGCCTGGATGGCTCAGTGGGTTAAACCTCTGCCTTTGGCTCAGGTCATGTTCTCAGGGTCCTGGGATCAAGCCCCGCATCGGGTTCTCTGCTCGGCAGGGAGCCTGCTTCCTCCTCTCTCTCTCTCTCTCTGCCTGCCTCTCTGCCTCCTTGTGATCTCTCTCTGTCAAATAAATAAATAAAATCTTTAAAAAAAAAAAAAAAAGATCCCTGCCCATCTAGGGCATGCTCTGAGATTGGTAAATAAATGTTCTTCTGTACACTTCAAGTACTTTTCAAACTGCTGCTTCTGTGCTATATCTCAGCTGAGTTATTTGTTCTGCTGATTCTTCAAGGGGTGAAGTACAAGATTCAGTTTCCTGCTGCTCTCCAGCTCTCCTGCAGTTCAGCCTATGTATGGGTTTTTAAAGTACCCAGCACAGCTGATTATAAAAACTCAGAAAGTTGGGCCCCACTGGTTTTCAAAGCTAAATGTTATGGAGACTCATCTTCCTAGGGTGGGCTCTTTTGTGTCTGGGATACCTGGTCTGAGGTTTGGTCATTTCTTTTCTCCAATCTTGTAGTGTCCTTCCCATCTGTAGTTAGATTTCCTGGGAGTTTGGTTCCCAACCACATCCCTGTCCCTCCTATCCTTTTTAATATGGCCTCCTTGGGACAGTTAACTATGGAAAGTCTGTTTTGCCAGTATTCAGTTTGTTTTCAGAGTTAGCTGCACTGATAGAGCTGTTACCTCAGTGTGTCTGTGGGATGAAGTGAGCTTGGGATCATCCTATTCCACTATCTTCCATGAAACCCCAATTTTGGGACATTTTAATCGATTGCCTTATCCTTCTGATTGTGTGCCTAAATGTATCACTTTTCAATCAAGACTCTAAACAGTTACATGCTTTTCTTGAGCCATGACTGATCAGTGGCCCAGGTTGCTTGCATACCTTCAGCAAACTGTGCTTTTGATATAAAGATAAATATAGTTATAAATTTACTAAATTTAACCCTGAGTGCCCTCTCCAACTTCCCCCTTCCTTTACATATATGGTGCTCAACCAAATCTCCCTCATTCCACTGAATCACTCATGAAGACTGTCCAACATCCCTGGAGACCACAGAATGAGATGCTCACCTTTCCTTTTAGTGATGTCTGGTATGTCCAAGCCTTTCTTAAGTCTAGGGGACAGAGGTGCTCTTCTTAAAACTTGCAAATTTTCCATGTTCAAAGAAGTGGTCAAAGATTTTAGTGTATGATTTTTGCACTCACAAGCTGAAATGGAAATTAATTAGTAATTAAACTTTGCTCTTGAATCCTTATTTTTATTTAGGGAAAACTTAACCTTCAAATTTAGGTAATTAACCCATTTTTAAAATTTAGAGTTCTGTCTCTTTTGGGTATACAGTGAAATTTATTGCACTACTGTTTACCATGTTTGTCTTCACTTAGATTCACTTATGTACCACCCTATGGTTGGTATGGTTTATGACTCATGGTGGCAACTATGACAACATCAGATGCTCGCATTGTCTTAGGTATGTCTGTGACTCCTCCTACTGACTTTTACAATTATTTCAGCTCTCCCTGTACCTGTCCACTCTCTAAAATAGTCACATCTGCCATCTGGTCTAAATCTTGGGTTTCCATGACTTTAACCATGGGTCCTCTCACACAGCTTTGCAACTCGGTCTTGATTATATTTCATTTCTCACCCATCATGAGGTAACTTTTTTGTCCCAGTTTTATTAGATGTAATTAAATTTAGCAGCACTGTGTAAGTTTAAGGTATATGGCATAATAACTTGAAATACACACACACACACACACACACACACACACACACACATACATATGTAGTAAAATAAATACCACAATAAATTAACATCTATCACCTCACATAGGTAAAAACTTTTTTTCCTTATGATGAGAACTTTTGGGATCCACTCTCTCAGCAATTAAATATACCACAAAGCAGTGTTAACTATAATCATCATGTTACACATTACATCCCCAGTAGTTATTTATCTTGTAACTGGGTGTGTTATAAGATAACCTTTTGCTGACCTTCACCCAGTTCACCTGCCTATCCTCTGCCTCTGGCAATGACAAATCTAATCTCTTTTTCTATGATTTTTTTTTTTTAGAGTCTACATATAAGTGAGGCTGCATAGTATTTATCTTTCTCTGTCTAATTTCACTTAGCATAATGCCCTTAAGGTCCATCAGTGTTGTTAAAAATGGCAGTATTTTTTTTAACAAAGTTTTTTTTTATTTTAAAGATTTTATTTATTTGACAGAGAGAGATTACAAATAGGCAGAGAGGCAGTCAGAAATGGAGGGGGAAGCAGGCTCCCTGCTGAGCAGAGAGCCCGATGTGGGGCTCAATCCCAGAATCCTGAAATAATGATCTGAGCCAAAGGCAGAGGCTTAACACACTGAGCCACCCAGGTTCCCTTATTTCCTTCTTTTTTATGATTGTTTACTATTCTCCCCACAGAAAAGGGGAGAAAGAGAGAGAGAAAGAGAGAGAGAGAGAAAAGAAACAGAGAAGAGAGAGAGAACCCAACCCTCATGTCTAATTTACTTTGCTTCCTTCTTGAGCCTAGGAAAACCTTGTACATGAGCTCTGGGTGATGGGTGGTGTTCTTTCTTACCAAGTTTTCTTTCCTAATGTATTCTATGTCTTCAGTTCTCTATGTTTTGTTCTTGATTGACAGCAAAAGCAAGTCTGTAGCATTCCAAATGCTTTTCAAAGTGCCTGGCTCTTTCAAATCTTCCTTGTTCTTTCAGACTTTTGCTTTTTCTATACAATTAAATGATCCATTCAGAAATTACCTATCCTGGGGCGCCTGGGTGGCTCAGCGGGTTAAAGCCTGTGCCTTCGGCTCGGGTCATGATCCCAGGGTCCTTGGATCGAGCCCCGCGTCGGGCTCTCTGCTTAGCGGGGAGCCTGCTTCCTCCTCTCTCTCTCTCTGCCTGCCTCTCTGCCTACTTGTAATCTCTATCTGTCAAATAAATAAATCTTAAAAAAAAAGAAAAAGAAAGAAAGAAATTACCTATCCTGTCCCTGCTGGTTTAGCTCTCCCCTGTGGGTATAAATGCCACCAATTCACAGTTAGTAGGGGCTCAGAGCCTGGTTATTATCTCAAGGTATTTTCTTGATATGAGTACATTAACACTGCCAGACACCAACTAGTGGTAACAACTAGTCACTCATGGCTTTTCCTGGCCAATACATTGTTCACGAATGTATGACTGACAACTATAGTTGTTTAGTTTTGAGACAGTTTACATATGTATTAACTTTCTATGTCCAGTAGTGCAACCACAATGTTAATGTTGGATGTTCTGATCTAAATGATGCTTATGATTAAGATAGAAACTAGAGAAGAAATGCTTGTTCAAAAATATACAGAGTGGTGCCTGGGTAGCTCTGTCAGTCAAGCGTCTGACCCTTGATTTCTGCTCAGGTCATGATCTCAGGGTGGTAAGATCAGGCCCTGCACTGGGCTCTGTGCTGAGCATGGAGCCTGCTTGAAATTCTTTCTTTCTCTCTCCCTTTTCCCTCACTCCCCATGCTTTCTCTCTCTAAAATAAAATAAATCTTTAAAAAATATATATAAAGAGAGTACAGAAATGATGATTTTACCCCTGGGAGTAGATCCAGAGTTTGGGGGACCAGAAATTTATTTTAAAAGATTGAGGTTCTCTTTCATAAAAATGATACAAAATTACAAATAATAAATATTGGAAAGTGAGTGAAAGGAGTATTATCAATAACCACTCTAAAATTGAAACAGCCAGAAGTAACTATATCACGATGATCATTACAGCTTACACAAATCGGTTCCCCCATTCACCTTCTCCTTAGAGCTCCCAAATTGTCATGCCACTTTAGTGTTATCCTGTGTGAGGGGGGATGGGATAGGTAGGCATGGAAAGATACATAAATCTTCACAAACTATGACTAAAATATTTTACTTTTATAAATTGTATGAAAACATACAACATTTTCTGTGTCCCTCTCAGAACATTGAGGGGATGAGTACAAATGGAAGATTCATTAGCTTTATGGTAAACCCATCTCTGATTGCTCATGACTGTGGGATAATCAGCTGACACTAATGATGATTCTAATGGACAAAGAGTAAATCATGCAAGACATGAAAAGTGTGTGTTTATGTAGTCAACAGTAAAGCAAGAAATCGGAAAAGGTGATTGGTGAAACAGATTATTTTTGAAAGCTTGGCTTGACTCACCCAGAGAATCATTGCTGATGATGCTTATTTGCCCAATACTAATTCAAGGCAAGGCTAGGAGTGTATTTCACAATTTTAAGCATGCCAAAAGAACCATTGCTGTTTTTGTTGCAAACTTGGAAACCTAGGACGGCTCTGCTGGTTTAAAGCACTTCTATTATGCTGCAAGTGAATGGTAAGTGGGTGTATCAGTTAGGGTTCTTCAGTAGGGCTTGAGAAATGGTCCTTGAGCCAAGTCTGGCAGCTCATCTATTTTTGTAAGTCAAGTTTTATTGGCACACAGCCATGCTCATTCATTTACATATTGTCTGTAGCTGCTTTTGGGTTATGGTTCCAGAGTGGAGTAATTGTAGCAGAGACCATATGGCTGGCAAAGCCTAAAATGGTTACTATCTGGCCCCTTACAGGGAAGGGAAAAAAAAAAAGCGTACTGACCCCTGTTTCAGAAGGAAACAAAAGGCACACTCCAGAGGGTTTAATGAAAATTATTCAATGATGGAATTGTTTACATGAGTATAAACAGGCTCAAGAGAACTATGAAGGATAGCATGGTGCCCAGAGACTAATGACTATTGGATACAGTTACTGCTCTTTTTGAAAGGCCTGGAGAGGAAATGGCATTGCCAGAGCCAGGGAGCTACAACCATGGGAGAGAGGCCTTACCCTGCCAGAACTCAGATGAGGCAGGGAAGTGGAGAGAGGAATACATAATTTGATTTCTTCACTCCTTGTTATGAGTTGAATTGTGTTCTCCTGTATTCATATGTTGAAGGCCTAATCCCCAACACCTCAGAATATGACTGTATTTGGAGAAAAGGACTTCAAATAAAATGTGCCTTGTAGGGTCCTAATCCAATATGACCAGTGTCCTTTTTATAAGATTAGGACAGACACACACAGGTAATACCAATTCCGTTCAAAAGAAGAAAGCCATCTGTAGGCAAAGGAGAGAGAGCTCATAAGGAAACAACTTGCCAATACATTAATCTCTAACTTCTAGCCTCCAGACTCCTGAGAAAGTAAATTTCTGTTGTTGAGGCCTCTCTGTCTCTGGTACTTTCTTACAGTAGCCCCAGCAGACCAATATACTTCTCATCTCCTGAACATGTTTCTGCTTCTATGGGCTCAACCCAACAGAAAGCCTGAGGACAGAGAGCCCAGAAGATTCTGTCTGCATAGAACAGTCTCCTGGCCAGAGTGGGGAAGAGAGAGAGATGATATGGATAGGAGGTAGTGGGGTGGGAGGCAGGGAGGCAAAGTATTAGTCGGAATGAAGGGTAAATGCAAAATAAATAAATAAATAAATAAATAAATAAAAAAAATGATGCCTGCTGAACATAAACTCAGAAGGAAAATGAGAATGTGTCCTGTTTTAAACTTTCAAAGGACCAATTCATACTCTTACTCAGTGGAAAGATATCTAGAGACTGAAAGCTTCAATTTCTCAAATGCATGCATATAAAAATAGCCTTTTGGAATTTAATCTATTGGTAGGCAAAGAGTTCTGGCATTTGACTTGCAATTAAGTTGTCACCTCATTAATTATAGGTCCATAGTTTGAACACTTAGGTTTGGACTTTTCTGGAACATTTATTAAATGCTTATGAAAAAGCATGGAGCTAAGTTCTCTGCAGGATAGAATGTTTTATATAAGATATTTTATGGTACCCCAGTGCCTCTGCCAGGAACAGCATTTAAGCAGACACAGAACGTGCATTTGACTGAAACAAAGAGTAAAGGCATTGGACATATGACAACATTTAAGGTATATCTTGTTTTCCAGGGGGGGAACAAAGTCTTTGGGTCCTTAGGTAGATTGTTGGTCCCAATGTAGTTACTATCCCTGTACACAAGATGGCAGGCCTGTCCAGGAAGAGCCTACAGGAATCACCACTGGAACTAAATCTTCAGGTCTGGCCAATTTGTGAGGTCTCTAGAGATGTTAATGAAAGGTGGCTAAAAGACTGACTTTCCATAAAAGCACTTCATTATGAGTAGGTAGGAAGATAAGCTCAGAGGACAATGAAATAGCTGAAAAGCACTCATGGGGAAAGGAGGAAAGAGAGAACCAAATTTAAGAAAAAAAATCCGGAGGGGGAGATAGGGTTATTTTTGTATGGAGGTGAGGCCTGGAGGAAAAGCCCCAGGGACAGGAGAAAGTTAAGAGGAGCCAGAATACTATGTAAAAAGGGGAGAGGTTGAGAAATAAGCCAGGCAGCGAAGTCGAGGGGAGGTAGGAAAATGGAGAGGAGTATGTTAGGGACAGCTAAAAATGTTGCATCTGTAATTCATGTTGCTAACTAATCCTTGACTCCTGTCCATGTCCATTGGTGTTTTCAAGAGAGATGACTGCTAGGATGGATTCTGCATTACTGCACCCTGAAGGAGGATCAGAGGACAAAGGGGGAAGAATGAGCCAATTTCAGAGCCAGTTCAGGGAATGGCAGTACTTTTGATGGGCTCGAACAGAGCTATGTGGAAAGGGGCCAGGAGAAGAGTCTTTAAACCTGGGGTGTGCCAGGTCCAGGAGAATCTCTCAGTGCTCAACCAAGTAATGGGGACTAGTGGATGAAAGAGAAAGGAGGCAATCAGAGAATTTTTAAATAAAATATTTTCTAGTGTTTTGGAAAGACCAGTTTAAGGATGAATATAAAATTGATTTGAAAGGGGTGTCTGGGTGGCTCAGCTAGTTAAATGTCAGACTCCTGACTTTGGCTCAGGTCATGATCTCAGGGTCCTGAGATTGAGCCCTGCAATGGGCTCTGTGCTCAGTGGGGAGTCTGCTTGAGATTCTCTTTCTCTCTCTCTCCCTCTGACCTCCCCATCATGTGTGCCTGTGCTTTCACTCTAAATAAATCTTTAAAAAATTTTTTTTGAAGGACAGTAAGTGGCAATGAGACTGGTTACAAAACTATGAAAATAATTTAGAGGTAAAGATTAAGAGTTCATCTTGGTAATGGTACTTGAAGGGCAGAATGTTAAAGGGATTGATGGCTTATGTGTAACAGCATAAAAAGCTTACAAGTGTTTTTATACTGATTCTAAGTAGAACTATTAAAATACATGTATACAGTACTATTTATATATACATATATTTCATAAATTTAGAGCAAAAGTTAAAGAAATGCTAATACCTAGACATATTTAGATATTTCCCTTTCACTTAATTATTTTTTACTATTGGTTTTCCCTGAGGCATAGATATAACTATCTCACCCAAGTGTTTTATTTTATAACCAAACCTTTAGGAGGATTTACATGATCTTGGTTGGCTTCAGGATTTCAATGTAGTTTAGAAACGTTTGCACCATCAGAATTCTTCAGTCAGCCTACATATCTGTCTGTACCTTATCCCTGATAAAAAGTAGATATAGAAAAGTCCTGTCCCAACTCAGAGCATGACCCACCCCTGCCAGCTGCCTCCTTCCACCCCTGTGCCACTTTAGAAAATGTGCTAAAACAAAACATTAGGCAGAACTTTCCTTCTATCAAGTCTCAAGCTCTGCTGCCATCTTTGACAGACTTTTTGTTCACATCCTTTATTAATTTAATTTTTTTCAGTGTTCCCAGATTCACTGTTTATATACCACACCCAGTGTTCCATGCAGTACATGCCCTTCTCCATGCCTACCTCCAGACTCACCCATCCCTCCAATCCCCTCCCCTTCAGAACCCTGTTTGTTTCTCAGAGTCCACAGTCTCTCATGCTTTGTCTCCCCCCTCCATTTTGCCCCAGTTCACTTTTCCTTTTCTTCTCCTAATGTCCTCCATGTTATTCCTTATGTTCCACAATTAAGTGAAACCATATGATAATTGACTTTCTCTGCTCAACTTATTTCACTCAGCATAATCTCCTCCAGTCCTGTCCGTGTTGATACAAAAGTTGGGTATTCATCCTTTCTGATAGCTGAGTAATATTCCATTGTATGTATGGACCACATCTTCTTTATCCATTCATCTGTTGAAGGGCATCTCAGCTCTTTCCACAGTTTGGTGATTGTGGACACTGCTGCTATGAACATTGGGGTACATATGGCCCTTCTTTTCACTATATCTGTGTCTTTGGGGTAAATACCCAATAGTGTAATTGCTGGGTCATAGGGTAGCTCTCTTTTTAATTTTTTGAGGAATCTCCACACTGTTCTCCAAAGTGGCTGCACCAACTTACATTCCCACAACAGTGTAAGAGGGTTCCCCTTTCTCCACATCCTCTCCAACACTTGTTGTTTCCTGTCTTGTTGATTTTGTCCATTCTAACTGGTGTAAGGTGGTATCTCAATGTGGTTTTGATTTGAATTTCCCTGATGGCTAGTCATGTTGATAGAGACTTCTAAAATCTGGTTTTAAACTATAACTATTGTTTTTTACACATTCTGCCAAGTCCCCCTTGTAATAGAAAATTTTTTTTGTCTTTGAACATACAGAGATCCAGGAAATCCACAGACCCAGGAATTCCAATATTTGTTGTAGTTTTTGTTTCCATTCTTTTTAATTTAAACTTAACTGAAATAAAGAGTATGAAAATTATTTCCATGGGATGAATCTGCATACCAACACTGTGAAATGGAATTAATATCTTTCCTAATCAAAAACACATGCATCATGTTTCTCTCCTTTAAGTAATTACCAATATTGATTAGGGGTGGGGCAGGTTAGCAACAGTCATTTTTAGACCTATAAGATGTCATCAGGACATAGTTTCATAAATGCACTTAAAATAAGCAGGATATGAAATATCTAAGGCACCTTTGAGATAATATAGCATAGTGTAGCTCCTTACAAATGTTCTGGCTCACCCAAGGGTGCACATCTATTGTGCACCCTGAGACCTGGATGTGATAGCAGTCTGGGTTTGATATCCAGATACTGACATAATGCACATGGACCAAAAAGAGGACTGGTTTTTGGTGGTGGGTGTAAAGAATAAGAACACAGGTATTTTGAAATGTGGACTAGAGAATTAAAAATAGTAAGCCACTGATTAAATTGGTAGTAAACATGATTTATTACTTTGTCTATAAAAGTCATTTCAATACAATGAAGTTTAGACCACACTGGACTATTCCTGACTCAGTCTTGGCAATGCTCAGTCATTTGGTTTGGTCCCTTCCACAATTAAGCTGGAAAGACATAGACTAGCTCCTATAGAAGCAGGGGTGCCTTGCCTGTCACTGTCTGTCCTTAGTGCCTGGGAGCAAAGCTGTACTACTCACACATTTTTCAGGTTATAGACCTGGTGAACAATTCACAACTCAAAACACACACACACACACAAAAATATGACCAATATTTCCTTAAGTTCATTTTGTATTCAAAGAGGACTCATTTGGACACACCCAATGAAGTTGTTAAAATATGTCTTAAGAAAAATAAGTATTCTTTCCAATGTTTATTTTATTTATTTGAGAGAGAGAAATCACAACTAGGCAGAGAGGCAGGCAGAGAGAGAGGAGGAAGCAGGCTCCCTGTGGAGCAGAGAGCCCGATGCAGGGCTTGATCCCAGGACCCTGAGATCATGACCTGAGCCGAAGGCAGAGGCTTTAACCCACTGAGCCACCCAGGCGCCCCTTCTTTCCAATGTTTTTATAAGGATTATTTTACTGTGTTATGTTAGTCACCATACATTATTAGTTTTTGATGTAGTGTTCCAAGATTCATTGTTTACGTATAACACCCAGTGCTCCATGCAATAAGTCCCTCCTTAATACCCACCACCAGGCTCACCCATCCCCCACCTCCCTCCCTTCTAAAATCCTCAGTTTGTTTCTCAGAGTCCAGAATCTCTCATGGTTCATCGCCCCCCCCAATTTCCCCCAATGCACTTTTCCTTTCCTTCTCCTAATGTCCTCCATATTATTCCTGATCTTCCACAAATAAGTGAAACCATATGATAATTGACTTTCTCTGCTTGACTTATGCGACTCAGCATAATCTCCTCCAGTTCCATCCATGTTGATGCAAAAGTTGGGTATTCATCCTTTCTGATGGCTGAGTAATATTTCATTGTATATATGGACCACATCTTTATCCATTTGTCTGTTGAAGGGCATCTCAGCTCTTTCCATAGTTTGGCTATTGTGGACATTGCTCCTATGAACATTGGGGTACATATGGCCCTTCTTTTCACTACTGGGTATTTACCCCAAAGGTACAGATGTAGTATTTATAAGGATTAATTTTTTTGTCTCCTACCCCAATTACAACAAAACTGGGAGACTAAAATTTGAGTATTAAGAAGCATATTCTTGGCCTTTACTGTCAGTTCCACACAGAATGTGGTGCTGAAAATCCAGTCTTTTTTGAACCATATTTATAAATACATAGAGTTGCAAATTTTAATATGCTTAGAAGAAAGAAAATAAAGAGATGATTTTGCTTAGATTCTCTGACTGTCTTTAAAGATGAAAATATACAATAATATATTCCTATCCTCTAACCACTGAAGGACAGTTTTTCATGTACTTTCTTATTTACCTCATTCTACTTTAGCTCCTAATTTCAAGACATATAGTTGGGTAGGATTTTGAAATACTCATTGTTGAACATGTTGAGGTTTTAAAAATAGAATAAAAATGGACTTTTCTATCAGTGGAATATCTTTATTCTAGAAATTTACCTCCATTTTCATGCTTCGAAGTCTCCATCTTTATTGTAATTTCTGCTTCCCTTTGAGGTTTCCTCTTGTTAGCTCTTAAAATTTCTGCCACATCCTTGCCACCCTATTAGCGTATGTGTATGCATACCAGCCCCCTTTCCACTGAGCTGTGGGCTGCAGTTCCTTCTGACATTTCTGTTCTCCAAGGCTTTTCATATCTTGCTTGATAGTCAATGCCAGGGATTATGTTTGCAGTTTTTTTCCCTTTTAGCAAAAGGGATCCTTTCCCTCATATCTAATTACAGGCAAAATATAGGTAAATCATGACAGTCTGTTTCAAAGTCAACAAAATAGAAGTAACTAGAAAAGCTTACCCAGAGATCAAGTTTTGGATCAGTCCAAGAGAGTGATGTTTTGTCATGACAATTACTCTGTCCTCAACTTTTCTAGTGGCTGTGAAATCCCTGCTTTCTTCTGTTTCTTTTTTTTTTTAAGATTTTATTTATTTATTTGACAGAGAGAGATCACAAGTAGATAGAGAGGCAGGCAGAGAGAGAGAGAGAGGGCAGCAGGCTCCCTGCTGAGCAGAGAGCCCGATGCAGGACTCGATCCCAGGACCCCGAGATCATGACCTGAGCTGAATGCAGTGGCTTAACCCACTGAGCCACCCAGGCGCCCTGCTTTCTTCTGTTTTAACTTTGCTGACACTATACTTTTCTTCTGGAATGTTTGTAGCAGAGAATGAACTTAGGGCAGGATTGTTGTCTCTATAGTGTTGCCAAGAAAGAGTATGAAGAGCAACAATGTTCAGTGTCATAAAATTGGGCATTGCTCATTTATTTTTATAATCCTAATTAATTATCGTGAAGATGTTTTAATGGCACTTAAAAGAAAAACAAAGATTAAATCTTGGGAAAGCATATTAATAATTTAACTGCAGGAAAGCTGATAAGGAACATTCCTAGAACAGTAAAATTTTAGGCTTAGGATGCATTGTCTCTAATTTTGTGATAATTCCCATAAGAGTTGGCAGAAGTGTTTTTACCTCATCAATTTGCTTAAGCAAACCCATTCATGGCTCACATAGTCTCAGGGTTGTTTACTGGCAGGTGATTTATTGGTGATTAGCAAGTACTAATCATAAAGGACCACTTGCCTGTTTATTGTGGGAGATTTCTTAAGATCTCCACCAACCACCTTTTGTTAGATCTAGCTGCTGTATGTATTTGAAAACAGTAATTGCTTTTCCTTGAAAATCTCGTATTCATTTATTGTTCAATTAAAACAAATATTTGACTACCTAAAAGTAAATTTCTTAATTTAGTGTTTTTCTTATTAAATGAAATTTCATGAAAGTTTCTGAGTTTAGGAATAGTCAAGAGGAATATATTAATTAGTTGTAGGATATTAGAAGTCAGGTTATCCGAGTTCTTATATTGGATGCAATCCTTATTAGTTGGGTGCATGTTATGCAAATCACCTAATTAGGCTTCACCTTAGTTTACTTATAAAATGAGGGTATTAACTACTGCATGGCATCATAAAATTTTGACAAGGATAAAGAGAAATTTGTGGAAAATGTTTTGCTAAATTGTAAAATGTTATCTAAGTGTAAAGGCATTGGCATTGGCTTCTGGCAGCTAAGTTAAATGATATAATAATGTGTCTCTCTTCTACCTTCTATGATTTTAAGCTGGATTCACACTGAGCCCACAAGGAACATCTCTTCTGTCCTCATAGTACTTTTTGGAGTAAGGAATGGGGGGTCTAGATTACCATTCTAGTAATCAGTGTTCTCCAGAGTAACAGAACCAGTAGGATGTGTGTGTGCGTGTGTGTGTGTGTGTGTAAATAAATATTATATATATATATATATATATATATATATATATATATATATATATATATAAAATTTCTTTTAAGGAATTGGCTCATACATGTGAATGTGCTAGTTTAAAATGAGCAGGAAAGACCAGCAGGCTGGAGGTCCTGAAAGAGCTGATATTTCAGTTTAAGTCCCAAGGACATCTGCTAGCAGAATTCCTTCCTACTGGGGGAGGTCAGTCTTTGTTCTATTCAGAACATCATCTAATTAGATGAGGTCCAACTGAATTGTGGAAGGCAATCCATTTTACTCAAAGCCCACTGACAAAAGTCTTAATGTTATCCAAAGAACACCTTTACAGAAACATGCAGAAAAATGTTTGACCAAATTGACACATACAATTAATTATCAGAGTATAAAATTGAAAGACTTAGGTGTCATCCCTGTGACTTTTAACCATGCTGCTTCCGTCAGAAGAAGGTTGTATCTCTAATAGCTACTCTAAGATAGTTTTGGAAGAACAGTGGCAAAGTTAACAACAAGAAGGTAGCATCAGTGAGTATCTCTGGGCCTTCAACCACTTGTCTTCTGATTGTGCAGCTAAGAGGAGCCATGAGCAGGTTGAGGGTACAGCTGACTACCCAGGCTGATGCAGAGCCAAGTGCAATGATTACTTTCAGGTGTGGGATCAAGAGATCTTGCATGAATGTCCTGAGGGGAAATTTCAAATAATTGAATAATGAAACCAATTCTTAAATCATTACTTTTCATATTTTACTCAAGTAAGTAGATAGATTTTTTAAAAAAATTTTTAAAAGATTTTATTTATTTATTTGACAGACAGAGATCACAAGTAGGCAGGGAGGCAGGCAGAGATAGAGTGGGGGAAGCAGGCTCCCCGCTGAGCAGAGAGCCTGACATGGGGCCTGATCCCAGGACCCTGGGATCACAACCCGGGCTGAAGGCAGAGGCTCTAACCCACTGAGCCACCCAGGCGCCCCAGTAAATAGATTTTTGCAGCCTGTTTAGTTTGGCTTTTATGGCATTGCTTCTCCTTTACTTGACTACTTAGAGATGGTCATTTAGCAGTTATATTAAGTTTATACACAATCTAATTGTCTTCACTCAAACACATGTAAATGTTCTGGGCTAGGTGTTGCATGGACTATTGATAATCAGAAATGCTTAGATAGAGCCGTAAGGAGCTGAAAGCTAGCAGTTAATTCTGCTGTTAGACTGCCTGTTGTCCAAAACAATGCTTTCCTGCAATACTTATCACTTTGTCAAACTGTTGCTGAAAATTCCACCATATTTTCTACTTGCAGTGTTCTTTGTTTGGAGGGTCTGTGTGGGGATGTGCAAAAGGAGTCATCAAAGGAACTACTGAGCATATTGCTTTTAGGTTAAGTCTCATGAATGTCTGTTAATCTCTGTTCCCTTGGTGTTCTTGATGTCTCTAACTTGACTTTGAGCCCTTTTTTGATATATAATTCAAAAAAGGAATATATATATATATAGCACTCATTTGCCACATTATATGGTAGAGACATTGATGGATCTTCACAACTAATGACAGACAGAAGATACATATTATTTAATAAAATGTCACATTTTAATAGCAAAAAGTTTGTCAGAACAGAGAATATTGGCATCATGTTCCACAATAAAGTTCAGACTTACAGTGGTTAATTTAAGGCTGAGAATGACAGATCTTCCAGGCTTTCACTTTTCTTTTTTGGGTATTACTGTAATCGGTAGGTATAGTTACACACATGTTAAACTCTAAGTTGTCTTTCAAGTATTGATTTCCCGAACATCACAACTGGAGCAGTGATAAAGATTTGCCACAAAATGATATCAGGATTGTATTAAAAATGGGAACTCAGGGAGCAACATTGAAAAAGCCATAGTATATGTGACCCCCATCCACCAAAAAACATTAGGATGTCTATAATTTATTTCTTTTTTTAAAAAAGATTTTATTTATTTACTTGACAGACAGAGATCACAAGTAGACAGAGAGGCGGCAGAGAGAGAGGAGGAAGCAGGCTCCCTGCTGAGCAGAGAGCCCGATGCGGGGCTCGATCCCAGATCCCTGGGATCATGACCTGAGCCGAAGGCAGAGGCTTTAACCCACTGAGCCACCCAGGCGCCCCATCTATAATTTATTTCAAAAAACTTCAGAGACAGTATGATATCAATGGTTACATTAGTTAATTTTAACTGACTCCAGTAATCCAGCATTTTATTAGAAAGACCACATTCCAGAGGTAACTCCTGAAAGAGCTTGAGTTCTTTTATTGACATCAACACCGGAGCCTTTCCTTCATAATACAATAATGCCATAAATAAATTTTTATTGCTAAAATAGGTGACTTGTTAATTAGCATAATGGATGTTAGAAATAGGTTTCCCTTGCTATTCTAGATCATGTGGCTTTGCTAAATGATTATGAAGATACTCCTTACCTCTGGCATTATCTGGGTACAGGAATGCAGTGAGGCTTCATCTAAGTGTCTCTCCTTATACAGACCTGAGTGCAGATGCTGGGAGGCATCAGGTAGCCAGATACTAAATGTGAGACCAACAGAACATTTTCTGTAGAATATGTAGCACTTGCCTTGAATGAACTTGTGTGGCTGGATCTCCTAAAGCAATAGTCACTGAACTTACAATATGTTTATGATCATGCTGGCTTATAAATATTTGCTTAAGAAGTGTTGAGATGTGCTCCAAGGCTTGCTTTCATTAAAACCCACTAGCAAAATTGTGGCAAAGGAGCTGACCCTCACTTGCCTCTAACCCTTGGAGGGAAATTGTTATTTAAAAAAAAATACTCAAGACATTTGTTCAAGATGAGCCTTATTTGTCATCACCCAAAGGGATAATAAACAGTAAACTGTAAACCTCTGGTCTGTCTGGGCTTGCCATTAAGTTATTGTCTTTTTTTTTTTTAAGATTTTATTTATTTATTTGAGAGAGAGAGAAAGAGTGCACAAGCAGCGGGGAGAAGTCGACCGAAAGGGAGAGAGTCTCTAGTGACGTGGGCTTAATCCCACAACCCTAAGCTCATGACCTGAACTGAAATCAAGAGTCCGCTGGTTAACTGAGCCACCCAGGTTCCCCAAATCATTGTATTTTTATTTGCAAGTTTGTCATGTTTCTTTGGGACTATTTCATGTTAAGTTTTTTCAGGGGGGATTATATCCTGGACATTTTCAATCTTTTGCCCTAAACCTCTGAGTCCTATTAAATCTGCTGAGAAGTGTTGACTTTCTTTTACAGGGCAATCAGAGCAGTTAGGGTCAGTTTATCTTCCTGAGTGTAGTAGTTCCAACGTCAGTTCATTTCTGTCTTTGCTGGGACTGCATGGTCCATTAAAGGGGCCTCGGCTTGGGTGAAGGTTTTACATTTATTTTCAATTTATTTTTATTTTTTAACCTCGTTGAAGAATTATTGACAGATAAAATTATATATATTTAAAGTGTACAATATGATGATTTATGGTACGTACACATTGTGAAATGATTACCAGGATTAAGATAAGTCATTGGTGATCCTGAGGCAGGGACTCTAAGGACTTGATTCTTAGAGGATCCAATGGGATCATATTCTCAAGGGGAAGATTCCTAATGTAGGGGCCAAAAGGTCCTTAGAAGTGCTTAAATATTTCAGAACTCAGACTTGTTTGAGAAAATGATGGGGTAGAGTTAAATCTAACACAAGTAGTGCTGCCCCAACCATTTGTGGGGCCCATGTAGCCTATGGCTGGATATTTACAAGTTATAAACTGAGCTAACAACCTTTTACATAAAATATTTACATATGTAGACATTCATACACCTATTGATGAACAGAGAGAGAGATGTATGTATTCTTCCTACTTTGACAAAGAGATCTTCAACTGGGTAGCCATGTCCTATTTTGGAAATCCTGGACCCTGTGCAGTTCTATGATGGAGTAAGTCACTATGGGGAGAGCTGTCCTGCTGCCTGGCCCCTGTCCTTCCATCACCTGTTCTATTTCTTGATTGCCAAGAGTCTTGTATGAGTAGGTGTGGACTCCCAGCTCACACATCACGGTTTCATCCAAGCTCTGTCACAGTCAGGCATCCATGATACTGCCTATTGTACCTGGGAATGTACATTCACACCCCAGCACCACGCTTTCAGGCTGTTCTGATAGCTGTTGCTGGTTGCATTCTTTAGGAATTGCTCTGAGATGGAGACTGGCATGCATGAGGTTTTCTAGGGACTGATTTGGGGATAAACTCTGGCAGAAATGAAGGGGAAGAAGCAGGATTGGCACAGCAAGAATGTGGGTTGCAGTGCGTCTCAAGTGAGGTGTCAGCTGAGAGTCCCAAGGGACACTCTGGAATTGTTCCAAGAACTGGGGAAAGGAGCTGGGGGCCTTCTTTCTCTTGTGTTGACCAGTCCTGCATAGGGACTGCTCCAGGAAGGGGGATGACCTGTTAGGAGGATTTTTTTTTCCCCAGTGGAGATAGTCCCAAAAGGCGTTGAGAGCTCAGGGCTATATGCAGGCAGGATTTGGAATTGCTGGGGAACCTTCAGGCCTGAATGGGATGAGGGTGGTGATGCATAGGTCCACATTGGCAGGCATGTCTGGAATCCTGAGCATCTGGTGTATGACCCAGAATAAGTAGCAGAGGTTCTCTTTGGAAGGTCTTTGAGGACTGTGTTCTGGGGAGAAGCACCAGAAGAACCAGAGCAGGGTTTTCTGGAGAGGGGCTGTTTTAGTCAGCTCACACTACTGTAATAAAATAGTATAGATTGAGTGGCTTACACAACAGAAATTTCTCACAGGAAGTCTGGAGATTGGAAGTCCAAAATCAGAGGGCCAGCAGAGTTGGTTGTTGGTGAGAACATTCTTTTGCAGGGATGGCAGATTGCAGCCTTCTCATTGTGTGCTCACATGATTTCTTCATGGACAGGCCCCATGTCCACAAAAGTACAAGTTCTTTGTGTCTCTTCTTACAAGGGCATTAATCCAACAGATTAGAGCCCCTTCTTATGACCTTACCTAATCCTAATTACCTCCCAAATACCATCATGCTGAGGGTTAATGCTTTAATGTATGACGTTTGGGGAGACATATTCAGCACACTGTAGGGACCTCTCTTGCTCGTGTCTAAAGGTGACAGTGTATCAGGGGTATGTTATGAGAAGCAGCCTTTTGAAACTCATTGCTCTTTTACTATTGGAAAGATGTGTAGATGTTGTCTAGGGTTCTCTTTATGAGAACTAAAGGGAGAAATATCTTCTCAATCTTATTGGTCTTATTTCCAGAAATAATAGTTACTTTGGGGCAATTGTTTTATTTGCATTGAATGACTACAGTAACTCCTTTATCTGACCTGCTTTCCACCTTCTTGTTGGTTGTGAGAAAATTCAAATGCAGATCAATGAAATACTTCTAGAAAGTACACATGTCCTCAGGAGATACATTTAGTTTATAGACTTATCTCCTGATTTCAGTATAGCTGACCTTTGAACAACACAGAAATTAGGGGTGCCAAACAGCTGAATATCCATCTATAACTTTATTATTGTTATTATTATTTTTTATTAATGTATAATGGATTATTTGTTTCAGGGGTGCAGGTCTGTGATTCATCAGTCTTTTAAAAAATTTTAGTATTTATTTATTTACTTATTTAACAGAGAGAGAGAGAGAGAGAGAGAGGGGACAGGGAACACCAGCAGGGAGAGTGGTAGAGGGAGAAGCAGGCTTCCCACAGAACAGGGAGCCCAATGTGGGGCTCTATCCCAGGACCCTGGGACCATGACCTGAGCTGAAGGCAGATTCTTAACAAGTGAACCACCCAGGCACCCCTGTGATTCATCAGTCTTACACAATTCACAGCACTCACCATAGCACATACACTCCCCAATGTCCATCACCCAACCACCCCATCCATCTCACCTGCCTCTACCTAGGCAACCCTCAGTTTTTTTCCTGAGAGTAAGTCTCTTATGATTTATCTCCCTCTCTGGTTTGTCTTGTTTCATTTTTCCCTCATTTCCCCTATGATCTTCTGTCTTATTTCCCAAATTCCTTGTATCAGTAAGATCATATGATAATTATCTTTCTCTGATTGACTTATTTTGCTTATCGTAATACCCTCTAGTTCCATCTATGTTATTGCACATGGCAAGATTTCATCTTTTTGATGGCCACATAATATTCCATATATATACCTATATATGTGTATATATAGTATATATGTTCATATAGATGTCCACCAACAGATAAGTGGATAAAGAAGATGTGAGACATGTATATGTGTGTGGTTTTTGGGACAGAGAGAGCGTGCACAAGTGGGGATGAGAGAGAGAGAGAGGGAGAAGTAGACTTTCCACTGAGAACTCAATCCCAGGACCCTGGGATCATGACCTGAACTGAAGGCAGATGCTTAACTGATTAAAACACTCAGGTGCTCCTCCATTCCTTTATTGACCCCATTTAGCAAATTTTTCAAGTATTGTATTTTTTAGTTTTAAATTTTCCATTTTCTTTTCTACAGTTCCCATTTCCCTGTGAGAACTTCTTTCATTTAAGACTATTTACCTCATGGAGTGTAGTTATAATATCTGCTTTAATGCTTTTCTGGTAATTACAACATCTGGGCTAGCTAAGATTGCCATCAACAAATTGCCTTTTTACTTGTGAATTTGTCATGTTTCTCTTAGCCTTTAGATGTTGTGTGGTTTTGGATGGTATCCCAGACATTTTCAATATTATGTTCTAAAACTCTTACTCCTAATATAATCGTCTGAAAGATGCTGAATTTTTGTTGTTGTTTTAATAGGTAATCAAACCAGTTCAGGTCAGACTATATGTTCTGTTTACTCTTCTATGGATGGCATTTCCAATATCATTTTAGTTTTCCAAGACTTTGCTGTGAATGCTTGGTCTACTAAGGGGTAGCTTGGACTTGGGTGGTGGTATATTTATTTATTTATTATTTAACTTTATTATTTTTGCTTTTAAATTTTATTGAGCAACTATTGAAAACTATAATTGTATGCATTTAAAGTGTACAATATGATAATTTGGAATACTATACATTGTGGAGCAATTACCAAGATCAAGATAATTAACACATATATCACTACATATAGTTAACTTTGTGTGTGTGTGTGTGTGTGTGTGTGTGTTGAAAGTGCTTATGATCTCAGAATTGTTCTCAGCAACTTTCCAGTATACAATGCCATATTATTAACTATAGTCACCATGCTGTACATTAGATCCTCAAACTTACTCTTCATATAACTGAAAATTTGTATCTTTTGACCTACATCCCCACCATTTTTCCCTTCCCCTACTCATGGCAACTGCCATTCTAAAATTCACTTTTTCTTTCTTTTTTTTTTTAGATTCCACATATATGTGATACCATATGGTATTTCTCATTCTGTGACTGGCTTATTTTGCTTAACGTACTGTCCCTAAGTTTCATCCATGTTGTCACAAATGGCAGGATGTCTTTCTTTTTTTATGGCTGGAAAATATTCCTGTGTGTGTGTGTGTGTGTGTGTGTGTGTGTGTGTGTGTGTATTTTGCATTTTCTTTATTCATCTAACAAAGGACATGTATGTTGTCTCCATATCTTGGCTATTATGAATAATGCAATGAACGTGGGTGTGCAGATAACTCTTTGAGATACTGATTTCAATTCCCTTGGATATAAGCCCAGATGTGGTTTATACTGTAGTTCTGTTTTAAAAGTCTTTGTTATGGTACTTTGCGTCTTTTTCACTTGTGCATCTCAGGCATGAGTCTAGTAACTGTGCTACTTTATCCACTTAGGAATGTGCTTTTCCACTTCCCTTCTGTCCGGGATTACTCCCACACTCTGGTTCCCAGTGGTCCCTTCCTCGGTTCCTTGGCCAAGATGTCGGGATTCCTATGAGTTTAGGCTGCATACCCTGCTGTTTTGCAATTGAGCGTAACTGGGTTCACCTTGATAAAAAGTGGCAGGAGGAAAGCAATTTCCCTTTTAATACGCTTTTGATCATAGGGTGTCTTCTGCTTGTTTTCTGGGCCGAAAGTTTAGCTGCTGCCTCTGCTGGGCAGTTTCATGAGTGGGGTTACCCTCTGTTCAAAGTTGAGAGAGTGGGAAAAAAACTTACCCACATAGAGATGGCTTCAACTGTGACTCCCTTCTTCAATTATTCTTCTGTTGATTACTTTCCTGAATCAGCATGTTGATTATTTTTCTGTTTTGTTCAGAGGTTTTTGTTGTAACAATGCATGTAGTGGGCTAGCCTTTGAAGTCACTGGTAGAATGCCAATGTTGGTCGCCAGTAAGAATATCAGGAGAACCTATTAATATATTGATTGTTGGCACCAAGAAGCTCATTTGGTTAGATACAATATCAATAAAATGCAGAGATAAATTTGAGAACTGAATTAAGTTTTTACTTTCATATTTATGACAGAAACCATTACAGAACTGACTCAGCCTAAAGGATACATTGGGCTTAAAGGCAAAAGCTATTTGTTCTCTTTGGTGAGAAATCAGTAGTTTTTTTTTTCCTAATTCAGGTGTAGCTGCCATACAATATTATATTAGTTATGGGTGTATGGTCTAGTGATTTAACACTTACACAGATTACAAAGTGATCACTATAATGTTACCATTATACGATGACAGTTAACCATCTGTCACCATACCAACTTATTACGTGTTATTAACTGTATTCCCTATAGTGTACATTGTATCTCTGTGTCCTACTTATTTTATAACTGGAAGTTTGTACATTTGAATCCCTTTCCCCTATTTTTCCCATCCTCCCTCCCCAATTCCTAGGGAACGACTATACTATTTTCTGTATCTATAAGTTTATTTCTGCTATTCATTCATTTTGCTTTTTTAATCTTCATATAAATGAAATCTCACAGTATTTGTCCTTTTCTTTCTGACTTATTTCTCTTAGCTTAATATCTCTACGTCCATCCCTGTTTTTACACTCTTTTATGGCTAATATTCCATTTTATACATGTATCACATCTTTTTTAAATTAACATATAATGTATTATTTGCCCTAGGTGTACAGGTCTGTGAATCATCAGGCTTAAACATTTCACAGTACTCACCATAGCACATACACTCCCCAATGTCCATAACCCAGCCACCCTACTCCTCTGCCCCCACACCCCAGCAACCCTCAGTTTGTTTCATGAGATTAAGAGTCCCTTATGATTTGTCTCCCTCCTGATCACATGTTTCATTTTTTCCCTCCCTACACCCCATGATTCCCCTCCCTGCCTCTCAAATTCCTTTTATCAGAGAGATCATATTGTACCACATCTTTTTTATGTATTTTTCTATCAGTGGATTCCTAGGTTGCTTCCATATCTTGTCTATTGTAATTAATGCTACAATGAACATAGGGGTGCATATATATTTTCAAATTAGTGTCTAATTTCCCTCAGATAAATATCTATAGGTGGAATTGCTATATCATATGGTAACTCTATATTTAATATTTTGAGGAACCTCTGTACTGTTTTGCATAATGGCTGCATCATTTTGCATTCCCACCAACAGTGAATAAGGTTTCCCTTTTCTTGTATCCTCACCAATGTTTGCTATTTCTTGTGTTTTTGATAATGGCTAGTGTGTGGTGATATCTCATTATGTTTTTAATTTGCATTTTCCTGGTGATTCGTAATGTTGAACATCTTTTCATGTGCTTGTAGGTATTCTTTGGAGAAATGTCTTTTCAGGTCCTCTGTCCCCCTTTTTTTTAAAAACTGGATTGTTTGGTATTTTGATATTGAGTCATGTGGGTTCTTTATATATTTTGTATATTAACCCCTTATTAAATATGTCATTTGCAAATATCTTCTCTTATTTAAGAGGTTGTCTTTCTGTTTTGTTGATTGTTCCTCTGCTGTATAAAGCTTTTTGGTTTGACATAGTCTCATTCATTTATTTTTGTTTTTGTGGTGGAGACGGACCCCCAAAAATTGCTACTCAAACTGATGCACCAAGAGCTTATTGCCTGTGCTTTCTTCTAGGAGTTTTGATTTCCAGTCTTACATTTAAGTCTTTAATCCATTTGAGTTTATTTTATTTTTTTTAAATTTATTTATTTTTATTTGTTTATTTACAGCATAACAGTGTTCATTGTTTTGGCATCACACCCAGTGCTCCATGCAGTACGTGCCCTCCCTATTACCCACCACCTGGTTCCTCAACCTCCGACCCCCCCACCCCCCCGCCGCCCCTTCATAACCCTCTGGTTGTTTTTCAGAGTCCATAGTCTCTCATGGTTCATCTCCCCTTCTAGTTTCCCTCAACTCCCTCTCCTCTCCATCTCCCCATGTCCTCCATGTTATTTGTTATGCTCCACAAATAAGTGAGACCATATGATACTTGACTCTCTCTGCTTGACTTATTTCGCTCAGCATAATTTCTTCCAGTCCCGTCCATGTTGCTACAAAAGTTGGGTATTCGTCCTTTCTGATGGAGGCATAATACTCCATTGTGTATATGGACCACATCTTCCTTATCCATTCATCCGTTGAAGGGCATCTTGGTTCTTTCCACAGTTTGGCGACCGTAGCCATTGCTGCAATAAACATTGGGGTACAGATGGCCCTTCTTTTCACTACATCTGTATCTTCGGGGTAAATACCCAGCAGTGCAATTGCAGGGTCATAGGGAAGCTCTATTTTTAATTTCTTCAGAAATCTCCACACTGTTCTCCAAAGTGACTGCACTAACTTGCATTCCCACCAACAGTGTAAGAGGGTTCCCCTTTCTCCACATCCTCTCCAGCACACGTTGTTTCCTGTCTTGCTAATTTTGGCCATTCTAACTGGTGTTAGGTGGTATCTCAATGTTGTTTTAATTTGAATCTCCCTGATGGCTAGTGATGATGAACATTTTTTCATGTGTCTGATAGCCATTTGTACGTCTTCGTTGGAGAAGTGTCTGTTCATATCTTCTGCCCATTTTTTGATATGATTATCTGTTTTGTGTGTGTTGAGTTTGAGAAGTTCTTTATAGATCCTGGATATCAACCTTTTGTCTGTACTGTCATTTGCAAATATCTTCTCCCATTCCGTGGGTTGCCTCTTTGTTTTGTTGACTGTTTCCTTTGCTGTGCAGAAGCTTTTGATCTTGATGAAGTCCCAAAAGTTCATTTTTGCTTTTGTTTCCTTGGCCTTTGGAGACATATCTTGAAAGAAGTTTCTGTGGCTGATATCGAAGAGGTTACTGCCTATGTTCTCCTCTAGGATTCTGATAGATTCCTGTCTCACGTTGAGGTCTTTTATCCATTTCGAGTTTATCTTTGTGTACGGTGTAAGAGAATGGTCGAGTTTCATTCTTCTACATATCGCTGTCCAGTTTTCCCAGCACCATTTATTGAAGAGACTGTCTTTTTTCCATTGAATATTTTTTCCTGTTTTGTCGAAGATTATTTGACCATAGAGTTGAGGGTCCATATCTGTTCCACTGGTCTATGTGTCTGTTTTTATGCCAGTACCACGCTGTCTTGGTGATCACAGCTTTGTAGTAAAGCTTGAAATCGGGTAACGTGATGCCGCCAGTTTTGTTTTTGTTTTTCAACATTTCCTTAGCAATTCGGGGTCTCTTCTGGCTCCATACAAATTTTAGGATTATTTGCTCCAGCTCTTTGAAAAATATCGGTGGAATTTTGATCGGAATGGCATTAAAAGTATAGATTGCTCTAGGCAGTATAGACGTTTTAACAATGTTTATTCTTCCAATCCAAGAGCATGGAACAGTCTTCCATCTTTTTGTGTCTTCTTCAATTTCTTTCTTGAGTGTTCTGTAGTTCCTTGAGTATAGGTCCTTTACTTCTTTGGTTAGGTTTATGCCCAGGTATCTTATGGTTCTTGGTGCTATAGTAAATGGAATCGATTCTCTAATTTCCCTTTCTGTATTTTCATTGTTGGTGTATAAGAAAGCCACTGATTTCTGTACATTGACTTTGTATCCTGCCACGTTACTGAATTGCTGTATGAGTTCTAGTAGTTTGGGGGTGGAGTCTTTGGGGTTTTCCATATAAAGAATCATGTCATCTGCAAAGAGAGAGAGTTTGACTTTTTCCTTGCCAATTTGGATACCTTTTATTTCTCTTTGTTGTCTGATTGCCGTTGCTAGAACTTCTAATACTATGTTGAACAGCCTTCCCGTTGAGATCAGGAACACGACAAGGATGCCCACTCTCACCACTCTTGTTCAACATAGTATTAGAAGTTCTAGCAACGGCAATCAGACAACAAAGAGAAATAAAAGGTATCGAAATTGAGTTTATTTTTGTATATAGTGTAAGACGGTGGTCTAGTTTTATTCTTTGCATGTGCTTGCCCAGTTTCCCAATACCATTATTGAAGAGATGGTCTTTTCTCCATTATATAATCTTCCCTCCTTTGTCATAGATTAATTGACTATGTAAATTTGGGTTTATTTGTGGACTTGCTATTCTGTTCCATTGATCTAGGAACTTTTTTTTTTGTGTGTGTGTGTGTGTGCTAATAACACTGTTGTAATTACTATAGAGTGGAAGAGTTTACAGTTTAAAACCAGAGACCATGATACTTGTCACTTTGTTCTTTTTCAGGACACTTGGCTTTTCAGGGTCTTTTGTGGTTCCACACAAATGTTAGATTGTTCATTCTACTTCTGTGAAAAATTCTGTTGAAATTTTAATAGAGATCACACTGAATCTGTAGATTTCTTTGGGTAGTATGGACATTTTAACAGTACTCCTCCAATCTACTGGTACAGAACAGGTTTCCATTTATTTGTGTCATCTTCAATTTCTTTCACCTGTATCTTAACAGTTTTCAGTGAATTGTTCTTTCAGTTCCTTGATAAAGTTTATCCCTAGGTATTTTCTTTTTATGCAACTATAAGTGGGATTGTTTTCTTAATTTCTCTGATAGTTTGTTATTAGTGTATAATAATGCAACAGACTTTATGTATATTTTTCTTGTGTCCTGAAATTTTACTGAACTCATTTATTCCAACAATTTTTGGTGGAATCTTTATGTTTTTTTTCATATGTAAGATGTCATCTTCAAATAGTGACAGTTTTACTTTTTTTTTCCAATTTGGGCTTTTATTCCCCCCTGCCTAATTGCTCTGGCTAAGTCTTCCAATATTCTGTTGAATAAAAGTAGAGAGAGTGAGCATCTTTCCCTTGTTCCCAATCTTAAAGGAAAAACTAGCCTTTCACCATTGGGTATGATATTCAATGTGGGTTTCTCATATATAGTTTTTATTGTGTTGAAGTATTTTTCCTCTTTACCCATTTTGTTGTGAGTTCTTACCATAAACAGATGCTGAATTTTGCTCTAGTGATTTTTCTATCCCTGTGTAGATGATCATATGATATTTATCTTTCATTTTGTTAATCTGTTATCACATTAGTTGATTTGTGGATTTGAATCATCCTTGCATCCACTTGATCGTGGTGTGTGATTCCTTTAATGTATTTCTGAATTGTGTTTGCTAATATATTTTTTAAAGATTTTTTATGTTTAGAGACACAGAGAGAGAGAGCACAAGCAAAGGGAAGGGCAGAGGAAGAAGGAAACAATCCCCAAGTAGACTCCATGCTGAGCATGGAGCCTGATGTGGGGCTCAATCCCAAGACTTTGAGATCATGACCTGAGCTCAAATCAAGAGTTGGATGCTTACCCCCTATACCACCCAGGTGCCCCTTGGTTTGCTAATATGTTGTTGAGGATTTTTGCCTCTCTGTTCATCAGGAATATTAGCCTGTAATTTTCTTTTCTTGCGGTGTCCTTGTCTGGTTTTGGTATCAAGTAATGCCAGTCTCTTAAAATGAGTTTGGAAATGTTCCTGCCTCTTTTTTTTTTTTTTTTTGGAAGAGTTTGTGAAAGATTTGCATTAATTCTTCTTTAAATGTTTGGTAGAAGGCGAACCATAAGAGACTATGGACTCTGAAAAACAACCTGAGGGTTTTGAAGGGTCAGGGGTGGGAGGTTGGGGCAACCTGAGGGTTTTGAAGGGTCAGGGGTGGGAGGTTGGGGGAACAGGTGGTGGGTAATGGGGAGGGCACGTTTTGCATGGAGCACTGGGTGTTGTGCAAAAAGAATGAATACTGTTACACTGAAAAAATAAATAAAATGAAAATACAGAAAAAAAAATGTTTGGTAGAATTTCCTAGTGAACTTGTCTGGTCCTGGTCTTTTTGTTCTTTGGCCTGTTTTTGATTATTCATCCAATCTCTTTACTAGTTATTTGTCTGTTTAATTTTTCTATTTCTGGATTCAGAGTCCAGAGTGCTCACCATTACACCATAGAACCGCCTATCTAGGAATATATCCATTTATTCCAAGTTGTCAGCTTGTAGTCATGTAAGTACTCATCGTAGAGTCTTATGATCTTTTGTATTCTTGTGGTATTGTTTGTAACCTTTTTCATTTCTAATTTTATTTATTTGAATCCTTCCTCTTTTTTCTTGGTGAATCTAAATAAGGGTTTGTCAGTTTGGTTTATCTTTCCAAAGACCCAGATAGTACTTTCATTGATTTTTTTAAAATTGTGTTTTTAGTCTAGATTTCATTTATTTCTGCTGTAATCTGTGTTATTTCATTCCTTTTACTAATTTGGCCTTTATTATTTTAATAGTTCTTTGAGATGTTAACTTTTGTTGCTTACTTGAGATTTTTCTTGTATTTTGAGGTAAGCACTTATTAGTATGAACTTCCCTCTAAGAACTGTTTTCATTGCATCCCATGAGTTTTTTATGTTATATTTCCATTTTTATTTATTTCACGGTGTTTTTTGATTTCTAGTTTGATTCTTCTTTAACCCATTGGTTTTTTGTTTTTTTTTTTTTAGATTTTTTAAGATTTTATTTATTTACTCATGTGACAGAGAATGAGAGCACACAAGCAGGGGGAGCAGCAGGTAGAGGGAAAGAGAGAAGCATTCTCCCTGCTGAGTAGAGAGCCCAATGTGGGCTCAATCCCAGGACCGTGGGTCCTGACCTGAGCTAGAGGCAAATACTTGACCAATAGAGTCACCCAGATGCCTCCAACCCATTGGATGTTTAGTAATGTGTTGTTTAATCTCCACATATTAGCAAATTTTCCAGATATCTTTTGGAATTGATTTTTGGTTTCATACCAGAGTGGTTTGAGAAGATGCTTGAAATGATTCACATCTTTTAAAATTTGTGAATACTTGTTTTATGGTATAACATAAGATGTATACCAGAAAACGTTCCATGTGCAAGTAAGAAGAATGTGTATTCTGTTGCTTTTAAAATGAAATGATCTGTATATATCTGTAAAGTTCATCTGGTGTATTGTGCAATTTAAGTCTTACTCATTTTCTATTTGAATGATCTATCCACTGATGAAACAGGGGTAATAAAATCCCCTATTATTAATGAATTTATGTCTATTCTTCCCTTTAGATATGTTAAAATTCACTTATATATTTAGATGCTCCTATGTTGGATGGATAAATATTTATAAATGATATATTCTCTTGTTGGATTGATCCCTTTATCATTAGGTAATACCTTTCTTTGTCTCATTACAATCTTTGTTTTAAAGCCTATTTTGCCTAAAATAAGTATAGCTACTGTAGTTTTCTTTTGGTTTCCATTTGCTAGAATATATTTTTTCATTCTTTTGCTTTCAGTCTTTGTGTATCCTTACAACACAAGTGAGCCTCCTTAGGCAACATACAGATAGATCTTATTTTTCTTTGTTATTTTTTTTCTATTTTAATTAATTAATTTATTTTTTCAGCATAACAGTATTCATTGTTTTTGCACAACACCCAGTGCTCCATGCAATACATGCCCTCCACAATACCCACCACCTGGATCCCCCCAACCTCCCACCCCCTGTCCCTTCAAAACCCTCAGATTGTTTTTCAGAGTCCATAGTCTCTCATGGTTCATCCCCCCTCCAATTTCCCTCAACTCCCTTTTCCTCTCCATCTCCCCATGTCCTCCGTGTTATTTCTTATGATCTGCAATTAAGTGAAACATATGATAATTGACCTCTCTATTTGACTTATTTCACTCAGCATAATCTCTTCCAGTCCTGTCCATGTTGCTACAAATGTTGGGTATCCATCCTTTCTGATGGAGGCATTATACTCCATAGTGCATATGGACCACATCTTCCTTATCCATTCGTCCGTTGAAGGGCATCTTGGTTCTTTCCACAGTTTGGGGACCGTGGCCATTGCTGCTATAAACATTGGGGTACAGATGGTCCTTCTTTTCACTACATCTGTATCTTTGGGGTAATTACCCAGTAGTGCAATTGCTGGGTCATAGGGAAGCTCTATATTTAATTTCTTGAGGAATCCCCACACTGTTCTCCAAAGTGGCTGCACTAACTTGCATTCTCACCAACAGTGTAAGAGGGTTCCCCTTTCTCCACATCCTCTCCAACACACATTGTTTCCTGTTTTGCTAATTTTGGCCATTCTAACAGGTATAAGGTAATATCTCAATGTGGTTTTAATTTGAATCTCCCTGATGGCTAGTGATGATGAACATTTTTTCATGTGTCTGATAGCCATTTGTATGTCTTCATTGGAAAAGTGTTCATATCTTCTGCCCATTTTTTTGATATGATTATCTGTTTTGTGTGTGTTGAATTTGAGAAGTTCTTTATAGATCCTGGATATCAACCTTTTGTCTGTACTGTCATTTGCAAATATCTTCTCCCATTCCGTGGGTTGCCTCTTTGTTTTGTTGACTGTTTCCTTTGCTGTGCAGAAGCTTTTGATCTTGAGGAAGTCCCAAAAGTTCATTTTCGCTTTTGTTTCCTTTGCCTTTGGAGACATATCTTGAAAGAAGTTGCTGTGGCTGATATCGAAGAAGTTACTGCCTATGTTCTCCTCTAGGATTCTGATGGATTCCTGTCTCATGTTGAGGTCGTTTATCCATTTCAAGTTTATCTTTGTGTACGGTGTAAGAGAATGGTCAAGTTTCATTCTTCTACATATAGCTGTCCAATTTTCCCAGCACCATTTATTGAAGAGACTGTCTTTTTTTCACTGTATATTTTTTCCTGCTTTGTCAAAGATTATTTGACCACAGAGTTGAGGGTCCATATCTGGGCTCTCCACTCTGTTCCACTGGTCTATATGTCTGTTTTTATGCCAGTACCACGCTGTCTTGGTGATCACAGCTTTGTAGTAAAGCTTGAAATCAGGCAACTTGATGCCTCCAGTTTTTTTATTTTTCAACATTTCCTTAGCAATTCGGGGTCTCTTCTGATTCCATACAAATTTTAGGATTATTTGCTCCAGCTCTGAAAGATACCAGTGGAATTTTGATCAGAATGGCATTAAAAATATAGATTGCTCTAGGCAGTATAGACATTTTAACAATGTTTATTCTTCCAATCCAAGAGCATGGAATGGTCTTCCATCTTTTTGTGTCTTCTTCAATTTCTTTCATGAGTGTTCTTTAGTTCCTCGAGTTCAGATCCTTTACCTCTTTGGTTAGGTTTATTCCCAGGTATCTATAGTAAATGGAATCGATTCTCTAATTTCCTTTTCTGTATTTTCATTGTTAGTGTATAAGAAAGCCACTGATTTCTGTACACTGACTTTGTATCCTGCCACGTTACTGAATTGCTATGTGAGTTCTAGTAGTTTGGAGGTGGAGTCTTTTGGGTTTTCCATATAAAGAATCATGTCATCTGCGAAGAGAGAGAGTTTGACTTCTTCCTTGCCAATTTGGATACCTTTTATTTCTCTTTGCTGTTGCTAGGACTTCTAATACTATGTTGAACAAGAGTGGTGAGAGTGGGCATCCTTGTCATGTTCTGATCTCAACAGGAAGTCTGTGAGCTTTTTCCCATTGAGGATGATATTTGCTGTGGGTCTTTCGTAGATAGATTTTATGAAGTTCAGGAATGTTCCCTCTATCCCTATACTTTGAAGTGTTTTAATCTGGAATGGATGCTGGATTTTGTCAAATGCTTTTTCTGCATCAATTGAGAGGACCATGTGGTTCTTCTCTCTTCTCTTATTGATTTGTTCTAGCACATTGATTGGTTGATTTGCAAATGTTGAACCATCCTTGTAACCCAGGGATGAATCCCACCTGGTCATGGTGGATAATCTTTTTAATGTGCTGTTGGATCCTGTTTGCTAGGATCTTGTTGAGAATCTTTGCATCCATATTCATCAGTGATATTGGTCTGAAATTCTCCTTTTTGGTGTGGTCTTTGCCTGGTTTGGGAATCGGGGTAATGTTGGCTTCATAAAAAGAGTCTGGAAGTTTTCCTTCTAATTCAATTTTTTTTTTTCCTCATTTTATTTATTTTTTCAGCGTAACAGTATTCATTCTTTTTGCACAACACCCAGTGCTCCATGCAAAACGTGCCCTCCCCATTACCCACCACCTGTTCCCCCAACCTCCCACCCCTGACCCTTCAAAACCCTCAGGTTGCCCCAACCTCCCACCCCTGACCCTTCAAAACCCTCAGGTTGTTTTTCAGAGTCCATAGTCTCTTATGGTTCGCTTCCCCTCCCCAATGTCCATAGCCCGCTCCCCCTCCCCCAATCCCACCTCCCCGCAGCAACCCCCAGTTTGTTTTGTGAGATTAAGAGTCATTTATGGTTTGTCTCCCTCCCAATCCCAAACATAGTGATCCGAAGGGGCACGTGTACCCGAATGTTTATAGCAGCAATGTCTACAATAGCCAGACTATGGAAAGAACCTAGATGTCCATCAACAGATGAATGGATAAAGAAGATGTGGTATATATACACAATGGAATACTATGCAGCCATCAAAAGAAATGAAATCTTGCCATTTGCGACGACGTGGATGGAACTAGAGCGTATCATGCTTAGTGAAATAAGTCAATCGGAGAAAGACAACTATCATATGATCTCCCTGATATGAGGACATGGAGAAGCAACATGGGGGGGTAGGAGATAGGAGAAGAATAAATAATTCAATTTTTTGAAACAGCTTCAGGAGAATAGGTGTTATTTCTTCTTTGTAAGTTTGGTAGAATTCCCCAGGGAATCCGTCAGGTCCTGGGCTCTTGTTTTTTGGGAGGTTTTTGATCACTGCTTCAATCTCGTTACTAGATATCAGTCTATTCAGGTAGTCAGTTTCTTCCTGGTTCAATTTTTGGAGTTTATAGTTTTCCAGGAATGCATCCATTTCATCTAGGTTGCTTAACTTATTGGCATATAACTGTTGATAATAACTTCTGATGATTGTTTCTACTTCCTTGATGTTAGTTGTGATCTCTCCCTTTTCATTCATAATTTTATTAATTTGAGCTTTCTCCCTTTTCTTTTGGATTAGTGTGGCCAATAGTTTATTGATCTTATCGATTCTTTCAAAAAACCAGCTTCTTAGTTTCATTGATACGTTCTACTGTATCTCTCGTTTCTACCTCATTGATCTCTGCTCTAATCTTGATTATTTCCCTTCTTGCATGTGGAGTTGGTTTGATTTGTTGTTGATTCTCCAGTTCTTTAAGGTGTAGAGACAGCTGGTGTATTCTGGATTTTTCAGTTTTTTTGAGGGAGGCTTGGATGGCTATGTATTTCCCCCTTAGAACCACCTTTGCTGTATCCCATAGGTTTTGGACCGAAGTGTCTTCATTCTCATTGGTTTCCATGAATTGTTTAAGTTCTTCTTTGATCCCCTGGTTGATCCAAACATTCTTAAGCAAGGTGGCCTTTAGGTTCCAGGTGTTTGAGTTCCACTTTTCCTTGTCCTTGAGCTCCAGTTTCAAAGCATTGTGATCTGAGAATATGCAGGGAATAATCTCAGTCTTTCGGTATCAATTGAGCCCAGATTTATGACCCAGTATGTGGTCTATGCTGGAGAAGGTTCCATGTGCACTTGAGAAGAATGAGTATTCTGTTGTTTTAGGGTGGAATGTTCTATATATATCTATGAGGTCCATCTGGTCCAATGTGTCATTCAATGCTCTTGTTTCTTTATTGATTTTCTTCTTGGATGATCTATTACTGAGAGAGGCATGTTAAGATCTCCTACTAATAATGTATTCATATCAATATGACTCTTCATCTTGATTACTAGTGTTCTTATGTAATTGGCTGCTCCCATGTTCGGGGCATGGATAATTACAATTGTTAGATCATCTTGGTGAATAGTCCCTTTAAGAATTATGTAGTGTCCTTCTGTATCTCTGATTACAGTCTTTAGTTTAAAATTTAATTTATCTGATATAAGAATCGCTACACTGGCCTTCTTTTGAGGCCCTTTGGCATGAAAGATGCTTCTCCATCCCTTCACTTTTAGATTGTGTGTATCCTTAGGTTCAAAATGGGTCTCTTGTAGACAACATATGGATGGGTCCTGTCGTTTTATCCAATCTTCAACCCTGTGTTGTTTTATGGGTGCATTTAGGCCATTCACATTGAGGGTGATTATTGATAGATACATTTTTATTGACATCGTGTTACCTTTGAAGTCTTTCTTTCTATAGATTGTCTTTATATTTCTATTCAATGATATTCTTAGGATTTTCCCCTTTTATAGAACCCCCCCTTAATATTTCCTGTGGTGTTGGCTTGGTGGTCACATACTCTTTTAAGCCTTGCTGGTCTTGGAAACTCCTTATCTCTCCATCTATTTTGAATGTCAGTCTTTCTGGATAAAATATCCTTGGCTGCATGTTCTTCTCATTTAGTGACCTGAATATATCTTGCCAGCCCTTTCTGGCTTGCCAGGTTTCTGTGGACAGGTCTGATGTTATTCTGATGGGCTTTTCTCTGTACGTAGGAGCTTCTTTGTCCTAGCTGCCTTCAAGAGGGCCTGTCTACAATTATAATTCTTCATTCTTACTATTAGGTGTCTCGAGTACTTTTGAGAATCTATAATCTTGGGGGGAAACCATTATGCCTCTAGTACGTGAACGCTGGTTCCATTCGCGAGATTGGGAAAATTTTCATGGAGAACTTTTTCCACTATATCTTCTAGACTTATTTCTTTCTCCTCCCCTTCAGGGATTCCAACAATTCTGATATTGGAACATTTCATGGCATCATTTATTTCCCTGATTCTGTTTTTGTGGCTTCTAAGCTGTTTATTCCAGGCTTCCTCCTGATCCTTTCTCTCTATATGTTTGTCCTCCAGATCACTGATTCTATCTTCTGTCTCAGTTACCCTAGCTTTTAGAGAATTTAGATTAGATTGGAACTCGTTGAGAGCATTGTGAACATCATCCCTGGTGGCTTTCAGTTATGCCCTAACATTGTGAACATCGTCCCTGGTGGCTTTCAGTTCTGTCCTAATCAATTCTATTTGGTCATCCATGGCTTTCTCCAACCTAGATATTGCCTGGATAATTGTTATCCTGAATTCCCTTTCCAACATATTGTCTATGTCGATAGTCATTAGCTCTGTTGCAGAAGGCCCATCCTCTGAATTTTTCTTCTGTTGGGCATTCCTCCTCCTAGTCATTTTGGTGAGAGATGGCTGAATGGATGTAGCTGTATGTATCGACCATAGTGCAGTCAAGGTGCATCCTGGAACGCTTCTGAGCAATCAGGAGTCCCCACCCAAATGAAAGAACAAAGAAAGAGAGAAAAAAGAAAAGAAAAAGAAAAAAAGAGAGAGAGAGACAGGAAAAAAAAGAAAGATAAAAGAGAAGGCTCAGCCCAAATGGGCCCCAAGGTAAGATTTATGAAGTATACAAACAAAAACACACAAACAAAAAGACTGATAAAAGTATATGACAAGAGAAAAAATATATATACATAAAAGCAAAAAAAAAAAAAAAAAGAACCTTGTCAAAAAGAACCCCAAGCCCAAGTATAAGATTTATATACTATCAGGACAAACACAAATACACAGAAACACTGGTGGAAGAAAAAGATGGGAGAGTGGTTATAAATTCTCAGTGTGGGCAAGGAAGGTTATTTTGATTCTTCCTGGATGTATCTTGATATCTTTGTTAAAGGACTCAACTTTCCTAATATAAAGGGGGATTAAAAATTGGCTTACCTATAGGCATAGCATTGATTGGGGAAAGGGGATTACCTTGAAGTTTAACTCTATATGAATATTAAAAAATAAAAATAAAAAAAGAATAAACTAAACTAAAATTTAAAAAAAATTAAAAAGCAGAAAAGCAAAAGAAAAACATGGATATATGTATCAAAAAGTTCAGGTTAAAAGGTTATTATGGAATTTGATGTACTGGACATCTCACTGTGATGGTAAATAGGTTAAAAAATTATCTATATAAAAAAATGAACCAGAATAGTGGGAACGAATTAAAAATAAAAGTTGTATCTATGAAGTAGTGGTAGTTGTTCTCTTGTCTTTTTTTTTTTTCTTTTTTTTCCTGGTTGGCTTTCTGGGGGAGGGGCCTGCCACATGGGTTTTCAGGCAATGTTCCCTGAGTTAAGTCTTTCTGCCCCCCTCAAGGGGGTGGGCTCTGAGGAAACAGGTTTTTCAGGCTTTTGTTCTCTGGAGGTTTTTATGTTTGTTTGTTCGTTTTTTGTTTTTTTTTTTTCCCTCTCGCCTTGATAGCTTTTGATGTTTTTGGAGGTTTAGAGGAAAGCAAACTGCACCCAGACCTCCTTCTCAGAGAGAAGCCTCAGTCTGTTCTCCTCTGGGTGCTGCAGAACACATAAGTTCCCCCTTGGCCACTGCAGAGCATGTTCCAAGTCGTGGTCCCTGGGGACACAGGAACTCCTGCTTGTACCCAAAACCATGACAGCAGCAGCTGTCTGGGCAGCTCTGGACCACCAGAGAGGTTCCAAGTAGTGATTGCACACTGAGATTTTCCCACTGGCCAGGCTGGGAGTGCCTGGTCTTTCTGGGTCCAAGAGCGCAGGGCTGGCACCAGCGCGCACCTCTCTCAGGGGAGGGTGTGGGGCACAACCCAGGCTCTGATAGCATGTAACAGGCACTTGCATGGGGACTGCAAAAAGCCTGTGCTTCTGCCATCTGGCGAGGCTCCCAGCCCCTCACGGGAGCTGGACCCCACGTGCTCTCAGGTGCACTAGCGGCTCAGGGACCAAGACCTGGTTTCTCTGCCGCACTCTCTCTGTCTCAGCACCTGGGATGGTTGTCCTGGGTCCAGGGACTGAAGCCCCTGTCCCTAACTGCCCCAATTCCCACAATTTCCCCCCCGCAATCCTTTGCTTTTTTTGAGTGCTTTCAACCAGACTCCAAGTTAATGCTGTCCCCAGATGCAGGGCACTCTCCTATTGGGGTATTACTTTCCAATCGGTCGCCTCTGGTGGCTCCCTCCCACTTTTGTTTATCTTCCGATATCAGTCCGTCATTCCCACTCTGCTTTACCTGCCCACTGGTGTCTTCTGCCCCTGTAGAGATCCAGACGTGTATAATTCTGATCTCAGGCTGATTTCATGGGTGATCGGAGTTCTTTGGTCGGTAACCAGCTCACTTTAGGGTACAGGTTGAAACGGTGCCTCCTCCTACTTTCCTGCCATCTTGTCTCCTCCCCTCTTTGTGTTATTTTTATTTTTTAATCTGTTCAATCACTTTACGTCTTTTGATTGGACAATTTAGTCTATTTACTTTTAAAGTTATTGATAGGTATGAACTTATTGCCGTTTTGTTAATTATATTCTAGTTGTTTTGTAGTTTCTCTGTTCCTTTCTTCTCCTGTTCTCTTCCTTTGTGATTTGATAATTTCTTTATGGTGTACTTAGATTTCTTTATCTTTTGTGTATCTATAGTTTTTGCTTTGTGGTTATCATAAGGCTCATGTATAACAACTTATAAATGTCTATTTAAGTGATAACCACTTAAGTTTGAATGCATTCTGAAGCTCTACATTTTTAATTATTCCCCAAATATATTTATGTTTTAATGTGACATTTTACATTTATGTTGTGTATCCCTTAACTAATTATTATTATTTTTTAATTAAAGATTTTATTTATTTATTTGACAGAGAGAGAGAGATCACAAGTAGGCAGAGAGGCAGGCAGAGAGAGAGGAGGAAGCAGGCTCTCAACTGAGCAGAGAGCCTTATGTAGGGCTCGATCCCAGGACCCTGGGACCATGATCTGAGCCAAAGGCAGAGGCTTTAACCCACTGAGCTACCCAGGAGCCCCGCCCTTAACTAAATATTGTAGTTATTTTTTTTAAAAGATTTATTTATTTATTTATTTGACAGAGATCACAAGCAGGCAGAGAGAGAGGAAGGGAAGCAGACTCCCCGCTAAGCAGAGAGCCCAATGTGGGGCTCGATCCCATGACCCTAGGATCATGACTTGAGCTGAAGGCAGAGGCTTTAACCCACTGAGCCACCCAGTTGCCCCTATTGTAGTTATTTTTATGCTAGCTTTATTTGATTAATCCATCACCTTTATGATACTTGATTATTTTACATTTTACTGTGTATTTACCATTATCAATAATCTTATATTTTCATGTTTTCCTATTAATAATTAGCACTTTCTATTTAAGGTTTTCAAAGTCCTTTAACATTTCTTGGAAGTCCAGTTAAATGGTAATGAAATCTTTTAGCTTTTGTTGTCTAGAAATCTCTATATCTCTTCTTCATTTCTAAATGACACCTTTTCTGGATAGAGTGTTCTGGAAGGTTTGTTTTTTTTTTTTTGTTTGTTTGTTTTTTCAGCACTTTGAGTATATCATGCCACCTTCTATTGGCTGCAAAGTTTCTGCTAAAAAATCTCCTGATGGCCTATTGGGTTTCCCCTATACATAACAAGTTGTTTTTTTCTTGCTGCTTTTAAGATTTTTTTTTTAAACTTTTGATGTGTTAATTATAATGTATCTTTGTATCGGTATCTTTAGGTTCCTCTTATTCGGAAATTTCTGGTTTTCCTGGACCTAGATAGCTGTTTCCTTCCTCAGTTTAAGAAAGTTTTCACCCCTTATTTCTTCAAATAGTATACTGCCATTTTCTCTCTCTTCTCCTTCTGGGACCCCTATAATGTGAATGCTGTCTTTGAGTTCACTGATCATTTCTTCTGCTTCATCTAGTCTGATGCTGAACACTTCTAGTGTATTTTTCAGCTTAGCTGTTATATTCTTCAGCTTCATGACTCCTATTTGTTACTTTCTTATATATTTCTCTCTCTTTGTTCAAGTCAGCAATGTGTTCATTCATTCCTCTCTTGCAATCAGTGATCAAATTTATGATTATTATTTTGAAATTTTTATCAGGTAAGTCATTTTCCCCATTTTAGTAAGTACATTTTTTTGAAGTTTCATCTTGTTCTTTCATTTGGAATATATTCCTCTCTTTCTTTATTTTCCTTGACTGTGTTGATTTCTGTGTGTGAAATAAAATAAGCCACCTCTTCCTGTCTTGAAGGAGTGGGTTGGAATTGGAGATGAAACTTACCATTTAAACCTGCACTTGCTCTTTATTGACTCATAACTTTGTGATGCTCCCCATCAGCCTATTTTAATTTTAGTGACTCTCACTAGTTGAAGGTGTGCCAAAACCCATTGGTGTTCAAAGGGGAGGATCTCAATCAGCACCTAGATTCAGGCTGGTTAGAATGCAGATCCTCAGGCAGCAGCTTTTATGGTGTGCAAATATTTACATTCCTGTGTATAATCCTACTGTAAGTGTTAAGAGCATTGGACACCAGACCCAAGCAATGTAGAGGTGCCCCCTGGGTGGCAGTCACAAAACCCAAGGTGCCAGATTAGTGTATAAGTTCCTTTCCAGTGGATATTAGTGGTCTGAAACAAGGCAGAGGGAGAGCACAAATATGCCATACACCAGACTCTGTCCTCCATATATACCTCCATAGGCTCCTAGATGTGTGTTAAACCTGAAGCCTGCTTCAGAGGCCAAAGCTCCAGTAGAAGCAAATAGGCCTCTTGCACAGAAAGGCTAGGGGTGTGTTTCAGTTTGCTGTCTGTGCAGTGCTGTGAGGGTGGTAGCCAGCCAAGAATTGTCTCTTCATTAGTTATGCTTCCATGGAACCCAGGAAACAAGCTATGCAATCCTGGGGCTAGGCAATCCTGGGGCACTCCTGGGTAAGAGCCACAAAAACCAGGGCACCGACATATGTAAGAGCTCCTTTCCCGGAGATACCAGCAAGCTGAAGCAAGGCATAAGGAACATGCAAAGATGATAACCACCATCTCTCGTCCCCTGAGGGAACCTCGGTGAGTCTCCAGATGTTTGCTAAATCAGATACCTGCCATTCTGGCTAAACCCCCAGAATGAGCAATAGGCCTATTTCTCAGGTAAATAGGGTGTGTGTTTCAGTCTCCTATCTGCACAATGCCCCGCAGGTGGTATCCTGCCAAAAGCTGTCTCACTATTATAGCTTCAGGAGACACAGCAACACAAACACCTTCCTAATCCAGGCTAGGTGATCAGGGCTAACACCTGTGTAGCAGGTGAAAAAAATGGGAGCACTGGACATAGAAACCAGGGCACAAAACCAATGTACAACTCTCCTCCAGCAGATACTGATTCTCTGGAGTGCAGTGAAGGGAGGGCAAGTGCCCTCCAAGGTCTCTGGAAAAGATTAAAGTAGGCCCTTAGATATATGTTTAATTAGAAGCCTGCCCTTCAGGCCACAGCCATAAAGATAAGCTAATAGACCTCTTCCACAAAAAGATTGGTTCCTAGGATTATTGCCTCTTGCTGTGTCCTGGGGATAGTAACCATTTAAGAACTATTTCTCCACTGGTTCTTATCCTGTAGGATGCTCTAGCCTAAGGCCCACTGGCCACGAGAATCAGACAACTTACTAGATTTTACGGCAGCTGCAAAAATGGGGATGCCAGAAGCAGGTATAAGCTCTTTTTTTGGGAGATACCGGTGAGCTGAAGCAAGGCCAGTGGAGGACCTAAAATAGAGATGGTCCCCACCAGCCACATCCCTGGAGAGTATCCCAGCAGGCCCCTAGGCTATGTGTTAAATTAACTGCATGCTCTCAGGCTGATGCCTTAGGATGAACAAATGAACCTCTTTCACATAAAAGTCTGGGTGCCTCTCAATCAGCTGCCTCTATTCTGATCCTCAGGGTGAGTGAGTCCGGGTGCATTGGCTCTTAAAGAGTCTTCCCCCCCCACCCCCCCAGTTTGCTCCAGCCTTGTGGTCTCATGGGCAACCCCCCTGGTTTTCAAAACTAGATGCTTTGGGGGGCCTATCACTCAGGTGCAGGACCTGATGTGAGGATCAAACTCTTGGCTCCTCAGAGAGAAACTCTGCGTTTTGAATTCCCTTGTAATTACCAGTTGCCATGCTAGGGGTGAAGTTTATAGTGAGACTGTGTTTTAGTCTCACCCACTCACTTCAACATGATTTCTCTCTCTCTCTCTCTCTCTCTCGCATTTGCCTGATGTGTTGTTGTTGCTAGCTGGTTACTCACCGTCCACCCTCCAGTAAGAGGAAATTTTTCTATATGGAGCTGTACATTCAGTATGTCTGTGGGAGGAGGTCAGTTCAGCATCTTCTTATGTTGTCACCTTGACCAGAGCTCAAATTTCTGTTGTTTAATGTACTTGGTGTGGTATTCTTGTAATCGTAGACAAAACTGAGAAAGACAGACATTCCATGTTCTTTGCTACTGTTATTTTATCGCTTGAGTTCACATTACCTCTTGGGGCAGGCCACACCCCCACAAATGGGTTGTGCAGCTGCTGAGGGATTGACGTAATTTTTCTTTGTGTGAATATTTTCCTCTTAAAATATCCTTGATAAATACCAGGCCAAGATCACATAAGCTGTAGAGTCATTTTCTTTCTACAGTCCCTTTTATTTAGCTCTTCTCTGTCCCCTGAAGTATTGGAGATGGCTGTGCTGGAAGCAGCTTCTTTCAGGTCTTTTGAAGAAACTTTTTTCAGCACTACTAATTCACAGAACTGGGACTGAATCCCAGTTTTCCCTAACTCCAAAGCTGATGCTCTTCACCTCTACTCTAACCCGCTGCAGATATGTCAAGGTATACAGATCTTGTGACTTCCCCAGTGTCATGTAACTATTGAGTGGTGGTGATGATAAGAAATGCAGATTTTGAATTCTTAGCCCAGTGTGTTGGTTTTTTAACAATCACATAAAATCTGCATTGTTTTGTTAAGAAAAAACTCAAGAATTTAAAGTGAAGATGGGTTGTGACAGTTTTCTTGGATGGCACGATTTTTGTTGATCAGCTTCATTTCATGCTCATCAAAGGCTATAGCCTCAGAATATGTTTGGATTCTTCCCAGGGTCTGGGAAGGTCTTCATATAATGAGAACCTACTTGCCCTAAAGGGTACTGATGGCACCTGCTGCTAATTTTAATTGAAATTATTATGAAGGCACTGCCTTGATTTTCCTTTTCAGGTGTGACTTAATACTTGGCTTCTCATAGCCTGAAGTCCTAACTGTACATCTCTGAGCCCCCAGTGACTGCTAGCAGCCTGCTAAGGGCTCTTGCTCTTGTTGTCTTCTACTCTAGGAACATATGAGCCAGAGGCATGCCTGCTACAAGTCAGTTGCCCATAACCTCAGAACATTTGTAGCCAGTCTGCTTCCCACATGACAATTACATTTCCTTCCAGCAATCTCTCTCCTTGCCCTTGTTCCACTACTTTCTCCTTATTGAAAAAGGCTTTCAGGTTAAAAATATTAATTTAAGTTAAAGGGAACGAGGGAGGGAGAGAAACACACACTTGGGGATAAATATATATTAAACTTCCACAATGGCATCATTAGGATTGGGGAACCATTAAAAGAGTACCTCTCAAAGTACTTGTTTTCATTATACCAGGTCATTTGGTTTTATAGGTATTCATTTTGGACAATAGAGTGACTTTCATTATCAGAAATTGAATTTCCATGTCATGAGAGATGTTTATATGAATCACTTTTGATTAGTTGTGTCATGAATAAATAATACATATTTAAAGAGGAAATACCTTGAGGAACAGAACATAAAATTGCATTCTTATGGAGAATTAACTCTAAAGTGTGTATGCAAAAGAGTATATGAAAGGGGTAGTGGTGTTGCAGGAAAAGTAGTTATTGTTAAAATGATGATACTCCTCAAAGTGGTCTACAGATTAAATAAAATCACTATGCTATACTTCCTGAATTTGATTACTCTACTGTGACTATGCAAGATAATGCCCTTATCCTTAGGAGACACCTGATGAAATATTTAGGACCTTTTCACAAGGCACAGTCGTGTTGCCTGTAAGTTTCAATGAGTTTTGTAATAATAATAACATATATATGATAAAACAAATGGTAGCAATTGTCAAGTCTATGTAAAGATACAACCATACTTGAAGCTTTCCTAAGTTTGAAGTTTTTCCAAAGATATTTAAAAATAATGCTTATATCTTCACTCACTCCCAATGTAAATTTTCATATTCTAGAATTCCTTCCTGCAAAGACACAGCAGGGTGAACAAGAGATGAGATCATTTCTAGAGTACCTTTGAATTGAGTGAGTTTTGATTTCTTTCCATGTTCCCACATTTCCGCACAAGGATAACATCAGGTTCTGATCAAATAACACAGGCATACGCCCTTCAGCCTCCATGTACACACATCCTAGGAGACCCCTTTTGCTAGAAATTTCTGGAAGACTAATAAGCTGGGCCAAAGAAACAGTTTTTGGAGAGATTGGTATTGGTGGAGACACTGCTTCACATTTAATTCAAGGTGATCCCGTTCTAGAACTCATGGTTGTGGCATGGTCCTCTGAGCCAGTGACCACACAGCCTGAAGGAACAGCCAGACAAGAGAGATGACACAGCGTCATAGCAGTTCTTACAGCTGTGGCTGCCACCCGAAGACATGTGTGTCACTGGCATTGTCAGATGCTGTAAACCAAATGAATAAGGAGTAATTTCCTGGTATAGCCAACCTTTTCCATGCTGGAAGGTACCATTCTTTTTTTTTTTTTTTTTTTTTAAGATTTTTTTATTTATTTGACAGAGATCACAAGTAGGCAGAGAGGCAGGCAGAGAGAGGGGAAGGAAGCAGGCTCCCTGCTGAGCAGAGAGCCCAACGCGGGGCTGGATCCCAGGACCCTGAGATCATGACCTGAGCCGAAGGCAGCGGCTTAACCACTGAGTCACCCAGGCGCCCGCAAGGTACCATTCTTAACAGCTTATTTCTGTGGCTGAAAATGTGTTACTGAGAGTTTCTGTGAAGATGCAAGTTTAAATAGGAGATGGGTGGAATTTGCCTAGCAGTTTTTTATCCACTGTCATTCAGTTTTATTTCAGCTGTCCAAATTTCTGTCAAGCAAAGCCAGGTTCTATTAATATTTAGTATAGCTTTGTCCTTAAAAATTACAGGAAAGTCTCAAAACAGATGAATTTTTTTTTTAAATGAAAGACTGGTATTCTAGATGACTTCCTTTATTTTCAAAATCCATTCTCTTTGACACAGGAGGTAAGAGGATAGAAAATAAGATAATTATGCTCAGAGTGGGAGATTAAGTAACGTATGGGCCTGAACCACTCAGACCCCCTATTCTTCCTCACTAGATAGACATCAGTGCTTCCTTTTTCTTGCAAAATAATGTGGATTTGAAGTACAAAGAATAGTTAAAACTACCATGGGAGCATTGATTTGCTCCCTGGAACCTGCTGTTTGTCCCTGCCCAAGACTGAAAAGACTTTTTTATGGTTCATTGAATCCCACTTAACCTGAGTTTATGGCAAGCATATGCATGTCAACATGTTCTTCGCTTAGCAGGGTCACACATAGACACACAAAGAAAACTGAAAAATGGAAAAACTTGTGGTGCCTGGGTGGCTTTAGTCATTAAGCATCTGCCTTCACCTCAGGTCATGATCCCAGGATCCTGGGATTGAGCCCCACATGGGGCTCCCAGCTCAGTGGAATGCTTACTTCTCCCTCTCCCACTGCCCCTGCTTGTATTCCCTCTTTCAAACAAACAAATAAATAAATAAGATGGAATAACTAAGCGGAGTGATTTTTAGTTGTTCATGGATGCTAAAATAAACAGTCAGGTTTGATGTTGTCATAGGTGCTGCAGTCCCCAAATCAAATCAACCATAATCAAATGTAGAAAATGAAGAGAGGCTGCACAAGCAAAGCATATACTTCTTTCTTATTGTTAAAAAGATTGCCTGAACCCCCGTCTGTCTTTAGGAGGAGCAAGTCTGGGATTTTTTTTTTAAAGATTTTATTTATTTATTTGACATCTATTTATTTTATTATTTATTTGACAGAGAGAGACACAGCGAGAGAGGGAATGAAAGCCAGGAGGAGGGGGTGGCAGAGGGAGAAGCAGGGTCCCCACAGAGCAGGGAGCCCGATGTAGGGCCTGATCCCAGGACCCCAGGACCATGACCCGAGCCGAAGACAGATGCTTAACCACTGAGCCATCCAGATGCTCCTGGCATTTTTTTGAGCCTCTCCTTCATCCTTGCTATTTAAAACAGACAGTGTAGACACCCTTGGTTGAAGAACTTAGCAGATGAGCTGCTGTTCATGTGTCATTGAACACAGGGGCAGCACAGTCTGATGGGGTTTATTGATTATTCTCTGGAAAGCCTTTTCTGGAAGAGCCCTACTTAGGTGTGTAGGATATCCCTGGGATGGTCTCCAATTCTAGACCTCATTTATCCAGTCACTGCTCCAGTATGACCTTCAGGGAGGGTAGCTGAGTCCAGAGGGATTTCTAACCTCAACCGTATGCTAAACAAGAATTAATCCTCCCTTTCTATACCCTCAGGAACTTTAAATTTAAAAAAACCTTTATTTTTAAAATATTGCATAAAATTTACATAACAGAATTTATGATTTAACTATTTTTAAGTGTACTGTTCAGGGGCATTACAGGCTTAGGTTCTTAAACTGAGTAGGAAATATGTTTTTTAATGTCACAAGTTTATATTAGTATTGGCATTTCCAATTCAAATGTAATATTTAGTGGTTTTCTTATATGCTTTACTTTGCAATGTACATGAAACATTAGAAAATTGCAATTCTTTTTTTTAAAATAAAGATTGTATTTATTTATTTGTTAGAGAGAGGGAAGAGAACATGCAGGGGGTAGTGGCAGGCAGAGCAGGCAGACGGAGAAGCAGGCTCCCTGCTGAGCAAGGAGCCCCGACGTGGACTCCATCCCAGGACCCTGAGATCATGACTTGAGCCAAAGGCAGATGCCCAACCAAGTGAGCCACCCAGGCGTCCAAAAATTGCAATTCTAATTGTACTTTTAAACTATATTTTACTACTGAGTGAAGTTTAGAATTTCTTTAAAGTTTGTTTGCTTTTAGAATCTCATAAAGGATATATGATCAGAGCACAAGGTTTGAAAGTCACCAGTAATAATCTCTGTTATGCTTTTTGTTTTAGTCTGTTTACAGTTTTAGGATTTGCTTTTGAAAAACCTTTAGACTGATAATTTATATATATATAACATTTATGTGGTTCATAGTAAAAGTGTTTTTAAAAGGTGTACTCAGAGAGGTTTCATTTCCGTTCTTATTCTTCCCATCCTATCCCCTTTCACCCAAGACCCCTAAAAATAATTTTTGTTCATCCTTTCAATGTTTATCTTTGGAAAGAAATACATATATATGTATTCTTATTATTTCTTCTTTCTTACCCAAAGAAGTGTACTATATATGTTGTTCTGCATCTTTTTTTTTTAATTCATGATCTACCTTGGAGATCTGTTGGTGCAAAGAAATTTTTTTTATGGCTGCATAATACTTCATTGGGTGGCTGCCCCATAGATTATCCAATCAGTTCCCTACTGATAGAAATTTGGGTGTTTCTAACACTTGCTATTATAACTAATGCCTCAATGAATAAATTTGTACAAATGTTTCATTTTTGTGGAGGTGTCTCTACAGAGAAGGTGCCCCAAAGTGTAATCATTCAAAGGGCAAATACATGTTATTACACTATGTATTACCAATCTCCCTTTACTGAGGTCAAAACATTTTGAATTCCTACCAACAACATATGAAAGTGTTGTTTATGCATTGCATAACCTAAAGGCATATTGTTAAGCCTTTGAACTTGTGTCAAACACATTCAGATTTTTTTTCTTTTTTATTTCCACTATCTTTGCCCAGAGCCAGGAGGAGAAACAAGGCATCTAAGCTTGTAGGAGCTCAGACTGGCTCACCAAGATTTACTATAAAAATCTCAGAAACTTTGTGCTGCTTGTTAAACACAGCCATTGTTAAAATTAAACTATATAAACATAATTAAATAAATATTAAAAACAAGGGCAATAAATTCTCAAAAACTTATAACTTCTTAATTATTTTAGCACATTTACTATTATCTATGATAATTTACTCCTATAGTCCATAAAGTGGAAATTCAAAGAGAGAGAGTATGTATCTCTGTGCTCAATGACCTCATTTTGGTAGTTCGAAATGTGGTGGCAGTATTTACATCAAAGAAATCAGTAAATACTAGAAACTGGAGCCTCTTTTCTTCCTGGGAGAATTGGTTGTAAAATGTTTACCAGCACAAAACTGAACCACTTCTAACAAAATTCCCAAGGAGAAAAACCTGTTTCTGGCATTTTTATATACAGGTCAAACAAAAACATCTCATCCTCTTGTGTGCTTTTTCTTTATCCTGCCTGTTACCTCCCTTGGAGTTAATTTTCAATAACATCTACCTGTTGACATTAGGTTCATAATGCATTTATATTTTATCATTATACCATTAAATATGGGGTGTGGTTTGGTGTCTCAGTCGACATTTCTGCCTTGGCAGGCTTTTCTTGGTGATAACCATAATGGTAGCTAATTGTCCTCTGAGTTTATGCATGCCATATTATGCTGACATGTTTGTTTGTTTTTTTTTTTTTTTCATTTTATTTTATTTTATTTTTTTATTTTTATTTTTTTTACATTTTTTTTCCATTTTATTTATTTTTTCAGCGTAACAGTATTCATTCTTTTTGCACAACACCCAGTGCTCCATGCAAAACGTGCCCTCCCCATTACCCACCACCTGTTCTCCCAACCTCCCACCCCTCACCCTTCAAAACCCTCAGGTTGCCCCAACCTCCCACCCCTGACCCTTCAAAACCCTCAGGTTGTTTTTCAGAGTCCATAGTCTCTTATGGTTCACCTCCCCTCCCCAATGTCCATAGCCCCCTCCCCCTCTCCCAATCCCACCTCCCCCCAGCAACCTCCAGTTTGTTTTGTGAGATTAAGAGTCATTTATGGTTTGTCTCCCTCCCAATCCCATCTTGTTTCATTTATTCTTCTCCTATCCCCCTAACCCCCCATTTTGCTTCTCCATGTCCTCATATCAGGGAGATCATATGATAGTTGTCTTTCTCCGATTGACTTATTTCACTAAGCATGATACGCTCTAGTTCCATCCACGTTGTCACAAATGGCAAGATTTCATTTCTTTTGATGGCTGCATAGTATTCCATTGTGTATATATACCACATCTTCTTGATCCATTCATCTGCTGATGGACATCTAGGTTCTTTCCATAGTTTGGCTATTGTAGACATTGCTGCTATAAACATTCGGGTACACGTGCCCCTTCGGATCACTATGTTTGTATCTTTAGGGTAAATACCCAGTAGTGCAATTGCTGGGTCATAGGGTAGTTCTATTTTCAACCTTTTGAGGAACCTCCATGCTGTTTTCCAGAGTGGTTGCACCAGCTTGCATTCCCACCAACAGTGGAGGAGGGTTCCCCTTTCTCCGCATCCTCGCCAGCATCTGTCATTTCCTGACTTGTTAATTTTAGCCATTCTGACTGGTGTGAGGTGATATCTCATTGTGGTTTTGATTTGTATTTCCCTGATGCCGAGTGACGTGGAGCACTTTTTCATGTGTCTGTTGGCCATCTGGATGTCTTCTTGGCAGAAATGTCCGTTCATGTCCTCTGCCCATTTCTTGATTGGATTGTTTGTTCTTTGGGTGTTGAGTTTGCTAAGTTCCTTATAGATTTTGGATACTAGCCCTTTATCTGATATGTCGTTTGCAAATATCTTCTCCCATTCTGTCAGTTGTCTTTTGGTTTTGTTAACTGTTTCCTTTGCTGTGCAAAAGCTTTTGATCTTGATGAAATCCCAATAGTTCATTTTTGCCCTTGCTTCCCTTGCCTTTGCCGTTGTTCCTCGGAAGATGTTGCTGCGGCTGAGGTCGAAGAGGTTGCTGCCTGCATTCTCCTCAAGGATTTGGATGGATTCCTTTCTCACATTGAGGTCCTTCATCCATTTGGAATCTATTTTCGTGTGTGGTGTAAGGAAGTGGTCCAATTTCATTTTTCTGCATGTGGCTGTCCAATTTTCCCAGCACCATTTATTGAAGAGGCTGTCTTTTTTCCATTGGACATTCTTTCCTGCTTTGTCGAAGATTAGTTGACCATAGAGTTGAGGGTCGATTTCTGGGCTCTCTATTCTGTTCCACTGATCGATGTGTCTGTTTTTGTGCCAGCACCATGCTGTCTTGATGATAACAGCTTTGTAATAGAGCTTGAAGTCCGGAATTGTGATGCCACCAACTTTGGCTTTCTTTTTCAATATTCCTTTGGCTATTCGAGGTCTTTTCTGGTTCCATATAAATTTTAGGATTATTTGTTCCATTTCTTTGAAAAAAATGGATGGTATTTTGATAGGGGTTGCATTAAATGTGTAGATTGCTTTAGGTAGCATAGACATTTTCACAATATTTATTCTTCCAATCCAGGAGCATGGAACATTTTTCCATTTCTTTGTGTCTTCCTCAATTTCTTTCATGAGTACTTTATAATTTTCTGTGTATAGATTCTTAGCCTCTTTGGTGAGGTTTATTCCTAGGTATCTTATAGTTTTGGGTGCAATTGTAAATGGGATTGACTCCTTAATTTCTCTTTCTTCTGTCTTGTTGTTGGTGTACAGAAATGCAACTGATTTCTGTGCATTGATTTTGTATCCTGACACTTTACTGAATTCCTGGACAAGTTCTAGCAGTTTTGGAGTGGAGTCTTTTGGGTTTTCCACATATAGTATCATATCATCTGTGAAGAGTGATAGTTTGACTTCTTCTTTGCCAATTTGGATGCCTTTAATTTCTTTTTGTTGTCTGATTGCTGAGGCTAGGACTTCTAGTACTATGTTGAATAGCAGTGGTGATAATGGACATCCCTGCCGTGTTCCTGATCTTAGCGGAAAAGCTTTCAGTTTTTCTCCATTGAGAATGATATTTGCGGTGGGTTTTTCATAGATGGCTTTGATAATATTGAGGTATGTGCCCTCTATCCCTACACTTTGAAGAGTTTTGATCAGGAAGGGATGCTGTACTTTGTCAAATGCTTTTTCAGCATCTATTGAGAGTATCATATGGTTCTTGTTCTTTCTTTTATTAATGTGTTGTATCACATTGATTGATTTGCGGATGTTGAACCAACCCTGCAGCCCTGGAATAAATCCCACTTGATCATGTTGAATAATCCTTTTAATGTACTGTTGAATCCTATTGGCTAGTATTTTGGCGAGAATTTTTGTGTCTGTGTTCATCAAGGATATTGGTCTGTAGTTCTCTTTTTTGGTGGGATCCTTGTCTAGTTTTGGGATCAAGGTAATGCTGCCTCATAAAATGAGTTTGGAAGTTTTCCTTCCATTTCTATTTTTTGGAACAGTTTCAGGAGAATAGGAATTCGTTCTTCTTTAAATGTTTGGTAGAATTCCCCTGGGAAGCCGTCTGGCCCTGGGCTTTTGTTTGTTTGGAGATTTTTGATGACTGTTTCAATCTCCTTACTGGTTATGGGCCTGTTCAGGTTTTCTATTTCTTCCTGGTTCAGTTGTGGTAGTTTATATGTCTCTAGGAATGCATCCATTTCTTCCAGATTGTCAAATTTGTTGGCGTAGAGTTGCTCATAGTATGTTCTTATAATTGTCTGTATTTCTTTGGTGTTAGTTGTGATCTCTCCTCTTTCATTCATGATTTTATTTATTTGGGTCCTTTCTCTTTTCCTTTGAAGGAGTCTGGCCAGGGGTTTATCAATCTTATTGATTCTTTCAAAGAACCAGCTCCTAGTTTCATTGATTTTTTCTATTGTTTTTTTGGTTTCTATTTCATTGATTTCTGCTCTGATCTTTATGATTTCTCTTCTCCTGCTGGGTTTAGGGTTTCTTTCTTGTTCTTTCTCTGGCTCCTTTACGTGTAGGGTTAGGTTGTGTACTTGAGACCTTTCTTGTTTCTTGAGAAAGGCTTGTACCGCTATATATTTTCCTCTCAGGACTGCCTTTGCTGTGTCCCACAGATTTTGAACTGTTGTGTTTTCATTATCATTTGTTTCCATGAATTTTTTCAATTCTTCTTTAATTTCCTGGTTAACCCATTCATTCTTTAGAAGGATGCTGTTTAGTCTCCATGTATTTGGGTTCTTTCCAGCTTTCCTCTTGTGATTGAGTTCTAGCTTCAGAGCATTGTGGTCTGAAAATATGCAGGGAATGATCCTAATCTTTTGATACCGGTTGAGACCTGATTTGTGACCCAGGATGTGATCTATTCTGGAGAAGGTTCCATGTGCACTAGAGAAGAATGTGTATTCTGTTGCTTTGGGATGAAATGTTCTGAAGATATCTGTGATGTCCATCTGGTCCAGTGTGTCATTTAAGGCCTTTATTTCCTTGTTGATCTTTTGCTTGGGTGATCTGTCCATTTCAGTGAGGGGAGTGTTAAAGTCCCCTACTATTATTGTATTATTATTGATGTGTTTCTTTGATTTTGTTATTAATTGGTTGATATAGTTGGCTGCTCCCACGTTAGGGGCATAGATATTTAAAATTGTTAGATCTTCTTGTTGGACAGAACCTTTGAGTAGGATATAGTGTCCTTCCTCATCTCTTATTATAGTCTTTGGCTTAAAATCTAATTGATCTGATATAAGGATTGCCACCCCAGCTTTCTTCTGATGCCCATTAGCATGGTAAATTGTTTTCCACCCCCTCACTTTAAATCTGGAGGTGTCTTCGCCTCTAAAATGAGTTTCTTGTAGGCAACATACTGATGGGTTTTGTTTTTTTATCCATTCTGATACCCTGTGTCTTTTGATTGGGGCATTTAGCCCATTAACATTCAGGGTAACTATTGAGAGATATGAATTTAGTGCCATTATTAGCCTGTAAGGTGACTGTTACTGTATATTGTCTCTGTACCTTTCTGATCTACTACTTTTAGGCTCTCTCTTTGCTTAGAGGACCCCTTTCAATAATTCCTGTAGAGCTGGTTTGGTGTTTGCAAATTCTTTCAGTTTTTGTTTGTCCTGGAAGCTTTTGATCTCTCCTTCTATTTTCAATGATAGCCTAGCTGGATAGAGTATTCTTGGCTGCATGTTTTTCTCGTTGAGTGCTCTGAATATATCATGCCAGCTCTTTCTGGCCTGCCAGGTCTCTGTGGATAAGTCTGCTGCCAATCTAATATTTTTATCATTGTATATTACAGACTTCTTTTCTCAGGCTGCTTTCAGGATTTTCTCTTTGTCACTAAGACTTGTCAATTTTACTATTAGGTGACGGGGTGTGGACCTATTCTTGTTGACTTTGAGGGGGGTTCTCTGCATCTCCTGGATTTTGATGCTTGTTCCCTTTGCCATATTAGGGAAATTCTCTCCAATGATTCTCTCCAATAGACCTTCTGCTCCCCTCTCTGTTTCTTCTTCTTCTGGAATCCCAATTATTCTAATGTTGTTTCGTCTTTTGGTGTCACTTATCTCTCAAATTCTCCCCTTGTGGTCCAGTAGCTGTTTGTCCCTCTTTTGTTCGGCTTCCTTATTCTCTGTCATTTGGTCTTCTATATCACTAATTCTTTCTTCTGCCTCATTTATCCTAGCAGTGAGAGCCTCCATTTTTGATTGCACCTCATTAATAGCTTTGACTCTGACACCCCCGATCCTTCTGTGACCCTGTGGGGCCTGGGGCCACGCTGACCCCGCGTGGGCTTCACCCCGGTTTAGCCTCTGGAGCAATGTCCCTCAGTGGAACAGACTTTTAAAAGTCCTGATTTTGTGCTCCGTTGCTCTGCCGCTTGCCGGGAGCCGGCCCCTCCCCCCGCGGTCTATCTTCCCGTCGTTTTAGATTCACTTCTCCGCCAGTCCTACCTTTCAGAAAGTGGTTGATTTTCTGTTTCTAGAGTTGCTGTTCTTCTTCTCTTCGCTCTCCCGTTGGATTTGTAGGTGTTTGCAATGTTTAGATAAGCTATCGAGCTGATCTCCTGCTACCTGATGTCTATGCTGACATGTTTGAAACCATCTAAGAATGAGATAATTATATCGCATTGATATCAATTAGTGTAAACTGACTAGTCTGTCTTTTACTTTTTGTGTATTTTTCCTCCCTCTGGCAGGCACTTGCTTATCTTTATGTTTACATGTTCCTAGAGCACAGAGACCAATTTTATATCTTAATTTCATCTCCATCCATTTTCAAAAATAAATTTTCTTCTTTTGGTTCCACAATATTTAATAAATGTTGAACAAACATTTCCTGAGGGATTTAATCATAAGCAACTTTATTTTTGGTTCCCACTATCTCTTGTTTCTCTTTTGCTCAGGATTCAATGTAAGTCATGTTTGCTAGGTATTCTGATCTCTCCCAGCAATATAAGTGGCTTCATTCCAATGACTAAAATGCCCAGTCCCACATAGTACACAGAATTTTACCCATCACTGAAAGGTGAATCTTCTACCTCTCCCATCCTGGCCCTGTTGTGTGTGCAAGGTCTCTATTTGGTTAGGGGGCCTTGCTCAGTTTCTTGCCTCTTTCCTCATGTTTGTTCCTTCTCCACCAGGGTTTCATGCAAGGAGAAAGTTAAGGAAAGTGCATCAAAAAGTTCTCATTTGACGACTAGCCCATGACCTGACATCAGCAGTCTACACACTTAGCAAGTGTTTAAAGCCAAGTCAGCCAGCCCTTTTGGATAAGACCAAGGTTGGAGAACACTAATTCTCCCATGAGTATCCCACATCTGATCAACCCCAAATACTCACACACTTTTTTTTTGCTCTGAAAAACTCCTTTAATTCAGGGCATCCATGATCCAGTAATTTTTCTTTGACTGTACTATCAAAGGTAATCTCTTGTACCGTAGGTCTTCTAGGCAGGAAAAGGTACCAGTTGACCATGTCCTCTAACTTAGGGGACATATGAAGGCTCTTTCTCATGACTGGAGGTGAAGAGGTGAAAATTCAGTTCAACTCTGTCAAAACCTAGTTTCAGAAATCTGTAGAGGTAACATTTTTATACATATTGTAATAGTTGTGTCATGCTCTCTCGGAGGGGATATTAGTTGTTTCTACAAATAAATACCAGTTAGAACTAAGAGCATGGACCTGGGAAACATATCTTCTAATAATTTATTTATTTATTTATTTATTTATTTATTTATTTAAATATTTTATTTATTTGACAGAGAGAAATCACAACTAGGCAGAGAGGCAGGCAGAGAGAGAGGAGGAAGCAGGCTCCCTGCAGAACAGAGAGCCCGATGCGGGACTCGATCCCAGGACCCTGGGATCATGACCTGAGCCGAAGGCAGAGGCTTTAACCCACTGAGCCACCCAGGTGCCCCTCTTCTAATAATTTAAAACTTAAGAGTAAATGACCAAAACCCAGGGACCATTATAGGAAGAGTGAGATTTATGGAAAGGAAGGTGAAATTAGAGAGCAAGGGAGTTTAAGTATAAATTTAAAAAGGAATAAGCAAAAAATCTTTTAAAAAATCTTTAAAAAAGGAATAAGTAGAATAAGAGTTCATTTGAAGTCTTTACTGTGGGTTCCATAGAAACCCATATATCTGTAATGGGAGTCTGTAAATCTCTTGAAATTGCTGCACATGTTATTGTTATAATGTGCATTTTTCAGAAGAGAAGATTCTTCACTTTCACTAGATTCTCAAAGGGATCCACATAGAAAGAACCCAGGGTTTATTATCAATTGCATTACATTTGGACTTCTGAAATCTAGACTTCATAAATCATGATTTTACTAGCCAGCATATAATTGAGGAAGTTCTCCTATATCATGCATAGGGATGGGGCTTAGGGAGAGAACTAAGTAGCATTATTCTTCCTCTCAAGAATTTGGAGTCACATGAAAGTAAAATATGTGAGTAAAACAGATGGAGACCAAATTTCAATTTTGAAAAAAAAAAACTGGATTGGAGAATATGGTTTAGATCTTCAGCCACATGTATTTCCTTACATTTCATTGTACTGCTTCTCTGCATGGTGCATTGATAGGTTCGCTGGAACTGAAAATTTATGCCTCTGTAAGGTTACTGCCTGGAGAAGTTAAAAAAAAAAAAAAGTATGCATTCTGAGGGCACACTTCCAAAAAGAGTATTCAGGAGGTACTGGATCAAGTGTTTTTGGTTCTTTATTTCAAGTGCACCAAAAAAGACAAATGAGATAGTTCATGGAGACTATTTCCTTTAGGGGAGTAAACTGCCAGTTTCTTGCTTTATGAGACAGGGCAAAGATGCTGAAAGGAGTAGAAAAGCACTACCTTATAGCTAGATACAACTTGATTATACAAAGCAAAGAAAAAAATTGTCTAATAAAATAGCTTGGGAAAGTAATTTGAGGGTCAATGGATATAGAATATTTTATGTAAATCTAAAAATTTAATTTGAGCAAACAGACACTGTTATCTGCTTTTTGAAACAAATGTGATGTAGCCAAAGTATTTAGGTAAAGCATGACCATTACAATACGATATAATAGAAAGTAAAAATGGAACGCTAGAAACATGAACCAGGATGCAATTATAAAAATCATGGTGTTAGATGCTAATTTCCTCAGTAACTTTTCTGTAAAAAATTAAGATAAATGACTATAGTGGTGATTCATTGAATGATGGCAGCAGAAGTGCTACCAAATAAGAAGAATCATGTATAACTCTAAAGGTTAGGTCTTTGGAGGATGAGGTTTGAAGAAATGAGGAAGAAAGCTGTTGGGGTTGTGACCAATAATGAGTTTTAATTTTGCCATTTTTATTTGCTAAATTCGACTGCTGAATTGGGATGAGCAACATATATTTTGTAATTAAGAGAGAGGCTAATGACAAACAAGCCAAGAATACACAATGGAGAAAGGACCATAAGTGGTGTTGGGGAAACTGGATAACCACATGTGAAAGAATGAAATGGAGCAAGTATCTTACACCATACACAAAAATTAGTTCAAAATGAATGTAAACCTGAATATTAGATCAAAACCCATAAAACTTCTGGAGAAAATACAGGAGGCAAGCTCCTTGACATCATTTTTGGTGGTGATTTTTTGGATTTGACACCAGAAGTGAAGGCAGCAATAGCAAAAATAAGTGGACTACATCAAACTAAAAATCTTCTGCACTGCGAAGGAAATCATCAACAAAATATAAAAACAACCTACCAGTGGAAGAAAATGTTTGCAAACCAAGGGGCAAATATCCAAAATATATAAAGACCTCATGCAAGCCAAACGGCAAAACCCCAAAAATGATATGATTAAAAATGGGCAGAGGGGGGCGCCTGGGTGGCTCAGTGGTTTAAGCCGCTGCCTTCGGCTCAGGTCATGATCTCGGGGTCCTGGGATCGAGTCCCACATCCGGCTCTCTGCTCTGAAGGGAGCCTGCTTCCCTCTCGCTCTCTCTGCCTGCCTCTCTGCCTACTTGTGATCTCTCTCTGTCAAATAAATAAATAAAATCTTTAAAAAAAAATGGGCAGAGGATCTAAATAGACATTTTTCCAAAGAAGACATTTAGAAGGCTAACAGATATATGGGATATATGGAAAGGTCTTCAACAATGCCAATTAGCAGGGGAATGCATTTCTAAACAATGAGATATTACCTCACACCTGTTAGAATTGCTATTATAAAAAAGACAAGCAATCGTAAGTGTTGGTGAGAATATAGAGAAAAGGGAACCCTTGTGCTCTGTTGGTGGGAATGTAATTTGGTGTAGCCACTGTGGAAAACAGTAGGGAGGTTCCTCAAAAAATTAAAACAGGACTCTCTTTTGATCCAGCAATTCCTTTCTGGGCATTTATCTGAAGAAAATGAAAACACTCAAAAAGATATATTTTTTGTGTTCATGGCAACATTATTTACAATAACCATGATTTGGAGACAACCTAGGTGTCCATCAATGGATAAATGACTAAAGAAAATCATATACATATATATATATATATGTGTGTGTGTGTGTGTGTGTGTGTGTGTGTGTGTGTATCTATACGGACTATTATTCAGCCATACAAAAAAGAATGAAATCTTGCCATTTGTGACAACACAATTGAACGGTAGGGGCATTATGTTAGGTGGAATAAGTAAGAGAAAGACAAATTCTGCATGATTTACTTTATATGTGGAATCTCTAAATAAAACCAGATTGGTGGTTGCCAGAGTTGGAGCATGGGTGGTGGACTAATGGGGAATGGGGATCAAGGGGACTTATTAAAATAAGTAAGTACTGGAGATGTAATGTACAGCATTGTGACTATAGTTAATAATACTGTAGTGCACATTCAAAATTTGCTGAAAGAGGGGCATGTGGATGGTTTTGTCAGTTGAGAGCCAGACTCTTAATTTTGGCTTAAGTTGTGATCTTGGGGCTGTGAGACTGAGCCTTCTATCTGGCTCTGTGCTCAGGGTGGAGTCTGCTCGAAATTCTCTTCCCTTCTCCCTCTGCCCCTCCCCTTGTTCTCTAAATAAGTAAATAAATAGATAGATAACATCTTAAAAAAAGGAATTTGCTAATAGCACATCTTGAAAGTTCTCATTACACAAAAAATTATATGTACAGTGATGAACGTTAACTAGACCTACTGTAGTGATTGTTTCTCAATGTATACAAATGTTGAATCATGTTATACATGTAAAACTAGCATAATATATATTAATTATACATCAGCAAAAGAGATAAAACAGAGGCTACTATTAGTTTTTACCTATCCAAGATTATACTTTAAATGGGGCTTTCCAAGTTATTTCAGGACTACATAACTGGTATTTGTATTATTATTTATAGGTACATTTAATTGAGTTTTGTGATCTTTCCTAGACATTATGCCAGTTATCAATATATTATTTCTCATCCACACATTCAACCTTCATTACCTTCTCTGCCACACTGGAACATTTTTCCTTTGTCACACTTACATCAAGCTTTGCCTGTAGAGGGAGATGGTGGGATATTGTAGGAGGATGGGGTTTCCTAGTTCTGCTGCAGCTACCAGCTAGTTCCTTTTTCATGGATTTATCAGTACTATATGTGTGTGTCTGTGAGGGCTGGAGGCGCAGGTGGTGGGGAGCCAGCTCTATGCCCATAGTACATAGTTCTTTTGAAAGGTCTCAGCCCTAATTCTGGCCTTCTGACCACCTTATGTGGACATCCTCAAGCCCTGCTGGTGAGGGGGCCTCTTGCTGTGACCTCCTTAGTGCATTTACCTCCCAGTCTTGGACAGGGTTCCCAGTGTGCGCTTTCTCCAGTGCTGGACTCTGGCAGAGTGCTCTCTTCAGCACTCATCTCCTGCAGCAGTCTGGTTTTTCTAACGTGGGATCCTTCATGAAGTGCTTTCTTCAGTACTCAACTCTTCCTATGGCAATCTCAAGGTCTGAGATTCTGTGGAGTCATGGTTTTTCTTGCACTGAACTCCTAGGGACAATTCCTCCAGCTCCCAATCTCAGCCCTTTTCAGAGGCCAACGTTCTCCCTTGGTGCCTGCTCGAAAGGGCAGATTCTCAGCAAATCCCATTGAGGAGGCACCTCAGTCATTTTTTTTTTTTTATAAACATATAATGTATTTTTATCCCCAGGGGTACAGGTCTGTGAATCGCCAGGTTTACACACTTCACAGCACTCATGATAGCACATACCCTCCCAATGTCCATAACCCCCTCCCCTTCTCCCAATCCCACCTCCCCCCAGCAACCCCCAGTTTGTTTTGTGAGATTAAGAGTCATTTATGGTTTGTCTCCCTCCCAATCCCCTCTTGTTTCATTTATTCTTCTCCTATCCCCCTAACCCCCCATGTTGCTTCTCCATGTCCTCATATCAGAGAGATCCTATGATAGTTGTCTTTCTCCGATTGAATTATTTCAATAAGCATGATACCCTCTAGTTCCATCCACGTCGTCGCAAATGGCAAGATTTCATTTCTTTTGATGGCTGCATAGTATTCCATTGTGTATATGTACCACATCTTCTTGATCCATTCATCTGGTGATGGACATCTAGGTTCTTTCCATAGTTTGGCTATTGTAGACATTGCTGCTATAAACATTCGGGTACACGTGCCCCTTCGGATCACTATGTTTGTATCTTTAAGGTAAATACCCAGTAGTGCAATTGCTGGGTCATAGGGTAGTTCTATTTTCAACATTTTGAGGAACCTCCATGCTGTTTTCCAGAGTGGTTGCACCAGCTTGCATTCCCACCAACAGTGGAGGAAGGTTCCCCTTTCTCCACATCCTCGCCAGCATCTGTCATTTCCTGACTTGTTAATTTTAGCCATTCTGACTGGTGTGAGGTGATATCTCATTGTGGTTTTGATTTGTATTTCCCTGATGCCGAGTGACGTGGAGCACTTTTTCATGTGTCTGTTGGCCATCTGGATGTCTTCTTGGCAGAAATGTCTGTTCATGTCCTCTGCCCATTTCTTGATTGGATTGTTTGTTCTTTGGGTGTTGAGTTTGCTAAGTTCCTTATAGATTTTGGATACTAGCCCTTTATCTGATATGTCGTTTGCAAATATCTTCTCCCATTCTGTCAGTTGTCTTTTGGTTTTGTTAACTGTTTCCTTTGCTGTGCAAAAGCTTTTGATCTTGATGAAATCCCAATAGTTCATTTTTGCCCTTGCTTCCCTTGCCTTTGCCGTTGTTCCTCGGAAGATGTTGCTGCGGCTGAGGTCGAAGAGGTTGCTGCCTGCATTCTCCTCAAGGATTTGGATGGATTCCTTTCTCACATTGAGGTCCTTCATCCATTTGGAATCTATTTTCGTGTGTGGTGTAAGGAAGTGGTCCAATTTCATTTTTCTGCATGTGGCTGTCCAATTTTCCCAGCACCATTTATTGAAGAGGCTGTCTTTTCTCCATTGGACATTCTTTCCTGCTTTGTCGAAGATTAGTTGACCATAGAGTTCAGGGTCGATTTCTGGGCTCTCTATTCTGTCCACTGATCGATGTGTCTGTTTTTGTGCCAGCACCATGCTGTCTTGATGATAACAGCTTTGTAATAGAGCTTGAAGTCCGGAATTGTGATGCCACCAACTTTGGCTTTCTTTTTCAATATTCCTTTGGCTATTCGAGGTCTTTTCTGGTTCCATATAAATTTTAGGATTATTTGTTCCATTTCTTTGAAAAAAAATGGATGGTATTTTGATAGGGATTGCATTAAATGTGTAGATTGCTTTAGGTAGCATAGACATTTTCACAATATTTATTCTTCCAATCCAGGAGCATGGAACATTTTTCTATTTCTTTGTGTCTTCCTCAATTTCTTTCATGAGTACTTTATAGTTTTCTGCGTATAGATTCTTAGCCTCTTTGGTTAGGTTTATTCCTAGGTATCTTATAGTTTTGGGTGCAATTGTAAATGGGATGGACTCCTTAATTTCTCTTTCTTCTGTCTTGTTGTTGGTGTACAGAAATGCAATTGATTTCTGTGCATTGATTTTATATCCTGACACTTTACTGAATTCCTGGACAAGTTCTAGCAGTTTTGGAGTGGAGTCTTTTGGGTTTTCCACATATAGTATCATATCATCTGCGAAGAGTGATAGTTTGACTTCTTCTTTGCCAATTTGGATGCCTTTAATTTCTTTTTGTTGTCTGATTGCTGAGGCTAGGACTTCTAGTACTATGTTGAATAGCAGTGGTGATAATGGACATCCCTGCCGTGTTCCTGATCTTAGCGGAAAAGCTTTCAGTTTTTCTCCATTGAGAATGATATTTGCGGTGGGTTTTTCATAGATGGCTTTGATAATATTGAGGTATGTGCCCTCTATCCCTACACTTTGAAGAGTTTTGATCAGGAAGGGATGCTGTACTTTGTCAAATGCTTTTTCAGCATCTATTGAGAGTATCATATGGTTCTTGTTCTTTCTTTTATTAATGTGTTGTATCACATTGATTGATTTGCGGATGTTGAACCAACCCTGCAGCCCTGGAATAAATCCCACTTGATCGTGGTGAATAATCCTTTTAATGTACTGTTGAATCCTATTGGCTAGTATTTTGGCGAGAATTTTTGCGTCTGTGTTCATCAAGGATATTGGTCTGTAGTTCTCTTTTTTGGTGGGATCCTTGTCTGGTTTTGGGATCAAGGTAATGCTGGCCTCATAAAATGAGTTTGGAAGTTTTCCTTCCATTTCTATTTTTTGGAACAGTTTCAGGAGAATAGGAATTCGTTCTTCTTTAAATGTTTGGTAGAATTCCCCTGGGAAGCCGTCTGGCCCTGGGCTTTTGTTTGTTTGGAGATTTTTGATGACTGTTTCAATCTCCTTACTGGTTATGGGCCTGTTCAGGTTTTCTATTTCTTCCTGGTTCAGTTGTGGTAGTTTATATGTCTCTAGGAATGCATCCATTTCTTCCAGATTGTCAAATTTGTTGGCGTAGAGTTGCTCATAGTATGTTCTTATAATTGTCTGTATTTCTTTGGTGTTAGTTGTGATCTCTCCTCTTTCATTCATGATTTTATTTATTTGGGTCCTTTCTCTTTTCCTTTGAAGGAGTCTGGCCAGGGGTTTATCAATCTTATTGATTCTTTCAAAGAACCAGCTCCTAGTTTCATTGATTTTTTCTATTGTTTTTTTGGTTTCTATTTCATTGATTTCTGCTCTGATCTTTATGATTTCTCTTCTCCTGCTGGGTTTAGGGTTTCTTTCTTGTTCTTTCTCTGGCTCCTTTACGTGTAGGGTTAGGTTGTGTACTTGAGACCTTTCTTGTTTCTTGAGAAAGGCTTGTACCGCTATATATTTTCCTCTCAGGACTGCCTTTGCTGTGTCCCACAGATTTTGAACTGTTGTGTTTTCATTATCATTTGTTTCCATGAATTTTTTCAATTCTTCTTTAATTTCCTGGTTAACCCATTCATTCTTTAGAAGGATGCTGTTTAGTCTCCATGTATTTGGGTTCTTTCCAGCTTTCCTCTTGTGATTGAGTTCTAGCTTCAGAGCATTGTGGTCTGAAAATATGCAGGGAATGATCCTAATCTTTTGATACCGGTTGAGACCTGATTTGTGACCCAGGATGTGATCTATTCTGGAGAAGGTTCCATGTGCACTAGAGAAGAATGTGTATTCTGTTGCTTTGGGATGAAATGTTCTGAAGATATCTGTGATGTCCATCTGGTCCAGTGTGTCATTTAAGGCCTTTATTTCCTTGTTGATCTTTTGCTTGGGTGATCTGTCCATTTCAGTGAGGGGAGTGTTAAAGTCCCCTACTATTATTGTATTATTATTGATGTGTTTCTTTGATTTTGTTATTAATTGGTTGATATAGTTGGCTGCTCCCACGTTAGGGGCATAGATATTTAAAATTGTTAGATCTTCTTGTTGGACAGAACCTTTGAGTAGGATATAGTGTCCTTCCTCATCTCTTATTATAGTCTTTGGCTTAAAATCTAATTGATCTGATATAAGGATTGCCACCCCAGCTTTCTTCTGATGCCCATTAGCATGGTAAATTGTTTTCCACCCCCTCACTTTAAATCTGGAGGTGTCTTCGCCTCTAAAATGAGTTTCTTGTAGGCAACATACTGATGGGTTTTGTTTTTTTATCCATTCTGATACCCTGTGTCTTTTGATTGGGGCATTTAGCCCATTAACATTCAGGGTAACTATTGAGAGATATGAATTTAGTGCCATTATTAGCCTGTAAGGTGACTGTTACTGTATATTGTCTCTGTACCTTTCTGATCTACTACTTTTAGGCTCTCTCTTTGCTTAGAGGACCTCTTTCAATATTTCCTGTAGAGCTGGTTTGGTGTTTGCAAATTCTTTCAGTTTTTGTTTGTCCTGGAAGCTTTTGATCTCTCCTTCTATTTTCAATGATAACCTAGCTGGATAGAGTATTCTTGGCTGCATGTTTTTCTCGTTGAGTGCTCTGAATATATCATGCCAGCTCTTTCTGGCCTGCCAGGTCTCTGTGGATAAGTCTGCTGCCAATCTAATATTTTTATCATTGTATATTACAGACTTCTTTTCTCAGGCTGCTTTCAGGATTTTCTCTTTGTCACTAAGACTTGTCAATTTTACTATTAGGTGACGGGGTGTGGACCTATTCTTGTTGACTTTGAGGGGGGTTCTCTGCATCTCCTGGATTTTGATGCTTGTTCCCTTTGCCATATTAGGGAAATTCTCTCCAATAATTCTCTCCAATAGACCTTCTGCTCCCCTCTCTGTTTCTTCTTCTTCTGGAATCCCAATTATTCTAATGTTGTTTCGTCTTTTGGTGTCACTTATCTCTCAAATTCTCCCCTTGTGGTCCAGTAGCTGTTTGTCCCTCTTTTGTTCGGCTTCTTTATTCTCTGTCATTTGGTCTTCTATATCACTAATTCTTTCTTCTGCCTCATTGATCCTAGCAGTGAGAGCCTCCATTTTTTATTGTACCTCATTAATAGCTTTTTTGATTTCAACTTGGTTAGATTTTAGTTCTTTAATTTCTCCAGAAAGGGCTTTAATATCTTCAGAGAGGGTTTCTCTAATATCTTCCATGCCTTTTTCGAGCCCGGCTAGAATGTTCAGAATCGTCATTCTGAACTCTTGATCTGACATATTACCCATGTCTGTGTTGATTAGGTCCCTAGCCTTCGGTACTGGCTCTTGTTCTTTTGTTTGTGGTGATTTTTTCCGCCTTGTCATTTTTTCCAGATAAGAGGACATGAAGGATCAAATAAAATACTAAAAGGGTGGCAAAGACCCCAGAAAAATGCACTGTAACCAAATCAGAAGAGACCCCAAATTGTGGGGGGGAGAAAGGGGATAAAAAGAGGTTCAGAAAAAAAAAAGAAAAAAATTTAAAAAATAAAACAAATAAAGAAAAAATATAAAAAAGAAAGAAAAATATATATATTTAGATAAACTAGTCAAAAAACGTTAGAAAAGGTAAAAGTTTTAAAAAATTTAGCAGAAGAAGAAAAAAGAAAAAAAGAGAAAAAATTGAAAAAAGAAAAAAAATTTAATTAGCCGCAAGACTAAAGAATCATGGGGAGAAAGCCATGAGTTCCGTGCTTTGCTTTCTTCTCCTCTGGAATTGCGCTGCTGTCTTAGGAATTGAACCTGCTTTCTTTGATAGATGAACTTCGTCCTGGCTGGATATTTTGTTGATCTTCTGGGGGAGGGGCCTGTTGTAGTGACTCTCAAGTGTCTTTGCCCGAGGTGGGATTGCACCGCCCTTACCGGTGGCTGGACTAAGTAATCGGCTCGGGTTCGCTTTTGGGAGCTTCTGTTCCCTGAATGCTTTTCCGTAGAGTTCTGGAGGACGGGAATGAAAATGGCGGCCTCCTAGTCTCCGGCCCAGAGGAGCCGAGAGCCTGGGGCCCCACTCCTCAGTGTGCCCCCAGAGGACAGCACCCAATCACTCCCGTATCCCCAGCCTCTAGCCACGCTCCGAACTCACCCAGCCCGCGACCAGTTCAAAGTAACCCCGAGCTGAGAGTTCAGTCCTCGGCTCTGTCTCTGTAGCCGGCTTCTCTGTTCTAATACCTGCGAGCTCTGTGACACTCCGACACCCCCGATCCTTCTGTGACCCTGTGGGGCCTGGGGCCACGCTGACCCCGTGTGGGCTTCACCCCAGTTTAGCCTCTGGAGTAATGTCCCTCAGTGGAACAGACTTTTAAAAGTCCTGATTTTGTGCTCCGTTGCTCCGCCGCTTGCCGGGAGCCGGCCCCTCCCCCCGCCGTATCTTCCCGTCATTTTAGATTCACTTCTCTGCCAGTCCTACCTTTCAGAAAGTGGTTGATTTTCTGTTTCTAGAGTTGCTGTTCTTCTTCTTTTTTTTTTCCATTTTATTTATTTTTTCAGCGTAACAGTATTCATTGTTTTTGCACAACACCCAGTGCTCCATGCAAAATGTGCCCTCCCTATTACCCACCACCTGTTCCCCCAACCTCCCACCCCTGACCCTTCAAAACCCTAAGGTTGTTTTTCAGAGTCCATAGTCTCTTATGGTTCGCCTCCCCTTCCAAATTTTTTTTTTTAATAAACATATAACGTATTTTTATCCCCAGGGGTACAGGTCTGTGAATCGCCAGGTTTACACACTTCACAGCACTCACGATAGCACATACCCTCCCCAATGTCCATAGCCCCCTCCCCCTCTCCCAATCCCACCTCCCCCCAGCAACCCCCAGTTTGTTTTGTGAGATTAAGAGTCATTTATGGTTTGTCTCCCTCCCAATCCCCTCTTGTTTCATTTATTCTTCTCCTATCCCCCTAACCCCCCATGTTGCTTCTCCATGTCCTCATATCAGGGAGATCCTATGATAGTTGTCTTTCTCTGATTGACTTATTTCACTAAGCATGATACCCTCTAGTTCCATCCACGTCGTCGCAAATGGCAAGATTTCATTTCTTTTGATGGCTGCATAGTATTCCATTGTGTATATATACCACATCTTCTTGATCCATTCATCTGCTGATGGACATCTAGGTTCTTTCCATAGTTTGGCTATTGTAGACATTGCTGCTATAAACATTCGGGTACACGTGCCCCTTCAGATCACTATGTTTGTATCTTTAGGGTAAATACCCAGTAGTGCAATTGCTGGGTCATAGGGTAGTTCTATTTTCAACATTTTGAGGAACCTCCATGCTGTCTTCCAGAGTGGTTGCACCAGCTTGCATTCCCACCAACAGTGGAGGAGGGTTCCCCTTTCTCCGCATCCTCGCCAGCATCTGTCATTTCCTGACTTGTTGATTTTAGCCATTCTGACTGGTGTGAGGTGATATCTCATTGTGGTTTTGATTTGTATTTCCCTGATGCCGAGTGACGTGGAGCACTTTTTCATGTGTCTGTTGGCCATCTGGATGTCTTCTTGGCAGAAATGTCTGTTCATGTCCTCTGCCCATTTCTTGATTGGATTGTTTGTTCTTTGGGTGTTGAGTTTGCTAAGTTCCTTATAGATTTTGGATACTAGCCCTTTATCTGATATGTCGTTTGCAAATATCTTCTCCCATTCTGTCAGTTGTCTTTTGGTTTTGTTAACTGTTTCCTTTGCTGTGCAAAAGCTTTTGATCTTGATGAAATCCCAATAGTTCATTTTTGCCCTTGCTTCCCTTGCCTTTGCCGTTGTTCCTCGGAAGATGTTGCTGCGGCTGAGGTCGAAGAGGTTGCTGCCTGCATTCTCCTCAAGGATTTGGATGGATTCCTTTCTCACATTGAGGTCCTTCATCCATTTGGAATCTATTTTCGTGTGTGGTGTAAGGAAGTGGTCCAATTTCATTTTTCTGCATGTGGCTGTCCAATTTTCCCAGCACCATTTATTGAAGAGGCTGTCTTTTCTCCATTGGACATTCTTTCCTGCTTTGTCGAAGATTAGTTGACCATAGAGTTGAGGGTCGATTTCTGGGCTCTCTATTCTGTTCCACTGATCTATGTGTCTGTTTTGGTGAAGCCAAAGTTGGTGGCATCACAATTCCGGACTTCAAGCTCTATTACAAAGCTGTCATCATCAAGAAGCATGGTAGTTGCTGTTCTTCTTCTCTTCGATCTCCCGTTGGATTTGTAGGTGTTGGCAATGTTTAGATAAGCTATCGAGCTGATCTCCTGTTACCTGATATAGTCTCAGCCTGCTACTTCTCTGCCATCTTGACTCCTCCTCCCACCTCAGTCATTTTTGCACCAGTCAGAGCCATGACTTTGCCCTTTCCCTTGAGGACTGCATTTTAGCCCTGGAGAGGAGGGCCCTTCTGTGGGTGTCCTATTGCAGCTTTAGGGATACTGCTTGCCCCATATGTCTGCTACTCCTGTGTTCCTAAGAATTCTCTTTAACTCTCATTAGCCAATCCTCCATTATTCTACTTCCATGCTAATAGTTTTTTTTATTTTAAACTTTTTTCATTCACATCACTGTGTATTTCTGTCTCCTGGCTAGATCCTAACTATTCAGATGGTGACCTTTGCAACCCATTCATTTTTTTTTATCCTTTATCAGTGGCCATTTGGTTTTTCTATAGAAGATGAAGTCTATAATGTTTCCTTCATATGTCTAAAAATCCCTAAGCACTTGAAAAAGACCCAGGGTAAAGCAGCCTTATTCTAAATCATACGATTCTTAGAGATCTAACACGTATGGGGAGTAATTTCTAGTTGCTCACTTATGTAGGAGAGGTCCTAATGGAATAAAATGAGAAAAAGTAAGGATCCTGAAAGCAGGAATGACCTCCCTTTTCCTGTGTCCCCAAGCAACTGACAGATACTTTTTTACCTTCTCTTCTCCGTTTTCTTCTTTTTCACTTTTATCCCTGAGAAGGCAGGAACTGGATACCTTAGATGTGGAATTAGACTAGGTGGGATTGGGGTATCTGGATTAAATTATGCAAGTGGAAGATTGCAGTTTTCAAAGCAAGTCCAAATCGCTCCAATCAAGACATTAGTAAGAAAATCTCCAGTAAGATTTCCCACAAATGAATGTTGAGGCATTTACCTGGCAAACTAGGGCCATGTGCCTCCTTTTCTGTCTCCACTTATATAGCCCACTCCATCATCTGGGCAAACAGTATTTCACACAGTGCCAACATACTCCTGAATTCTCACCCAAAGGTGGTTTGATCTACTCTCTCTCTAAGTAGTTGATTTTCCATGATTGCTCTTCCTCCTCCATTCAAACTCAATAAAAAAATCCCAAATATTGAGGTTGAATTAATTTATTGATTTTCAACATGGAGTAAATAACTGCTATATTTAGTACTCATTTGTAGTCCCAAAGAAGAGTTTTTTTAAATCCAAATTAACCTTAATTCATGGAATTTGGTAAGGGAAATAGTATGTATAGTATTGAGAAGGAGACCTAATAATGTTTTCTGTTCAAACTGAATGTCTCCTCTATCACATCCAAGCTGGGCTTGTAGAGAAAACATTCCAGGAAAAGTATTGGTAATTAACTTGGAGCTGCATGCCACTAAGCCTTAATGTGTGCCACTTAGCTGCATGCCACTCAAACCTTTACAAATGATATTAAGTTCCCATGGGGAAACCACGGGACCAAGGAAATATTCTTGGATTGACAAAGCAAATTTAAGAAATTATGGATTTCTAGGTCACCTTTTGAGGTGTGCATTTACTTCTGACAAACATTGCTTCTGACAGTATCATTTCTCTTGCAAAGTTGGCATCCATGTATTTGCTTTTCTTTGCTTTATATAATAAAGTCATCAAAGGGTTAACTAAATCGCTCAATGTTATGGTTCATCGAGGCATCAAATATGATTAGAATCTCAAGTCTTTCTACTTAATCACACTGCTTCCTATCAGGGGATTTTACTTTCAAACCCCTGACCCATTTTAAACTTGCAGGTTGGATTTGTGAACTAAGGAAAATGATCATTTGCAGAAGGAGAGACTTCAAATTTCTATTGATAGGAAGATCTGCCTTAACGTAGCATGAAAGATCTCAAGAGGAGTTCAAAGTCACTTCACAGGGCTTTTTGAGTCTTCTGTACATCAAATGATTCTCATGAAAAGAACATACTTCTAACTTCAAGGTTAAAGAAAGGAGAGTGGAGAGCAAGGATTATTGGTAGAGTCTATTCTAAAAAAAAATGTGCAAGAACACATGGGTAGGAGAATGGACATGGATAAAATATTTTCATCTATGTTTTAATATAATTATATAGTGATTTCTCTCTATACATTGTTTCAAAATATTCAACTTATACCAAAATTGGATTTTAATTATATACTTCTGTACCATAGAAGAGTATAGTATATATAGTATACTATATAGTATATAGTATATATTGAAATAGTATATATTGAAAAATTATAAAGAAAAATTTTCTATGTACAGATTTGGTAGATTAACCCTGATAGGTTTTTTTTTAAGATTTATTTATTTATTTATTTGACAGACAAAGCTCACAAGTAGGCAGAGAGGCAGGCAGAGAGAGAAGAAGAAGCAAGCTCCCCGCTGAGCAGAGTCCGATGTGGGGCTTGATCCCAGGACCCTGGGATCATGAACTGAGCCGAAGGCAGAGACTTTAACCACTGAGCCACCCAGGTGCCCCAACCCTGATAGTTTTTTATTTTATTTTAGTTGAATTTTTATTTGAATTCATCAAATGCAGCATAGTATTAGTTTTGGGTGTACAACATAGTGATTCAGCACTTCTGTACAACCACTGGGTTCATCCAAAATGTACTCCTTAATCCCCATGAACTATTTAACCCATCCTCCCAACCACCTCCTATCTGGTAACTACCAGTTATCTATAGTTAAGAGTCTGTTTGTTGGTTTCTCTTTCTCTCTCTCTTTTCGTCCCTTTGCTCATTTGTTTTGTTTCTTATATTCCACCTATGAGTGAAATCATATGATATCTGTCTTTCTCTGATTGATTTATTTTGCTTAACCTAATAGCTCCATATCTGTTATTGCAAATGGCAAATTCATTGTTTTTTATGGCTAGGTAATATTCCATTGTGTGTATGTGTATCCATTTATCAGTTGATGGATACCTTGGCCTGTTTCCATAATTCGGCTATTGGAGATAATGCTTTTGTAAATATCAGAGTGCATACATCCCTTTGAATTAGTATTTTTTTGTGTGTTCATTGGGTATATACCTAGTAATGCAATTGCTGGATTGTAGGGTAGTTTTATTTTTAAGTTTTTGAGGCATCTCCACACTATTTTTCAGAGTGGCTACACCAGTTTGCATTCCTACCAACACTGCAGGCAGGTTGCCTTTCTCCACATGGTTGCCAACACCTATTGTTTCATGTATTGTTGATTTTAGCCACTCTGACAGGTGTGAAGTGATAACTTGTAGATTTGATTTGCATTTCCCTGATCATGACTGATGTTGAGTGCCTTTTCATGTGTCTGTTGGCTATTTGGATGTCTTCTTTGGAAAACTGTCTGTTTCTCCTGCCCATATTTTAATTGGAGGATTTTTTGGGCGGGGGGGGGTCTTGAGCTTTATAAGTTCTTTACATGTTTTGGACACTAATCCTTTAATAATATAGGTTGTCTTTTAATTTTGTTCTTTGTTTCCTTTCCTGTGCAGAAACTTTTTATTTTGATACAGTCCCAATAGTTTATTTTTGCTTTTGTTTTCTTTGTCTTAAGAGTCATATCTAGAAAAAAGTTGCTATGGCCTATGTTAAAGAAGTTACTGCCTGTATTCTCTAGGATTTTGATGGTTTCAGGTCTCACATTGAGGTCTTTAATCCATTTTGAATTTGTTTTTGTGAATAGTATAAAAAAAGGAGTCCAATTTCTTTCTTTTCACATTGCTGTCCAGGTTTCCCAACATCATTTGTTGAAGAGATATTCTTTTAACCATTGCATATTCTTTCCTGCTTTGTTGAAGATTAATTGACTATATAATTGTGGGTTTATTTCTGAGTTTCTATTTGGTTCTATTGATCTATGCTTCTGTTTTTGAGCCAGTGCCATATTGTTTTGATTATTACAGCTTTGTAATATAACTTGAAGTCTGGATTTGCAATTCCTGTGGTTTTGCTTTACTTTTTTCAAATTTTAGGGATGCCTGAGTGGCTCAGTCAGTTAAGTGCCTGCCTTCAGCTCCAATCATGTTCCCAGGATCCTGGGATTGAGTCCCACATTGGGCTTAGCGGGGAGCCTGCTTCTCCCTCTGCCTTTCACTCTCCCAGTTTGTGCTCTCTCTCTGACAAATAAATAAATAAAATCTTTAAAGAATTTCTTTGACTATTTGGGATCTTTTGTGGTTCCATATAAACTTTAGGATTGTTTGTTCTGGCTCTGTAAAAATTGCTGTTGTGATATTGCTAGGGATTGCAATAAATTTGTAGATTGCTTTGGATGGTATAAACATTTTAACAATAATTTTTCTTCCCATCCATGGACATGGAATGTCTTTCCATTTCTTTGTGTCATCTTCAGTTTCTTCAGTGTTTTATGGTTTCAGAGTATAGGTCTTTCATCTTCTTGGTTAAGTTTATTCCTAAGTGTCTTATTGCTTTTGGTGTAATTGAAAATGGGATGGATTCTTTCATTTCTCTTACTGCTGCTTCATTATTGGTGTATAGAAATGCAACAGGTTTCTGTACATTGATTTTGTGTCCTGTGAGTTTACTGAATTAGTATATCCATTCTAGTAGTTTCTTGATGGAGCCTTTCCTGTTTTCTGTATAAAATATGCCATCTGCAAATACTGAAAGTTTTACTTCTTTCTTTGGATGCCCTTTATTTCTTTTTGTTTTTGATTGCTGTGGCTAGAGCATTCAGTACTATGTTAAATAAGAGTAGTGAGAGTGGACATCCCTGTCTTTTTCCTGACCATAGAGGAAAAGCTTTGTTTTTCCCCACTGAGTATGAGGTCCACAGGGGGTTTTCATATATGACCTTTATTATGTTGAGGTATGTTCCCTCTAATCCTACTTTGTTGAGGTATTTTATCATGAATGGATGTTGTAGTTTTTCAAATACTTTTTATGCATCTATTGAAAGGATCATTTAGCTCTTATCCTTCCTTGTATTAATGTGGTATAACACATTGATTGATTTAGGAATACCGAACCATCCTGTGGCTCAGGAATAAATCCCACTTGATTGCAGTGAATAACTTCCTTAATGTACTATTGGACTTGGTTTGCTAGTATTTTACTTATATTTTTTACAACTTTGTTTATCCAGAAGATTGGCCTTTTTTAGTGTTGTCTTTATTTGGTTTTAGTATCGGGGTAATGCTGGCCTCATAGAATGAATTTGGAAGTCTTTCTTTTTCTACTTTTTGAAATAATTTGGGAAGAATGGGTATTAACTCTTCCATAAATATTTGGTAGAATTCACCAGTGAAGCCATCTTGTCCTGGGATTTTGTTTATTGGGGGTTTTAAAATTACTGATTTATTTTCTTTGCTTGTTATCAGTCTATTCAAGTTTTTTATTTCCTCCTGTTTCAGTTTCAGTAATTTATGTTTCTGGGAATTTATCCATTTCTTCCAGATCATCCAAATTGTTGACATATAGTTTTCATAATATTCTCTTATAATTATTTGTATTTCTGTAGTGTTGGCTATTATTTCTCCTCTCTCATTGATGATTTTATTTTGTCCTCTTTTTTTGATAAGTGTGATTAAAGGTTTATTTTATTTTTTTCAAAGAAACAACTTCTGGTTTCATTGATCTGTTCTATTTTTTTTTTAGTTTCTATATCATTTATATCTGTTCTAATCTTTATTATTTCTTTCCTCCTTCTGGCTGTAGACTTCATTTATTGTTCTTTTTCTAGCCTTTAGGTGTAAGATTTGGTTGCTTATTTGAGATTTTTCTTGCTTCTTGATGCAGGCCTGTATTGCTGTATACTTCCTGCTTAGGACCAATTTTGTTGCCTCCCAAAGGTTTTGGACTATTGTGTTTTCATTTGTTTCCTTGTATTTTTTTTTTTAATTTCTTATTTGGTTTCCTGGTTGACCCATTCATTGTTTAATAGATTGTTGTTTAACCACCATGTATTTGTGGTCTTTCCAGATTTTTTCTTGTGGTTAATTTCCAGTTTCAGTGTTGTCGTCAGAAAAGATGCATGGTATGAATTCAACTTTTTGTATTTGTTGAAGCCTGTTTTGTGATCTGTGTGTGGTCTCTTCTGGAGAATTTCCTGTGTGCCCTTGAAAAGCATGTGCATTCTGCTTTAGGATGGAATGTTCTGAGTATATCTGTTAAGCCCATCTGGTCCAGTGTGTCATTCAAAGCCATTGTTTCCTTGTTGACTTTCTGTTTAGATGATCTGTCCATTGATGCAGGTGGGGTGTTAAATACCCCTACTCTTACTGTATTATTATCAGTTAGTTCCTTTATGTTTGTTATTAACTACTTTATGTATTTGAGTGCTCCCATGTTCGGTGCATAATTATTTACATCTGTTAAATCTTCTTGTTGGATTGTCCCCTTTTTGATTATATAGTACCCTTCTTTGTCTCTTGTTAAAGTCTTTGTTTTTAAAGTCTTGTTTGTCCAATTTAAGTGTTGCTACTTTTTCTTTCTTTTGAAATTTTTGCATAAGCATTTCTCCATCCCCTCTCTTTCAACCTGCAGGTGTCTTTAGGTATAAAATCAGTCTTTTGTAGGTGGCATATAGATAAGTCTTTTGTTTTTTTAAATCCATTCTGACATCCTGTGTCTTTCGATTGGAGCATTTAGTCCACTTACATTCAAAGTAATTATTTTTAAGTAGGTTCCACACCTAATATGGTGCTTGAACTCATGATCTTGAGATTAAGAGTCACATGCTACAGATGCCCCCAAGGTAATTATTGCTAGATATGTTTTTATTGGCATTTTAATACATGTTTTGTCATTGTTTCTGGAAATTTCTTCTGATCCTTTCTTGGATTTGTCACTTTTGGCTTCTCCTTCGTATTCAAAAGAGTTCTCTTTAAAATTGCTTGCAAGTCTTGATTAGTGGTCACAAATTCCTTCAGTTTTTATTTGTCCAGGAAATTCTTTATCTCTCCTTCTATTCTGAATTTTAGCTTTGCCAGATAGAATTTTCTTGGGTACATATTTTTTCTATTCAGCGCTCTGACCACATCATGCCATTGTTTTCTGGCTAGCCAAGTTTCTATTGAGAAATCTCCAGCTAGGCTTATGGAGTTTCCCTTATAAGTTAAGGAACTTTTTTTTTTTTTTTTTGATCTTGCTGCTTAAAAATTTTTTTTATCACTGTATTTTGCAATTTTAATTACAATATGTCAAAAGCATATGTACTTACAATATGTCAAAAGCATATGTACTTACAATATGTCAAAAGCATATGTACAAAAGCAAAAATGCTTTTTTGATTTTGATAGGAGTTTACTTTACCTCCTGGATATGGAGGTCTGTTTCTTTCTTTTGAGTAGGGAAAATTTCAGCTATTATTTCTTCAAATAAATTTTTGGTGTCCTTCTCTCTCCTCTGGGGCTCCTATAATATGAATGATTACATTTGATGGAGTCCCTTAGTTTCCTAAGTCTATTTTCATGTTCCATAATTCTTCTTTCTCTCTTTTGTTCAGCTTCATTATTTTCCATTATTTTGTCTTCTATATCATTAATTTGTTCCTCTGCTTTTTTCCAGCCTGCTGTTCATTGCATTAAGGGTGTTTTTAATCTCGTTTATTGCACACTTCATCTCTGAATGATTGTTTTTAACTCTTTTATCTCTGTGGTAAGGCTCTTACTGGTGTCTTCCATTCTTTTCTCAATTCCAGTGAGTATCCTTATGATTGCTCTTTTAAATTCTCCATCAGGCATGTTATTATATCTATTTCATTTAGATGTCTGACTGTGGCCTTATCTTGTTCTGGCATTTGGATAAATTCCTCCATCTTCATAATTTGTCTAAGTCTTTGCCTTCCTCTCTTTGTTAGAAAAGGCAGTTATGTTTCCTGCTCCTGAATGTAATGGCCTTATGAAAAAGAGGTCATGTAGTGCCCAGGGCTTGGCACTTCAGGGAGAGTCTCAGATGTATGCTGCGTGCAGTCTGCTGTTGTGTTTGGCTGCTTTGGCCCTCAGGCTGGTGGTCTAAAGAGACTTTCCTTGTCTGCTGTGAGCAGGGTTTGATCCCTGGCCTGAATATGGCAAATGTTAACTAGGCATGCTCTGGTCTGCTGTGAAATGATATGTCACTATTCTACTGGAACTGAGGTCCTGCAGATCTCTTGGTCAGAAGACATGGTTAGGCTGGGGTTTGTGCTGATCTCCTCGAAAAGGGGCCCACCATGCTGGGATTAAGGCAACCTTGGCTGTAAAGAGCAGTCCCACCAGAGTACAGGGATTGGGGCTTGGCATATGCAAGTTAGGCAGCTGGTGTTGGAACTCTGTTGCTTCTCGCAGGTGGTTCTATGCTTATGCTGAGGAATGGGGGGAGGGAAATAGTGCCTGTGAGCTCCTTTGTTCCTGGAGAGGTGTTTCTGTGAATGCTGCCTCTCTGGGAGGTGCTCTGAGAAACAAATAATCTCTGCACTGTGTGCCCCAGACACTCTTCAAATCATTGTTTCTATTCTGTCTACCCCTAGGTTGTTTGTCTTCCTTATCTTCAGGAGCATGAGCTCCACTTGTTGTAAGAACTCAGTGTTCAGCCCCTCTTGTTTTCTAAGCCAATGGCCTTGGGGAAATATTCTCCTTGTTCATTCCCCTATTGCGTCTCTTTTTCTCATCCTTCTCCAAGACCACAGTTGCTTCTCTTCCACAGAACCTGTGATCCATTTCTCCCCTGAACCACATCTCTGTATTTCCTATCTTCTTCAATGGGGCCTCCTCTCTCCCTGTAGTCGTGGAGTTTGCTCTTTTGGCCTTCTGGTCAATTTCTGGGGTATTTAGAATGATTTGATAATTATCTAGTTGTGTTCATGGAATGAGGTGAGCCTAGTGTCCTCCTACTCCACTGCCATCTTCCTCTGCCTCAGCCCTGCTAGTTTTTAAAAATTTATTTTGTTGAGGAAGTTTAGGACAGATGATCAGCTAAGTTTTCTTCAGGTACAGTAAATAAGAAAAAATAATTTACTCCTTTATTCATGTATTTATTTTGGAAATAACTTGTACACATAGAAGAAATTATATAATTGATTCCATCAGCTTTATTTTATTTTTAGATTTGTTTCCTAATTATATCTTTATTATATATTTTAGTTATATATAAATATATGTATGTGTAAATACATGTGTGTTTGTATGCTTTAATTCTAAGAGTTGTAGAGTTCTAGAAAAATTTGAATTTTTAACCTTAACAAGTCTGTTATGCCAAGATCAGCATCCTGATTTGGGAGGAATAGAATATTAACACTTGGGATCTAGATATTTGAGTCAATGCCCTCAAATGTCTTTAATTTCCTGGACTTTCTAAGCCTGCAGAGGTAAGAGTTACCACTTTTTCAATTTGAAGGCTAGGTCTCCCACCTTCCTTGAAGAAAACATAGAGACTTCTGCCTGCAAGATTACTCAGGTCCCTTCAGAATCTACTCACATTTTCTCTCCCAGGTACCTGTGATAAGAAGCATTCAAAAACATTGAATCCCCGAGGTTCTGGGAAATTTTCCTAGTCATAGGTTAGTGTTCCCACCTTGTTTAAAGACAGTTTAGTTCTGAGTCATCCAGAGGTTCCTAGGTTCTTGGGTGGCTCAGTTCATTGAGTGCCTGGCTCTTGGTTTTGGCTCAGGTCATGATCTCAGGGTTGTGAGATTGAGCCCCACATCTGGCTCCATGCTCACTGTGAAGTCTGCTTGGAATTCTCCACCTTGCCCTCTCTCTCTGCCCCTCTCCCCACTTGCATGCATGTGTGTGCTCTCTCTCAAATAAATAAAAATCATTTAAAAAAGACAATTTTAATTCTATATATCTTCTGTATCACTTGTGTCTTATTTCTAATAATATTTATTTGCTTTGTGATTTTATTTTTCCTTGATCTGACTTGTGATATTTGGTCTGTTTTGTGTCTCACTCTTCTGCTCTCTACCCCATACATCTACTCTAGTGATTTTGCTCTTGATTTATTAATTACTGATTTTATTAATATTTCTGCTTCCTACTTTATTAGAATTTTTTTCTTTATTTAGCGGGTGAGTGAAATTACCTACTCTGCCAGTCATTGTGCTAAGGATGCTAGATTTAGCACATTAATTCATTTCTATCTATTGATTTCATTAAGTATGCTCTGCTCTTCTATTTTTAAATTTTAGAGTTGAGTTCTAAATTTGTTTAAAATGATCTTTTCCATAAAATATGATGCTTTAGTAAATTACATTATATAAGCACTGAATTACTGACAAAATACAATTGTGTATACTTTAAATGGAAAATACTGTTTAGAGCAATATTTAAAACATATCTGAATCTGGGAGTACTTCAGAGATAACAGAGAATAGACTTGTTAATTTAATACTGAAACACATTTTTTAAACCAAAGAATTCTTTTTAAAAAGTTGCAAATATAATGTTATCTCAGTCAATAAAAGTTATGAGTATGTCCCTTATTGGAGCTGGGGTGAAGGACTCAGAGCTCTGATAACCTAGTTCACTGGTTTTTACTTAACCATTTTAATGTCAAGGGCAACTCCATAGGACCTTAATACTTCTTCAGACATAATGTGACTTCTTTCCCCCTTTTATTTTAGAGATGTGGAAACTGGGAAACAAAGTTTTCTTTTTTAAAATGTTAATTGTCATATACAAATAATCTGATTTTGGCTTTCTCTATTCTCTACTTCCTAGCATATTTTCTTATGTGTCAAAATATTTTAGTAGTTTCTGGCTAGTTTTGTTGTCTGTTTGGGGGGCTTTAGAGAAGTTTTTTTTTTTTTAAGATTTTATATATTTGTTTGACTTAGAGAGAGAGAGAGAAAGGGAATACAAGCAGGGTGAGTGGGAGAGGGAGAAGCAGGCTTCCCATTGAGCAGGGAGCCTGATGTGGGGCTCCATCCCAGGACCCCAAGATCATAACCCAAGCCAAAGGCAGATGCCTAAGGACTGAGCCACCCAAGTGTCCCTAGAGAATTTATTGCAGTAAATATTTCTTAACATTCTTTTAAATTTTGCTTATAAGTCCTCAAAAAGATGGCATCAATTTCCCATTTAGAATTCAAAATATTCTCTTTCATACTATCTTCTTTGAGTATGCTTTGACTTCAAAACAGTATCCTGTTCCCATGGAAAATTAGTGATTATATCTTGGCACACACTTTCATTTAGGAAAAGGGCCATACAACTGTCATCATCATTGTCATTGTCACCACTACAGTAGTAATTTATATGTATGCTGGAGTTCCATGTGGTCCAGTCTCTGTATCAAGTCACTTTCAAAGAAACATTAAATAGCAACACAAAGTAATTGAAAGGAAATGTCAATATCATTAAAGGTATTCAATCCATAACCCACAGCAACACAAATCTCAATACATCTCAAAAGCCCCTTTCCTCTCCTAAAATATCCAATGTTCTTCCTGCTCTGATGTCTCTTACACAACTGCTTCTTACTCTCCCTGAAGTCTGTGCAAGGTTTGTCTATTTCTCCTACTTTTCTCTACCTCTGTTACTCCCCAGCCTCCTACCGCACCTTTATTCTGAACCAATATCTGAAAAGCTTGGGAATGTAGTCAGCAAAAACAGAATTCTTTCAACGGTAACAGGGGAAGAAAAGGAAAAAAAAAAGAAAGAGAAAGACAAGTTCCATTTTCTTTTGAAGGATTGGGTGGGAGGAAACATGACGGAACTCATACAAAGATATATTTTTGTTCTTGTCACTTAAACAAGTTACATAGGCATTAACTCATTCAATTCTTACAGTAAGTGTACGAGGTAAATAATGTTATTACAATTTTTATTTTGTTGTCAGGGTAACTAGGACTTAGAGAGATGAAGTAAAGTCCTCAGGTAACCTAGCTAGTGAGTGACAGAATGGACCCCTGCTTTTAAGCAACTTGCTATATCATTGTATGAAGTTTCCAGAATTCCATAAAACTCAATAAAAGCTATTTTCCAATTAGAATATATATTTTTTCTCTGTCATCCATTTTTCCTCTCCAAATGTAAGCCCTTAGAAATGAATCTTTGCTTAAAATGAATCTTTATTCATGTTACTTATAGATATACATTACCAATCTGCTGGCTTCTCCTTAATTTTGGAAACTGGACTCTATCAAAAATTTGCTTTAGTTATTCTAAAATTGAAAACACATTTTTTATAGAATGGCAGAATTCTTCTTATAATCTACTCTACCAGGTATTTTTTTATTCTGGTAAATTAGATAGAATAGTCATTTTTAGCAAATTAGATTAGTAAGTAAAGTTCCTGGACACATATCCTCCAACATGATAGTGTGTGTACATGATTCTTGTAATAGTTATATTGATATTGAAGTCTTAAGAGCTAAAGGCAAGGCTTGAAGAGGAAGCAACAAAAATGCTATCATGCCATGGTTAAGAGATAAAACAAGTTACAATTTTCTAAAGGAAGGAACTATAACCATAGTCTCTGATGTGAAGGAGGAAGAAACATAATCGTGGTTATTTGAGTAACATCAAAGGGTACTTTGGGGTAGGCAACAGAGCATTGATTGTGTAATACACATTATACATAGTTCTGATTCAACAGTGATCTCTTCCTTGGCTTATGATTAAGGGAAAACCTGCGCAGTGATTCAAGAGAGTTCAGAGCATAGGAAAATAAAGAGAAGCTAGCTTCCATCTGATTCTCTCAGGCCCCAGATACTCATAATGAAACTGCTTTGAGGAATGGGCACAACAATAAATACTCACTATTTCAACCAATTTATTCAACTTAATAACAAAAAATGAAACCCGACATTTCTCAAATAAAGATAGGCAAATTGGAAAATAATTTTGAAAACATAAGTTCGAGAATATCTTTATGCCTAGGAAAGCAGAGTGCTTTTTTTTTTTTTTTGACAGACAAAGATCACAAGTAGGCAGAGAGAGAGAG